>NC_092335.1:299090000-304090000 GCF_046630445.1 Rutidosis leptorrhynchoides | reverse complement strand
TATTTTAATTGCTCTTTTCATAAAATTCACTGTTGGCCAGTGTTAAAAAAATATCATACATTAACTTTCACTTTACTGAATATTGTTTGTTCTATTTGTTGTTACTTCCAGTAATATTGATGATGATTGGTTTCTCATATAATGCCTCCTTGTTAACTTCTTAATATGATTACTGTAGGTTTGAGCGAAATAAGTTTATCAGAATGTATATAAAGCAGGTATTTGGTTTAGTTCACTTACTGTGTTTTCTCTTTTTCATTCTGTCTAATATCTTTTTTCTTATTGTCTTGGTCTTGACTTTCTTTTTTCTTATTATATGTATCTTCGTTTTAAAATTTTGCATGTGAGACTATACTGCAGGTCATAATCGAAGGGTTTAAGAGCTATAAAGAGCAAGTTGCTACTGAAGACTTCAGTCCTAAAGTTAACTGTGTTGGTATGATATATGTTTATGTTCTTTGACAGTTTTTCTCAGTTAGTCTTATATATATATATATATATATATATATATATATATATATATATATATATATATATATATATATATATGTATATATGTCTACATTTCTGTTGTAACATTTTTTACTGCTGTAATACTGTAAATAATGCAGTTGGTGCTAATGGATCTGGGAAGTCAATTTTTTTTCATGGTATGTGTAATATTGTATTTGTTTATTTATTTTCGCACTTGTTTGGTTACATATGTTTAACTAATGGAAATGGTTTCATCCAACTCAATTCAATTCTGCAGCAATTCTTTTTGTAATAAGCGACCTCTTTCATAACTTGCTCAATGAAGATAGGCATGCCTTTCTCCATGTATGTTGGTTACATTTTTCTGTCCTATCTGGTAGCTTATTAACTGCTTGGTTACATATTAATTACCAATATCATGTGAACATATCTCAGGAAGGTGCAGGACACCAAGTTCTATCAGCTTTTGTTGAGATTGTATTTGATAATTCCGATAATCGTATCCCGGTAATTCTCATCCTCTATTAATGATCATATATTTTTGTATGCCTGTAGGTCGTTTATTATTCTATCTCATTTTTTTTTTTATTTGGTGATTCAAACTCCAATTACAAAATGTGATTTACTAAAATGAAAGTCTGAAGGGCCTGCGTGCCTTATCTTTGTTACAATCAACCTTTTACGTGCCAATAGTTATTCTCAAGTATGGGTTAGTTGTGCAACGAACAACTAAGATTTTACCGAGATATATAATTCTAAATTTTATATTGTTGATCGAAAAACAAAACTCAAGGGAACAAATACGGCAGACAATTTACACGTAGCTGTGTTTTAGATGTTAGGAATTCATGTTCTATACGTATCTGGAAGGTACTAAAGTGTCACTCTCAAGTGTCAACGCTGATGATGTAGACATTACGAACCATAATAGCTCAGATGGTTAGTTGAACAAAGTTTCAAAATTTATGAACATGTTTCTAAAAATGTTGTACCTAATACAGAATTTATATTTTTTACACATATTTGGTTGTTTGCGTGCCTGGTGACTTGCTGTTTAGTTTGTCATAAATCATAATATCAAATACTTGCATTGCTATATTTTGTATATTAACTTTTGTTGGTATGGTATCTGTTCCATTTACGAAACTTGTGAAGTTACTAATTTAATATTTTTGGCTGCTTATCTATTTGTACCATCTCAAGGTCGATAAAGAGGAGGTGCGTTTGAGGAGAACTATCGATACAAAAAGAGATGAATATTTCTTGGATGGAAAGCATATAACGTGAGTACCATCATTTTGATAATATATT
Source organism: Rutidosis leptorrhynchoides (assembly GCF_046630445.1). Lineage (NCBI taxonomy): Eukaryota > Viridiplantae > Streptophyta > Magnoliopsida > Asterales > Asteraceae > Rutidosis > Rutidosis leptorrhynchoides. The sequence continues at coordinate 304,088,215 of NC_092335.1, read as the reverse complement.
TCTTTTAACCTACCATGTTGTCTTATTGAACGCTCATTTAGGTTGTTGAGTGTCGTCATGATTAATCCAATATTGTAGGAAAACTGAAGTAATGAATCTTTTGGAAAGTGCTGGGTTCTCCCGATCCAATCCGTATTACGTTGTGCAACAGGGGAAAGTATGACCTCTCTTTCATCTGATTTTGCTCAGTGTGGTGTAGCATTAACATGTGTTATTAATATCCATGGCTCTTATCATCGTAGATCGCATCATTGACTTTAATGAAAGATTCAGAACGTCTTGATCTACTCAAGGAAATTGGCGGTACTCGAGTTTATGAAGAACGTCGCCGTGAAAGCTTGAAAATTATGCAAGAGACTGGTAAGTTATTGTTATTTTAGTTGTATGATTATGCATCTGTTGATTGTTTTCTTATATCGTTAATGATATATCAGGAAATAAGAGGAATCATATAATTCAAGTTGTACAATACTTGGATGAGAGATTACATGAGCTGAATGAAGAGAAAGCAGAGTTGAGAAAGTATGAACAGCTTGAGAAACAGAGAAAGTCTCTAGAATACACCATTTATGATAAAAAACTTAATGGTGCACGTCGCAAATTGGCTGAAGTAATTCAAACTTCTTTTCTTTGTTGAATTGTCTGGCTGGCTTTCTAGAGTTATTGCTTATTAAGAATTTAAGAATTAAGAATCTCTATATTTGCATGGTGCCTAATGTGAACATGCCTCACTAAGTGCAGGTTGATGAGAAGAGAAATGCTATTTCTAATAAATTAGTTACCAATCATAACTTATCGGTGGATCAAGAGGAAGAAATTAAGAAGTTAGACAAGTTATATAAGGATTTAACAAGAGAAGTACAAGATTTAACCCGAGAAAAAGAGGCAATAGAAAAGCAGCTTACAGAAGCTATTAAAAAGCACACAGAGGTTGAGCTTGACGTCAAAGATCTCGAAGAACGAATCACGGGGAGTAGTAGAGCAAAGGTATTCTCGACTTACACTTATATATTACAAAAATAATTTTACTGTCTACATGTGGAAAGATGCCTTCTAAAACGAATCAAAGAAATCGTGTTTATTTCATCAAGGCTGATTCAAAATATGTCTTTGATATTCGTTGCTGTAGGATGAAGTAGGAAAACAGCTTGAGGTTTTACGTAGAGAAATTCAGGGATCAACAGCAGAGCTGAACAAAATCAGACTGTTGTATAATGATCAAGTTAAAAAGGAGGAGGATATCACCAAAGGGTAATGTCACTGTTTAAAAACACTATATGTATGTATGTGCCAAACTGCCAGTGTGCCACATATTAGAAAAAAACTGCTTTTTTTGAAATATTTATTGTCTTCTTTTATTAAAATTCTTTTTAATCAGTTGAAATGACCGATTACTCTAAATATTTAGGACAATTCGTGGTGTATATATTTGAGTTAAATTTAAGGGGTGTGTGAGTTTGCCTTTCAAAAAAAAAAAAAAAAAAAAAAATTACTCTAAATAAAGTCTCAAATGTGCCGCAGGTCTATTAGAGTGTATTTAGAAACTATACACACTATGAATATAATTGATATGCCAGCTATTCTAGAGAATATATGATACACATGCTAAATATATACACTCTAATAAGGTCTTCTCTCTCTCTCTATATATATATATATATATATATATATATATATATATATATATATATATATATATATATATATGCTTTTTGTTATATGTTTTGACTGTGTATATTTAACTTCCTATTTGTAATTTGTGTGTTTACTGTATTCGTGATAGTATCATGCTACGGGAAAAGCAGCTCAGTCTACTCTATCAGAAACAAGGTCGTGCAACTCAGTTTCGCTCTAAAGCTGCACGTGATGAATGGCTTCAAAAAGATATTGATAAGTATGAAAAGGTTCTGTTTTCAAACAATAAGCAGGTAATCATTGAAATGTCCCGTTCTTATTGATTAAAAACGTTCCATATTAATTGATTTCGTTGCGATTGTTGGGATAATTGTTGCGATTGCTGTTGTTGTTGTATTGGTGATTCTTATCACCATTTTCCTCCCACTTTCTTTTGACTTGCTTCACATTGGCCTCTTCAGCAGTCTGTTCTTTAATTCTTTCTTCAATCTGGTTCACTAGTTTGTGAGCCATTCTACATGCCTGTTGTATAGAGGCGGGCTCGTGTGAACTTATATCTTCTTGAATTCTTTCCGGTAATCCTTTCACAAATGCGTCGATCTTCTCTTCCTCATCTTCGAATGCTCCCGGACACAATAGGCACAATTCTGTGAATCGTCTTTCGTACGTGGTAATATCAAATCCTTGGGTTCGTAACCCTCTAAGTTCTGTCTTGAGCTTATTGACCTCGGTTCTGGGACGGTACTTCTCGTTCATCAAGTGCTTGAATGCTGACCACGGTAGTGCGTACGCATCGTCTTGTCCCACTTGCTCTAGATAGGTATTCCACCATGTTAACGCAGAACCTGTGAAGGTATGCGTAGCGTACTTCACTTTGTCCTCTTCAGTACACTTACTTATGGCAAACACCGATTCGACCTTCTCGGTCCACCGTTTCAATCCGATCGGTCCTTCGGTTCCATCAAATTCCAAAGGTTTGCAGGCAGTGAATTCTTTGTAGGTGCATCCTACACGATTTCCTGTACTGCTAGATCCAAGGTTATTGTTGGTATGTAGCGCAGCCTGTACTGCGGCTATGTTTGAAGCTAGAAAAGTACGGAATTCCTCTTCATTCATATTCACGGTGTGTCGAGTAGTCGGTGCCATTTCCTTCAAAATAGTCAAATGGAACAAGTTAATCATACAGAATATTAAGAGTAGTTAATAGTATTTCGTAGCATAATATGAACTCATTTATAAAAGCTTTTTCTTCATATTAGCGTTTTATAAGTTTAAATTCGGGTAGTACCTACCCGTTAAGTTCATACTTAGTAGCTAATATACAATTCAACTACTACAATTCTATATGAAAAACTGATTATAATAATATTTCGCGTTCAAACTTTTATACAATATTTTACAAACTTACAATACCGCTTATTTTACATAAAGCATGAAATATAGCACACAATAACTTTGATACAAGATAGTTGTGAAGATAATTCTAGCTAGTACACAAGTCGTTCAGCAAAGACAATAAAGACACGTAATTCATACGTCCAGAAACAAGTCATGCATTCTGGTTTTACTAGGATTACTTCCCATCCTTGGTCTTGTGGAACATAACCGTTATGGCCGTTGATAAGACAGCGTGTTGTAACATCGTCAAAAGGACGAGGGTTACGTAATGTCCAACAGTCCCGTAACAATCTAAAAACCTCATTTCTTACCCCAATTACCGACTCCGTCACTTGTGGAAACGTTTTGTTTAATAGTTGTAGCCCGATGTTCTTGTTCTCACTTTGGTGAGAAGCGAACATTACTAATCCGTAAGCATAACATGGTTCTTTATGTTGCATGTTAGCCGCTTTTTCTAAATCACGAAGTCCAATATTCGGATATATTGAGTCAAAATAATTTCTTAACCCGTTGCGTAAAATAGCATTTGGGTTCCCCGCAATATATGCGTCAAAGTAAACACATCGTAACTTATGGGTTTCCCAATGTGCTATCCCCCATCTTTCAAACGAAAGTCTCTTATAAACCAAGACATTCTTGGAACGTTCTTCGAATGTCTTACAAACTGATCTCGCCTTAAATAGTTGTGCCGAGGAATTCTTGCCGACTCTAGACAAGATTTCATCAATCATGTCTCCGGGTAGGTCTCTTAAAATATTGGGTTGTCTATCCATTTTGTGTTTTTAAACTGTAAAATAGACAAGAGTTAGATTCATAAAAAAATACTTATTAATACAAGCAATTTTTACATATATCATAAAGCATAAGAACACTATATTACATATATTACACCACACGAATACAACTATCTTATTCCGACTCGCTCGTTTTTTCTTCTTCGGTTTTGGTTCGTTTTGCCAAGTTTCTAGGGATATATGATGTTCCCCTAATACGAGCCGTCGTTGTCCACATTGGTTTAGAAAAACCTGGTGGTTTAGAGGTTCCCGGGTCATTGTTACAACTTAAGGACTTCGGGGGTTGACGATACATATAAAGTTCATCGGGGTTGGAATTAGATTTCTCTATTTTTATGCCCTTTCCCTTATTATTTTCTTTTGCCTTTTTAAATTCAGTTGGGGTAATTTCTATAACATCATTGGAATTCTCGTCGGAATCCGATTCATCGGAGAATTGGTAATCCTCCCAATATTTTGCTTCCTTGGCGGAAACACCATTGACCATAATTAACCTTGGTCGGTTGGTTGAGGATTCTCTTTTACTTAACCGTTTTATTATTTCCCCCACCGGTTCCGATTCTTCTTCCGGTTCCGATTCTTCTTCCGGTTCCGATTCTTCTTCCGGTTCCGACTCTTCTTCCGGTTCCTCTTCGGGAACTTGTGAATTAGTCCACGAATCATTCCAATTTACATTTGACTCTTCATTATTATTAGGTGAGTCAATGGGACTTGTTCTAGAGGTAGACATCTATCACATAATATCAAACACGTTAAGAGATTAATATATCACATAATATTCATATGTTAAAAATATATAGTTTCCAACAAAAATGTTAAGCAATCATTTTTAAAGAAAACACGGTCGAAGTCCAGAATCACTAATGCATCCTAACAAACTCGATAAGACACACTAATGCAAATTTTCTGGTTCTCTAAGACCAACGCTCTGATACCAACTGAAATGTCCCGTTCTTATTGATTAAAAACGTTCCATATTAATTGATTTCGTTGCGAGGTTTTGACCTCTATATGAGACGTTTTTCAAAGACTGCATTCATTTTTAAAACAAACCATAACCTTTATTTCATAGATAAAGGTTTTAAAAAGCTTTACGTAGATTATCAAATAATGATAATCTAAAATATCCTGTTTACACACGACCATTACATAATGGTTTACAATACAAATATGTTACAACAAAATAAGTTTCTTGAATGCAGTTTTTACACAATATCATACAAGTATGGACTCTAAATCTCGTCCTTATTTAAGTATGCGACAGCGGAAGCTCTTAATAATCACCTGAGAATAAACATGCTTAAAACGTCAACAAAAATGTTGGTGAGTTATAGGTTTAACCTATATATATCAAATCAATAATAATAGACCACAAGATTTCATATTTCAATACACATCCCATACATAGAGATAAAAATCATTCATATGGTGAACACCTGGTAACCGACATTAACAAGATGCATATATAAGAATATCCCCATCATTCCGGGACACCCTTCGGATATGATATAAATTTCGAAGTACTAAAGCATCCGGTACTTTGGATGGGGTTTGTTAGGCCCAATAGATCTATCTTTAGGATTCGCGTCAATTAGGGTGTCTGTTCCCTAATTCTTAGATTACCAGACTTAATAAAAAGGGGCATATTGATGTTTTGTTATTAGTACAGATTATCAATTTATTTTACCCATAGAGTTCAATATGAAACCATAGCAATCTGATTCACTCAAAACGGATTTAAAATGAAGAAGTTATGGGTAAAACAAGATTGGATAATTTTTCTCATTTTAGCTACGTGAAAATTGGTAACAAATCTATTCCAACCATAACTTAATCAACTTGTATTATATATTATGTAATCTTGAGATACCATAGACACGTATACAATGTTTCGACCTATCATGTCGACACATCTATATATATTTCGGAACAACCATAGACACTCTATATGTGAATGTTGGAGTTAGCTATACAGGGTTGAGGTTGATTCCAAAATATATATAGTTTGAGTTGTGATCAATACTGAGATACGTATACACTGGGTCGTGGATTGATTCAAGATAATATTTATCAATTTATTTCTGTACATCTAACTGTGGACAACTAGTTGTAGGTTACTAACGAGGACAGCTGACTTAATAAACTTAAAACATCAAAATATATTAAAAGTGTTGTAAATATATTTTGAACATACTTTGATATATATATGTATATATTGTTATAGGTTCGTGAATCAACCAGTGGCCAAGTCTTACTTCCCGACGAAGTAAAAATCTGTGAAAGTGAGTTATAGTCCCACTTTTAAAATCTAATATTTTTGGGATGAGAATACATGCAGGTTTTATAAATGATTTACAAAATAGACACAAGTACGTGAAACTACATTCTATGGTTGAATTATCGAAATCGAATATGCCCCTTTTTATTAAGTCTGGTAATCTAAGAATTAGGGAACAGACACCCTAATTGACGCGAATCCTAAAGATAGATCTATTGGGCCTAACAAACCCCATCCAAAGTACCGGATGCTTTAGTACTTCGAAATTTATATCATATCCGAAGGGTGTCCCGGAATGATGGGGATATTCTTATATATGCATCTTGTTATTGTCGGTTACCAGGTGTTCACCATATGAATGATTTTTATCTCTATGTATGGGATGTGTATTGAAATATGAAATCTTGTGGTCTATTGTTACGATTTGATATATATAGGTTAAACCTATAACTCACCAACATTTTTGTTGACGTTTTAAGCATGTTTATTCTCAGGTGATTATTAAGAGCTTCCGCTGTCGCATACTTAAATAAGGACAAGATTTGGAGTCCATGCTTGTATGATATTGTGTAAAAACTGCATTCAAGAAACTTATTTTGTTGTAACATATTTGTATTGTAAACCATTATGTAATGGTCGTGTGTAAACAGGATATTTTAGATTATCATTATTTGATAATCTACGTAAAGCTTTTTAAACCTTTATTGATGAAATAAAGGTTATGGTTTGTTTAAAAATGAATGCAGTCTTTGAAAAAACGTCTCATATAGAGGTCAAAACCTCGCAACGAAATCAATTAATATGGAACGTTTTTAATCAATAAGAACGGGACATTAGTTTTTACACAATATCATACAAGCATGGACTCCAAATCTCGTCCTTATTTAAGTATGCGACAGCGGAAGCTCTTAATAATCACCTGAGAATAAACATGCTTAAAACGTCAACAAAAATGTTGGTGAGTTATAGGTTTAACCTATATATATCAAATCATAATAATAGACCACAAGATTTCATATTTCAATACACATCCCATACATAGAGATAAAAATCATTCATATGGTGAACACCTGGTAACCGACATTAACAAGATGCATATATAAGAATATCCCCATCATTCCGGGACACCCTTCGGATATGATATAAATTTCGAAGTACTAAAGCATCCGGTTCTTTGGATGGGGTTTGTTAGGCCCAATAGATCTATCTTTAGGATTCGCGTCAATTAGGGTGTCTGTTCCCTAATTCTTAGTTTACCAGACTTAATAAAAAGGGGCATATTCGATTTCGATAATTCAACCATAGAATGTAGTTTCACGTACTTGTGTCTACTTTGTAAATCATTTATAAAACCTGCATGTATTCTCATCCCAAAAATATTAGATTTTAAAAGTGGGACTATAACTCACTTTCACAGATTTTTACTTCGTCGGGAAGTAAGACTTGGCCACTGGTTGATTCACGAACCTATAACAATATATACATATATATCAAAGTATGTTCAAAATATATTTACAACACTTTTAATATATTTTGATGTTTTAAGTTTATTAAGTCAGCTGTCCTCGTTAGTAACCTACAACTAGTTGTCCACAATTAGATGTACAGAAATAAATTGATAAATATTATCTTGAATCAATCCACGACCCAGTGTATACGTATCTCAGTATTGATCACAACTCAAACTATATATATTTTGGAATCAACCTCAACCCTGTATAGCTAACTCCAACATTCACATATAGAGTGTCTATGGTTGTTCCGAAATATATATAGATGTGTCGACATGATAGGTCGAAACATTGTATACGTGTCTATGGTATCTCAAGATTACATAATATACAATACAAGTTGATTAAGTTATGGTTGGAATAGATTTGTTACCAATTTTCACGTAGCTAAAATGAGAAAAATTATCCAATCTTGTTTTACCCATAACTTCTTCATTTTAAATCCGTTTTGAGTGAATCAAATTGCTATGGTTTCATATTGAACTCTATTTTATGAATCTAAACAGAAAAGTATAGGTTTATAGTCGAAAAAATAAGTTACAAGTCGTTTTTGTAAAGGTAGTCATTTCAGTCGAAAGAACGACGTCTAGATGACCATTTTAGAAAACATACTTCCACTTTGAGTTTAATCATAATTTTTGGATATAGTTTCATGTTCATAATAAAAATCATTTTCTCAGAATAACAACTTTAAAATCAAAGTTTATCATAGTTTTTAATTAACTAACCCAAAACAGCCCGCGGTGTTACTACGACGGCGTAAATCCGGTTTTACGGTGTTTTTCGTGTTTCCAGGTTTTAAATCATTAAGTTAGAATATCATATAGATATAGAACATGTGTTTAGTTGATTTTAAAAGTCAAGTTAGAAGGATTAACTTTTGTTTGCGAACAAGTTTAGAATTAACTAAACTATGTTCTAGTGATTACAAGTTTAAACCTTCGAATAAGATAGCTTTATATGTATGAATCGAATGATGTTATGAACATCATTACTACCTTAAGTTCCTTGGATAAACCTACTGGAAAAGAGAAAAATGGATCTAGCTTCAATGGATCCTTGGATGGCTCGAAGTTCTTGAAGCAGAATCATGACACGAAAACAAGTTCAAGTAAGATCATCACTTGAAATAAGATTGTTATAGTTATAGAAATTGAACCAAAGTTTGAATATGATTATTACCTTGTATTAGAATGATAACCTACTGTAAGAAACAAAGATTTCTTGAGGTTGGATGATCACCTTACAAGATTGGAAGTGAGCTAGCAAACTTGAAAAACAGTTATGGGTAAAACATAGCAATTTATATCTCTCCTTACAGATTTATTTTATGTAAAAGGATGCGTTAGTGTTCTCTCTCCTAAAAGGCGATCTGGCACTGTTCACTGCCTTCCACCCTCGAATTTTTAGTTTTTTTCTTTTGATTTTTACATCTCACCACCCCCACCAATCGATTCATACAAACTCGAATTGCAAACCCTGAAATTTTCATTCAGATCCGACCAGCACCGCCATCCCACCCGCCGCCTCCTCCGGCTGCCGGAATTACACGCGCCGGCGCGTGAACCTCCTATCCACCGCCGTTCGCTGCCGTTTTCTTCCAGTAAGACTATCTTGGATTTCCGACCAAAACCCAGGTGAATATAGGTCTGATTTGTTGCTTTCAAATTTGTGTTATAGTTTTAAGAAACCTGCTATTTCTGTTATTGCTTTCTGTTGAGTATCATGGTGTCCAAGAAGAAGAAAAAGCACCAAGATTTAATGGAGAGTGCTACTTGGGTTTTGCGAAACCCATCGGTTAGTCGTGGAACATCGGATGCGACTTCTAAAAGTGGAGAAACGTTTTCATCTGATTCTGATGGGGATCGTTCATCTCCGATTATGGATGATGTCGTACGTTCCAATCTGATGGTAGATGAAGTTGATCAGCCAAATAAGAACGACGGAGATGTGCCAATTGATCAACCTGGGAAGGATAATCGTGATTCAGAAAGGAAGATTCTGAAAACCTATAGTTCTAGAAAGAGGAAGGGTATAGTGAACCAGCTGATTGAAGTTGGTGAAGGTCCGTCAAAGGAAAAGAAGAGTGCTCAATTTGTTCCTTATGTTGGTGATTCTTCTATTCCTGCTAATGAAAAAATTCTCCCAGAAGTAATTAAAAAACGCAAGGGTAACAGGAAGAAAGGTGGGTATGGTAAGAATTCTGTTGTAACTGATCATTCTATTGATGATATTGTTGCTAGTAACGATGATATTATTGCTAAATCTATTGGTGAAACTATTGCTGTTGCTAAACCGGCTAGTCCTGTGGTATTCTTTAAAAGTTCTAAAGATGGTAATTATAATGCGGTTGATGTAAACCTACTTGCTGCTGCTGAGAATGCTGCTAAATTATTTAAGAATGATGGTATTAGAGAGTCAATTGTTGTTCCGGATGATTTCTCCCAATTTACATTGGGTGACAATGTAAACTTAATGAATACGCGGGATAATAATAGCGGTGATAAAGATAATGTTGTATCTGGGATTAATTCTACAAAAATGGAAGGGGTTGAGACTAGTGATGGGCAAGACAATACAAATACTAAAACCCCAAGAGCATGGGTAAATCCAAACATCACTTTTGCTGACTTCTTAAAACAAAACAAAGATGAAGAAGAATTAAAAATGGAGTTCATTCCTCCACTTTTAATGTCTAATGGTCAAAAGAGAGTAGTTTTCTCCGCTGAGGAGGTTAAGAAGGGCGGTAGTGCTTTTTCTCTTCAATTATATGGGTATTTTATTGGAACTTCAATGGAATATAGGGTTGTTAACGCCCATCTAAGGAGAATGTGGCGAAGGTATGACCTTAAAGAAATCGTCAAAACAGCTGCAGGATTTTATTTATGCAAATTTAATAATGAAAAGGGTATGAAGGAGGTTCTTGAGAGTGGTCCATGGTTAGTTAATAATGTTCCTTTTTTCGTGAATCAGTGGGAACCTGGGGTTTGGCTTGAAAAAATTGAACCTGAAAAAGTTCCAATTTGGATTTGCATTCACAATATACCCATTGAACTATGGAGTGGTAGAAGTATAGGTAAACTTGTTAGTGGTATTGGTAGGCCTATGTTGATGGACAAAGTTACTTCAGAGAGATGTTTAAGTAAAAGTGGAAGACTAGGTTTTGCTAGAGTTTTGACTGAAGTCAATGCAGCTGATGACCTTCCTAGCGTTGTCGAATTTTCCTATCCTGCGATTGGTTCTTTTCCAGCCAAAGTGGGTAAACTTGAGGTGACTTATCAATGGAAACCGCCTTTATGCACTCATTGCAAAGTGTTTGGGCACTCTTTCAATACTTGTAAAATTAGGCCTAAAACAGAAGATGAAGTTTCAGCACAAGTGTTAAAAGACGCTTTGAAAAACAACAATGATGGTGAAACAGTTGATTTAATTAACCAGTGTGTCGAGGATGGCTCTAAAGATGTTAGTAAGAAAGGAAGGGTATTTCATAAGTTGAATTTTGATAATAATAAAAGTCAATGGCAGTCAACAGAAGCAAAAGGTATCAAGCAAAATGGAGTTAAGAATAATCATGGTATTAAAGATAATATTGTTGTGGAGGAAACAAATTGGAATGTGGAGTCCCAGAAAAATCGAAATCAGAATGTTTTAAGGAAAAGAGATAAAGGGAAGGACATCGATGGTGAAGGTAGTAATAAGACATATTCCAAAGATAGAATTGAAACAAACAATCCTTTTTATGTACTAGTAGATGATGAGGGTAATGGTGATTGATGTTAAGTTTGGTAATACTGCTCCGAAATCAGGGTATTCTACATCTTGTTAGTCTCTTACTTTATATCTAGTATAGGTCCTCGAGTTTCGCCCATATTAGTGTTACTCATGTTGTAATCCTCGTTGTATCATTTCCTTATCAATAAAATTATATTGCTTTTCAAAAAAAAAAAAAAAAAAAAAAAAAAAAAAAAAAAAAAAAAAAGGGGCATATTCGATTTCGATAATTCAACCATAGAATGTAGTTTCACGTACTTGTGTCTATTTTGTAAATCATTTATAAAACCTGCATGTATTCTCATCCCAAAAATATTAGATTTTAAAAGTGGGACTATAACTCACTTTCACAGATTTTTACTTCGTCGGGAAGTAAGACTTGGCCACTGGTTGATTCACGAACCTATAACAATATATACATATATATCAAAGTATGTTCAAAATATATTTACAACACTTTTAATATATTTTGATGTTTTAAGTTTATTAAGTCAGCTGTCCTCGTTAGTAACCTACAACTAGTTGTCCACAGTTAGATGTACAGAAATAAATCGATAAATATTATCTTGAATCAATCCACGACCCAGTGTATACGTATCTCAGTATTGATCACAACTCAAACTATATATATTTTGGAATCAACCTCAACCCTGTATAGCTAACTCCAACATTCACATATAGAGTGTCTATGGTTGTTCCGAAATATATATAGATGTGTCGACATGATAGGTCGAAACATTGTATACGTGTCTATGGTATCTCAAGATTACATAATATACAATACAAGTTGATTAAGTTATGGTTGGAATAGATTTGTTACCAATTTTCACGTAGCTAAAATGAGAAAAATTATCCAATCTTGTTTTACCCATAACTTCTTCATTTTAAATCCGTTTTGAGTGAATCAAATTGCTATGGTTTCATATTGAACTCTATTTTATGAATCTAAACAGAAAAGTATAGGTTTATAGTCGGAGAAATAAGTTACAAGTCGTTTTTGTAAAGGTAGTCATTTCAGTCGAAAGAACGACGTCTAGATGACCATTTTAGAAAACATACTTCCACTTTGAGTTTAACCATAATTTTTGGATATAGTTTCATGTTCATAATAAAAATCATTTTCTCAGAATAACAACTTTTAAATCAAAGTTTATCATAGTTTTTAATTAACTAACCCAAAACAGCCCGCGGTGTTACTACGACGGCGTAAATCCGGTTTTACGGTGTTTTTCGTGTTTTCAGGTTTTAAATCATTAAGTTAGCATATCATATAGATATAGAACATGTGTTTAGTTGATTTTAAAAGTCAAGTTAGAAGGATTAACTTTTGTTTGCGAACAAGTTTAGAATTAACTAAACTATGTTCTAGTGATTACAAGTTTAAACCTTCGAATAAGATAGCTTTATATGTATGAATCGAATGATGTTATGAACATCATTACTACCTTAAGTTCCTTGGATAAACCTACTGGAAAAGAGAAAAATGGATCTAGCTTCAACGGATCCTTGGATGGCTCGAAGTTCTTGAAGCAGAATCATGACACGAAAACAAGTTCAAGTAAGATCATCACTTGAAATAAGATTGTTATAGTTATAGAAATTGAACCAAAGTTTGAATATGATTATTACCTTGTATTAGAATGATAATCTACTGTAAGAAACAAAGATTTCTTGAGGTTGGATGATCACCTTACAAGATTGGAAGTGAGCTAGCAAACTTGAAAGTATTCTTGATTTTATGAAACTAGAACTTTTGGAATTTATGAAGAACACTTAGAACTTGAAGATAGAACTTGAGAGAGATCAATTAGATGAAGAAAATTGAAGAATGAAAGTGTTTGTAGGTGTTTTTGGTCGTTGGTGTATGGATTAGATATAAAGGATATGTAATTTTGTTTTCATGTAAATAAGTCATGAATGATTACTCATATTTTTGTATTTTTATGAGATATTTCATGCTAGTTGCCAAATGATGGTTCCCACATGTGTTAGGTGACTCACATGGGCTGCTAAGAGCTGATCATTGGAGTGTATATACCAATAGTACATACATCTAAAAGCTGTGTATTGTACGAGTACGAATACGGGTGCATACGAGTAGAATTGTTGATGAAACTGAACGAGGATGTAATTGTAAGCATTTTTGTTAAGTAGAAGTATTTTGATAAGTGTCTTGAAGTCTTTCAAAAGTGTATGAATACATATTAAAATACTACATGTATATACATTTTAACTGAGTCGTTAAGTCATCGTTAGTCGTTACATGTAAATGTTGTTTTGAAACCTTTAGGTTAACGATCTTGTTAAATGTTGTTAACCCAATGTTTATAATATCAAAAGAGATTTTAAATTATTATATTATCATGATATTATGATGTACAAATATCTCTTAATATGATATATATACATTAAATGTCGTTACAACGATAATCGTTACATATATGTCTCGTTTCAAAATCATTAAGTTAGTAGTCTTGTTTTTACATATGTAGTTCATTGTTAATATACTTAATGATATGTTTACTTATCATAATATCATGTTAACTATATATATAACCATATATATGTCATCATATAGTTTTTACAAGTTTTAACGTTCGTGAATCACCGGTCAACTTGGGTAGTCAATTGTCTATATGAAACCTATTTCAATTAATCAAGTCTTAACAAGTTTGATTGCTTAATATGTTGGAAACATTTAATCATGTAAATATAAATCTCAATTAATATATATAAACATGGAAAAGTTCGGGTCACTACAATCATATATTGCATTTGCATTATTTCATGTTTTTATTTTTATAAATTACGTTGTCTTGCAATCATGTACAATTTTCGTTTGCTATAGGAAAATCTATTAAAGGATGAAATTGGTAAATTAGAAAGAGATCTGGCAGCACAAAATGAACATGTCAAAGGGCGTGAATCAGATATTACTGCTCTAGAAGCTCGAATATCGGGTTATCGTAAAGCCTTTAATCATCACAAGGCAAAGAGAGATGAGCTTCATGATAAGCGGAAGTATACACTTCTTTGTTTCCTTAAACTTTTTTTTTTTTTTTAAATCTTAATATATTCGTTTTGCCAGATACTGAATTTTTTTTGTTACTTATGTAGGTCTTTGTGGGGGGCAGAAAGTGAGCTGACAACCGAAATTGACCGTCTTAAAGCAGAAGTTGTGAAGGCGGAGAAAGCCTTAGATCATGCTACTCCTAGGGTCAGTTATTTTATATTATTTTTGTATATTAGCTCTGTTCTTATACCCTTATTAGGGGCATGTGCATTTTGCCCCTACAGTTGCTTTATTTTTGGAATCTAGAAAAATCTTTGCTTGCAATGTACTATATCTTGATATATCACCAAAATGGCTTGTCTTCTAATTATGTTGCTATATACTAAAATAAGGCCAATGGCATACATACTTGTACCTAAGCACTAATAAGTACAAGTCAGTTGATGATTAATGGTTTAGTTACAATTATTTTATGCATGTCCTAAGTTTTCATTGTCAAGGGCTATTAAAATCTATTAATAAATGTTGTTATTAACCTATATTTATATTTTTATGTTTAAATAATGCTGGTAGTCTGTTGACCTTGTGACATTTAACAGGATATAAGAAGGGGAATCAGTTGTGTTAGGAGAATCTGCAGGGAATACAACATTTCAGGAGTGTATGGTTCAGTTATTGAGTTGCTTGAATGTGATGAAAATTTATTTACTGCAGTTGAAGTCACTGCTGGAAATAGGTTTGCGTTCATCTCTTTTTACAATCCACATTTGGTTTTGTTTGTTTTGCAGTAAACCTGATTTTTTATTTTTATGCAGTTTATTCCATGTGGTGGTTGAAAATGATGAAATTTCAACGCAAGTAATTCGACACCTTAATGTAGAGAAAGGTGGAAGAGTTACATTTATACCTCTTAATAGGGTTAAGGCACCAAATGTCAGTTATCCAAAAATTTCTGACGTGATTCCTCTTCTCAAGAAACTAAAATTTTCTTCTAATTATAATCAAGCATTTGGTCAGGTCAGTAATCACCCATGAATTCTATTATTGACGTTGTGTTGATAAATTCAGACTGTGTCAACATCTGCATGTAAGATCATATTAGAAGTTATTGCCAGCACAATCTAACATGTATGCATATATTTAGTTGCTTCATTTTCAGCAGAAACTAACATGTATACATCCTCAATATCTGCTATATTCAAGTAATTAGTTTAACAAATCTGTAGTATTATTATATCTAATGCACAATATTGCATGAATTGATCAAGGGATACATGTATGTAGCTATACCATAACCCAGTTACCTTATTTTTTTTAATAAATTTATTGTTCTAGTATTGAGTTAAACATTATTGAAGAGAGCACACCACTTAAAAGCATGCCAATTTTCTCTAGTACACTATCTATGATAACATATTATTATGGTCTTACTAGAGGTCAGCCTCATATGTGCTATATATTTAAACATTAAGTGTCTAGGTTTAGTCGGACTCAATTTAATTCCATGGTCCCACATGTTTTCTGGTTTAGTTGATGACAACTTCCACTCAAGTTTCTGACCATGGTTTCTTATGTTTTTATTACATGATATAGTTCTTTATACACACTTAGATAGTTTTTTAAAAATTGATGTCTATAATTAATAATATAAAATTCTTGACGGAGGAAGATTTTGTGTAGGTGTGTGATAACTGTTGAGTTGGAGTGGATCAATGATTCATCTGTTCAACTTTCATATTATCATACTATTTTTCTTCAGATTTATGATAATATGATCAATAACAATAATTGTTCCAAATAGTAGTGGATGTTAAATGTATCTTGATTTGTTACCGAGCATGACTCTCAACATGCATTTACCATGCAGAGATCTACATTTGTTAAGAAGAACCTGTTCATACGCCTTGAACACCTTTAACCTTCCTTTACACAAATATGCACATTTGTTCTTTTCTCAGGTATTTGCTAGAACTGTGATTTGTCGAGATTTGGATGTTGCTACTCGTGTTGCTCGTACTGATGGTTTGGACTGCATTACTGCCCAAGGTTTCTTTGCATTTTTTTTTGTTTTTGTTTTTGTTTTTGTTGTATCCTCTTTTCTGTCACTTATGACCATACCTTTGCTTTGATAAACTTTTTTTTTTTTTTTTTTTTATCATGTTTGTAGGTGACCAAGTAAGCAAAAAAGGTGGTATGACAGGTGGATTTTATGATAAAAGGCGTTCAAAACTGAAGTTTATGAACATCATTCGACAAAATGCCATCTCAATCACTGCAAAGGAAAACGAGCTCCAGAATGTCAGATCTGAACTTCAGAATATCCTTTAGTACCAATATATTTTCTAGTTATACTGGTTTTATCACATTTTATGTCTTTTATATATCTTGTTATGGTTTGCTACATATTTCATACAGTTCCTCATATTTTTGCTTCTTTTCTGTTTTCATCAATTTCTTACTTCTGTTTCCAAAGTATACGCACTTGGTATGTTATAACTTGAAGCATTATCTAATAATATCAGTTTGGGCTTTGCCATTTTCTATTAGTGAAAGGTTGTTTTGCTTTCTCATAGTCAAGTAATCAATTTCTTGAGTTATGATATGTGTTTGGACTTGACTTTTCACACTTATAGACATGAAAATCAATGATATCGTTAATGAGCAGCAGAAGGATGATGCTGAGCTGGCTCATGAGAGATCAAAACTGGAACAGCTCAAGCAAGATGTTGCTAATGCTGACAAGCACATACAAAATAACTCTAAAGCTCTTGAAAAAAAGGTTCCGATTGTTTCTGTTGACAGCTAGTCAAGTTATATCAGTTTATAGTTTTAACCCTTTATATGGTTGATTATTATTATTATTATTTTTTTTAATATTATTTTTGCAGGGGAAGTTGCTTACGAGTGTAGAGACTCAAATAGAGCAGGTGAAAACTAATATTGCTATGAAAAGAGATGAGATGGGAATAGACCTTGTTGATCATTTAACCCCAGATGAAAGGGAGCTTCTGTCACGATTGAATCCAGAAATAGCTGGCCTCAAAGAAAATCTCATAGCCTGCAGGGCAAACCGAGTAAAGGTTTGCTTATTAATATGCTACTGGTGTTACTTAATAAATTATTTATGTGTTGAAGTAGCACAAATGAGTGGGTCAGGTGTGTTGGGTAATGGGTCAAACTGGGTAGTTTTCTTCCGGTGAAAAAGTAAGAGTTTGTCTGTGTTGGGGGGAAGGGGACCCACATCACACTTTCGTTCTTTCGTTTCCATGTTGTATGCTTAAATGTGAATAAAAAAATTATATTATTAAAATGATAATCAAGTCTTTGAATAACAGGATTAGATATGCATGAAAGATAGACTTTGGAAGACTTTTATCCCGTTTGTTTTGATTCACACTTGATTAATTTTTTATTTTATTTTTTTTTTCTTCTAAATAATATGATTGCCTTTGGTGATAAATAAACAACCCAAATAAACCCATTCATTAGTAATATGGTTGATGGTTGAATTTTGCAATTTTTACCTTCTAGTATATATTATCATATATGTATTTCATAATTGGTAGACTGAAACAAGGAAATCAGAGCTTGAGACCAATCTATCAACAAATCTTGTTAGAAGGAAACAAGAACTGGAAGCAGTCAAACAGTCTCCAGAAACTGAGTCATTAAATACCGAGGCAGAAGCAAAGAGACAGGAACTGCAAGATGCAAAAACACATGTCGAAGAAGTGAAAAAACAGCTAAAAAGTCAGAATATCTAGATTCCCTGCATCTAGTTTCTGATATCACTGACCAATTTTTTTTTTAACTAACCTTCACATTTTTTTTTTCCTATCACCAGGAGTGTTAGAAAGCATAGAAGATCGAAACAAGGAACTCAGGAAAATCAACGAAAAGAAGAATGATTTGAAGGTAGTTTTTTTCCTTCACAATGAGGAATTGCAGTTACATATGGACTGTATTTGTCACTGGCAATATACTAACATTTCCTATAAGTGCAGGCTAGCTTGGACAAATATGAAGAGGCCCGCCAAAATGAGGATAAAAAAGCAGAAAAACTTATTAGCAGAAAAAATATTTTACTTGCCAAACAAAAAGAATACTCCAAGAAAATCAGAGAATTGGGTCCATTATCCTCAGATGCGTTTGAAATGTAATTTTAGTCTTCTGACCGTTGTCTGTATTCTCGAAATGTCATACACTTCTCTCTTGTTAACATAGTCAAAATGCAGGCATAAAAAGCAAGAGGGCATAAAGGAAATGTTGCACCAGTGCAATGAGCAATTAAAGCAGTTTAGTCATGTAAACAAGAAAGCACTTGATCAGTGTGCAAACTTTGAAGATCAAAGAGAACAACTCCAGAACCGACAACACGAACTTGATGCTGGTGATGAGGTATACATGTAACCAGTTTTATACATCTTACTTTCTATCATAAATAGTTAGTTGAGGTGGCATTTGGATTACAGTTTATCTTAACCAGGTCAACTCGGTCAAAGAAGTTGAGTTATTAAGTAGCCGGTCACTTTGGTTGAATAGGTTAAACCTGGGAAAGGTTGCCCAAGGTTTATACTAAAGAGCACAATCTTACGGTTAATGGGGATAAGACCCCGGCAAAACATGTATATTAACGATTAAAAATGTATATTTTTTTCACGTGTGATAGAATGTAAGGTAATAATGTGGATTTGACTTGTTTTGTGCACCAGAAAATCAAAGAACTTGTATCGGTACTGGATCAACGTAAGGATGAATCTATAGAGCGTACTTTCAAAGGTGTGGCTAAACATTTTAGGGAAGTATTTTCTGAACTTGTCCAAGGTGGTCATGGGTCTTTGATTATGATGAAGAAGAAGGTTAGTATTTTTTTCAGTTTCATTTATTATGCAAAAACTAACTAATATTCGTGGCACCTGTAAGTTGCAACCTAATGTTATTGAGTTTTAACAAAGCAGGATGTTGATCCAACTGATAATGATTATGATGAGGATGGGCCGCGGGTTGATACAGAGGGCCGTGTTGAAAAATACATTGGTGTTGAAGTGAAGGTATATATATATCCTTTCCAACCTCTTCTATTTTTTTTTTTGAAGTTATATGTTGATGATTTTATGTTTGGGATTCATGTCAGGTTTCTTTTACTGGACAAGGGGAAACACAGTCGATGAAGCAATTGTCCGGGGGTCAGAAGACTGTGGTGGCATTGGCTTTGATATTTGCCATACAACAATGTGACCCGGCTCCGTTTTACCTATTTGACGAGATAGACGCTGCACTTGACCCACAGTACCGAACAGCCGTTGGAAGTATCCTGCCTTTATACTTGAAAACATCTTAATATTGTTTAGAGTTGCCAAATTGTTGGGTGGGGACGGTTATGGAACAATTACTGGCAATGTTGTAAACGGTGGTCGTCTCGACCGACTAGTCGATTTGGTGACTAGCCTGTCCCGTTTTGCCCAAAAACGTCTAATTATACGGTCAACACTAAAATGGGTTAGTCAAAGTCGGTCTGTGATTCTCTGAGTTGGTCAAAGTTAGGATAAAATTTTAATTTTTTACAGACTGACTCGTCTCCACTTCACGACTTTTTCGACTTTGGTTTTGTTCAAAATGATTATATGATTAAAAACCTACTGTATTATATTGGGAACTTTTTGATATTCCTTTTTTTGGACATAATTAATGGAGAAATTTTATGCAACTAAAGTACTCTTTATACGACTTTCTACATTTATCCTTTTAACCTTATTATATTTAACTTGTTTGATGATCAATCCATATATAAGTAGTCTCTCCAAATTGCCTATATATTTGGTGTTCATAACATCTGGTTTATATTTTTTGATACTCTGTGACACTGTTTATATTTAGCTAATCAAGCAGAGTAGCATCTTCAACTTGCATTATGTATCCTAGCTATCTTGTTATATAATTGGTATTCTTAACAACTTGTTTTGTAGATATGGTTCGTCGTTTGGCAGATTCAGCAAGTACACAGTTCATTACAACAACATTTCGACCTGAACTTGTGAAAGTTGCTGACAAGATATACGGTGTCACCCACAAAAATCGAGTCAGTCATGTTAATGTTGTCACCATGGATGAAGCATTGGATTTCATTGAGCATGACCAATCTCACAATGCTGAATGACGCGTGAAATGGTATACAAACTCAATTTGTTTGATTTACATGCTGCAATATTATTTATGTGTTGAGGTGGAATAATCGGAGGGTTGTTACCGGTTATTTTGAAAGGGCTTTGGTTAGGGTTCAAACATTTTTTCCCAAAATTCTATACTATCAAATTTTACATACAGGATTATGAATAACTTTTATAATAATAACATATTCTTTCAAATGATAATGTGAGGTTATATGGCTTCAATATGAATGTTCATTTCTAGCAACTTTTGACCAGTTGACCAGCTTTCTCGTTTTCTGGTTTGTCCTTATATATTTGCCTACTTGAGTTGTGACTTGTAACTCTCCCATTTGATTTGATTAGAAACAAATGCCATAATAGAATATTGCCACGACTTTTGAACAATGAGAAGAATGGAAACACACAAGTTTATTTTGTGAAGGTTTAGAATATTTTAGACACATAAAGTGCTAGTAGAAAATAATATATGTAATTATGTAGCGCGTATATGATAAATGCATCTTGAATAGATTCTTTTCATTTGTTTGGTTAGACTTGTATAAATATTGCATGCTACAAGCAACATATAGATGACTCACATACATGCATTATTATATTCATATTTGTGTAACATAGGTTGTTACAGAAACAGGTGGTTCCGTGAGACGCATTGTTGCTTCCAAACTAATCTATCCATTCTGGTGCAGAAATGCATGCAACATTGACTGGACGATTAAGTTTATTGAAGACACTTCCTTACCTCTCTACCTGTAGTATGTGCATTGCACTTTAGAACTTGACAACAGTTAGGAGCAGCAAACTATAAACTCACCTAACAATTTATTTTTGACATGCAGCGTACAGATTATCAACTGAAGATCTCTCATCACTTGTGTGAACCTGACGATTCAGATAAAGACTTTTTTCTCCGCTGGTCCCTATATCATACCCCATATTGCTAACAGTGTCCTTCGGTTTTTTTTTTTTTTTTTTTGCTTAGAATCCATTGTTTATCAAAAATTTGCAATCAGTATCCTTCTGTCTAACTTTTGTTACATAAGTCCGTTAAATACCATCACATGATCAACATGTGAGGGTAAATTCGTCTTTTACCCTTTTCCCTTCAACCTAGCATCTATCTATGTAAAACAAAAATCAAACTAGTTTCATATCATCCATGAAGTAACCCACAAAAATCAAACCATTTCACAATTTCATTCGGATCTACTACGTAATTTTTTGAAACATCAAATCAAAGCTTAAAACATGTTCATCAGGATCAAACGAATGTACGGCTCGAATTTTGAAGATAAATGCTTGACGTTGCAATAATAACGTGATTTGGCCTCCAGAACAATTTGTACATGTTTTAATCAAATTAACTTGTGCATTTTGTTCGTTTTCATCAGGTGTAGCTTTAGGATACATCAGATTGCGTGGGGATTTATCATAATTCTCAAATTCTCAAAGTCAAACTTTGATCAATCTCAGTCAACAAACCAATTCACCAGTTTCTGTTGTTTTTCAGGCTTAGTGAGTGATCAACGAGTGTTATTCAAGCCATTTCAAGCATCTTTCGTTCATATTTTATCACCTGAAACTTGATAAAACTTGATTTCAATATTCAAGTTGATTTTGGCTGTGATCTTAAAATTCATAGTAATTGGTTGTGTTTTCCAGCTTCGAATTGATTCCTAGATGATCTAGGAAGGTGCAGAAAGATTAATTAACAAGTTTCAAGTTATGAGTTGAAGATTTGCAGCTTGACCTGAATTTGTCACCGGAAAACTCAAAGCTCGCTGGAAAAATTTGTTAAGATCTGAGACAATCTGCTACTGAAAAACAATCTGAAGAGCTATAAAATTAAGTAAAGGAAACTGGAGACGATGAAATAAAAACACAATTTATGATCTATTATATATATATATATATATATATATATATATATATATATATATATATATATATATATATATATATATATATATATATATATATATTAAGAACTTTATATGTTTGTCCTTATTGAAAAAAATAAAGTAAGATACAAGGAAGCTGAAAAATTAAAATTCTTACAGATAACTACTTGAAAGAATGTGAAGTGAATCAAGAGAGATTAAATTTTTTTTCACAAAACATGGAACACGGATAATGGTCTTTTGATATTAAAATTTTAAAATTCTTACTATTTTCATGACGTCTCTTTATATATATATATATATATATATATATATATATATATATATATATATATATATATATATATATATATATATATATACTTTTTTATTTTTATTTTTTTGAGTTGGAGATCTTTTTGGAAGCAATCTCTCTATCCGTCGAATATAGAGAGGGAGAACTTTCTTTACTCTTGGAGTGTTTCACCTCTTTCTTCTAGGTTGGAGGAAGGATTGTCTACGTCTTACCTCCTCATACTCTACACATGTGGGATTGGGTACTGTTGTTGTTGTATGAACATGATACATAAATAAAATATAAATTAAAGTAAATATCGAAAATGGAAAGAATGGATATTTAGCTTACCGAGAAAAATGGTGGGGGTTGTGGAAAAATCAGTGGCCTTGAATTCTCGAGTTTTTCTGAGAGTGGAAAGGAAAAGAGATCAATGAAAAAATAATAAAAAGTGATTTTTGAGTTTTTTTTTTTTTTTTTTTTTTTTTTTAAGGAAGGAAAGGAGTGGGGATGAATGGATAGGAGTGGATTATGTTTGAGGTTTTTATCCATAGTTTTTTCCGTCCATTTTTGGGCGGATTGTGAAGGAAACCAACTCATGTATGTGTATAATTACCAATATATCCTAATAATAACCATCTATTTTCTTTGTATCCTAACTCATCTATATTTAAATAATAGTTATGAATTACGAATAGTTATCTACTACTACGTATCTTTTTTTTTTTCAAGAACTCCTGGTTACTCTTCTATCATGATTTATAAGTTGTTTTTATCAACAAAACTAAATAAAACATATATCATGATTTATAAGTGGTTTTTATCAACAAAAATAAATAAAACATAGGAAGCCTGAAGCAAAAGTGTTGGAGTGCAGATAATAAAATGGAAGATCACGATTAGTAAAATTATACATATAACAACTATTATATCCCTTACATATTATAACAACTATTATATCCCTTAACTAATATGTAGCCGACATAAAAAATAAACATGAACTCACCTAATTTGCAGTATATAATTGATTGATGTACGAAAACTTGAAATATTAATTTGTTCAATTAATGACTCCATATTTTCCCTTTTATTTCTTTTACTTTCTTTCAAACTCGAAAATACATATAAGATATATTATATTCCATTCCATTCCTCCCCATTATAATACTATCTTCTCCTTTCTATCACATTCTTTTCCACCTTTAAAAAAAAAAAACTCGAAAACACAACGTGAATGATGGGATTTAAATTATGATTAAACTAAAAATAAAAAATAAAATATTTTTTATTTAAATTAAATTTAGGACTAAATTGAATTCCAGACCAACTTTAAAATCTATGAAAATTTAATTATATTTGGTCAATTTAGTGCTAGGGTTGTTGTTGTTGTTGTTGTTGTTGATGTTGTTGGTCGAACTTGAAGGTTGACTTTAAATAAGTCAAACTAGGGTTTGAGTCAAAATTATGATTTAGTACATGGGTACTTGAAAGATAGTGTTAATTGGTGTTTTGTAAACATAAACCCTAACTTATTAGTGATTATGGGTAAACCATGAGTTGGTTAATGGTTATAAGTGTAAACTGGTCAAACTTACACTAATACTAGTGTCAAGGTAGTGATAATTAGTGATATAGCTAAATTGAGTATTTAGCTTAATACGTGATTACTTGAAATAGGTGTTTGCTTTATTGGTGATCAAGACTCAAGTATTGTTTCACTTGAAGATACAAGGTGAGTGTAATAATTGTGTGTATGTATGCGTATTTGAATAGTGGACTATGAGTTAGACCACATGTAAAATGGCCTATGAGTTAGACCACGGGACGAGTGGACTATGAGTTAGACCACTAAAGTGGACTATGAGTTAGCCACTTATTAACTAGTGACTTATTATAAGACACTAGAAGTTGTAGGGCGGTCGCCCGGGGTATTAAATGTGTCAATGTGTTGTATGAGTTACAAATAACTATGTGTAAGGTGTTAATTCGTGCTCAATTCATGATTTCGTGTTTATATGATCGTGTATGTTCTGTAACAGTGTATATATGTATCGTATATGTGTATGTATATAAAAGATGATGATGAAGATGATGAAGCTATTATGAATCTAAATTGTTAAACAACACAGTGCCAAAATTCATTGAGTGTAAGGTTACAAGTGTGTTTGGGGAATTAGGGAGAGGGAGAGGTAATCACACACTTTTTGTGTGTGAGTTATGAGGGTTAAGGTTATGATCTAAGCAACTAAGGGAGTATTTGTACTAGCACATTATAACAACAATTCATATCTATTTTAGACCTAACAATCTCCCACTTAGATGTGAATTGTTGTTGATTATCTTCATACTCTTGTACTGTTAGGGGTCTCTTTGATGTCTTGAACTCTCCCCCCTGGGATAGGCTTAGTTGTTGTCTGAAAATGAAGAACCTTCTTCTTTTGAAAGTTTCTCCATTGTCGAATATGAATGATCACAATGCACACCATCTCTTGGTTTTGACATTATTTCTCCCCCTTGGTGTGCGTTGTTCAAATATGTCTTGATGGAATTGAGAGGGGTGTAGGAAAGAGCTTGTTTGATGATTTTCTTTAACTCCCCCTTAAATGATGACTTATCTTTCTCCCCCTCAACCGGGCATCGGGAGTTAAACATGTTGTTGGGAAGAGTTTGAGTCGGAGATTTGATGCGAAAGTTTGAGTAGTGGGTTTTTCTGTTTGCTTTGTTATTGTTTTTGGTGAACAACTTGTAGGTTTGGTTGATGTGGTTAATTGATCTTGCGTTCCATCGAGGTTGGATCTTGGTTTGAAAAGGTTTTGTTTTAGCCTGAATCACGTGTCGTGGCTTAAGGGAAAGTAACTCTTTGAATGAGTACTTGATTGGTTTTGAATGTGTTTTAGCAAACGGTGTTTTGTTCGAGTTTATGGATGATTTTTCTGAACTTGATTGCTTCGGTTTATGAGGAAACCATCCGTATTTATCACGAAATCCGGTGAGTTCTCCATTTTGCCCATAAGTAGGTTCCAAAAACGGTTTATTTGTTTTGGTTTGGTGATTTGAATACACTCGTTATCCGTGATAGACAAGTTTGTGAGGTTGAGTAACCTTGGAGATCTCTGTTGAATAAGCCTTTTTTATCAACCGTAGAAAAAGAACATATTGATTCTTCAATCTTTGGCTTCCTGTATTCCGGGATTTCAACTTGTATACCCATCGACACCATTGTTGGTTTGGGAGTTGGCGTTGATTTAACATCTAACTCATGTTGCAAATCCGAAATGTGTTTTTCAAAGTCATGAGTTGATGTTCGATTAAGAGTTTGAACACGATCAAAATCAGTGTGAAGTTGTAGAATGGTCTTAGAATCAAGCTCATGTTTGGACTTGAGATGATTATTTTCAGCTTGAAGAGACTGAATTGTCTGAGCTGAAAAATCATTTTCCAATTTGAGCTATTTATTTTCTTGTAGTAGCATCTTATTTTGTGCTAGAAGCTTCTCAAGTTGTATAGATTGAGATGTGATTTGCTTTATGAGCAATTGCTCGAGTTTAAAATGATACACATCATCATCATCATCATCATCATCATCATCATCATCATCAATGTCTTTCAACAAAACTGCATCATTATCATTAAAATCTGGTGTTGGTGGTATAACGGAAGAAATACTTGTCATTTGAAGTCGATGGAAGAAACCGTACTTGAAAGTCTTCTGGAATTAATGAATCCTAAACGTATGCAAACTTCTGAAAATTTCGTTTGAATTTTAAAGAAAATCGTTAAATTTCTTTGTTCCGTTAGTCCTTTTGTTAGAACTTAACTGAGAAAATTAATGGATAGTTCACTCCGTTAGTTCCTTGAAAAATCGGGAAGTTTGAGGGTTGATTCGTAACTTTTAAAAACTTTAGGGGGCTAAAATTCTGTCCAAGGTGCAGGGGTTCAAAAGTTTAGTTCGAAATGTTGGGTTCAATTGGTTTACAATCTTTGAAAGGCATTCGAAGATGAATAAGGTTCAAGGGTAATGGGGTTCAGTGTGATTTAAGTGACAGGGGTTCAGAGTAACGTGGGGGAAGGGGGGTCAGGGACCATTTAAGAGAAGGGTTCAAGGAATAAATGGTCAAAGTAGTAACAGGTCAGCCGGTTCAAAAACAAAAGGGGGATCAGGGACCTTTTAGCAATTAAAATAATTTCTAAAGAATTTCAGCAAAGGGGCCCGCCTAAATTGTCTTTACTGCTGCCGTACTATTGTGTTTTTCTTCTTCCTTTGAGCACACACGCACGCTTCATCACCCAAACTCATAAAATTCGAAAAATTCACACGTTAACCGTACGAAATCAGTTGCTCAAACGTATATTCAAAGGATTAACTGCAAGTTTAAGGTACCACTCGTACGTTCGATGTCTTCTTCGTTGTTTTCCAGAAATCCGGCAGCAGGCGGTGTAGCACGGCGGCGGACAGCGGATGTAATGGTTTCTAGCTCAAAACTTCAAATTAAATCACCAAATTTAGCAGAAAGTTGAGTGAAATACCGATGAACACTTCTTCATATCCAGTTTTGCCAATAACAACTTCAAATTCGCAAAACAAATCGATTTATGCTTAAAAAAATTCGAACAAAAAATTTGCTCAAAAAGGCTCAAATGAACGAATTAGCTTCTGAAATTTGGTACGAACTATCATTAGATGATAAGGAAGATTTCTGTGTATTTATTTTTTTGCCAAATTGTAACGTCCTCCCAATAGGGTCTGGAAGGAAAGTCACTAATATCAAAACATACCAACATATTATAATAAACGAGAACAATACTAAATGATGAATTTAACTTTAATGAGTACGCAGCGGAAAATGAAATATCGTTACAATGACAGGAATAACAATATCGTAAATGTTCACATGCAGAAGTAATAAATGCGATATCTCTTGATCCTATGTCCAAGTAGCATCACATAAGCAGTAAGTATAAGAGCTTGAATCAAACAGCACCTGAGACAAAACATGCTAAAGTGTCAACCAAAAAGGTTGAGTGAAGTTCATAGGTTTAACAAAAAGTTTGTCGTTGTTTTAGACCACAAGATTTAGTTTGTAAAGTTGATCTCCCGCAGGATCAAAAAGTTATGCCAATGCGTGATATTTAGACTAAACGTTCAAGTTTGCCCCATGACAAGTTGTGTCTGTCCTTGTCGGTTTAATTTCATTATTAAGTAATACAATGACTTGGTCAAAAGTATCGGGGACGTTACTCCCGATAGGCCTACCCCCAATAATTAAGCATGCCGCAGCAATTAAAAATATCACTGTAGGGACTTAGTCGGACATAGCCGGGTATAGCATAGTTTAACAGTTTGGTACTTGTGTCTAAAGTGTAAAAAGTAAAAACAACATGTGTCTCACCCCAAGTAAAAGTAAGTAAGTTTGCTAGCAATTAAAGAGGGGCTATGAATTTACCTTAGTAAGTAGAGAGAGTGTTATTCCTCGGAATAAAGAGTTGAACGAGTGAGCAGGAAAGTCAACCTATTGACATTTAAGAGTAGTTAAGTGTTTTGCCCATGTTTAAGTTTAAGTATGTGTTTAAGTATAGTTTGTTTTACTAAGTTTCTATTCCTAGTAAGTTACTATTTTTATAAAGTTTTCATTTTTAGAAAGTTTCTTATTTTACTAAGTTTCTATGACTAGAGAGTTTCTACTTTTATCAATGTTTTCCATTTTAGGATACTTGCCGTATTAGATAAGCTTCCAATCACCCCTTTCCATTCGAATGGCTAATTTAGATCTAGGGGCTTGAGTCATAGGACCCTTTAAATCGGAAATCTAAACCCTCTGCCTAGAATCTCATAGAAACCATTCGTCAAGAAAGTTCGAAGATCTATACATCTCTAATACATATCCCAAAATGTTTTTATGTTACAATATAAGTAGTAGGTTATAGGTGCTAGTAATAGTAATAGTGTATACATGTTATTTATTTTATTTTTAATTGCATATAATTTATAACATTATTTACATATTTCGGTAAAAATAATAACCGAAGTAAAAAGTAAAAAGTAAAAAGTAAAAAAGTAAATAGTAAAAAGTAAAAAAAATAAAAAGTAAGAAAAGAATACTTACTAGTAGTAATTCTTCAAAGAGAGAATGAGAGAAATTTTGGTGTGAGTTTGAATGAGAAATGAGGGGTATTTATACTTGAAAAAATTAGGTAAAAAGAATAAAATAATTAAAAGAAAAAGAAATATTTAATTCTTAATGGGATTTTAAAATTAAAAAGTATTAAATGTTAGGTCATGGGATAATGCACAAAATAAAATAATAAAAGTATTTTTTCCATTAAAATTTTAATTAAAAAGTAATTTATTTATTTATTTATTTTTTATTTATTTTAAGGATTTTTTTTATGTAAATAAACAAATTTATTTAATGTTTTTCCAAGAATAATTGTCAATAATATTTTATTTTATTTTATTTTTATTTTTTATTTAATTAATAAATACAAATTTTGCATAAAAATAATAAATAATTCGGTATTTTGTATTTTTAATAATAATTATGATTTTAATTATTAAACTATAGCTTCGTAGTCTTTGGCAAGAAAGGAAAAATCCTTTATGAATCTCCGATAATAACCGGCAAGTCTCAAAAATTGACGAATATGCTTCGCAGTCTTTGGTATCTCTCAGTTCTGGATAGCGGTAATCTTAGCTGGATCGACATGTATTCCATTACTATCAACAACGTGTCCGAGAAATTGTACGATTTTGAGCCAAAACTCGCACTTAGAAAACTTAGCGTAGAGTTGTTCCTTTCGTAAGAGTTCAAGAATCACGCGCAGATGTTGCTCATGTTCCTTCTCACTCTTGGAGTAGATCAAAATGTCATCAATGAAAACAATGACGAATTTATCGAGATAAGGTTTGCAGACACGGTTCATGAGATCCATGAAAATGGCAGGAGCATTGGTCAAACCAAAAGGCATGACACAGAATTCATAGTGCCCATAACGAGTGCGAAAAGCAGTCTTAGAAATATCGAATTCCTTGACTCTAAGTTGGTGATATCCGGACCTCAAATCAATCTTTGAATAAACACTTGACCCTTGAAGTTGGTCGAATAGATCATCAATACGTGGCAACGGATAACGGTTCTTGATAGTAAGCTTGTTAAGTTCACGGTAATCAATGCACATCCTTAACGTACCATCCTTCTTTTTAACAAATAGAATAGGAGCTCCCCATGGGGACGAGCTTGGACGAATGAAACCTTTATCCAATAGTTCTTGGAGCTGGTTGGAAAGTTCCTTCATTTCAGAAGGTGCTAAACGGTATGGTGCTTTAGCAATAGGAGCAGCACGGGGAGCTAAATCAATTTGAAATTCAACTTGTCGAGGAGGTGGAAGACCAGGAAGATCTTCGGGAAACACATCGGGAAAGTCTTTAACCACTGGTACATCTTCAATACACTTCCCTTTCGATTCGATCATCTTAACGTGGGCTAGAATAGCTGGATAACCTTTCATAAGGTGTTTGCGGGTTTTAATACGGGAGATAATATTGAGATTGGAACCACTCTTTTCACCTTGAATGATAAGAGTCTCTCCATTTCCCAATGGAACATGAATGGTTTTATCGTAACACATGATGGCAGCTCTCAATGGACGTAACCAATCCATTCCAACTACAACGTCAAAACTTTCGAGCTCGACCGGCAAAAGGTCTATCTTAAATTCTTTATCGGCTAAGATTAGGTTGCAGTTTTTATAGATTTTATCGACTTGCATGACCTTTCCATTGGCTACTTCTACTAATCTTTTAGTTTCTAAGGGTTGAGGCTTTTCAGCAAATAGGGTACAAAAATCACTAGACACGTAACTTCTGTCGGCACCAGTATCGAATAAAATAGTTGCATAGAAATTATTGACAAGATACGTACCCGTGATAACTTCATCTTCATCTCGGGCTTCAGTAGAAGTAATAACAAACGCACGACCCTTCGCAGCAGTAGCATTAGCTCCAGTAGCGGGATTATTTTTCTTCTTAGGAAAATTCGGACTAATGTGTCCCTTCTCTCCACAAGTATAGCATGTAGGTGGAGCTTTGGCTGGAACAATAGCCTTATCCTTCAGAGGAGTCTTACATGTCTTAGCAACGTGTCCCACTTTCTTACACAATGCACAAACCGCAGTACACTTCCCCGGGTGATGCCTCTCACAACGAATACAGAAAGGATAAGTACCCTTATAATTCGACCTTGTACCATCCGTAGGCTTCTTATTATCATTCTTAGCCGAACCTTGAGATGGCTCAAACTTCCTCTTACCATCATTACCCTTGGTTTCAACTTGCTTATTGGTCGACGCCCTTCTTCTCTTGGCCAACATGAGATTTTGTGCCATGAGAATCACAACATCCAAAGTAACCTTCTCAGCAGCAATAACATTCCCTTGAACATCCTCGGGAAGACCTTCAATATATCGCTCAATTCTTCTAGCTTCAGTAGGAAACATTTCAGGACATAGAGTAGAAAGCTCCAGATAACGATTGGTATAGTTCTCAATGTCAGTACCCTTGACCTTGAGTTCCCAGAACTCAGCTTCAAGTTTCTGAACTTGACTTCGAGGACAGAATTTGTTGACCATCATGCTTTTGAGTTCATCTCATGGAATTGCATTAGCATTATCAATTCCTACGGACTTGGCATGAGCAGTCCACCAAGTTAAAGCATTGCCACCCAATGAGCTAGTGTCATACTTTACTCGATCGTTATCACCACAGTTGCAAATACGGAAAATAGATTCCATCTTCTCGAACCAACGGACTAGTTCGACAGCTTCTTCAGTCCCCTTAAATGCAGGAGGATGACAGTTTGAAAAATCCTTGTAGGAACAAGGTTTCGGTTGTGGATTAGCATGGTTAGCTTGGGCGTTGCCTTGGGCGGCAGCAAGTAACTGTTGGAATTGTTCAGTAGTTAACACAACGTTGTTAACGGTAGGTGCAGCTGAACGAACCATGATGTCACTACATAAAAGTGAACATATGTTTGATAAGTTTAACAAGTTATAAGTTTGAGCAATCACAAGTATGAATAAAATAAAGTATTGATATCGCATGATATTAATAAAACACTTTATATTATTAGAATGAGGCATTAAATAAGCCTTTATTACACGATTCAGAAATAGAAATAGTTTAAGGCATAGCCTTTACATAGACAAGGAATTGGAAAAATAATCTAGGAAATATTAAGATTGAAGTAATCTTCATATTTCTTCTTCTCATCCTCCACCTTCTTCATAAACTCATCAACTTTCTCGTTCCTCGCCTTTTGTTTCTCATGCAGGAACTCGAGATTATCATAAAGGTTAGAAACTTCATTGTTGATTACATGGTACTTGTGGTCCCTTATAGAAAGTTGATTATTCACGCGATTTTCCTCCATCTTCAATCTAAGGTCAACATCTTCTCTTAGGTAGGAGAGAGATTACTTCTCCCATCGGGTATTTCTATCACCTTCATACTTCACCAACTTTATCTCTTTCTTTAGTTCAGCATTTTCCTCCATGAGCTTCTTGATCGCTAGGTCTTTTTCCTTCATTTAAAAATCGATCCTTGCAATATGGCGAATTAGGTCATCGGTAGTTTTTCGCAGATTCATGAGCTCGTACTTGGCATCAACTTCATCGTAGAAAGGAGATCGGGATCTTTTCTTTGACGGCCCAGTTTCTTCAAGACATTTCCTCTTGTCTTTATTCCTCGGGGTTGGATAGTATTCAGGAGACCCATGTTGTAGTGACCCGAACTTTTCCATGTTTATATATATTAATTGAGATTGATATTTACATGATTAAATGTTTCCAACATGTTAAGCAATCAAACTTGTTAAGACTTGATTAATTGAAATATGTTTCATATAGACAATTGACCACCCAAGTTGACCGGCGATTCACGAACGTTAAAACTTGTAAAAACGACATGACGATATATATATGGATATACATATGGTTAACATGAGATTATGATAAGTAAGTATCTCCATAAGTATATTAACAATGAGTTATATACATATAAACAAGACTACTAACTTAAGGATTTCGAAACGAGACATATATGTAACGATTATCGTTGTAACGACATTTAAATGTATATATATCATATTAATATATATTAATATATCATAATATCATGATAATATAATAATTTAACATCTCATTAGATATAATAAACAATGGGTTAACAACATTAATTGAGATCGTTAACTTAAAGGTTTCAAAACAACACTTACATGTAACGACTAACGATGACTTAACGACTCAGTTAAAATGTATATACATGTAGTGTATTTAGATGTATTAAAATACTTTTGGAAGACTTCAAGACATATATCAAAACACTCATACTTAACGAAAATGGTTACAGTTACTTTCCCATTCTTTTCTTTCATCAAGAATTCTAGTCGTATTCTTACCCGTATTATACACAGCTTCAAAACGTACTTACTATGGGTATATACCAATAGGAACTAGCATGGGATTCCACTCTTGATTATGTCATGTATGACTAATCAATTTTAACTTCTACCATGAGCTAGTCAACTAACTAGAACTCCTTTTAACCCCACTCACCACTCACCAATTACCACTCATCATTCACTCCATTTCACTTCCAATTCTCTTTCTAATTCTCTCTCAACACACACACACTATTTTGAACGTATTTTTCCAGTAGTTAATCATCATCTTCATCAAAAATCACTTCAAGAATCAAGCTATAATCATCATAGGAAGAACACTTCAAGAACACTTCAAAAATCCCTTCAAGTTTACTAATTTACTTCCAAGCTTTCTAATCCATTCCAAGTAATCATCTAAGATAAAGAAACCTTTGTTATATACAGTAGGTTATCTTTCTTATTCAAGGTAATATTCATATTCAAACTTTGATTCAATTTCTATAACTATAAACTATCTTAATTCGAGTAAAAATCTTACTTGAACTTGTTTTTGTGTCATGATCCTACTTCAAGAACTTTCAAGCCATCCAATATCCTTTGAAGCTAGATCATTTCTTGTCACTTCCAGTAGGTTTACCTACTAAACTTGAGGTAGTAATGATGTTCATAACATCATTCGATTCATATATATAAAACTATCTTATTCGAAGGTTTAAACTCGTAATCACTAGAACATAGTTTAGTTAATTCTAAACTTGTTCGCAAACAAAAGTTAATCCTTCTAACTTGACTTTTAAAATCAACTAAACACATGTTCTATATCTATATGATATGCTAACTTAATGATTTAAAACCCGGAAACACGAAAAACACTGTAAAACCGGATTTACGCCGTCGTAGTAACACCGCGGGCTGTTTTGGGTTAGTTAATTAAAAACTATTATAAACTTTGATTTAAAAGTTTTTATTCTGTGAAAATGATTTTTATTATGAACATGAAACTATATCCAAAAATTATGGTTAAACTCAAAGTGGAAGTATGTTTTCTAAAATGGTCATCTAGACGTCGTTCTTTCGACTGAAATGACTACCTTTACAAAAACGACTTGTAACTTATTTTTCCGACTATAAACCTATACTTTTTATGTTTAGATTCATAAAATAGAGTTCAATATGAAACCATAGCAATTTGATTCACTCAAAACGGATTTAAAATGAAGAAGTTATGGGTAAAACAAGATTGGATAATTTTTCTCATTTTAGCTACGTGAAAATTGGTAACAAATCTATTCCAACCATAACTTAATCAACTTGTATTGTATATTATGTAATCTTGAGATACCATAGACACGTATACAATGTTTCGACCTATCATGTCGACACATCTATATATATTTCGGAACAACCATAGACACTCTATATGTGAATGTTGGAGTTAGCTATACAGGGTTGAGGTTGATTCCAAAATATATATAGTTTGAGTTGTGATCAATACTGAGATACGTATACACTGGGTCGTGGATTGATTCAAGATAATATTTATCGATTTATTTCTGTACATCTAACTGTGGACAACTAGTTGTAGGTTACTAACGAGGACAGTTGACTTAATAAACTTAAAACATCAAAATATATTAAAAGTGTTGTAAATATATTTTGAACATACCTTGATATATATGTATATATTGTTATAGGTTCGTGAATCAATCAGTGGCCAAGTCTTACTTCCCGACGAAGTAAAAATCTGTGAAAGTGAGTTATAGTCCCACTTTTAAAATCTAATATTTTTGGGATGAGAATACATGCAGGTTTTATAAATGATTTACAAAATAGACACAAGTACGTGAAACTACATTCTATGGTTGAATTATCGAAATCGAATATGCCCCTTTTTATTAAGTCTGGTAATCTAAGAATTAGGGAACAGACACCCTAATTGACGCGAATCCTAAAGATAGATCTATTGGGCCTAACAAACCCCATCCAAAGTATCGAATGCTTTAGTACTTCGAAATTTATATCATATCCGAAGGGTGTCCCGGAATGATGGGGATATTCTTATATATGCATCTTGTTAATGTCGGTTACCAGGTGTTCACCATATGAATGAATTTTATCTCTATGTATGGGATGTATATTGAAATATGAAATCTTGTGGTCTATTATTATGATTTGATATATATAGGTTAAACCTATAACTCACCAACATTTTTGTTGACGTTTTAAGCATGTTTATTCTCAGGTGATTATTAAGAGCTTCCGCTGTCGCATACTTAAATAAGGACGAGATTTGGAGTCCATGCTTGTATGATATTGTGTAAAAACTGCATTCAAGAAACTTATTTTGTTGTAACATATTTGTATTGTAAACCATTATGTAATGGTCGTGTGTAAACAGGATATTTTAGATTATCATTATTTGATAATCTACGTAAAGCTTTTTAAACCTTTATTGATGAAATAAAGGTTATGGTTTGTTTTAAAATGAATGCAGTCTTTGAAAAACGTCTCATATAGAGGTCAAAACCTCGCAACGAAATCAATTAATATGGAACGTTTTTAGTCAATAAGAACGGGACATTTCAGTTGGTATCCGAGCGTTGGTCTTAGAGAACCAGAATTTTGCATTAGTGTGTCTTATCGAGTTTATTAGGATGCATTAGTGAGTCTGGACTTCGACCGTGTTTACTTGAAAAATGATTGCTTAACAAATTTTGTTGGAAACTATATATTTTTAACATGTGAATATTATGTGATATATTAATCTCTTAACGCGTTTGATATTATGTGATAGATGTCTACCTCTAGAACAAGTCCTATTGACTCACCTAATAATAATGAAGAGTCAAATGTAAATTGGAATGATTTGTGGACTGATTCACAAGTTCCCGAAGAGGAACCGGAAGAAGAGTCGGAACCAGAAGAAGAATCGGAACCGGAAGAAGAATCGGAACCGGATGAAGAAATAGAACCGGTGGGGAAAATAATAAAACGGTTAAGTAAAAGAAAATCCTCAACCAACCGACCAAGGTTAATTATGGTCAATGGTGTTTCCACTAAGGAAGCAAAATATTGGGAGGATTACCAATTCTCCGATGAATCGGATTCTGACGAGAATTCCGATGATGTTATAGAAATTACCCCAACTGAATTTAAAAAGGCAAAAGAAAATAATAAGGGAAAGGGCATAAAAATAGAGAAATCTAATTCCAACCCCGATGAACTTTATATGTATCGTCAACCCCCGAAGTCCTTAAGTTGTAACAATGACCCAGGAACCTCTAAACCACCAGGTTTTTCTAAACCAATGTGGAAAACGACGGCTCGTATTAGGGGAACATCATATATCCCTAGAAACTTGGCAAAACGAACCAAAACCGAAGAAGAAGAAACAAGCGAGTCGGAATAAGATAGTTGTATTCGTGTGGTGTAATATATGTAATATAGTGTGCTTATGCTTTATGATATATGTAAAAATTGCTTGTATTAATAAGTATTTTTTTATGAATCTAACTCTTGTCTATTTTACAGTATAAAAACACAAAATGGATAGACAACCCAATATTTTAAGAGACCTACCCGGAGACATGATTGATGAAATCTTGTCTAGAGTCGGTCAGAATTCTTCGGCACAACTATTTAAGGCGAGATCAGTTTGTAAGACATTCGAAGAACGTTCCAAGAATGCCTTGGTTTATAAAAGGCTTTCGTTCGAAAGATGGGGGATATCACATTGGGAAATCCATAAGTTATGATGTGTTTACTTTGACGCATATATTGCGGGGAACCCAAATGCTATTTTACGCAATGGGTTAAGAAATTATTTTGACTCAATATATCCGAATATTGGAATTCGTGATTTAGAAAAAGCGGCTAACATGCAACATAAAGAAGCATGTTATGCTTACGGATTAGTAATGTTCGCTTCTCACCAAAGTGAGAACAAGAACATCGGCCTACAACTATTAAACAAAACGTTCCCACAAGTGACGGAGTCGGTAATTGGGGTAAGAAATGAGGTTTTTAGATTGTTACGGGACTGTTGGACATTACGTAACCCTCGTCCCTTTGACGACGTTACAACACGCTGTCTTATCAACGGCCATAACGGTTATGTTCCACAAGACCAAGGATGGGAAGTAATCCTAGTAAAACCAGAATGCATGACTTGTTTCTGGACGTATGAATTACGTGTCTTTATTGCCTTTGCTGAACGACTTGTGTACTAGCTAGAATTATCTTCACAACCATCTTGTATCAAATTTATTGTGTGCTATATTTCATGCTATATGTAAAATAAGCGGTATTGTAAGTTTGTAAAATATTGTGTAAAAGTTTGAACGCGAAATATTATTATAATCAGTTTTTCATATAGAATTGTAGTAGTTGAATTGTATATTAGCTACTAAGTATGAACTTAACGGGTAGGTACTACCCGAATTTAAACTTATAAAACGCTAATATGAAGAAAAAGCTTTTATAAATGAGTTCATATTATGCTACGAAATACTATTAACTACTCTTAATATTCTGTATGATTAACTTGTTCCATTTGACTATTTGAAGGAAATGGCACCGAATACTCGACACACCGTGAATATGAATGAAGAGGAATTCCGTACTTTTCTAGCTTCAAACATAGCCGCAATACAGGCTGCACTACATACCAACAATAACCTTGGATCTAGCAGTACAGGAAATCGTGTAGGATGCACCTACAAAGAATTCACTGCCTGCAAACCTTTGGAATTTGATGGAACCGAAGGACCGATTAGATTGAAACGGTGGACCGAGAAGGTCGAATCGGTGTTTGCCATAAGTAAGTGTACTGAAGAGGACAAAGTAAAGTACGCTACGCATACCTTCACAGGTTCTGCGTTAACATGGTGGAATACCTATCTAGAGCAAGTGGGACAAGACGATGCGTACGCACTACCGTGGTCAGCATTCAAGCACTTGATGAACGAGAAGTACCGTCCCAGAACCGAGGTCAATAAGCTCAAGACAGAACTTAGAGGGTTACGAACTCAAGGATTTGATATTACCACGTACGAAAGACGATTCACAGAATTGTGCCTATTGTGTCCGGGAGCATTCGAAGATGAGGAAGAGAAGATCGACGCGTTTGTGAAAGGATTACCGGAAAGAATCCAAGAAGATATAAGTTCACACGAGCCCGCCTCCATATAACAGGCATGTAGAATGGCTCACAAACTAGTGAACCAGATTGAAGAAAGAATTAATGAACAGACTACTGAAGAGGCCAATGTGAAGCAAGTCAAAAGAAAGTGGGAGGAAAATGGTGATAAGAATCACCAATACAACAACAACAGCAATTACAACAATAATCGCAACAATTATCCCAACAATCGCAACATCAATCGCAACTACAACAAACGGCCCAACAACAACAACAACAACAACAACAACAACAACAACAGCAACTACAACAATCATCCCAACAACAATAATAACCGCAACAACAACAACAATCAGAAGCAGCTATGCCAAAGGTGTGAAAAGTATCACTCGGGATTCTGCACCAAATTTTGCAACAAGTGTAAAAGAAATGGTCATAGCGCGGCGAAGTGTGAGGTCTACGGACCAGGGGTTAATAGAACGAAAGGAACAAATGGTGTCGGAACGAGTAATGGCGGAGCAAGTAGTGTCGGAGCAAGTTATGCCAATGTAGTTTGTTATAAATGTGGAAAACCGGGATACATTATTAGAAATTGCCCGAACCAGGAGAACATGAATGGACAAGGCCGCGGAAGAGTTTTCAATATTAATGCGGCAGAGGCACAGGAAGACCCGGAGCTTGTTACGGGTACGTTTCTTATTGAAAATAAATCTGCTTACGTTTTATTTGATTCGGGTGCGGATAGAAGCTATATGAGTAGAGATTTTTGTGCTAAATTAAGTTGTCCATTGACGCCTTTGGATAGTAAATTTTTACTCGAATTAGCAAATGGTAAATTAATTTCAGCAGATAATATATGTCGGAATCGAGAAATTAAACTGGTTAGCGAAACATTTAAGATTGATTTGATACCAGTAGAGTTAGGGAGTTTTGATGTGATAATCGGTATGGACTGGTTGAAAGAAGTGAAAGCAGAGATCGTTTGTTACAAAAATGCAATTCGCATTATACGAGAAAAAGGAAAACCCTTAATGGTGTACGGAGAAAAGGGCAACACGAAGCTACATCTTATTAGTAATTTGAAGGCACAAAAACTAATAAGAAAAGGTTGCTATGCTATTCTAGCACACGTCGAGAAAGTACAAACTGAAGAAAAGAGCATCAATGATGTTCCCATTGCAAACGAATTTCCCGATGTATTTCCGAAAGAATTACCGGGATTACCCCCACATCGATCCGTTGAATTTCAAATAGATCTTGTACTAGGAGCTGCACCAATAGCTCGTGCTTCTTACAGACTCGCACCCAGCGAGATGAAAGAACTGCAAAGCCAATTACAAGAACTTTTAGAGTGTGGTTTCATTCGACCAAGCACATCACCGTGGGGAGCTCCTGTTTTGTTTGTCAAGAAGAAAGATGGTACATTCAGGCTGTGTATCGACTACCGAGAGTTGAACAAACTTACCATCAAGAACCGCTACCCACTACCGAGAATTGACGACTTATTTGATCAACTACAAGGCTCGTCTGTTTATTCAAAGATTGACTTACGTTCCGGGTATCATCAAATGCGGGTGAAAGAAGATGATATTCCAAAGACTGCTTTCAGAACACGTTACGGTCATTACGAGTTTATGGTCATGCCGTTTGATTTAACTAATGCACCAGCTGTGTTCATGGACCTTACGAACCGAGTGTGTGGACCATACCTTGACAAGTTTGTCATTGTTTTTATTGATGACATACTTATTTACTCAAAGAATGACCAAGAACACGGTGAACATTTGAGAAAGGTGTTAGAAGTATTGAGGAAGGAAGAATTGTACGCTAAGTTTTCAAAGTGTGCATTTTGGTTGGAAGGAGTTCAATTCCTCGGTCACATAGTGAACAAAGAAGGTATTAAGGTGGATCCGGCAAAGATAGAAACTGTTGAAAAGTGGGAAACCCCAAAAACTCCGAAACACATACGCCAGTTTTTAGGACTAGCTGGTTACTACAGAAGGTTCATCCAAGACTTTTCCAGAATAGCAAAACCCTTGACTGCATTAACGCATAAAGGGAAGAAATTTGAATGGAAGGATGAACAAGAGAAAGCGTTTCAGTTATTGAAGAAAAAGCTAACTACGGCACCTATATTGTCATTGCCTGAAGGGAATGATGATTTTGTGATTTATTGTGACGCATCAAAGCAAGGTCTCGGTTGTGTATTAATGCAACGAACGAAGGTGATTGCTTATGCGTCTAGACAATTGAAGATTCACGAGCAAAATTATACGACGCATGATTTGGAATTAGGCGCGGTTGTTTTTGCATTAAAGACTTGGAGGCACTACTTATATGGGGTCAAAAGTATTATATATACCGACCACAAAAGTCTTCAACACATATTTAATCAGAAACAACTGAATATGAGGCAGCGTAGGTGGATTGAATTGTTGAATGATTACGACTTTGAGATTCGTTACCACCCGGGGAAGGCAAATGTGGTAGCCGATGCCTTGAGCAGGAAGGAAAGAGAACCCATTCGAGTAAAATCTATGAATATAATGATTCATAATAACCTTACTACTCAAATAAAGGAGGCGCAACAAGGAGTTTTAAAAGAAGGAAATTTAAAGGATGAAATACCCAAAGGATCGGAGCAGCATCTTAATATTCGGGAAGACAGAACTCGGTATAGGGCTGAAAGGATTTGGGTACCAAAATTTGGAGATATGAGAGAAATGGTACTTATAGAAGCTCATAAAACCAGATACTCAATACATCCTGGAACGGGGAAGATGTACAAGGATCTTAAGAAACATTTTTGGTGGCCGGGTATGAAAGCCGATGTTGCTAAATACGTAGGAGAATGTTTGATGTGTTCTAAGGTCAAAGCTGAGCATCAGAAACCATCAGGTCTACTTCAACAACCCGAAATCCCAGAATGGAAATGGGAAAACATTACCATGGATTTCATCACTAAATTGCCAAGGACTGCAAGTGGTTTTGATACTATTTGGGTAATAGTTGATCGTCTCACCAAATCAGCACACTTCCTGCCAATAAGAGAAGATGACAAGATGGAGAAGTTAGCACGACTGTATTTGAAGGAAGTCATCTCCAGACATGGAATACCAATCTCTATTATCTCTGATAGGGATGGCAGATTTATTTCAAGATTCTGGCAGACATTACAGCAAGCATTAGGAACTCGTGTAGACATGAGTACTGCCTATCATCCACAAACTGATGGGCAGAGCGAAAGGACGATACAAACGCTTGAAGACATGCTACGAGCATGTGTTATTGATTTCGGAAACAGTTGGGATCGACATCTACCGTTAGCAGAATTTTCCTACAACAACAGCTACCATTCAAGCATTGAGATGGCGCCGTTTGAAGCACTTTATGGTAGAAAGTGCAGGTCTCCGATTTGTTGGAGTGAAGTTGGGGATAGACAGATTACGGGTCCGGAGATTATACAAGAAACTACCGAGAAGATCATCCAAATTCAACAACGGTTGAAAACCGCCCAAAGTCGACAAAAGAGCTACGCTGACATTAAAAGAAAAGATATAGAATTTGAAATTGGAGAGATGGTCATGCTTAAAGTTGCACCTTGGAAAGGCGTTGTTCGATTTGGTAAACGAGGGAAATTAAATCCAAGGTATATTGGACCATTCAAGATTATTGATCGTGTCGGACCAGTAGCTTACCGACTTGAGTTACCTCAACAACTCGCGGCTGTACATAACACTTTCCACGTCTTGAATTTGAAGAAATGTTTTGCTAAAGAAGATCTCACTATTCCGTTAGATGAAATCCAAATCAACGAAAAACTTCAATTCATCGAAGTACCCGTCGAAATAATGGATCGTGAGGTTAAAAGACTTAAGCAAAACAAGATACCAATTGTTAAGGTTCGATGGAATGCTCGTAGAGGACCCGAGTTCACCTGGGAGTGTGAAGATCAGATGAAGAAGAAATACCCGCATCTATTTCCAGAAGATTCGTCAACACCTTCAACAGCTTAAAATTTCGGGACGAAATTTATTTAACGGGTAGGTACTGTAGTGACCCGAACTTTTCCATGTTTATATATATTAATTGAGATTGATATTTACATGATTAAATGTTTCCAACATGTTAAGCAATCAAACTTGTTAAGACTTGATTAATTGAAATATGTTTCATATAGACAATTGACCACCCAAGTTGACCGGCGATTCATGAACGTTAAAACTTGTAAAAATGACATGACGATATATATATGGATATACATATGGTTAACATGAGATTATGATAAGTAAGTATCTCCATAAGTATATTAACAATGAGTTATATACATATAAACAAGACTACTAACTTAAGGATTTCGAAACGAGACATATATGTAACGATTATCGTTGTAACGACATTTAAATGTATATATATCATATTAAGATATATTAATATATCATAATATCATGATAATATAATAATTTAACATCTCATTAGATATAATAAACAATGGGTTAACAACATTAATTGAGATCGTTAACTTAAAGGTTTCAAAACAACACTTATATGTAACGACTAACGATGACTTAACGACTCAGTTAAAATGTATATACATGTAGTGTATTTAGATGTATTAAAATGCTTTTGGAAGACTTCAAGACATATATCAAAACACTCATACTTAACGAAAATGGTTACAGTTACTTTCCCATTCTTTTCTTTCATCAAGAATTCTAGTCGTATTCTTACCCGTATTATACACAGCTTCAAAACATACTTACTATGGGTATATACCAATAGGAACTAGCATGGGATTCCACTCTTGATTATGTCATGTATGACTAATCAATTTTAACTTCTACCATGAGCTAGTCAACTAACTAGAACTCCTTTTAACCCCACTCACCACTCACCAATTACCACTCATCATTCACTCCATTTCACTTCCAATTCTCTTTCTAATTCTCTCTCAACACACACACACACTATTTTGAACGTATTTTTCCAGTAGTTAATCATCATCTTCATCAAAAATCACTTCAAGAATCAAGCTATAATCATCATAGGAAGAACACTTCAAGAACACTTCAAAAATCCCTTCAAGTTTACTAATTTACTTCCAAGCTTTCTAATCCATTCCAAGTAATCATCTAAGATCAAGAAACCTTTGTTATATACAGTAGGTTATCTTTCTTATTCAAGGTAATATTCATATTCAAACTTTGATTCAATTTCTATAACTATAAACTATCTTAATTCGAGTAAAAATCTTACTTGAACTTGTTTTTGTGTCATGATTCTGCTTCAAGAACTTCGAGCCATCCAAGGATCCGTTGAAGCTAGATCCATTTTTCTCTTTTCCAGTAGGTTTATCCAAGGAACTTAAGGTAGTAATGATGTTCATAACATCATTCGATTCATACATATAAAGCTATCTTATTCGAAGGTTTAAACTTGTAATCACTAGAACATAGTTTAGTTAATTCTAAACTTGTTCGCAAACAAAAGTTAATCCTTCTAACTTGACTTTTAAAATCAACTAAACACATGTTCTATATCTATATGATATGCTAACTTAATGATTTAAAACCTGAAAACACGAAAAATACCGTAAAACCGGATTTACGCCGTCGTAGTAACACCGCGGGCTGTTTTGGGTTAGTTAATTAAAAACTATGATAAACTTTGATTTAAAAGTTGTTATTCTGAAAAAATGATTTTTATTATGAACATGAAACTATATCCAAAAATTATGGTTAAACTCAAAGTGGAAGTATGTTTTCTAAAATGGTCATCTAGACGTCGTTCTTTCGACTGAAATGACTACCTTTACAAAAATGACTTGTAACTTATTTCTCCGACTATAAACCTATACTTTTCTGTTTAGATTCATAAAATAGAGTTCAATATGAAACCATAGCAATTTGATTCACTCAAAACGGATTTAAAATGAAGAAGTTATGGGTAAAACAAGATTGGATAATTTTTCTCATTTTAGCTACGTGAAAATTGGTAACAAATCTA
The DNA here is from genome assembly GCF_046630445.1 of Rutidosis leptorrhynchoides. NCBI lineage: Eukaryota > Viridiplantae > Streptophyta > Magnoliopsida > Asterales > Asteraceae > Rutidosis > Rutidosis leptorrhynchoides. The sequence continues at coordinate 304,043,891 of NC_092335.1, read as the reverse complement.
TTCCAACCATAACTTAATCAACTTGTATTGTATATTATGTAATCTTGAGATACCATAGACACGTATACAATGTTTCAACCTATCATGTCGACACATCTATATATATTTCGGAACAACCATAGACACTCTATATGTGAATGTTGGAGTTAGCTATACAGGGTTGAGGTTGATTCCAAAATATATATAGTTTGAGTTGTGATCAATACTGAGATACGTATACACTGGGTCATGGATTGATTCAAGATAATATTTATCGATTTATTTCTGTACATCTAACTGTGGACAACTAGTTGTAGGTTACTAACGAGGACAGCTGACTTAATAAACTTAAAACATCAAAATATATTAAAAGTGTTGTAAATATATTTTGAACATACCTTGATATATATGTATATATTGTTATAGGTTCGTGAATCAACCAGTGGCTAAGTCTTACTTCCCGACGAAGTAAAAATATGTGAAAGTGAGTTATAGTCCCACTTTTAAAATCTAATATTTTTGGGATGAGAATACATGCAGGTTTTATAAATGATTTACAAAATAGACACAAGTACGTGAAACTACATTCTATGGTTGAATTATCGAAATCGAATATGCCCCTTTTTATTAAGTCTGGTAATCTAAGAATTAGGGAACAGACACCCTAATTGACGCGAATCCTAAAGATAGATCTATTGGGCCTAACAAACACCATCCAAAGTACCGGATGCTTTAGTACTTCGAAATTTATATCATATCCGAAGGGTGTCCCGGAATGATGGGGATATTCTTATATATGCATCTTGTTAATGTCGGTTACCAGGTGTTCACCATATGAATGAATTTTATCTCTATGTATGAGATGTATATTGAAATATGAAATCTTGTGGTCTATTATTATGATTTGATATATACAGGTTAAACCTATAACTCACCAACATTTTTGTTGACGTTTTAAGCATGTTTATTCTCAGGTGATTATTAAGAGCTTCCGCTGTCGCATACTTAAATAAGGACGAGATTTGGAGTCCATGCTTGTATAATATTGTGTAAAAACTGCATTCAAGAAACTTATTTTGTTGTAACATATTTGTATTGTAAACCATTATGTAATGGTCGTGTGTAAACAGGATATTTTAGATTATCATTATTTGATAATCTACGTAAAGCTTTTTAAACCTTTATTGATGAAATAAAGGTTATGGTTTGTTTTAAAATGAATGCAGTCTTTGAAAAACGTCTCATATAGAGGTCAAAACCTCGCAACGAAATCAATTAATATGGAACGGTTTTAGTCAATAAGAACGGGACATTTCACATGTAACTTTAGAGAAGTATTTGGGCTATAATTTGGTGAGGGAGGACCACCAAAGCCATAAGGTGGACTTTGGACTGGTCTTTCTGTGAAAGACCTTTCAGTATCTTTTTTCGGTTGGCTTGAAAAGATTCATTTTGGTCGTTTGATGATAATTAGACATCCTAACATTAGGAAGGATATTTTGATTAGAATCTTTAAGTCAAGTTTATTAAAGCATAATCGTTAAGATTATGGGGCAATCCTAAGTGCTTTAATTCTAAGGCAGGAAAGGTTATAGTTTCCTAGATTGCTAAGGCACCCTAGCTAACAAGTAAGGCACACATAAAAATGCAATCCTGGTTCTCTATAACAACCTGGTTATGCTCTGATACCAATCTGTAATGTCCTCCCAATAGGGTCTGGAAGAACGTCACTAATATCAAAACATACCAACATATTATAATAAACGAGAACAATACTAAATGATGAATTTAACTTTAATGAGTACGCAGCGGAAAATGAAATATCGTTACAATGACAGGAATAACAATATCGTAAATGTTCACATGCAGAAGTAATAAATGCGATATCTCTTGATCCTATGTCCAAGTAGCATCACATAAGCAGTAAGTATAAGAGCTTGAATCAAACAGCACCTGAGACAAAACATGCTAAAGTGTCAACCAAAAAGGTTGAGTGAAGTTCATAGGTTTAACAAAAAGTTTGTCGTTGTTTTAGACCACAAGATTTAGTTTGTAAAGTTGATCTCCCGCAGGATCAAAAAGTTATGCCAATGCGTGATATTTAGACTAAACGTTCAAGTTTGCCCCATGACAAGTTGTGTCTGTCCTTGTCGGTTTAATTTCATTATTAAGTAATACAATGACTTGGTCAAATGTATCGGGGACGTTACTCCCGATAGGCCTACCCCCAATAATTAAGCATGCCGCAGCAATTAAAAATATCACTGTAGGGACTTAGTCGGACATAGCCGGGTATAGCATAGTTTAACAGTTTGGTACTTGTGTCTAAAGTGTAAAAAGTAAAAACAGCATGTGTCTCACCCCAAGTAAAAGTAAGTAAGTTTGCTAGCAATTAAAGAGGGGCTATGAATTCACCTTAGTAAGTAGAGAGAGTGTTATTCCTCGGAATAAAGAGTTGAACGAGTGAGCAGGAAAGTCAACCTATTGACATTTAAGAGTAGTTAAGTGTTTTGCCCATGTTTAAGTTTAAGTATGTGTTTAAGTATAGTTTGTTTTACTAAGTTTCTATTCCTAGTAAGTTACTATTTTTATAAAGTTTTCATTTTTAGAAAGTTTCTTATTTTACTAAGTTTCTATGACTAGAGAGTTTCTACTTTTATCAATGTTTTCCATTTTAAGATACTTGCCGTATTAGATAAGCTTCCAATCACCCCTTTGAAATGTCCCGTTCTTATTGATTAAAAACGTTCCATATTAATTGATTTCGTTGCGAGGTTTTGACCTCTATATGAGACGTTTTTCAAAGACTGCATTCATTTTTAAACAAACCATAACCTTTATTTCATCAATAAAGGTTTAAAAAGCTTTACGTAGATTATCAAATAATGATAATCTAAAATATCCTGTTTACACATGACCATTACATAATGGTTTACAATACAAATATGTTACAACAAAATAAGTTCCTTGAATGCAGTTTTTACACAATATCATACAAGCATGGACTCCAAATCTTGTCCTTATTTAAGTATGCGACAGCGGAAGCTCTTAATAATCACCTGAGAATAAACATGCTTAAAACGTCAACAAAAATGTTGGTGAGTTATAGGTTTAACCTATATATATCAAATCGTAACAATAGACCACAAGATTTCATATTTCAATACACATCCCATACATAGAGATAAAAATCATTCATATGGTGAACACCTGGTAACCGACAATAACAAGATGCATATATAAGAATATCCCCATCATTCCGGGACACCCTTCGGATATGATATAAATTTCGAAGTACTAAAGCATCCGGTACTTTGGATGGGGTTTGTTAGGCCCAATAGATCTATCTTTAGGATTCGCGTCAATTAGGGTGTCTGTTCCCTAATTCTTAGATTACCAGACTTAATAAAAAGGGGCATATTCGATTTCGATAATTCAACCATAGAATGTAGTTTCACGTACTTGTGTCTATTTTGTAAATCATTTATAAAACCTGCATGTATTCTCATCCCAAAAATATTAGATTTTAAAAGTGGGACTATAACTCACTTTCACAGATTTTTACTTCGTCGGGAAGTAAGACTTGGCCACTGGTTGATTCACGAACCTATAACAATATATACATATATATCAAAGTATGTTCAAAATATATTTACAACACTTTTAATATATTTTGATGTTTTAAGTTTATTAAGTCAGCTGTCCTCGTTAGTAACCTACAACTAGTTGTCCACAGTTAGATGTACAGAAATAAATCGATAAATATTATCTTGAATCAATCCACGACCCAGTGTATACGTATCTCAGTATTGATCACAACTCAAACTATATATATTTTGGAATCAACCTCAACCCTGTATAGCTAACTCCAACATTCACATATAGAGTGTCTATGGTTGTTCCGAAATATATATAGATGTGTCGACATGATAGGTCGAAACATTGTATACGTGTCTATGGTATCTCAAGATTACATAATATATAATACAAGTTGATTAAGTTATGGTTGGAATAGATTTGTTACCAATTTTCACGTAGCTAAAATGAGAAAAATTATCCAATCTTGTTTTACCCATAACTTCTTCATTTTAAATCCGTTTTGAGTGAATCAAATTGCTATGGTTTCATATCGAACTCTATTTTATGAATCTAAACCAAAAAAGTATAGGTTTCTAGTCGGAAAAATAAGTTACAAGTCGTTTTTGTAAAGGTAGTCATTTCAGTCGAAAGAACGACGTCTAGATGACCATTTTAGAAAACATACTTCCACTTTGAGTTTAACCATAATTTTTGGATATAGTTTCATGTTCATAATAAAAATCATTTTCTCAGAATAACAACTTTTAAATCAAAGTTTATCATAGTTTTTAATTAACTAACCCAAAACAGCCCGCGGTGTTACTACGACGGCGTAAATCCGGTTTTACGGTGTTTTTCGTGTTTCCAGGTTTTAAATCATTAAGTTAGCATATCATATAGATATAGAACATGTGTTTAGTTGATTTTAAAAGTCAAGTTAGAAGGATTAACTTTTGTTTGCGAACAAGTTTAGAATTAACTAAACTATGTTCTAGTGATTACAAGTTTAAACCTTCGAATAAGATAGCTTTATATGTATGAATCGAATGATGTTATGAACATCATTACTACCTTAAGTTCCTTGGATGAACCTACTGGAAAAGAGAAAAATGGATCTAGTTTCAATGGATCCTTGGATGGCTCAAAGTTCTTGAAGCAAAATCATGACACGAAAACAAGTTCAAGTAAGATCATCACTTGAAATAAGATTGTTATAGTTATAGAAATTGAACCAAAGTTTGAATATGATTATTACCTTGTATTAGAATGATAACCTACTGTAAGAAACAAAGATTTCTTGAGGTTGGATGATCACCTTACAAGATTGGAAGTGAGCTAGCAAACTTGAAAGTATTCTTGATTTTATGAAACTAGAACTTTTGGAATTTATGAAGAACACTTAGAACTTGAAGATAGAACTTGAGAGAGTTCAATTAGATGAAGAAAATTGAAGAATGAAAGTGTTTGTAGGTGTTTTTGGTCGTTGGTGTATGGATTAGATATAAAGGATATGTAATTTTGTTTTCATGTAAATAAGTCATGAATGATTACTCATATTTTTGTAATCTTATGAGATATTTCATGCTAGTTGCCAAATGATGGTTCCCACATGTGTTAGGTGACTCACATGGGCTGCTAAGAGCTGATCATTGGAGTGTATATACCAATAGTACATACATCTAAAAGCTGTGTATTGTACGAGTACGAATACGGGTGCATACGAGTAGAATTGTTGATGAAACTGAACGAGAATGTAATTGTAAGCATTTTTGTTAAGTAGAAGTATTTTGATAAGTGTATTGAAGTCTTTCAAAAGTGTATAAATACATATTAAAACACTACATGTATATACATTTTAACTGAGTCGTTAAGTCATCGTTAGTCGTTACATGTAAGTGTTGTTTTGAAACCTTTAGGTTAACGATCTTGTTAAATGTTGTTAACTTAATGTTTATAATATCAAAAGAGATTTTAAATTATTATATTATCATGATATTATGATGTACGAATATCTCTTAATATGATATATATACATTAAATGTCGTTACAACGATAAACGTTACATATATGTCTCGTTTCAAAATCATTAAGTTAGTAGTCTTGTTTTTACATATGTAGTTCATTGTTAATATAATTAATGATATGTTTACTTATCATAATATCATGTTAACTATACATATAACCATATATATGTCATCATATAGTTTTTTACAAGTTTTAACGTTCGTGAATCACCGGTCAACTTGGGTGGTCAATTGTCTATATGAAACCTATTTCAATTAATTAAGTCTTAACAAGTTTGATTGCTTAACATGTTGGAAACATTTAATCATGTAAATATCAATCTCAATTAATATATATAAACATGGAAAAGTTCGGGTCACTACAGTACCTACCCGTTAAATAAATTTCGTCCCGAAATTTTAAGCTGTTGAAGGTGTTGACGAATCTTCTGGAAATAGATGCGGGTATTTCTTCTTCATCTGATCTTCACGCTCCCAGGTGAACTCGGGTCCTCTACGAGCATTCCATCGAACCTTAACAATTGGTATCTTGTTTTGCTTAAGTCTTTTAACCTCACGATCCATTATTTCGACGGGTTCTTCAATGAATTGAAGTTTTTCGTTGATTTGGATTTCATCTAACGGAATAGTGAGATCTTCTTTAGCAAAACATTTCTTCAAATTCGAGACGTGGAAAGTGTTATGTACAGCCGCGAGTTGTTGAGGTAACTCAAGTCGGTAAGCTACTGGTCCGACACGATCAATAATCTTGAATGGTCCAATATACCTTGGATTTAATTTCCCTCGTTTACCAAATCGAACAACGCCTTTCCAAGGTGCAACTTTAAGCATGACCATCTCTCCAATTTCAAATTCTATATCTTTTCTTTTAATGTCAGCGTAGCTCTTTTGTCGACTTTGGGCGGTTTTCAACCGTTGTTGAATTTGAATGATCTTCTCGGTAGTTTCTTGTATAATCTCCGGACCCGTAATCTGTCTATCCCCCACCTCACTCCAACAAATTGGAGACCTGCACTTTCTACCATAAAGTGCTTCAAACGGCGCCATCTCAATGCTTGAATGGTAGCTGTTGTTGTAGGAAAATTCTGCTAACGGTAGATGTCGATCCCAACTGTTTCCGAAATCAATAACACATGCTCGTAGCATGTCTTCAAGCGTTTGTATCGTCCTTTCGCTCTGCCCATCAGTTTGTGGATGATAGGCAGTACTCATGTCTAGACGAGTTCCTAATGCTTGCTGTAATGTCTGCCAGAATCTTGAAATAAATCTGCCATCCCTATCAGAGATAATAGAGATTGGTATTCCATGTCTGGAGATGACTTCCTTCAAATACAGTCGTGCTAACTTCTCCATCTTGTCATCTTCTCTTATTGGTAGGAAGTGTGCTGATTTGGTGAGACGATCAACTATTACCCAAATAGTATCAAAACCACTTGCAGTCCTTGGCAATTTAGTGATGAAATCCATGGTAATGTTTTCCCATTTCCATTCCGGGATTTCGGGTTGTTGAAGTAGACCTGATGGTTTCTGATGCTCAGCTTTGACCTTAGAACACGTCAAACATTCTCCTACGTATTTAGCAACATCGGCTTTCATACCCGGCCACCAAAAATGTTTCTTGAGATCCTTGTACATCTTCCCCGTTCCAGGATGTATTGAGTATCTGGTTTTATGAGCTTCTCTAAGTACCATTTCTCTCATATCTCCAAATTTTGGTACCCAAATCCTTTCAGCCCTATACCGGGTTCCGTCTTCCCGAATATTAAGATGCTTCTCCGATCCTTTGGGTATTTCATCCTTTAAATTTCCCTCTTTTAAAACTCCTTGTTGCGCCTCCTTTATTTGAGTAGTAAGGTTATTATGAATCATTATATTCATAGATTTTACTCGAATGGGTTCTCTGTCCTTCCTGCTCAAGGCATCGGCTACCACATTTGCCTTCCCCGGGTGGTAACGAATCTCAAAATCGTAATCATTCAATAATTCAATCCACCTACGCTGCCTCATATTCAGTTGTTTCTGATTAAATATGTGTTGAAGACTTTTGTGGTCGGTATATATAATACTTTTGACCCCATATAAGTAGTGCCTCCAAGTCTTTAATGCAAAAACAACCGCGCCTAATTCCAAATCATGCGTCGTATAATTTTGTTCGTGAATCTTCAATTGTCTAGACGCATAAGCAATCACCTTCGTTCGTTGCATTAATACACAACCGAGACCTTGCTTTGATGCGTCACAATAAATCACAAAATCATCATTCCCTTCAGGCAATGACAATATAGGTGCCGTAGTTAGCTTTTTCTTCAATAACTGAAACGCTTTCTCTTGTTCATCATTCCATTCAAATTTCTTCCCTTTATGCGTTAATGCAGTCAAGGGTTTTGCTATTCTGGAAAAGTCTTGGATGAACCTTCTGTAGTAACCAGCTAGTCCTAAAAACTGGCGTATGTGTTTCGGAGTTTTCGGGGTTTCCCACTTTTCAACAGTTTCTATCTTTGCCGGATCCACCTTAATACCTTCTTTGTTCACTATGTGACCGAGGAATTGAACTTCTTCCAACCAAAATGCACACTTTGAAAACTTAGCGTACAATTCTTCCTTCCTCAATACTTCTAACACCTTTCTCAAATGTTCACCGTGTTCTTGGTCATTCTTTGAGTAAATAAGTATGTCATCAATGAAAACAATGACAAACTTGTCAAGGTATGGTCCACACACTCGGTTCATAAGGTCCATGAACACAGCTGGTGCATTAGTTAAACCAAACGGCATGACCATAAACTCGTAATGACCGTAACGTGTTCTGAAAGCAGTCTTTGGAATATCATCTTCTTTCACCCGCATTTGATGATACCCGGAACGTAAGTCAATCTTTGAATAAACAGACGAGCCTTGTAGTTGATCAAATAAGTCGTCGATTCTCGGTAGTGGGTAGCGGTTCTTGATGGTAAGTTTGTTCAACTCTCGGTAGTCGATACACAACCTGAATGTACCATCTTTCTTCTTGACAAACAAAACAGGAGCTCCCCACGGTGATGTGCTTGGTCGAATGAAACCACGCTCTAAAAGTTCTTGTAATTGGCTTTGCAGTTCTTTCATCTCGCTGGGTGCGAGTCTGTAAGGAGCACGAGCTATTGGTGCAGCTCCTGGTACAAGATCTATTTGAAATTCAACGGATCGATGTGGGGGTAATCCCGGTAATTCTTTCGGAAATACATCGGGAAATTCTTTTGCAATGGGAACATCATTGATGCTCTTTTCTTCAGTTTGTACTTTCTCGACGTGTGCTAGAACAGCATAGCAACCTTTTCTTATTAGTTTTTGTGCCTTCAAATTACTAATAAGATGTAGCTTCGTGTTACCCTTTTCTCCGTACACCATTAAGGGTTTTCCTTTTTCTCGTATAATGCGAATTGCATTTTTGTAACAAACGATCTCCGCTTTCACTTCTTTCAACCAGTCCATACCGATTATCACATCAAAACTCCCTAACTCTACTGGTATCAAATCAATCTTAAATGTTTCGCTAACCAGTTTAATTTCTCGATTCCGACATATATTATCTGCTGAAATTAATTTACCATTTGCTAATTCGAGTAAAAATTTACTATCCAAAGGCGTCAATGGACAACTTAATTTAGCACAAAAATCTCTACTCATATAGCTTCTATCCGCACCCGAATCAAATAAAACGTAAGCAGATTTATTGTCAATAAGAAACGTACCCGTAACAAGCTCCGGGTCTTCCTGTGCCTCTACCGCATTAATATTGAAAACTCTTCCACGGCCTTGTCCATTCGTGTTCTCCTGGTTCGGGCAATTTCTAATAATGTGGCCTGGTTTTCCACATTTATAACAAACTACATTGGCATAACTTGCTCCGACACTACTTGCTCCGCCATTACTCGTTCCGACACCATTTGTTCCTTTCGTTCTATTAACCCCTGGTCCGTAGACCTCACACTTCGCCGCGCTATGACCATTTCTTTTACACTTGTTGCAAAATTTGGTGCAGAACCCCGAGTGATTCTTTTCACACCTTTGGCATAGTTGCTTCTGATTGTTGTTGTTGTTGCGGTTATTATTGTTGTTGGGATGATTGTTGTAGTTGTTGTTGTTGTTGTTGTTGTTGGGCCGTTTGTTGTAGTTGCGATTGATGTTGCGATTGTTGGGATAATTGTTGCGATTATTGTTGTAATTGCTGTTGTTGTTGTATTGGTGATTCTTATCACCGTTTTCCTCCCACTTTCTTTTGACTTGCTTCACATTGGCCTCTTCAGCAGTCTGTTCTTTAATTCTTTCTTCAATCTGGTTCACTAGTTTGTGAGCCATTCTACATGCCTGTTGTATGGAGGCGGGCTCGTGTGAACTTATATCTTCTTGGATTCTTTCCGGTAATCCTTTCACAAACGCGTCGATCTTCTCTTCCTCATCTTCGAATGCTCCCGGACACAATAGGCACAATTCTGTGAATCGTCTTTCGTACGTGGTAATATCAAATCCTTGGGTTCGTAACCCTCTAAGTTCTGTCTTGAGCTTATTGACCTCGGTTCTGGGACGGTACTTCTCGTTCATCAAGTGCTTGAATGCTGACCACGGTAGTGCGTACGCATCATCTTGTCCCACTTGCTCTAGATAGGTATTCCACCATGTTAACGCAGAACCTGTGAAGGTATGCGTAGCGTACTTCACTTTGTCCTCTTCAGTACACTTACTTATGGCAAACACCGATTCAACCTTCTCGGTCCACCGTTTCAATCCGATCGGTCCTTCGGTTCCATCAAATTCCAAAGGTTTGCAGGCAGTGAATTCTTTGTAGGTGCATCCTACACGATTTCCTGTACTGCTAGATCCAAGGTTATTGTTGGTATGTAGCGCAGCCTGTACTGCGGCTATGTTTGAAGCTAGAAAAGTACGGAATTCCTCTTCATTCATATTCACGGTGTGTCGAGTAGTCGGTGCCATTTCCTTCAAAATAGTTAAATGGAACAAGTTAATCATACAGAATATTAAGAGTAGTTAATAGTATTTCGTAGCATAATATGAACTCATTTATAAAAGCTTTTTCTTCATATTAGCGTTTTATAAGTTTAAATTCGGGTAGTACCTACCCGTTAAGTTCATACTTAGTAGCTAATATACAATTCAACTACTACAATTCTATATGAAAAACTGCTTATAATAATATTTCGCGTTCAAACTTTTATACAATATTTTACAAACTTACAATACCGCTTATTTTACATAAAGCATGAAATATAGCACACAATAACTTTGATACAAGATAGTTGTGAAGACAATTCTAGCTAGTACACAAGTCGTTCAGCAAAGGCAATAAAGACACGTAATTCATACGTCCAGAAACAAGTCATGCATTCTGGTTTTACTAGGACTACTTCCCATCCTTGGTCTTGTGCAACATAACCGTTATGGCCGTTGATAAGACAGCGTGTTGTAACGTCATCAAAGGGACGAGGGTTACGTAATGTCCAACAGTCCCGTAATAATCTAAAAACCTCATTTCTTACCCCAATTACCGACTCCGTCACTTGTGGAAACGTTTTGTTTAATAGTTGTAGCCCGATGTTCTTGTTCTCACTTTGGTGAGAAGCGAACATTACTAATCCGTAAGCATAACATGCTTCTTTATGTTGCATGTTAGCCGCTTTTTCTAAATCACGAAGTCCAATATTCGGATATATTGAGTCAAAATAATTTCTTAACCCGTTGCGTAAAATAGCATTTGGATTCCCCGCAATATATGCGTCAAAGTAAACACATCGTAACTTATGGGTTTCCCAATGTGATATCCCCCATCTTTCAAACGAAAGTCTCTTATAAACCAAGACATTCTTGGAACGTTCTTCGAATGTCTTACAAACTGATCTCGCCTTAAATAGTTGTGCCGAGGAATTCTTGCCGACTCTAGACAAGATTTCATCAATCATGTCTCCGGGTAGGTCTCTTAAAATATTGGGTTGTCTATCCATTTTGTGTTTTTAAACTGTAAAATAGACAAGAGTTAGATTCATAAAAAAAAAAATACTTATTAATACAAGCAATTTTTACATATATCATAAAGCATAAGAACACTATATTCCATATATTACACCACACGAATACAACTATCTTATTCCGACTCGCTCTTTTCTTCTTCTTCGGTTTTGGTTCGTTTTTCCAAGTTTCTAGGGATATATGATGTTCCCCTAATACGAGCCGTCGTTGTCCACATTGGTTTAGAAAAACCTGGTGGTTTAGAGGTTCCCGGGTCATTGTTACAACTTAAGGACTTCGGGGGTTGACGATACATATAAAGTTCATCGGGGTTGGAATTAGATTTCTCTATTTTTATGCCCTTTCCCTTATTATTTTCTTTTGCCTTTTTAAATTCAGTTGGGGTAATTTCTATAACATCATCGGAATTCTCGTCGGAATCCGATTCATCGGAGAATTGGTAATCCTCCCAATATTTTGCTTCCTTGGCGGAAACACCATTGACCATAATTAACTTTGGTCGGTTGGTTGAGGATTTTCTTTTACTTAACCGTTTTATTATTTCCCCCACCGGTTCTATTTCTTCATCTGGTTCCGATTCTTCTTCCGGTTCCGATTCTTCTTCCGGTTCCGACTCTTCTTCCGGTTCCTCTTCGGGAACTTGTGAATCAGTCCACAAATCATTCCAATTTACATTTGACTCTTCATTATTATTAGGTGAGTCAATGGGACTTGTTCTAGAGGTAGACATCTATCACATAATATCAAACACGTTAAGAGATTAATATATCACATAATATTCATATGTTAAAAATATATAGTTTCCAACAAAAATGTGAAGCAATCATTTTTAAAGAAAACACGGTCGAAGTCCAGACTCACTAATGCATCCTAACAAACTCGATAAGACACACTAATGCAAATTTTCTGGTTCTCTAAGACCAACGCTCGGATACCAACTGAAATGTCCCGTTCTTATTGATTAAAAACGTTCCATATTAATTGATTTCGTTGCGAGGTTTTGACCTCTATATGAGACGTTTTTCAAAGACTGCATTCATTTTTAAACAAACCATAACCTTTATTTCATCAATAAAGGTTTAAAAAGCTTTACGTAGATTATCAAATAATGATAATCTAAAATATCCTGTTTACACATGACCATTACATAATGGTTTACAATACAAATATGTTACAACAAAATAAGTTCCTTGAATGCAGTTTTTACACAATATCATACAAGCATGGACTCCAAATCTTGTCCTTATTTAAGTATGCGACAGCGGAAGCTCTTAATAATCACCTGAGAATAAACATGCTTAAAACGTCAACAAAAATGTTGGTGAGTTATAGGTTTAACCTATATATATCAAATCGTAACAATAGACCACAAGATTTCATATTTCAATACACATCCCATACATAGAGATAAAAATCATTCATATGGTGAACACCTGGTAACCGACAATAACAAGATGCATATATAAGAATATCCCCATCATTCCGGGACACCCTTCGGATATGATATAAATTTCGAAGTACTAAAGCATCCGGTACTTTGGATGGGGTTTGTTAGGCCCAATAGATCTATCTTTAGGATTCGCGTCAATTAGGGTGTCTGTTCCCTAATTCTTAGATTACCAGACTTAATAAAAAGGGGCATATTCGATTTCGATAATTCAACCATAGAATGTAGTTTCACGTACTTGTGTCTATTTTGTAAATCATTTATAAAACCTGCATGTATTCTCATCCCAAAAATATTAGATTTTAAAAGTGGGACTATAACTCACTTTCACAGATTTTTACTTCGTCGGGAAGTAAGACTTGGCCACTGGTTGATTCACGAACCTATAACAATATATACATATATATCAAAGTATGTTCAAAATATATTTACAACACTTTTAATATATTTTGATGTTTTAAGTTTATTAAGTCAGCTGTCCTCGTTAGTAACCTACAACTAGTTGTCCACAGTTAGATGTACAGAAATAAATCGATAAATATTATCTTGAATCAATCCACGACCCAGTGTATACGTATCTCAGTATTGATCACAACTCAAACTATATATATTTTGGAATCAACCTCAACCCTGTATAGCTAACTCCAACATTCACATATAGAGTGTCTATGGTTGTTCCGAAATATATATAGATGTGTCGACATGATAGGTCGAAACATTGTATACGTGTCTATGGTATCTCAAGATTACATAATATATAATACAAGTTGATTAAGTTATGGTTGGAATAGATTTGTTACCAATTTTCACGTAGCTAAAATGAGAAAAATTATCCAATCTTGTTTTACCCATAACTTCTTCATTTTAAATCCGTTTTGAGTGAATCAAATTGCTATGGTTTCATATCGAACTCTATTTTATGAATCTAAACCAAAAAAGTATAGGTTTCTAGTCGGAAAAATAAGTTACAAGTCGTTTTTGTAAAGGTAGTCATTTCAGTCGAAAGAACGACGTCTAGATGACCATTTTAGAAAACATACTTCCACTTTGAGTTTAACCATAATTTTTGGATATAGTTTCATGTTCATAATAAAAATCATTTTCTCAGAATAACAACTTTTAAATCAAAGTTTATCATAGTTTTTAATTAACTAACCCAAAACAGCCCGCGGTGTTACTACGACGGCGTAAATCCGGTTTTACGGTGTTTTTCGTGTTTCCAGGTTTTAAATCATTAAGTTAGCATATCATATAGATATAGAACATGTGTTTAGTTGATTTTAAAAGTCAAGTTAGAAGGATTAACTTTTGTTTGCGAACAAGTTTAGAATTAACTAAACTATGTTCTAGTGATTACAAGTTTAAACCTTCGAATAAGATAGCTTTATATGTATGAATCGAATGATGTTATGAACATCATTACTACCTTAAGTTCCTTGGATGAACCTACTGGAAAAGAGAAAAATGGATCTAGTTTCAATGGATCCTTGGATGGCTCAAAGTTCTTGAAGCAAAATCATGACACGAAAACAAGTTCAAGTAAGATCATCACTTGAAATAAGATTGTTATAGTTATAGAAATTGAACCAAAGTTTGAATATGATTATTACCTTGTATTAGAATGATAACCTACTGTAAGAAACAAAGATTTCTTGAGGTTGGATGATCACCTTACAAGATTGGAAGTGAGCTAGCAAACTTGAAAGTATTCTTGATTTTATGAAACTAGAACTTTTGGAATTTATGAAGAACACTTAGAACTTGAAGATAGAACTTGAGAGAGTTCAATTAGATGAAGAAAATTGAAGAATGAAAGTGTTTGTAGGTGTTTTTGGTCGTTGGTGTATGGATTAGATATAAAGGATATGTAATTTTGTTTTCATGTAAATAAGTCATGAATGATTACTCATATTTTTGTAATCTTATGAGATATTTCATGCTAGTTGCCAAATGATGGTTCCCACATGTGTTAGGTGACTCACATGGGCTGCTAAGAGCTGATCATTGGAGTGTATATACCAATAGTACATACATCTAAAAGCTGTGTATTGTACGAGTACGAATACGGGTGCATACGAGTAGAATTGTTGATGAAACTGAACGAGAATGTAATTGTAAGCATTTTTGTTAAGTAGAAGTATTTTGATAAGTGTATTGAAGTCTTTCAAAAGTGTATAAATACATATTAAAACACTACATGTATATACATTTTAACTGAGTCGTTAAGTCATCGTTAGTCGTTACATGTAAGTGTTGTTTTGAAACCTTTAGGTTAACGATCTTGTTAAATGTTGTTAACTTAATGTTTATAATATCAAAAGAGATTTTAAATTATTATATTATCATGATATTATGATGTACGAATATCTCTTAATATGATATATATACATTAAATGTCGTTACAACGATAAACGTTACATATATGTCTCGTTTCAAAATCATTAAGTTAGTAGTCTTGTTTTTACATATGTAGTTCATTGTTAATATAATTAATGATATGTTTACTTATCATAATATCATGTTAACTATACATATAACCATATATATGTCATCATATAGTTTTTTACAAGTTTTAACGTTCGTGAATCACCGGTCAACTTGGGTGGTCAATTGTCTATATGAAACCTATTTCAATTAATTAAGTCTTAACAAGTTTGATTGCTTAACATGTTGGAAACATTTAATCATGTAAATATCAATCTCAATTAATATATATAAACATGGAAAAGTTCGGGTCACTACACCCTTTCCCTTCGAATGGCTAATTTAGATCTAGGGGCTTGAGTCATAGGACCCTTTAAATCGGAAATCCAAACCCTCTGCCTAGAATCTCATAGAAACCATTCGTCAAGAAAGTTCGAAGATCTATACATCTCTAATACATATCCCAAAATGTTTTTATGTTACAATATAAGTAGTAGGTTATAGGTGCTAGTAATAGTAATAGTGTATACATGTTATTTATTTTATTTTTAATTGCATATAATTTATAACATTATTTATATATTTCGGTAAAAATAATAACCGAAGTAAAAAGTAAAAAGTAAAAAGTAAAAAAGTAAAAAGTAAAAAGTAAAAAAAATAAAAAGTAAGAAAAGAATACTTACTAGTAGTAATTCTTCAAAGAGAGAATGAGAGAAATTTTGGTGTGAGTTTGAATGAGAAATGAGGGGTATTTATACTTGAAAAAATTAGGTAAAAAGAATAAAATAATTAAAAGAAAAAGAAATATTTAATTCTTAATGGGATTTTAAAATTAAAAAGTATTAAATGTTAGGTCATGGGATAATGCACAAAATAAAATAATAAAAGTAGTTTTTCCATTAAAATTTTAATTAAAAAGTAATTTATTTATTTATTATTTATTTTAAGGATTTTTTTTTATGTAAATAAACAAATTTATTTAATGTTTTTCAAGAATATTTGTCAATAATATTTTATTATTTTTTTTTATTTTTATTTTTTATTTAATTAATAAATACAAATTTTGCATAAAAATAATAAATAATTCGGTATTTTGTATTTTTAATAATAATTATGATTTTAATTATTAAACTATAGCTTTAGTAAGTTTGTAAATATTATTACATTTATATATAATTGGATTTATTATATAGTTAAATATATAATACATTAACTAAATAATAAAAGTGATACAAAGTTTATATACTTAGTTAAATTATTTCAAATTATATAAATTAATAATATATTATTTATTTAAGCGTACATTGTTGACTAAAAATTACTATTCGATCAATATTTAATTGTATATAACAACCCTTAATACATATAGTCAGACATATAACCCTAGGGTTAATTCAGTAATTTAGAAGTCGAAAAGTGAGGGTTGTTACACAAATCATACTAAATCTTTGAAATCACAAAAAGTCAATAAAAGTCAAACTCGAGCAAAAACAGGGACTATGATGATTTTTTATGATGAAGATCAATCACGAATTCGATCTGGATCGTGTAGATGTACTACTTTCGCTCTGATACCACGTGTAAGGTGTTAATTCGTGCTCAATTCATGATTTCGTGTTTATATGATCGTGTATGTTCTGTAACAGTGTATATATGTATCGTATATGTGTATGTATATAAAAGATGATGATGAAGATGATGAAGCTATTATGAATCTGAATTGTTAAACAACACAGTGCCAAAATTCATTGAGTGTAAGGTTACAAGTGTGTTTGGGGAATTAGGGAGAGGGAGAGGTAATCACACACATTTTGTGTGTGAGTTATGAGGGTTAAGGTTATGATCTAAGCAACTAAGGGAGTATTTGTACTAGCACATTATAACAACAATTCATATCTATTTCAGACCTAACACTATGTGATAGCATGCTTGATGTATTCGCGTTATGTAAGTCGTGTACTTGATCTTGTGCATGCTCGTGTTGTAATAAACTTGTCTATATACATACATAGATATATATTATTACATTCACTAAGCATAAAGCTCACTCTTTTGTTGTTGACTCTTTTATAGATTCAAGTGCACGAAAGGATAAGGGTAAGTTGGATGGCTAGATAGTTGGTGGACCTTTGAGAGATCGGAAGACTTTTGCTTTTGGTGGAATTGCTAAGTGGGTAGTTTGTCCCAAAAATCATGCCCAAGTTGTGTCTTCTATTGCCGTTACTTGGGTCAAAACTACCACGTGTGTGTAATGGGTCGTTTACACTAGTTGTGACTTTAACTCATGTATGGTTGGTTACCATGTGTTGTAAAGTTTTGGTAAACAGGTTATGTAAAAGCGTATGTGTATGTTTGGTGAAATGCACTTATGATTTAGTTTGATGGCAAAAAAAAAAGTGCCGTTTTCTGAAAATGTGTTCGTGTCGTTTCAAGTGGTATCAGAGCTGGGGCCCGCATCGATGTGCACTGCAGGGACGCAGTATCCTGAGTGGGGGAGAGTGTGAGAATTCATCCCACATCGGTGAGGGAGGTGAACGAAACACCCAGGGTGTGGATACCTCCTCTAGTGGACGCGTTTTGAGGGTGAGTCCCGAGAAGCAAAACCGTGAGCCACCGTGCGTCGGGGCAAAGCGGACAATATCCACTACGGGTTGTACTCAGGCTGTTACAAGTGGCGTCTCCATCTTTATTTCTATTTTTATTATTCTTTATTGTTGTTATTTATGTATTTTTTTATTCTATTTTATTTTGATTTTTTTTTTATCTTTTTTGGCCGGAGGTCTTCACGGGAGCAATCTCTCTATTCTGGAAGAGGGAGGGGGTTGACTTTCTCTTCGCGTGGGTAGAGAATTTTTTCCTCGACCCGTGGTTAAAGAAATGACTTCTCTTCTATTTCTTGGATAGAGGAAGGATTGTCTACATCTCACCTCCCCCATACCTCTCATGTGCGGGATTAGGTATCGTTGTTGTTGTGTTGTATATTTTATTTAAAAGAGAAAGCTAAAAGGATGAATTTACCCTCACATGCAAGACACGTGTCAAGGGTTAACGGACATTTTTAACAGAATTTAGTCGGAGGGACGCGGATTGCAAAATTTTGATAAACAAAGGATTCTAAGGAAAAAAAATAACCCGAGTGACGTTGTTAGCAATATGGGGTATATAATACATGGACTAGCGGAACAAACATGTCTTCAGATAAACTTAAAAAAAGTCTAATTTGAACTTCATAAATTAGAAACAACGGAATATAAATATAAACAATTAAACATACCGTAAAAATTAAGATATATAGGTCATATTAGAAATCAATCAACCAATCTATATCTATATTTGTAACGAAACGAAGATCAATTTAAACATTTGCGGGTTATAAGTGAATCATCAATCAAATACTAATTTTATTCTTTGGTGCTTGTTTGGGTCAGTGATTGAAAGGCGTTGGTTAGGGTAGAATTGTGGGCATATGAGTTCAAAGTATTGATGACAAAAACGGGTGATGTAATTTGAACGAATGGAATTGAAAGATTTAGGGTTTTGTAACGAAATTGAAGGAAAAGTAAGTTGACTGGGTTTATGATTGGAATTAGAACACGCTGTACATGGTAACTGTTAGGAAAAATAGGCAAGGGGATTAAAGGAAATTACAAAAATTTAGGACTTATATTAACAAATTATGTTATGTTATTTAATCAGACTTGATGAGAAGTAAGCTTAGCTGATCGACTTACTTTCTTCCTTTTGTCGAACTAGTCCCTTCCTGATGAGTCTTGGTATTGGATCAACCTAATCTCTACTCTGTCTCCTCATCTCTCAATTTTCTTTCCATGAAAGGAAAGGCAAAGAAGGATTGGGTAGGGATGTGGGCATAAGCGTACGTTTGACTGACTAAGGTTTATGGGTGTGGAGTATCCTATGAAGACGAGGGTTTGATCTAATGGTTCTTAATGATTGTTACTATTAAATCCAAATGTCACTTTTTTAACATGTCGTTTTTTGGATAAAATGTTTTGTTAATACTACTTTTGTTATAATACGATATAAAAGAGAGAAGATTGTAGTTAAAGTTCATAAATACCCCTATGAGTATTGTACATAGATTATTACGATTTCAACTGCATAATCAAATAAAATATCATTGATCAAAATCGCATTTTGTTCATATTCAACTAGGGGTGTTTATGGTCCGATTTGATCCGGTTTTGACTAAATCTCAAACCAAACTGACATCTATGGTTTCACATATATGAAACTAGAGGAGACCAAAAAAGTTGTTTTGTGACCAGTTCGGTCCAGTTTGGACCGGTCCGGTTTGACCGGTTTTTACATTTTTTCTTGTCTTTTATTTTCATATAATATAATGAAATCGAACAAATGAAATAGAATTCTTAAGTCTACTTAGACCGCCCGTATCGGTCGGTGAATGGACCCGCCGTTGGCTTAGTCTTCCTATCACCTGAATATTAGCAACTAGTGATTGCTTAGCCCTTGATCACCCGTGTTGCAAAATGTCGTTGGATAGCAAAATGGATCACGAATGAATGTATTAATTTGTTGTACATTTTGCCTTATTACTTGTACCCGTAAATAATTAATTAATTTAGTGAGTGTGAGGAAGTGTGTGGATGAGTACGTCATGGTTGTTAGTATTTAGTGGTTGGTTAGTGATGAGAAGAATGTGTTGATGTGACGCTGATGTGGCACTACGTGATGTCATGACATTGCGTCATGGTTAAGAGTGGTCTTAGAGAAAATCGGGAAAAATAAGCTTTTGGATGTTGGAATAGAATGTTAAGTATAATAAAATCAAAAATGAGTTTACATAAATGATAAGTAAAATGTGATCCTTTGCTCCTTTGATGCGCCAGAATGATAAATGACCAGGGCATTTGGGTTTAATTTTTTAATCCTTCAAATATAAATTTATGTGAAACTGTGTATTATGGTGTGTTTGGTAGAAAAGCTTATGGGAACTTATGAGAGCTTATAGGAGCTTGAGCTTATGATTTTAATAAGCTCCAAGTAATAAGCTTTGTTTGGTAGACATAAAAAGTAGAGCTTATGAAAATCATAAGCTCTAGAAAAATAAGCTACTTCTAGTAGCTTATGAAAAAAAGTAGAGCTTATGAACTAGAAAATAAGCTCCAGCTAGTTTACCAAACACTTATATAAAATAATAAGCTCCAGCTATCAACTAAAAAAATAAGCTCCAGCTCCAGCTCTAGTTCATAAGCTCCAGCTCCAGATATAAGCTCCAGCTCCAGCTAGTTTCATCCAAACACACCCTATATTGATAGTAATCTACTCTATATATTAAAAGAAACACTAAAACGAGTCATCAAAAAAGTTCAACTTAAATCTTAACCCTCCATTCGTTAAAATCGATTTGATCACAGCCACACATAAAGCCATCTCATCTTTATGAAGTCATAAAGCTAAATCTTTGAACAAAAGAGACTAAAATACCCCTCATTAAAATGAAACACACGGGAGTAAACAACAAAAATAGGGTTCCCTCAATCTATAGTTTTTATTAAATCTTTAAAATGATGACATCATAATTAAGCTTTTTCCTTCTCAAAAAAAAAAAAAAAATCAAAAAAGAAAAAGAAAAAATCTAAGCAACTTGAGTGACATCATTAATCTAAATAATTTACAATAAAAAATATAATAATAATGTTTACAATTAATTAAAAGCTGTAGAAAATCGGCCGCTTCTTTAAACCCTAAACAACACACTCTTCAGTTTCTACTTCTTCAAAGACACGCCTCCTTAATTTTGTTTCAGATTCAATGAAAAGGCTGGTTATAATCAACATTTCTTCATATTCAACAGGTATTTTTTCTCAGTTCTGATTTTTGGTTCCTATATAATGTTCTTCTACTTTCTTTTAACAGTTTTTGGTTCCATTTTTTATCCGTTCCAATTTTTCTCTTCCAGATACAATTTGGGTTTTTCAATAAATGCAAATCGACGATACTCTTAGCTGTTGTAAAGGATAAATGGCGAATGCAATTGAGAAGAAAAACTTCCATTTCTGAGAATCCATTCCAATGTATCGATCCAGCAATATGTAAGTCACCATATGTGACGTCCTCCAGATAGGGTCTGGAAGAAAACGTCACTAATATCAAACAAACCAACATATTATAATATACGAGAACAATACTAAATGATGAAAACAAACTTTATTGAGTACGCAGCAGAAAATGAAATGTCGTTACAATAATGGAAATTACAGTAAAGTAATTGTTTCAAATGCAAGAATAATAAATGCGATATCTCTTGATCCTAAGTCCAAGTAGCATCACATAAGCAGTAAGTAAGTAAGCATGATCAATCGGCACCTAAGACAAACATGCTAAAGTGTCAACCAAAAAGGTTGAGTGAAATTATAGGTTTAACAAAAGTAGTTATCGTTGTTTTTAGATCACAAGATTTTGTTTTCAAAAGTAGATCACACAGATCTTTAGTTGTCAAAGAAGATCACAAAGATCTTAAAAGTTGATCTCGTAGGGACCAAAAAGTTATGCCAATTCGTGATATTTAGACTAAACGTTCAAAGTTTGCCCCAATGACAAGTTGTGTCTATACTTGTCGGTTTAATTTCATTATTAAGTAATACAATGACTTGGTCAAATGTATCGGGGACGTTACTCCCGATAGGCCTACCACCAAATAATTAAGAATGCATTTAACGAGCAATTAAAAATATCACTGTAGGGACTTAGTCGGACATAGCCGGGTATAACATAGTTTAACAGTTGGTACTTGTTTCTAAATTGTAAATAGTAAAAGTAGCATGTGTCTCACCCCAAAAAGTTAAATAAATTGCATGCAATAAAGAGTGGGGCTATGAGTTCACCTTAGTAAGTAGGAGAAAGATCGTTATTCCTCGGAATAGGAAGTTTGGATGAACGTGAGCAGAAAGTCAACCTATTGACATATAAGAAGTAGTTAAATGTTTTACCCAAGTTTAAGTTTAAGTATGAAAGTGTTATAGTTCGTTTTACTAAGTTTCCATTCCTAGTAAGTTTCCACTTTTAAAAAGTTTCTATTTTTAGTAAGTTTCCACTTCTAGTAGCTTTCCATTTTTAGAAAGTTTCCATATTTAGAAAGTTGCCATGTCTAGAAAGTTTTCTACTTTTAGTAAGTTTCCTCTTTTAGTAAGTTTCCATGTTTAGATAGTTTCCACGTTTAGAAAGTTTCCATTTATAGTAAGTTAGTGTTGAACACTAGTGAGTTGTCCTTAATAAGTCTACCACCTATTAAGTGTAAAAGTAACTAAGTGTATGATTACTATAGTCGGGTTGATATTGTTCACTATACCCAAACATCTATGCCACCGCCGTGTCACTAGAATGACCAATTGTTACCGGTTGGCCCAGGATTTCTCGACCAAAATCTAAGTTTGGCATTCGAAATCCACAAGCGTCCCATAGTGGTACCAAGGATCACCCTAAGCCTTAAGCAGCGTCGACGTTCGAGTAATTTCATGCTATCGTGAATGACTATGGTATTTATAAGTATTATAATATAAGTAGTATATTATAAGTGTTAGTAGTAGTATAAATGTATAAGTGTTAGATAGTAGTATAAGTATATGTAGTAGTATTTAATTAAGTAGGTTTAGATTAGGGTTTTAATTAATTAATGTAGTAGTAATAATTAATTAATGATTAGGGTTTATATAAATAAATATCTAGGGTTTAGTAAAGTAAATTAGGGTTTAATAATTAGGGTTAGGGTTTAATAATTAGGGTTAGGTTTAATTAGGGTTTTAATAATTAATATATATATATATATATATATATATATATATATATATATATATATATATATATATATATATATATATATATATATATATATATATATATATATATATATATATATATATATTTTTCTTAAATAATAAATATGTATATGTGGTATTGATAATGCTAAAAACGAACATATATTTCATAGCATTATTCCTCAAGAAAGACAAGCTTTTAGTTGCAATTGTTCTATTTACAAGTGATATTCGTTTAAACAATAAAAGGTGAAGACAAAAGACAGATTCGACGAATTGAAGACGCAAAGGTCCAAAAAGCTCAAAAGTACAAAATACAATCAAAGAGATTCCAATTATTGATAAGAAACGTTTTGAAATTACAAGAGTACAAGACTCAAAACGCAAAGTACAAGATATAAAATAGTACGCAAGGACGTTCGAAAATCCGGAACCGGGACCATAGTCAACTCTCAACGGTCGACGCAACAGACTAAAAATTACAAGTTAATTATGTATATAAATATAATATAATATATAATTAATTATATTAATTATATATATATTATATTTATAAAATAAACCGTCGGCAAAGAAAGAAGCCAAAGTTGTGAGCTGGAATTTCAAACTCCGCGACTCGCGGAGTTTGAAGGAGGAAATGGCCGCGACTCGCGGAGTTCCCCTGGACTCAATTCCCTATAAAAGCCAACGCAGTTCGACGAATTTTAATATCCATAATTCAATCTCTCTCTTAATATATACGTAATATATATATATATATATATATATATATATATATATATATATATATATATATATATATATATATATATATATATATATATATATATATATATATTTTAATTTTAATTTTAATTATAATTCTAATAATAAGGGTATGTTAGCGAATGTTGTAAGGGTGTAAGTCAAAATTCTGTCCGTGTAACACTACGCTATTTTTAATCATTGTAAGTTATGTTCAACCTTTTTAATTTAATGTCTCGTAGCTAAGTTATTATTATGCTTATTTAAAACGAAGTAATCATGATGTTGGGCTAATTACTAAAATTGGGTAATTGGGCTTTGTACCATAATTGGGGTTTGGACAAAAGAACGACACTTGTGGAAATTAGACTATGGGCTATTAATGGGCTTTATATTTGTTTAACTAAATGATAGTATGTTAATGTTAATATAAAGATTTACAATTGGACGTCCCTATAAATAACCATATACACTCGATCGGACACGATGAGCGGGGTATTTATATGTACGAATAATCGTTCATTTAACCGGACACGGGAATGGATTAATAGTCACTAGAATTATTAAAACAGGGGTGAAATTATGTACAATGACACTTGGCATAATTGTTAACAAAGTATTAAAACCTTGGGTTACACTCAGTCGACATCCTGGTGTAATTATTAAATAAAGTATTAAAATCTTGTTACAGTTTAAGTCCCCAATTAGTTGGAATATTTGACTTCGGGTATAAGGATAATTTGACGAGGACACTCGCACTTTATATTTATGACTGATGGACTGTTATGGACAAAAACCATACGGACATATTAAATAATCCAGGACAAAGGACAATTAACCCATGAGCATAAAACTAAAATCAACACGTCAAACATCATGATTACGGAAGTTTAAATAAGCATAATTCTTTTATTTCATATTTAATTTCCTTTATTTTTTATTTAATTGCACTTCTAATTATCGCACTTTTATTTATTGTTATTGTATTTAATTGCACTTTTAATTATCGTACTTTTTAGTTATCGCAAGTTTATTTTATCGCACTTTTATTTATCGCAATTTCATTATCGTTATTTACTTTACGCTTTAAATTAAGTCTTGTATTTATTTTTTTTACATTTGGTTTTAACTGCGACTAAAGTTTTAAAATCGACAAACCGGTCATTAAACGGTAAAAACCCCCCTTTATAATAATAATATTACTTATATATATATTTGTATTTTTATAAAAGTAAACTAATATAGCGTTAAGCTTTGTTTAAAGATTTTTCCTGTGGAACGAACCGGACTTACTAAAAACTACACTACTGTACGATTAGGTACACTGCCTATAAGTGTTGTAGCAAGGTTTAAGTATATCCATTCTCTAAATAAATAAATATCTTGTGTAAAATTGTATCGTATTTAATAGTATTTCCTTGTATAATTTAATAGCTATTTTATATACACCTCGCATAACATCAAGTATTTTTGGCGCCACTGCCGGGGACAATCTAGCTTAAAAGCCGGAAGCGTAACGCTAAATTTAAAAAAAAAAAAAAATTTATTTTTAGTTTACTTTTATTAAAATACGCTTTTGTAAAAATACGTTTTTAATTATTCGAAAATATAAAAAGAAAAACAAAAATATAAATATTTTTAAGATTTTGTTAAATATTTAAGTTTTATAAAGTTTCTTTATTTTTATTTTATAAAAATTATAAGTTTTATTTAAATATTTTGTGTTTATTTAAAATATAAAATCAAAAACCGAAAAAGAAAAAAAAATTTATATATATATATATATATATATAAATCTAGTTTTAAGATTTTTATTTATAAAATTATAAAGTAGTTCTATTTTTATTTTAGTTTTTAAATATAAGTTTTTATTATATAAATATTTTTATTTAGAACAGAAAATATAAAGCATAATACAGAAAATATAAAAAAAAAAATAAAAACGCGTCGAATTAAATCCTGTACCTGAGTTGAATTTTAGAACCCCGCGACTCGCGGACTTTTCCTGCTTCGGGCACCGCAACTCGCGGAGCAGCCCTGACACACGTGACAGGAACCCTAATCAATATTAATTACGGGGTTTATATTTATTAATTAACTTTTAACCCTAATTAGGTTTAATTTTAATATATTAATTTGTTTTACTTTTTATTTAATTTATATATTTTAGTTAAATCAGTTTATTTAAATTATAAAATTAATAGTTTTATAAAATAGATAATATAAAAATAATATTTTTATAAAAATTGTACTTTTTACAATTTTTTTTGTATATTTTTATATTTTGTCCCTTTTTAATTATTTTAGCGTAATATTTGTATTTTTAGCTCGTATTTAGTTTTAAATATAGTTTTTGCCATAGTTATTTTTACTTCTAGATTTTTAGGTTTTGCCGTAAAATCCCTTAAGTGCTTTTTCTTTAGACTAAGATTTAAGTGCTTTAGAATTCTGCGACGCCTTTTTAAGTTTTAGTTTCTTTTTAAGTTATTGCCATTTGGGATATAGTTTTTCTTGTAAGCTTTAATATTTTTAGACACCTTTTACCTATGTATCAATTATCATTCCAATTAGTAATCTCAATTTGCGATTATAATTTTAAGTTAGTGATAGTAATAAGGTTGGGTTAGTCGAGTGTTTTTAAGTTCTATAAGTTACTCTTTTTCTTTCTTATTTTTATTTTTCGACACGCTCTTTTTCTTTCTTATTTCTCGCTATTCTAGTTTTTAGGACATAGATTTTTATTCTACTTCTTATCTAAATTTCTTAAAATTACGAAAATTTATTTTAAGTGGTTAAATTGATAGACATCAAAATTTTCTGGTTCGTAGTAATAGTTGGATTTGTACGTGGACCGGGTTATTGGAGCCAAATAGTCCTCAATTATATTGAGACCAAACGAATCCTGCCCCTCTGCTGCATCTTTTGGCTATTCGAAACGTGGGCAAAATCAGAAAAGTCTATTAATTGGATAACTTATATAATTTTTCTTTCCTTTTTAAAAACTAATAGGATATTCAGTGAATGCACCGAGCAAGACGTTCACCACCTTTTGTACGTTCACCACCTGTAACTAGATCAAGACATTTAGCAAATATTACCGCCGTTGATTTTTCTTTAGAATCGTCATCCAGTCGACCAAGTACTCCAGTTCAAATTTCCGATAATCCATTTTTTGAACCCGACCTCACAATTGAGAATCCGGAGAATATTCAGGGATGATTCATAGATCCTGAACCATTAAATTTTCCTCCGGAACCACCAATCATTCAAACAGAGATTGTTGAGGAACGAACCATTAAATCAAAATCCTCTAGTGATTCCGATTCAACAAATTCAATTATGGAGAATATGGAACCTTTAAGTATGGAAGACCGAATGAGAGCTAAACGCACTGGCCAAGGTCACGCAATTACTCATCCTGACATTAATGCGCCAGATTATGAAATCAAAGGACAAATTCTACATATGGTGACTAATCAATGCCAATTTAGTGGTGCGCTGAAGGAAGATCCAAATGAACATCTACGTACCTTTAATAGGATTTGCACACTATTTAAAATAAGAGAAGTGGAGGATGAACAGATATATCTCATGTTATTTCCCTGGACTTTAAAGGGAGAAGCCAAAGATTGGTTGGAATCGTTACCTGAAGGGGCGATTGATACATGGGACGTTTTAGTTGAAAAATTTCTTAAACAATTCTTTCCGGCATCTAAAGCCGTAAGACTTCAAGGAGAAATTGTTACGTTCACACAGAAACCGAATGAAACTCTATATGAGGCGTGGACAAGATTTGGAAAGTTATTAAGAGGATGTCCGCAACATGGTTTAGACACCTGTCAAATAGTACAAATATTCTACCAAGGATGCGACATCACTACAAGAAAAGACATCGATATAGCAGCTGGTGGTTCCATTATGAAGAAAACCGAAACTGATGCTTATAAAATTATTGATAACACTGCTTCCCACTCACATGAGTGGCACCAAGAAAAAGATATCGTTAGATCATCTAAAGCAGCTAGAGCCGATTCTAGCCATGACTTAGATTCCATTTCAGCAAAGATAGATGCTGTCGAGAGACGAATGGAAAAGATGACTAAAGATATACACTCAATACGAATTAGTTGTGAGCAGTGTGGAGGACCACATTTGACAAAAGATTATCTCAGTATTGAATTAACAATGGAACAAAGAGAGAATATTTCATACATAAACCAAAGGCCTGGAAATAATTATCAGAATAATTATCAACCGCCAAGACCGATCTACAATCAAAACCAGAATTATAATCGAAATATTCCATACAACAACCAACAAGGTCCTAGCAATCAACAAGTATCCAACAATACTTACAATCAGCAAAGACCTAATTTTCAAAACAAACCACCACAACAAACCGATGATAAAAAGCCAAATTTAGAAGATATGATGACGAAGCTAGTTGAAACTCAAACGCAGTTTTTCACATCTCAAAAACAAACTAATGAACAAAATGCTCAAGCATTTAGAAATCAACAAGCTTCTATTCAAAACTTGGAACAAGAAGTAAGTAACCTAGCAAGGTTAATAGGTGAAAGAAAACCGGGAAGTTTACCTAGTGATACAAATGCAAACCCCCGGAATAAAACAGCTAAAGCCATTACCACAAGAAGTGGTACAACACTTAAACCACCTGAAATACCTGTAATTTCTGATGAAACTATTCCTACTCCACAAGAACCACAACCTGATCAAGATAAGGAAAAAGAACCGGTAGTTGAAAAGGTTAATGAAGATAACACATTTAAGGATAAACCTTATGTTAAACCATACCAACCACCACTTCCTTACCCGAGTAAAATGAAAAAAGAGAAACTTGAAGCTGAGCAATCCAAATTCTTGGATATGTTTAAACAGATAAATGTAAATCTTCCTTTCATTGATGTGATTTTCGGAATGCCTAGATATGCTAAATTTCTGAAAGATCTAATATCAAATAGAAAGAAAATGGAAGAACTCTCGGCCATTACTATGAATGCTAATTGTTCAGCAGTGCTGTTGAATAAGATACCAGAAAAACTATCTAATCCAGGAAGTTTCACAATTCCATGTTTTCTGGGTAGTCTTAGTTCAATAGAAGCATTAGCAGACTTAGGTGCTAGTATAAATCTAATGCCGTATTCACTATACGCTAAACTAGACCTTGGAGAATTGAAACCAACAAGAATAAGTATACAACTAGCAGATCGATCAATAAAATATCCTAGAGGGATAATGGAGAACATGCTAGTTAAAGTTGGTACTTTAGTATTTCCAGTAGATTTTGTTGTTCTGGACATGGAAGAAGATTCTCAAGTTCCTCTCATATTAGGAAGACCATTCTTAAACACGGCTAAAGCAATGATAGACGTGTTTGGTAAGAAACTGACCCTAAGTATAGAGGATGAGAGTGTTACCTTTTCAGTTGATAGAGCAATGCAACAACCGCAATCTGCAGATGATACATGCTATTATATTCACACTATAGATTTACATGCAGAATTGTTAGAAGAATTTTCAGAATTACAAGGAACAGGAGAATGTTCATTAGGAGAAAGTAATGAACCAATTGATGAAGTTGAAATGTTAGCTACACTTATAGCTAATGGATATGAACCAACAACAGAAGAAATTCAAATGCTAAAAGAAGAAGACAGATATCGATATAAATCATCGATAGAAGAACCCCCGACATTAGAGTTAAAGCCACTTCCAAACCATTTGGAATCCGCTTATTTACATGGTGAATCTGAATTACCTGTAATAATATCGTCTTCTCTTACTAAAAATTAGAAATCACAACTCATTTCTGTGTTGAAAGCTCATAAACCAGCCATTGCATGAAAGATTCATGATATTAAAGGAATAAGTCCTTCGTATTGCACACATAAAATCCTTATGGAAGAAGGTCATAAAACGTATGTGCAACGCCAACGAAGACTAAATCCTAATATGCAAGATGTTGTTAAAAAAGAAATTATTAAACTGTTAGACGCAGGTCTAATTTATCCAATCTCTGATAGTCCATGTGTAAGATCCTGTTTTCTTTTTGGGTTTGGACGCCGTCCAAACATTTGGGACGCCGTCCCAGTTTGAAGACCTGGACGCCGTCCAACATTTTGGACGCTGTCCAGAATGGCTGGCAGGCATGTCTTTTTGCTATTAATTATTTTAGATGGGTATTTTGGTAATTTCACTTCTTGGATGAATTTTAAAGCCCTAGATCAGTTTTGGGAGTCTCATTACTCCATTCACAACCACCAAACATCATCTACTTTAATTCTAGAGAGAGAGTGCTCTTAAGTGTGAGAAAGCTCAAATAGGAGAGGAAGAAGCTTGTTTCGGGTTCTAGCTCGAGCATTGAAGTTTTTCATCTCCTCGTTAGCATCGTTTTGATTGTGGTGGTAAGCCCTAAAATTGATTTCTCTAGTAAATATGTTTAAGGGTTAGGGTTTGGGTTAATGTTGTACATAAAACCCATGTATGAGTGATTTGGGGGTTTTGGGTAAGTTTGGGTCATGAAGACCCAAATGGTGACTAACCTAGGGTTTTGAAAGGGTAAATGGTGTAAATGGGTCAAATGGGTCTTTGATGACCTAGGTTGTCTTGCATGTATGAAAACGAGTTAACTTTGTGGTTAAAAGTGTGTTAATACCTTAATTGGCTAAAGTTAGAGTTTTTGGTGAAGTTAACCCATTATTAGGGTTAAAGGTGCAAAATGGGTCGGGATTGCACTTAGGGTCAAAAGACTCTAGATTGTTAAGTGAGTTGCTTGACCGACTTGAGTTGTGAATTGATTATGTGCTAAAATGTAATAGGTACGTTACATTGACGTTGCAAGTTCGGTTATCTTACACGAAGACTTTGAGGTGAGTGGAATAATTATATGCGTATGTATATAATGTATCTATTTGTTGTAGCGTGAAACGGGTAGTGTCGAGGTGCTAAGACACCATGTTTCACGTGAAGAGTGTAGCATCGAGGTGTTAAGATGCCACTCGGGTGTAGCATCGAGGTGTTAAGATGCCACCTAGGAGTGTAGTGTCGAGGTGTTAAGACACCACTCCGTAAAATAATGAGTGATGCATCGAGGTGTTAAGATGCCACTCGGGGTGATGTGCCGAGGTGTTAAGGTGCCACCCTAGGGGTTAGTGGTGCGAGGTGTTAAGTGCCCTAACGGATGTTACGAACACCGATGGCATTTTCGCGAGCGCCGTTCCCTTGTACTATTGGTTAACCATGGTTATTTGTGTTGTAAGCATATTATATTATTCGAGTTATATTTATATGCGGTTGTTATGCTAGCTTGGGTGTATTGGTGAATTATAGCTTGTTATTGCGACGATAAGCTAATGTTGTTTGCTAGCATGTTTGCGGTTGTGTAAGTGTATGCAAGTAGGTATAATTATATATGTATTCATATAATTATTGCATTCACTAAGCTTTGCTTACCCTCTCGTTGTTTACCTTTTTTTTATAGGCTCGGGCATTGACAAGGGTAAGAGTGTTCAATTGGATTAGTGATCTCCCGCTTGTTTTGTTAGGGGATGCTTTTAGGTGTCAGCTTTCGGAGTTCGACCGAGATTGGGTAGTTTAACCCCAAACACCATGCTCTAGTGTCGTTTGGAACTTAAACTTATATTTGGTCGAAACTTTTATTTTTGAACGAAACTCGTAAAATGGGCGATGTGGGCCCGTTGATGTAAAACTTGATTTGATGATGAAAATCTCTTAGTTTCACTTATTTTGACTTGTGGTAAAAAGGTTTTCGTTTGAAAGTGTCGGGAAGCGGGTTTTCCGCTCGTGTGAGTTGGACCCGTGATCAGTAGCTGGAAGGCCATTGGGACGCCGTCCCAATTGATTGGACGCCGTCCCAGTTGTGTTGAGCTGGACGCCGTCCCAAACTTTGGATGCCGTCCCATATTTATGAGCTGGACGCCGTCCAGGATTCAGGACGCCGTCCAGATGCACTGCCATAATTTTTTTTTTTTGGTACGCGTTTTGAGTTTATGAAGTCGGGTTGTTACAAGTGGTATCAGAGCATGGTCTAAGGGATTTAGGTGACTTGAGATATGCGCCTAGACTTAGACTTTTTGTGTGCGCGTTTATGCGGGACTTGTAGGACCTTGGGTCGGATCGGGATGGTTAGTGCATAGGTTTATGTGAACTAATCATGCACTATTTGTTGTGTGTGTTTAGCAATCATCAAGCGAGATGGACGTTGTACTAGCGAGTTAACGCGACGTGCTCGCATAGTAATGACTAGCTACCATCACTACGAGTGCAAATCGTGTCAAACAAGTAATGTACGATGATTGTTGAGCGAGATGGAGTAGTGTGGCGTATATGTATGTATATATGTAATCTGTCCTTCCGTTTTGTGGTTTAACCTAATTCGTTTTATAGAATGAAGACGAGAAACGGTCCCGAACATGATAATGGAAGTACAAGCGGGGACGCCGAGTTCTCAACCAAGGTTGAGGCCATCTTTAAGAAGTTAAAATCAGATTTTCTTGCGGACGTTCGAAAGGTCTTCCATGATTCGGTTGATGAGCAAATAACCGATCTAATTAATGAATGAATGAAGGCCACTATCGAAGAGGCCCTTGACGCTAGGAATATCTACCCTCGCGGTGAAGGAGGTGAAGGAAGGCGGGACTTTCACTACAAGAACATCAAGGATGCTCAACCCCCGATGTTTAATGGGGTGCGGGATCCTTTAAAAAGTACATGTTGGATCTCCGATATTGAGGGAGCTTTCCGTACCGCGGAATGTCCTCCCGAAAAGAAGGCGAGGTATGGCTCTAGCATGCTACGAGAAGAGGCTAAGTTATGGTGGGATGATAAAATCAACTTGTATGGTGAGGAACAATGTATGGGCTTGACGTGGGAAGAGTTTAAGAAGGAGTTTTTCAAGGAATACCGAACTTCTTCCGATCTCGATAGAATCCGGGACGAGTTGCACCATTTGCAACAAGGCTCAATGGACTTAGTTACTCTTAAGTCTACATTCTTGGCAAAGACTCGTTTTTGCCCGGAATATGTTGGTGATGATCATAAGATCATGAAGGATTTCTACCGTACTTTGAATGATGAGTACAAGGGGAAGATTAGTCGGGGTATGACTAAGTCTTTTGATGAATTGTTAGAGTTGGCTCGGGGTTTTGAGCCGGAGGTTCCAAGAAAGAGTGATTTCATGTTTTCCAAAAGAAAATTTGAAGGTTTTAGTTACTCTAACGCCTCAAGCAAGAAGAGCAAGAGCAAGAGGGGGGCCGAAAGTGTCAATAGTGCAAAGAAGGGCACTACCGGCGGGTTTTCTTATACGTGCTACAATTGTGGGCAACCGGGTCATATGGCTCGTGAGTGTCCGAAACCACGTTCCGGAAACAAAGTCAATT
Organism: Rutidosis leptorrhynchoides; assembly: GCF_046630445.1. NCBI lineage: Eukaryota > Viridiplantae > Streptophyta > Magnoliopsida > Asterales > Asteraceae > Rutidosis > Rutidosis leptorrhynchoides. Next base: position 304,010,461 of record NC_092335.1, on the reverse strand, counting down.
GTTTTAATTGCGGCAAAGAAGGGCATAAGAAGTCGGAGTGTCCCGACTTGCGAAACGACAATGTGAAACGGTTAGAGAAGGCGGCGGGTACGGCTAGGGGTCGCAACTATTTGATGACCAATGATGAAGCCAAACAATCGCACAAAGTTGTCTCAGGTACTTACATGGTTAATTCTAATCCGGCAAGGATTCTTTTCGATAGCGGTGCAAATTTGTCGTTTGTGTCTCCTAAATTTGTGCCTAAACTTAATAGACCGTTAGCTAAGTTAAGTCGTCCGATAGAAGTCGAAATAGCGGATGGCAAGACGGTGCTAGTGGTTGATGTGTGTGAAAATTGTGATGTTGTTTTTGGTGCCGAAACCTTTAAAATTAATCTTATTCCAATGACCTTGGGCAACTTTGATATTATCGTTGGTATGGATTGGCTCGATCGTTATAGAGCCGATATTGCATGCCATGATAAGTTTATTCGTGTGAAGTGATGGAATACCACATGTAAACTAAGTCACAAAACCAAATTTGTATATATATAGATTCGTGTATATATATAGAGTAAGCGGAAGCAATTTTCATCTTAAGAACATGTGTATTTTAACCTTTTAAAATGTATTCCATTTCATAGATCTAGTCTTGAAAATATACTAAATTGTAAATAGAGCTAGTAAGATGTTTATACCTTCTCCCAAATGGAGGTTGAAGAAACAAGATGAAGATGATGAAGATGATGAACTAGCAAGCTTCTTACTTGAAGCCTCAAGTTTTGTATACCCACAAGCCTTTTGTATCAACACCCTTGAAACTAGGTTAGGATTTAAACACCAAATGCAAGTAAAATCAAAATGAAGAACACCTTGTTCTTCCTCCCTAAATTTCGGCCAAGAAGAGAAAAGGAAGAGAGATTTTGATTTTCAAAAAAAACTAGTAAATGTGTGTGTGAGAGAGTGCAAGTCAGCATGCATGTAGGTAGAGTGTGTTATTAACTAAAAGCAAGCATGGGGTGGCTCTCTTGGAGTCCCCAAAACCGCCACCACCATCATCATTCCTTTTTTTTTTTTTTTGCTTTTCTTTTTAATAACATAAAACTTGCACTCTTTGTTTATTTAAATACATGCACATAATTTTATCTTTATAAACCACTTATAAAGTTCAATATGTTACTTGCACATTTAAATATAATTTTATAAACCACTTTATAAAATTATAATACACATATAAGTTTAATCATATAAATAATTAAACTTGCACTTATAATTATCCAAATAATTATTTCTTGCATTTTATCTTTAGAAAACCAATTTCTAAAGTCTAAGTGTCAAGTATTCATTTTAAAGATCCACTCATTAAAACAAATACATAAAAGTGTTGACGGCTTGTTATTGGGTATGACCCGACTTGGATCATAACATATTGGCCACATTAATTTATTATGTCTCTCGGGCATATGAAATACCTTCAATCTCCCACTTGCACGAGAAACATAATGAATTAATGCAAGTGACGGATACCACCTAACGACCGTGTATCACCCCCAATGTGTTATGACTTGGTGCCATTCAATAACATCATCCCTTTCGAGTTCCCATCTCGAATATGAATAGGTGAATCTTTCAATATATCCTTTTGTCCTAGATGTCATGTTAAATCCAAGAGACATAGAATGATCACTCTCTTATAGATTTAACTTTATCAGGCCTTAGACATCCGACTCTCAACAAATAAGAGGGACAAATTCCATCTTGACTGCATACGTCCTAGACACTACACCTTGTACCATACCTGAAGCCTCCCTTATGTACTACCATATTTCAGAATAGCGAAGGAAAGAATCAAGGCACAATATTTGGTGAATATCTGAACCCAATATGTGTCTCAGGTCAGAGGATATAATGATATTCTCCTTTACTCAAGATTACATGTGATCAACCACAAAGGCTCCATATATTAAATCTTGAGAGCGGGTCTTCCAATATTTGTGTCCCACAAATATCTATGAACCTTGGTTGCAACCTTGCCCCACATTCACCATTTGAATGTTAACCAATCCAAGTTCATAATAGTCTAGACCTCACACTTGTTCCCACAAATGTGATCAACTACGGAATTTAGAATAATAGTTTATTCATGGATAAAATATGCAAAATTGGAACATGACTCATAATTAAATTAATACCATAATTATATTAATGAGTTTGAACTAATTCATTCCGTTACAATACATAAAATAGATCAATTCCAATCACTAGAATATCGAAGCCCTAATGCACAAACATGTCCCTCATGTTTTGGCCCATGTAAAAGCTTCGTGAGTGGATCCGCAACATTTTGATCTGTGTAAACTTTGTGAATACATATCTTTCCCTTTTCAACTTCATCCCTGATGTAGTTGAATCTCCACTCAATGTGACGAGTCTTTTGATGAGCACGAGGTTCCTTGATTTGAGCAATCGCACCCTCGTTGTCACAAAAGATCTCAAGAGGGTCCTGAATGGAAGGGACCACTCCTAAGTCGTCGATGAATTTCTTCATCCATGCAGCTTCCTGAGCTGCCAATGAGGCGGCAATGTACTCCGACTCTGTAGTGGATAACGCAACAAATTCCTGTTTTGAGCTCTTCCAAGAGACTGCACCACCATTTAACATGAAGACATAACCGGATTGTGATCGAGAGTCATCTCGATCAGTTTGGAAACTCGCGTCCACGTAACCCTTTACAGCGAGTTCCTCCTCACCAGACCCATATATTAGAAATATATCCTTAGTTCTCCTAAGGTATTTCAATATACTTTTAACAGCAATCCAATGACTGTTTCCTGGGTTATTCTGGTATCTACTTGTCAAGCTTAGAGCGCATGACACATCCGGTCTAGTACATATCATTGCATACATGATAGACCCAATAGCAGATGCATATGGGACTTTCTTCATTCTCTCTTGTTCATATTTCGTGGTAGGACACTGAGATGAACTGAGAACGGTTCCTCTTTGAATAGGTACCAAACCTTTCTTAGAGTTTTCCATCTTGAACCTTTTCAAGATTTTATCAATGTATGTACTTTGACTTAAACCTATCAATCTCTTGGATCTATTCCTATAGATCCCTATTCCCAGTATGTATTGTGCTTCTCCAAGATCCTTAATGGAGAAGCAACTCTTTAGCCAAGTTTTGACTTCTTGCATTGTGGTAATATCATTCCCAAATAATAATATGTCATCCACATATAGCACAAGAAACATTATGGAGCTCCCACTAGCCTTCTTGTATACACAAGCTTCATCACCATTTTTAATGAATCCAAATTTCTTTGCCTCTTCATTAAAACGATGATTCCACATTCTAGATGCTTGTTTCAATCCGTAGATTGACTTCTTTAACTTGCATACCTTCTTAGGATTTTTCGGATCAACAAAACCTTCGGGCTGTACCATATAGACATCTTCCTCAAGATATCCATTCAGGAAAGCGGTTTTGACATCCATTTGCCATATTTCATAGTCATAGTGAGCAGCAATGGCAAATAATATCCTAATAGACTTTAGCATTGCCACAGGCGAGAAAGTTTCATCATAATCAACCCCTTGAGTTTGAGTGAAACCTTTTGCTACAAGTCTAGCTTTGTATGTATCCAAGTTTCCATGTATGTCGGTTTTCTTCTTGAAAAGCCATTTGCAATCAACTAGCTTGGAGCTAGGAGGTTGCACAACAAGTTCCCAAACTTGATTTTCATACATGGATTGCATCTCGGCGTTCATGGCTTCCTGCCATTTATCTTTATCAATCCTTGATAAAGCATCTTCGTAGTTTGTCGGTTCATCCAAATCAACCGTATAGCAACCATCCACGAGAAACCCATATCTCTCGGGAGGATTACTAATCCTACTAGATCTTCGAACGTCTTGTGTACCTTGATCATCCACTTGATCATTTTCAACATCCTCATGTTGAGTACTAGTGCTAACCAATTTTGTATCATCGGCTTGATCTTGTACCTCTACAAGATCTATCTTCCTTTCACCATCTCCTTCTATAAGGAACTTGGTTTCAAGGAATTCCGCTTTCCGAGCAACAAATACCATTTGCTCGGATGGATCATAGAAGTAATACCCCATGTCATCTTTGGGATATCCTATGAAGATACACTTTGTGGATCGAGCATGTAGCTTATTAGCTACATATCGCTTAGGATAAGCTTCACATCCCCATACTTTCAAGTATGAAAGAGAAGGAGGTTTTCCAAACCACATCTCATGAGGAATTCGTTCCACTTTCTTGGTTGGGGCCATATTTAAAATACGAACCGCGGAGCTTAGACAATAACCCCAAAATGATAGAGGTAACGAGCTTCTTGCCATCATAGATCGAACCATATCCATTAGGGTTCGGTTCCTCCTTTCGGAAACTCCATTAAGTTGGGGTGTTTCGGGTGGAGTAAGTTGTGAGATAATCCCACAACTCCTAAGATGATCTTGGAAGGCATCGCTTAGGTATTCACCTCATCTATCGGTACGAAGTACCTTAATTGTCCTATTGAGTTGATTTTGTACTTCATTTTGATATTCTTTGAATGCTTCAAACGTTTCGTCCTTTTGTCTTAATAAGTAGACATATCCGAAACGACTAAAGTCATCAATGAAAGTAACAAAGTATCTTTCACCATTCCTAGTCATGGGTTTAAAGGGTCCACATACATCCGAATGTATTAATCCCAATAAATCTTTAGCCCTCTCATAAGTCCCTTTGAAAGGTGCTTTAGTCATCTTGCCTTGTAAACAAGATTCACATACATCAAACGAATCCATTTCATTTGATTTCAAAAGTCCATTCTTTTGAAGTGTATGCATTCGGTTCTTGTTTATGTGACCAAGGCGACAATGCCATAAATAGGAATCACTCAAATCCCTTTTGAGTTTCTTGGTGCTAGTATGGTATATAGAGCTCGATGATGCGTCATCATGAACCAATTCATAAATTCCATTTGAAGGCGAAGCCTTGAAATAGAATACATTATCTTTAGAAACATGAATATCATCATCAATAAAATTAACAATGTAACCACATTGTTTTAAGCGAGAGATAGAAATAATGTTTCTACACAAATCCGGAGCATACAAAACATTTTCTAAAATAAGTTCCAATCCGCTTGGAAGCTTCAAAATAAAATCTCCTTGAGCTTTAACATGCACCTTTGCACCATTGCCCATATAGAGACTTGATGTTCCCGCCTTATGATCACTTCTTTTGAACCCCTGCAAAGGATTGCAAATATGAGTTCCACATCCAGTGTCTAATACCCATGTATTAGAAGAAGTAATACTAAGCTCTATATATACCATATATATATATTACCTGAGGTTTGCCCTGCATCCCTCTTGTCCTTCAACTCCTTAAGATAGACCGGACAGTTTCGTTTCCAATGACCCATCTCACCGCAACCGAAACATGGGTCTTCCTTGGGGTTTGTCTTCTCGGCTACCTTTTGCTTCTTAGCCTTGTTGATGGTTGGGGTAACCATCTTCCCCTTCCCTTTGCCTTGATAGGCGGGTCCTTTTCTCTTAGCCACCTTTGGCTTAGAGGTGTTACCTTTGGATCCACCTTGATCGATTGCTAACACGGGTAAAGCCCTTTTACCCATGCTAGTTTCTGCCGTTCTAAGCATACCGTGAAGCTCACCTATGCTCTTATCCATCCCATTCATATTGTAATTAATTACAAATTGATCAAACCTTTTTGATAGGGAGTTAAGGATAAGATCGGTGGCTAACTCATTTGATATGTTTAGGTTAAGGCGGTTAGCACGATCAATAAGGCTCTTCATCTTAAGCACATAAGATGAAACCGATTGGGTATCGTCCATACGACAAGCATGTAGCGCCCGAACGGTCTCGAAATGCTCGACACGCGCTTGTTGAAGGAACATCTCCTTCAATTGTGTTATCATGTCGTATGCACTATGATGCTCGAAATCCTTCTGGAGTTCGGGAATCATAGTCCCAAGCATTAGGCATGAGACTTGAAGGGAGTCGTGGAAATACTTATCGTAAGAGGCCATTGCCTCCACATCATTCTCATCCGGTTGATCGGGAATGGGGTCCTCAAGTACATACGCTTTATCCTCTTGTTTGAGGACAATCCGAAGATTGCGGAACCAATCCATAAAGTTTGTATGGTTGAGTTTGTCTTTCTCTAAGAGAGACCTTAATGATAGGTTGTTCATGTTAAGTGGTGCGTTTTGCATGTTGTTGTTGTTATTAGCGGCCATCTACAAAATTCAACAAAGTCCTTTTAAGTATCGATTTTAAATTCAATAAACAATACCCTTTTAATTTGTTTTATTAAATATTAGAATCCAACGGTAAATCAAATTTCGGTTAGGTGACCTTTATCCCGTCATTTGATTTAGCTAGGTAGTCATAATGACAATTGCAATCCTTTTGCAACTTCTAAGTTATGGGATCATGCAATCCTTTTGCATGGCATATTAATCCCATCAACGCCTATTTGTTCCTCATGCTTCGGTGACCCTAAGTTCATGATTCCCAAATCAAGTCATCCTACTTGTGTAGACATGTAAATTTAACAAACAAGTGGTTAGGTGACCTTTATCCCACTAGTGTGCGAAATTTACCTTATTCATATTAGTCCGCTCATGAATGTTAGGTGACCTTTATCCCGTCAAGAGTTTCTTAATATGTCTAAGTGTTTTCATAAAAGGATGGCGTTTAACTTGTTTACCTTGTTTTAGTTAAAGGGATTTAAGTTTTCTACATTCTAGTTTTAGAAAACAAAATGCTATACACCAACATGCATTTGGTGTGTAGTAAATTTTGAAAAACCCATTTTCATGTCCTTTTAGTAAAACCAATTACTAGTTATGAACTAATTGTTACCTTTTAAATAAACCATTTTATTTAGGTCTAATAACCAATTATTAGTGTCATTTTGTTATGTTTTATTATAACCATTTATAATGTATTATGCAAGTGTTAACATGTGATAATCTTGTAGCAACCAAACATACAAACATACACAAACATGCATAACAAAATGTTCACAATCGAGAGCCATTTTGGTGGACTTTTGTTTAGCAAAAAAAAAAAAACAAATGTCACCTTTAAGGGTTAACAAAAGTAAGAGATTTTATACAAAATCTCCCACTTAATCTTGTAACTTCATAAGCTCCATCTTGTGTTCTTCTTCTTGAATCTTCATTTTCTTTTACAAAATTATATCCTAATATAATTTTTCTAGAAAATGAAACAACAACCTACTCTATTTTTACAAACAAATAGAATAAATTACATGAAGAAAATACAAGATTAATTACAACTTCTTACACACCAAAATTACAAAATTACAACAAATTAATACAAACCAAATGAATGAATATTACAACCATGAATAATAACCAAATTATTCAACCAAACAAACACACGGTCTTGGCTCGATTGTGAACAATAACATAACAACAAATCTTGGCCAAACTTGAAATCCCAAACCCACTTTTGGGACCCCAATAATTCGGCCAAACCACCACACCCATCAAAACTCATGATTTTTCCATTCTACTTTCATGCATGTTAGTAGATTGTAAAATAAATGAGTTTTCTAGCCAAAAACAAGAAGCATATTAACAAGACTTTGGCTCTAGATACCATTGATGGAATACCACATGTAAATAAAGTCACAAAACCAAATTTGTATATATATAGATTCGTGTATATATATAGAGTAAGCGGAAGCAATTTTCATCTTAAGAACATGTGTATTTTAACCTTTTAAAATGTATTCCATTTCATAGATCTAGTCTTGAAAATATACTAAATTGTAAATAGAGCTAGTAAGATGTTTATACCTTCTCCCAAATGGAGGTTGAAGAAACAAGATGAAGATGATGAACTAGCAAGCTTCTTACTTGAAGCCTCAAGTTTTGTATACCCACAAGCCTTTTGTATCAACACCCTTGAAACTAGGTTAGGATTTAAACACCAAATGCAAGTAAAATCAAAATGAAGAACACCTTGTTCTTCCTCCCTAAATTTCGGCCAAGAAGAGAAAAGGAAGAGAGATTTTGATTTTAAAAAAAAAAACTAGTAAATGTGTGTGTGAGAGAGTGCAAGTCAGCATGCATGTAGGTAGAGTGTGTTATTAACTAAAAGCAAGCATGGGGTGGCTCTCTTGGAGTCCCCAAAACCGCCACCACCATCATCATTCCTTTTTTTTTTTTGCTTTTCTTTTTAATAACATAAAACTTGCACTCTTTGTTTATTTAAATACATGCACATAATTTTATCTTTATAAACCACTTATAAAGTTCAATATGTTACTTGCACATTTAAATATAATTTTATAAACCACTTTATAAAATTATAATACACATATAAGTTTAATCATATAAATAATTAAACTTGCACTTATAATTATCCAAATAATTATTTCTTGCATTTTATCTTTAGAAAACCAATTTCTAAAGTCTAAGTGTCAAGTATTCATTTTAAAGATCCACTCATTAAAACGAATACATAAAAGTGTTGACGGCTTGTTATTGGGTATGACCCGACTTGGATCATAACATATTGGCCACATTAATTTATTATGTCTCTCGGGCATATGAAATACCTTCATGAAGACCCTAAGTGGGGGAGAGTTAATTATTCATGGTGATAAGCGAAGGAGACCGGTGCCGATATGCACTTTTGCACGGGCACGTCGTTTTGTTGTTACCGGTGGCATGGCTTTCCTTGCTCATGTTGTTGATACTCGCAATGAGCCACCACCTATTCGTGAAATTCCGGTTGTTAGTGAATTCGAAGACGTTTTTCCGGACGAATTACCGGGTGTTCCGGCGGAAAGACAAGTTGAATTTCGCATCGAGTTGGTTCCGGGTGCTATCCCCATTGCTAAAACTCCTTATCGTTTAGCGCCAACGGAGATGCAAGAGTTGTTAAATCAAATTCAAGAATTGCTCGAGAAGGGTTTTATTCGACCGAGTGCTTCACCGTGGGGCGCTCCGATGTTATTTGTGAAGAAGAAAGATGGTAGTATGCGTATGTGCATTGATTACCGTGAGTTGAATAAAGTGACGATCAACAATCGTTATCCATTACCTAGGATTGACGATTTATTTGATCAACTTCAAGGTGCAACGTATTTCTCTAAGATCGACCTACGGTCCGGCTATCACCAAATGCGGGTCCGTGAGGAAGACATAGAGAAAACGGCTTTTCAAACGCGTTACAGGCATTATGAGTTTGTAGTTATGCCCTTTGGTCTTACGAATGCACCGGCGGCATTCATGGATCTTATGAACCGAGTGTGCCAACCTATGTTGGACAAGTCGGTAATAGTGTTCATTGACGACATACTAGTCTACTCGAAAAGTATGAACGAACATGAACATCATTTGCGTGAAGTATTGAAGACGCTACGAAAGGAGAAGTTGTATGCAAAGTTCTCCAAATGTGAATTTTGGCTAAGGGAAGTTCAATTCCTTGGTCATATTGTGAACGAAAACGGTATTCAAGTAGATCCGGGGAAGATCGAAACGGTGAAGAGTTGGGGACGACCGACTACGCCTAAGGAAATCCGAAGTTTTCTCGGATTGGCCGGTTATTATCGTCGGTTTATCCAAGATTTTTCTAAGATCGCTTCTTCGTTGACGAAATTGACAAGGAAGAATGCGAGGTTTGGTTGGGAGAACGAGCAAGAAATTGCTTTTCAATTGTTAAAAGAGAAGTTGATTCAAGCTCCGGTGTTAGTGTTACCGGAAGGTGTTGAAGACATGGTGGTTTATTGTGATGCTTCCTTAAATGGTCTCGGGTGTGTTCTAATGCAAAGAGGTAAAGTCATTGCTTATGCCTCTCGACAATTATAGGAACATGAAACGAGGTATCCGACTCATGATCTTGAGTTGGCGGCGGTAGTGCATGCATTGAAAATTTGGCGCCATTACTTGTATGGTGTCAAGTGTACGATTTATTCGGATCATAAGAGTTTGAAACATCTCTTTAATCAACGAGATTTGAATTATCGCCAACGTAGGTGGATGGATGTGGTGAAAGACTACGATTGTGAAATACTTTATCATCCGGGTAAGGCGAATGTGGTCGCGGATGCGTTGAGTCAAAAGAGTCATCATCCGGCGATAAAAGTGGGGTCGTTACGTTTGATTATTACCAACGATTTTCTTGAAAAGCTTGGTGAGATTCAAATAGAGGCTTATGTTCACAACAAGCATACAGAGCGAATCGTGGGGCAATCGGAGTTTATTACTATGGGTCCGCGTGGTTTGTTGTCTTTCCAAGGAAGGGTGTGGGTGCCTAAGATGGATGATTACCGACGAGTGCTACTTGATGAAGCACATAAGTCAAAATACTCCATTCATCCGGGCGCGACGAAAATGTATCTTGACTTGAAGAAAGATTATTGGTGGCCGGCATGAAACGTGATGTTGTGAAGTATGTTGAGCAATGTGTCACGTGTTTACAAGTAAAAGCCGAACACCAAAAGCCGTATGGTAAGTTGCAACCGTTAGAAATCCCAAAATGGAAATGGGAGCACATTACCATGGATTTCATTACAAAGTTACCTAAAACGGCGAGAACCCAATTCGATTCGATTTGGGTTATAGTTGACCGATTGACAAAAAGCGCTTTGTTTCTTCCCATTAAAGAAGCGATATCATCGGAGACTTTGGCTAAGTTGTTTATCAAGGAAGTGGTCTCGCGACATGGGGTTCCTATATCTATTATTTCGGATCGAGATACCCGTTTTACATCTCGGTTTTGGGAAAAGTTTCATGAAGATATGGGCACGCAATTGAAGTTGAGCACGGCGTATCATCCTCAAACGGACGGTCAAACCGAGCGTACGAATCAAACTTTGGAAGATATGTTAAGGGCGTGCATCATTGACTTTGGTGGTAGTTGGGATGAGCATTTGCCTTTGGTGGAATTCTCGTACAATAATAGTTATCATACTAGTATCGGGATGCCACCTTACGAAATGCTTTATGGGCATAGGTGTCGAACTCCCGTTTGTTGGGGAGAAGTGGGTCAAAGAGAGATCGGGAGTACCGATTTGGTTTTAGAGACAAATAACAAGATCGATTTGATTCGGGAACATTTAAAGAAGGCTCAAGATAGGCAAAAGTCGTATGCCGATAGACGTAGGCGATTGATTGAGTTCCAAGAAGGCGATATGGTGATGCTTAAGGTTTCGCCATGGAAGGGTATTATTCGATTTTGAAAATGGGGAAAGTTAGCTCCTCGGTTTATTGGGCCGTTCAAGGTTTCAGCTCGTGTTGGTGAAGTTGCATATCGATTGGAATTACCCGAAGAGCTTGCGGGGATCCATAATACATTTCATGTTTTCCACCTCCGTAAGTGTCTTGCGGACGATTCCTCATGGATGCCTTTAGACGAGATCGAGCTAAACAACAAGTTATAATATGTCGAGGAACCGATTGCTATCCTTGACGAGAAGGTGAAAATGTTGAGGAATAAAGAGGTGAGAACTTTCAAGGTTCAATGGCGGCGAAGTAAAGGTTCCGAGTTCACTTGGGAGCCCGAAGAGTTCGTGTTAGTTTATCTTCCCTCGTATCATGCGGCTTGGATTGCGAGGTCGCAATCCGGTTCAAGTGGGGGAGAGTTGTAAGATCCTGTTTTCTTTTTGGGTTTGGACGCCGTCCAAACATTTGGGACGCCATCCCAGTTTGAAGACCTGGACGCCGTCCAACATTTTGGACGCCGTCCAGAATGGCTGCCAGGCATGTCTTTTTGCTATTAATTATTTTAGATGGGTATTTTGGTAATTTCACTTCTTGGACGAATTTTAAAGCCCTAGATCAGTTTTGGGAGTCTCATTACTCCATTCACAACCACCAAACATCATCTACTTTAATTCTAGAGAGAGAGTGCTCTTAAGTGTGAGAAAGCTCAAATAGGAGAGGAAGAAGCTTGTTTGGGGTTCTAGCTCGAGCATTGAAGTTGTTCATCTCCTCGTTAGCTTCGTTTTGATTGTGGTGGTAAGCCCTAAAATTGATTTCTCTAGTAAATATGTTTAAGGGTTAGGGTTTGGGTTAATGTTGTACATAAAACCCATGTATGAGTGATTTGGGGGTTTTGGGTAAGTTTGGGTCATGGAGACCCAAATGGTGACTAACCTAGGGTTTTGAAAGGGTAAATGGTGTAAATGGGTCAAATGGGTCTTTGATGACCTAGGTTGTCTTGCATGTATGAAAACGAGTTAACTTTGTGGTTAAAAGTGTATTAATACCTTAATTGGCTAAAGTTAGGGTTTTTGGTGAAGTTAACCCATTATTAGGGTTAAAGGTGCAAAATGGGTCGGGATTGCACTTAGGGTCAAAAGACTCTAGATTGTTAAGTGAGTTGCTTGACTGACTTGAGTTGTGAATTGATTATGTGCTAAAATGTAATAGGTACGTTACATTGACGTTGCAAGTTCGGTTATCTTACACGAAGACTTTGAGGTGAGTGGAATAATTATATGCGTATGTATATAATGTATCTATTTGTTGTAGCGTGAAACGGGTAGTGTCGAGGTGCTAAGACACCATGTTTCATGTGAAGAGTGTAGCATCGAGGTGTTAAGATGCCACTCGGGTGTAGCATCGAGGTGTTAAGATGCCACCTAGGAGTGTAGTGTCGAGGTGTTAAGACACCACTCCGTAAAATAATGAGTGATGCATCGAGGTGTTAAGATGCCACTCGGGGTGATGTGTCGACGTGTTAAGGTGGCACCCTAGGGGTTAGTGGTGCGAGGTGTTAAGTGCCCTAACGGATGTTACGAACACCGATGGCGTTTTCGCGAGCGCCGTTCCCTTGTACTATTGGTTAACCATGGTTATTTGTGTTGTAAGCATATTATATTATTCGAGTTATATTTATATGCGGTTGTTATGCTAGCTTGGGGGTATTGGTGAATTATAGCTTGTTATTGCGACGATAAGCTAATGTTGTTTTCTAGCATGTTTGCGGTGTATGCAAGTAGGTATAATTATATATGTATTCGTATAATTATTGCATTCACTATGCTTTGCTTACCCTCTCGTTGTTTACCTTTTTTTTATAGGCTCGGGCATTGACAAGGGTAAGAGCGTTCAATTGGATTAGTGATCTCCCGCTTGTTTTGTTAGGGGATGCTTTTGGGTGTTAGCTTTTGGAGTTCGACCGAGATTGGGTAGTTTAACCCCAAACACCATGCTCTAGTGTCGTTTGGAACTTAAACTTATATTTGGTCGAAACTTTTATTTTTGAACGAAACTCGTAAAATGGGCGATGTGGGCCCGTTGATGTAAAACTTGATTTGATGATGAAAATCTCTTAGTTTCACTTATTTTGACTTGTGGTAAAAAGGTTTTCGTTTGAAAGTGTCGGGAAGCGGGTTTTCCGCTCGTGTGAGTTGGACCCGTGATCAGTAGCTAGAAGGCCATTGGGACGCCGTGCCAATTGATTGGACGCCGTCCCAGTTGTGTTGAGCTGGACGGCGTCCTAAACTTTGGACCCCGTCCCATATTTCTGAGCTGGACGCCGTCCAGGATTCAGGACGCCGTCCAGATGCACTGCCATATTTTTTTTTTTTGGTACGCGTTTTGAGTTTATGAAGTCGGGTTGTTACACCATGGGTAAGCCCAGTTCAATGCGTGCCTAAGAAGGGTGGCATGACTGTCATTACAAATGAAAAAAATGAGCTTATTCCTACTAGGACTGTAACAGGATGGCGTGTTTGTATTGATTATAGAAAATTAAATGATGCCACCAGAAAAGATCACTTTCCCTTACCTTTCATTGATCAAATGTTGGAAAGGCTAGCCAGAAATAGTTATTATTGTTTTCTTGATGGATTTTCCGGATATTTTCAAATTCCAATAGCACCCGAAGATCAAGAGAAAACCACATTCACGTGCCCTTATGGTACTTTTGCTTACAAACGCATGCCATTTGGACTTTGCAACGCCCCTGCAACCTTTCAAAGGTGTATGATGGCGATTTTTCACGACATGATAGAAGAATGCATGGAAGTTTTCATGGATGACTTTTCAGTCTTCGGTGATACATTTGAATCATGTCTAGTTAATCTTGAACGAATGCTGATTAGATGCGAACAATCAAATCTAGTTCTTAATTGGGAGAAATGCCATTTCATGGTTAAAGAAGACATCGTTCTTGGACATAAAATTTCAAAAGAAGGAATTGAAGTGGATAGAGGTAAAGTAGATGTAATTGCTAAACTTCCACATCCCACCAATGTTAGAGGAGTTAGGAGTTTTCTAGGGCATGCCGGTTTTTACCGACGTTTCATAAAAGACTTTTCTAAAATTGCCACTCCTATGAATAAACTCCTAGAAAAAGATGCTCCATTCATCTTTTTAGATGAATGTATCAAATCTGTTAATATTCTTAAAGAGAAACTTACTAATGCGCCAATCATGATAACACCAAATTGGAATCTACCATTCGAACTAATGTGCGATGCAAGTGATTTTGCAATGGGAGCCGTTTTAGGACAAAGGATTGAAAAACGATTTCAACCTATATATTATGCTAGTAAGACGTTACAAGGAGCATAAACGAACTATACAACTACTGAAAAAGAACTCCTTGCTATTGTCTTTGCTTTTGACAAATTTCGTTCATATCTCGTTCTAGCAAAAACGGTGGTCTATACCGACCATTCTGCTCTTAGATACCTATTTTCGAAACAAGATGCCAAACCAAGATTAATCCGTTGGATCTTACTCTTACAAGAGTTTGATATTGAAATCCGAGATAAAAAAGGAGCAGAAAATCTCGCCGCTGATCATCTTTCTCGTCTTGAAAATCCCCAATTAGAAGTTCTAAATGAATCGGCCATACAAGACAACTTTTCTGATGAATATCTATTGAAGATAGATTATAATGAAATACCATGGTTTGCAGACTATGCAAACTACTTAGTATGTGGATTCCTTGAAAAAGGATTATCGTACCAAAAACGAAAGAAATTCTTCAGTGATATAAAACACTATTTCGGGGAAGATCCACATCTGTTTAAAAGTTGTCCCGATGGAATAATACGCCGATGTGTATTTGGAGATGAAGCTAGTAAAATTTTAAACCATTGTCACACAGGACCAACATGAGGGCATTATGGGCCACAACTAACAGCAAGAAAAGTGTATGAAGCTGGATTCTATTGGCCTACAATTTACAAAGATGCACACCTTCTTTGCAAATCCTGTGATGCTTGTCAAAGGGCCGAAAAAATAAGTCAACGTGATGAAATGCCACAAAATGTCATTCAAGTATATGAAGTATTTGACATTTGGGGTATTGACTTTATGGGTCCATTTCCAAAATCTCATAATAATCTCTATATTCTCGTAGCCATTGATTATGTATCTAAATGGGCGGAAGCACAAGCTCTCCCAACTAACGATGCACGAGTTGTAGTCAACTTTTTAAAACGTCTTTTTGCAAGGTATGGAACACCGAAAGCTTTAATAAGTGATCGGGGTACTCATTTCTGTAATAATCAACTTGAGAAAGTTCTTAAAAGATATGGAGTAACACATAAAATCTCCACTGCTTATCATCCACAAACTAGTGGACAAGTTGAAAATACCAACCGAGCTTTAAAACGTATTCTAGAGAAAACCGTAGGATCAAATCCGAAGGAATGGTCCATTAAATTGGAGGATGCACTCTGGGCTTTTAGAACAGCCTACAAAACTCCAATTAGAACCACACCTTTTAAACTCGTCTACGGAAAAGCATGTCATCTTCCAGTAGAAATTGAACACAAAGCATTTTGGGCTTTGAAGACATGTAATCTTGATTTACATGAAGCCGGACGTCTACGATTAAGTCAACTAAACGAATTAGAAGAATTAAGACATGAAGCATACGAAAATTCGTTAATCTATTAGGAAAGAACAAAGAAATGGCATGATAAAAGAATCAGAAGTTCAAAAGAATTTAAAGAAGGAGACAGAGTTCTTCTTTTCAATTCACGATTCAAGCTATTTCCTGGAAAATTGAAATCAAGATGGTCTGGACCATTCATAGTCAAAAGAGTTTTCCCATACGGAACAATAGAATTAATAAATTCAAATGGAATTGAATTTAAAGTTAATGGTCACAGAGTTAAACATTACATAGATAGTCCAATGGAAGTTGACAACGAAGTTAATCACAATTTCGATAACACAGCTAACTAAGTGTGGGGAGAATCAAGTCTTTAAAGGATTTTATGTATTTCTGTTAGAGTTAGATTGTCTGTTTTCGTGTACTTCTCGAAAATGGAACCCGAATGGTCTTTCCCTAGCAGACCCTAAAGAACTAGTCTTCTCCCCCCATTCTGAATTTTTATTTTTTTTAGGAAATGAAGACTGCCTGTGAACTAAACCATGGTCTAATGCTACACGCTTTGATCACTAAACGTAATAATGACACACTTCCGAGTGAAATAGTATCAGTAATCAGAGAAACATTGGACGGAGTAAGAAAAGAATCCAGATGCGAAGATAATAAGTTACAATTTGGTAAAGGAAAATCAAAATCCGCAGCGAAAAGAAGAGCACGACACCTTGAAAAATGTCACAAATGCGGAAAATGGTCACATGGAGGTAAATGTTCAAATAATCAAACCTATTCAAACACCGAATTTGTTACTTTATGCAGAGACGGACCGTTCATATGTTTAGAAGAAAAAACACTGAATGCTCGAGGTTACGCCTATGTAGCCATGGAAAATCAATTAATCCGACTATCTTATGAATGGGATAGATCATATAACTAAGAATACTATCTCACAGGTAAGTCTGTATAGCTTTTATTTTTATTTTTAACCTTTTGATAATAAACGCTAATTTGTTCGCTATAAAGTATTAAATTGGTATTAAATAAAATTAGGTTTGGTGACCGAAATTATTGATACCATTAAAAAATTTATTACATCACTGCGAAATTTAACGTTTATTCTTAAGTTATAAATATCTTTAATCAATCAACTTAAAATATTTCAAAAATTCGTCATGAGTTAAATTAGGTCATGGAACCGAAATTACTTTACCGAAAAGAGGGGCGCATATTTTTGATAATATTTGATTGATTAAAGTGGGATAAATGCCAAATAGATTTTTAATTTAATTTTTACTTTGTTTTTAAAATTAATATATAAATCTTAAATTAATATTGTGAACTTTGTAAAATCAATATATTTAAGTTTGTCAATATTTGAAAAATTAATATTTTTAATATAAGTTTGTATGAAAACAAAAATATAATATAAGTTTGGTGTGAATTTATAATATGAATTTTTAATTAAGTTTGGTGTGAATTTTTAATATTAATTTTGAATTTTATGCATTTTAAATTTAAGTTTGTGTGAATTTAAAAACTAAAATTTACTTTATTTCGCTAAGTTAAAAATATGATTTTTAAAATTCGTCGTAAGTTGAAGACTAGGTCTTTGAACCGAAATTGCGTTACCCGAGGGAGGGACGAGAACTTTTATTATCATTATTGAATTAAAGTATGCCAAAAAAAAAAAAAAAAAACCAAAAATCTAAGCTTTAAAACAATCGCTTGAAAAAGACAAATTTTAAAATTTTGTCGAAGGACGAACTAGGATATCGTTCCGAAACGACCTCGTCCTAAAACAAAGGAAAACAAAATTTTAAATTTATTTTATATTTGTTTTATAAGTTAAGGTTTATATAAAAAAAAAATATCAAACCCCACGACTTGCAGAGTTTGAAGGGTCAAACACCGCGACTTGCGGAGGGACCAAAACCTAGAAAAAATAAAAACGTAAACTGATCAGTCCTCAACCACACACACACATATACTGCGAAAATAAAACCCGAAAAAACCCGAAAAAGACCTCCCAAATTCACAATTTTTCACCGTTAATCATCAAATCTTTTACTAAAATCATGTTAAGAAGGATGCTATCAAGGAATTACTCAAGAAAAACGGTAAATTTCTACACTTAAACACCATTTAATCCGAAAATTGGTGTTCTTGAGCAATTTTTTCCCTAATTTAATTTTGATGTTTTCTAGTGTAATTATGCTTAAATTGCTTATGTATTATGCTTGTATAACCTAGATTGATGCTATTTAACATGATTAGAAGCCTTAAACTTCAAATTTTGAGTAATATAGGGTTTGTGTTCTTGAGCAAATTTGGGGCTTTTTGATATAAACAGGTTATGGCCGATTTTTGTCATGAATTGTTGCTAAATTAAGTAGTGTAACATGTTTAGGTAGTTAAATGATCCAAACTTTGAGCCTAAACATGATTTTGAGAATTAAAGTTGACTTTTTCAAGTCTAAAATTCATGAACTTGATTTTTGGAAAATAATGCCATTTGAAACTTGTTTAATTGCTAGTAATGATTATTTTGACATATTATTTGAGTTGAATGCTTATGAACTTGGTGATCATTTTCGTATATGCTTATTTGAAAAAGTGTAGATTTGATAAAAATATGAAAATGAGCATAAGTTTGATATAAATTGATCATGTCATTGTAATTATTTTGATTGATGATTTTGCTGACACTAATGCATATTTAGATGCACAAGAATTGTGTTTGATGTGTTTTGCAGACAGTGAATCTTCATCCCAAGCTCGCAATGCTCCTGCTGAGAATACGGAACAACAGGAGGTGGATAACTACTACAAATAAGATATACCTCATCCAGTCATGACATTTTCTGATATGCACTTGGAAGATTTGCACCCGAACCTGAGATTTGACAGACTTTGGATAGATTATCCAAAATACCAAAGGGGTTTGCATACTCTTCATTCTAAAGCTGTTGAAGTACCTAGGGTAATAGAATGGGCACCGTTAGAAGCTGTAGAATTAGCCGGGCCAATTAGGGAATTACTTACACAGAGGTATGGTAATTCTACTTTTAACGATTGGGTACGTTTATTCAACATGCGTAGACCTGTATATAAAGTATGGTGTGAAGAATTGTTGTGTAGTATAGAAATAAATGATCGGGTAGCTAGTTTAACCGATCGATCTTTTATTAGATTTTTGTTAGAAGGTTCGATGCGTCACATGTCTTTACTAGACATGGCTCAGGCTTTACGTATATATACGCCTGAGGAGTTAGCATCTGCCGATTGTAGAGGGTTGATACTAAATGGTAGAAAGATAGACGAAAATTTTGATACGCATGGTGTATGGAGTCAAATGACTAGCCATCACCGATTTAAAGGGGGAAATTACTCTTATTTGGATATAGATAGAGCAGAGTTAAGAGTAATTCATAGATTTTTAGCTAATTCGATTATACAAAGAGGTAAGAATAAGGAAAAGGTAAATGAACAGGATTTGTTTTACCACATGTGTATTCGAGACCCACAAAGCGCTGTAAGTATACCATATTGTGTGGGTTATTATTTATCAACTATGGTTAGGGGGATGAGACCGCATAGCATAATAGGAGGTGGTATATTTATTACTTTGATTGCTGAGTATCTCAATGTGGATATAAGTCGGGGGGGATTATTAGTAAAGAACCAGAACCCCGCGATACAATAGGTTTAAATTTATACCATGGTGCTAAAGTTTTGAAGAGGCGAAATAACGCCGCAGTACGTTATAATGGTAGACATCCACAGGTTGAGAGAAACCAACAGCAAGGTAATGTAGGAGGGGGAAATGAAATGGCAGAAATGCAAAGGTTTATAGCTTCACAAGAGTATGAAAATGCTAGACATAGAGCATTTGAAGATTGGTAAGTTCATCAAAACCAAATCATAGCTTATTGCCAACATATAGGTAGAAACTATATTCCGACCCCAACTCCCATATTCCCTCCCTGGTCTATAGAGATGCAACCACCGTATCCTACGTATAACCCAGCAGAAGCATTTTATAACACATATGGTTATGCATGGAACCCCTTCTGGTATCAGTATCATCCCTAGTCTACTTAGTTTTTTATTTTATTTTATTATTTGTAATGTTGATACATTTAATACTTATGTTGGATTTGTAATAGTTTTATAATTTTCTAAATTTTATTATTAGATTTTAATAATTTTTGAATGTGGGGTAATATACCAAACTTCAAAAATATGTATATATGTTTGCAGTTTATCTTATGTACACAATAGGGTAAAACAACGCATTTTCAAAGACTGGCATTAAGTTCAACAAAAGCAACTAATTTTGACGACAAGATGAAAAATATATGTGAAATAACAACGAGACGGAATGAACAAATGATGTGCACCATTTA
The DNA here is from genome assembly GCF_046630445.1 of Rutidosis leptorrhynchoides. Taxonomy (NCBI): domain Eukaryota; kingdom Viridiplantae; phylum Streptophyta; class Magnoliopsida; order Asterales; family Asteraceae; genus Rutidosis; species Rutidosis leptorrhynchoides. The sequence goes on along the minus strand of NC_092335.1, from coordinate 303,990,197 downwards.
TCATTCAGCACACAAACAACAATATATTTGTAAACTTTGGTAAAATTTAATCATTTTTACGCTAATCACCCTCAATAATTTAAATTGTTACTGATTTCTTGCAAATGAGGGCATTGCAAGATCTTAAGTGTGGAAAGGGGTTAAATTCTTTCGGATTTTTAAAATTTTTATCTTAAACACTTGGTTACCATTAAAAATACTAGTAACGTAGTAGTTGTATTAGAATCTAGTGCTCTCTGATGATAAAGAATAGCCCTAGTCTTATATACTGACTACCCAATTCTAGTAAAATTTTTCAAAATTTTCAATTAAACGAACTCAAAATCATGTTTATACATATTTATGAACGATAAAACTAGGTGTTAACACCGAAATTATTGTTACCTTGGAAAGGACATAAATTGAGAAACAAACCAAAATGTTAGAATTCATTTAAGAATGGAATAAAGGACAATAAAAAGGAAAATAAAAGCCAAGTGTGGAAAAATTTACCAAGTTTTTCAAAACATATATCATATATTTTTGTACAAATAACTGAAAATACTTTTGCATTGGACTAATCTAAAAAGTTTTACCCGTTGAAAGAAAAGAAGAGATGGGTCTACACGATGAATCAATTCCATCATTAAAAGGAAGTAAAGTCTTCCGAAAAAGAAACGCGCTTCTTGATTTAGGTCAGTGAGTTGTCGTCCAGACCAGCTGTAGGTTGACGAAAAATCTAGAAAAGTCATCACTAAAATCAGCAGGAAATCCACGGACCTCAGCATTAAACAGGGTCGCCAAGTGGTTAGATTTATCCTAACCATGAGAAGGATTTATCTCGTACAATGGGGGGGGCACCATGCAAATTAGCTGGATAAGACTAATGAATCAGATCCCCAGAAAGGATAATCTCCTTAAAAGATCAAAAATCAGCTTTTAAGCCTGATATTACTCAATCCTAGAAGATTGACCTTAAAAATTGAGAATTACAAACTCATGGAATTCGATGATATCTAAACTCGAGCCTGAACGAGAAAATATTTTGATCAATATTACAAACCGATTTGTTTTCTAAAAACCCATTTTCAATGCGTTCATTACCATTGAACGTAAAATCCTAGGAATTCACCTGGAATTCATTAGGTCACCTGAACTAAATCGGGTGTCAACCGTAAGAACGGTGGTTGCATAGCATGGTCAAAGACAGGACCTTGTGCTAGACCGGAAAATTATAAGGGTGAGCTTTACTATTTCTCCTACAAAGGATAGTAATTGCGTCCGACACGTTATAGACCATAATTAAAAGCATGTCAGGGGACATTGCCTTAACAGTTGCTTGTTCAACGCTTTCCTTTACAACCGGACGGTAGTTTACCGAAAGGTAATATACGGGACACGTAAACTGGACGTGTTGCTTTCCAAATACAAGGTTAGCAAGTGGGTGACACAAAACCATAAGTTTTGAGCTAAAATTTTCAAATCTGAAACCCACCAAACCCACAAAAATATTTTGCAAACACCCGTGAAGGGTTATTCTGAAAAACTTATCTAGGGTAAAAGCTAGATTAAAATTTCTAAAAGATCAAATGTTTTCATAAAGATCCAATTTCCTTAATGGATCTAAATTTTATAGTCATGTGGGACTGTAAACCATATCGTTACTACCATTGTTTATACCGCCGTATAGAAATCACTGATGTACAAAGTGTGAAGAATAAAGAAGTGATTCTAGTATTTCAAGACTATATTGCTTGAGGACAAGCAACGCTCAAGTGTGGGAATATTTGATAATGCTAAAAACGAACATATATTTCATAGCATTATTCCTCAAGAAAGACAAGCTTTTAGTTGCAATTGTTCTATTTACAAGTGATATTCGTTTAAACAATAAAAGGTGAAGACAAAAGACAGATTCGACGAATTGAAGACGCAAAGGTCCAAAAAGCTCAAAAGTACAAAATACAATCAAAGAGGTTCCAATTATTGATAAGAAACGTCTCGAAATTACAAGAGTACAAGACTCAAAACGCAAAGTACAAGATATAAAATAGTACGCAAGGACGTTCGAAAATCCAGAACCGGGACCAGAGTCAACTCTCAACGCTCGACGCAATGGACTAAAAATTACAAGTTAATTATGTATATAAATATAATATAATATATAATTAATTATATTAATTATATATATATATATATATATTATATTTATAAAATAAACCATCGGCAAAGAAAGAAGCCAAAGTTGTGAGCTGGAATTTCAAACTCCGCGACTCGCGGAGTTTGAAGGAGGAAATGGCCGCGACTCGCGGAGTTCCCCTGGACTCAATTCCCTATAAAAGCCAATGCAGTTCGACGAATTTTAATATCCATAATTCAATCTCTCTCTTAATATATACGTATATATATATATATATATATATATATATATATATATATATATATATATATATATATATATATATATATATATATATATATATATATATATATATATATATATATATATATATATATATATTATATATATATATATATATATATATATATATATATTAATTTTAATTTTAATTATAATTCTAATAATAAGGGTATGTTAGCGAATGTTGTAAGGGTGTAAGTCAAAATTCTGTCCGTCTAACGCTACGCTATTTTAATCATTGTAAGTTATGTTCAACCTTTTTAATTTAATGTCTCATAGCTAAGTTATTATTATGCTTATTTAAAACGAATTAATCATGATGTTGGGCTAATTACTAAAATTGGGTAATTGGGCTTTGTACCATAATTGGGGTTTGGACAAAAGAACGACACTTGTGGAAATTAGACTATGGGCTATTAATGGGCTTTATATTTGTTTAACTAAATGATAGTTTGTTAATGTTAATATAAAGATTTACAATTGGACGTCCCTATAAATAACCATATACACTCGATCGGACACGATGGGCGGGGTATTTATATGTACGAATAATCGTTCATTTAACCGGACACGGGAATGGATTAATAGTCACTAGAATTATTAAAACAGGGGTGAAATTATGTACAAGGACACTTGGCATAATTGTTAACAAAGTATTAAAACCTTAGGTTACACTTAGTCGACATCCTGGTGTAATTATTAAATAAAGTATTAAAATCTTGTTACAGTTTAAGTCCCCAATTAGTTGGAATATTTGACTTCGGGTATAAGGATAATTTGACGAGGACACTCGCACTTTATATTTATGACTGATGGACTGTTATGGACAAAAACCAGACGGACATATTAAATAATCCAAGACAAAGGACAATTAACCCATGAGCATAAAACTAAAATCAACACGTCAAACATCATGATTACGGAAGTTTAAATAAGCATAATTCTTTTATTTCATATTTAATTTCCTTTATTTTATATTTAATTGCACTTCTAATTATCGCACTTTTATTTATTGTTATTGTATTTAATTGCACTTTTAATTATCGTACTTTTTAGTTATCGCAAGTTTATTTTATCGCACTTTTATTTATCGCAATTTCATTATCGTTATTTACTTTACGCTTTAAATTAAGTCTTGTATTTATTTTTTTTACATTTGGTTTTAACTGCGACTAAAGTTTTAAAATCGACAAACCGGTCATTAAACGGTAAAAACCCCCCTTTATAATAATAATATTACTTATATATATATTTGTATTTTTATAAAAGTAAACTAATATAGCGTTAAGCTTTGTTTAAAGATTTTCCCTGTGGAACGAACCGGACTTACTAAAAACTACACTACTGTACGATTAGGTACACTGCCTATAAGTGTTGTAGCAAGGTTTAAGTATATCCATTCTCTAAATAAATAAATATCTTGTGTAAAATTGTATCGTATTTAATAGTATTTCCTTGTAAAATTTAATAGCTATTTTATATACACCTCGCATAACATCATGTATATATATCTTATTTCTATTTTTAAACTATTAACAAATCTTTAGCAAATCTCTAGGGTTTTTAAGATCTAACAATTTTTTTTATATATATGTAACCGTATATATATAGTAGGTATATATATATATATATATATATATACCTACTATATATATATATATATATATATATATATATATATATATATATATATATATATATATATATTTATTTATTTATTTATTTATGCATGTACTTATATATAGTATGTATATATACTTGTTTCCCTTTTTAAACATTAATATAATCTTTGATAATCTTTTAGGGTTTTTAAGATCAAACAAAACCTCCTCTTTTTTTTTAAAGTCGATATACATATGTGTATATATATATATATATATATATATATATATATATATATATATATATATATATATATATATATATATATATATATATATTGTTTTAGGTTAGTTTACATGTATTTGAATCAAAAGTATAAATCAAGAACACGAATTATGTATTGAATGAATTAAAAAGATAAGATTTAGGGTTATACCTTTATTGATGATGATGAAGGATAATAACAAGAAAAAGATGAAGTTAACTTGAAGATGAAGATCAAAACGCTTGAATATTGAAGAAAACACTTGAAGATCTTGATGAACACGAAGAACGCGATGAAGATCCGTTGAAGATTACTTGAAGATTGCTTGAAGTCGATGGTGGTGTGGTGGTGGCTATGATTGCCGAAATCAAGAAGAGAGAGGTAGAGAGATTTAGGTTTTTTGTGTGATGAATGAGATGAGAAAAACCTAAACCCTTGCACCTCCTTTTATACTTGAGCTAGGAAGGATCTAGAATTAGGGTTTAGTTAGGTTTTCTTAGGGAATAAGTTAGGGTTTAGGGAGGAGGTAATTTGGGCCGAAAATTAGAGGGACAAATGAAATGTCCCGTTCATATTGATTATAAACGGTCCATATTAATTGATTTCATTGCGAGGTTTTGACCTCTATATGAGACGTTTTTCAAAGACTGCATTCGTTTTTAAAACAAACCATAACCTTTATTTTATCAACAAGGTTAAAAGGACACCACCTAGATTATCAGAAATGATAATCTAAAAATATCACACTTACACACTACCAATACATATTGGTTCACAATATTAATATGTTACAACAAAGTAAATTTCGAATGCAGTTTTAAACAATATTATACAAGCATGCTGACTCCAAATCTTGTCCATATATTAGCATGCAACAACGGAAGCTCTTAATAATCACCTTAGAATAAACATGCTTTAAACGTCAACAAAAATGTTGGTGAGTTATAGGTTTAACCTATATATTTATCAAATCGTAATAATAGACCACAAAATTTCATATTTTAATATACATCCCATACATAGAGATAAAAATAATTCATATGGTGAACACCTGGTAACCGAAATTAACAAGATGCATATAAGAATATCCCCATCATTCCGGGACATCCATCGGACATGATATAAAACTCGAAGTACTAAAGCATCCGGTACTTTGGATGGGGTTTGTGAGGCCCAATAGATCTATCTTTAGGATTCGCGTCAATTAGGCGTGCACTAATTCTCAAAATTAGTGATGTTCCCTAATTCTTAGGCTACCAAGCAAAAAGGGGCATATTCGGCTTCGATCATTCAACCATAGAAAGTAGTTTCATGTACTTGTGTCTATTTTGTAAAACATTTATAAAGCTGCATGTATTCTCATCCCAAAAATATTAGATTTTAAAAGTGGGACTATAACTCACTTTCACAGATTTTTACTTCGTCGGGAAGTAAGACTTGGCCACTGGTCGATTTACGAACCTATAACAAATATATACATATATATCAAAGTATGTTCAAAACATATTTACAACATTTTTAATACGTTTTAATGTTTTAAGTTTATTAAGTCAGCTGTCCTCGTTAGTAACCTACAACTAGTTGTCCACAGTTAGATGTACAGAAATAAAGTAATATATATTATCTCGAATCAATCCACAACCTCGTGTATACAAGCCTCAGGCTAGATCACAACTCAAAGTATATATAATATTTTAGAATCAACCTCAACCCTGTATAGCTAACTCCAACATTACTGCATATAGAGTGTCTATGGTTGTTCCGAAATATATATATATAGATGGGTCGATATGATATGTCAAAACATTGTATTCATGTCTATGGTATCTCAAGATTACATAATATATTAGAATACATGTATAATACAATATGAGTTATCTAGGATATGATTAATATAGATTTGTTACCAATTTTCACGTAGCTACAACAAGCAAAATTATCCAATCTTGTTTTACCCATAACTTCTTCGTTTTAAATCCGTTTTGAGTGATCCAAGTTGCTATGGTTTCATATTGAACTTAAGTTTATGAATCTAAACAGAAAAAGTATAAGTTTATAGTCGAAAATACAAGTTACAAGTCGTTTTTATAAAGGTAGTCATTTTAGTCGAAAGAACGACGTCTAGATGACCATTTTGGAAAACATACTTTCACTTTGAGTTTAACCATGATTTTTGGATATAGTTTCATGTTCATAAGAAAAATCATTTTCCCAGGAGAACAACTTTTAAATCAAAGTTTATCATAGTTTTTAATTAACTAACTCAAAACAGCACGCGGTGTTACTACGACGGCGTATATCCGGTTTTACGGTGTTTTTTCTTCTTCGTATTTTCAGGTTTTAAATCATTAAGTTAGCATATCATATAGATATAGAACATGTGTTTAGTTGATTTTAAAAGTGAAGTTAGAAGGATTAACTTTTGTTTGTGAACAATTTTAGAATTAACTAAACTATGTTCTAGTGATTACAAGTTTAAACCTTCGAATAAGGTAGTTTTATATATATGAATCGAATGATGTTATGAACATCATTACTACCTAAGGTTTTGTGGATAAACCTACTGGAAATGAGAAAAATAGATCTAGCTTTAAAGGATCATTGGATGGCTTGAAAGTTCTTGAAGTAGAATCATGACACGAAAACAAGTTCAAGTAAGATTTCCACTCGAAATAAGATTGTTAAAGTTATAGAAATTGAATCAAAGTTTGAATATGAGTATTACCTTGTATTAGAAAGATATATTACTGTAAATAAAAAAGATTTCTTGAGGTTGGATGATCACTCAAAGTGGATTTGCAAGATTGGAAATAAGCTAGCAAACTTGGAAGTGTTGTTGGTGTGTCCTTGAGTAGTTGTTTTATAATTTGGTTTATATATGAATTTATGAACTAGATTGAGCTAGATTTTAATGAAAATGATGAAGAACACTTAGAACACTAAGAGAGTAATTGAGAAAGAGTAATTTGATGCATGAAAGTTGAATGAGAATGTATTGGTGAAGTGTGAAGGTTTACGTGAATGTTGATGTGCCATATAGGCTCCATTAGTTTGTTGTTTTGTTAGATATTTCTTGCTAGATGTTAAATGATAGTTCCCACATGTGTTAGGTGACTCACAAGGGCTGCTAAGAGCTGATCATTGAAGTGTATATACCAATAGTAAATATATTTAGAAGCTGTGTATTGTACGAGTACAAATACAGGTGTATACGAGTAAAATTGTTGATGAAAATGAATGAGGATGTAATTGTAAGTATTTTTGTTAAGTAGAAGTACTTTGATAAGTGTCTTGAAGTCTTTCAAAAGTGTATGAATACATATTAAAATACTACATGTATATACATTTTAACTGAGTCGTTAAGTCATCGTTAGTCGTTACATGTAAGTGTTGTTTTGAAACCTTTAGGTTAACGATCTTGTTAAATGTTGTTAAACCATTGTTTATTATATCTAAAGAGATGTTAAATTATTACATTATAATGATATTAAAATGTATTAATATATCTTAATATGATATATATACATTTAAATGTCGCTACAACGATAATCGTTACATATATGTCTCGTTTCGAAACCCTTAAGTTAGTAGTATTGTTTTTACATATGAAGTTCATTGTTAATATACTTAATGATATGATTACTTATCATAATATCATGTTAAATATATATATATATATATATATATATATATCCATATATATGTCATTATATAATTTTTACAAGTTTTAACGTTCGTGAATCACCGGTCAACTTGGGTGGTCAATTGTCTATATGAAATCTATTTCACTTAATCAAGTCTTAACAAGTTTGATTGCTTAACATGTTGGAAACACTTAATCATGTAAATATCAATTTCATTTAATATATGTAAACATGGAAAAGTTCGGGTCACTACAGTACCTACCCGTAAAATAAATTTCGTCCCGAAATTTTGAGCAGTTGGAGGTGTTGACGTATCTTCTGGAAATAAGTGCGGGTATTTCTTCTTCATCTGGTCTTCTCGTTCCCAGGTGAACTCGGGTCCTCTACAATAATTCCATCGAACCTTAACAATTGGTATTTTGTTTTGCTTAAGTCTTTTAACCTCACGATCCATTATTTTGACGGGTTCTTCGATGAATTGAAGTTTTTCGTTGATTTGGATTTTGTCTAATGGAATAGTGAGATCTTCTTTAGCAAAACATTTCTTCAAATTCGAGACATGGAAAGTGTTATGTACAGCCGCGAGTTGTTGAGGTAACTCAAGTCGGTAAGCTACTGGTACGACACGATCAATAATCTTGAATGGTCCAATATACCTTGGATTTAATTTCCCTCGTTTACCAAATCGAACAACGCCTTTCCAAGGTGCAACTTTAAGCATGACCATCTCTCCAATTTCAAATTCTATATCTTTTCTTTTAATGTCAGCGTAGCTCTTTTGTCGACTTTGGGCGGTTTTCAACCGTTGTTGAATTTAGATGATCTTATCGGTAGTTTCTTGTATTATCTCCGGACCCGTAATCTGTCTATCCCCCACTTCACTCCAACAAATCGGAGACCTGCACTTTCTACCATAGAGTGTTTCAAACGGTGCCATCTCAATGCTTGAATGGTAGCTGTTGTTGTAGAAAAATTCTGCTAACGGTAGATGTCGGTCCCAATTGTTTTTGAAATCAATAACACATGCTCATAGCATGTCTTCAAGCGTTTGTATCGTCCTTTTGCTCTGCCCATTAGTTTATGGATGATAGGCAGTACTTATGTCTAAACGAGTTCCTAATGCTTGCTGTAAGGCCTGCCAGAATCTTGAAATAAATCTGCCATCCCTATCAGAGATAATAGAGATTGGTATTCCATGTCTAGAGACGACTTCCTTCAAATAAAATCATGCTAACTTCTCCATCTTGTCATCTTCTCTTATTGGCAGGAAGTGTACTGATTTGGTGAGACGATCAACTATTACCCAAATAGTATCAAAACCACTTGCAGTCCTTGGCAATTTAGTGATGAAATCCATGGTAATGTTTTCCCATTTCCATTTCGGGATTTAGGGTTGTTGAAGTAGACGTGATGGTTTCTGATGCTCAGCTTTGACTTTAGAACACGTCAAACATTCTCCTACATATTTAGCAACATCGTCTTTCATACCCGGCCACAAAAATTGTTTCTTGAGATCCTTGTACATCTTCCCCATTCTAGGATGTATTGAGTATTTGATTTTATGAGCTTCTCTAAGTATCATTTCTCTCATATCTCCAAATTTTGGTACCCAAATTCTTTCAGCCCTACACCGGGTTCCGTCTTCCCGAATATTAAGATGTTTCTCCAATCCTTTGGGTATTTCATCCTTTAAATTTCCCTCTTTTAAAACTCCTTATTGCGCCTCCTTTATTTGAGTAGTAAGGTTATTGTAAATCATTATATTCATAGCTTTTACTCGAATTGGTTCTCTGTCCTTTCTGCTCAAAGCGTCGGCTACCACATTCGCCCTCCCCGGGTGGTAACGAATCTTAAAGTCGTAATCATTTAATAATTCAATCCACCTGCACTGCCTCATGTTCAGTTATTTCTAATTAAATATGTGTTGAAGACTTTGTGGTCGGTATATATAATACTTTTGACCCTATATAAGTAGTGCCTCCAAGTCTTTAATGCAAAAACAACCGCGCCTAATTCCAAATCATACGTCGTATAATTCTGCTCGTGAATCTTCAATTGTCTAGACACATAAGTAATTACCTTCGTTCGTTGCATTAATACACAATTGAGACCTTGCTTTGAAGCGTCAGAATATATCACAAAATTATCATTCCCTTCAGGTAATGACAATATAGGTGCCGTAGTTAACTTTTTCTTTAACAATTGAAACGCTTTTTCTTGTTCATCCTTCCATTCAAATTTCCTCCCTTTATGCGTTAATGCAGTCAAGGGTTTTGCTATTCTGGAAAAATCTTGGATGAACCTTCTGTAGTAACCAGCTAGTCCTAAAAATTGGCGTATATGCTTCAGAGTTTTCGGGGTTTCCCATTTTTCTACGGTTTCAATCTTTTCTGGATCCACCTGAATACCTTCTTTGTTCATAATGTGACCGAGGAATGGAACTTCTCCCAACCAAAATGCACACTTTGAAAACTTTGCGTACAGTTTTTCTTTTCTCAGCAACTCTAGCACTTTTCTCAAATGTTCTTCGTGCTCTTGATCATTCTTCGAGTAAATAAGTATGTCATTGATGAAAACAATGACAAACTTGTCAAGATATGGCCCACACACTCGGTTCATGAGGTCCATGAACACAGCTGGTGCGTTAGTCAACCCAAACGGCATAACCATAAACTCGTAATGACCGTAACGCGTCCTAAAAGCAGTCTTTAGAATATCATCCTCCTTCACCCGCATTTGATGATACCCAGAACGTAAATCAATCTTCGAATAAACTGACGAGCCTTGTAGTTGATCAAATAAGTCATCGATTCTCGGTAGTGGGTAGCGGTTCTTGATGGTAAGTTTGTTCAACTCTCAGTAGTCGATACACAACCTAAATGTACCATCTTTCTTCTTGACAAACAAAACAGGAGCTCCCCACGGTGATGTGCTTGGTTGATTGAAACCACGCTCTAAAAGTTCCTGTAACTGACTTTGAAGTTCCTTCATTTCGCTGGGTGCGAGTCTGTACGGAGCACGAGCTACTGGTGCAGCTCCCGGTACAAGGTCTATTTGAAATTCAATAGATCGGTGTGGAGGTAGTCCCGGTAATTCTTTCGAAAATACATCGGGAAATTCTTTCGCGACAGGAACATCATTGATGTTCTTTTCTTCAGAATTGACTTTCTCGACGTGTGCTAGCACAGCATAGAAACCTTTTCTTATTAGTTTTTGCGCCTTCAGGTTACTAATAAGATTTAACTTCGCGTTGCTCTTTTCTCCGTACACCATTAAGGGTTTTCCTTTTTCTCGTATAATGCGAATTGCATTATTGTAACAAACGATCTCTGCTTTCACTTCTTTCAACCAGTCCAAACCGATTATCACATCAAAACTCCCAAACTCTACTGGTATCAAATCAATCTTAAATGTTTCGCTAACCAGTTTAATTTCTCGATTTCGACATATATTATCTGTCGAAATTAATTTGCCGTTTGCTAATTCGAGTAAAAATTTATTATCCAAAGGCGTCAATGGAAAACTTAATTTAGCACAAAAATCTCTACTCATATAACTTCTATCCACACCCGAATCAAATAAAACATAAGCAGATTTATTGTCAATAAGAAACGTACCCGTAACAAGCTCCGGGTCTTCCTGTGCTTCTGCCGTATTAATATTGAAAACTCTTCCGCGGCCCTGCCCATTAGTATTCCCCTGATTCGGGCAATTTTTAATAATGTGGCCCGGTTTTCCACATTTATAACAGACTACGTTCGCAGTACTTGCTCCGACACTACTTGTTCCGACATTACTGATGTGCGTAGAGGTGTATACGAAATAGTTATTATTTTACTACGAAATAATATTAAAAACGATACAATTTTACACAAGTTATTTATTTATTTAAAGAATGGATATACCTAAACCTTGCTACAACACTTATAGGCAGTGTACCTAATCGTAGAGTAGTATAGTTTTTAGTAAGTCCGGTTCGTTCCACAGGGAGCTAATTGAAAACGTACTATATTTTTATACAACTATATTTATATAAATATATATAATTATATATAGGTAGTATTATTATTATTATAAAAATGGGGTTTTTACCGTTTAATAACCGGTTTGTCGATTTTATGTCTTAAGTCGCAGTTAAAACCTAAAAAAAAATAAATAAATATAACTTAATTTAAAGCATAAAGTAAATGACAATAATTAAAGTGTGATAAATTAAAGTGCGATGAAATAAAATGACAGTAAATAAAAGTTGCGATAATTAAAAAGTGCGATAATTAAAAGTGCAATTAAATAAAATGACAGTAAATAAAAGTGCAATGAAATATGAAATAAAGGAATTATGCTTATTTAAACTTCCATAATCATGATGTTTGACGTGTTAATTTATTTATTACCATGGGTTAATTGTCCTTTGTCCTGAATTATTCGATATGTCCATACGGTTTTGTCCATAATAGTCCATCAGTCATAAATATAAAGTGCGAGAGTCTTCGTCAATTTATCCTTACACCCGAAGTCAAATATTCCAACTAATTGGGGATTCGAATTGTAACAAGGTCTTAATACTTTGTTTAATGAATACACCAGGTTATCGACTGCGTGTAATCCAAGGTTTTATTACTTTGTTAACAATTACACCAATTACCCTTGAATGTAATCCACCCCTATTTCAACTAGTCCATTAACTATTAATCTAGTTCCGTGTCCGGTAAAATGAACAATTATTGGTATTTATAGATATCGCGCCCACCGTACCCGATTAAGCGTATGTGGTATTTATAGATACGTCAAATTATAACCTTTATATTAAATTAACGAGGTATCGTTAAGTTAATATAAAACCCATTAATAGCCCATAGTCTAATTTCCACAAGTGTCGTTCTTTTATCCAAACCCCAATTATGGTCCAAAGCCCAATTACCCAATTTTAATATTTAGCCCAACATCACGATTACTTCGGCATTAAATAAGCATAATAATAACTTAGCTACGAGACATTAATTTAAAAAGGTTGAACATAACTTACAATGATTAATAATAGCGTAGCGTTACACGGACAGAATTTCGACTTACAAACTTAAAACATTCGCCACTATAACCTTATTATTATTAACTTAAACTAAAATTAAAATTATAAATATAAATATATATATTTTACGTAGATAGAAAGAAAGAAAAAGGGATGGTTCATCGAGCAGAATTCGCGAGCTTTTATAGGCCCATTTTGAACTGTACAGCTCCGCGAGTGCGGAGCTTTTGTGCTTCACAGCTCCGCGAGTGCGGAGGTTCGCATTCCAGCTCACACAAATTGGATCCTAGGCTGCCGACGTTTATTTTTATAATATATAAATATAATATATATAATTTACATAATTAATTATATATTATATTATATTTATGTGCATAGTTGACTTGTAATTTTAGGTCCGTTGCGTCGTGCATTGAAAGTTGGTTCATGTCTCGGTTCCGAATTTTCGAACGCCTTTTCGTATGATTTAATATCTTGTACTTTACGTTTCACGGCTTGTGCTCTTGTCATTTTTAGGCGTTTCTCATCAATAATTTGAACCTCTTTGATTGTACTTTGTATTTTTTAGCTTTTTGGTCGTTTGCGTCTTCAATTCGTCGAATCTGCCTTTTGTCTTCACCTTTTATTATTTAAACGAATATCACTTGTAAATAGGACAATTGCAACTAAAAGCTTGTCTTTCTTGAGGGATAATGCTATGAAATATATGTTCATTTTTAGCATTATCAAATATTCCCACACTTGAGCGTTGCTTGTCCTCAAGCAATATAGTACTTTGAATAAAAACATACTTGAATCACTTCTTTATTCTTCACACTTTGTACATCAGTGATTTCAATACGGCGGTATGAACAATGATAGTAACGATGTGGTTTACAGTCCCACATGACTATGAAAATTTAGATCCCTAAGGAAATTGGATCTTTATGAAAACATTTGATCTTTTGAAAATTTAATCTAGCTTTTACCCTAGATAAGTTTTCCAGAATAACCCTTCACCGGTGTTTGCAAAATGTTTTTGTGGGTTGTGTGGGTTTCAGATTTGAAAATATTAGCTCAAAACTTGCGGTTTTGTGTCACCCACTTGCTAACCTTGTATTGGGAAAGCAACACGTCCAGTATCTTGCTCCGTATATTACCTTTTGATAAACTACCGTCCGGTTATAAAAGAAAGCGTTGAACAAGAAACTGTTAAGGCAATGTCCCGTGACATGCTTTTGATTATGGTCCACAACGTGTCAGATGCAATTACTATCCTTTGTAGGAGCAATAGTAAAGATCACCCTATAATTTTTCGGTCTGGCACAAGGTCCTGTCTTCGACCATGCTATGCAACCACCGTTCTTATGGTTGACACCCGATTTGGTTCAGGTGACCTAATAAATTCCGGTGAAATCTTAGGATTTTACGTTCAATGGTAATGAGCGCATTGAAAATGGGTTTTTAGAAAACAAATCGGTTTGTAATTTTGATCAAAATATTTTCTCGTTCAAGCTCGAGTTTAGATATCATCGAATTCTATGAGTTTGTAATTCTCAATCTTTAAGGTCAATCTCTAGGATTGATTAATATCAGGCTTAAATGCTGATTTTTAATCTTTAAGAAGATTATCCTTTCTGGGGGTCTGATTCATTAGTCTTATCATGCTAATTTGCACGGCGCCCTCCCCATTTTACGAGACAGATCCTCTCATAGTTAGGATAAGTCTGACCACATGGCGACCCTATTTGATGCTGAGGTCCGTGGATTTCCAGCTAATTTTCGGGATGACTTTTCTAGATTTTTCGTCAACCTACAGCTGGTCTGGACGACAACTTCCTGACCTAAATCAAGAAGCGTGTGTCTTTTTCCTCGGAAGACTTTACTTCCCTTTAAATCAAGTGGTACATTTCTTTCAAATATATTATAAGCAATCGGGTAAAACTGATAAAATCATTCAAAATAAAAGTATCTTCAATTATTTGTACAAAAATATGTGATATGTAATTTGAATAACTTGGTAAATTTTTCTCACACTTGGCTTTTATTTTATTTTCTTTGTCTTTTTAATCTCCTCTCTTCCATTTTTAAATGAATTCTAACATTTTGGGTTGTTTCTCAATTTATGTCCTTTCCGAGGTAACAATAATTTCGGTGTTAACACCTAGTTTTATCATTCATAAATATGTATAAACATGATTTTGAATTCATTTAGTTGAAATTTTTTAAAATTTTACTAGAATTGGGTAGTCAGTATATAAGACTAGGGCTGTTCTTTATTATCAGAGAGCACTAGATTCTAATACAAATACTGCGTTACTAGTATTTTTTAATGGTAACCAAGCGTTAAAATCAAAAATTTTTAAAATCCGAAAGAATTTAACCCCTTCCCACACTTAAGATCTTGCAATGCCCTCATTTGCAAGAAATCAGTAACAATTTAAATTATTGAGGGTGATTAGCGTAAAAAGATGATTAAAATTTTACCATAGTTTCCAAACATATTGTTGTATGCTTTGAATGATAAATGGTGCACTTCATTTGTTCATTCCGTCTGTTGTTACATCACATTTGTTTTTCGTTTTGTCGTCAAAATTATTGCTTTTGCTGCACTTAATGCCAGTTTTTGAAAGTTCGCTGTTTTTACCCTGTTTATAAGATAAACTACAAACAAATATATACATACTTTTTTTAATAAAACCTTTTACTTATAAAACAAATAATTAATTAATTTTAAAAATTTGTTTTCCTTGGTATTTAGGACGAGGTCGTTTCGGTACGTTTACCTAATCCGTTCCTCGACAAAATTTTAAAATTTGTCATTTTAAAGCGATTGTTTTAAAAGCAAAGATTTTTGAGTTTTTAAATGTTTTTGGCATACTTTAAATCAATAAGATTAAAAATAATGATAATAAAATTTCTCGTCCCGCCCTCGGGTAAAGCAATTTCGGTTCAACGACCTAGTCTTCAACTCACGACGAATTTTAGAAATCATTTTTTAAACTTAATGAAATAAAGTAAATTTTGTTTTTAAATTCACACAAAACTTAAATAAAGAAAACATATAAATTTTAAATAAAACCTACAAAAAAAAAAAAAAATTCAGAATGGGGGGAGAAAACTAGTTCTTTAATGTCTGCTAGCGGAAAAGACCAATCAGATTCCATTCTCGGAACTACACGAGAACAGAACAACTAACTCTAGACAACATTTTCTTTTTAGTACATTTGAATCTCCCCACACTTAGGTAGCTGTGGTGTCGAAATTGTGATTAATTTCATCGTCAATTTCTCTTGGACCATAATCAACTTGCATATCTGTGACTTTTGCTTTAAGCCATTGGTCGGATTCTTGTGTAATATCCACAAATTCAACTAGTTTCGCCTTTTCTTTGGGCGATAGATTGGATACTAACCGGTTACATAACTTAAAGTTCCTCTTGGTTCTAGCATCGCGAATTCGTTTAATAAGTTTCTTCATTGAACTGTTAATAACGGGGTCATTTAATTTCGTATCAACAACGGGGTTCTTTGTTATCAGATCATCATTAGGTGTTACTTCATTTTCCCCACACTTAGGCGTTTTATTATTGTTAAGCACTACCGTTGAAGTTGGTAAAACAATATGGTTCTTATCAATCATTTTTGTCGGTTCAACAGTTTTGGTTGGTGGAGATTTAGACTTTCGACTCACAAAGGTGATTGATTTTTCATCATTACTAAGTGTCATTCTACCTTTTCTTACATCAAATAACGCCCCGGTGGACTCTAAGAATGGTCGACCTAAAATTAGAGGAACGTTTAAGTCCTCTTCTATGTCAATGACAATAAATTCGACTAAAAAGGTTAAATTACCCACTTGAACGGGTAGGTTGTCAGCAATTCCAACTGGGTGTTTAATAGTTTGATCAAAGAGTCGAACACTCATTTCCGTTGGACTTAACTCACCTACACATAATCTCTTATATAATGAAAGAGGCATAACACTTATACTCGCACCTAAATCTGCTAGTGCATCATACATGACACAATCACTAAGTAGACAAGGAACAATAAATTCACCCGGATCACCCAACCTGGGTGGAGGTTTTGGTGGAACTATCTTCATTGGGTTTACTTTTACGGTTTTTGTTTCTTGTACTTTCTTATCCTTCTTCTTCTTTCCAGAGGTATCACAAATTTTATTACCTATCACTTGCTCATACTCAACTCCTTTTCTTGGAAATGGGATGGGTGGTCTGTATGGTGCCACCACTGGCTTTACATACTCGGTTGGTGGTGGTGGTGTTGTAACTTCTTCATTGTTACTCACATCTAAAACCTTCCCATCTTCTGAAGCTAGTTTTTTAGAATTTGTTGACACCATATTAACATTCTCATTCTGAGGATTTACTTCAGTATTACTCGGTAGCTTTCCTTGTTCCCTCTCACTCATCATGCTAGCAAGAGTACCTACGTGTTTTTCTAGATTCAAAATGGAAGCTTGTTGAGTTCTTAATTATTGATCAAACCTCTCATTTGTTTGGGTTTGAGATGTAATAAATTGTGTTTGAGATTCCATTAGCTTTGTCATCATTTCTTCTAGATTTGACTTTTTCTCTTCGGTTTGTTGTAGTGGTTTATACAAGCCAGGTCTTTGTTGATTGAAAGTGTTGTTTTGAGTTGGTTGATTATTTGGACCTTGTTGGTTGTACGAGTTATTGTTGGGTCCATTTGGATTGTAAAGAATGTTTTGATTTCGATTAAAGTTTGGCCTTGGCGGTTGATAATTATTTTGATAATTATTTCCCGGCCTTTGGTTTATGAAGGAAACATTCTCACGTTGTTCCATCGTTTGCTCGATGTGAGACTCTTTCGTTAAGTGTGGTCCACCGCATTGCTCACAACTGATTCGTATTGCGTGAATATCTTTATTCATCTTTTCCATTCGTCTCTCGAAAGCATCTATTTTTGCGAAAATGGAATCAAAGTCATGGCTAGAATCGGCTCTAGCCGCTTTAGATGAACGAAAGATATATTTTTCCTGGTGCCACTCATGTGAGTGGGATGCTGTGTTATCAATAATTTTGTAAGCTTCAGTTGCGGTTTTCTTCATAATGGAACCACCAGCTGTTATGTCGATGTCTTTTCGTGTAGCAACGTCGACACCTTGCTAGAATATTTGTACGATTTGATAAGTGTCTAAACCATGTTGCGGACATCCTCTTAATAACTTTCCAAATCTTTTCCACGCCTCATATAGAGTTTCATTTGGCTTTTGCATGAACGTAACAATTTCTCCTTGAAGTCTCACGGCTTTAGATGCCGGAAAGAATTGTTTAAGAAATTTTTCGACTAAGACATCCCATGTATCAATCGCTCCTTCAGGTAACGATTCTAACCAATCTTTGGCTTCTCCCTTTAAAGTCCAGGGAAATAACATGAGATAGATCTGTTCATCCTCAATTTCTCTGATTTTGAATAGAGTACAGATCCTATTAAAGGTTCGAAGATGTTCATTTGGATCTTCTTTTGGCGTACCACTATATTGGCATTGATTAGTTACCATGTGTAGGATTTGTCCTTTGATTTCATAATCTGGCACATTAATGTCTGGCTTAATAATGTCATGACCTTGGCCCGTGCGTGTGGCTCTCATTCGGTCTTCCATACTTAGAGGTTCCGTTACTTCTATAATTGAAATTCTTGAATCTGAATCACTAGAAGATTCTGATTTAATGGTTTGTGGTTCAGGAGGAATGATTAGTGGTTCAGGATCTTGGAATTGTCCTTGAATATCCTCTGGGTTCTCGGGTTCAAAAAATGGATTATCGGAAATTTGAATTGGAGTACTTGTTCGACTTGATGATGATTCTAAAGAAAAATCAACGGCGACAATATTGGCTAACTGTCTTGATCGAGTTACAGGTGGTGAACGTATAAAAGGTGGTGAACGTTTTGCTCGGTGCATTCACAGAATATCCTATTAGTTATAAAAAGAAAGAAAAATTATATAAGTTATCCAATTAATAGACTTTTCTGCTTTTGTCCACGTTTCGAATAGCCAAAAGATGTAGCAGGGAGCCAGAACCCTTTAAATCGGAAGCTCACAACTCAACCACTAACAAATCCAACTATTACTACGAAGCAGAAAATTTTGATGTCTATCAATTTAACCGCTTAAAATAATTTTTCGTTGAAATTTAAAGAAATTTTAGAGAAGTAATAGAGAAAATTCTAAGTCCTAAAAACTAAAGCGGCGAGAAATAAGAAAGAAAAAGAGTGCGTCGAAAAACGTCGAAAAATAAAAAATTGAAAAATAAAATAAGAAAGTAGCGCGCCGAAACTTAAAATTCTAAAAATTAAATATTAAAAGTTGCGTCTAAAGGTATTAAAACTTAAAAGAATTCTATATCCAAAACGGCAATATCTTAATTAGACACTAAATTTTATTAAATACTAAAACGATAAGCGACGTCGTAAAATTCTAAAGCGCCTAAATTTTAGTCTAAAGAAAAAGTACTTAAGGGATTTTACGGCAAATCCTAAAAATCTAAAACTATAAAAATAACTACGGCAAAAACTATAACTTAAATTAATTACGAGCGAAAAATATAAATATTACGAATAAACGATTAAAAAGATACGAAATATAGAAATAATACTTAAAGTTATGAAAATACAATTTTTATAAAAATATTATTTTTATTATTGTATAAAAGAATTTATAAAACTAATTAACGCTTAAAAATTAAAATACAACTTTAATTAAACTATGACTAATTAATATTAAATATAAACCCTAATTAGATTAATTAATAAAATAATAATTAAATTAAACCCTAAAACGTAATTAATGCAGTCTGAGGTTCAGGCGTGTCAGGCAGCTCCGTAAGTGCGGAGGTCTGCTGCCCAAAAACTCCGCGAGTGCGGAGGATGCAGATTCAAACGAGATGCAGGCCCAAATTACGCAGGTCCAGTTTTTTTTTTTTTTTACTTTATAATCTTTACAAAATTAATATAAGTAATATTTATTAAAGTAAACTTATGTTTTTAAGAACTAAAAAAATACTTTTATACTTTATATAAATTATATAAAAATATATTTTCTTTTTTTTACTTGAACACTTAAATAGATATATATTTTATTTTTTTCTTTTTAATGTTTTTAACACTTATTATAAATACAAAATATTTTTACGAAATACGAAATAATATATTTTTACAAAAATATAGTTTACAAAAATATAGCGTTTTTCTTCGGCGTCCCCGGCAGCGGCGCCAAAAACTTGATGTGCGTAGAGGTGTATACGAAATAGTTATTATTTTACTACGAAATAATATTAAATACGATACAATTTTAAACAAGTTATTTATTTATTTAAAGAATGGATATACCTAAACCTTGCTACAACACTTATAGGCAGTGTACCTAATCGTAGAGTAGTGTAGTTTTTAGTAAGTCCGGTTCATTCCACAGGGAGCTAATTGAAAACGTACTATATTTTTATACAACTATATTTATATAAATATATATAATTATATATAGGTAGTATTATTATTATTATAAAAAGGGGTTTTTTTACCGTTTAATGACCGGTTTGTCGATTTTATGTCTTAAGTCGCAGTTAAAACCTAAAAAAATAAATAAATATAACTTAATTTAAAGCATAAAGTAAATGACAATAATTAAAGTGCGATAAATTAAAGTGCGATAAAATAAAATGACAGTAAATAAAAGTTGCGATAATTAAAAAGTGTGATAATTAAAAGTGCAATTAAATAAAATGATAGTAAATAAAAGTGCGATGAAATATGAAATAAAGAAATTATGCTTATTTAAACTTCCATAATCATGATGTTTGACGGGTTGATTTTAATTTATTAACATGGGTTAATTGTTCTTTGTCCTGGATTATTCGATATGTCCATACGGTTTTGTCCATAATAGTCCATCAGTCATAAATATAAAGTGCGAGAGTCTTCATCAAATTATCCTTACACCCGAAGGCAAATATTCCAACTAATTGGGGATTCGAATTGTAACAAGGTCTTAATACTTTGTTTAATGAATACACTAGGTTACCGACTGCGTGTAATCCAAGGTTTTATTACTTTGTTAACAATTACACCAATTACCCTTGAATGTAATCCACCCCTGTTTCAACTAGTCCATTAACTATTAATCCAGTTCCGTGTCCGGTAAAATGAACAATTATTGGTATTTATAGATATCCAGCCCACCGTACCCGATTAAGCGTATGTGGTTATTTATAGATACGTCAAATTATAACCTTTATATTAAATTTACGAGGTATCGTTAAGTTAATATAAAACCCATTAATAGCCCATAGTCTAATTTCCACAAGTGTCGTTCTTTTATCCAAACCCCAATTATGGTCCAAAGCCCAATTACCCAAATTTAATATTTAGCCCAACATCACGATTACTTCGGCATTAAATAAGCATAATAATAACTTAGCTACGAGACATTAATTTAAAAAGGTTGAACATAACTTACAATGATTAATAATAGCGTAGCGTTACACGGACAGAATTTCGACTTACAAACTTAAAACATTCGCCACTATAACCTTATTATTATTAACTTAAATTAAAATTATAAATATAAATATATATATTTTACGTAGATAGAAAAAAAGAAAAAGGGATGGTTCATCGAGCAGAATTCGAGAGCTTTTATAGGCCCAATTTGAACTGTACAGCTCCGCGAGTGCGGAGCTTTTGTGCTTCATAGCTCCGTGAGTGCGGAGGTTCGCATTCCAGCTCAGACAAATTGGATCCTAGGCTGCCGACGTTTATTTTTATAATATATAAATATAATATATATATAATTTACATAATTAATTATATATTATATTATATTATATTTATGTGCATAGTTGACTTGTAATTTTAGGTCCGTTGCGTTGTGCATTGAAAGTTGGTTCATGTCTCAGTTCCGGATTTTCGAACGCCTTTTCGTACGATTTAATATCTTGTACTTTACGTTTCACGGCTTGTACTCTTGTCATTTTTAGGCGTTTCTCATCAATAATTTGAACCTCTTTGATTATACTTTGTATTTTTTAGCTTTTTGGTCGTTTGCGTCTTCAATTTGTCGAATCTGCCTTTTGTCTTCACCTTTTATTATTTAAACGAATATCACTTGTAAATAATTGCAACTAAAAACTTGTCTTTCTTAAGTGATAATGCTATGAAATATATGTTCGTTTTTAGCATTATCAATTACTCTTTCCGACATTATTTGTTTCTTTAGTTCTGTTATACATTGGTCCGTAGACCTCACACTTTATCGCGCTATGACCATTTCTTTTACACTTGTTGCAAAATGTTGTGCAGAAATCCGGGTGATTCTCTTCACACCTTTGACATGGCTGTTTCTGATTATTGTTGTTGTTGCGGTTGTTATTGTTGTTGGGACGATTATTGTAATTGTTGTTGTTGGGACGTTTGTTGTAGTTGTTGTTGTTGTTGGGATTGCGATTGTTGTTGTTGTGATTTATGTTGCGGTTGTTGGGATAGTTGTTGCAATTATGGTTGTAATTGTTGTTGTTGTTATTGTTGTTGTACTGGTGACTCTTGTCACTGTTTTCTTCCCACTTCCTCTTGAGTTGTTTCGTGTTGGCTTCTTCGGCCGCCTGCTCTTTAATTCTTCCCTCAAACTGATTTATGAGTTTATGAGCCATTCGACTTGCCTTTTGTATGGAAGCGGGCTCGTGTGAACTCACATTTTCTTGAATCCTTTCTGGTAATCCTTTTACAAACGCGTCGATCTTCTCTTCTTCATCTTCAAACGTTCCCGGACACAATAGGCACAACTCTGTGAATCGTCATTCATACGTGGTAATGTCGAACCCTTGTGTTCATAACTCTTTAAGCTCTGCCTTGAGCTTATTGACCTCGTTTCTAGGACCGTACTGCTCGTTCATCAAGTGCTTGAATGCTGACCACGGTAGTGCGTAAGCAGCATTTTGTCCTACCTGTTCAAGATAGGTGATCCACCACGTTAACGCAGTACATGTGAAGGTATGCGTGGTGTACTTAACCTTGTCCTCTTCAGTATACTTACTTATGGCGAACACCGATTCGACCTTCTCAGTCCACCGTTTTAATCCAATTGGACCCTCGGTTCCATCGAATTCCAGAGGTTTGCAGGCAGTGAATTCTTTGTAGGAGCATCCTACACGATTTCTTGTGAAATTAGTTCCACTGCTAGATCCAGAGTTATTGTTATTTTGCATCGCAGCCTGTACTGCGGCTATGTTTGCTGCAAGAAAAACACGGAAGTCTTCCTCACTCATGTTCAAATTCTGACGAGTTGCTGGTGCCATTTCCTTCAAAATTAGCCAAAAGAATTGAGTTAATCATATAGAATTTAAGAGTAGTCAATAGTATTTCGTAGCATTATATGAACTTATTTATAAAAGCTTTTTCTTCATATTAGCATTTTATAGTTTTAATTCGGGTAGTACCTACCCGTTAAGTTCATACTTACTAGCTACTATACAACTCAACTACTACGCTTCTATATGAAAAACTTATTACAATAATATTTCGCGTTCAAACTTTATACAAAATATTACAAACTTACAATACCGCTATTATACATATAGGATGAAATATAGCACATAATAACATTGCTACTCGGCAGCTATAAACACATTTCTAGTTAATACGCAAGTTGTTCAGCAAAAGAAATAAAGACACGTAATTCATAAGTCCAGAAACAAGGCATGCATTCTGGTTTTACTAAGACGACTTCCCATCCTTGGTCTTGTGGAAAGTAACCATTATGACCATTGGCTAGGCAGCATGTTGTAATGTCGTCAAAAGGACGAGGATTTCGTAATGTCCAACAGCCCCGTAATTGAAATGTCCCGTTCTTATTGATTAAAAACGTTCCATATTAATTGATTTCGTTGCGAGGTTTTGACCTCTATATGAGACGTTTTTCAAAGACTGCATTCATTTTAAAACAAACAATAACCTTTATTTCATCAATAAAGGTTTAAAAAGCTTTACGTAGATTATCAAATAATGATAATCTAAAATATCCTGTTTACACGCGACCATTACATAATGGTTTACAATACAAATATGTTACAACGAAATAAGTTTCTTGAATGCAGTTTTTACACAATATCATACAAGCATGGACTCCAAATCTCGTCCTTATTTAAGTATACGACAGTGGAAGCTCTTAATAATCACCTGAGAATAAACATGCTTAAAACGTCAACAAAAATGTTGGTGTGTTATAGGTTTAACCTATATATTATCAAATCATAATAATAGACCACAAGATTTCATATTTCAATACACATCCCATACTTAGAGATAAAAATCATTCATATGGTGAACACCTGGTAACCGACATTAACAAGATGCATATTTAAGAATATCCCCATCATTCCGGGACACCCTTTGGATATGATATAAATTTCAAAGTACTAAAGCATCTGGTACTTTGGATGGGGTTTGTTAGGCCCAATAGATCTATCTTTAGGATTCGCGTCAATTAGGGTGTCTGTTCCCTAATTCTTAGATTACCAGACTTAATAAAAAGGGGCATATTCGATTTCGATAATTCAACCATAGAATGTAGTTTCACGTACTTGTGTCTATTTTGTAAATCATTTATAAAACCTGCATATATTCTCATCCCAAAAATATTAGATTTTAAAAGTGGGACTATAACTCACTTTCACAGATTTTTACTTCGTCGGGAAGTAAGACTTGGCCACTGGTTGATTCACGAACCTATAACAATATATACATATATATTAAAGTATGTTCAAAATATATTTACAACACTTTTAATATATTTTGATGTTTTAAGTTTATTAAGTCAGCTGTCCTCGTTAGTAACCTACAACTAGTTGCCCACAGTTAGATGTACAGAAATAAATCGATAAATATTATCTTGAATCAATCCACGACCCAGTGTATACGTATCTCAGTATTGATCACAACTCAAACTATATATATTTTGGAATCAACCTCAACCCTGTATAGCTAACTCCAACATTCACATATAGAGTGTCTATGGTTGTTCCGAAATATATATAGATGTGTCGACATGATAGGTCGAAACATTGTATACGTGTCTATGGTATCTCAAGATTACATAATATACAATACAAGTTAATTAAGTTATGGTTGGAATAGATTTGTTACCAATTTTCACGTAGCTAAAATGAGTAGTTTTTACCAATTTTGTTTTGCTCGCCATTTCTTCGTTTCTAATCCGTTTTGAGTGATTTAAGTGGCCACGGGTTCGTATTGAACTTGAATTTATGAAACTAAACAGAAAAGGTATAGGTTTATAGTCTGAAATACAAGTTACAAGTCGTTTTTGAAAGAGGTAGTCATTTTCGTCGAAAGAACGACATCTTGATGACTGTTTTGAAAAACATACTTTCACTTTGAGTTTAACCATGATTTTTGGATATGGTTTCATGTTCATAAGAAAAATCATTTTCCCAGAAGTATAGCTTTTAAATCAAAGTTTTTCATAGTTTTTAATTATCCAAACCAAAACAGCCCCCGGTTGTAACTACGACGGCGTAAATCCGGTTTTATGGTGTTTATCGTGTTTCCGGGTTTTAAATCATTAAGTTAGCATATCATATAGATATAGATCATGTGTATAGTTGATTTTAAAAGTGTAGTTAGAAGGATTAACTTTATTTGCGAACAAGTTTAGAATTAACTAAACTATGTTCTAGTGATTACTAGTTTACCACTTCGAATATGATAGCTTTTTATGTATGAATTGAATGATGTTATGAACATAATTACTACCTTAAGTTCCTTGGATAAACCTACTGGAAAAGAGAAAAATGGATCTAGCTTCAACGGATCCTTGGATGGCTCGAAGTTCTTGAAGCAGAATCATGACACGAAAACAAGTTCAAGCAAGATCATCACTTGAAATAAGATTGTTATAGTTATAGAAATTGAACCAAAGTTTGAATATGATTATTACCTTGTATTAGAATGATAAACTACTGTAAGAAACAAAGATTTCTTGAGGTTGGATGATCACCTTACAAGATTGGAAGTGAGTTAGCAAACTTGAAAGTATTCTTGATTTTATGTAACTAGAACTTGTAGAATTTATGAAGAACACTTAGAACTTAAAGTTAGAACTTGAGAGAGATCAATTAGATGAAGAAAATTGAAGAATGAAAGTGTTTTTAGGTGTTTTTGGTCGTTGGTGTATGGATTAGATATAAAGGATATGTAATTTTGTTTTCATGTAAATAAGTCATGAATGATTACTCATATTTTTGTAATTTTATGAGATATTTCATGCTAGTTGCCAAATGATGGTTCCCACATGTGTTAGGTGACTCACATGGACTGCTAAGAGCTGATCATTGGAGTGTATATACCAATAGTACATACATCTAAAAGCTGTGTATTGTACGAGTACGAATACGGGTGCATACGAGTAGAATTGTTGATGAAACTGAACGAGGATGTAATTGTAAGCATTTTTGTTAAGTAGAAGTATTTTGATAAGTGTCTTGAAGTCTTTCAAAAGTGTATGAATACATATTAAAACACTACATGTATATACATTTTAACTGAGTCGTTAAGTCATCGTTAGTCGTTACATGTAAGTGTTGTTTTGAGACCTTTAGGTTAACGATCTTGTTAAATGTTGTTAACCCAAAGTTTATAATATCAAATGAGATTTTAAATTATTATATTATCATGATATTATGATATATTAATATATCTTAATATGATATATACATTTAAATGTCGTTACAATGATAATCGTTACATATATGTCTCGTTTCGAAATCCTTAAGTTAGTAGTCTTGTTTTTACTTATGTTGTTCATTGTTAATACACTTAATGATATATTTAATTATCATATTATCATGTTATATATAATATAATAATGTATTAATATGCTTCATATATATTTAGTAAGACGTGGTTATAACGATAATCGTTATATGTATCGTTTCGAGTTTCATACGTCAATAGTCTCCTTTTTAAGTATATAACTTATTGTTACTATTTTTAATGAGATACTTGATGATCATTATATCATGTAAAACATATATATTTATTCATTTATGTATCATCATGTCATATACAACTTATAGCGTTCGTGAATCATTGGTCAAACTGGGTAATTAGACGTTTACAAAATTTCCGTTTCAATTAACCAAGTCTTAACAAGTTTGATTGCTTAACATGTTGGAAACATTTAATCATGTAAATATAGTTTTCATTAAATATATAATCATAGAAAGGTTCGGAAAAGTTCGGGTCACTATAGTACCTACCCGTTAAATAAATTTCGTCCCGAAATTTTAAGCGATTGGAGGTCTTGGCTCATCTTCTGGAAATAAGTGCGGGTACTTCTTCTTCATCCGATCTTCTCGTTCCCAGGTGAACTCGGGTCCTCTACGAGCATTCCATCGAACCTTAACAATCGGTATCTTGTTTTGTTTAAGTCTCTTAACCTCACGATCCATTATTTCAACGGGTTCTTCAATGAATTGAAGTTTTTCATTGATTTGGATTTCGTCCAACGGAATAGTGAGATCTTCTTTAGTAAAAAATTTCTTCAAATTCGAGACGTGGAAAGTGTTATGTACAACCGCGAGTTGTTGAGGTAACTCAAGTCTGTAAGCTACTGGTCCGACGCGATCAATAATCTTGAATGGTCCAATATACCTTGGATTTAATTTCCCTCGTTTACCAAATCGAACAACACCTTTCCAAGGTCCAACCTTAAGCATGACCATCTCTCCAATTTCAAATTCTATATCTTTTCTTTTAATGTCGGCGTAGCTCTTTTGTCTACTTTGGGCGGTTTTCAACCGTTGTTGAATTTGGATGATCTTCTCAGTAGTTTCTTGTATTATCTCCGGACCCGTAATATGTCTATCCCCCACTTCACTCCAAAAAATTGGAGACCTGCACTTTCTACCATAAAGTGCTTCAAACGGAGCCATCTCAATGCTTGAATGGTAGCTATTATTGTAGGAAAATTCTGCTAACGGTAGATGTCGATCCCAACTGTTTCCGAAATCAATAACACATGCTCGTAGCATGTCTTCAAGCGTTTGTATCGTCCTTTCAATCTACCCATCAGTTTGTGGATGATAGGCAGTACTCATGTCTAGACGAGTTCCTAATGCTTGCTGTAATGTCTGCCAGAATCTTGAAATAAATCTGCCATCCCTATCAGAGATAATAGAGATTGGTATTCCATGTCTGGTGACGACTTCCTTCAAATACAGTCGTGCTAACTTCTCCATCTTATCATCTTCTCTTATTGGCAGGAAGTGTGCTGATTTGGTGAGACGATCAACTATTACCCAAATAGTATCAAAACCACTTGCAGTCCTTGGCAATTTAGTGATGAAATCCATGGTAATGTTTTCCCATTTCCATTCCGGGATTTCGGGTTGTTGAAGTAGACCTGATGGTTTTTGATGCTCCGCTTTGACCTTAGAACACGTCAAACATTCCCCTACGTATTTAGCAACATCGGATTTCATACCTGGCCACCAAAAATGTTTCTTGAGATCCTTGTACATCTTCCCCGTTCCAGGATGTATTGAGTATCTGGTTTTATGAGCTTCTCTAAGTACCATTTCTCTCATATCTCCAAATTTTGGTACCCAAATCCTTTCAGCCCTATACCGGGTTCCATCTTCCCGAATATTAAGATGCTTCTCCGATCCTTTGGGTATTTTATCCTTTAAATTTCCCTCTTTTAAAACTCCTTGTTGCGCCTCCTTTATTTGAGTAGTAAGGTTAGTGTGAATCATTATATTCATAGATTTTACTCGAATGGGTTCTCTGTCCTTTCTGCTCAAGGCGTTTGCTCCCACATTTGCCTTCCCCGGGTGGTAACGAATCTCAAAGTCGTAATCATTCAACAATTCAATCCACCTACACTGCCTCATGTTCAGTTGTTTCTGATTAAATATGTGTTGAAGACTTTTGTGGTCGGTATATATAATACTTTTGACCCCATATAAGTAGTGCCTCCAAGTCTTTAATGCAAAAACAACCGCACCTAATTCCAAATCATGCGCCGTATAATTTTTCTCGTGAATCTTCAATTGTCTAGACGCATAAGCAATTACCTTCGTTCGTTGCATTAATACACAACCGAGATCTTGCTTTGAGGCGTCACAATATATCACAAAATCATCATTCCCTTCAGGCAATGACAATATAGGTGTCGTAGTTAGCTTTTTCTTCAATAACTGAAACGCCTTCTCTTGTTCATCCTTCCATTCAAATTTCTTCCCTTTATGCGTTAATGCAGTCAAGGGTTTTGCTATTTTGGAGAAATCTTGGATGAATCTTCTGTAGTAACCAGCCAATCCTAAAAATTGACGTATATGCTTCGGAGTTTTTGGGGTTTCCCACTTTTTAACGGTTTCGATCTTTACCGGGTCCACCTGGATACCTTCTTTGTTCACTATGTGACCGAGGAATTGAACTTCTTCCAATCAAAATGCACACTTTGAAATCTTAGCGTACAGTTTTTCTTTCCTCAATACTTCTAGCACTTTTCTCAAATGTTCTTCGTGCTCTTGATCATTCTTTGAGTAAATAAGTATGTCATCGATGAAAACAATGACAAACTTGTCAAGATATGGCCCACACACTCGGTTCATAAGGTCCATGAACACAGCTGGTGCGTTAGTCAATCCAAACGGCATAACCATAAACTCGTAATGACCATAACGCGTCCTAAAAGCAGTTTTTGGAATATCATCCTCCTTTACTCTTATTTGATGATATCCAGAATGTAAATCGATCTTCGAATAAACCGACGAGCCTTGTAGTTGATCAAATAAGTCGTCAATTCTCGGCAGTGGATAACGGTTTTTGATGGTAAGTTTGTTCAACTCTCTGTAGTCAATACACATTCTAAATGTACCATCTTTCTTCTTGACAAACAAAACAGGAGCTCCCCATGGTGATGTGCTTGGTCGAATGAAACCATGTTCTAATAGTTCTTGTAGTTGGCTTTGCAGTTCTTTCATCTTGCTGGGTGCGAGTCTGTAAGGAGCACGAGCTATTGGTGCAGCTCCTGGTACAAGATCTATTTGAAATTCAACAGATCGATGTGGAGGTAGTCCCGGTAATTCTTTCGGAAATACATCGGGAAATTCTTTTGCAACAAATACATCATTGATGCTCTTTTCTTCAGTTTGTACTTTCTCGACATGTGCTAGAACAGCATAGCAACCTTTTCTTATTAGTTTTTGTGCCTTCAAATTACTAATAAGATGTAGCTTCGTGTTGCCCTTTTCTCCGTACACCATTAAGGGTTCTCCTTCTTCTAGTACAATGCGAATTGCATTTTTATAACATACGATCTCTGCTTTCACCTTCTTCAGCCAGTCCATGCCAACTATTACATCAAAACTCCCTAACTCTACTGGTATCAAATCAATCTTAAATATTTCGCTAGCCAGTTTAATTTCTCGATTCCGGCATATATAATCTGCTGAAATTAATTTACCGTTTGCTAATTCGAGTAAAAATTTACTATCCAACGGCGTCAATGGACAACTTAATTTAGCACAAAAATCTCTACTCATATAGCTTCTATCCGCACCTGAATCAAATAAAACGTAAGCAGATTTATTATCAATAAGAAACGTACCCGTAACAAGCTCCGGGTCTTCCTGTGCCTCTGCCGCATTAATATTGAAAACTCTTCCGCAGCCTTGTCCATTCGTGTTCTCCTGGTTCGGGCAATTTTTAATAATGTGGCCATGTTTTCCACATTTATAACAAACTACATTGGCATAACTTGCTCCGACACTACTTGCTCCACCATTACTCGTTCTGACACCATTTGTTCCTTTCGTTCTGTTAACCCCTAGTCCGTAGACCTCACACTTCGTCGTGCTATGACCATTTCTTTTACACTTGTTGCAAAATTTGGTGCAGAACCCCAAGTGATACTTTTCACACCTTTGGCATAGCTGCTTCTGATTATTGTTGTTGTTGCGGTTGTTATTGTTATTGGAATGATTGTTGTAGTTGCTGTTGCTGTTGTTGTTGTTGTTGTTGTTGGGCCGTTTGTTGTAGTTGTGATTGATGTTGCGATTGTTGGGATAGTTGTTGCGATTATTGTTGTAATTGCTGTTGTTGTTGTATTGGTCACCGTTTTCCTCCCACTTTCTTTTGACTTGCTTCACATTGGCCTCTTCAGCCGCCTGCTCTTTAATTCTTTCCTCAATCTGGTTAACTAGTTTGTGAGCCATTCTACATGCCTATTGTATGGAGGCGGGCTCGTGTGAACTTATATCTTCTTGGATTCTTTCCGGTAATCCTTTCACAAACGCGTCGATCTTCTCTTCCTCATCTTCGAACGCTCCCGGACACAATAGGCACAATTCTGTAAATCGTCTTTCATACGTGGTAATATCAAATCCTTGGGTTCGTAACCCTCTAAGTTCTATCTTGAGCTTATTGACCTCGGTTCTGGGACGGTACTTCTCGTTCATCAAGTGCTTGAATGCTGACCGCGGTAGTGCGTAAGCATCATCTTGTCCCACTTGCTCTAGATAGGTATTCCACCATGTTAACGCAGTACCTGTGAAGGTATGCGTAGCGTACTTTACTTTGTCCT
Organism: Rutidosis leptorrhynchoides; assembly: GCF_046630445.1. Taxonomy (NCBI): domain Eukaryota; kingdom Viridiplantae; phylum Streptophyta; class Magnoliopsida; order Asterales; family Asteraceae; genus Rutidosis; species Rutidosis leptorrhynchoides. The sequence continues at coordinate 303,958,635 of NC_092335.1, read as the reverse complement.
CTTCAGTACACTTACTTATGGCAAACACCGATTCGACCTTCTCGGTCCACCGTTTCAATCCGATCGGTCCTTCGGTTCCATCAAATTCCAAAGGTTTGCAGGCAGTGAATTCTTTGTAGGTGCATCCTACACGATTTTCTGTACTGCTAGATCTAAGGTTATTATTGGTATGTAGCGCAGCCTGTACTGCGGCTATGTTTGAAGCAAGAAAGGCACGAAATTCCTCTTCGCTCATATTCAAGGTGTGTCGAGTAGTTGGTGCCATTTCCATCAAAATAGTCAAATGAAACAAGTTAATTATACAGAATATTAAGAGTAGTCAATAGTATCTCGTAGCATAATATGAACTCATTTATAAAAGCTTTTTCTTCATATTAATGTTTTATAAGTTTAAATTCTGGTAGTACCTACCCGTTAAGTTCATATTTAGTAGCTAATATACAATTCAACTACTACAATTCTATATGAAAAACTGATTATAATAATATTTCGCGTTCAAACTTTTACACAATATTTTACAAACTTACAATACCGCTTATTTTACATATAGCATGAAATATAGCACACAATAAATTTGATACAAGATGGTTGTAAAGATAATTCTAGCTAGTACACAAGTCGTTCAGCAAAGGCAATAAATACACGTAATTCATACGTCCAGAAACAAGTCATGCATTCTGATTTTACTAGGACTACTTCCAATCCTTGGTCTTGTGGAACATAACCGTTATGGCCGTTGATAAGACAGCGTGTTGTAACGTCGTCAAAGGGACGAGGGTTACGTAATGTCCAACAGTCCTGTAACAATCTAAAAACCTCATTTCTTACCCCAATTACCGACTTCGTCACTTGTGGGAACGTTTTGTTTAATAGTTGTAGCCCGATGTTCTTGTTCTCACTTTGGTGAGAAGCGAACATTACTAACCCGTAAGCATAACATGCTTCTTTATGTTGCATGTTAGCCGCTTTTTCTAAATCACGAAGTCCTATATTCGGATATATTGAGTCAAAATAATTTCTTAACCCGTTGCGTAAAATAGCATTTGGGTTCCCCGCAATATATGCGTCAAAGTAAACACATCGTAACTTATGGATTTCCCAATGTGATATCCCCCTTCTTTCGAACGAAAGCCTTTTATAAACTAAGGCATTCTTGGAACGTTCTTCGAATGTCTTACAAACTGATCTCGCCTTAAATATTTTCGCCGAGGAATTCTGACCGACTCTAGACAAGATTTCATCAATCATGTCTCCGGGTAGGTCTCTTAAAATATTGGGTTTTCTATCCATTTTGTGTTTTTATACTGTAAAATAGACAAGAGTTAGATTCATAAAAAAAAATACTTATTAATACAAGCAATTTTTACATATATTATAAAGCATAAGCACACTATATTACATATATTACACCACACGAATACAACTATCTTATTTCGACTCGCTCGTTTCTTCTTCTTTGGTTTTGGTTCGTTTTGCCAAGTTTCTAGGGATATATGATGTTCCCCTAATACGAGCCGTCGTTTTCCACATTGGTTTAGAAAAACCTGGTGGTTTAGAGGTTCTCGGGTTATTGTCACAACTTAAGAAATATGGGTGTTGACGATACATATAAAGTTCATCGGGTTTGGAATCAAAATTCTCTATTTTTATACCCTTTCTCTTATTGTTCTCTTTTGCCTTATTAAATTGTGTTGGGGTAATTTCTATAACATCATCGGAATCCTTGTCGGGATCCGATTCATCGGAGAATTGGTAATCCTCCCAATACTTTGCTTCCTTGGCGGAAACACCATTGACCATAATTAACTTTGGTCGGTTGGTTGAGGATTTTCTTCTACTTAACCGTTTTATTATTTCCCCCACTGGTTCTATTTCTTCTTCCGGTTCCGATTCTTCTTCCGGTTCCGACTCTTCTTTCGGTTCCTCTTCGGGAACTTGTGAATCAGTCCACGAATCATTCCAATTTACATTTGACTCTTCATTATTATTAGATGAGTTAATGGGACTTGTTCTAGAGGTAGAAATCTATCACATAATATCAAACACGTTAAGAGATTAATATATCACATAATATTCACATGTTAAAAATATATAGTTTCCAACAAAATTTGTTAAGCAATCATTTTTCAAGTAAACACGGTCGAAGTCCAGACTCTCTAATGCATCCTAACAAACTTGATAAGACACACTAATGCAAAATTCTGGTTCTCTAAGACCAACTATCGGATACCAACTGAAATGTCTCGTTCTTATTGATTAAAAACGTTCCATATTAATTGATTTCGTTGCGCGGTTTTGACCTCTATATGAGACGTTTTTCAAAGACTGCATTCATTTTAAAACAAACCATAACCTTTATTTCATCAATAAAGGTTTAAAAAGCTTTACGTAGATTATCAAATAATGATAATCTAAAATATCCTGTTTACACGCGACCATTACATAATGGTTTACAATACAAATATGTTACAACGAAATAAGTTTCTTGAATGCAGTTTTTACACAATATCATACAAGCATGGACTCCAAATCTAGTCCTTATTTAAGTATGCGACAGCGGAAGCTCTTAATAATTACCTGAGAATAAACATGCTTAAAACGTCAACAAAAATATTGGTGAGTTATAGGTTTAACCTATATATTATCAAATCATAATAATAGACCACAAGATTTCATATTTCAATACACATCCCATACATAGAGATAAAAATTATTCATATGGTAAACACCTGGTAACCGACATTAACAAGATGCATATTTAAGAATATCCCCATCATTCCGAGACACCCTTCGGATATGATATAAATTTCGAAGTACTAAAGCATCCGGTACTTTGGATGGGGTTTGTTAGGACCAATAGATCAATCTTTAGGATTCGCGTCAATTAGGGTATCTGTTCCCTAATTCTTAGATTACCAGACTTAATAAAAAGGGGCATATTCGATTTCGATAATTCAACCATAGAATGTAGTTTCACGTACTTGTGTCTATTTTGTAAATCATTTATAAAACCTGCATGTATTCTCATCCCAAAAATATTAGATTTTAAAAGTGGGACTATAACTCACTTTCACAGATTTTTTACTTCGTCGGGAAGTAAGACTTGGCCACTGGTAGATTCACGAACCTATAACAAATATGTACATATATATCAAAGTATGTTCAAAATATATTTACAACAATTTTAATACATTTTGATGTTTTAAGTTTATTAAGTCAGCTGTCCTCGTTAGTAACCTACAACTAGTTGTTCACAGTTAGATGTACAGAAATAAATCGATATATATTATCTTGAATCAATCCACGACCCAGTGTATACATATCTCAGTATTGATCACAACTCAAACTATATATATATTTTGGAATCAACCTCAACCCTGTATAGCTAACTCCAACATTTACATATAGAGTGTCTATGGTTGTTCCGAAATATATATAGATGTGTCGAAATGATAGGTCGAAACATTGTATATGTTTCTATGGTATCTAAAGATTACATAATATACAATACAATTTAATTAAGTTATGGTTGGTATAGATTTGTTACTAATTTTCACGTAGCTAAAATGAGTAGTTTTTACCAATTTTGTTTTGCTCGCCATTTCTTCGTTTCTAATCCGTTTTGAGTGATTTAAGCGGCCATGGTTTTGTATTAAACTTGACTTTATGAAACAAAACATAAAAGGTATAGGTTTATAGTCGGAAATACAAGTTACAAGTCATTTTTGAAAGAGGTTGTCATTTCCATCGAAAGAACGACATCTTGATGGCTGTTTTGAAAAACATACTTTCACTTTGAGTTTAACCATGATTTTTGGATATGGTTTCATGTTCATAAGAAAAATCATTTTCTCAGAAGTATAGCTTTTAAATCAAATTTTTTCATAGTTTTTAATTATCCAAACCAAAACAGCCCCCGGTTGTAACTACGACGGCGTAAATCCGGTTTTATGGTGTTTATCGTGTTTCCGGGTTTTAAATCATTAAGTTAGCATATCATATAGATATAGATCATGTGTATAGTTGATTTTAAAATTGTAGTTAGAAGGATTAACTCTATTTGCGAACAAGTTTAGAATTAACTAAACTATGTTCTAGTGATTACTAGTTTACCACTTCGAATATGATAGCTTTTTATGTATGAATCGAATGATGTTATGAACATCATTACTACCTTAAGTTCCTTGGATAAACCTACTGGAAAAGAGAAAAATGGATCTAGCTTCAACGGATCCTTGGATGGCTCAAAGTTCTTGAAGCAGAATCATGACACGAAAACAAGTTCAAGTAAGATCATCACTTGAAATAAGATTGTTATAGTTATAGAAATTGAACCAAAGATTGAATATGATTATTACCTTGTGTTAGAATGATAACCTACTGTAAGAAACAAAGATTTCTTAAGGTTGGATGATCACCTTACAAGATTGGAAGTGAGCTAGCAAACTTGAAAGTATTCTTGATTTTATGTAACTAGAACTTGTAGAATTTATGAAGAACACTTAGAACTTAAAGTTAGAACTTGAGAGAGATCAATTAGATGAATAAAATTGAAGAATGAAAGTGTTTGTAGGTGTTTTTGGTCGTTGGTGTATGGATTAGATATAAAGGATATGTAATTTTGTTTTCATGTAAATAAGTCATGAATGATTACTCATATTTTTGTAATTTTATGAGATATTTCATGCTAGTTGCCAAATGATGGTTCCCACATGTGTTAGGTGACTCACATGGGCTGCTAAGAGCTGATCATTGGAGTGTATATACCAATAGTACATACATCTAAAAGCTTTGTATTGTACGAGTACGAATACGGGTGCATACGAGTAGAATTGTTGATGAAACTGAACGAGGATGTAATTGTAATAATTTTTGTTAAGTAGAAGTATTTTGATAAGTGTCTTAAAGTCTTTCAAAAGTGTATGAATACATATTAAAACACTACATGTATATACATTTTAACTGAGTCGTTAAGTCATCGTTAGTCGTTACATGTAAGTGTTGTTTTGAGACCTTTAGGTTAACGATCTTGTTAAATGTTGTTAACCCAAAGTTTATAATATCAAATAAGATTTTAAATTATTATATTATCATAATATTATGATATATTAATATATCTTAATGTGATATATACATTTAAATATCGTTACAACGATAATCGTTGCATATATGTCTCGTTTCGAAATCCTTAAGTTAGTAGTCTTGTTTTTACTTATGTAGTTCATTGTTAATACACTTAATGATATATTTAATTATCATATTATCATGTTACATATAATATAACAATGTATTAATATGCTTCATATATATTTAGTAAGACGTGGTTATAACGATAATCGTTATATGTATCGTTTCGAGTTTCATACGTCAATAGTCTCCTTTTTAAGTATATAACTTATTGTTACTATTTTTAATGAGATACTTGATGATCAATATATCATGTTAAACATATATATTTATTCATTTATGTATCATCATGTCATATACAACTTATAGCGTTCGTGAATCATTGGTCAAACTGGGTAATCAGACGTTTACAAAATTTCCGTTTCAATTAACCAAGTCTTAACAAGTTTGATTGCTTAACATGTTGGAAACATTTAATCATGTAAATATAGTTTTCATTAAACATATAATCATAGAAAGGTTCAGAAAAGTTCGGGTCACTACAGTAATAATCTAAAAACCTTGTTTCTCACCCCAACTACTGAATCCGTCACTTGTGGGAATGTTTTATTTAAAAGTTGCAACCCAATATTCTTTTTCTCAATTTGATGAGAAGCGAACATTATTAACCCGTAAGCATAACATGCTTCTTTATGTTGCATGTTAGAAGCTCTTTCTAAGGAACGGAGTCCTATGTTGGGATATGTTGAGTCAAAATAGGTTCGTAACCCGTAGCGTAAAATTGCATTTGGGTTTCCCGCACTAAATGCCTTAAAGAAAACTTGGCGTAACTTAAAGTCTCCCCAATGTGATATATCCCATCTTTCAAAGGAAAGCCTTTTATATACTAAGGTATGCCTGGAATGTCTCTCAAACGTTTGACAAACTAATTTTGCCGTAACTAATTGTGCTGATGAATTCTACCAGACTCTAGACAAGATTTCATCAATCATATCTCCTGGTAGGTCTTCTAAAATTTTTGGTTGCCTACCCTTAACGTCCATTTTGTTTTTATACTGTAAAATAGACAAGGATTAGATTCGTAAAAGATAATTAACAAACAATACAAGCAATTTTTACATAGAACATAAAAGTACAAGCACACTACAATACATATAATACACAACATGATTACAACCCTCTAATCTGAATCACTGGTTTCTTCTTCTTCGGACTTGGTTCGTTTTCCTAATTTTCTAGGGATATATGGTGTTCCTCTAATACGAGCTGTCGTTTTCCACAATGGTTTAGAAAAACCTGGTGGTTTAGAGGTTCCCGGGTTATTGTTACAATTTAGGAAATACGGACGTTGCCGATACATATAAAGTTCATCGGGGTTGGAATCAGGTTTCTCTATTTTTATACCTTTTCCCTTATTATTTTCTTTTGCTTTATTAAATTGGGTCGAGGTAATTTCTATAACATCATCGGAATCCTCATCGGGATCTGATTCATCGAAAATTGGTAATCTTCCCAATATTTTGCTTCCTCGGCGGAAACACCATTGACCATTATTGACTTTGGTCCGTTGGTTGAGGATTTTCTTTTATTTAACCGATTTACTGTAGGTATCAATATTTCTTCCTCTGGAACCTCTTCTTCTTCCGGTTCTTCCTCTTCCGGTTCCTCCTCTTCCGGTTCCTCTTCTTCAGGTTCCTCCTCTTCCAGAATTTGTGAATCTTCCCAAAGTATATTCAACTCTTCATTATTATTAGGTGAGTCGATGGAATTTGTACTAGTGGTAGACATCTATCGCACAGTATCAAACACATTAAGAGGTTAATATATCACATAATATTTACATGTTAATAATATATAGTTTCCAACAAAAGTGTTAAGCAATCGTTTTTAAAGAAAACACGGTCGAAGTCCAGACTCACTAATGTATCCTAACAAACTCAATAAGACACACTAATGTAAATTTCTGGTTCTCTAAGACCAACGCTCGGATACCAACTGAAATGTTCCATTCATATTGATTATAAACATTCCATATTAATTGATTTCGTTGCGAGGTTTTGACCTCTATATGAGACGTTTTTCAAAGACTGCATTCATTTTTAAAACAAACCATAACCTTTATTTTATCAACAAGGTTAAAAGGACACCACCTAGATTATCAGAAATGATAATCTAAAAATATCACACTTACACACTACCAATACATATTGGTTCACAATATTAATATGTTACAACAAAGTAAATTTTGAATGCAGTTTTAAACAATATTATACAAGCATGCAGACTCCAAATCTTGTCCATATATTAGCATGCAACCGCGGAAGCTCTTAATAATCTCCTGAGAATAAACATGCTTTAAACTTCAACAAAAATGTTGGTGAGTTATAGGTTTAACCTATATATTTATCAAATCGTAATAATAGACCACAAGATTTCATATTTTAATATACATCCCATACATAGAGATAAAAATCATTCATATGATGAACACCTGGTAACCGACATTAACAAGATGCATATAAGAATATCCCCATCATTTCGAGACATTCATCGGACATGATATAAAACTCGAAGTACTAAAGCATCCGGTATTTTGGATGGGGTTTGTTAGGCCCAATAGATCTATCTTTAGGATTCGCGTCAATTAGGCGTGCACTAATTCTCAAAATTAGTGATGTTCCCTAATTCTTAGGCTACCAAGCAAAAAGGGACATATTCGGCTTCGACCATTCAACCATAGAAAGTAGTTTCATGTACTTGTGTCTATTTTGTAAAACATTTATAAAGCTGCATGTATTCTCATCCCAAAAATATTAGATTTTAAAAGTGGGACTATAACTCACTTTCACATATTTTTTACCTCGTCGGGAAGTAAGACTTGGCCACTGGTCGATTCACGAACCTATAACAAATATATACATATATATCAAAGTATGTTCAAAACATATTTACAACATTTTTAATACGTTTTAATCTTTTAAGTTTATTAAGTCAGCTGTCCTCGTTAGTAACCTACAACTAGTTGTCTACAGTTAGATGTACATAAATAAAGCAATATATATTATCTCGAATCAATCTACGACCTCGTGTATACAACCCTCAGGCTAGATCACAACTCAACGTATATATAATATTTTAAAATCAACCTCAACCCTGTATAGCTAACTCCAATATTACTACATATAGAGTGTCTATGGTTGTTCCAAAATATATATATAGATGGGTCGATATGATATGTCAAAACATTGTATTCGTGTCTATGGTATCCCAAGATTACATAATATATTAGAATACATGTATAATACAATATGAGTTAGCTAGGATATGATTAATATAGATTTGTTACCAATTTTCACGTAGCTACAACAAGCAAAATTATCCAATCTTGTTTTACCCATAACTTCTTCATTTTAAATCCGTTTTGAGTGATTCAAGTTGCTATGGTTTCATATTGAACTTAAGTTTATGAATCTAAATAGAAAAAGTATAAGTTTATAGTTGGAAATACAGGTTAAAAGTCGTTTTTATAAAGGTAGTCATTTCAGTCGAAAGAATGACGTCTAGATGACCATTTTGGAAAACATACTTTCACTTTGAGTTTAACCATGATTTGTGGATATAGTTTCATGTTCATAATAAAAATCATTTTCCAAGAAGAACAACTTTTAAATCAAAGTTTATCATAGTTTTTAATTAACTAACCCAAAACAGCCCGCGGTGTTACTACGACGGCGTATATCCGGTTTTACGGTATTTTTTTGTGTTTTCAGGTTTTAAATCATTAAGTTAGCATATCATATAGATATAGAACATGTGTTTAGTTTATTTTAAAAGTCAAGTTAGAAGGATTAACTTTTGTTTGCGAACAAGTTTAGAATTAACTAAACTATGTTCTAGTAATTACAAGTTTAAACCTTCGAATAAGGTAGTTTTATATATATGAATCGAATGATGTTATGAACATCATTACTACCTCAGGTTTTGTGGATAAACCTACTGGAAATGAGAAAAATAGATCTAGCTTCAAAGGATCCTTGGATGGCTTGAAAGTTCTTGAAGTAGAATCATGACACGAAAACAAGTTCAAGTAAGATTTCCACTCGAAATAAGATTGTTAAAGTTATAGAAATTGAATCAAAGTTTGAATATGAGTATTACCTTGTATTAGAAAGATATCTTATTGTAAATAATAAAGATTTCTTGAGGTTGGATGATCACTCAAAGTGGATTTTCAAGATTGGAAGTAAGCTAGCAAACTTGGAAGTGTTGTTGGTATGTTCTTGAGTAGTTGTTTTATAACTTGGTTTATATATGGATTTATGAACTAGATTGAGCTAGATTTTGATGAAGATGATGAAGAACACTTAGAACACAAAGAGAGTAATTGAGAGAGAGTAATTTGATGCATGAAAGTTGAATGAGAATGTGTTGGTGAAGTGTGAAGGTTTACGTAAATGTTGATGTGCCATATAGGCTCCATTAGTTTGTTTTTTTGTTAGATATTTCTTGCTAGATGTTAAATGATGGTTCTCACATGTGTTAGGTGACTCAAAAGGGCTGCTAAGAGCTGATCATTGGAGTGTATATACCAATAGTAAATATATTTAGAAGCTGTGTATTGTACGAGTACGAATACAGGTGTATACGAGTAAAATTGTTGATGAAAATGAATGAGGATGTAATTGTAAGCATTTTTATTAAGTAGAAGTACTTTTATAAGTGTCTTGAAGTCTTTCAAAAGTGTATGAATACATATTAAAACACTACATGTATATACATTTTAACTGAGTCGTTAAGTCATCGTTAGTCATTACATGTAAGTGTTGTTTTGAAACCTTTAGGTTAACGATCTTGTTAAATGTTGTTAACCCATTGTTTATTATATCTAAAGAGATGTTAAATTATTACATTATCATGATATTAATATGTATTAATATATCTTAATATGATATATATACATTTAAATATCGTTACAACGATAATCGTTACATATATGTCTCGTTTCGAAACCCTTAAGTTAGTAGTCTTGTTTTTACATATGAAGTTCATTGTTAATATACTTAATGATATGTTTACTTATCATAATATCATGTTAACTATATATATATATATATATATATATATATATATATATATATATATATATATATATATCCATATATATGTCATTATATAGTTTTTACATGTTTTAACGTTCGTGAATCACCGGTCAACTTGGGTGGTCAATTGTCTATATGAAATCTATTTCACTTAATCAAGTCTTAACAAGTTTGATTGCTTAACATGTTGGAAACACTTAATCATGTAAATATCAATTTCATTTAATATATGTAAACATGGAAAAGTTCGGGTCACTACAACAAAAGGGTAATTTTACCCTTAAAATTTCGGCTAGGGTTTTAAGGGAAGTGTTTGAAACTTTTTCGTTTTAGTCCTTGTACTTTAGATTAGCTTAAATGGCTCATTAAAGGTTCTAATTAAATTGTTTAAAGGCTACAAGTTTTAGAGTATTATATTTCATTCACGAAAGTTTATTAGCTCATTATTTTTATCTTTTATTAACTTGTCGTTTATTACACAAAGTTAATTATTATGTTTTATAATTCTTAACTCTTAACAATTATTGATTAAAGTTTAATCGTTAAGTTTAATTATATTGTTTGGGCATTTAATATTAGAAAAATATAGAATGGAAAAATGAGGGTCATTATAGTACCTCCCCGTTATTAGAAACTTCGTCCCGAAGTTTTCGGTAGAGCTCTCGTTTGCATCAGCAGTTGAGAAGAGATGAAAGTATTTCCGTATTATTTGATCTTTACGTTCCCATTTATATTCGGGGCCTCTACGCGAATTTCAATGGATTTTAACAATAGAGTTTAATTTTCACGTTCCCTGGTACAATCGAGGCCCTTACGTGAATTCCAATGAGTGTTAACAATACGTGTATTGTTTTGTTTACACGTTTGATCTCATGATCCTTAACCTTAATAGGTCATTTGCAAAGTGCATTAAATGCGGAGATTTTCCAAGGAATAACAAGAGTGTCGTTTGGCTAGTTTTCCTTTAAAAGGAAAGATGATGCTATATCAGCATTAAATGTGTCATTGAGCTCATTAAAGTCTTGAGTGTTTATGCCGCAATAGTAGGGCAGATAAAATAGAGTAGAGTACGTAAAAATTTCAGTTACGTAGTTTGATGTATGGCTGGTGTTTGTTAGAGATAGTACCAGCTTCAAGTTTCGAAAGGTACCATAATACCTTTAGTTTTCAAGAGATGTCTAATAGACAAATGAGATGTTAGTTGAGAATTCATTGACCTCATGATGATACGAGTGATTAAATGAAAGACATCGTTCAGTATACATGAGAACCTGTCTTTTAGAAATAGTTTCAGGATGTAGCTTTAAGATTTATGATTTTAGTTTCATGTCGAATCATAGATTAAAACTTGACTAGAATAACATCTAGTTGCAAACCAAAAAGGGAGAAATGTTTAGGGTATCTTTATAAATATTTAAGGTAACTCCTTCAGAGTAGGAAAAGTGTTTTCGCACCAATGGCGAGTCGGTTTATTATTTACTTACGAGTTTAAACGCGGATTCAAATAAATGTGAATCATTGTTTATAAGATATTGTTTCTATCATGAAGGAACCTTTACTTCCTTGTTTAAATGATCTTAGTATTGATGTTTATGAGGGTGTTGTGGTTTAGCCGTGAAATACCGGAAGTAGAAACTTCTTAACGATTAGCATAGCAAGGAAGAGATGACATACGTAAAGAGGTAAGTCTCGTTCTTGCATGAAGAATGAGAATACAAGTGATCCAAACACATTGGAGAGCAATACGAAAAATAATAAGCCAAAGTAATTCTTGAAAAGTTGCGACATTTGATACAACATTATAAATGAAGCGGAGCTGTTAGAAAAACTTGAGTTACGTACAACACGTATTAGTTTACGTGAGATAATTTGAACATTACGAAAAAGAGTTGATTAAAAGAATGTTTAATTTGATAAAACAAAGGTAAATTGATAAAAATGCAAAAGTGTTTATATAATTAGTGAAAGTAATTTTAGAGGAGGTGACAAAATGATGTTCATAGTAAAACTAGGGTTACGTAAAATTTTGTAAAGTAATTCCGATTTAATCAAAGTGGAAATTTGTAGAAGCGAAAGTATAATTTGATATGTACTAGTCAAAATATGTATAGGTAAATTTATGTCTAAGATTTTATAGATTGCATAAGTGAAAAATCACTTTCTTTATAAATTCTAGAATAATTTGAAAATAAAGACACGCGTAAGAAATATTTGGAAAGCAGGATATTTGTATTTAAGAGTTTATTTGTTTGAGAAAAATTGATTGAAGATTTTAAAATTCCGGATAAATAATTGTGTAATAATTGTTTCGAGGTAGTGAAAACTAATGAATTGACTTTTATCAGGGCATGAGTTCTTGGACTTAAAAAGTTAATATTGAAGTAAGAAGGATGATAATGTGATTATTATCAAATGAGTAAATCCCTCGGATTTATGTATGAAAGAACTTCAATAAGATTTGTAACTTAAATCATTCGAGTGATAGTGAGAGTTCGAGAACTTGGCATGAATAATCTGGCAGTTGCATAGACAAGTATAAATAAATGCTAAAGCAGTGACTTTCAACTATGTAATGATCGTTTGAATTCAGCCTTAGTTGGTCTGGGAGGAGGATACATTAAAGTATGATGGAATCATTTCAATTGTTACATCAGTTTTTCAGATGTGATGAGTTTAGCTCAGCCCACAACTTGAGATAGTGTATTTCACCCTTGAATTTTCGTGTTGACAATGATCGATTATTGTTTGGGTATGACACCATTACTTGCATGGTGCCAAGTAGTCTATTATAAGTAGATGTATGAGTACAGAAGTTTCTTGACTATGATAGTCAAAACGATACACGTATGAAGGTTCCATTCTTCAAAAGATTATGCTTATGAGATAATTATCATCCCGACATAGAAAATGTAATAGTGAACATGGTGTTTGTGATATCGACGTTTGAGGTTTCAAATGACATGGGTTTATGAAAGTCATATGTAAATTTACACCAAAAGTGTAATAATAGAGAGGATCTGGATATAGGATCTGGATATAACAAGTGATGATTAAGTATCAATGATCAGGAGATATCCATTTAGGATAAATGTAAAATTTCAAGATTCGTTTCTTTATGGTACATGAAAGTTTGTTAAATAAGTATGAGATAGATATATAGTTTGATTAGAATGGGTTCTTCGTATCTACTAATATCAAGATGATTATTTTCCTCCTTTCATGCCCTTGCATTTGGGCTTTTGAACTGATAGCTTGAGAGTTTTCTTTGATTCACTTTCTATTCCATACATCATGATATTGGAATATTTCTATGAATTACCGCAATATAATCACGTTGGCTACCGTCATTATATTTCACTAATTCATATTTCCATTCCAAGGTAACTCCATAAGGTCAGGATATGTGATCAATGATGATTTCTAATATAGTGTGTTAAGGATAGCAGTAATCTTAGCTGGATCGACAACATGTCGGTTTTAAGCCAAAACTTGCACTTGGAAATTTTTGCGTAGAGTTGTTCTTTTTCTTAAAAGTTCAAGAATGAATTTGCAAATGTTGCTCATGTTCTTTCTCACTCTTAGAGAAGATCGAAATATCATTCATGAAAACAGTTACGAACTTGTCGAGTTATGGTTGACTAGTTTTAAGTTGCAGTCTTTATTGACTTGGTCAACTTTCATATCTTTGAAAGTTATGGAAGTTGTGAAAGTTATGAAATGGACGTGGTCAAACGAGAAAGTTATGAAACATCGTGGTAAGAGTTGGTGCGGTTGGACGAACCATGATTCTTCACTACATAAGGGTGTATAGAAGTTTGATAAATCTAATAGGTCATAAGTTTGAAAAATTTTAAGCGGGATAAAGATAAACGAAACACTTTATATTATCAAGAACGGGTCATTAAATAAGCCTTTATTACACGAGTTGGAAATAGGAATAGTTTAGGCAAAGCCTTTACATGGATAGGAAATTGAAAAAATAACTAGGAAATATTAAGATTGAAGTAGTCTTCATATTCCTTCTTCTCGTCCTCAACCTTCTTCATAAACTTCTCAACTTTCTCATTTTTCGCCTTTTGTTTCTCATGCAGGAACTCGAGATTATCATAAAGATTAGAAACACCATCGTTGATTACATGGTACTTGTAGTCCCTCATAGAAGGTTGATTGTTCATGTGGTTTTCCTCCATCTTCAATCTAAGGTTAACATCTTCTCTTAGGTAGGAGAGAGATTGCTTCCCCTATCGGGCATTTCTATCACTTTCATATTTCACCAACTTTATCTCTTTCTTTAGTTCAGCATTTTCCTCCATGAGCTTCTTGATTGCTAGATCTTTTTCCTTCTTTTGAACATCGTTCCTTGCAATATGGCGAATTAGGCCATCAGTAATTTTTCGCAGATTCATAATCTCGTACTTGGCATCAACTTCGTCGTAGGAAGGAGATCGGGATCTTTTCTTTGACGGGCCAGTTTCTTCAAGACATTTCCTCTTGTCCTTATTTCTCGGGGTTGGATAGTATTCAGGAGACCCATGTGAATTTAGAATAGTATTTGGGCTATAATTTGGTGAGGGAGGACCACCAAAGCCATAAGGTGGGCTTTGACTGGTCTTTCAGTGGAAGACCTTTCAGTATCTTTTTTGGTTGGCTCGAAAAGAGTCATTTTGTTCGCTTGATGAAAATTAGACATCGTAACATTAGGAAAGAGGTTCCGATTAGTTTTAAGATAAGATTGTAAAACATATGTTTTAAGATTACAAGGCAATCCTAAGTGCTTTAAAGTTTAAGGCAGGAAAGGTTATAGTTTCCTAGATTGCTAAGGCACCCTAGCTAACAAGTAAGGCACACATAAAGATGCAATCCTGGTTCTCTATAACAGCCTGGTTATGCTCTGATACCACTCAGTGACGTCCTCCAGATAGGGTCTGGAAGAAAACGTCACTAATATCAAACAAACCAACATATTATAATATACGAGAACAATACTAAATGATGAAAACAAACTTTATTGAGTACGCAGTGAAAAATGAAATGTCGTTACAATAATGGAAATTACAGTAAAGTAATTGTTTCAAATGCAAGAATAATAAATGCGATATCTCTTGATCCTAAGTCTAAGTAGCATCACATAAGCGGTAAGTAAGTAAGCATGATCAATCGGCACCTGAGACAAACATGCTAAAGTGTCAACCAAAAAGGTTGAGTGAAATCATATGTTTAACAAAAGTAGTTATCGTTGTTTTTAGATCACAACATTTTGTTTTCAAAAGTAGATCACACAGATCTTAGTTATCAAAGAAGATCATAAAGATCTTAAAAGTTGATCTTGTAGGGACCAAAAAGTTATGCCAATTTGTGATATCTAGACTAAACGTTCAAAGTTTGCCCCAATGACAAGTTGTGTCTATACTTGTCAGTTTAATTTCATTATTATGTAATACAATGACTTGGTCAAATGTATCGGGGACGTTACTCCCGATAGGCCTACCCCCAATAACTAAGAATGCATTTAACGAGCAATTAAAAATATCACTGTAGGGACTTAGTCGGACATAGCCGGGTATAGCATAGTTTAACAGTTGGTACTTGTGTCTAAATTGTAAATAGTAAAAGTAGCATGTGTCTCACCCCAAAAAGTTAAATAAATTGCATGCAATAAAGAGTGGGGCTATGAGTTCACCTTAGTAAGTAGGAGAAAGATCGTTATTCCTCGGAATAGGAAGTTTGGATGAACGTGAGCAGAAAGTCAACCTATTGACATTTAAGAGTAGTTAAATGTTTGCCCAAGTTTAAGTTTAAGTATGAAAGTGTTATAGTTCGTTTTACTAAGTTTCCATTCCTAGTAAGTTTCCACTTTTAGAAAGTTTCTATTTTTAGTAAGTTTCCACTTTTAGTAGCTTTCCATTTTTAGAAAGTTTCCATATTTAGAAAGTTGCCATGTCTAGAAAGTTTTCTACTTTTAGTAAGTTTCCTCTTTTAGTAAGTTTCCATGTTTAGATAGTTTCCACGTTTAGAAAGTTTCCATTTATAGTAAGTTAGTGTTGAACACTAGTGAGTTGTCCTTAATAAGTCTACCACCTATTAAGTGTAAAAGTAACTAAGTGTATGATTACTATAGTCGGGTTGATATTGTTCACCATACCCAAACATCTATGCCACCACCGAGTCACTAGAATGACCAATTGTTACCGATTGTCCTAGGATTTCTCGACCAAAATCTAAGTTTGGCATTCGAAATCCACAAGCGTCCCATAGTGGTACCAAGGATCACCCTAGGCCTTAAGCAACATCGACGTTCGAGTAATTTCACGCTATCGTGAATGACTATGGTATTTATAAGTATTATAATATAAGTAGAATATTATAAGTGTTAGTAGTAGTATAAATGTATAAGTGTTAGATAGTAGTATAAGTATATGTAGTAGTATTTAATTAAGTAGGTTTAGATTATGGTTTTAATTAATTAATGTAGTAGTAATAATTAATTAATGATTATGGTTTATATAAATAAATGTCTAGTGTTTAGTAAAGTAAATTAGGGTTTAATAATTAGGGTTAGGTTTAATTAGGGTTTTAATAATTAATATGTGTATATATATATATATATATATATATATATATATATATATTTTTCTTAAATAATAAATATGTATTTGTGGTATATATATCTTTTTTCAATTTTTAAACTATTAACAAATCTTTAGCAAATCTCTAGGGTTTTTAAGATCTAACAAATTTATATATATATATATATATATATATATATATATATATATATATATATATATATATATATATATATATATATATATATGCATGTACTTATATATAGTATGTATATATACTTGTTTCCCTTTTTAAACATTAACATAATCTTTGATAATCTTTTAGAGTTTTTAAGATCAAACAAAACCTCCTCTTTTTTTTAAAGTCGATATACATATGTATATATATATATATATATATATATATATATATATATATATCGTGTATGTATATATATATGTGTATATATTTTTCTTAAATAATAAATATGTATATGTGGTATATATATCTTTTTTCAATTTTTAAACTATTAACAAATCTTTAGCAAATCTCTAGGGTTTTTAAGATCTAACAAATTTTATATATATATATATATATATATATATATATATATATATATATATATATATATATATATATATATATATATATATATATATATATATATATATATATATATATATTTATATATATACATATATATATATATATATTTATGCATGTACTTATATATAGTATGTATATATACTTGTTTCCCTTTTTAAACATTAACATAATCTTTGATAATCTTTTAGAGTTTTTAAGATCAAACAAAACCTCCTCTTTTTTTTAAGTCGATATACATATGTATATATATATATATATATATATATATATATATATATATATATATATATATATATATATATATATATATATATATATATATATATATATATATATATATATATATATATATATATATATGTATATATCGATTAGCATATGTATATATATATTGTTTTAGGTTAGTTTGCATGTATTTGAATCAAGAGTATAAATCAAGAACACGAATTATGTAGTGAATGAATTAAAAAGATAAGATTTAGGGTTATACCTTTATTGATGATGATGAAGGATAATAACAAGAAAAAGATGAAGTTAACTTAAAGATGAAGATCAAAACACTTGAATATTGAAGAACACACTTGAAGATCTTAATGAACACGAAGAACGCGATGAAGATTCCTTGAAGATTACTTGAATATTGCTTGAAGACGATGGTGGTGTGGTGGTGGCTATGATTGCCGAAATCAAGAAGAGAGAGGGAGAGAGATTTAGGGTTTTTGTGTGATGAATGAGATGAGAAAAACCTAAACCCTTGCACCTCCTTTTATACTTAAGCTAGGAAGGATCTAGAATTAGGGTTTAGTTAGGTTTTCTTAGGGAATAAGTTAGGGTTTAGGGAGGAGGTAATTTGGGCCAAAAATTAGAGGGACAAAAGAGTAATTTTACCTTTAAAATTTTGGCTAGGGTTTTAAGGGAAGGGTTTGGAACTTTTTCGTTTTAGTCCTTGTACTTTAGATTAGCTTAAATGGCTCATTAAAGGTTCTAATTAAATTGTTTAAAGGCTACAAGTTTTAGAGTATTATATTTCGTTCACGAAAGTTTATTAGCTCATTATTTTTATCTTTTATTAACTTGTCGTTTATTACACAAAGTTAATTATTATGTTTTATAATTTTTAACTCTTAACAATTATTGATTAAAGTTTAATCGTTAAGTTTAATTATATTGTTTGGGCATTTAATATTGGAAAAATATAGAATGGAAAAATGAGGGTCGTTATACCATATATGATGAACATCCGTTTTTAGAATATATTCTCTGATAATCTATTTCATTCTTTACGATATATTCAATTTTTATTAGGAGCTATGATTTGACGTATATCCATAGGCTGATAGACATGTTATCTAATGTTTATGTTGTAGTGACCCGAACTTTTCCATGTTTACATATATTAAATGAAAACTATATTTACATGATTAAATGTTTCCAACATGTTAAGCAATCAAACTTGTTAAGACTTGATTATTTGAAATGTGTTTCATGTAGACAATTGACCACCCAAGTTGATCGGCGATTCACGAACGTTAAGAACTTGTAAAAACTACATGATATATATATATATATATATATATATATATATATATATATATATATATATATATATATATATATATATATATATATATATATATATATATATATATATATATATATATATATATATATATAGTTAACATGAGATTATGATAAGTAAGTATCTCACTAAGTATATTAACAATGAGTTATATACGTAAAAAAATGAGACTATTGAATTAAGAAACTCAAAACGATATATATAACGATTATCGTTATAACAACGTCTTACTAACTACATATGTATCATATTAAGATATCGATACACTATATTTAACATGATAAAATGATAATTATATATATCATTAAGTATGTTAACAATGAACTACATATTTAAAACAAGACTACTAACTTAAGAAGTTCGAAACGAGTTATATGTGTAACGATTATCGTTGTAACAACATTTTAATATATATATCGTATTATGATATATTCATACATCATGTTATCATGATAATATGATAATCTAACATCTCATTAGATATAATAAACAATGGGTTAACAACATTAAATAAAATCGTTAACTTAAAGGTTTCAAAACAACACTTACATGTAACGACTAACGATGACTTAACGACTCAGTTAAAATGTATATACATGTAGTGTATTAAGATGTATTAGTACACTTTTGAAAGACTTCAAGACACATATCAAAGTACTTATAGTTAACAAAAATGCTTACAATTACATTCTCATTCTTTTTCATCAAGAATTTTACTCGTATTGTTCCATATTCGTACTCGTACAATACACAACTTTTAGATGTATTTACTATTGGTATATACACTTCAATGATCAATTCTTAGAAGCCCTTGTGAGTCACCAAGACATGTGAGAACCATAATTTGACAACTAGCATGAAATATCTAACAAAAATACAAACTAATGGAACCTTATATGCAAGTGTAGGATCACGTTTTTCTTCACCAACCATAACACTTTCATTTTTCAACTTTCATGCATCAAACTTATCTCTCTCAAGTTCTCTCTTGGTGTTCTAAGTGTTCTTCATCATCTTCAACAAAATCTAGCTCAATCTAGTTCAAAAATCCTAACCTAGATCAACTTACAAAACAATCACTCAAGTAAACTTCAAGAACACTTTCAAGTTTACTAGATTACTTCCAAGCTTTCAAATCCAATCCAAGTAATCATCCAAGATCAAGTAAACTTTGTTATTTATAGTAGGTTATCTTTCTTATTCAAGGTAATACTCATATTCAAACTTTGATTCAATTTCTATAACTATAAACTATCTTAATTCGAGTAAAAATCTTACTTGAACTTGTTTTCGTGTCATGATTCTACTTCACGAACTTTCAAGCCATCCAAGATCCTTTGAAGCTAGATCATTTCTTTTCACTTCTAGTAGGTTTACCTACTATAATTTAGATAGTAATGGTGTTCATAATATCATTCGATTCATATATATATAACTATCTTATTCAAAGATTTAAACTTGTAATCACTAGAACATAGTTTAGTTAATTCTAAACTTGTTCGCAAACAAAGTTAATCCTTCTAACTTAACTTTTAAAATCAACTAAACACATATTCTATATCTATATGATATTCTAACCTAATGATTTAAAACCTGGAAACACGAAGAACATCGTAAAACCGGACATACGCCGTCGTAATAAAACCGCGGGCTGTTTTGGGTTAGATAATTAAAAACTATAATAAACTTTGATTTAAAAGTTGTTCTTCCGAGAAAATGATTTTTCTTATGAACATGAAACTATATCCAAAAATCATGGTTAAACTCAAAGTGGAAATATGTTTTTCAAAATGGTCATCCAGACGTCGTTCTTTCGACTGAAATGACTACCTCTTACAAAAATGACTTGTAACTTATATTTCCGACTATAAACTTATACTTTTTCTGTTTAGTTTTATAACGACCCTCATTTTTTCCATTCTATATTTTTCCAATATTAAAAGCCCAAACAATATAATTAAAACTTAATGATTAAACTTTAATCAACAATTGTTAAGTGTTAAGAGTTAGAAAACATATTAATTAACTTTGTACAAAAATTGACAAGTTAATAAAAGATGAAAATAATAAACTGTTAGTCGACACTCAGTGCTAATTAAAATTTATGCATTTATGTAATATTATAACTAATAACCTATAAGTAATAAATAAAAAGTGACATTTATATAAATAATAAAACAATTGGGAACTAAATATATACAAGTCATGAATTAGTAAAAAGAAAATAATACTTATCATGTAGTAAATGTAAAAATAATAATAATAATAATAATAGTAATAATAATGAGACTAAAAAAATCTTACATCCTTATGTTGACTAAAAATAAAGTGTAAACTAGTACATCCTTATGTTGACTAATTATAAACTAGTACCACCTATTGTTGACTAAAAATTATAAAATAAAATAAAATCATTAATTAGAACATCCTTATGTTGACTAACACTCTAATACTTGCACTATATAAACACCTAGTTTCTCATTCACAAATCACACCAAAATCCTCTCTCAAAAACAATCTCTCCCTCTCCCTCTCTTGTGGTATTCGGATCTTCAAGCTTGTTCTTCGTGTTCTTCAAGAATCTTCAAGGAGTTCTTCAAGATTTTCAAGGCTTTGATCTTCCATCTTCATCGTGTTCATCTTTTCTTTGTTAATTATCTTGAATCTTCAAAGGTATAACATAAACCCTAAACTATTTACATAAACTTTGATCTTTGATAATTCATATTCATATCATAAACTTGTTATTCATAAGTATATACATAAACACACCTAGATTTATATATACATATATACATGTAAAAAAAAATATTTATATATATATATATATATATATACATATATATATACATATACATATTAAAACCTTAAACCCTAATTACACCTAAAGTATAATTCTTAAACCCTAATTAATTAAACTCTAAACATTTATGAAACCCTAGGACATTAATTACTAAACTCTAGTTATTAATTACTACTTTAATTAACTAACCCTAATTAATGAAACCCTAATACTACTTATACTAGTACTTAACATGTATACACTATTACTATTACTAGCACCTATAACCTACTAATTATATTGTAGCACAAAAACATTTTGGGATATGTATTAGAGATGTATAGATCTTCGAACTTTCTTGACGAATGGTTTCTACGAGATTCTAGGCAGAGGGTTTGGATTTCCGATTTAAAGGGTCTTATGGCTCAAGCCCCTAGATCTAAATTAGCCATTCGAAGGGAAAGGGGTGATTGGAAGCTTATCTAATACGGCAAGTATCCTAAAATGGAAACACTCATAAAAGTAGAAACTCTCTAGTCATAGAAACTTAGTAAAATAAGAAACTTTCTAAAAATAGAAACTTTATAAAAATAGTAACTTACTAGGAATAGAAACTTAGTAAAACAAACTATACTTAAACACATACTTAAACTTAAACATGGGCAAAACACTTAACTACTCTTAAATGTCAATAGGTTGACTTTCCTGCTCACTCGTTCAACTCTCTATTCCGAGGAATAACTCTCTCTACTTACTAAGGTGAATTTCATAGCCCCACTTTTTACTATTTCATTACTGTTTTTAAACTATGGGGTGAGACACATGCTTCCTTTTAAATTTTTAACATGCAATATTTTAATAACTGTTTTACAATATTTATATACGTGAATTTCATAGCCCCACTTTTTACTATTTCATTACTGTTTTGAAACTATGGGGTGAGACACATGCTTGCTTTTAAATTTTTAACATGCAATATTTTAATAACTGTTTTACAATATTTATATACGTGAATTCATAGCCCCACTTTTTACTATTTCATTACTGTTTTGAAACTATGGGGTGAGACACATGCTTGCTTTTAAATTTTTAACATGCAATTTTTAATAACTGTTTTACAATATTTATATACGTGAATTTCATAGCCCCACTTTTTACTATTTCATTACTGTTTTGAAACTATGGGGTGAGACACATGCTTGCTTTTAAATTTTTAACATGCAATATTTTAATAACTGTTTTACAATATTTATATACGTGAATTCTTAGCCCCACTTTTTACTGTTTCATAACTGTTTTATAACTTTTGGGGTGAGAATACATGCACAACTTTTATAACTATTTTACACGTATTAACTATTAAACTGTGATATGTTGGGCTATGACCAGCAAGCCCCCAACCGATAAGTATAAACGATAACTTGTTACGGGGTAAACTTGAAAGTCTAGTCTAAATATCAGTACTTACACGTATCTACTATTAAACTGTGATATGTTGGGCTATGACCAGCAAGCCCCCAACCTACAAGTATAAACGATAACTTGACACGGGGTAAACTTGAAAGTCTAGTCTAAATATCAGTACCAACTGTTAAAACTATGCTATACCCGGCTATGTCCGACTAAGTCCCTACAGTGATATTTTTAAGTGCTGCGGCATGCTTATTTATTGGGGGTAGGCCTATCGGGAGTAACGTCCCCGATACATTTGACTAAGTCTTTGTATTACTTGATAATGAAATTAAACCGACAAGGACAGACACAACTTGTCATGGGGCAAACTTGAATGTTTAGTCTAAATATCACGCACTGGCATAACTTTTGGATCTGCGAGATCTACTTTTTGATCCTGCGGGAGATCAACTTTACAACTAAATCTTGTGGTCTAAAAACAACGATAACTACTTTTGTTAAACCTATGAACTTCACTCAACCTTTTTGGTTGACACTTTAGCATGTTTTGTCTCAGGTGCTGTTTGATTCAAGCTTTCTTATCTACTACTTATGTGATGCTACTTGGACTTAGGATCAAGAGATATCGCATTTATTACTTCTGCATATGAACAATTACTTTATCGTTATTTCCATTATTGTAACGACATTTCATTTTCCGCTGCGTACTCAATAAAGTTAAATTTTCTCATTTAGTATTGTTCTCGTATTATAATATGTTGGTTTATTTGATATTAGTAACGTTTCTTCCAGACCCTATTGGGAGGACGTTACAGATTGGTATCAGAGCATAACCAGGCTGTTATAGAGAACCAGGATTGCAATTTTATGTGTGCCTTACTTGCTAGCTAGGGTGCCTTAGCAATCTAGGAAACTATAACCTTTCCTGCCTTACACTTAAAGCACTTAGGATTGCCTTATAATCTTAACAATCATGCTTTACCAAACTTGACTTAAAGATTCTAATCAAAGTCTCTTTCCTAATGTAGGACTACAACTTTTCTTGACCATAGTGCCTTTAATTGTTGCCTTCAACTGTTAAATGCTACACTATACTTTATAAACTTTACTTATCTTAGAATGACGAGCTAATCTAAGAACTCTGCTCACTTTCCTGAGTACTATCCAATTACACCACCGCATCTAAATGCGACACAATGATTTCAGAAATTCTTGACATTCATAAGTCATCTATCATGGTTATGTGTATTACATATGTATTACATGAAATATTATCCATGATTTTGAAACTCTTATAATTGTTACTACTCACACACAAACGTATATAACTCCCTGTTATATCACGTACCTATATGCCTTATGCCTTTATGCATCGGTTTATGAATTGAAAAATGTCATTGGGTTATCACAGTATACGAATTGAAAGTCTTTAATCAAAAGATTATTAGATTACATACTTATCACTTTATGATCTCGACACGTCATACTGCCATTATTAAAGTATAGACACATCATATCTTATTATATCTTATCGTATCTATCCCAATAGATTTTGTCTAACACTTTTCCTAAATTCCCTCCGTAAATTACGGAAATCTTTTTGCTATATACACGTATTCGAGGAGACGAATATATCATCCAGTATTCAACACTAATCTCATATCAAAAACCCTAATTCCAAACACATAATATGGATTCCTCGAACTCTTCGAGCTCCAATGGCAGCGTAACCGGAATGAACCAACCAATCAGCCATCATCTATTTTGGATGAATTGGGGATGGGTTCGTAGTAAACTTAATCAATGGAGACAAGAAGAAGGTGATCCCTTCCACCAACCGAATTCACCTCTTGGTGAAGAACCTGAAGCACTTACTGGCGAACCTGTTCGGAACACTATTTTCACCCTCATTTCCAGGATATCTAGTCACGAATATATAATATCTAAAATTTTAGATCTTATTCATCCACTTGTCCGAACCGCCAATCATCCCGGAATAATAGAAGAAGTCAACGAGCTTCGCGCTCGAGTAGTGGCTCTGGAGAATATGGTGCGAAACCTATGAACACCAGCAGCAGCACCAGCAGCATAACCAGTACCACCAGTACCATCAGCATCACCACCAACATCACCACCAACATCACCAGCTTCACCAACGACAACATCCGCATTCCACGCCTCAACATCGCACTCAGTACCTCAAACATCAACATCATACGCCCCATAGATACCAAGGAATATTATTAATAATGAGTTAAGATGTATTGACTCATTCTTCCTGAAGAATTACATATGTATACTTTATATATATGGATTGGAACAATAATAAATCTTTTCGTACTAAGCTATTACGTGTGAATCTTAACTAGTATGTACTACATGGTTAATTCATATCACAATATGCTATGATGTACATCTTTTGTTAATAACTTAACAATCGTTAATCATTGCTTCAATACAATAAACTCCATTTCGTAATAAACAAAGTGTATTACTCAAATATATGATTGATTGTATACTTTAATTTTCGATGTACTCGAAACTTTCTAGAAAATATCATTAGTGCCTTATGAATTTCACAAGAATTCCAAGAGCACCAACATCATATACCGAAGTATATCAATAACAATGAACGATGAAGTATTAATTCATAACTTCATTAGTGAAATATTTCACGACAATTATGAAATCTCTAAGGTTTTGGAGATTATTTATTCTCGTTTCAACAGCAAATCAAATGAGTTTAATATTATATTAGCTCATTAAAACCATGATTACATCTGAAGAATACATATATGAACGTATATCTTCTCTTTTGTACAAACTGTTAATTGTAAAATATATTTTAACGGGTAGGTAAAACCCGAGAGATATTCATATCTCATATAAATATGTTACATTGTACATTCTTCCATTCTGATTCAGCAGTTGTTAACTATACTACTTACATTCACATGATATATGTATATGTTCACCAAAGAAAAACCATTTTCATACAAATTCAGTTACATACTCTGATTTTGACATATCGAAACTTAAGTAAAGCTTTAGCAAGTGTTATCTTCCTAAAGATCACTACATTCATGAATTATATTCATTCGTATTCTATGATGAATTATCAAATCAAACCACCGAACTTACCATTCCTTACTTTTGAAAATCACAACATTTCTTCGTCAACCGTTAGATCCATTGATGGATGCATCTTACGCTTAAACACTTCAAATTTAAAATTCTTGAAAACATCCTTTGAATCTTGACGATCGCAATCAGCGTTTAATCATCTAAAAATGAAATTTCTTGAAACCATTTCGGATTGATAACCGATGATTCAAATATGGCTGCATTAAATGCAGAGGAAACAGAAAAATTGTAGATGGTCTTAAGGGCCAACAGTTTGATAATAAAGAATGGTACGTTGGAAAAGCTCAAAAGAAAATTTGGAACTGAAAAACGGATTGAGCTAACCATGGAGGAGACCAAGGACAAACACAAGGGTCAAACCCTATATTCAAAGAATCCAGGTAATTTTGGATCCGGTGAAATCTTTAGAGAATATCTTGCTCCGAAGTCATGTTAAAAGCTTGCGGAAAATTTTTCTTCATCAACTTTCGAACTTAGAAATTCCAAAATATCATCATAAATATCCTCTATATTTCGAAAGATATCTTCATAACGATTCATGTCCGCAATTAAGTATCTCTTTGCGATATCTTTATAAAGGAAACTGTTTTAGTTTCTATATTCTGTAAAATTCGAATTTAAATTATAAATGCTTTGAAGAAGTGTTGGGAATTGAAGCATGAGTTAGTATAATATAATGACGTCAGGCCAATGTGATTATATTACAGTAAGTCATGCTAAGTTTTTAATGGAAGATGATGATTCATAGATTTTATAATCATCATTTTCCATGTTACACGACTCTTACATTCTATTTAACCTCTAAATATATCAAGAACATATTTTTCTTGATGATTCGGTCTTTTCCGGATATTCTGGTAATATGACAAATCAAATCGTGCTATTACATTTCCTTTCTACTTTATATATTATGATCATTCGAAACTTCATACCTATAAATTCTGGACCATTACTCGCTTGACTTGAAGTCGGGAAGAAGAAACAAAAGCATAAAGCTCCGACATATAAGGGAAAATATAAAGCCCGATAACGACTCCGAAATTACAAACCGTGTATATCAATGCGTATAGCAATATAAAGACACGGGATAATTAAAAACACTATAACCCCAAGAGCATAGTAGAAGTAAACAGATTCCTCTGGCGGTAAAAGAAAAAGAAGAATGACTGCATAGATGGTCAATATAATAACCAGGATCAGAACTGGATTAAGCATTTTCTTAATCTTTTGGAAGTTTGAATTGAGAAAGAAAGTATAGAAGTGGTGAAGATAATGAAACGAAAGAAGCTAATTTATAGCAAAATTCCAAACACATCAATCGAGGCAAATCACCGCATTTAATCAAACAAATCTCAAAATTTCGTAAATACCGGAGAATCAAATCTTATAGATTACGAAGATTTCCTTTAATTCCTTGAATTCCGGAAATCAATCGTGACTACGTCAAAAGTTAAGGCGAACATTTAATTTTCTCATTTCACTCTTTTATGATAGCTTCATTTATACTCTTCCTATAAACGAATCGTTTTATCCATATTATTCAATAGTGATAAAACTTTATTTTTCAACTTATATTCATCATTAAAATATTCTTGTTGTAAACAATGAAGATCTCTATCAAATTTCATGACTGTGATTTTCACGAACTCCTCTTTGTTTGTCTGCCCTAATATTGTGGCATAAAATGCTCAAGGTTTTAAATGAGCTCAGTACTATTCATAACACATTTCATGTATACAATTTACTGAAATGACTTGTATAACATCATCATTTTGAATGATATTCGCATTAATGATAAAATGCACTTCGTTGAATAACCTATAGAAATCATGGAAGGAGAGGTCAAACAAACGCGTAAAAGCAATATACCTATCGTTAAAGTCCGTTGGAATTCGCGTAGAGGCCCCGAATATACCTGGGAACGCAAAGACCATATGAAACGGAAATATCCCCATCTCTTCTCAACTGCTGATGCAAACGAGGAAACTACCTAAAAACTTCGGGACGAAGTTTTCAATAACGGGGAGGTACTATAACGACCCTCATTTTTTCCATTCTATATTTTTCCAATATTAAAAGCCCAAACAATATAATTAAAACTTAATGATTAAACTTTAATCAACAATTGTTAAGTGTTAAGAGTTAGAAAACATATTAATTAACTTTGTACAAAAATTGACAAGTTAATAAAAGATGAAAATAATAAACTGTTAGTCGACACTCACTGCTAATTAAAATTTATGCATTTATGTAATATTATAACTAATAACCTATAAGTAATAAATAAAAAGTGACATTTATATAAATAATAAAACAATTGGGAACTAAATATATACAAGTCATGAATTAGTAAAAAGAAAATAATACTTATCATGTAGTAAATGTAAAAATAATAATAATAATAATAATAGTAATAATAATGAGACTAAAAAAATCTTACATCCTTATGTTGACTAAAAATAAAGTGTAAACTAGTACATCCTTATGTTGACTAATTATAAACTAGTACCACCTATTGTTGACTAAAAATTATAAAATAAAATAAAATCATTAATTAGAACATCCTTATGTTGACTAACACTCTAATACTTGCACTATATAAACACCTAGTTTCTCATTCACAAATCACACCAAAATCCTCTCTCAAAAACAATCTCTCCCTCTCCCTCTCTTGTGGTATTCGGATCTTCAAGCTTGTTCTTCGTGTTCTTCAAGAATCTTCAAGGAGTTCTTCAAGATTTTCAAGGCTTTGATCTTCCATCTTCATCGTGTTCATCTTTTCTTTGTTAATTATCTTGAATCTTCAAAGGTATAACATAAACCCTAAACTATTTACATAAACTTTGATCTTTGATAATTCATATTCATATCATAAACTTGTTATTCATAAGTATATACATAAACACACCTAGATTTATATATACATATATACATGTAAAAAAAAATATTTATATATATATATATATATATATACATATATATATACATATACATATTAAAACCTTAAACCCTAATTACACCTAAACTATAATTCTTAAACCCTAATTAATTAAACTCTAAACATTTATGAAACCCTAGGACATTAATTACTAAACTCTAGTTATTAATTACTACTTTAATTAACTAACCCTAATTAATGAAACCCTAATACTACTTATACTAGTACTTAACATGTATACACTATTACTATTACTAGCACCTATAACCTACTAATTATATTGTAGCACAAAAACATTTTGGGATATGTATTAGAGATGTATAGATCTTCGAACTTTCTTGACGAATGGTTTCTACGAGATTCTAGGCAGAGGGTTTGGATTTCCGATTTAAAGGGTCTTATGGCTCAAGCCCCTAGATCTAAATTAGCCATTCGAAGGGAAAGGGGTGATTGGAAGCTTATCTAATACGGCAAGTATCCTAAAATGGAAACACTCATAAAAGTAGAAACTCTCTAGTCATAGAAACTTAGTAAAATAAGAAACTTTCTAAAAATAGAAACTTTATAAAAATAGTAACTTACTAGGAATAGAAACTTAGTAAAACAAACTATACTTAAACACATACTTAAACTTAAACATGGGCAAAACACTTAACTACTCTTAAATGTCAATAGGTTGACTTTCCTGCTCACTCGTTCAACTCTCTATTCCGAGGAATAACTCTCTCTACTTACTAAGGTGAATTTCATAGCCCCACTTTTTACTATTTCATTACTGTTTTTAAACTATGGGGTGAGACACATGCTTCCTTTTAAATTTTTAACATGCAATATTTTAATAACTGTTTTACAATATTTATATACGTGAATTTCATAGCCCCACTTTTTACTATTTCATTACTGTTTTGAAACTATGGGGTGAGACACATGCTTGCTTTTAAATTTTTAACATGCAATATTTTAATAACTGTTTTACAATATTTATATACGTGAATTCATAGCCCCACTTTTTACTATTTCATTACTGTTTTGAAACTATGGGGTGAGACACATGCTTGCTTTTAAATTTTTAACATGCAATTTTTAATAACTGTTTTACAATATTTATATACGTGAATTTCATAGCCCCACTTTTTACTATTTCATTACTGTTTTGAAACTATGGGGTGAGACACATGCTTGCTTTTAAATTTTTAACATGCAATATTTTAATAACTGTTTTACAATATTTATATACGTGAATTCTTAGCCCCACTTTTTACTGTTTCATAACTGTTTTATAACTTTTGGGGTGAGAATACATGCACAACTTTTATAACTATTTTACACGTATTAACTATTAAACTGTGATATGTTGGGCTATGACCAGCAAGCCCCCAACCGATAAGTATAAACGATAACTTGTTACGGGGTAAACTTGAAAGTCTAGTCTAAATATCAGTACTTACACGTATCTACTATTAAACTGTGATATGTTGGGCTATGACCAGCAAGCCCCCAACCTACAAGTATAAACGATAACTTGACACGGGGTAAACTTGAAAGTCTAGTCTAAATATCAGTACCAACTGTTAAAACTATGCTATACCCGGCTATGTCCGACTAAGTCCCTACAGTGATATTTTTAAGTGCTGCGGCATGCTTATTTATTGGGGGTAGGCCTATCGGGAGTAACGTCCCCGATACATTTGACTAAGTCTTTGTATTACTTGATAATGAAATTAAACCGACAAGGACAGACACAACTTGTCATGGGGCAAACTTGAATGTTTAGTCTAAATATCACGCACTGGCATAACTTTTGGATCTGCGAGATCTACTTTTTGATCCTGCGGGAGATCAACTTTACAACTAAATCTTGTGGTCTAAAAACAACGATAACTACTTTTGTTAAACCTATGAACTTCACTCAACCTTTTTGGTTGACACTTTAGCATGTTTTGTCTCAGGTGCTGTTTGATTCAAGCTTTCTTATCTACTACTTATGTGATGCTACTTGGACTTAGGATCAAGAGATATCGCATTTATTACTTCTGCATATGAACAATTACTTTATCGTTATTTCCATTATTGTAACGACATTTCATTTTCCGCTGCGTACTCAATAAAGTTAAATTTTCTCATTTAGTATTGTTCTCGTATTATAATATGTTGGTTTATTTGATATTAGTAACGTTTCTTCCAGACCCTATTGGGAGGACGTTACAAGTTTCATAAATTTCAGTTCAATATGAAACCATAGCAATTTGATTCACTCAAAACGGATTTAAAACGAAGAAATTATGGGTAAAACAAAACTTGAAAATTTTACTTGTTGTAGCTACGTAAATTTTATAACAAATCCATACTAACCATAACTTAACTAACTTATATTGTATTATACATGTCTTGATAGAACATAGACACGTATACAATGTTTTGACATATCATATCGATGTCATATATATATATATATATATATATATATATATATATACACACACACACACACACACACACACACACACATATATATATATATATATATTATTTGGAACAACCATAAACGCTCTATATGCGGTAATGATCGAGTTAGCTATACAGGGTTGAGGTTGATTCCAAAATAATATATATACTTTGAGTTGTTATCGAGTCTGAAACTTGTATACACTGGGTCGTGGATTGATTCGAGAAAATATATTAATTTATTTCTGTACTACTAAATGTGGACAATTAATTGTGGACTACTAACGTTGGACTGTCAACTTAACAAACTTAAATCGTTAAAACATAATAAAATATGGTATGAATATATTTCGATCGTACTTTGATATATATGTATATATTTATTATAGGTTCGTGAATCGACCAGTGGCCAAGTGTTATTTTTCGACGAAGTAATAATCTGTGAAAGTGAGTTATAGTCCCACTTTTGAAATCTAATTTTTTTTTGGGTTGAGAATACATGCAGTTTTATAAATGTTTTACAAAATAGACACAAGTACGTGAAACTACATTATATGGTTGAAATATCGAAATCGAATATGCCCCTTTTAACTTGGTAGCCTAAGAATTAGGGAACTGGCCCCTAATTGACGCGAATCCTAAAGATAGATCTATGGGCACTAACAAGCCCCAGTCAGAGAATTTAAATTGCTTTAGTACTTCGAATTTTATCATGTCCGAAGGGAGTCCTGGAATGATGGGGATATTCTATATGCATCTTGTTAATGTCGGTTACCAGGTGTTCACCATATGAATGATTTTTATCTCTATGTATGAGATGTATATTTATGAAAATTGGAAATATGAAATCTCGTGGTCTATTATTACGATTTGATAAATATATAGGTTAAACCTATAACTCACCAATATTTTTTTTGACGTTTTAAGCATGTTTATTCTTAGGTGATTGTTAAGAGCTTCCGCTATTGCATACTAAATTAAGGGCAAGATTTGGAGTCCATGCTTGTATAATATTGTTTAAAAACTGCATTCGAAGACTTAAGTTGATGTGTAATATTATTGTAAACCATTATGTAATGGTCGTGTGAAAACGCTCTATTTTAGATTATCATTATTTGAAAATCGTCGTAATATTCTTAAACCTTTATCGATAAAATAAAGGTTATCGTTTGTTTTAAAAATCGAATGCAGTCTTTGAAAAAACGTCTCATATAGAGGTCAAAACCTCGTAACGAAATCAATTAATATGAAACATTTATAATCGATATGAACGGGACATTTTAGTTTGTATCCGAGCGTTGGTCTTAGATGTAGTGACCCAAACTTTTCCATGTTTATATATATATATATTAAATGAAATTGTTATTTTACATGATTAAGTGTTTCCAACATGTTAAGCAATCAAACTTGTTAAGACTTGATTAATTGAAATAGGTTTCATATAGACAATTGACCACCCAAGTTGACCGGTGATTCACGAACGTTAAAACTTGTAAAAACTATACGATGACATATATATGGTTATATATATAGTTAACATGATTTTATTATAAGTATGTATCTCATTAGGTATTTTAACAATGAGTTATATACATAAAAATGAGACTATTAGTTTAAGAAACTCGAAAACGATATATATAACGATTATCGTTATAACAACGTCTTACTAGGTACATATGAATCATATTAAGATATTGATACACTTGGTTAATTATGTTAAATGATAAGTAAATATATTATTAAGTGTATTAACAATGAAATACATATGTAAAAATAAGACTACTAACTTAATGATTTCGAAACGAGACATATATGTAACGATTATCATTGTAACGACATTTAACTGTATATATATCATACTAAGATATATTATATATCATAATATCATGATAATATAACAATTTAACATCTCATTTGTTATAATAAACAATGAGTTAACAACATTCAACAAGATCGTTAACCTAAAGGTTTCAAAACAACATTTACATGTAACGACTAACGATGACTTAACGACTCAGTTAAAATGTATATACATGTAGTGTTTTAATATGTATTCATACACTTTTGAAAGACTTCAAGACACTTATCAAAATACTTCTACTTAACAAAATGCTTACAATTACATCCTCGTTCAGTTTCATCAACAATTCTACTCGTATGCACCCGTATTCGTACACGTACAATACACAGCTTTTAGATGTATGTACTATTGGTATATACACTCCAATGATTAGCTCTTAGTAGCCCATGTGAGTCACCTAACACATGTGGGAACCATCATTTAGCAACTAGCATGAAATATCTCATAAAATTACAAAAATATGAGTAATCATTCATGACTTATTTACATGAAAACAAAATTACATATCCTTTATATCTAATCCATACACCAACGACCAAAAACACCTACAAACACTTTCATTCTTCAATTTTCTTCATCTAATTGATCTCTCTCAAGTTCTATCTTCAAGTTCAAAGTGTTCTTCATAAATTCCAAAAGTTCTAGTTTCATAAAATCAAGAATACTTCCAAGATTGCAAGTTTACTTCCAAGTTTTCTAAATCCATTCCAAGTAATCATCCAAGATCAAGAAATCTTTGTTACTTACAGTAGGTTATCTTTCTAATACAAGGTAATAATCATATTCAAACTTTAATTCAATTTCTATAACTATAACAATCTTATTTCGAGTGAAAATCTTACTTGAAATTGTTTTCGTGTCATGATTCTGCTTCAAGAACTTTCAAGCCATCCAAGGATCCTTTGAAGCTAGATCTATTTTTCTCATTTCCAGTAGGTTTATCCAAGGAACTTGAGGTAGTAATGATGTTCATAACATCATTCAATTCATACATATAAAGCTATCTTATTCGAAGGTTTAAACTTGTAATCACTAGAACATAGTTTAGTTAATTCTAAACTTGTTCGCAAATAAAAGTTAATCCTTCTAACTTGACTTTTAAAATCAACTAAACACATGTTCTATATCTATATGATATGCTAACTTAATGATTTAAAACCTGGAAACACGAAAAACACCGTAAAATCGGATTTACGCCGTCGTAGTAACACCGCGGGCTGTTTTGGGTTAGTTAATTATAAACTATGATAAACTTTGATTTAAAAGTTGTTATTCTGGGAAAATGATTTTTATTATGAACATGAAACTATATCCAAAAATTATGGTTAAACTCAAAGTGAAAGTATGTTTTCTAAAATGGTCATCTAGACGTCGTTCTTTCGACTGAAATGACTACCTTTACAAAAACGACTTGTAACTTATTTTTCCGACTATAAACCTATACTTTTTCTGTTTAGATTCATAAAATAGTGTTCAATATAAAACCATAGCAATTTGATTCACTCAAAACGGATTTAAAATGAAGAAGTTATGGGTAAAACAAGATTGGATAATTTTTCTCATTTTAGCTACGTGAAAATTGGTAACAAATCTATTCCAATCATAACTTAATCAACTTGTATTGTATATTATGTAATCTTGAGATACCATAGACACGTATACAATGTTTTGACCTATCATGTCGACACATCTATATATTTTTCGGAACAACCATAGACACTCTATATGTGAATGTTGGAGTTAGCTATACAGGGTTGAGGTTGATTCCAAAATATATATAGTTTGAGTTGTGATCAATACTGAGATACGTATACACTGGGTCGTGGATTGATTCAAGATAATATTTATCGATTTATTTCTGTACATCTAACTGTGGACAACTAGTTGTAGGTTACTAACGAGGACAACTGACTTAATAAACTTAAAACATCAAAATATATTAATAGTGTTGTAAATATATTTTGAACATACTTTGATATATATGTATATATTGTTATAGGCTCGTGAATCAACCAGTGGCCAAGTCTTACTTCCCGACGAAGTAAAAATATGTGAAAGTGAGTTATAGTCCCACTTTTAAAATCTAATATTTTTAGGATGAGAATACATGCAGGTTTTATAAATGATTTATAAAATAGACACAAGTACGTGAAACTATATTCTATGGTTGAATTATCGAAATCGAATATGCCCCTTTTTATTAAGTCTGGTAATCTAAGAATTAGGGAACAGACACCCTAATTGACGCGAATCCTAAAGATAGATCTATTGGGCCTAACAAACCCCATCCAAAGTACCGGATACTTTAGTACTTCGAAATTTATATCATATCCGAAGGGTGTCCCGGAATGATGGGGATATTCTTATATATGCATCTTGTTAATGTCAGTTACCAGGTGTTCACCATATGAATGATTTTTATCTCTATGTATGGGATGTGTATTGAAATATGAAATCTTGTGGTCTATTATTATGATTTGATATATATAGGTTAAACCTATAACTCACCAACATTTTTGTTGACGTTTTAAGCATGTTTATTCTCAGGTGATTATTAAGAGCTTCCGCTGTCGCATACTTAAATAAGGACGAGATTTGGAGTCCATGCTTGTATGATATTGTGTAAAAACTGCATTCAAGAAACTTATTTTGTTGTAACATATTTGTATTGTAAACCATTATGTAATGGTCGTGTGTAAACAGGATATTTTAGATTATCATTATTTGATAATCTACGTAAAGCTTTTTAAACCTTTATTGATGAAATAAAGGTTATGGTTTGTTTTAAAATGAATGCAGTCTTTGAAAAACGTCTCATATAGAGGTCAAAACCTCGCAACGAAATCAATTAATATGGAACGTTTTTAATCAATAAGAACGGGACATTTCAGTTGGTATCCGAGCGTTGGTCTTAGAGAACCAGAAAATTTGCATTAGTGTGTCTTATCGAGTTTGTTAGGATGCATTAGTGAGTCTGGACTTCGACCGTGTTTTCTTTAAAAATGATTGCTTAACATTTTTGTTGGAAACTATATATTATTAACATGTATATATTATGTGATATATTAATCTCTTAACATGTTTGATATTGTGTGATAGATGTCTACCTCTAGCAAAAAACCCATTGACTCACCTAATAATAACGAAGAGTCGAATATATATTGGACTGATTCACAAGTTCCCGAAGAAGAACCGGAAGAAGAATCAGAACCGGAAGAAGAATCAGAACCGGAAGAGGAGGAACCGGAGGACGAAATAGAACCGGTGGGGGAATAATAAAATGGTTAAGTAAAAGAAAATCCTCAACCAACCGACCAAGGTTAATTATGGTCAATGGTGTTTCCACCAAGGAAGCAAAATATTGGGAGGATTACTAATTCTCCGATGAATCGGATTCCGACGAGAATTCCGATGATGTTATAGAAATTACCCCAACTGAATTTAAAAAGGCAAAAGAAAATAATAAGGGAAAGAGCATAAAAATAGAGAAATCTAATTCCAACCCCGATGAACTTTATATGTATCGTCAACCCCCGAAGCCCTTAAGTTGTAACAATGACCCGGGAACCTCTAAACCACCAGGTTTTTCTAAACCAATGTGAAAAACGACGGCTCGTATTAGGGGAACATCATATATCCCTAGAAACTTGGCAAAACGAACCAAAATCGAAGAAGAAGAAACAAGCGAGTCGGAATAAGATAGTTGTATTCGTGTGGTGTAATATATGTAATATAGTGTGCTTATGCTTTATGATATATGTAAAAATTGCTTGTATTAGTAAGTATGTTTTTTATGAATCTAACTCTTGTCTATTTTACAGTATAAAAACACAAAATGGATAGACAACCCAATATTTTAAGAGACCTACCCGGAGACATGATTGATGAAATCTTGTCTAGAGTCGGTCAGAATTCTTCGGCACAACTATTTAAGGCGAGATCAGTTTGTAAGACATTCGAAGAATGTTCAAAGAATGCCTTGGTTTATAAAAGGCTTTCGTTCGAAAGATGGGGGATATCATATTGGGAAATCCATAAGTTACGATGTGTTTACTTTGATTCATATATTGCGGGGAACCCAAATTCTATTTTACGCAATGGGTTAAGAAATTATTTTGACTCAATATATCCGAATATTGGACATCGTGATTTAGAAAAAGCGGCTAACATGCAACATAAAGAAGCATGTTATGCTTACGGATTAGTAATTTTCGCTTCTAACCAAAGTGAGAACAAGAACATCGGGCTACAACTATTAAACAAAACGTTCCCACAAGTGACGGAGTCGGTAATTGGGGTAAGAAATGAGGTTTTTAGATTGTTACGGGACTGTTGGATATTACGTAACCCCTCGTCCCTTTGACGACGTTACAACACGCTGTCTTATCAACGACCATAACGGTTATGTTCCACAAGACCAAGGATGGGAAGTAGTCCTGGTAAAATCAGAATGCATGACTTGTTTCTGGACGTATGAATTACGTGTCTTTATTGCCTTTGCTAAACGACTTGT
The DNA here is from genome assembly GCF_046630445.1 of Rutidosis leptorrhynchoides. Taxonomy (NCBI): domain Eukaryota; kingdom Viridiplantae; phylum Streptophyta; class Magnoliopsida; order Asterales; family Asteraceae; genus Rutidosis; species Rutidosis leptorrhynchoides. Next base: position 303,920,582 of record NC_092335.1, on the reverse strand, counting down.
GTACTAGCTAGAATTATCTTCACAACTATCTTGTATCAAAGTTATTGTGTGCTATATTTCATGCTTTATGTAAAATAAGCGGTATTGTAAGTTTGTAAAATATTGTATAAATGTTTGAACGCGAAATATTATTATAATCAGTTTTTCATATAGAATTGTAGTAGTTGAATTGTATATTAGCTACTAAGTATGAACTTAACGGGTAGGTACTACCCGAATTTAAACTTATAAAACGCTAATATGAAGAAAAAGCTTTTATAAATGAGTTCATATTATGCTACGAGATACTATTAACTACTCTTAATATTCTGTATGATTAACTTGTTCCATTTGACTATTTTGAAGGAAATGGCACCGACTACTCGACACACTGTGAATATGAATGAAGAGGAATTCCGTACTTTTCTAGCTTCAAACATAGCCACAGTACACGCTGCGCTACATACCAACAATAACCTTGGATCTAGCAGTACAGGAAATCGTGTAGGATGCACCTACAAAGAATTCACTGCCTGCAAACCTTTGGAATTTGATGGAACCGAAGGACCGATCGGATTGAAACGGTGGACCGAGAAGGTCAAATCAGTGTTTGCCATAAGTAAGTGTACTGAAGAGGACAAAGTGAAGTACGCTACGCATACCTTCACAGGTTCTGCGTTAACATGGTGGAATACCTATCTAGAGCAAGTGGGACAAGATGATGCGTACGCACTACCGTGGTCAGCATTCAAGCACTTGATGAATGGGAAGTACCGTCCCAGAACCGAGGTCAATAAGCTCAAGACAGAACTTAGAGGGTTACGAACCCAAGGATTTGATATTACCAAGTACGAAAGATGATTCACAGAATTGTGCCTATTGTGTCCGGGAGCGTTCGAAGATGAGGAAGAGAAGATCGACGCGTTTGTGAAAGGATTACTGGAAAGAATCCAAGAAGATATAAGTTCACACGAGCCCGCCTCCATACAACAGGCATGTAGAATGGCTCACAAACTAGTGAACCAGATTGAAGAAAGAATTAAAGAACAGACTGCTGAAGAGGCCAAGGTGAAGTAAGTCAAAAGAAAGTGGAAGGAAAACGGTGATAAGAATCACCAATACAACAACAACAGCAATTACAACAATAATCGCAACAATTATCCCAACAATCGCAACATCAATCGCAACTACAACAAACGGCCAACAACAACAACAACAACAACAACAGCAACTACAACAATCATCCTAACAACAATAATAACCGCAACAACAACAACAATCAGAAGCAGCTATGCCAAAGGTGTGAAAAGTATCACTCGGGGTTCTGCACCAAATTTTGCAACAAGTGTAAAAGAAATGGTAATAGCGCGGCGAAGTATGAGGTCTACGGACCAGGGGTTAACAGAACGAAAGGAACAAATGGTGTCAGAACGAGTAATGGTTTAGCAAGTAGTGTCGGAGCAAGTTATGCCAATGTAGTTTGTTATAAATGTGGAAAACCGGGCCACATTATTAGAAATTGCCCGAACCAAGAGAACACGAATGGACAAGGCCGCGGAAGAGTTTTCAATATTAATGCGGCAGAGGCACAGGAAGACCCGGAGCTTGTTACGGGTACGTTTCCTATTGACAATAAATCTGCTTACGTTTTATTTGATTCGGGTGCGGATAGAAGCTATATGAGTAGAGATTTTTGTGCTAAATTAAGTTGTCCATTGACGCCGTTGGATAGTAAATTTTTACTAGAATTAGCAAACGGTAAATTAATTTCAGCAGATAATATATGCCGGAATCGAGAAATTAAACTGGGTAGCGAAATATTTAAGAATTATTTGATACCAGTAGAGTTAGGGAGTTTTGATGTAATAGTTGGCATGGACTGGCTGAAGAAGGTGAAAGCAGAGATCGTATGTTATAAAAATGCAATTTGCATTGTACGAGAAGAAGGAGAACCCTTAATGGTGTACGGAGAAAAGGGCAACATGAAGCTACATCTTATTAGTAATTTAAAGGCACAAAAACTAATAAGAAAAGGTTGCTATACTGTTCTAGCACACGTCGAGAAAGTACAAACTGAAGAAAAGAGCATCAATGATGTTCCCGTCGCAAAAGAATTTCCCGATGTATTTCCGAAAGAATTACCGGGACTACCTCCACATCGATCTGTTGAATTTCAAATAGATCTTGTACCAGGAGCTGCACCAATAGCTCGTGCTCCTTATAGACTCGCACCCAGCGAGATGAAAGAACTGCAAAGCCAACTGCAAGAACTATTAGAACGTGGTTTCATTCGACCAAGCACATCACCATGGGGAGCTCCTGTTTTGTTTGTCAAGAAGAAGGATGGTACATTTAGGTTGTGTATTGACTACAGAGAGTTGAACAAACTTACTATCAAAAACCGTTATCCACTACCGAGAATCGACGACTTATTTGATCAACTACAAGGCTCGTCTGTTTATTCAAAGATTGACTTACGTTCCGGGTATCATTAAATGCGGGTGAAAGAAGATGATATTCCAAAGACTGCTTTCAGAACACGTTACGGTCATTACGAGTTTATGGTCATGCCGTTTGGTTTAACTAATGCACCAGCTGTGTTCATGGACCTTACGAACCAAGTGTGTGGACCATACCTTGACAAGTTTGTCATTGTTTTCATTGATGACATACTTATTTACTCAAAGAATGACCAAGAACACGGTGAACATTTGAGAAAGGTGTTAGAAGTATTGAGGAAGGAAGAATTGTACGCTAAGTTTTCAAAGTGTGCATTTTGGTTGGAAGAAGTTCAATTCCTCGGTCACATAGTGAACAAAGAAGGTATTAAGGTGGATTCGGCAAAGATAGAAACTGTTGAAAAGTGGGAAACCCCGAAAACTCCGAAACACATACGCCAGTTTTTAGGACTAGCTGGTTACTACAGAAGGTTCATCCAAGACTTTTCCAGAATAGCAAAACCCTTAACTGCATTAACGCATAAAGGTAAGAAATTTGAATGGAATGATGAACAAGAGAAAGCGTTTCAGTTATTGAAGAAAAAGCTAACTACGGCACCTATATTGTCATTGCCTGAAGGGAATGATGATTTTGTGATTTATTGTGACGCATCAAAGCAAGGTCTCGGTTGTGTATTAATGTAACGAACGAAGGTGATTGCTTATGCGTCTAGACAATTGAAGATTCACGAACAAAATTATACGACCAATGATTTGGAATTAGGCGCGGTTGTTTTTGCATTAAAGACTTGGAGGCACTACTTATATGGGGTCAAAAGTATTATATATACCGACCACAAAAGTCTTCAACACATATTTAATCAGAAACAACTGAATATGAGGCCGCGTAGGTGGATTGAATTATTGAATGATTACGACTTTGAGATTCGTTACCACCCGAGGAAGGCAAATGTGGTAGCCGATGCCTTGAGCAGGAAGGAAAGAGAACCCATTCGAGTAAAATCTATGAATATAATGATTCATAATAACCTTACTACTCAAATAAAGGAGGCGCAACAAGGAGTTTTAAAAGAGGGAAATTTAAAGGATGAAATACCCAAAGGATCGGAGAAGCATCTTAATATTTGGGAAGACGGAACCCGGTATAGGGCTGAAAGGATTTGGGTACCAAAATTTGGAGATATGAGAGAAATGGTACTTAGAGAAGCTCATAAAACCAGATACTCAATACATCCTGGAACGGGGAAGATGTACAAGGATCTCAAGAAACATTTTTGGTGGCCGGGTATGAAAGCCGATGTTGCTAAATACGTAGGAGAATGTTTGACGTGTTCTAAGGTCAAAGCTGAGCATCAGAAACCATCAGGTCTACTTCAACAACCCGAAATCCCGGAATGGAAATAGGAAAACATTACCATGGATTTCATCACTAAATTGCCAAGGACTGCAAGTGGTTTTGATACTATTTGGGTAATAGTTGATCGTCTCACCAAATCAGCACACTTCCTGCCAATAAGAGAAGATGACAAGATGGAGAAGTTAGCACAACTGTATTTGAAGGAAGTCGTCTCCAGACATGGAATACCAATCTCTATTATCTCTGATAGGGATGGCAGATTTATTTCATGATTCTGGCAGACATTACAGCAAGAATTAGGAACTCGTCTAGACATGAGCACTGCCTATCATCCACAAACTAATGGGCAGAGCGAAAGGACAATACAAACGCTTGAAGACATGCTACGAGCATCTGTTATTGATTTCAGAAACAGTTGGGATCGACATCTACCATTAGCAGAATTTTCCTACAACAACAGCTACCATTCAAGCATTGAGATGGCGCCGTTTGAAGCACTTTATGGTAGAAAGTGCAGGTCTCCGATTTGTTGGAGTGAAGTGGGGGATAGACAGATTACGGGTCCGGAGATAATACAAGAAACTACCGAGAAAATCATCCAAATTCAACAAAGATTGAAAACCGCCCAGAGTCGACAAAAGAGCTACGCGGACAGTAAAAGAAAAGATATAGAGTTTGAAATTGGAGAAATGGTCATGCTTAAGGTTTCACCTTGGAAAGGCGTTGTTCGATTTGGTAAACGGGGGAAACTAAATCCAAGGTACATTGGACCATTCAAGATTATAGATCGTGTCGGACCAGTAGCTTACCAACTGGAGCTACCTCAACAACTCGCGCCTGTACATAACACTTTCCACGTCTCAAATTTGAAGAAATATTTTGCTAAAGAAGATCTCACTATTCCATTGGACGAAATCCAAATCAATGAAAAACTTCAATTCATTGAAGAACCCGTCGAAATAATGGATCGTGAGGTTAAGAGACTTAAACAAAATAAGATACCGATTGTTAAGGTTCAATGGAATGCTCGTAGAGGACCCGAGTTCACCTGGGAGCGTGAAGATCAGATGAAGAAGAAATACCCGCATTTATTTCCAGAAGATACGTCAACACCTCCAACTGCTTAAAATTTCGGGACGAAATTTATTTAACGGGTAGGTACTGTAGTGACCCGAACTTTTCCATGTTTATATATATATTAAATGAAATTTTTATTTACATGATTAAGTGTTTCCAACATGTTAAGCAATCAAACTTGTTAAGACTTGATTAATTGAAATAGGTATCATCTAGACAATTGACCACCCGAGTTGACCGGTGATTCACGAACGTTAAACCTTGTAAAAACTATAAGATGACATATATATGGTTATATATATAGTTAACATGATTTTATTATAAGTATGTATCTCATTAGGTATTTTAACAATGAGTTATATACATAAAAATGAGACTATTAATTTAAGAAACTCGAAAACGATATATATAACGATTATCGTTATAACAACGTCTTACTAGGTACATATGAATCATATTAAGATATTGATACACTTGGTTAATTATGTTAAATGATAAGTAAATATATTATTAAGTGTATTAACAATGAAATACATATGTAAAAATAAGACTACTAACTTAATGATTTCGAAACGAGACATATATCTAACGATTATCGTTGTAACGACATTTAACTGTATATATATCATACTAAGATATATTATATATCATAATATCATGATAATATAACAATTTAACATCTCATTTGTTATAATAAACAATGGGTTAACAACATTCAACAAGATCGTTAACCTAAAGGTTTCAAAACAACATTTATATGTAACGACTAACGATGACTTAACGACCCAGTTAAAATGTATATACATGTAGTGTTTTAATATGTATTCATACACTTTTGAAAGACTTCAAGACACTTATCAAAATACTTCTACTTAACAAAAATGCTTACAATTACATCCTCGTTCAGTTTCATCAACAATTCTACTCGTATGCACCCGTATTCGTACACGTACAATACACAACTTTTAGATGTATGTACTATTGGTATATACACTCCAATGATTAGCTCTTAGCAGCCCATGTGAGTCACCTAACACATGTGGGAACCATCATTTGGCAACTAGCATGAAATATCTCATAAAATTACAAAAATATGAGTAATCATTCATGACTTATTTACATGAAAACAAAATTACATATCCTTTATATCTAATCCATACACCAACGACCAAAAACACCTACAAACACTTTCATTCTTCAGTTTTCTTCATCTAATTGATCTCTCTCAAGTTCTATCTTCAAGTTCTAAGTGTTCTTCATAAATTCCAAAAGTTCTAGTTTCATAAAATCAAGAATACTTCCAAGATTGCAAGTTTACTTCCAAGTTTTCTAAATCCATTCCAAGTAATCATCCAAGATTAAGAAATCTTTGTTACTTACAGTAGGTTATCTTTCTAATACAAGGTAATAATCATATTCAAACTTTAATTCAATTTCTATAACTATAACAATCTTATTTCGAGTGAAAATCTTACTTGAAATTGTTTTCGTGTCATGATTCTGCTTCAAGAACTTTCAAGCCATCCAAGGATCCTTTGAAGCTAGATCTATTTTTCTCATTTCCAGTAGGTTTATCCAAGGAACTTGAGGTAGTAATGATGTTCATAACATCATTCGATTCATACATATAAAGCTATCTTATTCAAAGGTTTAAACTTGTAATCACTAGAACATAGTTTAGTTAATTCTAAACTTGTTCGCAAATAAAAGTTAATCCTTCTAACTTGACTTTTAAAATCAACTAAACACATGTTCTATATCTATATGATATGCTAACTTAATGATTTAAAACCTGGAAACACGAAAAACACCGTAAAATCGGATTTACGCCGTCGTAGTAACACCGCGGGCTGTTTTGGGTTAGTTAATTAAAAATTATGATAAACTTTGATATAAAAGTTGTTATTCTGGGAAAATGATTTTTATTATGAACATGAAACTATATCCAAAAATTATGATTAAACTCAAAGTGGAAGTATGTTTTCTAAAATGGTCATCTAGACGTCGTTCTTTCGACTGAAATGACTGCCTTTACAAAAATGACTTGTAACTTATTTTTCAGACTATAAACCTATACTTTTTCTGTTTAGATTCATAAAATAGAGTTCAATATGAAACCATAGCAATTTGATTCACTCAAAACGGATTTAAAATGAAGAAGTTATGGGTAAAACAAGATTGGATAATTTTTCTCATTTTAGCTACGTGAAAATTGGTAACAAATCTATTCCAACCATAACTTAATCAACTTGTATTGTATATTATGTAATCTTGAGATACCATAGACACGTATACAATGTTTCGACCTATCATGTCGACACATCTATATATATTTCGGAACAACCATAGACACTCTATATGTGAATGTTGGAGTTAGCTATACAGGGTTGAGGTTGATTCCAAAATATATATAATTTGAGTTGTGATCAATACTGAGATACGTATACACTGGGTCGTGGATTGATTCAAGATAATATTTATCGATTTATTTCTGTACATCTAACTGTGGACAACTAGTTGTAGGTTACTAACGAGGACAGCTGACTTAATAAACTTAAAACATCAAAATATATTAAAAGTATTGTAAATATATTTTGAACATACTTTGATATATATGTATATATTGTTATAGGTTCGTGAATCAACCAGTGGCCAAGTCTTACTTCCCGACGAAGTAAAAATCTGTGAAAGTGAGTTATAGTCCCACTTTTAAAATCTAATATTTTTGGGATGAGAATACATGCAGGTTTTATAAATGATTTACAAAATAGACACAAGTACGTGAAACTACATTCTATGGTTGAATTATTGAAATCGAATATGCCCCTTTTTATTAAGTCTGGCAATCTAAGAATTAGGGAACAGACACCCTAATTGACGCGAATCCTAAAGATAGATCTATTGGGCCTAACAAACCCCATCCAAAGTACCGGATGCTTTAGTACTTCGAAATTTATATCATATCCGAAAGGTGTCCCGGAATGATGGGGATATTCTTATATATGCATCTTGTTAATGTCAGTTACCAGGTGTTCACCATATGAATGATTTTTATCTCTATGTATGGGATGTGTATTGAAATATGAAATCTTGTGGTCTATTATTATGATTTGATATATATAGGTTAAACCTATAACTCACCAACATTTTTGTTGACGTTTTAAGCATGTTTATTCTCAGGTGATTATTAAGAGCTTCCGCTGTCGCATACTTAAATAAGGACGAGATTTGGAGTCCATGCTTGTATGATATTGTGTAAAAACTGCATTCAAGAAACTTATTTTGTTGTAACATATTTGTATTGTAAACCATTATGTAATGGTCGTGTGTAAACAGGATATTTTAGATTATCATTATTTGATAATCTACATAAAGCTTTTTAAACCTTTATTGATGAAATAAAGGTTATGGTTTGTTTTAAAATGAATGCAGTCTTTGAAAAACGTCTCATATAGAGGTCAAAACCTCGCAACGAAATCAATTAATATGGAACGTTTTTAATCAATAAGAACGGGACATTTCATTAGAGAACCAGAAATTGCATTAGTGTGTCTTATCGAGTTTGTTAGGATGCATTAGTGAGCCTGGACTTCGACCGTGTTTTCTTTAAAAACGATTGCTTAACACTTTTTGTTGGAAACTACAAATTGTTAACATGTAAATATTATGTGATATATTAATCTCTTAACGTGTTTGATATTGTGTGATAGATGTCTACCTCTAGTATAAATCCAATCGACTCACCTAATAATAATGAAGAATCGAATATATATTGGGAAGATTCACAAATTCCCGAAGAGGAACCTGAAGAAGAAGAACCGGAAGAAGAGGAACCGAAAGAAGAGGAACCGGAAGAAGAAGAGGTTCCAGAGGAGGAAATATTAGGAATCACATAAAAACCGATAATTAAAAGAAAATTCTCAACCAATGGACCAAAGTTGAAAATGGTCAATGGTGTTTCCGCTGAGGAAGCAAAATATTGGGAAAATTACCAATTTTCTGATGAATCGTATCCCGATGAGGATTCCGATGATGTTATAGAAATTACCCTGACCTAATTTGAAAAAGTAAAAGAAAACAATAAGGGAAAAGGCATCAAAATAGAGAAACCTAATTCTAACCCCGATGAACTTTATGTTAACATGAAATATCCCGATGGGAAATACCGTCAACACCCGTATTTCTTAAGTTTTAACTATAACCCGGGGACATCTAAGCCACCAGGTTTTTCTAAACCATTTGTGAAAATGATGGCTCGTATTAGAGGAGCACCATATATCCCTAGGAAATTAGTGAAACGAACCAAGTTCGAGGAGGAATAAACAAGTGAGTCGGAATAAAGAGTTGTAATCATGTTGTGTAATATATGTATTATAGTATGCTTGTACTTTTTGTTATATGTAAAAATTGCTTCTATTGCTTGTTAATGATCTCTTACGAATCCAATCTTCGTCTATTTTACAGTATAAAAACACAAAATGGGTGTTAAGGATAGACGACCAAATATTTTAGAAGACCTACCAGGGGATATGATTGATGAAATCTTGTCTAGAGTCGGTCATAATTCATCGGCACAATTATTTATGGCGAAATTAGTTTGTCGAACATTTGAAAGACGTTACAGGCATGCCTTAGTTTATAAAAGGCTTTCCTTTGAAAGATGGGGTATATCACATTGGGGAGACCTTAAGTTACGCCGTGTTTTCTTTAAGGCATTAAGTGCTGGGAACCCAAATGCAATTTTACGCTATGGGTTAAGAACCTATTTTGACTCCACATATCCCAACATAGGACTTCGTTCTTTAGAAAGGGCTTCTAACATGCAACTTAAGGAAGCATGTTATGTTCATGCGTTAGTGATGTTCGCTTCTCACCAAAGTGAGAAAAAAAATCGGATTACAACTGTTAAATAAAACATTCCCACAAGTGACGGATTCAGTAGTTGGGGTGAGAAACAAGGTTTTTAGATTGTTACGGGGCTGTTGGACATTACGTAACCTGTTGATGCATTTTATGTAAGTCCCTAGACATCTAACCCACGTCCATTGCAGGTACTACAATTTACAGGCTACCATGATGGCTTGTTATTATCCTATCTGTGTTTGTATGTGGTTACAGGTACTGCAGGAATGCGATAAGGATGTTTGACTATGTTAGACTTAGTCAGACGTACGAGTGAAGCATCACTCGTACGGCTGACAGGCTCATACGCACGGTTGATGCTGAGCTAAGTCACAATTATAACCTAAATGATATGACACGAGTGAGTGATCACCCATACGGCTGAGAAAGCCAACTCGTACATGTGATGGATGACTCGCACGAGTGAGTCAACAACAGGGGTATATAAGTGTTATGTTCTTCATTTTAGGTTAAACCTCTCATTTTACACACACATCACTTAGATCTGGTTTGCCTAATCCGATTCTCTCTCAACCCAAATCACTCAAGAGGTGAATAACAGCTCTAGGTGTCACAATCATTTTGTGGTTTGACTAAATTAATCCCAAAAAGCTTCACATATTCACTAGTTATGGGCTGATTCACTAATTTTGCCTTTGTGTGAATTAAACCTGTTGATTTCGAAGTTCCTAGTCATGTTTCATCATTAGTATCAGAGCATTGGTTGTGATTTCAACATCATCTAGTGATTTTTGGTGATTAAAGAGTTTGTTATTTTGGGTTTTTGAGTTTTAGAGTGATTTTGATAAAAAAGGAATCATTTTTACGTGTGTAATTGTGATTAGAGAGTGTGTTTATGTTAGTTTAATGCTAATCCAGCTTGTGGACGAAGAAATTGAGGTTTAGCATTAATTTCTAGGGTTTTAGAGTGATTTAGGGTTAACAGCTGTTCACACGAGTGGGTCAAAGTTTCTTGCTCACATGTACGTTTGACCAAACAGTTGACATCACTCGTGAACTCACACTCACAGTTTAGCATAACCTTTTAAGGTTAAGTAACTACAGTCTGATCACACGAGTGATCAAACGATTAACTCTGACACGTACGAGTAATCATACGGGTGATCATCACTCGCACGTCTGAGGATAAGTGATTGGTTCTTTTAGTTGGTTTAGTCAAACGTACGCTTAAGTAGTGACTCGCACGCTTGATTCGCGACACGTATGGTTGATACTGTCAAACGTACGGTTGATATCCTGAACCGCACGGTTTACCCTTTGGTAAAATTTTCAATAATGTTTAATTCAAACAACTACGCGTTGGTCGTACCGTTAGTTCAGAGTATTACGAATATGACTAAATGATTACTCCTTGCTGAGAGTGAATCCGGAAGTGGTACGAAATGTCCGAGGTTAATGAATATGGATAACTATTCCACTTGGAAGTCGAGATTTAAGATTTGGTCTGATGGTCAGGACACGAAGCTTTGGAAGTACATTGAAACCGAATTTTAATGGCCAAGTTCACCTGTTACAAATGAATTATATACGTTGCATAATATGCCTTCGGAAGAACGTGAAGAGTATAACTTGGAGAAAAAGATGTACTGTAACTTGACGAGTGCTCTTGATGGTCCGATTTTCCATCAATTTCTGTGTCATGGTAACTCATTCAAGATATGGGAAGCACTTCGTACTTTCAATGAAGGAAATACATCTTACAGAACTAGAAAAGGTTTAGAATTGAAAGCTGAGTTTGATCGTTTTCACTGGCAAGTCGGGGAATCTATTACAAAATTGGTTGAAAGATATCGTCATTTGCTAGCTGAACTACATAAGCATGATGTGACCATTGCTGAAAAAGACAAAGTAACATGTCTAGCTGGAGCATTACCTTTAGAATGGAATGGTTTCGTATTAACTATGAAAACCAGTGGAGAACTAGATACTGCTACAGTGAACTCGTTTATTGCAAGACTTCAGGAAGAAGAACTAGAATTGTTAAACAAAGTCAAGAGGTCTAAACAAGTTTAAGACACGAAAATGTATTGTCCAAATGGTTACACACCGCCTAAGTCAGCTCATGCACTATTTCAAACAGCTTTTGCTACGAATAATCAGAATATGTATGATTTGAATGTTAGTAGTGCACCTATTCAACAACCTTCGTATCCAACACAAGCTTCACCATGTTCTCTTAATACTCAATCACAGCCTACTTCCAACACTACATAGTCATCTACACCGACTGCATCAGATGTTCTTTCTGCATTTAAGATTGAAAAAATAAGAAAAGCCGGGAAAGAAAAGATTAGTGAAGATATAGCTTTGTTGTAAAGCCTTGTTAATTCTTATGATAATTATCTTGATGGCCGTGTGGGTAACATTCATCTAACAACAGAAGATTATCATCAACTAGATAAAGATGAAGCAGAAAAGATGCATATTATGTGGGGTATGGCAAATCTTGTGAGAAGAGCAAGAGATTACGAAGAGCGAACTGTAAAACCGATCAGTCTGACCAAAGATACAAAAATGGGTTTTGATATGAATACTGTTACTTGTTACAACTGTGAAGAATTAGGTTATTTTTCAAGACAGTGCACAAAACAGAAGAAGCAGGGTAATCGTAATCCGTCCAAGAATCAGAACTACAGTTCTCAGAGTCAAACTACAAAATGTGAGATTTACATTACTGATAAAGTAAATGAAGTTGAAACAGCAGAAAGTCCGAACAAAGCTTTGGTTGTCATTCATGGAGACGATGATGATTGGTCTATCAAATTGAATGTAGATGATCAACAACCTAAAGCTAACATGGCTAAGATCACTGAATTTGAGGCAGATTGTGTTATTGATCAGAATTTAGTTGAGAAGCTGACTGATCATGCTGAAAGAGCTGAAAGATTGTCTCGAACAATTCAGAAAGAGAAGATTCAGAAACAGGTTAAAGACAAATTCAAGAAGGCACGTGATTCAGTTCCTCGTACACCTGAATCTGGAAGTGTTTCACCCACATCGTCAGAGGACTACTACTTCAACAGTTGGAAGGATAAATATGGTGATACCTCAGTGTTTGAAGAAAGTCTAGATGCTGATTAAAGTAAAGAAACCTTGGTTGATGCTGATAAAGAACTAGACGAATGGGGTAAAATGATTTCCGAAGAGTTGGAAATGTTAGTTCTTATGGGTGAAGGTTCAGATGTTGAGAGTGAAAGCTCCGAAGATGATGATTCAGACAAGAAGTCAGACTCAGAAGTTGAAAATGAAACTATTATTACTGGAGTTAACCAAGCTGTTTTTGAAGCTTTGAACAAGCAAGCAGTACACTTACTAAAGAGTTGCTTATCAAAAAGTGATATTGAGAAGGTCTCTGGGTTAACTAAAGCAAAAGATATTTGGGACAGACTTGAGCAGATTCATTTGGGTAAAGATGTTGACACATTAGAGTTCCTTATAGACTCGTCAGAATCAGAAGATGAGCTCGATGATGGGAAGAAGACAGATTACTTTGCATTTATGGCCGAGACTTCTTCATCAAATAACACTCAACAGGTATCTTCTGATCCATCTACTGTTATTGAATGTGTTAAATGCGCTGAATCTAAGGTAACAATAGATAATTTAACAAAGGCATATGCGGAGATGAAAGAAAAATGGCACGCAGACCATGTGACCACTAAGGTTGAAAATGAATTGAAAGAGTAAATCAAAGTTTATAAATAACAACTTCACGATCTTAAATGTTATAACTTTGACATAAATCAAGCTTTAGTTAAACGTGTTGATATAATTAATGAACTAAAGAAAGAAAATGAATGCGTTAAAGCTGATTTAGAAGAAATTTCAATTAAAATGAAGTGTTGGGCAAGTGCATCACAATGGAATGCATTAATGGTGGAACTTAATGAAATGTCCCGTTCTTATTGATTAAAAACGTTCCATATTAATTGATTTCGTTGCGAGGTTTTGACCTCTATATGAGACGTTTTTCAAAGACTGCATTCATTTTTAAAACAAACCATAACCTTTATTTTATAAATAAAGGTTTAAAAAGCTTTACGTAGATTATCAAATAATGATAATCTAAAATATCCTGTTTACACACGACCATTACATAATGGTTTACAATATAAATATGTTACAACAAAATAAGTTTCTTGAATGCAGTTTTTACACAATATCATACAAGCATGGACTCCAAATCTCGTCCTTATTTAAGTATGCGACAGCGAAAGCTCTTAATAATCACCTGAGAATAAACATGCTTAAAACGACAACAAAAATATTGGTGAGTTATAGGTTTAACCTATATATATCAAATCATAATAATAGACCACAAGATTTCATATTTCAATACACATCCCATACATAGAGATAAAAATCATTCATATGGTGAACACCTGGTAACCGACATTAACAAGATGCATATATAAGAATATCTCCATCATTCCAGGACACCCTTCTGATATGATATAAATTTTGAAGTACTAAAGCATCCGGTACTTTGGATGGGGTTTGTTAGGCCCAATAGATCTATCTTTAGGATTCGCGTCAATTAGGATGTCTGTTCCCTAATTCTTAGATTACCAGACTTAATAAAAAGGGGCATATTCGATTTCGATAATTCAACCATAGAATGTAGTTTCACGTACTTGTGTCTATTTTGTAAATCATTTATAAAACCTGCATGTATTCTCATCCCAAAAATATTAGATTTTAAAAGTGGGACTATAACTCACTTTCACAGATTTTTACTTCGTCGAGAAGTAAGACTTGGCCACTGTTGATTCACGAACCTATAACAATATATACATATATATTAAAGTATGTTCAAAATATATTTACAACACTTTTAATATATTTTGATGTTTTAAGTTTATTAAGTCAGCTGTCCTCGTTAGTAACCTACAACTAGTTGTCCACAGTTAGATGTACAGAAATAAATCGATAAATATTATCTTGAATCAATCCACGACCCAGTGTATACATATCTCAGTATTGATCACAACTCAAACTATATATATTTTGGAATCAACCTCAACCCTGTATAGCTAACTCCAACATTCACATATAGAGTGTCTATGGTTGTTCCGAAATATATATAGATGTGTCGACATGATAGGTTAAAATATTGTATACGTGTCTATGGTATCTCAAGATTACATAATATACAATACAAGTTGATTAAGTTATGGTTGTAATAGATTTGTTACCAATTTTCACGTAGCTAAAATGAGAAAAATTATCCAATCTTGTTTTACCCATAACTTCTTCATTTTAAATCCGTTTTGAGTGAATCAAATTGCTATGGTTTCATATTGAACTCTATTTTATGAATCTAAACAGAAAAAGTATAGGTTTATAGTCAGAAAAATAAGTTACAAGTCGTTTTTGTAAAGGTAGTCATTTCAGTCGAAAGAACGATGTCTAGATGACCATTTTAGAAAACATACTTCCACTTTGAGTTTAACCATAATTTTTGGATAAAGTTTCATGTTCATAATAAAAATCATTTTCTCAGAATAACAACTTTTAAATCAAAGTTTATCATAGTTTTTAATTAACTAACCCAAAACAGCCCGCGGTGTTACTACGACGGCGTAAATCCGGTTTTATGGTGTTTTTCGTGTTTCCAGGTTTTAAATCATTAAGTTAGCATATCATATAGATATAGAACATGTGTTTAGTTAATTTTAAAAGTCAAGTTAGAAGGATTAACTTTTGTTTGCGAACAAGTTTAGAATTAACTAAACTATGTTCTAGTGATTACGAGTTTAAACCTTCGAATAAGATAGTTTTATATATATGAATCGAATGATGTTATGAACATCATTACTACCTTAAGTTTAGTAGGTAAACCTACTGGAAGTGACAAGAAATGATCTAGCTTCAAAGGATCTTAGATGGCTTGAAAGTTCTTGAAGTAGGATCATGACACAAAAACAAGTTCAAGTAAGATTTTTACTCGAATTAAGATAGTTTATAGTTATAGAAATTGAATCAAAGTTTGAATATGAATATTAACTTGAATAAGAAAGATAACCTACTATATATAACAAAGGTTTCTAGATCTTAGATGATTACTTGGAATGGATTAGAAAGCTTGGAAGTAAATTAGTAAACTTGAAGGGATTTTTGAAGTGTTCTTGAAGTGTTCTTCCGATGATGATTATAGTTTGATTCTTGAAGTGATTTTTGATGAAGATGATGATTAACTACTGGAAAAATACATTCATAATAGTGTGTGTGTGTTGAGAGAGAATTAGAAAGAGAATTGGAAGTGAAATGGAGTGAATGATGAGTGGTAATTGGTGAGTGGTGAGTGGGGTTAAAAGGAGTTCTAGTTAGTTGACTAGCTCATGGTAGAAGTTAAAATTGATTAGTCATACATGACATAATCAAGAGTGGAATCCCATGCTAGTTCCTATTGGTATATACCCATAGTAAGTACGTTTTGAAGCTGTGTATAATACGGGTAAGAATACGACTAGAATTCTTGATGAAAGAAAAGAATGGGAAAGTAACTGTAACCATTTTTGTTAAGTATGAGTGTTTTGATATATGTCTTGAAGTCTTACAAAAGTATTTTAATACATCTAAATACACTACATGTATATACATTTTAACTGAGTCGTTAAGTCATCGTTAGTCGTTACATGTAAGTGTTGTTTTGAAACCTTTAAGTTAACGATCTCAACTAATGTTGTTAATCCATTGTTTATTATATCTAATGAGATGTTAAATTATTATATTATCATGATATTATGATATATTATAATATCTTAATATGATATATATACATTTAAATTTCGTTACAACGATAATCGTTACATATATGTCTCGTTTCGAAATCCTTAAGTTAGTAGTCTTGTTTATATGTATATAACTCATTGTTAATATACTTATGGAGATACTTACTTATAATAATCTCATGTTAACCATATGTATATCCATATATATATCGTCATGTCGTTTTTACAAGTTTTAACGTTCGTGAATCGCCGGTCAACTTGGGTGGTCAATTGTCTATATGAAACATATTTCAATTAATCAAGTCTTAACAAGTTTGATTGCTTAACATGTTGGAAACATTTAATCATGTAAATATCAATCTCAATTAATATATATAAACATGGAAAAGTTCGGGTCACTACAGTACCTACCCGTTAAATAAATTTCGTCCCGAAATTTTAAGCTGTTGAAGGTGTTGACGAATCTTCTGGAAATAGATGCGGGTATTTCTTCTTCATCTGATCTTCACGCTCCCAGGTGAACTCGGGTCCTCTACAAGCATTCCATCGAACCTTAATAATTGGTATCTTGTTTTGCTTAAGTCTTTTAACCTCACGATCCATTATTTCGACGGGTTCTTCGATGAATTGGAGTTTTTCGTTGATTTGGATTTCATCTAACGGAATAGTGAGATCTTCTTTAGCAAAACATTTCTTCAAATTCGAGACGTGAAAAGTGTTATGTACAGCCACGAGTTGTTGAGGTAACTCAAGTCGGTAAGCTACTGGTCCGACACGATCAATAATCTTGAATGGTCCAATATACCTTGGATTTAATTTCCCTCGTTTACCAAATCAAACAACGCCTTTCCAAGGTGCAACTTTAAGCATGACCATCTCTCCAATTTCAAATTCTATATCTTTTCTTTTAATGTCAGCGTAGCTCTTTTGTCGACTTTGGGCGGTTTTCAACCGTTGTTGAATTTGGATGATCTTCTCGGTAGTTTCTTGTATAATCTCCGGACCCGTAATCTGTCTATCCCCCACTTCACTCCAACAAATAAGAGACCTGCACTTTCTACCATAAAGTGCTTCAAACGGCGCCATCTCAATGCTTGAATGGTAGCTGTTGTTGTAGGAAAATTCTGCTAACGGTAGATGTCGATCCCAACTGTTTCCGAAATCAATAACACATGCTCGTAGCATGTCTTCAAGCGTTTGTATCGTCCTTTCGCTCTGCCCATCAGTTTGTGGATGATAGGCAGTACTCATGTCTAGACGAGTTCCTAATGCTTGCTGTAATGTCTGCCAGAATCTTGAAATAAATCTGCCATCCCTATCAGAGATAATAGAGATTGGTATTCCATGTCTGGAGACGACTTCCTTCAAATACAGTCGTGCTAACTTCTCCATCTTGTCATCTTCTCTTATTGGCAGGAAGTGTGCTGATTTGGTGAGACGATCAACTATTACCCAAATAGTATCAAAACCACTTGCAGTCCTTGGCAATTTAGTGATGAAATCCATGGTAATGTTTTCCCATTTCCATTCCGGGATTTCGGGTTGTTGAAGTAGACCTGATGGTTTCTGATGCTCAGCTTTGACCTTAGAACACGTCAAACATTCTCCTACATATTTAGCAACATCGGCTTTCATATCCGGCCACCAAAAATGTTTCTTGAGATCCTTGTACATCTTCCTCGTTCCAGGATGTATTGAGTATCTGGTTATATGAGCTTCTCTAAGTACCATTTCTCTCATATCTCCAAATTTTGGTACCCAAATCCTTTCAGCCCTATACCGGGTTCCGTCTTCCCGAATATTAAGATGCTTCTCCGATCCTTTGGGTATTTCATCCTTTAAATTTCCCTCTTTTAAAACTCCTTGTTGCGCCTCCTTTATTTGAGTAGTAAGGTTATTATGAATCATTATATTCATAGATTTTACTCGAATGGGTTCTCTGTCCTTCCTGCTCAAGGCATCGGCTACCACATTTGCCTTCCCCGGGTGGTAACGAATCTCAAAGTCATAATCGTTCAATAATTCAATCCACCTACGCTGCCTCATATTCAGTTGTTTCTAATTAAATATGTGTTGAAGACTTTTGTGGTCGGTATATATAATACTTTTGACCCCATATAAGTAGTGCCTCCAAGTCTTTAATGCAAAAACAACCGCTCCTAATTCCAAATCATGCGTCGTATAATTTTGTTCGTGAATCTTCAATTGTCTAGACGCATAAGCAATCACCTTCGTTCGTTGCATTAATACACAACCGAGACCTTGCTTTGATACGTCACAATAAATCACAAAATCATCATTCCCTTCAGGCAATGACAATATAGGTGCTGTAGTTAGCTTTTTCTTCAATAACTGAAACGCTTTCTCTTGTTCATCATTCCATTCAAATTTCTTCCCTTTATGCGTTAATGCAGTCAAGGGTTTTGCTATTCTGGAAAAGTCTTGGATGAACCTTCTGTAGTAACCAGCTAGTCCTAAAAACTGGCGTATGTGTTTCGGAGTTTTCGGGGTTTCCCACTTTTCATCAGTTTCTATCTTTGCCGGATCCACCTTAATACCTTCTTTGTTCACTATGTGACCGAGGAATTGAACTTCTTCCAACCAAAATGCACACTTTGAAAACTTAGCGTACAATTCTTCCTTCCTCAATACTTCTAACACCTTTCTCAAATGTTCACCGTGTTCTTGGTCATTCTTTGAGTAAATAAGTATGTCATCAATGAAAACAATGACAAACTTGTCAAGGTATGGTCCACACACTCGGTTCATAAGGTCCATGAACACAGCTGGTGCATTAGTTAAACCAAATGGCATGACCATAAACTCGTAATGACCGTAACGTGTTCTGAAAGCAGTCTTTGGAATATCATCTTCTTTCACCCGCATTTGATGATACCCGGAACGTAAATCAATCTTTGAATAAACAGACGAGCCTTGTAGTTGATCAAATAAGTCGTCGATTCTCGGTAGTGGGTAGCGGTTCTTGATGGTAAGTTTGTTCAACTCTCGGTAGTCGATACACAACCTGAATGTACCATCTTTCTTCTTGACAAACAAAACAGGAGCTCCCCACGGTGATGTGCTTGGTCGAATGAAACCACGCTCTAAAAGTTCTTGTAATTGGCTTTGCAATTCTTTCATCTCGCTGGGTGCGATTCTGTAAGGAGCACGAGCTATTGGTGCAGCTCCTGGTACAAGATCTATTTGAAATTCAACGGATCGATGTGGGGGTAATCCCGGTAATTCTTTCGGAAATACATCGGGAAATTCTTTTGCGACGGGAACATCATTGATGCTCTTTTCTTCAGTTTGTACTTTCTCGACGTGTGCTAGAACAGTATAGCAACCTTTTCTTATTAGTTTTTGTGCCTTCAAATTACTAATAAGATGTAGCTTCGTGTTGCCCTTTTCTCCGTACACCATTATGGGTTTTCCTTTTTCTCGTATAATGCGAATTGCATTTTTGTAACAAGCGATCTCTGCTTTCACTTCTTTCAACCAGTCCATACCGATTATCACATCAAAACTCCCTAACTCTACTGGTATCAAATCAATCTTAAATGTTTCGCTAACTAGTTTAATTTCTCGATTCCGACATATATTATCTGCTGAAATTAATTTACCATTTGCTAATTCGAGTAAAAATTTACTATCCAAAGGCGTCAATGGACAACCTAATTTAGCACAAAAATCTTTACTCATATAGCTTCTATCCGCACCCGAATCAAATAAAACGTAAGCAGATTTATTGTCAATAAGAAACGTACCCGTAACAAGCTCTGGGTCTTCCTGTGCCTCTGCCGCATTAATATTGAAAACTCTTCTGCGGCCTTGTCCATTCGTGTTCTCCTGGTTCGGGCAATTTCTAATAATGTGGCCCGGTTTTCCACATTTATAACAAACTACATTGGAATAACTTGCTCCGACACTACTTCCTCCGCCATTACTCGTTCCGACACCATTTGTTCCTTTCGTTCTATTAACCCCTGGTCCGTAGACCTCACACTTCGCTGCGCTATGACTATTTCTTTTACACTTGTTGCAAAATTTGGTGCAGAACCCCGAGTGATACTTTTCAGACCTTTGGCATAGCTGCTTCTGATTGTTATTTTTGTTGCGGTTATTATTGTTGTTGGGATGATTGTTGTAGTTGTTGTTGTTGTTGTTGTTGTTGTTGTTGGGCCGTTTGTTGTAGTTGCGATTGATGTTGCGATTGTTGGGATAATTGTTGCGATTATTGTTGTAATTGCTGTTGTTGTTGTATTGGTGATTCTTATCACCGTTTTCCTCCCACTTTCTTTTGACTTGCTTCACATTGGCCTCTTCAGCAGTCTGTTCTTTAATTCTTTCTTCAATCTGGTTCATTAGTTTGTGAGCCATTCTACATGCCTGTTGTATGGAGGCGGGCTCGTGTGAACTTATATCTTCTTGGATTATTTCCGGTAATCCTTTCACAAACGCGTCGATCTTCTCTTCCTCATCTTCGAATGCTCCCGGACACAATAGGCACAATTCTGTGAATCGTCTTTTGTACGTGGTAATATCAGATCTTTGGGTTCGTAACCCTCTAAGTTCTGTCTTAAGCTTATTGACCTCGGTTCTGGGACGGTACTTCTCGTTCATCAAGTGCTTGAATGCTGACCACGGTAGTGCGTACGCATCGTCTTGTCCCACTTGCTCTAGATAGGTATTCCACCATGTTAACGCAGAACCTGTGAAGGTATGCGTAGCATACTTTACTTTGTCCTCTTCAGTACACTTACTTATGGCAAACACCGATTCGACCTTCTCGGTCCACCGTTTCAATCCGATCGGTCCTTCGGTTCCATCAAATTCCAAAGGTTTGCAGGCAGTGAATTCTTTGTAGGTGCATCCTACACGATTTCCTGTACTGCTAGATCCAAGGTTATTGTTGGTATGTAGCGCAACCTGTACTGCGGCTATGTTTGAAGCTAGAAAAGTACAGAATTCCTCTTCATTCATATTCACGGTGTGTCGAGTAGTCGGTGCCATTTCCTTCAAAATAGTCAAATGGAACAAGTTAATCATACAGAATATTAAGAGTAGTTAATAGTATTTCGTAGCATAATATGAACTCATTTATAAAAGCTTTTTCTTCATATTAGCGTTTTATAAGTTTAAATTCGGGTAGTACCTACCCGTTAAGTTCATACTTAGTAGCTAATATACAATTCAACTACTACAATTCTATATGAAAAACTGATTATAATAATATTTCGCGTTCAAACTTTTATACAATATTTTACAAACTTACAATACCGCTTATTTTACATAAAGCATGATATATAGCACACAATAACTTTGATACAAGATAGTTGTGAAGATAATTCTAGCTAGTACACAAGTCGTTCAGCAAAGGCAATAAAGACACGTAATTCATACGTCCAGAAACAAGTCATGCATTCTGGTTTTACTAGGACTACTTCCCATCCTTGGTCTTGTGGAACATAACCGTCATGGCCGTTGATAAGACAGCGTGTTGTAACGTCGTCAAAGGGACGAGGGTTACGTAATGTCCAACAGTCCCGTAACAATCTAAAAGCCTCATTTCTTACCCCAATTACCGACTCCGTCACTTGTGGGAACGTTTTGTTTAATAGTTGTAGCCCGATGTTCTTGTTCTCACTTTGGTGAGAAGCGAACATTACTAATCCGTAAGCATAACATGCTTCTTTATGTTGCATGTTAGAAGCTTTTTCTAAATCACGAAGTCCAATATTCGGATATATTGAGTCAAAATAATTTCTTAACCCATTGCGTAAAATAGCATTTGGGTTCCCCGCAATATATGCGTCAAAGTAAACACATCGTAACTTATGGATTTCCCAATGTGATATCCCCCATCTTTCAAACGAAAGCCTTTTATAAACCAAGGCATTCTTGGAACGTTCTTCGAATGTCTTACAAACTGATCTCGCCTTAAATAGTTGTGCCGAAGAATTATGACTGACTCTAGACAAGATTTCATCAATCATGTCTCCGGGTAGGTCTCTTAAAATATTGGGTTGTCTATCCATTTTGTGTTTTTATACTGTAAAATAGACAAGAGTTAGATTCATAAAAAAAATACTTATTAATACCAGCAATTTTTACATATATCATAAAGCGTAAGCACACTATATTACTTATATTACACCACACGAATACAACTATCTTATTCCGACTCGCTTGTTTTTTCTTCTTCGGTTTTGGTTCGTTTTGCCAAGTTTCTAGGGATATATGATGTTCCCCTAATACGAGCCGTCGTTATCCACATTGGTTTAGAAAAACCTGGTGGTTTAGAGGTTCCCGGGTCATTGTTACAACTTAAGGACTTCGGGGGTTGACGATACATATAAAGTTCATCGAGGTTGGAATTAGATTTCTCTATTTTTATGCCATTTCCCTTATTATTTTATTTTGCCTTTTTAAATTCAGTTGGGGTACTTTCTATAACATTATCGGAATTCTCGTCAGAATCCGATTCATCGGAGAATTGGTAATCCTCCCAATATTTTGCTTCCTTAGCGGAAACACCATTGACCATAATTAACCTTGGTCGGTTGGTTGAGGATTTTCTTTTACTTAACCGTTTTATTATTTCCCCCACCGGTTCTATTTCTTCATCCGGTTCCGATTCTTCTTCCGGTTCCGATTCTTCTTTCGGTTCCGACTCTTCTTCCGGTTCCTCTTCGGGAACTTGTGAATCAGTCCACGAATC
Source organism: Rutidosis leptorrhynchoides (assembly GCF_046630445.1). NCBI lineage: Eukaryota > Viridiplantae > Streptophyta > Magnoliopsida > Asterales > Asteraceae > Rutidosis > Rutidosis leptorrhynchoides. The sequence continues at coordinate 303,897,332 of NC_092335.1, read as the reverse complement.
ATTCCAATTTACATTTGACTCTTCATTATTATTAGGTGAGTCAATGGGACTTGTTCTAGAGGTAGACATCTATCATATAATATCAAACACGTTAAGAGATTAATATATCACATAATATTCACATGTTAAAAATATATAGTTTCCAACAAAATTTGTTAAGCAATCATTTTTCAAGTAAACACGGTCGAAGTCCAGACTCACTAATGCATCCTAACAAACTAGATAAGACACACTAATGCAAAATTCTGGTTCTCTAAGACCAACGCTCTGATACCAACTGAAATGTCCCGTTTTTATTGATTAAAAACGTTCCATATTAATTGATTTCGTTGCGAGGTTTTGACCTCTATATGAGACGTTTTTCAAAGACTGCATTCATTTTTAAAACAAACCATAACCTTTATTTCATAAATAAAGGTTTAAAAAGCTTTACGTAGATTATCAAATAATGATAATCTAAAATATCCTGTTTACACACGACCATTACATAATGGTTTACAATACAAATATGTTACAACAAAATAAGTTTCTTGAATGCAGTTTTTACACAATATCATACAAGCATGGACTCCAAATCTCGTCCTTATTTAAGTATGCGACAGCGGAAGCTCTTAATAATCACCTGAGAATAAACATACTTAAAACGTCAACAAAAATGTTGGTGAGTTATAGGTTTAACCTATATATATCAAATCATAATAATAGACCACAAGATTTCATATTTCAATACACATCCCATACATAGAGATAAAAATCATTCATATGGTGAACACCTGGTAACCGACATTAACAAGATGCATATATAAGAATATCCCCATCATTCCAGGACACCCTTCGGATATGATATAAATTTCGAAGTACTAAAGCATCCGGTACTTTGGATGGGGTTTGTTAGGCCCAATAGATCTATCTTTAGGATTCGCGTCAATTAGGGTGTCTGTTCCCTAATTCTTAGATTACCAGACTTAATAAAAAGGGGCATGTTCGATTTCGATAATTCAACCATAGAATGTAGTTTCACGTACTTGTGTCTATTTTGTAAATCATTTATAAAACCTGCATGTATTCTCATCCCAAAAATATTAGATTTTAAAAGTGGGACTATAACTCACTTTCACAGATTTTTACTTCGTCGAGAAGTAAGACTTGGCCACTGTTGATTCACGAACCTATAACAATATATACATATATATTAAAGTATGATCAAAATATATTTACAACACTTTTAATATATTTTGATGTTTTAAGTTTATTAAGTCAGCTGTCCTCGTTAGTAACCTACAACTAGTTGTCCACAGTTAGATGTACAGAAATAAATCGATAAATATTATCTTGAATCAATCCACGACCCAGTGTATACGTATCTCAGTATTGATCACAACTCAAACTATATATATTTTGGAATCAACCTCAACCCTGTATAGCTAACTCCAACATTCACATATAGAGTGTCTATGGTTGTTCCGAAATATATATAGATGTGTTGACATGATAGGTCGAAACATTGTATACGTGTCTATGGTATCTCAAGATTACATAATATACAATACAAGTTGATTAAGTTATGGTTGTAATATATTTGTTACCAATTTTCACGTAGCTAAAATGAGAAAAATTATCCAATCTTGTTTTACCCATAACTTCTTCATTTTAAATCCGTTTTGAGTGAATCAAATTGCTATGGTTTCATATTGAACTCTATTTTATGAATCTAAACAGAAAAAGTATAGGTTTATAGTCGGAAAAATAAGTTACAAGTCGTTTTTGTAAAGGTAGTCATTTCAGTCGAAAGAACGACGTCTAGATGACCATTTTAGAAAACATACTTCCACTTTGAGTTTAACCATAATTTTTGGATATAGTTTCATGTTCATAATAAAAATCATTTTCTCAAACTAACAACTTTTAAATCAAAGTTTATCATAGTTTTTAATTAACTAACCCAAAACAGCCCGCGGTGTTACTACGACGGCGTAAATCCGGTTTTACGGTGTTTTTCGTGTTTCCAGGTTTTAAATCATTAAGTTAGCATATCATATAGATATAGAAAATGTGTTTAGTTAATTTTAAAAGTCAAGTTAGAAGGATTAACTTTTATTTGCGAACAAGTTTAGAATTAACTAAACTATGTTCTAGTGATTACGAGTTTAAACCTTCGAATAAGATAGTTTTATATATATGAATCGAATGATGTTATGAACATCATTAATACCTCAAGTTTAGTAGGTAAACCTACTGGAAGTGACAAGAAATGATCTAGCTTCAAAGGATCTTGGATGGCTTGAAAGTTCTTGAAGTAGGATCATGACACAAAAACAAGTTCAAGTAAGATTTTTACTCGAATTAAGATAGTTTATAGTTATAGAAATTGAATCAAAGTTTGAATATGAATATTACCTTGAATAAGAAAGATAACCTACTGTATATAACAAAGGTTTCTTGATCTTAGATGATTACTTGGAATGGATTAGAAAGCTTGGAAGTAAATTAGTAAACTTGAAGGGATTTTTGAAGTGTTCTTGAAGTGTTCTTCCTATGATGATTATAGCTTGATTCTTGAAGTGATTTTTGATGAAGATGATGATTAACTACTGAAAAAATACGTTCATAATAGTGTGTGTGTGTTGAGAGAGAATTAGAAAGAGAATTGGAAGTGAAATGGAGTGAATGATGAGTGGTAATTGGTGAGTGGGGTTAAAAGGAGTTCTAGTTAGTTGACTAGCTCATGGTAGAAGTTAAAATTGATTAGTCATACATGACATAATCAAGAGTGGAATCCCATGCTAGTTCCTATTGGTATATACCAATAGTAAGTACGTTTTGAAGCTGTGTATAATACGGGTAAGAATACGACTAGAATTCTTGATGAAAGAAAAGAATGGGAAAGTAACTGTAACCATTTTCGTTAAGTATGAGTGTTTTGATATATGTCTTGAAGTCTTCCAAAAGTATTTTAATACATCTAAATACACTACATGTATATACATTTTAATTGAGTCGTTAAGTCATCGTTAGTCGTTATATGTAAGTGTTGTTTTGAAACCTTTAAGTTAACGATCTCAATTAATGTTGTTAACCCATTGTTTATTATATCTAATGAGATGTTAAATTATTATATTATCATGATATTATGATATATTAATATATCTTAATATGATATATATACATTTAAATGTCGTTACAACGATAATCGTTACATATATGTCTCGTTTCGAAATCCTTAAGTTAGTAGTCTTGTTTATATGTATATAACTCATTGTTAATATATTTATGGAGATACTTACTTATCATAATCTCATGTTAACCATATGTATATCCATATATATATCGTCATGTCGTTTTTACAAGTTTTAACGTTCGTGAATCGCCGGTCAACTTGGGTGGTCAATTGTCTATATGAAACATATTTCAATTAATCAAGTCTTAACAAGTTTGATTGCTTAACATGATGGAAACATTTAATCATATAAATATCAATCTCAATTAATATATATAAACATGGAAAAGTTCGGGTCACTACACTTAATGACACCAAGGGAAAGGGTATTGGATATAGTTCTGCATCTCCTCCTTTTCAGAACACATTTGTTAATGCAAACGTAGTTGACAGTCTACCAGAAGATTGTATTCCTCCTAGTTATGAAGATTATGTTGAAAAGAATAAAAAATGTAGTTTAACTAAGAATACAACTTCTGATAATACTGATGAAGGTGCTCTAGATCATGAGGAAGATAGGAAAACTGGGTTAGGAGATAACTCTAAGACAAGTAGAGTTAGAACACCGAAAGGTCCTGTTAAAATTTTAAGAAATCTTAAATTTGCTAACAGACCAGTTCCTCCTGTTATACCTAAGCCTGTTCCAAGAAATAAAACAAATGATTCTCATGTATTAGTAAGAACACAAGATTCGTCATCTTCAAACTCTAATAACGTGTATGAATTTAGAGGACATAGGGAGTTTCGTCAATGTTTTAGTTGTGCTATTTTTGGACATATTGCTGCAAATTGTCCTAGAAGATATAGATCACCCAGATAGAAGATTGACCTCACATATGATGATCATAGATCATCTTATGCTCATAAAACTGGTTCACCTATTAATGATGAAGTTCGTGTTAAAAATCATATGACAATTGTTTTCTATGGAGAGTATAAGAGAAAGAACTTCAATAGGTCAATTTCTCCTATGAAGATTAAGGTTCTTAAACAGGATACTGAGGCAATAGTTGACAAATCAAGTGATCATAGTAGAGCTTTTGAACCAAAGGCACGATCGCCTTCGCAAAAAGCTAGTCGTCGAAAATACTTTTCTCGTACCAGACCATGAGTGAATCGCTCTGAAAATGAGCAAAATGTGAAAAACCAGAAGAACAATATTGCTACTTCTAAACTATCTAAGTTTACGGTTTCTAATGATGAGATTCCACCGGACTCAAATGGGAAATGGATGGAAGTTCAAGCTATGGGTGTTAATGGACAACCTACTGCCGTCCGGGCGTGGGTTCCCATTATCAATTAATTTTCTTAATGTGATATGCAGGGGACCAGGGTACTTGCAAACAACACCTGGATAAGTGGATAGCGGCACTTTGAGATATATGACTGGACAGCTATCTCTTCTTTTGGATGTACACCCAATTAAGGGAGGTTATGTAGCATTTGCTGGAGATAAAGGAGGTCACATTTCTGCTCAAGGTTTATTGAAGAATGAAAAAGTTAGTTTCGACAAAGTGAACTATTGTCAAGAGCTTGCAAACAATTTGTTGTCGGTTTCACAAATCTGTGAAAAATCTTTCAAAGTAGCATTTGATGACGGATTCTGCCACATTTTGAAGCCAGAGTTTGTGATTCCTCATGAAATGATTTTGATGAAGGCTCCTAGACAAGCTGATTTATATATGCTAGATATGAATGTTGCTACTTCAACTGCTGAACATCATCAAGCTTTTGTTTCTAAAGCGACTGAACAAGATTCTATTACTTGGGACAAACGCATGGGTCATTTAAGTTTTCAGAAATTTAATCACCTTGTCCACAAAAATCTTGTAGAAGGTGTTGATCTTCGATCGTTTCAGATTCTAGGAACATGTGTTCCGTGTAAGAAGGGTAAGCAAAGCAAGAAAGCTTATAAGCTGGAGAAATATAATCCAATCTCTGCTCCACTTAAATTGTTACATATGGATCTTTTCGGTCCAATTCATTTTGAAAGCATTGATGGAAGTAAGTATTGTCTGGTTGTAACTGATGATTATTCAAGATTTTCTTGAGTAATGTTTTTGAAAGAGAAGTCCGATACGTTTGAGAACTTAAAAGTGCTAATCAATCGATTAGAGACAGGTTTCAATTTAAAGGTAAGAAAGATTCATTGCGACAACGGTACAGAATTCAAGAATCAGTATCTTGCAGGTTTCTGTGTTGAAAAGGGTATCAATATGCAGTTCAGTTCTGCATACGCTCGTCAGATGAATGGTGTTGCTGAAAGAAATAATAGGGTATTGATAGAGATAACTAGAACAATGCTAGCAGATTCATCGTTACCTGTTCATTTTTGGAGTGAAGCTGTTGCAAATGCGTGTTACACTATGAATCGAGTTCTGACTGTTAAACGACTGGGTAAAACTTGCTTTGAGCTATTGCATGGGATAAAACCATCTTTGAAGCATCTAGAACCATTTGGTGCACCGTGTACCATCTTGAAGAGAAAACCAGGAAGTAAGTTCAATTCAAAAGTGGTTACTGAGTATTTCTTGGGTATAGTTCTCCTAATAAGCGAGTTTTCAACAATGAGACAAGATGTGTTGAAGAATGGTCTGAAGTTGATGTCCAGAGGAATCATACAAAGAGTGCTTCTAAGAGTCATCCTTGGATTTATAATTATGATGAGCTAATTGACTCATTCAATCTTGCTCCTGATCAGACGGAGAATGAAGTTGAGTTACAAATGCTGTTTGATTTACAAAATGAACCAGAAGTATCTGCATCTACACCTGTTGGTCCCTTGATTAACAACATGAGTATTGTAGAGGGGGGGGGGTGGGGAGGGGGTGAATACAATTTCTTTTAATTAACTAACCAATTAAACACGGTTTAGTATTCAAGCATGTAATGTAAATAGAGTCAAAGGTAATTTTTCAACTGTTATTTTTTATTGATTAAATCACAAAGAATTACAACTATCCTTGGCGGAATGATAGTTGGTTGATACAGATTTACCTAGGTATAGCTATGAGGATAAACTTAAAGCTATTACACGTTTTGGACTCTAAATAAATAAACTCACACCACTAGTTGTTACAATAGTAGATACAACAATTTATAGTAGTCCTATTAACCGTGTAATGGTTCTACTGTCCACTGGTACATAGGATGTCTGTACTTTTGGGGACAACTGCATCAGAGAGCGTGCTCTCCTCTTTCCTCTTTGGTAGCTATTTACAGGAACACCCTAATTCGGTTTGGCACAACTATTTGTTTAAAAAAATAGAAATGTTGTGTTCCCTAGGCATTGACAAAGTATAACACATGTCTGCACATGTGTTAAACATCTGCATTCCCACGTGGTCTTGTAAGGTCACTTGTCAGCCGCCGAGCGTGTCCTTTCCTGTTCAACTTTGTCTTTGACTTCTGTTGAATAGTACAATTGATGTAGACCACTCAGGAAACCACTATACTTGTAATAGAGCATGGCTGTCTTGTTTTGTATGCTGCTTACCAGGTTTACTGGTTCTTCTTATGCTGAGTCACTTGATATTCTTGAATTGCTGGGTACTCATCCTGTACTGATTTGAAGAATACACTCTATCTTGTGCTGGTAGACTAGGCAGCATACTAAACACTAGACACAGCAATATTTGCTTTTTATATATAAACAAACTTGTGCTGGCTGCACATAATATTTTAGTGCAAATAAATTACAGTTTTATCATAATTAAATCCTTAATTATTTTAGGGACTCAACAATCTCCTTCTATTTGATGATGACAAAACTTATGACATTTAGAAAAAATACTAAAGCTAGCACAAAGGGACCTATTGAGAAATAGGCAGTAAACTTGTCCCTTTTTAAGTTTGTTTTGGGATCTTTTGCTGAGTTATCTATATCTTATAATTTGATATGATTTTTAATATAAACTCATTTTACTTTCATTACAACAGAGTATATACAATAATTGCAAGAACATCATAATGAAAAATGAAATAAACAAAAGATACAATTTGAGCACTAGAGGGCTATCTATCTTTATCTTTATCTAATTCATCTTCAGATAGCTCATCTTGTTTGATTTTCCAGGCTTCAGGAAATAGGATAGGTATATCAGCAGGGTCAAATACAGGGATATGAGGAGGTAGAATGATGGGATATCTTCTTTGTGGGCCTTCACCAGTAGATTTCTTTCCTTTAGGTTTTTGAGAGAGTACTTCTTCTACGTTTACTACTGGTGCATTCCCAAATTTTGTTGCTTTGTTGAAGAGCTCTTGGAGTTCTGGCTTCAATGTCTTTTTAATACCACTTTTAGCTTTACCAATGAAGTACTCCAATATCTCCATCCATTCACTGAATCCTAAGGATCGTAACTCATCATAGTTTATCCTTTCTTGAACATTATTCTCCCTGCTGACATTGAAAGCTCTTTTTGAGCCTCTGTGCACTTTGATGATCTTGCTAGGATTTGATCTTCTGTTCATCACATCACCATACCTGCTCCTATAATAATGATCAGATAGTTCTATGGTTCAGTCAGTTTCTATAGGAGCAGTAGCAGGTGCTTTCTCAGCAGCTTCTAGTTCATCAAAGGCCTTATCCTGTTCCTTGACAATGGCTTTAACTAATTTAAGGGACTCAGCCTCTTGCTTTCTATCAGCAGCTAATTTGTCTTCTTCTTCCTGAAGCCTTAACCTCTCAGCGAGTTCAGTATCAGCAGCCTCCCTTCTTTGCCTTTCAGCTTCTAAGCCCAACAGATAATCATCTGCAGTAATTTTCAGGGATTTTGCTGTTTCAATCATCTTTCTACCCTCTTCAGTTCTAAGGGCAGCACGATACTGCCTTAGATCCATTTCCAGCTGGCGAGCCTCTTGAAATTGAGCTTTCTCGTCATAAGTAGAGAGCCTTTGACCACTGTTATTTAAATATACACCAATTTCAATGCCATAAGTCAAGGCAGTGATGTAGAATGTCTGATCAAGAGAATGATGCAGCAATCTAACTTGGCGTATCCTTTCATTAATAGTTGCTTGTCTTTGCTCAAGCAATTCTGGTACAGTGATCTCCAGCCTGTAAGCCTCTCTTTCATCTAGATTCATTCTAAATAGATCTGGCTCACCACGGGCAACTGAATCATCTTCCTAAGTAGTGTGTTTATCATGACGTTTTGGAGAAGATGCAATGCCAGAAGAACTCACTGGAAACTGATTAACACGATTATCCTGTGTTCTGTTAAAATAAGTGAGGGTCCGGGGAGAGATAGGTGATTAAAAAAATAAGTGATCTCCTCTACCCTAGACTGTAAAGTCAGCAGGATTAGCCATATCATTATCTTGATTAGCACCTAGCTCAACCACCTTTGCTGGGTCTTCAACACTTGTAGCACCCAGCAGCACACTTCTGGCTGGGTCTTCATTCATAGCACTCCTTGCTGTGTCTTCAGTACCAGCTGACTGACTTGTATCAGCTGGCACACCTGACACAGTATCTTCATCAGCTGCCTCAAATAGGGGTCCTTTCCTTAGGGGTTGGTTTTCCCTAGGAGCAGATTTCACCCTTTGTCTGTCGATTGGAATGGGTTCAGCTGATAGTTCTTGTGTTGATACTGGTTCTTGTAGAGGCAGATAGGGAACAATAGCAAGATGCTCCCCCTTAACATCATCAACATCAAGGTCTGTTATTTCTGCTGGCTGTTGTTGTGTAGCTGGCTGAGCAGAAGATGCTGGTCGAGAAGATGAGCTAGTTTCTAATATTGCATCTAGCCATTTCATGAACACGTCAGCTCTTACTGCTCCTGACCCAGTAGATTGCAGATAATCTTTCATTTCTTCAGGGGTCATTCTCTTGATCCTGTCTGCTCGCTCAACATACAGCTTTGCCCTTTTCTTGTCATACTTAACCATGAACTTAGCATTTCTTTTATGAGCACCTCTTTTGTACCTTTTAATGCTGATTAGTTCATCATTAATATCCAACTTTTCTGGGTCCAGGCTTCTTCTATGTTCAATTCTGTGATGTTTAAAGGCATCATTTAAACCTTGCTGTATCTTCTGATGTCTCTCCAGTTTTCTTTTCATTTTCCTTTCAATCGTTTGAGAGACAACAAAAGATTCAGCAACAGCCAGCTCAGAAATATCACTGGGCTTACTGCTAGAACCAATATCATCTACTGATGTGGTAGACATACTGGGTTAAGATTCACCAGCAGCCTGTACACCAGCTTTAGTATGAGCGTTGCTGGGCTTAGTACCAGCACCTTGATCAGTACCAGTACCATCATCATCACCATCTCTCCTTTGCTGTTTAGAAGCCTTTTCATGCTCATGCTCCCCCTCAGATTGTTTTCTCTTTTTGGACTTCTTTTTAGACTTCTTCTCCCCCTTTTTCCCATCAGCAGGGGCAAAAGGGTGATCAGGGGAAACATGTGCATCAAGGTCACTATCTGACTCAGGAATTGAAAATGCATAGTTGTTTCAGTCAGCATCAGTAGGAGAAAGATGGGCACCAGGATCTGCACCATATTGTCGGAGACACAGATTTGAAGCTCTAACTTCATTTCTTGCAACACCCATGGCCATTTGATTAACAGTGGCCCTAACATCTGCTTGTAGGGTAGCCATTTGTTGCATAGTCTCCACCAATTGAAGATAAGCAGAGACAGGAACTATATTAGCCATTTGCTGCTCCTGCGAATCCAACCTCTCTGCCAATACTCGATTCTCTTCATTAAGAAAAAGATTCCTTCGATTAGCAGCATCAAGATCAGTTTGAAGACGGGCAATATGATCAGGATATTCATTATGAGAGATGATTCGCCTCTTGAGGTCCTCCTCTTCTTCAAATTGTTTGACAATAGCATCCACCGCTAGATCAGCAAAAGCACATACTTGTTTGAGCTGGTTTTCAATGGTAGAAGTGGTAACCTCCCCAGCTCTGCGTATGGCCTCAGTCATTCTATCAACAATAGCAGAGCAAATGGTGTGTTGGAGATCTGGTGTAACCTCAGCTAATGTCTTATAGACAGCCAGAGTGGAGATGGCAGCTACCTCATCAGCATTAAAACTGCTGGTTGAGGGACAATCACTTGCAGCTAACGTAGAAGTACCTCTGTGGGGTGGTGGAGGTGGAAGGTCAGAATCTGACTCGTCACCATGATCACCATCATTTTTACCTTCACTCGAAGGTTTATAACCACTGGTATTCTTGTCAGCATCATTATCAGCATCATCAGTTAGATCCACTGGTTTGTCTTTGGAATCAGTCACATTATCATGAGTGACTGGTCCGCCCTTACCAGTACCTTTATCAGTATCACCATCAGATGAAGAAGATGATGAGGGAGAAGCTGATGAATCAAAAGGTACTGGTGAATCAGGGACATTCTGCATAACAAATTTACCAGTAGCAGGATCTATGATGAACTTGAGAGGCCTCCATGTACTAGGCCATGGAGAAGAAGTTGGAGCCATACCAAAGTAGTGATAGTATGGCTGCTCATTAACTTGTTATAGTATGGCTGCTCATTAACTTGTTATAGTATGGCCAACCTCTCATATATCTCTTCTCTTGCTGGTCGATCCAGTTGAGATAATAGCTCAGTCAGCTCCTCTTCTAGTAATTTTCTGGCTGAGACTATAGCACTTTGGGGATCAATGGTCAGCTGATCCACCAGCAAGGCAACTCTGGGAGTGATGGAAGCTCCCCTATCGATGAAGTTAGGTACAACTTCATCAGGATCTGTTACCTGACACACATATGGTTTCTTTTCAGCAGAAGCAGTAGCCTGAGGTGAATCAATGGTGGCAGTAGTAGAGGTACCAGTATCCATAGTGGGTTCTGTAGAACCAGTGACATGTGCAGTATAGGTAGCATATGCTGCGAGAAGCTCATCAGTAAGCACCACGTCATCTTGGTCACTACCTGTGATAATCTCTTCAATAGAAGCAGTTGGAGAAGTAACAGTGGTAGTGCCAGAAATATCAATATCAAGAACCTCCTTAACAATATTACCAATGGCCTTTTCAAGTGCAGGAGGAGGTTCCATTATCATCTCCTCAACCACTACAGAATTAGTGGTTGAAGCAGCAATACCAGAGACAGTAGGAGGAGTAGCAGAAATATCAGCAGTAGCTAACTCCTCATTATCAGTAAGAACAGTGAAACCAGAAACCACATTATCTCCAGTAGAGCCAGCAACAGTAGAAGCAACAGTACCAGTAGTAGTACCACCAGTAGACAAATCAGTAGCACCACCAATAGTAGCAGAAATGGAGAGCTCATCAGTAGAAACAATAACATCCTTTTCTTGCTCCCCCTCTGCCTGTTCATCTACCCTGCTAAGAACTAAAACAAAAGAACATATTATGTTAACAATTGTAGAACCAAATAAATTTGACTCAACAATTGCATCTATTGTTGGTCTCTGGGACAGACTGGTGATTTAGTCAGCCCTTCGATTGAGACAGAGTTAGGTGTCTGTAAGTACAGCTGTAACTCTGATGACTCATTGTCAACACATGTTGACCCATATAGTGTAAGAGTTCTGGCTGGTAATGATGTAGGAGTGAGACTCTTAGCAGGATCTAAGTAACATTTAGGCTGTGCAGTGGCTTGAGCTGATTCAACACGATGAGGAACCAGCTCAAGACTTTTTTGGGGGTCAGTTATATTCTCTGCTGGTTGTACTATCAGCAGAGGATATTGCATGATGTTCTTTTTAGAAAAATGTGGAAGTGCCTGGTTAGAAGAGTATGAGTTGCTACTCTTCTTAACACTAGTTTTAAAACCAGTCAGCTTGAGAGTAAAGGTTGTGTCTTTAACTCCAATTTCATTTTTCAAGTCAACAGTTAAAAGATTTTTAATTAAGTTAGAGATTTCTGCTGTTTGGTCTAAAGACGCACCAGGTTCCATAGCAGCTTTCTTTACAGAAGCAGCAGTTGAGACTGGGGCAATCCCTCCTGTGGTTTGCTTGGAGCCAACTTTAGCTCATTTGGATTTGCCTGTTACCAAGAAATAGTTAAGCAACAGATTCCAATACTAGAAGTGGGTAGTCAGTATATAAGACTAGGGCTGTTCTTTATGATCAGAGAGCACTAGATTCTAATACAACTACTGCTTTACCAGCATGTGAGATGATGGCTGTACTAGTTGAGGTAGTTGGCTTCTTCCTTTTCACAGCTGGCTTTCACCGAGGTCCCTCCCCCTTAGCTGGTGCAACACTAGAGGTAGTCGTAGGGGCAACTCCACCTTGAGCAGTGAGATACTCAAGCATTGCTGGCATCAAAGCAACATATGGAGTAGTAGGTTTATCCTTTGGCATCCCCCCTTGCTTTAGAGGCAGGTCAAATGATTCATCAGCAATCTGTTGGTAAGCTTCACCCAGCTCATTTTCAAACACAAGGCTCAAGAACCTTGGAAAGGGGATTAGATGTGTTCTTTTGGGTGCAAGCACCATTTCCCTTAACATGAGGTAGATCTCAGCTGCGTAGTTAATGTTCATATTGAACAGCAAACCATGACCAATTTTGAGCTCAAAATCTGAGTACTGATCAAAACTACCGGACTTTTAGCTGATGCACTGGGTCAGCAGTCCAAAGAAATAATACCATAGCGGCGGCATGTTCTTCCTTAGTGGTGTATGAGAAATTGGACCAGCATAACCAATCATTTCCAGCACTTCCCTCCTCAAATCATCGCTCGTCGTTGAAGTAAGAAATGGACCACCGGGTAATTGAAGGGCACGTCGGAGGGCATCAACAGTGATCGAGCAATTAAGGGTTTCAGTCACCATGCCACGAATACAAGGAGCATTCTGTTGAGTGGTGGCCATGGTGGCAGTATACCAAAATCTCGCTAAACAGGCCGGATAGAGGCGAGAAGGAACTCTGGTGATGGATCTCGCCAAGGGGCATCGCCTGATGTAGTCAATCAAAGCCTCATAGCCAATGTTGTCTTTAGACTTGGGAATAGAGAGAGTGTGTGCTGCATTGCCTCTGGAAAGGCGAATCAGTGCATGGTCTGGTGCATTAGCAGTCCTGATCAGATTGGGGTGAAGATTGAACAGTGGACCCTGTACAGCTTGTTCCTCAATGACCGGTGGAGGTTGCTATTCTGGTTGTTGTTTCTGTGGTTGATGTTCCTCCGGTTTGTATTCTGTGGGTGGTGATTGTGGATGTTGTTGTTCTTGGCCTACCATTGATGAAATCGTTGAAGATGGATGTATGAAAGATATGAAGATTTGTGATTTTAGAGAGAAGAGTGTGTTTTTGAAAGGTAAATCAAAGAGTTAATAACCGAAGGTTATTATGTGGAGTTGATCACCTTATTTAACCTTTCAGATTGGTGGAAAAAGTGCAGGAGAGAGAAAATGGCAAATGTCATCTGCAGGCGCGTATGCAAATGTGACAGACTGGCACGTTTTTGAGGGGACACAGACTGTTGACATGATGTTTAATCGGCTTGAACACTCATGCCTCCCATTAAGCATTAAATGCAGCAGTTTTCAAATCAATTTGAAGTTAAAAACCATAAGATAAATTTTGTATTAAACACAAAAATTCTTTGTGACATTTAATATGTAATGAATTTAATTTTAAATCATTGGAAGTAAATGAGTTTCAGATTTAAGGTATCATTTAAGTATTGTGAGCTATTTATTATTTCGTTTTGAACATTGAATAACCATGATATAAAAGACCTTGTTGTGCTGACTGTTTGATATGTAGGTAGTAAGTGAAAGAAATTTTGACTTACTGGTTTGCCCTACATGTTGTAGAGCCAGCACACCAACAAAGTTGCCTTTTATTTTAAAGTTCAAGCATACCCAGCTCAGAGATGAGATAGTTAAAACGTTTCTCATCTAAGGGCTTTGTGAAAAGATCTGCTAACTGCTGGTCTGTTGAAATAAAATGTAGCTCCACATCTCCTTTTTAAACATGATCCCTTATGAAATGATATCGAACGTCAATGTGCTTAGTTCTTGAATGCATCACAGGATTATTGGTAATAGCAATAGCATTTGCGTTATCACAGTAGATTAGAGTCTTTGTAACATGAACACCATAGTCCTTCAGCTGGCTTTGCATCCATAGTACTTGAGCAGTACAACTATAAGCAGAAACATATTTTGCCTCAGCAGTAGATGTGGACACAGTATTTTGCTTTTTGCTCGTCCAGCTGATTAGCCTACCACCCAGTAACTGGAAACCACCAGTAGTACTTTTCCTGTCTATTTTACATCCTGCAAAGTCAGCATCTGAATACCCAATTAGCTCAAAATCCTGGTCTTTGGGATACCAAAGACCACATTTAATAGTACCTTTCAGATACCTAAATATCTTTTTTACTGCTAGTAAGTGTGACTCTTTAGGATCAGCTTGATATCTAGCACAGAGACATGTGGTAAACATAATATCTGGTCTGCTGGCTGTAGGATAAAGTAGGGACCCAATCATACCTCTATATTCAGTGATATTGACTGGTTCACCATTGGGATCAGCATCTATTTTAATAGATGCTGCCATTGGGGTCCCTATATCTTTTAAACAGGTCAGACCAAATTTTTTTAACATATCTTTGATATATTTATCTTGACTTATAAAAATTCCATCATCAAGTTGTTTAATTTGCAATCCTAAAAAGTATTGCAAATCTCTTTGTAAGCTCATTTCATATGTCTTTGACATAAGTTTTGAAAAATCTTGATAATGTTTCTCATTTTTAGATCCATAAATAGTATCATCCACATATATCAGTACCAGCAAGAGATCACCATCTATCTCTTTTGAGAACAGAGTGGTATCAATTATTCCAACGTTAAAACCTATACCAGTGATATACACATGAAGTGTCTCATACCATGCTCTTGGTGCCTGTTTGAGGCCATAAAGAGCTTTGTCTAGCTTGTAGACATGGTCTGGATATTTACTGCTCACAAAACCCGGAGGCTGTTTGACATAAACTTCTTCTTGCAGCTTCCCATTTAGAAATGCAGATTTAACATCCATCTGAAATACCCTAAAGTTCATCTTAGCAGCATATGCTAAGAATAATCTGATAGCTTCCATCCTAGCCACTGGAGCATATGTCTCTCCATAATCCAATCCTTCTTCCTGTTTGAAACCCTGAGCTACCAATCTAGCTTTGTTTCTGATCACAATCCTATCTTCATCCATCTTATTCTTGAAGACCCACTTGGTACCAATGATCTTCTTAGTTTCATCATCAGGTTTAGGTACCAATGTCCAAACCTTATTCCTATTAAACTGGGAGATCTCTTATTGCATAGCTCCTGCCCAACTTAGATCTTTGATAGCTTCATCAGGACATGTAGGTTCAATGGTAGACAGAAAGTTTACATACATACAAAAGTTGCTGGTTGCATGTCTTCTTGTTTTAACACCACTTGACAGATTACCAATAACTTGTTCAATTGGATGATCCTTTGTCCATCTAGTGTTATGAACAGGTGAGCTTGTTGTGAAACACACAGCATCTTGATCATCAGCTAGCTCAGAGGAATGAGCAGCAGTTGGAGACAGCTGTTCATTATGAGTGTAGCCAGTACCAGCTTGAGATCCTTCAGAACCAGTAGACCTATGCTCCAGTTGTAAAACTTCAGTAGAGCCAGTAGATCCACATGGTTTAGACACAGATGGAACAGAATGTTCCATCTCATCATCAGAGAACCCAGCAACATGGATTGGTGAGGGATTTGTTGCTGGTTCTTCTTCGTCATCAAGAGCTTGCTGAGTAGGCTCTTCAAACATTAACTCTTCATCTTCTTAACTAGTAGATGAAATAGGGGCAGTTTCATTAAATGTAACATTAATGGATTCTTCAAAACAACCCCTTCTTGTATTGAAAACCCTATATGCCTTTGACATGTTGGAATATCCTAAGAATATACCTTCATCAGCCTTAACATCAAACTTTCCTAGCTGATCCATATTGCTTAGAATGAAACAGGGAGTGCCAAATACATGAAGAAATGAAATTGAGGGTCTTCTGCCTTTGAGAACTTCATAAGTAGTTTTCTGATGTATTTTCACAATTAAAGATCTGTTCTGGGTAAAACATGCAGTGTTCACAGCTTCTGCCCAATATGAATTTTTCAGTCCAGACTCAGCCAACATAGATCTTGCTGCTTCAATGAGAGTTCTGTTTCTTCTTTCTGCAACACCATTCTGTTGAGGTGTTCTCACAGCAGAAAAGTTCTGTGAAATACCTTTGTCAGCACAAAATTCTTCTAATGTTGCATTTCTGAATTCTGTACCATGATCACTTCTAAGCTGCTTCACCAGTTGCCCATTTAGTAGTGCCATTCTTTTGATAAAATTGATGATTTCATCAGCAACTTCACTCTTTTGCTTAAAAAAGAATACCCAAGTGTATCTGGAATATTCATCAACAATCACCAGTGTATACTTCTTCCCACTACAGCTGGCTATATTAACAGGACCAAAGAGATCCATATGAAGTAGGTGAAATGGTTTCTCAACAGATGAAATCTGCTTTGACTTGAATGAGGCATGGTGATGCTTCCCTTTTTCACAACCAGGAAACAATCTGTCCTTCACATAAGACATTGTAGGTAGCCCAGACACCAAACTTTTACTAGATAACTTATGAATATCTTTGAATTTGAGATGTGAGAGTCTCTTGTGCCATAACTGTTGGGATTTAACAAGTTTCATAATACTTAAAACCATATATTAGTAAGCTTGCGGAAGCGTGTTAATATGAGTATGTTTAGCCGTTTAAGAACTTGTTAATCATTCAACCATTTAAATGTAAATCCCATGGATCAAGTTGTGAAATAATACTTACTAATTAACAAGAAAGGATAGTGTTTATACCTCCTCAAAACAAGTTTGAGGGTTCTTCAAAATGAGCAGAAAGTTTGAAGGAGATGATGATGAAATGAGCTCCTAACTTGAACCTTCAAGTGTATAGAACCCTAAGCTCTTGTACTCCAACACCACCCTTAATCTTGGCAATACTTTGGAACCTTTAAACCTTTGTTAACTAAGCTAGAAAACCAGTTTCTTTGCTCACTGATTTCTGGACATCAGCAACCCAAAGAAATGATGATGAATGTAGTTTCAAAAGCATGAAACCTCAAGAGATAATACCCCAAACTTATCACCAACACCCTAGCCTTTTGTTAGGAATTGAATGACACTTGAATTAAGCTTGCAAGAACAAATTTAGGACTTGGTTTTGAGTCCCAAAACCCACGGTTTTTGGACAGCTGCAGTAGCTGAATTTTCAGCTCTTTTTTACTTCTTCACTTGATGTGTTTATGCATGTGTGTTTTTACTACAAGTCTCTAGACCATGCTTATGGAGAATGGGAATTGTAATTGACCAAGAAAAGAATCTAAGCATGTGTACTAGAGTCCCCATGCCACTACATACATTTAAATAAAATGGTTTTTATAAAATTTGATTTTATAAAATTGAATTTTATAAAATACATTTTATAAACTTACATTTTATTTATTATGTTTACATCATTTATAAAACCTATTTTATAAAATGTAACATAATTGATTTATTATTTACCTATAAATAATTAAATCCATATCATATAAATTATTCCATAATTTATATATATATACATCAAGTAATAATTTTAGAAAGCCATTTTCTTTAAAATTCAAGTGTCGCGTATTTAATCAATGATCCAATCGTTAAGATCAAATACGAATAAGGTGTTGGCAAGCTTGTTATTGGGTATGACCCAACTTGGATCAAAACATATCAGCCACGTTAATTTAATATGTCTTTCGGGCATATGAAATACCTTCAATCTCCCACTTGCACGAGAAACATAAGAAATTAATGCAAGTGATGGATACCACCTAACGACCGTCCATCACCCCCAATATGTTATGACTTTGTGCCATTCAACAACATCATCCCTTTCGAGTTCCCATCTCGAATATGAATAGGTGAATCTTTCATTATATCCTTTCGTCCTAGATGTCATGTTAAATCCAAGAGATACAGAGTGATCACTCTCTTTTAGATTTAACTTTATCAGGCCTTAAACATCTGACTCTCAACGAATAAGAGGGACAAATTCCATCTTGACTACATATGTCCTAAATACATACCTTGCATTATACCTGAGCTCTTCCTTATGAACTACCATATTTCAGAATAGCGAAGGAAAGAATCAAGGCATAATACCTGGTAAATATCCGAACCCAATACGTATCTCAGGTCAGAGGATACAATGATATTCGCCTTTACTCAAGATTACATGTGATCAACCACAAAGGCTCCAATTAGTAAATCTTGAGAGCGGGTCTTCCAATATTTGTATCCTACAAATATCTATGAACCTTGGTTGCAACCTTGCCCCACATTCATTCCGTGAATGTATACCAATCCAAGTTCATAATAGTCTAAACCTCACATTTGCTCCCACAAATGTGATCGACTACGGAATTCAGAATAATTACTTATTCATGGATAAAATATGCAATATAGGAACATAACTCAAAATAAATTAATACCATAATTATATTAATGAGTTTGAACAATTTCGTTCCGTTACAATACTTAAAACAGATCATGACCAATCACTAGAATATCGAAGCCCTAATGCACAAACATGTCCTGCATGTTTTGATCCATGTAAGAGCTTCGTGAGAGGATCCGCTATATTAAGATCTGTGTGAACTTTGCGAATACATATCTTTCCCTTTTCAACTTCATCCCTTATGTAGTTGAATCTCCGCTCAATGTGACGGGTCTTTTGGTGAGCACGAGGTTCTTTGATTTGAGCAATCGCACCCTCGTTATCACAAAAGATCTCAAGAGGGTCCTGAATGGAAGGGACAACTCCTAAGTTGTCGATGAATTTCTTCATCCATGCAGCTTCCTGAGCTGCCAATGATGCGGCGATGTACTCCGACTCTGTAGTAGATAAAGCAACAACATCCTGTTTTGAACTCTTCCAAGAGACCGCACCTCCATTTAACGTGAAGACATAACCGGATTGTGATCGAGAATCATCTCGATCAGTTTGGAAACTTGCATCTACGTAACCTTTTACAGCGAGTTCCTCCTCACCAGACCCGTATATAAGAAACATATCCTTAGTCCTCCTAAGGTATTTCAATATACTTTTGACAGCAATCCAATGACTGTTTCCTGGGTTATTCTGGTATCTACTTGTCAGGCTAAGAGCGCATGACACATCCGGTCTAGTGCATATCATTGCATACATGATTGACCCAATAGCAGACGCATATGGGACTTTCTTCATTCTCTCCTGATCATCTTTCGTGGTGGGGCACTGAGATGAACTGAGAAGTGTTCCCTTTTGAATAGGTACCAAACCTTTCTTAGAGTTCTCCATCTTGAACCTTTTCAAGATCTTTTCAATGTATGCACTTTGATTCAAACCTATCAGCTTCTTGGATCTATCCCTGTAGATCCCAATCCCCAAAACGTATTGTGCTTCTCCAAGATCCTTAATGAAGAAGCATTTACTTAACCAAGTTTTAACTCCTTGCATTGCCGGAACATCATTTCCAAATAGTAATATATCATCCACATATAATACAAGGAACATGATAGTGCTCCCACTAGCTTTCTTGTATACACAAGCTTCATCACCATTTTTAATGAAGCCAAATTTCTTGGCCTCCTCATTAAAACGATGATTCCACATTCTAGATGCTTGTTTCAATCCGTAGATTGACTTCTTTAACTTGCATACCTTCTTAGGATATTTCGGATCAGCAAAACCTTCAGGCTGAACCATGTAGACATCTTCCTCAAGATGTCCGTTTAGGAAAGTGGTCTTGACATCCATTTGCCATATTTCATAATCATAATGAGCAGCAATGGCAAGTAATATCCTAATAGACTTTAGCATTGCCACAGGCGAAAAAGTTTCATCATAGTCAACCCCTTGAGTTTGAGTGAAACCTTTTGCTACAAGTCTAGCTTTATATGTATCCAAGTTTCCATGTATGACAGTTTTCATCTTGAAAAGCCATTTACAATTAACTAGCCTTGAGCCAGTAGGTTGTTCAACAAGTTCCCAAACTTGGTTGTCATACATGGATTGCATCTCAGCGTTCATGGCTTCCTGCCATTTATCCTTATCAATCCTTGATAAAGCATCTTGGTAGTTTATTGGTTCATCCAAATCAACCACATAGCAACCATCCATGAGAAACCCATATCTCTCAGGAGGATTACTAATCCTACCAGATCTGCGAACGTCTTGTGTATTTTGATCATCCATTTGATCACTCTCAACATTTTCATGTTGAGTGCTAGTGTCAACCAATTGTGTATCATCTACTTGATCTTGAACCTCTTCAAGATCTATCTTCCTTTCACTATTTCCTTCCATTAGGAACTTAGTTTCAAGGAATTCAGCCTTTCGAGCAACAAATACATTTTGCTCGGATGGATCATAGAAATAATATCCCATATCATCCTTGGGATATCCTATGAAGATACACTTCGTGGATCGAGCATTCAACTTATTAGGGACGTAACGCTTAGGATAAGCTTCACATCCCCATACCTTTAAGTATGATAAAGATGGAGGTTTTCCAAACCACATCTCATGAGGAGTTCGTTCCACTTTATTGGTTGGGGCCATATTTAAAATACGAGCTGCGGAGCATAGACAATAACCCCAAAATGATAGAGGTAACGTGCTTCTAGCCATCATAGATCGAACCATATCCATTAGGGTTCGGTTCCTCCTTTCGGAAACTCCATTAAGTTGGGGTGTTCCAGGTGGAGTAAGTTGTGAGATAATCCCACAACTCCTAAGATGATCTTGGAAAGCATCGCTTAGGTATTCACCTCCTCTATCGGTACGAAGTACCTTGATTGTCTTATTGAGTTGATTTTGTACTTCGCTTTGATATTCTTTGAATGCTTCAAAAGTTTCGTCCTTATGTCTTAACAAGTAGACATATCCAAAACGACTGAAGTCATCAATGAAAGTAACGAAGTATCTTTCACCATTCCTAGCTATGGGCTTAAAGGGTCCACATACATCCGAATGTATTAATCCCAATAAGTCCTTAGCCCTTTCATAGGTCCCTTTGAAAGGTGCTTTAATCATTTTGCCTTGTAAACAAGATTCACACACATCAAACAAGTCCATCTCATTTGATTTCAAGAGTCCATTCTTTTGAAGTGTATGCATTCGGTTCTTGTTTATGTGACCAAGGCGACAATGCCATAAGTAGGAATCACTCAAATCCCTTTTGAGTTTCTTGGTGCTAGTATGGTATATAGAGCTCGATGATGTGTCATCATGAACCAATTCATAAATTCCATTTGAAGGCGAAGCCTTGAAATAGAATACATTATCTTTAGAAACATGAATATCATCATCAATAAAATTAACAACGTAACCACATTGTTTTAAGCGAGAAATAGAAATAATGTTTCTACACAAATCCGGAGCATACAAAACATTTTCTAAAATAAGTTCCAATCCGCTTGGAAGCTTCAAAATAAAATCTCCTTGAGCTTTAACATGCACCTTTGCACCATTGCCCATATAGAGACTTGATGTTCCCGCCTTATGATCACTTCTTTTGAACCCCTGCAAAGAATTGCAAATATGAGTTCCACATCCCGTGTCTAATACCCATGTATTAGAAGAAGTAATACTAAGCTCTATATATACCATATACATATTACCTGAGGTTTGCCCTGCATCCCTCTTGTCCTTCAACTCCTTAAGATAGACCGGACAGTTTCGTTTCCAATGACCCATCTCACCGCAACCGAAACATGGGTCTTCTTTGGGGTTTGCCTTCTCGGCTACCTTTTGCTTCTTAGCCTTGTTGATGGTTGGGGTAACCATCTTCCCTTTCCCTTTGCCTTGATGGGCGGGTCCTTTTCTCTTGGCCACCTTTGGCTTAGAGGTGTTACCTTTTGACCCACCTTGATCGATTGCTAACACGGGTAAAGCCCTTTTACCCATGCTAGTTTTCGCCGTTCTAAGCATACCGTGAAGCTCACCTATGCTCTTATCCATCCCATTCATATTGTAATTAATTACAAATTGATCAAACCTTTTTGATAGGGAGTTAAGGATAAGATCGGTGGCTAACTCATTTGATATGTTTAGGTTAAGATGGTTAGCACAATCGATAAGGCTTTTCATCTTAAGTACATAAGATGAAACCGATTGGGTATCGTCCATACGACAAGCATGTAGCGCCCGAACCGTTTCGAAACGCTCGACACGCGCTTGTTGGAGGAACATCTCCTTCAATTGCGTTATCATGTCGTATGCACTATGATGCTCGAAATCCTTTTGGAGTTCGGTTATCATAGTCCCAAGCATTAAGCATGAGACTTGAAGGGAGTCGTGGCAATACTTATCATAAGAGGCCATTGCTTCCACATCATTCTCATCCGGTTGATCGGGAATGGGGTCCTCAAGTACATACGCTTTATCCTCTTGTTTGAGGACAATCCGAAGATTGCGGAACCAATCCATAAAGTTGGTATGGTTAAGTTTGTCTTTCTCGAGAAGAGACCGTAATGATAGGTTGTTCATGTTAAGTGGTGCGTTTTGCATGTTGTTGTTGTTATTAGCGGCCATCTACAAAATTCAACAAAGTTCATTTTAAGTATCGATTTTAGATTTAATAAACAATACCCTTTTAATTTGATTGATATTTATTAAATTTTAGAATCCAACGGTAAACCAAATTTCGGTTAGGTGACCTTTATCCCGTTATTTGATTTAGCTAGGTAGTCATTATATGACAATTGCAATCCTTTTGCAACTTCTAAGTTATGGGATCATGCAATCCTTTTGCATGGCATATTATCCCATCAACGCCTATTTGTTCATCATGCTTCGGTGACCCTAAGTTCATGATTCCCAAATCAAGTCGTCCTATTTGTATAGACTTGTAAATTTAACATACAAGTGGTTAGGTGACCTTTATCCCACAAGCATGCGAAATTTACCTTAATCATATTAGTTTGCTCATAACGGTTAGGTGACCTTTATCCCATCATGAGTTCCCTAATACTTTTAAGTGTCACACAATAGGATGGCGTTAAACTTGTTTACCTTGTTTGTAAAAGGGATTTTAAGTTTTCGTTAATTCTATTTTGAGAAAAACTTTTATGCCATACACCAACATGCATTTAGTGTATGGTACTTATGAAAAACCAATTTCATGTCTTGTAATTGAGCCAATTACTTGATATAAACCATTTTATATACGTTATCCTTTTCTTGTTCTTAATAACCATTTATTAAGGTTTTTGGTTGCAATTTTAATTCAACCATTTAAATAACCATTTTGCATGTACTTAGTACGTCTAATTTAACCAATTAAATTGTCATTTTGTTTGTTGTTATCTTGTGATTAATTGTATCAACCAAACATACAAAACAATAATCATACAAACAACCACACATGCAAAATAAGTGTGTTCACAATCTAGCCATTTTGGTGGACATTTGTTTAGCCGAAAACAAATGTCACCGGGTAAGGGTTAATCATACAAAGTAGGAGATTTCAAATCTCCCACTTAATCTTGCATCCATATGCACCTTGTGTTCTTCAAGTCTTCATCATCTTGTATCTTCATTTTTACAAAATATGTATCCTAATACATTTTATCTAGAAAATGAAATTACAACCTATTCTATTTTATATACCAAATATAAAATGAATTACATAACCAAATGAAATAATTATTACAAACCAATTGAACAATTATTACATGCCATTGAATAATTATTATTACAAACCAAATGAATATAACAAATCAACCAAATATAGCATGCAATCAACACAAGGTCAAGGCATAGATTGTGAACTTTAACATGCAACCAAATATGAACCAAATGGAAGAGCCCAAACCCACTTTTGGACCCTAACCAATTCGGCATTAAACATAAACCCACCCAAATCCAACAATTTTTGCATTCTTCTTTCATGCATGTACTTAGAATGCAAAGTTGATGGGTTTTAAAACAACAATTCGAAGCATATTTCAACAACCTCGGCTCTAGATACCATTGTTGGGATTTAACAAGTTTCATAATACTTAAAACCATATATTAGTAAGCTTGCGGAAGCGTGTTAATATGAGTATGTTTAGCCGTTTAAGAACTTGTTAATCATTCAACCATTTAAATGTAAATCCCATGGATCAAGTTGTGAAATAATACTTACTAATTAACAAGAAAGGATAGTGTTTATACCTCCTCAAAACAAGTTTGAGGGTTCTTCAAAATGAGCAGAAAGTTTGAAGGAGATGATGATGAAATGAGCTCCTAACTTGAACCTTCAAGTGTATAGAACCCTAAGCTCTTGTACTCCAACACCACCCTTAATCTTGGCAATACTTTGGAACCTTTAAACCTTTGTTAACTAAGCTAGAAAACCAGTTTCTTTGCTCACTGATTTCTGGACAGCAGCAACCCAAAGAAATGATGATGAATGTAGTTTCAAAAGCATGAAACCTCAAGAGATAATACCCCAAACTTATCACCAACACCCTAGCCTTTTGTTAGGAATTGAATGACACTTGAATTAAGCTTGCAAGAACAAATTTAGGACTTGGTTTTGAGTCCCAAAACCCACGGTTTTTGGGCAGCTGCAGTAGCTGAATTTTCAGCTCTTTTTTACTTCTTCACTTGATGTGTTTATGTTATGCATGTGTGTTTTTACTACAAGTCTCTAGACCATGCTTATGGAGAATGGGAATTGTAATTGACCAAGAAAAGAATCTAAGCATGTGTACTAGAGTCCCCATGCCACTACATACATTTAAATAAAATGGTTTTTATAAAATTTGATTTTATAAAATTGAATTTTATAAAATACATTTTATAAACTTACATTTTATTTATTATGTTTACATCATTTATAAAACCTATTCTATAAAATGTAACATAATTGATTTATTATTTACCTATAAATAATTAAATCCATATCATATAAATTATTCCATAATTTATATATATATACATCAAGTAATAATTTTAGAAAGCCATTTTCTTTAAAATTCAAGTGTCGCGTATTTAATCAATGATCCAATCGTTAAGATCAAATACGAATAAGGTGTTGGCAAGCTTGTTATTGGGTATGACCCGACTTGGATCAAAACATATCAGCCACGTTAATTTAATATGTCTCTCGGGCATATGAAATACCTTCAATAACCACTTAAGGTTGTCTACTGCCTTTAAATAAAAACAAGTATCAATTGTTGTGACTGCTGTGTTCATGTCAATTTGATACATGTTCTCATGTCTTTTTGCTGTCAGCAGTGGCTTCCTTGTCTTATCAAAAATAGTGCCAATCTTCTTTCTGAACTGGACTATCTTACTTTTGCTTGTCAGTTGGCTTATGCTGAGTAGATTATGTTTAAGCCCAATTACATATGCTACATTTGAAAATGTAACATTCCCATTTGTTAAAGTACCAAAACACTTTGTGTAACCCAACGAATTATCTCCATATGATACAACTGGACCATCCTTTTGTTGATAGTCCATCAGCAGGGACTTACATCCAGTCATATGTCTCGAACAACCACCATCGAGATACCAGATTTGCTTGTTTTGAATGCCCTGCATAGTAGCTAAGAGATTAGTTCTTTTTGGGAACCCATCCAAGGATGGATTCTGGAAGGGTCATCTTTGATGATCTCTTCCTGTCTGCTGGTTTGCTTGAAGAGGCAGCAGCAGATAGGGTTAGGGTTAAAGTACACCGGTTGGCTAATGTAGAGACCCGTCCTAATCCATCTGGACGAATTTCATATCGATTATAAACGATTCACAACAGTTGATTACATCACGAGGTACTTGACCTCTATATGATACATTTTACAAACATTGCATTCGTTTTTGAAAAGATAATCTTTCATTACATCGAAAGTTGACAGCATGCATACAAAATAGTTATGAGGTCAAGTTTACAGAATATAGAAACTAATAGTTTCTATATGATGTAACATTGATAGCACAAAGAGATTAATGATTTCAGATAAGAATAGTTATGAGAACATCTTCAGAATATGGAGGATATTTATAATGAAAGATACGATGATATCTTGGAATTTCTAATATCGAATGATATGTCAAAACCTTGTATACGTGTCCCGATATTTAAAGTGCGTAAAATAAATAACAGAAATTAAATGACGATAAATTAAGTGCGTAAAGTAAATAACAGAAATTAAATGATGATAAATAAAATTGCGATAATTAAATTGCAATAAATAAACTGCGATAAATATAATCAGTTAGCTAGGAATAGTTAGCGTGGATTCTTAACAAAATTTTTCATAGTTAATTTGTTTGTTTCTAACAAATTTTATTTTTTTGTCCAATGTTTTCTTCATTATGCCACTTGTTGGATTATGATAGATCAAAATCCAAATATGAAATTGAATGAAAAGGGTTATTCTGCGGTGAACGGATACGTATATCGGTGGTTGTAAATAGGATAGTAAATGACCGTTGAATTAGATTTGAAAGATTGTACAATGTAACTTATTAATGTGAAATCTAAATATTCCTCGGGTATTACCTACCCGTTAAAATATTTTCACCATTAACAGTTTGTACAATAAAAATTTTAATTGAAATCTTTATGAAAACATATATACATATACATTTTCTTCAGACGTAATCATGGATTTAATGAGTCAATGTGAACTCATCAGATTTACGGCTAGAACTAGAGTACATAATCTCTAAAACATTAGAGATTACCTAATCGCCATGAAGGAAGAAGATAGTTTATGTAGAAAGATTCGTAGAATGATGATTATGCTTGAGGTATAAATTGCTAGGTTGAGATGTGTGATGATGTTGTTGTTGCTGGTACTGGTTATGCTACTGGTGCTGCTGATGGTGGTACTGTTGCTGTCGGTGCTACAAGTGTTGTTGGTGCTGAGGTTGGTGATGATGTTGGTGTAGTAAGTATAGCTTGTAAATCACGCACCATTCTCGTTAGGGTTTCTATCCTACCCTCTATCATTTCTATCCATCCACTCATCTGATTCGATAGGTCTTGATTATCAATTCGAAGTTCCCTAACTTCTTCTAATATTCCCCTTCGATTGGTATTCGAAAGTAGAGGTTGAATATTTTATGAGATTGAAATAATGCGACCTTCGAGGTGGAAAACTTTAGCAAGAAGGGTGAATACAGTGTTGCGCATAGGTTCACCGGTGAATACATCATTTTCTTCGATGTTAGGTGGTAAGTTTGGTTCGCGGTAGGGCTCGCCTTCTTCATTTCTCCATTGAGTGAGTAAGTCTCGGACCCACCCCCATCTCCTCCAGAAAGAAAAATAGCTAAACGGTGGAGACACTTCGGGTTCATTGACTTCGGAGTCTACTTCAATACGCATCTCGAAATTACTTCCGGAACTAATGGAATCCAAGCTAGGTGTATGATCCATCTCTTATGATCAGTTAGAGGATTTTCGATATGAAATAATTTTCGATTATTGGATAATAATCTAATTTTATAGAATATCTAATATAGTACAGAAGATCCCGTAGATTACGGAGAAAATTAAGGAAACGTGTCAGATAAAGTCTACAGTAACAAATACGCTAGGATATGGATTTATCTATATACTATTCATGCAATCAATGCAGTAAGGTGTGTCTAGACTAGGATTGATAAGCAAGTAGTTTCCTAAGAAAAATAAGTAGATGATTTTTTACACGAAATGATAAGCAAAACTTTTGACATGCAGACACGGTCGAAGTCCAGACTCACTAATGTATCTAAACAACTATCAGTTAGACACACTAATGCAAGACCTGGTTTGCTAAGACCACCACTTTGATACCAACTGTAGAGACCCATCCTAATCCATCCAGACGAAGTCCATATCGATTATAAACGATTCACAATAGTTGATTACATCGCGAGGTACTTGACCTCTATATGATACATTTTATAAACATTGCATTCGTTTTTGAAAAGACAATCTTTCATTACATCGAAATTTGATGGCATGCATACCATTTTATAATATATCTAACTATAATTGACTTAATAATAATCTTGATGAACTCAACGACTCGAATGCAACGTCTTTTGAAATATGTCATGAATGACTCCAAGTAATATCTTTAAAATGAGCAATTGCACAGCGAAAGACTTCTTTCATACCTGAGAATAAACATGCTTTAAAGTGTCAACCAAAAGGTTGGTGAGTTCAGTAGTTTAACATAAATAATCATTTCCATCATTTTAATAGACCACAAGAATTTCATTTCCAGTTCTCATAAATATACGTCCCATACATAGAGATAAAAATTATTCATATGGTGAACACCTGGTAACCGACATTAACAAGATGCATATAAGAATATCCCCTATCATTCCGTGAAATCCTTCGAACATGATAAAAATGAAATCGAAGTACTAAAGCATCCGGTACTTTGGATGGGGTTCGTTAGGCCCAATAGATCTATCTTTAGGATTCGCGTCAATTAGGCGTGCACTAATTCTCAAAATTAGTGATGTTCCCTAATTCTTAGGCTACCAAGCAAAAAGGGGCATATTCGGCTTCGATCATTCAACCATATAATGTAGTTTCGATTACTTGTGTCTATTTCGTAAAACATTTATAAAAATTGCGCATGTATTCTCAGCCCAAAAATATAAAGGGTAAAAAGGCAAATGAAACTCTCCTAATGTATTTTGTAGTAAAAATACATATGATTATATTGAACAATGCAGGGTTGGCCTCAGATTCACGAACCTATGTCATTGTATATAAGTTAAAATATATAATTGTAATCGAACAAGTTTATATGTTATCTTAAATTATGTATTATACTTATTGATTTTGTATATATATTCAAAATGTTTAATATCTATATATTTAGTTATATTAATATATATATATATATATATATATATATATATATATATATATATATATATATGGTTAGTATTATATATATAAAAAAAATATCATTAGTTTGTTATATATAAGTATTTATATAAATATTATTATTATGTTTGATATGTAGGTATATAAACTATTAATATAATTATAATATATGTATTAAGTATACTTTAGGTAAAAATAGTTATTTATAACAAAATGATAGTTTTGATAATAATGATATACTAATAATAATAACTTTCTTAATATCGATAATACTAATAACAATAACGATATTGTTAAAATTGATACTTATGTTAATAATAATAGTAAAACTAATAATTACAAAAATGATATTAATACTAATATTAGTGAAAAATAATAATAACTTGTATTGTTATTATAATAACATTAATAATAATCCTAATTGTGATTATAATACTTATATTAGAAATAACGATAATGATAATGCTCTTAGTTTGATTAATAATAACGATACTTCTAAAAATGTTGATAATAATGATAATATTAATGATACTAATAACAATTTGCATAATAATACTAATAATACTTTATAATTATACTTAGTGATAACTATAATGATATTAATATTAATTATATTATTGATAGTAATAATAATATAATTGTAGTGATAATAATGATAATATTAATAATAACGATTATAATACTTGTAATTGTGATAATAATAGTAACAATATTAATAATACTTTTAGTACTAGGGATAATAATAACACTAGTAACAATAATAATAACAACAACAATAATAATAATAATAATGATAATTAATAATAATAATAATAATAATAATAATAATAATAATAATAATAATAATAATAATAATAATAATAATAATAATAATAAAAATGAAAGTTAAAGGATTATACCCTTCGAAAGCTTCCCTAAAAAGAATTATCACAAACCGGATTCGAACCCTCGACCTCTCGCTCACCCGAACCAACATCTTACCACTAGACCATATCAATTTTCCTGATTTAAACTCCAAACCGAATTCATTTAACCTATAATCTACTGTGTTCATCTTCCTCTTCTTCTTTACTAACTCAATCCATTCAAGATCATTTTCTAAACTTACTAATCGTTACAAAATCCAATTTAGGACTTACTATCCAACCTATAAATACTGATTTGTGATTGATTGGTTTAAAAAAAAAAAAATAAAATAAAAACAGAAAACAAGGTACTGCTGCTCGTCGCTGATTACTCTTAAAAAAATGGTTTTTGATTTTGATAACGTTTTAGATAAAGGTTATAACATGAAATAGGTTAGAAAACATTCTTGGAAACTCTACGAATCATTAATTTTATCAGAAACTTTAAAACAATAACGAATTTGGCGAAGAACAAATTAGTTGACTTTTTAGAAAATAACTTTGACTTCGTAAATTCATGATTAATTGGAAAAATTAGAACCTGAAAACTTACAGATAGTTCGAATGAATGATTCCTAACATAACTCCATTTGTACTTTTTGGAATTTCGTTTGATTTTGAGGTTTGAAAAAAAAGAAAACGTTCAAGAACAGGGTGAACGAACATGTTATTTCTCTATCTGATTTTTCTATTTTTCTCCACTTAACAGTAGCTAATAACAAAATATATTCGATAATATCAATCTTGATCGAATAATAGAAGCAGTAGGATGATTGTTGTGTAGTGATAATTGATCAAGAGCAAACAAATTTACGTACAGAAGAGAAGGAAGAAAAAAATACAATCGATAGGGACAGGTATCGGGTTAATTTTTATAAATAGATTCTTTTCTTTTTTTATATGTATTATTATCAATAATTAATAAATATAAATACATTATTAATAAAATACTGATAGTTATTAATAATTAAGAGACTAATTCTAATATTAATAGAAATAACACTATTAATAATAATGATAATTTATAATAATAATTGTTCTTAATAATAATAATATCTAATAATAATAATATTAATATTAATTATAATAACTAAAATTATAATTTTTTTATTAATTATGACATTTACAAAGATGATATAAATTTTAATATTGATATAATAGATCAAGTGCATCGAATCTCATCTTTATGCATTATATAATAATTTTAATACTACTGATATTAATACTAATATTAATTTTAATGAATTACAAATTAATAATATTAATAACTATATTTTATCTTTTATTATTAATTATGTGATATATTATATTATATAATAATTTTTATTTATAAATTTTATATATATTACCATATACACATAATTATAATTATACATAACACTCATAAATATATATACAAATTCGTTTTAAATTTCACTTAATTAATTTGTATCTTGTTTTACATATTTGATTTTATTGTTTAAATTATATTATTACTTTCAATTATTATTTATATGATTACATTTATTATTATTTACAACAATGATTCGTGAATCGTTGGGAATAATCAAAGGGTAATTGATTACATGAAAGTAGTTCAAAAATTTTG
Organism: Rutidosis leptorrhynchoides; assembly: GCF_046630445.1. Taxonomy (NCBI): domain Eukaryota; kingdom Viridiplantae; phylum Streptophyta; class Magnoliopsida; order Asterales; family Asteraceae; genus Rutidosis; species Rutidosis leptorrhynchoides. The sequence continues at coordinate 303,865,733 of NC_092335.1, read as the reverse complement.
AGATTCAACTTTACAGACCTTGCTTATCGTGTTGGAAACATATAAAGATTAAGTTTAAATTTGGTCGAAAATTCCCGGGTCGTCACAGCTAAGTGAAACTTGCTGCCACATTTGTAGCATTTTCTCACGTTTGGTATCGGTGACTGGTCATACACTGAGTAAATGGGTGCAGTAAGATCGAGTCTACTTTTAGATATGGCAGCTATGAGCTGGTCAAGCTTGACACTCATTATCTCAGTGATAGATGACCCATCACTCGATTCCACAATTTGGTTCACTTTAGCTTTTCCCTTAAGGGCAGCTTTCCTTTTAGAACCAGTACCATAATCATGGTATACTACTTTGCCTTTGTTCGATGAATCAGTATGGGAAGTTACTGACCCGTCAGCTGATGCTGGTCGATTCTTGTGAATCTTGATTGCTACCTTTGACTTGCCAGTATTGTGTTTTGCTGGCTTATCATCAGCTACTGGTTTACCAGTACAATTTTCATCAGCTGGCTCGGCATTGGTGGAATTTGAACACGAAGGGGAATCAATTGATTTTAACTTTCTTTGATTGTTTTCAGTAATTTCCCTTTTAATGCGTCTTTCCTTTGGAGTCATATAGTAGATGCTAGAAGGATCAGTAGTATCATCAATTGAAGTACTGGTTTCCTTGGCTTTTACTTCATCCTCCAAAATTTCTTTCATGGACGGTGGTAGGGTCACAGTAGGTCTGACAAACTTATTTGTTAAGACCTTTTTACCCTTAACTATCTTGGCAAACGTATTTGGCAAGACAGCTTCAGGATCTGTTTTAAGAATGGGGTCCATGTAAGTAACTTCTGCAAGAGCAGCAGCAGTAGCATAGTCACCAGCAAAGAAAGCCTCAACTTGGGCAGGCACCTGCTCATTTACACACTTAGCTGTGCATTGAGCAGATGTACACCATGAAGCAACAACCTTCTTGAGGTCATTTAGCTGGTTCTTAACATCTGCTGCCTCAACGTGAAGAGACTTTAAAGCAAAATTTTGTTTTTCAAGTTTTGAAATTTCATCCTTCAAGATCTTAATTTCATTAGTTTTGCTTTTAAGTTTATCATTTAAAGATTTGTTATCATTTTTCAAAACTTCTTCACGTTTACTGCCTCTACATAAATCAACTCTTAGGTAGTCAAACATTTCAGCTTTTTCATCATCAGTATAAGTTCAAAAATTATCAACCTTATACAGCATTTCAGATTTCCATTGAGGTGAATCTTTTTTCCGATCAGCTTCCCTTATATCAACCAAAAACATACTACCATTATCATCCTCATCAGACTCCTCAACCTCCTTGGCCATCAAACACAGCTTTTTACCAGAAGCATAACCAGCATCATCATCAGTATCACTGTCAGAAGATGAAGAAGAGCTGGTTTCATTCTAATCATGATGCTCAGCAACTAGAACCTTTTCTGGATTCTTTCCCTTCTTATCAGCCTTTGCACTTTCCTTCATCCGAGCCTTCATAGCTTTGTACTTGTTCTTGTACTTATCAGCTTTTGAGAAGGAGTTAGCATGTGATGATGAAGGTTTCCTGGACATACATTCAGCAGCAAAATGTCCAACCTTCCCACAATTGTAACACTCAGATTTAGGACACTTGACAGATTTGCTGATATACCTAGCACTTGGTTTCTTACTCCCTTTGTATGGCTTGCTGGTTCTATTACGATTGAACCTTTTGAACTGCCTAGCTAGAAAAGCCATACCTTCAGCAAACCCTTCCACATCATCTTCATCATCACTGCTTTCTTCATACCCAGTACCACTATCCACCTCATCTTCAGTTGACTCATCTTCTGCCATCAACTTTTAAACCAGTAAAGCTTTTTGAGCTTTCTTTTTAGCACCAGCAATAAGAGCAGTATCATCAGTTTTTGAGGATTTTGAGGTGGTGGGGGCAGACTTAAAGTTTTCTTTTAAATTAAGTTCAAGTTTAGCGTCTGCTTTCTCATGGTTCCAAAGTGTACCATAGAGAGAGGACATGTTAAAGTTCTTTAAGGTCTGGGTGGTTCTTAAGGGGTCAGTGACAGGTTTCCATTTAGTAGGCAGTGAGTCAATGAATTTGTTTACTTGTTCAAAATTAGTATATGTGATTTTTAAAGTAAGCAGGTCAGCAACTAAGGAGTTAAACCTAATGAAGGTTTGCTTAAGGGTCTCATTCTTATAGTCAAAGAACATTTCATACTCTCTATTCAAAGCAATAATCTTGTTCTGCCTAACCTCATCCATGCCTTCATAAGTGACATCTAGATAGTCTAACATAAGCTTAACATTCAGCTTCCCCTTAATCAGTTTGAACAGGTGGTTAGGTAAAGTTATAGCTAACAGAGTTCTGATCTTAGGGTCATGTCCAACACGACGTTTGTCCTCAGCATCCCATCTGGCTGGAGTGAGAATAACCTCTCTGCTAGGAACAGCAGGAGTGTCAGCAGTATCTGGGATGCTATCAATAGTCTCAGTTGGGACAAATGGACCATCTGTGGCAATACCAGGCATAAGTGGGTCAATAGATTCTAGGTGAAGCATGAACCTTGCCTTCCAAGTTTCATACTCATCTTCATCAAATTTGGGTGGTCTATTGGATGAGCCATTTTCAAGGTAAGCTGTATTTATGTATGCAGCCATGAGAGAATTCAGATCCAAAATATTAAATTATCAAGACTGAAGCTCTGATACCAGTTGTTGGTGCCTTGATTAACAACAGGAGTATTGTAGGGGTGGGGGGTGAATACAATTTCTTTTAATTAACTAACCAATTAAATACGGTTTAGTATTCAAGCATGTAATGTAAATAGAGTCAAAGGTAATTTTTCAACTGTTATTCTTTATTGATTAAATCACAAAGAATTACAACTATCCTTGGCGGAATGATAGTTGGTTGATACATATTTACCTAGGTATAGCTATGAGGATAAACTTAAAGCTATTACATGTTTTGGACTCTAAATAAATAAACCCACACCACTAGTTGTTACAATAGTGGATACAACAATTTATAGTAGTCCTATTAACTGTAATGGTTCTATTGTCTACTGGTACATAGGATGTATGTACTTGTGGGGACAACTGTATCAGAGAGCGTGCTCTCCTCTTTCCTCTTTGGTAGTTATTTACAGGAACACCCCAATTTAGTTTGGCACCACTATTCATTTAAACAAATAGAATGTTGTGTTCCCTAGGCATTGACAAAGTATAACACATGTCTGCACATGTGTTAAACTTCTGCATTCCCACGTGGTCTTGTAAGGTCACTTGTCAGCCTCCGACGCGTGTCCTTTCCTGTTCAACTTTGTCTTTAACTTCTGTTGAATAGTACAATTAATGTAGACCACTCAGGAAACCACCATGATTATAATGGAGCATGACTGTCTTGTGCTGTATGCTGCTTACCAGGTTTACTGGTTCTCCTTATGCTGAGTCACTTGATATTCTTGAATTGCTGGGTACTCATCCTGTGCTGATTTGAAGAATACACTCTACCTTGTGCTGGTAGACTAGGTATCATACTAAACACTAGACACAGCAATATTTACTGTCTATACATAAACAAACTTGTACTGGCTGCACATAACATTTTAGTGCAAATAAATTACAGTTTTGTCATAATTAAATCCTTAATTATTTTGGTGACTCAACAACACCAACTCCAACTCCATTACCCACTGTCAATGAACCAGTTCAAGATTCAGATCAAGTCGTTGATCCAGTGTACGATACCTGTGGATCTGATATTTCAAGTGAGAGTTCTGATAATCATGAAGATATTGGTGATACTACGAATCTACATCATGAGATACCTGTTCCTGTACAATCAGTTCCCAGAACTACAGTTGCTCATCCTAGAGAGAATATTATTGGAGATCCAATTGCATGTGTTAGAACAAGAAGGCAAGTTCAGTTTGATGGTCAAGTTGATACTCACATGACAGATGCTGCTGCATACTACGAGTACTCATGTCATATTTCTAGAATAGAACCAAAGACAACAAAGGAAGCCTTGAAGCATGTTGATTGGGTCATGGCAATGCAAGAAGAAATTCAGAAATTCCATCGTTTAGATATCTGGAAGTTAGTTACGAAGCCGCATGGTGCTAAAGTAATTGATCTAAAATGGGTTTGGATGTGCAAATTTGACGAAGATGGTAATGTTATCCGTAACAAAGCAAGATTAGTTGCTAAAGGTTATCAGCAAGATCCTGAATTCGATTATGATGAAGTTTTTGCTCCTGTTGCCAGATTGGAAGCTATTTGCATTTTCTTGACTTTTGCTTCATTTATGAAGTTCAAAGTGTTTCAAATGGATGTCAAGAGTGCATTTCTTTATGACAAGCTAAATGAAAGAGTATATGTCAATCAACCACCAGGTTTTGAAGATCATCTTTATCCTGACAAAGTTTACCGTTTATGAAGAGCCCTATATGGTTTACATCAAGCCCCAAGAGCTTGGTATGGACGTTTGTCAAGTTATCCGATCGAAAAAGGTTATCAAATGGGCACGATAGATTGTACTCTGTTCACGAAGGTTAAAGATGATGATATTATTTTGGTCCAGATCTATGTAGATGACATTATTTTTGGTTCTACTAAGCAGGAATTTGTCGATGAATTCGAGCAGGTTATGAAGGACGAATTTGAAATGAGCAAATTGGGTCTCTTACACTACTTTCTTGGTTTGCAAGTAGAACAGACTGATAATGGGATTTTTCTTCATCAAGCAAAAGTATGTAAATGATACACTCGAACGTTTCAGTATAACTCAAGAACGTCCTGTGTCAACCCCACTAGCTGTGAATCATGGTATTTCATTAGACTGTGAAGGGGAGCCTGTTGATCCTACATACTATCGAGCAATCATCGGATCGCTCATGTATCTTACTGCATCTAGGCCGGATATTATGTTCGCAACATGTCTGTGTGCTCATTATCAAGTTAATCCAAATACGGTTCATCTTACAGCTGCCAAAAGAATTCTTCGCTACCTGTTACATTATCCAAATCTCGGCATCTGGTATTCGAACAAAGACATGTTTGATCTTGTAGCATATAGTGATTCAGACTATGCAGGTTGCAAAATCAACAACAAATCTACATCAGGAGGATGTCAATTTTTATGTGAAAGGCTGGTGACCTGGCAGTGCAAAAAAAAACTGCAGTTGCAGTTTCTACGTATGAAGCTGAATATATCGCTGCTGCTAGTTGCTGTTCGCAAGTTGTTTGGATCCAACAATAACTTCGCGATTACGGAGTAAGAATCTCTTTCTCTCCGCTTTATATTGATAATAATGCTGCTATTGCAATTACTAAGAATCCTGTGTAACATTCTAAGACTAAACACATAGGTGTTAAATATCATTTTCATAGGGATTGCCATGAGAAAAAGATAATTGAGGTTAAGAGAATAGGTACTAAGGACCAGAGGGCTGATCTTTTCACTAAGACTTTTGATAAACCTAGGTTCTTGCTACTTTTAGAGATGAATGGCATTGTTGATCGAGACAAAGTGATTTCAGATGTTGTTTGTGAGGTTTAATCAAACTTTTAGACTTTGCATGTAGGATGCATGACATATAGATTTTAGTTTCTTATTATCTGTATTGCATATTTTTGCTTCCTGTCTGCATTTCTATACATGATTTATCTCATGTATGCATGCTAATCTGTAGTTATTTTTTGTTTCTTTTGTTAAAATACTAAAATACAAAAAGATTTTATGTTTTAGTATTTTAGGGGGAGTATACGTTTCAACAGAAAATACCTAAAAAGTGTAAAATGCCTCACCAGAAAACCCTAAAAAGTTGAACAATTCCGAAAATGAGCTTGTTTTGATTAATATGTTGGAGATGAAGAATTTACTGTACTGAGAATTGATATATTTGATTAGTAAGGACTGATTTGAACGTTTATGTTTATCTGTTGTGTGATGTACTGATAGATGTGACTTATGAATTCTTGGCATTAGACAATCATAATAAGAATAATGATCATCTAAGATTCAGAAGTCATGAACGATCTGTAGCGTTTGAAGGTAGTCACCTAATTATCTCCGAAACTGTATCTAATGATAATTGTTGAGGAACTCAGCAGTCGGTTGAGGGTATCCCCTATCATAATTGATAATCACTATAAAAGGTTGGGGGTGGATTTTAAGTCGAGGATTATCTGTTTGGTTGGTGCATACCATGTTGTCACAGGCTTAAGACTTTATAATCGAAACTAAACCCCAAAAATATCATAAAAAATTAGTTTATGTCGAAAGTAAGTGTACCTTCTCGCTTAAGGTCGAAAAGTATAATTCCTTATTGCTGACCGTTCAAGCATTTAAGGGAGAACACCTTTGAGTGATCTGAGCACACAACAAAGAAAAATGAGTTCATGCATAACAATGGAAAATCCATTCATGTTGGCATTCAAAATTGATATATCAAAAGACAGTGATATGCTGAAAAAGAAATATCAAAAGAAAATCAAAGTCAAAGAAAATTGGCGTATCAAGATGGCAAAGTCCTGAAAGTATGAAGAATGCTAATTCATGATGTGCTCAGAAAGAACTCATATCATTCTTAGTGTGACGCCCCCGCGCAGCTTGAATTGTTTAATCACGACGTTCACACTGAACTATCAAGATTCTTGTCGTCTACAAAATAGAGTTATACCTATTAAGACTGGTAGTTGGAAAGATACTTATCTAGATATACTCTAAATAATATATATATGAAGTTTAACTTTCGATTCCGTTTTCCATGTCAACTTGAACATAAAGAAGTTAAGGGCCTTGAGATTTATTTCGTGTGACGACTAGTGTAGTGACCCGAACTTTTCCATGTTTATATATATTAAATGAAATTGTTATTTACATGATTAAGTGTTTCCAACATGTTAAGCAATCAAACTTGTTAAGACTTGATTAATTGAAATAGGTTTCATATAGACAATTGACCACCCAAGTTGACCGGTGATTCACGAACGTTAAAACTTGTAAAAACTATATGATGTCATATATATGTATATATATAGTTAACATGGTATTATGATAAGTAAACATATCATTAAGTATATTAACAATGAACTACATATGTAAAAACAAGACTACTAACTTAAGGATTTCGAAACGAGGCATATATGTAACAATTATCGTTCTAACGACATTTAATTGTATATATATCATATTAAGATATATTAATACATCATAATATCATGATAATATAATAATTTAACATCTCTTTAGATATAATAAACAATGGGTTAACAACATTTAACAAGATCGTTAACCTAAAGGTTTCAAAACAACAATTACATGTAACGACTAACGATGACTTAACGACTCAGTTAAAATGTATATACATGTAGTGTTTTAATATGTATTCATACACTTTTGAAAGAATTCAAGACACTTATCAAAGTACTTCTACTTAAAAAAATTCTTACAATTACATCCTCATTCATTTTCTTCAACAATTCTACTCGTATGCACTCGTATTCGTACTCGTACAATACCCAGCTTCTAAATGTATTTACTATTGGTATATACACTCCAATGATCAGCTCTTAGCAGCCCTTGTGAGTCACCTAACACATGTGGGAACCATCATTTGGCAACTAGCATGAAATATCTCATAAAATTACAAAAATATTAGTAATCATTCATGACTTATTTACAAGTAAACAAAATTACACATCCTTTATATCTAATCCATATACCAACGACTAAAAACACCTACAAACCCTTTCATTCTTCAATTTTAGTCATCTAATTGATCTCTCTCAAGTTCTATCTTCAAGTTCTAAGTGTTCTTCATAAATTCTATAAGTTCTAGTTACATAAAATCAAGAATACTTCCAAGTTTGCTAGCTTACTTCCAATCTTGTAAAGTGATCTTCCAACCTCAAGAAATCTTTCTTATTTACAGTAAGATATCTTTCTAATACAAGGTAATACTCATATTCAAACTTTGATTCAATTTCTATAACTATAACAATCTTATTTCGAGTGGAAATCTTACTTGAACTTGTTTTCGTGTCATGATTCTGCTTTAAGAACTTTCAAGCCATCCAAGGATCCTTTGAAGCTAGATGTATTTTTCTCATTTCCAGTAGGTTTACCTACTAAAATTAAGGTAGTAATGATGTTCTTAACATCATTCAATTCATACATATAAAACTATCTTATTCGAAGATTTAAACTTGAAATCACTAGAACATAGTTTTGTTAATTCTAAACTTGTTCACAAACAAAAGTTAATCCTTCTAACTTGACTTTTAAAATCAACTAAACATATGTTATATATCTATATGATATGCTAACTTAATAATTTAAAACCTGGAAACACGAAAAACACCGTAAAACCGGGCATACGCCGTCGTAGTAACACCGCGGGCTGTTTTGGGTTCGATAATTAAAAACTATGATAAACTTTGATTTAAAAGTTTTTCTTCTGGGAAAATGATTTTTCTTATGAACATGAAACTATATCCAAAAATCATGGTTAAACTCAAAGTGGAAGTATGTTTTTCAAAATGGTCATCAAGACGTCGTTCTTTCGACTGAAATGACTACCTCTTACAAAAATGACTTGTAACTTATATTTACGACTATAAACCTATACGTTTTTATTTAGATTCATAAAATATAGTTCAATATGAAACCATAGCAATTTGATTCACTCAAAACGGATTTAAAACGAAGAAGTTATGGGTAAAACAAGATTGGATATTTTTTGATTGTTGTAGCTACGAGAAATATTATAACAATTCTATACAAATTATATCCTAGCTAACTTATATTGTATTATACATGTATTCTAATATATTATGTAATCTTGGGATACCATAGACACGTATGCAAATGTTTTGACATATCATATCGACCCATGTATATATATTATTTGGAATAACCATAGACACTCTATATACAGTAATGTTGGAGTTAGCTATACAGGGTTGAGGTTGATTTCAAAATATTATATATACTTTGAGTTGTGATCTAGCCTGAGACTTGTATACACGAGGTCGTGGATTGATTCAAGATGATATATATTGCTTTATTTTCTGTACATCTAAATGTGGACAACTAGTTATAGGTTACTAACGAGGACAGCTGACTTAATAAACTTAAAACAGCAAAACGTATTAAAATGTTGTAAATATATTTTGAACATACTTTGATATATATGTACATATTTGTTATAGGTTCGTGAATCGACCAGTGGCCAGGTCTTACTTCCCGACGAAGTAAAAATCTGTGAAAGTGAGTTATAGTCCCACTTTTAAAATCTAATATTTTGGGATGAGAATACATGCAGTTTTATAAATGTTTTACAAAATAGACACAAGTAAATGAAACTACATTCTATGGCTGGATTATTAAACCGAATATGCCCCTTTTTAGTCTGGTAATCTAAGAATTAGGGAACAGACACCCTAATTGACGCGAATCCTAAAGATAGATCTATTGGGCCTAATGAGCCCCATCCAAAGTACCGGATGCTTTAGTACTTCGAAATCATCATGTCCGAAGGGAGTCCCGGAATGATAGGGGATATTCTATATGCATCTTGTTAAGGTCGGTTACCAGGTGTTCACCATATGAATGATTTTTATCTCTATGTATGGGATGTGTATTGAAATATGAAATCTTGTGGTCTATTATTGTAGTGACCCGAACTTTTCCATGTTTATATATATATTAAATGAAATTGTTATTTACATGATTAAGTGTTTCCAACATGTTAAGCAATCAAACTTGTTAAGACTTGATTAATTGAAATAAGTTTCATATAGACAATTGACCACCCAAGTTGACCGGTGATTCACGAACGTTAAAACTTGTAAAAACTATACGATGACATATATATGGTTATATATATATTTAACATGATTTTATTATAAGTATGTATCTCATTAGGTATTTTAACAATGAGTTATATACATAAAAATGAGACTATTAATTTAAGAAACTCGAAAACGATATATATAACGATTATCGTTATAACAACGTCTTACTAGGTACATATGAATCATATTAAGATATTGATACACTTGGTTAATTATGTTAAATGATAAGTAAATATATTATTAAGTATATTAACAATGAAATACATATGTAAAAATAAGACTACTAACTTAATGATTTCGAAACGAGACATATATGTAACGATTATCGTTGTAACGACATTTAACTGTATATATATCATACTAAGATATATTATATATCATAATATCATAATAATATAACAATTTAACATCTCATTTGTTATAATAAACAATGGGTTAACAACATTCAACAAGATCGTTAACCTAAAGGTTCCAAAACAACATTTACATGTAACGACTAACGATGATTTAACGACTCAGTTAAAATGTATATACATGTAGTGTTTTAATATGTATTCATACACTTTTGAAAGACTTCAAGACACTTATCAAAATACTTCTACTTAACAAAAATGCTTACAATTACATCCTCATTCAGTTTCATCAACAATTCTACTCGTATGCACCCGTATTCGTACTCGTACAATACACAGCTTTTAGAAGTATGTACTATTGGTATATACACTCCAATGATCAGCTCTTAGCAGCCCATGTGAGTCACCTAACACATGTGGGAACCATCATTTGGCAACTAGCATGAAATATCTCATAAAATTACAAAAATATGAGTAATCATTCATGACTTATTTACATGAAAACAAAATTACATATCCTTTATATCTAATCCATACACCAACGACCAAAAACACCTACAAACACTTTCATTATTCAATTTTCTTCTTTTATTGATCTCTCTCAAGTTCTATCTTCAAGTTCTAAGTGTTCTTCATAAATTCCAAAAGTTCTAGTTTCATAAAATCAAGAATACTTCCATGATTGCAAGTTTACTTCCAAGTTTTCTAAATCCATTCCAAGTAATCATCTAAGATCAAGAAACCTTTGTTACTTACAGTAGGTTATCTTTCTAATACAAGGTAATAATCATATTCAAACTTTAATTCAATTTCTATAACTATAACAATCTTATTTCGAGTGGAAATCTTACTTGAAATTGTTTTCGTGTCATGATTCTGCTTCAAGAACTTTCAAGCCATCCAAGGATCCTTTGAAGCTAGATCCATTTTTCTTATTTCCAGTAGGTTTATCCAAGGAACTTGAGGTAGTAATGATGTTCATAACATCATTCGATTCATACATATAAAGCTATCTTATTCGAAGGTTTAAACTTGTAATCACTAGAACATAGTTTAGTTAATTCTAAACTTGTTCGCAAATAAAAGTTAATTCTTCTAACTTGACTTTTAAAATCAACTAAACACATGTTCTATATCTATATGATATGCTAACTTAATGATTTAAAACCTGGAAACACGAAAAACACCGTAAAATCGAATTTACGCCGTCGTAGTAACACCGCAGGCTGTTTTGGGTTAGTTAATTAAAAACTATGATAAACTTTGATTTAAAAGTTGTTATTCTGGGAAAATGATTTTTATTATGAACAAGAAACTATATCCAAAAATTATGGTTAAACTCAAAGTGGAAGAATGTTTTCTAAAATGGTCATCTAGACGTCGTTCTTTCGACTGAAATGACTACCTCTACAAAAACGACTTGTAACTTATTTTTCTGACTATAAACCTATAATTTTTCTGTTTAGATTCATAAAATAGAGTTCAATATGAAACCATAGCAATTTAATTCACTCAAAACGGATTTAAAATGAAGAAGTTATGGGTAAAACAAGATTGGATAATTTTACTCATTTTAGCTACGTGAAAATTGGTAACAAATCTATTCCAACCATAACTTAATCAACTTTTATTGTATATTATGTAATCTTGAGATACCATAGACACGTATATAATGTTTCGACCTATCATGTCGACACATCTATATATATTTCGGAACAACCATAGACACTCTATATGTGAATGTTGGAGTTAGCTATACAGGGTTGAGGTTGATTCCAAAATATATATAGTTTGAGTTGTGATCAATACTGAGATACGTATACACTGGGTCATGGATTGATTCAAGATAATATTTATCGATTTATTTCTGTACATCTAACTGTGGACAACTAGTTGTAGGTTACTAACGAGGACATCTGACTTAATAAACTTAAAACATCAAAATATATTAAAAGCGTTTTAAATATATTTTGAACATACTTTGATATATATGTATATATTGTTATAGGTTCGTGAATCAACCAGTGGCCAAGTCTTACTTCCCGATGAAGTAAAAATCTGTGAAAGTGAGTTATAGTCCCACTTTTAAAATCTAATATTTTTGGGATGAGAATACATGCAGGTTTTATAAATGATTTACAAAATAGACACAAGTACGTGAAACTACATTCTATGGTTGAATTATCGAAATCGAATATGCCCCTTTTTATTAAGTCTGGTAATCTAAGAATTAGGGAACAGACACCCTAATTGACGCGAATCCTAAAGATAGATCTATTGGGCTTAACAAACCCCATCCAAAGTACCGGATGCTTTAGTACTTCGAAATTTATATCATATCCGAAGGGTGTCCCGGAATGATGGGGATATTCTTATATATGCATCTTGTTAATGTCAGTTACCAAGTGTTCACCATATGAATGATTTTTATCTCTATGTGTGGGATGTGTATTGAAATATGAAATCTTGTGGTCTATTGTTACGATTTGATATATATAGGTTAAACCTATAACTCACTAACATTTTTGTTGACGTTTAAAGCATGTTTATTCTCAGGTGAATACTAAGAGCTTCCGCTGTTGCATACTAAAATAAGGACAAGATTTGGAGTCCATGTTTGTATGATATTGTGTAAAAACTGCATTCAAGAAACTGATTTCGATGTAACATATTTGTATTGTAAACCATTATGTAATGGTCGTGTGTAAACAGGATATTTTAGATTATCATTATTTGATAATCTACGTAAAGCTTTTTAAACCTTTATTTATGAAATAAAGGTTATGGTTTGTTTTAAAAATGAATGCAGTCTTTGAAAAACGTCTCATATAGAGGTCAAAACCTCGCAACGAAATCAATTAATATGGAACGTTTTTAATCAATAAGAACGGGACATTTCAGTTGGTATCCGAGCGTTGGTCTTAGAGAACTAGAAAATTTGTATTAGTGTGTCTTATCGAGTTTGTTAGGATGCATTAGTGAGTCTGGACTTCGACCGTGTTTTCTTTAAAAATGATTGCTTAACATTTTTGTTGGAAACTATATATTAATAACATGTATATATTATGTGATATATTAATCTCTTAACATGTTTGATATTGTGTGATAGATGTCTACCTCTAGCACAAATCCCATGACTCACCTAATAATAATGAAGAGTCGAATATATATTGGACTGATTCACAAGTTCCCGAAGAAGAACCGGAAGAAGAATCAGAACCGGAAGAAGAATCAGAACCGGAAGAGGAGGAACCGGAGGAGGAAATAGAACCGGTGGGGGAAATAATAAAACGGTTAAGTAAAAGAAAATCCTTAACCAACCGACCAAGGTTAATTATGGTCAACGATGTTTCCGCCAAGGAAACAAAATATTGGGAGGATTACCAATTCTCCGATGAATCGGATTCCGACGAGAATTCCGAAGATGTTATAGAAATTACCCCAACTGAATTTAAAAAGGCAAAAGAAAATAATAAGGGAAAGGGCATAAAAATAGAGAAATCTAATTCCAACCCAGATGAACTTTATATGTATCGTCAACCCCGAAGCCCTTAAGTTGTAACAATGACCAGGGAACCTCTAAACCACCCGGTTTTCTAAACCGTTGTGGAAAACGACAGCTCGTATTAGGGGAACATCATATATCCCTAGAAACTTGGCAAAACGAACCAAAACCAAAGAAGAAGAAACGAGCGAATCGGAATAAGATAGTTGTATTCGTGTGGTGTAATATATGTAATATAGTGTGCTTATGCTTTATGATATATGTAAAAATTGCTTGTATTAATAAGTTTTTTTTTTTTTTTTTATGAATCTAACTCTTGTCTATTTTACAGTATAAAACCACAAAATGGATAGACAACCCAATATTTTAAGAGACCTACCCGGAGACATGATTGATGAAATTTTGTCTAGAGTCGGTCAGAATTCTTCGGCACAACTATTTACGGCGAAATCAGTTTGTAAGACATTCGAAGAACGTTCCAAGAATGTCTTGGTTTATAAGAGACTTTCGTTTGAAAGATGGGGGATATCACATTGGGAAACCCATAAGTTACGATGTGTTTACTTTGACCCATATATTGCGGGGAATCCAAATGCTATTTTACGCAACGGGTTAAGAAATTATTTTGACTCAATGTATCCGAATATAGGACTTCATGATTTAGAAAAAGCGGCTAACATGCAACATAAAGAAGCATGCTATGCTTACGTGTTAGTAATGTTCGCTTCTCACCAAAGTGAGAAAAAGAACATCGGGCTACAACTATTAAACAAAACGTTCCCACAAGTGACGGAGTCGGTAATTGGGGTAAGAAATGAGGTTTTTATGTTATTACGAGACTGTTGGTCATTACGTAACCCTCGTCCCTTTGACGACGTTACAATACGCTGTATTATCAACGGTCATAACGTTTATGTTCCACAAGACCAAGGATGGGAAGTAGTCCTAGTAAAACCAGAATACATGACTTGTTTCTGGAAATATAAATTACGTGTCTTTATTGCCTTTGCTGAACGACTTGTGTACTAGCTAGAATTATCTTCACAACTATCTTGTATCAAAGTTATTGTGTGCTATATTTCATGCTTTATGTAAAATAAGCGGTATTGTAAATTTGTAAAATATTGTATAAAAGTTTGAACGCGAAATATTATTATAAACAGTTTTTCATATAGAATTGTAGTAGTTGAATTGTATATTAGCTACTAAGTATGAACTTAACGGGTAGGTACTACCCGAATTTAAACTTATAAAACGCTAATATGAAGAAAAAGCTTTTATAAATGAGTTCATATTATGCTACGAAATACTATTAACTACTCTTAATATTCTGTATGATTAACTTGTTCCATTTGACTATTTTGAAGGAAATGGCACCGACTACTCGACACACCGTGAATATGAATGAAGAGGAATTCCGTACTTTTCTAGCTTCAAACATAGCCGCAGTACAGGCTGCGCTACATACCAATAATAACCTTGGATCTAGCAATACAGGAAATCGTGTAGGATGCACCTACAAAGAATTCACTGCCTACAAACCGTTGGAATTTGATGGAACCGAAGGACCGATCGGATTGAAACGGTGGACCGAGAAGGTCGAATCGGTGTTTGCCATAAGTAAGTGTACTGAAGAGGACAAAGTGAAGTACGCTACGCATACCTTCACAGGTTCTGCGTTAACATGGTGGAATACCTATCT
Source organism: Rutidosis leptorrhynchoides (assembly GCF_046630445.1). Classification (NCBI taxonomy): domain Eukaryota; kingdom Viridiplantae; phylum Streptophyta; class Magnoliopsida; order Asterales; family Asteraceae; genus Rutidosis; species Rutidosis leptorrhynchoides. Next base: position 303,850,313 of record NC_092335.1, on the reverse strand, counting down.
AGAGCAAGTGGGATAAGATGATGCATACGCACTACCGTGGTCAGCATTCAAGCACTTGATGAACGAGAAGTACCGTCCCAGAACCGAGGTCAATAAGCTCAAGACAGAACTTAGAGGGTTACGAACCCAAGGATTTGATATTACCACGTATGAAAGACGATTCACAGAATTGTGCCTATTGTGTCCGGGAGCGTTCGAAGATGAGGAAGAGAAGATCGACGCGTTTGTGAAAGGATTACCGGAAAGAATCCAAGAAGATATAAGTTCACACGAGCCCGCCTCCATACAACAGGCATGTAGAATGGCTCACAAACTAGTGAACCAGATTGAGGAAAGAATTAAAGAACAGACGGCTGAAGAGGCCAATGTGAAGCAAGTCAAAAGAAAGTGGGAGGAAAACGGTGATAAGAATCACCAATACAACAACAACAGCAATTACAATAATAATCGCAACAATTATCCCAACAATCGCAACAACAATCGCAACTACAACAAACGGCCCAACAACAACAACAACAACAACAACAACAATAACAACAGCAACTACAACAATCATCCCAACAACAATAACAACCGCAACAACAACAACAATCAGAAGCAGCTATGCCAAAGGTGTGAAAAGTATCACTCGGGGTTCTGTACCAAATTTTGCAACAAGTGTAAAAGAAATGGTCATAGCACGGCTAAGTGTGAGGTCTATGGACCAGGGGTTAACAGAACGAAAGGAACAAATGGTGTCGGAACGAGTAATGGCGGAGCAAGTAGTGTCGGAGCAAGTTATGCCAATGTAGTTTGTTATAAATATGGAATACTGGGCCACATTATTAGAAATTTCCCGAACCAGGAGAACACGAATGGACAAGGCCGCGGAAGAATTTTCAATATTAATGCGGCAGAGGCACAGGAAGACCCGAAGCTTGTTACGGGTACGTTTCTTATTGACAATAAATCTGCTTACGTTTTATTTGATTCGGGTGCGGATAGAAGCTATATGAGTAGAGATTTTTGTGCTAAACTAAGTTGTCCATTGACACCGTTGGATAGTAAATTTTTACTCGAATTAGCAAACGGTAAATTAATTTCAGCAGATAATATATGCCGGAATCGAGAAATTAAACTGGGTAGCGAAATATTTAAGATTAATTTGATACCAGTAGAGTTAGGGAGTTTTGATGTAATAGTTGGCATGGACTGGCTGAAGAAGGTGAAAGCAGAGATCGTATGTTATAAAAATGCAATTCGCATTGTACGAGAAGAAGGAGAACCCTTAATGGTTTACGGAGAAAAGGGCAACATGAAGCTACATCTTATTAGTAATTTGAAGGCACAAAAACTAATAAGAAAAGGTTGCTATGCTGTTCTAGCACACGTCGAGAAAGTACAAACTGAAGAAAAGAGCATCAATGATGTTCCCGTCGCAAAAGAATTTCCCGATGTATTTCCGAAAGAATTACCGGGACTACCTCCACATCGATCTGTTGAATTTCAAATAGATCTTGTACCAGGAGCTGCACCAATAGCTCGTGCTCCTTACAGACTCGCACCCAGCGAGATGAAAGAACTGCAAAGCCAACTGCAAGAACTATTAGAACGTGGTTTCATTCGACCAAGCACATCACCATGGGGAGCTCCTGTTTTGTTTGTCAAGAAGAAGGATGGTACATTTAGGTTGTGTATTGATTACAGAGAGTTGAACAAACTTACCATCAAAAACCGTTATCCACTGCCGAGAATTGACGACTTATTTGATCAACTACAAGGCTCATCGATTTATTCGAAGATCGATTTACGTTCTGGATATCATCAAATGCTAGTAAAGGAGGATGATATTCCAAAAACTGCTTTTAGGACGCGTTATGGTCACTACGAGTTTATGGTTATGCCGTTTGGATTGACTAACGCACCAACTGTGTTCATGGACCTTATGAACCGAGTGTGTGGGCCATATCTTGACAAGTTTGTCATTGTTTTCATCGATGACATACTTATTTACTCAAAGAATGATCAAGAGTACGAAGAACATTTGAGAAAAGTGCTAGAAGTATTGAGGAAAGAAAAACTGTACGCTAAGTTTTCAAAGTGTGCATTTTGGTTGGAAGAAGTTCAATTCCTCGGTCACATAGTGAACAAAGAAGGTATCCAGGTGGACCCAGTAAAGATCAAAACCGTTGAAAAGTGGGAAACCCCAAAAACTCCGAAGCATATACATCAATTTTTAGGATTGGCTGGTTACTACAGAAGATTCATCCAAGATTTCTCCAAAATAGCAAAACCCTTGACTGCATTAACGCATAAAGGGAAGAAATTTGAATGGAAGGATGAACAAGAGAAGGCGTTTCAATTATTGAAGAAAAAGCTAACTACGGCACCTATATTGTCATTGCCTGAAGGGAATGATGATTTTGTGATTTATTGTGACGCATCAAAGCAAGGTCTCGGTTGTGTATTAATGCAACGGACGAAGGTGATTGCTTATGCGTCTAGACAATTGAAGATTCACGAGCAAAATTATACGACGCATGATTTGGAATTAGGCACGGTTGTTTTTGCATTAAAGACTTGGAGGCACTACTTATATGGGGTCAAAAGTATTATATATACCGACCACAAAAGTCTTCAACACATATTTAATCAGAAACAACTGAATATGAGGCAGCGTAGGTGGATTGAATTGTTGAATGATTACGACTTTGAGATTCGTTACCACCAGGGGAAGGCAAATGTGGTAGCCGACGCCTTGAGCAGAAAGGACAGAGAACCCATTCGAGTAAAATCTATGAATATAATGATTCACACTAACCTTACTACTCAAATAAAGGAGGCGCAACAAGGAGTTTTAAAAGAGAGAAATTTAAAGGATGAAATACCCAAAGGATCGGAGAAGCATCTTAATATTCGGGAAGACGGAACCTGGTATAGGGTTGAAAGAATTTGGGTACCAGAATTTGGAGATATGAGAGAAATGGTACTTAGAGAAGCTCATAAAACCAGATACTCAATACATCCTGGAACGGGGAAGATGTACAAGGATCTTAAGAAACATTTTTGGTAGCCAGGTATGAAAGCCGATATTGCTAAATATGTAGGAGAATGTTTGACGTGTTCTAAGGTCAAAGCTGAACATCAGAAACCATCAGGTCTACTACAACAACCTGAAATCCCGGAATGGAAATGGGAAAACATTACCATGGATTTCATTACTAAATTGCCAAGGACTGCAAGTGGTTATGATACTATTTGGGTAATAGTTGATCGTCTCACCAAGTCAGCACACTTCCTGCCAATAAGAGAAGATGACAAGATGGAGAAGTTAGCACGACTGTATTTGAAGGAAGTCGTCTCCAGACATGGAATACCAATCTCTATTATCTCTGATAGGGATGGCAGATTTATTTCAAGATTCTGGCAGACATTACAGCAAGCATTGGGAACTCGTCTAGACATGAGTACTACCTATCATCCACAAACTGATGGGCAGAGTGAAAGGACGATACAAATGCTTGAAGACATCCTACGAGCTTGTGTTATTGATTTCGGAAACAGTTGGGATCGACATCTACCATTAGCAGAATTTTCCTACAACAACAGCTACCATTCAAGCATTGAGATGGCGCCGTTTGAAGCACTTTATGGTAGAAAGTGCAGGTCTCCGATTTGTTGGAGTGAAGTGGGGGATAGACAGATTACGGGTCCGGAGATAATACAAGAAACTACCGAGAAAATCATCCAAATTCAACAAAGATTGAAAACCGCCCAGAGTCGACAAAAGAGCTACGCGGACAGTAAAAGAAAAGATATAGAGTTTGAAATTGGAGAAATGGTCATGCTTAAGTTTTCACCTTGGAAAGGCGTTGTTCGATTTGGTAAACGGGGGAAACTAAATCCAAGGTACATTGGACCATTCAAGATTATAGATCGTGTCGGACCAGTAGCTTACCAACTGGAGCTACCTCAACAACTCGTGGCTGTACATAACACTTTCCACATCTCAAATTTGAAGAAATATTTTGCTAAAGAAGATCTCACTATTCCGTTGGACGAAATCCAAATCAATGAAAAACTTCAATTCATTGAAGAACCCGTCGAAATAATGGATCGTGAGGTTAAGAGACTTAAACTGTTAAGGTTCGATGGAATGCTCGTAGAGGACCCGAGTTCACCTGGAAGCATGAAGATCAGATGAAGAAGAAATACCCGCATTTATTTCCAGAAGATACGTCAACACCTCCAACTGCTTAAAATTTCGGGACGAAATTTATTTAACGGGTAGGTACTGTAGTGACCCGAACTTTTCCATGTTTATATATATATATATATTAAATGAAATTGTTATTTACATGATTAAGTGTTTCCAACATGTTAAGCAATCAAACTTGTTAAGACTTGATTAATTGAAATAAGTTTCATATAGACAATTGACCACCCAAGTTGACCGGTGATTCACGAACGTTAAAACTTTTAAAAACTATACGATGACATATATATGGTTATATATATAGTTAACATGATTTTATTATAAGTATGCATCTCATTAGGTATTTTAACAATGAGTTATATACATAAAAATGAGACTATTAATTTAAGAAACTCGAAAACGATATATATAACGATTATCGTTATAACAACGTCTTACTAGGTACATATGAATCATATTAAGATATTGATACACTTGGTTAATTATGTTAAATGATAAGTAAATATATTATTAAGTGTATTAACAATGAAATACATATGTAAAAATAAGACTACTAACTTAATGATTTCGAAACGAGACATATATGTAACGATTATCGTTGTAACGACATTTAACTGTATATATATCATACTAAGATATATTATATATCATAATATCATGATAATATAACAATTTAACATCTCATTTGTTATAATAAAAAATGGGTTAACAACATTCAACAAGATCGTTAACCTAAAGGTTCCAAAACAACATTTACATGTAACGACTAACGATGACTTAACGACTCAGTTAAAATGTATATACATGTAGTGTTTTAATATGTATTCATACACTTTTTAAAGACTTCAATACACTTATCAAAATACTTCTACTTAACAAAAATGCTTACAATTACATCCTCGTTCAGTTTCATCAACAATTCTACTCGTATGCACCCGTATTCGTACTCGTACAATACACAGCTTTTAGATGTATGTACTATTGGTATATACAATACAATGATCAGCTCTTAGCAGCCCATGTGTGTCACCTAACATATGTGGGAACCATCATTTGGAAACTAGCATGAAATATCTCATAAAATTACAAAAATATGAGTAATCATTCATGACTTATTTACATGAAAACAAAATTACATATCCTTTATATCTAATCCATACACCAACGACCAAAAATACCTACAAACACTTTCATTCTTCAATTTTCTTCATCTAATTGATCTCTCTCAAGTTCTATCTTCAAGTTCTAAGTGTTCTTCATAAATTCCAAAAGTTCTAGTTTCCTAAAATCAAGAATACTTCCAAGATTGCAAGTTTACTTCCAAGTTTTCTAAATCCATTCAAAGTAATCATCCAAGATCAAGAAACCTTTGTTACTTACAGTAGGTTATCTTTGTAATACAAGGTAATAATCATATTCAAACTTTAATTCAATTTCTATAACTATAACAATCTTATTTCGAGTGGAAATCTTACTTGAAATTGTTTTCGTGTCCTGATTCTGCTTCAAGAACTTTCAAGCCATCCAAGGATCCTTTGAAGCTAGATCCATTTTTCTTATTTCCAGTAGGTTTATCCAAGGAACTTGAGGTAGTAATGATGTTCATAACATCATTCGATTCATACATATAAAGCTATCTTATTCGAAGGTTTAAACTTGTAATCACTAGAACATAGTTTAGTTAATTCTAAACTTGTTCACAAATAAAAGTTAATCCTTCTAACTTGACTTTTAAAATCAACTAAACACATGTTCTATATCTATATGATATGCTAACTTAATGATTTAAAACCTGGAAACACGAAAAACACCGTAAAATCAAATTTACGCCATCGTAGTAACACCGCGGGCTGTTTTGGGTTAGTTAATTAAAAACTATGATAAACTTTGATTTAAAAGTTGTTATTCTGGAAAAATGATTTTTACTATGAACATGAAACTATATCCAAAAATTATGGTTAAACTCAAAGTGAAAGTACGTTTTCTAAAATGGTCATCTAGACGTCGTTCTTTCGACTGAAATGACTACCTTTACAAAAACTACATGTAACTTATTTTTCCGACTATAAACCTATAATTTTTCTGTTTAGATTCATAAAATAGAGTTCAATATGAAACCATAGCAATTTGATTCACTCAAAACGGATTTAAAATGAAGAAGTTATGGGTAAAACAAGATTGGATAATTTTTCTCATTTTAGCTACGTGAAAATTGGTAACAAATCTATTCCAACCATAACTTAATCAACTTGTATTGTATATTATGTAATCTTGAGATACCATAGACACGTATACAATGTTTCGAGCTATCATGTCGACACATCTATATATATTTCGGAACAACCATAGACACTCTATATGTGAATGTTGGAGTTAGCTATAAAGGGTTGAGGTTGATTCCAAAATATATATAGTTTGAGTTGTGATCAATACTAAGATACGTATACACTGGGTCGTGGATTGATTCAAGATAATATTTATCGATTTATTTCTGTACATCTAACTGTGGACAACTAGTTGTAGGTTACTAACGAGGACATCTGACTTAATAAACTTAAAACATCAAAATATATTAAAAGCGTTTTAAATATATTTTGAACATACTTTGATATATATGTATATATTGTTATAGGTTCGTGAATCAACCAGTGACCAAGTCTTACTTTCCGACGAAGTAAAAATCTGTGAAAGTGAGTTATAGTCCCACTTTTAAAATCTAATATTTTTGGGATGAGAATACATGCAGGTTTTATAAATGATTTACAAAATAGACACAAGTACGTGAAACTGCATTCTATGGTTGAATTATCGAAATCGAATATGCCCCTTTTTATTAAGTCTGGTAATCTAAGAATTAGGGAACAAACACCCTAATTGACGCGAATCCTAAAGATAGATCTATTGGGCTTAACAAACCCCATCCAAAGTACCGGATGCTTTAGTACTTCGAAATTTATATCATATCCGAAGGGTGTCCCGGAATGATGGGGATATTCTTATATATGCATCTTGTTAATGTCGGTTACCAGGTGTTCACCATATGAATGATTTTTATCTCTATGTATGGGATGTGTATTGAAATATGAAATCTTGTGGTCTATTGTTACGATTTGATATATATAGGTTAAACCTATAACTCACCAACATTTTTGTTGACGTTTAAAGCATGTTTATTCTCAGGTGAATATTAAGAGCTTCCGCTATTGCATACTAAAATAAGGACAAGATTTGGAGTCCATGTTTGTATGATATTGTGTAAAAACTGCATTCAAGAAACTAATTTCGATGTAACATATTTGTATTGTAAACCCTTATGTAATGGTCGTGTGTAAACAGGATATTTTAGATTATCATTATTTGATAATCTACGTAAAGCTTTTTAAACCTTTATTTATGAAATAAAGGTTATGGTTTGTTTTAAAAATGAATGCAGTCTTTGAAAAACGTCTCATATAGAGGTCAAAACCTCGCAACGAAATCAATTAATATGAAACGTTTTTAATCAATAAGAACGGGACATTTCAATTATTACGATTTGATAAATATATAGGTTAAACCTATAACTCACCAACATTTTTGTTGACGTTTAAAGCATGTTTATTCTCAGGTGATTATTAAGAGCTTCCGCTATTGCATGCTATTATATGGACAAGAATTGGTGTCAGCATGCTTGTATAATATTGTTTAAAACTGCATTCGAGATTTATTTTGTTGTAACATATTAATATTTGTAAACCAATATGTATTGGTAGTGTGTAAGTGTGATATTTGTTAGATTATCATTTCTGGATAATCTATGTGATGTCTTGTTAACCTTGTCCATAAAATAAAGGTTATGGTTTGTTTTAAAAACGAATGCAGCCTTTGAAAAACGTCTCATATAGAGGTCAAAACCTCGCAACGAAATCAATTAATATGGAACGTTTATGATCAATATGAACGGGACATTTCAGTTGGTATCCGAGCGTTGGTCTTAGAGAACCAGAATTTTTGCATTAGTGTGTCTTACCGAGTTTGTTAGGATGCATTAGTGAGTCTGGACTTCGACCGTGTTTTTCTTCAAAAAAAACGATTGCTTAACTTTTTTGTTGGAAACTATATATTATTAACATGTAAATATTATGTGATATATTAATCTCTTAACGTGTTTGATATTGTGTGATAGATGTCTACCTCTAGTACAAATCCTATCGACTCACCTAATAATAATGAAGAGTCGAATATACTTTGGAAAGATTCACAAATTCCCAAAGAGGAACCGGAAGAAGAGGAACCGGAAGAAGAGGAACTGGAAGAGGAGGAACCGGAAGAAGAGGAACCGGAAGAGGAGGAACCTAAAGAGGAAGAACCGGAAGAATAAGAGGTTCCGAAGGAAGAAATATTGATACCTACAGTAAATCGGTTAAATAAAAGAAAATCCTCAACCAACGGACCAAAGTCAATAATGGTCAATGGTGTTTCTGCCGAGGAAGCAAAATATTGGGAAGATTACCAATTTTCTGATGAATCGGATCCCGATGAGGATTTCGATGATGTTATAGAAGTTACCTCGACCCAATATAATAAAGCAAAAGAAAATAATAAGGGAAAAGGTATAAAAATAGAGAAACCTGATTCCAACCCCGATGAACTTTATATGTATCGGCAACGTCCGTATTTCCTAAAATGTAACAATAATCCGAGAACCTGTAAACCACCAGGTTTTTCTAAACCATTGTGGAAAACGACAGCTCATATTAGGGGAGCATCATATATCCCTAGGAAATTAGCAAAACGAACCAAGTCCGAAGAAGAAGAAACGAGTGAGTCGGATTAAAGAGTTGTAATCATGTTGTGTAATATATGTAATATAGTGTGCTTGTGCTTTTTTGATAAATGTAAAATTGCTTGTATTGTTTATTAATTATCTTTTATGAATCTAACCCTCGTCTATTTTTACAGTATAAAAACAAAAAATGGACGTTAAGGGTAAACAACCGAATATTTTAGAAGAACTACCAGAGGATATGATTGATGAAATCTTGTCTAGAGTCGGTCAGAATTCATGAGCACAATTAGTTATGGCGAAATTAACTTGTCAAACATTTGAAAGACTTTCCAGAAATGCCTTAGTTTATAAAAGGCTTTCCTTTGATAGGTGGGGTATATCACATTGGGGAGACCGTAAGTTACGCCGTGTTTTCTTTAAAGCGTTAAATGCGGGGAACCCAAATGCAATTTTACGCTACGGGTTAAGAACCTATTTTGACTCAACATATCCCAACATAGGATTTCATGAGTTAGAAAGAGCTTCTAACATGCAACATAAAGAAGCATGTTATACTTACGGGTTAGGGATGTTCGCTTCTTAACAAAGTGAGAAAAAGAATATCAGATTACAACTTTTAAATAAAACCTTCTCATAAGTGACGGATTCAGTAGTTGGGGTGAGAAACAAGGTTTTTAGATTATTACGGGGCTGTTGGACATTACGAAACCCTCGTCCTTTTGACGACATTACAACATGCTGCCTAGCCAATGGTCATAACGGTTACTTTCCACAAGATCAAGGATGGGAAGTCGTCTTAGTAAAACCTGAATGCATGACTTGTTTTTGGACTTATGAATTACGTGTCTTTATTTCTTTTGCTGAACAACTTGTGCATTAACTAGAATTGCCTTCATAGCTGCCGAGTAGCAAAGTTACTATGTGCTATATTTCATCCTATATGTATAATAGTGGTATTGTAAGTTTGTAAAATATTGTATAAAGTTTGAACGCGAAATATTTATTGTAATAAGTTTTTCATATAGAATTGTAGTAGTTGAATTGTATAATCGCTGCTAAGCATGAACTTAACGGGTAGGTACTACCCGAATTAAAACTATAAAATGCTAATATGAAGAAAAAGCTTTTATAAATAAGTTCATATTATGCTATGAAATACTATTGACTACTCTTAAATTCTATATGATTAACTCAATTCTTTTGGCTATTTTTGAAGGAAATGGCACCGGCGACTCGTCATAACTTGAACATGAGTGAGGAAGACTTCCGTGTTTTCCTTGCAGCAACCATAGCCGCAGTACAGGCTGTGATGCAAAAAAACAATAACTCTGGATCTAGCAGTGGAACTAATTTCACAAGAAATCGTGTAGGATGCTCCTACAAAGAATTCACTGCCTGCAAACCTTTGGAATTTGATGGAACCGAAGGACCAATTGGATTGAAACGGTGGACCGAGAAGGTCGAATCGGTGTTTGCCATAAGTAAGTGTACTGAAGAGGACAAAGTTAAGTACGCTATGCATACCTTCACAGGTACGGCGTTAACATGGTGGAATACCGATCTCGAGCAGGTAGGACAAGATGCTGCTTAAGCACTACCATGGTCAGCATTTAAGCAATTGATGAATGAGCAGTATCGTCCCAGAAACGAGGTCAATAAGCTCAAGGTAGAGCTTAGAGGATTACGAATGCCAGGTTTCGATATCACCACGTACGAACGATGATTCACAGAATTGTGCATATTGTGTCCCAGAACGTTCGAAGACGAAGAAGAGAAGATCGACGCATTTGTAAAAGGGTTACCGGAAAGAATTCAAGAAGATGTGAGTTCACACGAGCCAGCCTCCATACAAAAGGCAAGTCGAATGGCTCAGAAATTAGTGAACCAGATCGAAGGAAGGATTAAAGAGCAGGTGACCGAAGAGGCTAACATGAAACAAGTCAAGAGAAAGTGGGAAGAAACCAATGACAAGTGTCACCAATACAATAACAACAATCACAACCACAAGCGCAATAACTATCCCAATAACCGCAACATCAATCGCAACAATAACTTCAACAAACATCCCAACAACAACTACAATAACCGTCCCAACAACAATAACAACAACAACAGCAGCAACAATAACAATCCCAACAACAATCTCAATAACAATAATGGCAACAAAAACCAAAAACAGCCATGCCAAAGATGTGAAGAGCATCACCTGGGGTTCTGCACGACATTTTGCAACAGGTGTAAAAGAAATGGTCATAGCGCGAAGAAGTTCAAAATCTACGGACCAATGCATAACAGAACTAAAGGAACAAATAATGTCAGAACCAATAACACTGCCATAGTTTGGTTTGGATGTGGAAAACCGGGCCACTTTAGTAGAAATTGCCCGAATCAGGGGAATACTAATGGGCAGGGCTGCAGAAGAGTTTTCAATATTAATACGGCAAAAGCGCAGGAAGACCCGGAGCTTGTTACGGGTACGTTTCTCATTGACAATAAATCTGCTTATGTTTTATTTGATTCGGGTGCGGATAGAAGCTACATGAGTAGAGATTTTTGTGCTAAACTAAGTTGTTTACCGACACCCTTGGATAATAAATTTTTACTCGAATTAGCGAATGGTAAATTAATTACAGCAGATAATATATGTCGAAATCGAGAAATTAAACTGGTTAACGAAACATTTAAGATTGACTTGATACGAGTAGAGTTAGGGAGTTTTGATGTGATAATCGGTATGGACTAGTTAAAAGAAGTAAAATCAGAGATCGTTTGTTACAAAAATGCAAGTCGCATTATATGAGAAAAAGGAAAACCCTTAATGGTGTACGGAGAAAAGAGCAACGTGAGTTAAATCTTATTAGTAACCTAAAGGCACAAAAACTAATAAGAAAAGGTTGCTATGCTGTGCTAGCACACGTCGAGAAAGTCAATTCTGAAGAAAAGAACATCAATGATGTTCCCGTCGCAAAAGAATTTCCCGATGTATTTCCGAAAGAATTACCGGGACTACCTCCACACCGATCTGTTGAATTTCAAATAGACCTTGTACCGGGAGCTGCACCAATAGCTCGTGCTCCAAACAAACTCGCACCCAGCGAAATGAAGGAACTTCAGAGCCAATTACAAGAACTTTTAGAGCGTGGTTTCATTCGACCAAGCACATCACCATGGGGAGCTCCTGTTTTGTTTGTCAAGAAGAAGGATGGTACATTTAGGTTATGTATCGACTACCGAGAGTTGAACAAACTTACCATCAAGAATCGCTACCCACTACCGAGATCGACGACTTATTTGATCAACTACAAGGCTCGTCAGTTTATTTGAAGATTGATTTACGTTCTGGTTATCTTCAAATGCGGGTGAAGGAGGATGATATTCCAAAGACTGTTTTTAGGACGCGTTACGGTCATTACGAGTTTATGGTTATGCCGTTTGGGTTTACCAACGCACCAGCTGTGTTCATGGACCTCATGAACCGAGTGTGTGGACCATACCTTGACAAGTTTGTCATTGTTTTCATCGATGACATACTTATTTACTCAAAGAATGACCAAGAGCATGAAGAACAATTAAGAAAAGTGCTAGAGTTGTTAAGGAAGGAAAAACTGTACGCTAAGTTTTCAAAGTGTGCATTTTGGTTGGAAGAAGTTCAATTCCTCGGTCACATAGTGAACAAAGAAGGTATTCAGGTGATCCAACAAAGATTGAAACCGTTGAAAAGTGGGAAACCCCGAAAAATCCGAAAACTCCGAAGCATGTACGCTAATTTTTAGGACTGGCTGGTTACTACAGAAGGTTCATCCAAGACTTTTCCAGAATAGCAAAACCCTTGACTGCATTAACGCATAAAGGGAAGAAATTTGAATGGAAAGATGAACAAGAAAAAGCGTTTCAATTTTTAAAGAAAAAGTTAACTACGGCACCTATATTGTCATTACCTGAAGGGAATGATGATTTTGTGATATATTGTGACACCTCAAAGCAAGGTCTCGGTTGTGTATTAATGCAACGAACGAAAGTAATTGCTTATGCGTCTAGACTGTAGTGACCCGAACTTTTCCATGTTTATATATATTAATTGAGATTGATATTTACATGATTAAATGTTTCCAACATGTTAAGCAATAAAACTTGTTAAGACTTGATTAATTGAAATATGTTTCATATAGACAATTGACCACCCAAGTTGACCGGTGATTCACGAACGTTAAAACTTGTAAAAACTATACAATGACATATATATGGTTATATATATAGTTAACATGTTTTTATTATAAGTATGTATCTCATTAGGTATTTTAACAATGAGTTATATACATAAAAATGAGACTATTAATTTAAGAAACTCGAAAACGATATATATAACGATTATCGTTATAACAACGTCTTACTAGGTAAATATGAATAATATTAAGATATTGATACACTTGGTTAATTATGTTAAATGATAAGTAAATATATTATTAAGTGTATTAACAATGAAATACATATGTAAAAATAAGACTACTAACTTAATGATTTCGAAACGAGACATATATGTAACGATTATCGTTGTAACGACATTTAACTGTATATACATCATACTAAGATATATTATATATCATAATATCATGATAATATAATAATTTAACATCTCATTTGTTATAATAAACAATGGGTTAACAACATTCAACAAGATCGTTAACCGAAAGGTTTCAAAACAACATTTACATGTAACGACTAACGATGACTTAACGACTCAGTTAAAATGTATATACATGTAGTGTTTTAATATGTATTCATACATTTTTGAAAGACTTCAAGACACTTATCAAAATACTTCTACTTAACAAAAATGCTTACAATTACATCCTCGTTCAGTTTCATTAACAATTCTACTCGTATGCACCCGTCTTCGTACTCGTACAATACACAGCTTTTAGATGTATGTACTATTGGTATATACACTCCAATTATCAGCTCTTAGCAGCCCATGTGAGTCACCTAACACATGTGGGAACCATCATTTGGCAACTAGCATGAAATATCTCATAAAATTACAAAAATATGAGTAATCATTCATGACTTATTTACATGAAAACAAAATTACATATCCTTTATATCTAATCCATACACCAACGACCAAAAACACCGACAAACACTTTCATTCTTCAATTTTCTTCATCTAATTGATCTCTCTCAAGTTATATCTTCAAGTTCTAAGTGTTCTTCATAAATTCCAAAAGTTCTAGTTTCATAAAATCAAGAATACTTTCAAGTTTGCTAGCTCACTTCCAATCTTGTAAGGTGATCATCCAACCTCAAGAAATCTTTGTTTGTTACAGTAGGTTATCATTCTAATACAAGGTAATAATCATATTCAAACTTTGGTTCAATTTCTATAACTATAACAATCTTATTTCAAGTGATGATCTTACTTGAACTTGTTTTCATGTCATGATTTTGCTTCAAGAACTTCGAACCATCCAAGGATTCATTGAAGCTAGATCCATTTTTCTCTTTTCCAGTAGGTTTATCCAAGGAACTTAAGGTAGTAATGATGTTCATAACATCATTCAATTCATACATATAAAGCTATCTTATTCGAAGGTTTAAACTTGTAATCACTAGAACATAGTTTAGTTAATTCTAAACTTGTTCGCAAACAAAAGTTAATCCTTCTAACTTGACTTTTAAAATCAACTAAACACATGATCTATATCTATATGATATGCTAACTTAATGATTTAAAACCTGGAAACACAAAAAACACCGTAAAACCGGATTTACGCCGTCGTAGTAACACCGCGGGCTGTTTTGGGTTAGTTAATTAAAAACTATGATAAACTTTGATTTAAAAGTTGTTATTCTGAGAAAATGATTTTTAAAATGGTCATCTAGACGTCGTTCTTTCGACTGAAATGACTACCTTTACAAAAACGACTTGTAACTTATTTTTCCGACTATAAACCTATACTTTTTCTGTTTAGATTCATAAAATAGAGTTCAATATGAAACCATAGCAATTTAATTCACTCAAAACGGATTTAAAATGAAGAAGTTATGGGTAAAACAAGATTGGATAATTTTTCTCATTTTAGCTACGTGAAAATTGGTAACAAATATATTCCAACAATAACTTAATCAACTTGTATTATATATTATGTAATCTTGAGATACCATAGACACGTATACAATGTTTCGACCTATCATGTCGACACATCTATATATATTTCGGAACAACCATAGACACTCTATATGTGAATGTTGGAGTTAGCTATACAGGGTTGAGGTTGATTCCAAAATATGTATAGTTTGAGTTGTGATCAATACTGAGATACGTATACACTGGGTCGTGGATTGATTCAAGATAATATTTATCGATTTATTTCTGTACATCTAACTGTGGACAACTAGTTGTAGGTTACTAACGAGGACAGCTGACTTAATAAACTTAAAACATCAAAATATATTAAAAGTGTTGTAAATATATTTTGAACATACTTTGATATATATGTATATATTGTTATAGGTTCGTGAATCAACCAGTGGCCAAGTCTTACTTCTCGATGAAGTAAAAATCTGTAAAAGTGAGTTATAGTCCCACTTTTAAAATCTAATATTTTTGGGATGAGAATACATGCAGGTTTTATAAATGATTTACAAAATAGACACAAGTATGTGAAACTACATTCTATGGTTGAATTATCGAAATCGAATATGCCCCTTTTTATTAAGTCTGGTAATCTAAGAATTAGGGAACAGACACCCTAATTGACGTGAATCCTAAAGATAGATCTATCGGGCCCAACAAGCCCCATCCAAAGTACCGGATGCTTTAGTACTTCGAAATTTATATCATATCCGAAGGGTGTCCCGGAATGATGGGGATATTCTTATATATGCATCTTGTTAATGTCGGTTACCAGGTGTTCACCATATGAATGATTTTTATCTCTATGT
Organism: Rutidosis leptorrhynchoides; assembly: GCF_046630445.1. Lineage (NCBI taxonomy): Eukaryota > Viridiplantae > Streptophyta > Magnoliopsida > Asterales > Asteraceae > Rutidosis > Rutidosis leptorrhynchoides. The sequence goes on along the minus strand of NC_092335.1, from coordinate 303,834,408 downwards.
ATGGGATGTGTATTGAAATATGAAATCTTGTGGTCTATTATTATGATTTGATATATATAGGTTAAACCTATAACTCACCAACATTTTTGTTGACGTTTTAAGCATGTTTATTCTCAGGTAATTATTAAGAGCTTCCGCTGTCGCATACTTAAATAAGGATGAGATTTGGAGTCCATGCTTGTATGATATTGTGTAAAAACTGCATTCAAGAAACTTATTTTGTTGTAACATATTTGTATTGTAAACCATTATGTAATGGTCGTGTGTAAACAGGATATTTTAGATTATCATTATTTGATAATCTACGTAAAGCTTTTTAAACCTTTATTGATGAAATAAAGGTTATGGTTTGTTTTAAAATGAATGCAGTCTTTGAAAAACGTCTCATATAGAGGTCAAAACCTCGCAACGAAATCAATTAATATGGAACGTTTTTAATCAATAAGAACGGGACATTTCAGTTGGTATCCGAGCGTTGGTCTTAGAGAACCAGAATTTTGCATTAGTGTGTCTTATCGAGTTTGTTAGGATGCATTAGTGAGTCTGGACTTCGACCGTGTTTACTTGAAAAATGATTGCTTAACAAATTTTGTTGGAAACTATATATTTTTAACATGTGAATATTATGTGATATATTAATCTCTTAACGCGTTTGATATTATGTGATAGATGTCTACCTCTAGAACAAGTCCCATTGACTCACCTAATAATAATGAAGAGTCAAATGTAAATTGGAATGATTCGTGGACTGATTCACAAGTTCCCGAAGAGGAACCGGAAGAAGAGTCGGAACCGGAAGAAGAATCGGAACCGGAAGAAGAATCGGAACCGGATGAAGAAATAGAACCGGTGGGGGAAATAATAAAACGGTTAAGTAAAAGAAAATCCTCAACCAACCGACCAAGGTTAATTATGGTCAATGGTGTTTCCGCCAAGGAAGCAAAATATTGGGAGGATTACCAATTCTCCGATGAATCAGATTCTGACGAGAATTCCGATGATGTTATAGAAATTACCCCAACTGAATTTAAAAAGGCAAAAGAAAATAATAAGGGAAAGGGCATAAAAATAGAGAAATCTAATTCCAACCCCGATGAACTTTATATGTATCGTCAACCCCCGAAGTCCTTAAGTTGTAACAATGACCCGGGAACCTCTAAACCACCAGGTTTTTCTAAACCAATGTGGATAACGACGGCTCGTATTAGGGGAACATCATATATCCCTAGAAACTTGGCAAAACGAACCAAAACCGAAGAAGAAGAAACAAGCGAGTCGGAATAAGATAGTTGTATTCGTGTGGTGTAATATAAGTAATATAGTGTGCTTATGCTTTATGATATATGTAAAAATTGCTTGTATTAATAAGTATTTTTTTTATGAATCTAACTCTTGTCTATTTTACAGTATAAAAACACAAAATGGATAGACAACCCAATATTTTAAGAGACCTACCCGGAGACATGATTGATGAAATCTTGTCTAGAGTCGGCCAGAATTCCTCGGCACAACTATTTAAGGCGAGATCAGTTTGTAAGACATTCGAAGAACGTTCCAAGAATGTCTTGGTTTATAAGAGACTTTCGTTTGAAAGATGGGGGATATCACATTGGGAAACCCATAAGTTACGATGTGTTTACTTTGACGCATATATTGCGGGGAACCCAAATGCTATTTTACGCAACGGGTTAAGAAATTATTTTGACTCAATATATCCGAATATTGGACTTCGTGATTGAGAAAAAGCGGCTAACATGCAACATAAAGAAGCATGTTATGCTTACGGATTAGTAATGTTCGCTTCTCACCAAAGTGAGAACAAGAACATCGGGCTACAACTATTAAACAAAACGTTTCCACAAGTGACGGAGTCGGTAATTGGTGTAAGAAATGAGGTTTTTAGATTGTTACGGGACTGTTGGACATTACGTAACCCTCGTCCTTTTGACGACGTTACAACACGCTGTCTTATCAATGGCCATAATGGTTATGTTCCACAAGACCAAGGATGGGAAGTAATCCTAGTAAAACCAGAATGCATGACTTGTTTCTGGACGTATGAATTACGTGTCTTTATTGCCTTTGCTGAACGACTTGTGTACTAGCTAGAATTATCTTCACAACCATCTTGTATCAAATTTATTGTGTGCTATATTTCATGCTATATGTAAAATAAGCGGTATTGTAAGTTTGTAAAATATTGTGTAAAAGTTTGAACGCGAAATATTATTATAATCAGTTTTTCATATAGAATTGTAGTAGTTGAATTGTATATTAGCTACTAAGTATGAATTTAACGGGTAGGTACTACCCGAATTTAAACTTATAAAACGCTAATATGAAGAAAAAGCTTTTATAAATGAGTTCATATTATGCTACGAAATACTATTAACTACTCTTAATATTCTGTATGATTAACTTGTTCCATTTGACTATTTTGAAGGAAATGGCACCGACTACTCGACACACCGTGAATATGAATGAAGAGGAATTCCGTACTTTTCTAGCTTCAAACATAGCCGCAGTACAGGCTGCGCTACATACCAACAATAACCTTGGATCTGGCAGTACAGGAAATCGTGTAGGATGCACCTACAAAGAATTCACTGCCTGCAAACCTTTGGAATTTGATGGAACCGAAGGACCGATCGGATTGAAACGGTGGACCGAGAAGGTCGAATCGGTGTTTGCCATAAGTAAGTGTACTGAAGAGGACAAAGTGAAGTACGCTACGCATACCTTCACAGGTTCTGCGTTAACATGGTGGAATACCTATCTAGAGCAAGTGGGACAAGATGATGCTTACGCACTACCGTGGTCAGCATTCAAGCACTTGATGAACGAGAAGTACCGTCCCAGAACCGAGGTCAATAAGCTCAAGACAGAACTTAGAGGGTTACGAACCCAAGGATTTGATATTACCACGTACGAAAGACGATTCACAGAATTGTGCCTATTTTGTCCGGGAGCATTTGAAGATGAGGAAGAGAAGATCGACGCGTTTGTGAAAGGATTACCGGAAAGAATCCAAGAAGATATAAGTTCACACGAGCCCGCCTCCATACAACAGGCATGTAGAATGGCTCACAAACTAGTGAACCAGATTGAAGAAAGAATTAAAGAACAGACTGCTGAAGAGGCCAATGTGAAGCAAGTCAAAAGAAAGTGGGAGGAAAACGGTGATAAGAATCACCAATACAACAACAACAGCAATTACAACAATAATCGCAACAATTATCCCAACAATGGCAACATCAATCGCAACTACAACAAATGGCCCAACAACAACAACAACAACAACAACAACAACAACAACAGCAACTACAACAACCATCCCAACAACAATAATAACCGCAACAACAACAACAATCAGAAGCAGCTATGCCGATGGTGTGAAAAGTATCACTCGGGGTTCTGCACCAAATTTTGCAACAAGTGTAAAAGAAATGGTCATAGCGCGGCGAAGTGTGAGGTCTACGGACCAGGGGTTAATAGAACGAAAGGAACAAATGGTGTCGAAACGAGTAATGGCGGAGCAAGTAGTGTCGGAGAAAGTTATGCCAATGTAGTTTGTTATAAATGTGGAAAACCGGGCCACATTATTAGAAATTGCCCGAACCAGGAGAACACGAATGGACAAGGCCGCGGAAGAGTTTTCAATATTAATGCGGCAGAGGCACAGGAAGACCCGGAGCTTGTTACGGGTACGTTTCTTATTGACAATAAATCTGCTTACGTTTTATTTGATTCGGGTGCGGATAGAAGCTATATGAGTAGAGATTTTTGTGCTAAATTAAGTTGTCCATTGACGCCTTTGGATAGTAAATTTTTACTCGAATTAGCAAATGGTAAATTAATTTCAGCAGATAATATATGTCGGAATCGAGAAATTAAACTGCTTAGCGAAACATTTAAGATTGATTTGATACCAGTAGAGTTAGGGAGTTTTGATGTGATAATCGGTATGGACTGGTTGAAAGAAGTGAAAGCAGAGATCGTTTGTTACAAAAATGTAATTCGCATTATACGAGAAAAAGGAAAACCCTTAATGGTGTACGGAGAAAAGGGCAACACGAAGCTACATCTTATTAGTAATTTGAAGGCACAAAAACTAATAAGAAAAGGTTGCTATGCTGTTCTAGCACACGTCGAGAAAGTACAAACTGAAGAAAAGAGCATCAATGATGTTCCCGTCGCAAATGAATTTCCCGATGTATTTCCGAAAGAATTACCGGGATTACCCCCACATCGATCCATTGAATTTCAAATAGATCTTGTACCAGGAGCTGCACCAATAGCTCGTGCTCCTTACAGACTCGCACCCAACGAGATGAAAGAACTGCAAAGACAATTACAAGAACTTTTAGAGCGTGGTTTCATTCGACCAAGCACATCACCGTGGGGAGCTCCTGTTTTGTTGGTCAAGAAGAAAGATGGTACATTCAGGTTGTGTATCGACTACCGAGAGTTGAACAAACTTACCATCAAGAACCGCTACCCACTACCGAGAATCGACGACTTATTTGATCAACTACAAGGCTCGTCTGTTTATTCAAAGATTGACTTACGTTCCGGGTATCATCAAATGCGAGTGAAAGAAGATGATATTCTAAAGACTGCTTTCAGAACACGTTACGGTCATTACGAGTTTATGGTCATGCCGTTTGGTTTAACTAATGCACCAGCTGTGTTCATGGACCTTATGAACCGAGTGTGTGGACCATACCTTGACAAGTTTGTCATTGTTTTCATTGATGACATACTTATTTACTCAAAGAATGACCAAGAACACGGTGAACATTTGAGAAAGGTGTTAGAAGTATTGAGGAAGGAAGAATTGTACGCTAAGTTTTCAAAGTGTGCATTTTGGTTGGAAGAAGTTCAATTCCTCGGTCACATAGTGAACAAAGAAGGTATTAAGGTGGATCCGGCAAAGATAGAAACTGTTGAAAAGTGGGAAACCCCGAAAACTCCGAAACACATACGCCAGTTTTTAGGACTAGCTGGTTACTACAGAAGGTTCATCCAAGACTTTTCCAGAATAGCAAAACCCTTGACTGCATTAACGCATAAAGGGAAGAAATTTGAATGGAATGATGAACAAGAGAAAGCGTTTCAGTTATTGAAGAAAAAGCTAACTACGGCACCTATATTGTCATTGCCTGAAGGGAATGATGATTTTGTGATTTATTGTGACGCATCAAAGCAAGGTCTCGGTTGTGTAATAATGCAACGAACGAAGGTGATTGCTTATGCGTCTAGACAATTGAAGATTCACGAACAAAATTATACGACGCATGATTTGGAATTAGGCGCGGTTGTTTTTGCATTAAAGACTTGGAGGCACTACTTATATGGGGTCAAAAGTATTATATATACCAACCACAAAAGTCTTCAACACATATTTAATCAGAAACAACTGAATATGAGGCAGCGTAGGTGGATTGAATTATTGAATGATTACGACTTTGAGATTCGTTACCACCCGGGGAAGGCAAATGTGGTAGCCGATGCCTTGAGCAGGAAGGACAGAGAACCCATTCGAGTAAAATCTATGAATATAATAATTCATAATAACCTTACTACTCAAATAAAGGAGGAGCAACAAGGAGTTTTAAAAGAGAGAAATTTAAAGGATGAAATACCCAAGGGATCGGAGAAACATCTTAATATTCGGGAAGACGGAACCCGGTATAGGGCTGAAAGGATTTGGGTACCAAAATTTGGAGATATGAGAGAAATGGTACTTAGAGAAGCTCATAAAACCAGATACTCAATACATCCTGGAATGGGGAAGATGTACAAGGATCTCAAGAAACATTTTTGGTGGCCGGGTATGAAAGCCGATGTTGCTAAATACGTAGGAGAATGTTTGACGTGTTCTAAGGTCAAAGCTGAGCATCAGAAACCATCAGGTCTACTTCAACAACCCGAAATCCCGGAATGGAAATGGGAAAACATTACCATGGATTTCATCACTAAATTGCCAAGGACTGCAAGTGGTTTTGATACTATTTGGGTAATAGTTGATCGTCTCACCAAATCAGCACACTTCCTGCCAATAAGAGAAGATGACAAGATGGAGAAGTTAGCACGACTGTATTTGAAGGAAGTCATCTCCAGACATGGAATACCAATCTCTATTATCTCTGATAGGGATGGCAGATTTATTTCAAGATTCTGGCAGACATTACAGCAAGCATTAGGAACTCGTCTAGACATGAGTACTGCCTATCATCCACAAACTGATGGGCAGAGCGAAAGGATGATACAAACGCTTGAAGACATGCTACGAGCATGTGTTATTGATTTCGGAAACAGTTGGGATCGACATCTACCGTTACCAGAATTTTCCTACAACAACAGCTACCATTCAAGCATTGAGATGGCGCCGTTTGAAGCACTTTATGGTAGAAAGTGCAGGTCTCCGATTTGTTGGAGTGAAGTGGGGGATAGACAGATTACGGGTCCGGAGATTATACAAGAAACTACCGAGAAGATCATCCAAATTCAACAACGGTTGAAAACCGCCCAAAGTCGACAAAAGAGCTACGCTGACATTAAAAGAAAAGATATAGAATTTGAAATTGGAGAGATGGTCATGCTTAAAGTTGCACCTTGGAAAGGCGTTGTTCGATTTGGTAAACGAGGGAAATTAAATCCAAGGTATATTGGACCATTCAAGATTATTGATCGTGTCGGACCAGTAGCTTACCGACTTGAGTTACCTCAACAACTCGCGGCTGTACATAACACTTTCCACGTCTCGAATTTGAAGAAATGTTTTGCTAAAGAAGATCTCACTATTCCGTTAGATGAAATCCAAATCAACGAAAAACTTCAATTCATCGAAGAACCCGTCGAAATAATGGATCGTGAGGTTAAAAGACTTAAGCAAAACAAGATACCAATTGTTAAGGTTCGATGGAATGCTCGTAGAGGACCCGAGTTCACCTGGGAGCGTGAAGATCAGATGTAGAAGAAATACCCGCATCTATTTCCAGAATATTCATCAACACCTTCAACAGCTTAAAATTTCGGGACGAAATTTATTTAACGGGTAGGTACTGTAGTGACCCGAACTTTTCCATGTTTATATATATTAATTGAGATTGATATTTACATGATTAAATGTTTCCAACATGTTAAGCAATCAAACTTGTTAAGACTTGATTAATTGAAATATGTTTCATATAGACAATTGACCACCCAAGTTGACCGGTGATTCACGAACGTTAAAACTTGTAAAAACTATACAATGACATATATATGGTTATATATATAGTTAACATGTTTTTATTATAAGTATGTATCTCATTAGGTATTTTAACAATGAGTTATATACATAAAAATGAGACTATTAATTTAAGAAACTCGAAAACGATATATATAACGATTATCGTTATAACAACGTCTTACTAGGTACATATGAATAATATTAAGATATTGATACACTTGGTTAATTATGTTAAATGATAAGTAAATATATTATTAAGTGTATTAACAATGAAATACATATGTAAAAATAAGACTACTAACTTAATGATTTCGAAACGAGACATATATGTAACGATTATCGTTGTAACGACATTTAACTGTATATACATCATACTAAGATATATTATATATCATAATATCATGATAATATAATAATTTAACATCTAATTTGTTATAATAAACAATGGGTTAACAACATTCAACAAGATCGTTAACCGAAAGGTTTCAAAACAACATTTACATGTAACGACTAACGATGACTTAACGACTCAGTTAAAATGTATATACATGTAGTGTTTTAATATGTATTCATACACTTTTGAAAGACTTCAAGACACTTATCAAAATACTTCTACTTAACAAAAATGCTTACAATTACATCCTCGTTCAGTTTCATCAACAATTCTACTCGTATGCACCCGTATTCGTAATCGTACAATACACAGCTTTTAGATGTATGTACTATTGGTATATACACTCCAATGATCAGCTCTTAGCAGCCCATGTGAGTCACCTAACACATGTGGGAACCATCATTTGGCAACTAGCATGAAATATCTCATAAAATTACAAAAATATGAGTAATCATTCATGACTTATTTACATGAAAACAAAATTACATATCCTTTATATCTAATCCATACAACAACGACCAAAAACACCTACAAACACTTTCATTCTTCAATTTTCTTCATCTAATTGATCTCTCTCAAGTTCTATCTTCAAGTTCTAAGTGTTCTTCATAAATTCCAAAAGTTCTAGTTTCATAAAATCAAGAATACTTTCAAGTTTGCTAGCTCACTTCCAATCTTGTAAGGTGATCATCCAACCTCAAGAAATCTTTGTTTCTTACAGTAGGTTATCATTCTAATACAAGGTAATAATCATATTCAAACTTTGGTTCAATTTCTATAACTATAACAATCTTATTTCAAGTGATGATCTTACTTGAACTTGTTTTCATGTCATGATTTTGCTTCAAGAACTTCGAGCCATCCAAGGATCCATTGAAGCTAGATCCATTTTTCTCTTTTCCAGTAGGTTTATCCAAGGAACTTAAGGTAGTAATGATGTTCATAACATCATTCGATTCATACATATAAAGCTATCTTATTCGAAGGTTTAAACTTGTAATCACTAGAACATAGTTTAGTTAATTCTAAACTTGTTCGCAAACAAAAGTTAATCCTTCTAACTTGACTTTTAAAATCAACTAAACACATGTTCTATATCTATATTATATGCTAACTTAATGATTTAAAACCTGGAAACACGAAAAACACCGTAAAACCGGATTTACGCCGTCGTAGTAACACCGCGGGCTGTTTTGGGTTAGTTAATTAAAAACTATAATAAACTTTGATTTAAAAGTTGTTATTCTGAGAAAATAATTTTTATTATGAACATGAAACTATATCCAAAAATTATGGTTAAACTCAAAGTGGAAGTATGTTTTCTAAAATGGTCATCTAGACGTCGTTCTTTCGACTGAAATGACTACCTTTACAAAAACGACTTGTAACTTATTTTTCCGACTATAAACCTATACTTTTTCTGTTTAGATTCATAAAATAGAGTTCAATATGAAACCATAGCAATTTAATTCACTCAAAACGGATTTAAAATGAAGAAGTTATGGGTAAAACAAGATTGGATAATTTTTCTCATTTTAGCTACTTGAAAATTGGTAACAAATATATTCCAACCATAACTTAATCAACTTGTATTATATATTATGTAATCTTGAGATACCATAGACACGTATACAATGTTTCGACCTATCATGTCGACACATCTATATATATTTCGGAACAACCATAGACACTCTATATGTGAATGTTGGAGTTAGCTATACAGGGTTGAGGTTGATTCCAAAATATGTATAGTTTGAGTTGTGATCAATACTGAGATACGTATACATTGGGTCGTGGATTGATTCAAGATAATATTTATCGATTTATTTCTGTACATCTAACTGTGGACAACTAGTTGTAGGTTACTAACGAGGACAGCTGACTTAATAAACTTAAAACATCAAAATATATTAAAAGTGTTGTAAATATATTTTGAACATACTTTGATATATATGTATATATTGTTATAGGTTCGTGAATCAACCAGTGGCCAAGTCTTACTTCTCGACGAAGTAAAAATCTGTGAAAGTGAGTTATAGTCCCACTTTTAAAATCTAATATTTTTGGGATGAGAATACATGCAGGTTTTATAAATGATTTACAAAATAGACACAAGTATGTGAAACTACATTCTATGGTTGAATTATCGAAATCGAATATGCCCCTTTTTATTAAGTCTGGTAATCTAAGAATTAGGGAACAGACACCCTAATTGACGCGAATCCTAAAGATAGATCTATCGGGCCCAACAAGCCCCATCCAAAGTACCGGATGCTTTAGTACTTCGAAATTTATATCATATCCGAAGGGTGTCCCGGAATGATGGGGATATTCTTATATATGCATCTTGTTAATGTCGGTTACCAGGTGTTCACCATATGAATGATTTTTATCTCTATGTATGGGATGTGTATTGAAATATGAAATCTTGTGGTCTATTATTATGATTTGATATATATAGGTTAAACCTATAACTCACCAACATTTTTGTTGACGTTTTAAGCATGTTTATTCTCAGGTAATTATTAAGAGCTTCCGCTGTCGCATACTTAAATAAGGATGAGATTTGGAGTCCATGCTTGTATGATATTGTGTAAAAACTGCATTCAAGAAACTTATTTTGTTGTAACATATTTGTATTGTAAACCATTATGTAATGGTCGTGTGTAAACAGGATATTTTAGATTATCATTATTTGATAATCTACGTAAAGCTTTTTAAACCTTTATTGATGAAATAAAGGTTATGGTTTGTTTTAAAATGAATGCAGTCTTTGAAAAACGTCTCATATAGAGGTCAAAACCTCGCAACGAAATCAATTAATATGGAACGTTTTTAATCAATAAGAACGGGACATTTCATAGACAATTGAAGATTCACGAGCAAAATTATACGACACATGATTTGGAATTAGGCGCGGTTGTTTTTGCATTAAAGTCTTCAACACACATTTAATCAGAAACAACTGAACATGAGGCAGCGCAGGTGGATTGAATTGTTGAATGATTATGACTTTGAGATTCGTTACCACCCGGGGAAGGCAAATGTGGTAGCCGAAGCCTTGAGCAGAAAGGACAGAGAACCCATTCAAGTAAAAGCTATGAATATAATGATTCACAATAACCTTACTACTCAAATAAAGGAGGCGCAACAAGGAGTTTTAAAAGAGGGAAATTTAAAGGATGAAATACCCAAAGGATCAGAGAAGCATCTTAATATTTGGGAAGACGGAACCCGGTATAGGGCTGAAAGAATTTAGGTACCAAAATTTGGAGATATGAGAGAAATGGTACTTAGAGAAGCTCATAAAACCAGATACTCAATACATCCTGGAACGGGGAAGATGTACAAGGATCTCAAGAAACATTTTTGGTGGCCGGGTATGAAAGCCGATGTTGCTAAATATGTAGGAGAATGTTTGACATGTTCTAAGGTCAAAGCTGAGCATCAGAAACCATCAGGTCTACTTCAATAACCCGAAATCCCATAATGGAAATGGGAAAACATTACCATGGATTTCATCACTAAATTGCCAAGGACTACAAGTGGTTTTGATACTATTTAGGTAATAGTTGATCGTCTCACCAAATCAGCACACTTCCTGCCAATAAGAGAAGATGACAAGATGGAGAAGTTAGCACGACTGTATTTTAAGGAAGTCATCTCCAGACATGGAATACCAATCTCTATTATCTCTGATAGGGATGACAGATTTATTTCAAGATTCTGGCAGACATTACAGTAAGCATTAGGAACTCGTCTAGACATGGGTACTTCCTATCATCCACAAACTGATGGGTAGAGTGAAAGGACAATACAAACGCTTGAAGACATGCTACGAGCATGTGTTATTGATTTCGGAAACAGTTGGGATCGACATCTACCGTTAGCAGAATTTTTCTACTACAATAGCTACCATTCAAGCATTGAGATAGCGCCGTTTGAAGCACTTTATGGTAGAAAGTGCAGGTCTCCAATTTGTAGGAGTGAAGTGGGGGATAGACAGATTACGGGTCCGGAGATACAAGAAACTACCGAGAAGATCATCCAAATTCAACAACGGTTGAAAATCGCCCAAAGTTGACAAAAGAGCTACGCTGACATTAAAAGAAAAGATATAGAATTTGAAATTGGAGAGATGGTCATGCTTAAGGTTGCACCTTGGAAAGGCGTTGTTCGATTTGGTAAAAGAGGGAAATCAAATCCAAGGTATATTGGACCATTCAAGATTATTGATCGTGTCAGACCAGTAGCTTACCGACTTGAGTTACCTCAACAACTCGCGGCTGTACATAACACTTTCCACGTCTCGAATTTGAAGAAATGTTTTGCTAAAGAAGATCTCACTATTCCGTTAGACGAAATCCAAATCAACGAAAAACTTCAATTCATCGAAGAACCCGTCGAAATAATGGATCGTGAGGTTAAAAGACTTAAGCAAAACAAGATACCAATTGTTAAGGTTCAATGGAATGCTCGTAGATGACCCGAGTTCACCTGGGAATGAGAAGATCAGATGAAGAAGAAATACCCGTACTTATTTTCTGAAGATACGTCAACACCTCCAACTGCTTAAAATTTCGGGACGGAATTTATTTAACGGGTAGGTACTGTAGTGACCCGAACTTTTCTATGTTTATATATATTAAATGAAATTGTTGTTTACATGATTAAGTGTTTCCAACATGTTAAGCAATCAAACTTTTTAAGACTTGATTAATTGAAATAGGTTTCATATAGACAATTGACCACCCAAGTTGACCGGTGATTCACGAACGTTAAAACTTATAAAAACTATATGATGTCATATATATGGATATATATATAGTTAACATGGTATTATGATAAGTAAACATATCATTAAGTATATTAACAATGAACTACATATGTAAAAACAAGACTACTAACTTAAGGATTTCGAAACGAGGCATATATGTAACGATTATCGTTGTAACGACATTTAATTGTATATATATATATATATATATATATATATATATATATCATATTAAGATATATTAATACATCATAATATCATGATAATATAATAATTTAACATCTCTTTAGATATATTAAACAATGTGTTAACAACATTTAACAAGATCGTTAACCTAAAGGTTTCAAAACAACACTTACATGTAATGACTAACGATGAATTAACGACTCAGTTAAAATGTATATACATGTAGTATTTTAATATGTATTCATACACTTTTGAAAGACTTCAAGACACTTATCAAAATACTTCTACTTAAAAAATGCTTACAATTACATCCTCATTCATTTTCATCAAAATTCTACTCGTATGCACTCGTATTCGTACTCGTACAATACCCAGCTTCTAAATGTATTTACTACTGGTATATACACTCTAATGATCAGCTCTTAGCAGCCCTTGTGAGTCACCTAATACATGTGGGAACCATCATTTGGCTACTAGCATGAAATATCTCATAAAATTACAAAAATATTAGTAATCATTCATGACTTATTTACAAGTAAACAAAATTACACATCCTTTATATCTAATCAATATACCAATGACCAAAGACACCTATAAACACTTTCATTCTTCAATTTTCTTCATCTAATTAAACTTTCTCAAGTTCTATCTTCATGTTCTAAGTGTTCTTCATAAATTCTATAAGTTCTAGTTTCATAAAATCAAGAATACTTCCAAGTTTGCTAGCTTACTTCCAATCTTGTAAAGTGATCATCCAACCTCAAGAAATCTTTTTTATTTACAATAAGATATCTTTCTAATACAAGGTAATACTCATATTCAAACTTTGATTCAATTTCTATAACTATAACAATCTTATTTCGAGTGGAAATCTTACTTGAACTTGTTTTCGTGTCATGATTCTGCTTCAAGAACTTTCAAGCCATCCAAGGATCCTTTGAAGATAGATCCATTTTTTTTCATTTCCAGTAGGTTTACCTACTAAAATTAAGGTAGTAATGATATTCTTAACATCATTCGATTCATACATATAAAACTATCTTATTCGAAGATTTAAACTTGAAATCACTAGAACATAGTTTAGTTAATTCTAAACTTGTTCGCAAACAAAAGTTAATCCTTCTAACTTGACTTTTAAAATCAACTAAACACATGTTCTATATCTATATGATTTGCTAACTTAATGATTTAAAACCTGAAAACACGAAAAACACCGTAAAACCGGACATACGCCGTCGTAGTAACACCGCGGGCTGTTTTGGGTTTGATAATTAAAAACTATGATAAACTTTGATTTAAAAGTTGTTCTTCTGGGAAAATGATTTTTCTTATGAACATGAAACTATATCCAAAAATCATGGTTAAACTCAAAGTGAAAGTATGTTTTTCAAAATGGTCATCAAGACGTCGTTTTTTCGACTGAAATGACTACCTCTTATAAAAACAACTAGTAACTTATATTTCTGACTATTAACCTATACTTTTTCTGATAAGATTCATAAAATAGAGTTCAATATGAAACCATAGCAATTTGATTCACTTAAAACGGATTTAAAACGAAGAAGTTATGGGTAAAACAAGATTAGATATTTTTTGATTGTTGTAGCTACGGAAAATATTGTAACAATTCTATACAAATCATATCCTAGCTAACTTATATTGTATTATACATGTATTCTAATATATTATGTAATCTTGGGATACCATAGACACGTATGCAAATGTTTTGACATATCATATCGACCCATGTATATATATTATTTGGAACAACCATATACACTCTATATGCAGTAATGTTGGAGTTAGCTATACAGGGTTGAGGTTGATTCCAAAATATTATATATACTTTGAGTTTTGATCTAGCCTGAGGATTGTATACACGAGGTCGTGGATTGATTCAAGATAATATATATTGCTTTATTTTCTGTACATCTAACTGTGGACAACTAGTTGTAGGTTACTAACGAGGACAACTGACTTAATAAACTTAAAATAGCAAAACGTATTAAAAATGTTGTAAATATATTTTGAACATTCTTTGATTTATATGTACATATTTGTTATAGGTTCATGAATCGACCAGCGGCCAAGTCTTACTTCCCGACGAAGTAAAAATCTGTGAAAGTGAGTTATAGTCCCACTTTTAAAATCTAATATTTTGGGATGAGAATACATGCAGTTTTATAAATGTTTTACAAAATAGACACAAGTAAATCAAACTACATTCTATGGATGGATTATTAAACCGAATATGCCCCTTTTTAGTCTGGTAATCTAAGAATTAGGGAACAGACACCCTAATTGACACGAATCCTAAAGATAGATCTATTGGGCCCAACGAGCCCCATCCAAAGTACCGGATGCTTTAGTACTTCGAAATCATCATGTCTGAAGGGAGTCCCGGAATGATAGGGGATATTCTATATGCATCTTGTTAAGGTTGGTTAACAGGTGTTCACCATATGAATGATTTTTATCTCTATGTATGGGATGTGTATTGAAATATGAAATCTTGTGGTCTATTATTACGATTTGATAAATATATAGGTTAAACCTATAACTCACCAACATTTTTGTTGACGTTTAAAGCATGTTTATTCTCATTTGATTATTAAGAGCTTCCGCTATTGCATGCTATTATATGGACAAGAATTGGTGTCAGCATGCTTGTATAATATTGTTTAAAACTGCATTCGAGATTTATTTCGTTGTAACATATTAATATTTGTAAACCAATATGTATTGGTAGTGTGTAAGTGTGATATTTGTTAGATTATCATTTCTGAATAATCTAAGTGATGTCTTGTTAACCTTGTCGATAAAATAAAGGTTATGGTTTGTTTTAAAAATGAATGCAGTCTTTGAAAAACGTCTCATATAGAGGTCAAAACCTCTCAATGAAATCAATTAATATAGAATGTTTATAATCAATATGAACGGGACATTTCAACTGGTCATCAGGCAAGTCTGCTTTAACTGTAGACCAATCCCCGCGGTAAATAATGCGCCTATTCGGATAATCCAATATATTCTAAAATCTGCCGTTCCGACTAGATTGAAGATTATCAACACACTGATAGAAGCCAAAGGCTGATAGGGTTATTCAAAATGCCGTGAGAACCATCCTGTTCAATTTGAATGAAGTACATGGAAAGAGATAACGGAAAGTTACGCGTAATGAATTGACAACCTAATAAAAACGCATAATCATAAGTGATGAAAGAATCATGGATTAATGAACTTAGCGTGATCTCAAAAGTCATTTTTTTATAGTGTTCAAGTAATTAATGCCAACATGATTGTCGAAGTGTCCAAAATGAATATGTTCATGTTTAATGAGGATTGATATCAGTAATTACATGATAATAGACATAGACTGGATAATTAGGAATGAACAACAGAAGTCGATTCAATATGTCAGTTCTGATCCATTTTTATTAAATTGATAATCATTTTGCTCACAAAAAGAAAGTGGATTTATATGTTTGCTTATCTGTTTATTAAATAGGTTGCATTGAAAAATGTAAAACAACAAAAAGATTTTGGTTTTGCATGTTATTGCATTTCATGGTAGAATGTCTTTTATTTGCATATTTTTAGTTGCATGACATTATATCTCAGAAAACTTATAAAGATTTCTTTTGTTCGTTTGTTTTCTGATTATCCTCTAAATGTACAATGACATCTGAAAGAACTTTGTCGAGATCAAGATATTGTTGGCCACCAAATCCATAAGATAGAAGTTTGTAGAGCTTGTGATTGTTTGAAGGACTTTAATGATTTAAGGTTGTTAGTTAACTTAAGATGACATTACATTGTAGGACTTACTCATGAGAAACAGAATGTTTAAGAGTAATAACCTCGTTCTGGTTAGGATTTTTGATCAACCTAAGTGTTAATGATCATTTCTTGATGGATTAGTGATTTATGACTCAATTAATACTGCTAGTTAGCTCTAAGGTTGCCAAACAAGTCGAAATCCTAAGTTTGTGAAAATTTGAAATTGCCTAAGTGGCTCACTCGCACGTTTGATGTGTGAATCGTACGAGTAACCACACGTGTGAGGTTAACCGTATGGATGACCCTATTCAATATTGTCCTAAGACATTTGGGTCACATGCACGAGTGATTAAGGTGAGGCGGTTGATGGTGGATCATGTGATCAACCATACGGTTGATCACGAGAGTATAAATAGGGGTGACGAGCACAGAAGATCACACTTGTGCACCCATTTTCATTTTCTCTCTCAAAATTCGACCTTCATCGATCACGTTTTCAACCACAGTGTTTGTTTAGCATACTAATCTGACCTCAGCGCCACCTAATAGGTATGATTTCATCGTGTTTAAGTTGGTTAATTTGTTGTTTGAATGCATCGAAACCCTAAGGGTTTGTAAATCGAATTTTGTGAAATTGATGCTCGTTTTGATCGTTATTTTTTATTATTTTGAGTTAAACGGAACCTATACTTGCTATTGTGATGTAAATCGGTCCCTAAAATGATCAAACATGTAATCTATGTAATTTGAAAAGGCATTTAATACGGGTTTCATCAGACATGCACGAGTGACATCACTCGCACGCATGAGACATGACTCGCATGAGTCAGTACACAGTTGATGATCAACCGTGTGAACCTTTAAGCTCACTCGTTAAATTTGATTTGGTTGCTCACTCGCTTGAAAGAGCTGAAACGTGTGATTAGCCGCACGAGTCATCATACGGTTGACTCACTCGCTTATAAACAGTACCTCAACCGTGTACCTTGTCTGAAACCATATTACTGCTCAAAAGTGTCAACAGTTGCACAAGTGACTATATCACTCACACGGTTGATCTCTCAGTCACACGTGTGACATTATCACTCGCACGGTTTGCCATGTTAACAAGTTTATGACACTTTGATGCGAATGCTTTGATATTTTATGATATGTGGTTTGTATCTCTAACATTTCTGTTGATATGTCAGTTTGTTAAGATATCATCAATGGCTAAACAACAAGTTAATGTTCCAGCAGTTAACATAGAAGGACAGGGGGAGCAACAAGCTAATCCTCAAGTGAATCCGGTTAACCCACCTGCTCAGCAAGAGACTCCTCTAGAGAAGGGTGAACTGAACAATCAAGTCGCTCTCTATGACACTACTCTCGAGAGAGGTGATCATTTTACAGAGATTATAGCTTTCCTTCAGTGATCAAGGATACACACTGCTATTTCTACTCCATGCACGACCTACTACAGCCATCAAAGAGAATTATGGAGAAATGCTGTACTTGACGTTTCAGAAGATGATGCTAAGATTGTTAGTAAGGTTCAAGGGCATGAGATCATTATTTCTAAGACAGTGATAAGAAGGATTTTGGGTTTTAATGACGAGAACTGCTCCCACATGACGATCAGTTTAGAAATAATTCATGGTTGCTTTAAAAGATGTGCTTATTCTGGGTATATCGCTGGTAAATCTGAACTGATGAAGACGCTGCTGCCTCCACAGTTTAGATATCTTGCTCACGTGATCATGCACTGTTTGAGTGGATGCAAATCTGGATTTGATAAGTTAAATGAAAAAGTGCAGAGTATGTTTGTGGCACTTGTCCTAAAGGCTCCATACGATTTCTCAGGATTTGTCTTACACTACTTCAAAGCGAATCTTTTCAGTTCTACTCAGAGATATCTCATTTATGCCCGTTTTCTTCAATTGATCATTAATGACGTTGCACCTGATCTACCTAAGCTTGAAGAGGATATTATTCACCTTAAGCCAATGAATCTGATAACTTTCCGAAGAATGAAGGAGACAAGAAATGAGGATTTAAAGCCTGACTTTAAGAGAAAGCTTATTTTTAAGAGAAAGCTTATTTGTCATCTGATCAAGGAAAACTATCGATGTCTAGCTGGTAATGCTTGGAGGAATGAGGATTCGGACTCTAACTATGAAGTTACTGATGAGGAAGGTGAGGGTGATAATCAGAGAGCGACTGGTGAAGTTCAAGGGGGAGGTAATGTTGATGATGAAATTATTGAAGGTGATGATGAAGCGACAGAGGATGATGTCAGTTTGATTCAGAGGAAAAGGAAAGGGAAGGAAGCGATGACTTCAAAACAGCCCAAGAAGAAGGAGAAGAGAACGAAATATCATTTTGATTCATCTCAAAAGTCATCACAGGGAGGTTCGAAACAACAAGCTCAGAGACAACCATCCAGTTTTATGAAGGATGCAAGAGCCGCTGTTACGTCACCAAAACCTGCCACCACAACACCTCAGGTCATTTCAGCCGAATTTAAGACACAACAAAATCTACTGTTGTCTTTGATCACGAAAATAACCAGTCTAGAGAATCAAGCCATTAAGGAGAAAAAGATCAGTGAAGCTAATATTGAGTCGTTGGTAGAAGAAAACAAGAGGTTATTTAGTAGATTGGACCATCAGAAGGGAAGGACGGTGTAACGACCCTACTTTTTCCGTTATCTTTTACCGTTAATTATTTAACGACCGTTAACTCTTATTCGTGCCACGTCATTTCTATGACCCATATTATTATTTTTGTAATAATATATTAATTATTATGTGTTATATGAATATTTTTATTCATATCTTTAATTTTACGTTTCTACGTGTCGCGGATTTCTATCCGGCGAATATTCTCGATTTTCAAACCAACGGTCGAGTTTTTGGGATTTTAAAACCTAATTATTTTAAATATGATATTTTAAGATCATGTTATTATATAGAGTATTTATATTTATTTTTTCGTCGCGCGTTTGTTATCTTTCCGAATAATTAATCGCGTACTAGCGTTTTCGCGTTTCTGGCTTCGATCGGGCGTTCGGGCTAAAAGCAATTATCCAAATTATGAAGTTGGCCCACCATGGGGCCCACCCCATGCCAAATTCGGCCGAACCCTTGTAGAGGGGGGGAGCCTTGCCTTTTTTTTTTTTGTCATTCCACATTTACACATCAAAATTTATTTCCATTTCATTAAACCTAACAACTTTCTCTCAAAGTTTTCTTCTCCTCTTCTCCCTTTTGTGGCCGCCACTTTCACATCACCATTATCATCAATTGATCATCTTCTAGTACTTGGGTCAAGGGGCTTTTTGCATAATCGGATTCATCTCTTCAATCTCTACGCGTACATATTCATCAATTCTTGATTTGGGTATAAACCCTAACCCTAGATTTTCAATTTTCAATTTTTTTTCTGTTATTACATGTTATGTTGATGGTATGATGATTATATGTTATTGTATTGATGATTGTATGCATAGAAATGCTCAAATATATATGTTTTCGGTTTGATTGAATTGGGACAGCAGCATATTCGTTCATTTCTGGTTATGTAAGTGATATAAAAGTGAAATTAATGTATCTATATGAGTTCCTCTCATCAAGACATTAATTTTAGACTCCGGATTCTTGTCGTTTCGATTCCCGGAGCCCTAAATATGATCAAAGTGGTATTTTGTTAAGATTGAAATGTGATTTTGGTATGAACCAGGTTTGGTCCGACTTTGTGACCATATTTGGTGACTTTAGGGTGTGTTAATGTGTTAGTACTGATGGTAGGGAGAACTTTCATGTTCGGGTCATCTCAATCCGAGCCACGAATCACCCGTTACGACTAAAACACGTTTTTGATTGAATTGAAGTTCCAAGTAGTGTAAGGGCTGTACATCAAGACTTGTGGACTGTTCTTGGGGTGTTCTTGAGTGTATCAAAGTGTCGGGTGGTTTGCTTAGGCGGAGATATATGTAAGGCTCGCCGAAAACCGACACCCGGGGCTCAGGATACGACCCGATGAACTGTTGATTTAAAACTTGTGACAAATTATTAAACTTATGATATAAATAATGGATTTCATTATCATTTAATTACTTATGATAAAAAAATAATTATTATTATTTAAGACTTATGATATATATTTATTATATCATTTAATTAATACTTATGATTTAATTAACATTTTAATAATACTTTTATTATTAATGGAAAATACTTATGATAAGTATTAAACTTATATTATGAGATTATTATAATAAGACTTATAATAAGGATTAATTAATTATTTAATTATTATAAGGCTTAGTTATTATTTAATTATAATTTAATTATTAAATACTTATGATTTAATGATTATAATTAGAAACTTATGATATGATTAATAATTCATTATTAATTAATAATACTTATGATATAATTTAAAATTTATTATTAATTAATAATACTTATATTATGATTAATATTTAATTAATTAATTAAATACTTATGTTATATTAATTATATGATTTAAACTTATATTAACTGTAATAATTCATTTTAATTTAATTAAGCTTATGTTATGACATAATTAGACATATTTAACTTTAATAAACGTTATAACTTATATTATTATTATAACTTACACTTTTAAAATCTACATTGACCATGTTTGACCAAGGTTGACTTTTGAGTTGACTTTCGGTTGACTTTGACTTTCAGTTGACTTTTGTTGACTTTCTAATTAAGGAAACTTTCCTAACTTATAAACTTTCCTAAAATAGCAACTTTCTAAATTTGGAAACTTTCCAAAAATAGAAACTTTCCAAAAATAGAAACTTTCCAAAAATAGAAAATTTTCAAAAATGGAAACATGCTAAAAATAGAAACTTTCTAAAAATAGAAAGTGTGTGTGTCCGTAAGCTGTTCCGATTAAACTGATGCATATTGAGTATTGTTCTATGACTACTTGCAACATGTACAATAGCTATAATACTAAGACTTGACCTAAGTTAGTTATTTATATCGACCTGCTTTATTTATAGGTCGACGTTGTGATCATTCCTGATCACTGTACTACATTTTCTGTTCGCTTAATTGTGTTGGTTACTTCATTACTATTAAGGTGAGTTATAGTCCCATTTTTCTATTTTTAATCTTTGGGATGAGAATACATGCAATTTATTTTATATTTTGGACAAGTGGAAGTTGGTTTAAAGTATTCATTGTGAGTTGAACAAAAATATTCCCTAGTCTGGTAACTGTAATCACTGGTTTCTACTGGTGAACGCGAATCCTATGGATAGATCTATCGGGTTTGACAACCCCATTTCGAGCTAGTCGCGCTAGCAATTTATAGTCGGAATGTTTAGTACTTCGTATTTTGTTGTAGATACACTTGTTCGGTGTATATTATTTATTGTGTTTGGCAAGGGTAAATACAGGGTTAAGTGGTTACCAGGTGGCTCACGGAAAATGGAATAATGTTTTATTATATGTTTTCTTGCATATAATTTTGTGGTCCAAAAAGGAGTTTTTATGTTTTCAAACATAAATTTTTATGATTTAAATTAAATATTGTTTGTAATATTAAACCTATAATTCACTCAACATTTTTGTTGACAGTTACTCGCATGTTTTATTCTCAGGTTCATGATTGATTGCTTCCGCTGTGCTTAGAGAGTCTGCATATTTATGACGGCAGCTTTTGTTAAACATTAACTTGCATTCTATTTTGATACATTTAATAGTGGATGTTGTTGACTTTGTTTAGGTCAACTTTTGGTTAAGTAATAATGTATGGTTTTTCTAAACTTACATATTTTGATAGGTTTCCTTTATAGGAAATCATTTTTAAATAAAGAATGCAAGGTTATTTATTAAATTTATATAGAGTTATGATCAAGCCGTGGGACCAAGATAACGATGGTCGTCAAGTGTACTTTGACGGGTCGTTAAAGTTGGTATCAGAGCCTTGGTTTTAGGGAATTAGGCTGCATTGATGTCGTTACCCGAGTCAATAGGGTGCATTAGTGAGTCTAGTCTACAGCCCGGCCTATAATATATTATTATATGTAATTATTTGTATCGTATTGGTATGTATATTGTTATCATACATATGCCAATTATGTTCTGAATCCGGGAGGAACTCCCATTGCGACTTAAACGAATTCTCCGACTCATGCGAACTTATCCTTATAAAAACACCTCGGGTAGTGAAACCGAGGGATGTCATTCTTGACTTCTGAAATTCTCGACATTTCTATGTCATCTGTTATGGTTAAGTATATATAATGTTTGAGTCATATTACGCGAGATGTCATTCTTGACTTCTAAATGCTCGACATTTCAATGTCAGCTATTATGTTTAGGTATATAACTGTCATAACCCGTCCTTAACCATAAGAACGTGTTAGATAACGTATGATTTCATTGCGAGGTATTGACCTCTATATGCGACATTTTTAAAAAGGAAAACTGCATATATTATACATTACAAGCCAAACCATTATTTTTGTTACAAGCTTTAGACAATAAAAAGATGATTATCGTTTAACGATAATCTTCGACTTACAAACTTTACAAATGATAATAACAACACGATTTCTAGCATATTTTACAACACACGTCCTCGGATATGCAGTTTTATTTTTGACACAAATATGAGTACGCATGATCCTGCTTAGATTCAACATAATGCAGCGGAAGCTTTAATTATCACCTGAGAATAAACATGTTTAAAAACGTCAACATAAAGTTGGTGAGATATAGGTTTAGTGCGCAGCAATATATATATATAGACCACAAGATTTCGTATATAAACAGTTTGATAAAAGTATTCTAAGTGGTTGAGCACTTGGTAACCATACTTAACATTTTCACGTCGCATATTCCCTTTAATATGAAATCTTACTACACCGTACCAAGTGTAGTCACAAAACGAAGTACTGTGCAACCGTTGAATACTGGTCGTCCAGTCCGGTTGGGGTTGTCAGGCCCGATAGATCTATCAACAGGATTCGCGTTTACAATACCGCTGTAAATAACAGTTACCAAGCTACAGGGAAGTATGCCAGTGGTACAACTCAACGTAGAATATATTTTTCAGTTACTTGTGTCCATATCGTAAAACATAAAATACATGTATTCTCATCCCGAAATATTTAGAGTTTAAAAGTGGGACTATATACTCACTCTTGTCTTGATGATATATATAATTTGACTCGGTCTTCCGGTTGATATCACGAACCTATCCATATATAATATATCAATATGTTTTCATTTTAAAACAAACGTTATATATATATATACTTGTTATACTTTTAATATTTTGAATATTTCCTTAGTCCGTAGTTAGCATTCCGATGTTAGTAATTCAATTTTTAATGGTTCATTTTTAGATGTTTAATATACCCGCAATAAACAAAACCCCCAACGAAATAAATAAAACCCCATCGTATATGTATTGGTCGAGATTAATCTTGACCCATGGTACCGGTGTTGTCAAATGACGTGTTGCGTACAAACATGGGATCTTATGATTAATCTTCTCGTATTGTTTACGGGTGATCCTGAACCATATAAAATTGAATTATAAGTACATATATATAAAATATCATGTTATCTTAGAAATATGTGATTTATATCATTTTTTTCCAATTGATCCCGTAGTTGAAATGATCTAGGATAACCAATTTTGTTTCGGTCATAGTTTCTTCGTTACAAATCCGTTTTCGTTGATTCAAATTGCCATCTTCTTGGATCGAGTTCTTCTTTAAGACTATGAACTGTAAATACCTTGGTTTGTATTCAAAATCATACGGCATAAGTGAAACATTAGTGAAACATATGAAGTTAAACATTTTTGTTACAACAAAATCATTTAATGACCATTTTTCTAAAAATACTTATACTTTGAAAAACCAAGTTTTACCTTGTTAAATTAGTATATACATAAGTTATATTACAGGTCTTGAAGTATTTTAAAAGTTAAGTTAGAAGGATCTATTTAGTTTGCAAACAAGTTTGAAAACATTCAAACTATGTTCTTGTTGTTAAACTTTTGTACCACAAAATAAGATAGTTATATATATATGAATCGAATAAGGTTATGAACATAGTTACTACCTCAAGTTCCTTGGATAAGTTTGCTGTAAAAGAGGAGTAAGAAGCTAGAATCAAAAGGGTGATAGAAGTGGATGAAAGATTGGAAGTAAGTTGGTGTTCTTGGAGGGTTTTCTTGAAGTGTTTTTGTATGGTTTTCTTATGGTGTTTTAGTATGGTTTTTGAAGCTAGATCTTCAAGGTAAGTTGCTGAATTGTTATGGAGTTTAGAGAGTAAGAAAGAGTGTGTGTTTTTAGTTAAGAGATTGAAGTAAAAATGAATCAAAAATGATGATACATATATACTCCTAAAAATGTGATCTTTAAGGATAACATGACAAAATTTTAGTTTGTATTTTTGTAATTAGTCAAGTAATCATCCAAAAGTAATTACCTAGCTCTAAGGGCATGAATAATGGCTGGTTAGGTGGTGATTTTGATGTGTATTTACTATTAGTAAATACGTATAGGAGCTAGGTATGATACGAGTACAAATACTCTAGGTATACGTATAGAAATTTTGTGAAAAATGAAATGAGGATTCAAATATAGCTATCTTTTGTGAATACACTTATATGGTTTTATGTATTTAAGTTCTTTAAAAGTAATTAAATACATTACTTATACAATATATGTATAACATTATAAGTCTTAAGTATATATGTCAAATAACGTTACGTATTGTTATCGTTTTGAAAACTTAAGTTAGTAGTTTCAAAATACACATATAACTTGTTGTTATTAATACAAAATGAGATATTAAAACATTTATTAATCATGTTAAATATGTATATATACATTTATATACACAAACGTATAATTATCATATATTGTATAGTTCGTGATATCATCGGTCAAACTAGACGGTCAAACGTTGTGTAGAACTCTTTTTGGAAATATAAATCTCATCAATTTGGATTGCTTATCATGTTGGTAAGGTTTAATTTATGTAAATATCAATCTTATAAGTATAGAACGATCGAAAAAGTGCGGGTCGTTACATTACCTCCCCGTTAAATAAATTTCGTCCCGAAATTTTAAAATTGTACCTATTTTGCGTTATCGAGAAACAAGTGTGGATACTTTCGTTTCATCTGATCCTCGCGTTCCCAAGTAAACTCGGGACCTCTTCTAGCATTCCAACGAACCTTAACAATCGGTATATTACTCTGTTTGAGCTGTTTAACTTCACGGTCCATGATTTCGATTGGTTCTTCGACGAATTGTAGTTTCTCGTCGACATGGATTTCTTCAAGAGGAATGGTGAGGTCTTCCTTTGCAAGACACTTCTTAAGGTTTGAGACGTGAAAGGTATTATGTACTCCGGCGAGTTGTTGCGGTAACTCGAGTCGATAAGCTACCGGTCCAATGCGTTCGATGATCTTGAACGGGCCTACGTACCTTGGGTTCAGTTTACCCCTTTTGCCGAAACGTATTACACCTTTCCAAGGTGACACCTTTAGCATAACCATGTCCCCGACCTGAAACTCTAATGGTTTCCTTCGAACATCGGCGTAGCTCTTTTGGCGACTACGGGCTGTTTTCAATCTCTCCTTGATTTGCACTATCTTCTCAGTCGTTTCATGTATGATCTCGGGACCAGTTAAATGTCGATCTCCTACTTCATTCCAACAGATAGGAGATCTACACTTCCTTCCGTACAATGCTTCGAATGGCGCAGCTCCAATGCTCGCATGATAACTATTATTATACGAGAATTCTGCTAACGGTAGATATTTATCCCATCCGTTTCCAAAATCAATCACACATGCCCTGAGCATGTCTTCGAGAGTCTGAATCGTTCTTTCACTCTGTCCATCGGTTTGTGGATGATATGCGGTACTCATATCCAACCGAGTTCCTAGTGCCTCCTGTAGTGATTGCCAGAATTTTGAGGTAAATCTACTATCACGATCGGATATAATGGAAATAGGTATTCCATGCCTTGAAACTATTTCCTTTATATATAATCGTAATAATTTCTCCATTCTATCTGTTTCCTTTATAGGCAAGAAATGTGCAGATTTGGTAAGACGATCAACAATTACCCAAATGGTGTCGTATCCCCAGGCAGTCTTTGGTAACTTCGTGATGAAATCCATGGTAATACCGTCCCATTTCCATTCTGGAATTTCTGGTTGTTGAAGTAACCCTGACGGCTTCTGGTGTTCTGCTTTGACTTTGGAACAAGTTAAACATTCCCCAACATATGTTGCAACGTCTGTTTTTAAATTAGGCCACCAATAATGCGTCTTAAGATCTTGGTACATCTTTCCAACTCCAGGATGTATCGAATATCTTGTCTTATGTGCCTCGTTCAATATCAACTTCCTTAATCCACCCAACTTCGGTACCCAAATACGATTTGCAAAATATCGAATTCCATCTTCCCGCATAACGAGTTGCTTCTCATACTTCTTCATTATTTCATTTCCTATATTTTCTTTAGTAAGTGCTTCTCGTTGAATTTCTTTGATTTGTGAGTTGAGATTCATGCGAATTTTTATGTTCATCGCTCGTACTCGAATTGGTTCTCGTTCCTTTCTGCTTAGAGCGTCGGCCACCACGTTCGCTTTCCCGGGATGATAACGAATTTCACAA
Source organism: Rutidosis leptorrhynchoides (assembly GCF_046630445.1). NCBI lineage: Eukaryota > Viridiplantae > Streptophyta > Magnoliopsida > Asterales > Asteraceae > Rutidosis > Rutidosis leptorrhynchoides. The sequence continues at coordinate 303,807,353 of NC_092335.1, read as the reverse complement.
TCATAGTCATTTATTAACTCAACCCACCTACGTTGCCTCATGTTCAGCTGTTTTTGATCGAAAATATGTTGAAGGCTTTTATGATCAGTAAACACAGTGAATTTAACCCCATACAAGTAATGTCTCCACATCTTCAATGCAAACACGACTGCTCCCAGTTCTAGATCATGCGTCGTATAATTCCGCTCGTGAATCTTCGATTGTCGGGATGCAAATGCAATTACTTTCTTTCGTTGCATAAGAACACAACCAAAACCTTGTCGCGAAGCGTCACAATATATTTCAAAATCATCGTTCCCTTCAGGTAACGATAAAATAGGCGCCGTAGTTAACTTCTTCTTCAATAATTGAAATGCGTTCTCCTGCTCCGAGGTCCATTCGTATTTCTTCCCTTTTTGCGTTAATGCTGTCAACGGCTTAGCTATTCGAGAAAAATCTTGAATAAACCTTCTATAATAACCGGCTAAACCCAAAAATTGGCGTATCTGCATTGATGTCTTAGGAGTCTCCCATTTTTCAATGGCTTCAATTTTTGCTGGATCAACCTGAATTCCTTCGCTACTAACAACGTGGCCAAGAAATTGTACTTCTTTCAACCAGAAAGCACACTTAGAAAATTTAGCATAAAGTTGTTCTTTTCTCAACAACTCCAGTATCAACCTTAAATGCTCTTCATGCTCTTGCTCACTCTTGGAATAGATAAGAATATCATCAATGAAAACGATAACAAACTTATCTAAATACGGACTACAAACTCGATTCATGAGGTCCATGAATACAGCTGGCGCATTCGTCAATCCAAACGGCATAACCAAAAATTCGTAATGACCATAACGTGTCCGAAAAGCAGTTTTCGGAATGTCCTCTTCTTTGACGCGTAGTTGATGATAGCCCGATCTTAAGTCGATTTTCGAATAAACACATGATCCTTGCAATTGATCAAATAAGTCATCAATTCTCGGTAGTGGATACCGATTCTTGATAGTTAACTTATTTAATTCACGATAGTCTATACACATCCTAAAAGATCCATCTTTCTTCTTAACAAACAAAATTGGAGCTCCCCACGGTGAAGTACTCGGTCGTATGAATCCACGGTCCAGTAATTCTTTTAACTGACTTTGAAGTTCTTTTAACTCGGACGGTGCAAGTCTATATGGAGCACGAGCCACTGGTGCAGCTCCTGGTACTAAATCTATTTGAAATTCTACCGATCTAAATGGAGGTAATCCCGGCAATTCTTCCGGAAAAACTTCGGGAAAATCTCTTGCCACAGGCACGTCATTGATGCACTTCTCTTCCTTTTCGACTTTATTAACATGTGCTAAAATAGCGTAACATCCCTTTTCTAAACACTTTTTGGCTTTCAAACAGCTAATGAGTTTTAGCTTTGAATCACCCTTCTCTCCGTAAATCATCACCGGCATTTTATCCTTACCAGGAATACGAATTGCCTTCTTGGCACAAACAACTTCCGCTCCTACTTTGGACATCCAGTCCATGCCGACTATTACATCAAAACTTCCTAATTCTACGGGTATCAAATCAATCTTAAATGTTTCTCCGGCTAAATTTATCTTACAATCACGACAAATTTTATCGGCTTTAATTAGTTTACCATTAGCTAACTCAATCATGTACTTAGCATCTAGAGGTAATGATGAACAATTCAATTTAGTGTAAAAATTTATACACACGTAACTTCTATCGGCGCCAGTATCAAATAAATAGATGCTGATAAGTTATTAATGGTAAACGTACCCGTAACAAGCTCCGGGTCTTCTCGTGCCTCTCTAGCATTAATAACAAACGCTCTTCCACGTGCAGGTCCGCCATTCTGATTCGGGCACTGACTCTTATAGTGACCTTGTTTTCCACAACCAAAACAAGTAATGGTAGCCAAAGCAGTTCTATTTGCGTTGGTGGCAGGAGTCTTGTTGCCATTTGTAACGAGAGCCTTACAATCTTCCGCAAGATGACCTTGTCGATTACACTTGGTGCATAACACACTACAGTAACCAAAATGATGTTTGTGACAACGGTTGCATAAAGGACTTTGTCCTTTGTAACCAAAGCCTGAACCGCTACCCGCACCTTTCGGGGTTTCTGGTTTCTTAAAAGATTGCTGTTGGTAACCTCGATCATAATTTCCGTTCCACTTCCTTTTGTTACTCGATACCTTCACCTCAGTAGTGAATGCTTTCTTATCCAGAATGACCTGATCCATTAACTCGTTTGCCATGGTTATAGCTTCATGAATTGTCTTAGGTTTCGACGCCGTAACGTTTGCCTTGACCTTTTTGGGCAAACCACCTTTGTACATTTCAATCTTCCGTGCTTCGGTTGGAACCAATTCAGGACATAGCAAAACTAATTCCATGAATCGCTGGTTGTAGTTGGTGATTTCAGTACCAACCACCTTCAAACTTCGTAACTCATCTTCTAACTTAATAACCTCATTCCTTGGACAATACTCGGTGATTATCATTGCTTTGAATTCTTCCCATGGAGTATCATAAGCTACATCTCCTCCTACGCCTTCACATAATTCTTCCACCATGTGAGTGCACTATCTTGTAAAGTGCATGATGCAAACTTGGTCATGTCTTTTTCATCACAACCACTGATTTTGAACACAGTCTCCATCTTTTCTATCCATCGTGTTAAACCGATCGGTCCTTCCGTTCCACTGAATGATGAAGGTTTGCAAGCTTGGAAAGTCTTGTAAGTACATCCTACACGAGGATTTGGATTAACTGCAGCAGCTCTTGCAGCCTCAACCCATAACATTCTGTCGTTCACTCGCTGGTTGATGAGTTCCTCGAGTTCTTGTTCCGTCATTCGATTCAATCGCGCCATTTCCTAATGAAAGAAAATAATTATTCACATGGATTATTATAGATGTAGTGTGTATTTATAGTACATTATAGCTTATTAATAATATGAACTAGGTATTATTATAAAAGCCTTTTCTTCTTATTAGCGTTTTATAATTATATCTTGGGTAGTACCTACCCGTTAATGTTCATACTTAATAGCTTAGTACAGAATCAATTACTACAATCTAAATAATACTTAACCATGGAAAATTATTGCATTTCATACTTCAATATTTTACATATGCTTATCTTACATCGAACATTAAGCAAACCACACTATTAATATTATACAAAACATTATTCGGTTCCATGGTTTGACACAGCAGCGCATCGTTTGATCTATTTTCTAGGACGTTTAGACACAAAGATTTGCTTAACGCTTATCCTAACTGTCTGCCTATATTTTGGCTGTGGGACTGAAGAACTGGATGCCGGGACAGAACGAATAGGAATAGCGGGGATAGGGGTGGTAGTGTTGAGTGGAATTGGTGCCACGTCATTCTCACTAAGTTCGGGATTTGAATTTTCTAATTCATTCGCTTTTCGTTTCTTTCCTTGATCGAATTTTTCTTTCGTAATTTCTAGTATTTCTTCCTCGGGTTCACTTTCTTCTTCGGGTTCACTTTCCTCCTCGGGTTCACTTTCCTCCTCGGGTTCACTTTCCTCCTCGGGTTCACTTTCCTCCTCGGGTTCACTTTCCGGGTTCTCTATAGTTGGTTCATCCGGAATTTGTGAGTCTTCCCCAAGGATATCATTTTCGTCATCGGACAGGTTAATGACTGGAACGCCATCTGAAGATTCTGATTCGGAGTCGTTGATTGTGATAACAATTTTTGAGCTCGACATCTATCACACAACAACTAACCCATTAGTACTTATATAATATTTACATATAAATTTTAACCAACAGTGATAAGCAATGGTTTTTTTTTTTTTTTTTAAATCAGACCCGGTCAAAGTCCAGACTTACTAATGTATCCTAACGGCTTCTCGGTTAGACACACTAATGCAGACCTGGTTCGCTAAGACCAACGCTCTGATACCACATGTCATAACCCGTCCTTAACCATAAGAACGTGTTAGATAACGTATGATTTCATTGCGAGGTATTGACCTCTATATGCGACATTTTTAAAAAGGAAAACTGCATATATTATACATTACAAGCCAAACCATTATTTTTGTTACAAGCTTTAGACAATAAAAAGATGATTATCGTTTAACGATAATCTTCGACTTACAAACTTTACAAATGATAATAACAACACGATTTCTAGCATATTTTACAACACACGTCCTCGGATATGCAGTTTTATTTTTGACACAAATATGAGTACGCATGATCCTGCTTAGATTCAACATAATGCAGCGGAAGCTTTAATTATCACCTGAGAATAAACATGTTTAAAAACGTCAACATAAAGTTGGTGAGATATAGGTTTAGTGCGCAGCAATATATATATATAGACCACAAGATTTCGTATATAAACAGTTTGATAAAAGTATTCTAAGTGGTTGAGCACTTGGTAACCATACTTAACATTTTCACGTCGCATATTCCCTTTAATATGAAATCTTACTACACCGTACCAAGTGTAGTCACAAAACGAAGTACTGTGCAACCGTTGAATACTGGTCGTCCAGTCCGGTTGGGGTTGTCAGGCCCGATAGATCTATCAACAGGATTCGCGTTTACAATACCGCTGTAAATAACAGTTACCAAGCTACAGGGAAGTATGCCAGTGGTACAACTCAACGTAGAATATATTTTTCAGTTACTTGTGTCCATATCGTAAAACATAAAATACATGTATTCTCATCCCGAAATATTTAGAGTTTAAAAGTGGGACTATATACTCACTCTTGTCTTGATGATATATATAATTTGACTCGGTCTTCCGGTTGATATCACGAACCTATCCATATATAATATATCAATATGTTTTCATTTTAAAACAAACGTTATATATATATATACTTGTTATACTTTTAATATTTTGAATATTTCCTTAGTCCGTAGTTAGCATTCCGATGTTAGTAATTCAATTTTTAATGGTTCATTTTTAGATGTTTAATATACCCGCAATAAACAAAACCCCCAACGAAATAAATAAAACCCCATCGTATATGTATTGGTCGAGATTAATCTTGACCCATGGTACCGGTGTTGTCAAATGACGTGTTGCGTACAAACATGGGATCTTATGATTAATCTTCTCGTATTGTTTACGGGTGATCCTGAACCATATAAAATTGAATTATAAGTACATATATATAAAATATCATGTTATCTTAGAAATATGTGATTTATATCATTTTTTTCCAATTGATCCCGTAGTTGAAATGATCTAGGATAACCAATTTTGTTTCGGTCATAGTTTCTTCGTTACAAATCCGTTTTCGTTGATTCAAATTGCCATCTTCTTGGATCGAGTTCTTCTTTAAGACTATGAACTGTAAATACCTTGGTTTGTATTCAAAATCATACGGCATAAGTGAAACATTAGTGAAACATATGAAGTTAAACATTTTTGTTACAACAAAATCATTTAATGACCATTTTTCTAAAAATACTTATACTTTGAAAAACCAAGTTTTACCTTGTTAAATTAGTATATACATAAGTTATATTACAGGTCTTGAAGTATTTTAAAAGTTAAGTTAGAAGGATCTATTTAGTTTGCAAACAAGTTTGAAAACATTCAAACTATGTTCTTGTTGTTAAACTTTTGTACCACAAAATAAGATAGTTATATATATATGAATCGAATAAGGTTATGAACATAGTTACTACCTCAAGTTCCTTGGATAAGTTTGCTGTAAAAGAGGAGTAAGAAGCTAGAATCAAAAGGGTGATAGAAGTGGATGAAAGATTGGAAGTAAGTTGGTGTTCTTGGAGGGTTTTCTTGAAGTGTTTTTGTATGGTTTTCTTATGGTGTTTTAGTATGGTTTTTGAAGCTAGATCTTCAAGGTAAGTTGCTGAATTGTTATGGAGTTTAGAGAGTAAGAAAGAGTGTGTGTTTTTAGTTAAGAGATTGAAGTAAAAATGAATCAAAAATGATGATACATATATACTCCTAAAAATGTGATCTTTAAGGATAACATGACAAAATTTTAGTTTGTATTTTTGTAATTAGTCAAGTAATCATCCAAAAGTAATTACCTAGCTCTAAGGGCATGAATAATGGCTGGTTAGGTGGTGATTTTGATGTGTATTTACTATTAGTAAATACGTATAGGAGCTAGGTATGATACGAGTACAAATACTCTAGGTATACGTATAGAAATTTTGTGAAAAATGAAATGAGGATTCAAATATAGCTATCTTTTGTGAATACACTTATATGGTTTTATGTATTTAAGTTCTTTAAAAGTAATTAAATACATTACTTATACAATATATGTATAACATTATAAGTCTTAAGTATATATGTCAAATAACGTTACGTATTGTTATCGTTTTGAAAACTTAAGTTAGTAGTTTCAAAATACACATATAACTTGTTGTTATTAATACAAAATGAGATATTAAAACATTTATTAATCATGTTAAATATGTATATATACATTTATATACACAAACGTATAATTATCATATATTGTATAGTTCGTGATATCATCGGTCAAACTAGACGGTCAAACGTTGTGTAGAACTCTTTTCGGAAATATAAATCTCATCAATTTGGATTGCTTATCATGTTGGTAAGGTTTAATTTATGTAAATATCAATCTTATAAGTATAGAACGATCGAAAAAGTGCGGGTCGTTACAATAACATTCTTGTTATATTACGTGCCTTTGTGTCGTTGTGCCTATGTGCTTCGGTTTTTGAACCGGAAAACGTCATTCTTGACTTTTAGAGATTCTTGGTACTTCGAAGACATTTTTATGTCATCATTACTCCTATTCATTACTTTTGATGTTTTTGTCTCTTGTGCTATCCTTAGCACATTGTTTAAAAAATCATTTTAGAGAAATTGTGTGGAAATTCGAGGTTGATCGCGTGTCCTGACCTCATGTAGTGATATTGGAATGGAACTATGAGTTAGTGAAATATAATGGGGCCAGGCCAACGTGATTATATTACGTTAATTCATAAGTAAGTCCCAATATTGTGACATGAGGAATAGAAAGCGATTCAAAGAAAATTTTTTACAGTACTCATTTAGAAATTTCGATGTATTACATGGGTAGGGAAAATATTCATTATCTTATTAGTTGATATACAAGAATCTCGTTTTAACTAGAATATCTATCTCATGCTCTATCCTTCATAACTCGCTTGTCAGCAACAGCTTCGCTCGGGAAGAGTTTTGGCCAAGGGCTTATGTCCTGATAATAGTCAAAACAACATTTAACTCATTGGTTTTCATGACCCCGTAACATTTGTTGGTCAAATGTTGCACGACGATTCAAGTCATTTACTCGATCTTTCACGATCTTACTTCAACTTGTAACCTCTGAAATACAGATACTCTGTTTATCATTGGGAGTTTTACACATTTGTTTAATTGGGCGGTTCTCACGAGATTTATGGGCGAATAGAAATAATGAAATATTTTGTCATGTATACAATTTATAAAATCGTATGTATGCATGGATTCAAATGAATAAATTTACACTTACCTATTTCGGCTAGTATATACTAAATCATACCTTCAAAATTATTTTAAAACCACTCATTTATTGAGCTGTTTGACTAAGTCAATTTGTTTTATATAAATTGGTACACGTTTCACATACTTCTAAATTTACTAAGAACTTCGTTCCATTTATGTTGTCACATCAAACATTTAAAGCTTTTTCAAAACTCCTTTGGTTGATTTTACCAACTTTTCGCATTACCCTACAGAGTGTCGAGATCACAGTTCTTCTCATCCTCCGTTTAAGGATGAAACTTACCATTAAGTACATTGATAGAAACTCTTACGCCACTTTGGATGCCGGTTTTATAAAATTTGTTGGAAAGTCTTTGCGCTCGTAAAATTTAACCTCTTATGGTTGGACATGGCCAAAACGCGGACCGATAAATCAATTTTCTGGGATACGCTCGGTGGTCACCCTATTGTAGAAAAGGCGCTATGCGAGTTTCTACCCCAACTGTTGTTATAGTGGGTATCATGGATATATATTACACTAGACCGTTTGAGGAGTTTCTACTCTCAATATTCGCTGTCAACCGCAATACCCCCGTAAACATCAATCCTAGGATTCAATACTTTGAGGTGCACGAAATTATTTTTGGAGATTCATCCCACCTGGAGTCGGCCATTCTTTATAACCCATGATTCGCGTTCTTTTCATCCGCACATAAATCTAAGAATATGGATGAATCCTAGATTTCCTCACTCATTGAGCAAGGGAGTTCACTCTCGTTGAAATATCACACCTTTCGTATGTCTTCCTTTCGGAAATGTAATGAAAATTTACTTTGAAATCCATGATCCTTGTTATCTCCTTTGAGAGAATTGCCTTAAATATCTATGCCACTTATGTGACTACTCCATATATTTCTTCCTTCATTGTTGCAACTATATTTCATTCGTCCCAGTTCGTCCCCTTGGGGAGCTTCTGTTTTGGTTGTTAAGAAGAAAGGTGGTTCGTTCTGATGGTGTATTGATTATTGCAAGTTGAACAAGCTTACGGTTAAGAACCGTTACCCTCTTCTGAGAATTGATGATCTGTTCGACCAACTCCAAGGTTCGTCCATTTATTCTAAGATTGACATTCGTTCCGATTATCACCAACTGCGGGCTAAAGAAACTGATATTTCGAAAACCGCTTTTCGTACCCGTTATGGTCACTACGAATTTCTTGTTATGTCGCTCGGATTAACCAATGCACATGCTGTGTTCATGGACCTCATGAACCCCGTGTGTAGCCCATATCTGGATAAATTCGTTAACGTTTTCATCGATGATATCCTTATCTATTCCAAGAAGTGATCAAGAGCACGAAGATAAGTGCTTGATTTGTTAAGAAAAGAAGAGCTGTATGCTAAATTTTTCTAAATGGTAGCTCTGGTTGAAAGAAGTTCAATTCCTTGGGCACATTGTTAATAAACAGGGAATTCAAGTTGATCCTGCTAAGATTGAGGCAATTGGGAAGTGGGAAATTTTTGAAAACTCTTACTTAGATTCGTCAGTTCCTAGGTTTTGCAGGCTATTATAGAAGGTTCATTCAAGATTTTTCACAAGTAGCGAAACCTCTGACTGCTTTAACGCATAAGGGGAAGAAGTACGAGTAGAAGAGTGAACAAGAGTCTGCTTTCCAAACTCTGAAGAAGAAGTTAACTTCTGCATTGATATTATCACTACCTGAGGGTAATGATGATTTTGTTATTTATTGTGATGCTTCGTGTCAAGACTTTGGTTGTGTTATGATGCAACGAAAGAAAGTCATTGCTTACACGTCGCGTCAGTTGAAGATTCATGAACATAATTATACAACCCATGATTTAGAATTGGGAGCTGTTGTGTTCGCACTCAAGAATTGGAGCCATTACTTATATGGGTCAAATGTACAGTGTACAGTGATCACAAAAGTCTTCAACAGATCCTTGATCAGAAACAGTCGAATATGAGGCAACGAAGATGGATTGAGACATTGAACGATTATGATTACGAACTTCTTTATTATCCGAGGAAGGCCAATGTTGTGGTCGATACGTTAAGTTGTAAAGAGAAGACTGAACCTCGTAGGTTTAGGGCCTTTAATATGACCATTTGAACAAACCTCGCAAGGCAGATTCTTGCAGCTCAACAAGAAGCCTTGAAGGAGGAGAATTTTGTAACGGGAAGGTCCGAGGCTTGAGTAAATAGTTAGATGTATGAACCAATGGTACTCGGTATTTTATGGGACATATTTGGGTTCCGGAGTTTGGTAATCTACGACAACTTGTTTTAGATGAGGCTCATAAGTCTAGGTACTCTATTCATCCTGGTTCAGGAAAGATGTATCATGATCTTAAGGAGCTGTATTGGTGGCTTAATTTGAAAGCTGATGTGGCTACGTATGTGGCTAAGTGTTTGATCTGTGCTAAGGTTAAAGCTGAACATCAGAAACCGTCTGGACTTTTGGTGCAACCTGATATTCCCGAGTGGAAGTGGAAAGGTATTACAACGGATTTTATTACGAAGTTACTGAGAGTTGTGGGTGGTTATGATACCATTTGGGTGATTGTTGACCGACTCACAAAATCAGCTCATTTCTTACCGATTAAGGAAACAGATTCGAAGGAGAAGCTTACTCGTTTGTATTTGAAGGAGATTGTTTCTAGACATGGTGTTCCCGTATCTATTATTTCGGACCGAGACAGTCGATTTACATCAAGGTTTTGGCAGTCCTTACAAGATGCTTTGGGGACTAAATTGGATATGAGCACCGCTTATCACCCACAGTCGGATGGTCAGAATGAAAGGACCATCCAAACGTTGAAAGACATGTTACGAGCGTGTGTTATTGACTTGGGTAATGGGTGGGATAAATATTTGCCGCTAGCTGAATTTGCTTATAACAACAGTTATCATGCATGTATTAAAGCCGCACCATTTGAAGCGCTGTATGGTAGAAAGTGTAGGTCTCCTGTCTGCTGGAATGAGGTTGGGGATCCTGAACTCACAGGTCCAGGAATTATTCATGAGACTACCGAGAAGATCGTACAGATTAAGGAAAGTTTGAGAACCACCAGAAGTCGGCAAAAGAGATATGCCAATAAGAGAAGGAAAGATATTGAATTTCAGGTCGGTGACCATGTTATGTTAAAGGTATCACATTGGAAAGGTGCGGTACATTTTGGTAAAGGGGGAAAGTTGAATCCTCGTTTTGTTGGACCGTTCGAGATTATTGAGAGAGTTGGACCCGTGGCTTATCGTTTGAAATTGCTACCAGAACTCAGTGTTGTTCACGATGTTTTTCATGTGTCGAATTTAAAGAAGCGTTTGGCCGAGGCTGATATGACTATTTCTCTGGAGAAGCTTCATGTCAATAAGCAACTTCATTTTATTGAGGAACCTGTCGAAATTATGGATCGAGAAGTTAAGACTCTTAAACAGAGTAGAATTCCTATTGTCCGGGTTAGATGGAACGCCAGACGCGGTCCCGAGTTCACTTGGGAGCAAGAAGATCAGATGAAGCAGAAGTACTCACATCTGTTCCCAGATGCTGAGTCAACTCCTGCACCTGCTTAAATTTCGGGACGAAATTTCCGTAACGGGAAGGTACTGTAACGACCCTACTTTTTCCGTTATCTTTTACCATTAATTATTTAACGACCATTAACTGTTATTCGTGCCACGTCATTTCTATGACCCATATTATTATTTTTGTAATAATATATTAATTATTATGTGTTATATGAATATTATATGAATATTTGTATTCATATCTTTAATTTTACGTTTCTACGTGTCGCGGATTTCTATCCGGCGAATATTCTCGATTTTCAAACCAACGGTCGAGTTTTTGGGATTTTAAAACCTAATTATATTAAATATGATATTTTAAGATCATGTTATTATATAGAGTATTTATATTTATTTTTTCGTCGCGCGTTTGTTATCTTTCCGAATAATTAATCGCGTACTAGCGTTTTCGCGTTTCGGGCTTCGATCGGGCGTTCGGGCTAAAACCAATTATCCAAATTATGAAGTTGGCCCACCATGGGGCCCACCCCATGCCAAATTCGGCCGAACCCTTGTAGAGGGGGGGAGCCTTGCCTTTTTTTTTTGTCATTCCACATTTACACTTCAAAATTTATTTCCATTTCATTAAACCTAACAACTTTCTCTCAAAGTTTTCTTCTCCTCTTCTCCCTTTTGTGGCCGCCACTTTCACATCACCATTATCATCAATTGATCATCTTCTAGTACTTGGGTCAAGGGGCTTTTTGCATAATCGGATTCATCTCTTCAATCTCTACGCGTACATATTCATCAATTCTTGATTTGGGTATAAACCCTAACCCTAGATTTTCAATTTTTCAATTATTTTTCTGTTATTACATGTTATGTTGATGGTATGATGATTATATGTTATTTTATTGATGATTGTATGCATAGAAATGCTCAAATATATATGTTTTCGGTTTGATTGAATTGGGACAGCAGCATATTCGTTCATTTCTGGTTATGTAACTGATATAAAAGTGAAATTAAAGTATCTAGATGAGTTCCTCTCATCAAGACATTAATTTTAGACTCCGGATTCATGTCGTTTCGATTCCCGGAGCCCTAAATATGATCAAAGTGGTATTTTGTTAAGATTGAAATGTGATTTTGGTATGAACCAGGTTTGGTCCGACTTTGTGACCATATTTGGTGACTTTAGGGTGTGTTAATGTGTTAGGACTGATGGTGGGGAGAACTTTGATGTTCAGGTCATCTCAATCCGAGCCACGAATCACCCGTTACGACTAAAACACGTTTTTGATTGAATTGAAGTTCCAAGTAGTGTAAGGGCTGTACATCATGACGTGTGGACTGTTCTTGGGGTGTTCTTGAGTGTATCAAAGTGTTGGGTGGTTTGCTTAGTTGGAGATATATGTAAGGCTCGCCGAAAACCGACACCCGGGGCTCAGGATACGACCCGATGAACTGTTGATTTAAAACTTGTGACAAATTATTAAACTTATGATATAAATAATGGATTTCATTATCATTTAATTACTTATGATAAAAAAATAATTATTATTATTTAAGACTTATGATATATATTTATTATATCATTTAATTAATACTTATGATTTAATTAACATTTTAATAATACTTTTATTATTAATGGAAAATACTTATGATAAGTATTAAACTTATATTATGAGATTATTATAATAAGACTTATAATAAGGATTAATTAATTATTTAATTATTATAAGGCTTAGTTATTATTTAATTATAATTTAATTATTAAATACTTATGATTTAATGATTATAATTAGAAACTTATGATATGATTAATAATTCATTATTAATTAATAATACTTATGATATAATTTAAAATTTATTATTAATTAATAATACTTATATTATGACTAATATTTAATTAATTAATTAAATACTTATGTTATATTAATTATATGATTTAAACTTATATTAACTGTAATAATTCATTTTAATTTAATTAAACTTATGTTATGACATAATTAGACATATTTAACTTTAATAAACGTTATAACTTATATTATTATTATAACTTACACTTTTAAAATCTACATTGACCATGTTTGACCAAGGTTGACTTTTGAGATGACTTTCGGTTGACTTTGACTTTCAGTTGACTTTTGTTGACTTTCTAATTAAGGAAACTTTCCTAACTTATAAACTTTCCTAAAATAGTAACTTTCTAAATTTGGAAACTTTCCAAAAATAGAAACTTTCCAAAAATAAACTTTCCAAAAATAGAAACTTTCCAAAAATAGAAACTTTCCAAAAATAGAAACTTTCCAAAAATAGAAAATTTCCAAAAATGGAAACCTGCTAAAAATAGAAACTTTCTAAAAATAGAAAGTGTGTGTCCGTAAGCTGTTCCGATCAAACTGATGCATATTGAGTATTGTTCTATGACTACTTGCAACATGTACAATAGCTATCATACTAAGACTTGACCTAAGTTAGTTATTTATATCGACCTGCTTTATTTATAGGTCGACGTTGTGATCATTCCTGATCACTGTACTACATTTGCTGTTCGCTTAATTGTGTTGGTTACTTCGTTACTATTAAGGTGAGTTATAGTCCCATTTTTCTATTTTTAATCTTTGGGATGAGAATACATGCAATTTATTTTATATTTTAGACAAGTGGAAGTTGGTTTAAATTATTCATTGTGAGTTGAACAAAAATATTCCCTAGTCTGGTAACTGTAATCACTGGTTTCTACTGGTGAACGCGAATCCTACGGATAGATCTATCGGGTTTGACAACCCCATTTCGAGCTAGTCGCGCTAGCAATTTATAATCGGAATGTTTAGTACTTCGTATTTTGTTGTAGATACACTTGTTCGGTGTATATTATTTATTGTGTTTGGCAAGGGTAAATACAGGGTTAAGTGGTTACCAGGTGGCTCACGGAAAATGGAATAATGTTTTATTATATGTTTTCTAGCATATAATTTTGTGGTCCAAAAAGGAGTTTTTATGTTTTCAAACATAAATTTTTATGACTTAAATTAAATATTGTTTGTAATATTAAACCTATAATTCACTCAACATTTTTGTTGACAGTTACTCGCATGTTTTATTCTCAGGTTCATGATTGATTGCTTCCGGTGTGCTTAGAGAGTCTGCATATTTATGACGGCAGCTTTTGTTAAACATTAACTTGCATTCTATTTTGATACATTTAATAGTGGATGTTGTTGACTTTGTTTAGGTCAACTTTTGGTTAAGTAATAATCTATGGTTTTTCTAAACTTACATATTTTGATAGGATTCCTTTATAGGAAATCATTTTTAAATAAAGAATGCAAGGTTATTTATTAAATTCATATAGAGTTATGATCAAGCTGTGGGACCAAGATAACGATGGTCGTCAAGTGTACTTTGACGGGTCGTTAAAGATGGAGAAGTTGAAGAAGAAGGTGTTGGCGATTAAGAGTGAGAATAAGGAGAAATTGAAGGATTTGAACAATAAGATCGAATCGATTACCTCTGGTAAATCTAAGTTGATTAAGGAGAGATGAGAAGAATTCTCTTCTGATTTGGGTGGTGATGAAGAGAAAGACGATGAAGAATATACTGGAACTGGAGGACCCTCTTTTGAGATACCGTTAGTGATACCTATTCGAAGTTTTGATGAATATGGTGAGGTCTTTACTGCTGAATATTATATGAACTATTCAAATGTTTTTAATGATGCAGAAAAGGGGGACGTTCCACCAAGTGATTTTCCGATGGAACAGCTTGCTGCTCTGGTATACGATAGTGAAAATGATACAGAGGATGCAGAGACAGTTGAAGCTGAGAACCAGGCTCCACAAGAAGAGTCATTTGCCAGTATCCCTCCCGAATCAATCCAAAATATCAACTTGAGTAATTTCGATAATTTTGAGTGAAGATTCTGTTGGTAAGGATAGTGTAAAAGAGGATGTGATTGTTGAATCCGAGGACGAATTGGTAACATAATTGGATGATGAAGAAGAAGAAGAAGAAGAAGAAGAAGAAGAAGAAGAAGAAGAAGAAGAAGAAGAAGAAGAAGAAGAAGAAGAAGAAGAAGAAGAAGAAGAAGAAGAAGAAGAAGAAGAAGAAGAAGAAGAAGAAGAAGAAGAAGAAGAAGAAGAAGAAGAAGAAGAAGAAGAAGAAGAAGAAGAAGAAGAAGAAGAAGAAGAAGAAGAAGAAGAAGAAGAAGAAGAAGAAGAAGTTGAGATTTTTATGCCGTCGCTTGAGCCGTACTCAAATCCGTCACTCAACACCTTAAGTGATTTTTTCAATTTGAGTAGTGATGTGAAAAGAAATAAGTTAGATGATTTAGAACAGGCGAGGAAGGTATACAAAGAATAAGTGAAATGTAGTGACCCGAACTTTTCCATGTTTATATATATTAAATGAAATTGATTTTTACATGATTAAATGTTTCCAACATATTAAGCAATCAAACTTGTTAAGACTTGATTATTTGAAATGAGTTTCATATAGACAATTGACCACCCAAGTTGACCGGCAATTCACGAACGTTAAAACTTGTAAAAATGACATGACGATATATATATGGATATACATATAGTTAACATGAGATTATGATAAGTGAGTATCTCCATAAGTATATTAACAATGAGTTATATACATAAAAACAAGACTACTAACTTAAGGATTTCGAAACGAGACATATATGTAACGATTATCGTTGTAACGACATTTAAATGTATATATATCATATTAAGATATATTAATATATCATAATATCATGATAAGATAATAATTTAACATCTCATTAGATATAATAGACAATGGGTTAACAACATTAAATGAGATTGTTAACTTAAAGGTTTCAAAACAACACTTACATGTAACGACTAACGATGACTTAACGACTCAGTTAAAATGTATATACATGTAGTGTATTTATATGTATTAATATACTTTTGGAAGACTTCAAGACATATATCAAAACACTAATACTTAACAAAAATGGGTACAGTTACATTTCCATTCTTTTTTCATCAAGAATTCTAGTCGTATTCATACCCGTATTATACACAGCTTCTAGACGTACTTACTGTAGGTATATACCAATAGGAACTAGCATGGGATTCCACTCTTGATTATGTCATGTATGACTAATCAATTTTAACTTCTACCATGAACTAGTCAACTAACTAGAACTCCTTTTAACCCCACTCACCACTCACCACTTACCACTCATCATTCACTCCATTTCACTTCCAATTCTCTTTCTAATTCTCTCTCAACACACATACACACATACACACACTTATGAACGAATTTTTCCAGTAGCTAATCATCATCTTCATCAAAAATTACTTCAAGAATCAAGCTATAATCATCTTAGGAAGAACACTTCAAGAACACTTCGAAAATTCTTTCAAGTTTACTAGTTTACATCCAAGCTTTCTAATCCATTCCAAGTAATCATATAAGATCAAGAAACCTTTGTTATTTATAGTAGGTTATCTTTCTTATTTAAGGTAATAATCATATTTAAACTTTGATTCAATTTCTATAACTATAAACTATCTTAATTCGAGTAAAAATCTTACTTGAACTTGTTTTTGTGTCATGATCCTACTTCAAGAACTTTCAAGCCATCCAAGATCCTTTGAAGCTAGATCATTTCTTGTCACTTCTAGTAGGTTTACCTACTAAACTTAAGGTAGTAATGATGTTCATAACATCATTCGATTCATACATATAAAACTATCTTATTCAAAGATTTAAACTTGTAATCACTAGAACATAGTTTAGTTAATTCTAAACTTGTTCGCAAATAAAGTTAATCCTTATAACTTGACTTTTAAAATCAACTAAACACATGTTCTACATCTATATGATATGCTAACTTAATGATTTAAAACCTGGAAACACGAAAAACACCGTAAAATCGGACATACGCCGTCGTAGTAACACCGCGGGCTGTTTTGGGTTTGATAATTAAAAACTATGATAAACTTTGATTTAAAAGATGTTCTTCTGGGAAAATGATTTTTCTTATGAACATGAAATTATATCCAAAAATCATGGTTAAACTCAAAGTGGAAGTATGTTTTTCAAAATAGTCATCAAGACGTCGTTCTTTCGACTGAAATGACTACCTCTTACAAAAACGACTTGTAAATTATATTTTTGACTACAAACCTATACTTTTTCTGTATATATTCATAAAATAGATTTCAATATGAAACCATAGAAATTTGATTCACTCAAAACGGATTTAAAACGAAGAAGTTATGGGTAAAACAAGATTGGATATTTTTTGATTGTTGTAGCTACGGGAAATATTGTAACAATTCTATACAAATCATAACTTAACAAACTTATATTGTATTATTCATGTATTCTAATATATATTATGTAATCTTGGGATACCATAGACACGTATACAATATTTTGACATATCATATCGACCCATCTATATAATATATTTTGGAACAACCATAGACACTCTATATGCAGTAATGTTGGAGTTAGCTATACAGGGTTGAGGTTGATTCCAAAATAATATATATAGTTTGAGTTGTGATCTAGCCTGAGGTTTGTATACACTGGGTCGTGGATTGATCCAAGATAATTTATATTTATTTCTGTACATCTAACTATGGACAACTAGTTGTAGGTTATTAACGAGGACAGCTGACTTAATAAGCTTAAAACATTATAACGTATTAAAAAAATGTTGTAAATATATTTTGAGCATACTTTGATATATATGTACATATTTGTATAGGTTCGTGAATCGACCAGTGGCCAAGTCTTACTTCTCGATGAAGTAAAAATATGTGAAAGTGAGTTATAGTCCCACTTTTAAAATCTAATATTTTGGAATGAGAATACATGCAGTTTTATAAATGTTTTACTAAATAGACACAAGTAAATGAAACTATATTATATGGTTGAATGATCGAAGCCGAATATGCCCCTTTTGCTTGGTAACCTAAGAATTAGTAAACCAATCTACTAATTGACGCGAATTCTAAAGATAGATCTATTGGGCCTAACGAACCCCATCCAAAGTACCGGATGCTTTAGTACTTCGAATTCGTTTATATCATGTCCGAAGGATTTCCCAGAATGATAGGGGATATTCTTATATGCATCTTGTTAATGTCGGTTACCAGGTGTTCACCATATGAATGATTTATATCTCTATGTATGGGATGTATATTGATATATGAAATCTTGTGGTCTATTATTGCGATTTGATAAATATATATTTTAAACCTATAACTCACCAACATTTTTGGTGACGTTTTAAGCATGTTTATTCTCAGGTGATTATTAAGAGCTTCCGCTGTTGCATACTAAAATAAGGACAAGATTTGGTGTGACGACCCGGAAATTTCCGATCAAATTTAAACTTAATCTTTATATCTGATCTCGACACGATAAGAAAAGTCTGTAATGTTGATGTTTCAAAAACTTTGAACTATGTTTATGAACTCAATTCGACCTTTGACTACTCCCGACGATTCACGAACAATTGTGTAAATAATTATCTAAATATATAAAAATATAGAAGTAAATACCTATATATATATATATATATATATATATATATATATATATATATATATATATATATATATATATATATATTATATTTTGATTTAACACAAAACCCTTTTTAGCAAATAGAATTAAAAAAGGTAAAGTAATAAATAGAGTAATTAAGTTAATAATAAAATGGATATGTATATAAACATATATAATATTAGCATCTATATATATGATTGTTATTATGAATTATTACATTGTATTATGTATTAAATGTAATTATAAGTAAGAATATAATAATAATATTATTATTACTTCCAACATTAATATCAAGACTAGTGTTATTTAAATATATAATCTATAGATATAAATTTAATATAAAACATGTAACTAAAAGTTTAATTCTAATTGTTATATTATTATTACATTCATTATTGTTTAATATCAGTATTATTAAGATTATTGAAAAATTATAATATGAAAATTGATATATTTGATTTGTTATGTTATTATTACTATTACTATTATTATAGTTATCATTGTTAATGTCAGTATTATTGTAATTAGTAACTAAATTATAATTTTAGTTATTATTAGTATTATTATGAGGTAATATTAGTACCATTATCACTAATTAATAATTATTATTCTTATTACTACTAATTATTATTGATATCATTTATTTGGTATTATTTGATAATATTAATATTATTGTTATTAATACTATTATTAATATTATTAGGATTTTAATTATTATTAATATAACCATAATTATTAATTATTAAGATATATATAAAAAAAAAGAGGGTACGTATTAGTTTAAAAGCCAGAATCAATTTATGTACCTATCACACTATATTTATTTTGAATTCTGTCTCCCAACTTGTATCAATCACGAACTCTTTCACTAAATCAGTCCAAAATCAGTTGTATATCAATATCAAACTTTATTTTTTTAATATTATTTATTTTGTCCTGATTAAATTCTGTCGATCCCTATTGTACTACAAAACGATTAACTCTAGTTGCAAATGATACCTAAATACTTTATATTATCACTTAACAATTTCAAACACCCCTAGCAGCTCTTTTATAATCGAATTTTAACAGAAAAATTGAAAGAACACAGGTATTACTCTGTTTCAATTTTTTTTTTTTAAACCTTGAATTCGAATGAAATTGTAAAATTTATAAATACAGTGTCGTTATGAATCCTGTATGTAAGCTATCTGTAAAGTTTGAACCTTCAGTTTTCTATATTGATATCGAATTATGAGGTCAAAGTTGTTGTTATAAAAGTCAAACATAAGTTCTTCGATTAAATTAGAATAATCTGTTACTTTTCAAGGTAAATTGAGAATATCAGAAGTTTATATTAGTCTTTTGAAAGATAATTCATGTTATAAGTATTAGGTAAAAAGTTCCTAAAATTCAAATTTGATTTTTGTATATTACGTGTTCTTCAGCAACTTTTATTTTTTTTTATTTTAATTTTGCTTCAACTAATTAAATCAATTAGATAACGATTCTGTATATATATTAGATCCTAAAACTAATTAAATAAGTGATTGTTATGTTAGGATCGACCTATGGTTGACTGGGTAATTGAGACGAAGGAGAAGAAACCGAAAATAACAGAAAACGGGTTATAAACTTTAGGGTGACGTTTAATTCAGAAAAACAATAGGTACAGCATGGTTAGAAGGTGTGTTGGGGAGTGAGAGGTCACGGGTTCGAGCCCGGCAGTGGTCTTTATTTTTTTGAGCACTTGTTTTAAAGGTAGTTACTTTCATTTTATTATTATTATTATTATTATTATTATTATTATTATTATTATTATTATTATTATTATTATTATTATTATTATTATTATTATTATTATTATTATTATTATTATTATTATTGGTATTATAATTACTTATCATTTATTATTATTATCACTATTATTATTGTTATTAATATGAATTATTATCATTATTATCATTATTAGTATCATACTTATTATTATAACTATCAAAAATTGTTATTATTATTATCATAATTATAAGTATTATAGTTACTATTATTATCAGTAGTATTGTATGTACTACAATTATAATTCAAAAATTATTAGTATTATCAATACTATTATTATTATTATTAGTATTATTATCACTGTTATTATTACTAGTATTATAATTGTTATCATTAATATTAATATTAGAAACATTTAGGAGTTATTATTATTATTAGCAAAAGTATTATTATTAAAATTACCATTAATAATAAGATTGTTATAATTATTATTATTAAGTATTATGTACTAATATCAAAAATTATTATTTTCACTACCATTAATACCAAATTATTCATTTTATCAAAAACTACTAATATTATAATTATTAGATTTATAATCAAAATCTATCACCGATATTATTATTAACAAAATTATCAACTTTAATATTTTATTAGTAACATTAGGCATTATCATTATTATCATTTTTACAATTACAAATAATAATATGGTACTATTATAATTATTATATTTTGACAAACAAACGATATATATATATTTTATATACATAATATAACAAAATTAATATTTTCATAAATAAAATGAATATATGAAACATATATAGATATTTTAAAATGATATAACTAATAAATTTCTATATATTGATCGATTACAATTATGTGTATTAATAAATAAACAAATGATATAGGTTCGTGAATCCGAGGCCAATCCTGCATTGTTCAAAATAGTCATATGTATTTTTACTACAAAATACATTAGGTGAGTTTCATTGATCCCCTTTTACTCTTTACATTTTTGGGGCTGAGAATACATGCAAATGCTTTAGTAACTGTTTTACAATAATTATATGCGTGAGTTTCATTTGCCTTTTTACCCCTTTATATTTTTGGGCTGAGAATACATGCGCAACTTTTATAACTGTTTTACGAAATAGACACAAGTACGTGAACCTACATTCTATGGTTGAATTATCGAAATCGAATATGCCCCTTTTTTATTAAGTCTGGTAATCTAAGAATTAGGGAACAGACACCCTAATTGACGCGAACTCTAAAGATAGATCTATCGGGCCCAACAAGCCCCATCCAAAGTACCGGATGCTTTAGTACTTCGAAATTTATATCATGTCCGAAGGAGGATCTCAGAATGATGGGGATATTCTTATATGCATATTGTGAATGTCGGTTACCAGGTGTTCAATCCATATGAATGATATTTTTGTCTCTATGCATGGGACGTATGTTTATAAGAAGTGGAAATATGAAATCTTGTGGACTATTAAAATTTATGAAATGATTATTTATGTTAGATTAATGAACTCACCAACCTTTTGGTTGACACTTTAAAGCATGTTTGTTCTCAGGTACGAAATAAATCTTCCGCTGTGCATTTGCTCATATTAGAGATATTACTTGGAGTCATTCATGACATATTTCAAAACACGTTGCATTCGAGTCGTTGAGTTCATCAAAATTATTATTAAGTCAATTATATTTAGATATATTATGAAATGATATGCATGCCTGTTAACTATCGATGTAACGAAAGTTTGTCTTTTAAAAACGAATGCAATGTTTGTAAAATTATCATATAGAGGTCAATTACCTCGCGATGTAATCAACTGTTGTGAATCGTTTGTAATCGATATGGACTTCGTCCGGATGGATTAGGACAGGTTTCTACAGTTGGTATCAGAGCGGTGGTCTTAGCGAACCAGGTCTTGCATTAGTGAGTCTAACTGATAGTCGTTAGGATGCATTAGTGAGTCTGGACTTCGACCGTGTCTGCATGTCAAAAGTTTTGCTTATCGTTTTTATCGGAAATCATCTGCTTATCATCCTTAGGAAATTACCTGCTCATTATTCTTAGTCTAGACACGTTTTACTGCATTGACTGCATGAATAGTGTATAGACAAGATTCATATCTTAGCGTATCTGTTACTGTAAACCTTACCTGGCGTATCCCGTAAATTCCTCCGTAATATACGAAACCTTTTGTTCTATATATATGGATATTCTATGTAATTAAGAATACCATCCGTTAGCCAGAAAATCATTTCATATCTAAAAATTCTTTATTCAATCGTACGAAATGGAATTCGTCATTAGTTCAAGTCACTCGGATTTCGAAATGGAATCCCACTCAAGCTCCGAAAGCAGTGTGACCGGAATGGATCAACCAATCAGTCATCATCTATTCTGGATGAATTGGGGATGGGTTCGTAGCCTCCCCAATCATTGGAGACAAGAAGAAGGTGATCCTTTCCATCCGCCACATTGCCCTATTGGCGAAGAACCTGAAGCACTTACCGGTGAACCTGTTCGAAACACCATCTTTTCTCTCATTTCTAGAGTATCTCGCCACGATTATATACTATATCAAATTCTAGATTATATTTATCCACTAGTCCGAACCAAAAATCACCCCGGTGTAATAGAAGAAGTCAACGAGCTTCGTGCTCGGGTAGTGGCTTTAGAGAATATGGTGCGAAGGTTAGAAACACCAGCAGCAGCACCAGCAGCATAACCAGTACCACCACCAATGTCAATAGTACCATCACCACCACCAACATCAACATCCGCATCCCACACCTTAACATCTTAATCTATACCTCGAACATCAACGTCATACGCACCATGGATACCAAGGAGTACCAACAACAACAACATCATCACACGTCTCAACCTCGCAATCTATACCTCAAGCATAATCATCGTTCTACGATTCGTTCTACATAAACTATCTTCGTCCTTCATGGTGATTATGTAATCTCTAATGTTTTAGAGATTATGTACTCTAGTTCTAGCCGTAAATCTGATGAGTTTAATATCCCATTGACTCATTAAATCCATAGTTACGTCTGAAGAAAATATATATGTATATATGTTTTCATAAAGATTGTAATTAAAATTTTTATTGTACAAACTGTTAATGGTGAAAATGTTTTAACGGGTAGGTAATACCCGAGGAATATTTAGATTTCGCATTAATAAGTTACACTGTACATTCTTCGAATCTGATTCAAAAGTCATTTACAATCCTACTTACAACCATAGCTATACGAATCCGTTCACCATAGAATAACCATTTTCATTCAATTTCATACTTGGATTTTTACCTATCAGAATTTAACAAGTGGCATAATGAAGAAATAATGGACACAATAAAAATTGATTAGAAACAGACTAATTGACAATATGAAATTTTGTTAAGAAACCACGCTAACAAAATCCTAGCTAACTGTTCCTAGCTAACTGTTAATTCCGTATTACATTTTATTTATCACAATTTATTTATCGCAATTTAATTATCGCAATTTATTTTATCGCAATTTTAATTCTCGCAATTTTATTTATCGTCATTTAATTTCTGTTATTTATTTTACGCACTTTATTTATCGTCATTTAAATACTGTTATTTACGCATTTAAATATCGGGACACGTATACAAGGTTTTGACATATCATATCGACGCATATATATTATTTAGAATAACCATAGACACTCTATATGCAGTAATGATCGAGTTCTCTATACAGGGTTGAGGTTGATTCTATAATAATATATATACTTTGAGTTGTGATCGAGTCTGAGACATGTACACGGGTCACGATATGTATTAATTAATTCGATTATTATATATTAAACTATATATGAATTATTGAATTGCTAACTGTGGACTATCAATTGCGGACTACCAGCATTGGACAATTAAAATGAATTAAAATATTGATTATAACGTATGAAACTAAACAATTCTTCAAGTTTGCCACTTGATTTCATCTCATTTGTATCTTGACGATTACAATCTGCGTTCAAACATTTCATAATTCTTGAAAACACCTCAATCGAGAGGATGAACAAACCACATTTCATCTACGAAAGGAAAAGATGGATGCATATAATTATGCACCTGAAAACACTCGGAACCCGAGTAAACGTTTAACACGTATCTGTGCTAAATCCTTTTGCATTGTTATTACCGAAAATAACATTGCAATTCCTTTTCAAAATAGCCAGTTTTGCCACAGCTTCAGCAAGCCAACTTCAACTTTTCATCCGGATTGGTCTTATTATAACCTTGATATATATGTGTACTCTTTTATTGTTACCGGGGAACCTTTTATATTCCACCATATTACCGTCATCGTTTAATCATCTAAAAACACAATTCTCTTGAGATCACCTCAGATCGATAACCAATGATTCAGATATGGTAGCAGTAAATGTAGAGGAATCGGCAATCAGTACTTTAAAAACTCACAGCATATCTACATCAACAGTTATATGTATAACATTTATCTCTTAGAATAATGACCTTCCATTCTGAAATTTTGAAAAGCACCCAGCCTATGAATTAATTGAACTTTGAAAAAGCTGAATGAAGTAACAGAAACTGTAGATAACCGTAAACAACCTTAATTGTCGAAAGTTTGATGATTGAGAATAGTACGTTGGAAAAGCTCAGAAAAATTGGAACTGGAAAACGAATTGAGATAACCACGAAGGAGACCAAGGACAAATACAAGGACCAAACCCTATATTCAAAGAATCCAGGTAATTCTGGATCCAATGAAACCTTCAACGAATATCTTGCTCCGTACTCATGTTAAAATCTTGCAGAAAATCTTTATCCATCAACCATCGAACTTAGAAATTCCAAAATATGATCATCAATATCTTCGATATTTCTGAGGATATTTTCATAAATATCCTCGTTCGAAATTATATACCTCCTCGTGCTTCCTGTGTATCATTATATTGGAAACATTCAATAGAAAATTTTGTACCGAAAAACAGATTATGCGAAACTATGAAGAAAGTCGTGGACAAATCACAAAGAATAAGTTTGACTTCAAAGAATCTAAATGATTCAATGTCTGCTAAAGTCTTTAGTGAATATCTTGCTCCTTACTCTAAACCCTTGCAGACAATAGTTTCTATCATTCTCTGATCTTAGATATTTTGAGATATTATCTTATCTTTCATTATAAACATCCTCCATATTTCTGGAGATATTCTTATAACTATTCTTGTCTGAAATCATTAACCTCTTAGTGCTATCAGTATTACATCATATAGAAACTATTAGTTTTTATATTCTGTAAACTTTCGAGCTAAAAATACGAAGGTTGTTGAGGTAATGTTGGGAACTGATGCATGATGTGAAGACCCGTCCTAATCCATCCGGACGAAGTCCATATCGATTATAAACGATTCACAACAGTTGATTACATCGCGAGGTACTTGACCTCTATATGATACATTTTACAAACATTGCATTCGTTTTTGAAAAGACAAACTTTCATTACATCGAAAGTTGACAGGCATGCATACCATTTCATAATATATCCAACTATAATTGACTTGATAATAATCTTGATGAACTCGACGACTCGAATGCAACGTCTTTTGAAATATGCCATGAATGACTTCAAGTAATATCTATAAAATGAGCAAATACACAGCGGAAGATTTCTTTCGTACCTGAGAATAAACATGCTTTAAAGTGTCAACCAAAAGGTTGGTGAGTTCATTAGTTTAACTTAAACAATCGTTTCCATCATTTTAATAGACCACAAGATTTCAGATTTCCATTTCTCATAAACATACGTCCCATGCATAGAGACAAAAATATCATTCATATGGATTGAACACCTGGTAACCGACATTAACAATATGCATATATAAGAATATCCCCATCATTCCGGGATCCTCCTTCGGACATGATATAAATTTCGAAGTACTAAAACATCCGGTACTTTGGATGGGGCTTGTTGGGCCCGATAGATCTATCTTTAGGATTCGCGTCAATTAGGGTGTCTGTTCCCTAATTCTTAGATTACCAGACTTAATAAAAAGGGGCATATTCGACTTCGATAATCCAACCATAGAATGTAGTTTCACGTACTTGTGTCAATTTCGTAAAACAGTTATAAAAGTTGCGCATGTATTCTCAGCCCAAAAATATAAAGGGTAAAAAGGCAAATGAAACTCACGATACTGTATTTGGTAGTAAAAATACATGTGACGTCATTGAACAATGCAGGGTTGGCCTCGGATTTACGAACCTATATCAATTGTGTATATATTAATACGTATAATGTAAGTTACAAAATTTCATTTATTAATATGTATTATTTATATATTATAGTTTTGTAGAATTTATTCTAACCTTTATTTTAAAACGTATACTTATATTATATTTTATATATATATCGATTTTATGTATATATATCTATAATGATTTACGTTTATATAAATAGTGACATTAATATATTTATATACATATATTTGTGGTTAGTATTGTATTTATGAAATTTTATTAGTTTGTTATGTGAATTATTAATACAATCCTAGTATATACCATAAGTATATATATAGTGTACAAAAGATTTATTTGTTAAAATAATAATTTAGATAATAATGATTTACTAATAATAATAATAATTTTATTAATAATGATAATACTAATAGCAAAAAAAAATGAAAATGATAACTGTTAATGATACTAATAATAATAACTCTAAAATAATATTAATACTAATACCATACTTATGTTAATAATAAGGGTTCTAATATTTATAAAATGATATATGATAATCATAATAATACTAGTAAATATTAATCATGATACTGATAAATATGATATTATTAATTGTAAATGTACTGATGATACAATTATTTATAAACCGGTACAAATTCTAATATTGATGATAATAATATATTTTTATTTCCTTCATAATAATAATAATGATAATCATAATCATAATCCTAATGATGATAAAATACTAAAATGATAAGTTTATTACTAATAATAATATTATTAATACCTATCATAATAATAATAGTAATGTCTATAATACTTTCAAATATGATAACAAGTATGATACTAATAATAACAATAACAATAACAATCAAAACAATCACAATAATAATAATAATACTAATAATAATTAATATATAATAACAATAATAAAATTAGAAAAGAAAACTACCTCACATGAAAAGAGTTTCAAAAAAAAAAAGAAACTACCGTCCTCTGGAATCGATCTCGTGACCACATGCTCACACGCAAACACTCTCGACCATCCCACCAATTCTGATTCTCTGTACTAATATCGAATTTAAATTTTATATATAAACCGTTTTTCTTCTATTCCTCTTCTTCTCCACAAGTCTCATGGATTCAACAAAACATCAATAACCAAAAAAAAAAAACAAAATCGGGGTTCCCTTTAAAGCTTCAAAACATTACAGAAAAAAAATAATTTGGGTTCTAAAATAAAAAAAAAATACTAAAGGACTACTGCAGCGTCGGTTCTTGGAACAAAAAAAAAATTGATTTCGTAATAGATAACATTATAGATAATGTTTATAACACGAAATAGTTTTCTAAACATGTATAAAAACTACTGGAATCGTCAATTTGATCAGAAACATATACACGAACGCGAATTTGTCTCAAGAACAATTGTTGACTTTTTTTAAACTAAACTTTGACTTCAAAATTCAAGATCGATATAAAGATTTGAGAGTTGAGATTTTGCAGATAGATTCAAAGAAAGATTTCTAACCTTTCTGCATTTTTAGATTTTGAAACTTTATTCGAAATTGAATTAAGAGAAAAAAAAAATTGGAGCGTGCAGAGAAGAAGAAAAAAAAATATCGCTGTGCTCTTTAATCCCATTGGATTTCCTTTTTATTTGATTTGCAATTATACATAATCATGTTGTAATAATAGAGATCGGTTGATAAAAAATGGAGAAAATGTCAACACAGGTTCACGAGTTGGGAGCAGGAAAGAAACAAAAAAATAATAATAATAGAGATAAAGGATACAGAGGTCACGCGTATAATATAGATCCCTACTGTTTTTTTTTTAATTAATAATAATAATATATAATAACAATACTATTAATATCTAAAAATATTAATAAAATTAATAATAATGATAAATATAATATTAATGATAATAATAATTGTAAAAATGATAATAATAATAATAATACCATACTAATTATGATAATATTAATATTTTATCGATAATAATAATATTAGTAATAATAATCTAATATATACATCCAATTTCATCTTTATATGATATAAAGTGATATTATGAATACAAATATTGATATTTGACGATACAAATAACATTACTACAATAACTATATTTGTATTTAAATTTAATTTATTAATATCATCTATTATTATGTAATATTTAATAATTATGTAATATGTATTGTAACATATACTGAATATTATATATTTATGCATTTTAATATAAATATATTATAATATTTATTTACATACTAATTATATTATACTTATGTATGTAATTATGAAAAATATAAATGTTTTATATATGTAAGTATTATATATATTTATTAAAATAGTACATTATTTCATCATAGATATATTATAAATTTCTACATATACATAATATAATAATTATGTATAAAATCATATATATATAGTTATATTTATGTATATATGTATACTACCATATATATAAAATCATGTTTTAAATGTTGAGTAGATGATTAATTATGTATATTTTTACAATTAACTACAAAGTATAACATTGTACATTTAATATTTTGATAACGTTGGTAAAATATGTTTGAATCATTTATATACAATATACCATATATATTCAAAATGAAAATCTTTAGTTATTAAATGTTATCTTTTATAATAACAAAATTACTTAATAGTTCATTAATACTAATATAATTAGTTTTATATATAATTATTTATATTTACATTCTTAGTTACAATTAAAGGTTCGTGAATCGTCGGAAATAGTTAAAGGTCAAATGTTATCATGAAATAGTTCAAACATAATGAGACTCGGTTTAATAGACTTTGCTTATCGAGTCGAATCATATAAGATTATGTTTAAATTTGGTCGGAAATTCCCGGGTCATCACAGTACCTACCCGTTAAAGAAATTTCGTCCCGAAATTTGAGTGAGGTCGTCATAGCTAACAATAAATATGTTTTCCTGACGAATATGAGTTGATAACTTGAGTTTTATCATCATTGAGTAATATGGATAAAAATAATTCGATTATTCGAAGAGTGCGAATGAAGCTATTCACAAAAGGATGAAATGAGAAACAAAGATTTGTTTTTAACTTTTGACGTAGTCAGGTTTGAATTTAGAAAATAAGGCGCGTCTTAACTTTTGACATTGCCTTGGTTGAATTCCGAAATTTAAGGGATTTAAAGAAAATCTTGAAGATCTATAAAATCTGATTCTTCGGGATTTATGGAAATTAAGATCTCTTTAATTAAATACGGTGATCTGCCCCGATTACTACGTCTGATATTTCCAGTATAAATTAAGCTCTTCCTTTCCATTATTCTCACCATTCTTATACTTTCTTTCTTAGTTCATACATCCAAAAGATTCTGAAAATGATTAATCCAGTTCTGATCCTTGTCCTCATCCTTACTATCGCAACAATCATTCTCCTTTTTCAACTTCCACCAGAGGAATCTGCTTTCTTCTACTTCGCCCTCGGGATTATAATGTTTTTAATTCTCCCGTGTCTTTATGTTGCGATAAACATTGATATACACGGTTTGTAATTTATGTGTTGTTATCGGACTTTATATTCTCCCTTATATTTCAAAGCTCTATGCTTTTGTTTTCTCTTCCCGACTTCAAGTCAAGCGAATAATGGTCCAGAATTTATAGATATAGAGTTTCGAATGATTATAATGTTCTAAGCATGAAGGAACGTGATAGCACGATTTGATTTTCAAATTTATCAACATCACGGAAGATAGAACCATCAAGAATACATTTTCTTGATTTGTTACGGAGTTAAGTAGGATGAAAGAGTTATGTAACATGGCACATGATGACGTTATGATCTGTGAATCATCACGTTTCATTTAGAAACTCAACATGACTTACTGTAATATAATCACGTTGATCAAGTGTCATTATATTATACTAACTCATGCATCAGTTCCCATCATTACTTCAATAACATTCATATTTTAAGCTTGAAAATTTACAGAATATAGAAACTAACAGTTTCTATATGATGTAATACTGATAGCACGAAAAGATTAATGATTTCAGATAAGAATAGTTATAAAAATATCTCCAGAAATGTGGAGGATATTTATAATGAAAGGTACGATAATATCTCAGAATATCTAAGATCAGAGGATGATAGAAACTATTGTCTGCAAGGGTTTAGAGTAAGGAGCAAGTTATTCACTATAGACTTTAGCAGACATTGAATTATTTGGATTCTTTGAAGTCAAACTTATTCTTTGTGATTTATCCACGGCTTTCTTCATAGTTTCGCATAATCTGCTTTTCGGTACTATATTTTCTATTGAATGTCTCCAATATATTGATACACAGGAAGCACGAAGAGGTATATAATTTCGGACGAGAATATTTATGAAAATATCCTCAGAAATATCAAAGATATTGATGATGATATTTTGGAATTTCTAAGTTCGACGGTTGATGGAGAAAGATTTTCCGCAAGATTTTAACATGACTTCGGAGCAAGATATTCTCTAAAGATTTCAACGGATCCAGAATTACCTGAATCCTTTGAATATAGGATTTGGTCCTTGTATTTGTCCTTGGTCTCCTTCATGGGTAACTCAATCTGTTTTTCAATACCCAATTTTCTATCGAGCGTTCCTAACACTCCTTTCTTTATCATCAAACTTTGGTCCGTTTAGACCATCTACCATTTTTCTGTTTCCTCTGCATTTAATGCTATGATATCTGAATCATCGGTTATTAATCCGAGGTGGTTTCAGGAGAATTGTGTTTTTAGATGATTAAACGCTGATGGTAATATGATGGAATATGAAAGGTTACCTGGTAACAATAAAAGAGCACGCGTATATATAAACGTTATAATAAGGTTGTTTCGTACGAAAAGTCAAAGTTGACTTGTTGGAGCTGTGACAAAATTGGCTAATTTTGAAAAGGGATCGCAAAGTTGTTTTTGTTAATAAATGCCAAAGGATCTGACGCGGCTACGTGTTGAAATTTTACTCAATTGCCGAGAGTTTCTCAGGTGCATAACTATATGCATAAATCTTTCCTTCCGTAGATGAAGTGCGGTTGATTCATCCTATCGATTGAGGTGTTTTCAAGAATCATGAAAGGTTTGAACGCAGAATGTAATCGTGAAGATACAAATGAGGTTTAAGACGAAATCAAGTGGCAAACTTGAAGAATTGTTTAGTTTCATATGTTATATTCAATATTTTAATTCATTTTAATTGTCCAATGTTATTAGTCCACAGTCGATAGTCCACAGTTGACAGTGCAATCATTCATATATAGTTTAATATATAATATTTGAATTAATTAATACGTATCGTGACCCGTGTACATGTCTCAGACTCGATCACAACTCAAAGTATATATATTATTATAGAATCAACCTCAACCCTGTATAGAGAACTCGATCATTACTGCATATAGAGTGTCTATGGTGATTCCAAATAATATATATAGATGTGTCGATATGATATGTCAAAACCTTGTATACGTGTCCCGATATTTAAAGTGCGTAAAATAAATAACAGAAATTAAATGACGATAAATAAAGTGCGTAAAGTAAATAACAGAAATTAAATGACGATAAATAAAGTGCGTAAAGTAAATAACAGAAATTAAATGACAATAAATAAAATTGCGAGAATATAAATTGCGATAAAATAAATTGCGATAAATAAATTGCGATAAATAAAATGTAATACGGAATTAACAGTTAGCTAGGATTTTGTTAGCGTGGTTTCTTAATAAAATTTAATATTGTTAATTAGTCTGTTTCTAATCAATTTTTATTGTGTCCATTATTTCTTCATTATGCCACTTGTTGGATTCTGATAGGTCAAAATTCAAATATGAAATTGAATTTGAATGAAAATAGTTATTCTTTGGTGAACGGATAAGTATCCCGGTGGTTTTAAATAGGATAGTGAATAACTGTTGAATCAGATTCGAAGAATATACAGTGTAACTTATTAATGTGAAATTTAAATATTCCTCGGGTATTACCTACCCGTTAAAATATTTTTATTATTAACAGTTTGTACAAAAGAATTTTTAATTACAATCTTTATGAAAACATATATACATATATATTTTCTTCAGATGTAATCATGAATTTAATGAGTTAACATGATATTAAACTCATTTAGTTTTCAGTTGGAACTAGAATAAATAATCTCTAAAACATTAGAGATTACATAATCACCATGTCGAACGAAGATAACTGATGTAGAATGTCATGTAGAATGATGATTATACTCGAGGTATAGATTGAGATGTTGAGGCATGTGATATTGAAATTTGGGTTGTTGGTGGTACTGTTGGTGCCGGTGATTTGGATGAAGCTGGTACGTTTTGCACCATATTTTCCAAGACTACAACTTATGCGCGAAGTTCGTTAACTTCTTCTATTACACCGGGATGATTGTCGGTTCGGACGAGCGGATGAATGAGGTTTAGAATCTGAGATAGTATATGATCGTGATGAGATACTTTGGAAATGAGAGAGAAAATGGTGTCTCGAACAGGTTCGCCGGTAAACGTTTTAGGTTCATTGTCAAGAGGTGAATTTGGTTAGTGGAAATGATCGCCTTCTTCGCGTTTCCATTGATTAAGTCGACTACGAACCCATCTCCAATTCATTCAGAATAGATGATGGCTAATTGATCGATTCATTCCGGTTACTCTGCTTTCGGAGCTCGAGTGGAAATCCATATCGAAATAGCTGTCGGAATAACTATCGAAATAGCTATCGAAATCTGATGGACTCGAACTGGTTGAGGGATTCATCTCGTACGATCAGATGAAGGATTTTCGATAAGAAATAGATTATAGGATGTAGATTAGTACCCTGCAATACATAATTTACATATGCATATATAATACTAAAATCCCATAAGCTACGGAGGAATCTACGAAAGCTGTCAGGCAAAGGTAACAATAACAGATACGCTAAGATATGAATTTAACTATACACTGTCTATGCAATAAAGGCAGTAAGACGTGTCTTAGACTTTAAGGGTGATAAGCAAATAATTTTTCGACACTAAATGATAAGCAAAACTTTTGACATGCAGACACGGTCGAAGTCCAGACTCATTAATGCATTCTAACGACTATCAGTTAGACTCACTAATGCAAGACCTGGTTCGCTAAGACCACCGCTCTGATACCAACTGTGAAGACCCGTCCTAATCCATCCGGACGAAGTCCATATCGATTATAAACGATTCACAACAGTTGATTACATCGCGAGGTACTTGACCTCTATATGATACATTTTACAAACATTGCATTCGTTTTTGAAAAGACAAACTTTCATTACATCGAAAGTTGACAGGCATGCATACCATTTCATAATATATCCAACTATAATTGACTTGATAATAATCTTGATGAACTCGACGACTCGAATGCAACGTCTTTTGAAATATGCCATGAATGACTCCAAGTAATATCTATAAAATGAGCAAATACACAGCGGAAGATTTCTTTCGTACCTGAGAATAAACATGCTTTAAAGTGTCAACCAAAAGGTTGGTGAGTTCATTAGTTTAACTTAAACAATCGTAATACTAATAGCAAAAAAAATGAAAATGATAACTGTTAATGATACTAATAATAATAACTCTAAAATAATATTAATACTAATACCATACTTATGTTAATAATAAGGGTTCTAATATTTATAAAATGATAAATGATAATCATAATAATACTAGTAAATATTAATGATGATACTGATAAATATGATATTATTAATTGTAAATGTACTGATGATACAATTATTTATAAACCGGTACAAATTCTAATATTGATGATAATAATATATTTTTATTTCCTTCATAATAATAATAATGATAATCATAATCATAATCCTAATGATGATAAAATACTAAAATGATAAGTTTATTACTAATAATAATATTATTAATACCTATCATAATAATAATAGTAATGTCTATAATACTTTCAAATATGATAACAAGTATGATACTAATAATAACAATAACAATAACAATCAAAACAATCACAATAATAATAATAATACTAATAATAATTAATATATAATAACAATAATAAAATTAGAAAAGAAAACTACCTCACATGAAAAGAGTTTCAAAAAAAAAAGAAACTACCGTCCTCTGGAATCGATCTCGTGACCACATGCTCACACGCAAACACTCTCGACCATCCCACCAATTCTGATTCTCTGTACTAATATCGAATTTAAATTTTATATATAAACTGTTTTTCTTCTATTCCTCTTCTTCTCCACAAGTCTCATGGATTCAACAAAACATCAATAACCAAAAAAAAAAACAAAATCGGGGTTCCCTTTAAAGCTTCAAAACATTACAGAAAAAAAATAATTTGGGTTCTAAAATAAAAAAAAAAATACTAAAGGACTACTGCAGCGTCGGTTCTTGGAACAAAAAAAAATTGATTTCGTAATAGATAACATTATAGATAATGTTTATAACACGAAATAGTTTTCTAAACATGTATAAAAACTACTGGAATCGTCAATTTGATCAGAAACATATACACGAACGCGAATTTGTCTCAAGAACAATTGTTGACTTTTTTTAAACTAAACTTTGACTTCAAAATTCAAGATCGATATAAAGATTTGAGAGTTGAGATTTTGCAGATAGATTCAAAGAAAGATTTCTAACCTTTCTGCATTTTTAGATTTTGAAACTTTATTCGAAATTGAATTAAGAGAAAAAAAAATTGGAGCGTGCAGAGAAGAAGAAAAAAAAATATCGCTGTGCTCTTTAATCCCATTGGATTTCCTTTTTATTTGATTTGCAATTATACATAATCATGTTGTAATAATAGAGATCGGTTGATAAAAAATGGAGAAAATGTCAACACAGGTTCACGAGTTGGGAGCAGGAAAGAAACAAAAAAATAATAATAATAGAGATAAAGGATACAGAGGTCACGCGTATAATATAGATCCCTACTGTTTTTTTTTTAATTAATAATAATAATATATAATAACAATACTATTAATATCTAAAAATATTAATAAAATTAATAATAATGATAAATATAATATTAATGATAATAATAATTGTAAAAATGATAATAATAATAATAATACCATACTAATTATGATAATATTAATATTTTATCGATAATAATAATATTAGTAATAATAATCTAATATATACATCCAATTTCATCTTTATATGATATAAAGTGATATTATGAATACAAATATTGATATTTGACGATACAAATAACATTACTACAATAACTATATTTGTATTTAAATTTAATTTATTAATATCATCTATTATTATGTAATATTTAATAATTATGTAATATGTATTGTAACATATACTGAATATTATATATTTATGCATTTTAATATAAATATATTATAATATTTATTTACATACTAATTATATTATACTTATGTATGTAATTATGAAAAATATAAATGTTTTATATATGTAAGTATTATATATATTTATTAAAATAGTACATTATTTCATCATAGATATATTATAAATTTCTACATATACATAATATAATAATTATGTATAAAATCATATATATATAGTTATATTTATGTATATATGTATACTACCATATATATAAAATCATGTTTTAAATGTTGAGTAGATGATTAATTATGTATATTTTTACAATTAACTACAAAGTATAACATTGTACATTTAATATTTTGATAACGTTGGTAAAATATGTTTGAATCATTTATATACAATATACCATATATATTCAAAATGAAAATCTTTAGTTATTAAATGTTATCTTTTATAATAACAAAATTACTTAATAGTTCATTAATACTAATATAATTAGTTTTATATATAATTATTTATATTTACATTCTTAGTTACAATTAAAGGTTCGTGAATCGTCGGAAATAGTTAAAGGTCAAATGTTATCATGAAATAGTTCAAACATAATGAGACTCGGTTTAATAGACTTTGCTTATCGAGTCGAATCATATAAGATTATGTTTAAATTTGGTCGGAAATTCCCGGGTCATCACAGTACCTACCCGTTAAAGAAATTTCGTACCGAAATTTGAGTGAGGTCGTCATAGCTAACAATAAATATGTTTTCCTGACGAATATGAGTTGATAACTTGAGTTTTATCATCATTGAGTAATATGGATAAAAATAATTCGATTATTCGAAGAGTGCGAATGAAGCTATTCACAAAAGGATGAAATGAGAAACAAAGATTTGTTTTTAACTTTTGACGTAGTCAGGTTTGAATTTAGAAAATAAGGCGCGTCTTAACTTTTGACATTGCCTTGGTTGAATTCCGAAATTTAAGGGATTTAAAGAAAATCTTGAAGATCTATAAAATCTGATTCTTCGGGATTTATGGAAATTAAGATCTCTTTAATTAAATACGGTGATCTGCCCCGATTACTACGTCTGATATTTCCAGTATAAATTAAGCTCTTCCTTTCCATTATTCTCACCATTCTTATACTTTCTTTCTTAGTTCATACATCCAAAAGATTCTGAAAATGATTAATCCAGTTCTGATCCTTGTCCTCATCCTTACTATCGCAACAATCATTCTCCTTTTTCAACTTCCACCAGAGGAATCTGCTTTCTTCTACTTCGCCCTCGGGATTATAATGTTTTTAATTCTCCCGTGTCTTTATGTTGCGATAAACATTGATATACACGGTTTGTAATTTATGTGTTGTTATCGGACTTTATATTCTCCCTTATATTTCAAAGCTCTATGCTTTTGTTTTCTCTTCCCGACTTCATGTCAAGCGAATAATGGTCCAGAATTTATAGATATAGAGTTTCGAATGATTATAATGTTCTAAGCATGAAGGAACGTGATAGCACGATTTGATTTTCAAATTTATCAACATCACGGAAGATAGAACCATCAAGAATACATTTTCTTGATTTGTTACGGAGTTAAGTAGGATGAAAGAGTTATGTAACATGGCACATGATGACGTTATGATCTGTGAATCATCACGTTTCATTTAGAAACTCAACATGACTTACTGTAATATAATCACGTTGATCAAGTGTCATTATATTATACTAACTCATGCATCAGTTCCCATCATTACTTCAATAACATTCATATTTTAAGCTTGAAAATTTACAGAATATAGAAACTAACAGTTTCTATATGATGTAATACTGATAGCACGAAAAGATTAATGATTTCAGATAAGAATAGTTATAAAAATATCTCTAGAAATATGGAGGATATTTATAATGAAAGGTACGATAATATCTCAGAATATCTAAGATCAGAGGATGATAGAAACTATTGTCTGCAAGGGTTTAGAGTAAGGAGCAAGTTATTCACTATAGACTTTAGCAGACATTGAATTATTTGGATTCTTTGAAGTTAAACTTATTCTTTGTGATTTATCCACGGCTTTCTTCATAGTTTCGCATAATCTGCTTTTCGGTACTATATTTTCTATTGAATGTTTCCAATATATTGATACACAGGAAGCACGAAGAGGTATATAATTTCGGACGAGAATATTTATGAAAATATCCTCAGAAATATCAAAGATATTGATGATGATATTTTGGAATTTCTAAGTTCGACGGTTGATGGAGAAAGATTTTTCGCAAGATTTTAACATGACTTCGGAGCAAGATATTCTCTAAAGATTTCAATGGATCCAGAATTACCTGAATCCTTTGAATATAGGATTTGGTCCTTGTATTTGTCCTTGGTCTCCTTCATGGGTAACTCAATCTGTTTTTCAATACCCAATTTTCTATCGAGCGTTCCTAACACTCCTTTCTTTATCATCAAACTTTGGTCCGTTTAGACCATCTACCATTTTTCTGTTTCCTCTGCATTTAATGCTATGATATCTGAATCATCGGTTATTAATCCGAGGTGGTTTCAGGAGAATTGTGTTTTTAGATGATTAAACGCTGATGGTAATATGATGGAATATGAAAGGTTACCTGGTAACAATAAAAGAGCACGCGTATATATAAACGTTATAATAAGGTTGTTTCGTACGAAAAGTCGAAGTTGACTTGTTGGAGCTGTGACAAAATTGGCTAATTTTGAAAAGGGATCGCAAAGTTGTTTTTGTTAATAAATGCCAAAGGATCTGACGCGGCTACGTGTTGAACTTTTACTCAATTGCCGAGAGTTTCTCAGGTGCATAACTATATGCATAAATCTTTCCTTCCGTAGATGAAGTGCGGTTGATTCATCCTATCGATTGAGGTGTTTTCAAGAATCATGAAAGGTTTGAACGCAGAATGTAATCGTGAAGATACAAATGAGGTTTAAGACGAAATCAAGTGGCAAACTTGAAGAATTGTTTAGTTTCATATGTTATATTCAATATTTTAATTCATTTTAATTGTCCAATGTTATTAGTCCACAGTCGATAGTCCACAGTTGACAGTGCAATCATTCATATATAGTTTAATATATAATATTTGAATTAATTAATACGTATCGTGACCCGTGTACATGTCTCAGACTCGATCACAACTCAAAGTATATATATTATTATAGAATCAACCTCAACCCTGTATAGAGAACTCGATCATTACTGCATATAGAGTGTCTATGGTGATTCCAAATAATATATATAGATGTGTCGATATGATATGTCAAAACCTTGTATACGTGTCCCGATATTTAAAGTGCGTAAAATAAATAACAGAAATTAAATGACGATAAATAAAGTGCGTAAAGTAAATAACAGAAATTAAATGACGATAAATAAAGTGCGTAAAGTAAATAACAGAAATTAAATGACAATAAATAAAATTGCGAGAATATAAATTGCGATAAAATAAATTGCGATAAATAAATTGCGATAAATAAAATGTAATACGGAATTAACAGTTAGCTAGGATTTTGTTAGCGTGGTTTCTTAATAAAATTTAATATTGTTAATTAGTCTGTTTCTAATCAATTTTTATTGTGTCCATTATTTCTTCATTATGCCACTTGTTGGATTCTGATAGGTCAAAATTCAAATATGAAATTGAATTTGAATGAAAATAGTTATTCTTTGGTGAACGGATAAGTATCCCGGTGGTTTTAAATAGGATAGTGAATAACTGTTGAATCAGATTCGAAGAATATACAGTGTAACTTATTAATGTGAAATTTAAATATTCCTCGGGTATTACCTACCCGTTAAAATATTTTTATTATTAACAGTTTGTACAAAAGAATTTTTAATTACAATCTTTATGAAAACATATATACATATATATTTTCTTCAGATGTAATCATGAATTTAATGAGTT
This sequence comes from Rutidosis leptorrhynchoides, assembly GCF_046630445.1. NCBI lineage: Eukaryota > Viridiplantae > Streptophyta > Magnoliopsida > Asterales > Asteraceae > Rutidosis > Rutidosis leptorrhynchoides. The sequence continues at coordinate 303,767,468 of NC_092335.1, read as the reverse complement.
AACATGATATTAAACTCATTTAGTTTTCAGTTGGAACTAGAATAAATAATCTCTAAAACATTAGAGATTACATAATCACCATGTCGAACGAAGATAACTGATGTAGAATGTCATGTAGAATGATGATTATACTCGAGGTATAGATTGAGATGTTGAGGCATGTGATATTGAAATTTGGGTTGTTGGTGGTACTGTTGGTGCCGGTGATTTGGATGAAGCTGGTACGTTTTACACCATATTTTCCAAGACTACAACTTATGCGCGAAGTTCGTTAACTTCTTCTATTACACCGGGATGATTGTCGGTTCGGACGAGCGGATGAATGAGGTTTAGAATCTGAGATAGTATATGATCGTGATGAGATACTTTAGAAATGAGAGAGAAAATGGTGTCTCGAACAGGTTCGCCGGTAAACGTTTTAGGTTCATTGTCAAGAGGTGAATTTGGTTAGTGGAAATGATCGCCTTCTTCGCGTTTCCATTGATTAAGTCGACTACGAACCCATCTCCAATTCATTCAGAATAGATGATGGCTAATTGATCGATTCATTCCGGTTACTCTGCTTTCGGAGCTCGAGTGGAAATCCATATCGAAATAGCTGTCGGAATAACTATCGAAATAGCTATCGAAATCTGATGGACTCGAACTGGTTGAGGGATTCATCTCGTACGATCAGATGAAGGATTTTCGATAAGAAATAGATTATAGGATGTAGATTAGTACCCTGCAATACATAATTTACATATGCATATATAATACTAAAATCCCATAAGCTACGGAGGAATCTACGAAAGCTGTCAGGCAAAGGTAACAATAACAGATACGCTAAGATATGAATTTAACTATACACTGTCTATGCAATAAAGGCAGTAAGACGTGTCTTAGACTTTAAGGATGATAAGCAAATAATTTTTCGACACTAAATGATAAGCAAAACTTTTGACATGCAGACACGGTCGAAGTCCAGACTCATTAATGCATTCTAACGACTATCAGTTAGACTCACTAATGCAAGACCTGGTTCGCTAAGACCACCGCTCTGATACCAACTGTGAAGACCCGTCCTAATCCATCCGGACGAAGTCCATATCGATTATAAACGATTCACAACAGTTGATTACATCGCGAGGTACTTGACCTCTATATGATACATTTTACAAACATTGCATTCGTTTTTGAAAAGACAAACTTTCATTACATCGAAAGTTGACAGGCATGCATACTATTTCATAATATATCCAACTATAATTGACTTGATAATAATCTTGATGAACTCGACGACTCGAATGCAACGTCTTTTGAAATATGCCATGAATGACTCCAAGTAATATCTATAAAATGAGCAAATACACAGCGGAAGATTTCTTTCGTACCTGAGAATAAACATGCTTTAAAGTGTCAACCAAAAGGTTGGTGAGTTCATTAGTTTAACTTAAACAATCGTAATACTAATAGCAAAAAAAATGAAAATGATAACTGTTAATGATACTAATAATAATAACTCTAAAATAATATTAATACTAATACCATACTTATGTTAATAATAAGGGTTCTAATATTTATAAAATGATAAATGATAATCATAATAATACTAGTAAATATTAATGATGATACTGATAAATATGATATTATTAATTGTAAATGTACTGATGATACAATTATTTATAAACCGGTACAAATTCTAATATTGATGATAATAATATATTTTTATTTCCTTCATAATAATAATAATGATAATCATAATCATAATCCTAATGATGATAAAATACTAAAATGATAAGTTTATTACTAATAATAATATTATTAATACCTATCATAATAATAATAGTAATGTCTATAATACTTTCAAATATGATAACAAGTATGATACTAATAATAACAATAACAACAACAATCAAAACAATCACAATAATAATAATAATACTAATAATAATTAATATATAATAACAATAATAAAATTAGAAAAGAAAACTACCTCACATGAAAAGAGTTTCAAAAAAAAAAAAGAAACTACCGTCCTCTGGAATCGATCTCGTGACCACATGCTCACACGCAAACACTCTCGACCATCCCACCAATTCTGATTCTCTGTACTAATATCGAATTTAAATTTTATATATAAACTGTTTTTCTTCTATTCCTCTTCTTCTCCACAAGTCTCATGGATTCAACAAAACATCAATAACCAAAAAAAAAAACAAAATCGGGGTTCCCTTTAAAGCTTCAAAACATTACAGAAAAAAAATAATTTGGGTTCTAAAATAAAAAAAAAAAATACTAAAGGACTACTGCAGCGTCGGTTCTTGGAACAAAAAAAAATTGATTTCGTAATAGATAACATTATAGATAATGTTTATAACACGAAATAGTTTTCTAAACATGTATAAAAACTACTGGAATCGTCAATTTGATCAGAAACATATACACGAACGCGAATTTGTCTCAAGAACAATTGTTGACTTTTTTTAAACTAAACTTTGACTTCAAAATTCAAGATCGATATAAAGATTTGAGAGTTGAGATTTTGCAGATAGATTCAAAGAAAGATTTCTAACCTTTCTGCATTTTTAGATTTTGAAACTTTATTCGAAATTGAATTAAGAGAAAAAAAAATTGGAGCGTGCAGAGAAGAAGAAAAAAAAATATCGCTGTGCTCTTTAATCCCATTGGATTTCCTTTTTATTTGATTTGCAATTATACATAATCATGTTGTAATAATAGAGATCGGTTGATAAAAAATGGAGAAAATGTCAACACAGGTTCACGAGTTGGGAGCAGGAAAGAAACAAAAAAATAATAATAATAGAGATAAAGGATACAGAGGTCACGCGTATAATATAGATCCCTACTGTTTTTTTTTTAATTAATAATAATAATATATAATAACAATACTATTAATATCTAATAATATTAATAAAATTAATAATAATGATAAATATAATATTAATGATAATAATAATTGTAAAAATGATAATAATAATAATAATACCATACTAATTATGATAATATTAATATTTTATCGATAATAATAATATTAGTAATAATAATCTAATATATACATCCAATTTCATCTTTATATGATATAAAGTGATATTATGAATACAAATATTGATATTTGACGATACAAATAACATTACTACAATAACTATATTTGTATTTAAATTTAATTTATTAATATCATCTATTATTATGTAATATTTAATAATTATGTAATATGTATTGTAACATATACTGAATATTATATATTTATGCATTTTAATATAAATATATTATAATATTTATTTACATACTAATTATATTATACTTATGTATGTAATTATGAAAAATATAAATGTTTTATATATGTAAGTATTATATATATTTATTAAAATAGTACATTATTTCATCATAGATATATTATAAATTTCTACATATACATAATATAATAATTATGTATAAAATCATATATATATAGTTATATTTATGTATATATGTATACTACCATATATATAAAATCATGTTTTAAATGTTGAGTAGATGATTAATTATGTATATTTTTACAATTAACTACAAAGTATAACATTGTACATTTAATATTTTGATAACGTTGGTAAAATATGTTTGAATCATTTATATACAATATACCATATATATTCAAAATGAAAATCTTTAGTTATTAAATGTTATCTTTTATAATAACAAAATTACTTAATAGTTCATTAATACTAATATAATTAGTTTTATATATAATTATTTATATTTACATTCTTAGTTACAATTAAAGGTTCGTGAATCGTCGGAAATAGTTAAAGGTCAAATGTTATCATGAAATAGTTCAAACATAATGAGACTCGGTTTAATAGACTTTGCTTATCGAGTCGAATCATATAAGATTATGTTTAAATTTGGTCGGAAATTCCCGGGTCATCACACATGAGTTAGTATAATATAATGACACTTGATCAACGTGATTATATTACATTAAGGCATGCTGAGTTTCTAAATGGAACATGATGATTCACAGATTATAACATCATCATGTGTCGTGTTACATAACTCTTTCATTCTGATTAATTTCTGAACATACCAAGAAATATATTCTTGATAGTTCTATTCTCAGTGATTCTGGTAATTTAACAAATCAAATCATGCTATAACGTTCTTTCTGGTTTAGAACATTAAATTCATTCGAAACTCCATACCTATGAATTGTGGACCATTACTTGCGAAAAGTAAATAAAACCATGAAGCTCTGAAATAGAAAGAGAGTATAGATCGCAGCAAATAAGAGAGCACATTAAAAGTGGATGACAATAACTATAGGAGACAGAAGCAGGGACATTGAAATATAAGGAAAAATATAAAATCCAACAACAACGCAGAAATTACAAGCTATGGATATTAATACGTATAGCAATATAAAGACACGGTATAATTAAGAATAATATCACCCCAAGATAATAGTAGAAATAAACAGATTCTTCTGCTGGAAGATTGAAAAGAAGGATGATAGAAATGATAATTAGAAGAATATCAAGAATTAGTACCAGATGAAGCATTTTCATAATCTTTTGAATGTAAGAACTAAGAAAGAAAGTATAGGAATGGTGAGAATAATGGGACGGAAAAGTTTAATTTATAATGGAAATATCAGACAGAGTAATCGAGGCAGATCACTGATAGTGCTCCAAATGAACATATATTTAGTAGCAATATCCTCCCAATATGTAAATTATTTAGTTACAATTGTCCTATTTTAAGTTGTAATCATTTATATTAAATAAGTGCGAAGACAAAAGGCGAAAACGACGATTTGAAGACGCAATTGACCAAAAAGCTCAAATGTACAAGATACAATCCAAGTGGTTCAATTTATTGATGAGAAATGTCTAAAAATGACAAAAGTACAAGTTTCGGAACGCAAAGTACAAGATATTAAATTATACGAAAGGACGTTCGAAAATCCGGAACTGGGACCTGAGCCAACTATCAACGCCCGACGCAACGGACCAAAAATTACAAGTCTACTATGCACACGAATATAATATAATATATATATAATTATATAAATTATATATATATTATATATATTTATATATTATGTCGACAAAGAAGAAAACAAGCAAATGTGGCTGGATCCAGCTGGCCATGCGATCGCATGGCCAGAAGGCACACCGAAAAAGTTGGTCAGGTCCTATAAATAGCCAGCTTATTCGACGAGTTTTAAAAACATAATAATAATAATACTCCTCTAATAATATATATATATATATATATATATATATATATATATATATATATATATATATATATATATATATATATATATATATATTATAGGGTAGGGTAGTTTTATATTAGATTAGTTTGGGTTATGTAAAGGTTATTTTACGGGTTTTAAAGTCGAGGCTCTATCCGTGTAACACTACGCGATAAATAATCAATGTAAGCTATGTTCTTCTTTTTAAATTGATGTCTCGTACTTAAGTTATTATTATGCTTATTTAAGACGAAGTAATCATGATGTTGGACTAAAAATAATTAAAATTGGGTAATTGGGCTTTTTACCATAATTGGGGTTTGGACAAAAGAACAACATTTGTGGAAATTAGACTATGGGCTATTAATGGGCTTTATATTTGTTTAACTAAATGATAGTTTGTTAATTTTAATATAAAGATTTACAATTGGACATACCTATAAATAACCATATACACTCGATCGGACACGATGGGCCGGATATTTATATGTACGAATAATCGTTCATTTAACCAGACACGGGAATGGATTAATAGTCTATGGAATTATTAAAACAGGGGTGAAATTATGTACAAGGACACTTGGCATAATTGATAACAAAGTATTAAAACCTTGGGTTACACGCAGTCGATATCCTGGTGTAATTATTAAACAAAGTATTAAGACCTTGTTACAGTTTAAGTCCCCAATTAGTTAGAATATTTGACTTCGGGTATAAGGATAATTTGACGAGGACACTGGCACTTTATATTTATGACTGATGGACTGTTATGGACAAAAACCAGACGGACATATTGAATAATCCAGGACAAAGAACAATTAACCCATGGGAATAAAATAAAATCAACACGTCAAACATCATGATTACGGAAGTTTAAATAAGCACAATTCCTTTATTTTCATATTTAATTGCACTTCTAATTATCACATTTTTAATTATCGCAATTTTATTTCATCGCACTTTTATTTATTGCAATTTCATTATCGTTATTTATTTTACGCTTTAAATTAAGTCTTTTATTTATTTAATATTTTACATTAGGTTTTAACTGCGACTAAAGTTTTAAAACCGGTCATTAAACGGTAAACCCCCTTTTATATATTATTATATATAATTATAAATATTTTGTACAAATATTGTTAATTAAAATATAGTGTACAATAAGCCCCTCCCTGTGGAACGAACCGGACTTACTAAAAACTATAATACTCTACGATTAGGTACACTGCCTATAGTGTTGTAGCAAGGTTTAGGTATATCCCATCTGTAAATAAATAATAAATATCTTGTATAAAATTGTAACGTATTTAAGAGTATTTTCTTGTAAAATTTAATAGTATTTTATACCCCTTAGCTTTAACATCAAGTTTTTGGCGCCGCTGCCGGGGAATTCGGCGAAACACTATATTTTATAAATATATTTGTATATCATTTTTAGAAAAACAATATAAAAAAATAATAAAAAAACCAAAAATATAAAAAGAAAAACAAAAATTTATATATTTTTAAGAGTTTGTTAAAAGTTTTATAAAGTTTCTTTATTTTTATTTTAGTGTTAAAAAATATAAGTTTTATTCAAATATTTCGTATTTATTTAAAACAGAGAAAAAAATTAAAAACACTCGAGTCCAGTACTGTAGCAGCCCAGTGTCTGGCCCGAAACCCTAGCCCATGCGATCGCATGGCTGGATAACTTAGGACTCATGCGATCGCATGAGCCCTGCTGACACGCCAGAGTTGACTGAGTACTGCATTAATTACAGATTATAATAATTATTATTATATTTAAACCCTAATTAGGTTACATTAGTTAAATATTTAATTTAGTTATTTATTTAATTTGTATTTTTAAGTTTAATTAGTTTTATAAAATATAAAATTAATACTTTTATAAAATAAATAATACAAAAATAATATTTTTATAAATATTGTATTTTCATAAACTTTAGTTTTATTTTTATATTTTTTACCTTTTTAATCATTTTAGCGTAATATTTATATTTTTCGCTCGTACTTAGTTTTAGTCATAGTTTTTGCCATAGTATTTTTATTTCTAGATTTTTAGGCTTTGCCGTAAAATCCTTTAAGTGCTTTTTTTTAGACTAAGATTTAGGTGCTTTAGAATTTTGCGACGCCGTTCTAAGTTTTTAGTGCCTTTTTAAGTTTTTGCCATTTGGGATATAGTATTTCTTTTAAGCTTTAATATTTTTTAGACGCAACTTTTAATTCTTAGTTTTTAGTTTTTTTTTTTTAAGTTTCGACGCGCTACTTTCTAATTTTTATTTTTCGACGCCTATTATTTTTCGACCTTTTATTTTTCAACATTTTTCGACGCGCTCTTTTTCTTTCTTATTTCTCGCCATTCTAGTTTTTAGGACTTAGAATTTTCTCTATTTCTTCTCTAATAATTCAAAACGAAAAATTATTTTAAGCGGTTAAATTGATAGACATCCAAATTTTCTGCTTTGTAGTAATAGTTGGATTTGTTAGTGGCTAAGTTGTGAGCTTCCGATTTAAAGGGTTCTGGCTCCCTGCTGCATCTATTGGCTATTCAAAACGTGGGCAAAAGCAGAAAAGTATATTAATTTGATAACTTATATAATTTTTTTTATTTTATAACTAATAGGATAATTAAGTAAATGCACCACATTGTAGCTAAAATTTGGTAAAAAAAAAAAAGAAGAAGCGCATTATGGAAAATCTCGAGAATATTTTGTAAACTCTTTATAACATCCGAAATCAATTTAATCAATACTCTCAAACGGGTGTTGATGACAATTCGTTCGGTCAATCTTGGATCACGAATGACGAAACAATAACTGGTTGTGAAATCTGTGAAGATTATCACTCAACATGGGAATGTTATTATTACGTTCCTATGGAAAATTATGCACCCATGGAACCTGAATGAAATGATTATGAAGAATACAATTCAAATTGGGATTATTCCCAAGAATATATCCAAACTCAACAACCAGAAGACGAGGAGAATTATGTGTCTGAAAATCTTTTAGACAATATGAAAATCAAACTCGAAGAACTTGATGCTCAAAATGAACAAATGAGAGAGTTTGTAAATCGGCAAGCTGAAACTCTATCAGATTACACACTTATTGATCTGAGGAGTCGTGTGTAAGAAAATCTCATATCATCGAATTTTGATGAATTCGAGAGCTCCGAAATCACCAATTATCCCGATGATACTTTTTATTCAGCTTTACCAATTTCACAACATATCGACACATTAGCCTCTACCGACGAAATCAACGATCCATCAATGGATGAAGAAGAAGAAGTAAGGGTGACAAATTGGTACTCTTGGAAAAACGATAACGTTGAAAATTTTACCCCCGAGACCAAAATGGTGGGACCGATTAATGAAGAAGAATTTGCTTTGATCCCGAAATTCACCACTCCACAACCTTCCAACCCAATATTCTCAATAGACGAGTCATCTACCAAAGATGAACTACAAGCTGTAATAGATATTGACACCTCGAATTTCACCCAATTGGGTAATAGAGGTGAAAACTTTGATCCTGAGAATAAACGGAAGGAAATGTTAGGAATTATCCACCCTATAGAAATATGTATGTCGGTGTATATCGATCCATTTGACCAAGAACCAGAAAAGAGACATATCCATTTACTAAAAGCTACACTAAAAAGAATTAAGTAGTGACGATCGGGTGGGTCTAAACTTTAAACCCATTGATATATTTTATACCACCCGAGATGTAAATAACTAGCTCACTATTTTAATTCGTGGAACTTATTCTACCGACTTCACATGTCGTCAGCTAAGTATGGGGAATTCTAACCCCACTTAACATTAAATTAGGGGTTCAGGTTAGTGCATAACTCGTTAATAAAAATTCATGATGAGTTAGGGTAAAAGAGGTATTTCAAATATTAGATAACAGTTCAGAAAAGCAACCGTTTTTGAAGAAAAACATGTGTGATAAAACTAGAAGGAATGAACGATGAGGCACGCCATCTATCATTCGACGAGCTTTGTAATTACAAACTGGGTATTTTTAATCACTTTTCTACACTTATCACCCTCGTGAATTTATAATTATAGTCTGATTTCATGCAAATGAGGGCATTGCATGATCTCAAGTGTGGGGAAGGGTTATAAATGTAGTGACCCGAACTTTTCCATGTTTATATATATTAATTGAGATTGATATTTACATGATTAAATGTTTCCAATATGTTAATCAATCAAACTTGTTAAGACTTGATTAATTGAAATACGTTTCATATAGACAATTGACCACCCAAGTTGACCGGTGATTCACGAACGTTAAAACTTGTAAAAACTATATGATGACATATATATGGATATATATATAGTTAACATGATACTATGATAAGTAAATATATCATTAAGTATATTAACAATGAACTACATATGTAAAAACAAGACTACTAACTTAATGATTTTTAAACGAGACATATATGTAACGATTATCGTTGTAAAGACATTTAATGTATATATATCATATTAAGAGATATTCATACATGATAATATCATGATAATATAATAATTTAAAATCTCATTTGATATTATAAACATTGGGTTAACAACATTTAACAAGATCGTTAACCTAAAGGTTTCAAAACAACACTTACATGTAACGACTAACGATGACTTAACGACTCAGTTAAAATGTATATACATGTAGTGTTTTAATATGTATTTAAACACTTTTGAAAGACTTCAATACACTTATCAAAATACTTCTACTTAACAAAAATGCTTACAATTACATCCTCGTTCAGTTTCATCAACAATTCTACTCGTATGCACCCGTATTCGTACTCGTACAATACACAGCTTTTAGATGTATGTACTATTAGTATATACACTCCAATGATCAGATCTTAGTAGCCCATGTAAGTCACCTAACACATGTGGGAACCATCATTTGGCAACTAGCATGAAATATCTCATAAAATTACAAAAATATGAGTAATCATTCATGACTTATTTACATGAAAACAAAATTACATATCCTTTATATTTAATCCATACACCAACGACCAAAAACACCTTCAAGCACTTTCATTCTTCAATTTTCTTCATCTAATTGATCTCTCTCAAGTTCTATCTTCAAGTTCTAAGTGTTCTTCATATATTCTACAAGTTCTAGTTACATAAAATCAAGAATACTTTCAAGTTTGCTAGCTCACTTCCAATCTTGTAAGGTGATCATCCAACCTCAAGAAATGTTTGTTTCTTACAGTAGGTTATCATTCTAATACAAGGTAATAATCATATTCAAACTTTGGTTCAATTTTTATAACTATAACAATCTTATTTCAAGTGATGATCTTACTTGAACTTGTTTTCGTGTCATGATTCTGCTTCAAGAACTTCGAGCCATCCAAGGATCCGTTGAAGCTAGATCCATTTTTCTCTTTTCCAGTAGGTTTATCCAAGGAACTTAAGGTAGTACTGATGTTCATAAAATCATTCGATTCATACATATAAAGCTATCTTATTCGAAGGTTTAAACTTGTAATCACTAGAACATAGTTTAGTTAATTCTAAACTTGTTCGCAAACAAAAGTTAATCCTTCTAACTTGACTTTTAAAATCAACTAAACACATGTTCTATATCTATATGATATGCTAACTTAATGATTTAAAACCTGGAAACACGAAAAACACCGTAAAATCGGATTTACGCCGTCGTAGTAACACCGCGGGCTGTTTTGGGTTAGTTAATTAAAAACTATGATAAACTTTGATTTAAAAGTTGTTATTCTGAGAAAATAATTTTTATTATGAACATGAAACTATATCCAAAAATTATGGTTAAACTCAAAGTGGAAGTATGTTTTCTAAAATGGTCATCTAGACGTCGTTCTTTCGACTGAAATGACTACCTTTACAAAAACGACTTGTAACTTATTTTTCCGACTATAAACCTATACTTTTTCTGTTTAGATTCATAAAATAGAGTTCAATATGAAACCATAGCAATTTGATTCACTCAAAACGGATTTAAAATGAAGAAGTTATGGGTAAAACAAGATTGGATAATTTTTCTCATTTTAGCTACGTGAAAATTGGTAACAAATCTATTCCAACCATAACTTAATCAACTTGTATTGTATATTATGTAATCTTGAGATACCATAGACACGTATACAATGTTTCGACCTATCATGTCGACACATCTATATATATTTCGGAACAACCATAGACACTCTATATGTGAATGTTGGAGTTAGCTATACAGGGTTGAGGTTGATTCCAAAAAATATATAGTTTGAGTTGTGATCAATACTGAGATACGTATACACTGGGTCATGGATTGATTTAAGATAATATTTATCGATTTATTTCTGTACATCTAACTGTGGACAACTAGTTGTAGGTTACTAACGAGGACAGCTGACTTAATAAACTTAAAACATCAAAATATATTAAAAATGTTGTAAATATATTTTGAACATACTTTGATATATATGTATATATTGTTATAGGTTCGTGAATCAACCAGTGGCCAAGTCTTACTTCCCGACGAAGTAAAAATCTGTGAAAGTGAGTTATAGTCCCACTTTTAAAATCTAATATTTTTGGGATGAGAATACATGCAGGTTTTATAAATGATTTACAAAATAGACACAAGTACGTGAAACTACATTCTATGGTTGAATTATCGAAATCGAATATGCCCCTTTTTATTAAGTCTGGTAATCTAAGAATTAGGGAACAGACACCCTAATTGACGCGAATCCTAAAGATAGATCTATTGGGCCTAACAAACCCCATCCAAAGTACTGGATGCTTTAGTACTTCGAAATTTATATCATATCCGAATGGTGTCCCGGAATGATGGGGATATTCTTATATATGCATCTTGTTAATGTCGGTTACCAGGTGTTCACCATATGAATGATTTTTATCTCCTTGTATGGGATGTGTATTGAAATATGAAATCTTGTGGTCTATTATTATGATTTGATATATATAGGTTAAACCTATAACTCACCAACATTTTTGTTGACGTTTTAAGCATGTTTATTCTCAGGTGATTATTAAGAGCTTCCACTGTCGCATACTTAAATAAGGACGAGATTTGGAGTCCATGCTTGTATGATATTGTGTAAAAACTGCATTCAAGAAACTTATTTTGTTGTAACATATTTGTATTGTAAACCATTATGTAATGGTCGTGTGTAAACATGATATTTTAGATTATCATTATTTGATAATCTACGTAAAGCTTTTTAAACCTTTATTGATGAAATAAAGGTTATGGTTTGTTTTAAAATGAATGCAGTCTTTGAAAAACGTCTCATATAGAGGTCAAAACCTCGCAACGAAATCAATTAATATGGAACGTTTTTAATCAATAAGAACGGGACATTTCAGTTGGTATCCGAGCGTTGGTCTTAGAGAACCAGAATTTTGCATTAGTGTGTCTTATTGAGTTTGTTAGGATGCATTAGTGAGTCTGGACTTCGACCGTGTTTACTTGAAAAATGATTGCTTAACAAATTTTGTTGGAAACTATATATTTTTAACATGTGAATATTATGTGATATATTAATCTCTTAACGCGTTTGATATTATGTGATAGATGTCTACCTCTAGAACTAGTCCCATTGACTCACCTAATAATAATGAAGAGTCAAATGTAAATTGGAATGATTCGTGGACTGATTCACAAGTTCCCGAAGAGGAACCGGAAGAAGAGTCGGAACCAGAAGAAGAATCGGAACTGGAAGAAGAATCGGAACCGGATGAAGAAATAGAACCGGTGGGGGAAATAATAAAACGGTTAAGTAAAAGAAAATCCTCAACCAACCGACCAAGGTTAATTATGGTCAATGGTGTTTCCGCCAAGGAAGCAAAATATTGGGAGGATTACCAATTCTCTGATGAATCGGATTCCGACGAGAATTCCGATGATGTTATAGAAATTACCCCAACTGAATTTAAAAAGGCAAAAGAAAATAATAAGGGAAAGGGCATAAAAATAGAGAAATCTAATTCCAACCCCGATGAACTTTATATGTATCGTCAACCCCCGAAGTCCTTAAGTTGTAACAATGACCAGGGAACCTCTAAACCACCAGGTTTTTCTAAACCAATGTGGAAAACGATGGCTCGTATTAGGGGAACATCATATATCCCTAGAAACTTGGCAAAACGAACCAAAACCGAAGAAGAAGAAACAAGCGAGTCGGAATAAGATAGTTGTATTCGTGTGGTGTAATATATGTAATATAGTGTGATTATGCTTTATGATATATGTAAAAATTGCTTGTATTAATAAGTATTTTTTTTATGAATCTAACTCTTGTCTATTTTACAGTATAAAAACACAAAATGGGTAGACAACCCAATATTTTAAGAGACCTACCCGGAGACATGATTGATGAAATCTTGTCTAGAGTCGGTCAGAATTCTTCGGCACAAATATTTAAGGCGAGATCAGTTTGTAAGACATTCGAAGAACGTTCCAAGAATGCCTTGGTTTATAAAAGGCTTTCGTTCAAAAGATGGGGGATATCACATTGGGAAATCCATAAGTTACGATGGGTTTACTTTGACGTATATATTGCGGGGAACCCAAATGCTATTTTACGCAATGGGTTAAGAAATTATTTTGACTCAATATATTCGAATATTGGACTTCATGATTTAGAAAAAGCGGTTAACATGCAACATAAAGAAGCATGTTATGCTTACGGATTAGTAATGTTCGCTTCTCACCAAAGTGAGAACAAGAACATCGGGCTACAACTATTAAACAAAACGTTCCCACAAGTGACGGAGTCGGTAATTGGGGTAAGAAATGAGGTTTTTAGATTGTTATGAGACCGTTGGACATTACGTAACCCTCGTCCCTTTGACGACGTTACAACATGCTGTCTTATCAACGGCCATAACGGTTATGTTCCACAAGACCAAGGATGGGAAGTAATCCTAGTAAAACCAGAATGCATGACTTGTTTCTGGACGTATGAATTACGTGTCTTTATTGCCTTTGCTGAACGACTTGTGTACTAGCTAGAATTATCTTCACAACCATCTTGTATCAAATTTATTGTGTGCTATATTTCATGCTATATGTAAAATAAGCGGTATTGTAAGTTTGTAAAATATTGTGTAAAAGTTTGAACGCGAAATATTATTATAATCAGTTTTTCATATAGAATTGTAGTAGTTTAATTGTATATTAGCTACTAAGTATGAACTTAACGGATAGGTACTACCCGAATTTAAACTTATAAAACGCTAATATGAAGAAAAAGCTTTTATAAATGAGTTCATATTATGCTACGAAATACTATTAACTACTCTTAATATTCTGTATGATTAACTTGTTCCATTTGACTATTTTGAAGGAAATGGCACTGACTACTCGACACATAGTGAATATGAATGAAGAGGAATTCCGTACTTTTCTAGCTTCAAACATAGCCGCAGTACAGGCTGCGCTACATGCCAACAATAACCTTGGATCTAGCAGTACAGGAAATCGTGTAGGATGCACCTACAAAGAATTCACTGCCTGCAAACCTTTGGAATTTGATGGAACAGAAGGACCAATCGGATTGAAACGGTGGACCGAGAAGGTCGAATCGGTGTTTGCCATAAGTAAGTGTACTGAAGAGGACAAAGTGAAGTACGCTACGCATACCTTCACAGGTTCTGCGTTAACGTGGTGGAATACCTATCTAGAGCAAGTAGTGTCGGAGCAAGTTATGCCAATGTAGTTTGTTATAAATGTGGAAAACCGGGCCACATTATTAGAAATTGCCCGAACCAGGAGAACACGAATGGACAAGGCCGCGGAAGAGTTTTCAATATTAATGCGGCAGAGGCACAGGAAGACCCGGAGCTTGTTACGGGTACGTTTCTTGTTGACAATAAATCTGCTTACGTTTTATTTGATTCGGGTGCGGATAGAAGCTATATGAGTAGAGATTTTTGTGCTAAATTAAGTTGTCCATTGACGCCTTTGGATAGTAAATTTTTACTCGAATTAGCAAATGGTAAATTAATTTCAGCAGATAATATATGTCAGAATCAAGAAATTAAACTTGTTAGCGAAACATTTAAGATTGATTTGATACCAGTAGAGTTAGGGAGTTTTGATGTGATAATCGGTATGGACTGGTTGAAAGAAGTGAAAGCAGAGATCGTTTGTTACAAAAATGCAATTCGCATTATACGAGAAAAAGGAAAACCCTTAATGGTGTACGGAGAAAAGGGCAACACGAAGCTACATCTTATTAGTAACTTGAAGGCACAAAAACTAATAAGAAAAGGTTGCTATGCTGTTCTAGCATACGTCGAGAAAGTACAAACTGAAGAAAAGAGCATCAATGATATTCCCATTGCAAAAGAATTTCCCGATGTATTTCCGAAAGAATTACCGGGATTACCCCCACAACGATCCGTTGAATTTCAAATAGATCTTGTACCAGGAGCTGCACCAATAGCTCATGCTCCTTACAGACTCGCACCCAGCGAGATGAAAGAACTGCAAAGCCAATTACAAGAACTTTTAGAGCGTGGTTTCATTCGACCAAGCACATCACCGTGGGGAGCTCCTGTTTTGTTTGTCAAGAAGAAAGATGGTACATTCAGGTTGGGTATCGACTACCGAGAGTTGAACAAACTTACCATCAAGAACTGCTACCCACTACCGAAAATCGACGACTTATTTGATCAACTACAAGGCTCGTCTGTTTATTCAAAGATTGACTTACATTCCGGGTATCATCAAATGCGGGTGAAAGAAGATGATATTCCAAAGACTGCTTTCAGAACACGTTACGGTCATTACGAGTTTATGGTCATGCCGTTTGGTTTAACTAATGCACCAGCTGTGTTCATAGACCTTATGAACCGAGTGTGTGGACCATACCTTGACAAGTTTGTCATTGTTTTCATTGATGACATACTTATTTACTCAAAGAATGACCAAGAACACGGTGAACATTTGAGAAAGGTGTTAGAAGTATTGAGGAAGGAAGAATTGTACGCTAAGTTTTCAAAGTGTGCATTTTGGTTGGAAGAAGTTCAATTCCTCGGTCACATAGTGAACAAAGAAGGTATTAAGGTGGATCCGGCAAAGATAGAAGCTGTTGAAAAGTGGGAAACCCCGAAAACTCCAAAACACATACGCCAGTTTTTAGGACTAGCTGGTTACTACAGAAGGTTCATCCAAGACTTTTCCAGAATAGCAAAACCCTTGACTGCATTAACGCATAAAGGGAAGAAATTTGAATGGAATGATGAACAAGAGAAAGTGTTTCAGTTATTGAAGAAAAAGCTAACTACGGCACCTATATTGTCATTGCCTGAAGGGAATGATGATTTTGTGATTTATTGTGACGCATCAAAGCAAGGTCTCGGTTGTGTATTTGTAGTGACCCGAACTTTTCCATGTTTATATATATTAATTGAGATTGATATTTACATGATTAAATGTTTCCAACATGTTAAGCAATCAAACTTGTTAAGACTTGATTAATTGAAATATGTTTCATATAGACAATTGACCACCCAAGTTGACCGGGGATTCACGAACGTTAAAACTTGTAAAAACTATATGATGACATATATATGGATATATATATAGTTAACATGATACTATGATAAGTAAACATATCATTAAGTATATTAACAATGAACTACATATGTAAAAACAAGACTACTAACTTAATGATTTTTAAACGAGACATATATGTAACGATTATCGTTGTAAAGACATTTAATGTATATATATCATATTAAGAGATATTCATACATGATAATATCATGATAATATAATAATTTAAAATCTCATTTGATATTATAAACATTGGGTTAACAACATTTAACAAGATCGTTAACCTAAAGGTTTCAAAACAACACTTACATGTAACGACTAACGATGACTTAACGACTCAGTTAAAATGTATATACATGTAGTGTTTTAATATGTATTTATACACTTTTGAAAGACTTAAATACACTTATCAAAATACTTCTACTTAACAAAAATGCTTACAATTACATCCTCGTTCAGTTTCATCAACAATTCTACTCGTATGCACCCGTATTCGTACTCGTACAATACACAGCTTTTAGATGTATGTACTATTGGTATATACACTCCAATGATCAGCTCTTAGCAGCCCATGTGAGTCACCTAACACATGTGGGAACCATCATTTGGCAACTAGCATGAAATATCTCATAAAATTACAAAAATATGAGTAATCATTCATGACTTATTTACATGAAAACAAAATAACATATCCTTTATATCTAATCCATACACCAACGACCAAAAACACCTACAAACACTTTCATTCTTCAATTTTCTTCATCTAATTGATCTCTCTCAAGTTCTATCTTCAAGTTCTAAGTGTTCTTCATAAATTCCAAAAGTTCTAGTTTCATAAAATCAAGAATACTTTCAAGTTTGCTAGCTCACTTCCAATCTTGTAAGGTGATCATCCAACCTCAAGAAATCTTTGTTTCTTACAGTAGGTTATCATTCTAATACAAGGTAATAATCATATTCAAACTTTGGTTCAATTTCTATAACTATAACAATCTTATTTTAAGTGATGATCTTACTTGAACTTGTTTTCGTGTCATGATTCTGCTTCAAGAACTTCGAGCCATCCAAGGATCCATTGAAGCTAGATCCATTTTTCTCTTTTCCAGTAGGTTTATCCAAGGAACTTAAGGTAGTAATGATGTTCATAACATCATTCGATTCATACATATAAAGCTATCTTATTCGAAGGTTTAAACTTGTAATCACTAGAACATAGTTTAGTTAATTCTAAACTTGTTCGCAAACAAAAGTTAATCCTTCTAACTTGACTTTTAAAATAAACTAAACACATGTTCTATATCTATATGATATGCTAACTTAATGATTTAAAACCTGGAAACACGAAAAACACCGTAAAACCGGATTTACGCCGTCGTAGTAACACCGCGGGCTGTTTTGGGTTAGTTAATTAAAAACTATGATAAACTTTGATTTAAAAGTTTTTATTCTGAGAAGATGATTTTTATTATGAACATGAAACTATATCCAATAAATATGGTTAAACTCAAAGTGGAAGTATGTTTTCTAAAATGGTCATCTAGACGTCGTTCTTTCGACTGAAATGACTACCTTTACAAAAACGACTTGTAACTTATTTTTCTGACTATAAACCTATACTTTTTCTGTTTAGATTCATAAAATAGAGTTCAATATGAAACCATAGCAATTTGATTCACTCAAAACGGATTTAAAATGAAGAAGTTATGGGTAAAACAAGATTGGATAATTTTTCTCATTTTAGCTACGTGAAAATTGGTAACAAATATATTCCAACCATAACTTAATCAACTTGTATTGTATATTATGTAATCTTGAGATACCATAGACACGTATACAATGTTTCGACCTATCATGTCGACACATCTATATATATTTCGGAACAACCATAGACACTCTATATGTGAATGTTGGAGTTAGCTATACAGGGTTGAGGTTGATTCCAAAATATGTATAGTTTGAGTTGTGATCAATACTGAGATACGTATACACTGGGTCGTGGATTGATTCAAGATAATATTTATCGATTTATTTCTGTATATCTAACTGTGGACAACTAGTTATAGGTTACTAACGAGGACAGCTGACTTAATAAATTTAAAACATCAAAATATATTAAAAGTGTTGTAAATATATTTTAATCATACTTTGATATATATGTATATATTGTTATAGGTTTGTGAATCAACCAGTGGCCAAGTCTTACTTCCCGACGAAGTAAAAATCTGTGAAAGTGAGTTATAGTCCCACTTTTAAAATCTAATATTTTTGGGATGAGAATACATGCAGGTTTTATAAATGATTTACAAAATAGACACAAGTACGTGAAACTACATTCTATGGTTGAATTATCGAAATCGAATATGCCCCTTTTTATTAAGTCTGGTAATCTAAGAATTAGGGAACAGACACCCTAATTGACGCGAATCCTAAAGATAGATCTATTGGGCCTAACAAACCCCATCCAAAGTACCGGATGCTTTAGTACTTCGAAATTTATATCATATCCGAAGGGTGTCCCGGAATGATGGGGATATTCTTATATATGCATCTTGTTAATGTCGGTTACCAGGTGTTCACCATATGAATGATTTTTATCTCTATGTATGGGATGTGTATTGAAATATGAAATCTTGTGGTCTATTGTTACGATTTGATATATATAGGTTAAACCTATAACTCACCAACATTTTTGTTGACGTTTAAAGCATGTTTATTCTCAGGTGAATATTAAGAGCTTCCGCTATTGCATACTAAAATAAGGACAAGATTTGGAGTCCATGTTTGTATGATATTGTGTAAAAACTGCATTCAAGAAACTGATTTTGATGTAACAAATTTGTATTGTAAACCATTATGTAATGGTCGTGTGTAAACAGGATATTTTAGATTATCATTATTTGATAATCTACGTAAAGCTTTTTAAACCTTTATTTATGAAATAAAGGTTATGGTTTGTTTTAAAAATGAATGCAGTCTTTGAAAAACGTCTCATATAGAGGTCAAAACCTCGCAACGAAATCAATTAATATGGAACGTTTTTAATCAATAAGAACGGGACATTTCAGTTGGTATCAGAGCGTTGGTCTTAGAGAACCAGAATTTTTCATTAATGTGTCTTATCGAGTTTGTTAGGATGCATTAGTGAGTCTGGACTTCGACCGTGTTTACTTGAAAAATGATTGCTTAACAAATTTTGTTGGAAACTATATATTTTTAACATGTGAATATTATGTGATATATTAATCTCTTAACGCGTTTGATATTATGTGATAGATGTCTACCTCTAGAACAAGTCCCATTGACTCACCTAATAATAATGAAGAGTCAAATGTAAATTGGAATGATTCGTGGACTGATTCACAAGTTCCCGAAGAGGAACCGGAAGAAGAGTCGGTACCGGAAGAAGAATCGGAACCGGAAGAAGAATCGGAACCGGATGAAGAAATAGAACCGGTGGGGGAAATAATAAAACGGTTAAGTAAAAGAAAATCCTCAACCAACCGACCAAGGTTAATTATGGTCAATGGTGTTTCCGCCAAGGAAGCAAAATATTGGGAGGATTACCAATTCTCCGATGAATCGGATTCCGACGAGAATTCCGATGATGTTATAGAAATTACCCCAACTGAATTTAAAAAGGCAAAAGAAAATAATAAGGGAAAAGGCATAAAAATAGAGAAATCTAATTCCAACCCCGATGAACTTTATATGTATCGTCAACGCCCGAAGTCCTTAAGTTGTAACAATGACCCGGGAACCTCTAAACCACCAGGTTTTTCTAAACCAATGTGGACAACGACGGCTCGTATAAGGGGAACATCATATATCCCTAGAAACTTGGCAAAACGAACCAAAACTGAAGAAGAAGAAACGAGCGAGTCGGAATAAGATAGTTGTATTCGTGTGGTGTAATATATGTAATATAGTGTTCGTATGCTTTATGATATATGTAAAAATTGCTTGTATTAATAAGTATTTATTTATGAATCTAACTCTTGTCTATTTTACAGTTTAAAAACACAAAATGGATAGACAACCCAATATTTTAAGAGACCTACCCGGAGACATGATTGATGAAATCTTGTCTAGAGTCGGCCAGAATTCCTCGGCACAACTATTTAAGGCGAGATCAGTTTGTAAGACATTCGAAGAACGTTCCAAGAATGTCTTGGTTTATAAGAGACTTTTGTTTGAAAGATGGGGGATATCACATTGGGAAACCCATAAGTTACGATGTGTTTACTTTGACGCATATATTGCGGGGAATCCAAATGCTATTTTACGCAACGGGTTAAGAAATTATTTTGACTCAATATATCCGAATATTGGACTTCGTGATTTAGAAAAAGCGGCTAACATGCAACATAAAGAAGCATGTTATGCTTACGGATTAGTAATGTTCGCTTCTCACCAAAGTGAGAACAAGAACATCGGGCTACAACTATTAAACAAAACGTTTCCACAAGTGACGGAGTCGGTAATTGGGGTAAGAAATGAGGTTTTTAGATTATTACGGGACTGTTGGACATTACGTAATCCTCGTCCCTTTGACGACGTTACAACACGCTGTCTTATCAACGGCCATAACGGTTATGTTGCACAAGACCAAGGATGGGAAGTAGTCCTAGTAAAACCAGAATGCATGACTTGTTTCTGGACGTATGAATTACGTGTCTTTATTGCCTTTGCTGAACGACTTGTGTACTAGCTAGAATTATCCTCACAACTATCTTGTATCAAAGTTATTGTGTGCTATATTTCATGCTTTATGTAAAATAAGCGGTATTGTAAGTTTGTAAAATATTGTATAAAAGTTTGAACGCGAAATATTATTATAATCAGTTTTTCATATAGAATTGTAGTAGTTGAATTGTATATTAGCTACTAAGTATGAACTTAACGGGTAGGTACTACCCGAATTTAAACTTATAAAATGCTAATATGAAGAAAAAGCTTTTATAAATGAGTTCATATTATGCTACGAAATACTATTAACTACTCTTAATATTCTGTATGATTAACTTGTTCCATTTGACTATTTTGAAGGAAATGGCACCGACTACTCGACACACAGTGAATATGAATGAAGAGGAATTCCGTACTTTTCTAGCTTCAAACATAGCCGCAGTACAGGCTGCGCTACATACCAACCATAACCTTGGATCTAGCAGTACAGGAAATCGTGTAGGATGCACCTACAAAGAATTCACTGCCTGCAAACCTTTGAAATTTGATGGAACCGAAGGACCGATCGGATTGAAATGGTGGACCGAGAAGGTCGAATCGGTGTTTGCCATAAGTAAGTGTACTGAAGAGGACAAAGTGAAGTACGCTACGCATACCTTCACAGGTTCTGCGTTAACATGGTGGAATACCTATCTAGAGCAAGTGGGACAAGACGATGCGTACGCACTACCGTGGTCAGCATTCAAGCACTTGATGAACGAGAAGTACCGTCCCAGAACCGAGGTCAATAAGCTCAAGACAGAACTTAGAGGGTTACGAACCCAAGGATTTGATATTACCACGTATGAAAGACGATTCACAGAATTGTGCCTATTGTGTCCGGGAGCATTCGAAGATGTGGAAGAGAAGATCGACGCATTTGTGAAAGGATTACCGGAAAGAATCCAAGAAGATATAAGTTCACACGAGCCCGCCTCCATACAACAGGCATGTAGAATGGCTCACAAACTAGTGAACCAGATTGAAGAAAGAATTAAAGAACAGACTGCTGAAGAGGCCAATGTGAAGCAAGTCAAAAGAAAGTGGGAGGAAAATGGTGATAAGAATCACCAATACAACAACAACAGCAATCGCAACAATTATCCCAACAATCGCAACATCAATCGCAACTACAACAAACGGCCCAACAACAACAACAACAACATCCCAACAACAATAATAACCGCAACAACAACAACAATCAGAAGCAGCTATGCCAAAGGTGTGAAAAGTATCACTCGGGGTTCTGCACCAAATTTTGCAACAAGTGTAAAAGAAATGGTCATAGCGCGGCGAAGTGTGAGGTCTACGGACCAGGGGTTAATAGAACGAAAGGAACAAATGGTGTCGGAACGAGTAATGGCGGAGCAAGTAGTGTCGGAGCAAGCTATGCCAATGTAGTTTGTTATAAATGTGGAAAACCGGGCCACATTATTAGAAATTGCCCGAACCAGGAGAACAAGAATGGACAAGGCCGTGGAAGAGTTTTCAATATTAATGCGGCAGAGGCACAGGAAGACCCGGAGCTTGTTACGGGTACGTTTCTTATTGACAATAAATCTGCTTACGTTTTATTTGATTCGGGTGCGGATAGAAGCTATATGAGTAGAGATTTTTGTGCTAAATTAAGTTGTCCATTGACGCCTTTGGATAGTAAATTTTTACTCGAATTAGCAAATGGTAAATTAATTTCAACAGATGATATATGTCGGAATCGAGAAATTAAACTGGTTAGCGAAACATTTAAGATTGATTTGATACCAGTAGAGTTAGGGAGTTTTGATGTGATAATCGGTATGGACTGGTTGAAAGAAGTGAAAGCGGAGATCGTTTGTTACAAAAATGCAATTCGCATTATACGAGAAAAAGGAAAACCCTTAATGGTGTACGGAGAAAAGGGCAACACGAAGCTACATCTTATTAGTAATTTGAAGGCACAAAAACTAATAAGAAAAGGTTGCTATGCTGTTCTAGCACACGTCGAGAAAGTACAAACTGAAGAAAAGAGCATCAATGATGTTCCCGTCGCAAAAGAATTTCCTGATGTATTTCCGAAAGAATTACCGGGATTACCCCCACATCGATCCATTGAATTTCAAATAGATCTTGTACCAGGAGCTGCACCAATAGCTCGTGCTCCTTACAGACTCGCACCCAGCGAGATGAAAGAACTGCAAAGCCAATTACAAGAACTTTTAGAGCGTGGTTTCATTCGACCAAGCACATCACCGTGGGGAGCTCCTGTTTTGTTTGTCAAGAAGAAAGATGGTACATTCAGGTTGTGTATCGACTACCGAGAGTTGAACAAACTTACCATCAAGAACCGCTACCCACTACCGAGAATCGATGACTTATTTGATCAACTACAAGGCTCGTCTGTTTATTCAAAGATTGAATTACGTTCCGGGTATCATCAAATGCGGGTGAAAGAAGATGATATTCCAAAGACTGCTTTCAGAACACGTTACGGTCATTACGAGTTTATGGTCATGCCGTTTGGTTTAACTAATGCACCAGCTGTGTTCATGGACCTTATGAACCGAGTGTGTGGACCATACCTTGACAAGTTTGTCATTGTTTTCATTGATGACATACTTATTTACTCAAAGAATGACCAAGAACACGGTGAACATTTGAGAAAGGTGTTAGAAGTATTGAGGAAGGAAGAATTGTACGCTAAGTTTTCAAAGTGTGCATTTTGGTTGGAAGAAGTTCAATTCCTCGGTCACATAGTGAACAAAGAAGGTATTAAGGTGGATCCGTCAAAGATAGAAACTGTTGAAAAGTGGAAAACCCCGAAAACTCCGAAACACATACGCCAATTTTTAGGACTAGCTGGTTACTACAGAAGGTTCATCCAAGACTTTTCCAGAATAGCAAAACCCTTGACTGCATTAACGCATAAAGGGAAGAAATTTGAATGGAATGATGAACAAGAGAAAGCGTTTCAGTTATTGAAGAAAAAGCTAACTACGGCACCTATATTGTCATTGCCTGAAGGGAATGATGATTTTGTGATTTATTGTGATGCATCAAAGCAAGGTCTCGGTTGTGTATTAATGCAACGAACGAAGGTGATTGCTTATGCGTCTAGACAATTGAAGATTCACGAACAAAATTATACGACGCATGATTTGGAATTAGGCGCGGTTGTTTTTGCATTAAAGACTTGGAGGCACTACTTATATGGGGTCAAAAGTATTATATATACCGACCACAAAAGTCTTCAACACATATTTAATCAGAAACAACTGAATATGAGGCAGCGTAGGTGGATTGAATTATTGAATGATTACGACTTTGAGATTCGTTACCACCCGGGGAAGGCAAATGTGGTAGCCGATGCCTTGAGCAGGAAGGACAGAGAACCCATTCGAGTAAAATCTATGAATATAATGATTCATAATAACATTACTACTCAAATAAAGGAGGCGCAACAAGGAGTTTTAAAAGAGGGAAATTTAAAGGATGAAATACCCAAAGGATCGGAGAAGCATCTTAATATTCGGGAAGACGGAACCCGGTATAGGGCTGAAAGGATTTGGGTACCAAAATTTGGAGATATGAGAGAAATGGTACTTAGAGAAGCTCATAAAACCAGATACTCAATACATCCTGGAACGGGGAAGATGTACAAGGATCTCAAGAAACATTTTTGGTGGCCGGGTATGAAAGCCGATGTTGCTAAATACGTAGGAGAATGTTTGACGTATTCTAAGGTCAAAGCTGAGCATCAGAAACCATCAGGTCTACTTCAACAACCCGAAATCCCGGAATGGAAATGGGAAAACATTACCATGGATTTCATCACTAAATTGCCAAGGACTGCAAGTGGTTTTGATACTATTTGGGTAATAGTTGACCGTCTCACCAAATCAGCACACTTCTTGCCAATAAGAGAAGATTACAAGATGGAGAAGTTAGCACGACTGTATTTGAAGGAAGTCATCTCCAGACATGGAATACCAATCTCTATTATCTCTGATAGGGATGGCAGATTTATTTCAAGATTCTGGCAGACATTACAGCAAGCATTAGGAACTCGTCTAGACATGAGTACTGCCTATCATCCACAAACTGATGGGCAGAGCAAAAGGACGATACAAACGCTTGAAGACATGCTACGAGCATGTGTTATTGATTTTGGAAACAGTTGGGATCGACATCTACCGTTAGCAGAATTTTCCTACAACAACAGCTACCATTCAAGCATTGAGATGGCGCCGTTTGAAGCACTTTATGGTAGAAAGTGCAGGTCTCCGATTTGTTGGAGTGAGGTGGGGGATAGACAGATTACGGGTCCGGAGATTATACAAGAAACTACCGAGAAGATCATCCAAATTCAACAACGGTTGAAAACCGCCCAAAGTCGACAAAAGAGCTACGCTGACATTAAAAGAAAAGATATAGAATTTGAAATTGGAGAGATGGTCATGCTTAAAGTTGCACCTTGGAAAGGCGTTGTTCGATTTGGTAAACGAGGGAAATTAAATCCAAGGTATATTGGACCATTCAAGATTATTGATCGTATCGGACCAGTAGCTTACCGACTAGAGTTACCTCAACAACTCGCGGCTGTACATAACACTTTCCACGTCTCGAATTTAAAGAAATGTTTTGCTAAAGAAGATCTCACTATTCCGTTAGATGAAATCCAAATCAACGAAAAACTTCAATTCATCGAAGAACCCGTCGAAATAATGGATCGTGAGGTTAAAAGACTTAAGCAAAACAAGATACCAATTGTTAAGGTTCGATGGAATGCTCGTAGAGGACCCGAGTTCACCTGGGAGCGTGAAGATCAGATGAAGAAGAAATACCCGCATCTATTTCCAGAAGATTCGTCAACATCTTCAACAGCTTAAAATTTCGGGACGAAATTTATTTAACGGGTAGGTACTGTAGTGACCCGAACTTTTCCATGTTTATATATATTAATTGAGATTGATATTTACATGATTAAATGTTTCCAACATGTTAAGCAATCAAACTTGTTAAGACTTGATTAATTGAAATATGTTTCATATAGACAATTGACCACCCAAGTTGACCGGTGATTCACGAACGTTAAAACTTGTAAAAACTATATGATGACATATATATGGATATATATATAGTTAACATGATACTATGATAAGTAAACATATCATTAAGTATATTAACAATGAACTACATATGTAAAAACAAGACTACTAACTTAATGATTTTTAAACGAGACATATATGTAACGATTATCGTTGTAAAGACATTTAATGTATATATATCATATTAAGAGATATTCATACATGATAATATCATGATAATATAATAATTTAAAATCTCATTTGATATTATAAACATTGGGTTAACAACATTTAACAAGATCGTTAACCTAAAGGTTTCAAAACAACACTTACATGTAACGACTAACGATGACTTAACGACTCAGTTAAAATGTATATACATGTAGTGTTTTAATATGTATTTATACACTTTTGAAAGACTTAAATACACTTATCAAAATACTTCTA
Source organism: Rutidosis leptorrhynchoides (assembly GCF_046630445.1). Taxonomy (NCBI): domain Eukaryota; kingdom Viridiplantae; phylum Streptophyta; class Magnoliopsida; order Asterales; family Asteraceae; genus Rutidosis; species Rutidosis leptorrhynchoides. Next base: position 303,740,403 of record NC_092335.1, on the reverse strand, counting down.
CTTAACAAAAATGCTTACAATTACATCCTCGTTCAGTTTCATCAACAATTCTACTCGTATGCACCCGTATTCGTACTCGTACAATACACAGCTTTTAGATGTATGTACTATTGGTATATACACTCCAATGATCAGCTCTTAGCAGCCCATGTGAGTCACCTAACACATGTGGGAACCATCATTTGGCAACTAGCATGAAATATCTCATAAAATTACAAAAATATGAGTAATCATTCATGACTTATTTACATGAAAACAAAATAACATATCCTTTATATCTAATCCATACACCAACGACCAAAAACACCTACAAACACTTTCATTCTTCAATTTTCTTCATCTAATTGATCTCTCTCAAGTTCTATCTTCAAGTTCTAAGTGTTCTTCATAAATTCCAAAAGTTCTAGTTTCATAAAATCAAGAATACTTTCAAGTTTGCTAGCTCACTTCCAATCTTGTAAGGTGATCATCCAACCTCAAGAAATCTTTGTTTCTTACAGTAGGTTATCATTCTAATACAAGGTAATAATCATATTCAAACTTTGGTTCAATTTCTATAACTATAACAATCTTATTTTAAGTGATGATCTTACTTGAACTTGTTTTCGTGTCATGATTCTGCTTCAAGAACTTCGAGCCATCCAAGGATCCATTGAAGCTAGATCCATTTTTCTCTTTTCCAGTAGGTTTATCCAAGGAACTTAAGGTAGTAATTATGTTCATAACATCATTCGATTCATACATATAAAGCTATCTGATTCGAAGGTTTAAACTTGTAATCACTAGAACATAGTTTAGTTAATTCTAAACTTGTTCGCAAACAAAAGTTAATCCTTCTAACTTGACTTTTAAAATAAACTAAACACATGTTCTATATCTATATGATATGCTAACTTAATGATTTAAAACCTGGAAACACGAAAAACACCGTAAAACCGGATTTACGCCGTCGTAGTAACACCGCGGGCTGTTTTGGGTTAGTTAATTAAAAACTATGATAAACTTTGATTTAAAAGTTTTTATTCTGAGAAGATGATTTTTATTATGAACATGAAACTATATCCAATAATTATGGTTAAACTCAAAGTGGAAGTATGTTTTCTAAAATGGTCATCTAGACGTCGTTCTTTCGACTGAAATGACTACCTTTACAAAAACGACTTGTAATTTATTTTTCCGACTTTAAACCTATACTTTTTCTGTTTAGATTCATAAAATAGAGTTCAATATGAAACCATAGTAATTTGATTCACTCAAAACGGATTTAAAATGAAGAAGTTATGGGTAAAACAAGATTGGATAATTTTTCTCATTTTAGCTACGTGAAAATTGGTAACAAATATATTCCAACCATAACTTAATCAACTTGTATTGTATATTATGTAATCTTGAGATACCATAGACACGTATACAATGTTTCGACCTATCATGTCGACACATCTATATATATTTCGGAACAACCATAGACACTCTATATGTGAATGTTGGAGTTAGCTATACAGGGTTGAGGTTGATTCCAAAATATGTATAGTTTGAGTTGTGATCAATACTGAGATACGTATACACTGGGTCGTGGATTGATTCAAGATAATATTTAACGATTTATTTCTGTATATCTAACTGTGGACAACTAGTTATAGGTTACTAACGAGGACAGCTGACTTAATAAACTTAAAACATCAAAATATATTAAAAGTGTTGTAAATATATTTTAATCATACTTTGATATATATGTATATATTGTTATAGGTTTGTGAATCAACCAGTGGCCAAGTCTTACTTCCCGACGAAGTAAAAATCTGTGAAAGTGAGTTATAGTCCCACTTTTAAAATCTAATATTTTTGGGATGAGAATACATGCAGGTTTTATAAATGATTTACAAAATAGACACAAGTACGTGAAACTACATTCTATGGTTGAATTATCGAAATCGAATATGCCCCTTTTTATTAAGTCTGGTAATCTAAGAATTAGGGAACAGACACCCTAATTGACGCGAATCCTAAAGATAGATCTATTGGGCCTAACAAACCCCATCCAAAGTACCGGATGCTTTAGTACTTCGAAATTTATATCATATCCGAAGGGTGTCCCGGAATGATGGGGATATTCTTATATATGCATCTTGTTAATGTCGGTTACCAGGTGTTCACCATATGAATGATTTTTATCTCTATGTATGGGATGTGTATTGAAATATGAAATCTTGTGGTCTATTGTTACGATTTGATATATATAGGTTAAACCTATAACTCACCAACATTTTTGTTGACGTTTAAAGCATGTTTATTCTCAGGTGAATATTAAGAGCTTCCGCTGTTGCATACTAAAATAAGGACAAGATTTGGAGTCCATGTTTGTATGATATTGTGTAAAAACTGCATTCAAGAAACTGATTTCGATGTAACATATTTGTATTGTAAACCATTATGTAATGGTCGTGTGTAAACAGGATATTTTAGATTATCATTATTTGATAATCTACGTAAAGCTTTTTAAACCTTTATTTATGAAATAAAGGTTATGGTTTGTTTTAAAAATGAATGCAGTCTTTGAAAAACGTCCCATATATAGGTCAAAACCTCGCAACGAAATCAATTAATATGGAACATTTTTAATCAATAAGAACGGGACATTTCAGTATTAATGCAACGAACGAAGGTGATTGCTTATGCGTCTAGACAATTGAAGATTCACGAACAAAATTATACGACGCATGATTTGGAATTAGGCGCGGTTGTTTTTGCATTAAAGACTTGGAGGCACTACTTATATGGGGTCAAAAGTATTATATATACCGACCACAAAAGTCTTCAACACATATTTAATCAGAAACAACTGAATATGAGGCAGCGTAGGTGGATTGAATTATTGAATGATTACGACTTTGAGATTCGTTACCACTCGGGGAAGGCAAATGTGGTAGCCGATGCCTTGAGCAGGAAGGACAGAGAACCCATTCGAGTGAAATCTATGAATATAATGATTCATAATAACCTTACTACTCAAACAAAGGAGGCGCAACAAGGAGTTTTAAAAGAGGGAAATTTAAAGGATGAAATACCCAAAGGATCGGAGAAGCATCTTAATATTCGGGAAGACGGAACCCGGTATAGGGCTGAAAGGATTTGGGTACCAAAATTTGGAGATATGAGAGAAATGGTACTTAGAGAAGCTCATAAAACTAGATACTCAATACATCCTGGAACGGGGAAGATGTACAAGGATCTCAAGAAACATTTTTGGTGGCCGGGTATGAAAGCCGATGTTGCTAAATACGTAGGAGAATGTTTGACATGTTCTAAGATCAAAGCTGAGCATCAGAAACCATCAGGTCTACTTCAACAACCCGAAATCCCGGAATGGAAATGGGAAAACATTACTATAGATTTCATCACTAAATTGCCAAGGACTGCAAGTGGTTTTGATACTATTTAGGTAATAGTTGATCGTCTCACCAAATCAGCACACTTCCTGCCAATAAGAGAAGATGACAAGATGGAGAAGTTAGCACGACTGTATTTGAAGGAAGTCATCTCCAGACATGGAATGCCAATCTCTATTATCTCTGATAGGGATGGCAGATTTATTTCAAGATTCTGGCAGACATTACAGCAAGCATTATGAACTCGTCTAGACATGAGTACTGCCTATCATCCACAAACTGATGGGCAGAGCGAAAGGACGATACAAACGCTTGAAGACATGCTACGAGCATGTGTTATTGATTTCGAAAATAGTTGGGATCGACATCTACCGTTAGCAGAATTTTCCTACAACAACATCTACCATTCAAGCATTGAGATGGCGCCGTTTGAAGCACTTTATGGTAGAAAGTGCAGGTCTCCGATTTGTTAGAGTGAAGTGGGGGATAGACAGATTACGGGTCTGGAGATTATACAAGAAACTACCGAGAAGATCATCCAAATTCAACAACGGTTGAAAACCGCCCAAAGTCGACAAAAGAGCTACGCTGACATTAAAAGAAAAGATATAGAATTTGAAATTGGAGAGATGGTCATGCTTAAAGTTGCACCTTGGAAAGGCGTTGTTCGATTTGGTAAATGAGGGAAATTAAATCCAAGGTATATTGGACCATTCAAGATTATTGATCGTGTCGGACCAGTAGCTTACCGACTTGAGTTACCTCAATAACTCGCGGCTGTACATAACACTTTCCACGTCTCGAATTTGAAGAAATCTTTTGCTAAAGAAGATCTCACTATTCCGTTAGATGAAATCCAAATCAACGAAAAACTTCAATTCATCGAAGAACCCGTCGAAATAATGGATCGTGAGGTTAAAAGACTTAAGCAAAACAAGATACTAATTGTTAAGGTTTGATGGAATGATCGTAGAGGACCCGAGTTCACCTGGGAGCGTGAAGATCAGATGAAGAAAAAATACCCGCATCTATTTCCAGAAGATTCGTCAACACCTTCAACAGCTTAAAATTTCGGGACGAAATTTATTTAACGGGTAGGTACTGTAGTGACCCGAACTTTTCCATGTTTATATATATTAATTGAGATTGATATTTACATGATTAAATGTTTCCAGTATGTTAATCAATCAAACTTGTTAAGACTTGATTAATTGAAATACGTTTCATATAGACAATTGACCACCCAAGTTGACCGGTGATTCACGAACGTTAAAACTTGTAAAAACTATATGATTACATATATATGGATATATATATAGTTAACATGATACTATGATAAGCAAACATATCATTAAGTATATTAACAATGAACTACATATGTAAAAACAAGACTACTAACTTAATGATTTTTAAACGAGACATATATGTAACGATTATCGTTGTAAAGACATTTAATGTATATATATCATATTAAGAGATATTCATACATGATAATATCATGATAATATAATAATTTAAAATCTCATTTGATATTATAAACATTGGGTTAACAACATTTAACAAGATCGTTAACCTAAAGGTTTCAAAACAACACTTACATGTAACGACTAACGATGACTTAACGACTCAGTTAAAATGTATATACATGTAGTGTTTTAATATGTATTTAAAAACTTTTGAAAGACTTCAATACACTTATCAAAATACTTCTACTTAACAAAAATGCTTACAATTACATCCTCGTTCAGTTTCATCAACAATTCTACTCGTATGCACCCGTATTCGTACTCGTACAATACACAGCTTTTAGATGTATTGGTATATACACTCAAATGATCAGCTATTAGCAGCCCATGTGAGTCACCTAACACATGTGGGAACCATCATTTGGCAACTAGCATGAAATATCTCATAAAATTACAAAAATATGAGTAATCATTCATGACTTATTTACATGAAAACAAAATTACATATCCTTTATATCTAATCCATACACCAACGACCAAAAACACCTTCAAATACTTTCATTCTTCAATTTTATTCATCTAATTGATCTCTCTCAAGTTCTATCTTCAAGTTCTAAGTGTTCTTCATATATTCTACAAGTTCTAGTTACATAAAATCAAGAATACTTTCAAGTTTGCTAGCTCACTTCCAATCTTGTAAGGTGATCATCCAACCTCAAGAAATCTTTGTTTCTTACAGTAGGTTATCATTCTAATACAAGGTAATAATGATATTCAAACTTTGGTTCAATTTCTATAACTATAACAATCTTATTTCAAGTGATGATCTTACTTGAACTTGTTTTCGTGTCATGATTCTGCTTCAAGAACTTCGAGCCATCCAAGGATCCGTTGAAGCTAGATCCATTTTTCTCTTTTTCAGTAGGTTTATCCAAGGAAATTAAGGTAGTAATGATGTTCATAACATCATTCAATTCATACATATAAAGCTATCTTATTCGAAGGTTTAAACTTGTAATCACTAGAACATAGTTTAGTTAATTCTAAACTTGTTCGCAAACAAAAGTTAATCCTTCTAACTTGACTTTTAAAATCAACTAAACACATGTTCTATATCTATATGATATGCTAAATTAATGATTTAAAACCTGGAAACACGAAAAACACCTTAAAACCGGATTTACGCCGTCGTAGTAACACCGCGGGCTGTTTTGGGTTAGTTAATTAAAAACTATGAAAACTTTGATTTAAAAGTTGTTATTCTGAGAAAATGATTTTTATTATGAACATGAAACTATATCCAAAAATTATGGTTAAACTCAAAGTGGAAGTATGTTTTCTAAAATGGTCATCTAGACGTCGTTTATTTCGACTGAAATTACTACCTTTACAAAAACGACTTGTAACTTATTTTTCCGACTATAAACCTATACTTTTTCTGTTTAGATTCATAAAATAGAGTTCAATATGAAACCATAGCAATTTTATTCACTCAAAACGGATTTAAAATGAAGAAGTTATGGGTAAAACAAGATTGGATAATTTTTCTCATTTTAGCTACGTGAAAATTGGTAACAAATCTATTCCAACCATAACTTAATCAACTTGTATTGTATATTATGTAATCTTGAGATACTATAGACACGTATACAATGTTTCGACCTATCATGTCGACACATCTATATATATTTCGGAACAACCATAGACACTCTATATGTGAATGTTGGAGTTAGCTATACAGGGTTGAGGTTGATTCCAAAAAATATATAGTTTGAGTTGTGATCAATACTGAGATACGTATACACTGGGTCATGGATTGATTCAAGATAATATTTATCGATTTATTTCTGTACATCTAACTGTGGACAACTAGTTGTAGGTTACTAACGAGGACAGCTGACTTAATAAACTTAAAACATCAAAATATATTAAAAATGTTGTAAATATATTTTGAACATACTTTGATATATATGTATATATTGTTATAGGTTCGTGAATCAACCAGTGGCCAAGTCTTAGTTCCCGACGAAGTAAAAATCTGTGAAAGTGAGTTATAGTCCCACTTTTAAAATCTAATATTTTTGGGATGAGAATACATGCAGGTTTTATAAATGATTTACAAAATAGACACAAGTACGTGAAACTACATTCTATGGTTGAATTATCGAAATCGAATATGCCCCTTTTTATTAAGTCTGGTAATCTAAGAATTAGGGAACAGACACCCTAATTGACGCGAATCCTAAAGATAGATCTATTGGGCCTAACAAACCCCATCCAAAGTACTGGATGCTTTAGTACTTCGAAATTTATATCATATCTGAAGGGTGTCCCGGAATGATGGGGATATTCTTATATATGCATCTTGTTAATGTCGGTTACCAGGTGTTCACCATATGAATAATTTTTATCTCTATGTATGGGATGTGTATTGAAATATGAAATCTTGTGGTCTATTATTATGATTTGATATATATAGGTTAAACCTATAACTCACCAACATTTTTGTTGACGTTTTAAGCATGTTTATTCTCAGGTGATTATTAAGAGCTTCCGCTGTCGCATACTTAAATAAGGACGAGATTTGGAGTCCATGCTTGTATGATATTGTGTAAAAACTGCATTCAAGAAACTTATTTTGTTGTAACATATTTGTATTGTAAACCATTATGTAATGGTCGTGTGTAAACAGGATATTTTAGATTATCATTATTTGATAATCTACGTAAAGCTTTTTAAACCTTTATTGATGAAATAAAGGTTATGGTTTGTTTTAAAATGAATGCAGTCTTTGAAAAACGTCTCATATAGAGGTCAAAACCTCGCAACGAAATCAATTAATATGGAACGTTTTTAATCAATAAGAACGGGACATTTCAATAAATTCTCTCGGGTTTATACTTGGCTTATTTTCTAAATATTGTGAAAATTTTAAAATTTTTCAACTAAATGAATTCAAAAGCATGTTTATTCATATGAACGATAAAACTAGGTGTTAATTCCGAAATTATCGTTACCTCGGAAATGACATAAATTGAGAAACAACTAAAACGCTTGAATTTATTTATTAAATATAAGAAGACGCATGATAAAAGTCAAGTGTGGGGAGAATGTACCAAGTTATTCAATTAAAAACTATCTATCATATGTTTCTGTAAAGTTATTGCAGGTGCTTCTGTTTTGGACTAAATTAACTGTTTTACCCAATTTATTGTAATACTTTTGAAAGAATAGACGGATCTACACGATGAATTAATTCCATCATTAAAAGGAAGTAAAGTCTTTCGAAAAAGACACGTGCTTCTTGATTTTGGTTAAGAAGCTGTCGTCCAGACCAGCTGTAGGTTGACGAAAAATCTAGAAAAGTCATCTCTAAAATCAGCAGGAAATCCACGGACCTTAGCATCAAACAGGGTCGCCAAGTGGTCAGACTTATCCTAACCATGAGAGGATCTGTCTCATAAAATGGGGAGGGCGCCGTGCAAATTAGCTTGATAAGACTAATGAATCAGACCTCCAGAAAGGATAATCTCCTTAAAGATTAAAAATCAGCTTTTAAGCCTGATATTACTCAATCCTTGAGATTGACCTTAAAGATTGAGAATTACAAACTCATGGAATTCGATGATATCTAAACTCGAGCTTGAACGAGAAAATATTTTGATCAAAATTACAAACTGATTTGTTTTCTGAAAACCCATTTTCAATGCGTTCATTACCATTGAACGTAAAATCCTAGGAATTCACCTGGAATTCATTAGGTCACCTGAACCAAATCGGGTGTCAACCGTAAGAACGGTGGTTGCATAGCATGGTCAAAGACAGGACCTTGTGCCAGACCGGAAAATTATAAGGGTGAGCTTTACTATTGCTCCTACAAAGGATAGTAATTGCATCCGACACGTCATAGACCATGAACAAATGCATGTCATTAGACATTGCCTTAACAGTTTCTTGTTCATCGCTTTCCTTTACAACCGGACGGTAGTTTACCGAAAGGTAATATACGGAGCAAGTAAACTGGACGTGTTGCTTTCCTAATACAAGGTTAGCAAGTGGGTGACACAAAACCGCAAATGTTGAGCTAAAATTTTCAAATATGAAACCCACAAAACCCACAAAAATAATTTGCAAACACCGGTGACGGGTTATTTCGGAAAAACTTATCTAGGGTAAAAGCTAGATTGAATTTTCAAAAGATCAAATGTTTTTATAAAGATCCAATTTCCTTAAAGGATCTAAATTTTCATAGTCATGTGGGACTGTAACCACATCGTTACTATCATTTTTATACAGCTGTATTAAAATCACTGATGTATAAAGTGTGAGAATAAAAAAAGTGATTCGAGTGAAGTGTGATTTTATTTCAAGTTATGTATTGCTTGAGGACAAGCAACATTCAAGTGTGGGAATATTTGATAGTGCTCCAAATGAACATATATTTAGTAGCAATATCCTCCCAATATGTAAATTATTTAGTTATAATTGTCCTATTTTAAGTTGTAATCATTTATATTAAATAAGTGCGAAGACAAAAGGCGAAAACGACGATTTGAAGACGCAAATGACCAAAAAGCTCAAATGTACAAGATACAATCCAAGTGGTTCAATTTATTGATGAGAAACGTCTAAAAATGACAAAAGTACAAGTTTCAGAACGCAAAGTACAAGATATTAAATTATACGAAAGGACGTTCGAAAATCCGGAACCGGGACCTGAGCCAACTATCAACGCCTAACGCAACGGATCAAAAATTACAAGTCTACTATGCACAAGAATATAATATAATATATATATATATATATATATATATATATATATATATATATATATATATATATATATATATATATATATATATATATATATATATATATATATATATATATATATATATATATATATATATATATATATATTTATATATTATGTCGACAAAGAAGAAAACAAGCAAATGTGGCTGGATCCAGCTGGCCATGCGATCGTATGGCCAGAAGGCACATATCCCATGCGATTGCATGGCCCGAAAAAGTTGGTCAGGTCCTATAAATAGCCAGTTTATTCGACGAGTTTTAAAAACATAATAATAATAATAATACTCCTCTAATAATAATAAATATATATATATGTATATATATATATATATGTATATATATTATAGTATATGGTAGTTTTATATTAGATTAGTTTGGGTTATGTAAAGGTTATTTTACGGGTTTTAAAGTCGAAGCTCTATCCGTGTAACACTACGCGATAAATAATCAATGTAAGCTATGTTCTCCTTTTTAAATTGATGTCTCGTACTTAAGTTATAATTATGGTTATTTAAGATGAAGTAATCATGATGTTGGACTAAAAATAATTAAAATTGAGTAATTGGGCTTTTTACCATAATTGGGGTTTGGACAAAAGAACGACATTTGTGGAAATTAGACTATAGGCTATTAATGGGCTTTATATTTGTTTAACTAAATGATAGTTTGTTAATTTTAATATAAAGATTTACAATTGGACATACCTATAAATAACCATATACACTCGATCGGACACGATGGGCGGGATATTTATATGTACGAATAATCGTTCATTTAACCGGACACGGGAATGGATTAATAGTCTATGGAATTATTAAAACAGGGGTGAAATTATGTACAAGGACACTTGGCATAATTGATAACAAAGTATTAAAACCTTGGGTTACACGCAGTCGATATCCTGGTGTAATTATTAAACAAAGTATTAAGACCTTGTTACAGTTTAAGTCCCCAATTAGTTAGAATATTTGACTTCGGGTATAAGGATAATTTGACGAGGACACTCGCACTTTATATTTATGACTGATGGACTGTTACGGACAAAAACCAGACGGACATATTGAATAATCCAGGACAAAGAACAATTAACCCATGGGAATAAAATAAAATCAACACGTCAAACATCATGATTACGGAAGTTTAAATAAGCACAATTCCTTTATTTTCATATTTAATTGCACTTCTAATTATCACATTTTTAATTATTGCAATTTTATTTCATCGCACTTTTATTTATTGCAATTTCATTATCATTATTTATTTTACGCTTTAAATTAAGTCTTTTATTTATTTAATATTTTACATTAGGTTTTAACTGCGACTAAAGTTTTAAAATCGACAAACCGGTCATTAAACGGTAAACCCCCTTTTATATATTATTATATATAATTATAAATATTTTGTACAAATATAGTTAATTAAAATATAGTGTACAATAAGCCCGCTCCCTGTGAAACGAACCGGACTTACTAAAAACTATAATACTCTACGATTAGGTACACTGCCTATAGTGTTGTAGCAACGTTTAGGTATATCCCATCTGTAAATAAATAATAAATATCTTGTATAAAATTGTAACGTATTTAAGAGTATTTTCTTGTAAAATTTAATTGTATTTTATACCCCTTAGCTTTAACATCAATCACCGTATTTAATTACAGAGATCTTAATTACCTTATTCGCCGAAGAATCAAATCTTTTAGATTTCAAAGATTTTCTTTAAATCCCTTGAATTTTGGAATTTAACCGAGACAATGTCAAAAGATAGGATGAATATTATTTTCTAAATTCAACCTGGCTACGTCAAAAGCTAAGACAAATCTTTACCTCGTTATTTCACTCTTTTGTGATAGCTTCATTCGTGCTCTTCGAATAATCGAATTATTTTATCTGTATTATTCAATCATGATAAAACTCTATTTTATCACCTCATATTCGTCCGGAAAACATAATTAATGTTAGACATGATGACCTCACTCAAATTTCGGGACGAAATTTCTTTAACGGGTAGGTACTGTGACGACCCGAAAATTTCCGATCAAATTTAAACTTAATCTTTATATCTGATCTCGACACGGTAAGAAAAGTCTGTAATGTTGATGTTTCAAAAACTTTGAACTATGTTTATGAACTCAATTCGACCTTTGACTACTCCCGGCGATTCACTAACAATTGTGTAAATAATTATGTAAATATATAAAAATATAGAAGTAAATACCTATATATATATATATATATATATATATATATATATATATATATATATATATATATATATATATATATATATATATTATATTATATTTTGATTTAACACAAAACCCTTTTTAGCAAATAGAATTAAAAAAGGTAAAGTAATAAATAGAGTAATTAAGTTAATAATAAAATGGATATGTATATAAACATATATAATATTAGCATCTATATATATATGATTGTTATTATTAATTATTACATTGTATTATGTATTAAATGTAATTATAAGTAAGAATATAATAATAATATTATTATTACTTCCAACATTAATATCAAGACTAGTGTTATTTAAATATATAATCTATAGATACAAATTTAATATAAAACATGTAACTAAAAGTTTAATTCTAATTGTTATATTATTATTACATTCATTATTGTTTAATATCAGTATTATTAAGATTATTGAAAAATTATAATATGAAAATTGATAAATTTGATTTGTTATGTTATTATTACTATTACTATTTTTATAGTTATCATTGTTAATGTCAGTATTATTGTAATTAGTAACTAAATTATAATTTTAGTTATTATTAGTATTATTATGAGGTAATATTAGTATCATTATCACTAATTAATAATTATTATTCTTATTACTACTAATTATTATTGATATCATTTATTTGGTATTATTTGATAATATTAATATTATTGTTATTAATACTATTATTAATATTATTAGGATTTTAATTATTATTAATATAACCATAATTATTAATTATTAAGATATATATAAAAAAAAGAGGGTACGTATTAGTTTAAAAGCCAGAATCAATTTATATACCTATCACACTATATTTATTTTGAATTTTGTCTCCCAACTTGTATCAATCACGAACTCTTTCACTGAATCAGTCCAAATTAGTTGTATATCAATATCAAACTTTATTTTTTTAATATTATTTATTTTGTCCTGATTAAATTCTGTCGATCCCTATTGTACTACAAAACGATTAACTCTAGTTGCAAATGATACCTAAAGACTTTATATTATCACTTAACAATTTCAAACACCCCTAGCAGCTCTTTTATAATCGCATTTTAACAGAAAAATTGAAAGAACACAGGTATTACTCTGTTTCAATTTTTTTTTTTTAAAACCTTGAATTCGAATGAAATTGTAAAATGTATAAATACAGTGTCGTTATGAATCTTGTATGTAAGCTAACTGTAAAGTTTGAACCTTCAATTTTCTATATTGATGTCGAATTTTGAGGTCAAAGTTGTTGTTTTAAAAGTCAAACATAAGTTCTTCGATTAAATTAGAATAATCTGTTACTTTTCAAGGTAAATTGAGAATATCAGAAGTTTATATTAGTCTTTTGAAATATAATTCATGTTATAAGTATTAGGTAAAAAGTTCCTAAAATTCGAATTTGATTTTTGTATATTACGTGTTCTTCAGCAACTTTTATTTTTTTTATTTTAATTTTGCTTCAACTAATTAAATCAATCAGATAACGATTATGTATATATATTAGATCCTAAAACTAATTAAATAAGTGATTGTTATGTTAGGATCGACCTCTGGTTGACTGGGTAATTGAGACGAAGGAGAAGAAACCGAAAATAACAGAAAACGGGTTATAAACTTTAGGGTGACGTTTAATTCAGATAAACAATAGGTAGAGCCATGGTTAGAAGGTGTGTTAGGGAGCGAGAGGTCACGGGTTCGAACCCGGCAGTGGTCTTTATTTTTTTGAGCACTTGTTTTAAAGGTAGTTACTTTCATTTTATTATTATTATTATTATAATTATTATTATTATTATTATTATTATTATTATTATTATTATTATTATTATTATTATTATTATTATTATTATTATTATTATTATTATTATTATTATTATTATTATTATTATTATTATTATTGGTATTATAATTACTTATCATTTATTATTATTATCACTATTATTATTGTTATTAATATGAATTATTATCATTATTGTCATTATTAGTATCATACTTATTATTATAACTATCAAAAATTGTTATTATTATTATCATAATTATAAGTATTATAGTTACTATTATTATCAGTAGTATTGTATGTACTATAATTATAATTCAAAAATTATTAGTATTATCAATACTAATATTATTATTATTAGTATTATTATCACTGTTATTGTTACTAGTATTATAATTGTTATCATTAATATTAATATTAGAAACATTTAGGAGTTACTATTATTATTAGCAAACGTATTATTATTAAAATTACCATTAATAATAAGATTGTTATAATTATTATTATTAAGTATTATGTACTAATATCAAAAATTATTATTTTCACTACCATTAATACCAAATTATTCATTTTATCAAAAACTACTAATATTATAATTATTAGATTTATAATCAAAATCTATCACCGATATTATTATTAACAAAATTATCAACTTTAATATTTTATTAGTAACATTAGGCATTATCATTATTATCATTTTTACAATTGTAAATAATAATATGGTACTATTATAATTATTATATTTTGACAAACAAATGATATATATATATATTTTATATACATAATATAACAAAATTAATATTTTCATAAACAAAATGAATATATGAAACATATATAGATATTTTAAAATGATATAACTAATAAATTTATATATATTGATCGATTACAATTATGTGTATTAATAAATAAACAAATGATATAGGTTCGTGAATTCGAGGCCAATCCTACATTGTTCAAAATAGTCATATGTATTTTTACTACAAAATACATTAGGTGAGTTTCATTGATCCCCTTTTACTCTTTACATTTTTGGGGCTGAGAATACATGCAAATGCTTTGGTAACTGTTTTACAATAATTATATGCGTGAGTTTCATTTGCCTTTTTACCCCTTTATATTTTTGGTCTGAGAATACATGCGCAACTTTTATAACTGTTTTACGAAATAGACACAAGTACGTGAACCTACATTCTATGGTTGAATTATCAAAATCGAATATGCCCCTTTTTTATTAAGTCTGGTAATCTAAGAATTAGGGAACAGACACCCAAATTGACGCGAACTCTAAAGATAGATCTATCGGGCCCAACAAGCCTCATCCAAAGTACCGGATGCTTTAGTACTTCAAAATTTATATCATGTCCGAAGGAGGATCCCGGAATGATGGGGATATTCTTATATGCATATTGTGAATGTCAGTTACTAGGTGTTCAATCCATATGAATGATATTTTTGTCTCTATGCATGGGACGTATGTTTATGAGAAGTGGAAATATGAAATCTTGTGGTCTATTAAAATTTATGAAATGATTATTTATGTTAGACTAATGAACTCACCAACCATTTGGTTAACACTTTAAAGCATGTTTGTTCTCAGGTACGAAAGAAATCTTTCGCTGTGCATTTGCTCATATTAGAGATATTACTTGGAGTCATTCATGACATATTTCAAAAGACGTTGCATTCGAGTCGTTGAGTTCATCAGAATTATTATTAAGTCAATTATATTTAGATATATTATGAAATGATATGCATGCCTGTTAACTGTCGATGTAACGAAAGTTTGTCTTTTAAAAACGAATGCAATGTTTGTAAAATGTATCATATAGAGGTCAATTACCTCGAGATGTAATCAAATGTTGTGAATCGTTTGTAATCGATATGGACTTCGTCCGGATGGATTAGGACGGGTTTCTACATTTGGAGTCCATGCTTGTATGATATTGTGTAAAAACTGCATTCAAGAAACTAATTTTTGATGTAATATATTCTTATTGTAAACCATTATGTAATGGTCGTGTGTAAACAGTATATTTTAGATTATCATTATTTGATAATCTACGTAATGATTTTTAAACCTTTATCGATAAAATAAAGGTTATGCTTGTTTTAAAAAAATGAATGTAGTCTTTGAAAAACGTCTCATATAGAGGTCAAAACCTCGCGACGAAATCAATTAATATGGAACGTTTATAATCAATATGAACGGGACATTTCATGAAAGAAGTGGATGTTTTAATTGAAAAGAACAAGAAAATCCGACATGTGAAACTGCTCGTTGAGAAAGAAAGAAAAGAGATTGAGCTGGAGCAGAGCAAGCTAAAGCCGAGGCATGGAATGAGATTAATGAATGGTTCAAATGTGATAGGGTTAAAGTTAACAGAAACGTTAAAGAAGACGAGATCCGCCAGAGTTGGTGGAAACAGAACTTCATTAACCCTAATCAGTTGAATAAACCAGAACTCGAGCAGAAGTTTGTTAGTTTCTATGAAAGGGGAAAGAGAACCAAGAAGTATTCCAAGGGTAAAATTTTAAGCTGGGGTTACTTCAAGGAGATCAATTGTTTCGCGATCAAGAGGGAAGGAGGAGTTGATTACATGGCATGTCCTAGTCACTTCAAAACTCTACCGTACTTCGAGATCATGCAACTTGCTAAGCTGAAGATGTTGAACGCTGAAGATTGTGACCTTTCCAGGTGGTTTCAAAGAAAACTCAGATATGCGTATAAGACACGGAAATGGGACATCTTTAAGTCAACAGCCGCCAGGTTTTCCATGCACCCGACAAAGATAAATTCTAAAGGTGGACTTGTACGCGTTGTTAAGTTCCGTCCAGCCAAGTACATGAAGCAATCTCCATTGATGCCCTTACCCAAAGATATATGTAAAAACTTTAGATGGTGGTTCTATGATGAGTTGTCGGAAGAAGCAGTGATCTTGACTGCAATTGAAAAGGAAAATGGAAGCATACAGTTTGACAATGTGAGAATTTTAGATCCTATGTGGTGTAAAGACCCGTCCTAATCCATAAGAACGAATACAATAACATATGATTACATTGCGAGGTATTTGACCTCTATATGATACATTTTACAAACATTGCATTCGTTTTAAAAGACAAACTTTCATTACATCAAAAGTTGACAGGCATGCATACCCTTTCATAATATATCCAAACTATAAATGACTTAATAGTAATCTTGTTGAACTCAATGACTCGAATGCAACGTCTTTTGAAATATGTCATGAATAACTCCAAGTAATATCTCTAAATGAGCAAATGCACAGCGAAAGATTTCTTTCAAACCTGAGAATAAACATGCTTTCAAGTGTTAACCAAAAGGTTGGTGAGTTTATTAGTTTATCATAAACATTCATTTCCATCATTTTAATAGACCACAAGATTTCATATATTTAATTGTACACGTAACCCGAGTACAAAATAATACGCGTAACCCGTGAATTAAAAATCATTCATATGGTGAACACCTGGTAACCGACATTAACAAAAATGCATCTAGAATATCCCCATCATTCTGGGACTCTCATCGGATATGATAAATCGAAGTACTATAGCATCCGTAACCCGGATGGGGTTTGTTATGCCCAATAGATCTATCTTTAGGATTCGCGTCAATTAGGGTTTCTGTTCCCTAATTCTTAGATTACCAGACTAAAAAGGGGCATATTCGGTTTAATAATCCAGCCATAGAATGTAGTTTTAAGTACTTGTGTCTATATCGTAAAACATTTATAAAAGCAGCGCATGTATTCCCAGTCCCAAAAATATATATTGCAAAAGCATTTAAAAAAGGAGCAAATGAAAACTCACAAAACTGTATTTCGTAGCAATAATGCATATGACGGCACTTGAACAAGTGCAAGGTTGGCCTTGGATTCACGAACCTATATTAATTATATATATTTATATGTTGGTCAATATCTGTCTAACAATTTAGGTTAAGTCGTAGTGTACCACAATCCTAATGCTCGAGACTACTATGCAAAAGTCAACAAAAGTCAATTTGACTCAAATTGATTTCCAAAATTTATACATGTTTATTATCAAACTTAAATATAGTTTTTTTATATATTTAAATATTTTTAACAGATTTTTATTATAGTAAAAAAATATAATTCATTTATTAACAAAAAAATTTTTATAAAAAAATATACTTTTATATATCTTAAGTAATAAAATTTATAAAGTTCATTTAATATCGTAAAAATAATATGATAGGTTTTATTAATGTAATTATATTACACGTAGTAAAATATCTTTGTATCGTATATTCATTTGATAAAATAATATCGATAATAACAATAGTACGTAAAAATTGTATTATTTTGTAATAATAATAATTATTATTCTATTAGTAATAATAATAATATTTATATTTACTAAAAATGATATTTCGATAAGATGATAATTTTTATTAAAATGATAATAATAATGATATTTTATATTAACAATGATATTCCTATAAATAATAATTTTTGTAAAAATAGTAGTTTTAATATTAATACTTTTAATAATACTAATGATAAAATTAATGAAAATGATTTTTTTTATCTAAGTCAATACCTTTCAATATTTTAATTTCATCATGATAATTATACTCATTATTTCTTAATCAATTTGTTAATAGCTTTTAGTCGTCTTTTATATCGCGTTCATAATAATGATAATAATAGTAATCAAAATAATTAGGTATTACTAATATTAGTTTCAATTACAATTATACTAATAATAATAAACATTTCGATAATGATAATACTAATAACTATGATAATAATAATAATACTAATTATAACTTTAATGATAAAAATGATAGTAATATCATTAAAAATAACATATTTTAATGATACTACTTTTTATTAATAACGATAATGATAATGATAATAATAATAATGATAATAATAATAATAGTTATAATAATTATAACGACGATATTAATAATAATACAAAAATTCAATTGTCTATAACTTCTAATCCGTTCATTGAAACCATTCGATATCTAAATGAAAAGTTCTTAATTTTTCGCTAGCTTTCCAGCGACATGCATATCATATACCTTATCTCAACCGCATATGTAACTAACTTACGATTCATCAAAACTATCTAACGACTAAATTAAACATACATGCATGCATAATCATATCTACTCGAGCACTAGTTAGGGATACACTAATAATATGTAAGAGTTAACTTATGAGTGCTCACGTATCAATATTGAGATTCAATATTGCAGGAAAGTACGTAGACGCAACGGAGATGATAAACACTAGTTTGACCTCACGAGCATACCCCCGAGAATTACCCATATCCTCCATAGCTATAACCCATAATTTCCTTAGCCCTATCCTACTCGCAAACTAGTTTTGAAAATTACCCGAACAACACTCCGTCGTAGTATTTTATGTATAAATACTACTAATAATAATACTCCTAACTATAATATTAATCTTAATAATAATAATAATAATAATAATAATAATAATAATAATAATAATAATAATAATAATAATAATAATACTAATAATAATATAAATAATGAAAATAATAAGAACAGAGGGAGTAATATCTCGAATGTATATGTGTGTGTGTTTTGTGACCAGATCGATCGAGTTTATATAATAATTGCTGATTTCTTACCCCATGCGATTGCATGGGGTTCCTTCTTTGTTTTCATGCGGTCGCATGACCTCAACTCCCAGCTCATATCCCACTTTGAGCTCTGCCGACACTCGTAAAATATTATTATATATATAATATATTTAATTTATATAATTAATTATATATTATATTATATTTACGTACATGATAAAAATGTAATTTTTGTTCCGATGACTCGTACGTTGTCACTTGACTTATGATCCAGTTTCGGTTTCTCGAACGCATTTTCGTACGCTTATAAAACTAGTATTTACGTTATGCGACGTGTACCATTAATAATAATTAGACTTACTCTTCGATAAATTATTTTGTAATAAATGTAACTTGTAAAATTGAGCGTTGTGGTCATTTGCTTCTATAAATCAGTGGCTCGTTGTTTATCAAAATATAATATTTTAAATCAGAACGTTTTATGACTAAGTTAAAATATATATATATATATATATATATATATATATATATATATATATATATATATATATATATATATATATATATATATATATATATATATATATATATATATATATATATATATATATATATATATATATATATATATATTTAGAATTGTAAATTTATACGTAATATATATGTTTGAATTATTTATCTAATGATATAATAGTTAGTCTTTCAAAACTAATTATATTTCAAAGTTTGTTTTAAATTTCGTTCAGAATATATTATAACACGTATCATTTATACTTTAAAACTTAAATAGATACGATTCATTTATGCACTAACGTTTTAAATATTAATTGCCTCACTAAGTGAGTGTTACTATCGTGTACTTAATTAATTTGAAAACATATATATTTAATGAACATGTTTTAAATACAAGTTGCAAGTTTTCTATATATTTAACAATCAATATTCCAGCTTACATTTATTTAATCAAAGACATTTTAAATAATCAAGTTCTATTATATCGAAAAACATTTTCGTACATTTGAAACTAAATCAATTGATTAATATGCAATTTAGTTTTCCACTAACCTTTGTCTAATTCTCGTTATTTGACACTTTGTTTTCATATGTAGATCACTTTACCAATTATTCCGAATACCGTTAAAAAGAATAGATTTCTTAAATCAAAGCGGACCTCTCAACAGGGACTCGTAATCATACAATGTATCTGATAAATCAATCATTTGATATTATCTTCTAATCCTGTTGATAAATATTTTTAAAATAATTACGTTCATGTAAAGTATCATTCATCTAATACTTTGTTAGCGTTCTCAAGCCATATAATAGACTTCGTAACTTATTTTCATATTAATCAAACGTTTAATGTTTAATTAATATTTCTTAATTTAATAATCACACCTATGTATATATTCATACATATCTATTTACACATAATTGTTCGTGAATCGTCGAGAGCAGTCGAAGGGTAATTGATTATATAAACATTGTTCAAAGTTTTTGAGATTTCAACATTACAGAATTTGCTTATCGTGTCGGAATGATATAAAGATAAAGTTTAAATTTAGTCAGAAATTTCCGGGTCGTCACAGTACCTACCCGTTAAAGAAATTTCATCCCCGAAATTTGATAGAGGTCGTCATGGTTAGCAATGATAATGTTATTATAACGATTATAGAGTTTTATCACGTTTAAGAAGTATGGAAAAAATAATTCGATTACTCGAAGCGTATGAGTGAAGTTATCGTAAATGAATGAAATAAGATAATAGTGATTCGTCATATCTTTTGACGTCATCACGGTTGATCTCTGGATTAGAGAAAATCCTTGTAATCTATATAGGATTTGATTCTTCGGTGATTAAGGAAATTATGATCCTCTTTGATTTAATGCGATGATCCATTTCGATTTTTTGTCGGATATTTCACTATAAATCTACCTCATTCGTTTCCTTTTAACTCACACCTTCTATTCTTTTTTCCTCAATTCTTACTTTAAAAATTATTCGTCAATATGCTTCATCCAGTGCTGATTCTCGATATACTCCTCACTTTCATATCTGTTGTTCTTCTTTTTCATCTACCTCCGGAAGAATCTATTTACTTCTACTATACACTTGGTTTTATAGTGTTTTTAGTTCTCCAGTGTCTTTATATTGCTATATACATCGATATATACAGTTTAAAGTTTCTGGGTTATTGTTGGGTTTTATATCTTCCCTTATATTTCGATGTCCCTGCTTCTGTCTTCTATAATCATTGTCATCCCCAGTTAATGCTCTCTTTTATTTACTGCGATTTATACCTCAATTTCTATTTCGGAGTTTTTTCCTTTCGTTTCTTCTTCTTGCGATTAAGCACCGCTTGTAATGGTCCAGAATTCGCAGATATGAATTTCGGAATGAACATTGTTAACGTTCTAAGAAGGAAATTGTGATGGCACTATCTTGACTTGTCAATTTACTAGAATACCTCGAAAAAGGCCGAATTATCAAGAAATATTTTCTTGATATTTTAGAGGTTAAAGAGAATACAAGAGTCATGTAACATAGCACATGATGACGTTATGATCTGTGAATCATCACGTTCCATTTAGAAACTCAACATGAATTACTGTAATATAATCGCGTTGATCAAGTGTCATTATATTATACTAACTCATGCTTCAGCTCCCAACACCACTTCAAAACATTCATATTTTTAAACTCGAAAGTTTTAGAATTTAGAAACTAAAATAGTTTCTTTTATGATGTAATACAGATAACGCGAGGAGATAAATGATTTCAGATAAGAATAGTTATGAAAATATCTTCAGAAATATGGAGGATATTTATAATGAAAGATATGATGATATCTTAGAATATTTAATATTAGAGGATGATGAAGAATATTGTTCGAAGGGGTTTAGAGTCAGGAGTAAGGTATTCGTTAATGACTTCAGCAGACACGGAATCATTTAGATTCTTTGAAGGTAGATTTCGTCCTTATGATTTATCCACAGCTTCCTTCATGGTTTGCTCAATCCATTTTTCAGTACCAAATCTTCCCTTTTTCTGAGCTTTACCAACACACTACTCTTTATCATAAAACTTTTTTACTGTTAAGGTCGTTTATAGTTTTTGCTGCTTCATCAGCATTTCGAGAACTAGTTAGCAGTTCAAGGTGTTTTTTAGAAACTTCACATTCAAAGTATGTAAGTCTTGGAGATAGACGTTATATGTACACATATGACTGTTGGCGTAGACATGCAGTGAGATTTCAAAATAGTGATTGCTAATTCCCGATGATTCGTATGACAATTCTCGTTACAAGATGCGGACGAGTAAATGATGGGGTTTTGATAAATATAATGATTTTTTGGAAAAATCTTAGATCATTACAGTTGCTGATAAGTTTGTTGATAATGCGGTGGAATATAAACAGTTCCCCGGTAATGATGGCTAAAGGGCAACGTATATATTAAGGTTATAATAAGGCTGTTTCGACTGAGAAGTCGAAATTGACTTGCTGGAGCTGTGACAAAATTGACTACTTTGAAAAGGAATTGAAAAGTCATTTTAGCTAATAAATGCCAAAGGTTCTGATATGGATACGTGTTGAATTATGACTTTGGTTTCGAGAGCTTTTCAGATACATAACTGTGGGTAGTATGTGGTTAGATCATCATCTCGATTGCTCATTATTTGAAGTGTTTTCAGGAATTTCGAAGGGTTTGAACACAGATTGTAATCGTTAATATACATTTGATGTTCTAACACAGTTTTGAAGTTAAAGTATAGCTTTGAAAGATGTAGGAATCTAAGAGTGATGATACCGGTGGTATTTTGACTTAAATTTTGATTTATAAAAATCAGAATACGTAATCAAATTTGGATGAGAATGGTTGTTTTGATTTCTATAAAAGAATGTATATTTTTGTGAGAGTAGTGAGTATAGTTGATGATTGCTGAATTAGATTCGAAGAATGTAACATATAAATTGTGAATTTATATATATATATATATATATATATATATATATATATATATATATATATATATATATATATATATATATATATATATATATATCTATATATATATATATATATCTCGGGTATTACCTACCCGTTAAAAAAAATTTCACAGTTAATATTTTGTACAAAAGAATTTTATTACAGTCTTTATGAAAATATATATGTGTATATTTTCTTCAGATGTAACATAGATTTTAATGAGTTAATACTAAATTAAACTCATTCGATTTATGGTTGAAACTAGAATTGAATAATCCCTAAAGGCTTTAGAAATTTCATAACTTTTACGAAGTATTTATTCAATGAAATTTGAAATTATGAATTAATACTTTGTTATTTGTTGATGAATGATGTTGGTGGTTGTGGAATTCTTGTGAACTTTTCAAGGTACAAATAATGTTATCAGAAAAGTTTCGAGTACATCGATGATGAAAGTGTAAAATCAAACATATATTTGAATAATATACTTGATTTATTATGAGCTGGAATTCATTAAATTAAAACAGAGATTGTAGTTAATGATGGTTAAGTTGCTGACGAAGGATGTACATCATAGCATATTAGTAATATAAATTAACCGAGTAGTTAAGATCCATACATAATAGCTTAGTACAGAAAGATTTATTTTGATCTCAAAATATATATATATATATATATATATATATATATATATATATATATATATATATATATATATATATATATATATATATATATATATATATATATAATATACATATAATTTCTTCAGAGGGAATGAGTTAATACTTCATAACTTGTTGATACAATATACGCGTTATTGATTTGTAATGATGTCCACAGTGATTCTTGAACTGGTGGAGTTTGTGATGTTATAGGTGCTGCTGATTCTGACGATGCTGACGGCACTGACTGTGCTGGTGATGCTACTTACTGTTGATGATGTTGGTAAAACAAGTCTAACTAGTAAATCACACACCATTCTTGTCAGGGTTCCTACTCTTTCTTCTATCAATTTGTTTCACTCAACTGATTTATGGTTAGGGCTAGAATAGAAAATCTCTCTGACATTAGAGACTACATAATCATCGAATAATGTTTCTCCAATGAAGTTATGAATCAACACTTCATCGTTTGTTGTTATTGATATTCCTTGGTATCTACAGAGCGTATGACATTGGTGCTCGTTGGACAGATTGTAAAGTTGAGGTTTACAACGCGATTGTGGTTGGAGGTGGTAATGGTACTGTTGGCGTTGATGATGGTGGTACTGGTTATGCTGTTGGTGCTGCTGCTGGTGTTTGTAACCTTTGCACCACATTCTCCAAAGCCACTACCCGAGCGCGAAGCTCGTTGACTACTTCTATTACACTGGGGTGATTGTCGGTTCAGACGAGCGGATAAATAAGATCTAGTATTTGATGTAGTATATAATCAAGATGAGATACTCTGGAAATGTGAGAGAAAATGGTGTTTCGGACAGGTTCGCCAGAAAGTGCTTCAGGTTCTTCGCCAAGAGGACAATGTGGTGGATGGAAAGGATCGCCTTCCTCTTGTCTCCAATGATTAAGAAGGCTACGAACCCATCCCTAATTCATCCAGAATAGATGATGGCTGATTGGTTGATCCATTCCAGTCACACTGCTTTCGGAGCTTGAGTGAGATTCCATTTCGGAATCCGAATGACGAATTCCATAAAGGATTTTTCGATATGAAATGATTTTTTGGCTATCGGGTGGTATTCTAATTACATAGAATATCTATATATATAGAGCAAAAGATTTCATAGATTACGGAGAAATTTACGGAATATGTCAGGCAAAATTTACAGTAACAGATATGCTAAAATATAAATTAGCAGATACGCTAAGATATGAATTTTGTCTATACACTATTCATGCAATCAATGCAATAAGATGTGTCTAGACTATGAATGATAACCAGGCAATTTTCTGACCAAAATGATAAGCAAAACTTTTGACATGCAGACACGGTCGAAGTCCAGACTCACTAATGCATCCTAACGACTATCAGTTAGACAAACTAATGTATACCTGGTTCGCTAAGACCACCGCTCTGATACCACATGTAAAGACCCGTCCTAATCCATAAGAACGAATACAATAACATATGATTACATTGTGAGGTATTTGACCTCTATATGACACATTTTACAAACATTGCATTCGTTTTAAAAGACAAACTTTCATTACATCGAAAGTTGACAGGCATGCATACCCTTTCATAATATATCCAAACTATAAATGACTTAATAGTAATCTTGTTGAACTCAATGACTCGAATGCAACGTCTTTTTAAATATGTCATTTATAACTCCAAGTAATATCTCTAAATGAGCAAATGCATAGCGGAAGATTTCTTTCAAACATGAGAATAAACATGCTTTCAAGTGTCAACCAAAAGGTTGGTGAGTTCATTAGTTTATCATAAACATTCATTTCCATCATTTTAATAGACCACAAGATTTCATATATTTAATTGTACACGTAACCCGAGTACAAAATAATACGCGTAACCCGCGATTAAAAATCATTCATATGGTGAACACCTGGTAACCGACATTAACAAAAATGCATCTAAAATATCCCCATCATTCCGTGACTCTCATCGGATATGATAAATCGAAGTACTAAAGCATCCGTAACCCGGATGGGGTTTGTTAGGCCCAATAGATCTATCTTTAGGATTCACGTCAATTAGGGTTTCTGTTCCCTAATTCTTAGATTACCAGACTAAAAAGGGGCATATTCGGTTTAATAATCTAGCCATAGAATGTAGTTTTAAGGACTTGTGTCTATCTCGTAAAACATTTATAAAAGCAGCGCATGTATTCTCAGTCCCAAAAATATATATTGCAAAAGCATTTAAAAAAGGAGCAAATATGTCATTAAGTGTATTAACAATGAACTACATATGTAAAAACAAGACTACTAACTTAATGATTTCGAAACGAGACATATATGTAGCGATTATCGTTGTAACAACATTTAACTGTATATATATCATACTAAGATATATTAATATATCATAATATCATAATAATGTAATAATTTAACATCTCATTAGATATAATAAACATTGGGTTAACAACATTTAACATGATCGTTAACTTAAAGGTTTCAAAACAACATTTACATGTAACGACTAACGATGCCTTAACGACTCAGTTAAAATGTATATACATGTAGTGTTTTAATATGTATTCATACACTTTTGAAAGACTTCAAGACACTTATCAAAATACTTCTACTTAACAAAAATGCTTACAATTACATCCTCGTTCAGTTTCATCAACAATTCTACTCGTATGCACCCTTATTCGTACTCGTACAATACACAGCTTCTAAATGTATGTACTATTGGTATATACACTCCAATAATCAGCTCTTAGCAGCCCATGTGAGTCACCTAACATATATGGGAACCATCATTTGGCAACTAGCATGAAATATCTCATAAAATTATAAAAATATTAGTAATCATTCATGAGTTATTTACATGAAAACAAAATTACTAAGTGTTCATGAAATATCTAATCCATATACCAACGACCAAAAACACCTACAAACACTTTCATTCTTCAATTTTCTTCATCTAATTGATCTCTCTCAAGTTCCATCTTCAAGTTCTAAGTGTTCTTCATAGATTCTACAAGTTCTAGTTTCATAAAATCAAGAATACTTCCAAGTTTACTAGCTCACTTCCAATCTTGTAAAGTGATCATCCAACCTCAAAAAATCCTTGTTGTTTACAGTAAGATATCATTCTAAATCAAGGTAATACTCATATACAAACTTTGATTCAATTCCTATAACTATAACTATCTTAATTCGAGTGATAATCTTACTTGAAATTGTTTTTGTATCATGATTCTACTTCAAGAACTTTCAAGCTATCCAAGATCCTTTGAAGCTAGATCATTTCTTGTCACTTCCAGTAGGTTTACCTACTAAACTTGAGGTAGTAATGATGTTCAAAATATCATTCGATTCATACATATAAAACTATCTTATTCGAAGATTTGAACATGTAATCACTAGAACATAGTTTAGTTAATTCTAAACTTGTTCGCAAACAAAAGTTAATCCTTCTAACTTGACTTTTAAAATCAACTAAACACATTTTCTATATCTATATGATATGCTAACTTAATGATTTAAAACCGAAAAACACTAAAAACACCGTAAAACCGGATATACGTCATCGTAGTAACACCGCAGGCTGTTTTGGGTTAGTTAATTAAAAACTATGATAAACTTTGATTTAAAAGTTGTTCTTCTGGGAAAATGATTTTTCTTATGAACATGAAACTATATCCAAAAATCATGGTTAAACTCAAAGTGGAAGTATGTTTTCCAAAATTGTCATCTAGACGTCGTTCTTTCGACTGAAATTTCTACCTTTACAAAAACGACTTGTAACTTATTTTTCCGACTATAAACCTATACTTTTTATGTTTAGATTCATAAAATAGAGTTCAATATGAAACCATAGCAATTTGATTCACTCAAATCGGATTTAAAACGAAGAAGTTATGGGTAAAACAAGATTGGATATTTTTTGATTGTTGTAGCTACGGGAAATATTGTAACAATTCTATACAAATCATATCTTAGCTAACTTATATTGTATTATACATGTATTCTAATATAATCTTGGGATACGATAGACACGTATGCAAATGTTTTGACATATCATATCGACCAATGTATATATATTATTTGGAACAACCATAGACACTCTATATGCAGTACTATTGGAGTTAGCTATACAGGGTTGAGGTTGATACCAAATATATATATATATATATATATACTTTGAGTTGTGATCTAGCCTGAGACGTGTATACACTGGGTCGTGGATTGATTCAAGATAATATATATCAATTTATTTCTGTACATCTAACTGTGGACAACTAGTTGTAGGTTACTAACGAGGACAGCTGACTTAATAAATTTAAAACAGTAAAACGTATTAAAAATGTTGTAAATATATTTTGAACATACTTTGATATATATGTACATATTTGTTATAGGTTCGTGAATCGACTAGTGGCCAAGTCTTACTTCCCGACGAAGTAAAAATCTGTGAAAGTGAGTTATAGTCCCACTTTTAAAATCTAATATTTTGGGATGAGAATACATGCAGTTTTATAAATGTTTTACGAAATAGACACAAGTAATTGAAACTACATTATATGGGTGAATGATCAAAGCCGAATATGCCCCTTTTGCTTGGTAACCTAAGAGTTAGTAAACCGATCTACTAATTCACGTGAATCCTAAAGATAGATCTATTGTGCCTAACGAACCCCATCCAAAGTACCGGATGCTTTAGTACTTCGAATTTGTTTTTATCAAGTCCGAAGGATTTCTCGGAATGATAGGGGATATTCTTATATGCATCTTGTTAATGTCGGTTACCAGGTGTTCACCTTATGAATGAATTTTATATCTATGTATGGGATGTATATTGAAATATGAAATCTTGTGGTCTATTATTATGATTTGATAATATGTAGGTTAAACCTATAACTCACCAACATTTTTGTTAACGTTTTAAGCATGTTTATTCTCAGGTGATTATTAAGAGCTTTTGCGGTTGCATACTAAAATAAGGACACGATTTGGAGTCCATGCTTGTATGATATTATGTAAAAACTGCATTCAAGAAACTTATTTTTGATGTAATATATTCTTATTGTAAACCATTATGTAATGGTCGTGTGTAAACGGTATATTTTAGATTATCATTATTTGATAATCTACGTAATGCTTTTTAAACCTTTATAGATAATATAAAGGTTATGGTTGTTTTAAAAATGAATGCAGTCTTTGAAAAACGTCTCATATAGAGGTCAAAACCTCGCGACGAAATCAATTAATATGGAACATTTATAATCAATATGAACGGGAAATTTCAGTTGGTATCCGAGCGTTGGTCTTAGAGAACTAGAAAATTGCGTTAGTGTGTCTTACCGAGTTTGTTAGGATGCATTAGTGAGTCTGGACTTCGACCGTGTTTTTCTTCAAAAACGATTGCTTAACATTTTTTGTTGTTGGAAACTATATATTATTAACATGTAAATATTATGTGATATATTAATCTCTTAACGTGTTTGATATTGTGTGATAGATGTCTAGCTCTAGTACAAATCCCATTGATTCAACTAATAATAATGAAGAGTCGAATATATTTTGGGAAAATTCACATATTCCCGAAGAGGAACTGGAAGAGGAGGAACCGGAAGAGGAGGAACCGGAAGAAGAGGAACCAGAAGAGGAGGAATCGGAAGAGGAGGAACCAGAAGAAGAAGAGGTTCCGGAGGAAGAAATATTGATACCTATAGTAAATCGATTAAATAAAAGAAAATCCTCAACCAACGGACCAAAGTTAATAATGGTCAATGGTGTTTCCGCCGAGGAAGCAAAATATTGGGAAGATTACCAATTTTCTGTTGAATCGGATCCCGAGGAGGATTCCGATGATGTTATAGAAATTACCTCGACCCAATTTAATAAAGCGAAAGAAATTAATAAGGGAAAAGATATAAAAATAGAGAAACCGATTCCAACCCCGATGAACTTTATATGTATCGACAACATCCGTATTTCCTAAAATGTAACAATGACCCGGGAACCTCTAAACCACCAGGTTTTTCTAAACCATTGTGGAAAATGACGGCTCGTATTAGAGGAACACCATATATTCCTAGAAAATTAGGAAAACGAACCAAGTCCGAAGAAGAAGAAACCAGTGATTCAGATTAGAGGGTTGTAATCATGTTGTATATTATATGTATTGTATTGTGCTTGTACTTTTATGTTCTATGTAAAAATTGCTTGTATTTTTTGTTAATTATCTTTTACGAATCTAATCCTTGTCTATTTTACAGTATAAAAACAAAATGGACGTTAAGGGTAGACAACTGAATATTTTAGAAGACCTACCAGAGGATATGATTGAGAAAATCTTGTCTAGAGTCGGTCAGAATTCATCAGCACATTTAGTTATGGAGAAATTAACTTGTCAAACATTTGAAAGACTTTCCAAAAATGCCTTAGTTTATAAAAGGCTTTCCTTTGATAGGTGGGGTATATCACATTGGGGAGACCGTAAGTTACGCCGTGTTTTCTTTAAAGCATTAAATGCGGGGAACCCAAATGCAATTTTGCGCTACGGGTTAAGAACCTATTTTGACTCAACATATCCTAACATAGGATTTTGTGAATTAGAAAGAGCTTCTAACATGCAACATAAAGAAGCATGTTATGCTTACGTGTTAGTGATGTTCGCTTCTTACCAAAGTGAGAAAAAGAACATCGAATTGTAACTTTTAAATAAGACCTTCCCACAAGTGACGGATTCAGTAGTTGGGGTGAGAAACAAGGTTTTTAGATTATTACGGGGCTGTTGGACATTACGAAACCCTCGTCCTTTTGACGACATTACAACATGCTGCTGCCTAGCCAATGGTCATAACGGTTATTTTCCACAAGACCAAGGATGAGAAGTCGTCTTAGTAAAACCAGAATGCATGACTTGTTTATGGACTTATGAATTACGTGTCTTTATTTCCTTTGCTGAACAACTTGCGTATTAACTAGATTCATCTTCAAAACTGTCCTGTATCATAGTGTACTCTATTTCATGTTATATGTAATATAGCGAAGTTGTAAGTTTGAAGAATATTTGTATGTGATATATTATTATAATCAGTTTTTCATATGGAATTGTAGTAGTTGAATTATATATTAGCTACTAAGTATGAACTTAACGGGTAGGTAGTACCCAAATTTAAACTTATAAAACGCTAATATGAAGGAAAAAGCTTTTATAAATGAGTTCATATTATGCTACGAAATACTATTGACTACTCTTAATATTCTGTATGATTAACTCGATTCAGTTGGCTATTTTGAAGGAAATGGCACCGACTACTCGACACACCATGAATATGAGCGAAGAGGAATTTCGTACCTTTCTTGCTGCAAACATAGCCGCAGTACAGGCTGCGCTACATACCAACAATAACTCTAAATCTAGCAATGCAGCTAACGGCGCAAGAAATCGTGTAGGATGCTCCTACAAAGAATTCACTGCCTGCAAACCTTTGGAATTTGATGGAACCGAAGGACCAATTGGATTGAAACGGTGGACCGAGAAAGTCGAATCGGTGTTTGCCATAAGTAAGTGTATTGAAGAGGACAAAGTTAAGTACGCTACGCATACCTTCACAGGTACTGCGTTAACGTGGTGGAACACCTATCTTAAACAGGTAGGACAAAATGCTGCTTACGCACTACCGTGGTCGGCATTCAAGCAATTGATGAACGAGCAGTACCGTCCTAGAAACGAGGTCAATAAACTCAAGGCAGAACTTAGAGAGTTACGAACACAAGGGTTCAACGTTACCACATATGAACGATGATTCACAGAGTTGTGCCTATTGTGTCCGGGAGCATTCGAAGATGAAGAAGAGAAGATCGACGCATTTGTAAAAGGGTTACCAGTAAGGATTCAATAAGATGTGAGTTCACACGAGCCCGCTTCTATACAGAAGGCAAGTCGAATGGCTCATAAACTCATAAATCAGATTGAGGGAAGAATTAAAGAGCAGGCGGCCGAAGAAGCCAAAACGAAACAACTCAAGAGGAAGTGGGAGGAAACTGTGACAAGAGTCACCAGTACAACAATTATAACCACAATCGCAACAACTATCCCAACAACCGCAACAACAATTGCAACAATAACCGTAATCCTAATAATAACTATAACAAACATCCCAACAACAACCTCAATAACAACAACGGCAACAAAAACCAAAAACAGCCATGTCATAGGTGTGAAGAAAATCATCAGGGGTTTTGCACGACATTTTGCAACAGGTGTAAAAGAAATGGTCATAGCGCGACAAAGTGTGAGATCTACGAATCAAAGTTTAACAGAACTAAAAGAACAAATAATGTCGGAACAAGTAATGCCGAAACGAATAGTGTTGGAGCAAGTAATACCAACGCTGTTTGTTATAAATGTTGAAAACCGGGCCACATTATTAGAAATTGCCCGAATCAGGGGAATACTAATGGGCAGGGCCGTGGAAGAGTTTTCAATATTAATGCGGCAGAAGCACAGGAAGACCCGGAGCTTGTTACGGGTACGTTTCTTATTGACGATAAATCTGCTTATGTTTTATTTGATTCGGGTGCGGATAGAAGCTATATGAGTAGAGAATTTTGTACCAAATTATGTTGCCCATTGACGCCTTTGGATAATAAATTTTTACTCGAGTTAGCAAATGGTAAATTAATTTAAGCAAATAATATATGTCGGGATAGAGAAATTAAACTGGGTGATGAAACGTTTAAGATTGATTTAATACCAGTCGAGTTAGGGAGTTTTGATGTAATAATTGGCATGGACTAGTTGAAGAAGGTAAGAGTAGAGGTCGTTTGTTACAAAAATGCAATTCGCATTATGCGTGAAAAAGAAAAACCTTTAATGGTGTACGGAGAAAAGAACAACGTGAAGTTAAATCTTATTAGTAGTTTGGAGGCGTAAAAACTAATAAGAAAAGGTTGTTACGTCATTCTAGCACACATCGAGGAAGTTAAATCTGAAGAAAAGGACATCAGTGATGTTCCCGTCGCAAAAGAATTTTCCGATGTATTTTCGAAAGAATTACTGGGATTACCCCCACATCGATCCATTGAATTTCAAATAGGCCTTGTACCAGGAGCTGCACCAATAGCACGTGCTCTATACAGACTCGCACCCAGCAAAATGAAAGAATTGCAAAGTCAGTTACAGGAACTTTTAGAGCGTGGTTTCATTCGACCAAGTACATCACCATGGGGAGCTCCTGTTCTGTTTGTCAAGAAGAAAGATGGTACATTCAGGTTCTGTATCAACTACCGAGAGTTGAACAAACTTACCATCAAGAACCGCTACCCACTACCGAGAATCGACGACTTATTTGATCAACTACAAGGCTCGTCTATTTATTCGAAGATCGATTTACGTTCTGGATATCATCAAATGCGGGTGAAGGAGGATGATATTCCAAAGACTGCTTTTAGGACACGTTACGGTCATTACGAGTTTATGGTTATGCCGTTTGGATTGACTAACGCACCAGCTGTGTTCATGGACCTCATGAACCGAGTGTGTGGGCCATATCTTGACAAGTTTGTCATTGTTTTCATCGATGACATACTTATTTACTCGAAGAATGATCAAGAGCACGAAGAACATTTGAGAAAAGCACTAGAGTTACTGAGAAAAGAAAAACTGTACGCTAAGTTTTCAAAGTGTGCATTTTTGTTGGAAGAAGTTCAATTCCTCGGTCACATAGTGAACAAAGAAGGTATTCAGGTGGATCCAGCAAAGATTGAGACCGTTGAAAAGTGGGAAACCCCTAAAACTCAGAAGCATATACGCCAGTTTTTAGGACTAGCTGGTTACTACAGAAGGTTCATCCAAGATTTTTCCAGAATAGCAAAACCCTTAACTGCATTAACGCATAAAGGGAAGAAATTTGAATGGAAGGATGAACAAGAGAAAGCGTTTCAGTTATTGAAGAAAAAGTTAACTACGGCACCTATATTGTCATTACCTGAAGGGAATGATGATTTTGTGATATATTGTGACGCCTCAAAGCAAGTTCTCGGTTGTGTATTAATGCAACGAACGAAAGTAATTGCTTATGCGTCTAGACAATTGAAGATTCACGAACAAAATTATACGACGCATGATTTGGAATTAGGCGCGGTTGTTTTTGCATTAAAGACTTGGAGGCACTACTTATATGGGGTCAAAAGTATTATATATACCGACCACAAAAGTCTTCAACACATATTTAATCAGAAACAACTGAATATGAGGCAGCGTAGGTGGATTGAATTGTTGAATGATTACGACTTTGAGATTCGTTACCACCCGGGAAAGGCAAATGTGATAGCCGACGCCTTGAGCAGAAAGGACAGAGAATCCATTCTAGTAAAATCTATGAATATAATGATTCACACTAACCTTACTACTCAAATAAAGGAGGCGCAACAAGGAGTTTTAAAAGAGGGAAACTTAAAGGATGAAATATCCAAAGGATCGGAGAAGCATCTTAATATTCGGGAATACGGAACCCGGTATAGGGCTGAAAGAATTTGGGTACAAAAATTTGGAGATCTGAGAGAAATGATACTTAGAGAAGCTCATAAAACCAGATACTCAATACATCCTGGAACGAGGAAGATGTACAAGGATCTCAAGAAACATTTTAGGTGGCCAGGTATGAAAGCCGATGTTGCTAAATACGTAGGGGAATGTTTGACGTGTTCTAAGGTCAAAGCGGAGCATCAGAAATCATCAGGTCTACTTCAACAACCCAAAATCCCGGAATGGAAATGGGAAAACATTACCATGGATTTCATCACTAAATTGCCAAGGACTGCAAGTGGTTTTGATACTATTTGGGTAATAGTTGATCGTCTCACCAAATCAGCACACTTCCTGCCAATAAGAGAAGATGACAAGATGGAGAAGTTATCACGACTGTATTTGAAGGAAGTCGTCTCCAGACATGGAATACCAATCTCTATTATCTCTGATAGGGATGGCAGATTTATTTCAAGATTCTGGCAGACATTACAGCAAGTATTAGGAACTTATCTAGACATGAGTACTTCTTATCATCCACAAACTGATGGACAGAGTGAAAGGACGATACAAACGCTTGAAGACATGCTACGAGCATGTGTTATTGATTTCGGAAACAGTTGGGATCGACACCTTCCGTTAGCAAAATTTTCCTACAACAACGGCTACCATTCAAGCATTGAGTTGGCACCATTTGAAGCACTTTATGGTAGAAAGTGCAGCTCTCCAATTTGTTGGAGTGAAGTGGGGGATAGACAGATTACGGGTCCGGAGATAATACAAGAAACTACCGAGAAGATCATCCAAATTCAACAACTGTTGAAAACCGCCCAAAGTCGACAAAAGAGCTACGCTGACATTAAAAGAAAAGATATAGAATTTGAAATTGGAGAGATGGTCATGCTTAAAGTTGCACCTTGGAAAGGCGTTGTTCGATTTGGTAAACGAGGGAAATTAAATCCAAGGTATATTGGACCATTCAAGATTATTGATCGTGTCGGACCAGTAGCTTACCGACTTGAATTACTTCAATAACTCGCAGCTGTACATAACACTTTCCACGTCTCGAATTTGAAGAAATATTTTGCTAAAGAAGATCTCACTATTCCGTTAGACGAAATCCAAATCAACGAAAAACTTCAATTCATCGAGGAACCCGTCGAAATAATGGATCGTGAGGTTAAAAGACTTAAGCAAAACAAGATACCAATTGTTAAGGTTCGATGGAATGCCCGTAGAGGACCCGAGTTCACCTGGGAACGAGAAGATCAGATGAAGAAGAAATACCCGCACTTATTTCCAGAAGATACGTCAACACCTCCAACTGCTTAAAATTTCGGGACGAAATTTATTTAACGGGTAGGTACTGTAGTGACCCGAACTTTTCCATGTTTATATATATTAAATGAAATTTATATTTACATGATTAAGTGTTTCCAACATGTTAAGCAATCAAACTTGTTAAGACTTGATTAATTGAAATAGGTTTCATATAGACAATTGACCACCCAAGTTGACCGGTGATTCACGAACGTTAAAACTTGTAAAAACAATATGATGACATATATATGATTATATATATAGTTAACATGATATAAGTATCTCATTAGGTATTTTAACAATGAGTTATATACATAAAATTGAGTTTATTGAATTAAGAAACTCGAAACGATATATATAACGATTATCGTTATAACAACGTCTTACTAAATACATATGAATCATATTAAGATATTGTTACACTATGTTTAATCATGATAAATGATAAGAAAACATGTCATTAAGTGTATTAACAATGAACTACATATGTAAAAACAAGACTACTAACTTAATGATTTCGAAACGAGACATATATGTAGCGATTATCGTTGTAACAACATTTAACTGTATATATATCATACTAAGATATATTAATATATCATAATATCATGATAATGTAATAATTTAACATCTCATTAGATATAATAAACATTGGGTTAACAACATTTAACATGATCGTTAACTTAAAGGTTTCAAAACAACATTTACATGTAACGACTAACGATGACTTAACGACTCAGTTAAAATGTATATACATGTAGTGTTTTAATATGTATTCATACACTTTTGAAAGACTTCAAGACACTTATCAAAATACTTCTACTTAAAAAAAATGCTTACAATTACATCCTCGTTCAGTTTCATCAACAATTCTACTCGTATGCACCCGTATTCGTACTCGTACAATACACAGCTTCTAAATGTATGTACTATTGGTATATACACTCCAATAATCAGCTCTTAGCAGACCATGTGAGTCACCTAACACATGTGGGAACCATCATTTGGAAACTAGCATGAAATATCTCATAAAATTATAAAAATATTAGTAATCATTCATGACTTATTTACATGAAAACAAAATTACATATCCTTTATATCTAATCCATATACCAACGACCAAAAACACCTACAAACACTTTCATTCTTCAATTTTCTTCATCTAATTGATCTCTCTCAAGTTCAATCTTCAAGTTCTAAGCGTTCTTCATAGATTCTACAAGTTCTAGTTTCATAAAATCAAGAATACTTCCAAGTTTACTAGCTCACTTCCAATCTTGTAAAGTGATCATCCAACCTCGAGAAATCCTTGTTGTTTACAGTAATATATCATTCTAAATCAAGTTAATACTCATATACAAACTTTGATTCAATTCCTATAACTATAACTATCTTAATTCGAGTGATAATCTTACTTGAACTTGTTTTTTGGTCATGATTCTACTTCAAGAACTTTCAAGCTATCCAAGATCCTTTGAAGCTAGATCATTTCTTGTCACTTCTAGTAGGTTTACCTACTAAACTTGAGGTAGTAATGATGTTCATAACATCATTCGATTCATACATATAAAACTACCTTATTCGAAGATTTGAACATGTAATCACTAGAACATAGTTTAGTTAATTCTAAACTTGTTCACAAACAAAAGTTAATCTGAAAGGACCCGTTCATATACATTATAAATGATTCACAATAGTTGATTACATTGCGAGGTATTTGACCTCTATATGATACATTTTACAAACATTGCATTCTTTTTTAAAAGACAAACTTTCTTTACATCGAAAATTGACAGGCATGCATACCATTTCATAATATTCACTATCCAACTATAAATTGATTTAATAATAATCTTTGATGAACTCAATGACTCGAATGCAACGTTCTTCGAAATATGCTATGAAAGACTCCAAGTAATATCTTTAAAATGAGCAAATGCACAGCGGAAGATTTCTTTAACACCTGAGAATAAACATGCTTTAAAGTGTCAACTAAAAGGTTGGTGAGTTCATTAGTTTATCATAATCATTTATTTCCATCATTTTAATAGACCACAAGAATTTCATTTCCAGTTCTCATAAATATACGTCCCATACATAGAGATAAAAATCATTCATATGGTGAACACCTGATAACCGACATTAACAAGATGCATATATAAGAATATCCCCATCATTCCAGGACACCCTTCGGATATGATATAAATTTCGAAGTACTAAAGCATCCGGTACTTTGGATGGGGTTTGTTAGGCCCAATAGATCTATCTTTAGGATTCCCGTCAATTAGGGTGTCTGTTCCCTAATTCTTAGATTACCAGACTTAATAAAAAAGGGCATATTCGATTTCGATAATTCAACCATAGAATGTAGTTTCAATTACTTGTGTCTATTTTGTAAATCATTTATAAAACCTGCATGTATTCTCATCCCAAAAATATTAGATTTTAAAAGTGGGACTATAACTCACTTTCACAGATTTTTACTTCGTCGAGAAGTAAGACTTGGCCACTGTTGATTCACGAACCTATAACAATATATACATATATATTAAAGTATGTTCAAAATATATTTACAATACTTTTAATATATTTTGATGTTTTAAGTTTATTAAGTCAGCTGTCCTCGTTAGTAACCTACAACTAGTTGTCCACAGTTAGATGTACACAAATAAATCGATAAATATTATCTTGAATCAATCCACGACCCAGTGTATATGTATCTCAGTATTGATCACAACTCAAACTATATATATTTTGGAATCAACCTCAACCCTGTATAGCTAACTCCAACATTCACATATAGAGTGTCTATGGTTGTTCCGAAATATATATAGATGTGTCGACATGATAGGTCGAAACATTGTATACGTGTCTATGGTATCTCAAGATTACATAATATACAATACAAGTTGGTTAAGTTACGGTTGTAATAGATTTGTTACCAATTTTCACGTAGCTAAAATGAGAAAAATTATCCAATCTTGTTTTACCCATAACTTCTTCATTTTAAATCCGTTTTGAGTGAATCAAATTGCTATGGTTTCATATTGAACTCTATTTAATGAATCTAAACAGAAAAAGTATAGGTTTATAGTCGGAAAAATAAGTTACAAGCCGTTTTTGTAAAGGTAGTCATTTCAGTCGAAAGAACGACGTCTAGATGACCATTTTAGAAAACATACTTCCACTTTGAGTTTAACCATAATTTTTGGATATAGTTTCATATTCATAATAAAAATCATTTTCTCAGAATAACAACTTTTAAATCAAAGTTTATCATAGTTTTTAATTAACTAACCCAAAACAGCCCGCGGTGTTACTACGACGGCGTAAATCCGGTTTTACGGTATTTTTCGTGTTTCCAGGTTTTAAATCATTAAGTTAGCATATCATATAGATATAGAACATGTGTTTAGTTAATTTTAAAATTCAAGTTAGAAGGATTAACTTTTGTTTGCGAACAAGTTTAGAATTAACTAAACTATGTTCTAGTGATTACGAGTTTAAACCTTCGAATAAGATAGTTTTATATATATGAATCGAATGATGTTATGAACATCATTAATACCTCAAGTTTAGTAGGTAAACCTACTGGAAGTGACAAGAAATGATCTAGCTTCAAAGGATCTTGGATGGCTTGAAAGTTCTTGAAGTAGGATCATGACACAAAAACAAGTTCAAGTAAGATTTTTACTCGAATTAAGATAGTTTATAGTTATAGAAATTGAATCAAAGTTTGAATATGAATATTACCTTGAATAAGAAAGATAACCTACTGTATATAACAAAGGTTTCTTGATCTTAGATGATTACTTGGAATGGATTAGAAAGCTTGGAAGTAAATTAGTAAACTTGAAGGGATTTTTGAAGTGTTCTTGAAGTGTTCTTCCTATGATGATTATAGCTTGATTCTTGAAGTGATTTTTGATGAAGAGGATGATTAACTACTGGAAAAATATGTTCATAATAGTGTGTGTGTGTGTTGAGAGAGAATTAGAAAGAGAATTGGAAGTGAAATGGAGTGAATGATGAGTGGTAATTGGTGAGTGGTGAGTGGGGTTAAAAGGAGTTCTAGTTAGTTGACTAGCTCATGGTAGAAGTTAAAATTGATTAGTCATACATGACATAATCAAGAGTGGAATCCCATGCTAGTTCCTATTGGTATATACCCATAGTAAGTACGTTTTGAAGCTGTGTATAATACGGGTAAGAATACGACTAGAATTCTTGATGAAAGAAAAGAATGGGAAAGTAACTGTAACCATTTTCGTTAAGTATGAGTGTTTTGATATATGTCTTGAAGTCTTCCAAAAGTATTTTAATACATCTAAATACACTACATGTATATACATTTTAACTGAGTCGTTAATTCATCGTTAGTCGTTACATGTAAGTGTTGTTTTGAAACCTTTAAGTTAACGATCTCAATTAATGTTGTTAACCCATTGTTTATTATATCTAATGAGATGTTAAATTATTATATTATCATGATATTATGATATATTAATATATCTTAATATGATATATATACATTTAAATGTCGTTACAACGATAATCGTTACATATATGTCTCGTTTCGAAATCCTTAAGTTAGTAGTCTTGTTTATATGTATATAACTCATTGTTAATATACTTATGGAGATACTTACTTATCATAATCTCATGTTAACCATATGTATATCCATATATATATCGTCATGTCATTTTTACAAGTTTTAACGTTCGTGAATAGCCGGTCAACTTGGGTGGTCAATTGTCTATATGAAACATATTTCAATTAATCAAGTTTTAACAAGTTTGATTGCTTAACATGTTGGAAACATTTAATCATGTAAATATCAATCTCAATTAATATATATAAACATGGAAAAGTTCGGGTCACTACAGTACCTACCCGTTAAATAAATTTCGTCCCGAAATTTTAAGCTGTTGAAGGTGTTGACGAATCTTCTGGAAATAGATGCGGGTATTTCTTCTTCATCTGATCTTCACGCTCCCAGGTGAACTCGGGTCCTCTACGAGCATTCCATCGAACCTTAACAATTGGTATCTTGTTTTGCTTAAGTCTTTTAACCTCACGATCCATTATTTCGACGGGTTCTTTAATGAATTGGAGTTTTTCGTTGATTTGGATTTCATCTAACAGAATAGTGAGATCTTCTTTAGCAAAACATTTCTTCAAATTCAAGACGTGGAAATTGTTATGTACAGCCGCGAGTTGTTGAGGTAACTCAAGTCGGTAAGCTACTGGTCCGACACGATCAATAATCTTGAATGGTCCAATATACCTTGGATTTAATTTCCCTCGTTTACCAAATCGAACAACGCCTTTCCAAGGTGCAACTTTAAGCATGACCATCTCTCCAATTTCAAATTCTATATCTTTTCTTTTAATGTCAGCGTAGCTCTTTTGTCGACTTTGGGCGGTTTTCAACCGTTGTTGAATTTGGATGATCTTCTCGGTAGTTTCTTGTATAATCTCCGGACCCGTAATCTGTCTATCCCCTACTTCACTCCAACAAATCGGAGACCTGCACTTTCTACCATAAAGTGCTTCAAACGGCGCCATCTCAATGCTTGAATGGTAGCTGTTGTTGTAGGAAAATTCTGCTAACGGTAGATGTCGATCCCAACTGTTTCCGAAATCAATAACACATGCTCGTAGCATGTCTTCAAGCGTTTGTATCGTCCTTTCGCTCTGCCCATCAGTTTGTGGATGATAGGCAGTACTCATGTCTAGACGAGTTCCTAATGCTTGCTGTAATGTCTGCCAGAATCTTGAAATAAATCTGCCATCCCTATCAGAGATAATAGAGATTGGTATTCCATGTCTGGAGACGACTTCCTTCAAATACAGTCGTGCTAACTTCTCCATCTTGTCATCTTCTCTTATTGGCAGGAAGTGTGCTGATTTGGTGAGACGATCAACTATTACCCAAATAGTATCAAAACCACTTGCAGTCCTTGGCAATTTAGTGATGAAATCCATGGTAATGTTTTCCCATTTCCATTCTGGGATTTCGGGTTGTTGAAGTAGACCTGATGGTTTCTGATGCTCAGCTTTGACCTTAGAACACGTCAAACATTCTCCTACGTATTTAGCAACATCGGCTTTCATACTCGGCCACCAAAAATGTTTCTTGAGATCCTTGTACATCTTTCCCGTTCCAGGATGTATTGAGTATATGGTTTTATGAGCTTCTCTAAGTACCATTTCTCTCATATCTCCAAATTTTGGTACCCAAATCCTTTCAGCCCTATACCGGATTCCGTCTTCCCGAATATTAAGATGCTGCTCTGATCCTTTGGGTATTTCATCCTTTAAATTTCCTTCTTTTAAAACTCCTTGTTGCGCCTCCTTTATTTGGGTAGTAAGGTTATTATGAATCATTATATTCAGAGATTTTACTTGAATGGGTTCTCTGTCCTTCCTGCTCAAGGCATCAGCTACCACATTTGCCTTCCCCGGCTGGTAACGAATCTCAAAGTCGTAATCATTCAACAATTCAATCCACCTACGCTGCCTCATATTCAGTTGTTTCTGATTAAATATGTGTTGAAGACTTTTGTGGTCGGTATATATAATACTTTTGACCCCATATAAGTAGTGCTTCCAAGTCTTTAATGCAAAAACAACCGCGCCTAATTCCAAATCATGCGTCGTATAATTTTGTTCGTGAATCTTCAATTGTCTAGACGCATAAGCAATCACCTTCGTTCGTTGCATTAATACACAACCGAGACCTTGCTTTGATGCGTCACAATAAATCACAAAATCATCATTCCCTTCAGGCAATGACAATATAGGTGCCGTAGTTAGTTTTTTCTTCAATAACTGAAACGCTTTCTCTTGTCCATC
The DNA here is from genome assembly GCF_046630445.1 of Rutidosis leptorrhynchoides. Taxonomy (NCBI): domain Eukaryota; kingdom Viridiplantae; phylum Streptophyta; class Magnoliopsida; order Asterales; family Asteraceae; genus Rutidosis; species Rutidosis leptorrhynchoides. Next base: position 303,697,775 of record NC_092335.1, on the reverse strand, counting down.
ATTCCATTCAAATTTCTTCCCTTTATGCGTTAATACAGTCAAGGGTTTTGCTATTCTAGAAAAGTCTTGGATGAACCTTCTGTAGTAACCAGCTAGTCCTAAAAACTGGCGTATGTGTTTCGGAGTTTTCGGGGTTTCCCACTTTTCAACAGTTTCTATCTTTGCCGGATCCACCTTAATACCTTCTTTGTTCACTATGTGACCGAGGAATTGAACTTCTTCCAACCAAAATGCACACTTTGAAAACTTAGCGTACAATTCTTCCTTCCTCAATACTTCTAACACCTTTCTCAAATGTTCACCGTGTTCTTGGTCATTCTTTGAGTAAATAAGTATGTCATCAATGAAAACAATGACAAACTTGTCAAGGTATGGTCCACACACTCGGTTCATAAGGTCCATGAACACAGCTGGTGCATTAGTTAAACCAAACGGCATGACCATAAACTCGTAATGACCGTAACGTGTTCTGAAAGCAGTTTTTGGAATATCATCCTCCTGTCACCCGCATTTGATGATACCCGCAACGTAAGTCAATCTTTGAATAAACAGACGAGCCTTGTAGTTGATCAAATAAGTCGTCGATTCTCGGTAGTGGGTAGCGGTTCTTAATGGTAAGTTTGTTCAACTCTCGATAGTCGATACACAACCTGAATGTACCATCTTTCTTCTTGACAAACAAAATAGGAGCTCCCCACGGTGATGTGCTTGGTTGAATGAAACCACGCTCTAAAAGTTCTTGTAATTGGCTTTGCAGTTCTTTCATCTCGCTGGGTGCGAGTCTGTAAGGAGCACGAGCTATTGGTGCAGCTCCTGGAACAAGATCTATTTGAAATTCAACGGATCGATGTGGGGGTAATCCCGGTAATTCTTTCGGAAATACATCGGGAAATTCTTTTGCGACGGGAACATCATTGATGCTCTTTTCTTCAGTTTGTACTTTCTCGACGTGTGCTAGAACAGCATAGCAACCTTTTCTTATTAGTTTTTGTGCCTTCAGGTTACTAATAAGATTTAACTTTGCGTTGCTCTTTTCTCCGTACACCATTAAAGGTTTTCCTTTTTCTCGTATAATGCGAATTGCATTTTTGTAACAAACGATCTCTGCTTTCACTTCTCTCAACCAGTCCATACTGATTATCACATCAAAACTCCCTAACTCTACTGGTATCAAGTCAATCTTAAATGTTTCGCTAACCAGTTTAATTTCTTGATTCCGACATATATTATCTGCTGAAATTAATTTACCATTTGCTAATTCGAGTAAAAATTTACTATCCAAAGGCGTCAATGGACAACCTAATTTAGCACAAAAATCTTTACTCATATAGCTTCTATCCGCACCCAAATCAAATAAAACGTAAGCAGATTTATTGTCAATAAGAAACGTACCCGTAACAAGCTCCGGGTCTTCCTGTGCCTCTGCCGCATTAATATTGAAAACTCTTCCGCGGCCTTGTCCATTCGTGTTCTCCTGGTTCGGGCAATTTCTAATAATGTGGGCCGGTTTTCCACATTTATAACAAACTACATTAGCATAACTTGCTCCGACACTACTTCCTCCGCCATTACTCGTTCTGACACCATTTGTTCCTTTCGTTCTATTAACCCCTGGTCCGTAGACCTCACACTTCGCCGCGCTATGACCATTTCTTTTACACTTGTTGAAAAATTTAGTGCAGAACCCCGAGCGATACTTTTCACACCTTTGGCATAGCTGCTTCTGATTGTTGTTTTTGTTGCGGTTATTATTGTTGTTGGGATGGGATGATTGTTGTAGTTCCTGCTGTTGTTGTTGTTGTTGTTGTTGTTGTTGTTGTTGTTGTTGTTGTTGTTGTTGTTGTTGTTGTTGGGCCGTTTGTTGTAGTTGCGATTGATTTTGCGATTGTTAGGATAATTGTTGCGATTATTGTTGTAATTGCTGTTGTTGTTGTATTGGTGATTCTTATCACCGTTTTCCTCCCACTTTCTTTTGACTTGCTTCACATTGGCCTCTTCAGCAGTCTGTTCTTTAATTCTTTCTTCAATCTGGTTCACTAGTTTGTGAGCCATTCTACATGCCTGTTGTATGGAGGCGGGCTCGTGTGAACTTATATCTTCTTGGATTCTTTCCGGTAATCCTTTCACAAACGCGTCGATCTTCTCTTCCTCATCTTCGAATGCTCCCGGACACAATAGGCACAATTCTGTGAATCGTCTTTCGTACGTGGTAATATCAGATCCTTGGGTTCGTAACCCTCTAAGTTCTGTCTTGAGCTTATTGACCTCGGTTCTGGGACGGTACTTCTCGTTCATCAAGTGCTTGAATGCTGACCACGGTAGTACGTACGCATCGTCTTGTCCCACTTGCTCTAGATAGGTATTCCACCATGTTAACGCAGAACCTGTGAAGGTATGCGTAGCGTACTTTACTTTGTCCTCTTCAGTACACTTACTTATGGAAAACACCGATTCGACCTTCTCGGTCAACCGTTTCAATCAGATCGGTCCTTCGGTTCCATCAAATTCTAAAGGTTTGCAGGCAGTGAATTCTTTGTAGGTGCATCCTACACGATTTCCTGTACTGCTAGATCCAAGGTTATTGTTGGTATGTAGCGCAGCCTGTACTGCGGCTATGTTTGAAGCTAGAAAAGTACGGAATTCCTCTTCATTCATATTCACGGTGTGTCGAGTAGTCGGTGCCATTTCCTTCAAAATAGTCAAATGGAACAAGTTAATCATACAGAATATTAAAAGTAGTTAATAGTATTTCGTAGCATAATATGAACTCATTTATAAAAGCTTTTTCTTCATATTAGCGTTTTATAAGTTTAAATTCGGGTAGTACCTACCCGTTAAGTTCATACTTAGTAGCTAATATACAATTCAACTACTACAATTCTATATGAAAAACTGATTATAATAATATTTCGCGTTCAAACTTTTATACAATATTTTACAAACTTACAATACCGCTTATTTTACATAAAGCATGATATATAGCACACAATAACTTTGATACAAGATAGTTGTGAAGATAATTCTAGCTAGTACACAAGTCGTTCAGCAAAGGCAATAAAGACACGTAATTCATACGTCCAGAAACAAGTCATGCATTCTGGTTTTACTAGGACTACTTCCCATCCTTGGTCTTGTGGAACATAACCGTTATGGCCGTTGATAAGACAGCGTGTTGTAACATCGTCAAAGGGACGAGGGTTACGTAATGTCCAACAGTCCCGTAACAATCTAAAAACCTCATTTTTTACCCCAATTACCGACTCCGTCACTTGTGGGAACGTTTTGTTTAATAGTTGTAGCCCGATGTTCTTGTTCTCACTTTGGTGAGAAGCGAACATTACTAATCCGTAAGCATAACATGCTTCTTTATGTTGCATGTTAGCCGCTTTTTCTAAATCACGAAGTCCAATATTCGGATATATTGAGTCAAAATAATTTCTTAACCCATTGCGTAAAATAGCATTTGGGTTCCCCGCAATATATGCGTCAAAGTAAACAAATCGTAACTTATGGATTTCCCAATGTGATATCCCCCATCTTTCGAACGAAAGCCTTTTATAAACCAAGGCATTCTTGGAAAGTTCTTCGAATGTCTTACAAACTGATCTCGCCTTAAATAGTTGTGCCGAAGAATTCTGACCGACTCTAGACAAGATTTCATCAATCATGTCTCCGGGTAGGTCTCTTAAAATATTGGGTTGTCTATCCATTTTGTGTTTTTATACTGTAAAATAGACAAGAGTTAGATTTATAAAAAAAATACTTATTAATACAAGCAATTTTTACATATATCATAAAGCATAAGCACACTATATTACTTATATTACACCACACGAATACAACTATCTTATTCCGACTCGCTTGTTTCTTCTTTTTCGGTTTTGGTTCGTTTTGCCAAGTTTCTAGGGATATATGATGTTCCCCTAATACGAGCCGTCGTTATCCACATTGGTTTAGAAAAACCTGGTGGTTTAGAGGTTCCCGGGTCATTGTTACAACTTAAGGACTTCGGGGGTTGACGATACATATAAAGTTCATCGGGGTTGGAATTAGATTTCTCTATTTTTATGCCCTTTCCCTTATTATTTTCTTTTGCTTTTTTAAATTCAGTTGGGGTAATTTCTATAACATCATCGGAATTCTCGTCAGAATCCGATTCATCGGAGAATTGGTAATCCTCCCAATATTTTGCTTCCTTAGCGGAAACACCATTGACCATAATTAACCTTGGTCGGTTGGTTGAGGATTTTCTTTTACTTAACCGTTTTATTATTTCCCCCACCGGTTCTATTTCTTCATCCGGTTCCGATTCTTCTTCCGATTCCGATTCTTCTTCCGGTTCCGACTCTTCTTCCGGTTCCTCTTCGGGAACTTGTGAATCAGTCCACGAATCATTCCAATTTACATTTGACTCTTCATTATTATTAGGTGAGTCAATTGGACTAGTTCTAGAGGTAGACATCTATCACATAATATCAAACGCGTTAAGAGATTAATATATCACATAATATTCACATGTTAAAAATATATAGTTTCCAACAAAATTTGTTAAGCAATCATTTTTCAAGTAAACACGGTCGAAGTCCAGACTCACTAATGCATCCTAACAAACTAGATAAGACACACTAATGCAAAATTCTGGTTCTCTAAGACCAACGCTCTGATACCAACTGAAATGTCCAGTTCTTATTGATTAAAAACGTTCCATATTAATTGATTTCGTTGCGAGGTTTTGACCTCTATATGAGACGTTTTTCAAAGACTGCATTCATTTTTAAAACAAACCATAACCTTTATTTCATAAATAAAGGTTTAAAAAGTTTTACGTAGATTATCAAATAATGATAATCTAAAATATCCTATTTACACACGACCATTACATAATGGTTTACAATACAAATATGTTACATCGAAATCAGTTTCTTGAATGCAGTTTTTACACAATATCATACAAACGTGGACTCCAAATCTTGTCCTTATTTTAGTATGCAACAGCGGAAGCTCTTAATATTCACCTGAGAATAAACATGCTTTAAACGTCAACAAAAATGTTGGTGAGTTATAGGTTTAACCTATATATATCAAATCGTAACAATAGACCACAAGATTTCATATTTCAATACACATCCCATACATAGAGATAAAAATTATTCATATGGTGAACACCTGATAACCGACATTAACAAGATGCATATATAAGAATATTCCCATCATTCCGGGACACCCTTCGGATATGATATAAATTTCGAAGTACTAAAGCATCCGGTACTTTGGATGGGGTTTGTTAGGCCCAATAGATCTATCTTTAGGATTCGCGTCAATTAGGGTGTCTGTTCCCTAATTCTTAGATTACCAGAATTAATAAAAAGGGGCATATTCGATTTCGATAATTCAACCATAGAATGTAGTTTCACGTACTTGTGTCTATTTTGTAAATCATTTATAAAACCTGCATATATTCTCATCCCAAAAATATTAGATTTTAAAAGTGGGACTATAACTCACTTTCACAGATTTTTACTTCGTCGAGAAGTAAGACTTGGCCACTGTTGATTCACGAACCTATAACAATATATACATATATATTAAAGTATGTTCAAAATATATTTACAACACTTTTAATATATTTTGATGTTTTAAGTTTATTAAGTCAGCTGTCCTCGTTAGTAACCTACAACTAGTTGTCCACAGTTAGATGTACAGAAATAAATCGATAAATATTTTCTTGAATCAATCCACGACCCAGTGTATACGTATCTCAGTATTGATCACAACTCAAACTATATATATTTTGGAATCAACCTCAACCCTGTATAGCTAACTCCAACATTCACATATAGAGTGTCTATGGTTGTTCCGAAATATATATAGATGTGTCGACATGATAGGTCGAAACATTGTATACGTGTCTATGGTATCTCAAGATTACATAATATACAATACAAGTTGGTTAAGTTATGGTTGTAATAGATTTGTTACCAATTTTCACGTAGCTAAAATGAGAAAAATTATCCAATCTTGTTTTACCCATAACTTCTTCATTTTAAATCCGTTTTGAGTGAATCAAATTGCTATGGTTTCATATTGAACTCTATTTTATGAATCTAAACAGAAAAAGTATAGGTTTATAGTCAGAAAAATAAGTTACAAGTCGTTTTTGTAAAGGTAGTCATTTCAGTCGAAAGAACGACGTCTACATGACCATTTTAGAAAACATACTTCCACTTTGAGTTTAACCATAATTTTTGGATATAGTTTCATGTTCATAATAAAAATTATTTTCTCAGAATAACAACTTTTAAATCAAAGTTTATCATAGTTTTTAATTAATTAACCCAAAACAGCCCGCGGTGTTACTACGACGGCGTAAATCCGGTTTTACGGTGTTTTTCGTGTTTCCAGGTTTTAAATCATTAAGTTAGCATATAATATAGATATAGAACATGTGTTTAGTTAATTTTAAAAGTCAAGTTAGAAGGATTAACTTTTGTTTGCGAACAAGTTTAGAATTAACTAAACTATGTTCTAGTGATTACGAGTTTAAACCTTCGAATAAGATAGTTTTATATATATGAATCGAATGATGTTATGAACATCATTACTACCTCAAGTTTAGTAGGTAAACCTACTGGAAGTGACAAGAAATGATCTAGCTTCAAAGGATCTTGGATGGCTTGAAAGTTCTTGAAGTAGGATCATGACACAAAAACAAGTTCAAGTAAGATTTTTACTCGAATTAAGATAGTTTATAGTTATAGAAATTGAATCAAAGTTTGAATATGAATATTACCTTGAATAAGAAAGATAAACTACTGTATATAACAAAGGTTTCTTGATCTTAGATGATTACTTGGAATGGATTAGAAAGCTTGGAAGTAAATTAGTAAACTTGAAGGGATTTTTGAAGTGTTCTTGAAGTGTTCTTCCTATGATGATTATAGCTTGATTCTTGAAGTGATTTTTGATGAAGATGACGATTAACTACTGGAAAAATACGTTCATAATAGTGTGTGTGTGTGTGTTGAGAGAGAATTAGAAAGAGAATTGGAAGTGAAATGGAGTGAATGATGAGTGGTAATTGGTGAGTGGGGTTAAAAGGAGTTCTAGTTAGTTGACTAGCTCATGGTAGAAGTTAAAATTGATTAGTCATACATGACATAATCAAGAGTGGAATCCCATGCTAGTTCCTATTGGTATATACCAATAGTAAGTACGTTTTGAAGCTGTGTATAATACGGGTAAGAATACGACTAGAATTCTTGATGAAAGAAAAGAATGGGAAAGTAACTGTAACCATTTTCGTTAAGTATGAGTGTTTTGATATATGTCTTGAAGTCTTCCAAAAGTATTTTAATACATCTAAATACACTACATGTATATACATTTTAATTGAGTCGTTAAGTCATCGTTAGTCGTTATATGTAAGTGTTGTTTTGAAACCTTTAAGTTAACGATCTCAATTAATGTTGTTAACCCATTGTTTATTATATCTAATGAGATGTTAAATTATTATATTATCATGATATTATGATATATTAATATATCTTAATATGATATATATACATTTAAATGTCGTTACAACGATAATCGTTACATATATGTCTCGTTTCGAAATCCTTAAGTTAGTAGTCTTGTTTATATGTATATAACTCATTGTTAATATATTTATGGAGATACTTACTTATCATAATCTCATGTTAACCATATGTATATCCATATATATATCGTCATGTCGTTTTTACAAGTTTTAACGTTCGTGAATCGCCGGTCAACTTGGGTGGTCAATTGTCTATATGAAACATATTTCAATTAATCAAGTCTTAACAAGTTTGATTGCTTAACATGATGGAAACATTTAATCATATAAATATCAATCTCAATTAATATATATAAACATGGAAAAGTTCGGGTCACTACACTTAATGACACCAAGGGAAAGGGTATTGGATATAGTTCTGCATCTCCTCCTTTTCAGAACACATTTGTTAATGCAAACGTAGTTGACAGTCTACCAGAAGATTGTATTCCTCCTAGTTATGAAGATTATGTTGAAAAGAATAAAAAATGTAGTTTAACTAAGAATACAACTTCTGATAATACTGATGAAGGTGCTATAGATCATGAGGAAGATAGGAAAACTGGGTTAGGAGATAACTCTAAGACAAGTAGAGTTAGAACACCGAAAGGTCCTGTTAAAATTTTAAGAAATCTTAAATTTGCTAACAGACCAGTTCCTCCTGTTACACCTAAGCCTGTTCCAAGAAATAAAACAAATGATTCTCATGTATTAGTAAGAACACAAGATTCGTCATCTTCAAACTCTAATAACGTGTATGAATTTAGAGGACATAGGGAGTTTCGTCAATGTTTTAGTTGTGCTATTTTTGGACATATTGCTGCAAATTGTCCTAGAAGATATAGATCACCCAGATAGAAGATTGACCTCACATATGATGATCATAGATCATCTTATGCTCATAAAACTGGTTCACCTATTAATGATGAAGTTCATGTTAAAAATCATATGACAATTGTTTTCTATGGAGAGTATAAGAGAAAGAACTTCAATAGGTCAATTTCTCCTATGAAGATTAAGGTTCTTAAACAGGATACTGAGGCAATAGTTGCCAAATCAAGTGATCATAGTAGAGCTTTTGAACCAAAGGCACGATCGCCTTCGCAAAAAGCTAGTCGTCGAAAATACTTTTCTCGTACCAGACCATGAGTGAATCGCTCTGAAAATGAGCAAAATGTGAAAAACCAGAAGAACAATATTGCTACTTCTAAACTATCTAAGTTTACGGTTTCTAATGATGAGATTCCACCGGACTCAAATGGGAAATGGATGGAAGTTCAAGCTATGGGTGTTAATGGACAACCTACTGCCGTCCGGGCGTGGGTTCCCATTATCAATTAATTTTCTTAATGTGATATGCAGGGGACCAGGGTACTTGCAAACAACACCTGGATAAGTGGATAGCGGCACTTTGAGATATATGACTGGACAGCTATCTCTTCTTTTGGATGTACACCCAATTAAGGGAGGTTATGTAGCATTTGCTGGAGATAAAGGAGGTCACATTTCTGCTCAAGGTTTATTGAAGAATGAAAAAGTTAGTTTCGACAAAGTGAACTATTGTCAAGAGCTTGCAAACAATTTGTTGTCGGTTTCACAAATCTGTGAAAAATCTTTCAAAGTAGCATTTGATGACGGATTCTGCCACATTTTGAAGCCAGAGTTTGTGATTCCTCATGAAATGATTTTGATGAAGGCTCCTAGACAAGCTGATTTATATATGCTAGATATGAATGTTGCTACTTTAACTGCTGAACATCATCAAGCTTTTGTTTCTAAAGCGACTGAACAAGATTCTATTACTTGGGACAAACGCATGGGTCATTTAAGTTTTCAGAAATTTAATCACCTTGTCCACAAAAATCTTGTAGAAGGTGTTGATCTTCGATCGTTTCAGATTCTAGGAACATGTGTTCCGTGTAAGAAGGGTAAGCAAAGCAAGAAAGCTTATAAGCTGGAGAAATATAATCCAATCTCTGCTCCACTTAAATTGTTACATATGGATCTTTTCGGTCCAATTCATTTTGAAAGCATTGATGGAAGTAAGTATTGTCTGGTTGTAACTGATGATTATTCAAGATTTTCTTGAGTAATGTTTTTGAAAGAGAAGTCCGATACGTTTGAGAACTTAAAAGTGCTAATCAATCGATTAGAGACAGGTTTCAATTTAAAGGTAAGAAAGATTCATTGCGACAACGGTACAGAATTCAAGAATCAGTATCTTGCAGGTTTCTGTGTTGAAAAGGGTATCAATATGCAGTTCAGTTCTGCATACGCTCGTCAGATGAATGGTGTTGCTGAAAGAAATAATAGGGTATTGATAGAGATAACTAGAACAATGCTAGCAGATTCATCGTTACCTGTTCATTTTTGGAGTGAAGCTGTTGCAAATGCGTGTTACACTATGAATCGAGTTCTGACTGTTAAACGACTGGGTAAAACTTGCTTTGAGCTATTGCATGGGATAAAACCATCTTTGAAGCATCTAGAACCATTTGGTGCACCGTGTACCATCTTGAAGAGAAAACCAGGAAGTAAGTTCAATTCAAAAGTGGTTACTGAGTATTTCTTGGGTATAGTTCTCCTAATAAGCGAGTTTTCAACAATGAGACAAGATGTGTTAAAGAATGGTCTGAAGTTGATGTCCAGAGGAATCATACAAAGAGTGCTTCTAAGAGTCATCCTTGGATTTATAATTATGATGAGCTAATTGACTCATTCAATCTTGCTCCAGATCAGACGGAGAATGAAGTTGAGTTACAAATGCTGTTTGATTTACAAAATGAACCAGAAGTATCTGCATCTACACCTGTTGGTCCCTTGATTAACAACATGAGTATTGTAGAGGGGGGTGGGGAGGGGGTGAATACAATTTCTTTTAATTTCTTTTAATTAACTAACCAATGATGAGTGGTAATTGGTGAGTGGTGAGTGGGGTTAAAAGGAGTTCTAGTTAGTTGACTAGCTCATGGTAGAAGTTAAAATTGATTAGTCATACATGACATAATCAAGAGTGGAATCCCATGCTAGTTCCTATTGGTATATACCCATAGTAAGTACGTTTTGAAGCTGTGTATAATACGGGTAAGAATACGACTAGAATTCTTGATGAAAGAAAAGAATGGGAAAGTAACTGTAACCATTTTCGTTAAGTATGAGTGTTTTGATATATGTCTTGAAGTCTTCCAAAATTATTTTAATACATCTAAATACACTACATGTATATACATTTTAACTGAGTCGTTAAGTCATCGTTAGTCGTTACATGTAAGTATTGTTTTGAAACATTTAAGTTAACGATCTTAATTAATGTTGTTAACCCATTGTTTATTATATATAATGAGATGTTAAATTATTATATTATCATGATATTATGATATATTAATATATCTTAATATGATATATATACATTTAAATGTCGTTACAACGATAATCGTTACATATATGTCTCGTTTCGAAATCCTTAAGTTAGTAGTCTTGTTTATATGTATATAACTCATTGTTAATATACTTATGGAGATACTTACTTATCATAATATCATGTTAACCATATGTATATCCATATATATATATCGTCATGTCGTTTTTACAAGTTTTAACGTTCGTGAATCGCCGGTCAACTTGGGTGGTCAATTGTCTATATGAAACATATTTCAATTAATCAAGTCTTAACAAGTTTGATTGCTTAACATGTTGGAAACATTTAATCATGTAAATATCAATCTCAATTAATATATATAAACATGGAAAAGTTCGGGTCACTACATAACGAACCCCATCCAAAGTACCGGATGCTTTAGTACTTCGAATTCGTTTTTATCATGTCCGAAGGATTTCCTGGAATGATAGGGGATATTCTTATATGCATCTTGTTAATGTCGGTTACCAGGTGTTCACTTTATGAATGAATTTTATCTCTATGTATGGGATGTATATTGAAATATGAAATCTTGTGGTCTATTATTATGATTTGATAAAATGTAGGTTAAACCTATAACTCACCAACATTTTTGTTGACGCTTAAAGCATGTTTATTCTCAGGTGATTATTAAGAGCTTCCGCTATTGCATACTAAAATAGGGACAAGATTTAGAGTCCATGCTTGTATGATATTATGTAAAAGCTGCATTCAAGAAACTTATTTTTGATGTAATATATTCTTATTGTAAACCATTATGTAATGGTCGCGTGTAAACTGTATATTTTAGATTATCATTATTTGATAATCTACGTAATGCTTTTTAAACCTTTATAGATAAAATAAAGGTTATGGCTGTTTTAAAAATGAATGCAGCCTTTGAAAAACGTCTCATATAGAGGTCAAAACCTCGCGACGAAATCAATTAATATGGAACATTTATAATCAATATGAACGGGACATTTCATTATCACCGAAGGAATAGCAGCTACTATGGCAGCAAATGCTAATGCTAATGCGAATAATAACAATCAGGTAGGATGCTCCCACAAAACGTTCATGGCAAGTTGTCCACAGGAATTCAGTGGTACAGAAGGACCCATAGGACTTACCCATTGGTTCGAGAAAATCGAGTCTATTTTTAGGGTTAGCCGAGTCCGAGAGGAGGACAAGGTTAGTTTTGCTAGCTGCACTCTTAAGGATAGTGCATTGACCTGGTGGAACAACTTGGTTAACAGTTTATGAAATGATGTGGCTTATGGTTTAACTTGGAATAATTTCAAAGAAAGAATGATCACCCGTTATCGTCCCCGGGGTGAGCTTAAGAAATTATAGGTTGAAATTAAGAACTTGAAAATGAAGGGCACCGAATTAGATGCCTACGAGCAAAGGTTCTCCGAGTTGACATTGTTGTGTCCTAATGTTTATGCGGATGAGAATCTTAAGATTGAAGCTTACATTGATGGGTTATCTGAGAAAATCGAGCATAGGGTCGAGTCTAGTGAGCCCCAGACTATTGAGGCCGCGATGTCTATGGCTCATAAGTTGAATGATAAAATCTTGAGAAGAAGCAAGGCTGCTGTAACCGAACCCAGTGAAGAGACTATTAAGAAAGCTGATAATGGGAAGAAAAAGTGGGATAATAACCGCAATCAAAGCTAAAGTCAGCAGAAAAAGTAGGATACTTCTGGTTCGAATAACCGCAGTCAGCGTTTGTGTCCTCGATGTTACGAAGCTCATGATGGTTACTGTACCGTTACTTGTAAGAGGTGTTCCAAGTAGGGACACATTGCTAAGGATTGTACGGTGCTTCTGCCGGGTTCTGCTACTCCTGCTGCAGGTGGTAATAATGGTATTAATGTTGGTAATAGAGGTGGGAATGGTAATGGTAGTGGGAAGCCGAATAATGGTGGTAATCCAAGAGTTTGTTACGAGTGTGGAAAGCCGGGGCATTTCCGTGATGCATGTCCCAACCAGAAGACTGCAGAGACTACACGTGGTAGAGCATTCAACATTAACACCAGGGATGCTGAGGAAGATCCTAAACTTGTTACGGGTACGTTCTCGGTCAACGATTTATCAGTTTATGTACTATTTGATTCAGGGGCTGATTTGAGTTTTCTGTCGAGTAAATTAAGTCCAAAAATCAAAACACCGTTAACTCCTTTAGACAATACTTATGTTGTTGAAATAGCTAATGGTAAGGTGCTTACTACTAAGACTGTGTATCGTAATTGTAACATAAATTTGGCTGGTAGAGATTTTGAGGTAGATTTGGTATCGATTGAACTTGGTAGTTTTGACATTGTTATTGGGATGGATTGGTTATCTGCGAATCATGCGGAGATTGTGTGTTATGATAAATCTATTCGTATTACTAATGTGGTTGGAGAGCCGCTGATGGTTTTTGGAGATAAGAAATGCAGACAGTTAAATCTTATTAGCTGTTTGAAAGTTCTAAAACATCTTCGCAAGGGCTGTCATGCTATTCTGGCCCATGTTGTTGATTCCGATAAAGAAACGAAGAGTGTTGGTGATGTTCATATTGTTAGAGATTTTCTCGAGGTATTTCCTGAAGATTTACCTGGCCTTCCACCGCAACGCGCGGTAGAATTTCAAATTGATCTTATTCCCAGTGCTGCTCCTGTAGCACGTGCTACTTACCGACTTGCGCCTTACGAACTTCAAGAATTGTCAAGTCAACTCCGTGAGTTGTTGGACAAAGGTTTCATTCATCCTAGTTCGTCCCCTTGGGGAGCTCCTGTTCTGTTTGTTAAGAAGAAGGATGGTTTATTCCGTTTGTGCATTGATTATTGTGAGTTGAACAAGCTTACTATTAAAAACCGTTACCCCCTTCTGAGAATTGATGATCTGTTCGATCAGCTTTAGGGTTCATCTGTTTATTCAAAAATCAATCTTCATTCCGGCTATCATCAGTTGCGTGTTAAAGAATCTGATGTTTCGAAAACTGCTTTTCGCACCTGTTACGGTCACTTTGAGTTTCTTGTTATGCCGTTCGGATTGACAAATGCACCTGCTGTGTTCATGGACCTCATGAACCATGTGTGTAGACCCTATCTGGACAAGTTCGTTATTGTGTTCATCGACGACTTCCTTATTTATTCGAAGAGTGATGAAGAGCACGAAGAACATTTGAAGTTAGTGCTCGATCTGTTAAGAAAAGAAGAGTTGTACGCTAAGTTCTCTAAGTGTGCATTCTGGTTACGAGAAGTTCAATTCTTTGGACATATTGTTAGTAAACAAGGGATACAAGTTGATCCTGCTAAGATTGAGGCGATTGAAAAGTGGGAAATTCCGAAAACTCCTACTCAGATTCGTCAGTTCCTGGATTAGCAGGTTACTATAGAAGGTTCATTCAAGATTTCTTTCGTATAGCGAAACCTTTGACTGCTTTAACGTATAAAGGGAAGAAGTATGAGTGGAAGGATGAACAAGAGACTGCTTTTCAGATTTTAAAGAAGAAGTTGACTACCGCTCCGATATTGTCACTACCTGAGGGTAATGATGATTTTGTTGTTTATTGTGATGCTTCGCGTCAAGTCTTTGGTTGTGTTTTGATGCAACGAAAGAAAGTTATTATGTACGCGTCACATCAATTGAAGATTCACGAACAGAACTATACAACTCATGATTTAGAGTTGGGGGCCGTTGTTTGTATGAGGTTAAGAGTACTGTGTACACAGATCACAAAAGTCTTCAACACATCCTCGATCAGAAACAGTTGAACATGAGACAACGAAGATGGATTGAGACGTTGAATGATTACGATTGTGAATTTTTATATCATCCGGGTAAGGCCAATGTTGTGGCGGATGCATTGAGTCGTAAAGAAAGGGCTGAACCTCGCAGGTTTAGGGACTTGAATATGACAATTAGAACAAACCTCGCAAGGCAGATTCTTGAGGCACAACAAGAAGCCTTAAAGGAAGAGAATTTTGTGAAAGAGAACGTAAAAGGTATGGCTAAGAAATTTGAGGTACGAGCAGATAGTACTAGATACTTTGCGGGACGTCTTTGGATTCTGAAGTTTGGTAAACTGTGACAACTTGTGTTAGATGAGGCTCATAAGTCTAGGTAATCTATTCATCCTGGTTCAGGAAAGATGTATCATGATCTTAAGGAGCTGTATTGGTGGCCAAATTTGAAAGGTGATGTGGCTTCTTATGTGGCTAAGTGTTTGACCTGTGCTAAGGTTAAAGCTGAACATCAAAAACCGTCTGGACTTTTGGTGCAACATGAGATTCCCTAGTGGAAGTGGAAAGGAATTACGATGGATTTTATTACTAAGTTACTAAGGATAGCTTTCATAACCCGTCCTAATCCATCTGGACGAAGTCCATATCGATTATAAACGATTCACAATAGTTGATTTCATCGCGAGGTTCATGACCTCTATATGATATATTTTACAAACATTGCATTCGTTTTTCGAAAGACAAACTTTCTTTACATCAAAAGTTGACGACATGCATGCCATTTCATAATACATCCAACCATAATTGACTTAATAATAATCTTGATGAACTCGACGACTCGAATGCAACGTCTTTTGAAATATGTCATGAATGACTCCAAGTAATATCTCTAATATGAGCAAATGCACAGCGGAAGATTTCTTTCGTACCTGAGAATAAACATGCTTTAAAGTGTCAACCAAAAGGTTGGTGAGTTCATTAGTTTAATATAAATAATCATTTCCATCATTTTAATAGACCACAAGATTTCATTTTCAGTTCTCATAAATATATGTCCCATACATAGAGACAAAAATAATCATTCATATGGATTGAACACCTGGTAACCGACATTCACAATATGCATATAAGAATATCCCCATCATTCCGGGATCCTCCTTCGGACATGATATAAATTTCGAAGTACTAAAGCACCCGGTACTTTGGATGGGGCTTGTTGGGCCCAATAGATCTATCTTTAGGATTCGCGTCAATTAGGGTGTCTGTTCCCTAATTCTTAGATTACCAGACTAAAAAGGGGCATATTCGGTTTAATAATCCAGCCATAGAATGTAGTTTCGATTACTTGTGTCTATTTCGTAAAACAGTTATAAAAGCAGCACATGTATTCTCAGTCCCAAAAATATATATTGCAAAAGCATTTAAAAAGGAAGCAAATGAAACTCACTATAATGTATTTTGTAGTAAAAATACATATGATGACATTGAACAATGCAGGGTTGGCCTCAGATTCACGAACCTATAAATGAGAATACTATTAAATGACAATCATAATAACAATACTATTAAATGATCATAAATTCTTATTTTAGTAATAATAATAGTAATATATATATATATATATATATATATATATACACACCTATATATATTTATAGTAATATATATATATATATATATATATATATATATATATATATATATTTATAGTAATTTATTTATTCTATATCTTATTTTATATTTTTAATTATAATGATTAAATTGTATTATTTCAATTCATTATATATATATATATATACTTTTGTTATATATATATATATATATATATATATATATATATATATATATATATATATATATATATATATATATATATATACTTAAACACAATTGTTCATGAATCGACGGGCATAGTCAAAAGGTAATTGAATATATGAACATAGTTCTAAAATATTCGAGACTTAACATTACAGACTTTACTTATCGTATTGGAAACATATAAAGATTAAGTTTAAATTTGGTCGGAAATCTCCGGGTCGTCACAGTACCTACCCGTTAAAGAAATTTCGTCCCGAAATTTGAGTGAGGTCATCATGGCTAACAATAAAAATGTTTTCCTGGCGAATATGAGTGGTAAATAGAGTTTTATCATTACCGAGAAATATAGATTAAACGATTCGGTTACTTGAAGCGTATGAGTGAAGCTATCGCAAAAGATTGAAATAGGAAAAGTAAAGATTCGTCTTAACTTTTGACAGAGTCAGGGTTGAATTTAGAAAATAATATTCGTCCTATCTTTTGACATTGTCTCGGTTGAATTCCGGAATTCAAGGGGTTTAACAAAAATCTTCGAAATCTAAAAGATTTGATTCTTCGGCGAATAAGGAAATTAAGATCTCTGTAATTAACTATGGTTATATGCCTCGATTACTCTGTCTGATATTTCCATTATAAGTTAAGCTCTTCCGTTCCATTATTCTCACCATTCCTATACTTTCTTTCTTAGTTCATACATCCAAAAGATTGTGAAAATGCTTAATCCGGTTCTAATCCTTGATATTTTCCTAATTATCATTTCTGTCATCCTTCTTTTCAATCTTCCACCAGAAGAATCTGTTTACTTTTACTATTACCTTGGGGTGACACTATTCTTAATTCTACCGTGTCTTTATATTGCTATTCGTATTAATATCCACGGTTTGTAACCTCCGTGTTTTTATTGGGCTTTATATTTTCTCTTATATTTTGGAGCTCTTTGCCTTTTTATTATCTTCTCGACCTCTAGTAAAGCGAGTAACGGTCCAGAATTCGTAAGTATGGAATTTCGAATGAACTTAATGTTCTAAACAAGAAAGAATGTAATAGCACGATTTAATTTGTCAAATTACCAGAATCACTGAGAATAGAACTATCAAGAATATATTTTCTTGATATGTTCAGAAATTAAGCAGAATGAAAGAGTTATGTAACATGGCACATGATGACGTTATGATCTGTGAATCATCACGTTCCATTAGAAACTCAGCATGACTTACTGTAATATAATCTCGTTGATCAAGTGTCATTATATTTTACTAACTCATGCTTCAGTTCCCAACATTACTTCAATAACATTCATATTTTAAGCTCAAAAGTTTACAGAATATAGAAACTAACAGTTTCTATATGATGTAACACTGATAGCATGAAGAGATTAATGATTTCAGATAAGAATAGTTATGAAAATATCTTCAAAAATATGGAGGATATTTATAATGAAAGATACGATGAAATCTTGGAATTTCTAATATCGAAGGATGGTGAAGAAAATTTGTCCGCAAGAGTTTGGAGTCAAAAACAAGGTATGCGCTAAAGATTTCATCAGAAACAGAATCATCAGGATTCTTAATGTACAAGTTTAGTCCTTGTGTTTTGTTCAGAGACTCCTTCGTAGTTTGCTCAATCAGTTTTTTTTTTCAAACTTTTTCTGAGCTTTGCCAACATACAATTCTTTATCATCAACTTTTGGCTGTTGAGGTCGTTTACAGTTTTTGTTGCTTCGTTCAACTTTTCAAAATTCAGAGTATTAATTCGCAGACTGGGTGCTTTTCAGAATTTCAGAATGGAAGATCATAGTTCGAAGAGATAAATGTTATATGGATACATATAACTGTTGATGTGGAATCGTTGCGAGACTCAAAATACAGATTTGCTGATTCCTTGTAATTGATATGGCAATTCTTGTTACAAGATGCGGATGTGTACATGATGAGACTTCAATAGATAAATATAGTGATTTGTCGGAGGGATTTAAACCAAGGAGCGATGAGGTTGCTGGTACATCTGCTAGTAATATGGTGGAATATAAAAGGTTCTCTGGTAACAATAAAAGAGCATGCATATAAATCAAGGTGATAATAAGGTTGTTTCGAACGAAAAGTCGAAGTTGACTTGCTGGAGCTGTGACAAAATTTGCTATTTTAAAAGGAATTACCAAGTTATTTTTGGTAATAATAATACTAAAGGAATTAGCACAGATACGTGTTAAACGTTTACTCAGGTTCCAAGTGTTTTCAAGTGCATAACTATATGCATCAATCTCTTCTTACGTAGTTGAAGTGCGGTTGGTTCATCCTCTCGATTGAGGTGTTTTCAAGAATTACGAAAGGTTTGAACGCAGATTGTAATCGTCAAGATACAAATGAGGTTTAAGATGAAATCAAGTGGCAAACTTGAAGAAATGTTTAGTTTCATATGTTATAATCAATATTTTAATTCATTTTAATTATCCAATGTTATAAGTCCAATAATTCATATATAGTTTAGTATATAATATTCGAATTAATTAATACGTATCGTGACCCGTGTACATGTCTCAGACTCGATCACAACTCAAACTATATATATTATTGTAGAATCAACCTCAACCCTATATAGCTAACTCCCGTATTACTACATATAGAGTGTCTATGGTTATTCCAAATAATATATATAGATGGATCGATATGATATGTCAAAACCTTGTATACATGTCCCGATATTTAAAGTGCGTAAAATAAATAACAGAAATTAAATGACGATAAATAAAATTGCGATAATTAAATTGCAATAAATAAAATGTAATCAGTTAGCTAGGAACAGTTAGCTAGGATCTTGTTAGTGCGGTTTCTTAACAAAATTTCATATTGTTAATTAGTCTGTTTCTAATCAATTTTTATTGTGTCCATTATTTCTTCATTATGCCACTTGTTGGATTCTGGTAAGTCAAAATTCAAATATGAAATTGAATTTGAATGAATATAGTTATTCTTTGGTGAACGGATACATATATCTTGTGGATGTAAGTAGGGTAGTAAATGACTGTTGAATCAGATTCGAAGAATGTACAATGTAACTTATTAATGTGAAATCTAAATATTCCTCAGGTATTACCTACCCGTTAAAATATTTTCACCATTAACAGTTTGTACAAAAGAATTTTTAATTACAATCTTTATGAAAACATATATACATATATATTTTCTTCAGATGTAATCATGGATTTAATGAGTCAATATGATATTAGACTCATTTGATTTACCATTAGAATAAGAATATATAATCTCTAAAACATTAGAGATTATATAATCGCCATGTCGAACAAAGATAAATGATGTAGAACGTCATGTAGAACGATGATTATACTAGAGGTACAGAATGAGATGTCGAAGCTAGTGACGCGGATGTTGTTGTTGTTGGTACTAGTGCCATTGGTGCTGAGGCTGGTGATATTACTGGTGTTGGTGATACTGCTGGTGCTTGCAAATTATGTACCGTGCTCTCTAAAGTTAACACTCGAGCTCGGAGTTCTTTAACTTCTTCTACTAACCCTAGTTGGTTATCAGTGTGAGGTAGAGGTTGGGTATCTTCTCTAGTTTCGTTAATGGTAGCCTCAAAATGAAAAACTCTTGCTAAAAGGGTATAAACGGTGTTGCGAACAGGTTCGCCGGTGAGCGGGTCGAGTACTCCAAGGTTAGGTGGTAGACTCGGTTCATGATATGGAGTACCTTCTTCCCTTCTCCATAAGGTGAGTATGTCACGAACCCACCCCCATTTTCTCCAGTAATCACGGTAGTTGATTGGTTGTTGTGCTCCCGTCACGCTGTCTTCAGAGTCAGAGGAACTTGGTCGATTCGTAGAGGCCATATTACGTGATCACAGAAAAGATTTTTGGTATGAAGAGTTTAGTGACAACAATTGATAGTTGGATGTATTCTTAATGCATAATATGCATAGATATATATAGTACCAGGATCCCTTAAATTATGAAGAAATTTACGAGAGATAACAGGCAAGGTCTACAGTAACAGATACGCTAAGATATGAATTGCCAGATACGCTAAGATATGAATTGCCAGATACGCTAAGATATGAATTTTGTCTATACACTATTCATGCAGTCAATGCAGTAAAACATGTCTAGACTAAGAATAATGAGCATGTAATTTCCTAAGGATGATAAGCAGATGATTTTCGACAAAAATGATAAGCAAAACTTTTGACATGCAGACACGATCGAAGTCCAGACTCACTAATGCATCCTAACGACCATCAGTTAGACACACTAATGCAAGACCTGGTTCGCTAAGACCACCGCTCTGATAGCAACTTTCATAACCCGTCCTAATCAATCTGGATGAAGTCCATATTGATTATAAACGATTCACAATAGTTGATTTTATCGTAAGGTTCATGACCTCTATATGATATATTTTACAAACATTGCATTCGTTTTTCGAAAGACAAACTTTCTTTACATCAAAAGTTGACGACATGCATGCCATTTCATAATACATCCAACTATAATTGACTTAATAATAATCTTGATGAACTCGACGACTCGAATGCAACGTCTTTTGAAATATGTCATGAACAACTCCAAGTAATATCTCTAATATGAGCAAATGCACAGCGGAAGATTTCTTTCGTACCTGAGAATAAACATGCTTTAAAGTGTCAACCAAAAGGTTGGTGAGTTCATTAGTTTAACATAAATAATTATTTCCATCATTTTAATAGACCACAAGATTTCATTTTCAGTTCTCATAAATATATGTCCCATACATAGAGACAAAAATAATCATTCATATGGATTGAACACCTGGTAACCGACATTCACAATATGCATATAAGAATATCCCCATCATTCCGGGATCCTCCTTCGGACATGATATAAATTTCGAAGTACTAAAGCATCAGGTACTTTGGATGGAGCTTGTTGGGCCCAATAGATATATCTTTAGGATTCGCGTCAATTAGGGTGTCTGTTTCCTAATTCTTAGATTACCAGACTAAAAAGGGGCATATTCGGTTTAATAATCCAGCCATAGAATGTAGTTTCGATTACTTGTGTCTATTTCGTAAAACAGTTATAAAAGCAGCGCATGTATTCTCAGTCCCAAAAATATATATTGCAAAAGCATTTAAAAAGGGAGCAAATGAACTCACTATAATGTATTTTGTAGTAAAAATACATATGACAACATTGAACAATGCAGGGTTGGCCTCGGATTCAGGAACCTATACCAAGTATTAACACATTATAGTATAAATCAATTAAGTTTATATATTTGTTACGTATTAATTTTTCTTATAATATATTATGATACTTATTTGGTATTTAATTAATGTTATATCAATAATATTAGTTGAAACATAATTTTCATGTAATATTAGTATATTTTATGTAATAATATATTTACATATGTATCTTTTGTTTTGCAAAATTAATAATTGTAGAAATACCTGACTAAGGATAATAATAATAATAATACTAATAGTATGATACTAGTAATAATAATGATAATAATGATTATCATACTTATATGGTGATAATAATATTTATAATACTAATAATAACAATCATAATAACAATACTATTAAATGATCATAAATTCTTATTTTAGTAATAATAATAGTAATAATTATATTACTACTAATAATAACAATAATAATAATAATATTAATTTTAGAAATGAGAACTACCTTCAAAGCGCTTTTCTAAAAAAATACTGCCCCAAACAGGGATCGAACTCGATACCTCTCGCTCACCCGCAAACACCCTTAACCATTCTGCCATCCATGATATAAGGCAACCCAAACATATATATCTACTATTTCTTTCATCTTAGTTCATCATCTTCTTCACCATAATTAACATCAAACGGAGGCAAAATCTCAACAACAACCGAAAGGGTTTTGAACTTAGGATTTATAAACAACATGAAACAAAAAAATAAAAGTGTTCTTAAAATAAAAAAATTCAAAAAAAACTGCATTTGAGCCTACTGCTGAAGCTCGTAGCTTCAAAAAAAAAATGTTCTTCCATTTCAAATACGTTTTGGACAATTCTTACAACACGAATTTAGTTTCAAATCATTCCTAAAAACTATTGGAATCGTCAATTGAACTTGAAACATCAAAACGAGCTCTAATTTCTCGATGAACAAATTGGTTGACTTTTAACAAAATAACTTTGACTCGCAAATTCGAATTCGTTATTAAGAATTGGAACTTGAAATTTTACAGGAAGTTTAAGTAAATGATTCCTAACAACTCTGCATTTTTAGTTTTTGAAATTTGTTTCGAAATCAAGTTAGTGTATATTACTGTCAAGAACACATGAGCTCAAAAGTTGGTTTTGAAATTAAGAATGTTATAGATTATGATTACAACATGAAATGTGTTGCAAATCATTCCTATAATCTTTATAGATCATCAAATTAACTGGAAACATCAAAACAAACTCAAATTTGATTCAAGAGCACTCAGTTGACTTTTAAAACCCAAAACTTTTACTCTCAAATTAGAGATTAATAGAAAGAATTGAGGATTGAAAACTTACAGATAGTTTAGATATACGATTCCTAACAAGACTGTATTATTACATTTTGAAAATTCATTCGAAATCAAAATATGGTTAAAAAGATGAATGTACAGAATGTCGAGCTTATTTAGTGATTTTTCTCAGTTTCATTCATTCACTGGATGCAAGAGACAATATATAGCACAAGATTTTTGTTTTGAATTGTGATTGAGAATGACTTATAACAACATCCGACAATTACAAAAATCAAATACGGTTTTGAGGGATATGGGTAACTGAATGGTACTAGCTCATGACTTTTCTTCTTTTTTTTTAATGTTAATAATTAATAATAATAATAATAATAATAATATCAATAATAATAATAAGTAATAATGAAAAAAAAATCATAAAAATGATAATAATTTTATAAATGATAAAAAAAATAATAGTGTCTTTAATAATATCTAATTATAATACAATTAAGGTTTAACATATAACAAGTTTTATATTTCAATTTTCATATCTATGTATTATATAATATTAATAATACAAATATTAATATTAACATTAATAATAATAATGAAAGTGATAATTATATTACTACAACAACTATATTCTTATCTTGTATTTACTTTTAATGTATTAATATTATAATTTATTAATTATGTAAATTTTAACATATCTTTTATATTTAATACTTATACATTTTTATATATATTACAATATAACTATAGTCACCAATTATAGAAATCATGTTCATATATATATATATATATATATATATATATATATATATATATATATATATATATATATATATATATATATATATATATATATATATATATATATATATATATATATTTATATATATATACACCTATATATATTTATAGTAATTTATTTATTCTATATCTTATTTTATATTTTTAATTCTAATGATTAAATTGTATTATTTCAATTCATTATATATATATATACTTTTGTCTATCTATATATATATATATATATATATATATATATATATATATATATATATACATACTTACTTAAACACAATTGTTCATGAATCGACGGGCATAGTCAAAGGGTAATTGAATATATGAAAATAGTTCTAAAATATTCGAGACTTAACATTACAGACGTTGCTTATCGTATCGGAAACATATAAAGATTAAGTTTAAATTTGGTCGGAAATCTCCGGGTTGTCACAGTAGCGGGTGGCTATGACACCATTTGAGTGATTGTAGATCGACTCACTAAGTCGGCTCACTTTTTGCCGATTAGGGAAATAGATTCAATGGAGAAGCTTACTCGTTTGTACTTGAAGGAGATTGTTTCTAGGCATGGTGTTCCTGTATCCATTATTTCAGACCTAGACAGTCGATTTGTATCGAGGTTTTGGCAATCCTTACAGGAAGCCTTGGGAACTAAGTTAGATATGAGCACTGCTTATCATCCTCAAACAGATGGTCAGAGTGAAAAGACCATTCAGACGTTAGAAGATATGTTACGAGCGTGTGTTATTGATTTTGGTAATGGGTGGGATAAATATTTGCCGCTAGCTGAGTTTTCTTATAATAACAGTTATCATGCAAGTATTAAAGCCGCACCGTTTGAAGCTCTGTATGGTAGGAAGTGTAGGTCTCCTGTCTGTTGGAATGAGGTTGGGGATGCTTAACTCACATGTCCAGAAATTATCCATGAGACTACCGAGAAGATTGTACAGATTAAGGAAAGATTGAGAACCGCTAGAAGTCGGCAAAAGAGTTATGCCTATAAGGGAAGGAAAGATGTGGAATTTCAAGTTGGTGATCGTGTTATGTTAAAGGTTTCACCTTGGAAAGGTGTGATACGTTTTGGTAAAAGGGGAAAGTTAAGTCCTCGTTTTGTTGGACCGTTTGAGATCATTGAGAGAGTTGGACCGGCGGCTTATCGTTTGAGGTTGCCACAAGAACTCGATGCTGTTCATGATGTCTTTCATGTATCGAACTTAAAGAAGTGTTTGGCCGAAGTCGATAAAACTATTCCTTTGGAAGAACTTCATGTTGATAAGAAACTACACTTTATTGAGGAACCTATTGAAATTATGGATCGAGAAGTTAAGACTCTTAAGCAGAGTAGAATTCCTATTGTTCGAGTTAGATGGAATACCAGACGCGGTCCCGAGTTCACTTGGGAGCGTGAAGATCAGATGAAGTAGAAGTACCCGCATTTGTTCCCAGATGCTAAGTCAACCCCTGCACCTGCTTAAATTTCGGGACGAAATTTTCGTAACGGGAAGGTACTGTCACGACCCTACTTTTTCCGTTATCTTTTACCGTTAATTATTCAACGACCGTTAACTGTTATTCTTGCTACGTCATTTCTATGACCTATATTATTATTTTTGCAATAATATATATATTAATTATTATGTGTTATGTGAATATTTGTATTCATATTTTGAGTTATACGTTTCTACGTGATGCGGATTTCTATCCGGCGAATCTTTTCGGTTTTCAAACCAACGGTCGAGTTTTTGGGATATTTAAATCCTAATTATTTTAAATATGATATTTTAAGATCATATAATTATATGTAGTATTTATATTTATTTTTCGTCGTGTATTTGTTATCTCTCCGGATTTTTAATCGCGTAAGCGTATTTTCGCGTTTCGGGCATTCGTGCCACTTGTAATTTATCACTTAGCAAGATGGGATAGTGGGGCCCACCCCACACCCCACCAATCAGCCGAACTCCATAGGGGGGAGCCTTTCTTTTTTTTTCATTTTCACACAACACCTTATTTTTCATAACCTAAAATCTAAATTTCTCAAACCCTCTCCTCCCTTCTCTTTTTTTTTGGGAGACGGCATCATCACCACCAAACATCATCATCATCAATCAATATTGCTTGGATCATCAATTAAAGTGCATCAATGCGTTCCTTGCAATCTCCTCTACGCGATTATACTTTTTGATTCTCGTTTAGGGTATAAACCCTAACCCTAGAACTTTTGATTTTTCATTATTTTTCTGTATTTTGATTTTATATTGATAGTATGATGATTACTTGTTGTTGTAATGGTGTTTGTATGCGTAGAATTACTCAAATACATATGTTTTCGGTTTGATTTAATTGGGACAACAGATTTTTGTTTAATTCTGGAATTTTGGCTGATATAAAAGTGAAAATAAAGTAGTTAGATGAGTTCCTCTCATCAAGACATTAATTTTAGACTCCGGATTCGTGTCGTTTCGATTCCCGGAGCCCTAGATATGATCAAAATGGTATTTTGTTAAAATTGAAATGTGATATTGATATGAACCAGGTTTGGTTCGACTTTGTGACCATATTTGGTGACTTTAGGGTGTGTTAGTGTGTTAGGATTAATGGTGGGACGAACTTTCATGTTCAGGTCATCTAAATCCGAGCCACGAATCACCTGTTATGGCTAAAACACGATTTTGATTGCATTGAAGTTCCAAGTGGTGTCATGGCTGATCACCACAACTTGTGAACTGTTCTTGGTGTGTTCTTGAGTGTACCAAAGTGTCGGGTGGTTTGATTAGGCGGAGATATATGTAAGGCTCGCCGAAAACCGACACCCGGGGCTCAAGATACGACCCGATGAACTTTTGATTTAAAACTTATGATTAATTATTAAACTTATGATATAAATAATGAATTTTATTATCATTTAATTACTTATGATATAAAAAGTAATTATTAAAATCTTAAGACTTATGATATATATATATATATTTATTATATCATTTAATTATTACTTATGATTTAATTAACATTTTAATTAAACTTATGATTAATAATATTTTTATTAGTAATGGAAAATACTTATGATAAGTATTAAACTTATATTATGAGATTATTATAATAAGAATTATAATAAGGATTAATTAATTATTTAATTATTATAAGGCTTAGTTATTATTTATTTATAATATAATTATTAAATACTTATGATTTAATGATTATAATTAGAAACTTATGATATGATTAATAATTCATTATTAATTAATAATACTTATGATATGATTTAAAATTTATTATTAATTAATAATACTTATATTATGACTAATATTTAATTAATTAATTAAATACTTATGTTATAATAATTATATCATTTAAACTTATATTAACTTTAATAATTCATTTTAATTTAATTAAACTTATGTTATGACATAATTAGACATATTTAACTTTAATAAACATTATAACTTACATTATTATTACAACTTACACTTTTAAAATTTACGTTGACTATGTTTGACCAAGGTTGACTTTTGAGTTGACTTTCGGTTGACTTTGACTTTCAGTTGACTTTTGTTGACTTTCTAATTAACGAAACTTTCCTAACTTATAAACTTTCCTAAAATAGCAACTTTCTAAATTTGGAAACTTTCCAAAAATAGAAACTTTCCAAAAATAGAAACTTTCCAAAAATGGAAACCTGCTAAAAATAGAAACTTTCTAAAAATAGAAAGTGTGTGTCCGTAAGCTGTTCCGATCAAACCGATGCATATTGAGTTATGTTCTATGTCTACTTGCAACATGTACAATAGCTATCATACTAAGACTTGACCTAAGTTAGTTATTTATATCGACCTGCTTTATTTATAGGTCGGCGCTGTGATCATTCCTGATCACTGTACTCATTTGCTGTTCGCTTATTTGTGTTGGTTACTTCGTTACTATTAAGGTGAGTTATAGTCCCATTTTTACATACTTTTCAAAGTATATTTTTGGGATGTGATTACATGCAATTCATTTTACGTTTAGACACAAGTGACAATTAAATTTAAATTATTCATTGTGAGTTGGACAAAAATATTCCCTAGTCTGGTAACTGTAATCATTGGTTTCTACCGGTGAACGCGAATCCTACGGATAGATCTATCGGGTTTGACAACCTCATTTCGAGCTAGTCGCGCTAGCAATTTATAATCGGAATGTTTAGTACTTCGTATTTTGTTGTAGATACACTGTCCAGTGTATATTATTATTGTGTTTGACAAGGGTAAATAAAGGGTTAAGTGGTTACCAGGTGGCTCATTGATAATGGAATAATATTTAATGTTTTCTAACATTTTTAAATCTTGTGGTATAAAGTTTATTCAATTATTTAAACCTATAATTCACTCAACCTTTGTGTTGACAATTTACTCGCATGTTTTCACAGGTACTTGAGTTTATGTGATGCTTCCGCTGTGTTTAGAAGAGTCTGCATGCATTTGGACAGATGTTAATGAAACAATTTATGAAACTTAAGCTTGCATTCTGTTTTTGGATAATTTAAACTTGTGGTTTGTTGACAATGTTTTATGTCAACTTTAATTAATTAATATGTTGGGTTACTTTTAAACTACATATTTTGGTATGCTTTCTTTTTGGAAAACTTTTGAAATAAAAGAATGCAATGTCGTTTGTTAAATTCATTTAAGTTCGATCAAGCTGTGGGACCAAGTGACGGAGCCGTTAAGTGTTTTGACGGGGCCATCACATTAGCTATGCACGTGAATATAATATAATATATAATTAATTATATTAATTAAATATATTATATATTATTATATATTAAATCCGTCGGCAGCCCACGTTTTGTTTGTGAGTGAGCTGGATACAGGACCTCTGCAACCGCGGAGCTGGTTACTCTCATAAGCTTCGCAATTGCGGAGCTATCAGTCACAAGTCAGGGCTAATATGTGATTCAATTCATCATTCTATCTCTCTATCTTATTACTTACTCCGTAATATTTATTTTATCTATTATTTATATTATTATTATTATTATGATTATTATTATTATTATTATTAAGATTATTATTATTATTATTATTAATCGTATTATTATTTTTAGTAGTATTATTATTAGTATTATTATACATAAAATACTACGAAAAGGTTATGAACGAGTTATTTCAAGACGGGTTTTTAAAGCGGGATAGAACTAAGGAAATTATGGGTTATAGCTATGGAGGTTATGGGTAATGTTCGGGGGCATGCTTGTGAGGTCAAACTAGTGTTTATCATCTCCGTTGCGTCTACGTACTTTCCTGCGATATTGAATTCACAATATTGATACCTTCGTGAATCTGAGGCCAACCTTGCATTTGTTCAATGCCGTCATATGTATTTTTACTACGAAATACAGTATTGTGAGTTTCATTTACTCCCTTTTTAAATGCTTTTGCAATATATATTTTTGGGACTGAGAATACATGCGCTGTTTTATAAATGTTTGACGAAATAGACACAAGTACTCGAAAATTACATTCTATGGTTGGATTATCGAAATCGAATATCGTCCTTCAAGTCTGGTAACCTAAGAATTAGGGAAATGGCCCCTAATTAACGCGAATCCTAAAGATAGATCTATTGGGCCTAACAACCCCCATTCATGTCTATGGATGGCTTTAGTACTTCGAGATTATTATTATTATACAGACATCGATGTCTGTAGGGATATTCTATGCATTATGGTTAATGTCGGTTACCAGGTGTTCAATCCATATGAATAATTTTTATGCAGATGGCTATATGCATGCATGATGTTTATGAGAAATAAAAATATGAAATCTTGTGGTCTATTAAAATTATGGAAATGAATATTGATGATAAACTAATGAACTCACCAACCTTTTGGTTGACACTTTAAAGCATGTTTATTCTCAGGATTGAAAGAAATCTTCCGCTGTGCATTTGCTCATTTTAAAAATATTGCTTGGAGTCATTCATAGCATATTTCAAAAAACGTTGCATTCAAGTCGTTAAGTTCATTAAAGATTTTGATTAAGCAAATGACAGATTAGGTCATTTATAGTTGGATATTATGAAATGGTATGCATGCCTATCAACTTTTGATGTAATAAAAGTTTGTCTTTTAAAATGAATGCAATGTTTGTAAAATGTATCATATAGAGGTCAAATACCTGGCAATGAAATCATATGTTATTGTATTCGTCCTTATGGATTAGGATGGGTCGTCTCATGTGGTATCAGTGCGGTGGTCTTAGCGAACCAGGTCTTGCATTAGTGTGTCTAATGGATAGTTATTAAGATGCATTAATGAGTCTGGACTTCGACCTTAACTGCATGTCAAAAGTTTTGCTTATCATTTCTAGTCGAAAATCATCTGCTTATCACCCTTAGAAAATTATATGCTTATCATTCTTAGTCTAGAAACATTTTACTGCATTGATTGCATGAATAGTGTATAGACAAAATTCATATCTTAGCGTATCTTCTAATTCATATATTAGCGTATCTGTTACTGTAAACTTTGCCTAACATATTTCGTAAATTCCTCCGTAATCTACAAAATCTTTTGCTATATATATATATATATATATATATATATATATATATATATATATATATATATATATATATATATATATATTCTATGTAATTAGAATACCATCCGATAACCGGAAATCATTTCATATCAAAAAATCCTTTATTCAATCATACGAAATGGAACTCGTCACTAGTTCAAGTCCCTCGGATTCTGATATGGAATTCCACTCAAGCTCGAAACCAGTGTGACCGGAATGGATCAACCAATTAGCCATCATCTATTCTGGATGAATTGGGGATGGGTTCGTAGTCTACTTAATCATTGGAGACAAGAAGAAGGTGATCCCTTCCATCCACCACATTGCCCTCTTGGTGAAGAACCTGAAGCACTTACCGGCGAACCTGTTCGTAATACCATTTTCTCTCTCATTTCCAGAGTATCTCGTAACAATTATATACTATCTCACATTCTAGATCTTATTCATCCGCTCGTTCGAACCGACAATCATCCCGGTGTAATAGAAGAAGTCAACTAGCTTCGTGCTCGGGTAGTGGCTTTGGAAAATATGGTGCAAAGGTTACAAGCACCAGCAGCAGCACCGGTAGCAACAGTACCATCACCACCACCAACAGCAACATTCGCATCCCACACCCCAACATCACAATATGTGCCTCGAGCATCAACGTCACACGCACCATAGATACCAAGGAGTACCAACAACAATAACCGATGAAGTAGTAATCTATAACTTCATGGGAGAAACATTCTGTGGCGATTATGTAATCTCCAAAGTCTTAGAGATTATCTATTCTAGCCTTAACCATAAATCAGATGGGTGGATCGAAATGATAAAAGCTAGAGTAAAAACCCTGACAAGGGATGGTGCATGATTTACAAGATAGATTTGTTTTACCAGCAGCATCAACAGTACCGTTAGTATCATCAACACCGGCAAAACCTGTAGCACTACATATTCCTCCAATTCCATAATCACCGCAAACATCATCACAAATCAACAACGCGTATATTGTATCAATGAGTTATGAAGTATTAACTCATTTTCTATGAAGAATTTATATGTATATTTTATATATATAAATTTTTAAACTACAAAATATCTTTTCGTACTAGGCTATTATGTATGAATTGAAAAAGGGTAGATACTACTCGGTTAAATTCATATTATTAATATGCTATGAGGTATATCCTTTGTTAATAACTTAACCATCGTTAACTACAATTTCTGTTTCAATTCAATGAATTCCATTTCATAATAAATCAAGTGTATTATTCAATTATATGTTTGATTTTACACTTTTATCTTCGATGTACTCCAAACTTTCTAAGAAAACATCATTCATATCTTGCGAAGTTCACAAGAATTCCACGAGCACCAACATCATTCACTGAGTAAATATCAATAAGAATGAATAATGAAGTATTGATTCATAATTTCATTTACGTTGAAGAAATAATCCACGAAGATTACAAAATTTCTAAAGTTTTAGAAATTTCTCATTTCTAGTTCCAGCCAAAAATCAAATGAGTTTAATTTAATATTAACTCATTAAATCTGTATTACATTTGAAGAAAAGATACATATTTTCATAAAAACTGTAATAAAAATTCTCTTGTACAAAATATTACTTGTGAAACTTTTAACGGGTAGGTAATACTCAAGAGATATATAAATTCACAACTAATATGTTACATTCATAGATTCTGATTCAGCAAGTCATCCACTATACTCCCTACTTTCACAACAATATACATTTTTTATAGAAATCAAAACAACCATACTCATTCAAATCCAATTACATATTCTGATTTTGGAAATCTCAGAATTCAATTCGAGATATAACCGGTATCATCACTCTTAGATTCCTACATCTTTCAAAGCTATACTTTGATTTCAAAACTATACTAGAACATCATTTTTATTCATAGAATCCAGAAAAATATTTGTATCATTCAAAAATCCTAGAACATTATATGTATATTAACAATTACAATCTGTGTTCAAACCCTTCGAAATTCCTGAAGACACTTCAAATAATGAACAATCGAGATGATGATCCAACCATATGTTACCCACAGTCTTGCACCTGAAAAACTCTCGAAACCAAAGTCATAGTTTAACACGTATCCGTGTTAGATCCTTTAGCATTTATTAGCAAAAATAACTTTTCAATCCCTTTTCAACGTAGACAGTTTTGTCACAGCTCCAGCAAATCAACTTCAATTGTTCATTCGAATAAGCCTTATTATAACAATTACCCCTTCATCATTGTTACCGGGGAACCTTTTATATCTTGCCACATTAGCAGTAAACTTACCAACAACTTCATTGATCTTTAAGCCTCTCCGAAAAATCACGATACTTATTCATTGAAACTCTATCAAGTATTCATCTACAACTTGTAACAATAATTGTCATACCAGCTACTGGGAATCAGCAATCAGTATTTTGAATTTCGTAGCAATTTTATGCCAACAGTTATATATATACATATAACGTCTACCTCCAAGACTTACATACTTCGAATGTGAAGTTTCTGAAAAACACTCTGAACTGCGAACTAGTTCTCGAAATTTTAAAAAATTCTGATGAAGCAGCAAAAAATGTAAACGACATTAACAGTCAAAAGTTTGACGATAAAGATTAACTTGTTGACAAAGCTCAGAAAAAGAGAAGATTTAGAACTGAAAAACGGATTAAGAAAACCATGAAGGAGGCTGTGGATAAATCACAAAGACTAAACCTGCCTTCAAAGAATCCAAATGATTTAGTGTCTGCTGAAGTCATTAACGAATACCTTACTCCTGACTCTAAACCTTTACGGACAAATCTTCATCATCATCCATCGATGTTAGAAATTCTAAGATATCATCATATCTTTCATTTTAAATATCTTCGATGTTCCTGAAGATATCTTCATAACTATTGTTATCCGAAATCATTTACCTCTTCGCTCTACCTATGTTACATCATAAAAGAAACTATTTTAGTTTCTAAATTCTGAAATCTTCGAGTTTAAAATTTGAATGTTTTTGAAGTAGTGATGGGAACTGAAGCATGAGTTAGTATAATATAATGACACTTGATCAACGTGATTATATTACAGTAAGTCATGCTGAGTTTCTAATGGAACGTGATAAAGGTTCACAGATCATACCCTCATCATGAACCATGTTGCATAACTCTTTCATTCTATTTAACCTCTAAAATTATCAATAAAATATTTTCTTGATGATTCAGTCTTTTCCGGATATTCTGGTAATTTGACAAATCAAATCGTGCTACTACCTTTCCCTTCTACTTTGTATATTATGATAATTTGAAACTCCATACCTACGAATTCTGGACCATTACTTGCGAAAAGAAAACAAAAGCATGAAGCTCTGAAATAAAAAGGAGGTATAAATCGCAGCAAATAGGAGAAAACATTAACTGTGAATGTCAATGATTATAGAAAGACAGAAGCAGAGACATCGAAATATAAGGGAAGATACAAAACCTAACAACAAACCAGAAATTACAAACCGTATATATCGATGCATATAGCAATATAAAGACACGGGAGAACTAAGAACACTATAAAACCAAGAGTATAGTAGAAGTAAATAGATTCTTTCAGCGACAGATGAAAAAGAAGAATGACAGATATGAAAGTTAGGAGAATATCAAGAAGCAGAACTGGATGGAGCATATTGACGAATGCTTTAAAGTATGAGTTGAGGGAGAAAGAATAGAAGGTGTGAGTTGTGAAAAATAAGGAAACGAAGGGGGTGAATTTATAGTAAAATATTCGACAGAGTAATCGAGATAGATTATCGCATTTAACCAAAGAGGATTCTAATTTTCTTAATTACCGAATCATCAAATATTAGTACGAAGATTTTCTCTAAATTCCTTGAACTTCAGAAATCAATCCTATCCACGTCAAAAGATATGACGAATCTACATTTACTCATTTCACTCTTTTGTGATAGCTTCACTCGTACTCTTCACAAAATCAAATTTTTTTGTCTATATTACTCGATGATGATAAACCCTAATTTCCAACTCGTATGCGGCATGAAAACATATTTAATGTCAGCCATGACGATCCCACTCAAATTTCGGGACGAAATTTCTTTAACGGGTAGGTACTGTGACAACCCGGCAATTTCCGACCAAATTTAAACTTGATCTTTATATGTTTTCGACACGATAAACAAAGTCTGTAATGTCAAAATCTCAAAAACTTGGAACTGTGTTCATGTAATCAATTACCCTTTTGACTCTGCTCGACGATTCACGAACATTTATGTATATATAGATATGTATATATAATATATAGTTGTATTAATTAAAAACATTAACAAAGTATTTGATGAATAATACTTTACATAAACGTATTAGTTTATCGACGAAAATTAAAAGATAATATCAAATGATTGAATTATCAGATACAATGTGATATGATTACGGATCTATGTAGTAATGTCCACTTTGATTTAAGAAATCCGTTCTTTTTAACAATATTTCGGGAAATGGTAAAGTGATTTACATGTAAGAACAAAAGTGTCAATTAACGAGAACTAGACAAAGGTTAGTAGAGATTCCTGTTTATGCATGCTTTACAATGATTGTCTCGTATTTCTTGATAAGGTAATTATTTAGTTTTCATAGTATTGAAAAACGTTTTATGATATAGATGAAACCTTTTAAAGGATAATTTGGAATATAACTGATTCTGGAAAACCAAATTTATAATTACTCGATTTAGTTTCAAATGTATGAAAACGTTTTTCTATCTAAAAGAACTTTGTTACAAAAACGTTTTGATTATATAAAAGGGAACAATATTAATTTTTCGTAATATATATAAGGATTTCAATTAAATAATATAAATGTCGAGGAGTAGAAACATATTAAATTTTAGGATTATTAAAGTTATACCATTATCTATTATTGTTAATTTTTTTTTATAAATTATATAAAACGATTTGAGTGTCACGTCTTCTTTAAAACGAATATAATTTTATAAATATCTAGAACCACTTTTGACAAATTGTTATTGAGTCATTATGATAAGGATAAAGGTTTTAACGTTATCTTAAAATTTAGAATCTTTCTAGAAACCTTTTGACAAATTACAAATGATAACGGTACGTGATTTAATTAAATATAAATATATAAATAACTTGCAATGTGTAATTAAAAATGTTTTTATATATATTTTGAATTATGTAATAAACAATATTAATATTCGATTAGTGACTCGATTGATATTTAAATAAGTTAATTAGAATATTTGAGAAGTCAGAGTAAACGCTAGTACATAAATGATTCATATCAAATTATGTTATATTATGAAAATGATTTTAAATTATATAAACTTTGAAATATAATTTTGAAAAACTAAATATTATATTAGTTAATAAATATTTCTAATATATATAAATTTATATTTTTAAACAAAATATATAAAGTGATAAAATATAATATTAACTTGGTCATAAAACGTTTTAATTTAAAATAATATTATTATATATATATTAGTAAATAACGAGACGATGATTTAAAGAAGCAAATTGAGATGACCCGTCCTAATCCATAAGGATGAATACAATAACATATGATTACATCGCGAGGTACTTGACCTCTATATGATACATTTTACAAACATTGAATTCGTTTTTAAAAGACAACCTTTCATTACATCGAAAGTTGACAGGCGTGCATACCATTTCATAATATTCAAACTATAAATGACTTAATAATAATCTTGATGAACTCGACGACTCGAATGCAACGTCTTATGAAATATGTCATGAATAACTCCAAGTAACATCTCTAATATGAGCAAATGCATAGCGGAAGATTTCTTTCATACCTGAAAATAAACATGCTTTCAAGTGTCAACCAAAAGGTTGGTGAGTTCATTAGTTTATCATAATAATTCATTTTCATCATTTTAATAGACCACAAGATTTCTATTTTCATTTTTCATAAACATCATCTCATATCAGGCATTTCGCACAAACTGCATAGAGATAAAAATCATTCATATGGTGAACACCTGGTAATCGACATTAACAAAACGCGTCTAGAATATCCCCATCATTCCAGGACTCTCATCGGACATGATAAAATTGAAGTACTAAAGCATCCGTAACCCAGATGGGGTTTGTTAGGCCCAATAGATCTATCTTTAGGATTCGTGTCAATTAGGGTGTCTGTTCCCTAATTCTTAGATTACCAGACTAAAAAGGGTGATATTTGATTCGATAATCCAACCATAGAATGTACTTTCGATTACTTGTGTCTATTTCGTAAAACATATAAAAGCAGCGCATGTATTCTCAGTCCTAAAAATATATATTGCAAAAGCATTTAAAAAGGGAGCAAATGAAACTCACTATAATGTATTTTGTAGTAAAAATACATATGACGACATTGAACAATGCAGGGTTGGCCTCGGATTCACGAACCTATATCATTTGTATATATATTAACACCAATAATAGCAATCGAACAGATTTATATATTATATCTTAATTTATGTATTATATATATTTAATCTGTTTATATATTTAAAATGACTAATATTTATATAGTTATATCAATATATATATATTAAAATATATAATTTGTTAAAAATGTTAATATGATTAATACCTACTATATGTAATATTACTATAAGTATATTTTTATATCAATAATAGTAACAAAGGTTGTATTTGTTTACAATGGCAATATTAATAATAATAATAATATTAATTATAGTAATAATAGTAATAATAGTGATAAAAATAATAATAATGTCTCTAAAAATAATACTACTAATAATAATGATAATAATAATAATAATAATAATAATAATCCTAATAGTAATAAAAATGATAATTTTACTAAAAATGTTATTTTTAATAATATTGATAGCAATAGTTTTTAATAAAAATGATACTTTTACTAAAATGATACTTTTCATAATAATGCTAATATTGATAGTTTTAGAAATAATGATGTTTATAATAATAACGATAATAATAATAATAATAATAACAATATTGGTTTTAATTATAAGAATACTACTAATAATAACAATACTTAGCATAACAATAATAACAATAATAATATTAATAATTTAATAATAATAATAATAATAATAATAATAATAATAATAATAATAATAATAATAATAATAATAATAATAATAATAATAATAATAATAATAATAATAATAATAATAATAATAATAATAATAATAATAATAATAATAATAATAATAATAATAATAATAGAATACAACCTTTGAAGACAAGCTTTAAAAAAATAAACGCCTTAGCCCGGGTTCGAACCCACAACCTCCCGCTTAATCACCAAACACGCCTAACCAACCCACCAATTTCTATTTTTTTTTCTAATTTAATTCATACTCCCAATTCCTTTTAACCCACGTTTCTACTTGTCATCTTCTTCTTCCTAAAGTTAACAGCCTATCATTATCATCGTTTATCAAAACCTAAGCATCATAGTTTACTACGAACATCATCACGATTATTGTCCAAATTAATCATCATCTTTTATCATCAACCTCTTCGTACACAGCTCATTCGAAATCAGAAGGAATGGTTTACGACCCACCATAACATATTCATTGCAGTCCAATATATCGAGGCCCAATTTGTATTTCTGGAAGCCCAAATAACATCTTAACAAGTCCCCATAATTAAATGGGCTGTTTGATTCCTCACAAGAAGCCCGAATGAAAAAAAATAAAAATAAAATAAAATAAAAGTAGCACAACATCCTTATGTCACGTACAGTTTATCATTTATATATCACGTCCCCCTTTTTTTTTAAAGTGATTCATTGTCGGCCATTTAATTTCTTTTAAATTCCATCATGATCATGATATAATATTATACTTACACAAGTGGGGTTTATTTGTTTATTAAATTATTCGGCCATAAAGGAAAAAGAATTCGTAAGTGGCAGCCTCCAACTTCTCAAAACAATTTATAAATTGATCGGTCATAAAGGGAAAAAAAATTCGCAAGTGGTGGCCTCCTATTTCTCAAAATAGTTTAGATAAACCAAAAAAAAAATAGAATTAGCGACAGAAGTAAATCGTACAGCTGCTGTATCTTGTTTGATATTTCATGTTGTTCAAATAAACGGGAAGCAGTAGAAAGAAAGAAACAGAAAGCAGAAGCTTAATCGAATAAAGATGGTGAGGTTTGGGTTGTTTTTCGAACATAGACAAGAAGCAAGTAATAGGTGAAATAGAAACGAGTAGTGATGGTGATTGACTGTTTCACAACAGCAATTAATGGTAGTTCTATGTTGGTTCCAGTTGTAAACAAAAGAGAGAGAAAAGATTAGACAGAAAGAGTTGGTGGTTCATGGTTATTCTAATGAAGGTGGCGGTGGTTACTAGGGTGAAGGTGGTGGTTATTGTGATTGTTGTTTGGCTTGATGGTGGGTTTCGAAAGAATATGGAAACATAAATATATGGGTGTTACCATGGTGATGGTTTACGGTTGAAGGATGGGGAAATGGTGTTTGATATAGATCATAAAGGTGTTCTTGTGGTTGATTGTTTAAAGAGAAAAAAAACAACTGTACCAAGTCGTTTCTTTTCCTTTTCTGTTATATTTTTATGTTTTTCTTCATTAATCAGAGTAGAAGATATATATAATGTGCTTGTGAATGATTGCTACAGCAATAATATTCGTTCGTAATTGTTTTGTAGCAGATATGAGGTTGACGTCTAACAGATTGCAGACATGAATTTCAATCAGGTAAAGAAAAAAATAAACACATAATAATATATATCTGATTCATACGATATCAGATGTTGATTTATAACAAATTCAGATAAGAAAAAAAAATATAAAAAGTTGAAAGTGATTTGCAAATGATTCATATTCTAAATTGGATACGTATGAATATATATATATATATATATATATATATATATATATATATATATATATATATATATATATATATATATATATATATATATATAAATATATATATATATATATATATATATTAATAATTATAAATTATAATTATATTAATAATAATTAAATTTCTATTAATATTAATAATAGAATTAATAATAATAATATTAATATTATCAAATAATACAAAATGATTTTAATAATATTAATAACAATAATAAATTGTATTATTTTCTAATAATTATACTAATGATAATAATAATAATTTATAATAACAATTCTTAATATTAATATCTAATAATAATACTAATAATAATCATGATCAAATTATCACAGACCGCTAATTGATAACAGAAATATATAATAATAATAAAAATCATATATTAATCAAAAGGAAGAACAAAGGAACGTAATTGAATAGGCTCATCTAGTATTTATTTTAATACACTCATAAGCTTAAATTTTAACTTGATTAATATCAATTGAATGACAATTGAGTGTTACTGTCATTTACTAGATAGATTAGAAATCACAAAATATATATTTAATATACTTTATATATATATATATATATATATATATATATATATATATATATATATATATATATATATATATATATATACATTTGTTTTAAATATTAATTATCATAATATCATATTTTTTTTATTTCACATACTTACTTTTAATAACTAAATCATATAATCTCTTTCAAATTATTATATATATATATATATATATATATATATATATATATATATATATATATATATATATATATATATATATAAACTTATATAGCATCTATTTACAAATAGTTGTTCGTGAATCGTCGGAACTGGTCGAAGGTCAAATGCATCAATGTAAACAGTTCCAAAATTTTTAAGACTCAATATTACAGACTTTGCTTATCGTGTCGAGTTCACATTAAGATTAAGTTTAAATTTGATCGAAAATTTCTGGGTCGTCACAGTACCTACCCGTTAAAGAAATTTCGTCCCGAAATTTGAGTGAGGTGGTCATGGCTAACAATGAAAATGTTTTCATGACGAATATGAGTTGATAAATAGAGTTTTATCATCATTGAGCAATGTGGATAAAACAATTCGATTATTCGAAGAGTACGAATGAAGCTATCACAAAAGAGTGAAATGAATTAATGCAGATTCGTCTTGTCTGGTGACGTAGTCACGGTTGATTTTCGAAAATCGAGGAATTTAGAGGAAATATTCGTAATAAGATTTGGTTCTTCGGTAATTAAGGAAATTAGGATCCGCTTTAAATGCGATCATCTGGTTTGATTGCTCTGTCGGATATTTTATTATAAATCCACTCTCTTTGTTTACTTATTTCCACAACTCATACCCTCTATTCTTTCTCTCCCAATTCATACTTCTAAAACATTCGTCAATATGCTCCATCCGGTTCTAATTCATGATATACTCCTAACTTTCATATCTGTCATTCTTCTTTTTCATCTGCCGCCAGAGGAATCTATTCACTTCTACTATACCCTTGGTTTTATAGTGTTTTTAGTCCTTCCGTGTCTTTATATTGCTATATGCATCGATATATATGGTTTATAATTTCTGGGTTTTTGTTAGGTTTTATATCTTCCCTTATATTTCGATGTCTCTGCTTCTATCTTTCTATAATCATTGACATCCACAGTTAATGCTCTCTCCTATTTGCTGCGATTTATACTCTCATTTCTATTTCAGAGCTTCATTCTTTTGTTTTCTCTTCTTGCCATTAAGTACCGCAAGTAATGGTCCAGAATTCATAAATATGTAGTTTTGAATGAACTTAATGTTCTAAACAAGAAAGAACGTAATAGCACGATCTTGATTGGTTAAATTACCAGACATCACAGAAAAGATAGAACTATCAAGGAAATATATTCTTGATATGT
The DNA here is from genome assembly GCF_046630445.1 of Rutidosis leptorrhynchoides. NCBI lineage: Eukaryota > Viridiplantae > Streptophyta > Magnoliopsida > Asterales > Asteraceae > Rutidosis > Rutidosis leptorrhynchoides. The sequence continues at coordinate 303,656,561 of NC_092335.1, read as the reverse complement.
TTATAGATCAGATAGAATGTAAGAGTCGTGTAACATGGCACAATGTGACGTTATAACCTGTGAATCATCACGTTCCATTAAAAACTCAGCATGACTTACTGTAATATAATCACGTTGATCAAGTGTCATTATATTATACTAACTCATGCATCAGTTCCCAAAACTACTTCAAAAACATTCATAAATTTAAATTTAAATTTTTCTTCTTCAGAATTTAGAAACTAAAGCAGTTTCCTTTCTGATGTAACACTGATAGCGTGAAGAGATAAATAATGTCAGACAAGAGTATTTATGAAGATATCTTCAGAAATATCGAAGATATTTATGATGATATTTTAGAATTTCTAAGTTCGAAAGTTGATGAAGAAAAATTTTCCTCAAGATTTTAACATGACTTCGGAGCAAGATATTCTCTAAAGATTTTATTGGATCCAGAATTACCTAAATCTTTTGAATATTGGGTTTGGTCCTTGTATTTGTCCTTGGTCTCCTTCAGGGTTAGCTCAATCCGGTTTTTCAGTACTAAATTTTCTATCAAGCGTTCCCAACCTTCCATTCTTTGTTATCAACTTTTGGCCGTTTAGACCATCTACAATTTTGCTATTTCCTCAGCATTTAATGCTTCCATATCTGAATCATCGGTTATCAATCCGAGGTGGTTTCAAGTGAATTGTGTTTTTAGATGATTAAACGCTGATGGTAATATGGTGAAATATAAAAGGTTTCCCGACAACAATAAAAGAGCACACATATATGTCAAGGTTATAATAAGGTTGTTTCGAATGAAAAGTCGAGGTTGAATTGCTGGAGATGTGATAAAATTTGCTACTTTGAAAGGGATTACCAAGTTATTTTGGGTAATAATAACACTAAAGGAAGTAGCACATCTACGTGTTAAACGTTTACTCAGTTTCCGAGTGTTTTTCAGGTGCATAACTATATGCATCAATCTTTTCTTCCATAGATGAAATGAGGTTGATTCATCCTCTCGATTGAGGTGTTTTCAAGATTCATGAAAGGTTTGAACGCAGATTATAATCGTCAAGATACAAATGACGTTTAAGATGAAATCAAGTGGCAAACTTGAAGAAAGGTTTAGTTTCATATGTTATAATCAATATTTTAATTCATTTTAATTGTCCAATGTCATTAGTCCATAGTTAGGAGTCTACAATTAATAGTTCAACAATTCATATATAGTTTAAAATATAATATTCGAATTAATTAATACATGTCGTGACCCGTTATATACATGTCTCAGACTCGATCACAACTCAAAGTATATATATTATTTGAGAATCAACCTCAACCCTGTATAGCTAACTCGATCATTACCTCATATAGAGTGTCTATGGTTATTTCAAATAATATATATAGATGCGTCGATATGATATGTCAAAACCTTGTATACGTGTCCCGATATTTAAAGTGCGTAAAGTAAATAACAGAAATTAAATGACGATAAATAAAATTGCGAGAATTAAAATTGCGATAAATAAATTGCGATAAATAAAATGTAATACGGAATTAACAGTTAGCTAGGAACAGTTCGCTAGGAATAGTTAGCGTGGATTCTTAACAAAATTTCTCATAGTTAATTTGCCTGTTTCTAACAAATTATATTTTGTCCAATGTTTTCTTCATTATGCCACTTGTTGGATTCTGATAAATCAAAATCCAGATATGAAATTGGATGAAAATGGTTATTCTGCTGTGAACGGACACGTATATCTATGGATATAAGTAGGATAGTAAATAATTGTTGGATCAGATTCGAAGGATGTACAGTGTAACTTATTAATGTGAAATCTAAATATTCCTTGGGTATTACCTACCCGTTAAAATATTTTCACCATTAACAATTTGTACAAAAGAATTTCTAATTACAATCTTTATGAAGATATATATATATATATACATATATATTTTCTTCAGATGTAATCGTGGATTTAATGAGTTAACATGATATTAAACTCATTTTCTTTTCAGTTTGAGCTAGAATAAATAATCTCTAAAACTTTTAGAAACCACATATTCTTCGCAGAATATTTCTTTAATAAAGTTATGGATCAATACTTCATTATTCATTGTTGTTGGTACTCCATGGTATCTATGGTGCGTATGACATTGATGTTCGAGGTACAGATTGTAATGTCGAGGTATGGGATACGGATGTTTCTGTTGGTGGGGGTGATGGTACTGTTGGTGTTGTTGCTGGTGGTACTGTTGCTGTCGGTGCTATTGCTGGTGCTTGTAACCTTTGCACCATATTCTCCAAAACTACTACCCGGGCGCGAAGCTCGTTGACTTCTTCTATTACACATGGGTGATTGTCGGTTCGGACGAGCGGATAAATAAGATCTAGAATTTGGTATAGTATATAATCGTGATGAGATACTCTGGAAATGAGGCTGAAAATGGTGTTTCGGATAGGTTCGCCGGTAAGTGCTTCAGGTTCCTCGTTGAGAGGGCTATAAAGTGGGTGGAAGGGATCACCTTCTTCTTGTCTCCAGTGATTAAGTAGACTACGAACCCATCCCTAATTCATCCAGAATAAATGATGGCTGATTGGTTGGTCCATTCTGGTCACACTGCTTTCGGAGCTTGAGTGGGACTCCATGTCGGAATCCGAGGGACTTGAACTAGTGGCGAATTCCATTTCGTACGATTGAGTAAAGGATTTTTTGATATGAAATGATTTCTGGCTATCGGATGGTATTCTAATTACATAGAATATCTATATATAGCACAAAAGATTTCGTAGATTACGAAGGAATTTACGGAATATGTCAGGCAAAGTTTACAGTAACAGATACGCTAAGATATGAATTAGCAGATACGCTAAGATATGAATCTTGTCTATACAATATTCATGCAATCAATGCAGTAAGATGTGTCTAGACTAAGAATGATAAGCAGGTAATTTTCAACATAAAAAAATAAGCAAAATTTTTGACATGCAGACACGGTCGAAGTCCAGACCCACTAATGCATCTAAACAACTATCAGTTAGACACACTAATGCAAGACATGGTTCGCTAAGACCACCGCTCTGATACCACATGAGATGACCCGTCCTAATCCATAAGGACGAATACAATAACATATGATTACATCGCTAGGTACTTGACCTCTATATGATACATTTTACAAACATTGCATTCATTTTTAAAAGACAACCTTTCATTACATCGAAAGTTGACAGGCATGCATACCATTTCATAATATTCAAACTATAAATGACTTAATAATAATCTTGATGAACTCGACAACTCAAATGCAACGTCTTTTGAAATATGTCATGAATGACTCCAAGTAATATCTCTAATATGAGCAAATGCACATCGGAAGATTTCTTTCATACCTGAGAATAAACATGCTTTCAAGTATCAACCAAAAAGTTGGTAAGTTCATTAGTTTATCATAATCATTCATTTTCATCATTTTAATAGACCACAAGATTTCTATTTTCATTTTTCATAAACATCATCTCATATCAGGCATTTCGCACAAACTGCATAGAGATAAAATTCATTCATATGGTGAACACCTGGTAATCGACATTAACAAAACACGTCTAGAATATCCCCATCATTCCGAGACTCTCATCGGACATGATAAAATTGAAGTACTAAAGCATCCGTAACCCGGATGGGGTTTGTTAGGCCCAATAGATCTATCTTTAGAATTCGCGTCAATTAGGGTGTCTGTTCCCTAATTCTTAGATTACCAAAATAAAAAGGGTGATATTCGATTCGATAATCCAACCATAGAATGTAGTTTCGATTACTTGTGTCTATTTCGTAAAACATATAAAAGCAGCGCATGTATTCTCAGTCCCAAAAATATATATTGGAAAAGCATTTAAAAAGGGAGCAAATGAAACTCACTATAATGTATTTTGTAGTAAAAATACATATGATGACATTGAACAATGTAGGTTTGGCCTCGGATTCACGAACCTATATCATTTGTATATATATTAACACCAATAATAGCAATCGAACAGATTTATATATTATATCTTAATTTATGTATTATATATTTAATTTGTGTATATATTTAAAATGACTTATATTTATATAGTTATATCAATATATATATTAAAATATATAATTTGTTAAAAATGTTAATATGATTAATACCTACTATATGTAATATTACTATAAGTATATTTTTATATCAATAATAGTAACAAAGGTTGTATTAGTTTATAATGGTAATATTAATAATAATAATACTGATAATAATATTAATTATAGTAATAATAGTAATAATAGTGATAAAAATAATAATAATGTCTCTAAAAATAATACTACTAATAATAATGATAATAATAATAATAATAATCCTAATAGTAATAAAAATGATAATTTTACTAAAAATGTTATTTTTAATAATATTGATAGCAATAGTTTTTAATAAAAATGATACTTTTACTAAAATGATACTTTTCATAATAATGCTAATATTGATAGTTTTAGAAATAATGATGTTTATAATAATAATGATAATGATAATAATAATAATAATAACAATATTGGTTTTAATTATAAGAATACTACTAATAATAACAATACTTAGCATAACAAGAATAACAATAATAATACTAATAATTTAATTAATACTAATAATAATAATAATAATAATAATAATAATAATAATAATAATAATAATAATAATAATAATAATAATAATAATAATAATAATAATAATAATAATAATAATAATAATAATAATAATAGAATACAACCTTTGAATACAAGCTTTAAAAAAATAAATGACTTAGCCAGGGTTCGAACCCACGACCTCCCGCTTAATCACCAAACACGCCTAACCATCCCACCAATTTCTATTTTTTTCTAATTTAATTCATACACCCAATTCCTTTTAACCCACGTTTCTACTTGTCATCTTCTTCTTCCTAAAGTTAACAGCCTATCATTATCATTGTTTATCAAAACCTAAGCATCATAGTTTACTACGGACATCATCACGATTATTGTCCAATTTAATCATCATCTTTTATCATCAACCTCTTCGTACACAGCTCATTCGAAATCAGAAGGAATGGTTTACGACCCACCATAACATATTCATTGCAGTCCAATATATCGAGGCCCAATTGGTATTTCTGGAAGCCCAAATAACATCTTAACAAGTCCCCATAATTACGTGGGCTGTTTGATTCCTCACAAGAAGCCCGAACGAAAAAAATAAAATAAAAGTAGCACAACATCCTTATGTCCCGTACAGTTTATCATTTATATATCACGTCCCCCCCCTTTTTTAAAGTGATTCATTGTCGGCCATTTAATTTCTTTTAAATTCCATCATGATCATGATATAATATTATACTTACACAAGTGGGGTTTATTTGTTTATAAAATGGTTCGGCCATAAAGGAAAAAGAATTCACAAGTGGCAGCCTCCAACTTCTCAAAACAGTTTATAAATTGAATGGTCATAAAGGAAAAAAATTCGCAAGTGGTGGCCTCCAATTTCTCAAAATAGTTTAGATAAACAAAAAAAAATAGAATTAGCGACAGAAGTAAATTGTGCAGCTGCAGTATCTTGTTTGATATTTCATGGCGTTTAAGCAAACGGGAAGCAGTAGACAGAAAGAAACAGAAAGCAGAAGCTTAATCGAATAAAGATGGTGAGGTTTGGGTTGTTTTTCGAACATAGACAAGAAACAAGTAATAGGTGAAATAGAAACGAGTAGTGATGGTGTGTGACGACACGGAAATTTTCGACTAAATTTAAACTTTATCTTTATATTATTCTGACACGATAAGCAATGTTTGTTAAGTTAAATCTCAAGGATTTTAAACTATGTTTATACATTCATTTAAACCTCGACCAAATTCCAATGATTCACGAACCATTAAATGAACATATATGAATATGTATGTATATGTGTATATGTTATAAATTGAAAATGTCAACAAAGTATTTAAAAGTATAATGCTTTATATGAATGTATTTGTTTCAATATGATTATCGACGAAATTAAAAAAAAAATATATTAAATGATTGAATTATCATAAACATTGAATTATGATTACAAGTCTCTGTTGAGAGGTCCACTATGATTTGAGAAATCTATTCCTCTTAACGATATTCAGAATAATTTGTAAAGCTATTTATAAATAAAAATAAAAAGTTTCATTTACGAAAGTTAGACAAAAGCTATTGGAGAATTGGTTTCCATAATATTCTATTAATCTATTTTCAAACGTACAAAAACGTTTTCAGTTTAAAAAGAACTTTATTATTAAAACGTATATAACTTTTATAAATATCTAGAATCACTTTTGACAACTCATTACTTAACAAGTATAATAAATATAACGATATTTATATTTTATTTCATTAAATATATATAACGATTTAAATTAATATTATATATATTTATACACGTATTATACATACATAGTTTTTATATTTTTACTATACTTTAACTTTACCTTTACTTTAACTTTAATAATTCACTTTAATAATTCATACTTTAATAATTCACTTTAATAATTCATACTTTAATAATTCACTTTAATAATTCATACTTTAATAATTCACTTTAATAATTTATACTTTAATAATTTACTTTAATAATTCATACTTTAATAATTCACTTTAATAATTCATACTTTAATAATTCACTTTAATAATTCATACTTTAATAATTCACTTTAATAATTCATACTTTAATAATTCACTTTAATAATTCAAAAATCTATTATAAATAGAATTCAATAGGTTTCATTATTTCATAGAAACTTGAAAATATATTTCTCTAAACTCTCTGAATCAATTTATATATATATATATATATATATATATATATATATATATATATATATATATATATATATATATTGCTCTATATTATTTCAAGATATTATTAGTATACATAAAATATTACGACGGAGTGATGTCTGAGTGATTTCAAAATAGTTTTTTGAATGAGTCGAAGCTAAGGAAATTATGGGTTATAGCTATGGAGGTGATGAGTATGGTTCATGGGTATGCTCGTGAGGTCAATCTAGTGTTTATCATCTTCGTTGCGTCTACGTACTTTCCTGCAATATTGAATCTAAATATTGATACGTTCGTGAATCCGAGGCCAACCTTGCACTTGTTAAATGACGTTATATGTATTTTTACTACGAAATACAGTATTGTGAGTTTCATTACTCCCTTTTTATATATATTTTTGGGTTGAGAATACATGCGCTGATTTATAAATGTTTTACGAAATAGGCACAAGTACTAAAACTAATTCTATGTGGGTTTAAACCAGAAATATACCCTTAGCTTGGTAACATTAAACTACTTGTCTATGTACGGTAGGCGCGAATCCTAAAGATAGATCTATTGGGCCTGACAAACCCCATCCTGACTATGGGATGCTTTAGTACTTCGAGGTTATTTTAAACACACCTGATCTGGTGTACTTCAGAGGGTAAAACATGAACGTTAAGGCTTGTTACCGGGTGCCTACAACTTATAGAATACTTTTATACACTTGCGAGTGTACATATATTTATAAACGGAAATCTTGTGGTCTATTAATATATTGAAATGATTATTATGATAAACCTATGAACTCACCAACCTTTTGGTTGACACTTTAAAGCATGTTTATTCTCAGGTATTAAAGAAATCTTCCGCTGTGCATTAGCTCATTTTAAGGATATTACTTGGAGTCATTCATGGCATATTTTGAAAGACGTTGCATTCGAGTCATTGAGTTCATCAAGATTATTATTATGTCAATTATAGTTGGATGTATTATGAAATGGTGTGCATTCCGTCAACTTTCGTTGTAAAGAAAGTTTGTCTTTTAAAAACGAATGCAATGTTTGTAAAATGTATCATATAGAGGTCAAAATACCTCGCGATGTAATCAACTATTGTGAATCGTTTATAATGTATATGAACGGGTCCTTTCAGTTGGTATCAGAGCGGTGGTCTTAGCGAACCAGGTCTACATTAGTGTGTCTGACTGATAGTCGTTAGGATGCATTAATGAGCCTGGACTTCGACCGTGTCTGCATGTCAAAAGTTTTGCTTATCATTTTTGTCGGAAATTGCCTGCTTATCATTCTTAGTCTAGACACATCTTACTGCATTGATTGCATGAATAGTGTATAGACAAAATTCATATCTTAGCGTATCTGCTAATCCATATCTTAGCGTATCTGTTACTGTAAACTTTGCCTGACATATCCCGTAATTTCCTCCGTAATCTACGAAATCTTTTGCGCTATATATATAGATATTCTATGTAATTAGAATACCACCTGATAGCCGAAAAATCATTTCATATCGAAAAATTCTTTATTCAATCGAACAAAATGGAATTCGTCATTAGTTCAAGTCCCTCGAATTCCGATATGGAATCCCACTCAAGCTCCGAAAGCAGTGTGACCGAAATGGATCAACCAATTAGCCATCATCTATTATGAATGAATTTGGGATAGGTTCGTAGCCTCCTCAATAATTGGAGACAAGAAGAAGGTGATCCCTTCCATCCACCACATTGCCCTCTTGGCGATGAACCTGAAGCACTTACCAGCGAACCGGTCTGAAACTCCATTTTCTCTCTCATTTTCATAGTATCTCGTCACGATTATATACTACATCAAATTCTAGATTTTATTTATCCGCTCGTCCGAACCGACAATCACCCTGATGTAATAGAAGAAGTCAACGAGCTTCGCTCTCGAGTAGTGGCTTTAGAGAATATGGTGCAAGGGTTACAAACACCAACAAATAACGAAGTATTAATTCATAATTTCAATTTTATTGAATAAATACTCCGTAAAAGTTATGTAATTTCTAAAGTCTTTAGGGATTATTCAGTTCTAGTTTCAACCGTAAATCAAATGAGTTTAATTTAATATTAACTCATTAAATCTATGTTACATCTGAAGAAAATATGCACATATATATTTTCATAAAGACTGTAATAAAATTCTGTTGTACAAAATATTAATTGTGAAATTTTTTTTAACGGGTAGGTAATACCCGAGAGATATATAAATTCACAATTAATATATTACATTTTTCGAATCTGATTAAGCAAATCATCAACTATACTCTCAAAATCTCACAACAATATACATTCTTGTATAGAAATCAAAACAACCATTCTCACCCAAATTTGATTACGCATTCTGATTTTGACAAATCAAAATCCAAGTCATGATTTAACAGAAGACATCACTCTTAGATTCCTACATCTTTCAAAGCTATACTTTGACTTCAAAACCGTGTTAGAACATCATATGTATATTAACGATTACAAACTGTGTTCAAACTCTCCGAAGTTTTCGAAGACACTTCAAACAATGAACAATCGAGATGATGATCCAATCACATATTACCCACATTTATGTACCTAAAAAGCTCTCGAAGCCAAAGTCATAGTTCGACGCGTATCCGTGTCAGACCCTTTGGCATTTATTAGCTAAAATGACTTTTCAATTCCTTTTCAAAGTAGACAGTTTTGTCACAGCTCCAGCAAGTCAACTTCGACTTTTCAGTCAGACTAGTCTTATTATAACCTCGATAGATACGTTGCCCTTTCGTCATCGTTACTGGGGACCTTTCATATCTCGCCACCTTAGTAATAAACTTACCAACAACTTCAATTATCTTTGACTTTTTGAAAAATCATTATATTTATTGAAATCACATCATTTACTCATTCGCATCTTGTAACGAGAATTGTCATACGAATCATCGAAAAACAGTAACCAGTATTTTGAAATCTCGCAGCATGTCTACGCCAACAGTTATATGTGTACGTAAAACGTCTATCTCCTGGACTTACATACTTTGAATGTGAAGTTCTGAAAAATATTCTGAACTGCAAACTAGTTCTTGAAATGCTGACGAAGCATCAAAAACTGTAAACGATCTTAACAGTAAAAAGTTTGATGACAAAGAATAGTAAGGTGGTAAAGCTGAGAAAAAGAGAAGGTTTGGAACTGGAAAACGGATTGAACAGACTATGAAGGAGGCTGTGGACAAATCACAAAGACTAAATCTGCCTTCAAAGAATCCAAATGATTATGTGCCTGCTAAAGTCATTAACGAATACCTTACTCTTTATTCTAAACCTTTACAGACAAATCTTCATCATCATCCATCAATATTAGAAATTCTAAGATATTATCATATCTTTCATTATAAATATCCGCGATATTTCTGAAGATATTTTCACAACTAATCTTATCTGAAGTCAATTATCTCTTTGTGCTATCAGTGTTACATAATATAAGAAACTATTAGTTTCTATATTCTATAAACTTTCGAGTTTAAATTATGAATGTTTTGAAGTAGTGTTGGGAACTGAAGCATGAGTTAGTATAATATAATGACACTTGATCAACGTGATTATATTACAGTAAGTCATGCTGAGTTTCTAATGGGACATGACGATTCACATACCATGCCGTCATCATGTTCCATGTTACACGACTCTTGTATTCTATTTAATCTCTAAAAATATCAAGAATATATTTTCTTGATGATTCGGTCTTTTCAGGGTATTCTGGTAAATTAACAAATCAAGATCGTGCCATTACCATTTCCTTCTTAGAACATTAACTATGTTCATTCTGAAATTCATATCTGCGAATACTGGACCATTACAAACGTTGCTTAATCGCAAGAAGAAGAAACGAAAGGACAAAACTCCCAAATAGAAATTGGAGTATAAATCGCAGCAAATAGAAGGGAGCATTAACTTGGATGTCAATGATTATAGAAGACAAAAGCAGGGGCTTTGAAATATAAGGGAAGATATAAAACCCAACAACCACCCAAAAATTATAAACCGTATATATCGATGCATATAGCAATATAAAGACACGGAAGAACTAAAAACACTATAAAACCGAGAATATAGTAGAAGTAAATAGATTCTTCCGGAGGCAGATGAAAAAGAAGAATGACAGATATGAAAGTGAGGAGTATATCGAGAATCAGTACTGGATGAAGCATATTGACAAATACTTTAAAATATGAGTTGAGGGAGAAAGAATAGAAGGTGTGAGTTGTAAGGAAACGAAGGAGGTGGATTTATAGTGAAATACCCGACAGAGAAATCAAGATGGATTATCGTATTAATTCGAAGAGAATCATAATCTCCTTAATCACCGAAGCATCAAATCCAACATAGATTACAAAGATTTTCTTTAAATTCGGAGATCAATTGTGATGACGTCAAAAGATATGACGAATCACTATAATCTTATTTCCTTCATTTACGATAACTTCCCTCATACGCTTTGAGTAATCGAATTATTTTATCCATACTTCTTAGACATGATAAAACTTCATAATCGTCATAATAACATTCTCATTGTTAGCCATAAGGACCTCTATCAAATTTCGGGGACGAAATTTCTTTAACGGGTAGGTTCTGTGACGACACGGAAATTTTCGACTAAATTTAAACTTTATCTTTATATTATTCTGACACGATAAGCAATGTTTGTTAAGTTAAATCTCAAGGATTTTAAACTATGTTTATACATTCATTTAAACCTCGACCAAATTCCAATGATTCACGAACCATTAAATGAACATATATGAATATGTATGTATATGTGTATATGTTATAAATTGAAAATGTCAACAAAGTATTTAAAAGTATAATGCTTTATATGAATGTATTTGTTTCAATATGATTATCAACGAAATTAAAAAAAAATATATATTAAATGATTGAATTATCATAAACATTAAATTATGATTACAAGTCTCTGTTGAGAGGTCCACTATGATTTGAGAAATCTATTCCTCTTAACGATATTCAGAATAATTTGGAAAGCTATTTATAAATAAAAATAAAAAGTTTCATTTATGAAAGTTAGACAAAAGCTATTGGAGAATTGGTTTCCATAATATTCTATTAATCTATTTTCAAACGTACAAAAACGTTTTCAGTTTAAAAAGAACTTTATTATTAAAACGTATATAACTTTTATAAATATCTAGAATCACTTTTAACAACTCATTACTTAACAAGTATAATAAATATAACGATATTTATATTTTATTTCATTAAATATATATAACGATTTAAATTAATATTATATATATTTATACACGTATTATACATACATAGTTTTTATATTTTTACTATACTTTAACTTTACCTTTACTTTAACTTTAATAATTCACTTTAATAATTCATACTTTAATAATTCACTTTAATAATTCATACTTTAATAATTCACTTTAATAATTCATACTTTAATAATTCACTTTAATAATTCATACTTTAATAATTCACTTTAATAATTCATACTTTAATAATTCACTTTAATAATTCATACTTTAATAATTCACTTTAATAATTCATACTTTAATAATTCACTTTAATAATTCAAAATTCTATTATAAATAGAATTCAATAGGTTTCATTATTTCATAGAAACTTGAAAATATATTTCTCTAAACTTTCTCAATCAATTTACATATATATATATATATATATATATATATATATATATATATATATATATATATATATATATATATATATATATATATATATATTTGCTCTATATTATTTCAAGATATTATTAGTATACATAAAATATTACGACGGAGTGATGTCCGAGTGATTTCAAAATAGTTTTTTGAATGAGTCGAAGCTAAGGAAATTATGGGTTATAGCTATGGAGGTGATGAGTATGGTTCATGGGTATGCTCGTGAGGTCAATCTAGTGTTTATCATCTCCGTTGCATCTACGTACTTTCCTGCAATATTGAATCTAAATATTGATACGTTCGTGAATCCGAGGCCAACCTTGCACTTGTTAAATGACGTTATATGTATTTTTACTACGAAATACAGTATTGTGAGTTTCATTACTCCCTTTTTATATATATTTTTGGGCTGAGAATACATGCGCTGATTTATAAATGTTTTACGAAATAGGCACAAGTACTAAAACTAATTCTTTGTGGGTTTAAACCAGAAATATACCCTTAGCTTGGTAACATTAAACTACTTGTCTATGTACGGTAGGCGCGAATCCTAAAGATAGATCTATTGGGCCTGACAAACCCCATCCTGACTATGGGATGCTTTAGTACTTCGAGGTTATTTTAAACACACCTGATCTGGTGTACTTCAGAGGGTAAAACATGAACGTTAAGGCTTGTTACCGGGTGCCTACAACTTATAGAATACTTTTATACACTTGCGAGTGTACATATATTTATAAACGGAAATCTTGTGGTCTATTAATATATTGAAATGATTATTATGATAAACCTATGAACTCACCAACCTTTTGGTTGACACTTTAAAGCATGTTTATTCTCAGGTATTAAAGAAATCTTCCGCTGTGCATTAGCTCATTTTAAGGATATTACTTGGAGTCATTCATGGCATATTTTGAAAGACGTTGCATTCGAGTCATTGAGTTCATCAAGATTATTATTATGTCAATTATAGTTGGATGTATTATGAAATGGTGTGCATTCCGTCAACTTTCGTTGTAAAGAAAGTTTGTCTTTTAAAAACGAATGCAATGTTTGTAAAATGTATCATATAGAGGTCAAAATACCTCGCGATGCAATCAACTATTGTGAATCGTTTATAATGTATATGAACGGGTCCTTTCATGGTGATTGATAGTTTCACAACAGCAATTAATGGTAGTTCTATGTTGGTTCTGGTTGTAAACAAAAGAAAGAGAAAAGATTAGAGAGAAAGAGTTGGTGGTTCATGGTCATTCTAATGAAGGTGGAGGTGGTTACTAAGGTGAAGGTGGTGGTTATTGTGATTCTTGTTTGGGTTGATGGTGGGTTTCGAAAGAATATGGAAACATAAATATTTGGGTGTTACCATGGTGATGGTTTACGGTTGAAGGATGGGGAAATGGTGTTTGATATAGATCATAAAGGTGTTCTTGTGGTTGATTGTTTAAAGAGAAAAAAAACAACTGTACCAAGTCGTTTCTTTTCCTTTTCTGTTATATTTTTCGATTTTTCTTCATTAATCAGAGTAGAGGATATATATAATGTGCTTGTGAATGATTGCTACAGCAATAATATTTGTTCGTAATTGTTTTGTAGCAGATATGAGGTTGACGTCTAACAGATTGCAAACATGAATTTCAATCAGGTAAAGAAAAAAAATAAAAACATAATAATATATATCTGATTCGTACGATATTAGATGTTGATTTATAACAAATTCAGACAAGAACAAAAAAATATAAAAAGTTGAAAGTGATTTGCAAATGATTCATATTCTAAATTGGATACGTATGAATATATATGAATATATATATATATATATATATATATATATATATATATATATATATATATATTAATAATAATTAAATTTCTATTAATATTAATAATAGAATTAATAATAATAATATTAATATTATCAAATAATACAAAATGATTTTAATAATATTAATAATAATAATAAATTGTATTATTTTCTAATAATTATACTAATGATAATAATAATAATTTATAATAACAATTCTTAATATTAATATCAAATAATAATACTAATAATAATCATGATCAAATTATCACGGACCGCTGATTGGTAACAGAAATATATAATAATAATAAAAATCATATATTTATCAAAAGGAAGAACAAAGGAATGTGATCGAATAGGCTCGTCTAGTATTTATTTTAATACACTCATAAGCTTGAATTTTAACTTGCTTAATATCAATTGAATGACAATTGAGTGTTACGGTCGTTTACTAGATAGATTCGAAATCACAAAATATATATTTAATATACTTTATATATATATATATATATATATATATATATATATATATATATATATATATATATATATATATATACATATGTTTTAAATATTAATTATCATAATATCATATTTTTATTTTTATTTCACATACTTACTCTTAATAACTAAATCATATAATCTCTTTCAAATTATTATTATTATATATATATTTAAACTTATATAGCATCTATTTACAAATAGTTGTTCGTGAATCGTCGGAACTGGTTGAAGGTCAAATGCATCAATGTAAACAGTTCCAAAATTTTTAAGACTCAATATTACAGACTTTGCTTATTGTGTCGAGTTCACATTAAGATTAAGTTTAAATTTGATCGGAAATTTCCGGGTCGTCACACAAATGACCAAAACACTTAAATGATTAAGTTACACTTTGAATGATATAGTTAATGGTGAATTAAGTCGAATTATTAATAAAGGTACATGTCGCGTAACGTAAAGTGCTAGTTTTCTAAGCGTATGAAATGACGTTTGAAAAACCGGAACCGGCACATAAGTCGAGCGACAACGTACAAGTCTTTGGAACTAAATTTACAAGTTAACTATGCACGTGAATATATTATAATATATAATTAATTATATTAATTAAATATATTATATATTATTATATATTATTATATATTAAATCCGTCGGCAGCCCACGTTTTGTTTGTGAGTGAGCTGGATACAGGACCTCCGTAATTGCGGAGCTGGTTACTCTCATAAGATTCGTAATCGTGGAGTTGTCAGTCATAAGTCAGGGCTATAAAGCTCGAGCTAATCTGTGATTCAATTCATCATTCCATCTCTCTATCTTATTACTTACTCCGTAATATTTATTTTATTTATTATTTATATTATTATTATTATGATTATTATTATTATTATTATTAAGATTAAGATTATTATTATTAATCGTATTATTATTAGTAGTAGTATTATTATTATTAGTATTATTATACATAAAATACTACGAAAAGGTTATGAACGAGTTATTTCAAGATGGGTTTTTAAAGCGGGATAGAACTAAGGAAATTATGGGTTATAGCTGTGGAGGTTATGGGTAATGTTCGGGGGTATGCTTGTGAGGTCAAACTAGTGTTTATCATCTCCATTGCGTCTACGTACTTTCCTGCAATATTGAATCACATTATTGATACGTTTGTGAATCCGAGGCCAACCTTGCATTTGTTCAATGCCGTCATATGTATTTTTACTACGAAATACAGTATTGTGAGTTTCATTTACTCCCTTTTTAAATGCTTTTGCAATATATATTTTTGGGACTGAGAATACATGCGTTGTTTTATAAATGTTTGACGAAATAGACACAAGTACTCGAAAATTACATTCTATGGTTGGATTATCGAAATCGAATATCGCCCTTCAAGTTTGGTAACCTAAGAATTATGGAAATGGCCCATAATTGACGCGAATCCTAAAGATAGATCTATTGGGCCTAACAACCCCCATTCATGTCTATGGATGGCTTTAGTACTTCGAGATTATTATTATACAGATGTCGGTGTCTGTGGGAATATTCTATGCATTATGGTTAATGTCAGTTACCAGGTGTTCAATCCATATGAATGATTTTATGCAGATGGCTATATGCATGCATGATGTTTATGAGAAATAAAAATATGAAATCTTATGGTCTATTAAAATTATGGAAATGAATATTGATGATAAACTAATGAACTCACCAACCTTTTGATTGACACTTTAAAGCATGTTTATTCTCAGGATTGAAAGAAATCTTCCGCTGTGCATTTGCTCATTTTAAAGATATTACTTGGAGTCATTCATGGAATATTTTAAAAGACGTTGCATTCAAGTCGTTAAGTTCATTAAAGATTATGATTAAACAAATGACAGATTAGGTCATTTATAGTTGGATATTATGAAATGGTATGCATGCCTATCAACTTTTGATGTAATAAAAGTTTGTCTTTTAAGATGAATGCAATGTTTGTAAAATGTATCATATAGAGGTCAAATACCTCGCAATGAAATCATATGTTATTGTATTCGTCCTTATGGATTAGGACGGGTCGTCTCAATAACAACAATAACTCTGGATCTAGCAGTGGAACAAATTCCACAAGAAATCATGTGAGATGCTCCTACAAAGAATTCACTGCTTGTAAACCTCTGGAATTCGATGGAATTGAGGGTCCAGTCGGATTAAAACGATGGACCGAGAAGGTCAAATCGGTGTTTTCCATAAGTAAGTGTACTGAAGAAGACAAAGTAAAGTACGCTACGCATACCTTCACAGGTGCTGCATTAACATGGTGGAACACCTATCTCGAGTAGGTGGGACAAGATGCTGCTTACGCACTACCGTGGTTAGCATTCAAGCACCTGATGACTAAGCAGTACCATCCCAGAAATGAGGTCAATAAGCTCAAAGTAGAACTTAAAGGATTACGAACACAAGGATTCGATATTACCACCTACGAACGACGATTTACAGAGTTGTGCCTATTGTGTCCAAGAGCGTTCGAAGATGCAGAAGATAAGATTGACGCATTTGTAAAGGGGTTACCAGAAAGGATTCAAGAAGATGTGAGTTCACATGAGCCCGCCTCAATACAAATGGCAAGTCAAATGGCTCACAAACTCATAAACCAGATTGAGGAAAGAATTAAAGAGCAGGTGGTCGAAGAGGCCAATATGAAATAAGTCAAGAGAAAGTGGGAAGAAACTAGTAACAAGGGTCACCAATACAACAACAACAACAATCACAATCACAATCGCAACAACTATCCCAACAACCGCAACATCAATCGCAACAACAACAATTGCAACAACAACTACAATAACCACCATAACAACTACAACAAACGTCCCAACAACAACTACAACAATCGTCCCAACAACAATAACAACCACAATAATAACAATTCCTATAACAACAAGAAGCAGAAATAGCCATGCCAAAGGTGTGAAGAGTACCATCCGAATGTGTCCTGCGTGACATTTTTCACTAAGTGTAATATAAATGGTCATAGTGTGATGAAGTGTGAGGCCTACGGACCGATGAATAACAGAATTAAAGGAACAAATAATGTCAGAACAAATAATGCCGCCGTAGTTTGTTATAAATGTGGAAAACCGGGCTACATTATTAGAAATTGCCCGAATCAGGGGAATACTAATGGGCAAGGCCGCGGAAGAGTTTTCAATATTAATGCGGCAGAAGCGCAAGAAAACCCGGAGCTTGTTACGGGTACGTTTCTTATTGACAATAAATATACTTATGTTTTATTTGATTCGGGTGCGGATAGAAGCTATATGAGTAGAGATTTTTGTGCTAAATTAAGTTGTCCATTGATGCCTTTGGATAGTAAATTTTTACTCGAATTAGCAAATGGTAAATTAATTTTAGCAGATAATATATGTCGGAATCGAGAAATTAAACTTGTTAGCGAAACATTTAAGATTGATTTGATACCAGTAGAGTTAGGGAGTTTTGATGTGATAATTGGCATGGACTGGCTGAAAGAGGTGAAAGCAGAGATCGTTTGTTACAAAAATGCGATTCGCATTATGCGCGAAAAGAGAAAACCCTTAATAGTATACGGAGAAAAGAGCAACGCGAAGTTAAATCTTATTAGTAACCTAAAGGCACAAAAGCTAATAAGAAAAGGTTTCTATGCCGTTCTAGCACACATCGAAAAAGTCAAACCCGAAGAAAAAAACAACAATGATGTTTCCATCGCAAAAGAATTTCCCGATTTATTTTCGAAAGAATTACCGGGACTACCTCCACACCGATCTGTTGAATTTCAAATAGATCTCGTACCAGGAGCTGCAAAAATAGCTCGTGCTCCTTACAAAATCGCACCCAGCAAAATGAAGGAACTCCAAAGCCAACTACAAGAACTTTTAGAGCGTGGTTTCATACGACCAAGTACATCACTATGGGGAGCTCCTGTTTTGTTTGTCAAAAGGAAGGATGGTACATTCAGGTTGTGTATCGACTACCGAGAGTTGAACAAACTTACCATCAAGAACCGTTACCCACTACTGAGAATTGACGACTTATTTGCTCAACTACAAGGCTCGTTGGTTTATTCGAAGATCGATTTACGTTCCGGGTATCATCAAATGCGGGTGAAGGAGGATGATATTCCGAAGACTGCTTTTAGGACGCGTTACGGTCATTACGAGTTTATGGTTATGCCGTTTGGTTTAATAACGCACCAGCTGTGTTCATGGACCTCATGAACCGAGTGTGTGGACCATACCTAGACAAGTTTGTCATTGTTTTCATCGATGACATACTTATTTACTCAAAGAATGATCAAGAGCACGAAGAACATTTGAGAAAAGTGCTAGAGTTGTTGAGGAAAGAAAAACTGTACACTAAGTTTTCAAAGTGTGCATTTTGGTTGGAAGAAGTTCAATTCCTCGGTCACATAGTGAACAAAGAAGGTATTCAGGTGGATCCGGCAAAGATTGAAACCGTTAAAAAGTGGGAAACTCCGAAAACTCCGAAACATATACGCCAATTTTTAGGACTGGCTGGTTACTACAGAAGATTCATCCAAGATTTTTCCAAAATAGCAAAACCCTTGACTTCATTAACGCATAAAGGGAAGAAATTTGAATGGAAGGATGAACAAGAGAAAGCGTTTCAATTGTTAAAGAAAAAGCTAACTACGGCACCTATATTGTCATTACCTGAAGGGAATGATGATTTTGTGATTTATTGTGAAGCTTTGAAGCAAGGTCTTGGTTGTGTATTAATGCAACGAACGAAGGTAATTGCTTATGCATCCAGACAGTTGAAGATTCACGAGCAAAATTATACAACTCATGATTTGGAAATGGGCGCTGTTGTTTTTGCATTAAAGACTTGGAGGCAGTACTTATATGGGGTCAAAAGTATCATATATACCGACCACAAAAGTCTCCAACATATATTTGATCAGAAACAACTGAACATGAGGCAACGTAGATGGATTGAATTGTTGAATGATTATGATTTTGAGATTCGTTACCACCCGGGGAAGGCGAATGTGGTATTCGACGCTTTGAGTAGAAAGGACAGAGAACCTATGCGGGTAAAAGCTATGAATATAATTATTTGTATTAACCTTACTACTCGAATAAAGGAGGCGCAACAAGGAGTTTTAAGAGAAGGAAATTTGAAGAATGAAATACCCAATGGATCAGAGAAACATCTTAATATTTGGGAACATGGAACCCGGTATAGGGCAGAAAGAATTTGGGTACCAAAGTTTGGAGATGTGAGATAATGGTACTTGGGGAAGCATATAAAACTAGATACTCAATACATCCCGGAGCGGGAAAGATGTACAAGGACCTCAAGAAATATTTTTGGTGGCCGGTTTTGAAAGCCGATATTGCTAAATACGTAGGAGAATGTTTGACGTGCTCTAAAGTCAAAGGTAAACATCAGAAACCATCAGGTCTACTTCAACAACCCAAAATCCCAGAATGGAAATGGGAAAACATTACCATGGATTTCATTACTAAATTGCCAAGGACTGCAAGTGGTTATGATACTATTTGGGTAATAGTCGATCGTCTCACCAAATCAGCACACTTTCTGCCAATGAGAGAATATGATAAAATGGAAAAATTGGCACGATTATACTTGAAGGAAGTCATCTCCAGACATGGAATACCAATCTCTATTATCTCTGATAGGGATGACAGATTTGTTTCAAGATTCTGGCAGACATTACAACAAGCATTGGCAACTCGTCTACACATGAGTACTGCCTATCATCCACAAACCAATGGGCAGAGCAAAATGACGATACAGACCCTTGAAGACATGCTACGAGAATGTGTTATTGATTTTGGAAACGGTTGGGATCGACATCTACCGTTAGCAGAAGTTTCCTACAACAACAGTTATCACTCGAGTATTGAAATGGCACCGTTTGAGGCACTTTATGGTAGAAAGTGCAGGTCTCCGATTTTTTGGAGTGAAGTTGGGGATAGATAAATTACGGGTCCGGAGATAATTCAAGAAACTACCGAGAAGATCATTCAAATTCAACAACGGTTGAAAACTGCCTAAAGTCGACAAAAGAGCTACACGAACATTACGGGCCCAAAGTTGAAGTTGGAGAGATGGTCATACTTAAGGTTTCACCTTGGAAAGGTGTTGTTCGATTTGGTAAACAAGGAAAACTAAATCCAAGGTACATTGGACCATTCAAGATTATTGACCGTGTCGGACCAGTAGCTTACCAACTGGAGTTACCTCAACAACTCGCGGGAGTACATAACACCTTCCACGTCTCAAATTTGAAGAAATATTTTACTAAAGAAGATCTCACCATTCCATTAGACGAGATTACAATTAACGAAAAACTACAATTCATTGAAGAACCCGTCGAAATAATGGATCAGGAGGTTAAAAGACTTAAGCAAAATAAAATACCAATCGTTAAGGTTTAATGGAATGCTCGTAGAGGACCTGAGTTCACCTGGGAACGTGAAGATCAGATGAAGCTGAAATACCCGCATTTATTTCCTGAAGATGCGTCAACACCTTCAACCGCTTAAAATTTCGGGACGAAATTTATTTAACGGGTAGGTACTGTAGTGACCCGAACTTTTCCATGTTTACATATATTAAATGAAAACTATATTTACATGATTAAATGTTTCCAACATGTTAAGCAATCAAACTTGTTAAGACTTGATTATTTGAAATGTGTTTCATGTAGACAATTGACCACCCAAGTTTACCGGCGATTCACGAACGTTAAGAACTTGTAAAAACTACATGATGATATATATATGGATATATATATAGTTAACATGAGAATATGATAAGTAATTATCTCACTAAGTATATTAACAATGAGTTATATACGTAAAAAAAATGAGACTATTGAATTAAGAAACTCAAAACGATATATATAACGATTATCGTTATAACAACGTCTTACTAAATACATATGTATCATATTAAGATATTGATACACTATATTTAACATGATAAAATGATAATTATATATATCATTAAGTATGTTAACAACGAACTACATATTTAAAACAAGACTACTAATTTA
Source organism: Rutidosis leptorrhynchoides (assembly GCF_046630445.1). Taxonomy (NCBI): domain Eukaryota; kingdom Viridiplantae; phylum Streptophyta; class Magnoliopsida; order Asterales; family Asteraceae; genus Rutidosis; species Rutidosis leptorrhynchoides. Next base: position 303,634,676 of record NC_092335.1, on the reverse strand, counting down.
AGAAGTTCAAAACGAGTTATATGTGTAACGATTATCGTTGTAACAACATTTTAATATATATATATATCGTATTATGATATATTAATACATCATGTTATCATGATAATATGATAATCTAATATCTCATTAGATATAATAAACAATGGGTTAACAACATTAAATAAAATCGTTAACTTAAAGGTTTCAAAACAACACTTACATGTAACGACTAACGATGACTTAATGACTCAGTTAAAATGTATATACATGTAGTGTATTAAGATGTATTAGTACACTTTTGAAAGACTTCAAGACACATATCAAAGTACTTATAGTTAACAAAAATGCTTACAATTACATTCTCATTCTTTTTCATCAAGAATTTTACTCGTATTGTTTCGTAATCGTACTCGTACAATACACGGCTTTTAGATGTATTTACTATTGGTATATACACTTCAATGATTAGCTATTAGCAGCCCTTGCGAGTCACCAAGATATGTGGGAACCATAATTTGGCAACAAGCATGAAATATATAACAAAAATACAAACTAATGGAACCTTATATGCAAGTGTAGGATCATGTTTTTCTTCACCAACAATAACACTTTCATTTTTCAACTTTCATGCATCAAACTTATCTCTCTCAAGTTATCTCTTGGTGTTCTAAGTGTTCTTCATCATCTTCATCAAAATCTAGCTCAATCTAGTTCAAAAATCCTAACCAAGATCAACTTACAAAACAATCACTCAAGTAAACTTCAAGAACACTTTCAAGTTTACTAGATTACTTCCAAGCTTTAAAATCCAATCCAAGTAATCATCCAAGATCAAGAAACCTTTGTTATTTACAGAAGGTTATTGTAACATCCCGCCTTTTCCGTTTACTTTTCCGTTTAACTATTTAAGTTCCGTTATATGTTTATAACACATCCCGTTAATATGCGTTGAATTATCTCGTTTAGGTAATTCCCGCACCCGGTTTAAAGTTGAGGGACCAAACTTGCCAAGGGTTGAAACTTTTGACTAGGTCAAAGAGTCAACCCTCATTCTCATCCATTCAATCTCATCTCTTTCACTCTTACTACTTCAACTTTTCTCTCAACTTCCATACAAAGATTCATCATCCAAAATCGAGCTAGCGGTCATCTTGCCAAACAAATTACATATTTGAACTCCTCGTGATCTCCTCTTCGATTCCATACCAACTTCATCTCATTTGGGTAACTTTCTAAAATCACTAGATTTTGTGTTCTTGATGTTTTTAACTTATAAAAGTGTTAATTAGTGTCTATGGCTCAAGTCTAACATGAATATATGATTTATATGCTCGATCTCGTTGTTTTAGTGTAACTAGCATGAACTTGAATTTTGGTGTGTTGTTCTTGAATTTTGGATGATCATATGTTGTTTGATGATGAAAGTTCATGTTTAAATTGTGTTCTTAACATCACTAGCTTCAAATTGGTATGTAGGTTGACATGGATTAGTTTCATAATCATGATTGTTGAATTTGTAATTTTGGGTTAGGGTTTGATAGAAGTAAATTGAATCTTGATGCATTAAATGCTTGATAATGTTAATTGTAAGTGTTAGGTTGTGTTGTATGTTTAATTACCTTCAAAACGGCATATCGTTCATGTAATTTGGTTGCCAAATCATCAAATTGCAATTTTGACTTGTATGCATTGATTATGGAACATTAATTGCGGTTTTTGGTTGTTTTAAGTGCAAGTTTGATTGATGATATGTGTTTAGTTGCATTCCTCGTCAAAATACCTTTCCAACGATGTATGATAGGCGTTATAAGTGTTTGCGGGTCAAGTTTTGTGTTAAAATTGATTTTGGCTCGTGCATAGTTTTGCAAAACAGAAAAATAGCTGAACTACAGGTCGCGCGGCGCGCACCATACCCCGCGCGGCGCGCCAAATGGCCTGGCCAGATTCTGTCCAACTTGGTCAATTTTTGAATAATGTTTGCTATGCTACGCACCTCCGATTCACATGTAACTTGTCCTAACATGCTCATACATGATTAAAAACCTCAGAAAAATAGTTCGGGACACGACCCGAACGTGTTGACTTTTTCGTTGACTTTGACCGACCAAGTTTGACTTTTTGTCAAACTTAATCAATTAATTATGCAATCTTTCTAACATGCTTTTATACTTGTGTCTTGCATAAAACTTGATGATTTGATTCACATGCTATAATAATCGAGTCGTATTGAGCCATAGGACTAATTGAACATCTTTGACCCTTCGTGACTATCGTTATTGATACAACCTATTTGTTTAGGTCAAGACTAGCATTGTTCTTTGCACACGTTACTTGTCGAAGTACTTTTTGGTTCGTGCATACAAGGTGAGATCATAGTCCCACTTTTACTCTTTTAAACTTACTTTTGGGATGAGAAAACATAAACGATACTTTTGAACTAAGTGAACACAAGAACGGGAAAACAAACATTCTACATACGAGTTTAGAACGAAAATCCTCAATCCGATTATCATTAGTTACATCAGATGGTGTAAGCGAGAACTTATGTTATATGGCCATATGGGTTTGACAAACCCTCATTCAAACGGTTCGCTACCGTTTACGAATGAAATATATTTTCGGGAACAGTGTTGTTCTAGCACTAATTGATGGGGTATTCAACGGACGGAACGTTAAGCTTTGATAATTGGGTGCTCGTGAATATTAACTTTTAGAATGTACTATGGCTTTATCGATGTTGCAAATCTTGTGGTTCAACTTACTATTACTCATTTACTTATTTAAACCTATGATTTCACCAACGTTTTCGTTGACAGATTCTCTATGTTTTTCTCAGGTCCTTGAACTTAGGTGATACATGCTTCCGCTCATACTATTTGATACTTGCATTGGATGTCGAGTATACTTGCATACGTGGAGCGTCTTTTTGACTACTTTTAATCGTGTCGCACGTGTTTCATACAAACTTTAAACATTGTTATGTACTTGTTATGGAAACTACTTTTGTAAACTTTGAAACACCCTTATTTATGAAATGAATGCGACATACTTTTCGGTCAAACTTTGTTGTAAAGACTTACGACTATGTAATGGGACCATACGTAGATGACGCCGTCATTTGACGATTTGTCGGGGTCGCTACAAGTGGTATCAGAGCTTTGGTTGTAGGGATTTAGAGTTCATTGGTGTCAACCCCGAGTCATAGGGTACATTGGTGAGTCTAGACTACAACCGGCATATAGACTTGACGTAGGAATTACTTGACTATTTGTGCATTTATACTCGAACTCTCTTGCTCATATCTACTCTTATCCTATCTAAATCTTGCGTTGTATAATTTAATTGACACGCCACCTTGACTATATGATGAAATGTCGAATGCACATATGAATTAGGGTAATATAATTCCCGGAAATTATATTACGGTGACTCATATGAACATACCGACATTATGACATAAAGAATTTAAGGCGGGTCAAGGATAATTTTCTCTTTATCTTTATTCCATATCGCGGTTAGTATTATTTAGAATACTAACCAACGGTATTCTTTTGTTTTGAAGGAACAATGGCTCCTCGTCGTGTACGCCGCAATGAAACTCCCGAACAAGCTCTCGAACGGATGATAGCTACCGCCGTAGATGCGGCCATGGCCGGTCACTCTTCCAACAACAATAACAATAACAACAACCACAATAATAACAACAACAACAATGGGGCCGGTAACTCAAACGAGGGATGCTCCTACAAAGCTTTCATGGGGTGCAAACCTCACACTTATGATGGAACCGGTGGACCGGTTGTGCTTACTCGTTGGTTTGAACAAACCGAGGCCGTCTTTAGCATAAGCGGTTGTCGGGATCAAGACAAGGTCAAATACTCCACCCACACGTTCTCCGGTGTTGCTCTCACTTGGTGGAACACCTATGTTCAATCGGTGGGTACCGATGAAGCTCATGCCCTCTCTTGGGCCGATTTGAAGGAAAAGATGATTGTCGAATACTTTCCGCGCGAAGAAACCCGAAAGCTCGAGGAAGAACTAAGAGCTTTGAAAGCGGTCGGAAACGATCTTAAGGCTTATAATCAACGCTTCGCCGAACTATCCTTAATGTGTCCTAATCTTGTTAACCCCGAATCTCAAAGGATTGAGCTCTACATGCTCGGTCTTCCAAAAAGCATCAAACAAGGGGTGATGTCATCCAAGCCCACTACTCATCAAGCCGCTATGAACATGGCTCGCCAATTAATTGAAACGGTTGACGAAATCGTAGTACCGGCTCCTAAGACCGAGGACAAGTCGGGTGGCAACAAAAGGAAATGGGAAGCCACTCCATCAACTAACTACAATAACAACACCTTCACCAAAAAAACCCTTCAACAACGACGGCAAGAAGGGTTATGTCGGAAACTTACCTTTGTGCAACAAGTGCCACAAACATCATTACGGCGAATGTAACAAGCTAATTTGTCACCGTTGCCAAGGAGTTGGTCATAGGGCCAACAATTGCACAAGCACCGCCCCCGTCGCTCGAAAGGGGCCCAATCCCCCAAAAACGGTCACTTGTTACGAATGTGGCCAAACAGGCCATTATAAGAACGAATGCCCGAAGAAGAAAGCCAACCCCAACAACCGAGGCCGAGCCTTTAACATCAACACCGAGGAAGCCCGAGATGACAATGAACTAGTCACGGGTACGTTTCTTCTCAACAACACTTATGTTACTTGCTTATTCGATTCGGGTGCCGATAAATGTTTTGTGTCTAAGACTTTGGCTCCTACTCTTTGCACTCCACCACACCCCTTAGATACTACTTATTCTATCGAAGTGGCCGACGGAAAACTCTTAAGTGCCGACACGTATTACCGGGGGTGTACTTTAAACATTTTGGGTAATGAATTTGAAATTGACTTGATACCCATGGAACTAGGGAGTTTTGATGTAATAATCGGTATGAATTGGATGGTCAAAAATAAATCTCACATTCTTTGCGATCTTCACGCAATCCGAATTTCTATCGAGAATGGTGAACCATTGATTGTCTATGGTGACAAAAATTGCACCGGACTCAATCTCGTTTCGTGCCTTAAAGTTCGAAAGCTACTTCGCAAGGGTTGTTTCGCGATTCTTGCTCACGTTAAGAAAGTCGAGGCCGACGAAAAGCGTATCGAAGAGGTGCCAGTCGTTAGTGACTTTTCCGATGTATTTCCAGACGAATTACCGGGTCTTCCACCTCATCGACCGGTTGAATTTCAAATCGATCTTATTCCAGGAGCCGCACCCGTAGCGCGTGCACCGTATAGACTCGCTCCATCTGAATTACAAGAATTACAAAGTCAAATCCAAGAGTTACTTGACCGTGGTTTCATTCAACCTAGCCATTCACCATGGGGCGCTCCGATTTTGTTCGTCAAGAAGAAAGACGGATCCCTACGAATGTGCATTGATTATCGTGAACTAAACAAATTGACGGTTAAGAACCGATATCCTCTTCCTCGCATCGATGACCTCTTTGATCAACTACAAGGTTCTCGTGTATATTCAAAAATCGATCTCCGTTCGGGTTATCATCAACTAAGGGTTAAGGGGGAAGATGTCTCCAAAACCGCTTTCCGGACTCGTTATGGTAGTTATGAGTTCCTTGTCATGCCTTTCGGTCTCACTAACGCACCGGCGGTGTTCATGGATCTCATGAACCGCGTGTGCAAACCTTACCTCGACAAATTCGTTATCGTGTTCATCGATGATATTTTGATCTATTCTAAAAACGAAGAGGAACACAAAGAACATCTCCGACTCGTGCTTGAACTCTTGAGAAAAGAACAACTCTATGCCAAGTTCTCCAAGTGTGAATTTTGGTTGAAGGAAGTTCAATTCCTCGGTCATGTTGTAAGTGATCAAGGCATTAAAGTCGATCCCGCAAAAATCGAAGCCATTAGTAAATGGGAGACTCCTACTACTCCTACTCAAATTCGTCAATTCTTGGGTCTCGCCGGATACTATCGTAAATTCATCAAGGATTTCTCCTTAATCGCTCGCCCTCTAACCGCGTTAACTCACAAGGAACGAAAATTCGTTTGGACATCCGAACAAGAAACTGCTTTTCAAATCTTGAAAACTAAGCTAACCACCGCTCCTATCTTGTCACTTCCCGAAGGCAATGATGATTTTGTTGTATATTGTGATGCCTCGAAAAACGGTTATGGATGCGTATTAATGCAACGAAAGAAAGTCATTGCTTATGCCTCTCGACAACTCAAAGTCCACGAACGAAACTACACGACACATGATCTTGAACTCGGTGCCGTCATCTTTGCACTTAAGTTATGGAGACATCATCTTCTTGGTACCAAAAGTACCATCTTTACCGATCACAAAAGTCTCCAACATATCTTCGATCAAAAGCAACTAAACATGAGACAACGAAGGTGGATTGAAACCTTGAACGATTATAATTGCGACCTTCGTTATCACCCCGGAAAGGCAAATGTAGTGGCCGATGCCTTAAGTCGAAAGGAAAGAGCGGTGCCTCTTCGTGTCCGAGCTTTAAACATCACCATCCACTCCAACCTTAATAGCCAAATTCGGGTAGCTCAAGAGGAGGCTCTTAAAGACAACAACATCGCACGCGAACTTTTAAACATTCTCGTCTCCCGATTCGAAGTTAAGGAGACCGGACTTCGATATTACGCCGGAAGAATTTGGGTGCCTAGATATGGCGACTTACGAAACCTCATCCTAGACGAAGCCCACAAATCGCGATACTCGATTCATCCCGGCGCCAATAAGATGTACCACGACCTTAAAGAACGATATTGGTGGCCGAACATCAAAAAGGAAGTCGCTACTTACGTTGCCAAATGTTTGACTTGCGCTAAAGTCAAAGCCGAACACCAAAGACCGTCCGGGTTACTTCAACAACCCGAGATCCCGCAATGGAAGTGGGAAAGGATCACGATGGATTTTATCACCAAACTACCAAAAACGTCAGGCGGTTATGATACTATTTGGGTCATTGTCGATCGCCTCACCAAATCCGCGCACTTTCTCGCCATGAAAGAGACCGAAAAAATGGAGAAACTTGCACGACTATACATTAAAGAGATTGTAGCCCGACACGGTGTACCTTTATTGATTATCTCCGACCGAGATGGTCGTTTCGTTTCTAGATTTTGGCGTACGTTACAAGAAGCGTTGGGGACGCGTTTAGATATGAGTACCGCATATCATCCCCAAACCGATGGGCAAAGTGAACGTACAATACAAACCTTAGAGGATATGTTACGAGCCTGCGTTATTGATTTTGGAAAAGCTTGGGACAATCACTTACCTCTCGCCGAATTCTCTTACAACAATAGTTATCACACGAGTATTAAGGCCGCACCTTTTGAAGCGTTGTATGGTCGAAAATGTCGCTCTCCTCTTTGTTGGGCCGAAGTGGGTGACGTGCAAATTTCCGGGCCCGAACTCATTCACGAAACAACCGAGAAGATTCTTCAAATCCGAGATAGGCTTAGGACGGCCTGAAGTCGTCAAAAGAGCTATACCGATAAACGACGCAACGATCTTGAATTTCAAGTCGGTGACAGAGTAATGTTAAAAGTCGCACCTTGGAAGGGTGTAATCCGTTTTGGGAAACGCGGGAAGCTAAATCCGCGGTATATTGGTCCTTTCGAAATCTTGGAGCGTATTGGAACCGTTGCTTATCGTTTAGATCTTCCGCCTCAATTGAACTCCGTTCATCCTACCTTCCATGTATCTAACTTGAAAAAGTGTCTTGCCGAACCCGATATCGTCATCCCTCTCGAAGAACTTACTATTGATGACAAACTACATTTTGTGGAGAAACAGGTTGAAATTGTGGACACCTCCGTCAAGACATTGAAACAAAGCCGAATCCCGATTGTCAAGGTTCGTTGGAATGCCAAAAGAGGACCCGAGTTTACTTGGGAAAGACAAGATCAAATGCAAAGGAAGTATCCTCATCTATTCGTGAATTCGGAAACGCAAGATCTCGAGGAAGAAACAACGACTACTACGCCTACTTAAATTTCGGGACGAAATTTCTTTTAAGGTGTAGGTAATGTAACATCCCGCCTTTTCCGTTTACTTTTCCGTTTAACTATTTAAGTTCCGTTATATGTTTATAACACATCCCGTTAATATGCGTTGAATTATCTCGTTTAGGTAATTCCCGCACCCGGTTTAAAGTTGAGGGACCAAACTTGCCAAGGGTTGAAACTTTTGACTAGGTCAAAGAGTCAACCCTCATTCTCATCCATTCAATCTCATCTCTTTCACTCTTACTACTTCAACTTTTCTCTCAACTTCCATACAAAGATTCATCATCCAAAATCGAGCTAGCGGTCATCTTGCCAAACAAATTACATATTTGAACTCCTCGTGATCTCCTCTTCGATTCCATACCAACTTCATCTCATTTGGGTAACTTTCTAAAATCACTAGATTTTGTGTTCTTGATGTTTTTAACTTATAAAAGTGTTAATTAGTGTCTATGGCTCAAGTCTAACATGAATATATGATTTATATGCTCGATCTCGTTGTTTTAGTGTAACTAGCATGAACTTGAATTTTGGTGTGTTGTTCTTGAATTTTGGATGATCATATGTTGTTTGATGATGAAAGTTCATGTTTAAATTGTGTTCTTAACATCACTAGCTTCAAATTGGTATGTAGGTTGACATGGATTAGTTTCATAATCATGATTGTTGAATTTGTAATTTTGGGTTAGGGTTTGATAGAAGTAAATTGAATCTTGATGCATTAAATGCTTGATAATGTTAATTGTAAGTGTTAGGTTGTGTTGTATGTTTAATTACCTTCGAAACGGCATATCGTTCATGTAATTTGGTTGCCAAATCATCAAATTGCAATTTTGACTTGTATGCATTGATTATGGAACATTAATTGCGGTTTTTGGTTGTTTTAAGTGCAAGTTTGATTGATGATATGTGTTTAGTTGCATTCCTCGTCAAAATACCTTTCCAACGATGTATGATAGGCGTTATAAGTGTTTGCGGGTCAAGTTTTGTGTTAAAATTGATTTTGGCTCGTGCATAGTTTTGCAAAACAGAAAAATAGCTGAACTACAGGTCGCGCGGCGCGCACCATACCCCGCGCGGCGCGCCAAATGGCCTGGCCAGATTCTGTCCAACTTGGTCAATTTTTGAATAATGTTTGCTATGCTACGCACCTCCGATTCACATGTAACTTGTCCTAACATGCTCATACATGATTAAAAACCTCAGAAAAATAGTTCGGGACACGACCCGAACGTGTTGACTTTTTCGTTGACTTTGACCGACCAAGTTTGACTTTTTGTCAAACTTAATCAATTAATTATGCAATCTTTCTAACATGCTTTTATACTTGTGTCTTGCATAAAACTTGATGATTTGATTCACATGCTATAATAATCGAGTCGTATTGAGCCATAGGACTAATTGAACATCTTTGACCCTTCGTGACTATCGTTATTGATACAACCTATTTGTTTAGGTCAAGACTAGCATTGTTCTTTGCACACGTTACTTGTCGAAGTACTTTTTGGTTCGTGCATACAAGGTGAGATCATAGTCCCACTTTTACTCTTTTAAACTTACTTTTGGGATGAGAAAACATAAACGATACTTTTGAACTAAGTGAACACAAGAACGGGAAAACAAACATTCTACATACGAGTTTAGAACGAAAATCCTCAATCCGATTATCATTATTTACATCAGATGGTGTAAGCGAGAACTTATGTTATATGGCCATATGGGTTTGACAAACCCTCATTCAAACGGTTCGCTACCGTTTACGAATGAAATATATTTTCGGGAACAGTGTTGTTCTAGCACTAATTGATGGGGTATTCAACGGACGGAACGTTAAGCTTTGATAATTGGGTGCTCGTGAATATTAACTTTTAGAATGTACTATGGCTTTATCGATGTTGCAAATCTTGTGGTTCAACTTACTATTACTCATTTACTTATTTAAACCTATGATTTCACCAACGTTTTCGTTGACAGATTCTCTATGTTTTTCTCAGGTCCTTGAACTTAGGTGATACATGCTTCCGCTCATACTATTTGATACTTGCATTGGATGTCGAGTATACTTGCATACGTGGAGCGTCTTTTCGACTACTTTTAATCTTGTCGCACGTGTTTCATACAAACTTTAAACATTGTTATGTACTTGTTATGGAAACTACTTTTGTAAACTTTGAAACACCCTTATTTATGAAATGAATGCGACATACTTTTCGGTCAAACTTTGTTGTAAAGACTTACGACTATGTAATGGGACCATACGTAGATGACGCCGTCATTTGACGATTTGTCGGGGTCGCTACAGTTATCTTTCTTATTCAAGGTAATACTCATATTCAAACTTTGATTCGATTTCTTTAACTATAAACTATCTTAATTCGAGTAAAAATCTTACTTGAACTTGTTTTCGTGTCATGATTCTACTTCAAGAACTTTTAAACCATCCAAGATCCTTTGAAGCTAGATCATTTCTTGTCACTTCCAGTAGGTTTACCTACTATAATTGATGTAGTAATGGTGTTCATAACATCATTCGATTCATATATATATATATATATATATATATATATATATATATATATATATATATATATATATATATATATATATATATATATATATATATATATATATATATATATATAACTATCTTATTCGAAGATTTAAACTTGTAATCACTAGAACATAGTTTAGTTAATTCTAAACTTATACGCAAACAAAGTTAATCCTTCTAACTTAACTTTTAAAATCAAATAAACACATGTTCTATATCTATATGATATGCTAACTTAATGATTTAAAACCTGGAAACACGAAGAACACCGTAAAACCGAACATACGTCGTCGTAGTAAAACCGCGGGCTGTTTTGGGTTAGATAATTAAAAACTATAATAAACTTTGATTTAAAAGTTGTTCTTCTGGGAAAATTATTTTTCTTATGAACATGAAACTATATCCAAAAATCATGGTTAAACTCAAAGTGGAATTATGTTTTTCAAAATGGTCATCAAGACGTCGTTCTTTCGACTGAAATGACTACCTCTTACAAAAATGACTTGTAACTTATATTTCCGACTATAAACTTATACTTTTTTTGTTTATTTTCGTAAATTTCAGTTCAATATGAAACCATAGCAATTTGATTCACTTAAAACGGATTTAAAACGAAGAAATTATGGGTAAAACAAAACTGGAAAATTTTACTTGTTATAGCTATGTAAATTTTATAACAAATCCATGCTAACCATAACTTAACTAACTTATATTATATTATACATGTCTTGATAGACCATAGACACGTATACAATGTTTTGACATATGATATCGACGTCATCTATATATATTATTTGGAACAACCATAGACACTCTATATGCGGTAATGATCGAGTTAGCTATACAGGGTTGAGGTTGATTCCAAAATAATATATATACTTTGAGTTGTGATCGAGTCTAAGACTTGTATACACTGGGTCGTGGATTGATTAGAGAAAATATATTAATTTATTTCTGTACTACTAACTATGGACAATTAATTGTGGACTACTAACGTTGGACTGTCAACTTAACAAACTTAAATCGTTAAAATGTAATAAAATATGGTATGAATATATTTTGATCGTACTTTGATATATATGTATATATTTGTTATAGGTTCATGAATCGACCAGTGGCCAAGTGTTATTTTCTGACGAAGTAATAATCTGTGAAAGTGAGTTATAGTCCCACTTTTGAAATCTAATATTTTTTGTTTGGGATGAGAATACATGCAGTTTTATAAATGTTTTACAAAATAGACACAAGTACGTGAAACTACATTCTATGGTTGAAATATTGAAATTGAATATGCCCCTTTTAGCTTGGTAGCCTAAGAATTAGGGAACTGGCCCCTAATTGACGCGAATCCTAAAGATAGATCTATGGGCACTAACAAGCCCCAGTCAGAGAATTTGAACTGCTTTAGTACTTCGATTTTTATCATGTCCGAAGGGAGTCCCGGAATGATGGGGATATTCTATATGCATCTTGTTAATGTCAAGTACCAGGTATTCACCATATGAATGATTTTTATCTCTATGTATGGGATGTATATTTATGAAAATTGGAAATATGAAATCTTGTGGTCTATTATTACGATTTGATAAATATATAGGTTAAACCTATAACTCACCAACATTTTTGTTGACGTTTTAAGCATGTTTATTCTCAGGTGATTGTTAAGAGCTTCCGCTGTTGAATACTAAATTAAGGGCAAGATTTGGAGTCCATGCTTGTATAATATTGTTTAAAAACTGCATTCGAAGACTTAAGTTGATGTGTAATATTATTGTAAATCATTATGTAATGGTCGTGTGAAATGCTATATTTTAGTTATCATTATTTGATAATCATCGTAATGTTCTTAAACCTTTATCGATAAAATAAAGGTTATGGTTTGTTTTAAAAATCGAATGCAGTCTTTGAAAACGTCTCATATAGAGGTCAAAACCTCGCAACGAAATTAATTAATATGAAACGTTTATAATCAATATGAACGGGGCATTTCATATGTTAATATTAGTTGATATACATAGTATTTCTATTTGATGATTGATGGATACGTCCACTGAAGAACGATGTATGTTTCAATGTTTATGTAATGTATGTTTCATAGTATTTCTATATGTTATTTGGCTGATATAAATTCATATTGTGTGCATTATCTAGGCAGTACGAGAGTTTGAGATTCGCACATAACATGTTTGATGAAATGCCACTCGATAACCGGGCTTTGGATTTAAAGACCTAACAAGGTATTTCTATAGTTCCATTTAATTTTTTCTTATAAAGGTTTTTGATATTGATATTAGTACAACTTATCGATGTTAAAATGTTAAATGGGTTTTGATGTTGAATGTTTTAAATGGGAATGGCTTTGGAGTTTTCTGAATGTGATTTTGAAGCTTAAATGAATTTGGCAATGGGCTTAGGTTTTCTCGATTCACCATTTTCGTTAATTTCGGTTCTGATTCTTCTGTAATTTGTTTAAAAAGATTTTAGGTTATAATCATCTTATTGCATTAAAGTCAATTGTCCTCTGATGGTAAATTGTGAAGTGTGAATATAGGTCCATCTTTGCAGGTACAAATGCTCAATGTGGATCACCTCTAATAAACATCATCAAGATTAAGTAATGGTAAGTCTGTGCCTACTGTTGTATGGGTCTGTTTCTACATAAAATTCGTCTGAAACTGATGTAGTTATTACATAATTGTACTTTTCCTGGCTATGCATATATGGTGTCCAGGTCAATTTTTCATGATGTAATTTTTGTGCTTTTGATGTTGTGCTTTTGATTAATATGCCTTCTTCATTTCACATGATTCTTGCTTAATCATGGTTGGTATTTCAAGTAATTTTTCTTATTATTTTGTACGGATATATTATGCTCTTATAGTATCACAATTATTATATTTTTTGATTTTGCATTACATAATGACTCTAAGTGATTATTGTAATAATAAAATATGTACTATTGCAAATCATTCTATGATGGTTATAAATGAAGAAATAAGATTTGCAGCTTGCAGATCAACCAAACCCAACTGTATTGACACCTCTAATATTGTAAGACATGTCTAGGAAAGACTTCCAATCACTAATGGTGAGGATGATCAGAATGAAATTGACAATTTTATTAATATGAAACTGTGATTCTTCTGGTGTTTCTATTAAGCTTAAGAGTTAAGTTTTACACCTTTTGATGGGTCGACCTAACACGTTTAAACTCATTTTGAATCAATACTTTAGACTCGTTTCAATAAATTTGAAGATTTGAAGTTACAAACATGTTTAAAAGTTGATTCGGGAACCGTGGAATAAATTTGGGTCACTTACCTATAGTACGAGTAGTATGATTGATTATTGCCTCCTTTCGGCTGTTTAGAATTGAGGTAGGCATGCCATCTAAGTAGTCATTTTTATTTCCAGTAAGTACTCATGAATGTTGTTGGGACTTTCACAAACTGAAATATAATTGTTGGTGGCTACTTGTGTAGTGACCCGAACTTTTCCATATTTATATATTAAATGAAAACTATATTTACATGATTAAATGTTTCCAACATGTTAAGCAATCAAACTTGTTAAGACTTGATTAATTGAAATGAGTTTATGTAGACAATTGACCACCCCGTTTGCCTGATGATTCACGAACGTCATAACTTGTGATGTTTATATAATCATTTTATTTATTTTTATGATGTAAGTTTTTATTTTATATATATATATAAGAAGAAATACAATTAAATCAAAGATGTACAAGTGAAACACTATTTGCTACAGTAAAATACTATTTGCTACAGTAAAACACTATTTACTACATTAAATTTTCGCTTTGCTAAAGTAAAATACTATTTACCACAGTAAAATACTATTTGCTACAGTAAAAAACTATTTGCTACAGTAAACACTATTTACTACAGTAAACACTATTTACTAGTATTCAATCCGTATTCGTACTCGTACAATACTCAGCCTCTAGACGTATATACTATTGGTATATACACTCAATGATCAGCTCCTTAGCAGCCTTAATGAGTCATCAAACATGTGGGAACCATCATTTGACAACTAGTATGAATGATTACACTAAAAATCAAACTAATGGAGCCTATATCTTGACTCCATATTCATGTTTTCTTTCACCCACCACAAACACATTTTCATTCCAACTTTTCTGCATCAAACACATCTCTCTCAAATTCTCTCTTGATGTTCTAAGTGTTCTTCAACATCTTCATCAGAATCTACATCAATCTAGCTCATAAATCCATACATAAACCAACTTACAAAACAACAACTCAAGAACACATCAAGAACACTTTCAAGTTTACTAGCTTACTTCCAACCTTGCAAATCCATTTCAAGTGATTATCTAGTCTCACAAAATCTTTGTTATTTACAGTAGGTTATCTTTCTAATTCAAGGTAATACTCATATTCAAACTTTGATTTAATTTCTATAACTATAATAATCTTAATTCGAGTAGTAAACTCACTTGAACTTGTTTTCGTGTCATGATTCTACTTCAAGAACTTTCAAGCCATCCAAGATCCTTTGAAGCTCTAGATCATTTCTTGTCATTTCCAGTAGGTTTACCTATTATACTTGAGGTAGTAATGAACTAATGATGTTCATAACATCATGCGATTCATATATATAACTATCTTATTCGAAGATTTAAACTTGTAATCACTAGAACATAGTTTAGTTAATTCTAAACTTGTTC
This sequence comes from Rutidosis leptorrhynchoides, assembly GCF_046630445.1. NCBI lineage: Eukaryota > Viridiplantae > Streptophyta > Magnoliopsida > Asterales > Asteraceae > Rutidosis > Rutidosis leptorrhynchoides. The sequence goes on along the minus strand of NC_092335.1, from coordinate 303,619,371 downwards.
GCAAAACAAAGTAAATCCTTCTAACTTAACTTTTAAAATCAACTAAAAACATGTTCTATATCTATATGATATGATAACTTAATATTTAAAACCTGGAAACACGAAGAACACCGTAAAATCGGACATACGCCGTTGTAGTAAAACTGGGGGCTGTTTTGGGTTAGATAATTAAAAACTATGATAAATTTTGATTTAAAAGTTATTCTTCTGAGAAAATGATATTTCATATGAACATGAAACTATATCCAAAAATTATGGTTAAACTCAAAGTGGAAGTATGTTTTTCAAAATGGTCATCAAGATGTCGTTCTTTCGACGGAAATGACTATCTCTTTCAAAAATGACTTGTAACTTATATTTCTGACTATAAACCTATACTTTTCTGTTTAGATTATTAATATTTGGTTCAATATGAAACCATTTCAATTGGATTCACTCAACACGGATTTAAAATGAAGAAGTTATAGGTAAAATAAAATTGGATACTTTTGCTTGTTTTAGCTATGTGAAACTTTGTAACAAATCTATACTAACCATAACTTAACTAACTTATATTGTATTATACATGTATTCTAACATATATTATGTAATCTTGATAGACCATAGACACATATACAATGTTTTGACATATCATATCGACGTCATTTATATATATATTATTTGGAATAACCATAAACACTCTATATGCGGTAATGATCGAGTTAGCTATACAGGGTTGAGGTTGATTCCAAAATAATATATATACTTTGAGTTGTAATCGAGTCTGAGACTTGTATACACTGGGTCGTGGATTGATTCGAGGTAATATATATATTGATTTATTTCTGTACTACTAAATGTGGACAATTAATTATGGACTACTAATGTTGGACTGTCAACTTAACAAACTTAAAACGTTAAAACGTAATAAAATATGGTATGAATATATTTCGATCATACTTTGATATATATGTATATATTTGTTATAGGTTCGTGAATCGACCCGTGGCCAAGTCTAATTCTCTACGAATTGATAATCTGTGAAAATGAGTTATAGTCCCACTTTTAAAATCTAATATTTTTGGGATGAGAATACATGTAGTTTTATAAATGTTTTACAAAATAGACACAAGTACGTGAAACTACATTCTATGGTTGAATTATTAAACCGAATATGCCCCTTTTTAGTCTGGTAATCTAAGAATTAGGGAACAGACACCCTAATTGACGTGAATCCTAAAGATAGATCTATTGGGCCCAACAAGCCCCATCCAAAGTACCGGATGCTTTAGTACTTCAAATTTATCATGTCCGAAGGGAGTCCCAGAATGATGGGGATATTCTATATGCATCTTGTTAAGGTCGGTTACCAGGTGTTCACCATATAAATAATTTTTATCTCTATGCAGTTTGTGAAATGCCTGATATGAGATGGATGTTTATGAAAAGTGAAATCTTGTGGTCTATTATTACAAATTCATATACATATAGGCTAAACCTATAACTCACCAACACTTTTGTTGACGTTTTAAGCATGTTTATTCTCAGGTGATTATTAAGAGCTTCCGCTGTTGCATACTAGATTAAGGACAAGATTCGGAGTCAGCATGCTTGTATGATAATGTTTAAAGAAAAACTGTATTCAGAAAATAAATTGTTGTAATATATTATTGTAACCCATTATGAAATGGTCGTATGTAAACGTTGTACTTTAGATTACCATTATTTGATAATCTACGCTATACCTTTTTAACCTTTATCGATAAAGTAAAGGTTATGGTTTGTTTTAAAAAATCGAATGCAGTCTTTGAAAAACATCTCATATAAAGGTCAAAACCTCGCAACGAAACCAATTAATATGAAACGTTTATAATCGATATGAACGAGACATTTTAGTTGGTATCAGAGCATTGGTCTTAGAGAACCATAAATTTGTATTAGTGTGTCTAACCGAGTTTGTTAGGATGCATTAGTGAGTCTCGACTTCGATCGTGTTTACTTGAAGAACGATTGCTTAACACTGTTTGTTGGAAACTATATATTGTTAACATATAAATATTATGTGATATATTAATCTCTTAATGTATTTGATATTGTGTGATAGATGTCTACCTCTAGTAGAAATCCCATCGACTCACCTAATAATAATGAAGAATCGAATGAATTGTAGGAAGATTCACAAAATCCGGAAGAAGAAGAAGAACCGGAAGAAGAGGTTCCGGAGGAGAAAATATTAGGAACCACAGAAAAATAGATAAATAAAAGAAAATCATCAATTAATGGACCAAAGTTAAAAATGGTTTGTGGTGTCTCCGCTGAGGAGGAAAAATATTGGAAAATTTACCAATTTTCCGATGAATCGGATCCCGATGAGAATTCTGATGATGTTATAGAAATTACCTCGGCTGAATTTAATAAGACAAAAGAAAATAATAAGGGAAAAGCTATCAAAATAGAAAAACCCGATTCCAAAACCGATGAACTTTATGTTAACATGAAATACCCCGATTGTGTATACCGTAAACACCCGTACTTCTTAAATTTTAACTATAACCCGGGAACATCTAAACCACCAGGTTTTTCTAGACCATTTGTGAAAACGACGGTTCGTATTAGAGGAGCACCATGTATCCCTAAGAAATTAGCTAAACGAACTAAGTCCGAGGAGGAAGAAACAAGTGAGTCGGAATAAAGAGTTGTAATCATGCTATGTAATATATGTATTATAGTGTGTTTGTACTTTTATGATATATGTAAAAATTGCTTGTATTCTTTGTTAATTATCTTTTACGAATCTAATCCTCGTCTATTTTACAGTATAAAAACACAAAATGGATGTTAAGGATAGACAACCGAATATTTTAGAAGACCTACCAGGGGATATGATTGATGAAATTTTGTCTAGAGTCGGTCAGGATTCATCGGCTCAATTGTTTATGGCGAAATTAGTTTGTCGAACATTTGAAAGACGTTCCAGGCATGCCTTAGTTTATAAAAGGCTTTCCTTTGAAAGATGGGGTATATCACATTGGGGAGACCTTAAGTTACACCATGTTTTCTTTAAAGCATTAAGTGTGGGGAACCCAAATGCAATTTTACGCTACGGGTTGAGAGCCTATTTTGACTCCACATATCCCAACATTGGACTTCGTTCTTTAGAAAGAGCTTCCAACATGCAACTTAAAGAAGCATGTTATGTTTATGGGTTAGTGATGTTCGCTTCTCACCAAATTGAGAAAAAGAACATTGGATTACAACTGCTAAATAAAACATTCCCACAAGTGACGGATTCAGTAGTTGGGGTGAGAAACAAGATTTTTAGATTGTTACGGGGCTGTTGGGCATTACATAACCCCCGTCCTTTTGACGACGTTACAACATGCTGCCTGGCCAACGGTCACAACGGTTATTTTCCACAAGACCAAGGATGGGAAATAGTATTAGTAAAACTTGAATGCATGACTTGTTTCTGGACCTACGAATTACGTGTCTTGATTGCCTTTGCTGAACGACTTGCGTTAAACTAGAATGGTATTCGCAGGTGCCTTGTATAGAAGTTATTGTGTACTATATTTCATGCTATATGTAAAATAGCGATTTTGTACGTTTTGTAAAATATTGTATAAAAGTTTGAACGTAATATTATTTTTAATCAGTTTTTCATATAGAATTGTAGTAGTTGAATTGTATATTAGCTACTAAGTATGAACTTAACGGGTAGGTACTACCCGAACTAAAAATTATAAAACACTAATATGAAGAAAAGGCTTTTATAAATAAGTTCATATTATTCTATGAAATACTATTAACTACTCCTAATATTCTATATGATTAACTTAACTCTTTTGGCTATTTTTGAAGGAAATGGCACCGACTACTCGACAGAACTTGAATATGAACGAAGAAGATTTTTGTGCATTCCTTGCTGCAAACATAGCCGCAGTACAGGCTGCAATGCAAAATAACAACAATAATTCAAGGTCTAGCAGTGGAGTTAACTCCACAGGAAACCGTGTAGGATGCTCCTACAAGGCTTTCACTGCCTGTAAGCCTCTGAAATTTGATGGGACTGAAGGACCAGTCGGACTGAAACGTTGGACCGAGAAGGTCGAATCTGTGTTTGCTATATGCAAATGTGCTGAAGAAGACAAGGTAAAGTACGCCAGGCATACCTTCACAGGTACTGCGTTAATATGGTGGAACACCTACCTCGAACAGGTGGGACAAGATGCTGCTTACGCACTACCATGGTCAGCATTCAAACACTTGATGAATGAGCAGTACCATCCCAGAAACAAAGTCAATAAGCTCAAAACAGAGCTTAGATAATTACGAGTGCAAGGATTCGATATCACCACATATGAACGTTGATTCACAGAGTTGTGTTTATTGTGTCCAAAAGTGTTCAAAGATGAAGAAGAGTAGATCGATGCATTTGTAAAGGAGCTACCAGAGAGAATTCAGGAGGATGTGAGTGCGAGCGCGCCCACTTCAATGCAAAAGGCAAGCCGAATGGCTCACAAACTTATAAACCATATCGAGGGAAGGATTAAAGAGCAGGCGGCCGAGGAGGCCAAAATGAAGCAAGTCAAGAGGAAGTGGGAAGAAAACAGTGACAAGAGTTACCAACCCAACAACAATAACTATCGCATCAACAATTAACACCAAAATCACAACCACAATCGCACCATTTTTTGCAACAACAAACGCAACAAAAACCATCTCAACAATAACAACTATAACAATCGTCCCAACAACAATAACAACTGTAACAACAACAATCCCTATAATGACAAGAAGCAGAAACAGCCATGCCAAAGGTGTGAAGAGTACCATCCGAATGAGTTATGCATGACATTTTGCACCAAGTGTAAAAGAAATGGTCATGGCGCGGCGAAGTGTGATGTAGTGACCCGAACTTTTCCATGTTTATATATATTAATTGAGATTGATATTTACATGATTAAATGTTTACAACATGTTAAGCAATCAAACTTGTTAAGACTTGATTAATTGAAATATGTTTCATATAGACAATTGACCACCCAAGTTGACCGGCGATTCACGAACGTTAAAACTTGTAAAAATGACATGACGATATATATATGGATATACATATGGTTAACATGAGATTATGATAAGTAAGTATCTCCATAAGTATATTAACAATGAGTTATATACATATAAACAAGACTACTAACTTAAGGATTTCGAAACGAGACATATATGTAACGATTATCGTTGTAACGACATTTAAATGTATATATATCATATTAAGATATATTAATATATCATAATATAATGATAATATAATAATTTAACATCTCATTAGATATAATAAACAATGGGTTAACAACATTAATTGAGATCGTTAACTTAAAGGTTTCAAACCAACACTTACATGTAACGACTAACGATGACTTAACGACTCAGTTAAAATGTATATACATGTAGTGTATTTAGATGTATTAAAATACTTTTGGAAGACTTCAAGACATATATCAAAACACTCATACTTAACGAAAATGGTTACAGTTACTTTCCCATTCTTTTCTTTCATCAAGAATTCTAGTCGTATTCTTACCCGTATTATACACAGCTTCAAAACGTACTTACTATGGGTATATACCAATAGGAACTAGCATGGGATTCCACTCTTGATTATGTCATGTATGACTAATATATTTTAACTTCTACCATGAGCTAGTCAACTAACTAGAACTCCTTTTAACCCCACTCACCACTCACCAATTACCACTCATCATTCACTCCATTTCACTTCCAATTCTCTTTCTAATTCTCTCTCAACACACACACACACACTATTATGAACGTATTTTTCTAGTATTTAATCATCATCTTCATCAAAAATCACTTCAAGAATCAAGCTATAATCATCATAGGAAGAACACTTCAAGAACACTTCAAAAATCCCTTCAAGTTTACTAATTTACTTCCAAGCTTTCTAATCCATTCCAAGTAATCATCTAAGATAAAGAAACCTTTGTTATATACAGTAGGTTATCTTTCTTATTCAAGGTAATATTCATATTCAAACTTTGATTCAATTTCTATAACTATAAACTATCTTAATTCGAGTAAAAATCTTACTTGAACTTGTTTTTGTGTCATGATCCTACTTCAAGAACTTTCAAGCCATCCAAGATCCTTTGAAGCTAGATCATTTCTTGTCACTTCCAGTAGGTTTACCTACTAAACTTGAGGCAGTAATGATGTTCATAACATCATTCAATTCATATATATAAAACTATCTTATTCGAAGGTTTAAACTCGTAATCACTAGAACATAGTTTAGTTAATTCTAAACTTGTTCGCAAACAAAAGTTAATCCTTCTAACTTGACTTTTAAAATTAACTAAACACATGTTCTATATCTATATGATATGCTAACTTAATGATTTAAAACCTGGAAACACGAAAAACACCGTAAAACCGGATTTACGCCGTCGTTGTAACACGGCGGGCTGTTTTGAGTTAGTTAATTAAAAACTATGATAAACTTTGATTTAAAAGTTGTTATTCTGAAAAAATGATTTTTATTATAAACATGAAACTATATCCAAAAATTATGGTTAAACTCAAAGTGGAAGTATGTTTTCTAAAATGGTCATCTAGACGTCGTTCTTTCGACTGAAATGACTACCTTTACAAAAACGACTTGTAACTTATTTTTCCGACTATAAACCTATACTTTTTCTATTTAGATTAATAAAATAGAGTTCAATATGAAACCATAGCAATTTGATTCACTCAAAACGGATTTAAAATGAAGAAGTTATGGGTAAAACAAGATTGGATAATTTTTCTCATTTTAGCTACGTGAAAATTGGTAACAAATCTATTACAACCATAACTTAACCAACTTGTATTGTATATTATGTAATCTTGAGATACCATAGACACGTATACAATGTTTCGACCTATCATGTCGACACATCTATATATATTTCGGAACAACCATAGACACTCTATATGTGAATGTTGGAGTTAGCTATACAGGGTTGAGGTTGATTCCAAAATATATATAGTTTGAGTTGTGATCAATACCGAGATACGTATACACTGGGTCGTGGATTGATTCAAGATAATATTTATCGATTTATTTCTGTACATCTAACTGTGGACAACTAGTTGTAGGTTACTAACGAGGACATCTGACTTAATAAACTTAAAACATCAAAATATATTAAAAGTGTTGTAAATATATTTTGAACATACTTTAATATATATGTATATATTGTTATAGGTTCGTGAATCAACAGTGGCCAAGTCTTACTTCTCGACGAAGTAAAAATCTGTGAAAGTGAGTTATAGTCCCACTTTTAAAATCTAATATTTTTGGGATGAGAATACATGCAGGTTTTATAAATGATTTACAAAATAGACACAAGTACGTGAAACTACATTCTATGATTGAATTATCGAAATCGAATATGCCCCTTTTTATTAAGTCTGGTAATCTAAGAATTAGGGAACAGACACCCTAATTGATGTGAATCCTAAAGATAGATCTATTGGGCCTAACAAACCCCATCCAAAGTACCGGATGCTTTAGTACTTCGAAATTTATATCATATCCGAAGGGTGTCCCGGAATGATGGGGATATTCTTATATATGCATCTTGTTAATGTCGGTTATCAGGTGTTCACCATATGAATGATTTTTATCTCTATGTATGGGATGTGTATTGAAATATGAAATCTTGTGGTCTATTATTATGATTTGATATATATAGGTTAAACCTATAACTCACCAACATTTTTGTTGACGTTTTAAGCATGTTTATTCTCAGGTGATTATTAAGAGCTTCCGCTGTCGCATGCTTAAATAAGGACGAGATTTGGAGTCCATGCTTGTATGATATTGTGTAAAAACTGCATTCAAGAAACTTATTTTGTTGTAACATATTTGTATTGTAAACCATTATGTAATGGTCGTGTGTAAACAGGATATTTTAGATTATCATTATTTGCTAATCTACGTAAAGCTTTTTAAACCTTTATTTATGAAATAAAGGTTATGGGTTGTTTTAAAAATGAATGCAGTCTTTGAAAAACGTCTCATATAGATGTCAAAACCTCGCAACGAAATCAATTAATATGGAACGTTTTTAATCAATAAGAACGGGACATTTCAGTTGGTATCAGAGCGTTGGTCTTAGAGAACCAGAATTTTGCATTAGTGTGTCTTATCTAGTTTGTTAGGATGCATTAGTGAGTCTGGACTTCGACCGTGTTTACTTAAAAATGATTGCTTAACAAATTTTGTTGGAAACTATATATTTTTAACATGTGAATATTATGTGATATATTAATCTCTTAACGCGTTTGATATTATGTGATAGATGTCTACCTCTAGAACAAGTCCCATTGACTCACCTAATAATAATGAAGAGTCAAATGTAAATTGGAATGATTCGTGGACTGATTCACAAGTTCCTAAAGAGGAACCGGAAGAAGAGTCGGAACCGGAAGAAGAATCAGAACCGGAAGAAGAATCGGAACCGGATGAAGAAATAGAACCGGTGGGGGAAATAATAAAACGGTTAAGTAAAAGAAAATCCTCAACCAACCGACCAAGGTTAATTATGGTCAATGGTGTTTCCGCTAAGGAAGCAAAATATTGGGAGGATTACCAATTCTCCGATGAATCGGATTCTGACGAGAATTCCGATGATGTTATAGAAATTACCCCAACTGAATTTAAAAAGGCAAAAGAAAATAATAAGGGAAAGGGCATAAAAATAGAGAAATCTAATTCCAAACCCGATGAACTTTATATGTATCGTCAACCCACGAAGTCCTTAAGTTGTAACAATGACCCGGGAACCTCTAAACCACCAGGTTTTTCTAAACCAATGTGGATAACGACGGCTCGTATTAGGGGAACATCATATATCCCTAGAAACTTGGCAAAACGAACCAAAACTAAAGAAGAAGAAACAAGCGAGTCGGAATAAGATAGTTGTATTCGTGTGGTGTAATATAAGTAATATAGTGTGCTTATGCTTTATGATATATGTAAAAATTGCTTGTATTAATAAGTAATTTTTTTTTATGAATCTAACTCTTGTCTATTTTACAGTATAAAAACACAAAATGGATAGACAACCCAATATTTTAAGAGACCTACCCGGAGACATGATTGATGAAATCTTGTCTAGAGTCGGTCAGAATTCTTCGGCACAACTATTTAAGGCGAGATCAGTTTGTAAGACATTCGAAGAACGTTCCAAGAATGCCTTGGTTTATAAAAGGCTTTCGTTCGAAAGATGGGGGATATCACATTGGGAAATCCATAAGTTACGATGTGTTTACTTTGACGCATATATTGCTGGGAACCCAAATGCTATTTTACGCAATGGGTTAAGAAATTATTTTGACTCAATATATCCGAATATTGGACTTCGTGATTTAGAAAAAGCGGCTAACATGCAACATAAAGAAGCATGTTATGCTTACGGATTAGTAATGTTCGCTTCTCACCAAAGTGAGAACAAGAACATCGGGCTACAACTATTAAACAAAACATTCCCACAAGTGACGGAGTCAGTAATTGGGGTAAGAAATGAGGTTTTTAGATTGTTACGGGACTGTTGGACATTACGTAACTCTCGTCCCTTTGACGACGTTACAACACGCTATCTTATCAATGGCCATAACGGATATGTTCCACAAGACCAAGGATGGGAAGTAGTCCTAGTAAAACCAGAATGCATGACTTGTTTCTGGACGTATGAATTACGTGTCTTTATTGCCTTTGCTGAACGACTTGTGTACTAGCTAGAATTATATTCACAACTATCTTGTATCAAAGTTATTGTGTGTTATATATCATGCTTTATGTAAAATAAGCGGTATTGTAAGTTTGTAAAATATTGTATAAAAGTTTGAACGCGAAATATTATTATAATCAGTTTTTCATATAGAATTGTAGTAGTTGAATTGTATATTAGCTACTAAGTATGAACTTAACGGGTAGGTACTACTCGAATTTAAACTTATAAAACGCTAATATGAAGAAAAAGCTTTTATAAATGAGTTCATATTATGCTACGAAATACTATTAACTACTCTTAATATTCTGTATGATTAACTTGTTCCATTTGACTATTTTGAAGGAAATGGCACCGACTACTCGACGCACCTTGAATATGAATGAAGAGGAATTCCGTACTTTTCTAGCTTCAAACATAGCCGCAGTACAGGATGCGCTACATACCAACAATAACCTTGGATCTAGCAGTACAGGAAATCGTGTAGGATGCACCTACAAAGAATTCACTGCCTGCAAACCTTTGGAATTTGATGGAACCGAAGGACCGATCGGATTGAAATGGTGGACCGAGAAGGTCGAATCGGTGTTTGCCATAAGTAAGTGTACTGAAGAGGATAAAGTAAAGTACACTACGCATACCTTCACAGGTTCTACGTTAACATGGTGGAATACCTATCTAGAGCAAGTGGGACAAGACGATGCGTACACACTACCGTGGTCAGCATTCAAGCACTTGATGAATGAGAAGTACCATCCCAGAACTGAGGCCAATAAGCTCAAGATAGAACTTAGAGGGTTACGAACCCAAGGATCTGATATTACCACGTACGAAAGACGATTCACAGAATTGTGCCTATTGTGTCCGGGAGCATTCGAAGATGAGGAAGAGAAGATCGACGCGTTTGTGAAAGGATTACCGGAAAGAATCCAAGAAGATATAAGTTCACACGAGCCCGCCTCCATACAACAGGCATGTAGAATAGCTCACAAACTAGTGAACCAGATTGAAGAAATAATTAAAGAACAGACTGCTGAAGAGGCCAATGTGAAGCAAGTCAAAAGAAAGTGGGAGGAAAACGGTGATAAGAATCACCAATACAACAACAACAGCAATTACAACAATAATCGCAAAAATTATCCCAACAATCGCAACATCAATCGCAACTACAACAAACGGCCCAACAACAAAAACAACAACAACAACAACAACAACAACAACAATAGCGGCAACTACAACAATCATCCCAACAACAATAATAACCGCAACAAAAACAACAATCAGAAGCAGCTATGCCAAAGGTGTGAAAAGTATCACTCGGGGTTCTGCACCAAATTTTGCAACAAGTGTAAAAGAAATGGTCATAGCGCGGCGAAGTGTGAGGTCTACGGACCAGGGGTTAATAGAACGAAAGGAACAAATGGTGTCGGAACGAGTAATGGCGGAGGAAGTAGTGTCAGAGCAAGTTATGCCAATGTAGTTTGTTATAAATGTGGAAAACCGGGCCACATTATTAGAAATTTCCCGAACAAGGAGAACACGAATGGACAAGGCCGCGGAAGAGTTTTCAATATTAATGCGGCAGAGGCACAGGAAGACCCGGAGCTTGTTATGGGTACGTTTCTTATTGATAATAAATCTGCTTACGTTTTATTTGATTCGGGTGCGGATAGAAGCTATATGAGTAAAGATTTTTGTGCTAAATTAGGTTGTCCATTGACGCCTTTGGATAGTAAATTTTTACTCGAATTAGCAAATGGTAAATTAATTTCAGCAGATAATATATGTCGGAATCGAGAAATTAAACTGGTTAGCGAAACATTTAAGATTGATTTGATACCAGTAGAGTTAGGGAGTTTTGATGTGATAATCGGTATGGACTGGTTGAAAGAAGTGAAAGCAGAGATCGTTTGTTACAAAAATGCAATTCACATTATACGAGAAAAAGGAAAACCCTTAATGGTGTACGGAGAAAAGGGCAACACGAAGCTACATCTTATTAGTAATTTGAAGGCACAAAAACTAATAAGAAAAGGTTGCTATGCTGTTCTAGCACACGTCAAAAAAATACAAACTGAAGAAAAGAGCATCAATGATGTTCCCATTGCAAAAGAATTTCTCGATGTATTTCCGAAAGAATTACCGGGATTACCCCCACATCGATCCGTTGAATTTCAAATAGATCTTGTACCAGGAGCTGCACCAATAGCTCGTGCTCCTTACAGACTCGCACCCAGTGAGATGAAAGAACTGCAAAGCCAATTACAAGAACTTTTAGAGCGTGGTTTCATTCGACCAAGCACATCACCGTAGGGAGCTCCTGTTTTGTTTGTCAAGAAGAAAGATGGTGCATTCAGGTTGTGTATCAACTACCGAGAGTTGAACAAACTTACCATCAAGAACCGCTACCCACTACCGAGAATCGATGACTTATTTGATCAACTACAAGGCTCGTCTGTTTATTCAAAGATTGACTTACGTTCCGGGTATCATCAAATGCGGGTGAAAGAAGATGATATTCCAAATACTGCTTTCAGAACACGTTACGGTCATTACGAGTTTATGGTCATGCCATTTGGTTTAACTAATGCACCAGCTGTGTTCATGGACCTTATGAACCGAGTGTGTGGACCATACCTTGACAAGTTTGTCATTGTTTTCATTGATGACATACTTATTTACTCAAAGAATGACCAAGAACACGGTGAACATTTGAGAAAGGTGTTAGAAGTATTGAGGAAGGAAGAATTGTACGCTAAGTTTTCAAAGTGTGCATTTTGGTTGGAAGAAGTTCAATTCCTCGGTCACATAGTGAACAAAGAAGGTATTAAGGTGGATCCGGCAAAGATAGAAACTGTTGAAAAGTGGGAAACCCCGAAAACTCCGAAACACATACGCCAATTTTTAGGACTAGCTGGTTACTACAGAAGGTTCATCCAAGACTTTTTCAGAATAGCAAAACCCTTGACTGTATTAACGCATAAAGGGAAGAAATTTGAATGGAATGATGGACAAGAGAAAGCGTTTCAGTTATTGAAGAAAAAGCTAACTACGGCACCTATATTGTCATTGCCTGAAGGGAATGATGATTTTGTGATTTATTGTGACGCATCAAAGCAAGGTCTCAGTTGTGTATTAATGCAATGAACGAAGGTGATTGCATATGCGTCTAGACAATTGAAGATTCACGAACAAAATTATACGACGCATGATTTGGAATTAGGCGCGGTTGTTTTTGCATTAAAGACTTGGAGGCACTACTTATATGGGGTCAAAAGTATTATATATACCGACCACAAAAGTCTTCAACACATATTTAATCAGAAACAACTGAATATGAGGCAGCGTAGGTGGATTGAATTGTTGAATGATTATGACTTTGAGATTCGTTACCACCCGGGGAAGGCAAATGTGGTAGCCGATGCCTTGAGCAGGAAGGACAGAGAACCCATTCGAGTAAAATCTATGAATATAATGATTCATAATAACCTTACTACTCAAATAAAGGAGGCGCAACAAGGAGTTTTAAAAGAAGGAAATTTAAAGGATGAAATACCCAAAGGATCGGAGCAGCATCTTAATATTCGGGAAGACGGAATCCGGTATAGGGCTGAAAGGATTTGGGTACCAAAATTTGGAGATATGAGAGAAATGGTACTTAGAGAAGCTCATAAAACCAGATACTCAATACATCCTGGAACGGGGAAGATGTACAAGGATCTCAAGAAACATTTTTGGTGGCTGGGTATGAAAGCCGATGTTGCTAAATACGTAGGAGAATGTTTGACGTGTTCTAAGGTCAAAGCTGAGCATCAGAAACCATCAGGTCTACTTCAACAACCCGAAATCCCAGAATGGAAATGGGAAAACATTACCATGGATTTCATCACTAAATTGCCAAGGACTGCAAGTGGTTTTGATACTATTTGGGTAATAGTTGATCGTCTCACCAAATCAGCACACTTCCTGCCAATAAGAGAAGATGACAAGATAGAGAAGTTAGCACGACTGTATTTGAAGGAAGTCATCTCCAGACATGGAATACCAATCTCTATTATCTCTGATAGGGATGGCAGATTTATTTCAAGATTCTGGTAGACATTACAGCAAGCATTAGGAACTCGTCTAGACATGAGTACTGCATATCATCCACAAACTGATGGGCAGAGCGAAAGGACGATACAAACGCTTGAAGACGATACAGCAAGCATTAGGAACTCGTATAACGGGTAGGTACTGTAGTGACCCGAACTTTTCCATGTTTATATATATTAATTGAGATTGATATTTACATGATTAAATGTTTCCAACATGTTAAGCAATCAAACTTGTTAAGACTTGATTAATTGAAATATGTTTCATATAGACAATTGACCACCCAAGTTGACCGGCGATTCACGAACGTTAAAACTTGTAAAAATGACATGACGATATATAAATGGATATACATATGGTTAACATGAGATTATGATAAGTAAGTATCTCCATAAGTATATTAACAATGAGTTATATACATATAAACAAGACTACTAACTTAAGGATTTCGAAACGAGACATATATGTAACGATTATCGTTGTAACGACATTTAAATGTATATATATCATATTAAGATATATTAATATATCATAATATCATGATAATATAATAATTTAACATCTCATTAGATATAATAAACAATGGGTTAACAACATTAATTGAGATCGTTAACTTAAAGGTTTCAAAACAACACTTACATGTAACGACTAACGATGACTTAACGACTCAGTTAAAATGTATATACATGTAGTGTATTTAGATGTATTAAAATACTTTTGGAAGACTTCAAGACATATATCAAAACACTCATACTTAACGAAAATGGTTACAGTTACTTTCCCATTCTTTTCTTTCATCAAGAATTCTAGTCGTATTCTTACCCGTATTATACACAGCTTCAAAACGTACTTACTATGGGTATATACCAATAGGAACTAGCATGGGATTCCACTCTTGATTATGTCATGTATGACTAATCAATTTTAACTTGTACCATGAGCTATTCAACTAACTAGAACTCCTTTTAACCCCACTCACCACTCACCAATTACCACTCATCATTCACTCCATTTCACTTCCAATTCTCTTTCTAATTCTCTCTCAACACACACACACTATTATGAACGTATTTTTCCAGTAGTTAATCATCATCTTCATTAAAAATCACTTCAAGAATCAAGCTATAATCATCATAGGAAGAACACTTCAAGAACACTTCAAAAATCCCTTCAAGTTTACTAATTTACTTCCAAGCTTTCTAATCCATTCCAAGTAATCATCTAAGATCAATAAACCTTTGTTATATACAGTAGGTTATCTTTCTTATTCAAGTTAATATTCATATTCAAACTTTGATTCAATTTCTATAACTATAAACTATCTTAATTCGAGTAAAAATCTTACTTGAACTTATTTTTGTGTCATGATCCTACTTCAAGAACTTTCAAGCCATCCAAGATCCTTTGAAGCTAGATCATTTCTTGTCACTTCCAGTAGGTTTACCTAATAAACTTGAGGTAGTAATGATGTTCATAACATCATTCAATTCATATATATAAAACTATCTTATTCGAAGGTTTAAACTCGTAATCACTAGAACATAGTTTAGTTAATTCTAAACTTGTTCGCAAACAAAAGTTAATCCTTCTAACTTGACTTTTAAAATTAACTAAACACATGTTCTATATCTATATGATATGCTAACTTAATGATTTAAAACCTGGAAACACGAAAAACACCGTAAAACCGGATTTACGCCGTCGTAGTAACACCGCGGGCTGTTTTGGGTTAGTTAATTAAAAACTATGATAAACTTTAATTTAAAAGTTGTTATTCTGAGAAAATGATTTTTATTATGAACATGAAACTATATCCAAAAATTATGGTTAAACTCAAAGTGGAAGTATGTTTTCTAAAATGGTCATCTAAACGTCGTTCTTTCGACTGAAATGACTACCTTTACAAAAACGAGTTGTAACTTATTTTTCTGACTATAAACCTATACTTTTTCTATTTAGATTCATAAAATAGAGTTCAATATGAAACCATAGCAATTTGATTCACTCAAAACGGATTTAAAATGAAGAAGTTATGGGTAAAACAAGATTGGATAATTTTTCTCATTTTAGCTACGTGAAAATTGGTAACAAATCTATTACAACCATAACTTAACCAACTTGTATTGTATATTATGTAATCTTGAGATACCATAGACACGTATACAATGTTTTGACATATCATGTCAACACATCTATATATATTTCGGAACAACCATAGACACTCTATATGTGAATGTTGGAGTTAGCTATACAGGGTTGAGGTTGATTCCAAAATATATATAGTTTGAGTTGTGATCAATACTGAGATACGTATACACTGGGTCGTGGATTGATTCAAGATAATATTTATCGATTTATTTCTGTACATCTAACTGTGGACAACTAGTTGTAGGTTACTAACGAGGACAGCTGACTTAATAAACTTAAAACATCAAAATATATTAAAAGTGTTGTAAATATATTTTGAACATACTTTAATATATATGTATATAATGTTATAGGTTCGTGAATCAACAGTGGCCAAGTCTTACTTCTCGACGAAGTAAAAATCTGTGAAAGTGAGTTATAGTCCCACTTTTAAAATCTAATATTTTTGGGATGAGAATACATGCAGGTTTTATAAATGATTTACAAAATAGACACAAGTACGTGAAACTACATTCTATGGTTGAATTATCGAAATCGAATATGCCCCTTTTTATTAAGTCTGGTAATCTAAGAATTAGGGAACAGACACCCTAATTGACACGAATCCTAAAGATAGATCTATTGGGCCTAACAAACCCCATCCAAAGTACCGGATGCTTTAGTACTTCGAAATTTATATCATATCCGAAGGGTGTCCCGGAATGATTGGGATATTCTTATATATGCATCTTGTTAATGTCGGTTATCAGGTGTTCACCATATGAATGATTTTTATCTCTATGTATGGGATGTGTATTGAAATATGAAATCTTGTGGTCTATTATTATGATTTGATATATATAGGTTAAACCTATAACTCACCAACATTTTTGTTGACGTTTTAAGCATGTTTATTCTCAGGTGATTATTAAGCGCTTCCGCTGTCGCATACTTAAATAAGGACGAGATTTGGAGTCCATGCTTGTATGATATTGTGTAAAAACTGCATTCAAGAAACTTATTTTGTTGTAACATATTTGTATTGTAAACCATTATGTAATGGTCGTGTGTAAACAGGATATTTTAGATTATCATTATTTGATAATCTACGTAAAGCTTTTTAAACCTTTATTTATGAAATAAAGGTTATGGTTTGTTTTAAAAATGAATGCAGTCTTTGAAAAATGTCTCATATAGAGGTCAAAACCTCGCAACGAAATCAATTAATATGGAACGTTTTTAATCAATAAGAACGGGACATTTCATGTGAGGTCTACGGACCGAAGAATAACAAAATTGTCGGAACAAATAATGCCGCCGTAGTTTGTTATGGATGTGGAAAACCGGGCCACATTATTAGAAATTGCCCAAACCAAGGGAATACTAATGGGCAAGGCTGCAGAAGAGTTTTCAATATTAATACGGCAGAAGCGCAGGACGACCCGAAGCTTGTTACGGGTACGTTTCTTATTGACAATAAATCTGCTTATGTTTTATTTGATTCGGGTGCGGATAGAAGCTATATGAGTAGAATTTTTGTGCTAAACTAAGTGGTCCATTGACGCCTATGAATAATAAATTTTTACTCGAATTAGCAAACGGTAAATTAAATTCAACAGATAAAATATGTCGGAATCGAGAAATTAAACTGGTTAGCGAAACGTTTAAGATTGATTTGATACAAGTAGAGTTAGGGAGTTTTGAGGTGATAATTGGCATGGACTGGTTGAAAAAGGAGAGAGCAGAGATCGTATGTTACAAAAATGCAATTCGCATTGTACGAGAAAAAGGAAAACCCTTAATTGTGACGACCCGGAAATTTTTGATCAAATTTAAACTTTATTCTTATATATTTCGACAGGATAAGCAAAGTCTAATTAATTGAATCTCAAAACTTTTGAACAATTTCATTATACCATTTGACCCTTGACTAGTTCCCGATGATTCACGAACAATTGTGTGCAATGAAATATGTAAACATATATATATATAATTAATAATTACAAGTTAAAATATAAATGATATATCTATATTATTATTACTTCCATTATTATTACTAATATTAAAATTGATATTTATATTTGTGTTATTAGTATTACTAAATCTAATATGAGATATAAAATAAATAAAATTTTATAAGTATAAGCTATTATGTTATTATTATAAGTATCATTAATATCTTTATAACTAATATTATTTTAAGTATCCTTAATAATATTATCATTTTTATGATTATCCTTTTAAATATTATTACAATTAATATTATTAATATTACAATTGTTATTATTAGAAAATACTACAAACTAATTTTTTTATCATTAATAATATTAGTTTTATTATTATTTTTAATATTTTTAAATATAAGTAATATAATTATAATTATTAAATATAAATTCATTATTTATTAATAACAATTATTTAAAAGTCGTATATATTGATTTGGTAAATCAGAATTGTAAGTTCTGTTAATTTCGCTATCTGTATAATTTCCTCCTGTATCTGATTTATTAATACCTCCATTATCATCACTAAATAACAATCAACATTACTGCAGATTATTCGATTCAGTACCGTTGTGATCTTACTTTATTTTTTTTTATTATACTTTTTCTTACCTGATCCAATACTTACGTCCTTCCTGTCTAATTTCTATTACAAGTCGACTTCAAAGAATCAATTCATGTTTCTACTTTGATTGTTCATTACATTATATAGATAATATATTGCAATTAGTAAAGGAACCAGAAAAAGAAACAAACACCCATCATAAACAATTACAACCATTTCTCACTTCCATCTCCACTACAACCCATGATCACCACCACACGCCATATATTCTTCCTCCTATTTCTTGCTTTTACTTCGTGAAGACAAGAGTCACTTCACCATCTTAAACCCACCATCTAATACTTCAAATTTTTGTTTTCTGTTTTCGAGATTAATCAAACACCATTACACCACATCCATTTAACCACCTTTGATGATGCACCATACTCAATCAAACAGGATACGAATTGCAGCTACAAATCAACACCTCAAACCACCATCAATAACCATTATGAACGCCAAATACATACCTCGTTAAACATGTTCCTACTACCAAAGAAACCACCTTCAACTCTCTCTCACATCCCTCTCTTCCTTCTCTCTCTTCTATTCGTGAGCAAACAAAACCACCATTCGAACCCGCCACTGTCTATTTATCTATCCTCTTTTCTTTCTTGCTTGAAACTGAATAGCTGTTGTTGCAGCTGAATTAAGCTGTTTCTATACATTTTTTTTCTTTTAAGAAGCCGTGAATAATGGGCTGTAGAAGAGTAATAAAACGAGGGAAAAAGGAGAAGGTGATACATGATACTTTATGATAATGGTTCTGCAGAGAAATAAAGAAAGCAGGATGCTTGATGCTTTATGTAGACACTTATAACATCAATTACAACCACGTGAATTGATTTTTGAATTTGCAAGTTTCCTTTTCTTTTCATAAGGGCCGACCAAAAGAGAAAAGGATGTTCGGTCTATTTTTTTTTATTTATAATACTCATAAAGATGAAGAGATTAGGTATAATGGAGATAATAAAGATTTGTAATTAAAAGATGGGGATGAAAAACGGTGTAGGTAATGACGTTTGATGATGATGGGTCCATAGTGTTTGTGACAACCCGGAAATTTCCAACCAAATTTAAACTTTATCTTTATATTATTCTGACACGATAAGCAAAGTTTGTTAAGTTAAATCTCAAGAATTTTAAATTGTGTTCATACATTCATTATAACATCGACCAAATTCCTACGATTCACGAACCGTTATATATTAATAAATATGTATATATATATATTATAACTTGAGAATATTAATAAAGTATTAAACGTATAATACTTTACATGAACGTATTTGTTTCAATATGTTTATCGATGAAATTAGAAGATAATATCAAATGATTGATTTATCAGATACATTGTGATATGCTTACGGGTCTATGTTATGAGGTCCACTGTGATTTAAGAAATCTATTCTTTTTGACAACATTCGAAAAATGGTAAAGTGATTTATAAGTAAGAACGTGAAGTGTAACTAACTTAGATGTTGGATATCGACAAGTTAAGTAACTCGACATTTTTCATTAAGATGATTTCATACGTTTATTTAACCTTTGAACTTTATCCCATGCTTCACCAAAAGACTGTAATTTAAAAACTTGAAACCTATTATGAATATATATGATTCTACTTTTCTAAAATGTTTTATGATATAACGATTTCTATTATTTTAACCTTTAAATAAAATGATTCTTAAAAATATATTTGGTTTTGGAAAACAAAATTATTATATTTATTTGATTTAGTTTCAAACGTACAAAAACGTTTTCAGTTTAAAAAGAACTTTATTATTAAAACGTATATAACTTTTATAAATATCTAGAACTACTTTTGACAACTCATTACTTAACCAGTATGATAAAGATAACGATATTTATATTTTATTTTATTAAATATATATAACGATTTAAATTAATATTATATATATTTATACGCGTATTATACGTACATAGTTTTATACTATTACTATACTTAAACTTTACCTTTACTTTATTTTTACTTTAACTTTAATAATTCACTTTAATAATTCATACTTTAATAATTCACTTTAATAATTCATACTTTAATAATTCACTTTAATAATTCATACTTTAATAATTCACTTTAATAATTCAAAAATTTATTATAAATAGAATTCAATAGGTTTCATTATTTCATAGAAACTTGAAAATATTTTTCTCTAAACTCTCTCAATCGATTTACATATATATATTTACTCCGTATTATTTCAAGATATTATTAGTATACATAAAATATTACGTCGGAGTGCTGTCAGAGTGATTTCGAAATTGTTTTTCGAGTGGGATTGGATTAAGGAAATTATGGGTTATAGCTATGGAGGTGATTGGTTATGGTTCATGGGTATGCTCGTGAGGTCAATATAGTGTTTATCATCTCCGTTGCATCTACGTACCTTTCCTGCAATATTGAATCTCAATATTGATACGTGAGTACTCATAATTTAACTTTTACATACTAATAGTGTATCCCTGACTAGTGCTCGAGTATATAGGATTATGCATGTTTGTACTTTTGATATTGCCTTTAGTTAGGTTATGTTGAATCCTGAATTAGTTATATATACGACTGAGATAAGGTATAAGATATGCATGTCGTTGGAAAGCTGGCGAAAAATTAAGAACTTTTCATTTAGATATTGAATGATTTCGATGGACGTATTTGAAGTTATAGTCCATCGAATGTTTATATTATTATTAAAAATGATTATTATTATCGTCGTTATTATCGTCGTTCTAGTTTTATCTTATTATTATTATTATTATTATTATTATTATTATTATTATTATTATTATTATTATTATTATTAATTATTATTATTATTATTATTATTATTATTATTATTATTATTATTATTATTATTATTATTATTATTGATAATGCTAAAAACGGACATATATTTCATAGCATTATTCCCAAGAAAGACAAGCTTTTAGTTGCAATTGTTCTATTTACAAGCGATATTCGTTTAAATAATAAAAGGTGAAGACAAAAGACAGATTCGACGAATTGAAGATGCAAACAACCAAAAAGCTCAAAAGTACAAAATACAATCAAAGAGGTTCCAATTATTGATAAGAAACGTCTCGAAATTACAAGAGTACAAGATTCAAATCGCAAAGTACAAGATATTAAATTGTACGCAAGGACGTCCGAAAATCCGGGACCGGGAACAGAGTCAACTCTCAACGCTCGACGCAACGGACTAAAAATTACAAGTTTACTATGTATATAAATATAATATAATATATAATTAATTCTTAAAATTAATATATATATTATAATATATTTATAAAACGTCGGCAAATTAAAAGACAAACCTTTGTGAGCTGGAATTACGAACTCCGTGAGTTGCGGAGTATGGAGGCCAAAAATGTCGCGACTCGCGGAGCAGCCAAATACGAAAATCCATATAAAAGCAAACGAATTCTGATCATTTTATATATCAATATATATCCATCCATCTATCTATACGTAAATATATATATATAATTTATAATTTAATTTTAATTTTAATTTTAAATCCTAATAATAAGGGTATGTTAGCGAATGTTGTAAGGGTGTAAGTCAAAATTCTGTCTGTGTAACGCTACGCTATTTTTAATCATTGTAAGTTATGTTCAACCTTTTTAATTTAATGTCTCGTAGCTAAGTTATTATTATGCTTATTTAATCCGAAGTAATCATGATGTTGGGCTAATTACTAAAATTGGGTAATTGGGCTTTGTACCATAATTGGGGTTTGGACAAAAGAACGACACTTGTGGAAATTAGACTATGGGCTATTAATGGGCTTTATATTTGTTTAACTAAATGATAGTTTGTTAATTTTAATATAAAGATTTACAATTGGACGTACCTATAAATAACCACATACACTCGATCGGACACGATGGGCGGGGTATTTATATGTACGAATAATCGTTCATTTAACCGGACACGGGAATGGATTAATAGTCATTAGAATTATTAAAACAGGGGTGAAATTATGTACAAGGACACTTGGCATAATTGTTAACAAAGTATTAAAACCTTGGGTTACACTCAGTCGACATCCTGGTGTAATTATTAAACAAAGTATTAAAATCTTGTTACAGTTTAAGTCCCCAAATTAGTTGGAATATTTAACTTCGGGTATAAGGATAATTTGACGAGGACACTCGCACTTTATATTTATGACTGATGGACTGTTATGGACAAAAACCAGACGGACATATTAAATAATCCAGGACAAAGGACAATTAACCCATGGGCATAAAACTAAAATCAACACGTCAAACATCATGATTACGGAAGTTTAAATAAGCATAATTATTTTATTTCATATTTAATTTCCTTTAATTTTATATTTAATTGCACTTCTAATTATCGCATTTTTATTGTTATTGTATTTAATTTCACTTTTAATTATCGTACTTTTTAATTATCACAAGTTTATTTTATTGCACTTTTATTATTCGCAATTTCATTATCGTTATTTACTTTATGCTTTAAATTAAGTCTTTTATTTATTTAATATTTTACATTTTGTTTTAACTGCGACTAAAGTTTTAAAATCGACAAACCGGTCATTAAACGGTAAAAACCCCCTTTATAATAATAATATTACTTATATATATATTTGTGTTTTTATAAAAGTAAACTAATATAGCGTTAAGCTTTGTTTAAAGATTTTCCCTGTGGAACGAACCGGACTTACTAAAAACTACACTACTGTACGATTAGGTACACTGCCTATAAGTGTTGTAGCAAGGTTTAAGTATAATCATTCTATAAATAAATAAATATCTTGTGTAAAATTGTATCGTATTTAATAGTATTTCCTGCTAAAATTTAATAGTATTTTATACCCCTTAGCTTTAAAATCAAGTTTTTGGCGCCGCTGCCGGGGAACAATCTAGCTTAAAAGCTGGAAGCGTAACGCTAAATTTTTTTTTTAAAAAAAAAAGATTTTTATTTTTAGTTTACTTTTATTAAAATTCACTTTTGTAAAAATACGTTTTTAATTATTCGAAAATATAAAAAGAAAACAAAAATTTATATATTTTTTAAGATTTTGTTAAATATTTAAGTTTTATAAAGTTTCTTTATTTTTATTTTATAAAAATATAAGTTTTATTTAAATATTTTTATTTAAAACATAAAAAAAACCGAAAAAAAAAATTAATATATATATAAATCTATTTTTAAGATATTTTTAAAATTATAAAGTATTTCTATTTTTATTTTAGTTTTTAAATATAAGTTTTTATTATATAAATATTTTTATTTAAACAAAAAATATAAAACAGAATAAAAAAAAACGCGTCGAATTTTAATCCACCTGTCATCTGAAAATTGGAACCCCGCGACTCGCGAAGTTTGTAGCTTCGAATACCGCGACTCGCGGAGACACTCTGACACGCCGACAGAAACCCTAATCAGGCATTAAATACGGGGTAATTATTAATTATTATTATTATTAACCTTAATTACTTATTATTATTATAATTAGTTTTAAGTTTCTTTTTATTTAATTTATATATTTAGTTAAATTAGTTTAATTAATGTAAAATTACTAGTTTTAATAATTAAATAATATAAAAATAATATTTTTATAAAAATTGAACTTTTTACAACTTTTTGTATATTTTTATATTTTCTCCTTTTTAATTGTTTTAGTGTAATATTTGTATTTTTCATTAATTTTTAGTTTTAAACTAAGTTATTGCCATAATTATTTTTTACTTCTAGATTTTTAGACTTTGCCGTAAAATCCCTTAAGTGCTTTTTCTTTAGACTAAGATTTAGGTGCTTTAGAATTTTGCGACGCCTTTTTAAGTTTTAGTTTCTTTTTAAGTTATTGCCATTTGTGATATAGTTTTTCTT
Source organism: Rutidosis leptorrhynchoides (assembly GCF_046630445.1). NCBI lineage: Eukaryota > Viridiplantae > Streptophyta > Magnoliopsida > Asterales > Asteraceae > Rutidosis > Rutidosis leptorrhynchoides. The sequence continues at coordinate 303,594,885 of NC_092335.1, read as the reverse complement.
GTAAGCTTTAATATTTTTAGACACCTTTTACCTATGTATCAATTATCATTCCAATTAGTAATCTCTATTTGCGATTATAATTTTAAGTTAGTGATAGTAATAAGGTTGGGTTAGTCTAGTGTTTTTAAGTTCTATAAGTCACTCTTTTTCTTTCTTATTTTTATTTTTCGACCTTTTTCTGACGCACTCTTTTTCTTTCTTATTTTTTGACCTTTTGTACGTTCACCACCTGTAACTAGATCAAGACATTTAGCAAATATTACCGCCGTTGATTTTTCTTTAGAATCGTCATCCAGTCAACCAAGTACTCCAATTCAAATTTCCGATAATCCATTTTTTGAACCCGACCTCACAATTGAGAATCCGGAGAATATTCAGGGACGATTCATAGATCCTGAACCATTAAATTTTTCTCCGGAACCACCAATCATTCAAACAGAGATTGTTGAGGAACGAACCATTAAATCAGAATCCTCTAGTGATTCCCGTTCAACAAATTCAATTATGGAGAATCTGGAACCTTTAAGTATGGAAGACCGAATGAGAGCTAAACGTACTGGCCAAGGTCACGCAATTACTCATCCAGACATTAATGCGCCAGATTATGAAATCAAAGGACAAATTCTACACATGGTGACTAATCAATGCCAATTTAGTGGTGCGCCGAAGGAAGATCCAAATGAACATCTTCGTACCTTTAATAGGATCTGCACTCTATTTAAAATTCGAGAAGTGGAGGATGAACAGATATATCTCATGTTATTTCCCTGGACTTTAAAGGGAGAAGCCAAAGATTGGTTGGAATCGTTACCTGAAGGGGCGATTGATACATGGGATGTTTTAGTTGAAAATTTTCTTAAACAATTCTTTCCTGCATCTAAAGCCGTAAGACTTCAAGGAGAAATTGTTACGTTCACACAGAAACCGAATGAAACTCTATATGAGGCGTGGACAAGATTTGGAAAGTTATTAAGAGGATGTCCGCAACATGGTTTAGATACCTATCAAATAGTACAAATATTCTACCAAGGATGCGACATCACTACAAGAAAAGACATCGATATAGCAGCTGGTGGTTCTATTATGAAGAAAACAGAAACTGATGCTTATAAAATTGATAACACTACTTCCCACTCACATGAGTGGCACCAAGAAAAAGATATCGTTAGATCATCTAAAGCAGCTAGAGCCGATTCTAGTCATGACTTAGATTCCATTTCCGCAAAGATAGATGCTGTCGAGAGACGAATGGAAAAGATGACTAAGGATATTCACTCAATACGAATTAGTTGTGAGCAGTGTGGAGGACCACATTTGAAAAAAGATTGTCTTATTATTGAATTAACAATGGAACAAAGAGAGAATATTTCATACATAAACCAAAGGCCTGGAAATAATTATCAAAATAATTATCAACCGCCAAGACCGATTTACAATCAAAACCAGAACTATAACCGAAATATTCCATACAACAACCAACAAGGTCCTAGCAATCAACAAGTATCCAACAATACTTACAATCAGCAAAGACCTAATTTTCAAAACAAACCACCACAACCCGATGATAAAAAGGCAAATTTAGAAGATATGATGACGAAGCTAGTTGAAACTCAAACGCAGTTTTTCACATCTCAAAAACAAACTAATGAACAAAATGCTCAAGCATTTAGAAATCAACAAGCTTCTATTCAAAATCTAGAACAAGAAGTAAGTAACCTAGCAAGGTTAATAGGTGAAAGAAAACCGGGAAGTTTACCTAGTGATACAAATGCAAACCCCCGGAATGAAACAGCTAAAGCCATTACCACAAGAAGTGGTACAACACTTAAACCACCTGAAATACCTGTAACTTCTGATGAAGCTATTCCTACTCCACAAGAACCACAACCTGAACAAGATAAGAAAAAAGAACCGGTAGTTGAAAAGGTTAATGAAAATAACACAATTAAGGCTAAACCTTATGTTAAACCATACCAACCACCACTTCCTTACCCGAGTAAAATGAAGAGAGAGAAACTTGAAGCCGAGCAATCCAAATTCTTGGATATGTTTAAACAGATAAATGTAAATCTTCCTTTCATTGATGTGATTTCAGGAATGCCTAGATATGCTAAATTCTTGAAAGATCTGATCACGAATAGAAAGAAAATGGAAGAACTCTCGGATGTTACCATGAACGCTAATTGTTCAGCAGTGCTGTTGAATAAGATACCAGAAAAATTATCTGATCCAGGAAGTTTCACAATTCCATGTTTTCTGGGTAGTCTTAGTTCAATAGAAGCATTGGCAGACTTAGGTGCTAGTATAAATTTAATGCCGTTTTCACTATACACTAAACTAGACCTTGGAGAATTGAAACCAACAAGAATAAGCATACAACTAGCCGATCGATCAATAAAATATCCTAGAGGGATAATGGAGAACATGCTAGTTAAAGTTGGTACTTTAGTATTTCCAGTAGATTTTGTTGTTCTAGATATGGAAGAAGATTCTCAAGTTCCTCTCATATTAGGAAGACCATTCTTAAACACGGCTAAAGCAATGATAGACGTGTTCGGTAAGAAATTGACCCTAAGTATAGAGGACGAGAGTGTTGTGACAACCGGAAATTTTCAACCAAATTTAAACTTTAATCTTTATATGTTTCCGACACGATAATCAATATTTGTTAAGTTAAATTTCAAGAATTTTAAACTATGTTCATACATTCATTCAACCTCTACCAAGTTCTAACGATTCACGAACCATTAAACGAATATGATTATATATGTATATGTGTATATATATTATAACTTGAAACGTAAACAAAATATTAGATTAAATACTTTATATGATTGTATCTGTTTCAAAATTTTTATCAATGAAATTAGAAGATAAGATCAAATGATTGAATTATCAGATATATTGAATTATGATTACAAGTCTCTGTTGAAAGGCCCACGTTGATTTGAGAAATCTTTCCATTTTAACAATATTCAAAAAATGGTAAAGTGATTTATAAATAAGAACAAATTGTCAATCATTGAGAACTAGACAAAGAATAGTTGAAGATTGAATCTCATAAAGACTCGATTGATCTATTTAGTTTCAAACGTACAAAAACGTTTTCAGTTTAAAAAGAACTTTATTATTAAAACGTATATAACTTTTATAAATATCTAGAACCACTTTTGACAACTCACTACTTAATTAGTATGATAAAGATAAAGATAAAGATAAAGATATTTATATTTTATTTTATTAAATATATATAACGATTTAAATTAATATTATATATATTTATACGCGTATTATACGTACATAGTTTTATATTTTTACTATACTTAAACTTTACCTTTACTTTATTTTTACTTTACTTTATTTTAATAATTCATACTTTAATAATTCACTTTAATAATTCATACTTTAATAATTCACTTTAATAATTCATACTTTAATAATTCACTTTAATAATTCATACTTTAATAATTCACTTTAATAATTCAAAAATCTATTATAAATAGAATTCAATAGGTTTCATTATTTCATAGAAACTTGAAAATATTTTTCTCTAAACTCTCTCAATCGATTTACATATATATATTTACTCTGTATTATTTCAAGATATTATTAGTATACATAAAATATTACGACGGAGTGCTGTCCGAGTGGTTTCGAAATTGTTTTTCGAGTAGGATAGGATTAAGGAAATTATGGGTTATAGCTATGGAGGTGATTGAGTATGGTTCATGGGTATGCTCGTGAGGTCAATATAGTGTTTATCATTTCCGTTGCGTCTACGTACCTTTCCTGCAATATTGAATCTCAATATTGATACGTGAGTACTCATAATTTAACTTTTACATACTAATAGTGTATCCCTGACTAGTGCTCGAGTATTTAGGATTATGCATGCTTGTACTTTTGATATTGCCCTTAGACAGGTTAGGTTTAATCTTGAATTAGTTACACTTGCGGTTGAGATAAGGTATAAGATATGCATGTCCTTGGAAAGCTAGCGAAAAATTAAGAACTTTTCCTTTAGATATCGAATGGTTTCGATGAACGGAGTAGAAGTTATAATCAATTGAATTTTCGATATTTTTATTAAAAATGATTATTATTATCGTCGTTTTTATCGTCGTTCTAGTTTTATCTTATTATTATGATTATTATTATCTTTATCAATAAAAGGGATTTATCATTAAAAATTGTAATTTTTTTTATTATTACTATCGTTATTATCGTTAAAGTTATAATTAGTATTATTATTATTATCCAATTATTATTATTATTATTATTAGTATTATTATTATTATTATTATTATTATTATCATTATTAATATATATATCATTATTTAAAAATGGTTATTGTTATTGTTATTATTATTATTACTATATTATCATTAAGATAATTGTTAGTATTATCGTTAATAATGTTATAGTAACTATCATTATTAATATTAGTGTAATTAAAACAAATATTTGTAACACCTAATTATTTTGATTACTATTATTATCATTATTATGAACACGATATAAAAGACGATTAAAAGCTATTAAACGAAACGATTAGGAAATAATGAGTAAGAGTATCATGATGAAATTAAAATATTATAAAATATTGATTTAGATAAAATTATTGTTCTTATTATTTTTATCATTACTATTATTATTAAAAGTATCGTTAGTATTAAAACTATCATTTTAACAAAAATTATCATTTTAATAGAAATATCATTGTTACTATAAAATATCATTATTATAATTATTTTAAATAGAATTATTATTTTAAAGATAATATTAAAAATTATCGTAAATATTAAAGTTATCATAATTAGAATTATCGTTTTATCATAATGTCATCTTAGTGATTATAAATATTGATATTTTTATAATAATAATTATTATTACAAAATAATACAACTTTTACTTACTATCATTATAGATATTATTTTATCAAATAAATATGTGATACAAACATATTTTACTACGTGTAATAACTTACTTTAATAATACCTATCATATTATCTTTATGATATTAAATGAACCCTATAAATTTTATTACTTAATATATATAAAAGTATATTTTATTATATAAATTTAATATAAAATTTTATTTATTAATAAATAAATTATATTATTTACTCTAATAAATCTTTTAAAAAAATATTTAAAAATATAAAATGACGATATTTAAACTATATATTAATCATGTATAGATTTTTGGAAATTATTTTGAGTCAAATTTACTTTTGTTGACTTTTGCATATTAGTCTCGAGCATTAGGATTGTGGTACACTATGACTTGACCTAATTTGTTAGACAAATATTGACCAACACATAAATATATATAATTAATTTAGGTTCGTGAATCTGAGGCCAACCATGCACTTGTTCAATGATGTTATATGTATTTTTACTACGAAATACAGTATGGTGAGTTTCATTTGCTCCCTTTTACTCTTTATATTTTTGGGACTGAGAATACATGCGCTACTTTTACAACTGCTTTATTAAATGCGTTTGAAATACATTTGGAACTGCGAATACATGAAATTCTTTTATAAATGTTTGACGAAATAGACACAAGTAATTGAAACTACATTCTATGGTTGAATTATCGAAATCGAATATGCCCCTTTTTATTAAAGTCTGGTAATCTAAGAATTAGGGAACAGACACCCTAATTGACGCGAATCCTAAAGATAGATCTATTGGGCCTAACAAACCCCATCCAAAGTACCGGATGCTTTAGTACTTCGAAATTTATATCATGTCCGAAGGAGGATCCCGGAATGATAGGGGATATTCTTATATGTATCTAGTTAATGCCGGTTACCAGGTGTTCATCATATGAATGATTATTTTTGTCTCTATGCATGGGACGTATATTTATGAGAACTGGAAATGAAATTCTTGTGGTCTATTAAAATGATGGAAATAAATGATTATGATAAACTAATGAACTCGCCAACCTTTTGGTTGACACTTTAAAGCATGTTTATTCTCAGGTGTTAAAGAAATCTTCCGCTGTGCATTTGCTCATTTTAAAGATATTACTTGGAGTCTTTCATAGCATATTTCGAAGAACGTTGCATTCGAGTCATTGAGTTCATCAAAGATTATTATTAAATCAATTTATAGTTGGATAGTGGATATTATGAAATGGTATGCATGCCTGTCAATTTTCGATGTAAAGAAAGTTTGTCTTTTAAAAACGAATGCAATGTTTGTAAAATGTATCATATAGAGGTCAAATACCTCGCAATGTAATCAACTATTGTGAATCGTTTATAATGTATATGAACGGGTCCTTTCAGTTGATATCAGAGCGGTGGTCTTAGCGAACCAGGTCTGCATTAATGGGTCTAACTTATAAGTCGTTAGGATGCATTAGTGAGTCTGGACTTCGACCGTGTCTGCATGTCAAAAGTTTTGCTTATCATTCTAGCCGGAAATCATCTGCTTATCATCCTTATGAAATTACCTACTTATCATTATTAGTCTAGACACGTCTTGCTACATTAATTGCATGAGTAGTGTATAGACAAAATTCATATCTTAGCGTATCTGCTAAATCATATCTTATCGTATCTATTACTTTAAACTTTGCCTGACATATCCCGCAAATTCCTCCGTAATCTACGAAATCTTTTGATCTATATATATAGATATCCTATGTAAATAGAATATCACCCGATAGCCAGAAAAATCATTTTATATCGAAAAATCCTTTATCAAATCGTACGAAATGGAATTCATCGTTAGTTCAAGTCACTCGGATTCCGAAATGGAATCTCACTCAAGCTCCGAAAGCAGTGTGACCGGAATGGATCAACCAATCAGTCATCACCTATTCTGGATGAATTGGGGATGGGTTCGTAGCCTCCTCAATCATTGGAGACAAGAAGAAGGTGATCCCTTCCATCCACCACATTGCCCTCTTGACGAAGAACCTGAAGCACTTACCGGCGAACCTGTCCGAAACACCATTTTCTCGCTCATTTCCAGAGTATCTCGTCACGATTATATATTACATCAAATTTTAGATTTTATTTATCCACTCGTCCGAACCGACAATCACTCCGGTGTAATAGAAGAAGTCAACGAGCTTCGCGCTCGGGTAGTGGCTTTGGAGAATATGGTGCAGAGATTACAAACACCAGCAACAGCATCAGCAGCATAACCAGTACCGCCATCATCAACGCCAACAGTACCATTACCACCTCCAACCACAACCACGTCGTAAACCTCAACTTCACAATCAGTCCCACGAGCATCAACGTCATACGCACCATAGATACCAAGGAGTACCAACAACAATAACTGACGAAGTATTAATTCATAACTTCATTGGAAAAACATTCCGCGGTGATTATGTAATCTCTAAAGTCTTAGAGATTATCTATTCTAGCTCTAACCATAAATCAGTTAAGCGAACCAAAATGATAGAAGGAAGAGTAGAAACCCTGACAAAAATGGTGTGTGATTAACAAGCTAAACTTGCTTTACCAACAGCATCAACAGTACAGTCAGCGTTACCAGCATCGTCAATACAGTCAACATCCGAATCAACAACACAGATAACATCACAAACTTCGTCAGTTCAATAATCACTGTGGACATCATTACGAATCAATAACGTGTATATTGTATCAACGAGTTATGAAGAATTAACTCATTCCCTCTGAAGAAATTATATGTATATTATATATATATATATATATATATATATATATATATATATATATATATATATATATATATATATATATATATATATAATATACATATATTGAAATAAATCTTTCCATGCTAAGCTATTGTGTGTGAATCTTAACTACTCGGTTAATTCATATTACAAATATGCAATAATGTACGTCCTTCGGGGACACCCATACATAGAGACAAAAATAATCATTCATATGGTGAACACCTGGTAACCGACATTAACAAGATGCATATATAAGAATATCCCCATCATTCCGGGACACCCTTCGGATATGATATAAATTTCGAAGTACTAAAGCATCCGGTACTTTGGATGGGGTTTGTGAGGCCCAATAGATCTATCTTTAGGATTCACGTCAATTAGGGTGTCTGTTCCCTAATTCTTAGATTACCAGACTTAATAAAAAGGGGCATATTCGATTTCGATAATTCAACCATAGAATGTAGTTTCACGTACTTGTGTCTATTTTGTAAATCATTTATAAAACCTGCATGTATTCTCATCCCAAAAATATTAGATTTTAAAAGTGGGACTATAACTCACTTTCACAGATTTTTTACTTCGTCGGGAAGTAAGACTTGGCCACTGGTTGATTCACGAACCTATAACAATATATACATATATATCAAAGTATGTTCAAAATATATTTACAACACTTTTAATGTATTTTGATGTTTTAAGTTTATTAAGTCAGCTGTCCTCGTTAGTAACCTACAACTAGTTGTCCACAGTTAGATGTACAGAAATAAATCGATAAATATTATCTTGAATCAATCCACGACCCAGTGTATACGTATCTCAGTATTGATCACAACTCAAACTATATATATTTTGGAATCAACCTCAACCCTGTATAGCTAACTCCAACATTCACATATAGAGTGTTTATGGTTGTTCCGAAATATATATAGATGTGTCGACATGATAGGTCGAAACATTGTATACGTGTCTATGGTATCTCAAGATTACATAATATACAATACAAGTTGATTAAGTTATGGTTGGAATAGATTTGTTACCAATTTTCACGTAGCTAAAATGAGAAAAATTATCCAATCTTGTTTTACCCATAACTTCTTCATTTTAAATCCGTTTTGAGTGAATCAAATTGCTATGGTTTCATATTGAACTCTATTTTATGAATTTAAACAGAAAAAGTATAGGTTTATAGTCGGAAAAATAAGTTACAAGTCATTTTTGTAAAGGTAGTCATTTCAGTCGAAAGAACGACGTCTAGATGACCATTTTAGAAAACATACTTCCACTTTGAGTTTAACCATAATTTTTGGATATAGTTTCATGTTCATAATAAAAATCATTTTCTCAGAATAACAACTTTTAAATCAAAGTTTATCATAGTTTTTAATTAACTAACCCAAAACAGCCCGCGGTGTTACTACGACGGCGTAAATCCGGTTTTACGGTGTTTTTCGTGTTTCCAGGTTTTAAATCATTAAGTTAGCATATCATATAGATATAGAACATGTGTTTAGTTGATTTTAAAAGTCAAGTTAGAAGGATTAACTTTTGTTTGCGAACAAGTTTAGAATTAACTAAACTATGTTCTAGTGATTACAAGTTTAAACCTTCGAATAAGATAGCTTTATATGTATGAATCGAATGATGTTATGAACATCATTACTACCTTAAGTTCCTTGGATAAACCTACTGGAAAAGAGAAAAATGGATCTAGCTTCAATGGATCCTTGGATGGCTCGAAGTTCTTGAAGCAGAATCATGACACGAAAACAAGTTCAAGTAAGATCATCACTTGAAATAAGATTGTTATAGTTATAGAAATTGAACCAAAGTTTGAATATGATTATTACCTTGTATTAGAATGATAACCTACTGTAAGAAACAAAGATTTCTTGAGGTTGGATGATCACCTTACAAGATTGGAAGTGAGCTAGCAAACTTGAAAGTATTCTTGATTTTATGAAACTAGAACTTTTGGAATTTATGAAGAACACTTAGAACTTGAAGATAGAACTTGAGAGAGATCAATTAGATGAAGAAAATTGATGAATGAAAGTGTTTGTAGGTGTTTTTGGTCGTTGGTGTATGGATTAGATATAAAGGATATGTAATTTTGTTTTCATGTAAATAAGTCATGAATGATTACTCATATTTTTGTAATTTTATGAGATATTTCATGCTAGTTGCCAAATGATGGTTCCCACATGTGTTAGGTGACTCACATGGGCTGCTAAGAGCTGATCATTGGAGTGTATATACCAATAGTACATACATCTAAAAGCTGTGTATTGTACGAGTACGAATACGGGTGCATACGAGTAGAATTGTTGATGAAACTGAACGAGGATGTAATTGTAAGCATTTTTGTTAAGTAGAAGTATTTTGATAAGTGTCTTGAAGTCTTTCAAAAGTGTATGAATACATATTAAAACATTACATGTATATACATTTTAACTGAGTCGTTAAGTCATCGTTAGTCGTTACATGTAAATGTTGTTTTGAAACCTTTAGGTTAACGATCTTGTTAAATGTTGTTAACCCAATGTTTATAATATCAAAAGAGATTTTAAATTATTATATTATCATGATATTATTATGTACTAATATCTCTTAATATGATATATATACATTAAATGTCGTTACAACGATAATCGTTACATATATGTCTCGTTTCAAAATCATTAAGTTAGTAGTCTTGTTTTTACATATGTAGTTCATTGTTAATATACTTAATGATATGTTTACTTATCATAATATCATGTTAACTATATATATAACCATATATATGTCATCATATAGTTTTTACAAGTTTTAACGTTCGTGAATCACCGGTCAACTTGGGTGGTCAATTGTCTATATGAAACATATTTCAATTAATCAAGTCTTAACAAGTTTGATTGCTTAACATGTTGGAAACATTTAATCATGTAAATATCAATCTCAATTAATATATATAAACATGGAAAAGTTTGGGTCACTACAGTACCTACCCGTTAAATAAATTTCGTCCCGAAATTTTAAGCTGTTGAAGGTGTTGACGAATCTTCTGGAAATAGATGCGGGTATTTCTTCTTCATCTGATCTTCACGCTCCCAGGTGAACTCGGGTCCTCTACGAGCATTCCATCGAACCTTAACAATTGGTATCTTGTTTTGCTTAAGTCTTTTAACCTCACGATCCATTATTTCGACGGGTTCTTCGATGAATTGGAGTTTTTCGTTGAGTTGTATTTCATCTAGCGGAATAGTGAGATCTTCTTTAGCAAAACATTTCTTCAAATTCGAGACGTGGAAAGTGTTATGTACAGCCACGAGTTGTTGAGGTAACTCAAGTCGGTAAGCTACTGGTCCGACACGATCAATAATCTTGAATGGTCCAATATACCTTGGATTTAATTTCCCTCGTTTACCAAATCGAACAACGCCTTTCCAAGGTGCAACTTTAAGCATGACCATCTCTCCAATTTCAAATTCTATATCTTTTCTTTTAATGTCAGCGTAGCTCTTTTGTCGACTTTGGGCGGTTTTCAATCGTTGTTGAATTTGGATGATCTTCTCGGTAGTTTCTTGTATAATCTCCGGACCCGTAATCTGTCTATCCCCCACTTCACTCCAACAAATCGGAGACCTGCACTTTCTACCATAAAGTGCTTCAAACGGCGCCATCTCAATGCTTGAATGGTAGCTGTTGTTGTAGGAAAATTCTGCTAACGGTAGATGTCGATCCCAACTATTTCCGAAATCAATAACACATGCTCGTAGCATGTCTTCAAGATTTTGTACCGTCCTTTCGCTCTGCCCATCAGTTTGTGGATGATAGGCAGTACTCATGTCTAGACGAGTTCCTAATGCTTGCTGTAATGTCTGCCAGAATCTTGAAATAAATCTGCCATCCCTATCCGAGATAATAGAGATTGGTATTCCATGTCTGGAGACGACTTCCTTCAAATACAGTCGTGCTAACTTCTCCATCTTGTCATCTTCTCTTATTGGCAGGAAGTGTGCTGATTTGGTGAGACGATCAACTATTACCCAAATAGTATCAAAACCACTTGCAGTCCTTGGCAATTTAGTGATGAAATCCATGGTAATGTTTTCCCATTTCCATTCTGGGATTTTGGGTTGTTGAAGTAGACCTGATGGTTTCTGATGCTCAGCTTTGACCTTAGAACACGTCAAACATTCTCCTACGTATTTAGCAACATCGGCTTTCATACCCGGCCACCAAAAATGTTTCTTGAGATCCTTGTACATCTTCCCCGTTCCAGGATGTATTGAGTATCTGGTTTTATGAGCTTCTTTAAGTACCATTTCTCTCATATCTCCAAATTTTGGTACCCAAATCCTTTCAGCCCTATACCGGGTTCCGTCTTCCCGAATATTAAGATGCTTCTCCGATCCTTTGGGTATTTCATCCTTTAAATTTCTCTCTTTTAAAACTCCTTGTTGCGCCTCCTTTATTTGAGTAGTAATGTTATTATGAATCATTATATTCATAGATTTTACTCGAATGGGTTCTCTGTCCTTCCTGCTCAAGGCATCGGCTACCACATTTGCCTTCCCCGGGTGGTAACGAATCTCAAAGTCGTAATCATTCAATAATTCAATCCACCTACGTTGCCTCATATTCAGTTGTTTCTGATTAAATATGTGTTGAAGACTTTTGTGGTCGGTATATATAATACTTTTGACCCCATATAAGTAGTGCCTCCAAGTCTTTAATGCAAAAACAACCGCGCCTAATTCCAAATCATGCGTCGTATAATTTTGTTCGTGAATCTTCAATTGTCTAGACGCATAAGCAATCACCTTCGTTCGTTGCATTAATACACAACTGAGACCTTACTTTGATGCATCACAATAAATCACAAAATCATCATTCCCTTCAGGCAATGACAATATAGGTGCCGTAGTTAGCTTTTTCTTCAATAACTGAAACGCTTTCTCTTGTTCATCATTCCATTCAAATTTCTTCCCTTTATGCGTTAATGCAGTCAAGGGTTTTGCTATTCTGGAAAAGTCTTGGATGAACCTTCTGTAGTAACCAGCTAGTCCTAAAAACTGGCGTATGTGTTTCGGAGTTTTCGGGGTTTCCCACTTTTCAACAGTTTCTATCTTTGCCGGATCCACCTTAATACCTTCTTTGTTCACTATGTGACCGAGGAATTGAACTTCTTCCAACCAAAATGCACACTTTGAAAACTTAGCATACAATTCTTCCTTCCTCAATACTTCTAACACCTTTCTCAAATGTTCACCGTGTTCTTGGTCATTCTTTGAGTAAATAAGTATGTCATCAATGAAAACAATGACAAACTTGTCAAGGTATGGTCCACACACTCGGTTCATAAGGTCCATGAACACAGCTGGTGCATTAGTTAAACCAAACGGCATGACCATAAACTCGTAATGACCGTAACGTGTTCTGAAAGCAGTCTTTGGAATATCATCTTCTTTCACCCGCATTTGATGATACCCGGAACGTAAGTCAATCTTTGAATAAATAGACGAGCCTTGTAGTTGATCAAATAAGTCGTCGATTCTCGGTAGTGGGTAGCGGTTCTTGATGGTAAGTTTGTTCAACTCTCGGTAGTCGATACACAACCTGAATGTACCATCTTTCTTCTTGACAAACAAAACAGGAGCTCCCCACGGTGATGTGCTTGGTCGAATGAAACCACGCTCTAAAAGTTCTTGTAATTGGCTTTGCAGTTCTTTCATCTCGCTGGGTGCGAGTCTGTAAGGAGCACGAGCTATTGGTGCAGCTCCTGGTACAAGATCTATTTGAAATTCTACGGATCGATGTGGGGATAATCCCGGTAATTCTTTCAGAAATACATCGGGAAATTCTTTTGCAATGGGAACATCATTGATGCTCTTTTCTTCAGTTTGTACTTTCTCGACGTGTGCTAGAACAGCATAGCAACCTTTTCTTATTAGTTTTTGTGCCTTCAAATTACTAATAAGATGTAGCTTCGTGTTGCCTTTTCTCCGTACACCATTAAGGGTTTTCCTTTTTCTCGTATAATGGGACTTGCATTTTTGTAACAGACGATCTCTGCTTTCACTTCTTTCAACCAGTCCATACCGATTATCACATCAAAACTCCCTAACTCTACTGGTATCAAATCAATCTTAAATGTTTCGCTAACCAGTTTAATTTCTCGATTCCGACATATATTATCTGCTGAAATTAATTTACCATTTGCTAATTCGAGTAAAAATTTACTATCCAAAGGCGTCAATGGACAACTTAATTTAGCACAAAAATCTCTACTCATATAGCTTCTATCCGCACCCGAATCAAATAAAACGTAAGCAGATTTATTGTCAATAAGAAACGTACCCGTAACAAGCTCCGGGTCTTCCTGTGCCTCTGCCGCATTAATATTGAAAACTCTTCCGCGGCCTTGTCCATTCGTGTTCTCCTGGTTCGGGCAATTTCTAATAATGTGGCCCGGTTTTCCACATTTATAACAAACTACATTGGCATAACTTGCTCCGACACTACTTGCCCCGCCATTACTCGTTCCGACACCATTTGTTCCTTTCGTTCTGTTAACCCCTGGTCCGTAGACATCACACTTCGCCGCGCTATGACCATTTCTTTTACACTTGTTGCAAAATTTGGTGCATAACCCCGAGTGATACTTTTCACACCTTTGGCATAGCTGCTTCTGATTGTTGTTGTTGTTGCGATTATTATTGTTGTTAAGATGATTGTTGTGGTTGTTGTTGTTGTTGTTGTTGTTGTTGTTGGGCCATTTGTTGTAGTTGCGATTGATGTTGCGATTGTTAGGATAGTTGTTACGATTATTGTTATAATTGTTGTTGTTGTTGTATTGGTGATTCTTATCACCGTTTTCCTCCCACTTTCTTTTGACTTGCTTCACATTGGCCTCTTCAGCAGTCTGTTCTTTAATTCTTTCTTCAATCTGGTTCACTAGTTTGTGAGCCATTCTACATGCCTGTTGTATGGAGGCAGGCTCGTGTGAACTTATATCTTCTTGGATTCTTTCTGGTAATTCTTTCACAAATGCGTCGATCTTCTCTTCCTCATCTTCGAATGCTCCCGGACACAATAGGCACAATTCTGTGAATCGTCTTTCGTACGTGGTAATATCAAATCCTTGGGTTCGTAACCCTCTAAGTTCTGTCTTGAGCTTATTGACCTCGGTTCTGGGACGGTACTTCTCGTTCATCAAGTGCTTGAATGCTGACCATGGTAGTGCGTACGCATCGTCTTGTCCCACTTGCTCTAGATAGGTATTCCACCATGTTAACGCAGAACCTGTGAAGGTATGCGTAGCGTACTTCACTTTGTCCTCTTCAGTACACTTACTTATGGCAAACACCGATTCGACCTTCTCGGTCCACCGTTTCAATCCGATCGGTCCTTCGGTTCCATCAAATTCCAAAGGTTTGCAGGCAGTGAATTCTTTGTAGGTGCATCCTACACGATTTCCTGTACTGCTAGATCCAAGGTTATTGTTGGTATGTAGCGCAGCCTGTACTGCGGCTATGTTTGAAGCTAGAAAAGTACGGAATTCCTCTTCATTCATATTCACGGTGTGTCGAGTAGTCGGTGCCATTTCCTTCAAAATAGTTAAATGGAACAAGTTAATCATACAGAATATTAAGAGTAGTTAATAGTATTTCGTAGCATAATATGAACTCATTTATAAAAGCTTTTTCTTCATATTAGCGTTTTATAAGTTTAAATTCGGGTAGTACCTACCCGTTAAGTTCATACTTAGTAGCTAATATACAATTCAACTACTACAATTATATATGAAAAACTGATTATAATAATATTTCGCATTCAAACTTTTACACAACATTTTACAAACTTACAATACCGTTTATTTTACATATAGCAGGAAATATAGCACACAATAAATTTGATACAAGATGGTTGTGAAGATAATTCTAGCTAGTACACAAGTCGTTCAGCAAAGGCAATAAAGACACGTAATTCATACGTCCAGAAACAAGTCATGCATTCTGGTTTTACTAGGACTACTTCCCATCCTTGGTCTTGTGGAACATAACCGTTATGGCCGTTGATAAGACAGCGTGTTGTAACGTCGTCAAAGGGACGAGGGTTACGTAATGTCCAACAGTCCCGTAACAATCTAAAAACCTCATTTCTTACCCCAATTACCGACTCCGTCACTTGTGGGAATGTTTTGTTTAATAGTTGTAGTCCGATGTTCTTGTTCTCACTTTGGTGAGAAGCGAACATTACTAATCCGTAAGCATAACATGCTTCTTTATGTTGCATGTTATCCGCTTTTTCTAAATCACGAAGTCCAATATTCGGATATATTGAGTCAAAATAATTTGTTAACCCATTGCGTAAAATAGCATTTGGGTTCCCCGCAATATATGCGTCAAAGTAAACACATCGTAACTTATTGGTTTCCCAATGTGATATCCCCCATCTTTCAAACGAAAGTCTCTTATAAACCAAGACATTCTTGGAACGTTCTTCGAATGTCTTACAAACTGATCTCGCCTTAAATAGTTGTGCCGAAGAATTCTGACCGACTCTAGACAAGATTTCATCAATCATGTCTCCGGGTAGGTCTCTTAAAATATTGGGTTGTCTATCCATTTTGTGTTTTTATACTGTAAAATAGACAAGAGTTAGATTCATATAAAAAAATACTTATTAATACAAGCAATTTTTACATATATCATAAAGCATAAGCACACTATATTACATATATTACACCACACGAATACAACTATCTTATTCCGACTCGCTTGTTTCTTCTTCTTTGGTTTTGGTTCGTTTTGCCAAGTTTCTAGGGATATATGATGTTCCCCTAATACGAGCCGTCGTGATCCACATTGGTTTAGAAAAACCTGGTGGTTTAGAGGTTCCCGGGTCATTGTTACAACTTAAGGACTTCGGGGGTTGACGATACATATAAAGTTCATCGGGGTTGGAATTAGATTTCTCTATTTTTATGCCCTTTCCCTTATTATTTTCTTTTGCCTTTTTAAATTCAGTTGGGGTAATTTCTATAACATCATCGGAATTCTCGTCGGAATCCGATTCATCGGAGAATTGGTAATCCTCCCAATATTTTGCTTCCTTGGCGGAAACACCATTTACCATAATTAACCTTGGTCGGTTGGTTGAGGATTTTCTTTTACTTAACCGTTTTATTATTTCCCTCACCGGTTCTATTTCTTCATCTGGTTCCGATTCTTCTTCCGGTTCCGACTCTTCTTCCGGTTCCTCTTCGGGAACTTGTGAATCAGTCCACGAATCATTCCAATTTACATTTGACTCTTCATTATTATTAGGTGAGTCAATGGGACTTGTTCTAGAGGTAGAAATCTATCACATAATATCAAACGCGTTAAGAGATTAATATATCACATAATATTCACATGTTAAAAATATATAGTTTCCAACAAAATTTGTTAAGCAATCATTTTTCAAGTAAACACGGTCGAAGTCCAGACTCACTAATGCATCCTAACAAACTCGATAAGACACACTAATGCAAAATTCTGGTTCTCTAAGACCAACGCTCTGATACCAACTGAAATGTCCCGTTCTTATTGATTAAAAACGTTCCATATTAATTGATTTCGTTGCGAGGTTTTGACCTCTATATGAGATGTTTTTCAAAGACTGCATTCATTTTAAAACAAACCATAACCTTTATTTCATAAATAAAGGTTTAAAAAGCTTTACGTAGATTATCAAATAATGATAATCTAAAATATCCTGTTTACACACGACCATTACATAATGGTTTACAATACAAATATGTTACATCGAAATCAGTTTCTTGAATGCAGTTTTTACACAATATCATACAAACATGGACTCCAAATCTTATCCTTATTTTAGTATGCAACAGCGGAAGCTCTTAATATTCACCTGAGAATAAACATGCTTTAAACGTCAATAAAAATGTTGGTGAGTTATAGGTTTAACCTATATATATCAAATCATAACAATAGACCACAAGATTTCATATTTCAATACACATCCCATACATAGAGATAAAAATCATTCATATGGTGAACACCTGGTAACCGACATTAACAAGATGCATATATAAGAATATCCCCATCATTCCGGGACACCCTTCGGATATGATATAAATTTCGAAGTACTAAAGCATCCGGTACTTTGGATGGGGTTTGTGAGGCCCAATAGATCTATCTTTAGGATTCGCGTCAATTAGGGTGTCTGTTCCCTAATTCTTAGATTACCAGACTTAATAAAAAGGGGCATATTCGATTTCGATAATTCAACCATAGAATGTAGTTTCACGTACTTGTGTCTATTTTGTAAATCATTTATAAAACCTGCATGTATTCTCATCCCAAAAATATTAGATTTTAAAAGTGGGACTATAACTCACTTTCACAGATTTTTTACTTCGTCGGGAAGTAAGACTTGGCCACTGGTTGATTCACGAACCTATAACAATATATACATATATATCAAAGTATGTTCAAAATATATTTACAACAATTTTAATATATTTTGATGTTTTAAGTTTATTAAGTCAGCTGTCCTCGTTAGTAACCTACAACTAGTTGTCCACAGTTAGATGTACAGAAATAAATTGATAAATATTATATTGAATCAATCCACGACCCAGTGTATACGTATCTCAGTATTGATCACAACTCAAACTATATATATTTTGGAATCAACTTCAACCCTGTATAGCTAACTCCAACATTCACATATAGAGTGTCTATGGTTGTTCCGAAATATATATAGATGTGTCGACATGATAGCTCGAAACATTGTATACGTGTCTATGGTATCTCAAGATTACATAATATACAATACAAGTTGATTAAGTTATGGTTGGAATAGATTTGTTACCAATTTTCACGTAGCTAAAATGAGGAAAATTATCCAATCTTGTTTTACCCATAACTTCTTCATTTTAAATCCGTTTTGAGTGAATCAAATTGCTATGGTTTCATATTGAACTCTATTTTATGAATCTAAACAGAAAAAGTATAGGTTTATAGTCGGAAAAATAAGTTACAAGTCGTTTTTATAAAGGTAGTCATTTCAGTCGAAAGAACGACGTCTAGATGCCCATTTTAGAAAACATACTTCCACTTTGAGTTTAACCATAATTTTTGGATATAGTTTCATGTTCATAATAAAAATCATTTTCTCAGAATAACAACTTTTAAATCAAAGTTTATCATAGTTTTTAATTAACTAACCCAAAACAGCCCGCGGTGTTACTACGACGGCGTAAATCCGGTTTTACGGTGTTTTTCGTGTTTCCAGGTTTTAAATCATTAAGTTAGCATATCATATAGATATAGAACATGTGTTTAGTTGATTTTAAAAGTCAAGTTAGAAGGATTAACTTTTGTTTGCGAACAAGTTTAGAATTAACTAAACTATGTTCTAGTGATTACAAGTTTAAACCTTCGAATAAGATAGCTTTATATGTATGAATCGAATGATGTTATGAACATCATTACTACCTTAAGTTCCTTGGATAAACCTACTGGAAAAGAGAAAAATGGATCTAGCTTCAATGGATCCTTGGATGGCTCGAAGTTCTTGAAGCAGAATCATGACACGAAAACAAGTTCAAGTAAGATCATCACTTGAAATAAGATTGTTATAGTTATAGAAATTGAACCAAAGTTTGAATATGATTATTACCTTGTATTAGAATGATAACCTACTGTAAGAAACAAAGATTTCTTGAGGTTGGATGATCACCTTACAAGATTGGAAGTGAGCTAGCAAACTTGAAAGTATTCTTGATTTTATGAAACTAGAACTTTTGGAATTTATGAAGAACACTTAGAACTTGAAGATAGAACTTGAGAGAGATCAATTAGATGAAGAAAATTGAAGAATGAAAGTGTTTGTAGGTGTTTTTGGTCGTTGGTGTATGGATTAGATATAAAGGATATGTAATTTTGTTTTCATGTAAATAAGTCATGAATGATTACTCATATTTTTGTAATTTTATGAGATATTTCATGCTAGTTGCCAAATGATGGTTCCCACATGTGTTAGGTGACTCACATGGGCTGCTAAGAGCTGATCATTGGAGTGTATATACCAATAGTACATACATCTAAAAGCTGTGTATTGTACGAGTACGAATACGGGTGCATACGAGTAGAATTGTTGATGAAACTGAACGAGGATGTAATTGTAAGCATTTTTGTTAAGTAGAAGTATTTTGATAAGTGTCTTGAAGTCTTTCAAAAGTGTATGAATACATATTAAAACATTACATGTATATACATTTTAACTGAGTCGTTAAGTCATCGTTAGTCGTTACATGTAAATGTTGTTTTGAAACCTTTAGGTTAACGATCTTGTTAAATGTTGTTAACCCAATGTTTATAATATCAAAAGAGATTTTAAATTATTATATTATCATGATATTATGATGTACTAATATCTCTTAATATGATATATATACATTAAATGTCGTTACAACGATAATCGTTACATATATGTCTCGTTTCAAAATCATTAAGTTAGTAGTCTTGTTTTTACATATGTAGTTCATTGTTAATATACTTAATGATATGTTTACTTATCATAATATCATGTTAACTATATATATAACCATATATATGTCATCATATAGTTTTTACAAGTTTTAATGTTCGTGAATCACCGGTCAACTTGGGTGGTCAATTGTCTATATGAAACATATTTCAATTAATCAAGTCTTAACAAGTTTGATTGCTTAACATGTTGGAAACATTTAATCATGTAAATATCAATCTCAATTAATATATATAAACATGAAAAAGTTCGGGTCACTACAATGAACATCATACATCAACAAATAACGAAGTATTGATTCATAATTTCAATGTCATTAAAGAAATACTGCGTAAAAGTTATGTACTTTTTAAAGCCTTTAGGGATTATTCAATTCTAGTTTCAACCGTAAATCAAATGAGTTTAATTTAACATTAACTCGTTAAATCTATGTTACATCTGAAGAAAATATACATATATATATTTTCATAAAGACTGTAATAAAATTCTTTTGTACAAAATATTAATTGTGAAATTTTTTTAACGGGTAGGTAATACCCGAGAGATATATAAATTCACAATTAATATGTTACATTCTTCGAATCTGATTCAGCAAATCATCCATTATACTCTCTACTTTCACAACAATATACATTCTTTTATAGAAATCAAAACAACCATACTCATTCAAAATTTAATTACATATTCTGATTTTGAAATCTCAAAATTCAACTTGAGATATGACCAAAATCATCACTCTTAGATCCTTACATCTTTCACAAGCTATATTTTGACTTCAAAACTCTGTTAGAACATCAAATGTATGTTAACGATTACAATCTGTGTTCAAACCCTTCGAAAATTTCTGAAGACACTTCGAATGATGAGCAATCGAGATGATGATCCAACCACATGTTACCCACAGTTATGTACCCGAAAAACTCTTGAAACCAAAGTAAAAGTTTAAACAACGTATCCGCGTCAGATTCTTTGGCATTTATTAGCAAAAATAACTTTGCGACTCCAATTCAAAGTAGCCAGTTTTGTCACAGCTCCAGCAAGTCAACTTCGACTTTTCAGTCAGACTAACCTTATTATAACCTTGAGATATACACCATCGTTACCAGAGAACCTTTTACATTCCACCACATTATTAGCAGATGTACCAACAACTTCATTACCCTTTGACTTTAGCCTCTCCAAAAAAAGTCATTATAATTATTCATTGAAATCCCATCATTTACTCATTCGCATCTTGTAATGAGAATTGCCATACGAATCATTGAGAATTAGCAATCAGTATTTTAAAATCTCGCAGCATGTCTACGCCAACAGTTATATGTGTATATATAACGTCTATCTTCTGGACTTAATTTGAATGTGAAGTTTATGAAAAACACTCCGAACTACGAATTGGTTCTCCGGAAAAAAAAATGATGATGAAGCAGCAAAAACTATAAATGACTTTAAACGGTAAAAGCTGGATGATAATGATGAAGTATGCTGGCAAAGCGCAGAAAAAGAGAAGTTTTGGAACTGGAAAACGGATTGAGCAAAGTATGAAGGAGGCTGTGGACAAATTACAAAGACTGAACCTGACTTCAAAGGATCCAAATGATTCAGTACCTGCTGAAGTCATTAACGAATACCTTGCTCCTGACTCTAAACCCCTGCGGACAATATTCTTCATCATCCTCTGATATTAGAAATTCTAAAATATCATCATACCTTTTATTATAAATATCCTCCATATTTCTGAAGATATTTTCTTAATTTTTCTTATTTGAAATCATTTACCTCTTCGCGCTATCTGTATTACATCATAAAAGAAACTATTTTAGTTTCTAAATTCTGAAACATTCAAGTTTAAAATAGGAATATTTTGAAGTAGTGTTGGGAACTGAAGCATGAATTAGTATAATATAATGACACTTGATCAATGTGATTATATTACAGTAAGTCATGCTGAGTTTCTAAATGGAACGTGATGATTCACATATCATAACATCATCATGTGCCATGTTATACGACTCTTGTATTCTATTTAACCTCTAAAATATCAAGAAAATATTTCTTGATGATTCGGCCTTTTCCAAGGTATTCTAGTAATTTGACAAGTCAAGATCGTGCCATCACAATTTCCTTCCTAAAACATTAACAATGTTCATTCCGAAATTCATATCTGTGAATTCTGGACCATTACAAGCGGTACTTAATCGCAAGAAGAAGAAAAAAAATTACAAAACTCCGAAATAGAAATTGGGGTATAAATTGCAGCAAATAAAAGAGAGCATTAACTGTGAATGATAATGATTATAGAAGACAGAAGCAGAGACTTTGAAATATAAGGGAACATATAAAGCCCAACGACAAACCAGAAATTATAAACCATATATATCAATGCATATAGCAATATAAAGACACGGGAGAACTAGGAACACTATAAACCCAAGAGTATAGTAGAAGTAAATAGATTCTTCCGGCGGTAGATGAAAAAGAAGAATGACCGATATGAAAGTTAGAAGTATATCGAGAATCAGAACTGGATGGAGCATATTGATGAATACTTTAAAATATGAGTTGAGGGTGAAAGAATAGAAGGTGATGAAACATGACTAGGAATTTAGAAATCAACAGATTTAACTCACACAATGGCGGAATAAGTGAATCAAACCCTCTAGTGAATAGGTTAGTTTTTTTTTTTTTTTTGATTAATTTAGTCAAACCACAACTAAATCAAGTGTGATTAGATCAACACCTAGAGCTATTATTCACCACCTGGGTGATTTGGACTGAAAGAGAATCGGAGGAGCTCACCGGATCTGAGTGTGTGTAACAAATGAGAGGCTTAACCTAAAAATGAAGAATATAAGACTTTATATACCCCTGCTGTTGACTCACCTGTACGATTCATCCATCACACGTACGAGTTGGCTTCATCAGCCGTACGGGTGATCACTCACTCGTGTCTTCTCATTTAGGTTGTAATTGTGACTTAGCTCAGCATCAACCGTGCGTATGAGCCTGTCAGCCGTACTAGTGAGGCTTCACTCATACGTCTGACTAAGTATAACATAGTCAAACATCCAAATCTCGTTCCTGCAGTTCCTGTAATCACATACAAACACGGATAGGATAATAACGAGCAATCATGGTGGCCTGTAAACTGTTGTACCTGCAATGGACGTGGGTAGATGTCTAGAGACTTGCATAAAATACATCAACCGAAGGTGTGAGTTGTAAGGAAACGAAGGAGGTGAATTTATAAGAAAATCTCCGACAGAACAATTAAAATGGACGATCGCATTTAAAGCGGATCCTAATTCCCTTGATTACCGGAGAGTCAAATCTTATTAAGAAGATTTTCTTCAAATCCCTTGAAATCTGGGAATCAATCATATCTACGTCAAATGATAAGATGAATCTACACTTACTCATTTCACTCTTCTATTTTAGCTTCATTCGTACTCTTCATATAAATGGATTGTTTATCCAAATTATTCGCTGATGATAAAACTCTAATTTTCAGCCCGTATGCATCATGAACACATACTTATTATCATTCACGACCTTTCCACTCAAATTTCAGGACGAAATTTCTTTAACGGGTAGGTACTGTGACAACCCGGAAATTTTCAACCAAATTTAAACTTTAATCTTTATATGTTTCCGACACGATAATCAATATTTGTTAAGTTAAATTTCAAGAATTTTAAACTATGTTCATACATTCATTCAACCTCGACCAAGTTCTAACGATTCACGAACCATTAAACGAATATGATTATATATGTATATGTGTATATATATTATAACTTGAAACGTAAACAAAATATTAGATTAAATACTTTATATGATTGTATCTGTTTCAAAATTTTTATCAATGGAATTAGAAGATAAGATCAAATGATTGAATTATCAGATATATTAAATTATGATTACAAGTCTCTGTTGAAAGGCCCACGTTGATTTGAGAAATCTTTCCATTTTAACAATATTCGGAAAATGGTAAAGTGATTTATAAATAAGAACAAATTGTCAATCATTGAGAACTAGACAAAGGATAGTGGAAGATTGAATCTCATAAAGACTCGATTGATCTATTTAGTTTCAAACGTACAAAAACGTTTTCAGTTTAAAAAGAACTTTATTATTAAAACGTATATAACTTTTATAAATATCTAGAACCACTTTTGACAACTCACTACTTAATTAGTATGATAAAGATAAAGATAAAGATATTTATATTTTATTTTATTAAATATATATAACGATTTAAATTAATATTATATATATTTATACGCGTATTATACGTACATAGTTTTATACTTTTACTATACTTAAACTTTACCTTTACTTTATTTTTACTTTACTTTATTTTAATAATTCATACTTTAATAATTCACTTTAATAATTCATACTTTAATAATTCACTTTAATAATTCATACTTTAATATTTCACTTTAATAATTCATACTTTAATAATTCACTTTAATAATTCAAAAATCTATTATAAATAGAATTCAATAGGTTTCATTATTTCATAGAAACTTGAAAATATTTTTCTCTAAACTCTCTCAATCGATTTACATATATATATTTACTCCGTATTATTTCAAGATATTATTAGTATACATAAAATATTACGACGGAGTGCTGTCCGAGTGGTTTCGAAATTGTTTTTCGAGTAGGATAGGATTAAGGAAATTATGGGTTATAGCTATGGAGGTGATTGAGTATGGTTCATGGGTATGCTCATGAGGTCAATATAGTGTTTATCATTTCCGTTGCGTCTACGTACCTTTCCTGCAATATTGAATCTCAATATTGATACGTGAGTACTCATAATTTAACTTTTACATACTAATAGTGTATCCTTGACTAGTGCTCGAGTATTTAGGATTATGCATGTTGTACTTTTGATATTGCCCTTAGACAGGTTAGGTTGAATCTTGAATTAGTTACACTTGCGGTTGAGAGAAGGTATAAGATATGCATGTCCTTGGAAAGCTAGCGAAAAATTAAGAACTTTTCCTTTAGATATCGAATGGTTTCGATGAACGGATTAGAAGTTATAATCAATTGAATTTTTGATATTTTTATTAAAAATGATTATTATTATCGTCGTTTTTATCGTCGTTCTAGTTTTATCTTATTATTATGATTATTATTATCTTTATCAATAAAAGGGATTTATCATTAAAAATTGTAATTTTTTTTTATTATTACTATCGTTATTATCGTTAAAGTTATAATTAGTATTATTATTATTATCTAATTATTATTATTATTATTATTATTATTATTAGTATTCTTATTATTATTATTATTATCATTATTAATATATATATCATTATTTAAAAATGGTTATTGTTTTTGTTATTATTATTATTACTATATTATCATTAAGATAATTATTAGTATTATCGTTAATAATGTTATAGTAACTATCATTATTAATATTAGTGTAATTAAAACAAATATTTGTAACACCTAATTATTTTGATTACTATTATTATCATTATTATGAACACGATATAAAAGACGATTAAAAGCTATTAAACGAAACGATTAGGAAATAATGAGTAAGAGTATCATGATGAAATTAAAATATTATAAAATATTGATTTAGATAAAATTATCGTTCTTATTATTTTTATCATTACTAATATTATTAAAAGTATCGTTAGTATTAAAACTATCATTTTAACAAAAATTATCATTTTAATAGAAATGTCATTGTTACTATAAAATATCATTATTATTATTATTTTAAATAGAATTATTATTTTAAAGATAATATTAAAAATTATCGTAAATATTAAAGTTATCATAATTAGAATTATCGTTTTATCATAATGTCATCTTAGTGATTATAAATATTGATATTTTTATAATAATTATTATTATTACAAAATAATACAACTTTTACTTACTATCATTATAGATATTATTTTATCAAATAAATATGTGATACAAACATATTTTACTACGTGTAATAACTTACTTTAATAATACCTATCATATTATCTTTATGATATTAAATGAATCCTATAAATTTTATTACTTAATATATATAAATGTATATTTTATTATATAAATTTAATATAAAATTTTATTTATTAATAAATAAATTATATTATTTACTCTAATAAATCTTTTAAAAAAATATTTAAAAATATAAAATGACGATATTTAAACTATATATTAATCATGTATAGATTTTTGGAAATTATTTTGAGTCAAATTTACTTTTGTTGACTTTTGCATATTAGTCTCGAGCATTAGGATTGTGGTACACTATGACTTGACCTAATTTGTTAGACAAATATTGACCAACACATAAATATATATAATTAATTTAGGTTCGTGAATCCGAGGCCAACCATGCACTTATTCAATGATGTTATATGTATTTTTACTACGAAATATAGTATGGTGAGTTTCATTTGCTCCCTTTTACTCTTTATATTTTTGGGACTGAGAATACATGCGCTACTTTTACAACTGCTTTATTAAATGCGTTTGAAATATATTTTGAACTGCGAATACATGAAATGCTTTTATAAATGTTTGACGAAATAGACACAAGTAATTGAAACTACATTCTATGGTTGAATTATCGAAATCGAATATGCCCCTTTTTATTAAAGTCTGGTAATCTAAGAATTAGGGAACTGACACCCTAATTGACGCAAATCCTAAAGATAGATCTATTGGGCCTAACAAACCCCATCCAAAGTACCGGATGCTTTAATACTTCAAAATTTATATCATGTCCGAAGGAGGATCCCGGAATGATAGGGGATATTCTTATATGTATCTAGTTAATGTCGGTTACCAGGTGTTCACAATATGAATGATTATTTTTGTCTCTATGCATGGGACGTATATTTATGAGAACTGGAAATGAAATTCTCGTGGTCTATTAAAATGATGGAAATAAATGATTATGATAAACTAATGAACTCACCAACCTTTTGGTTGACACTTTAAAGCATGTTTATTCTCAGGTGTTAAAGAAATCTTCCGCTGTGCATTTGCTCATTTTAAAGATATTACTTGGAGTCTTTCATAGCATATTTCGAAGAACGTTGCATTCGAGTCATTGAGTTCATCAAAGATTATTATTAAATCAATTTATAGTTGGATAGTGGATATTATGAAATGGTATGCATGCTTGTCAATTTTCGATGTAAAGAAAGTTTGTCTTTTAAAAACGAATGCAATGTTTGTAAAATGTATCATATAGAGGTCAAATACCTCACAATGTAATCAACTATTGTGAATCGTTTATAATGTATATGAACGGGTCCTTTCAAGTGTTACCTTTTCAGTTGATAGAGCAATGCAACAACCACAATCTGCAGATGATACATGTTATTATATTCAAACTATAGATTCACATGCAGAATTGTTAAAAGAATTTCCAGAATTACAAGGAACAGGAGAATGTTCTTTAGGAGAAGGTAATGAACCAATTAATGAAGCTGAAATATTAGCTACACTTATAGCTAATGGATATGAACCAACAACAGAAGAAATTCAAATGCTAAAAGAAGAAGACAGATATCGATACAAATTATTGATAGAAGAACCTCCGAAATTAGAGTTAAAGCCACTTCCAAACCATTTAGAATACGCTTATTTACATGGTGAATCTGAATTACCTGTAATAATATCGTCTTCTCTTACTGAAAATGAGAAATCACAACTCATTTCTGTGTTGAAAGCTCATAAACCAGCCATTGCATGGAAGATTCATGGTATTAAAGGAATAAGTCCTTCGTATTGCACACATAAAATCCTTATGGAGAAGGTCATAAAACATATGTGCAACGCCAACGAAGACTAAATCCTAATATGCAAGATGTAGTTAAGAAAGAGATTATTAAACTGCTAGACGCAGGTCTAATTTATCCAATCTCTGATAGTCCATGGGTAAGCCCAGTTCAATGCGTGCCTAAGAAGGGTGGCATGACTGTCATTACAAATGAGAAAAATGAGCTTATTCCTACTAGGACTGTAACAGGATGGCGTGTGTGTATTGATTATAGATAATTAAATGACGCCACCAGAAAAGATCACTTTCCCTTACCTTTCATTGATCAAATGTTGGAAAGATTAGCCGGAAATAGTTACTATTGTTTTCTAGATGGATTTTCCGGATATTTTCAAATTCCAATAGCACCCGAAGATCAAGAGAAAACCACATTCACGTGCCCTTATGGTACTTTTGCTTACAAACGCATGCCATTTGGACTTTGCAACGCCCCTGCAGCCTTTCAAAGGTGTATGATGGCGATTTTTCACGACATGATAGAAGAATGCATGGAAGTTTTCATGGATGACTTTTCAGTCTTCGGTGATACATTTGAATCATGTCTAGTTAATCTGGAACGAATGCTTATTAGATGCGAACAATCAAATCTAGTTCTTAATTGGGAGAAATGCCATTTCATGGTTAAAGAAGGCATCGTTCTTGGACATAAAATTTCAAAGGAAGGAATTGAAGTGGATAGAGCTAAAGTAGATGTAATTGCTAAACTTCCACATCCCACCAATGTTAGAGGAGTTAGGAGTTTTCTAGGGCATGCCGGTTTTTACTGACGTTTCATAAAAGATTTTTCTAAAATTGCCACTCCTATGAATAAACTCCTAGAAAAGGATGCTCCATTCATCTTTTCAGATGAATGTATCAAATCTTTTAATATTCTTAAAGAGAAACTCACTAATGCGCCGATCATGATAACACCAAATTGGAATTTACCGTTTGAATTAATGTGCGATGCAAGTGATTTTGCAATGGGAGCCGTTTTAGGACAAAGGATTGAAAAACGATTTCAACCTATATATTATGCTAGTAAGACGTTACAAGGAGCACAAAAAAATTATACAACTACTGAAAAAGAACTCCTTGCTATTGTCTTTGCTTTTGACAAATTTCGTTCATATCTCGTTCTAGCAAAAATGGTGGTCTATACCGACCATTCTGCTCTTAGATACCTATTTTTGAAACAAGATGCTAAACCAAGATTAATCCGCTGGATCTTACTCTTACAAGAATTCGATATTGAAATCCGAGATAAAAGAGGAGCAGAAAATCTCGCCGCTGATCATCTTTCTCGTCTTGAAAATCCCGAATTAGAAGTTCTAAATGAATCGGCCATACAAGACAACTTTCCTGATGAATATCTATTGAAGATAGATTATAATGAAATCCCATGGTTTGCAGACTATGCAAACTACTTAGTATGTGGATTCCTTGAAAAAGGATTATCGTACCAAAAATGAAAGAAATTCTTCATTGATATAAAACACTATTTCTGGGAAGATCCACATCTGTTTAAAAATTGTCCAGATGGAATAATACGTCGATGTGTATTCGGAGATGAAGCTAGTAAAATTTTAAACCATTGTCACACAGGACCAACAGGAGGGCATTATGGGCCTCAACTAACAGTAAGAAAAGTTTATGAAGTTGGATTCTATTGGCCTACAATTAACAAAGACGCACACCTTCTTTGAAAATCATGTGATGCCTGTCAAAGGGCCGGAAAAATAAGTCAACGTGATGAAATGCCACAAAATGTTATCCAAGTATGTGAAGTATTTGACATTTGGGGTATTGACTTTACGGGTCCATTTCCAAAATCTCAAAATAACCTCTATATTCTCGTAGCCATTGATTATGTATCTAAATGGGCGGAAGCACAAGCTCTCCCAACTAATGATGCACGAGTTGTAGTCAACTTTTTAAAACGTCTTTTTGCAAGGTTTGGAACACCGAAAGCTTTAATAAGTGATCGGGGAACTCATTTCTGTAATAATCAACTTGAGAAAGTTCTTAAAAGATATGGAGTAACTCATAAAATCTCCACCGCATATCATCCGTAAACAAGTGGACAAGTTGAAAATACCAACCGAGCTTTAAAACGTATTCTAGAGAAAACCGTAGGATCAAATCCGAAGGAATGGTCCATTTAATTGGAGGATGCACTCTGGGCTTTTAGAACAGCCTACAAAACTCCAATTGGAACCACTCCTTTTAGACTTGTTTATGGAAAAGCATGTCATCTTCCAGTAGAAATTGAACACAATGCATTTTAGGCTTTGAAGACATGTAATCTTGATTTACATAAAGCTGGACGTCTACGATTTAGTCAACTAAACGAATTAGAAGAATTAAGACATGAAGCATACGAAAATTCGTTAATCTATAAGGAAAGAACGAAGAAATGGCATGATAAAAGAATCAGAAGTTTAAAAGAATTCAAAGAAGGAGACAGAGTTCTTCTTTTCAATTCACGATTCAAGCTATTTCCTGGAAAATTGAAATCAAGATGGTCTGGACCATTCATAGTCAAAAGAGTTTTCCCATACGGAACAGTAGAATTAATAAATTCAATTGGAATTGAATTTAAAGTTAATGGTCACAGAGTTAAACATTACATAGATAGTCCGATGGAAGTCGACAATGAAGTTAATCACAATTTCGACACCACAGTTAACTAAGTGTGGGGAGAATCAAGTCTTTAAAGGATAATATATATTTCTGTTAGAGTTAGATTGTCTGTTTTCCTGTAGTTCTCGAAAATGGAACCCGAATGGTCTTTCCCTAGCAGACCCTAAAGAACTAGTCTTCTCCCCCCATTCTGAATTTTTATTTTTTTAGGTTTTTATGAAATGAAGACTGCCTGTGAACTAAACCATGGTCTAATGCTACACGCTTTGTCACTAAACGTAATAATGACACACTACCGAGTGAAATAGTATCAGTAATCAGAGAAAGATTGGACGGAGTAAGAAAAGAATCCAGATGCGAAGATAATAAGTTACAATTTGGTAAAGGAAAATCAAAATCCGCAGCGAAAAGAAGAGCACGACACCTTGAAAGATGTCACAAATGCGGAAAATGGTCACATGGAGGTAAATGTTCAAATAATCAAACCTATTCAAATACCGAATTTGTTACTTTATGCAGAGACGGACCGTTCATATGTTTAGAAGAAAAAACACTGAATGGTCGAGGTTACGCCTATGTAGCTATGGAAAACCAATTAAACCGACTATCTTATGAATGGGATAGATCATATAACTAAGAATACTATCTCACAGGTAAGTCTGTACAGTTTTTATTTTTAACCTTTTGATAATAAACGTTAACTTGTTCGCTATAAAGTATTAAATTGGTATTGAATAAAATTAGGTTTGGCGACCGAAATTATTGATATCATTCAAAAATTTATTACATCACTGCGAAATTTAACGTTTATTCTTAAGGTATAAATATCTTTAATCAATCAACCCAAAATATTTCAAAAAAAATTCGTCATGAGTTAAATTAGGTTATGGAACCGAAATTACTTTACCGAAAAGAGGGGCGCATATTTTTGATAATATTTGATTGATTAAAGTGGGATAAAAGCCAAAAAGATTTTTAATTTTATTTTTACCATGTTTTTAAAATTAATATATAAATCTAAAATTAATATTGTATACTTTGTAAAATCAATATATTTAAAATTGTAAATATTTGAAAAATTAATATAAGTTTGGTGTGAATTTTTAATTTTTAAAATATGAATTTTATTTTTATGCATTTTAAATTTTAAGTTTGGTGTGAATTTTTAATATTAATTTTGAATTTTAATTTAAGTTGGTGTGAATTTAAAAACAAAAATTTACTTTATCTCATTAAGTTAAAAATATGATTTTTAAAATTCATCGTAAGTTGAAGACTAGGTCTTTGAACCAAAATTGCTTTACCCGAGGGAGGGACGAGAACTTTTATTATCATTATTTTTAATCTTATTAAATTAAAGTATGCCAAAAACATTAAAAAAAAAAAAAACCAAAAATCTTAGCTTTTAAAACAATCGCTACAAAAAGACAAATTTTAAAATTTTGTGGAAGGACGGACTAGGACATCGATCCGAAACGACCTCGTCCTAAATAACAAGGGAAACAAAATTTTAAAATTAATTACTTAATTGTTTTAATTAGTATAAGATATATATAAAAAAATAAATAAATACAAACTCCGCGACTCACGGAGTTTGAAGGTTCAAACACCGCGACTCGCGGAGGGACCAAAACCCAGAAAAAATAAAAACGTAATCAGCTCAGTCCACACACCACAACACAAACATAAACTGCGAAATAAACCCGAAAAAACCTGAAAAACACTCCCAAATTCACAATTTTTGACCGTTAATCATCAAATCTTTTACTAAAATCATGTTGAGAAGGATGCTATCAAGGAATTACTCAAGAAAAACGGTAAATTTCTACATCTAAACACCATTTAATCCGAAAATTGGTGTTCTTGAGCAATTTTATACTCAATTTGATTTTGATGCTTTTTACTGTAATTATGCTTAAATTGTTTATGTATTATGCTTGTATAACCTAGATTGATGCTATTTAACATGATTAGAAGCCTTAAACTTCAAATTTTGAGTAATCTAGGATTTGTGTTCTTGAGCAATTTGGGGCTTTTTGATATAAACAAGTTATGGCCGATTTTTGTCATGAATTGTTGCTAAATTAAGTAGTGTAACATGTTTAGGTAGTTAAATGATCCAAACTTTGAGCCTAAACATGATTTTGAGAATTAAAGTGGACTTTTTCAAGTCTAAAATTCATGAACTTGATTTTTGAGAGATAATGCCATTTGAAACTTGTTTAATTGCTAGTAATGATTATTTTGACATGTTATTTGAGTTGAATGCTTATGAACTTGGCGAACATTTTCGTATATGCTTATTTGAAAAAGTGTAGATTTGATGAAAATATGAAAATGAGCTTAAGTTTGATATAAATTAAACATGTCATTGTAATTATTTTGATTGATGATTTTACTGACACTAATGCATATTTGGATGCACAAAAATTGTGTTTGATGTGTTTTGCAGACTGAAAGGGGTGAATCTTCATCCCAAACTCGCAATACTCCTGCTGAGAATACGGAATAACAGGAGGTGGATAACTACTACAAACAAGATATACCTCATCCAGTCATGATATTTTCTGATATGCACTTGGAAGATTTGCACCCGAACCTGAGATTTGACAGACTTTGGATAGATTATCCAAAATACCAAAGGGGTTTGCATACTCTTCATTCTAAAGCTGTTGAAGTACCTAGGGTCATAGAATGGGGACCATTAGAAGCTGTAGAATTGGCCGGGCCAATTAGGGAATTACTTGCACAGAGGTATGGTAATTCTACTTTTAACAATTGGGTACGGTTATTCAACATGCGTAGACCTGTATATAAAGTATGGTGTGAAGAATTGTTGTGTAGTATAGAATTAAATGATCGGGTAGCTAGTTTAACCGATCGATCTTTTATTAGATTTTTGTTAGGAGGTTCGATGCGCCACATGTGTTTACTAGACATGGCTCAGGCTTTACGTATATATACGCCTGAGGAGCTAGCATCTGCCGATTGTAGAGGGTTGATACTAAATGGTAGAAAGATAGACGAAAATTTTGATACGCATGGTGTATGGAGTCAAATGACTAGCCATCACCGATTTAAAGGGGGAAATTACTCTTATTTGGATATAGATAGAGCTGAATTAAGAGTAATTCATAGGTTTTTAGCCAATTCGATTACACAACGAGGTAAGAACAAGGAAAAGGTAAATGAACAGGATTTGTTTTACCACATGTGTATTCGAGACCCACAAAGCGCTGTAAGTATACCTTATTGTGTGGGTTATTATTTATCAGCTATGGTTAGGGGGATGAGACCGCATAGCATAATAGGAGGTGGTATATTTATTACTTTGATTGCTGAATATCTCGGTGTAGATATAAGTTGGGGGGATTACTAATCGAAGAACCAGAACCCCGAGATACAATAGGTTTAAATGTATACCATGGTGCGAAAGTTTTGAAGAGGCGAAATAACGCCGCAGTACGATATAATGGTAGACATCCACAGGTTGAGAGAAACCAACAGCAAGGTAATGTAGGAGGGGGAATGAAATAGTAGAAATGCAAAGGTTTATAGCTTCACAAGAGTATGAAAATGCTAGACATAGAGCATTTGAAGATTGGCAAGTTCATCAAAACCAAATCATAGCTTATTGCCAACATATAGGTAGAAACTATATTCCTACTCCATCGCCCATATTCCCTCCCTGGTCTATAGAGATCCAACCACCGTATCCTACGTATAACCCAGCCGAAGCATTTTATAACACATATGGTTATGCATGGAACCCCTACTGGTATCAGTATCATCCCTAGTCTACTTAGTTTTATTTATTTTATAATTTGTAATGTTGATACATTTAGTACTTATGTTAATATTGTAATAGTTTTTATAATTTTCTAACTTTTATTATTAGATTTTAATAATGTTTGAATGTGGGGTAATATACCAAACTTCAAAAATATGTATATATGTTTGCAGTTTATTTTATGTACACAACAGGGTAAAACAACGCATTTTCAAAGACTGGCATTAAGTTCAGCAAAAATAACTAATTTTGACGACAAGATGCAAAATAAATGTGATATAACAACAAGACGGAATGAACAAATGATGTGCACCATTTATCATTCAACACAAGCACAAATATGTTTGGAAAATTTGGTAAAATTTAATCATTTTCACACAAATCACCCTCAATAATTTAAATTGTTACTGATTTCTTGCAAATGAGGGCATTGCAAGATCTTAAGTGTGGGAAGGGGTTAAATTCTTTCGGATTTTTAAAATTTTTATCTTAAACACTTGGTTACCATTAAAAATACTAGTAAAGCAGTAGTTGTATTAGAATCTAGTGCTCTCTGATAATAAAGAACAGCCCTAGTCTTATATACTGACTACCCAATTCTAGTAAAATTTTTCAAAATTTTCAATTAAATGAACTCAAAATCATGTTTATACATATTTATGAATGATAAAACTAGGTTTTAACACCGAAATTATTGTTACCTCAGAAAGGACATAAATTGAGAAACAAACTAAAATGTTAAAATTCATTTAAAATGGAATAGAGGACAATAAAAAGGAAAATAAAAGCCAAGTGTGGGAAAATTTACCAAGATATTTCAAACATATGTCACATATTTCTGTAACAAATAACTCAAAATACTTTTGCTTTGGACTAAACTAAACTGTTTTACCCGATGAAAGAAAAGAAGAGATGGATCTACACGATGAATCAATTCCATCGTTAAAAGGAAGTAAAGTCTTTCGAAAAAGAAACGCGCTTCTTGATTTAGGTCATGAAGTTGTCGTCCAGACCAGCTGTAGGTTGATGAAAAATCTAGAAAAGTCATCTCTAAAATCAGCAGGAAATCCACGGACCTCAGCATAAAACAGGGTTGCCAAGTGGTCAGATTTATCCTAACCATGAGAAAGATTTATCTCGTACAATGGGGGGGCACCGTGCAAATTAGCTTGATAAGACTAATGAATCAGATCTCTAGAAAGGATAATCTCCTTAAAGATTAAAAATCAGCTTTTAAGACTGATATTACTCAATCCTTGAGATTGACCTTAAAGATTGAGAATTACAAACTCATGGAAATCAATGATATCTAAACTCGAGCCTGAACGAGAAAATATTTTGATCAAAATTACAAACCGATTTGTTTTCTAAAAACCCATTTTCAATGCATTCATTACCATTGAACGTAAAATCCTAGGAATTCACCTGGAATTCATTAGGTCACCTGAACCAAATCGGGTGTCAACCGTAAGAACGGTGGTTGCATAGCATGGTCAAAGACAGGACCTTGTGCCAGACCTAAAAATCATAAGGGTGAGCTTTACTATTGCTCCTACCAAGGATAGTAATTGTGTCCGACACGTTATAGACCATAATTAAAAGCATGTCAGGGGACATTGCCTTAACAGTTGCTTGTTCAACGCTTTCCTTTATAACCGGACGGTAGTTTACCGAAAGGTAATATACGGGACAAGTAAACTGGACGTGTTGCTTTCCTAATACAATGTTAGCAAGTGGGTGACACAAAACCATAAGTTTTGAGCTAAAATTTTCAAATATGAAACCCACCAAACCCACAAAAATATTTTGCAAACACCGGTGAAGGGTTATTCCGGAAAACTTATCTAGGGTAAAAACTAGATTTAATTTTCAAAAAGATCAAATGTTTTCATAAAGATCCAATTTCCTTAATGGATCTAAATTTTATAGTCATGTGGGACTGTAAACCATATCGTTACTACCATTGTTTATACCGCCGTATAGAAATCACTGATGTACAAAGTGTGAAGAATAAAGAAGTGATTCTGGTATTTCAAGACTATATTGCTTGAGGACAAGCAACGCTCAAGTGTGGGAATATTTGATAATGCTAAAAACGAACTTATATTTCATAGCATTATTCCCCAAGAAAGACAAGCTTTTAGTTGCAATTGTTCTATTTACAAGCAATATTCGTTTAAATAATAAAAGGTGAAGACAAAAGACAGATTCGACGAATTGAAGACGCAAACAACCAAAAAGCTCAAAAGTACAAAATACAATCAAAGAGGTTCCAATTATTGATAAGAAACGTCTCGAAATTACAAGTGTACAAGATTCAAATCGCAAAGTACAAGATATTAAATTGTACGCAAGGACGTTCGAAAATCCGGGACCGGGACCAGAGTCAACTCTCAACGCTCGACGCAACGGACTAAAAATTACAAGTTAACTATGTATATATAAATATAATATAATATATAATTAATTCTTAAAATTAATATATATATTATAATATATTTATAAAACGTCAGTAAATTAAAAGACAAACCTTTGTGAGCTGGAATTATGAACTCCGCGAGTTGCGGAGTATGGAGGCCAAAAATGTCGCGACTCACGGAGCAGCCAAATACGAAAATCCCTATAAAAGCAAACGAATTCTGATCATTTTATATATCAATATATATCCATCCATCTATCTATACGTAAATATATATATATAATTTATATTTTAATTTTAATTTTAATTTTAATTTTAAATCCTAATAATAAGGGTACGTTAGCGAATGTTGTAAGGGTGTAAGTCAAAATTCTGTCCGTGTAACGCTACGCTATTTTTAATCATTGTAAGTTATGTTCAACCTTTTTAATTTAATGTCTCGTAGCTAAGTAATTATTATGCTTATTTAATCCGAAGTAATCATGATGTTGGGCTAATTACTAAAATTGGGTAATTGGGCTTTGTACCATAATTGGGGTTTGGACAAAAGAACGACACTTGTGGATATTAGACTATGGGCTATTAATGGGCTTTATATTTGTTTAACTAAATGATAGTTTGTTAATTTTAATATAAAGATTTACAATTGGACGTACCTATAAATAACCACATACACTCGATCGGACACGATGGGCGGGGTATTTATATGTACGAATAATCGTTCATTTAACTGGACACGGGAATGGATTAATAGTCATTAGAATTATTAAAACAGGGGTGAAATTATGTACAAGGACACTTGGCATAATTGTTAACAAAGTATTAAAACCTTGGGTTACACTCGGTCGACATCCTGGTGTAATTATTAAACAAAGTATTAAAATCTTGTTACAGTTTAAGTCCCCAAATTAGTTGGAATATTTAACTTCGGGTATAAGGATAATTTGACGAGGACACTCGCACTTTATATTTATGACTGATGGACTGTTATGGACAAAAACCAGACAGACATATTAAATAATCCAGGATAAAGGACAATTAACCCATGGGCATAAAACCAAAATCAACACGTCAAACATCATGATTACGTAAATTTAAATAAGCATAATTATTTTATTTCATATTTAATTTCCTTTAATTTTATATTTAATTGCACTTCTAATTATCGCATTTTTATTGTTATTGTATTTAATTGCACTTTTAATTATCGTACTTTTTAATTATCGCAAGTTTATTTTATTGCACTTTTATTATTCGCAATTTCATTATCGTTATTTACTTTATGCTTTAAATTAAGTCTTTTATTTATTTAATATTTTACATTTTGTTTTAACTGTGACTAAAGTTTTAAAATCGACAAACCGGTCATTAAACAGTAAAAACCCCCCTTTATAATAATAATATTACTTATATATATATTTGTATTTTTATAAAAGTAAACTAATATAGCGTTAAGCTTTGTTTAAAGATTTTCCCTGTGGAACGAACCGGACTTACTAAAAACTACACTACTATACGATTAGGTACACTGCCTATAAGTGTTGTAGCAAGGTTTAAGTATATCCATTCTATAAATAAATAAATATCTTGTGTAAAATTGTATAGTATTTAATAGTATTTCCTGCTAAAATTTAATAGTATTTTATACCCCTTAGCTTTAACATCAATTATTATTATTATTATTATTATTATTATTATTATTATTATTATTATTATTATTATTATTATTATTATTATTATTATTATTATTATTATTATTATTATTATTATTATTATTATTATTATTATTATTATTATTATTATTATTATCTTTATCAATAAAAGGATTTATCATTAAAAATTGTTATTTTTATTATTATTACTATCGTTATTATCATTAAAGTTATAATTAGTATTATTATTATTATTATTATCTAATTATTATTATTATCTAATTATTATTATTATTATTATTATCATTATTATTATTATCATTATTAATATATATATCATTATTTAAAAATGGTTATTGTTATTATTATTATTATATTATCATTATCGTTAATAATGTCATAGTAATTATCATTATTAGTATTATTGTAATTAAAACTAATATTAGTAACACCTAATTATTTTGATTACTATTATTATCATTATTATGAACACGATATAAAAGACGATTAAAAGCTATTAAACGAAACGATTAGGAAATAATGAGTAAGAGTATCATGATAAAATTAAAATATTATAAGATATTGATTTAGATAAAATTATCGTTCTTATTATTTTTATCATTACTATTAATATTAAAAGTATCGTTAGTATCAAAACTATCATTTTAACAAAAATTATCATTTTAACAAAAATTATCATTTTAATAGAAATGTCATTGTTACTATAAAATATCATTTTTATTATCATTTTAAATAGAATTATTATTTTAAAGATAATATTAAAAATTATCATAAATATTAAAGTTATCATAATTAGAATTATCGTTTTATCATAATATCATCTTAGTAATTATAAATATTGATATTTTTATAATAATAATTATTATTACAAAATAATACAACTTTTACTTACTAACATTATAGATATTATTTTATCAAATAAATATGTAATACAAACATATTTTACTACGTGTAATAAATTACTTTAATAATACCTATCATATTATCTTTATGATATTAAATGAACCCTATAAATTTTATTACTTAATATATATAAAAGTATATTTTATTATATAAATTTTAATATAAAATTTTATTTATTAATAAATGAATTATATTATTTACTCTAATAAATCTTTTAAAAATATTTAAAAATATAAAACGACGATACTTAAAATATATTATAATCATGTATAAATTTTGGAAATCATTTTGAGTCAAACTGACTTTTGTTGACTTTTGCATATTAGTCTCGAGCATTAGGATTGTGGTACACTATGACATGACCTAATTGTTAGACAAATATTGACCAACATATAATTATATATAATTAATTTAGGTTCGTGAATCCGAGGTCAACCTTGCACTAGTTCAATGACGTTATATGTATTTTCACTACGAAATACAGTATGGTGAGTTTCATTTGCCTTTTTACCCTTTATATTTTTGGGCTGAGAATACATGCACAATATTTATAAATGTTTTACAAAATAGACACAAGTACGTGAAACTACATTCTATGGTTGAATTATCGAAATCGAATATGCCCCTTTTTATTAAGTCTGGTAATCTAAGAATTAGGGAACAGACACCCTAATTGACGCGAATCCTAAAGATAGATCTATTGGGCCCAACAAGCCCTATCCAAAGTACCGGATGCTTTAGTACTTCGAAATTAATATCATGTCCGAAGGTGGATCCCGGAATGATGGGGATATTCTTATATGCATATTGTGAATGTCGGTTACCAGGTGTTCAATCCATATGAATGATTTTTGTCTCTATGCATGGGACGTATATTTATGAGAACTGGAAATGAAATTCTTGTGGTCTATTAAAATGATGAAAATGAATGATTATGATAAACTAATGAACTCACCAACCTTTTGGTTGACACTTTAAAGCATGTTTATTCTCAGGTATTAAAGAAATCTTCCGCTGTGCATTTGCTCATTTTAAAGATATTAATTGGAGTCTTTCATGGCATATTTCGAAGAACGTTGCATTCAAGTCATTGAGTTCATTAAAGATTATTATTATTAAGTCAAGTTATAGTTGGATAGTGGATATTATGAAATGGTATGCATGCCTGTCAATTTTTGATGTAAAGAAAGTTTGTCTTTTAAAAACAAATGCAATGTTTGTAAAATGTATCATATAGAGGTCAAATACCTTGCGATGTAATCAACTATTGTGAATCGTTTATAATGTATATGAACGGGTCCTTTCAGTTGGTATCAGAGCGGTGGTCTTAGCGAACCAGGTCTGCATTAGTGTGTCTAACTGATAAGTCGTTAGGATGCATTAGTGAGCCTGGACTTCGACCGTGTCTGCATGTCAAAAGTTTTGCTTATCATTTCTAGTCGGAAATCATCTGCTTATCATCCATAGGAAATTACCTGCTTATCATTATTAGTCTAGACACGTCTTGCTACATTAATTGCATGAGTAGTGTATAGATAAAATTCATATCTTAGCGTATCTACTAAATCATATCTTATCGTATCTGTTACTTTAAACTTTGCCTGACATGTCCCGCAAATTCTTCCGTAATCTATGAAATCTTTTGATCTCTATATATAGATATCCTATGTAAATAGAATACCACCCGATAGCCGAAAAATCATTTTATATCGAAAAATCCTTTATCCAATCGTACGAAATGGAATTTGTCATCAGTTCAAGTCACTCGGATTCCGAAATGGAATCTCACTCAAGCTCCGAAAGTAGTGTGACCGGAATGGATCAACCAATCAGTCATCACCTATTCTGGATGAATTGGGGATGGGTTTGTAGCCTCCTCAATCATTGGAAACAAGAAGAAGGCGATCCTTTCCATCCACCACATTGCCCTCTTGACGAAGAACCTGAAGCACGTACCGACGAACCTGTTCGAGACACCATTTTCTCTCTCATTTCCAGGGTATCTCGTCACGATTATATACTACATCAAATTCTAGATTTTATTTATCCACTCGTTCCGACCGACAATCATCCTGGAATAATAGAAGAAGTCAACGAACTTCGCGCTCGGGTAGTGGCTTTGGAGAATATGGTGCAGAGATTACAAACACCAGCAGCAGCACCAGCAGCATAACCAGTACCACCATCATCAATGCCAATAGTACCATTACCACCTCCAACCACAATCGCGTTGTAAACCTCAACTTCACAATCTGTCCCACGAGCATCAACGTCATACGCACCATAGATACCAAGGAGTACCAACAACAATAACTGACGAAGTATTAATTCATAACTTCATTGGAGAAACATTCCGCTGCGATTATATAATCTCTAAAGTCTTAGAGATTATCTAATCTAGCCCTAACCATAAATCAGTTAAGCGAACCAAAATGATAGAAGGAAGAGTAGAAACCCTGACAAAAATGGTGTGTGATTAACAAGTTAAACTTGTTTTACCAACAGCATCAACAGTACCATCAACGTCACCAGCATCATCAGTACAGTCAACATCAGAATCAACAACACTTATAACATCACAAA
Source organism: Rutidosis leptorrhynchoides (assembly GCF_046630445.1). Taxonomy (NCBI): domain Eukaryota; kingdom Viridiplantae; phylum Streptophyta; class Magnoliopsida; order Asterales; family Asteraceae; genus Rutidosis; species Rutidosis leptorrhynchoides. The sequence goes on along the minus strand of NC_092335.1, from coordinate 303,552,831 downwards.
CTCCGTCAGTTCACGAATCACTGTGGACATCATTACGAATCAGTAACGTGTATATTGTATCAACAAGTTATGAAGAATTAACTCATTCCCTCTCAAGAAATTATATATATATTTTATATATATATATATATATATATATATATATATATATATATATATATATATATATATATATATATATATATATATATATATTTTGAAATAAAAAATAAATCTTTCCGTGCTAAGCTATTGTGTGTGAATCTTAACTACTCGGTTAATTCATATTACAAATATGCAATAATGTACATCCCTCGCCCGCGACTTAACCATCGTTAACTACAATCTCTGTCTCAATTCAACAAATTCCAATTCCTAATAAATCAAGTATATATTTGATTTTACACTTCATCATTGATGTAACCGAAACTTTTCAGATAACATCATTCGTACTTTGCGAAGTTCACAAGAATTTAACGAAAACCAACATCACATCTCAACAAATAATGAAGTATTGATTCATAATTTCAATATTATTGAAGAAATACTTATGTAACCTCTAAAGCCTTCAAGGAATTATTCAATTCTAGTTCCAACCGTAAATCGAATGAGTTTAATTTAGTATTAACTCATTAAAATCTATGTTACATCTGAGGAGAATATATACATATATATTTTCATAAAGACTGTAATAAAATTCTTATGTACAAAATATTAATTGTGAAAATATTTTTAACGGGTAGGTAATACCCGAGAGATATATAAAAATTCACAATTAATATGTTACATTCTTCGAACCAGATTAAGCAAATTATCAATTATACTTCCTACTTTCACAATAATATACATTCTTTCATAGAAATCAAAACAACCATGCTCATTTAAACCCAATTACATATTCTGCTTTTAAAATCTCAGAATTCAATTTGAGATATAACCGGTACCATCACTTTTAGATTCCTATATCTTTCAAAGCTATACTTTGACTTCAAAAGTGTGTTAGAACATCAAATGTATACAAACGATTACAATCTGTGTTCAAACCCTTCGAAAATCTCTGAAGACACTTCAAATAATGAGCAATCGAGATGATGATCCAACCACATATTACCCACAGTTATGTACTTAAAAAGCTCTCGAAACCAAAGTCATAATTCAACACATATCTGTGTCAGATCTTTTGGCATTTATTAGCAAAAATAACCTTGCAATTCCTTTGCAAAGTAGCAAATTATATCACAGCTCCAGCAAGACAACTTCAATTTTTTCATTCGGAGTAGCCTTATCATAATTTTGATATATGTGATTACCCTTTTGTTACCGGAGAACCTTTCATATTCCACCACATTAGCAATAAACTTACCAACAACTTCACTGATCTTGGGCATTCCGAAGAATCATTATATTTATCGAAACCTCATCATTTACTCATCTACCTCTTGTAACGAGAATTGCCATACGAATCATTGGGAATTAGCAATCAGTATTTTGAAATCTCACAGCATGTTGACGCCAACAGTTATGCACAACGTCTATTTCCAAGGCTTACATACTTCGAATGTGAAGTTTCTGAAAAACACTCTGAACCGCGAACTAGTTCTCGAAATGCTGATGAAGCAACAAAAACTATAAACGAACTTAGCAGTAAAAAGTTTGATGATAAAGATTAGTGTATTAGCAAAGCTCAGAAATAGAGAAGTTTTGGAACTGGAAAACGGATTGAGCAAAGTATGAAGGAGGCTGTGGACAATTCACAAAGACTGAACCTGCCTTCAACGAATCCAAATGATTCAGTGTCTGCTGAAGTCATTAATGAATACCTTGCTCCTGACACTAAACCCTTACAGACAATATACTTCATCATCCTCTGATATTAGAAATTCTAAGATATCATCGTATCTTTCATTATAAATATCCTCCATATTTCTGAAGATATTTTCATAACTATTCTTATCTGGAATCTTTTATCTCTTTGCGCTATCTGTATTACATAAAAAAGGAAACTGTTTAGTTCCTATATTCTGTAAACCTTTGAGTTTAAAATATGAATGTTTTTGAAGTAGTGTTGGAAACTGAAGCATGAGTTAGTATAATATAATGACACTTGATCAACGTGATTATATTACAGTAATTCATGCTGAGTTTCTAAATGGAACGTGATGATTCACAGATCATAACATCATCATGTGCCATGTTATATGACTCTTGTATTCTATTTAACCTCTAAAATATCAAGAAAATATTTCTTGATGATTCGGCTTTTTCTGAGGTATTCTGGTAATTTGACAAGTCAAGATCGTGTCATTACAATTTTCTTCCTAGAACATTAACAATGTTCATTCCAAAATTCATATCTGCAAATTCTGGACCATTACAAGCGGTGCTTAATCGCAAGAAGAAGAAACGAAAGGACAAAACTCTGAAATAGAAATTGGGGTATAAATTGCAGCAAATAAAAGAGAGCATTAACCGTGGATGACAATGATTATAGAAGATAGAAATAGAGACTTTGAAATATAAGGGAAGATATAAAGCCCAACGACAAACCAAAAGTTATAAACCATATATATCGATGCATATAGCAATATAAAGACACGGGATAACTAGAAAGACTATAAACCCAAGAGTATAGTAGAAGTAAATAGATTCTTCTGGCGGTAGATGAAAAAGAAGAATGACCGATATGAAAGTTAGAAGTATAGCGAGAATCAGAACTAGATGGAGCATATTGATGAATACTTTAAAATATGAGTTGAGGGGGAAAGAATAGAAGGTGATGAAACATGACTAGGAACTTAGAAATCAACAGATTTAACTCACACAATGACGGAATAAGTGAATCAAAAACCTCTAGTGAATAGGTTAAGCTTTTTGGGATTAATTTAGTCAACTAAATCAAGTGTGATTAGATCAGCACCTAGAGCTATTATTCACCACCTGGGTGATTTGGGTTGAGAGAGAATCAGAGGAGCTCACCAGATCTGAGTGTGTGTAACAAATGAGAGGCTTAACCTAAAATGAAGAACATAAGACTTTATATACCCCTGCTGTTGACTCACCCATACTATTCATCCATCACACATACGAGTTGGCTTCATCAGCCGTACGGGTGATCACTCACTTGTGTCTTCTCATTTAGGTTGTAATTGTGATTTAGCTCAGCATCAACCGTGCGTATGATCCTGGAAGCCGTACGAGTGAGGCTTCACTCGAACGTCTGACTAAGTTTAACATAGTCAAACATCCAAATCTCGTTCCTGCAGTTCCTGTAACCACATACAAACACGGATAGGATAATAATGAACGATCATGGTAGCCTGTAAACTGTTGTACCTGCAATGGACGTGGGTAGATGTTTAGGGACTTGCATAAAATGCATCAACAGAAGGTGTGAGTTGTAAGAAAACGAAGGAGGTGAATTTATAAGAAAATCTCCGACAGAACAATTAAAATGGACGATCGCATTTAAAGCGGATCCTAATTCCCTTTGTTACAGGAGAATCAAATCTTATTAAAAAGATTTTCTTCAAATCCCTTGAAATCTGGAAATCAACCATATCTACGTCAAATGATAAGATGAATCTACACTTACTCATTTCACTCTTCTATGTTAGCTTCATTCGTACTCTTCATATAAATGGATTGGTTATCCAAATTATTCGCTGATGATAAAACTCTAATTTTCAGCCTGTATGCATCATGAAAACATACATATTATCATTCACGACCTTTCCACTCAAATTTCGGGACGAAATTTCTTTAACGGGTAGGTACTGTGACAACCCGGAAATTTCCAACCAAATTTAAACTTTATCTTTATATTATTCTGACACGATAAGCAAAGTTTGTTAAGTTAAATCTCAAGAATTTTAAATTGTGTTCATACATTCAATATAACCTCGATCAAATTCCGACGATTCACGAACCGTTATATATAAATAAATATGTGTATATATATATATATATTATAACTTGAGAATATTAATAAAGTATTAAACGTATAATACTTTACATGAACGTATTTGTTTAGAAGATAATATCAAATGATTGATTTATCAGATACATTGTGATATGATTACGGGTCTATGTTATGAGGTCCACTGTGATTTAAGAAATCTATTCTTTTTGACAACATTCGAAAAATGGTAAAGTGATTTATAAGTAAGAACGTGAAGTGTAACTAACTTAGATGTTGGATATCGACAAGTTAAGTAACTCGACATTTTTCATTAAGATGATTTCATACGTTTATTTAACCTTTGAACTTTATCACATGCTTCACCAACAGACTGTAATTTAAAAACTTGAAACCTATTATGAATATATATGATTCTACTTTTCTAAAACGTTTTATGATATAACGATTTCCATTATTTTAACCTTTAAACAAAATGATTCTTAAAAATATATTTGGTTTTGGAAAACAAAATTATTATATTTATTTGATTTAGTTTTAAACGTACAAAAACGTTTTCAGTTTAAAAAGAACTTTATTATTAAAACGTATATAACTTTTATAAATATCTAGAACCACTTTTGACAACTCATTACTTAACCAGTATGATAAAGATAACGATATTTATATTTTATTTTATTAAATATATATAACGATTTAAATTAATATTATATATATTTATACGCGTATTATACGTACATAGTTTTATACTTTTACTATACTTAAACTTTACCTTTACTTTATTTTTACTTTAACTTTAATAATTCACTTTAATAATTCATACTTTAATAATTCACTTTAATAATTCATACTTTAATAATTCACTTTAATAATTTATACTTTAATAATTCACTTTAATAATTCATACTTTAATAATTCACTTTAATAATTCAAAAATCTATTATAAATAGAATTCAATAGGTTTCATTATTTCATAGAAACTTGAAAATATTTTTCTCTAAACTCTCTCAATCGATTTACATATATATATTTACTCCGTATTATTTCAAGATATTATTAGTATACATAAAATATTACGTCGGAGTGCTGTCCGAGTGATTTCAAAATTGTTTTTCGAGTGGGATTGGATTAAGGAAATTATGGGTTATAGCTATGGAGGTGATTGGTTATGGTTCATGGGTATGCTCGTGAGGTCAATATAGTGTTTATTATCTCCGTTGCGTCTACGTACCTTTCCTGCAATATTGAATCTCAATATTGATACGTGAGTACTCATAATTTAACTTTTACATACTAATAGTGTATCCATGACTAGTGCTCGAGTATATAGGATTATGCATGTTTGTACTTTTGATATTGCCTTTAGTTAGGTTATGTTGAATCCTGAATTAGTTATATATGCGACTGAGATAAGGTATAAGATATGCATGTCGTTGGAAAGCTAGCGAAAAATTAAGAACTTTTCATTTAGATATCGAATGATTTCGATGAACGTATTTGAAGTTATAGTCCATCGAATGTTTGTATTATTATTAAAAATGATTATTATTATCGTCGTTATTATCGTTGTTCTAGTTTTATCTTATTATTATTATTATTATTATTATTATTATTATTATTATTATTATTATTATTATTATTATTATTATTATTATTATTATTATTATTATTATTATTATTATTATCTTTATCAATAAAAGGATTTATCATTAAAAATTGTTATTTTTATTATTATTACTATCGTTATTATCATTAAAGTTATAATTAGTATTATTATTATTATTATTATCTAATTATTATTATTATCTAATTATTATTATTATCTAATTATTATTATTATCTAATTATTATTATTATTATTATTATTATTATTATTATTATTATTATTATTATTATTATCATTATCATTATTAATATATATATCATTATTTAAAAATGGTTATTGTTATTATTATTATTATATTATCATTATCGTTAATAATGTCATAGTAATTATCATTATTAGTAATATTGTAATTAAAACTAATATTAGTAACACCTAATTATTTTGATTACTATTATTATCATTATTATGAACACGATATAAAAGACGATTAAAAGCTATTAAACGAAACGATTAGGAAATAATGAGTAAGAGTATCATGATAAAATTAAAATATTATAAGATATTGATTTAGATAAAATTATCGTTCTTATTATTTTTATCATTACTATTATTATTAAAAGTATCGTTAGTATCAAAACTATCATTTTAACAAAAACTTATCATTTTAACAAAAATTATCATTTTAATAGAAATGTCATTGTTACTATAAAATATCATTTTTATTATCATTTTAAATAGAATTATTATTTTAAAGATAATATTAAAAATTATCGTAAATATTAAAGTTATCATAATTAGAATTATCGTTTTATCATAATATCATCTTAGTAATTATAAATATTGATATTTTTATAATAATAATTATTATTACAAAATAATACAACTTTTACTTACTAACATTATAGATATTATTTTATCAAATAAATATGTAATACAAACATATTTTACTACGTGTAATAAATTACTTTAATAATACCTATCATATTATCTTTATGATATTAAATGAACCCTATAAATTTTATTACTTAATATATATAAAAGTATATTTTATTATATAAATTTTAATATAAAATTTTATTTATTAATAAATGAATTATATTATTTACTCTAATAAATCTTTTAAAAATATTTAAAAATATAAAACGACGATACTTAAAATATATTATAATCATGTATAAATTTTGGAAATCATTTTGAGTCAAACTGACTTTTGTTGACTTTTGCATATTAGTCTCGAGCATTAGGATTGTGGTACACTATGACCTGACCTAATTGTTAGACAAATATTGACCAACATATAATTATATATAATTAATTTAGGTTCGTGAATCCGAGGTCAACCTTGCACTAGTTCAATGACGTTATATGTATTTTCACTACGAAATACAGTATGGTGAGTTTCATTTGCCTTTTTACCCTTTATATTTTTGGGCTGAGAATACATGCGCAATATTTATAAATGTTTTACAAAATTGACACAAGTACGTGAAACTACATTCTATGGTTGAATTATCGAAATCGAATATGCCCCTTTTTATTAAGTCTGGTAATCTAAGAATTAGGGAACAGACACCCTAATTGACGCGAATCCTAAAGATAGATCTATTGGGCCCAACAAGCCCCATCCAAAGTACCGGATGCTTTAGTACTTCGAAATTTATATCATGTCCGAAGGAGGATCCCGGAATGATGGGGATATTCTTATATGCATATTGTGAATGTCGGTTACCAGGTGTTCAATCCATATGAATGATTTTTGTCTCTATGCATGGGACGTATATTTATGAGAACTGGAAATGAAATTCTTATGGTCTATTAAAATGATGAAAATGAATGATTATGATAAACTAATGAACTCACCAACCTTTTGGTTGACACTTTAAAGCATGTTTATTCTCAGGTATTAAAGAAATCTTCCGCTGTGCATTTGCTCATTTTAAAGATATTAATTGGAGTCTTACATGGCATATTTCGAAGAACGTTGCATTCAAGTCATTGAGTTCATTAAAGATTATTATTATTAAGTCAAGTTATAGTTGGATAGTGGATATTATGAAATGGTATGCATGCCTATCAATTTTCGATGTAAAGAAAGTTTGTCTTTTAAAAAAAAAATGCAATGTTTGTAAAATGTATCATATAGAGGTCAAATACCTCGCGATGTAATCAACTATTGTGAATCGTTTATAATGTATATGAACGGGTCCTTTCAGTGTTGACATGTTAACCAACGATAACAAAGAATTGATGTTATGATAATTAATATCGTGATGAACCAAAATATCCTTGTCGAATTACAACTGGACGAATTATCTGGGCTGCAACTTGCCTTTTATTCTTTTCTTTCCTTTTCTGTTTTTCCCTTCACGACTCAGCATCAAACCAAAAACAGTTTTGCAGTGGCCACTATAGATAAACATGATGATGATACGCTAATATAATGATGAGGATAAGCCGAAGTCAATGGTTTGTTATTAGGTTACCCATCGAAGTATAATTAAAGATAAATTATTCATGGATAGGTTTGATTAAATGGGTTACAAGTATTGGACCAAGAGTTATAGAACTTAAAACAGAAAATACGGTTTAAATAAATTAAAGGTGTGAGTTAGAACAGAAAAGGAGAAGTAGAGGAGTGGTTTAGAGTATTTATGGATTAAGCTAGAGGTCATGGGTTCGAGCCCGGGCAGAGACGGTTTTTCTTTTTGAAAGCCTATAAATTCTAGTAAGGTAGTTTTATTATCATTTTTATTATGATTATTATTAGTTATTTATTATCATTATTATTATTATTATTATTATTACTGTCATTAAAATAAGTATTGGTATTATTATTAACATTATTATCATAATTATTATAATCTTTTCAAACTAAAAGACATTTATATAAAAATATATTTTTACATCTATATTAATATTAGATACCATTTTGTTCTAATAAAAATGTTATTATAATTATGTTACAAATAATATATAAATATATTTTTAAGTTAAATCATATATATAAATATTAATTCTAATACATTTTAAGCATTTATATATAATAACATATATTATATCCTAATTAAAATACTTTAATAGGAATCTGTTATATATAAATATTAATTATTAATTTATTTACCAAAATAACATATAAATTATGAATATAAGAAGTATATTAATAATATTATATAAACTTGTTAATTGTTATTATGTGTATTAATATATATAACTGGTATAGGTTCGTGAATCTGAGCCCAACCTTACACTTGTTCAATGTCATTATATGTATTTTTACTACAAAATACATTATGGTGAGTTTCATTTGATTCCCTTTTACTCTTTACATTTTTGGGACTAAGAATACATGCGCTGTTTTTACAACTGCTTAATTAAATGCTTTTGAAATATATTTTGAACTGCGAATACATGCAATGCTTTTATAAATGTTTGACGAGATAGACACAAGCAAAACATTCCTTGAATGAATTATTATGCAGACAGAAGTTCTGCGGATTATTATTAAATTATGTGGACATGATAATTTCCACCATTGAATTATGTGGACATGATAATTGCCACCATTGAATTATGTGGACATGATAATTGCCACCCTTGAATTATGTGGACATGATAATTGCCACCAATTGATATGAATGTTATGTATCGAGAGAATAATTTTATACACAGGTTATGTGTATGTTATTTTTGTGCACAAGATATGCGTACGGATACTAAGATTTATGAAAGGTGATTTTGTACACGAGAAAGGTGTACTGTATTTAAAAATATCGCATGTACATTACATGTGGATATAGGATTCGGGCCCATTTGTACCATGCAGGATTTAAATCTTGTGGTCTATCAAAATGATGAATTTTATTGTTTTATGATAAACTTATGAACTCACCAACCTTTTGGTTGACACTTTAAAGCATGTTTATTCTCAGGTATGAAAGAAATCTTCCGCTATGCATTTGCTCATATTACATGGAGTCGTTCATGGCATATAGAGGTCAGAACCTCGCAATGGGACCAACTATTGAAGACTTCGTCCAGATGGATTAGGACGGGTTACTACAGTTAGTATCAGAGCGGTGGTCTTAGCGAACCAGGTCTTGCATTAGTGTGTCTAACTGATAGTTGTTTAGATGCATTAGTGGGTCTGGACTTCGACCGTGTCTGCATGTCAAAAGTTTTGCTTATCATTTCGTGTCGAAAATTACCTGCTTATCAATCTTATGGAATCACTTGCTTATCATTCTTAGTTTAGACACATCATACTGCAATGATTGCATGAATAGTGTATAAACAAAATTCATATCTTAGCGTATCTGCTAATTCATATCTTAGCGTATCTGTTATTGTTACCTTTGCCTGACAGATTCTGTAGATTCCTCTGTAACTTATGGGATTTTAGTATTATATATGCATATGTAAATTATGTATTGCAGGGTACTAATCTACATCCTATAATCTATTTCTTATCGAAAATCCTTCATCTGATCGTACGAGATGAATCCCTCAATCAGTTCGAATTCCTCGGATTCCTATTCCGATATGGATATTCACCTAAGCTCCAGAAGCAGTGTCACCAGAATGAATCAATCAATCAGCCATCCCCAATTCATCTGATGAGTTCGAGGTCGACTTAATCAATGGAGACGGGAAGAAGGCGATTCTTTCCGTCAACCGAATTCACCTTTTGACAAAGAACCTGAAGCACTTGCCGGCGAACCCATTCGAAACACTCTTTTCACACTCATTTTCCGAATATCTCACCACGATTATATTCTATCTAAAATTCTAAACCTTATTCATTCACTCGCTCCAACCATCAACCATCCCGGAGTAATAGCAGAAGTCAACGAGCTTCGCACCCAAGTTATAACTTTGGAAAATATGGTGCAAAATTTACCAGCTTCAGCAACATCACTGGCACCAACAGTACCATCAGTAATAGCACCAGTACCATCAACAATCCATGCCTCAACATCTCATTTTGTACCTCGAGTATAATCATCATTCTACGTATCGTTATATATCAATTATCTTCGTTCTTCATAGAGACTATGTAATCTCTAATGTTTTAGAGATTATGTATTCTAGTTCTAACGGTAAATCAAATGAGATTAATATTATATTAACTCATTAAATCCATGATTACATTTAAAGAAAATATATATCTATATATATTTTCATAAGAATTGTAATTAAAAATTCTTTTGTACAAACTGTTAATGGTGAAAATATTTTAACGGGTAGGTAATACCCAAGGAATATTTAGATTTCACATTAATAAGTTACACTGTACATTCTTCGAATCTGATTCAACGGTCATTTACTATCCTACTTACATCCACAGATATATGTATCCGTTCACCGCAGAATAACCCTTTTCATTCAATTTCATATTTGGATTTTGACCTATCAGAATCCGACAAGTGGCATAATGAAGAAAACATTGGACAAAATAAAATTTGTTAGAAACAAACAAATTAACTATGAAAAATTTTGTTAAGAATCCACGCTAACAAAATCCTAGCTAACTGTTCCTAGCTAACTGTTAATTCCCTATTACATTATCGCAATTTAATTATCGCAATTTATTTATCGCAATTTATTATCGCAATTTTTATTCTCACAATTTTATTTTTCGTCATTTAATTTCTGTTATTTATTTTACGCACTTTAAATATCGGGACACGTATACAAGGTTTTGACATATCATATCGATGCATCTATATATATTATTTGGAATAACCATAGACACTCTATATGCAGTAATGCGAGAGTTAGCTATACAGGGTTGAGGTTGATTCTATAATAATATATATACTTTGAGTTGTGATCGAGTCTGAGACATGTACATGGGTCACGATACATATTAATTAATTCGAATATTATATATTAAACTATATATGAATTATTGGATTGTTAACTGTGGACTATCGACTGTGGACTAATAACATTGGACAATTAAAATGAATTAAAATATTGATTATAACATATGAAACTAAACATTTCTTCAAGTTTGCCACTTGATTTCATCTTAAACCTCATTCGTATCTTAACGATTACAATCTGCGTTCAAACCTTTCATGATTTTTGAAAACACCTTAATCGAGAGGATGAACCAACCATACTTCATCTACGGAAGAAAAGATTGATGCATATAGTTATACACCTGAAAACACTCGAAACCTGAGTAAACGTTTAACACGTGTCAGTGCTAATTCCTTTAGTGTTATTATTACCCAAAATAATTTGGTAATCCCTTTTCAAGGTAGCCAATTTTGTCACAGCTCCAGCAAGTCAACTTCGACTTTTCGTTCGAAACAACCAAATTGTAACTTTGATATATATGCGTGCTCTTTATTGTTACCGAAGAACCTTTTATTTTCCACCATACTACCATCAGCGTTTAATCATCTAAAAACACAATTCTTCTGAAAACACCTCGAATTGATAAACGATGATTCAGATATCGTAGCATTGAATGCAGATGAAACAGAAAAATGATAGATGGTCTAAACGGCCAAAGGTGTGATGATAAAGAAAGGAGTATTGGAAACGCTCAATAGAAAATTTAGTACCAAAAAGCAGATTATGCGAAACTATGAAGGAGACCGTGAACAAATTACAGGGACTAAACTTGTACATAAAGAATCCTGATGATTCTGTATCCGATAAAATCTTTAGAGAATATCTTGCTCCAAGATCATGTTAAAATCTTGCGGAAAATTTTTCTTAATCAACTTTCGAACTTAGAAATTCCATAATATCATCATAAATATCTTTGATATTTCTGAAGATATTTTCATAAATATTCTCGTCCGAAATTACATACCTCTTCGTGCTATCTGTAATACATTATATTTGAAACTTTTTTAAAATCTAAATATAAATTATGAATGAATTGTGGAGAAGTGTTGGGAACTTATGCATGAGTTAGTATAATATAATGCGCTTGGCCAACGTGATTATATTACAGCAAGTCATGCTGAGTTTCTAATGAAACATGATGATGGTTCACAGTAGATCATACCATCATCATGTGCCATGTTACATAACTCTTTCATTCTAATTAATCTTTGAACATATCAAGAAAATATATTCTTGATAGTTCTATTCTCAGTGATTCTGGTAATTTGACAAATCAAATCGTGCTATTACGTTCTTTCTTGATTAGAACATTAAGTTCATTTGAAACTTCATACTTACAAATTCTGGACCATTATTCGCTTGACTTAGAGGTTGAGAGGATAATAAAAAGGCAAAGAGCTCCAAAATATAAGAGAAGATATAAAGCTCAATCACAACACGGAGGTTACAAACTGTGGATATTAATACGAATAACAATATAAAGACACGGTATAATTAAGAATAGTATCGCCCCAAGGTTATATTAAAAGTAAACAGATTTTCTGGTGGAAGATTGAAAAGAAGGATGACAGAAATAATAATTAGGAAAATATCAGGGTTTAGAATTGGATTAAGCATTTTCATAATCTTTTGAATTTGGGGATTGTATAGAAATGGTGAGAATAAGGGAACGGAAGAGCTTAATTTATAATGGAAATATCAGACAGAGTAATCGAGGCGGATCACCGTATTTAATTTTAGAGATCTTAATTTTCCTTACTCGCCGAAGAATCAAATCTCTTAGATTTCGAATATTTTCTTTAAATCCCTTAAATTCCGGAAATCAACCACGACTACGTCATCGGTTAAGACAAATCTGCATTTACTCATCTCGATATTTTGCGATAGTTTCCCTCATACGCTCCTAATAATTTAATTATTCTATTCAAATACTCAACGGAGATAAAACCCTATTTATCAACTCAGATTCGTCATGAAAACATTTTTATTGTTAGCCATGACCACCTCACTCAAATTTCAGGACGAAATTTCTTTAACGGGTAGGTACTGTGACGACCCGAAAATTTCCGATCAAATTTAAACTTTATTCTTATATATTTTGACAGGATAAGCAAAGTCTAATTAATTGAATCTCAAAACTTTTGAACAATTTCATTATTCCATTTGACCCTTGACTAGTTCTCGACGATTCACGAACAATTGTGTGCAATGAAATATGTAAACATATATATATAAAATTAATAATTACAAGTTAAAATATAAATGATATATCGATATTATTATTACTTCCATTATTATTACTAATATTAAAATTGATATTTATATTTGTGTTATTAGTATAACTAAATCTAATATGAGATATAAAATAAATAAAATTTGATAAGTATAAGCTATTATGTTATTATTATAAGTATCATTAATATCTTTATAACTAATATTATTTTAAGTATCCTTAATAATATTATCATTTTTATGATTATCCTTTTAAATATTATTACAATTAATATCATTAATATTACAATTGTTATTATTAGAAAATACTACAAACTAATTTTTTTATCATTAATAATATTAGTTTTATTATTATTATTAATATTTTTAAATATAAGTAATATAATTATAATTATTAAATATAAATTCATTATTTATTAATAACAATTATTTAAAAGTCGTATATATTGATTTGGTAAATCAGAATTGTAAGTTCTGTTAATTTCGCTATCTGTATAATTTCCTCCTGTATCTGATTGATTAATACCTCCATTATCATCACTAAATAACAATCAACATTACTGCAGATTATTCGATTCAGTACCATTGTGATCTTACTTTATTTTTTTTATTATACTTTTTCTTACCTGATCCAATACTTACGTCCTTCCTGTCTAATTTCTGTTACAAGTTGACCTCAAAGAATCAATTCATGTTTCTACTTTGATTATTCATTACATTATATAGATAATATACTGAAATTAGTAAAGGAACCAGAAAAAGAAACAAACACCCATCATAAACAATTACAACCACTTCTCACTTCCATCTCCACTACAACCCATGATCACCACCACACGCCATATATTATTCCTCCTATTTCTTGCTTTTACTTCGTGAAGACAAGAGTCACTTCACCATCTCAAACCCACCATCTAATACTTCAAATTTTTTTTCTGTTTTCGAGATTAATCAAACACCATTACACCACATCTATTTAACCACTTTTGATGATGCACCATACTCAATCAAACAGGATACGAATTGCAGCTGCAAATCAACACCTCAAACCACCATCAATAACCATTATGAATGCCAAATACATACCTCGTTAAACCTGTTCCTGCTACCAAAGAAACCACCTTCAACTCTCTCTCACATCCCTCTCTTCCTTCTCTCTCTTCTATTCGTGAGCAAACAAAACCACCATTCGAACCCGCCACTGTCTATTTATCTATCCTCTTTTCTTTCTTGCTCGAAACTGAATGGCTGCTGTTGCAGCTGAATTAAGCTATTTCTATACATTTTTTTTCTTTTAAGAAGCCGTGAACAATGGGCTGTAGAAGAGTAATAAAACGAGGGAAAAAGGAGAAGGTGATACATGATACTTTATGATAATGGTTCTGTAGAGAAATAAAGAAAGCAGGATGCTTTATGCTTTATGTCGACACTTATAACATCAATTACAACCACGTGAATTGATTTTTGAATTTGCAAGTTTCCTTTTCTTTTCATAAGGGCCGACCAAAAGAGAAAAGGATGTTCGGTCTATTTTTTTATTTATAATACTAAAAAAGATGAAGAGATTAGGTATAATGGAGATAATAAAGATTTGTAATTAAAAGATGGGGATGAAAAACGCTGTAGGTAATGACGTTTGATGATGATGGGTCCATAGCGTTGACATGTTAACCAACGATAACAAAGAATTGATGTTATGATAATTAATATCGTGATGAAGCGAAATCTCCTTGTCGAATTACAACTGGACGAATTATCTGGGCTGCAACTTACCTTTTATTCTTTTCTTTCCTTTTCTGTTTTTCCCTTCACGACTCAGCATCAAAACAAAAACAGTTTTGCAGTGGCCACTATAGATAAACATGATGATGATACGCTAATATAATGATGAGGATAAGCCGAAGTCAATGGTTTGTTATTAGGTTACCCATCGAAGTATAATTACAGATAAATTATTCATAGATAGGTTTGATTAAATGGGTTACAAGTATTGGGCCAAGAGTTATAGAACTTAAAACAGAAAATACGATTTAAATAAATTAAAGGTGTGAGTTAGAACAGAAAAGGAGAAGTAGAGGAGTGGTTTAGGGTATTGATGGATTAAGCTAGAGGTCATGGGTTCGAGCCCGGGCAGAGACGGTTTTTATTTTTGAAAGCCTATAAATTCTAGTAAGGTAGTTTTATTATCATTTTTATTATGATTATTATTAGTTATTTATTATCATTATTATTATTATTACTGTCATTAAAATAATTATTAGTATTATTATTAACATTATTATCATAATTATTATAATCTTTTCAAACTAAAAGACATTTATATAAAAATATATTTTTACAACTATATTAATATTAGATACCATTTTGTTCTAATAACAATGTTATTATAATTATGTTACAAATAATATATAAATATATTTTTAAGTTAAATCATATATATAAATATTAATTCTAATACATTTTAAGCATTTATATATAATAACATATATTATATCCTAATTAAAATACTTTAATAGGAATCTGTTATATATAAATATTAATTATTAATTTATTTACCAAAATAACATATAAATTATGAATATAAGAAGTATATTAATAATATTATATAAACTTGTTAATTGTTATTATGTGTATTAATATATATAACTGGTATAGGTTCGTGAATCCGAGCCCAACCTTACACTTGTTCAATGTCGTCATATGTATTTTTACTACAAAATACATTATGGTGAGTTTCATTTGATTCCCTTTTACTCTTTACATTCTTGGGACTGAGAATACATGCGTTGTTTTTACAACTGCTTTATTAAATGCTTTTGAAATATATTTTGAACTGCGAATACATGCAATGCTTTTATAAATGTTTGACGAGATAGACACAAGCAAAACATTCCTCGAATGAATTAATATGCAGACAGAAGTTCTGCGAATTATTATTGAATTATGTGGACATGATAATTGCCACCATTGAATTATGTGAACATGATAATTGCCACCATTGAATTATGTGGACATGATAATTGCCACCCTTGAATTATGTGGACATGATAATTTCCACCAATTGATATGAATGTTATGTATCGGGAGAATAATTTTATACACAGGTTATGTGTATGTTATTTTTGTGCACAAGATATGTGTACGGATACTAAGATTTATGAAAGATGATTTTGTACACGAGAAAGGTGTACTGTATTTAAAAATATTGCATGTACATTACAGGTGGGTATAGGATTCGGGCCCATTTGTACCATGCAGGATTTAAATCTTGTGGTCTATCAAAATAATGAATTTTATTGTTTTATGATAAACTTATGAACTCACCAACCTTTTGGTTGACACTTTAAAGCATGTTTATTCTCAGGTATGAAAGAAATCTTCCGCTGTGCATTTGCTCATATTACATGGAGTCGTTCATGGCATATAGAGGTCAGAACCTCGCAATGGGACCAACTGTTGAAGACTTCATCCAGATGGATTAGGACGGGTCACTACATTAATGGTGTACGAAGAAAAGAGCAACACGAAGCTAAATCTTATTAGTAATTTGAAAGCCCAAAAGCTAATAAGAAAAGGTTGCTATGTTGTTCTAGCACATGTCGAGAAAGTACAAACCGAAGAGAAGAACATCAATGATGTTCCCGTCGCAAAAGAATTTCCTGATATATTTTCAAAAGAATTACCAGGACTACCTCCACAACGATCTATTGAATTTCAAATAGATCTTGTACCCGGAGCTGCACCAATAGCTCGTGCGCCATATAGACTCGCACCCAGCGAAATTAAAGAGTTACAAAAGCCAATTACAAGAACTTTTGGAGTGTGGTTTTATTCGATCAAGCACATCACCGTGGGGAGCTCCTGTTTTGTTTGTCAAAAAGAAAGATGGTACATTCAGGTTATGTATCGACTACAGAGAGTTGAACAAACTTACCATCAAGAAACGTTATCCACTACCGAGAATCGACGACTTATTTGACCAATTACAAGGTTCGTCAGTTTATTCGAAGATCGATTTACGTTCCGGGTATCATCAAATGCGGGTGAAGGAGGATGATATTCCAAAGACTGCTTTTAGGACGCGTTACGGTCATTATGAGTTTATGGTTATGCCGTTTGGACTGACTAACGGACCAACTGTTTTCATGGACCTCATGAACCGCGTGTGTGGACCATATCTTGACAAGTTTGTCATTGTCTTATCGATGACATACTTATTTACTCAAAGAATGATCAAGAGCACGAAGAACATTTGAGAAAAGTGCTAGAGTTGTTAAGGAAAGAAAAACTGTACGCTAAGTTTTCAAAGTGTGCATTTTGGTTGGAAGAAGTTCAATTCCTTGGTCATATTGTAAGACCCTAATCAGTTTGTACAGCAGTGTAAATATGTTACATAGAGTGTGGGTGATGTTGTGCAGTTAAACATAAGTCACTGAGTGAGCTGAGCCTAGTGTGCGCCGCGCACACTAAAGGGAGCGCGCCGCGCACCCTTACTGTAGCCGGGTTCCAGCTTTTTAAATCAGATATTTTGATGGGCATTTTGGTAAATTCACTTATGGACGGGTTAAAGACAGATAGGTCAGTTTGTGGAGCACCATTACTCCATTATCAACAACCTTATCACTTTAACGTTAATTCTAGAGAGAGATTGTGATTTTTTAGAGAGAAAGCTTAAATCCAAGAGGAAGGAGCTTGTTTTGGGTTAAAGTTCAAGCATTAAAGTCGTTCATCTTATCTCTAGCTTCGTTGTGGTAGTTGTGGTATGTTCTAATTTTATTTTCCTTACTTTGATTTAGTGTAAGGGTTAGGGTTTGAGTAAATGATGAACACAAAACCCATTATTGGTGATTTTGGGTGTTCTTGGGTAATTGAGTCTTGAATACTAATTGGTGACTAGTCTAGGGTTTCAAAGTATTAAATGATGTTTATGAACCCTAATTGGTGAGTTAATTGCTAACACACCTAGTTATTTAGTAAATGGGTATTGGTTAGTTAGTGGATGACCCGAAATGGGTGTGTTGTCTTAAAATGGTTATTTGGGTAATAAATTGATCTAGTTTGGAAAGATGGGTATAAATTACCCTAATTATGTATTAGTAAGGTGCCACCCTAGGGGTTAGTGGTGCGAGGTGTTAAGTGCCCTAATGGATGTTATGAACACCGATGGCGTTTTCGCGAGCGCCGTTCCCTTGTACTATTGGTCAACCATGGTTACTTGTGTTGTAAGCATATTATATCATTTCGAGTTATATTATTATGCGGTTGTTGCTAGCTTATGGTATTGGAGATTATAGCTTGTTAATGTGACGATAAGCTAATTGTGTTGCTAGCATGTTTGCGGTTTGTGTAAGTGTATGCAAGTAGGTATAATTATATATGTATTTGTATAATTATTGCATTCACTAAGCTTTGCTTACCCTCTCGTTGTTTACCATTTTATAGGTTCGGTTTTGGACAAGGGTAAGGGCATCGTATTGGACTAGAGATCCCGCTTGATGCTAGGGGACGCTTTTGGCTTTAGTAGCTCTTGGAGTTTGACCGGTAGTTGGGTAGTTTAATCCCAAACGCCATGCTCATTGTGTAGTTTGGAACTTAAACTTTTTGGTGGTCGAAACTCTAAACTTGTATTAAACTTGTATTTTGGGTCGTGTGGGCCCCGCTTGTAAAACATCATTTTTATGTTTGATTCGTGTTAGTTTTACATATATAAGTTTGTTGTGAAAAGCGTTCGGTCTAAAAATGTCGGGAAGTGGTCCATCTTTTTGTGTGTTAAAAACAGTTCGGACAGAAGCTGGAATGCTCTGTGCGCGCCGCGCACTCCCCTGTCCAGCAGCTTTTAAATTTTTTTTTTTTGGGACTGTTTATGGTCGGTTATCGGGTTGGGTTGTTACAGGTGGTATCAGAGCATGGACTAAGGGATTTAGGTGACTTGAGATAGGCGCCTAGACTTAGACTTTTGTGTGCGCGTGTATGCGGGACTTGTAGGACTTTGGGTCGGATCAGGATGGTTAGTGCATAGGTTTATGTGAACTAATCATGCGCTATTTGTTTGTGTTGTGTTTAGCAATCATCAAGCGAGATGGACGTTGTACTAGCGAGTTAGCGCGACGTGCTCGCGTAGTAATGACTAGCTACCATTACTACGAGTGCAAATCGGGTCAAACGAGCAATGTACGATGATTGTTGAGCAAGATGGGGTAGTGTGGCGTATATGTATGTATTTATGTAAATTGTCCTTTCGTTTCGTGGTTTAACATACTTCGTTTTATAGAATGAAGACGAGAAACGGACCCGATCATGATAACGGAAGTACAAGTGAGGACGCCGAGTTTTCGGCCAAGGTTGAGGCCGTCTTTAAAAAGTTAAAAGCGGATTTTCTTACGGACGTCCGAAAAGTCTTCCAAGATTCGGTTGATGAGCAAATAACCGATCTAATTAATGAACGAATGAAGGCCACTATCGAAGAGGCCCTTGACGCTAGGAATATCTATCCTCGCGGTGAAGGAGGTGAAGGAAGGCGAGACTTCCACTACAAGAACTTCAAGGATGCTCAACCCCCGATGTTTAATGGGGTGCGGGATCCTTTAAAAAGTACATGTTGGATCTCCGATATTGAGGGAGCTTTCCGTACCGCGGAATGTCCTCCCGAAAAGAAGACGAGGTATGGTTCTAGCATGTTACGCGAAGAAGCTAAGTTGTGGTGGGACGATAAAATCAACTTGTATGGTGAAGAACAATGTATGGGTTTGACTTGGGAAGACTTCAAGAAAGAGTTTTTCAAAGAATACCGAACTTCTTCCGACCTCGATAGAATCCGGGATGAGTTGCACCATTTGTAACAAGGTTCCATGGATTTGGTTACCCTCAAGTCTACATTCTTGGCAAAGACTCGTTTTTGCCCGGAATATGTTGCTGATGATCATAAGCTCATGAAGGATTTCTACCGTACTTTGAATGATGAGTACAAGGGGAAGATTAGTCGGGGTATGGCTAAGACTTTTGATGAATTGTTTGAGTTGGCTCGGGGTTTTGAGCCGGAGGTTCCAAGAAAGAGTGATTTCGTGTTTTCCAAAAGAAAGTTTGAAGGTTCCAGTTACTCTAACGCCTCAAGCAAGAAGAGCAAGAGCAAGAGGGGGGCCGAAAGTATTAATAGTGCGAAGAAGGGCACAACCGGTGGGTTTTCTTACACGTGTTACAATTGTGGGCAACCGAGTCATATGGCTCGTGAGTGTCCGAAACCATCTTTCGGAAACAAAATCACTTGTTTAAATTGCGGTAAAGAGGGGCATAAGAAGCCGGAGTGTCCCGATTTGCGAAATGTTGATGTGAAACGGTTAGAGAAAGCGGCGGGTACGGCTAGGGGTCGCAAATACTTGATGACTAATGATGAAGCCAAACAATCGAACGAAGTTGTCTCAGGTACTTTCATGGTTAATTCTAATCCGGCGAGGATTCTTTTTGATAGCGGTGCAAATTTGTCGTTTGTGTCTCCTAAATTTGTGCCTAAACTTGATAGACCGTTAGCTAAGTTAAGTCGTCCGGTAGAAGTTGAAATAGCGGATGGCAAGACGGTGCAAGTGGTTGATGTGTGTAAGAATTGTGATGTTGTTTTTGGTGCCGAAACTTTTAAAATTGATCTCATTCTAATGACCTTGGGCGATTTTGATATCGTCGTTGGTATGGATTGGCTCGATCATTATAGAGCCGATATTGCATGCCATGATAAGTTTATTCGTGTGAAGACCCCAAGTGGGGGAGAATTGATTATTCATGGTGATAAGAGAAGAAGACCGGTGCCGATATGCACTTTTGCACGGGCACGTCGTTCCGTTGTTACCGGTGGCATGGCTTTCCTTGCTCATGTTGTTGATACTCGTAATGAGCCACCACCTATTCGTGAAATTCCGGTTGTTAGTGAATTCGAAGACGTTTTTCCGGACGAATTATCGGGTGTTCCGGCGGAAATACAAGTTGAGTTTCGTATTGAGTTGGTTCCGGGAGCTACTCCCATTGCTAAAACTCCTTATCGTTTAGCACCAACGGAAATGCAAGAGTTGTTAAATCAAACCCAAGAGTTGCTTGAGAAGGGTTTTATTCGACCGAGTGCTTCGCCATGGGGCGCTCCGGTGTTATTTGTGAAGAAGAAAGATGGTAGTATGCGTATGTGCATTGATTACCGTGAGTTGAATAAAGTGACGATCAAGAATCGTTATCCATTACCTAGGATTGACGATTTATTTGATCAACTTCAAGGTGCAACGTATTTCTCTAAGATCGACCTACGGTTCGGCTATCACCAAATGCGGGTCCGTGAGGAAGACATAGAGAAAACGGCTTTTCGAACGCGTTACGGGCATTATGAGTTTGTAGTTATGCCCTTTGGTCTTACGAATGCACCGGCGGCATTCATGGATCTTATGAACCGAGTGTACCAACCTATGTTGGACAAGTCGGTAATAGTGTTCATCGACGACATACTAGTCTACTCGAAAAGTATGAACGAACATGAACGTCATTTGCGTGAAGTTTTGAAGACGTTAAGAATGGAGAAGTTGTATGCAAAGTTCTCCAAATGTGAGTTTTGGCTAAGGGAAGTTCAATTCCTTGGTCATATTGTGAATGAAAGCGGTATCCAAGTAGATTCGGGGAAGATGGAGACGGTGAAGGATTGGAAGCAACCGACTACGCCTACGGAAATCTGAAGTTTTCTCGGATTGGCTGGTTATTATCGTCGGTTTATCCAAGATTTTTCTAAGATCGCTTCTTCGTTGACGAAATTGACAAGGAAGAATGCGAGGTTTGTTTGGGAGAACGAGCAAGAAATTGCTTTTCAATTGTTAAAAGAGAAGTTGTGTCAAGCTCCGGTGTTAGTGTTACCGGAAGGTGTTGAAGACATGGTGGTTTATTGTGATGCCTCCTTAAATGGGCTCGGGTGTGTTCTTATGCAAAGGGGTAAAGTCATCGCTTATGCCTCTCGACAATTAAAGGAACATGAAATGAGGTACCCGACTCATGATCTTGAAATGGCGGCGGTTGTGCATGCGTTGAAAATTTGGCGCCACTACTTGTATGGTGTCAAATGTACGATTTATTCGGATAACAAGAACTTGAAACATCTTTTCACTCAACGAGATTTGAATTATCGGCAACGTAGATGGATGGATGTGGTGAAAGATTATGATTGTGAAATACTTTATCATACGAGCAAGGCGAATGTGGTCGCGGATGCGTTGAGTCGAAAGAGTCAACATCCGGCGATACGAGTTGGATCGTTACGTTTGATTATTACCAACGATTTTCTTGAAAAGCTTGGTGAGATTCAAATAGAGGCTTATGTTCACAACAAGCATACGGAGCGAATCATGGGCCAATCAGAGTTTATTACTATGGGTCCGCGTGGTTTGTTGTCTTTCCAAGGAAGGGTGTGGGTGCCTAAGATGGGTGATTACCGACGAGTGCTACTTGATGAAGCACATAAGTCAAAATATTCCATTCATCCGGGCGCGACGAAAATGTATCTTGACTTGAAGAAAGATTATTGGTGGCCGGGCATGAAGCGTGATGTTGTAAAATATGTTGAACAATGTGTTACTTGTTTGCAAGTTAAAGCCGAGCACCAAAAGCCGTATGGTAAGTTGCAACCGTTAGAAATCCCGAAATGGAATTGGGAGCACATTACCATGGATTTCATCACGAAGTTACCTAAGACGGCGAAGACCCAATTTGACTCGATTTGGGTAATAGTTGATCGGTTGACGAAAAGTGCTTTGTTTCTTCCCATTAAAGAAGCGATATCGTCGGAGACCTTGGCTAAGTTGTTTATCAAGGAAGTGGTCTCGCGACATGGGGTTCCTATATCTATTATTTCGGATCGAGATACCCATTTTACATCTCGATTTTGGGAAAAGTTTCATGAGGATATGGGTACACAATTGAAGTTGAGCACGGCGTATCATCCTCAAACGGACGGTCAAACCGAACGTACGAACCAAACTTTGGAAGATATGTTACGGGCGTGCATTATTGATTTCGGTGGTAGTTGGGACGAGCATTTGCCTTTGGTGGAATTCTCGTACAATAATAGTTATCACACTAGTATCGGGATGCCACCTTATGAGATGCTATATGGGCGGAGGTTTCGAACTCCCATTTGTTGGGGAGAAGTGGGTCAAAGAGAAATCGGGAGTACCGATTTGGTTTTAGAGACGAATAACAAGATTGATATTATTCGGGAACATTTGAGAAAGGCTCAAGATAGACAAAAGTTGTATGCCGACAAACATAGACGAACGATCGAATTTCAAGAAGGCGATATGGTGATGCTTAAGGTTTCACCATGGAAGGGTATTATTCGATTTCGAAAACGGGGAAAGTTAGCTCCTCGGTTTATTGGTCCCTTTAAAGATTTAGCTCGTGTTGGTGAAGTCGCGTATCGTTTGGAATTACCTGAAGAACTTGCGGGGATCCATAATACCTTTCATGTTTCCCATCTCCGTAAGTGTCTTGCGGATGATTCATCTTGGGTGTCGTTAGACGAGATTGAGCTAAATAACAAGTTGGAGTATGTTGAGGAGCCGGTTGCTATACTCGATGAAAAGGTTAAGAAATTGAGAAATAAAGAGGTGAGGACTTTTAAAGTCCAATGGCGTCGAAGTATAGGTTCCGAGTTTACTTGGGAGCCCGAAGAGTTCGTGTTGGTATATCTTCCCTCTTGTCATGCGGCTTGGATTGCGAGGACGCAATCCGAATAAGTGAGGGAGAGTTGTAAGACCCTAATCAGTTTGTACAGCAGTGTAAATATGTTACATAGAGTGTGGGTGATGTTGTGCAGTTAAACAGAAGTCACTGAGTGAGCTGAGCCTAGTGCGCGCCGCGCACACTAAAGGGAGCGCGCCGCGCACCCTTACTGTCGCCGGGTTCCAGCTTTTTAAATCAGATATTTTGATGGGCATTTTGGTAAATTCACTTATGGACGGGTTAAAGACAGATAGGTCAGTTTGTGGAGCACCATTACTCCATTATCAACAACCTTATCACTTTAACTTTAATTCTAGAGAGAGATTATGATTTTTGAGAGAGAAAGCTTAAATCCAAGAGGAAGGAGCTTGTTTTGGGTTAAAGTTCAAGCATTAAAGTCATTCATCTTATCTCTAGCTTCGTTGTGGTAGTTGTGGTATGTTCTAATTTTATTTTCCTTACTTTGATTTAGTGTAAGGGTTAGGGTTTGAGTAAATGATGAACACAAAACCCATTATTGGTGATTTTGGGTGTTCTTGGGTAATTGAGTCTTGAATACTAATTGGTGACTAGTCTAGGGTTTCAAAGTATTAAATGATGTTTATGAACCCTAATTGGTGAGTTAATTGCTAACACACCTAGTTATTTAGTAAATGGGTGTTGGTTAGTTAGTGGATGACGCGAAATGGGTGTGTTGTCTTAAAATGGTTATTTGGGTAATAAATTGACCTAGTTTGGAAAGATGGGTATGAATTACCCTAATTATGTATTAGTTGGTGTTGTTGGACCTTAATCACTAGCTTTTAAGTGATTAGTGGTGGTCTTGACTTTAATTGGGCGGTTTTGGTATAAATGGGCGATTTAATACATTAAGTCATTAAATGCTCATGTGTAAGTGTTAGTATTGAGTCCACTTAGCTTGTGTGTTGATCAAGTACTTATTATATTAGGTACTTTGCATTGAAGCTTGTGGAGGTTGAAATCGTCATCTAATTGTTAAGGTGAGTGGAATAATTATATGCGTATGTATATAATGTATCTATTTGTTGTAGCGTGAAAGGTGTAGTGTCGAGGTATTAAGACACCACGTTTCACGTGAAGGGTGTAGCATCGAGGTGTTAAGATGCCACTCGGGTGTAGCATCGAGGTGTTAAGATGCCACCTAGGAGTGTAGTGTCGAGGTGTTAAGACACCACTCCGTAAAATAATGAGTGTTGCATCGAGGTGTTAAGATGCCACTCGGGGTGATGTGCCGAGGTGTTAAGGTGCCACCCTAGGGTTTAGTGGTGCGAGGTGTTAAGTGCCCTAATAGATGTTATGAACACCGATGGCGTTTTCGCAAGCGCCGTTCCCTTGTACTATTGGTCGACCATGGTTACTTGTGTTGTAAGTATATTATATCATTTCGAGTTATATTATTATGCTGTTGTTGCTAGCTTGTGGTATTGGAGATTATAGCTTGTTAATGTGACGATAAGCTAATTGTGTTGCTAGCATATTTGCGGTTTGTGTAAGTGTATGCAAGTAGGTATAATTATATATGTATTTGTATAATTATTGCATTCACTAAGCTTTGCTTACCCTCTCGTTGTTTACCATTTTATAGGTTCGGTTTTGGACAAGGGTAAGGGCATCGTATTGGACTAGAGATCCCGCTTGATGCTAGGGGACGCTTTTAGCTTTAGTAGCTCTTGGAGTTTGACCGGTAGTTGGGTAGTTTAATCCCAAACGCCATGCTCATTGTGTAGTTTGGAACTTAAACTTTTTGGTGGTCGAAACTCTAAACTTTTATTAAACTTGTATTTTGGGTCGTGTGGGCCCCGCTTGTAAAACATCATTTTTATGTTTGATTCGTGTTAGTTTTACATATATAAGTTTGTTGTGAAAAGCGTTCGGTCTAAAAATGTCGGTAAGTGGTCCATCTTTTTGTGTGTTAAAAACAGTTCGGACAGAAGCTGGAATGCTCTGTGCGCGCCGCGCACTACAGGGGATGCGCGCTGCGCACTCCCCTGTCCAGCAGCTTTTAAATTATTATTTTTTGGACTGTTTATGGTCGGTTATCGGGTTGGGTTGTTACACATATAGTGAACAAAGAAGGTATTCAGGTTGATCCGACAAAAATTGAAACCGTTGAAAAGTGGAAAACCCCGAAAACTCTGAAGCATATACGCCAATTTTGAGGATTGGCTGGTTACTACAGAAGATTCATCCAAGATTTTTCCAAAATAGCAAAACCCTTGACTGCATTGACGCATAAAGGGAAGAAATTTGAATGGAAGGATGAACAAGAGAAAGCGTTTCGGTTATTGAAAAAAAGCTAACTACGACACCTATATGGTCATTGCCTGAAGGGAATGATGATTTTGTGATATATTGTGATGCCTCAAAACAAGGCCTTGGTTGTGTATTAATCTAACGAACGAAGGTAATTGCCTATGCGTCCAGACAATTGAAGATTTACGAGCAAAATTATACGACTCACGATTTTGAATTGGGCGCTGTTGTTTTTGTAATAAAGACTTGGAGGCACTACTTATATGGGGTCAAAAGTATTATATATACCGACCACAAAAGTCTTCAACATATATTTGATCAGAAACAGGTGAACATGAGGCAGTGTAGGTGGATTGAATCGTTGA
Source organism: Rutidosis leptorrhynchoides (assembly GCF_046630445.1). NCBI lineage: Eukaryota > Viridiplantae > Streptophyta > Magnoliopsida > Asterales > Asteraceae > Rutidosis > Rutidosis leptorrhynchoides. The sequence continues at coordinate 303,525,857 of NC_092335.1, read as the reverse complement.
ATGATTACGATTTTGAGATTCGTTACCACCCGGGAAAGGTGAATGTGGTAGCCAACTCTTTGAGTAGAAAGGACAGAGAACCTATGCGGGTAAAAGCTATGAATATAATTATTCGTACTAACCTTACTACTCAAATAAAGGAGGCGCAACAGGGAGTTTTAAAAGAGGGAAAATTGAAGAATGAAATACCCAAAGGATCGGAGAAACGTATTAATATTCGGGAAGACGGAACTCAATATAGGGCTGAAAGAATTTGGGTACCAAAGTTTGGAGGTGTGAGAGAAATGGTACTTAGTGAAGCACACAAAACCAGATACTCAATACATCCCGGAGCAGGAAAGATGTACCGAGATCTCAAGAAACATTTTTGGTGGCCGGGTATGAAAGCCGATATTGCTACATACGTAGGAGAATGTTTGACGTGTTCTAAGGTAAAAGCTGAACATCAGAAACCATCAGGTCTACTTCAACAACCTGAAATCCCGGAATGGAAATGGGAAAACATTACCATGGATTTCATTACTAAATTGCCAAGGACTGCAAGTGGTTATGATACTATTTGGGTAATAGTCGATCATCTCACCAAATCAGCGCACTTTCTACCAATGCGAGAAGATGATAAAATGGAAAATTTATGTGACGACCTGGAAATTTCCGACCAAATTTAAACCTAACCTTTATATGTTTCCGACACGATAAGTAGAATTTGTAATGTTGAATCTCAAAAAGTTTGGAACTACATTCATGTAACCAATTACCCTTTGACCGTGTTCGACGATTCATGAACAATTATGTGTATATAGATATGTATATATAATATATAATAACTGAAAACATTAACAAAGTATTTGATATATATGATACTTTACATGAACGTATTTGTTTCGATATATTTATCGACAGAATTAAGAGATAATATCAAATGATTGAATTATCAGATACATTATGATATGATTACAGGCCAATGTTATGAGGTCCACTGTGATTTAAGAAATCTATTCTTTTAGACAATATTCGGAAAATGGTAAAGTGATCTATAAGTAAGAACGTGGAGTGTAAATAACTTAGATGTTGGATATCGACAAGTTAAGTAACTCGACATTTTTCATTAAGATGATTTCATACATTTATTAAACCTTTGGACTTTATCACATGCTTCACCAACAGACTGTAATTTAAAAACTTGAAACCTATTATGAATATATATAATTCTACTTTTCTAAAATGTTTTATGATATAACGATTTAAATTAATATTAAATATATTTATACGCGTATTATACGTACATAGTTTTATACTTTTACTATACTTTAACTTTACCTTTACTTTACTTTTATTTTACTTTTACTTTACTTTAACTTTAATAATTCACTTTAATAATTCACTTTAATAATTCACTTTAATAATTCATACTTTAATAATTCACTTTAATAATTCATACTTTAATAATTCATACTTTAATAATTCACTTTAATAATTCATACTTTAATAATTCACTTTAATAATTCAAAAATCTATTATAAATAGAATTCAATAGGTTTCATTATTTGATAGAAACTTGAAAATATATTTCTCTAAACTCTCTCAATCGAATTATATATATATATATATTTACTTAGTATTATTTCAAGATATTATTAGTATACATAAAATACTACGACGGAGTTATATTCAGACGATTTCAAAATAAGTTTTCAAACGGGATAGAGCTAAGGAAATTATGGGTTATAGCTATGGAGGTTATGGGTATTGTTCGAGGGTATTGCTCGTGAGGTCAACCTAACGTTTATCATTTTCGTTACGTCTACGTACTTTCCTGCAATATTGAATCACAATATTGATACGTGAGCATTCATATCTTATCTTTTATATATTAATAGTGTATCCTTGACTAGTGCTCGAGTATATATAATTATGCATGTTTGTATGCTTAGTTTCGTCGTTAAATAGTTTATGATAAATCACGAATTTGATACATATGCTACTGAGATAAGGTATATGATATGCATGTCGTTGAAAAACTAAAGAAAAATTAATAACTTTTCATTTAGAAATCGTGTGGGTTCGATGAACGGATTAAAAGATATGGTCAACTGAATTATTATTAATTTTAATATTTATTACTAAAAATTAATATTTTTATTGAAACTATCATTTTATTATTTTTATCATTATTATTATTATCAATATTATTTAATCAAATAAATATGCGTACAAAGATATTTTTACCACACGTAATATAATTACATTAATAATACATACCACTATATTTTTATGATATTAAGTGAATTTTATAAATTTTATTACTTGAGATATATAAAAGTATATTTTTATCATATATGAATTTAAATATAAATTTTTATTTATTAATAAATGACTTGTATTATTTAGTATAATAAGATCTGATAAATATATTTAAATATATAAAACGACTATATATAAGTTATATAATAAACATGTATAGATTTTGGAAGTCATTTTGGGTCAAGTTGACTTTTGTTGACTATTGCATGTCGGTCTCGAGGATTAGGATTGTGTTACACTACGACTTGACCTAAATTGTTAGACAGATATTGACCAACATATAAATATATATACTTAATATAGGTTCGTGAATCCGAGACAAACCCTGCACTTGTTCAGTGCCGTCATATACATAATTGCTACGAAATACAGTATTGTGAGTTTCATTTGCTCCCTTTTTAATTGCTTTTGCAATATATATTTTTGGGCTGAGAATACATGCGCTGTTTTATAAATGTTTTACGAAATAGACACAAGTACTAAAACTAATTCTACGTGGGTTTAAACCAGAAATATACCCTTAGCTTGGTAACATTAAACTACTTGTCTATGTACGGTAGGCGCGAATCCTAAAGATAGATCTATTGGGCCTGACAAACCCCATCCTGACTATGGGATGCTTTAGTACTTCGAGGTTATATTAAACACACCTGATCTGGTGTACTTCAGAGGGTAAAACATGAACGTTAAGGCTTGTTACCGGGTGCCTACAACTTATAGAATACTTTTATACACTTGCGAGTGTACATATATTTATAAACAGAAATCTTGTGGTCTATTACTATTACGAAAATGATTGATTATGATAAACTAATGAACTCACCAACCTTTTGGTTGACACTTTAAAGCATGTTTATTCTCATGTATTAAAGAAATCTTCCGCTGTGCATTAGCTCATTTTAAGGATATTACTTGGAGTCATTCATGACATACTTTGAAAGACGTTGCATTCGAGTAGTTGAGTTCATCAAGATTAATATTAAGTCAATTATAGTTGGATGTAATATGAAATGGTATGCATGCCGTCAATTTTAGATGTAAAGAAAGTTTGTCTTTTAAAAACGAATGCAATGTTTGTAAAACGTATCATATAGAGGTCAAATACCTCGCGATGTAATCAACTATTGTGAATCGTTTATAATGTATATGAACGGGTCCTTTCAGTTGGTATCAGAGCGGTGGTCTTAGCGAACCAGGTCTTGCATTAGTGTGTCTAACTGATAGTTGTTAAGATGCATTAGTGAGTCTGGACTTCGACCGTGTCTGCATGTCAAAAGTTTTGCTTATCATTTTTAGTCGAAAATCATCTACTTACCATCTTTAGGAAATTACCTGCTTATCATTCTTAAGTCTAGACGCGTTTTCCTACATTTATTGCATAATAATGTATAGACGAATTCTTATCTTAGCATATCTGTTACTGTGAACTTTTATTGACATCTTTCAAAGATTCCTCCGTAATTTATGGGATTTTGGTATTATATATACATATGTAAATTATGTATTGAAGAATACCATATCTAAATTCTACAATCTATTTCATACCAAAAATTCTTTCCCTGATCATACAAGATGGATCCCTCAACCAGTTCGAGTTCCTCGGATTTCGACAGCTATGCCGATATGGATTTTCACATGAGCTCCGAAAGCAGCGTGACCGGAATGGATCGACCAATTAGCCATCATCTATTTTGGATGAATTGGGGATGGGTTCGTAATCTACTTAACCATTGGAGATAAGAAGAAGGTGATCCCTTTCATCCACCACATTGCCCTCTTGGCAATGAACCTGAAGCATTTACCGGCGAACCTGTCCGAAACACCATTTTCTCTCTCATTTCCAGAGTATCTCGTCATGATTATATACTACACCAAATTCTAGATCTTATCTATTCGCTCGTCCGAACCGACAATCACCCCGGTGTAATAGAAGAAGTCAACGAGCTTTGCGCTCGGGTAGTGGCTTTGGAGAATATGGTGCAAAGGTTACAAACACCAGCAGCAGCACCAGCAGCATAACCAGTACCACCATCAACAACATCAACAGTACCATTACCACCACCAACAACAACCGCATCGCAAACCTCAACTTCACAATCTGTCCCACGAGCATCGACGTCATACGCCATGTAGATACCAAGGAATACCACAACGATGAAGTATTGATTCATAACTTCATTGGGGAAACATTCTACGACGATTATGTAATTTCTAAAGTTTAGAAATTATCTATCCTATCCTTAACCATAAATCAAATGAGTTTAATTTAATATTAACTCATTAAATCTATATTACATCTGAAGATATATACACATATATATTTCCATAAAGACTGTAATAAAATTCTTTTGTACAAAATATTAATTGTGAATTTTTTTTAACGGGTAGGTAATACCCGAGAGATATATAAATTCACAATTAATATGTTACATTCTTCGAATCTGATTCAGCAAATCATCCATTATACTCCCTACTTTCACAACAATATACATTCTTTTATAGAAATCAAAACAACCATACTCATTCAAAATCTAATTACATATTCTGATTTTGAAATCTCAGAATACGATTCAAGAAATAACCGAAATCATCACTCTTAGATTTCTACATCTTTCAAAACTATACTTTGACTTCAAAACTATCCTAGAACCTCATTTCTATTCATGGAACTCACAAAAATATTTGTATCATTCAAAATCTTAGAACATCATATGTATATTAACAATTACATTATGTGTTCAAACACTTAGAAATTCTTAAAGACATGCGAGATGATGATCCAACCACACATTACCCACTGTCATGCACCTGAAAAGCTCTCGAAACCAAAGTTATAGTTTAACACGTATCCGTGTCAGATCCTTTGATATTTATTACCAAATATAATTTTTCAATCTTTTTCCAAAATAGACAGTTTTGTCATAGCATCAACAAATCACCTTCATTTGTTTATATGAATAAACCTTATTATAACAATTACCCCTTTATCATTGTTATCGGGGAACCTTTCATATCTCGCCACATTAGCAGTAAACTTATCAACAACTTCATTAACCTTCGACTTAAGCCTCTCCAAAAAGCCACTATACTTATTCATTAAAACCCCATCATGTACTCACCTACATCCTGTAACAATAATTGTCACACCAACTACTGGGAATTAGCAATCAGTATTTTGAATTTTGCGACAATTTTACGTAAAAAGTTATATGTATACATATAACGTCTATCTCCTAGACTTACATACTTCGAATGTGAATTTTCTGAAAAACATCCCAAACTATGAACTAGTTCTCCGAAATTGGAAAAATGCTGATGAAGTAGCAAAAACTGTAAACGACTTTAAGAGTCAAAAGTTTGATGATAAAGAATAGTATGGTGGTAAAGCTGAGAAAAAGAGAAGGTTTGAAACTGGAAAACGGATTGAGCAGACCATGAAGGAGGCTGTGGACAAATCACAAAGACTAAACCTGCCTTCAAAGGATCCAAATGATTCAGTGTCTACTGAAATCGTTAGCAAACACCTTACTTCTTATTCTAAACCTTCACAGACAAATCTTCTTCATCATCCATCTATGTTAAGAATTCTAAGATATCATCGTATCTTTTATTATAAATATCTTCGATATTCCTGAAGATATTTTCACAACTATTCTTATCCGAAATCTTCTATCTATTCGCAATATCTGTGTTACAACATAAAAAGAAACTGTGTTAGTTTCTAAATTCTGAAGAAGAAAAAAAATCGAATTTAAAATAGGAATGTTTTTGAAGTAGTGTTGGGAACTCGAAGCATGAGTTAGTATAATATAATGACACTTGATCAATGTGATTATATTACAGTAAGTCATACTGAGTTTCTAATGGAACGTGATGATTTGCAGAACATACCGTCATCATGTACTATTTACACGACTCTTACATTCTACCCAATTTCTAAACATATTAAGAACATATCATCTTGATAGCTCTATATTTTCGAATATTGTGGTAATTTGCCAAATCAAGATCGTGCCATTACGATTTTCTTCTTGGAACATTAACTATGTTCATCCAAAAATTCATATCTACAAATTCTGGACCATTATCCGCTTGACTTAAGGTCGGGAAGAGAAAACGAAAGCATGAAGCTCCGAAATATAATGGAGAATATAAAGCCCGATAACAACCCCGAAATTACAAACCTTGTATATCAATGCGTATAGCAATATAAAGACACGGGAGAATGAAAAACACAATAACCCCAAGGTAATGGTAGAAGAAAATAACTTCTTCCGGTGGTAGATGACAGATATGAAAGTTAAGAGTATATCAAGAATCAATACTGGATGAAGCATATTAACGAATGCTTTAAAGTATGAATTCGGGAGAAAGACTAGAAGGTGTGAGCTGTGGAAATAAAGAAACGAAGGGGTGGATTTATAGTAAAATATCAGACAGAGAAATAGAGACAGATTATCGCATTTAATCAAATAAGATCCTGATTTCCTTAATTGCCGAAGAACCAAATCTTATTGCAAAGATTTTCTTTAAATTCCATGAATTCCGAAAATCAATCATAACTACGTCATCGGTTAAAACGAATATACGTTTACTCATTTCACTCTTTTGCGATAGCTTCACTTATACTCTTCGCGTAATCAAATTGTTTTATCTATATTACTCAATGATGATAAAACTCTATTTATCAACTCATATTCGTCATGAAAACATTTTTAAAGTTAACCATGACGACCTCGATCAAATTTCGGGACGAAATTTCTTTAACGGGTAGGTACTGTGACGACCTGGAAATTTCCGACCAAATTTAAACCTAACCTTTATATGTTTCCGACACGATAAGTAGAATTTGTAATGTTGAATCTCAAAAAGTTTGGAACTACATTCATGTAATCAATTACCCTTTGACCGTGTTCGACGATTCACGAACAATTATGTGTATATAGATATGTATATATAATATATAATAACTGAAAACATTAACAAAGTATTTGATATATATGATACTTTACATGAACGTATTTGTTTCGATATATTTATCGACAGAATTAAGAGATAATATCAAATGATTGAATTATCAGATACATTATGATATGATTACGGGCCAATGTTATGAGGTCCACTGTGATTTAAGAAATCTATTCTTTTAGACAATATTCGGAAAATGGTAAAGTGATCTATAAGTAAGAACGTGGAGTGTAAATAACTTAGATGTTGGATATCGACAAGTTAAGTAACTCGACATTTTTCATTAAGATGATTTCATACGTTTATTAAACCTTTGGACTTTATCACATGCTTCACCAACAGACTGTAATTTAAAAACTTGAAACCTATTATGAATATATATAATTCTACTTTTCTAAAATGTTTTATGATATAACGATTTAAATTAATATTAAATATATTTATACGCGTATTATACGTACATAGTTTTATACTTTTACTATACTTTAACTTTACCTTTACTTTACTTTTATTTTACTTTTACTTTACTTTAACTTTAATAATTCACTTTAATAATTCACTTTAATAATTCACTTTAATAATTCACTTTAATAATTCATACTTTAATAATTCACTTTAATAATTCATACTTTAATAATTCACTTTAATAATTCATACTTTAATAATTCACTTTAATAATTCACTTTAATAATTTAAAAATCTATTATAAATAGAATTCAATAGGTTTCATTATTTGATAGAAACTTGAAAATATATTTCTCTAAACTCTCTCAATCGAATTATATATATATATATATATATATATATATTTACTTAGTATTATTTCAAGATATTATTAGTATACATAAAATACTACGACGGAGTTATATTCAGACGATTTCAAAATAAGTTTTCAAACGGGATAGAGCTAAGGAAATTATGGGTTATAGCTATGGAGGTTATGGGTATTGTTCGAGGGTATTGCTCGTGAGGTCAACCTAACGTTTATCATTTTCGTTACGTCTACGTACTTTCCTGCAATATTGAATCACAATATTGATACGTGAGCATTCATATCTTATCTTTTATATATTAATAGTGTATCCTTGACTAGTGCTCGAGTATATATAATTATGCATGTTTGTATGCTTAGTTTCGTCGTTAAATAGTTTATGATAAATCACGAATTTGATACATATGCTACTGAGATAAGGTATATGATATGCATGTCGTTGAAAAGCTAAAGAAAAATTAATAACTTTTCATTTAGAAATCGTGTGGGTTCGATGAACGGATTAAAAGATATGGTCAACTGAATTATTATTAATTTTAATATTTATTACTAAAAATTAATATTTTTATTGAAACTTTCATTTTATTATTTTTATCATTATTATTATTATCAATATTATTTAATCAAATAAATATGCGTACAAAGATATTTTTACCACACGTAATATAATTACATTAATAATACATACCACTATATTTTTATGATATTAAGTGAATTTTATAAATTTTATTACTTGAGATATATAAAAGTATATTTTTATCATATATGAATTTAAATATAAATTTTTATTTATTAATAAATGACTTGTATTATTTAGTATAATAAGATCTGATAAATATATTTAAATATATAAAACGACTATATATAAGTTATATAATAAACATGTATAGATTTTGGAAGTCATTTTGGGTCAAGTTGACTTTTGTTGACTTTTGCATGTCGGTCTCTAGCATTAGGATTGTGATACACTACGACTTGACCTAAATTGTTAGACAGATATTGACCAACATATAAATATATATACTTAATATAGGTTCGTGAATCCGAGACAAACCCTGCACTTGTTCAGTGCCGTCATATACATAATTGCTACGAAATACAGTATTGTGAGTTTCATTTGCTCCCTTTTTAATTGCTTTTGCAATATATATTTTTGGGCTGAGAATACATGCGCTGTTTTATAAATGTTTTACGAAATAGACACAAGTACTAAAACTAATTCTACGTGGGTTTAAACCAGAAATATACCCTTAGCTTGGTAACATTAAACTACTTGTCTATGTACGGTAGGCGCGAATCCTAAAGATAGATCTATTGGGCCTGACAAACCCCATCCTGACTATGGGATGCTTTAGTACTTCGAGGTTATATTAAACACACCTGATCTGGTGTACTTCAGAGGGTAAAACATGAACGTTAAGGCTTGTTACCGGGTGCCTACAACTTATAGAATACTTTTATACACTTGCGAGTGTACATATATTTATAAACAGAAATCTTGTGGTCTATTACTATTACGAAAATGATTGATTATGATAAACTAATGAACTCACCAACCTTTTGGTTGACACTTTAAAGCATGTTTATTCTCAGGTATTAAAGAAATCTTCCGCTGTGCATTAGCTCATTTTAAGGATATTACTTGGAGTCATTCATGACATACTTTGAAAGACGTTGCATTCGAGTAGTTGAGTTCATCAAGATTAATATTAAGTCAATTATAGTTGGATGTAATATGAAATGGTATGCATGCCGTCAATTTTAGATGTAAAGAAAGTTTGTCTTTTAAAAACGAATGCAATGTTTGTAAAACGTATCATATAGAGGTCAAATACCTCGCGATGTAATCAACTATTGTGAATCGTTTATAATGTATATGAACGGGTCCTTTCAATTTAGCACAACTATACTTGAAGAAAGTCATCTCCAGACACGGAAGACCAATATCTATTATCTCTTATAGGGACGGTAGATTTGTTTCAAGGTTTTGGCAAACGTTACAACAAGCATTGGGAACTCATCTAGATATGAGTACTGCCTATCATCTACAAACCGATGGGCAGAGTGAAAGGACGATACAGACTCTTGAAGACATGCTACGAGCATGTGTTATTGATTTTGGAAATAGTTGGAATCGACATCTACCGTTAGCAGAATTTTCCTACAACAACAGTTACCACTCGAGTATTGAGATGGCACCGTTTGAGGCACTTTATGGCAGAAAGTGCAGGTCTCCGATTTGTTGGTGTGAAGTGAGAGATAGACAAATTACAGGTCCAGAAATTATCCAAGAATCTATCGAGAAAATCATTCAAATTCAACAACGGTTGAAAACTGCCCAAAGTCGACAAAAGAGCTACGCGGACAGTAAAAGAAAAGATATAGAATTTGAAATTGGTGACATGGTCATGCTTAAAGTATCACCTTGGAAATGCGTTGTTCGTTTTGGAAAACGGGGAAAACTAAACCCGAGATACATTGGGCCATTAAAGATTATTGATCGTGTCGGACCGGTAGCTTATCAACTTGAATTACCGCAACAATTAGCCGGCGTACATAATACCTTTCACGTCTCGAATATGAAGAAATGCTTAGCTAAAGAAGATCTCACTATTCCTTTAGACGAAATCCAGATCAATGAAAAAATTCAATTCATTGAAGAACCCGTTGAAATAATGGATCGTGAGGTTAAAAGACTTAAGCAAAATAAAATATCAATCGTTAAGGTTCGATGGAATGCGCGTAGAGGACCCGAGTTCACCTGGGAACGTGAAGATTAGATGAAAAAGAAATACCCACACTTATTTCCAGAAGATGCGTCAACACCTTCAACAGCTTAAAATTTTGGACGAAATTTATTTAACGGGTAGGTATTGTAGTGACCCGAACTTTTCCATGTTTATATATTAAATGAAAACTATATTTACATGATTAAATGTTTCCAACATGTTAAGCAATCAAACTTGTTAAGACTTGATTAATTGAAATGAGTTTATGTAGACAATTGACCACCCCGTTTGCCTGATGATTTTTATGATGTAAGTTTTTATTATATATATATATATATATATATATATATATATATATATATATATATATATATATATATATAAGAAGAAATACAATTAAATCAAAGATGTACAAGTAAAACACTATTTGCTACACTAAAACACTATTTGCTACAGTAAATTTTCGTTTTGCTACAGTAAAATACTATTTGCTACATTAAAAAACTATTTGCTACAGTAAAATACTATTTGCTACAGTAAATACTATTTGCTACAGTAACACTATTTACTATAGTAAACACTATTTACTCGTATTCAATCCGTATTCGTACTCGTACAATACTCAGCCTCTAGACGTATATACTATTGGTATATACACTCAATGATCAGCTCCTTAGCAGCCTTAATGAGTCATCAAACATGTGGGAATCATCATTTGGCAACTAGCATGAATGATTACACTAAAACTCAAACTAATGGATCCTATATCTTGACTCCATATTCACGTTTTCTTTCACCCACCACAAACACATTTTCATTCCAAGTTTTCTGCATCAAACACATCTCTCTCAAATTCTCTCTTGATGTTTTAAGTGTTCTTCATCATCTTTATCAGAATCTACATCAATCTAGCTCATAAATCCATACATAAACCAACTTACAAAACAACAACTCAAGAACACATCAAGAACACTTTCAAGTTTACTAGCGTACTTCCAACCTTGCAAATCCATTTCAAGTGATTATCCAATCTCAAAAAATCTTTGTTATTTACAGTAGGTTATCTTTCTAATTCAAGGTAATACTCATATTCAAACTTTGATTCAATTTCTATAACTATAACAATCTTAATTCGAGTAGTAAACTCACTTGAACTTTTTTTCGTGTCATGATTCTACTTCAAGAACTTTCAAGCCATTCAAGATCCTTTGAAGCTCTAGATCATTTTTTGTCATTTCCAGTAGGTTTACCTACTATACTTGAGGTAGTAATGATGTTCATAACATCATTCGATTCATATATATAACTATCTTATTCGAAGATTTAAACTTGTGATCACTAGAACATAGTTTAGTTAATTCTAAACTTGTTCGCAAACAAAGTAAATCCTTCTAAATTAACTTTTAAAATCAACTAAACACATGTTCTATATCTATATGATATGCTAACTTAATGATTTAAAACCTGGAAACACAAAGAACACCGTAAAACCGGACATACGCCGTTGTAGTAAAATCGGGGGCTGTTTTGGGTTTGATAATTAAAAACTATGATAAACTTTGATTTAAAATTTGTTCTTCTGAGAAAATGATATTTCATATGAACATGAAACTATATCCAAAAATTATGATTAAACTCAAAGTAGAAGTATGTTTTTCAAAATGGTCATCAAGATGTCGTTCGTTCGACGAAAATGACTATCTCTTTCAAAAATGACTTGTAACTTATATTTTTGACTATAAACCTATACTTTCCTATTTAGATTATTAATATTTGGTTCAATATGAAACCATAGCAATTGGATTCACTCAACACGGATTTAAACGAAGAAGTTATGGGGAAAATAAAATTGGATACTTTTGCTTGTTTTAGCTACGTGAAACTTTGTAACAAATCTATACTAACCATAACGTAACTAACTTATATTGTATTATACATGTATTCTAACATATATTATGTAATCTTGATAGACCATAGACACGTATACAATGTTTTGACATATCATATCGACGTCATCTATATATATTATTTGGAATAACCATAGACACTCTATATGCGGTAATGATCGAGTTAGCTATATAGGGTTGAGGTTGATTCCAAAATAATATATATACTTTGAGTTGTGATCGAGTCTGAGACTTGTATACACTGGGTCGTAGATTGATTCGAGGTAATATATATTGATTTATTTCTGTACTACTAACAGTAGACAATTAATTATGGACTACTAACGTTGGACTGTCAACTTAACAAACTTAAAACGTTAAAACGTAATAAAATATGGTATGAATATATTTCGATCATACTTTGATATATATGTATATATTTGTTATAGGTTCGTGAATCGACCCGTGGCCAAGTCTAATTCTCGACGAATTGATAATCTGTGAAAGTGAGTTATAGTCCCACTTTTAAAATCTAATATTTTTGGGATGAGAATACATGCAGTTTTATAAATGTTTTACAAAATAGACACAAGTACGTGAAACTACATTCTATGGTTGAATTATTAAACCGAATATGCCCCTTTTTAGTCTGGTAATCTAAGAATTATTAAACAGACACCCTAATTGACGTGAATCCTAAAGATAGATCTATTGGGCCCAACAAGCCCCATCCAAAGTACCGGATGCTTTAGTACTTCGAATTTATCATGTCCGAAGGGAGCCCCGGAATGATGGGGATATTCTATATGCATCTTGTTAAGGTCGGTTACCAGGTGTTCACCATATGAATGATTTTTATCTCTATGCAGTTTGCGAAATGCCTGATATGAGATGGATGTTTATGAAAAGTGAAATCTTGTGGTCTATTATTACAAATTGATATACATATAGGCTAAACCTATAACTCACCAAAATTTTTGTTGACGTTTTAAGCATATTTATTCTCAGGTGATTATTAAGAGCTTCTGCTATTGTATGCTAGATTAAGGACAAGATTCGGAGTCAGCATGCTTGTATGATAATGTTTAAAGAAAAACTGCATTCGAAAAATAAATTGTTGTAATATATTATCGTAACCCATTATGAAATGGTCGTATGTAAATGTTGTACTTTTGATTACCATTATTTGGTAATCTACGCTATATCTTTTAAACCTTTATCGATAAAGTAAAGGTTATGGTTTGTTTTATAAAAATCGAATGCAGTCTTTGAAAAACGTCTCATATAGAGGTCAAAACCTCGCAACGAAACCAATTAATATGAAATGTTTATAATCGATATGAACGGAACATTTCAACTTGGGCGGGTCAAGATATCATAAATTTAGTTTAGAGTTTAAATTCTAATTGTGTCCACGTGTATTCTTAGTTATCAAAACCCACTGTAAATAAAAATTATAGGTATAATATTGGGTACATGAAGATATTTATTTTCCTATCAATGTGTGGTTTTTTTCATTTGATTGTGTAGCAACAGTTATTGGTTTAAATGATATGTTTTTTCAACAGCTGGTTGATAGTCCAGTTCAGTCTTCTGACCATATGCATGTTGTTTGTACCTATGATTTAGGCGTTTCTATTGCAACACCGGCAACTGTTGCTGGTTCGATTGTTTTTCGATGTTTCCTGGTGTTTTTCGATTGTTTTTCGATTTTTGAATGGATACCGAAAAGATTGAAGAATTCAAGATTGGAATGGCGCCAATGGATTAAAAATCCCAGTGTCTATGCTAAATGGGTAAAATCTGAGCGTTTGTGATGATGAGGCTGAATCTGCCTCTGGCAAATTTGGGTCTTATAGGCTTTTTCTACTGTTTTTAATGCTTATGTGTTTTGGGTCCTGCTGTTTTTTTTTTTTTTTGTACCTATGTAAGTGAATTAGGAGGTTTTGAAGTGATTATTTTTCCTTACTTGGATGTCTTGATTATGCCTTGTTTATATATTAATTGTTTGATACCTATTGATGTTTGATATCATGGGTCTTTTTTTTTAATAATATAATGCAAAATATGAATAATTTATTCTTATATAGGGAAAAATGTTTTGTTTTCCAGGTATGTTGCAATTAGGAAGAAGCCCCTGAGTGATCCTCATATCCTCGAAGATAAATAATTTCTGTGATTTTGTTATGGACAGTCCGTTGTCACAGGACCCATGTATAACATGCATTATTCATTGATATAGCCAGTTCTGGAATCAATGTATGTTCATAGGTAAGCCACTTATTATAAGGCTCTGTTTTTGGGAAAATCTCATAATGATGTGCAAAATAGTTTTTCACAAATATATTTTTCCTTTGTAGTGTATTAGATTGGCTTCTATTTGATGTGTTTCTGTATTTAGGTGAGCACTGTAACTTCATGAATCATAATAAATAAAGAAGTTAGCATTGACGTGTTCAGATATCTCACTGTGTTTCATTTCATTATGCTTCTTATAGAATTAGCGCAACCCGGTTTAATGTTGCCTATGGGCTATGGGGAAGAACCATGCACTTAAATGGGTGTTTGGCTATGATTTAGGAGAAAATTTTGTAGTTTATAGCTAGTCGAAATTGAGATGGAGTATTGGCTGTAGCATGTAAATGTTTGCAATTGCAAATTTTGATCTCTTAAGCCCTCCCCTGAGAGCTTTGTATCTACTGTGTAATATGTTCTGGTTCAACAAATGCAAACTATGCTTTCCAAATAAAATGCATCTGAATGCAATTATGTTGGGTGTTAATTAGTGTGAGAATAT
Source organism: Rutidosis leptorrhynchoides (assembly GCF_046630445.1). Lineage (NCBI taxonomy): Eukaryota > Viridiplantae > Streptophyta > Magnoliopsida > Asterales > Asteraceae > Rutidosis > Rutidosis leptorrhynchoides. Next base: position 303,510,401 of record NC_092335.1, on the reverse strand, counting down.
ATAATCATCTAAATATATTGTGCAATTATATGCCTTTGTTTACTCGCATAAGTAATCGAACATGAACTAAGTTTAGGTTGTTATTACATTTCTTATGTTGAATGCTATGTTATATACTCGACATTGTATTCTTTTTTTTTTTTTGCACTAAATTACAAAGTTAGATCTTTTTTTTAACGGATAAGTGCTTATTTTACATTGACAAACTCAATATTAAGATATAAACTACATTTATGTCAGAGGTGGTGTTGGTTTAGTAGCTGATATCGGCTAAAAAGTCACGTTTTCACCCCGGTATTAAAGCCCAAAAACAAGAAAGATTCGAACTTTGTCGGAAAAATACCCACTTCGTCGGTTAGAATTGAAGAACAAGTAATTACAAAGGCGGTGTAAAAAGAATCAAGAGAATCGGAGCTAAAACGAAGATTCTAGAGCAAAAACGGTGAAAGACAAGAAATCAAGTTACGATCCAGGGAATCAAGGCTGACCAGCATCAAATCTGGCCTGCCATACGGGCTGCCATACGGCCTGCCTGTGTGGATACGGCCTGTGACGACCCGGAAATTTCCGACCAAATTTAAACCTAACCTTTATATGTTTCCGACACGATAAGCAGAATTTGTAATGTTGAATCTCAAAAAGTTTGGAACTACATTCATGTAATCAATTACCCTTTGATCGTGTTCGACGATTCACGAACAATTATGTGTATATAGATATGTATATATAATATATAATATTAACTGAAAACATTAACAAAGTATTAGATATATGATACTTTACATGAACGTATTTATTTCGATATATTTATCGACAGAATTAAGAGATAATATCAAATGATTGAATTATTAGATACATTATGATATGATTACGGGCCAATGTTATGAGGTCCACTGTGATTTAAGAAATCTATTCTTTTTGACAATATTCAGAAAATGGTAAAGTGATCTATAAGTAAGAACGTGGAGTGTAAATAACTTAGATGTTGGATATCGACAAGTTAAGTAACTCGACATTTTTCATTAAGATGATTTCATACGTTTATTAAACCTTTGGACTTTATCACATGCTTCACCAATAGACTGTAATTTAAAAACTTGAAACCTATTATGAATATATATAATTCTACTTTTCTAAAATATTTTATGATATAACGATTTAAATTAATATTAAATATATTTATACCCGTATTATACGTACATAGTTTTATACTTTTACTATACTTTAACTTTACTTTTACTTTACTTTAACTTTAATAATTCACTTTAATAATTCATACTTTAATAATTCATACTTTAATAATTCACTTTAATAATTCACTTTAATAATTCATACTTTAATAATTCACTTTAATAATTCACTTTAATAATTCATACTTTAATAATTCACTTTAATAATTCATACTTTAATAATTCATACTTTAATAATTCACTTTAATAATTCATACTTTAATAATCCATACTTTAATAATTCACTTTAATAATTCATACTTTAATAATTCACTTTAATAATTCAAAAATCTATTATAAATAGAATTCAATAGGTTTTATTATTTCATAGAAACTTAAAAATATATTTCTCTAAACTCTCTCAATCGAATTACATATATATATTTACTTAGTATTATTTCAAGATATTATTAGTATACATAAAATATTACGACGGAGTTATATTCAGACGATTTCAAAATAAGTTTTCAAACGTGATAGAGCTAAGGAAAATATGGGTTATAGCTATGGAGGTTATGGGTATTGTTCGAGGGTATTGCTCGTGAGGTCAACCTAACGTTTATCATTTTCGTTGCGTCTACGTACTTTCCTGCAATATTGAATCACAATATTGATACGTGAGCATTCATATTTTATCTTTTATATATTAATAGTGTATCCCTGACTAGTGCTCGAGTATATATGATTATGCATGTTTGTATGCTTAGTTTCGTCGTTAAATAGTTTATGAAAAATCACGAATTTGATACATATGCTACTGAGATAAGGTATATGATATGCATGTCGTTGAAAAGCTAAAGAAAAATTAATAACTTTTCATTTAGAAATCATGTGGGTTCGATGAACGGATTAAAAGATATGGTCAACTGAATTATTATTAATTTTAATATTATTATTAAAACGATTATTATAATTGTTATCAGTTGATGTTATTACTAAAATTATCTTTATTACTAAAAATTAATATTTTTATTGAAACTATCATTTTATTATTTTTATCAATATTATTATTATCAATATTATTTTATCAAATAAATATGCGTACAAAGATATTTTTACCACACGTAATATAATTACATTAATAATACATACCACTATATTTTTATGATATTAAGTGAATTTTATAAATTTTATTACTTGAGATATATAAAAGTATATTTTTATCATATATGAATTTAAATATAAACTTTTATTTATTAATAAATGACTTGTATTATTTAGTATAATAAGATCTGATAAATATATTTAAATATATAAAACGACTATATATAAGTTATATAATAAACATGTATAGATTTTGGAAGTCATTTTGGGTCAAGTTGACTTTTGTTGACTTTTGCATGTCGGTCTCGAGCATTAGGATTGTGATACACTATGACTTGACCAAAAATTGTTAGACAAATATTGACCAACATATAAATATATATAATTAATATAGGTTCGTGAATCCGAGGCCAACCTTGCACTTGTTAAATGACGTTATATGTATTTTTACTACGAAATACAGTATGGTGAGTTTCATTTGCTCCCTTTTATATATATATTTTTGGGACTGAGAATACATGCGTTGTTTTTATAAATGTTTTACGGAATAGGCACAAGTACTAAAACTAATTCTATGTGGGTTTAAACCAGAAATATACCCTTAGCTTGGTAACATTAAACTACTTGTCTATGTACGGTAGGCGCGAATCCTAAAGATAGATCTATTGGGCCTGACAAACCCCATCCTGACTATGGGATGCTTTAGTACTTCGAGGTTATTTTAAACACACCTGATCTGGTGTACTTCAGAGGGTAAAACATGAACGTTAAGGCTTGTTACCGGGTGCCTACAAATTATAGAATACTTTTATACACTTGCGAGTGTACATATATTTATAAACGAAAATCTTGTGGTCTATTAATATATTGAAATGATTGTTATGATAAACCTATGAACTCACCAACCTTTTGGTTGACACTTTAAAGCATGTTTATTCTCAGGTATTAAAGAAATCTTCCGCTGTGCATTAGCTGATTTTAAGGATATTACTTGGAGTCATTAATGGCATATTTTGAAAGACGTTGCATTCGAGTCATTGAGTTCATCAAGATTATTATTATGTCAATTATAGTTGGATGTATTATGAAATGATGTGCATGCCGTCAACTTTCGTATTAAAGAAAGTTTGTCTTTTAAAAAAACGAATGCAATGTTTGTAAAATGTATCATATAGAGGTCAAATACCTCGCGATGTAATCAACTATTGTGAATCGTTTATAATGTATATGAACGGGTCCTTTCACGGCCTTCCAAATATGCCCCAACACACAGCCCACCATGCGGTCTGCCAGCAATACGGCCTGCCAAATACGCCCCACCGTACGGCCTGCCATGCGGCCTGCCAGGCGTATTCTGGCAAATTCCAAGTCTATTTATAGGGTCTGTGTCATTCATTCCAACACACACTTCAATTCACTTCTTTCTCTCTCTTGTATAATATTAGTCATACTCTCAAGGCCTTCGAATCCGTGCGGGAAACCTAGTACCCGGAGAAGAACGCTGAAGATTGTATTAGGAGCGGTCTGGAGTCTTGAAGTTGTCACTTTTGTATTCGGAACTCGTTTAATCTACTGGTACTTCTATCCTTTATCTTATATAATGTTTTATGATATTGTTGCCATGATTAGCGAGTAGTTATCTTTAGTGTATGCTATGATGTAAGCAGTTATAATGCCGAAATAATATTATGGTTTGTGTATGCTGTCGAAATGCTTTTCGATTATGCTTTAAACTCAATCGCTTTTCCAACTAATAGAACGTAGTTATAGGCTCTGTTATTGCTAAGTCGCGAACCCCGATTCATAGTACACTATCTGTGTCACCCCTTGGTAAGAGAAGTCTATCGGATACAACGTAAGATCGACCGAGGCACACCGGTTGTAATAAGTCTATCGAGCTTTGGATTCCGACTGAGGACTCTTTCGTAGTGAAACATCTGACTAGACCCTTAGTACATTGTCGGTCCTAGACCATGCTAGTGTAGTCACCAAGCATATAAACTTTGTACGTGCACGCTGAAGCACAGCGGTTGTTGTAAGCTGTACCTCTGCTAAGTAAGGCCATGGAACACGGTTAGAATTGACCAGTACACTGCACCATAACGCGGTCTCAAGCATTGCACCCCGCTTGAGGGATTCTTAGTTAATTAAGGAAATGTTTGTTTAGACACATAAAGGATTGGACCCTTAGGATAACCGAACGTGTTCATGGAAGTCAACTTGACTTGGCCATGGTGTTCTTTATGGTTGAACTCTTTTTAAGGGCCTAACTATCTTTTACCAATCATTAACGAAAGCATTGAAACACATCACGTCTCTCGGATATGGTAAACCATGTATTCTATTATGCTTAAGAAAGTTTAGCACCCAACCGAGTCGCTCAATTGGATGAGCCGTCTGAACGTGTATGCATGTAGTCAGACTGCACGGGCGTCGGGGGTAAGGGACGTTGCTGTCTATTCAGAATCTTCAAGCCTAACGCAGTACCCAGTGACATGTCTTATGACAGGGGCGTTTAGGACTAGTGTAATGAATACAAGGCCTCTGCCTATTCATGAGCCAGCATTCCATAATCTCAGCAACATAACTGACGAAATCATAGTATGCACTTACTTTAACCTTACCTAAATTACAAATTTTATCGCATTTACTTTACCTGTCTTATAAACTAGAAAATCCCAAAATAAACATTCACTACTCCCTAACTATCTTAGGCTAAAATATAGGTTCGATGTTACTGATATCTCAAAAATACGACTCTAGGTCATACTTCCCTTACTTATAAGGAGTAGTAAGATTTAGGCCTCGCTAAATATAAATTTAAAACAGTACCCTCTCCCACGAGTGGCTGATCCTGGCGAGCCGCGGCCTAACGACACCGCGCAATTAAAAACCGTCCGTTTCGGCCATATCAGGAGAGTTACTAGTTTTTGGCACCCCTGCCGGGGAACTGGTATCAGGCAATACTGCTCTCTTCAAACTTATTCATAAACATTTAGTGGTGTCTAAGAAAGACAATTATACACAGACTTGGTTATTGGATTTTCCGAACAGTCGCCAATTATATTGGGACCAAAAGGATCCTGCCTCTCCGTAGTCGGCCTGGCCACTTGGTTATTTGAATAGTTCGTGCGGAGCTCTGTCACCGAAATACCAGGGAATCAGTAGCCAGAACCAAAAACATATTCCACCGTAGGATAGTTAGTTAATTATTTAAAGAACTTTAGATTACTCTAGATTACCTTAGATTAGATTACCTTAGACTACCTTAGATTAGATTACCTTAGATTAACTTAGGTTACAATTAGATCAAATTAGACTACCGTAGAATTAAATTAGTTTAGTTTAGCTTATTATAATTTAGCTTATCTGCGAAAAATTAAAAACAAAAAGGCATACCCAGTGTATGACCCAAACCCGATCTAGACCAGGGCCGTTGTTATTCGTACCTGATCCAGACGCAATAATCTCTAATGCACGCAAGGAAGCACGAATCAGAAACCAAATGGCGTTACGCGTTACTTTAGCAGAAAATACCAAACCCTCGATTGAAGGTCGAGGAGGACCAATCAGATTTCCAGAGATTCAAGGACACTCGTTTTAGTTAAAACATCACATCATCCAGCTCATTCAGAATAGTTGTCAGTTTCATGGATTACCGAATGACGATCCTAATTCTCACCTTGATAAATTCACATCTCTTTCGAACTCCTACAAACAGCCAGGGATAGGACAAGATATAGTCCGGCTATACCTGTTCCCCTATTCTCTCACTCATCATGCTCAAACATAGTTCGAAGGACTGGAAAAAGATTCCATCACGTCATGGACGGAGATGGCTACTAAATTCCTAACCAAATATTTCCCCCCTTCTAAACAAACCAAGCTGAAGAATGACATCATTAACTTCAAATAAAGTTATGATGAATCACTTTACACTGCATGGGAGCGTTTTAAAACCCTGCTGAAGAAATGCCCTAATCACCAGCTAGAACGGTCAGCCCAAATCTGCACCTTCTACAATGGTCTTACGGTAAATCATAGGACGGCGATCGATGCAGCACCTCAAGGGAATCTGATGAACCAAACCACAGACGAAGAATGGGAATTGCTCGAAAACATGACTATGCATCATCATGACTGGAACAGTGGTGAAACAACTTCATCATCTGCCCCACTCTCTGCACTTAACAGTCAAACAGAGGCCATCAAATCCCTCACGGATAAGATGGAATCTCTTGCTAAACAACTCGGAGAATTGAAGACGCAGCCGCAGCAGGTTAACCAAGCTCAGGCTTGTGTTAATTGTACCAACCCGCAATCTACTGAAGATTATCAAGTTGAGTACAAAAACCACGACGGTTCAGTCTGTTACGTCCAATACCCAGCTCGTCCACCAAATCCCGGATTCAATCAACCACCTAGGGTTAATCAATTTCAGTGAAGCAATCAACCTTTCCGCTATCGTTATCCACCTTACCCAGCCCAACAATATCAATTGACCTACGATCAACCACTTCCACTCACTGGTCCCCCAGCTGAGGAAAATTCCCCTACCACCCAGATTACAAAAGCAGCTAACCCACTCTCGGAGCTGATGATCAGTTAACTCAATTCATCCAAGGACAACAATAGCTAAATCAGAGAACTGCAGCCAGACAAGATCAGACGGAGATACTAATTAGAAATCAATTGGCTCTGCTCAAAAGTTTGGAAATGCAGCTCGGACAGTTATCACAACGCCTTGAAACCCGACCGCAGGGAAGATTGCCAAGTAATACTATCCAAAATCCCCACATAGAAGAGGCAAAGCAAATAGATTCCGTAATCCCATAGGAAGAACCACGGAGAAGGTCAACTAGGCTCAAGAACAAATCGACATATACTCAGAAGCTGACCCCTGAAACTCCAGTTCGCGTACCTTATCCTGGAAGGCTACAAGGAGAACCATCCAAGCTTAATTCCTTCAAACTGGATGGCAGATTCCTGGACACCATGTCCAAAGTTTCCAACCAGAAGAAATACATCCGAAGGCTTCTTTCTACAAAGGAGAGGATACCAGACTCTAACAAAATTCCACTGAGTAAAGAATGCTCTGCATTACCCAGAAACTCTCCACCACCTAAGCTAGGAGATACGGGCCGATTCGTTTTTGTAGCGACCCCGACAAATCGTCAAGTGACGGCGTCGGCTACGTGGGTCCCATTACCTGATTATAAGTCTTTAAGATAACGTTTGACCAAAATATGTCGCCTTCATTTCAAAATAAAGATTGTTTCAAAGTTTACAAGAATTGTTCAACCAAAAGTTAAGTTACAACGTTATAAGTACGATTGAAATCTAGGCGACACGGTTTAAAGTAAAGTCAAAAGACGCTCCATGAAAAGCATGTATACTCGACATCCAATGCAAGTATCAAATAATGAGCGGAAGCATGTATCACATATCGTGCAAGACCTGAGAAAAACATAGAAATCTGTCAACGAAAACGTTGGTGAAATCATAGGTTTAGTAAGTAAATTGTATTGAACCACAAGGTTCTTTAAGAATTGCTCAACCAGAATCGTTCACATTCCAAAATAGTATTTGTATCACGAGCACCCAATTATCAAGGCTTAACCGAATCTTCCCTCTGAATTTTGAATTTAGTGTTAGAACTTACACTATACATTGTTGAAATTATATTTCATTCACTAACGGTAGCGAACCGTCTGAATGAGGGTTTGTTAAACCCGTATGGCCACACAACATAATTACACGCTTACACTTACACCCTGCAAGTGGAACTAATGATAATTGGATTGAGGACTTTTGTTCAAACTCGTATGCATCTTTGTATTCGTATTTGTTCACAATGTAAAAGCATGAAAAGTAAATAAGTATGAAATGTATGTGTTTCTCAGCCCACGATGTAAAGAATAAAAGTGATTGAAAAAGTGGGACTATGATCTCACCTCGAGTGCACGAGTATAAAGGTACTTCAACAAGTAAACGTGTGCATGAAAGTTGCTTAGCCTTGACCTAAACAAGTAAGTTATATCAATTAACCGGTTACGACACAAGGTCGGGTGAAATGTGTTCAATTAGTCCTATGGCTCAATACGACTCGATTAAATATAGCATGTGAATCACGTTGTCAAGTTTCATACAAGAAACAAGTATAAAAACATGTTAGAACGATTGCACAATTATTGGGTTAAGTTTGATTAGAAGTCAACTTGGTCGGGTCAAAGTCAACAGAAAAGTCAACGGGGTCGGGTTGGATATCCGACAATTTTTCTAAGTTATATAATCATATATGAGCATGTTGGCCAAGTTTCATGTTAATCGGAGGTCCGTAGCATAGCAAACATTTTCATGTCAAATGACCAAAGCAAACAGCCAGTTTTAGCCAAATGGGACGGCGTCCCAAATGGCTAGACGGCGTCCCGGTTTTAAGGTTGGGACGGCGTCCCGAGAAGCTAGACGGCGTCCCGGTTCAAAAGGTGGGATGGCGTCCCAAGTATCTGGACGGCGTCCTGATCTTTTCCCAGGCCCTGTTTGCTGTATTCCTCAAATGGACGAACCAAAACACAAACAATCACATTTTATGATCCGCAAACAATTAGAACATGTATTTTATATCATCGGAAAGCTCTTTCGACAAAGAACGCAACTAAGCACTTTTCATCAAGCAAAAACATCATATACTATAACCGAAATCCCGTCAAGTGATCAATAGAGGTTTATTTTCAAGTTTCAAGTTTATCAATTGAAATTTAAGTTTCGGGAATCCAATTTATACATATGATATGCCGTTTTGAAGGTAATGAAACATGTAACACAACTAAACACTTATCAATAACATTAACAAGCATTCAACGCATCAAAAGTTCGTTCTAAGAGTTGTCAACCCTAACCAAAAGTTCACAAAATCAATAATCGCGTTTATGAAGTTTCTTAAATCAATCTATACATCAAAATGAAGCTAATGATACTAGGAACACAATTAGAACATGAACTTTTAACATCTAACAACATATGATCATCCAAAATTCAAGAACAACACACCAAAATTCAAGTTCATGCTAGTTACACTAAAACAACGAGATCGAGCATACAAATTATATACACGACATCACAATGAGCCATAGACACTAACTAACACCATTTCAAGTCAAAAACACGAATTTAGAGAAATCTAGAGTTTTAGAAATGTTACCCAAACGAGATGAAGTTAGTATCAAATTGTAGAGGATGAAGAGAGGATTCCAAATATGTAATTTGTTTTGTTGTAAGCCTCCTAGATCGAATTTAGATGATGAATGATTGAATTGGGTGTTTGTGTGTGTTCTTGCTAGAGAGAAAGAGAGAGAGAGGGAGATGGTTGAATGGTGGTGATTGGGGTGGACTAGGTGACCTAGTCAACTAGTTTGCCCCGTGTCAATTTTAGTCCCTCGAGTTTGTAGTCGGGTGCGGAAAATACCTAAACGGAATATTTTAAAACGCGTATTAAAATCCGATAACGAGAATATTTAGAATGTTAGCTAACGGAGGTTACGAATCTAGATACGAGGAATATTATCTAAAAAGAAAAAGACGGCGTTAAAAAAATAATTTAACGGAAAAATGCGGGATGTTACATTATCCACACCTCAAAAGAAATTTCGTCCCGAAATTTAGTTGGAAGTAGTAGTCGATATCTCTTACTCGAGACTTAGAGTAGTAACTCTACGAATGAGTGAAGGTACTTTCTTGGACATTCCACGAATCCGGATAGTCGGGGTGTTACGTTGTATTGAGGTTCGATTTCACGATCCATGATTTCAACCAGTTTTCCCATGAAGAGGAGTTTGTCATCAATAGTTGGTGCATCTAAAGGATTGCACATTCCTGTTCCGCATGACACGTTTCTAAGTTTGTTACACGAAATGTAGGATAAACGGAAACTTAATTGAGTCGGCAGTTCTAAACGGTAGGGAGCGGTTCCAATACGCCCCAAAGTTTCAAAAGGTTAAATATTGCGAATATAACCCTCCTCGATTTCCCAAAATGGATTACAACTTTCCAAGGTGCGGTTTCTCAATATTACGCGGTTACACACTGGGATTTGTGAGGTTTTCATCTAAGTTTGGTATGACTCTTTTGGCGACTACGGGTCGTCTCGAGCCCTTCTCGGACTTGAATGATCTCAATTGTTGTTTCCTGATGTAGTTCAGATTTCGGTGTTTGTTTGCCACATGCGTTGGTCCAACGAATAGGGGTATGACATTTGCGATCATATAGGGTTTCGGAAGTGCGGCGTTAGTACAAGAACGGTAACTATCGTAGTATGAGGGATCAACTAAAAGCGATAATGCGAGTTTGAAACATGTCCTTCCAGGATGTAAATCGTTCGTTTGCTCGGTTCGTCGGTTTGTGAGAGATACACGGTACATGTGTCTAAGCGGGTTCCCAAGGTCTCTTGTAATGCTAGAAGTGAAACGAGTATTTCGATACAGGATACTTGACAAAGATACACCGTGTTGGAATAGAATCTCTTAAGATACGTTTGAACAAGTCAGTTAGGGTTCGAAAAATGTTCGTTAGGACTATTCACCCTCGTGGCGAATACTAATGTATTATGAGGAGTTTCTCTATCCATGGAGAAATGTTACAAGGAGTTTCCTTAACGGAAATGCGAGCGATGAGGATAGGAGTGAAATGAGGACTTTGAATAGGATGAGCTTACATCTCGAGGTTGCCATAACGTGCCTCTAGTTGTAAAAAAAAAATGAAGCCTGAAAGAGAAACGAGATAGTACACGTAATTGTATAGTTCGGGGTTGAATAATGGTTGGACGATTATCAGCAACGCAAGGGCGTTAAGTCAAAGAAGAGTGAAGTATCGTTGGATTGTGTTATCTTAAATTCCAGTAATATCAGACAGTAACGGTGAAATAACAGAGGTATGTGTGTGGTACGTGATGACGAGAAAGTTGATCGGATCTACAGTTTAATATTCGAATTCTTCGTGCAAAATAACGAATTTTAGTTACGTAAATTTTGAGTCGAGAGAGTATGCCTTTCGGCGTTCATGTAGAAATATTTCCATGTTTGAGTTCCATCTGTTGCTATACGATTTTAACTAGAAATGTTGGTGTGAAGAATCACGCTCAAGGTTCGATCGCGGAGAGATTAAAGTCGTGTAATACGAGAAAAGTCAGAAATGAATCTTCGGTAACAACCGGTGAGATCTAAGATTTTTACGAATACAAGTCTGAGTTGGGAGAGTTTCCTGATTACATGTGGCTTGATTTCGAGATTGATTGTAATGCCTCGACCATTAACATCATGGTCTAGAAAATTGGACTTCGTTCAACAGAAATTCTCACTCGGAGAATTTGGTATAAAGTTGCTCTTTTCTCAAAAGTTCGAGCGTAAGATGGTGATGTTGTTCGTTTTCCTTCTTTACTTAAATAAGTTAAGACGTCATCTATAAATACGATAACAGATTTGTCTAGATAAGTTTGCATACGTGGTTTAGGAGGTTTATGGATACGGACAAGCCTTGGATAAATCGAATGGTACTAAGAGAGATTTACAACTAACGTTGCGAGTTCGGAAAAGACTCAGGAGACATCGTCTCACTTAACCCCCAATTGATGATAACCGGAACGGAGGTCGATTTGGAAACTACGGGATTCGTGCAAATAATCATGAGGTAATGGATACGAGGGAGAGGGTATCGGTTTCCAACCGAAAATTACTCAGTTCACAATAATCTATACAAGACGATGGGGAAACATTTTTTTTTTTTTTTTTTTTTTTTAACGAATATGTTCCGAGCTCCCTAGTTCTATAGGTGTCAAGTCAAAAGTCTTAATGTATATCCTCCAATAAAATTTATAGGCACACAATATTTTTCCGTTGGTCACTTAAATCGTCTAAGTAGTATCTAGGGGAAAAAGTGGAATGTAAAGAGCACGAGTCAAAGACTTGTTTATAAAATGTCTAACGGTAACCGAATCGAATAAACATGAAACGTGAGAATTTCGAGAAGAAACATACCCGTGACTAGTCCATCGTTGTCTCGGGCATCCTAGGCGTTGATGTTGAAAGTTTAACGGCGTGCGTTGGGGTTGATTTTCTTATTTGGGCACGCACTCCTAAAATGACCCGGTTGGCCACATTCAAAACAAACACCCGTCTTGGGTGCATTGTGCTCCTTTTGGGCGACGGGAGCGGTATTCCTACAATCGTGGGCTACATGGCCACTTCTTTGACACTTCAAGCAAAATGGTTTGCCACATTCACCTAAATGATGTTTGTAGCACTCGTTACAATACGGTAGGTGTCCGGTATAACCTTTCTTGCCGTTGGGGATGAAGGGCTTCTTGGCGGGGTTGTTGTAATTGCTTGATTGGGGGGCTTCCCATTTTCTTTTGTTGTCACCCGACTTATCCTCGGCTTTACGTGCCGGCACTTCAATCTCGTCCACTGTTTCAATCAATTGGCGGGCCATATTCAAAGCCTCTTGGTGGTTAGCGGGTTTGGATGACATTACTCCTTGTTTGATGCTTTTGGGGAGACCATCCATGTAAAGTTCAACCCTTAAAGATTCGGGGTTCACAAGATTTGGGCACATCAAAGCAAGTTCGGAGAATCGTTGATTATAGGCCTTAAGGTCGTTCCCGACCGCTTTCAGAGCTCTTAGTTCTTGTTCGAGCCTTCGGGTTTCTTCGCGAGGAAAATATTCGGTGATCATCTTTCCTCTTAAGTCGGCCCAAGAGAGAGCGTGGGCTTCGTGGATACCCACCGATTGTACATACGAATTCCACCATGTGAGAGCGATACCGGCGAAGGTGTGAGTGGAATATCTAACCTTGTCTTGGTCTCGACAACCGCTTATGCTAAAGACGGCTTCCGTTTGCTCAAACCATCGGGTGAGCACAACCGGTCCCCCGGTTCCATCGAAAGTGTGAGGTTTGCACCCTATGAAATTCTTATAGGAGCATCCTTCGTTGGAATTTCTGGCTCCATTGTTGTTGTTATGATGATTGTTGTTATTGTTGTTGTTGGAGGAGTGACCGGCCATGGCCGCATCCATGGCAGTGGCTATCATACGTTGGAGGGCTTGTTCGGGAGTTTCGGGAGGAGCGCGTCGACGAGCCATTGTTCCTTCATGACACAAGAATATCGTTGGTTAGTATTTTCAACAATACTAACCGGAGTATGGATTAAGGATAGAGAGAAAATTTTCCTTGACTCGCCCTAAATTCTTTATGTCATAATGTCGGAACGTCCATGTGAATCACCGTAATATAATCCCGGAAATTATATTACCCTGATTCTCATGTGCATTTAACATTACTTCATAAAGTCAAGGTGGCGCATCAACAAAATTTATCAACGTAAGATCAAGATCGAATACGAGTTAGATATGATAGAAGAGTTCGAGTATAAATGCACAAATAGTCAAGTAATTCCTACTTCAGTCTATATGCCGGTTGTAGTCTAGATTCACCTATGTACCTTATGACTCGGGGTGGACACAAATGAACTCTAAATCCCTACAACCAAGGCTCTGATACCACCTGTAGCGACCCCGACAAATCGTCAAGTGACGGCGTCGGCTACGTGGGTCCCATTACCTGATTATAAGTCTTTAAGATAACGTTTGACCAAAATATGTCGCCTTCATTTCAAAATAAAGATTGTTTCAAAGTTTACAAGAATTGTTCAACCAAAAGTTAAGTTACAACGTTATAAGTACGATTGAAATCTAGGCGACACGGTTTAAAGTAAAGTCAAAAGACGCTCCATGAAAAGCATGTATACTCGACATCCAATGCAAGTATCAAATAATGAGCGGAAGCATGTATCACATATCGTGCAAGACCTGAGAAAAACATAGAAATCTGTCAACGAAAACGTTGGTGAAATCATAGGTTTAGTAAGTAAATTGTATTGAACCACAAGGTTCTTTAAGAATTGCTCAACCAGAATCGTTCACATTCCAAAATAGTATTTGTATCACGAGCACCCAATTATCAAGGCTTAACCGAATCTTCCCTCTGAATTTTGAATTTAGTGTTAGAACTTACACTATACATTGTTGAAATTATATTTCATTCACTAACGGTAGCGAACCGTCTGAATGAGGGTTTGTTAAACCCGTATGGCCACACAACATAATTACACGCTTACACTTACACCCTGCAAGTGGAACTAATGATAATTGGATTGAGGACTTTTGTTCAAACTCGTATGCATCTTTGTATTCGTATTTGTTCACAATGTAAAAGCATGAAAAGTAAATAAGTATGAAATGTATGTGTTTCTCAGCCCACGATGTAAAGAATAAAAGTGATTGAAAAAGTGGGACTATGATCTCACCTCGAGTGCACGAGTATAAAGGTACTTCAACAAGTAAACGTGTGCATGAAAGTTGCTTAGCCTTGACCTAAACAAGTAAGTTATATCAATTAACCGGTTACGACACAAGGTCGGGTGAAATGTGTTCAATTAGTCCTATGGCTCAATACGACTCGATTAAATATAGCATGTGAATCACGTTGTCAAGTTTCATACAAGAAACAAGTATAAAAACATGTTAGAACGATTGCACAATTATTGGGTTAAGTTTGATTAGAAGTCAACTTGGTCGGGTCAAAGTCAACAGAAAAGTCAACGGGGTCGGGTTGGATATCCGACAATTTTTCTAAGTTATATAATCATATATGAGCATGTTGGCCAAGTTTCATGTTAATCGGAGGTCCGTAGCATAGCAAACATTTTCATGTCAAATGACCAAAGCAAACAGCCAGTTTTAGCCAAATGGGACGGCGTCCCAAATGGCTAGACGGCGTCCCGGTTTTAAGGTTGGGACGGCGTCCCGAGAAGCTAGACGGCGTCCCGGTTCAAAAGGTGGGACGGCGTCCCAAGTATCTGGACGGCGTCCTGATCTTTTCCCAGGCCCTGTTTGCTGTATTCCTCAAATGGACGAACCAAAACACAAACAATCACATTTTATGATCCGCAAACAATTAGAACATGTATTTTATATCATCGGAAAGCTCTTTCGACAAAGAACGCAACTAAGCACTTTTCATCAAGCAAAAACATCATATACTATAACCGAAATCCCGTCAAGTGATCAATAGAGGTTTATTTTCAAGTTTCAAGTTTATCAATTGAAATTTAAGTTTCGGGAATCCAATTTATACATATGATATGCCGTTTTGAAGGTAATGAAACATGTAACACAACTAAACACTTATCAATAACATTAACAAGCATTCAACGCATCAAAAGTTCGTTCTAAGAGTTGTCAACCCTAACCAAAAGTTCACAAAATCAATAATCGCGTTTATGAAGTTTCTTAAATCAATCTATACATCAAAATGAAGCTAATGATACTAGGAACACAATTAGAACATGAACTTTTAACATCTAACAACATATGATCATCCAAAATTCAAGAACAACACACCAAAATTCAAGTTCATGCTAGTTACACTAAAACAACGAGATCGAGCATACAAATTATATACACGACATCACAATGAGCCATAGACACTAACTAACACCATTTCAAGTCAAAAACACGAATTTAGAGAAATCTAGAGTTTTAGAAATGTTACCCAAACGAGATGAAGTTAGTATCAAATTGTAGAGGATGAAGAGAGGATTCCAAATATGTAATTTGTTTTGTTGTAAGCCTCCTAGATCGAATTTAGATGATGAATGATTGAATTGGGTGTTTGTGTGTGTTCTTGCTAGAGAGAAAGAGAGAGAGAGGGAGATGGTTGAATGGTGGTGATTGGGGTGGACTAGGTGACCTAGTCAACTAGTTTGCCCCGTGTCAATTTTAGTCCCTCGAGTTTGTAGTCGGGTGCGGAAAATACCTAAACGGAATATTTTAAAACGCGTATTAAAATCCGATAACGAGAATATTTAGAATGTTAGCTAACGGAGGTTACGAATCTAGATACGAGGAATATTATCTAAAAAGAAAAAGACGGCGTTAAAAAAATAATTTAACGGAAAAATGCGGGATGTTACAGTTTTCCCGTGTTCAATCTACCAATCTGGAACCATTCATGCGCTAGCAGATTTAGGAGCAAGTATCAACCTAATCCCCTACTCTCTCTACAAGAGATTAGAGTTAGGAGACTTGTCACCAACCAAAATGACAATCCAACTTGCCGATCATACAATTCGGTATCCTAAGGGCATAGTTGAGAACGTCTTGGTAAAAGTCGACAAATTCTTATACCCTACGGATTTTGTAGTAATGGATATCAAGGAAGACCTACACACCCCAGTAGTGTTAGGAAGGCCTTTTATGAATACGGCTAGGACTGTCATTGATGTGTACAATCAAATCTTGATCTTACGATCACATGGGGAGAGCGTTACCTTCAAAATTGACCGACCAACCGATCTTTCTGGACAGGCAGAGATGTTTGCTATTTTCACCAGACGGATCACTTCCGATGACGAGTCTTTACCACCAGCCGACGATGTCGAGATGGGTGTCGAATCATAGTCTGTAAACGACCCAGAAAAGGAAGAAGAGGATCCTAGCGAAGAAATAGAGGAAGAGGAGGAATCTGAGGAGGAAGAGGAAATGGAAGACGTAAAAGAAACTGCGACAATACCCGTTCCAAGCACTGAGCGTCATGAAGAAATAATGAGGCTTGAGACGGAAGATCACAGTTTAATCATTCGCTTCAAGAAGAATACCGACAAGGCTGAGGTTAAGGATATAGAAATTGATCCTGTAAGTATCAAAGTGGAGAATCAGAATACTGAAGAAACCCGTTCATCAGACGCATCCTCAGAGGAACCAGATACCGATGATGACGAGGAAGAGCAACATGAAGACATTCTGAATAACTCACACTCTCCAACCGAACCAGATCAAGGGGAGCCGGACTCTTCTTCAGATCGAATTCTGGTTATATCCACACATGCAGACATGATCACCTTCATCAATGATACCGATGATTTTGAAGACATTCTCGAAGCCATCCGAAAGTCAACCATTGATTTTTCGTTACGCTTAACAGAACGAATTATGGCTATCAGAGAAGAACACCACCTCTATCTCCGAAGAGAAGACAATGATGTTGAAATCCTAGAAGAACGCATTCAAGACTTTATCAATTCTCTTCACGATCATATCTATCACGAAGAAAGGCAACGAGAACATAATTCAGTGGTTCGCACTAATCTCGAAACAAGATTCTGTCGAGATCAGAAGATCATTTACTCTAGGGTTTATAACGCCTTAGCCGGATCTGCACTTCCGTTCTCACGAAACTAACGAGCACTATTGACTCGCATCCGGAAGCATATGGATCTTTCCACCGGACGCCCGACTTATCACTCTGATTTACAAATGGTCGAGGATATTCACAGTCTTTTCGCTCTTCTGGATAGAGATGATTTCGAAAGCACACCAGACAGACTAGTGATTTACGTAACAATTGATCACCACGCTGATCTGATTATCAAAGAGTTACAAGACGCTGTTATGGAGGAAGCAAGGCGAAACAATCCGTTCTCTCATCTTGAACCAGATCGAGTCAACATTGCCACCTATGTTACGAAGCAGCTATCACGTATCTTCCACGAGTCCACAGATCCTAGTTTCACATTTAAAGCTGGATGTCGGGAGATATACTCAAAGACGGTGAAATTAATACTCGGATCAGGATTGCTGTTCACTTCTTTCCAGCTTCGTCTCTTAACTAATCTGTGCAAAGCAACCGACTCCTACTGTGGAGATCACCGTTCTGAAGACTTCGAAATTCTAAAGATACAGTTTCTTACATTATTTGAAGACTTCCGAAATGAGCATCCCATCACAGAAATCATCAACACCAGCACTGCTTCTATGATTGACATTCATGGGTCAACCAGCAGGGCTGTGGATCATATTCTCATCGGACTTCAAGACTTATCAAGAGCCGAAACTGCGCACTACTTATCTTTTAGAAGATCTTCAAGAGAAGTACCGGACCTGTTACCACTATTGGTCCGACACTTTCTCAGGAGTTATCCACCAAGACTCACATTCCCCCGAGAAGACCAAGATCACAACCATCAACGAGGAATGTTTGCTTTTTGAAGCATCACTACGGTCGAGCCAACGACCTTAAACAAAAGCGCTTCTCGGGAGGCAACCCGTGCAATAAAGTAGAGTAGAAGAATAAAGGATGACAAATGAGCCGATAAAGAAGCAAGGAAACCAGCAGCATCTGCTAGGGGTATTTCTTTCTTTTCGCTACTAGCTCAAGATTCAAACTATGCCACATCCTAGCTTTCACTAAGTGTGGGATAACACTCAACTAAAACACTAGACAAATACTTCTAAATCTTCAACTTAAACTCCTAAGTGTGGGATACACTAGGAACATTGAGAACAATGTTCGTCTAAGTCTGGGATGTTGGTATCTTTTTATGCTGTATTATAATAAACCATTACGAAGATTCCAAGTCCTTAAGCCAAATTTCAAAATTTTTTGCAAAAAGAAACCCTTTTCGAAAGAGTATTTTTGAAAACCTAAAACGTTTGTCAATAAAAATAAGGCTTAAGTAGGGTGAAAATTGAAATGTCCCGTTCTTATTGATTAAAAACATTCCATATTAATTGATTTTGTTGCGAGGTTTTGACCTCTATATGAGACGTTTTTCAAAGACTGCATTCATTTTTAAAACAAACCATAACCTTTATTTCATCAATAAAGGTTTAAAAAGCTTTACGTAGATTATCAAATAATGATAATCTAAAATATCCTGTTTACACACGACCATTACATAATGGTTTACAATACAAATATGTTACAACAAAATAAGTTTCTTGAATGCAGTTTTTACACAATATCATACAAGCATGGACTCCAAATCTCGTCCTTATTTAAGTATGCGACAGCGGAAGCTCTTAATAATCACCTGAGAATAAACATGCTTAAAACGTCAACAAAAATGTTGGTGAGTTATAGGTTTAACCTATATATATCAAATCATAATAATAGACCACAAGATTTCATATTTCAATACACATCCCATACATAGAGATAAAAATCATTCATATGGTGAACACCTGGTAACCGACATTAACAAGATGCATATATAAGAATATCCCCATCATTCCGGGACACCCTTCGGATATGATATAAATTTCGAAGTACTAAAGCATCCGGTACTTTGGATGGGGTTTGTTAGGCCCAATAGATCTATCTTTAGGATTCGCGTCAATTAGGGTGTCTGTTCCCTAATTTTTAGATTACCAGACTTAATAAAAAGGGTCATATTCGATTTCGATAATTCAACCATAGAATGTAGTTTCACGTACTTGTGTCTATTTTGTAAATCATTTATAAAACCTGCATGTATTCTCATCCCAAAAATATTAGATTTTAAAAGTGGGACTATAACTCACTTTCACAGATTTTTACTTCGTCGGGAAGTAAGACTTGGCCACTGATTGATTCACGAACCTATAACAATATATACATATATATCAAAGTATGTTCAAAATATATTTACAACACTTTTAATATATTTTGATGTTTTAAGTTTATTAAGTCAGCTGTCCTCGTTAGTAACCTACAACTAGTTGTCCACAGTTAGATGTACAGAAATAAATCGATAAATATTATCTTGAATCAATCCACGACCCAGTGTATACGTATCTCAGTATTGATCACAACTCAAACTATATATATTTTGGAATCAACCTCAACCCTGTATAGCTAACTCCAACATTCACATATAGAGTGTCTATGGTTGTTCCGAAATATATATAGATGTGTCGACATGATAGGTCGAAACATTGTATACGTGTCTATGGTATCTCAAGATTACATAATATACAATACAAGTTGATTAAGTTATGGTTGGAATAGATTTGTTACCAATTTTCACGTAGCTAAAATGAGAAAAATTATCCAATCTTGTTTTACCCATAACTTCTTCATTTTAAATCCGTTTTGAGTGAATCAAATTGCTATGGTTTCATATTGAACTCTATTTTATGAATCTAAACAGAAAAAGTATAGGTTTATAGTCAGAAAAATAAGTTACAAGTTGTTTTTGTAAAGGTAGTCATTTCAGTCGAAAGAACGACGTGTAGATGACCATTTTAGAAAACATACTTCCACTTTGAGTTTATCCATAATTTTTGGATATAGTTTCATGTTCATAATAAAAATCATTTTCTCATAATAACAACTTTTAAATCAAAGTTTATCATGGTTTTTAATTAACTAACCCAAAACAGCCCGCGGTGTTACTACGACGGCGTAAATCCGGTTTTACGGTGTTTTTCGTGTTTCCAGGTTTTAAATCATTAAGTTAGCATATCATATAGATATAGAACATGTGTTTAGTTGATTTTAAAAGTCAAGTTAGAAGGATTAACTTTTGTTTGCGAACAAGTTTAGAATTAACTAAACTATGTTCTAGTGATTACAAGTTTAAACCTTCGAATAAGATAGCTTTATATGTATGAATCGAATGATGTTATGAACATCATTACTACCTTAAGTTCCTTGGATAAACCTACTGGAAAAGAGAAAAATGGATCTAGCTTCAACGGATCCTTGGATGGCTCAAAGTTCTTGAAGCAGAATCATGACACGAAAACAAGTTCAAGTAAGATCATCACTTGAAATAAGATTATTATAGTTATAGAAATTGAACCAAAGCTTGAATATGATTATTACCTTGTATTAGAATGATAACATACTGTAAGAAACAAAGATTTCTTGAGGTTGGATGATCACCTTACAAGATTGGAAGTGAGCTAGCAAACTTGAAAGTATTCTTGATTTTATGTAACTAGAACTTGTAGAATTTATGAAGAACACTTAGAACTTGAAGATAGAACTTGAGAGATATCAATTAGATGAAGAAAATTGAAGAATGAAAGTGTTTGTAGGTATTTTTGGTCGTTGGTGTATGGATTAGATATAAAGGATATGTAATTTTGTTTTCATGTAAATAAGTCATGAATGATTACTCATATTTTTGTAATTTTATGAGATATTTCTTGCTAGTTGCCAAATGATGGTTCCCACATGTGTTAGGTGACTCAAATGGGCTGCTAAGAGCTGATCATTGGAGTGTATATACCAATAGTACATACATCTAAAAGCTGTGTATTGTACGAGTACGAATACGGGTGCATACGAGTAGAATTGTTGATGAAACTGAACGAGGATGTAATTGTAAGCATTTTTGTTAAGTAGAAGTATTTTGATAAGTGTATTGAAGTCTTTCAAAAGTGTATAAATACATATTAAAACACTACATGTATATACATTTTAACTGAGTCGTTAAGTCATCGTTAGTCGTTACATGTAAGTGTTGTTTTGAAACCTTTAGGTTAACGATCTTGTTAAATGTTGTTAACCCAATGTTTATAATATCAAATGAGATTTTAAATTATTATATTATCATGATATTATCATGTATTAATATCTCTTAATATGATATATATACATTAAATGTCTTTACAATGATAATCGTTACATATATGTCTCGTTTAAAAATCATTAAGTTAGTAGTCTTGTTTTTACATATGTAGTTCATTGTTAATATACTTAATGATATGTTTACTTATCATAGTATCATGTTAACTATATATATATCCATATATATGTCATCATATAGTTTTTACAAGTTTTAACGTTCGTGAATCACCGGTCAACTTGGGTGGTCAATTGTCTATATGAAACATATTTCAATTCATCAAGTCTTAACAAGTTTGATTGCTTAACATGTTGGAAACATTTAATCATGTAAATATCAATCTCAATTAATATATATAAACATGGAAAAGTTCGGGTCACTACAGTACCTACCCGTTAAATAAATTTCGTCCCGAAATTTTAAGCTGTTGAAGGTGTTGACGAATCTTCTGGAAATAGATGCGGGTATTTCTTCTTCATCTGATCTTCACGCTCCCAGGTGAAATCGGGTCCTCTACGAGCATTCCATCGAACCTTAACAATTGGTATCTTGTTTTGCTTAAGTCTTTTAACCTCACGATCCATTATTTCGACGGGTTCTTCGATGAATTGAAGTTTTTCGTTGATTTGGATTTCATCTAACGGAATAGTGAGATCTTCTTTAGCAAAACATTTCTTCAAATTCGAGACGTGGAAAGTGTTATGTACAGCCACGAGTTATTGAGGTAACTCAAGTCGGTAAGCTACTGGTCTGACACGATCAATAATCTTGAATGGTCCAATATACCTTGGATTTAATTTCCCTCGTTTACCAAATCGAACAACGCCTTTCCAAGGTGAAACTTTAAGCATGATCATCTCTCCAATTTCAAATTCTATATCTTTTCTTTTAATGTCAGCGTAGCTCTTTTGTCGACTTTGGGCGGTTTTCAACCGTTGTTGAATTTGGATGATCTTCTCGGTAGTTTCTTGTATAATCTCTGGACCCGTAATCTGTCTATCCCCCACTTCATTCCAACAAATCGGAGACCTGCACTTTCTACCATAAAGTGCTTTAAATGGCGCCATCTCAATGCTTGAATGGTAGCTGTTGTTGTAGGAAAATTCTGCTAACGGTAGATGTCGATCCCAACTATTTCCGAAATCAATAACACATGCTCGTAGCATGTCTTCAAGAGTTTGTATTGTCCTTTCGCTCTGCCCATCAGTTTGTGGATGATAGGCAGTACTCATGTCTAGACGAGTTCCTAATGCTTGCTGTAATGTCTGCCAGAATCTTGAAATAAATCCGCCATCCCTATCAGAGATAATAGAGATTGGTATTCCATGTCAGGAGACGACTTCCTTCAAATACAGTCGTGCTAACTTCTCCATCTTGTCATCTTCTCTTATTGGCAGGAAGTGTGCTGATTTGGTGAGACGATCAACTATTACCCAAATAGTATCAAAATCACTTGCAGTCCTTGGCAATTTAGTGATGAAATCCATGGTAATGTTTTCCCATTTCCATTCCGGGATTTCGGGTTGTTGAAGTAGACCTGATGGTTTCTGATGCTCAGCTTTGACCTTAGAACACGTCAAACATTCTCCTACGTATTTAGCAACATCGGCTTTCATACCCGGCCACCAAAAATGTTTCTTGAGATCCTTGTACATCTTCCCCGTTCCAGGATGTAATGAGTATCTGGTTTTATGAGCTTCTCTAAGTACCATTTCTCTCATATCTCCAAATTTTGGTACCCAAATCCTTTCAGCCCTATACCGGGTTCCGTCTTCCCGAATATTAAGATGCTTCTCCGATCCTTTGGGTATTTCATCCTTTAAATTTCCCTCTTTTAAAACTCCTTGTTGCGCCTCCTTTATTTGAGTAGTAAGGTTATTATGAATCATTATATTCATAGATTTTACTCGAATGGGTTCTCTGTCCTTCCTGCTCAAGGCATCGGCTACCACATTTGCCTTCCCCGGGTGGTAACGAATCTCAAAGTCATAATCATTCAATAATTCAATCCACCTACGCTGCCTCATATTCAGTTGTTTCTGATTAAATATGTGTTGAAGACTTTTTTGGTCGGTATATATAATACTTTTGACCCCATATAAGTAGTGCCTCCAAGTCTTTAATGCAAAAACAACCGCGCCTAATTCCAAATCATGCGTCGTATAATTTTGTTCGTGAATCTTCAATTGTCTAGACGCATAAGCAATCACCTTTGTTCGTTGCATTAATACACAACCGAGACCTTGCTTTGATGCGTCACAATAAATCACAAAATCATCATTCCCTTCAGGCAATGACAATATAGGTGCTGTAGTTAGCTTTTTCTTCAATAACTGAAACGCTTTCTCTTGTTCATCATTCCATTCAAATTTCTTCCCTTTATGCGTTAATGCAGTCAAGGGTTTTACTATTCTGGAAAAGTCTTGGATGAACCTTCTGTAGTAACCAGCTAGTCCTAAAAACTGGCGTATGTGTTTCGGAGTTTTCGGGGTTTCCCACTTTTCAACAGTTTCTATCTTTGCCGGATCCACCTTAATACCTTCTTTGTTCACTATGTGACCGAGGAATTGAACTTCTTCCAACTAAAATGCACACTTTGAAAACTTAGCGTACAATTCTTCCTTCCTCAATACTTCTAACACCTTTCTCAAATGTTCACCGTGTTCTTGGTCATTCTTTGAGTAAATAAGTATGTCATCAATGAAAACAATGACAAACTTGTCAAGGTATGGTCCACACACTCGGTTCATAAGGTCCATGAACACAGCTGGTGCATTAGTTAAACCAAACAGCATGACCATAAACTCGTAATGACCGTAACATGTTCTGAAAGCAGTCTTTGGAATATCATCTTCTTTCACCCGCATTTGATGATACCCGGAACGTAAGTCAATCTTTGAATAAACAGACGAGCCTTGTAGTTGATCAAATAAGTCGTCGATTCTCGGTAGTGGGTAGCGGTTCTTGATGGTAAGTTTGTTCAACTCTCGGTAGTCGATACACAACCTGAATGTACCATCTTTCTTCTTGACAAACAAAACAGGAGCTCCCCACGGTGATGTGCTTGGTCGAATGAAACCACGCTCTAAAATTTCTTGTAATTGGCTTTGCAGTTCTTTCATCTCGCTGGGTGCGAGTCTGTAAGGAGCACGAGCTATTGGTGCAGCTCCTGGTACAAGATCTATTTGAAATTCAACGGATCGATGCGGGGGTAATCCCGGTAATTCTTTCGAAATACATCGGGAAATTCTTTTGCAATGGGAACATCATTGATGCTCTTTTCTTCAGTTTGTACTTTCTCGACGTGTGCTAGAACAGCGTAGCAACCTTTTCTTATTAGTTTTTGTGCCTTCAAATTACTAATAAGATGTAGCTTCGTGTTGCCCTTTTCTCCGTACACCATTAAGGGTTTTCCTTTTTCTCGTATAATGCGAATTGCATTTTTGTAACAAACGATCTCTGCTTTCACTTCTTTCAACCAGTCCATACCGATTATCACATCAAAACTCCCTAACTCTACTGGTATCAAATCAATCTTAAATGTTTCGCTAACCAGTTTAATTTCTCGATTCTGACATATATTATCTGCTGAAATTAATTTACCATTTGCTAATTCGAGTAAAAATTTACTATCCAAAGGCGTCAATGGACAACTTAATTTAGCACAAAAATCTCTACTCATATAGCTTCTATCCGCACCCGAATCAAATAAAACGTAAGCAGATTTATTGTCAATAAGAAACGTACCCGTAACAAGCTCCGAGTCTTCCTGTGCCTCTGCCGCATTAATATTGAAAACTCTTCCGCGGCCTTGTCCATTCGTGTTCTCCTGGTTCGGGCAATTTCTAATAATCTGTCCCGGTTTTCCACATTTATAACAAACTACATTGGCATAACTTGCTCCGACACTACTTGCCCCGCCATTACTTATTCTGACACCATTTGTTCCTTTCGTTCTATTAACCCCTGGTCCGTAGACCTCACACTTCGCCGCGCTATGACCATTTCTTTTACACTTGTTGCAAAATTTGGTGCAGAACCCCGAGTGATACTTTTCACACCTTTGGCATAGCTGCTTCTGATTGTTGTTGTTGTTGCGGTTATTATTGTTGTTGGGATGATTGTTGTAGTTGTTGTTGTTGTTGTTGTTGTTGTTGTTGTTGGGCCGTTTGTTGTAGTTGCGATTGATGTTGCGATTGTTGGGATAATTGTTGCGATTATTGTTGTAATTGCTGTTGTTGTTGTATTGGTGATTCTTATCACCGTTTTCCTCCCACTTTCTTTTGACTTTCTTCACATTGGCCTCTTCAGCAGTCTGTTCTTTAATTCTTTCTTCAATCTGGTTCACTAGTTTGTGAGCCATTCTACATTCCTGTTGTATGGAGGCGGGCTCGTGTGAACTTATATCTTCTTGGATTCTTTCCGGTAATCCTTTCACAAACGCGTCGATCTTCTCTTCCTCATCTTCGAATGCTCCCGGACACAATAGGCACAATTCTGTGAATCGTCTTTCGTACGTGGTAATATCAAATCCTTGGGTTCGTAACCCTCTAAGTTCTGTCTTGAGTTTATTGACCTCGGTTCTGGGACGGTACTTCTCGTTCATCAAGTGCTTGAATGCTGACCACGGTAGTGCGTACGCATCGTCTTGTCCCACTTGCTCTAGATAGGTATTCCACCATGTTAACGCAGAACCTGTGAAGGTATGTGTAGCGTACTTCACTTTGTCCTCTTCAGTACACTTACTTATGGCAAACACCGATTCGACCTTCTCGGTCCACCGTTTCAATCCGATCGGTCCTTCGGTTCCATCAAATTCCAAAGGTTTGCAGGCAGTGAATTCTTTGTAGGTGCATCCTACACGATTTTCTGTACTGCTAGATCCAAGGTTATTGTTGGTATGTAGCGCAGCCTGTACTGCGGCTATGTTTGAAGCTAGAAAAGTACGGAATTCCTCTTCATTCATATTCACGGTGTGTCGAGTAGTCGGTGCCATTTCCTTCAAAATAGTCAAATGGAACAAGTTAATCATACAGAATATTAAGAGTAGTTAATAGTATTTCGTAGCATAATATGAACTCATTTATAAAAGCTTTTTCTTCATATTAGCGTTTTATAAGTTTAAATTCGGGTAGTACCTACCCGTTAAGTTCATACTTAGTAGCTAATATACAATTCAACTACTACAATTCTATATGAAAAACTGATTATAATAATATTTCGCGTTCAAACTTTTACACAATATTTTACAAACTTACAATACCGCTTAATTTACATATAGCATGAAATATAGCACACATTAAATTTGATACAAGATGGTTGCGAAGATAATTCTAGCTAGTACACAAGTCATTCAGCAAAGGCAATAAAGACACGTAATTCATACGTCCAGAAACAAGTCATGCATTCTGGTTTTACTAGGATTACTTCCCATCCTTGGTCTTGTGGAACATAACTGTTATGGCCGTTGATAAGACAGCGTGTTGTAACGTCGTCAAAGGGACGAGGGTTACGTAATGTCCAACAGTCCCGTAACAATCTAAAAACCTCATTTCTTACCCCAATTACCGACTCCGTCACTTGTGGGAATGTTTTGTTTAATAGTTGTAGCCCGATGTTCTTGTTCTCACTTTGGTGAGAAGCGAACATTACTAATCCGTAAGCATAACATGCTTCTTTATGTTGCATGTTAGCCGCTTTTTCTAAATCACGAAGTCCAATATTCGGATATATTGAGTCAAAATAATTTCTTAACCCATTGCGTAAAATAGCATTTGGGTTCCCCGCAATATATGCGTCAAAGTAAACACATCGTAACTTATGAATTTCCCAATGTGATAACCCCCATCTTTCGAACGAAAGCCTTTTATAAACCAAGGCATTCTTGGAACGTTCTTCGAATGTCTTACAAACTGATCTTGCCTTAAATAGTTGTGCCGAAGAATTCTGACCGACTCTAGACAAGATTTCATCAATCATGTCTCCGGGTAGGTCTTTTAAAATATTGGGTTGTCTATCCATTTTGTGTTTTTATACTGTAAAATAGACAAGAGTTAGATTCATAAAAAAAAACTTATTAATACAAGCAATTTTTACATATATCATAAAGCATAAGCACACTATATTACATATATTACACCACACGAATACAACTATCTTATTCCGACTCGCTTGTTTCTTCTTCTTCGGTTTTGGTTCGTTTTGCCAAGTTTCTAGGGATACATGATGTTCCCCTAATACGAGCCGTCGTTTTCCACATTGGTTTAGAAAAACCTGGTGGTTTAGAGGTTCCCGGGTCATTGTTACAACTTAAGGACTTCGGGGGTTGACGATACATATAAAGTTCATCGGGGTTGGAATTAGATTTCTCTATTTTTACGCCCTTTCCCTTATTATTTTCTTTTGCCTTTTTAAATTCAGTTGGGGTAATTTCTATAACATCATCGGAATTCTCGTCGGAATCCGATTCATCGGAGAATTGGTAATCCTCCCAATATTTTGCTTCCTTGGCGGAAACACCATTGACCATAATTAACCTTGGTCGGTTGGTTGAGGATTTTCTTTTACTTAACCGTTTTATTATTTCCCCCACCGGTTCTATTTCTTCATCCGGTTCCGATTCTTCTTCCGGTTCCGATTCTTCTTCCGATTCCGACTCTTCTTCCGGTTCCTCTTCGGGAACTTGTGAATCATTCCACGAATCATTCCAATTTACATTTGACTCTTCATTATTATTAGGTGAGTCAATGGGACTTGTTCTAGAGGTAGACATCTATCACATAATATCAAACGCGTTAAGAGATTAATATATCACATAATATTCTCATGTTAAAAATATATAGTTTCCAACAAAATTTGTTAAGCAATCATTTTTCAAGTAAACACGGTCGAAGTCCAGACTCACTAATGCATCCTAACAAACTCAATAAGACACACTAATGCAAAATTCTGGTTCTCTAAGACCAACGCTCGGATACCAACTGAAATGTCCCGTTCTTATTGATTAAAAACGTTCCATATTAATTGATTTTGTTGCGAGGTTTTGACCTCTATATGAGACGTTTTTCAAAGACTGCATTCATTTTTAAAACAAACCATAACCTTTATTTCATCAATAAAGGTTTAAAAAGCTTTACGTAGATTATTAAATAATGATAATCTAAAATCTCCTGTTTACACACGACCATTACATAATGGTTTACAATACAAATATGTTACAACAAAATAAGTTTCTTGAATGCAGTTTTTACACAATATCATACAAGCATGGACTCTAAATCTCGTCCTTATTTAAGTATGCGACAGCGGAAGCTCTTAATAATCACCTGAGAATAAACATGCTTAAAACGTCAACAAAAATGTTGGTGAGTTATAGGTTTAACCTATATATATCAAATCATAATAATAGACCACAAGATTTCATATTTCAATTCCAATCCCATACATAGAGATAAAAATCATTCATATGGTGAACACCTGGTAACCGACATTAACAAGATGCATATATAAGAATATCCCCATCATTCCGGGACACCCTTCGGATATGATATAAATTTCGAAGTACTAAAGCATCCGGTACTTTGGATGGGGTTTGTTAGGCCCAATAGATCTATCTTTAGGATTCGCGTCAATTAGGGTGTCTGTTCCCTAATTTTTAGATTACCAGACTTAATAAAAAGGGGCATATTCGATTTCGATAATTCAACCATAGAATGTAGTTTCACGTACTTGTGTCTATTTTGTAAATCATTTATAAAACCTGCATGTATTCTCATCCCAAAAATATTAGATTTTAAAAGTGGGACTATAACTCACTTTCACAGATTTTTACTTCGTCGGGAAGTAAGACTTGGCTACTGGTTGATTCACGAACCTATAACAATATATACATATATATCAAAGTATGTTCAAAATATATTTACAACACTTTTAATATATTTTGATGTTTTAAGTTTATTAAGTCAGCTGTCCTCGTTAGTAACCTACAACTAGTTGTCCACAGTTAGATGTACAGAAATAAATCGATAAATATTATCTTGAATCAATCCACGACCCAGTGTATACGTATCTCAGTATTGATCACAACTCAAACTATATATATTTTGGAATCAACCTCAACCCTGTATAGCTAACTCCAACATTCACATATAGAGTGTCTATGGTTGTTCCGAAATATATATAGATGTGTCGACATGATAGGTCGAAACATTGTATACGTGTCTATGGTATCTCAAGATTACATAATATACAATACAAGTTGATTAAGTTATGGTTGGAATAGATTTGTTACCAATTTTCACGTAGCTAAAATGAGAAAAATTATCCAATCTTGTTTTACCCATAACTTCTTCATTTTAAATCCGTTTTGAGTGAATCAAATTGCTATGGTTTCATATTGAACTATATTTTATGAAAAAAGTATAGGTTTATAGTCGGAAAAATAAGTTACAAGTCATTTTTGTAAAGGTAGTCATTTCAGTCGAAAGAACGACGTCTAGATGACCATTTTAGAAAACATACTTCCACTTTGAGTTTAACCATAATTTTTGGATATAGTTTCATGTTCATAATAAAAATCATTTTCTCATAATAACAACTTTTAAATCAAAGTTTATCATGGTTTTTAATTAACTAACCCAAAACAGCCCGCGGTGTTACTACGACGGCGTAAATCCGGTTTTACGGTGTTTTTCGTGTTTCCAGGTTTTAAATCATTAAGTTAGCATATCATATAGATATAGAACATGTGTTTAGTTGATTTTAAAAGTCAAGTTAGAAGGATTAACTTTTGTTTGCGAACAAGTTTAGAATTAACTAAACTATGTTCTAGTGATTACAAGTTTAAACCTTCGAATAAGATAGCTTTATATGTATGAATCGAATGATGTTATGAACATAATTACTACCTTAAGTTCCTTGGATAAACCTACTGGAAAAGAGAAAAATGGATCTAGCTTCAACGGATCCTTGGATGGCTCAAAGTTCTTGAAGCAGAATCATGACACGAAAACAAGTTCAAGTAAGATCATCACTTGAAATAAGATTGTTATAGTTATAGAAATTGAACCAAAGCTTGAATATGATTATTACCTTGTATTAGAATGATAACCTACTGTAAGAAACAAAGATTTCTTGAGGTTGGATGATCACCTTATAAGATTGGAAGTGAGCTAGCAAACTTGAAAGTATTCTTGATTTTATGTAACTAGAACTTGTAGAATTTATGAAGAACACTTAGAACTTGAAGATAGAACTTGAGAGAGATCAATTAGATGAAGAAAATTGAAGAATGAAAGTGTTTGTAGGTATTTTTGGTCGTTGGTGTATGGATTAGATATAAAGGATATGTAAATTTGTTTTCATGTAAATAAGTCATGAATGATTACTCATATTTTTGTAATTTTATGAGATATTTCATGCTAGTTGCCAAATGATGGTTCCCACATGTGTTAGGTGACTCACATGGGCTGCTAAGAGCTGATCATTAGAGTGTATATACCAATAGTACATACATCTAAAAGCTGTGTATTGTACGAGTACGAATACGGGTGCATACGAGTAGAATTGTTGATGAAACTGAACGAGGATGTAATTGTAAGCATTTTTGTTAAGTAGAAGTATTTTGATAAGTGTATTGAAGTCTTTCAAAAGTGTATAAATACATATTAAAACACTACATGTATATACATTTTAACTGAGTCGTTAAGTCATCGTTAGTCGTTACATGTAAGTGTTGTTTTGAAACCTTTAGGTTAACGATCTTGTTAAATGTTGTTAACCCAATGTTTATAATATCAAATGAGATTTTAAATTATTATATTATCATGATATTATCATGTATGAATATCTCTTAATATGATATATATACATTAAATGTCTTTACAACGATAATCGTTACATATATGTCTCGTTTAAAAATCATTAAGTTAGTAGTCTTGTTTTTACATATGTAGTTCATTGTTAATATACTTAATGATATGTTTACTTATCATAGTATCATGTTAACTATATATATATCCATATATATGTCATCATATAGTTTTTACAAGTTTTAACGTTCATGAATCACCGGTCAACTTGGGTGGTCAATTGTCTATATGAAACATATTTCAATTCATCAAGTCTTAACAAGTTTGATTGCTTAACATGTTGGAAACATTTAATCATGTAAATATCAATCTCAATTAATATATATAAACATGGAAAAGTTCGGGTCACTACAAAAATCTTGTTAGATTGAAATCTCTAATAGAGCATTGCATGACTAAGGCATTATCGACCTAAATTGATTATGGTGAGGCACCCTAAATAAGACCAGCATTCATCTTTAATGCTTCACTATTTTCCGTTGAGAGTGCCGATGTCTGTGCTCAGAATCAGAACTTGCTTTAGATCTACATCTTCAAGCAGCGAAATGCGATTCGATTGTACTCAAAATAGCTAGCCATTTGTCAAACATAAACCTTCCACACCTCCACTACTTCTACTCCTCCACCACATCCATATCACCTTTACCATCTCTCGAAAAATTCAGAAAATGAGATTCCTTCCAAAAACCCGATGTTATAAACCTCTCAAGTATCATGGCAAAGGTCTTGAAAGTTTACCGGCAAAAAGTTTCTCGAGATGAAGTCTCCAAAAAAAAAATGATGATATTTTCAAGTTCTGAAAAAAGGAGTAGAACTAAATAAGAGAAATGGCGAAGAGAACTCGAACGAAAATGATTATCAAATGAAGAAAAAGTTCAAAAGTGCTTCTCAAAATACTTCAGCACTTCTATCTATCCTAATAAAAGTATGTGTAAAGACTGCATTACCCTTTTATCCCACCCTTCAAAAACAACTTCACTACCACTCCAAAATTCCTTTCCCATCATTGACAAATGACCTATTAAGCTGAGATTACTACCGTTCTCGCATTAGCAGCAAGGATTTGAGTCTTTATCAAGCCTATGACGATGGGTGCAGCATGACTGGCTATGAGCGTACTTCATTTCTTAGATCTATAGGGAACCCTAAACACTTGAGTGATTTGAGTGACCCGTGAAAGCTAGCCAATGTCATGTAACCTCCTCGCATGCTTGCAGAGATAATTTCAATCCTAACATAGATGACTCACCTTATCTTTTTGCTCTTATAATAAAAGCAAACCGCTTAGGCTATTAGAAAAGAAACAGCGAAAAGATTTTTAAAAAATGAGAGTTTGCTTGAGGACAAGCAAAGTCTAAGTGTGGGATATTTGATATCGGCTAAAAAGTCACGTTTTCACCCCGGTATTAAGGCCCAAAAACAAGAAAGATTCGAACTTTGTCGGCAAAATACCCACTTCGTCGGTTAGAATTGAAGAACAAGTAATTACAAAGGCGGTGCAAAAAGAATCAATAGAATCGGAGCTAAAACGAAGATTTTAGAGCAAAAACGGTGAAAGACAAGAAATCAAGTTACGATCCAGGGAATCAAGGCTGACCAGCATCAAATTCGGCCTGCCATACGGGCTGCCATACGGTCTGCCTGTATGGATACGACCTGCCAAATACGCCCCAACACACGGCCCACCATGCGGTCTGCCAGCAATACGGCCTGCCAAATACGCCCCAGCGTACGGCCTGCCATGTGGCCTGCCAGGCGTATTCTGGCAAATTCCAAGTCTATTTAAAGGGTCTTTGTCATTCATTCCAACACACACTTCAATTCACTTCTTTCTCTCTCTTGTACAATATTAGTCATACTCTCAAGGCCTTCGACTCCGTGCGGGAAACCTAGTACCCGGAGAAGAACGCTGAAGATTGTATTAGGAGCGGTCTGGAGTCTTGAAGTTGTCACTTTTGTATTCGGAACTCGTTTAATCTACTGGTACTTCTATCCTTTATCTTATATAATGTTTTATGATATTGTTGCCATGATTAGCGAGTAGTTATCTTTAGTGTATGCTATGATGTAAGCAGTTATAATGCCGAAATAATATTATGGTTTGTGTATGCTGTCGAAATGCTTTCCGATTATGCTTTAAACTCAATCGCTTTTCCAACTAATAGAACGTAGTTTTAGGCTCTGTTATTGGGAAGTCGCGAACCCCAATTCAGAGTACACTATCTGTGTCACCCCTTGGTAAGAGAAGTCTATCGGATACAACGTAAGATCGACAGAGGCACACCGGTTGTAGTAAGTCTACCGAGCTTTAGATTCCGACTGAGGACTCTTTCGTAGTGAAACATCTGACTAGACCCTTAGTACATTGTCGGTCTTAGACCATGCTAGTGTAGTCACCAAGCATATAAACTTCGTACGTGCACGCTGAAGCACAGCAGTTGTTGTAAGCTGTACCTCTGCTAAGTAAGGCCATGGAACACGGTTAGTGTTGACCAGTACACTGCACCATAACGCAGTCTCAAGCATTGCACCCCGCTTGAGGGATTCTTAGTTAATTAAGGAAATGTTTGTTTAGACACATAAAGGATTGGACCGTTAGGATAACCGAACATGTTCATGGAAGTCAACTTGACTTGGCCATGGTGTTCTTTATGGTTGAACTCTTTTTAAGGGCCTAACTATCTTTTACCAATCATTAACGAAAGCATTGAAACACATCACGTCTCTCGGATATGGTAAACCATGTATTCTATTATGCTTAAGAAAGTTTAGACCATTTTGGAATGTTAATACATCACCCAACCGAGTCGCTCAATTGGATGAGCCGTCTGAACGTGTATGCCTGTAGTCAGATTGATCCTGGCGAGTTAATACGTCACCCAACCGAGTCGCTAAATATAAATTTAAAACAGTACCCTCTCCCACGAGTGGCTGATCCTGGCGAGCCGCGACCTGACAACACCGCGCAATTAAAAATCGTCTGTTTCGACCATATCAGTAGCATTTGTCAATTATAACATATCATTTAACAATTTTTCTTTGTCAATTATAACATATCATTTAACAATTTTTCTTTAACAACCCGTGATTTCACGGGTCATTTCAGTGGTCCTCTTCATTCACGAATTTGAAAGGTAAAAAAAACCCCAACTTTCTCCCTGTATTGATCTAAATATCGTTACAACCTTTTACCTTTTACATGAAGCTTAATTATTTTTGATGAGATCTAATAGATCAGGACTCTAAGATATATCGAGTATAGACGGATTATTCTACAATGGATATGACAAATGAATGTAGATGAGTTGTATTTCGATAGAGTTAACATGTTGAATGTCAATACGATAGTCTATGAAAACAGATGATGAATCGTCCAACATAAACAAAAGGTTTGAAGATGATTAAAGTCAAATCCCTTAGCGAATTCAGACGATATCTTGAAGATTATGGTTTATCAATTAAACCTAACATCTACGAAATCAGGTAATCACAACTTATTTCAATATGATGTTTTATATTTAATCGATCATTAGGTTATTATCGATACGTATAAGTTGTTCGTGAAATCATTAGGCTAATATGTTTTTTGATTTATCTTTATTTTAATTTTAATCTTAATTTTAAATTTTAATTGCTTATTGCTTACTCCAGCAAATAGGCATTCTTCTTAATTATTAAGTGTACACAGGTTATGAATATGAATAATTTGGTATGATCATGTAAAAAAAACCCTATCAAGAACTGTTCTCGAAAACCATTTGTGTATGATTCCAAAATTAAAATTCAAATTCATTGTAAATTGAAATATTTGCTACCTTATTGTGGATTTTTTACCACACAGTACACATCACTATAAATGTAACATATTCAGTATAGGTTACCATCTGCCACTGATTTTTGTTGGAAAGGTAAATTACCATGTTCAGTTATAGATTTGTTTACTTACAAATTGATGGATATATGTTATATTATACCATTAAGAAGTCAAATGGGTAATACATATATGTACCTTCCACTTAATGTTGCCAGTTAAATGTGTATGTTAAGTTTTTATGGTTAGATTTGTAATTTGAGTTTGTGTTTGTTGTTTACGGAGAAACATATGCTCATAACATATGCTCATGACGCTCATAATAATTTATGCACTTATTATATTTCAAAAAAACTAACTAGAAGTGCAAGTGATCAAAATATGCGAAGATATTGCAATTGAAAATGAAATAAATATAACATGTGTAAGTATATTTTAACTGGTAATTCAAATGGGTGCTAACACTTTAGTAGTAGATAATGTTTGCATTTTAATGGGCCCAAATCTGTGTTTTGTGTTCCGATATACAACAGTCACGACTGTATCGAGTAAAGTTGGAAGGTTGTCCGGTGGAGGCTACTCACTAAAGTGACTCAGATAAACTTCAATAACAAATCTCAAAAGATATGGCTACGGGTAATTATTTACTCGATTGTATCAAAAATATTCTGAATTTGTTATCACTTTGCATCAGAAAGACACACAATTCACGTATTCAGTTGATAACATGTATTCAACATAGTAAATTAAAAAAGATTAAGTTGGGGTGGAGGTGTACTAGGTTGAATTCGGTAAGTTAATTATAATTTGATCCGAAAGACTTCCCGCTCAAATTGATGTTTTATAATAAACTAACAGTGATTAAACTATTTCCTTCTTAACTGTATATATTATCATATATAAGCAACTATAAGTTTGTGTCGCTATATGAATTGATTACATGTTTTTTAATTCTTATTGATTGAAACTATTTTCATTCAGGGTGAAATTTATTGATTGTCTGGAAGATGATAAATCCCTTTCCATCAATATGAAGTGCAAATATTAACACAACATGTTGGTACGTACTGTTACAACGCAGTTATCAGTTATGTATTCATTATGTTCATTTGACTTTAACTTTGATTCTCAATGTTAATCTCAGTTGGCTACTGAAATGTGAGCCTGCAACTGAGAAACCATTTGATTCCCACTCTTATTAGTAAGTACCAGCCAGTTAATTTATATTCTTTATTAATTTGATTCTACTCTCATTCATGGGCCTAAATTTAAAGGTGCAACTTCTTTTCCATTTTTGTTGTAATTTGTGTGTTTTGGATCTAATAAAGCTAACAGCTTTCTCAATCCACTTGAACAAAAAATGAGTCAACTTTTTGTCAAGAAAGTGATAGTTAAAATAAGGAAACATCTTACAGTAAAACAACTGGTTAGAAAAGTTGTGCAACTGGTTGTGACTTCCAGTTCCTAAACACATGTATGATGCAAGTTAATTTACATCAAATCTGGTGTAGATAAAGAGATTAAAAATTAGTTTGTCATGCGTAATTTACATGAATCACATCTATTTTTAATTATGTATGTCATTACTTATAGATATATGTCTGGTGATGAAATAATTATGTGTATCATAAGTTAAGAATATCATACTGAACTCCACGCCATGATGTGATGTTCACATTTATTTCAGCCCTTAATTCATGTATGAATCTGTGTGTATTCTGTATGTATATGTATATACTTGTATCTGTATTTGTATTTTTAGCTCATTGTTTCCTCTCCTATGGTATCTGATCCTCTAAAGACTTTTTCTTTTTATATACTTGTGGTGGTGTCTAATTTTAATGCATAATTAAGGTTTGATATTAGCTTTATTAAAACCGTGTTTAGTAGCACAATCCATATATGATTTGATTTATTATACTTATCGATTCATTTGTTTTTCCTTTTAGTTTTTTGAAAGAGTGATCTATAAATTGTTGGAGGTTTTGATATTGTTAACTGGTTAATGTCAAGAAATACAAGTCGCTTCAACCTAATGTTGTTGATGTTGATGGTATTGAGCAGAACCTGAAGGTAAGTGCTTGAATGGTTGTTAGTTTTACATTTACGATCTTGGGTTTTATATCTGTAAAGTTATATAATGGTGGCAGGAGCTGATTTAAACGTTTTCTAAGCTTCTGAAATATGTATGGGTCAAATTTCGTCTAATCAGCCTTGTCATGTGTCACTATTCAAGTTTGACCCAAATTTTATTGTTCAACAGATGATTACCATATTAAATCATTAAAACAATCTATTGAATTGTGTTTTTTAATAAGCTTTAGTGTAAAAGGATGTGGGAAACTAAAAGCGTGTAGATAACCATTTTCACAATAAATGCACTTTGCCATTGTGGTAATGGTTTGGACCTTTATATTAATCGTAACACAAATCGTAACATTCATCAGTAACTGGGTTCACATGACCAACTATTGTATAAGCGATTCATGAATTTTTTGTTGCATGTCGAATACTTTAATATGACTTTTATATTGAGTGGTTACCGTATATGATAAACTTCGTATTCTATGGTTTCGGTCTTTCTGAAATATAGTACAGTTGGTGTGTCGATAACTATTGTATAAACTTAAAATATTTCAACAATGATTCAAAATAAGTAAATTGTGATTTTATTCATTTAAAGTTACCCTGCTCGAGCGAGTAGCCCATACATATGTAAATAGGTAAATGGGCGACCCGGGTTAGAATTGCCACGCCCAGTTTTAAGCCTTACAAACTGACTTGGTGTCTGAATTAGGATATTTGTTTTAGGTTGCCAGTGTTGAAGATGTGGACTGAGAGATGAGCACACTGATGTGGGCGTCCCTACTATATCTGGAAATATTTACGTGCTTAGCGGGAAGGATGATATGTTTGTACTGTTCGTGATCTTTCGCCCACAAGAATTCGTGCCTTTACCATCATTTTCACGCAACATGGAGTTATAGAAGAGGTAACTAAACAAGATATATGGTGGAAAGAAATGATGAATGAGTTTTTTTGTCTTTGTATGTTGACATTATCTTAAAGTGGGTAATGTTGTATGAAAAGTGGGTAATGGGAGTTATTCATTCAAACCTTAATGTTTAGCAGTCACAGCATATGTAAAATACTTGATAGAGTTTATTCTCCCTAATCTTCTAATGCAAATATGAAATATCATACCTGATTTATTTATGAATTTCTGTTATTTACATTGCCTGTCTATCAATTTTCATATATGTACATAACCAGCTTGTAATCTTGCCAACATCCGACTTAAGTGTTGTTTACTGTTGACAGAGCGTTAGAAAAGAATTTCTCGCTAAAAGCATGGTTAGCACATTATTTATAAATTGATATCATATTTCATATTGTTTGACTTCATGACTTCAATAGATGGAGATAAAGAACTTCAAAAGAACATAAATGATTTAAGATTCAACTATATAAAAATAATAAGTCATATTTCAAAAGAAAATAAAAGTATTTGCAACATTTAGTTATCACTGAATTTTATTGAATTTAAATACCATTTTCCCCCCGATAAACACGGACACTTCATGAAATGGATGAAGGCCTAGCACATACAAGCAAAAGACAAGGTAACAAACCTAGAAATAAGGGAATCGAGCAACCTAAACCAACAAAACAAACACGACCAACCTAAACCAAACAAACATGACCAACCTAAACATCGAGGTTTAAATAACTCCAATTAGTATACATTTTTCAAATTATAAAATAAACTCGAGGATTAATATAATCCATGCGTTAATTACATTAAAATTAGAATATCAATAATGCAGTATTATGTGTTACATGCTGATAAGTTACACACGTTTACTTTGAAGCAGATCCAACAATTTCATACGATAAACAAACATAATCGGCATTTACTCTACAATTCACAATTACCATAAAGTGTTATTTTCATTTAGTCATCTTTGAGATCTCGACCATCAATTTCTGCTATTTTGATTTGGTGTGCACAGAATAGTGTTTTAATATATATATATATATATATATATATATATATATATATATATATATATATATATATATATATATATATATATATATATATATATATATATATAACCGAGCAAATCATGCGAATACAATGATAATTGACGATAATTGTATAAATTATAGGTTAAATTTTGATTTGCAATTGGAAAAATTGTGGTTGTTTAGAATGAGGGGGAGGTGTTATGCAACGAGGCAATGAAAAACGCTACCATGACACTACAACTAACATGAATGGATTGTCATTGGACTTGACAACACCGAGTTATGGATCAACTCAGCACGTGTAGAATAGTTGTTGCAGACTCAAATTCGATTCTATGTTCGGGAAAAATAACCAAATGCTAATATTTGTATTTGAAACATAAACACCTCATACCACATTTTATTGAGACTATTTTATCTATAAACTCAATTAAATTTTGCACCGTTATTTTATCCACACACGAGCTCTATCAACCATCTTAAGATATAGATATATACCACCACTGGAAATTTTTTAGTTTCTTAACAAACTAACAAATACTATATAAAATATGATTATTTTGACAATTCAAGTTTTGATTCGCCTCTAAAAAATCTCGCGAATTCGCGAGTCTTAAGCTAGTAATAATAATAATGATGATGTAATTAATTAAATCAGAGTTATGCACCCACAAAGTTATTCTCCCTCATGGCCACGGAGGTTCGCCTGCAATGACTCCGGGCTGCTCGCAAAGCGGGTAGTCGCCCTGGGATTAGTCAGTTAAAAAATGTTGGATACCCAGGTTACAAAAAAAAAAGTCTTATTTACATGGTACTATTATTTATAATAATGAAATCATTATAGTCGATCCGGTTCGATTTTAACAGTTAATTTTTTATTCAAACTATAGTCGAACCAGATAATCTGGTTTGGCTAAAACATAAACCGTAACAACTCAAACCGGCCAAACCAACCCACATACACGAGTTTGGCCGGTTTGACCGGTTTAAACGGTTCGATGAACACCCTATTATCAGCCCTTCGTTGTAACAACCCAACCCGTTAACCAACCAATAACGCGAAATAAAAAAAAATAAAAAAAAAATTTGCTGCAACAGCATATGGCGCGGCGCGCCAAACAGGCCTGTCCAAAAAGTCATGAAATGCGAAAATGTTTGACCACTTCCCGACGTATTTAGACAAAACGCTTTTCACAACCTATTCATATATGAAAAACTAACACGTTCCATTCATAAAATAAGTTTTACGAGGCCGGGCCTACATCGGCCGTTTTACGACTTTCATACGAAAATACAAGTTTTCAATCACACGACTATTAACACAAAATAAAGCCAAGCATGGCGATTGGGGATACGCTACCCAATCCTAATCAATCCAAAAGCAAGCCTTCTAAAGCAACTACGCGAGTCCACTAGTCTCACGCTTACCCGAGCCACCGCATCCATGCAAATCTATAAAAAGGTAAACAACGAGAGGGTAAGCTAATGCTTAGTAAGTGAGAATATACTACATACATATATATGCATAAAATGGACACGCCACACAAAACCAAATACCGCATACCGGAGCATCCAAGCATAAAGGCAAGCTAGTCTAAGCATACCATATGATCACTAAGCAACAATGTAACATCCCGCATTTTTCCGTTAAATTATTTTAACGCCCGTCTTTTTCTTTTTAAATAATACCCTTCATATCTAGATTCGTATCCTTTGTTAAGTAACATTTTAAATATTCTCGTTATCGGATTTTTAATATCTCCCGTACTTCCGTGTAATTTAAAATAATTCGTTTGGTCAATTCACGCACCCGCAACCGAACGCGAGGGACTAGTTTCGCCATTGGAGCAAAGATGTGACTAGCTTGACTAGTCAACACCCACCTCCCCATTTTCCTTTTCATTTTCATTTCCATTTTCTTTCTATACTTTCCAATTTTCTCTCAAACACCACTACAAAGAATCATCATCTAAATTCGGATTTGGAAGCTTCAACCAAAACAAAATACATATTTGGAATCCTCTCTTCATCCTCTTCAATTTGATACCAACTTCATCTCATTTGGGTAACTTTCTAAAATCACTAATTTTATGTGTTCTTGAGATTTTTGAGTTATAAAGTTGTTAATTAGTGTCTATGGCTCATTGTGATGTCGTGTATGTAATTTGTATGCTCGATTCGTTGTTTTTGGTGTAACTAGTTCAATATGAAAATTACTTGCTAAATCCTTGATTTTGGATGATCAAATGTTGTTAGATTGTTAAAGTGCATGTTTTAAAAGTGTTACTAGTATCATTAGCTTCGTTTTGATGTATAGGTTGATTAAGGAAACTCCAAGAACATGATTAGTGATTTTGTGAACTTGGATTAGGGTTTGATAAGCTTTAGATGAACTTTTGATGCACCAAATGCTATGAAATATTGTAGATAAGAATTTTGTTGCAATGTGTGTATGATTACCTTCGAAACGGCATATCATACATGTAAATTGGTTGCCCGAATCATAAAATGCGTTTTAGAACTTGAAACTTTGATTATGAATGTTTAATGCGGTTTTTGGTTGTTGTTAGTGATGAATTGCTTGATGAAATGTGCTTAGTTGTTTTCCTTGTCAAATTACCTTTCTAATGATATAGGTTATGCGTTTTAAGTGTTTTCGGTGCATGAAATGTGTTATATTGTATTTTGGTTCGTGACTCGGACCATTTTTCTGCAAACTGCATGATTCCCAGGTATTGCGCGCCGCGCATTTACCCGCGCGCCGCGCAGAATCAGAGATCCCAGATGTTTGCCTTCTTGGTTGAGTTCTGACCAGAAATTGCACTTGGGTGCGCGCCGCGCAACCCAGTGCGCGCCGCGCAAAAGCCCCAGGCCACTCTCTTTTGTTTTTAAATGTCACAAAAATGTTTCCGCTTAACTAAAACTCCGTTTAACATGAAACTTGACTATTAGGCTCTTATATGACTTCTCGTCTTGGGAAAATTGTCGGATACTCGACCCGACCCCGTTGACTTTGACTTTGACCAAGTTTGACTTTTAGTCAAACTTAACCAAACGATTATACAATCGTTCTAACATACTTAAATACTTGTATCGTGCATGAAACTTGACAAATTGATTCACATGCTATATTAATCGAGTCGTAACGAGCCATAGGACTAATTGAACATCTTTGACCGTTTGTGTTTACCGTTATTGATACAACCTATATGTTTAGGTCAAGACTAGCTTTGTCTTTGCACGCGTCTACTTGTTGAAGTACTTTATTAACTCTTGCACTCAAGGTGAGATCATAGTCCCACCTTTTCAACAACTTTTATACTTTTAAATCGTGAGCTGAGAAAACATATACTTTGTTACATCTTGTACTACTTACTTTTATGTTTTGAACACAAGTGTGAAAACAAACATTCCACGTGCGAGTTAGAACAAAAATGCCTCAATTCGATTATCATTAGTTACACTTGCAGGGTGTAAGCGAGAACTTATATTGTGTGGCCATACGGGTTTAACAAACCCTCATTCGGACGGTTCGCTACCGTTATGCGGATGAAATATATTTTTGTGTTTTAGTGTGGGTTCTAGCACTGTGTGATGGGGTAACGTTGGTTAAGTTTTGATAATTGAGTGCTCGCGTATAACAACACTTTTGGAATGCAAATGATTTGGATAATCTACGTTATGGAAATACAAAATCTTGTGGTTCAAAAACAACGTTTAATACTTACTAAACCTATGATTTCACCAACGTTTTCGTTGACAGATTCTTCTATGTTTTCTCAGGTTATGAATGCTTAGTGATACATGCTTCCGCACTCTTTTGATACTTACTTGGATGTCGAGTATACATGCACTTTGGAGCATCTTTTGAACTTATTTAAACTGTGTCGCATAGTTTTCATTTGTACTTATAACGTTGTAACTTAACTTGTGGTCAATTATCTTTGTAAACTTTGAAACAATCTTTACACTTGAATGGATGCGACATATTTTGGGTCAAACGTCTGTTTTAAAGACTTATGACCAGGTAATGGGACTTACGTAGTCGACGCCGTCACTTGACGATTTGTCGGGGTCGCTACAAGTGGTATCAGAGCCTTGGTTGTAGGGATTTAGAGTTCATTTGTGTCCACCCCGAGTCATAGGGTACATAGGTGAATCTAGACTACAACCGGCATATAGACTGAAGTAGGAATTACTTGACTATTTGTGCAGCTATACTCGAACTCTTCTATCATATCTAACTCGTATTCGATCTTGATCTTACGTTGATAAATTTTGTTGACGCGCCACCTTGACTTTATGAGGTAATGTTAAATGCACAT
Organism: Rutidosis leptorrhynchoides; assembly: GCF_046630445.1. Taxonomy (NCBI): domain Eukaryota; kingdom Viridiplantae; phylum Streptophyta; class Magnoliopsida; order Asterales; family Asteraceae; genus Rutidosis; species Rutidosis leptorrhynchoides. The sequence continues at coordinate 303,466,646 of NC_092335.1, read as the reverse complement.
GAGAATCAGGGTAATATAATTTCCGGGATTATATTACGGTGATTCATATGGACATTCCGACATTATGACATAAAGAATTTAAGGCGAGTCAAGGAAAATTTTCTCTACATCATCATTCCCTATCATGATTAGTATTATTGAGAATACTAATCAACGATATTCTTGTATCTTGAAGGAACAATGCCTCCCCGTCGCGGGCCACGTAATGAAACTTCCGAACAAGCTTTTCAACGCATGATAGCCACCGCCATAGGTGCGGCTATGGCTAGTATCTCCTCCGACATCAATAACAACCACAACCACAACAACCATGGAGCCGGTAATTCAAACGAGGGTTGCTCCTACAAAACTTTCATGGGGTGCAAACCTCACACCTTCGATGGGACCGGAGGACCGGTTGTGCTCACCCGATGGTTTGAGCAAACAGAAGCCGTTTTTAGCATAAGCGGTTGTCGGGACCAAGACAAAGTCAAATATTCCACCCACACTTTTGCCGGTATCGCCCTCACATGGTGGAATACGTATGTGCTGTTGGTGGGTATCGATGAAGCTCACACTCTCTCTTGGGCCGACTTAAAGAAAAAGATGATCACCGAATACTTCCCGCGCGAAGAGACCCGTAAGCTCGAACACGAACTAAGAACTTTAAAAGCGGTCGGGAATGACCTAAAGGCATATAATCAACGATTTTCTGAGCTATCCTTGATGTGCCCAAACCTCGTGACCCCCGAACCTCTAAGGCTTGAACTTTACATGGATGGTCTTCCCAAGAGCATCAAACAAGGAGTAATGTCATCCAAACCCAGTAATCACCAAGAGGCCCTGAATATGGCCCGTCAATTGATCGAAACGGTAGACGAGATTGAAGTGCCGGCACCTAAAGCCGAGGATGAGTCGGGTGACAACAAAAGAAAATGGGAAGCCCCCCAATCGAGTAACTACCACAACAACTTTGCCAAGGAACCTCTCACCCCCGTCGGCAAGAAAAGTTATGCCGGGACACGACCTTTTTGCAACAAATGCCACAAGCATCATTTTGGTGAATGTGGCAAGCTAATTTGCCATCGGTGCCAAGGTAGTGGTCATATTGCCAAGTATTGTGGAAGTACCGCCCCCGTCACTCAAAAGGGGCCCGACGCACCAAAGCCGAGTATTTGCTACAAATGTGGCCAATCGGGTCATTTTAGGAATTAATGCCCAAAGAATAAAGCAAAAACCAACGCGCGCCGTTGAACTTACAACATCGACACCTAGGATGCCCGAGACGATGATGGACTAGTCACGGGTACGTTTCTTCACAACAAACCGTATATTTCATACTTATTCGATTCGAGTACCGTTAGACGTTTTATAACCAAGGATTTGACTCGTGCTCTTTATATTCCACCTCTTTTCCCCAGATACTACTTAGACGATTTAAGTGACCGACGGAAAATATTGTGTGCCTATAAATTTTATCGGAGGATATGCGTTAAGAAATTGGACTCGACACCTATAGAACTAAGGAACTCAAAACCTATTCATTAAGGAGAAATTGTTGCCCTACATTTATGTATAGATTATTGTGAACTAAGTAATTTTCGGTTGGAAACCAATACTCTCTTCCTCGTATCCATTACCTCATGATTATTTGCGTGGATCCCGTGTATTCCAAATCGACCTCCGTTCTGGTTATCATCAATTGGGGGTTAAGGGAGACGATGTCTCCTAAGCCATTTCCGAACTCGCAACGTTAGTTGTAAATCTCTCTTAGTACCGTTTGATTTATTTAGGACTCCGTCCGTATTCATGAACCTCCTAAACCACGTATGCAACTTATCTAGACAAATCTGTTATCGTATTTATAGATGACATCTTAACTTATTTAAGTAAAGAAGGAAAACGAACAACATCACCATCTTACGCTCGAACTTTTGAGAAAAGAGCAACTTTATACCAAATTCTCCGAGTGAGAATTTCTGTTGAACGAAGTCCAATTTTCTAGACCATGATGTTAATGGTCAAGGCATTACAATCAATCTCGAAATCAAGCCACATGTAATCAGGAAACTCTCCCAACTCAGACTTGTATTCGTAAAAATCTTAGATCTCACCGGTTGTTACCGAAGATTCATTTCTGACTTTTCTTGTGTTACACAACTTTAAACCTCTTCATGTCTGAGCCTTGAACGTGATTCTTCACACCAACCTTCCTAGCTAAATTCGTATAGCACTAGATGGAACTCAAACATGGAAATATTTCTACTTGAACGCCGAAAGGCATACTCTCTCGACTCAAAATCAACGTAACTAAAATTCGTTATTTTGCGCGAAGAATTCGAATACTAAATTATGGATCCGATCAACTTTCTCGTCATCACGTACCACACTACATACCTATGTTATTTCACCGTTACCGTCTGATATTACTGGAATTTAAGATAACACACAATCCAACGATACTTCACTCTTCTTTGACTTAACGCCCTTGCGTTGCTGATAATCGTCCAACCATTATTCAACCCCGAACTATACAATTACGTGTACTATCTCGTTTCTCTTTCAGACTTCATTTTTTTTTGACAACTAGAGGCACGTTATGGCAACCTCGAGATGTAAGCTCATCCTATTCTAAGTCCTCGTTTCACTCCTATCTTTATCGCTCGCACTTCCGTTTAAGGGAACTCCTTGTAACATTTCTCCATGGATAGAGAAATTCCTCATATTACCTTAGTATTCGCCACGAGGGTGAATAGTCCTAACGAACATTTTTTTTTTCTTCGAACCCTAACTGACTTGTTCAAACATATCTTAAGAGATCCTATTCTAACACGGTGTACCATTGCCAATTACCTCGGATCAAAATACTCGTATCGCTTCTAGTTTTGCAAGAAACCTTGGAAACCCACTTAGACATGTGTACCGCGTATCTTCCACAACCCGACGAACCGAACAAACGAACGATTTGCGTCTTGGAAAGACATGTCACAAACTCGTATTGTCACCTTTAGTAGATCACTCTTACAACAGTAGTTACCACTCGTGTGTTCACGCGCACTTTCCGAAACCCTATATGACCGCTAATGTCATACCCCTGTTCATTTAACCAAAGCATCAACCACCGAAATCTGAACTCCATCAAGAAACAATAATTGAAATCATTCAAATCCGAGGAGGGCTCGAGACGATCCGTAGTCGCCAAAAGAGTTATACCAAACTTAGATGAAAACCTCACAAATCCCGGTGTGTAACCGCGTAATATTGAGAAACCGCACCTTGGAAAGGTGTAATCCATTTTGGGAAATCGAGAAAGGCTATAGCCGCAATATTGAACCTTTTGAAACCTTGGGGCGTATTGGAATCGCTTCCTACCGTTTAGAACTTCCGACTCAATTAAGTTTCCGTTTACCTTACATTTCGTGTAACAAACATAGAAACGTGTCCTGCGGAACAGGAACGTGCAATTCTTCTAAATGCACCAACTATTGAAGACAAACTTCTCTTCATAGGAAAACCAGTTGAAACCGGGGATCGTAAAAATCCAAATTCATGAGAACACTCAAGGACGTACCTTCACTTATTCATAGCATTGACATCTCCGGTCTCGAGTGAGAGGTATCGATTATTATTTCCAACTAAATTTCGGGACGAAATTTCTTTTGAGGTGTGGATAATGTAACATCCCGCATTTTTCCGTTAAATTATTTTAACGCCCGTCTTTTTCTTTTTAAATAATACCCTTCATATCTAGATTCGTATCCTTTGTTAAGTAACATTTTAAATATTCTCGTTATCGGATTTTTAATATCTCCCGTACTTCCGTGTAATTTAAAATAATTCGTTTGGTCAATTCACGCACCCGCAACCGAACGCGAGGGACTAGTTTCGCCATTGGAGCAAAGATGTGACTAGCTTGACTAGTCAACACCCACCTCCCCATTTTCCTTTTCATTTTCATTTCCATTTTCTTTCTATACTTTCCAATTTTCTCTCAAACACCACTACAAAGAATCATCATCTAAATTCGGATTTGGAAGCTTCAACCAAAACAAAATACATATTTGGAATCCTCTCTTCATCCTCTTCAATTTGATACCAACTTCATCTCATTTGGGTAACTTTCTAAAATCACTAATTTTATGTGTTCTTGAGATTTTTGAGTTATAAAGTTGTTAATTAGTGTCTATGGCTCATTGTGATGTCGTGTATGTAATTTGTATGCTCGATTCGTTGTTTTTGGTGTAACTAGTTCAATATGAAAATTACTTGCTAAATCCTTGATTTTGGATGATCAAATGTTGTTAGATTGTTAAAGTGCATGTTTTAAAAGTGTTACTAGTATCATTAGCTTCGTTTTGATGTATAGGTTGATTAAGGAAACTCCAAGAACATGATTAGTGATTTTGTGAACTTGGATTAGGGTTTGATAAGCTTTAGATGAACTTTTGATGCACCAAATGCTATGAAATATTGTAGATAAGAATTTTGTTGCAATGTGTGTATGATTACCTTCGAAACGGCATATCATACATGTAAATTGGTTGCCCGAATCATAAAATGCGTTTTAGAACTTGAAACTTTGATTATGAACGTTTAATGCGGTTTTTGGTTGTTGTTAGTGATGAATTGCTTGATGAAATGTGCTTAGTTGTTTTCCTTGTCAAATTACCTTTCTAATGATATAGGTTATGCGTTTTAAGTGTTTTCGGTGCATGAAATGTGTTATATTGTATTTTGGTTCGTGACTCGGACCATTTTTCTGCAAACTGCATGATTCCCAGGTATTGCGCGCCGCGCATTTACCCGCGCGCCGCGCAGAATCAGAGATCCCAGATGTTTGCCTTCTTGGTTGAGTTCTGACCAGAAATTGCACTTGGGTGCGCGCCGCGCAACCCAGTGCGCGCCGCGCAAAAGCCCCAGGCCACTCTCTTTTGTTTTTAAATGTCACAAAAATGTTTCCGCTTAACTAAAACTCCGTTTAACATGAAACTTGACTATTAGGCTCTTATATGACTTCTCGTCTTGGGAAAATTGTCGGATACTCGACCCGACCCCGTTGACTTTGACTTTGACCAAGTTTGACTTTTAGTCAAACTTAACCAAACGATTATACAATCGTTCTAACATACTTAACTACTTGTATCGTGCATGAAACTTGACAAATTGATTCACATGCTATATTAATCGAGTCGTAACGAGCCATAGGACTAATTGAACATCTTTGACCGTTTGTGTTTACCGTTATTGATACAACCTATATGTTTAGGTCAAGACTAGCTTTGTCTTTGCACGCGTCTACTTGTTGAAGTACTTTATTAACTCTTGCACTCAAGGTGAGATCATAGTCCCACCTTTTCAACAACTTTTATACTTTTAAATCGTGGGCTGAGAAAACATATACTTTGTTACATCTTGTACTACTTACTTTTATGTTTTGAACACAAGTGTGAAAACAAACATTCCACGTGCGAGTTAGAACAAAAATGCCTCAATTCGATTATCATTAGTTACACTTGCAGGGTGTAAGCGAGAACTTATATTGTGTGGCCATACGGGTTTAACAAACCCTCATTCGGACGGTTCGCTACCGTTATGCGGATGAAATATATTTTTGTGTTTTAGTGTGGGTTCTAGCACTGTGTGATGGGGTAACGTTGGTTAAGTTTTGATAATTGAGTGCTCGCATATAACAACACTTTTGGAATGCAAATGATTTGGATAATCTACGTTATGGAAATACAAAATGTTGTGGTTCAAAAACAACGTTTAATACTTACTAAACCTATGATTTCACCAACGTTTTCGTTGACAGATTCTTCTATGTTTTCTCAGGTTATGAATGCTTAGTGATACATGCTTCCGCACTCTTTTGATACTTACTTGGATGTCGAGTATACATGCACTTTGGAGCATCTTTTGAACTTATTTAAACTGTGTCGCATAGTTTTCATTTGTACTTATAACGTTGTAACTTAACTTGTGGTCAATTATCTTTGTAAACTTTGAAACAATCTTTACACTTGAATGGATGCGACATATTTTGGGTCAAACGTCTGTTTTAAAGACTTATGACCAGGTAATGGGACCTACGTAGTCGACGCCGTCACTTGACGATTTGTCGGGGTCGCTACAAACAAGCTAAAGATACATCAATAAAATATAAGTTCACCAACAACGATGTGAACAATGCCAATAAGCTACACCCGGAGGGTTAGCTACATCACGACAATACAACATTATATAAATACAATATATATATATATATATATATATATATATATATATATATATATATATATATATATATATATATATATATATATATATATATATATATATCGAATAACATAATTTGCTTACGCTTACAACACAATAACCATGGTTAACCAATCGCACAAGGGAATGGCGCTCGCGAAAACGCCATCGGTGTTCATAACATCCGTTAGGGTACTTAACACCTCGTATCACTAACCCCTAGGGTGGCACCTTAACACCTCGACACTTCACCTCGAGTGGCATCTTAACACCTCGATGCTTCACTCATTATTTTACGGAGTGGTGTCTTAACACCTCGACACTACACCCCTAGGTGGCATCTTAACACCTCGATGCTTCACCCCGAGTGGCATCTTAACACCTCGATGCTTCACTCATCACGTGAAACGTGGTGTCTTAGCACCTCGACACTACACATTTCACGCTACAACAATAGATACATTATATACCTACACATATAATTATTCCACTCACTATATTAACCCTTCGTCATTGGGGTTATATAAGTCCACATCACACGCCCATGTGATAACGTACACACAAAGTGTGCACCTCGCCAACATGGTCAACCAAAACGCACAACCGTGCCAATTGAACCTATACACAAGTCCAACAATTACACCTATACGAGAAGCGAGCTCTACAAGCGAGAACCCCTTCTCCCGACCCGCACCCATCCTACACATACATATGCATATAGGATATTAACACTCACCTTGTCGCCTTGAAGAATGCTACCGAATAATCCGCAATCGCCGATGAAATGTACCTAATCCATTTATCACATAACAAGTAACACAATTAGGGTGGATATACAAATCAATCCAAATTGACAACTAGTGCAATTTCAACCCAAGTGCACTTCCAAGCACAAACCGCGCCCAAACTAAACCAATAATCACTAACACAAGTGAGAATGGTCCTAATATGCCAATCAAACCCAATCATAGGTGTTAAATACCTATCTTGCCCAAAATGACACTTAAACCCTAATTTGACCCATAAGAAGTCAATATCACGCCATTAGCAAGTTTTGACACCAAAACATATTTAACTCGGTTCTATGCTTCAACTTAATCCATTTTAAGTTTATAAACCTTATTAAATCGGCAATTGAGTCATAATCATCAACAAACCCTAATTTTGACTCTAGTCAAAGTTAGTCAACCATAAGAACCCTAATGGTTTCCAAAACACCAATAATCACTAACACTAGTGATTATACACCATTTACAAGTCTTAAACATGGTTAAATCATTAACCAACCCAAAACCCGCCAAATATCAAAATAGCAAGTTTTCATAAACCCTCTTCATCAACCAAATGGGTTTTACAACTAACAATCTCAAACCCTAACTTGAATATCAAATCTAACAAATGAAATTCGGAGTTAGAACTTACCAATACCACCAAAATGATGTCGTTGATGAGTAGAACAAATTTAAAACCCGAGCTTTGGTGAGAATCCAACTCCTTCTTCTCCAATTCAAGCTCTCTCACTCTAGAACCCTTCCTCTCTCTCTAGATATGGATGAGAGTGTTTGTGTGGGTGAGAAATGAACTCCAATGGAGTTCTAGATCAGTTTTGGTGACCCTAAACCGATCCTAAATGAAAAGACCAAAGTACCCATCATTTAAACCTTTTAAAAAGGCTGAAAATTGCATCAGCAGCAATCGGAGCGTCGCGCCAAATGGTGGAGCGCCGCTCCAACCTGCAGGTCAGTTTTTTCAGAAACTTGTTTTGGCCATAACTTTTTGACCGTAGCTTCGTTTTCGATGAATCAAATATCGTTGGAAACGTAATAAGATTTCCTTTCCAATGGTAAGGCTTTGAAACATCAACACAAACTTTATTTGGGGTTGAAAAGATACGTACACACCTTGTCACTTCAGACAACGTCCAGTTTCCTTCGGCGTTCGAGCAAGCAACACGTACACTTCATACACGCATCGTACACCATAAATACATTATGTACAATAAATATTTGGGTCTTACAACTCTCCCCCACTTAAACTCGATCACGTCCTCGTGATCTTCTCCACTTAACCAATCCGAAACTACTCAACGGCCCTCAATCCAAAGTTCCAATCCGAACTTTCCTAGACAATTCTTCCCAATGAATCACCTTTAACAACTAAAATCGTCACCCGCGATTTATCAAAACCACTATTCGAGCACTAAAACCTGCTCTTTTCCCCATATCGGGAAAAAACTCAACCAATCTCGTACCGAGATATCAATTCCTTATCGTACCTTTACCAAGGACAACGCTAAAAGTGACCAAGTCTCAACCTAAAGTAAACATTTCGAACGTCGAAGATCGAACCACATGAATCCTTACGGATTATACTTACCACTAAACATCCTTTGTAGTGCGCAATACAACCAATACGCAACTATCCTAACATCATAAGCAACGGCTAAAACCAAAAGTGCCCAAAACAACTATGGCAACGCTAATCCTAAGGTGTCCAAAATCGACTATTGTCACACTCGTAACAACATGTGAGCGAAACACGGCTATCGCAATCACTAATCACACAACACCGGATGAAGTCAGCGGACCCCGTCAACGGTCATGCTTCACCGATATAACACTACACCCATGATGAAGTCAGCGGACCCCGAAGGTCATGCTTCACCAATCAACGCCCTTTTGGCCTCGAATAACGAGTAACGTAACATCGCGCTCTGCTACGCCATAGTGAATCCTAACGGATACCACTAACCATTCACACAATCGAGCAAGAACCACCTATATCAAACATAGGCACAAAACAAAAATTCTCTAAAAGAGAATCCGCCACACACACATCCCTTAACCGAGGGATTTCACCTTGCTCACCATACCCGTCCATTATCTCTCAACGAGATTTACCACATTACCACCTTGGTGATAATTCAAATCCAAAATCATAAGTACAATTTAACCGAAATTGTACCCTACCACAATTTGACCAAAACTAGGTCCCAACACAATTTTCGGATCTTACTAAAACGTCATCCGAAATCTCACACTAGAACTTCCTCGTGCGGGAGTGTAACTCCCCCTCTTGGAACTACGTTCCATAACCGCAGTTTGTACAACCGCACATTGCTACCAAAGGTAGACTTTATCACAATTGGGTTCACACGGCCCATCACCATGTCTTGCTCCAATCTTGAGCACACAAAGGATTTCAACCAATCCTTAACACTTCGAACGAAAAGTGTACCGCAAATTACACAACTCCACTCTCGCAATCATCCAATTGCTATAGCTTGTCAAACTTCACCCAGTCACTCATGTGACTAAGGGTTTCACTTCGGTACCCTAGTACAATGTAACCGCAACACAATCGGAGTCGAACACCACACTAGTAGGTATAAAAGAGGCACCTAATGTCGCGTCACGTAGACTCCTTTACCAACATACATCGAGATCCGAAACACTCGATTTCTCGGGTTTCATCCCATCCGTCGAACCTCATGGTTCATCAACTTCAACACGAGAGCGAACACGCTCTAGCATCCAAACACCAAAACTCATTTCCATGGCTTGGTAGAAACATTTCCCAAATACTAAGGAATGCTTGGTTGCACCAAGTCTTACGCCCTTCGCCCGACAATCCAAAGTCACCATAGGGTACTTCCATTAGGAACGTCACCCATATCAAAAACATGCACAATACCATTGAGACTTTAAGGGTCTCACTCAAGCGAGCTTAACGACTCGATACCAACCAAAATGCTTAAGCACCCAAGGATTCGCACCATAGGATCAAGGCACAACACACCACTTATACACTCTACTGAGAGCAAACCGGAACCATAAACGTAAACCGCCCGCTTGCTACGAATTATCTCCAACGGAGAATAAAGTTTAGCTAAGACTTACGCACATACCGCATGTTATTACAAACGAACAACATATAATTTCGTACTAAAGGTACCTGATGTAGCGCTGTTGGGCTTCCGTGCTCCACTTCCTATCATGTATTCGCGCTCTAACCTCCTAACCCGATCGTCATGCGATTCGGAAAACTCTGACTTCCGGTGTCCCTCCATCCGGCAAATGAAACACCTGATTGAGCCTAAAGGCACCACCGTACAATCTTGTGCCAAATGACCCCGTTCCCCACTCTTAAAGCACGTAAGCTTGTAACCCTTCTTACTCTTCTTCTTCACATTCCCGACGCCTTCAGGCGTACTTCGTGCCCTCTTACCATGAGCACCATGTAATCCTAACCTTGCAAGTACATCTTCATCATCACTACCTCGAGGTTTGGGAAACCTCTTTTCAAACTCTTCCTTTACAACTTTAGTCACTTGGTCTCGGACCATTTCCGTCATTTGTCCTTCGACCAACTCCTTGGTTACTTCTCTAACTTTGCCGGTGAAAACCGAGACATATTGTTCAAACACGGCCTCAATCTTTAACGTTAACTCATCCTTCCCTTCGTGAATAGGCTCACTCGTTCCGCATCCATCTTCCGTTTTCATTCTAAGGAATGCAAACGATTAGATCACGAACGTATAAACCACACGCACAACACCGCCCCATCTTGCTAAACACTCATCGTACATCACTTGTTAGACACAATTTGCACCCGTAATAAGGTTTGCAAGTCCTTATTACGCACACACGCCGTATCAACTCGTTAGTACAACGACCGCCTCGCTCGATGATATAAACAAACACAAACAAAATTCTACGCGATATGCACATACGCGAGAATTATTATCACAACACAATTAATATATTAATAATATCCGCATTACTAATATAAACGTTAGTCCACCTATAAACAAGGTGCTAACTATAACCCATTCCGACCCGTAATCCTACAAGTCCCGCAACAATTTAAGCACATACATAAGTCTAAGTCTAGGCACCTATCTCAAGTCACCTAAATCCCTTAGACCATGCTCTGATACCACTTGTAACAACCCAACCCGTTAACCAACCAATAACGCGAAATAAAAAAACTTTTTTTTTTGCTGGAACAGCATATGGCGCGGCGCGCCAAACTGGCCTGTCCAAAAAGTCATGAAATGCGAAAATGTTTGACCACTTCCCGACGTATTTAGACAAAACGCTTTTCACAACCTATTCATATATGAAAAACTAACATGTTCCATTCATAAAATAAGTTTTACGAGGCCGGGCCCACATCGGCCATTTTACGACTTTCATACGAAAATACAAGTTTTCAATCACACGACTATTAACACAAAATAAAGCCGAGCATGGCGATTGGGGATACGCTACCCAATCCTAATCAATCCAAAAGCAAGCCTTCTAAAGCAACTACGCGAGTCCACTAGTCCCACGCTTACCCGAGCCACCGCATCCATGCAAATCTATAAAAAGGTAAACAACGAGAGGGTAAGCTAACGCTTAGTGAGTGAGAATATACTACATACATATATATGCATAAAATGGACACGCCACACAAAACCAAATACCGCATACCGGAGCATCCAAGCATAAAGGCAAGCTAGTCTAAGCATACCGTAAGATCACTAAGCAACGAGCTAAAGATACATCAATAAAATATAAGTTCACCAACAACGATGTGAACAATGCCAATAAGCTACACCCGGAGAGTTAGCTACATCACGACAATACAACATTATATAAATACAATATATATATATATATATATATATATATATATATATACATATATATATATATATATACATATATATATATATACATATATATATATATACATATATATATATATATATCTCGAATAACATAATTTGCTTACGCTTACAACACAATAACCATGGTTAACCAATCGCACAAGGGAATGGCGCTCGCGAAAACGCCATCGGTGTTCATAACATCCGTTAGGGTACTTAACACCTCGTATCACTAACCCCTAGGCACTTCACCCCGAGTGGCATCTTAACACCTCGATGCTTCACTCATTATTTTACGGAGTGGTGTCTTAACACCTCGACACTACACCCCTAGGTGGCATCTTAACACCTCGATGCTTCACCCCGAGTGGCATCTTAACACCTCGATGCTTCACTCATCACGTGAAACGTGGTGTCTTAGCACCTCGACACTACACATTTCACGCTACAACAATAGATACATTATATACCTACACATATAATTATTCCACTCACTATATTAACCCTTCGTCATTGGGGTTATATAAGTCCACATCACACGCCCATGTGATAACGTACACACAAAGTGTGCACCTCGCCAACATGGTCAACCAAAACGCACAACCGTGCCAATTGAACCTATACACAAGTCCAACAATTCCACCTATACGAGAAGCGAGCTCTACAAGCGAGAACCCCTTCTCCCGACCCGCACCCATCCTACACATACATATGCATATAGGATATTAACACTCACCTTGTCGCCTTGAAGAATGCTACCGAATAATCCGCAATCGCCGATGAAATGTACCTAATCCATTTATCACATAACAAGTAACACAATTAGGGTGGATATACAAATCAACCCAAATTGACAACTAGTCAATTTCAACCCAAGTGCACTTCCAAGCACAAACCGTGCCCAAACTAACCAATAATCACTAACACAAGTGAGAATGGTCCTAATATGCCAATCAAACCCAATCATAGGTGTTAAATACCTATCTTGCCCAAAATGACACTTAAACCCTAATTTGACCCATAAGAAGTCAATATCACGCCATTAGCAAGTTTTGACACCAAAACATATTTAACTCGGTTCTATGCTTCAACTTAATTCATTTTAAGTTTATAAACCTTATTAAATCGGCAATTGAGTCATAATCATCAACAAACCCTAATTTTGACTCTAGTCAAAGTTAGTCAACCATAAGAACCCTAATGGTTTCCAAAACACCAATAATCACTAACACTAGTGATTATACACCATTTACAAGTCTTAAACATGGTTAAATCATTAACCAACCCAAAACCCGCCAAATATCAAAATAGCAAGTTTCCATAAACCCTCTTCATCAACCAAATGGGTTTTACAACTAACAATCTCAAACCCTAACTTGAATATCAAATCTAACAAATGAAATTCGGAGTTAGAACTTACCAATACCACCAAAATGATGCCGTTGACGAGTAGAACAACTTTAAAACCCGAGCTTTGGTGAGAATCCAACTCCTTCTTCTCCAATTCAAGCTCTCTCACTCTAGAACCCTTCCTCTCTCTCTAGATATGGATGAGAGTGTTTGTGTGGGTGAGAAATGAGCTCCAATGGAGTTCTAGATCAGTTTTGGTGACCCTAAACCGACCCTAAATGAAAAGACCAAAGTACCCCTCATTTAAACCTTTTAAAAAGGCTAAAAATTGCATCAGCAGCAATCGGAGCGCCGCGCCAAATGGTGGAGCGCCGCTCCAACCTGCAGGTCAGTTTTCAGAAACTTGTTTTGGCCATAACTTTTTGACCGTAGCTCCGTTTTTGATGAATCAAATATCGTTGGAAACGTAATAAGATTTCCTTTCCAATGGTAAGGCTTTGAAACATCAACACAAACTTTATTTGAGGTTGAAAAGATACGTACACACCTTGTCACTTCAGACAACGTCCAGTTTCCTTCGGCGTTCGAGCAAGCAACACGTACACTTCATACACGCATCGTACACCATAAATACATTATGTACAATAAATATTTGGGTCTTACATTCGTCGCCTTTGTCTTCTTTATTATATCGGTTTGGAAGTTTTTCATCTATTCATGAGGATCCTTTAAGTTTTATGATAATGATAACAATAATAGTTATAGTTATATAGGCAAAAAAATTGCGAGTTTCCGCAATAAAATTTTTAAAGAAGATCAAATTTGTGTCCATTCATATAAAAGTTAACCACAAATGATGTATACATAAACAAATGAAGACCAATAATGTAGCTAAATAAAATATTAGATATAAAATAAGTAGAATGCAAACAACAAATGAAATCAAAACCATAAAATGTAGAAAGGAATTCGCTACCCATTTAGCTCTCTTACTTTCCATTCTATCTACAATGAAACCAAAACCATAAAATTTAGAATGTTATTAGGGGTGTGCATTAAACGGTTTCAATCACGAAACCGACCAAACCAAATTGATTTGGTTAAAGTGGATTGACTTATTTGGTTTTGGTTTGGTTTATTGGTTTCACCCGAAAATATTTACTATTTTCGGTTTGGATTTGGTTTGTAAAATTAACATTTGGTTTCAAACCGAAAAACCAAAATATACTTTTATTTATGGTATATATATTAAATATTTAGTTTATTTTATTTTGGATTTGAAGTATGAGTTGTCTTTTATTTTGTTCTTGTTTGAATTTAATGTTTTTATTGGTTTGATTTCATTTTAACAATTGAATTTGTTTATCAATTACTCCGTATTATGAATTTTTTATATCTGAAAACTTAGCTGCTACTGATTTTGTTTTTATTTTTGTGTTACTCAGTTCATTGATATAGTTTAGATTGTAAATATGGGTTGTATACTCTTGGGCTGCTTCTCACATTGCCTTTTAAAAATATGTTTGCCTTTTAAAAAAATCTACACACTTTTTATCAAAAAGTTTTAATTTGGTTTAACCAAAATCAATCCATATAAACCGACTTCTTATTTGGTTGGATTGGTTTAGTTTTGTCAAATTTGGTTCGGTTATTGGTTCTCAAAAATATTCTTGAAAACCGAATAAATCAAACCGAATAAACCACGTAAACCATAAACCAACCGAACGAACACCTCTAATGGTGATATAGATTAACCGAAAGTAAATCGAACGTATGTTACAATGTGATATAACAAATTTTAAAACTGTAATTGGTATATATTATATAAAAAGATTTGGATGTATAATTATTATAGGGTCAAAAGATGCGCTCTTCAGCAAAGTAAAGAGAAATACAAAGATATATACTATTATACTATATACTATATAATATAAATAAAAGTGATATTAACCTTCCAAATTACAACATTGATATGGATGGATTTCACTATTGACTGTAAATATCTAAAACTTCATAGTACCCTTTGGAACTGATGCAAACAAAGCAAAATGGCATGAAACTGGTTTAGAATAGTTATGGAATGTTTTCATAATGGTGTTTGTGTTCAATCACAAACGGTACAAAGGATCAAACAAAAACGGGTCAAATGAGGTAAATGCTAAAAATTAACTGGATATATGATAAAAAGCAACCTATAGCTAACTTTAGCATTAATTTTATTTTATTTTATTTTATTTGCAAAGTCAATTACCTAAAGTGTGGATAAAAAATGGCGGAGTATAAGTCTTGAATTTCTTAAACTATATCAATTTTGTGAAGAAAAAAAAAAAATTAAGCTCAAAAGTGACATGTAGGTTCAATTTATTTCAAAAGTGATAGATGGGTAAAATTGATACAGATGTTAGCTATAAGAGCACTGGGAGTGGTGACTGAGGTCACTTGGCATGTCAGGCCTGACTTGTTGAGTCAGAAAAAGTGGGGAGTGGTGACCTCTGTCAGTTAGGCATGTCAGTTTATATTATTATTATTATTTTTATGATTTTAAATATAACATAAATTAATAAAAATAACTTTCATTAAAAATAAAAGAAAATTACATTTCCTAAGAAAATGTAAAAACATACGATTCCTAAAAATAAAAAAAACATTACGATTCCTAAAAAAAAGAAAAACATTACCAACTTAAAATTAAAAAAAACATTACAAGTCATAAAAATAAAAAAACAAACCGAAATTTCCTAAAAATTAACTCGTCCGATCGAGCCTTTCACAGGGTTTTAGGACTATTGTATCCCTCATCACTCTCGTCGTGCGGGTAGTGAGAAAAGGGTTGTATATGTATAGATAAAAGTGGGGAAAGTGGGGATTAAAAAAAAAAAATGGCTGTTGAATTGCGTCGCCCAGGCGACTGACCAAGCCGGGACGGATCATCGAAAATTGGTTGGGGAGTGGGTGACTTGCGACGGGGTAAGTGACAAAGGGGGGACGGAGGTCCACTCCCACTGCTCTAACAGAAATGATAAAACGCTATCTGGAACGATCTCCTAAAGTTTATTGTTATTGACTTGGTGCATATAACCTCCTAAATGATAAACACATATTTGTAATAGCAATAGTTAAGTGTTTACCAAACTAACCTACCCGACCAGTTCTCGAATGACAACCAGTAGTAATTTTCAAAGATTTAAATTTTTCAGTGCTTCTAATTTGAAACATTTAATATACCAATCAACAAAAGACTATTTCAATACTTTTGGCTAGTAAGTCTTATTTTCTTCCAGTTGATTTACTCAGGCGTCTCGTCAACAACATTGATGGTTGCTTTGATAATCCTTGAGTAGAATCATACCTAAACATGTAAGGCTGAAAAAGACATTCATTACATGGCTATAAGAGGAATATAAAAGTACCGAACTACCCATAAATTTGAGTAGGCGATTATCTGATTTTGATTCATCAATTTACAACATCAAATACAAAAAGCACATAAATAATTTATGGCTTTAACAACATAATATCAAACACTAAGACAAAATTTTATAGCTTTTCAACGTCGCTACAAAACAATATATTAACTTTCAACCGTATCATATGTATGAACTTTATGATCATATTTGTAATCAATTAAAAGAGTATGAAAAAACTTAAGTTGTATAAAATTGCATCTACACCCTACTTCTTTTTTTCAATGAGACAAGGTTCGAAACTAACTGGGAGTTTCTGCAATGGATAAATATGATTAATATCTTAGGGTAATTTGAAAGCATTTTATGATTTTTTACTTTTATAGGATACTTTAAACCTCCTAATTCCTTTAGTGATTTTCTTTTAATTTCAAACCATTTACTTATTTATCCATATGAATTTGATTGTGTTTTATCTCAAATGGGTCACATCAAACAAATAAACACAATTTTTAAGTATAGCAAAACCAGACCCAATATCTCTTAAGCCATACTAAAGATGGCCCGTTTTGACCTTACTGATGACCCATCCCAAAGTTCATCTCATCAGAACCGGTATAAATAGAAAATGCATGTTTGTACCAAGTGTTGTTAAAGAATAAAAGTGCATATGGTGTGTACATATATACTATATAATATAATAGAAGTGATATTAACCTTCGAAGTTACAACATTGATATGGCTGGATTTCACCTTAATTTCACCCTTGACTGGATATATGTAAAACTTTGTAGTACCCTTTTGGAAATGATGCAAACAAAGCAAAATGGCATGAAACTGGTTTAGAATAGTTATGGAATATTTTCATAATGGTGGTTGTGATCAATCACAAACAGTACAAAGGGTCGAACAAAGACGGGTCAAATGAACTAAATGCTAAAAATTAACTGTATATATGATGAAAAGCAACCTATAGCTAACTTTAGCATTATTATTTTTTTACAAAGTCAATTACCTAAAGTGTGGATAAAAAAAAATGGCGGAGTATCAGTCTTGAATTTCTTAAACTATATTAAATGTTTGAAACAAAAATTAAGCTCAAAAGGGACATGTAGGTTCAACTATTTTAAAAGTGATAAATGGGTAAAATTGATACATATGTTAGCTATAAATATAATAGAAATAAATAAAAAGTTATCTAAAACGATCTCCTAAAGTTTATTGTTAATGACTTGGTGCATATAACCTCCTAAATGATAAACAAATATTTGTATTAGCAATAGTTAAGTGTTTACCAAACTAACCTACCCAACTAGTTCTCGAATGACAACCAGTAGTAATTTTCAAAGATTTAAAATTTTCAATGCCTTGTAATTTGAAACATTTAATATGCTAATCAACAAAAGACTATTTCAATACCTTTGGAAAGTAAGTTTTATTTTCTTCCTGTTGATTTACTCAGGCGCCTCGTCAACAACATTGACCGTTGCTTTAATAATCCTTAAGTAGAATCATACCTAAACATGCAAGGCTGAAAAAGACATTCATGACATGGAATATAAAAGTACCGGACTACCCATAAATTTAAGTAGGCGATTGTCTGATTTTGATTCATCAATTTACAACATCAACTACAAAAAGCACATAAATAATTATGGCTTTAACAACATAAAATCAAACATTAAGAATTTTTTTTATAGCTTTTGAACATCGCTACAAAACATATATTAACTTTCAACCCTATCATATGTATGAACTTTAAGATCATATTTGTAATCAATTAAAAGAGTATGAATAAACTTACGTTGTATAAAAATACATCTACACCCTACCTCTTGTTTTCAATGAGACAAGGTTCGAAACTAACTGGAGTTTCTGCAATGGATTAATATGATTAATATCTTAGGGTAATTTGGAAGCATTCTATGATTTTTACTTTTATAGGATACTTTAAACCTCCTAGTTCATTCAGTGATTTTCTTTTAATCTCAACCCATTTACTTATTTATCTAACAACAACAACAACAACAACAACAACGAAACCCAATACCACATGAGTAGTGTATGGGGGAGGTGAGATGTAGACAATCTTTCCCCTATCCGAGAATAAAGACAAGTCATTTCTCCACCCCGAGTGAAAAACACTCAAAAGTAGAGAAAGTCATCCCTCTCTCTATTCGACGGATAAAGAGATTGCTTTCGAGTGAACCTCCGGTCAATAATTAAATTAAAATTAAATTAAATTAAAAATAAAATTGAGACGCCATGAAAATGGTAAAATCAAATTTCCATGGGTTTTAAATCCTGCTTGAAATTTACTTTAGGCTCTAAGAGTTAGTCAAGTCGCCAATAAATCGACGCTTGCTATTTATCTAAATGAATTTGAATGTGTTTTTATCTCAAATGGGTCATATCAAACAAATAAACACAATTTTTTAGTATAGCAAAACCAGACCCAATATCTCTTAAGCCATACTAAAGATGGACCGTTTTGACCTTACTGATGACCCATCTCAAAGTTCATCCTATCAGAACCGGTATAAATAGAAAATGCATGTTTGTACCAAGTGTTGTTAAAGAATAAAAGTGCATATGGTGTGTACATAACATTTATATGTGTATTGTGAAAGTGACTAACCTCGACGCCTTATATGTGCATTTATATGTGTATTGCTGCTCCAAGAGATCATCAGGCCAGGCTGTAGTTGATGCATTATTCGTTGCTGCTCCAACAAATTTTCAGTTACATCCTCGCTCTTATCGTTAGTTCTACCTCTTAGGTGCTTTAGAACAATAACATCTAAGGGACCCCTCTGTAGATTAAAGCTGCAAGGTCCATAAATAAACTTCCAAATTTGAGCTGTTGAATCACCATTCCTAAAAAAGTAGGTATAATAAGCAAATACAAAATTAAAATGAGAATCTCGCTGATTACATAAACTGAGTAGTATCATCAAATTGTATGAAAAAGCTTTTGAATCGACTCTATTCCATAAAAGGCTTAGTAATTTTTAAATACAGTTGAGTTTAAGAAATTAAGCATAAACCCAGATTCCAACAGAGTACCAGCTGGACTCCATGCACATACAAAAACCTGCAACAATCAGCCAATCTTATTAAACTGATAGTAAACATCAAACATACTCTAACTTGGAACTAAATATCAAAATAACAGAAAGACCATAACAACTCTTACCAAGAATCAATAATTTGCAAGTATCAAATGAGTCAAAATTCAAAGAAATTTTGAAAACAAAAATGTATAACAACACTGTTTTCAGGTCACAAAAGACGTATTGGAAAGTAGATTAATAGATGGATCACAGTTCAAATCTACCAACAAAGACCCAACATCTAAAAGCTCTTGATAAGCCTTAAAAATATACAACAAGTGAATCAATTATACACATATGTAATAAGTGTTATCTATATATAAGACATGAAGCATGTTATTAACTAACCATCGTAGATGCCGCTATCATTGTGTAGTCGGCCCATTTTAATAACTTTCCATCTACCTTTTAATCCCTATAAGTGTAAAATTGAACCTTTATAGAGAGAGAATGCAAACAAATGAGGATCTCTAATAGTCGCGAGTGATACTTTGTTGCTCGTAAAATATCCTTTCCCTCCAAGTGCAAGCCAAAAGGTTGCGCTTTTGGTTCCTTCTGTATGAAATTTTGCTCTTACCCCGGGTTAAATCTTCTCCAAGATAAAATTGATCTAACAATCAAATCTTTGATAATAAACCTAATAACACACTACAAATACAATTGAATTTGACGATATGATAAATATGGCTAGTATGAATGGGAACTGAAGACATAGTAAACATATGTGGTTACTATTGCATCGGGTCTAAGTCAGAATGAACATGGAAAACAAAGTGACATGAATGGATATATGATATGGGTTGCTCGTTTTGACCGATAAGAAGCGATTCCCTGCTAATTGCAAGAAAGCACAAAACTTTATAATTTACAACATCATGGTCACACATTGTCAAATAACATACCACCTTTCAATAATATAGTTTCAAAATCGGGTACATTACTTTAAACTTAAAATTACAACATACTACTAATTGGTACATGAATAACTTATAAAATCGAACTGGTACACAATTCAAGAACAAAGATGTAACAACCCTACTTTTCTGTTACTTCTGTTACCTATCTATTATTTATTTTAACGGCGATTACTTAAAATTTTGTGAATACAACTTAATAAATACATACTTAGTCCTTAGAGGATATATGCTAATATGTGATACATATTCTATAATACGTACGATTGGTGAAAACCGGGAAAACGTTTTTGAGACAACGAAAACGAACAATAATTTACTTATAATAATTATTTTATATAATTATTACGTTCTTAAAATATACTTCATTTATTAGTTTTTTAATAAATTGAACCTTATGAATTTGTTTAAACGACCATTTAACGTTCCAGAAATTCGGTACCGTTAACGGCAACTAGAAACGAGCACTTGATCACTTAATTAGTCAAACTTAGCCCGAGAACACACACATTGGACCATTCGGCCGAATTACTCAACAAAGGGGTTCCATTTGTTTTATTTTGGGCCATTACTTGCTAGTAGTGTCCATTATCCTTAACTAGGCCCTAAACTACTCTAATCTAAAAGCCACTGCAAGCTTGTTAATCCCTATAATCTAAATTAAAAAAAAAAAAACGCATCTCATCTCTCCTCCTCCTCCTCCTCCTCTTTGTTGACCACCATCCACAACAAGACACCATCAATTTTTGATTTTTAGCTAGTGCTTGCTTGATAGAGATCGTTCCCCGTACCATTCTCTACGATTTGGAATAAGGAATCTAATCTCTAGTGGTAAATTTATCAAACCATAGCTTTTTAATTCAGTTTTTTTTATGATTTCACAAGTATTTAGTGGTCATTGCTCTAGTCCTTGATTGTATGCATGTTTTTATTCGATAATTTGTTCGGTTGATGAGTTTATGTTAAATCCTGAATTTGTATTTCATTCTAATGATATCGTAGACATATTTTCTGTATTTGATATGTATCTAGATGAATTTATCTCAAAAAATTAATAACTTTTCATTTAAGAATAGTATGTTTTCGTTATACGGATTGTTAGTTATGACTGGTTAAAGTTTTCGGTTTGTTTATTGTGTATATCAGTTTTATGGAATGATTGACTTGAGAATTGATTTGTGAAGTTTCCATGAACATGTAGTTTGTTAAAAACTATGCAAGTTACACTTAAATGTTGCCTGGATCGGATACATAAATCACCCGTTATGCTTGATTGAAAATTTGTAACATCCATTGTTGAATGCAATTGAAAACAGGTCTAAAAGGAAATTTAAAATGACTTATGGAACTTAAGCTTTTGAATTTGGGAAATTCATGTTTAGTACATCACTTTTCATGTAGGATATTTGTCTGGAAAGTTTATACATTTTGAGATAATCGCATGCGAAAAAGGACACTCGAACTCTGACCGAATCTGTTCCGAGTGCACAGAAAATGGCATAACATGAATCATGGTATATTGTTTTGAGACTTTAACTTCTAGAAAATGAAAAGTTACATGTTTAGGAGAATATTTTTTTTGTATGTCAACATGTGAAACTGGATGCATTAGGTGCTATAAGGGTCACAACATGCTGCTAAGTCTAGAATCTGTTCAAATCAGAACACCATACTTCTGAGGCAAAACTGTACGAATTGTCTATACAAAATGGTTAGACCTTTTTACAAGTTAAACTTTGGGATGTCCTTAACCACCTCCCACAGGTCCTATGTGCTTTTCATTTTTCTAGAATAAATGGTAAAATTTACAAAATTTACGCGCATGCTGAAACTGTTACGTGAAATGTTATTGTAAATGTGTTTATACAAATGTGTAGACCATATGGCCTAGGTTTTTAGAATATCATGAAGCCTACCTACTGACATGTAAAGCACCATAGGCATACATTACTTGCTTTGTGTTTTATGGAAATCTATTTGGTCAGTATCAGACAAAATTGTACGACACGTAACCGGAAACTTTGAAACTAAAATCTGAGTTTGGTCAATTGAACTTAGGTTAACCTATTGACCAATATTGCATAACCTACTGATTTGTTTGATTTACGTTGACCATCTTGACCAAGTTTGACTTTTGTTGACTTGCATGAGTTTTGTTGACTATGTGTTGACTTTTACCGCATAATCGAGTCGGACTGAGCAATAGGAAAACTTATACTATAGATCAACTACTATTTGAAATACACTTATGTGGCAACCTATTAATCTATCTAGGTTTCTTTACACGGTTGTAACCTGTGACGACCCGGAAATTTCTGACCAAATTTAAACTTAATCTTTATTTGATTTCGATACGATAAGCAAAGTATGTAATGTTGAGTCTAGAAAATTTTGAAACGATGTTCATATATTCAATTATCCTTTGACTATTCCCGACGATTCACGCACGAGTGTTGTGATCAGATATATAGATATAACACAAGTATAAATATAATTTCATTGTACTATTTCTAATATTAATATCAACATTAGTGTTGTTAATAATCTATAGATACGAACATGATATATATATAGATTGATATAGTATTATTATTATTATTATTATTAATATTATTATTATTATCAATAATATTGATATTATTAGTATCATCGTTATTAACAATATTATGATATACATTCTATAGTAGTTATTATCATTATCATTAGTAATATTATTATTACTATCATATTATTTTATATTTGTGTTAAATTTTATTAAAGATATTATCATTATAGTTATAGTTATATATATTAATAAGATTAGTTATAACCTATGAATATAAGTATATAAAGATAAGAGCTATACAAACACAGATATAAATACGAATAGGTATATAAAGGTACCTATTAGTAAAATCAGTATATATATTATAAAGATAATTATAAATAGTATTATTATTATTATTGTTATTAATAATAACAACAATATAATAATAAAAAAAATTATTATTTGTATTTTTAATTGAAATATATGATTTATTATAGTATTATAAATAATGACAATATTGTTATTATTATTTCTTTGTATTATTATTGTATCTTTATTATTATTATAAATGTTAATACTATTATTAACATTAATACATAGATAACTATTAATAATAGTTAAAATCTAATTTATGTAAATAAATATATAAATAACAGTTATATATATATATAAAAAAAATATACATAAATATATATAGTAATACACACACGGTAGTTCTATACTGGTACATATACACAGATAATAAATAAATATAAATATAGTTATATAAATCACAAAAATATATGATACTGATATAATGTATAATATTTATCTATCACAATCAATCCAATATATTTGCTGCTCATAATTTGTACTACAACTGCTCCATATACGATTTCCAAACCAGCTATCAAACAAATTCTGTTAGTGATCTCAATCAACTGTGTTTTTTTTATTTATTTTGTTCCTGCCAAAGAAATTCTTGTCGACTACTAACTTTATATAAATTGATTAAATTCAGTTGATATGGAAAAACATTCAACTTACCATTACTTTTATCAATCATACAAAATCTTTTACAGCTTTAAATTGGATCGAAATTATCAAAAAAAAAAAAATAGATAAAGGAACACAGGTTCCTGCTCTGCACGATCAACTTTTCATCCAAAACTCGATTTCGAATTTTTTTTCAAAATGTATTAATGCAGTTGCGTTAGAAATCTGTAGTTTAAACCTTATGCAAAGTTTCAAATTCTAATTTTCCCTAACGAGCTCGAATTTTGCGGTCAAAGTTATATTTTCAAAAAGTCAACCACGTGTTCATCATTAAATTCGAGTTCGATTTTGTGTTATAGGATAAATTGATGAATCATATAGTTTACATAAACGATTTACAACCTTTTACACGTTATAAACTTTAGCTAAAACGTCCTTAATGTTCAAAAGTGAAATCAAGTTCTTCATGTTCTTCAAAAGGGCTGTTACAGCATTTATATATATAGATATATATATTTTTTTGTTTTAATTAATTCTCTAACTCAAGCAAATGAATTCTGTTTTGTTTTGTATTTAAAAACATCAATTAAACTGTTTATGTCTGGCTTGATCTTTGATCGAATTGAAACTGAGAAGGAGAAGAGAAGTAAACGAAACAGATATAGTTCAAATAAAATCCAAAGGTGTATAATTTCAGAAAAATAAACGGCAGAGTGATGGTTAGGGACAAGGGTGTTAACCGAGAGGTCTCGGGTTCGAGCCCAGGCGACGACGACTGTTATTTTTTTTAAAGCTTGTTACTAAGGTAGTCTTATTTTATTTTTATTATTTTTTTTATTATTATTATTATTATTATTATTATTATTATTATTATTATTATTGTTATTATAATAATATTATTATTATTAATAATGTTACCATAAGTAGTATTACTAAAATTATCATTATTAATATTAATTTGATCCTTTTAAGTATTATTATTATTATTATTATTAGGGTTATGAATATTATTATTATCCTTAACATTTCTATCATTAAAATTAATATTTGTATTATTTTATGGATGATAACATTATTATTAGTATTACCACTAGTATTATGATTATTATCATTTTATCGTAGTATTACTAAAATTATTTTTTAACAAACAAACGATATATACATACATAAAAATATATTTAACACATATAACATGACAAAAAGTAATATGTTATATAAAAAAAAAATATATGAAACACATATATTATTAACATAAAAAGTATATAACTAATAAATTTACATATTGTTCAATTACAACTATGTATATTAATAAAGATACAAATGATATAGGTTCGTGAATCCGAGGTCAACCCTGCATTGTTCAGTTGTTCAATATAGTCATATGTATTTTTACTACAAAATACATTAGGTGAGTTTCATTTGCTCCCTTTTACTCTTTACGTTTTTGGGCTGAGAATACATGTAAATGCTTTATTAACTGTTTTTACAATATTTATATGCGTGAGTTTCATTATTCCCTTTTTAAATGCTTTTGCAATATATATTTGTGGGACTGAGAATACATGCGCTGTTTTATAAATGCTTTACGAAATAGACACAAGTAATCGAAACTACATTCTATGGTTGGATTATCTAATCGAATATGCCCTTTTTATTAAGTCTGGTAATCTAAGAATTAGGGAACAGACACCCTAATTGACGCGAACTCTAAAGATAGATCTATCAGGCCCAACGAGCCCCATCCAAAGTACCGGATGCTTTAGTACTTCGAAAATTTATATCATGTCCGAAGGAGGATCCCGGAATGATGGGGATATTCTTATATACATATTGTGAATGTCGGTTACCAGGTGTTCAATCCATATGAATGATATTTTTGTCTCTATGCATGGGACGTATGTTTATGAGAAATGGAAATATGAAATCTTGTGGTCTATTAAAATTATGAAATGATTATTTATGATAAACTAATGAACTCACCAACCTTTTGGTTGACACTTGAAAGCATGTTTATTCTCAGGTATGAAAGAAACGTTTCGCTGTGCATTTGCTCATTTTAAAGATGGTATTTGGAGTCAATCATCGCAATGGAACCAGTTGTTGGTGACTTCGTCCAGATGGTTTAGGACGGGTCCTTTCAGTTGGTATCAGAGCGGTGGTCGTAGCGAACCAGGTCTTGCATTAGTGTGTCTAACTAGGAGTTGTTAGGATGCATTAGTTTGTCTGGACTTCGACTTAATAGTTGTTAAGTTACTTTAAGGAGTCTGGACTTCGACCGTGTCTGCATGTCAAAAGTTTTGCTTATCATTTGTGTCAAAAATTACCTACTTATCATTCTTAGAGAATCACTTGCTTAATATTCTTAGTCTAGACACATTTTACTGCATCGACTGCATAAATAGTGTGTAGACGAAGTTCATATCTTATCGTATCTGCTAATTTATATATTAGCGTATCTGTTATTGTTACCTTTGCCTGACAGCTTCCGTAGATTCATCAGTAACTTATGGGATTTTAGTATTATATATGCATATGTAAATTATGTATTGCAGGATACTAATCTATATCCTATAATCTGTTTCTTATTAAAAATCCTTCAGCTGATCGTACGAGATGAATCCCTCAACCAGTTCGAGTCCCTCAGATTCCGATAGCTATTCCGATAGTTATTCCGACAGCTATTCCGATATGAATTTCCACTCGAACTCCGAAAGCAGTATAACCAGAATGAATCAACTAATCATCCATCACCAATTCATCTGATGGGTTTGTAGTCGACTTAATCAATAGAGACGCGTAGAAGGCGATCCCTTCCACCAACCGAAATCACCTCTTGGTGGAAAACCTGAAGCACTTACCGGCGAACCTGTACGAAACACCATATTCACTCTCATTACCAGGATATCTCACAATGATTATATAATGTCCCAAATTCTGAACCTTATTCATCCGCTCGTTCCTACCGACAATCATTCCGGAATAATATAAGAAGTCAACGAACTTCGCCCTCGAGTAATCAATGTGGAGAATATGGTGCAAAACTTACCAGCTTTAGCAACATCAACAGTACCACCATCACCAACAGCAACATCCGCATCCCACACCTCAACATCATAATCTGTTCCACGAACATCAACATCATACACATCATAGATACCAAGGAGTACCAACAGCAATTAACGATGAAGTATTGATCCATAACTTCATTAATATTCTGCGAAGAATATGTGGATCCTAATAGTTTTAGAGATTACTTATTCTAGCTCAAACCGAAAAATCAAATGAGTCTAATATTATATTGACTCATTAAATCCATGATTACATCCGAAGAAAATATATATGTATATATGTTTTCATAAAGATTGTAATTAAAAATCCTTTCGTACAAACTGTAAATGATGAAAATATTTTAACGGGTAGGTAATACCCGAGGAATATTTAGATTTCACATTAATGAGTTATACTGTACATTCTTCGAATCTGATTCAACAGTCATTTACTATCTTACTTACAACCACCGATATACGTATCCGTTCACCGCAGAGTAACTATTTTTATTCAATTTCATTTTCAGATTTTGACCTATCAGAATCCAACAAGTGGCATAATGAAGAAAACATTTGACAAAATAAAATTTGTTAGAAACAAACAAATTAACTATGAGGAATTTTGTTAAGAATCCACGCTAACTGCTCCCAGCTAATTGTTCCTAGCTAACTGATTACATTTTATTATCGCGGTTTACATTATCGCAATTTTATTTATCGTCATTTAATTTCTGTTATTTACCTTACGCACTTTATTTATTGTCATTTAATTTCTATTATTTATTTTTACGCACTTTAAATATCGGGACACGTATACAAGGTTTTGACATATCATATCGACGCATCTATATATATTATTTGGAATCACCATAGACACTCTATATGCAGTAATGATCGAGTTCTCTATACAGGGTTGAGGTTGATTCTCAAATAATATATATACTTTGAGTTGTGATCGAGTCTGAGACATGTACACGGGTCACGATACGTATTAATTAATTCGAATATTATATATTAAACTATATATGAATTATTGGACTGTCAACTGTGGACTATCGACGGTA
Source organism: Rutidosis leptorrhynchoides (assembly GCF_046630445.1). Taxonomy (NCBI): domain Eukaryota; kingdom Viridiplantae; phylum Streptophyta; class Magnoliopsida; order Asterales; family Asteraceae; genus Rutidosis; species Rutidosis leptorrhynchoides. The sequence goes on along the minus strand of NC_092335.1, from coordinate 303,438,362 downwards.
GACTAATAACATTGGACAATTAAAATGAATTAAAATATTGATTATGATATATGAAACTAAATAATTCTTCAAGTTTGCCACTTGATTTCATCTTAAACCCCATTTGTATCTTGACGATTACAATCTGCGTTCAAACCTTTCATGATTCTTGAAAACACCTCAATCGATAGAATGAATCAACCGCACTTCATATACGGAAGGAAAGATTTATTCATATAGTTATGCACCTAAGAAACTCTCGACAATTGAGTAAAAGTTTAAACGTAGCTGCATCAGATCCTTTGGCATTTATTAGCAAAAATAACTTTGCGATCCCTTTCAAAGTAGTCAATTTTGTCACAGCTCCAGCAAGTCAACTTTGACTTTTCATTCGAAGTAGCCTTACTATAATCCTGATATACATAATTACCCTTTTGATACCGGAAAATTCTTTTATATTCCACCATATTACCAGCAGACGTACCAGCAACCTCGTTGCTTTTTGGCTTAAATCTCTCTGATAAATCATTATATTTATTCATTGAAACCCTATCATATACTCATCCACATCTTATAACGAGAACTGCCATAACAATTACCGGGAATCAGCAATCAGTACTTTGAAAACTCACAGCATATCTACATCAACAGTTATATGTATGACATTTATCTCTTAGAATTATGATCTTTCATTCTGAAATTCTGAAAAGCACTCAGTCACAAATCAATACTCTGAATGTTGAAAAAGCTGAATGAAGCAGCAGAAACTGTAGATAACCGTAAACGACCATAATCATCGAAAGTTTGATGATAAAGATTAGTATGTTGGAAAAGCTCAGAAAAGTTGGAACTGGAAAACGGATTGAGCTAACCATAAAGAAAACCAAGGAGAAATACAAGTAACATACCCTAAATTCATAGAACCCAGATAAATCTAGATCCGTTGAAATCTTTAGAGAATATTTTGCTCCGATGTCATGTTAAAATCTTGCGGAAAATCTTTCTCCATCAACCATCGAACTTAGAAATTCCAAAATATCATCATCAATATCTTCGATATTTCTGAGGATATTTTCATAAATATTCTCGTCCGAAATTATATACCTCTTCGTGCTTCATGTGTATCATTATATTGGAAACATTCAATAGAAAATTTAGTACCGAAAAGCAGATTATGCGAAACTATGAAGAACGCCGTGGACAACTCGCAAAGAATAAGTTTGACTTCAAAGAATCCAAATGATTCTGTTTCAAATGAAATCTTTAACGAATACCTTGCTTCCGAATCTAAACCCTTACGAATAAATCTTCTTCATCATCCATCGATATTAGAAATTCCAAGATACCATCGTATCTTTCATTATAAATATCCTCCATATTTCTGAAGATATTTTCATAACTATTCTTGTCCGAAATCATTAATCTATTTGTGCTATCAGTGTTACATCATATAGAAACTGTTAGTTTCTATATTCTGTAAACTTTCAAGCTTAAGATATGAATGTTATTGAAGTAATGTTGGAAACTGATGCATGAGTTAGTATAATATAATGACACTTGATCAACGTGATTATATTATAGTAAGTCATGCTGAGTTTCTAATGGGACGTGATAATTCACATATCTTAACGTCATCATGTGCCATGTTACATGACTCTTTCATTCTGCCTAACTTCTGAACATATCAAGAAAGTATATTCTTGATAGTTCTATTCTCAATGATTCTAATAATTTGACAAATCAAATTGTACGATTTCGTTCTTTCTTGGTTAGAACATTAAGTTCATTCAAAACTCCGTACTTATGAATTCTGGACCGTTGCTCGCTTTACTAGAGGTCGAGAGGATAATAAAAAGGCAAAGAGATCCAAAGTATAAGAAAAAATATAAAGTCTAATAACAACACGGAGGTTACAAACCATGAATATTAATACGAATAGCAATATAAAGACACGGTATAATTAAGAATAGTATCACCTAAAGGTGATAGAAGAAGTAAACAGATTTTTCTGGTGGAAGAATGAAAAGAAGGATGACAGAAATGATAATTGGGAAAATATCAAGGATTAGAAATGGATTAAGCATTTTCACAAACTTTTGGATGTATGAACTAAGAAAGAAAGTATAGGAATGGTGAGTATAATGGAACGGAAGAGTTTAATTTATAATGGAAATATCAGACAGAGTAATCAAGGCAGATCACCGTATTTAATTATAGAGATCCTAATTTCCTTATTCGCCAAAGAAACAAATCTTATAGATTTCGAAGATTTTCTTCAAATCCCTTAAATTTCGGAATTCAACCAAAACAACGTCAAAAGTTAAGACGAACCTTATTTTCCTAAATTCAACCATGACTAGTCAAAAGTTATGATGAAACATGTCTTTCTCATTTCACTATTTGGTGATAGCTTCACTTGTACTCTTCGAGTAATCGAATTACCTTACCTATATTACTCAACAGTAATAAAAATCTATTTATCAGCTCAAATTCTTCATGAAAACATTTTAATATTAAGCTATGACGACCACGATCAAATTTCGGGACGAAATTTCTTTAACGGGTAGGTACTGTGACGACCCGGAAATTTCCGACCAAATTTAAACTTAATCTTTATTTGATTTCGATACGATAAGCAAAGTATGTAATGTTGAGTCTAGAAAATTTTGAAACGATGTTCATATATTCAATTATCCTTTGACTATTCCCGACGATTCACGCATGAGTGTTGTGATCAGATATATATATATATATATATATATATATATATATATATATATATATATAACACAAGTATAAATATAATTTCATTGTACTATTTCTAATATTAATATCAACAGTAGTGTTGTTAATAATCTATAGATACGAACATGATATATATATAGATTGATATAGTATTATTATTATTATTATTATTATTATTATTATTATTATTATTATTATTATTATTATTATTATTATTATTATTATTATTATTATTAATATTATTATTATTATCAATAATATTGATATTATTAGTATCATCGTTATTAACAATATTATGATATACATTCTATAGTAGTTATTATCATTATCATTAGTAATATTATTATTACTATCATATTATTTTATATTTGTGTTAAATTTTATTAAAGATATTATCATTATAGTTATAGTTATATATATTAATAAGATTAGTTATAACCTATGAATATAAGTATATAAAGATAAGAGCTATACAAACACAGATATAAATACGAATAGGTATATAAAGGTACCTATTAGTAAAATCAGTATATATATTATAAAGATAATTATAAATAGTATTATTATTATTATAGTTATTAATAATAACAACAATATAATAAAAAAAAAAAATTTATTATTTGTATTTTTAATTGAAATATATGATTTATTATAGTATTATAAATAATGACAATATTGTTATTATTATTTCTTTGTATTATTATTGTATCTTTATTATTATTATTATAAATGTTAATACTATTATTAACATTAATACATAGATAACTATTAATAATAGTTAAAATCTAATTTATGTAAATAAATATATAAATAACAGTTATATATATATATAAAAAAAATATACATAAATATATATAGTAATACACACACGGTAGTTCTATACTGGTACATATACACAGATAATAAATAAATATAAATATAGTTATATAAATCACAAAAATATATGATACTGATATAATGTATAATATTTATCTATCACAATCAATCCAATATATTTGCTGCTCATAATTTGTACTACAACTGCTCCATATTCGATTTCCAAACCAGCTATCAAACAAATTCTGTTAGTGATCTCAATCAACTGTGTTTTTTTTATATTTATTTTGTTCCTGCCAAAGAAATTCTTGTCGACTACTAACTTTATATAAATTGATTAAATTCAGTTGATATGGAAAAACATTCAACTTACCATTACTTTTATCAATCATACAAAATCTTTTACAGCTTTAAATTGGATCGAAATTATCAAAAAAAAAAATAGATAAAGGAACACAGGTTCCTGCTCTGCACGATCAACTTTTCATCCAAAACTCGATTTCGAATTTTTTTTCAAAATGTATTAATGCAGTTGCGTTAGAAATCTGTAGTTTAAACCTTATGCAAAGTTTCAAATTCTAATTTTCCCTGACGAGCTTGAATTTTGCGGTCAAAGTTATATTTTCAAAAAGTCAACCACGTGTTCATCATTAAATTCGAGTTCGATTTTGTGTTATAGGATAAATTGATGAATCATATAGTTTACATAAACGATTTACAACCTTTTACACGTTATAAACTTTAGCTAAAACGTCCTTAATGTTCAAAAGTGAAATCAAGTTCTTCATGTTCTTCAAAAGGGCTGTTACAGCATTTATATATATAGATATATATTTTTTTTGTTTTAATTAATTATCTAACTCAAGCAAATGAATTCTGTTTTGTTTTGTATTTAAAAACATCAATTAAACTGTTTATGTCTGGCTTGATCTTTGATCGAATTGAAACTGAGAAGGAGAAGAGAAGTAAACGAAACAGATATAGTTCAAATAAAATCCAAAGGTGTATAATTTCAGAAAAATAAACGGCAGAGTGATGGTTAGGGACAAGGGTGTTAACCGAGAGGTCTCGGGTTCGAGCCCAGGCGACGACGACTGTTATTTTTTTTTAAAGCTTGTTACTAAGGTAGTCTTATTTTATTTTTATTATTTTTATTATTATTATTATTATTATTATTATTATTATTATTATTATTATTATTATTATTGTTATTATAATAATATTATTATTATTAATAATGTTACCATAAGTAGTATTACTAAAATTATCATTATTAATATTAATTTGATCCTTTTAAGTATTATTATTATTATTATTATTAGGGTTATGAATATTATTATTATCCTTAACATTTCTATCATTAAAATTAATATTTGTATTATTTTATGGATGATAACATTATTATTAGTATTACCACTAGTATTATGATTATTATCATTTTATCGTAGTATTACTAAAATTATTTTTTAACAAACAAACGATATATACATACATAAAAATATATTTAACACATATAACATGACGAAAAGTAATATGTTATATAAAAAAAAAATATATGAAACACATATATTATTAACATAAAAAGTATATAACTAATAAATTTACATATTGTTCGATTACAACTATGTATATTAATAAAGATACAAATGATATAGGTTCGTGAATCCGAGGTCAACCCTACATTGTTCAGTTGTTCAATATAGTCATATGTATTTTTACTACAAAATACATTAGGTGAGTTTCATTTTCTCCCTTTTACTCTTTACGTTTTTGGGCTGAGAATACATGCAAATGCTTTATTAACTGTTTTTACCATATTTATATGCGTGAGTTTCATTATTCCCTTTTTAAATGTTTTTGCAATATATATTTGTGGGACTGAGAATACATGCGCTGTTTTATAAATGCTTTACGAAATAGACACAAGTAATCGAAACTACATTCTATGGTTGGATTATCTAATCGAATATGCCCTTTTTATTAAGTCTGGTAATCTAAGAATTAGGGAACAGACACCCTAATTGACGCGAACTCTAAAGATAGATCTATCGGGCCCAACGAGCCCCATCCAAAGTACCGGATGCTTTAGTACTTCGAAAATTTATATCATGTCCGAAGGAGGATCCCGGAATGATGGGGATATTCTTATATACATATTGTGAATGTCGGTTACCAGGTGTTCAATCCATATGAATGATATTTTTGTCTCTATGCATGGGACGTATGTTTATGAGAAATGGAAATATGAAATCTTGTGGTCTATTAAAATTATGAAATGATTATTTATGATAAACTAATGAACTCACCAACCTTTTGGTTGACACTTGAAAGCATGTTTATTCTCAGGTATGAAAGAAACGTTCCGCTGTGCATTTGCTCATTTTAAAGATGGTATTTGGAGTCGATCATCGCAATGGAACCAGTTGTTGGTGACTTCGTCCAGATGGTTTAGGACGGGTCCTTTCATAACCGTCATGTTTACTTGTGCTTATTGCATTACTTCACCGAGCACTCAAGGTGAGTCTATAGTCCCATTTCCAGCTTACTTTTGGGATGAGATAATATGCTACTTTCAAACTATTTTATAAGTTATACACGAGTACTAAAAACTTTATGCATATGAGTTCTGTTCAGAAAGCCCTTAGCTTGAATACTATAGTTACTTTTGTAAGCGTGAATCATAGGGACAGATCCATTAGGTTTAAAAGCCTCACTGCTACATACTGTAGTGCTTATTACTTCGTAAACTGTACACATTAAAAAGTTTATACTTAGATAGGGTAAAAGAAATCGTGTAGTTCTTAACTATTCGTGGTGTTTAGCGCTGTATTCAAGTGCTCATAAGATTGTATATACTTTTGCAATGTTTTGTACTAAATTTAGTAGTCTAATACTGATAACTGAATACTTAAACCTATAGATTCACCAATATTATTGTTGAATCGTTTTGCATATTTTATCTCAGGTTCATAGACGTTAACTTCTGCTTATACTAGAAGGTTACTTGTTGGAGTTCACATGCTTTCATAAAGACACTACTATTATTCGCATTTAAAACTTTTTTCATTTATTAAATACTGTGTCTCATTTACTATGGTACTGGTTGCATTTAATTACTTGTTGAAGACTTACTTTCTAAGTCAAACTTTTATCTAAATAAATGCGAATACTTTTGGAAAACATCTAATATAGAGGGCGTAAATGTTACTGTGGGACCCGATGATTAACGCGCCGTCAAATAGAATTTGGCGGGATGTTATAGTTGGTATCAGAGCTAACGGTTACAGAGGACTAGGCTGCATTAGTATGTCAGACCGTAAGATACATTCTTGAGCCCAAACTATAACTGTATGCTTAAATGTATGATACATGCCATGGTCACACTGTTTGTTTGATACGGTGTTGCTTAGATGTCTAGTTTTGAAGAATCTTACACTTCACCTAACTTGGCACCTGATGGTGGACCTGCTGACACCTACATCACCCGCTTGTCGGCTATTATGGATAATAGGGAAAACTTGATGTACTCTCGCCTTAATGCTGCTTGTGAGGTCTTATGTCTCACACCACCTCCTAAGATGATTTACTACCTACAGGGAGCAGTCGCGTACTTAGAATCTGAGAACACTAACCTGCGGGATATAATTGCCTTCGAAGAGGCAGCTGCAGCAGGCAAGAAAGGCGACGACTGAAGACACTTTTATGTTCCCGTCCTGATCAGGAACACTCGTTTTGGAGAACACTTTATTTTATTTAACAACGCTACTTCTTACTTATCTATTTTCATTTGAGTTTACCGGTGCTGATTTTTTTACTAGGATTTCTACTACTGAGATATTTTATTACTTATTTGATTATCTATTTAGTGGGGTGTGATTATTAAGTGATTATATGATTTCTTTTGAGAGTTATTACATGTGAAGCTTAATACACTAAATTGTTAACTGCTACACGAACTGAAAACATTATTATTAATATTGTTTTAAATATTAATTATCACCAAGTACGTATGACTTTAATAGTTGTCACTATTCTCACTACTTGACACTGCTATTAATACTCTTACTAGTTGACACTACAGTCACTACTTTCACTACTCGTTACTACTACTGTCACTACTGTCATTACTTACCACTACTAAGTACTACTTATCACTACTAGAATCTCTACAATTTACTACTAGTTACTATGCATCACTACTTGTTGCTAGTATATTTTTAGTTTTGAAGATCACGCCTCCTAAAGAATCCACCGCAACCTAGGTCCGACGACTTGTAGCTGAAGGAATTGCCACTGCACTAGCTGATATCAACCGTACCAACAATACCCACAATACCAAGAATGAAGATAACACCGACAACCACAACAACAACAGAGGTGGAGGTTCATACAAAGCATTCATAAGTTGCAAGCCACATACCTTTAGTGGAACTGAAGGGTTTGTTGGTCTCACAGGTGGTTCGAGAACCTAGAGGCAGTGTTTCACATTTGTGAATGCAAGGATACTGACAGGGTTAAGTTCATTACTTGCACGCATTCTGATAGCGCGCTCACATGGTGAAACTCGTATTTACAATCTGTGGGGCTTGACCAGGCTTATGCCACAACTTGGGAAAACTTTGAAGCTAAGGATGATTGAGGAGTATTGTCCTTGATATCAGCTAAAAAGTCACGTTTTCACCCCGGTATTAAGGCCCAATGTAACAACCCAACCCATATGCAATCGAAATATGCAAATAAAAAAAAAATATTTTTGTACAGCATAGTGGCGCGGCGCGCCTAAACGGCCTGTCCACCTTTTCCTTTTTTGCGAAAAAGATCTCTTGCTTCCCGACACTTTTAGACCAAACGCTTTTCACAACATTTTATATTAGTTAAAACTAACACGTTCCAATAATAAAACGAGTTTTACGAGACCGGACCCACATCGGCCGTTTTACGACTTTCGTACAAAATTCAAGTTTTCAACCACATGATTTTTAACACAAAATAAAGCCGAGCATGGCGATTGGGGATACGCTACCCAATCCTAATCAAATCCAAAAGCAAGCCTTCTAAAGCAACTACGCGAGTCCACTAGTTCCCACGCTTACCCGAGCCACCGCATCCAAGCAAATCTATAAAAATGTAAACAACGAGAGGGTAAGCTAACGCTTAGTGAGTGAAAATATACTACATACATATATATGTATAAAATGGACACGCCACACAAGTAAACAAATAGCGCATACCGGAGCATCAATGTATAAGGCAACTACACTAAGCATACCGTACGATCTCTAAGCAACAAGCTAAAGAAATCAACAAAAATATAAGTTCACCAACGACGATGTGAACAACGCCAATAAGCTACACCCGGAGGGTTAGCTACATCACAACAATACATTAATATATATATATATATATATATATATATATATATATATATATATATATATATATATATATATATATATATATATATATATATATATATATATATATATATATATATATATATATATATATATAACAGAGAGTAAAATCGCCCAAGGTTAACCAATCGTACAAAGGAATGGTACTCGAATTTCCCATCGGTGTTCATAACAACCGTTAGTGTACAACACATATATCACTAACCCTTGGACAACACATATCCGTTCATGAAACCGTTAGCGTACAACGCATATATCACTAACTTGGACAACACATATCCATTCATAAAACCGTTAGCGTACAACACATATATCACTAACTTGGACAACACATATCCATTCATAAAACCGTCAGCGTACAACACATATATCACTAACTTGGACAACACATATCCATTCATAAAGCCGTCAGCGTACAACACATATATCACTAACTTGGACAACACATATCCATTCATAAAATTAAACACATCACAATTCAATTTCAACCCTTCGCCATTGGGGTTATCCAATTCACAACCACGTGTGATAATGTACACACAAAACGTGCACCTCGCCAAAGGTGGTTAACCAAAATGCATATCCGTGCTAATTCGGCCTATACACAAGTCCATCAAATCCACCTATATGTGAAGTGAGTTCTATAACCGAGAACCACTTCACCCGACCCGCACTCATCCTACACATACATATGCACATAGGATATTAACACTCACCTTGTCGCCTTGATGAATGCTTCCAAGTAATTCGCGACTCGCCAATGGAAAGTACCTATTCCATTATCACGAAACAAGCAACACAATTAGGGTTGACTTACAAACCAACCCAATTTGACACTTAGTGCCATTTTGACCCAAATGCACTTCCAAGCACAAACCGTGCCCAAACTAACCAATAATCACTAACACAAGTGAGAATGGTCCTAATATGCCAATCATACCCAATCATAGGTGTTAAACACCTATCTTGCCTAAAATGACACTTAAACCCTAATTTTGACCCATAAGAAGTCAACATCACGCCATTAGCAAGTTTTGACACCAAAACATATTTAACTCGGTTTTATACTTCAACTTAATCCATTTTAAGTTTATAAACCTTATTAAATCGATAATTGGGTCATAATCATCACCAATCCCTAATTTTGACTCTAGTCAAAATTAGTCAACCAACACACCCAAAAGAGTTTCAACACTTCCATAATCACTACACCTAGTGATTAAACCAAATTACAAGTTCTAATCATGGCCAATTAGTTCACCAACCCAAAATCCACCAACAATAACAATAAACCAAATTACTAGCATCAATAAACTCACTTCAAGAGTTTAAATGGGTTTCTCTACAAATCAAGTTCAAACCCTAACTTGAATATCAAAATCAAACAATGAAATTCAGAGTTACAACTTACCAATACCGCCAAAATGATGCCGTTGACGAGTAGAACAACTTTAATACTTGAGGTTTGACCCGAATCAAACTTCTTCTTCTCCAAATGGAGCTTTCTCTCACTTAAAATGGGTTTCTCACTCTAGGGTTTAATGAGAGGGTTTGATGAGTGAAATATGATCCAAAATGATCAATGGATCAGTTTTGATGACCCCAAACCGACCCCTAGTGAAAAGACCAAAGTACTCCTCATTTAAACCTTTTAAAAAGGCTGAAAATTGCATCAGACAGGATCGGAGCGCCGCTCCATAAGGTGGAACGCCGCTCCAACCTTCAGGTCAGTTTTCAGTAACTTGTTTTGGCCATAACTTTTTGATCGTAGCTCCGTTTTCGATGAATCAAATATCGTTGGAAACGTAATAAGTTTTTCTTTCCAATGGTAAGGCTTTGGAACATCAACACAAACTTTATTTGGGGTTGAAAAGATACGTACACACCTTGTCACTTCAGACAACATCCAGTTTCCTTCGACGTTCGAGCAAGCAATACATACATGCTTCGTACACTTCATACACGCATCGTACACCATAAATACCTTATGTACCATAAATATTTGGGTCTTACAACTCTCCCCCACTTAAACTCGATCACGTCCTCGTGATCCTCGTCACTTAACCATCCAGACCTACACTCAAAGGTCCTCAACATATGTTCCAATCCGACTTTCTTAGGCAATCCTTCCCAATGAATCGCCTTTAACAACTAAAATGTCACCCGAGCACTAAAAACCTGCTCTTTTCCCCATATCGGGAGAAACTCAACCAATCTCGTACCGAGATATCAATTACCTTTACCAAGGACAATGCTAAAAGAGACCAAGTCTCAACCTCAAGTCAACAATCCGAACGTTGAAGATCGAACCACAAAAATTCTTACGGATTACACTTACCACTAAACATCCTTTGTAGTGCGCAATACAACCAATACGCCACAAACCTAACATCATAAGCAACAGCTAAGACCGATAGAGTCCAAAACGACTATCGCAATGCTAAACCCAAGGTGCACAAAAATCGACTATTGTTACACCCGTAACAACATGTGAGCGAAACACGACTATCGCCTCACTAATCCCACGACATGGTCCTTACGACCCCACCATAGGCATATAAAACCACCGTTAGTTCACACAACATGGTCCTTACGACCCCACCATTGGCATATAAAACAACCAATAGATCACACATCCAACAACATGAAGGCTGGCAGAAAACTACACGCGACCCACTTCCCAAATCTCAGCACCGGATGAAGTCAGCGGACCCCGTCAACGCTCATGCTTCACCGATATAACACTACACCCATGATGAAGTCAGCGGACCCCGAAGGTCATGCTTCACCAATCAACGATCTCATGATGAAGTCAGCTAACCCCGAAGGTCATGCTTCACCAATCAACGATCTCATGATGAAGTCAGCGGACCCCGAAGGTCATGCTTCATCAATCACCAATACCATGATGAAGTCAGCGGACCCCGAAGGTCATGCTTCATCAATCAATGCCCTTTTGGCCTCGAACGACGAGTAGCGTAACATCGCGCTCTGCTACACCATAGTGAATCCTAACGGATACCACTAACCATTCACACAATTGAGCAAGAACCGCCTATATCAAACATAGGCACAAAATAATAATTCTCTAAAAGAGGATCCGATACGCACATCCCTTAACCGAGGGATTTCACCTTGCTCACCATACCCGTCCATTATCTCTCAACGAGATTTACCACATTATTACCTTGGTGATATTTCAAATCCAAAATCATAATTACAATTTAACCGAAATTGTACCCTACCACAAATCGACCAAATCTAGGTCCCGACACAAATTTCGGATCTACCAAAAGCATTGTCCAAAATCTCACACTAAAACCTCCTCGTGCTGGAGTGTAACTCCGCCACTTGGAACTACGTTCCATAACCGCATCTCGTACACCCGCACAATGCTACCAAAGGTAGACTTTACCAATAATTGGGTTCACACGTGTGATCACCATGTCTTGCTTCAACTTTGAGCATACCAAGGATCCTAACCTATTGATAATGCTAAAAACGAACATATATTTCATAGCATTATTCCTCAAGAAAGACAAGCTTTTAGTTGCAACTGTTCTATTTACAAGTGATATTCGTTTAAATAATAAAAGGTGAAGACAAAAGACAGATTTGACGAATTGAAGACGCAAACGACCAAAAAGCTCAAAAGTACAAAATACAATCAATGAGGTTCCAATTATTGATAAGAAACGTCTCAAAATTACAAGAGTACAAGATTCAAAACGCAAAGTACAAGATATTAAATTGTACGCAAGGACGTTCGAAAATCCGGAACTGGGACCAGAGTCAACTCTCAACGCTCGACGCAACGGACTAGAAATTACAAGTTAACTATGCACATAAATAAAATATAATATTTAAATAATTCTTATAATTATTTATATATTATATTATTATATATAAACGTCGGCAAGAAAGAAAACAAAGATATGTGACTTCTCCCAGCTGGCCATGCGATCGCATGGCCTGGAGGCACAAAAGCCATGCGATCGCATGGCTCTGAAATCCAGCCCAGGTCCTATAAATTCAACGCGTTTTGGCCAAAATAAACACATCTTTTTCTTCTTCACTCAACGTAATATTTATATTTTAATTTTAATTTTAATTTTAATTTTAAATCCTAATAATAAGGGTGTGTTAGTGAATGTTGTAAGGGTGTAAGTCGAAATTCTGTCCGTGTAACGCTACGCTATTTTTAATCATTGTAAGTTATGTTGAACCTTTTTAATTTAATGTCTCGTAGCCTAGTTATTATTATGCTTATTTAATCCGAAGTAATCATGATGTTGGGCTAAAAATATTAAAATTGGGTAATTGGGCTTTGTACCATAATTGGGGTTTGGACAAAAGAACGACACTTGTGGAAATTAGACTATGGGCTATTAATGGGCTTTATATTTGTTTAACTAAATGATAGTTTGTTAATTTTAATATAAAGATTTACAATTGGACGTCCCTATAAATAACCATATACACTCGATCGGACACGATGGGCGGGATATTTATATGTACGAATAATCGTTCATTTAACCGGACACGGGAATGGATTAATAGCCACTAGAATTATTAAAACATGGGTGAAATTATGTACAAGGACACTTGGCATAATTGTTAACAAAGTATTAAAACCTTGGGTTACACTCAGTCGACATCCTGGTGTAATTATTAAACAAAGTAATAAAACCTTGTTACAGTTTAAGTCCCAAATTAGTTGGAATATTTAACTTCGGGTATAAGGATAATTTGACGAGGACACTCACACTTTATATTTATGACTGATGGACTGTTATGGACAAAAACCAGACGGACATATTAAATAATCCAGGATAAAGGACAATTAACCCATGGGCATAAAACTAAAATCAACACGTCAAACATCATGATTACGGAAGTTTAAATAAGCATAATTCTTTTATTTCATATTTAATTTCCTTTATTTTATATTTAATTGCACTTCTAATTATAGCACTTTTATTTATTGTTATTGTATTTAATTGCACTTTTAATTATCGTACTTTTTAATTATCGCAAGTTTATTTTATCGCACTTTTATTATTCGCAATTTCATTATCGTTATTTACTTTACGCTTTAAATTAAGTCTTTTATTTATTTAATATTTTACATTTGGTTTTAACTGCGACTAAAGTTTTAAAATCGACAAACCGGTCATTAAACGGTAAAAACCCCCCTTTATAATAATAATATTACTTATATATATTTGTATTTTTATAAATTTAAACTAATATAGCGTTAAGCTTTGTGAAAAAGATTCCCTGTGGAACGAACCGGACTTACTAAAAACTACACTACTGTACGATTAGGTACACTGCCTATAAGTGTTGTAGCAAGGTTTAAGCATATCCATTCAATAAATAAATAAATATCTTGTGTAAAATTGTATCGTATTTAATAGTATTTCCTTGTAAAATATAAAGCTATTTTATATACACCTCGCATAACATCAAGTATTTTTGGCGCCGCTGCCGGGGAACGCCGAAGCGAAACGCCACACGCATAATAAAAAAAAAGATTTTTATTTTTAGTACGCTTTTGTAAAAATACGTTTTAAATATTCAAAAATATAAAAAGAAAAACAAAAATATAAATATTTTTAAGAGTTTGTAAGTTATATAAAAGTTTCTTTATCTTTATTTTATAAAAATATAAGTTTTATTTAATTTATATAAATATATTACATAATTTTATTAAAACAGCAAAACAGAAAAAAAGAAGAAAAAAAAATAATATAAAAAACATACTCTGCCCGATCACTGTTGCAACCCAGAGCCTGGCCCAATTTCGCAAGCCATGCGATCGCATGGAAAATCAACTAACACCTCATGCGATCGCATGAGGTGATTTGACAGGCCTGGTAACCTCAGCCGCCTGTTTAGGGTTTTAATTAATATATAATTATTATTATTATAACCCTAATTAGGGTTTAATTTTTAATTATTAATTATTAATTTAGTTTTTATTATTAATTTGTATTATTTAGTTTAATTAGTATAATTAAATTATAAAATTAATAGTTTTATAAAATAAATAATATAAAAATAATATTTTTATAAAAATTGTAATTTTTACAACTTTTTATATATTTTTATATTTTGTCCATTTTTAATAGTTTTAGCGTAATTTTTGTATTTTTCGCTCGTATTTATTTTTAACTCATAGTTTTTGCCATAGTTATTTTTACTTCTAGATTTTTAGGCTTTGCCGTAAAATCCCTTAAGTGCTTTTTCTTTAGACTAAGATTTAAGTGCTTTAGAATTTTGCGACGCCTTTTTAAGTTTTAGTTTCTTTTTAAGTTATTGCCATTTGGGATATAGTTTTTCTTGTAAGCTTTAATATTTTTAGACACCTTTTACCTATGTATCAATTATCATTCCAATTAGTAATCTCAATTTGCGATTATAATTTTAAGTTAGTGGTAGTAATAAGGTTGGGTTAGGCGAATGTTTTAAAGTTTTATAAGTCACTCTTTTTATTTCTTATTTTTCAACGCCTTTTTCAATTTTTCTTTTCTTTTTCGACCTTTTTCGACGCGCTCTTTTTCTTTCTTATTTCTCGCTATTCTAGTTTTTAGGACATAGATTTTTATTCTACTTCTTATCTAAATTTCTTAAAATTACGAAAATTTATTTTAAGTGGTTAAATTGATAGACATCAAAATTTTCTGGTTCGTAGTAATAGTTGGATTTGTACGTGGACCGGGTTATTGGAGCCAAACAGTCCTCAATTATATTGAGACCAAACGAATCCTGCCCCTCTGCTGCATCTTTTGGCTATTCGAAACGTGGGCAAAATCAGAAAAGTCTATTGATTGGATAACTTATATAATTTTTCTTTCCTTTTTAAAAACTAATAGGATATTCAGTGAATGCACCGAGCAAGACGTTCACCACCTTTTGTACGTTCACCACCTGTAACTAGATCAAGACATTTAGCAAATATAACCGCCGTTGATTTTTCTTTAGAATCTTCATCCAGTCGACCAAGTACTCCAATTCAAATTTCCGATAATCCATTTTTTGAACCCGGCCTCACAATTGAGAATCCGAAGAATATTCAGGGACGATTCATAGATCCTGAACCATTAAATTTTCCTCCGGAACCACCAATCATTCAAACAGAGATTGTTGAGGAACGAACCATTAAATCAGAATCCTCTAGTGATTCGGATTCAACAAATTCAATTATGGAGAATCTGAAACCTTTAAGTATGGAAGACCGAATGAGAGCTAAACGAACTGGCCAAGGTCACGCAATTACTCATCCAGACATTAATGCGCCAGATTATGAAATCAAAGGACAAATTCTACACATGGTGACTAATCAATGCCAATTTAGTGTTGCGCCAAAGGAAGATCCAAATGAACATCTTCGTACCTTTAATAGGATCTGCACACTATTTAAAATAAGAGAAGTTGAGGATGAACAGATATATCTCATGTTATTTCCCTGGACTTTAAAGGAAGAAGCCAAAGATTGGTTGGAATCGTTACCTGAAGGGGCGATTGATACATGGGACGTTTTAGTTGAAAAATTTCTTAAACAATTCTTTCCTGCATCTAAAGCCGTAAGACTTCAAGCAGAAATTGTTACGTTTACACAGAAACCGAATGAAACTCTATATGAGGCGTGGACAAGATTTGGAAAGTTATTGAGAGGATGTCCGCAACATAGTTTAGACACCTGTCAAATAGTACAAATATTCTACCAAGGATGCGACATCACTACAAAGAAAGACATAGATATAGCAGCTGGTG
Source organism: Rutidosis leptorrhynchoides (assembly GCF_046630445.1). Taxonomy (NCBI): domain Eukaryota; kingdom Viridiplantae; phylum Streptophyta; class Magnoliopsida; order Asterales; family Asteraceae; genus Rutidosis; species Rutidosis leptorrhynchoides. The sequence continues at coordinate 303,421,629 of NC_092335.1, read as the reverse complement.
GTTCTATTATGAAGAAAACCGAAACTGATGCTTACAAAATTATTGATAACACTGCTTCCCACTCACATGAGTGGCACCAAGAAAAAGATATCGTTAGATCATCTAAAGCAGCTAGAGCCGATTCTAGCCATGACTTAGATTCCATTTCCGCAAAGATAGATGCTGTCGAGAGACGAATGGAAAAGATGACTAAGGATATTCACTCAATACGAATTAGTTGTGAGCAGTGTGGAGGACCACATTTGATAAAAGATTGTCTCAGTATTGAATTACCAATGGAACAAAGAGAGAATATTTCATACATAAACCAAAGGCCTGGAAATAATTATCAGAATAATTATCAACCGCCAAGACCGATTTACAATCAAAACCAGAACTATAACCGAAATATTTCATACAACAACCAACAAGGTCCTAGCAATCAACAAGTATCTAACAATACTTACAACCAGCAAAGACCTAATTTTCAAAACAAACCTCCACAACAAACCGATGATAAATAGCCGAATTTAGAAGATATGATGACGAAGCTAGTTGAAACTCAAACGCAGTTTTTCACATCTCAGAAACAAACCAATGAACAAAATGCTCAAGCATTTAGAAATCAACAAGCTTCTATTCAAAATCTGGAACAAGAAGTAAGTAGCCTAGCAAGGTTAATAGGTGAAAGAAAACCGGGAAGTCTACCTAGTGATACAAATGCTAACCCCCGGAATGAAACAGCTAAAGCCATTACCACAAGAAGTGGTACAACACTTAAACCACCTGAAATACTTGTAACTTCTGATGAAGCTATTCCTACTCCACAAGAACCACAACCTGATCAAGATAAGAAAAAAGAACCGGTAGTTGAAAAGGTTAATGAAGATAACACAGTTAAGGCTAAACCTTATGTTAAACCATACCAACCACCACTTCCTAACCCGAGTAAAATGAAAAAAGAGAAACTTGAAGCCGAGCAATCCAAATTCTTGGATATGTTTAAACAGATAAATGTAAATCTTCCTTTCATTGATGTGATTTCAGGAATGCCTAGATATGCTAAATTCTTGAAAGATCTAATCTCGAATAGAAAGAAAATGGAAGAACTCTCGGCTGTTACTATGAACGCTAATTGTTCAGCAGTGCTGTTGAATAAGATACCAGAAAAATTATCTGATCTAGGAAGTTTCACAATTCCATGTTTTCTGGGTAGTCTTAGTTCAATAGAAGCATTGGCAGACTTAGGTGCTAGTATAAATCTAATGCCGTATTCACTATACGCTAAACTAGACCTTGGAGAATTGAAACCAACAAGAATAAGCATACAACTAGCCGATCGATCAATAAAATATCCTAGAGGGATAATGGAGAACATGCTAGTTAAAGTTGGTACTTTAGTATTTCCAGTAGATTTTGTTGTTCTGGACATGGAAGAAGATTCTCAAGTTCCTCTCATATTAGGAAGACCATTCTTAAACACGGCTAAAGCAATGATAGACGTGTTTGGTAAGAAATTAACCCTAAGTATAGAGGACGAGAGTGTTACCTTTTTAGTTGATAGAGCAATGCAACAACCGCAATCTGCAGATGATACATGTTATTATATTCAAACTATAGATTCACATGCAGAATTGTTAGAAGAATTTCCAGAATTACAAGGAACAGGAGAATGTTCTTTAGGAGAAGGTAATGAACCAATTGATGAAGCTGAAATGTTAGCTACACTTATAGCTAATGGATATGAACCAACAATAGAAGAAATTCAAATGCTAAAAGAAGAAGACAGATATCGATACAAATCATCGATAGAAGAACCTCCGAAATTAAAGTTAAAGCCACTTCCAAACCATTTGGAATACGCTTATTTACATGGTGAATCTGAATTACCTGTAATAATATCGTCTTCTCTTACTGAAAATGAGAAATCATAACTCATTTCTGTGTTGAAAGCTCATAAACCAGCCATTGCATGGAAGATTCATGATATTAAAGGAATAAGTCCTTCGTATTGCACACATAAAATCCTTATGGAAGAAGGTCATAAAACGTATGTGCAACGCCAACGAAGACTAAATTCGAATATGCAAGATGTAGTTAAAAAAGAAATTATTAAACTGCTAGACGCAGGTTTAATTTATCCAATCTCTGATAGTCCATGGGTAAGCCCAGTTCAATGCGTACCTAAGAAGGGTGGCATGACTGTCATTACAAATGAAAAAAATGAGCTTATTCCTACTAGGACTGTAACAGGATGGCGTGTATGTATTGATTATAGAAAATTAAATGACGCCACCAGAAAAGATCACTTTCCCTTACCTTTCATTGATCAAATGTTGGAAAGGCTAGCCGGAAATAGTTACTATTGTTTTCTAGATGGATTTTCCGGATATTTTCAAATTCCAATAGCACCCGAAGATCAAGAGAAAATCACATTCACGTGCCCTTATGGTACTTTTGCTTACAAACGCATGCCATTTGAACTTTGCAATGCCCCTGCAACCTTTCAAAGGTGCATGATGTCGATTTTTCACGACATGATAGAAGAATGCATGGAAGTTTTCATGGATGACTTTTCAGTCTTCGGTGATACATTTGAATCATGTCTAGTTAATCTGGAACGAATGCTTATTAGATGCGAACAATCAAATCTAGTACTTAATTGGGAGAAATGCCATTTCATGGTTAAAGAAGGCATCGTTCTTGGTCATAAAATTTCGAAAGAAGGAATTGAAGTGGATAGAGCTAAAGTAGATGTAATTACTAAACTTCCACATCCCACCAATGTTAGAGGAGTTAGGAGTTTTCTAGGGCATGCCGGTTTTTACCGACGTTTCATAAAAGATTTTTCTAAAATTACCACTCCTATGAATAAACTCCTAGAAAAGGATGCTCCATTCATCTTTTCAGATGAATGTATCAAATCTTTTAATATTCTTAAAGAGAAACTCACTAATGCACCGATCATGATAACACCAAATTGGAATCTACCATTTGAACTAATGTGCGATGCAAGTGATTTTGCAATGGGAGCCGTTTTAGAACAAAGGATTGAAAAACGATTTCAACCTATATATTATGCTAGTAAGACGTTACAAGGAGCACAAACAAATTACACAACTACTGAAAAAGAACTCCTTGCTATTGTCTTTGCTTTTGACAAATTTCGTTCATATATCGTTCTAGCAAAAACGGTGGTCTATACCGACCATTCTGCTCTTAGATACCTATTTTCGAAACAAGATGCTAAACCAAGATTAATCCGTTGGATCTTACTCTTACAAGAGTTTGATATTGAAATCCGAGATAAAAGAGGAGCAGAAAATCTCGCCGCTGATCATCTTTCTCGTCTTGAAAATCCCGAATTAGAAGTTCTAAATGAATCGGCCATACAAGACAACTTTCCTGATGAATATCTATTGAAGATAGATTATAATGAAATACCATGGTTTGCAGACTATGCAAATTATTTAGTATGTGGATTCCTTGAAAAAGGATTATCGTACCAAAAACGAAAGATATTCTTCAGTGATATAAAACACTATTTTTGGGAAGATCCACATCTGTTTAAAAGTTGTCCAGATGGAATAATACGCCGATGTGTATTCGGAGATGAAGCTAGTAAAATTTTAAACCATTGTCACACAGGACCAACAGGAGGGCATTATGGGCCTCAAATAACAGCAAGAAAAGTTTATGAAGCTGGATTCTATTGGCCTACAATTTACAAAGACGCACACCTTCTTTGCAAATCCTGTGATGCTTGTCAAAGGGCCGGAAAAATAAGTCAACGTGATGAAATGCCACAAAATGTCATACAAGTATGTGAAGTATTTGACATTTGGGGTATTGACTTTATGGGTCCATTTCCAAAATCTCATAATAATCTATATATTCTCGTAGCCATTGATTATGTATCTAAATGGGCGGAAGCACAAGCTCTCCCAACTAACGACGCACGAGTTGTAGTCAACTTTTTAAAACGTCTTTTTGCAAGGTTTGGAACACCGAAAGCTTTAATAAGTGATCGGGGTACTCATTTCTGTAATAATAAACTTGAGAAAATTCTTAAAAGATATGGAGTAACTCATAAAATCTCCACCGCATATCATCCACAAACAAGTGGACAAGTTGAAAATACCAACCAAGCTTTAAAACGTATTCTAGAGAAAACCATAGGATCAAATCCGAAGGAATGGTCCATTAAGTTGGAGGATGCACTCTGGGCTTTTAGAACAGCCTACAAAACTCCAATTGGAACCACACCTTTTAGACTTGTTTATGGAAAAGCATGTCATCTTCCAGTAGAAATTGAACACAAAGCATTTTGGGCTTTGAAGACATGTAATCTTGATATACATGAAGCTGGACGTCTACGATTAAGTCAACTAAACGAATTAGAAGAGTTAAGACATGAAGCATACGAAAATTCATTAATCTATAAAGAAAGAACGAAGAAATGGCATGATAAAAGAATCAGAAGTTTAAAAGAATTTAAAGAAGGAGACAGAGTTTTTCTTTTCAATTCACGATTCAAGCTATTTCCTGGAAAATTGAAATCAAGATGGTCTGGACCATTCATAGTCAAAAGAGTTTTCCCATACGGAACGATAGAATTAATAAATTCAAATGGGATTGAATTTAAAGTTAATGGTCACAGAGTTAAACACTACATAGATAGTCCAATGGAATTCGACAATGAAGTTAATCACAATTTCGATACCACAGCTAACTAAGTGTGGGGAGAATCAAGTCTTTAAAGGATAATATGTATTTCTGTTAGAGTTAGATTGTCTGTTTTCGTGTAGTTCTCGAAAATGGAACTCGAATGGTCTTTCCCTAGCAGACCCTAAAGAACTAGTCTTCTCCCCCCATTCTGAATTTTTATTTTTTTAGGTTTTTACGAAATGAAGACTGCCTGTGAACTAAACCATGGTCTAATGCTACACGCTTTGATCACTAAACGTAATAATGACACACTACCGAGTGAAATAGTATCAGTAATCAGAGAAAGATTGGACGGAGTAAGAAAAGAATCCAGATGCGAAGATAATAAGTTACAATTTGGTAAAGGAAAATCAAAATCCGCAGCGAAAAGAAGAGCACGACACCTAGAAAGATGTCACAAATGCGGAAAATGGTCACATGGAGGTAAATGTTCAAATAATCAAACCTATTCAAATACCGAATTTGTTACTTTATGCAGAGACGGACCGTTCATATGTTTAGAAGAAAAAACACTGAATGCTCGAGGTTACGCCTATGTAGCCATGGAAAACCAATTAAATCGACTATCTTATGAATGGGATAGATCATATAACTAAAAATACTTTCTCACAGGTAAGTCTGTACAGTTTTTATTTTTATTTTTATTTTTAACCTTTTGATAATAAACGCTAATTTGTTCGCTATAAAGTATTAAATTGGTATTAAATAAAATTAGGTTTGGCGACCGAAATTATTGATATCATTCAAAAATTTATTACATCACTGCGAAATTTAACGTTTATTCTTAAGGTATAAATATCTTTAATATCAACACAAAATATTTCAAAAATTCGTCATGAGTTAAATTAGGTCATGGAACCAAAATTACTTTACCGAAAAGAGGGGCGTATATTTTTGATAATATTTGATTGATTAAAGTGGGATAAAAGCCAAAAAGATTTTTAATTTTATTTTTACCATATTTTTAAAATTAATATATAAATCTTAAATTAATATTGTAAACTTTATAAAAACAATATATTTAAAATTGTAAATATTTGAAAAATTAATATAAGTTTGGTGTAATTTTATAATTTGAATTTTTAAATTAAGTTTGGTGTGAATTTTTAATTTTTAAAATATGAATTTTTAATCTTATGCATTTCAAATTTTAAGTTTGGTGTGAATTTTTAATATTAATTTTGAATTTTATGTATTTTTTAAGTTTGGTGTGAATTTAAAAACAAAAATTTACTTTATCTCATTAAGTTAAAAATATGATTTTTAAAATTCGTCGTAAGTTGAAGACTAGGTCTTTGAACCGAAATTGCTTTACCCGAGGGAGGGACGAGAACTTTTATTATCATTATTTTTAATCTTATTGAATTAAAGTATGCCAAAAACATTAAAAAAACCCAAAAATCTTTACTTTTAAAAAACCGCGCTTTGATTTGACAAATTTTAAAATTTTGTCGAGGGACAGATTAGGACCACGATCCGAAACGCCCTCGCTCCTAAAGGAAAACAAAATTTTTAAAATTTAATTAATTATAAGTTTTATAAAGTATAAGGTTTTAAAAAAAAAAAAAAAAAACTGAAAGTACTGTAGCCGGCACCCCATGCGATCGCATGGGGTTTGCACTTGGAACCCATGCGATCGCATGGGGACCAAATGCAGGCCTGATACATACAGCCTATCTGTTCTGCCTCACACCAACACACACACAAAACATAGGAAAATACTCCCAAATCACCTCTAAAATTCGCCATTTTTCACCGTAATTCGTTATTTTTCTTGCTCTAATCATGCCTAGATTCTCATTCTTCAGCAAATTGGTAAAAATTACACCCTTAAACTCTATAAATTCCTAGTTTTTGTGATAATTACCAATTTTTTTACCTAATGCAATTTTGTTAATTTCTAGTGTAATTAGTGTTAAATTGTTAGTATTTTATGCATGTATAACCTAGATTGATGCTATTTAACATGATTTGAAGCAAAAAACTTCAAAATTTTTAGAAATCTAGGGTTTGTGTTCTTGAGCAATTTGGAGCTTTTTGATATAAATAGGTTATGGCCGATTTTTGTCATGAATTATTGCTAAATTGAGTAGTGTAACATGTTTAGATAGTTAAATGATCCAAACATTGAACCTAAACATGATTTTTGGAGATTAAAGTGGACTTTTTAAGTCCAAAATTCATGAACTTGATTAATTTGATGTAATTGCCATTTGAGACTTGTTTAATTATTAGTAATGACTATTTTGACATGTTATTTGAGTTAAATGCTTATGAACTTTGTATACATTTTCATATGTGCTTATTTGAAAAGTGTAGAATTGTGAAAAATTGTGAAAATGTGTATAAGTTTAATTTTGATTTAACATTTTATAGTGATTGTTTTAAGTCGTTATTTTGCTAACACTAATGCATATTTGGATGCACAAATTTTGTGTTTAATGTGTTTTGCAGAAAGCCGATACTGGAGGTTCAGGAGCATTATCATCTAGACGACCAGCACCAGCACCAGAACCAGAACCAGAACCAGAAATGCAACACGAACAAGAACCACAACAACAGCATGATCAGCACATACTGAAAGGATCCGTTCATATACATTATAAACGATTCACAATAGTTGATTACATCGCGAGGTATTTGACCTCTATATGATACGTTTTACAAACATTGCATTCGTTTTTAAAAGACAAACTTTCTTTACATCAAAAATTGACGGCATGCATACCATTTCATATTACATCCAACTATAATTGAATTAATATTAACCTTGATGAACTCAAAGACTCGAATGCAACGTCTTTCAAAGTATGTCATGAATGACTCCAAGTAATATCCTTAAAATGAGCTAATGCACAGCGGAAGATTTCTTTAATACCTGAGAATAAACATGCTTTAAAGTGTCAACCAAAAGGTTGGTGAGTTCATTAGTTTATCATAATCATTCATTTCTGTAATAGTAATAGACCACAAGATTTCAGTTTCTATAAATATCCGTACACTCGCAAGTGTATAAAAGTATTCTATAAGTTGTAGGCACCCGGTAACAAGCCTTAACGTTCATGTTTTACCCTCTGAAGTACACCAGACCAGGTGTGTTTAATATAATTTCGAAGTACTAAAGCATCCCATAGTCAGGATGAGGTTTGTCAGGCCCAATAGATCTATCTTTAGGATTCGCGCCTACCGTACATAGACAAGTAGTTTAATGTTACCAAGCTAAGGGTATATTTCTGGTTTAAACCCACATAGAATTAGTTTTAGTACTTGTGCCTATTTCGTAAAACATTTATAAAACAACGCATGTATTCTCAGCCCAAAAATATATATAAAAAGGGAGTAATGAAACTCACCATACTGTATTTCGTAGTAAAAATACATATAACGTCATTTAACAAGTGCAAGGTTGGCCTCGGATTCACGAACCTATATTAATTATATATATTTATATGTTGGTCAATATTTGTCTAACAATTTTTGGTCAAGTCATAGTGTACCACAATCCTAATGCTCGAGACTAATATGCAAAAGTCAACAAAAGTCAACTTAACCCAAAATGACTTCTAAAATTTATACGTGTTTATTATATAACTTAACTATAGTCATTTTATATATTTAAATATATTTATTAGATTTTATAATAATAAAAGTCATTTATTAATAAAAATTTATATTAACGTTTATATATGATAAAATATACTTTTATATATCTTAAGTAGTAAAATTTATAAAGTTCACTTAATATCGTAAAACTATAGTGGTAAGTATTATTAATGTAATTATATTACGCGTGGTGAAAAGTATCTTTGTATCCCCTATTTATTTGATAAAATAATATTGATCATAATAATAATAAGTAAAAGTTGTATTATTTTGTAATAATAATTATTATTATTCTATAAAAAAATAACAATATTTATATTTACTAAAAATGTTATTATGATAAAATGATAATACTAATATAATAGTAATAATGATATTTTATAATAACAATGATATTTCTATTAAAATAATAACGACGATAGTAATAATAATCATTTTAACAATAATACTAAAATTCAGTTGACTATAACTTCTAATCCGTTCATCGAAACCATTCGATATCTAAATGAAAAGTTCTTAATTTTTCGCTAGCTTTCCAATGACATGCATATCATATACCCTATCTTAGTAGCATATGTATCTAATTCAGGATTCAACAAACCTATCTAAGGACAATATCGAATGTACAAGCATGCATAATCCTATATACTCGAGCACTAGTCAGGGATACACTATTGAAATATAAAAGTTAAGTTATGAGTGCTCACTTATCAATATTGAGATTCAATATTGCAGGAAAGTACGTAGACGAAACGAAAATGATAAACGTTAGGTTGACCTCACGAGCAATACCCTCGATCAATACCCATAACCTCCATAGCTATAACCCATAATTTCCTTAGCTCTATTCCATTTGAAAACTTATTTTAAAATCGTCTGAATATAACTCCGTCGTAGTATTTTATGTATACTAATAATATCTTGAAATAATACAAAGAAAATATATATGTGTAATTCGATTGAGAGAGTTTAGAGAAATATATTTTCAAGTTTCTATGAAATAATAAAACCTATTGAATTCTATTTATAATAGATTTTTGAATTATTAAAGTGAATTATTAAAGTATGAATTATTAAAGTGAATTATTAAAGTATGAATTATTAAAGTGAATTATTAAAGTATGAATTATTAAAGTATGAATTATTAAAGTGAATTATTAAAGTATGAATTATTAAAGTGAATTATTAAAGTATGAATTATTAAAGTGAATTATTAAAGTGAATTATTAAAGTATGAATTATTAAAGTGAATTATTAAAGTATGAATTATTAAAGTGAATTATTAAAGTATGAATTATTAAAGTTAAAGTAAAGTAAAAGTAAAGTAAAGGTAAAGTTAAAGTATAGTAAAAGTATAAAACTATGTACGTATAATACGCGTATAAATATATATATAATATTAATTTAAATCGTTATATATATTTGATAAAATAAAATATAAATATCGTTATTTTATCATACTAGTTAAGTAATGAGTGGTCAAAAAGAATAGATTTCTTAAATCACAGTGGACCTCATAACATAGGCCCGTAATCATATCATAATGTATCTGATAATTCAATCATTTGATATTATCTCTTAATTCTGTCAATAAATATATCGAAACAAATACGTTCATGTAAAGTATCATATATCTAATACTTTGTTAATGTTTTCAGTTAATATTATATATTATATATACATATCTATATACACATAATTGTTCGTGAATCGTCGAACACGGTCAAAGGATAATTGATTACATGAATGTAGTTCCAAACTTTTTGAGATTCAACATTACAAATTCTGCTTATCGTGTCGGAAACATATAAAGGTTAAGTTTAAATTTGGTCGGAAATTTTCGGGTCGTCACAGTACCTACCCGTTAAAGAAATTTCGTCCCGAAATTTGATCGAGGTCGTCATGGCTAACTATAAAAATGTTTTCATGACGAATATGAGTTGATAAATAGAGTTTTATCATCATTGAGTAATATAGATAAAACAATTTGATTACACGAAGAGTATAAGTGAAGCTATCGCAAGAGAATGAAATGAGTAAACGTATATTTATTTTAACCGATGACGTAGTTATGATTGATTTCCAGAATTCATTGGTTTTAGAGAAAATCTTTGCAATAAGATTTGGTTCTTCGGCGATTAAGAAAATCATGACCTTCTTTGATTAAATGCGATAATCTATCTCGATTTCTCTGTCTGATATTTTACTATAAATCCACCCCCTTCGTTTCTTTATTTCCACAGCTCACACCTTCTAGTCTTTCTCCCCAATTCATACTTTAAAGCATTCGTTAATATGCTTCATCCAGTATTGATTCTTGATATACTCTTAACTTTCATATCTGTCATTCTTCTTTTTCATCTACCACCGGAGGAAGTTATTTTCTTCTACCATTACCTTGGGGTTATTGTGTTTTTCATTCTCCCGTGTCTTTATATTGCTATACGCATTGATATACACGGTTTGTAATTTCGAGGTTGTTATCGGGCTTTATATTCTCCATTATATTTCGGAGCTTCATGCTTTCATTTTCTCTTCCCAGCCTTAAGTCAAGCGGATAATGGTCCAGAATTCGTAGATATGAATTTTTTGAATGAACATAGTTAATGTTCCAAGAAGAAAATCGTAATGGCACGATCTTAATTTGGCAACTTACCAGAATATCTGAAAATATAGAGCTATCAAGATGATATGCTCTTAATATGTTTGGAAATTGGGTAGAATGTAAGAGTCGTGTAAATAGTACATGATGACGGTATGTTCTATGAATCATCACGTTCCATTAGAAACTCAGCATGACTTACTGTAATATAATCACGTTGATCAAGTGTCATTATATTATACTAACTCATGTTTCAGTTCCCAACACTGCTTTAAAAACATTCATATTTTAAATTCGAATTTTTTTTTCTTCAGAATTTAGAAACTAACACAGTTTCTTTTTATGTTGTAACGCAGATATTGCGAAGAGATAAAAGATTTCGGATAAGAATAGTTGTGAAAATATCTTCAGGAATATCGATGATATTTATAATAAAAGATACGATAATATCTTAGAATTCTTAACATAGATGGATGATGAAGAAGATTTGTCTGTGAAGGTTTAGAATAAGAAGTAAGGTGTTTGCTAACGATTTCAGTAGACACTGAAACATTTGGATCCTTTGAAGGCAGGTTTAGTCTTTATGATTTGTCCACAGCCTCCTTCATGGTCTGCTCAATCCATTTTCCAGTTTCAAACCTTCTCTTTTTCTCAGCTTTACCACCATACTATTCTTTATCATCAAACTTTTGACTGTTAAAGTCGTTTACAGTTTTTTTGCTGCTTCATCAGCATTTTTCCAATTTCGGAGAACTAGTTCATAGTTTGGGGATGTTTTTCAGAAAATTCACATTCGAAGTATATAAGTCTAGGAGATAGACGTTATATGTATATATATAACTTTTAACATAAAATTGTCGCCAAATTCAAAATACTGATTGCTAATTCCCAGTAGTTGGTGTGACAATTATTGTTACAGGATGTAGGTGAGTACATGATGGGGTTTTAATGAATAAGTATAGTGGATTTTCGGAGAGGCTTAAGTCGAAGGTTAATGAAGTTGTTGATAAGTTTACTGCTAATGTGACGAGATATGAAAGGTTCCCCGGTAACCATGATGAAGGGTTTATTCCTATAAACAAATGAAGGTGATTTGCTGGAGCTGTGACAAAACTGTCTATTTTGGAAAGAGATTGAAAAATTATATTTGGTAATAAATATCAAAGGATTTGACATGGATACGTGTTAAACTATAACTTTGGTTTCGAGAGCTTTTCAGGTGCATGACAGTGGGTAATGTGTGGTTGGATAATCATCTCGCATGTCTTTAGGAATTTCGAAGTGTTTGAACACATATTGTAATTGTTAATATACATATGATGTTCTAAGATTTTGAATGATACAAATATTTTTGTGAGTTCCATGAATAGAAATGAGGTTCTAGGATAGTTTTGAAGTCAAAGTATAGTTTTGAAAGATGTAGGAATCTAAGAGTGATGATTTCGGTTATATCTTGAATCGAATTCTGAGATTTTAAAATCAGAATATGTAATTGGATTTTGAATGAGTATGGTTGTTTTGATTTCTATAAAAGAATGTATATTGTTGTGAAAGTAGGGAGTATAATGGATGACTTGCTGAATCAGATTCGAAGAATGTAACATATTAATTGTGAATTTATATATCTCTCGGGTATTACCTACCCGTTAAAAAAAAATTCACAATTAATATTTTGTACAAAAGAATTTTATTACAGTCTTTATGGAAATATATATGTGTATATTTCTTCAGATGTAATATAGATTTAATGAGTTAATATTAAATTAAACTCATTTGATTTATGGTTAAGGCTAGGATAGATAATTTCTAAACTCTAGAAATTACATAATCGCCGTAGAATGTTTCCCCAATGAAGTTATGAATCAATACTTAATCGTTGTGGTATTCCTTGGTATCTACATGGCGTATGACGTCGATGCTCGTGGGACAGATTGTGAAGTTGAGATTTGCGATGCAGTTGTTGTTGGTGGTGGAAATGGTACTGTTGATGTTGTTGATGGTGGTACTGGTTATGCTGCTGGTGCTGCTGCTGGTGTTTGTAACCTTTGCACCATATTCTCCAAAGCCACTACCCGAGCGCGAAGCTCGTTGACTTCTTCTATTACACCGGGGTGATTGTCGGTTCGGATGAGCGGATAAATAAGATCTAGAATTTGGTGTAGTATATAATCATTACGAGATACTATGGAAATGAGAGAGAAAATGGTGTTTCGGACAGGTTCGCCGGTAAGTGCTTCAGGTTCATTGCCAAGAGGGCAATGTGGTGGATGAAATGGATCACCTTCTTCTTGTCTCCAATGGTTAAGTAGATTACGAACCCATCCTCAATTCATCCAGAATAGATGATGGCTAATTGGTTGATCCATTCCGGTCACGCTGCTTTCGGAGCTCATGTGGAAATCCATATCGGCATAGCTGTCGGAATCCGAGGAACTCAAACTGGTTGAGGGATCCATCTTGTATGATCAGGGAAAGAATTTTTTTGTATGAAATAGATTGTAGAATTTAGATTTGGTATTCTTCAATACATAATCTACATATGTATATATAATACCAAAATCCCATAAATTACGGAGGAATCTTTGAAAGATGTCAGTCAAAGTTCACAGTAACAGATATGCTAAGATAAGAATTCGTCTATACACTATTATGCAATAAATGTAGGAAAACGCATCTAGACTTAAGAATGATAAGCAGGTAATTTCCTAAGGGTGGTAAGTAGATGATTTCAGACTAAAAATGATAAGCAAAACTTTTGACATGCAGACACGGTCGAAGTCCAGACTCACTGATGCATCTTAACAACTATCAGTTAGACACACTAATGCAAGACCTGGTTCGCTAAGACCAACGCTCTGATACCAACTGAAAGGACCCGTTCATATACATTATAAACGATTCACAATAGTTGATTACATCGTGAGGTATTTGACCTCTATATGATACGTTTTACAAACATTGCATTCGTTTTTAAAAGACAAACTTTCTTTACATCAAAAATTGACGGCATGCATACCATTTCATATTACATCCAACTATAATTGACTTAATATTAACCTTGATGAACTCAACGACTCGAATGCAACGTCTTTCAAAGTATGTCATGAATGACTCCAAGTAATATCCTTAAAATGAGCTAATGCACAGCGGAAGATTTCTTTAATACCTGAGAATAAACATGCTTTAAAGTGTCAACCAAAAGGTTGGTGAGTTCATTAGTTTATCATAATCATTCATTTCCGTAATAGTAATAGACCACAAGATTTCAGTTTCTATAAATATCCGTACACTCGCAAGTGTATAAAAGTATTCTATAAGTTGTAGGCACCCGGTAACAAGCCTTAACGTTCATGTTTTACCCTCTGAAGTACACCAGACCAGGTGTGTTTAATATAATTTCGAAGTACTAAAGCATCCCATAGTCAGGATGGGGTTTGTCAGGCCCAATAGATATATCTTTAGGATTCGCGCCTACCGTACATAGACAAGTAGTTTAATGTTACCAAGCTAAGGGTATATTTCTGGTTTAAACCCACATAGAATTAGTTTTAGTACTTGTGCCTATTTCGTAAAACATTTATAAAACAACGCATGTATTCTCAGCCCAAAAATATATATAAAAAGGGAGTAATGAAACTCACCATACTGTATTTCGTAGTAAAAATACATATAACGTCCTTTAACAAGTGCAAGGTTGGCCTCAGATTCACGAACCTATATTAATTATATATATTTATATGTTGGTCAATATTTGTCTAACAATTTTTGGTCAAGTCATAGTGTACCACAATTCTAATGCTCGAGACTAATATGCAAAAGTCAACAAAAGTCAACTTAACCTAAAATGACTTCTAAAATTTATACGTGTTTATTATATAACTTAACTATAGTCATTTTATATATTTAAATATATTTATTAGATTTTATAATAATAAAAGTCATTTATTAATAAAAATTTATATTAACGTTTATATATGATAAAATATACTTTTATATATCTTAAGTAGTAAAATTTATAAAGTTCACTTAATATCGTAAAACTATAGTGGTAAGTATTATTAATGTAATTATATTACGCGTGGTGAAAAATATCTTTGTATCCCCTATTTATTTGATAAAATAATATTGATCATAATAATAATAAGTAAAAGTTGTATTATTTTGTAATAATAATTATTATTCTATAAAAAAATAACAATATTTATATTTACTAAAAATGTTATTATGATAAAATGATAATACTAACATAATAGTAATAATGATATTTTATAATAACAATGATATTTCTATTAAAATAATAACGACGATAGTAATAATAATCATTTTAACAATAATACTAAAATTCAGTTGGCTATAACTTCTAATCCGTTCATCGAAACCATTCGATATCTAAATGAAAAGTTCTTAATTTTTCGCTAGCTTTCCAATGACATGCATATCATATACCCTATCTCAGTAGCATATGTATCTAATTCAGGATTCAACAAACCTATCTAAGGACAATATCGAATGTACAAGCATGCATAATCCTATATACTCGAGCACTAGTCAGGGATACACTATTGAAATATAAAAGTTAAGTTATGAGTGCTCACGTATCAATATTGAGATTCAATATTGCAGGAAAGTACGTAGACGAAACGAAAATGATAAACGTTAGGTTGACCTCACGAGCAATACGCTCGATCAATACCCATAACCTCCATAGCTATAACCCATAATTTCCTTAGCTCTATTCCGTTTGAAAACTTATTTTAAAATCTTCTGAATATAACTCCGTCGTAGTATTTTATGTATACTATTAATATCTTGAAATAATACAAAGAAAATATATATGTGTAATTCGATTGAGAGAGTTTAGAGAAATATATTTTCAAGTTTCTATGAAATAATAAAACCTATTGAATTCTATTTATAATAGATTTTTGAATTATTAAAGTGAATTATTAAAGTATGAATTATTAAAGTGAATTATTAAAGTATGAATTATTAAAGTGAATTATTAAAGTATGAATTATTAAAGTAAATTATTAAAGTATGAATTATTAAAGTGAATTATTAAAGTATGAATTATTAAAGTGAATTATTAAAGTGAATTATTAAAGTATGAATTATTAAAGTGAATTATTAAAGTATGAATTATTAAAGTGAATTATTAAAGTATGAATTATTAAAGTTAAAGTAAAGTAAAAGTAAAGTAAAGGTAAAGTTAAAGTATAGTAAAAGTATAAAACTATGTACGTATAATACGCGTATAAATATATATAATATTAATTTAAATCGTTATATATATTTGATAAAATAAAATATAAATATCGTTATTTTATCATACTAGTTAAGTAATGAGTGGTCAAAAAGAATAGATTTCTTAAATCACAGTGGACCTCATAACATAGGCCCGTAATCATATCATAATGTATCTGATAATTCAATCATTTGATATTATCTCTTAATTCTGTCAATAAATATATCGAAACAAATACGTTCATGTAAAGTATCATATATCTAATACTTTGTTAATGTTTTCAGTTAATATTATATATTATATATACATATCTATATACACATAATTGTTCGTGAATCGTCGAACACGGTCAAAGGATAATTGATTACATGAATGTAGTTCCAAACTTTTTGAGATTCAACATTACAAATTCTGCTTATCGTGTTGGAAACATATAAAGGTTAAGTTTAAATTTGGTCGGAAATTTTTGGGTCATCACACATACCTTATTATGATCCGGTACAGTTTGTTGATGAATTCATAGTATTCCCAATGAGGCCGCCAGTAGAATTCCCAACGATTCCTGAGCACACTCTGCATCCTAATCTGAGATTTGATAGGAGATGGAGAGATTACGAGACATATCAAAGGAACAAATTCAAATTGATAACAAAAAATGTAGAGGTGCCAAGGGTAATCGATTGGGCCCCTTTGGAAACGGTCCATCTAGCTGACCGTGTTAGACAGCTTTTAGTTCAAAGGTATGGCAGTTCTTCTTTTACAGATTGGGAACGTCTTTTCACCATTCGTAGACCTGCATATAAGGAATGGTGTGTTGAGATGATGAGTACTGTATCACTTGATATAAATATAGTTAGAATAGATGATAGAAGATTTCTTAGGTTTATTCTTGGCAGTAGGATGTACAGAATGTCCATGCTGGACATGGCCAGGGCCTTACAGATATATACTCCTGGTGAGTTGCTATTACCCGATTGTACAAATTTGATTCATTATGGTGAAAGGGTAGATAGTAACTTTGACGCTGACGCCATTTGGAGACGTATGTCACATTTTGATGTTTTTACACGAGCAGGAGGACACTCCTATACACATATTGACAGAGCCGAGCTTCGTATTATTCATAGATTTTTGGCTAACTCGATTACACAGAGAGGTCATAATAAAGAAAAAATTACCTTACATGATTTATTCTACCTAAAGTGTATTCGGGATCCTAGAAGCTTTGTCAATATCCCTTACTGTGTTGCTTTTTATTTATCTAAAATGGTAGAGGGAATGCAGGACGGGAGTATAATAGGAGGAGGTATTTTTGTTACTCTCATTGGAGAGTATTTAGGTGTTGATAGGAACCAAGGGGGTCCATTACAGCTTTGTAGAGAACAGGTTGAGCCCTTAGGATTGAAAGTTTATGTGGGTGCTAAGGTATTGAAAAGTAGACGTAACCAGGCAGTACCCTATGAGGGATCTCATCCTCAGGTAGAGAGAGGCTCAGACGAGGAAATGGAGGAGGCGGAAGACATTAGGGATGTCTTTCGAGATGCTATTCTTGACGTCCACGTTCGTATAGATGAGGAAGCAATGACGAACGTGGCCAGACATAGTATGTATGAGCAGTGGAACTCCGAACGAGTATACGAGGATTACAGGCGACGCTAACACGATAGCTGGTTAGTTCATCTGCACCAAATCATGAGCCAGCTATCATATCAGGTACCAAATAACTATGTACCTACTCGACCTGCTCATTTTCCGCCACATAGCCCCGATATCCGACCACCCTTTAACCGGTATGACTATAACCAAGCCTATCAAACACCTATAACCAACAATGGAACCCACCTGACGAGATGAACTAGAACCCATATCCAGACTGATTTAGTTCCATTTGGTTATTTATATGATTTTTATGTTTTTATCTTTTTACTTATTCATGTTTAAACTTATGTTATTGAATATACTTATGTAATCTTTATCATTTTTATTATTATTGTGTACTAATATTTCACATTTAGGATTTGAAAGTGGGATATTAAGTCCCATTTCAAATTGCCATGCATGTTTATATTTGTATGTATGTATATTGTAAATTGTACAAAACAGGGTAAAATAACGCATTTTCAAAGACTGGCATTAAGTTCAGCAAAAGCTACTAATTTTGACGACAAGATGACAAATAAATGTGATGTAACAACAGACGAAATGAACAAATGATATGCACCATTTATCATTCAGCAACCAAACGCCAATATGTTTGGAAACTTTGGTAAAATTTAATCATTTTTACGCTAATCACCCTCAATAATTTAAATTGTTACTGATTTCTTGCAAATGAGGGCATTGCAAGATCTTAAGTGTGGGAAGGGGATAAATTCTTTCGGATTTTTAAAATTTTTATCTTAAACACTTGGTTATCATTAAAAATACTAGTAACATAGTAGTTGTATTAGAATCTAGTGCTCTCTGATAATAAAGAACAGCCCTAGTCTTATATACTGACTACCCAATTCTAGTAAAATTTTTCAAAATTTTCAATTAAATGAACTCAAAATCATGTTTATACATATTTATGAACGATAAAACTAGGTGTTAACACCGAAATTATTGTTACCTCAGAAAGGACATAAATTGAGAAACAAACCAAAATATTAAAATTCATTTAAAATGGAATAGAGGACAATAAAAAGGAAAATAAAAGCCAAGTGTGGGAAAAATTACCAAGTTATCTTAAACATATGTCACATATTTCTGTAACAAATAACTGAAAATACTTTTTCTTTGGACTAAACTAAACTATTTTACCCGATGAAAGAAAAGAAGAGATGGATCTACACGATGAATCAATTCCATCATTAAAAGGAAGTAAAGTCTTCCGAAAAAGAAACGCGCTTCTTGATTTAGGTCATGAAGTTGTCGTCCAGACCAGCTGTAGGTTGATGAAAAACCTAGAAAAGTCATCACTAAAATCAGCAGGAAATCCACGGACCTCAGCATTAAACAGGGTTGCCAAGTGGTCAGATTTATCCTAACCATGAGAAGGATTTATCTCGTAAAATGGGGGGGGGGGCACCGTGCAAATTAGCTGGATAAGACTAATGAATCAGATCCCCAGAAAGGATAATCTCCTTAAAGATTAAAAATCAGCTTTTAAGCCGGATATTACTCAATCTTAGAGATTGACCTTAAAGATTGAGAATTCAAACTCATGGAATTCAATGATATCTAAACTCGAGTTTGAACGAGAAAATATTTTGATCAAATTATAAACCGATTTGTTTTCTGAAAACCCATTTTCAATACGTTCATTACCATTGAACGTAAAATCCTAGGAATTCACCTGGAATTCATTAGGTCATCTGAACCAAATCGGGTGTCAACCGTAAGAACGGTGGTTGCATAGCATGGTTAAAGACAGGACCTTGTGCCAGACCGACAAATTATATGGGTGAGCTTTACTATTGCTCCTACAAAGGATAGTAATTGCGTCCAATACGTTATAGACCATAATTAAAAGCATGTCAGGGGACATTGCCTTAACAGTTGCTTGTTCAAACGCTTTCCTTTACAACCGGACGGTAGTTTACCGAAAGGTAATATACGGGACAAGTAAACTGGACGTGTTGCTTTCCTAATACAAGGTTAGCAAGTGTGTGACACAAAACCGCAAGTTTTGAGCTAAAATTTTCAAATCTGAAACCCACCAAGCCCACAAAAATATTTTGCAAACACCGGTGAAGGGTTATTCCGGAAAACTTATCTAGGGTAAAAACTAGATTTAATTTTTAAAAGATCAACTATTTTCATAAAGATCCAATTTCCTTAATGGATCTAAATTTTATAGTCATGTGGGACTGTAAACCACATCGTTACTACCATTGTTTATACCGCCGTAAAGAAATCACTGATGTACAAAGTGTGAAGAATAAAGAAGTGATTCTAGTATTTAAGACTATATTGCTTGAGGACAAGCAACGCTCAAGTGTGGGAATATTTGATAAGGCTAAAAACGAACATATATTTCATAGCATTATTCCTCAAGAAAGACAAGCTTTTAGTTGCAACTGTTCTATTTACAAGTGATATTCGTTTAAATAATAAAAGGTGAAGACAAAAGACAGATTCGATGAATTGAAGACGCAAACGACCAAAAAGCTCAAAAGTACAAAATACAATCAATGAGGTTCCAATTATTGATAAGAAATGTCTCAAAATTACAAGAGTACAAGATTCAAAACGCAAAGTACAAGATATTAAATTGTACGCAAGGACGTTCGAAAATCCGGAACCGAGACCAGAGTCAACTCTCAACGTTCAACGCAACGGACTAAAAATTACAAGTTAACTATGCACATAAATAAAATATAATATTTAAATAATTCTTATAATTATTTATATATTATATTATTATTTATAAACGTCGGCAAGAAAGAAAACAAAGATATGTGACTTCTCCCAGCTGGCCATGTGATCGCATGGCCTGGAGGCACAAAAGCCATGCGATCGCATGGCTCTGAAATCCAGCCCAGGTCCTATAAATTCAACGCGTTTTGGCCAAAATAAACACATCTTTTTCTTCTTCACTCAACGTAATATTTATATTTATATTTTAATTTTAATTTTAATTTTAAATCCTAATAATAAGGGTATGTTAGCGAATGTTGTAAGGGTGTAAGTCGAAATTCTGTCCATGTAACGCTACGCTATTTTTAATCATTGTAAGTTATGTTCAACCTTTTTAATTTAATGTCTCGTAGCTAAGTTATTATTATGCTTATTTAATCCGAAGTAATCATGATGTTGGGCTAAAAATATTAAAATTGGGTAATTGGGCTTTGTACCATAATTGGGGTTTGGACAAAAGAACGACACTTGTGGAAATTAGACTATGGGCTATTAATGGGCTTTATATTTGTTTAACTAAATGATAGTTTGTTAATTTTAATATAAAGATTTACAATTGGACGTCCCTATAAATAACCATATACACTCGATCGGACACGATGGGCGGGATATTTATATGTACGAATAATCGTTCATTTAACCGGACACGGGAATGGATTAATAGCCACTAGAATTATTAAAACAGGGGTGAAATTATGTACAAGGACACTTGGCATAATTGTTAACAAAGTATTAAAACCTTGGGTTACACTCAGTCGACATCCTGGTGTAATTATTAAACAAAGTAATAAAACCTTGTTACAGTTTAAGTCCCAAATTAGTTGGAATATTTAACTTCGGGTATAAGGATAATTTGACGAGGACACTCGCACTTTATATTTATGACTGATGGACTGTTATGGACAAAAACCAGACGGACATATTAAATAATCCAGGACAAAGGACAATTAACCCATGGGCATAAAACTAAAATCAACACGTCAAACATCATGATTACGGAAGTTTAAATAAGCATAATTCTTTTATTTCATATTTAATTTCCTTTATTTTATATTTAATTGCACTTCTAATTATAGCACTTTTATTTATTGTTATTGTATTTAATTGCACTTTTAATTATCGTACTTTTTAATTATCGCAAGTTTATTTTATCGCACTTTTATTATTTGCAATTTCATTATCGTTATTTACTTTATGCTTTAAATTAAGTCTTTTATTTATTTAATATTTTACATTTGGTTTTAACTGCGACTATAGTTTTAAAATCGACAAACCGGTCATTAAACGGTAAAAACCCCCCTTTATAATAATAATATTACTTATATATATTTGTATTTTTATAAATTTAAACTAATATAGCGTTAAGCTTTGTGAAAAAGATTCCATGTGGAACGAACCGGACTTACTAAAAACTACACTACTGTACGATTAGGTACACTATCTATAAGTGTTGTAGCAAGGTTTAAGCATATCCATTCAATAAATAAATAAATATCTTGTGTAAAATTGTATCGTATTTAATAGTATTTCCTTGTAAAATATAAAGCTATTTTATATACACCTCGCATAACATCACCTATCCTTAAACACTTCGAACAAAAAGTGTACCACAAATTACGCGAACTATATGTCATACCCCGTCCAAATTCTTCTGAACGAATACAATAACATCTGGTACCATCGCGATGAACTGAATTCTATATGCCATAAATGACTCCATGTAAATGAGTAAATGCACAGCGGAAGGTTTCTTTCATACCTGAGAATAAACATGCTTTCAAGTGTCAACCAAAAGGTTGGTGAGTTCATAGGTTTACCATAAAACAATAAAATTCATCATTTTGATAGACCACAAGATTTAAATCATGCATGGTACAAATGGGCCCGAATCCTATACCCACCTGTAATGTACATGCGATATCTTTTAAATACAGTACACATTTCTATTGTACGAAATCATCTTTCATAAATCTTAGTAACCGTATACATATCTCGTGCACAAAAATAACATACACATAACCTGAGTAAAAAAAATCATTCTCTCGATACATAACATTCACTTCAATTGGTGGCAATTATCATGTCCACATAATTCAATGGTGGCAATTATCATGTCCACATAATTTAATGGTGGCAATTATCATGTCCACATAATTCAATAGTGGCAATTATCATGTCCACATAATTTAATAATAATTCGCAGAACTTCTGTCTGCATAATAATTCATTCGAGGAATGTTTTGCTTGTGTCTATCTCGTCAAACATTTATAAAATCATTTCATGTATTCGCAGTTCAAAATATATTTCAAAAGCATTTAATAAAGCAGTTGTAGAAACAGCGCATGCATTCTCAGTCCCAAAAATGTAAAGAGTAAAAGGGAATCAAATGAACTCACCTAATGTATTTTGTAGTAAAAATACATATGACGACATTGAACAATGCAGGGTTGGCCTTGGATTCACGAACCTATATCATTTATGTATATTAACACGTGTAATTGTAATCGAACAAGTTTATATATTATTCTTAGTGATATAATTATTATTTTTAATAATTTATAGGTTTTATTAATAATATAGTTAGATATATTTACTTTATTTACTTTAGTTAAATAATTAGTATTTGTTAAAAAAATATTAATATAGTTATGTTATATGTAGTAAATATGGTTTTATATAACTAGTAGTCATTCGATAAAATAATATTGATAATAATAAATAAAAGTTGTTTCATCCTATAATAATAATAATAATAATAATAATAATAATAATAATAATAATAATAATAATAATAATAATAATAATAATAATAATAATAATAATAATAATAGTTATACTAATAAAAATGGTAATTTTATAAAAATGATACTTTTAATAATAATGAATACTAGTAATAAAAACTATAAAGATAATTATTTTACTACTAATAATAATACTAATATGTATGAGAATAATAATAAAAATAATATTGGTAATAATAATAATCCTAATGATAATCCTAATAAAAATGTTACTTTTTAAGGAAAATGATAATAAAAATATTACTTTCATTAAAAATGATAATCTTTATAATTTTAACTATAATGATAATTTTTGGAATAACATGAATATTTATAATAAATAATAATAATAATAATAATAATAATAATAATAATAATAATAATAATAATAATAATAATAATAATAATAATAATAATAATAATAATAATAGTATTACTACCTTAAAAGAAAAGGCTTCAAAAAGAACATAAACTGTCTTAGTGCGGATTTGAACACACGACCTCTCGTTCACACAACAAATACCAATACCATTCATCCAGTATAGTATTTCTGAGATTAACTCATATCATTATATTTTATCCCCAATCTCGGCCCGACTACTCAAGCACGGCCCAACAGACAACTTGATCTCGGCCCATCAACTAAAACAAGTCTCCAGCCCAATTTAATTAATTGACGAGCCCAACAGACTATTCCATAAGCCTACTTAAACAAAGCAAACCATGGCCTAATAATTTATCATGAGTTCACGGTCCAACCCTAAATTAAATTGTAAAAAAATAAAACGCCATGGCCTGGTTTCGAACTCGTGACCTCTCGTTCAAGCCAACACACACTAAACCATTGATCTGTCTGCTACTATTTGTTATAACTATAATTTTTAATCCTTTTAACCCAATTATCCCAACTACTATTTCTTCTTCAAGATAATTAATCGACCAGTGTAATAACAATCATATTGCCAACCTCTACAATCATAATCATAATTATCTTATTATCTAATTATCATCATCGCGTTCATCATTTTCTTAATCCCGTCATCTTCGTTAGTATCATCATAATCATAATTATCTTGTTGAACGATGTGGTGGGTTTCGATCGGTGGGGCTGTGGGGTGGTTCGAACGGGAATGATGGTGGTGTACATGGTGGAGATGTTGGTTGGTTTAAAGAGGATTGTAACCGGAGAACATGTGTCGATCAATAGAAGTTGCAAGTGGGTGTGGGTTTCAATCGAAAGTAGAAACAAAGTGCAGCAGAAATTATTTTAAAGGTTTGGCGATTATGGGGGTTTTAAGGTTCACGAAGGAGAGAATTAGGAAGAAGAAGGGTGTCGGTTTCATGGTGGACACAGGAGATAGGAGAGTACACGATGGTGGTTTCAAGGTGTCCCGTTATGCAGAAAAGTAGATCTGGAGGTGGTTTTGTGGTGTAAGGTGACTCATGGTGGTGGTTGTTATGGTGATGTGAGAAGGTGGTAGAGATGCTAACCGAAGTTGGAGATCGATGGTGGAAGGTGCCCTCGGTTGAAATGTCCCGTTCTTATTGATTAAAAACGTTCCATATTAATTGATTTCGTTGCGAGGTTTTGACCTCTATATGAGACGTTTTTCAAAGACTGCATTCATTTTTAAACAAACCATAACCTTTATTTCATCAATAAAGGTTTAAAAAGCTTTACGTAGATTATCAAATAATGATAATCTAAAATATCCTGTTTACACACGACCATTACATAATGGTTTACAATACAAATATGTTACAACAAAATAAGTTTCTTGAATGCAGTTTTTACACAATATCATACAAGCATGGACTCCAAATCTTGTCCTTATTTAAGTATGCGACAGCGGAAGCTCTTAATAATCACCTGAGAATAAACATGCTTAAAACGTCAACAAAAATGTTGGTGAGTTATAGGTTTAACCTATATATATCAAATCGTAACAATAGACCACAAGATTTCATATTTCAATACACATCCCATACATAGAGATAAAAATCATTCATATGGTGAACACCTGGTAACCGACAATAACAAGATGCATATATAAGAATATCCCCATCATTCCGGGACACCCTTCGGATATGATATAAATTTCGAAGTACTAAAGCATCCGGTACTTTGGATGGGGTTTGTTAGGCCCAGTAGATCTATCTTTAGGATTCGCGTCAATTAGGGTGTCTGTTCCCTAATTCTTAGATTACCAGACTTAATAAAAAGGGGCATATTCGATTTCGATAATTCAACCATAGAATGTAGTTTCACGTACTTGTGTCTATTTTGTAAATCATTTATAAAACCTGCATGTATTCTCATCCCAAAAATATTAGATTTTAAAAGTGGGACTATAACTCACTTTCACAGATTTTTACTTCGTCGGGAAGTAAGACTTGGCCACTGGTTGATTCACGAACCTATAACAATATATACATATATATCAAAGTATGTTCAAAATATATTTACAACACTTTTAATATATTTTGATGTTTTAAGTTTATTAAGTCAGCTGTCCTCGTTAGTAACCTACAACTAGTTGTTCACAGTTAGATGTACAGAAATAAATCGATAAATATTATCTTGAATCAATCCACGACCCAGTGTATACGTATCTCAGTATTGATCACAACTCAAACTATATATATTTTGGAATCAACCTCAACCCTGTATAGCTAACTCCAACATTCACATATAGAGTGTCTATGGTTGTTCCGAAATATATATAGATGTGTCGACATGATAGGTCGAAACATTGTATACGTGTCTATGGTATCTCAAGATTACATAATATATATTACAAGTTGATTAAGTTATGGTTGGAATAGATTTGTTACCAATTTTCACGTAGCTAAAATGAGAAAAATTATCCAATCTTGTTTTACCCATAACTTCTTCATTTTAAATCCGTTTTGAGTGAATCAAATTGCTATGGTTTCATATTGAACTCTATTTTATGAATCCAAACAAAAAAAGTATAGGTTTCTAGTCGGAAAAATAAGTTACAAGTCGTTTTTGTAAAGGTAGTCATTTCAGTCGAAAGAACGACGTCTGACCATTTTAGAAAACATACTTCCACTTTGAGTTTAACCATAATTTTTGGATATAGTTTCATGTTCATAATAAAAATCATTTTCTCAGAATAACAACTTTTAAATCAAAGTTTATCATAGTTTTTAATTAACTAACCCAAAACAGCCCGCGGTGTTACTACGACGGCGTAAATCCGGTTTTACGGTGTTTTTCGTGTTTCCAGGTTTTAAATCATTAAGTTAGCAAATCATATAGATATAGAACATGTGTTTAGTTGATTTTAAAAGTCAAGTTAGAAGGATTAACTTTTGTTTGCGAACAAGTTTAGAATTAACTAAACTATGTTCTAGTGATTACAAGTTTAAACCTTCGAATAAGATAGCTTTATATGTATGAATCGAATGATGTTATGAACATCATTACTACCTTAAGTTCCTTGGATGAACCTACTGGAAAAGAGAAAAATGGATCTAGCTTCAATGGATCCTTGGATGGCTCAAAGTTCTTGAAGCAAAATCATGACACGAAAACAAGTTCAAGTAAGATCATCACTTGAAATAAGATTGTTATAGTTATAGAAATTAAACCAAAGTTTGAATATGATTATTACCTTGTATTAGAATGATAACCTACTGTAAGAAACAAAGATTTCTTGAGGTTGGATGATCACCTTACAAGATTGGAAGTGAGCTAGCAAACTTGAAAGTATTCTTGATTTTATGAAACTAGAACTTTTGGAATTTATGAAGAACACTTAGAACTTGAAGATAGAACTTGAGAGAGTTCAATTAGATGAAGAAAACTGAAGAATGAAAGTGTTTGTAGGTGTTTTTGGTCGTTGGTGTATGGATTAGATATAAAGGATATGTAATTTTGTTTTCATGTAAATAAGTCATGAATGATTACTCATATTTTTGTAATCTTATGAGATATTTCATGCTAGTTGCCAAATGATGGTTCCCACATGTGTTAGGTGACTCACATGGGCTGCTAAGAGATGATCATTGGAGTGTATATACCAATAGTACATACATCTAAAAGCTGTGTATTGTACGAGTACGAATACGGGTGCATACGAGTAGAATTGTTGATGAAACTGAACGAGAATGTAATTGTAAGCATTTTTGTTAAGTAGAAGTATTTTGATAAGTGTATTGAAGTCTTTCAAAAGTGTATAAATACATATTAAAACACTACATGTATATACATTTTAACTGAGTCGTTAAGTCATCGTTAGTCGTTACATGTAAGTGTTGTTTTGAAACCTTTAGGTTAACGATCTTGTTAAATGTTGTTAACCCAATGTTTATAATAACAAAAGAGATTTTAAATTATTATATTATCATGATATTATGATGTACGAATATCTCTTAATATGATATATATACATTAAATGTTGTTACAACGATAAACGTTACATATATGTCTAGTTTCAAAATCATTAAGTTAGTAGTCTTGTTTTTACATATGTAGTTCATTGTTAATATAATTAATGATATGTTTACTTATCATAATATCATGTTAACTATATATATAACCATATATATGTCATCATATAGTTTTTTTACAAGTTTTAACGTTCGTGAATCACCGGTCAACTTGGGTGGTCAATTGTCTATATGAAACCTATTTCAATTAATCAAGTCTTAACAAGTTTGATTGCTTAACATGTTGGAAACATTTAATCATGTAAACATCAATCTCAATTAATATATATAAACATGGAAAAGTTCGGGTCACTACAGTACCTACCCGTTAAATAAATTTCGTCCCGAAATTTTAAGCTGTTGAAGGTGTTGACGAATCTTCTGGAAATAGATGCGGGTATTTCTTCTTCATCTGATCTTCACGCTCCCAGGTGAACTCGGGTCCTCTACGAGCATTCCATCGAACCTTAACAATTGGTATCTTGTTTTGCTTAAGTCTTTTAACCTCACGATCCATTATTTCGACGGGTTCTTCGATGAATTGGAGTTTTTCGTTGATTTGGATTTCATCTAACGGAATAGTGAGATCTTCTTTAGCAAAACATTTCTTCAAATTCGAGACGTGGAAAGTGTTATGTACAGCCGCGAGTTGTTGAGGTAACTCAAGTCGGTAAGCTACTGGTCCGACACGATCAATAATCTTGAATGGTCCAATATACCTTGGATTTAATTTCCCTCGTTTACCAAATCGAACAACGCCTTTCCAAGGTGAAACTTTAAGCATGACCATCTCTCCAATTTCAAATTCTATATCTTTTCTTTTAATGTCAGCGTAGCTCTTTTGTCGACTTTGGGCGGTTTTCAACCGTTGTTGAATTTGGATGATCTTCTCGGTAGTTTCTTGTATAATCTCCGGACCCGTAATCTGTCTATCCCCCACCTCACTCCAACAAATCGGAGACCTGCACTTTCTACCATAAAGTACTTCAAACGACGCCATCTCAATGCTTGAATGGTAGCTGTTGTTGTAGGAAAATTCTGCTAACGGTAGATGTCGATCCCAACTGTTTCCGAAATCAATAACACATGCTCGTAGCATGTCTTCAAGCGTTTGTATCGTCCTTTCGCTCTGCCCATCAGTTTGTGGATGATAGGCAGTACTCATGTCTAGACGAGTTCCTAATGCTTGCTGTAATGTCTGCCAGAATCTTGAAATAAATCTGCCATCCCTATCAGAGATAATAGAGATTGGTATTCCATGTCTGGAGACGACTTCCTTCAAATACAGTCGTGCTAACTTCTCCATCTTGTCATCTTCTCTTATTGGTAGGAAGTGTGCTGATTTGGTGAGACGATCAACTATTACCCAAATAGTATCAAAACCACTTGCAGTCCTTGGCAACTTAGTGATGAAATCCATGGTAATGTTTTCCCATTTCCATTCCGGGATTTCGGGTTGTTGAAGTAGACCTGATGGTTTCTGATGCTCAGCTTTGACCTTAGAACACGTCAAACATTCTCCTACGTATTTAGCAACATCGGCTTTCATACCCGGCCACCAAAAATGTTTCTTGAGATCCTTGTACATCTTCCCCGTTCCAGGATGTATTGAGTATCTGGTTTTATGAGCTTCTCTAAGTACCATTTCTCTCATATCTCCAAATTTTGGTACCCAAATCCTTTCAGCCCTATACCGGGTTCCGTCTTCCCGAATATTAAGATGCTTCTCCGATCCTTTGGGTATTTCATCCTTTAAATTTCCCTCTTTTAAAACTCCTTGTTGCGCCTCCTTTATTTGAGTAGTAATGTTATTATGAATCATTATATTCATAGATTTTACTCGAATGGGTTCTCTATCCTTCCTGCTCAAGGCATCGGCTACCACATTTGCCTTCCCCGGGTGGTAACGAATCTCCAAATCGTAATCATTCAATAATTCAATCCACCTACGCTGCCTCATATTCAGTTGTTTCTGATTAAATATGTGTTGAAGACTTTTGTGGTCGGTATATATAATACTTTTGACCCCATATAAGTAGTGCCTCCAAGTCTTTAATGCAAAAACAACCGCGCCTAATTCCAAATCATGCGTCGTATAATTTTGTTCGTGAATCTTCAATTGTCTAGACGCATAAGCAATCACCTTCGTTCGTTGCATTAATACACAACCGAGACCTTGCTTTGATGCGTCACAATAAATCACAAAATCATCATTCCCTTCAGGCAATGACAATATAGGTGCTGTAGTTAGCTTTTTCTTCAATAACTGAAACGCTTTCTCTTGTTCATCATTCCATTCAAATTTCTTCCCTTTATGCGTTAATGCAGTCAAGGGTTTTGCTATTCTGGAAAAGTCTTGGATGAACCTTCTGTAGTAACCAGCTAGTCCTAAAAACTGGCGTATGTGTTTCGGAGTTTTCGGGGTTTCCCACTTTTCAACAGTTTCTATCTTTGCCGGATCCACCTTAATACCTTCTTTGTTCACTATGTGACCGAGGAATTGAACTTCTTCCAACCAAAATGCACACTTTGAAAACTTAGCGTACAATTCTTCCTTCCTCAATACTTCTAACACCTTTCTCAAATGTTCACCGTGTTCTTGGTCATTCTTTGAGTAAATAAGTATGTCATCAATGAAAACAATGACAAACTTGTCAAGGTATGGTCCACACACTCGGTTCATAAGGTCCATGAACACAGCTGGTGCATTAGTTAAACCAAACGGCATGACCATAAACTCGTAATGACCGTAACGTGTTCTGAAAGCAGTCTTTGGAATATCATCTTCTTTCACCCGCATTTGATGATACCCGGAACGTAAGTCAATCTTTGAATAAACAGACGAGCCTTGTAGTTGATCAAATAAGTCGTCGATTCTCGGTAGTGGGTAGCGGTTCTTGATGGTAAGTTTGTTCAACTCTCGGTAGTCGATACACAACCTGAATGTACCATCTTTCTTCTTGACAAACAAAACAGGAGCTCCCCACGGTGATGTGCTTGGTCGAATGAAACCACGCTCTAAAAGTTCTTGTAATTGGCTTTGCAGTTCTTTCATCTCGCTGGGTGCGAGTCTGTAAGGAGCACGAGCTATTGGTGCAGCTCCTGGTACAAGATCTATTTGAAATTCAACGGATCGATGTGGGGGTAATCCCGGTAATTCTTTCGGAAATACATCGGGAAATTCTTTTGCAATGGGAACATCATTGATGCTCTTTTCTTCAGTTTGTACTTTCTCGACGTGTGCTAGAACAGCATAGCAACCGTTTCTTATTAGTTTTTGTGCCTTCAAATTACTAATAAGATGTAGCTTCGTGTTGCCCTTTTCTCCGTACACCATTAGGGGTTTTCCTTTTTCTCGTATAATGCGAATTGCATTTTTGTAACAAACGATCTCCGCTTTCACTTCTTTTAACCAGTCCATACCGATTATCACATCAAAACTCCCTAACTCTACTGGTATCAAATCAATCTTAAATGTTTCGCTAACCAGTTTAATTTCTCGATTCCGACATATATTATCTGCTGAAATTAATTTACCATTTGCTAATTCGAGTAAAAATTTACTAACCAAAGGCGTCAATGGACAACTTAATTTAGCACAAAAATCTCTACTCATATAGCTTCTATCCGCACCCGAATCAAATAAAACGTAAGCAGATTTATTGTCAATAAGAAACGTACCCGTAACAAGCTCCGGGTCTTCCTGTGCCTCTACCGCATTAATATTGAAAACTCTTCCACGGCCTTGTCCATTCGTGTTCTCCTGGTTCGGGCAATTTCTAATAATGTGGCCTGGTTTTCCACATTTATAACAAACTACATTGGCATAACTTGCTCCGACACTACTTGCTCCGCCATTACTCATTCCGACACCATTTGTTCCTTTCGTTCTATTAACCCCTGGTCCGTAGACCTCACACTTCGCCGCGCTATGACCATTTCTTTTACACTTGTTGCAAAATTTGGTGCAGAACCCCGAGTGATTCTTTTCACACCTTTGGCATAGTTGCTTCTGATTGTTGTTGTTGTTGCGGTTATTATTGTTGTTGGGATGATTGTTGTAGTTGCTGTTGTTGTTGTTGTTGTTGTTGTTGTTGTTGTTGTTGTTGTTGTTGTTGGGCCGTTTGTTGTAGTTGCGATTGATGTTGCGATTGTTGGGATAATTGTTGCGATTATTGTTGTAATTGCTGTTGTTGTTGTTGTATTGGTGATTCTTATCACCGTTTTCCTCCCACTTTCTTTTGACTTGCTTCACATTGGCCTCTTCAGTAGTCTGTTCTTTAATTCTTTCTTCAATCTGGTTCACTAGTTTGTGAGCCATTCTACATGCCTGTTGTATGGAGGCGGGCTCGTGTGAACTTATATCTTCTTGGATTCTTTCCGGTAATCCTTTCACAAACGCGTCGATCTTCTCTTCCTCATCTTCGAATGCTCCCGGACACAATAGGCACAATTCTGTGAATCGTCTTTCGTACGTGGTAATATCAAATCCTTGGGTTCGTAACCCTCTAAGTTCTGTCTTGAGCTTATTGACCTCGGTTCTGGGACGGTACTTCTCGTTCATCAAGTGCTTGAATGCTGACCACGGTAGTGCGTACGCATCATCTTGTCCCACTTGCTCTAGATAGGTATTCCACCATGTTAACGCAGAACCTGTGAAGGTATGCGTAGCGTACTTCACTTTGTCCTCTTCAGTACACTTACTTATGGCAAACACCGATTCAACCTTCTCGGTCCACCGTTTCAATCCGATCGGTCCTTCGGTTCCATCAAATTCTAAAGGTTTGCAGGCAGTGAATTCTTTGTAGGTGCATCCTACACGATTTCCTGTACTGCTAGATCCAAGGTTATTGTTGGTATGTAGCGCAGCCTGTACTGCGGCTATGTTTGAAGCTAGAAAAGTACGGAATTCCTCTTCATTCATATTCACGGTGTGTCGAGTAGTCGGTGCCATTTCCTTCAAAATAGTTAAATGGAACAAGTTAATCATACAGAATATTAAGAGTAGTTAATAGTATTTCGTAGCATAATATGAACTCATTTATAAAAGCTTTTTCTTCATATTAGCGTTTTATAAGTTTAAATTCGGGTAGTACCTACCCGTTAAGTTCATACTTAGTAGCTAATATACAATTCAACTACTACAATTCTATATGAAAAACTGATTATAATAATATTTCGCGTTCAAACTTTTATACAATATTTTACAAACTTACAATACTGCTTATTTTACATAAAGCATGAAATATAGCACACAATAACTTTGATACAAGATAGTTGTGAAGACAATTCTAGCTAGTACACAAGTCGTTCAGCAAAGGCAATAAAGACACGTAATTCATACGTCCAGAAACAAGTCATGCATTCTGGTTTTACTAGGACTACTTCCCATCCTTGGTCTTGTGCAACATAACCGTTATGGCCGTTGATAAGACAGCGTGTTGTAACGTCATCAAAGGGACGAGGGTTACGTAATGTCCAACAGTCCCGTAATAATCTAAAAACCTCATTTCTTACCCCAATTACCGACTCCGTCACTTGTGGAAACGTTTTTTTTAATAGTTGTAGCCCGATGTTCTTGTTCTCACTTTGGTGAGAAGCGAACATTACTAATCCGTAAGCATAACATGCTTCTTTATGTTGCATGTTAGCCGCTTTTTCTAAATCACGAAGTCCAATATTCGGATATATTGAGTCAAAATAATTTCTTAACCCGTTGCGTAAAATAGCATTTGGGTTCCCCGCAATATATGCGTCAAAGTAAACACATCGTAACTTATGGGTTTCCCAATGTGATATCCCCCATCTTTCAAACGAAAGTCTCTTATAAACCAAGACATTCTTGGAACGTTCTTCGAATGTCTTACAAACTGATCTCGCCTTAAATAGTTGTGCCGAAGAATTCTGGCCGACTCTAGACAAGATTTCATCAATCATGTCTCCGGGTAGGTCTCTTAAAATATTGGGTTGTCTATCCATTTTGTGTTTTTAAACTGTAAAATAGACAAGAGTTAGATTCATAAAAAAAATACTTATTAATACAAGCAATTTTTACATATATCATAAAGCATAAGAACAATATATTCCATATATTACACCACACGAATACAACTATCTTATTCCAACTCGCTCGTTTCTTCTTCTTCGGTTTTGGTTCGTTTTGCCAAGTTTCTAGGGATATATGATGTTCCCCTAATACGAGCCGTCGTTGTCCACATTGGTTTAGAAAAACCTGGTGGTTTAGAGGTTCCCGGGTCATTGTTACAACTTAAGGACTTCGGGGGTTGACGATACATATAAAGTTCATCGGGGTTGGAATTAGATTTCTCTATTTTTATGCCCTTTCCCTTATTATTTTCTTTTGCCTTTTTAAATTCAGTTGGGGTAATTTCTATAACATCATCGGAATTCTCGTCGGAATCCGATTCATCGGAGAATTGGTAATCCTCCCAATATTTTGCTTCCTTGGCGAAAACACCATTGACCATAACTAACTTTGGTCGGTTGGTTGAGGATTTTTTTTTTACTTAACCGTTTTATTATTTCCCCCACCGGTTCTATTTCTTCTTCCGGTTCCGATTCTTCTTCCGGTTCCGACTCTTCTTCCGGTTCCTCTTCGGGAACTTGTGAATCAGTCCACAAATCATTCCAATTTACATTTGACTCTTCATTATTATTAGGTGAGTCAATGGGACTTGTTCTAGAGGTAGACATCTATCACATAATATCAAACACGTTAAGAGATTAATATATCACATAATATTCATATGTTAAAAATATATAGTTTCCAACAAAAATGTTAAGCAATCATTTTTAAGGAAAACACGGTCGAAGTCCAGACTCACTAATGCATCCTAACAAACTCGATAAGACACACTAATGCAAATTTTCTGGTTCTCTAAGACCAACGCTCGGATACCAACTGAAATGTCCCGTTCTTATTGATTAAAAACGTTCCATATTAATTGATTTCGTTGCGAGGTTTTGACCTCTATATGAGACGTTTTTCAAAGACTGCATTCATTTTTAAACAAACCATAACCTTTATTTCATCAATAAAGGTTTAAAAAGCTTTACGTAGATTATCAAATAATGATAATCTAAAATATCCTGTTTACACACGACCATTACATAATGGTTTACAATACAAATATGTTACAACAAAATAAGTTTCTTGAATGCAGTTTTTACACAATATCATACAAGCATGGACTCCAAATCTTGTCCTTATTTAAGTATGCGACAGCGGAAGCTCTTAATAATCACCTGAGAATAAACATGCTTAAAACGTCAACAAAAATGTTGGTGAGTTATAGGTTTAACCTATATATATCAAATCGTAACAATAGACCACAAGATTTCATATTTCAATACACATCCCATACATAGAGATAAAAATCATTCATATGGTGAACACCTGGTAACCGACAATAACAAGATGCATATATAAGAATATCCCCATCATTCCGGGACACCCTTCGGATATGATATAAATTTCGAAGTACTAAAGCATCCGGTACTTTGGATGGGGTTTGTTAGGCCCAATAGATCTATCTTTAGGATTCGCGTCAATTAGGGTGTCTGTTCCCTAATTCTTAGATTACCAGACTTAATAAAAAGGGGCATATTCGATTTCGATAATTCAACCATAGAATGTAGTTTCACGTACTTGTGTCTATTTTGTAAATCATTTATAAAACCTGCATGTATTCTCATCCCAAAAATATTAGATTTTAAAAGTGGGACTATAACTCACTTTCACAGATTTTTACTTCGTCGGGAAGTAAGACTTGGCCACTGGTTGATTCACGAACCTATAACAATATATACATATATATCAAAGTATGTTCAAAATATATTTACAACACTTTTAATATATTTTGATGTTTTAAGTTTATTAAGTCAGCTGTCCTCGTTAGTAACCTACAACTAGTTGTTCACAGGTAGATGTACAGAAATAAATCGATAAATATTATCTTGAATCAATCCACGACCCAGTGTATACATATCTCAGTATTGATCACAACTCAAACTATATATATTTTGGAATCAACCTCAACCCTGTATAGCTAACTCCAACATTCACATATAGAGTGTCTATGGTTGTTCCGAAATATATATAGATGTGTCGACATGATAGGTTGAAACATTGTATACGTGTCTATGGTATCTCAAGATTACATAATATATATTACAAGTTGATTAAGTTATGGTTGGAATAGATTTGTTACCAATTTTCACGTAGCTAAAATGAGAAAAATTATCCAATCTTGTTTTACCCATAACTTCTTCATTTTAAATCCGTTTTGAGTGAATCAAATTGCTATGGTTTCATATTGAACTCTATTTTATGAATCCAAATAAAAAAAGTATAGGTTTCTAGTCGGAAAAATAAATTACAAGTCGTTTTTGTAAAGGTAGTCATTTCAGTCGAAAGAACGACGTCTGACCATTTTAGAAAACATACTTCCACTTTGAGTTTAACCATAATTTTTGGATATAGTTTCATGTTCATAATAAAAATCATTTTCTCAGAATAACAACTTTTAAATCAAAGTTTATCATAGTTTTTAATTAACTAACCCAAAACAGCCCGCGGTGTTACTACGACGGCGTAAATCCGGTTTTACGGTGTTTTTCGTGTTTCCAGGTTTTAAATCATTAAGTTAGCATATCATATAGATATAGAACATGTGTTTAGTTGATTTTAAAAGTCAAGTTAGAAGGATTAACTTTTGTTTGCGAACAAGTTTAGAATTAACTAAACTATGTTCTAGTGATTACAAGTTTAAACCTTCGAATAAGATAGCTTTATATGTATGAATCGAATGATGTTATGAACATCATTACTACCTTAAGTTCCTTGGATGAACCTACTGTAAAAGAGAAAAATGGATCTAGCTTCAATGGATCCTTGGATGGCTCAAAGTTCTTGAAGCAAAATCATGACACGAAAACAAGTTCAAGTAAGATCATCACTTGAAATAAGATTGTTATAGTTATAGAAATTAAACCAAAGTTTGAATATGATTATTACCTTGTATTAGAATGATAACCTACTGTAAGAAACAAAGATTTCTTGAGGTTGGATGATCACCTTACAAGATTGGAAGTGAGCTAGCAAACTTGAAAGTATTCTTGATTTTATGAAACTAGAACTTTTGGAATTTATGAAGAACACTTAGAACTTGAAGATAGAACTTGAGAGAGTTCAATTAGATGAAGAAAACTGAAGAATGAAAGTGTTTGTAGGTGTTTTTGGTCGTTGGTGTATGGATTAGATATAAAGGATATGTAATTTTGTTTTCATGTAAATAAGTCATGAATGATTACTCATATTTTTGTAATCTTATGAGATATTTCATGCTAGTTGCCAAATGATGGTTCCCACATGTGTTAGGTGACTCACATGGGCTGCTAAGAGATGATCATTGGAGTGTATATACCAATAGTACATACATCTAAAAGCTGTGTATTGTACGAGTACGAATACGGGTGCATACGAGTAGAATTGTTGATGAAACTGAACGAGAATGTAATTGTAAGCATTTTTGTTAAGTAGAAGTATTTTGATAAGTGTATTGAAGTCTTTCAAAAGTGTATAAATACATATTAAAACACTACATGTATATACATTTTAACTGAGTCGTTAAGTCATCGTTAGTCGTTACATGTAAGTGTTGTTTTGAAACCTTTAGGTTAACGATCTTGTTAAATGTTGTTAACCCAATGTTTATAATAACAAAAGAGATTTTAAATTATTATATTATCATGATATTATGATGTACGAATATCTCTTAATATGATATATATACATTAAATGTTGTTACAACGATAAACGTTACATATATGTCTCGTTTCAAAATCATTAAGTTAGTAGTCTTGTTTTTACATATGTAGTTCATTGTTAATATAATTAATGATATGTTTACTTATCATAATATCATGTTAACTATATATATAACCATATATATGTCATCATATAGTTTTTTTACAAGTTTTAACGTTCGTGAATCACCGGTCAACTTGGGTGGTCAATTGTCTATATGAAACTTATTTCAATTAATCAAGTCTTAACAAGTTTGATTGCTTAACATGTTGGAAACATTTAATCATGTAAACATCAATCTCAATTAATATATATAAACATGGAAAAGTTCGGGTCACTACATCGGTGATGTTGGTGCAAGGTGGTGGATTAAGATAGATAGATGTGTGATACCTTAATCTAGTGTTTATACAATATACAGATATTAGATATATGATTAGATTGTGAAGAGTCAACAAACTAATAATACACAAATAATTTGTTATTAGTTGCAATCGTGTACAGTAATATGCACAGTGCCAAATAGTTAAGCAGCCGGGCACTTTGTAATTTTTCCTACCGACAATTTATCCCAGATGGCTATATCGTGTCCATTGCTAAACAGTTAGCGTATAAAAGTGTTCCTAAAAATCCCAAACTTTTAGATTAAATATATTTAATTATTTCACTCATTAACTATTTGAAACCTGATCGAAAAGGTTCGAAAATTATTTATTTTCTGTTCCAATTTATATGTACGGAGTACAAAAACTTAGATTGAAATGGTAAAAAAAATATTTATCAAAACTATTATCTTTTTAATCAAATTTTGGAACAACTTTTATTTTAAAACTTCTTATATATATATATTAGACCTATTTTAAAAAAATAATTAAACGTCAACCGAAAGTTACAGACATTTACCATTTAAGCTCAAAATTAATTATATTTAATATACACTATGTATATATATATAAACAGTTTTAAATAACCAAATTTACTACGCAAGTAAATATATATTAAATGATTAAATTAAATATTACAATATATATATACAAGAAATATACATATAAAATAATAGTTTTTTATTATAATGTATTTTATTGTACATATTTATTTATAACAATAAATGTATATAATAGTTTATTAATGTTCATGTTATTATATATATTATACATATATTTATATATACACATATTTATATATATCCACATATTTACAAGCAATGGTTCGTGAATCATCGGGAACAGTCGAAAGTCAATTGAATATATGAACATCGTTTCAAAATTTTCTAGACTCAACATTACATACTTTGCTTATCGTATCGAAATCATATAAAGATTAAGTTTAAATTTAGTCGGAAATTCCCGGGTCGTCACACTATACACTCGCAATGATCCAATTGCTTTAGTTTGTCGAATTTCACCCGATCACTCATGTAACTAATTGTTTCACTTCGGTACCCTAAGTACAATGTAACCGCAACACAATCGGAGTCGAACACCACGCTAGTAGGTATAAAAAGGCACCTAACGTCGCATTACGTAGACTCCTTTACCAACATACATCGAGATCAACACTCGATTTCAAGAATTTCAATCCACCCGATGAACCTCATGGTTCATCAACTTCAACGCGAAAGAGAACACGCGCTTAACGACCGATCACCAAAACCCATTTCCATGGTTTGGTAGAAACATTTCCCAATACTAAGGGATACTTGGTTGCACCAAGTCTTACGCCCTTCGCCCGACAATCCAACGTCACAATAGGGTACTTCCATTAGGAACGTCACCCATATCAATAACATGTACAACACAATTGAGACCTTAAGGGTCTCACTCAAACGAGCTTAACGACCCGATACCAACCAAAATGCTTAAGCACCCAAGGATTCGCACCATAGGATCAAGGCACAACACACCACTTATACACTCTACTGAGAGCAAACCGGAACCATAAACGTAAACCGCCCGCTTGCTACGAATTATCTCCAACGGAGAATAAAGTTTAGCTAAGACTTACGCACATACTGCATGTTATTACAAATGAACAACATATAATTTCGTACTAAAGGTACCTGATGTAGCACTGTTAGGCTTCCGTGCTCCATTACCCATCATGTATTCGCGCTCTAACCTCCTAACCCGATCGTCATGCGATTTGGAACACTCTGATTTCCGGTGTCCCTCCATCGGGCAAATGAAACACCTGATTGAGCCTAAAGGCAGCACCGTACAATCTTGTGCCAAATGACCCCGTTCCCCACACTTAAAGCACGTGAGCTTGTAACCCTTCTTACTCTTCTTCTTCACATTCCCGACGCCTTCAGGCGTACTTCGTGCCCTCTTACCATGAGCACCATGTAATCCTAACCTTGCAAGTACATCTTCATCATCGCTACCTCGAGGTTTGGGAAACCTCTTTTCAAACTCTTCCTTTACAACTTTAGTCACATGGTCTTGGACCATTTCCGTCATTTTGTCCTTCGACCAACTCCTTGGTTACTTCCCTAACTTTGCCGGTGAAAACCGAGACATATTGTTCAAACACGGCCTCAATCTTTAACGTTAACTCATCCTTCCCTTCGTGAATAGGCTCACTCGTTCCGCATCCATTATCCGTTTTCATTCTAAGGAATGCAAATGAGTAGATCACGAACGTATAAACCACACGCACAACACCTCCCCATATTGCTAAACACTCATTGTACATCACTTGTTAGACACGATTTGCACCCGTAATAAGGTTTACAATTCCTTATTACGCATGCACGCCGTATCAACTTGTTAGTACAACGACCGCCTCGCTCGATGATGTAAGCCAACACAAACAAAATTCTACGCGATAAAAACACACGCGAGATTTATTATCACAACACAAAAGTATATTAATAATATTCGCATTACTAATATAAACGTTAGTCCACCTATAAACAAGGCACTAACTATAACCTATTCCGACCCGTAATCCTACAAGTCCTGCAACAAATTAAGCACATACAAAAGTCTAAGTCTAGGCACCTATCTCAAGTCACCTAAATCCCTTAGACCATGCTCTGATACCACTTGTAACAACCCAATCCATATGCAATCGAAATATGCAAATAAAAAAAAAATATTTTTGTACAGCATAGTGGCACGGCGCGCCACTGACCTGCGCGGCGCGCCAAAACGGCCTGTCCAACTTTTCCTTTTTTTGCGAAAAAGATCTCTTGCTTCCCGACACTTTTAGACCAAACGCTTTTCACAACATTTTATATTAGTTAAAACTAACACATTCCAATAATAAAATGAGTTTTACGAAACCGGGCCCACATCGGCCGTTTTACGACTTTCGTACAAAATTCAAGTTTTCAACCACATGATTTTTAACACAAAATAAAGCCGAGCATGGCGATTGGGGATATGCTACCCAATCCTAATCAAATCCAAAAGCAAGCCATCTAAAGGAACTACGCGAGTCCACTAGTTCCCACGCTTACCCGAGCCACCGCATCCAAGCAAATCTATAAAAATGTAAACAACGAGAGGGTAAACTAACGCTTAGTGAGTGAAAATATACTACATACATATATATGTATAAAATGGACACGCCACACAAATAAATAAATAGCGCATACCGGAGCATCAATGTATAAGGCAACTACACTAAGCATACCGTACGATCTCTAAGCAACAAGCTAAAGATATCA
Source organism: Rutidosis leptorrhynchoides (assembly GCF_046630445.1). NCBI lineage: Eukaryota > Viridiplantae > Streptophyta > Magnoliopsida > Asterales > Asteraceae > Rutidosis > Rutidosis leptorrhynchoides. The sequence continues at coordinate 303,380,330 of NC_092335.1, read as the reverse complement.
ACAAAAATATAAGTTCACCAACGACGATGTGAACAACGCCAATAAGCTACACCCGGAGGGTTAGCTACATCACAACAATACATTAATATATATATATATATATATATATATATATATATATATATATATATATATATATATATATATATATATATATATATATATATATATATATATATATAACAGAGCGTAAAACTGCCCAAGGTTAACCAATCGTACAAAGGAATGGTACTCGAATTTTCCATCGGTGTTCATAACAACCGTTAGTGTACAACACATATATCACTAACCCTTGGACAACACATATCCGTTCATGAAACCGTTAGCATACAACGCATATATCACTAACTTGGACAACACATATCCATTCATAAAACCGTTAGCGTACAACACATATATCACTAACTTGGACAACACATATCCATTCATAAAACCGTCAGCGTACAACACATATATCACTAACTTGGACAACACATATCCATTCATAAAGCCGTCAGCGTACAATACATATATCACTAACTTGGACAACACATATCCATTCATAAAATTAAACACATCACAATTCAATTTCAACCCTTCGCCATTGGGGTTTTCCAATTCACAATCACGTGTGATAATGTTCATACAAAACGTGCACCTCGCCAAAGGTGGTCAACCAAAATGCACATCCGTACTAATTCGACCTATACACAAGTCCATCAAATCCACCTATATGTGAAGTGAGTTTTATAACTGAGAACCACTTCACCCGACCCGCACCCATCCTACACATACATATGCACATAGGATATTAACACTCACCTTGTCGCCTTGATGAATGCTTCCAAGTAATTCACGACTCGCTAATGGAAAGTACCTATTCCATTATCACGAAACAAGCAACACAATTAGGGTTGACTTACAAACCAACCCAATTCGACACTTAGTGCCATTTTGACCCAAATGCACTTCCAAGCACAAACCGTGCCCAAACTAACCAATAATCACTAACACAAGTGAGAATGGTCCTAATATGCCAATTATACCTAATCATAGGTGTTAAACACCTATCTTGCCCAAAATGACACTTAAACCCTAATTTTGACCCATAAGAAGTCAACATCACGCCATTAGCAAGTTTGGACACCAAAACATATTTAACTCGGTTTTATACTTCAACTTAATCCATTTTAAGTTTATAAACCTTATTAAATCGACAATTGGGTCATAATCATCACCAAACCCTAATTTTGACTCTAGTCAAAATTAGTCAACCAACACACCCAAAAGAGTTTCAACACTTCCATAATCACTACACCTAGTGATTAAACCAAATTACAAGTTCTAATCATGGCCAATTAGTTCACCAACCCAAAATCCACCAACAATAACAATAAACCCAATTACTAGCATCAATAAACTCACTTCAAGAGTTTAAATGGGTTTCTCTAAAAATCAAGTTCAAACCCTAACTTGAATATCAAAATCAAACAATGAAATTCGGAGTTACAACTTACCAATACCGCCAAAATGATGCCTTTAACGAGTAGAACTACTTTAATACTTGAGGTTTGACCCGAATCAAACTTCTTCTTCTCCAAATGGAGCTTTCTCTCACTTAAAATGGGTTTCTCACTCTAGGGTTTGATGAGAGGGTTTGATGAGTGAAATGTGATCCAAAATGATCAATGGATCAGTTTTGATGATCCCAAACTGACCCCTAGTGAAAAGACCAAAGTACCCCTCATTTAAACCTTTTAAAAAGGCTGAAAATTGCATCAGACGGGATCGGAGCGCCGCTCTATAAGGTGGAGCGCCGCTCCAACCTTCAGGTCAGTTTTCAGTAACTTGTTTTGGCCATAACTTTTTGACCGTAGCTCCGTTTTCGATGAATCAAATATCGTTGGAAATGTAATAAGATTTTCTTTCCAATGGTAAGGCTTTGGAACATCAACACAAACTTTATTTGGGGTTGAAAAGATACGTACACACCTTGTCACTTCAGACAACGTCCAGTTTCCTTCGACGTTCGAGCAAGCAACACGTACGTGCTTCGTACACTTCATACACGCATCGTACACCATAAATACCATATGTACCATAAATATTTGGGTCTTACACCCAAAAACAAGAAAGATTCGAACTTTGTTAGCAAAATACCCACTTCGTTGGTTATAATTGAAGAACAAGTAATTACGAAGGTGGTGCAAAAAAATCAAGAGAATCAGAGCTAAAACGAAGATTCTAGAGCAAAAATGGTGAAAGACAAGAAATCAAGTTACGATCCAGTGAATCAAGGCTGACCAGCACCAAAAATGACCTGCCATACGGCTTGCCAGTATGGGGTATGGCCTGCCAAACGGTCCAGCAAACGGCCCCAAGAAATGGACTGCCAAGCAAACGACTTGCCAAATATGGCTCACCAAACGGGTTACCATACGGCTTGCCATTTGCAGGTAAAAACTTTGCTTATTTAAAGGGTCTTTGTCATTCATTCCAACACACACCATTCTTCACTTCTCTCTCTAAGTATCTCTCTATAGTCGCTCTCTAGTGATCTATAGGAGATTAGTTCTCTCTATACTTTCTCTCTCTAGATTCTAGAGAGAGAAAAGTACAGAGATTAGGAAAATAATTATCTCTCTATTGTCACTCTCTAGTGATCAATAGGAGAATAGTATGTAGTTAGTAGTAGAAGCTATCAAGCATTGTAACGCAATGGATATTATGAAGAAATACAAGTGTTATTCTGCCGACATTAGCCGGTACTATCTATCATTTTCTTTTATTAATTCATTATAATATTCTTGTTCGATGTTTATGATTTATTAATATTAGAAATGCTTGTTGCCATGATGTGTGAGTAATTGCTTAATTGTTTTCCATGATTTAATAATGTTAGTTAAGGATGATTATTGTTTCGTACACTCTTCTTGTCTATGATATTAAACCTCGTTATTATCATCCTTCCACCAATAAACGTGATTAAAACCTTTTATAAAGTCTACATATATAAGGTAATTAATTATCTGTGTTTATACATTGGTCAAGGTATGAACCCATCGAAAATACTATAAAGTACATGGGGAATTACTGTAGGACTAGATCAAGACATTGGTTAAGAGTATAAGACTCATGTCGATATACTATAGGACCACTTGAGTATGGTCAAGGTTAGAAGCTACGGAACCACTACAAGTCTAGTACATGGTGGATAACTAAGGGATTTATTAGGTAGATTTAAGTAAGGGCTGGTTTAAGTCATAAATGGGAGTTTAACGCACTACAATACAAACTAAGCTTATAAATCTTTAAGGATGACTAAGAACTATCAGAAGTTCTAATTCGTCTACAAACCCTTAGATTTTACCAAATCATTGACAAAAAGGGATTCGAAACACAATCATAACCAGTCACTTGGGTGATACACTAAGGTGTTAAGAAAGGTTGGATATTCTATATATATGGCTATGCTACTCTATTCGTGCACCCAGGGTATGCATTGCATCCAAGATGGGTCGCTTATATCCTTAAACCAGATAAAGCGTCAGGAGTTGAGCATAGTCCATCCGATCAGAATCTTCAAAGCCTAGTTCCTCGTGACATGCTAATTGGGAAACCACTTAGTAGGGAATCTAGTGTTCACACCAAGGTATATCTATTCAAGGAGTGTCTCGCAATCATCCTGACACTACGTTATCTTAAATCATGGTGAACCACGTCTTCTATGTCCTTAGCTATTGCATGCTAGCTAGCTTAATTTAATTATATTGCTTTAATATCTTAATTACAATTATATAAACTATTCAACCCAACTTTTGCCTTTACACAAATTGATATTCCGGATAAAGTGGTGTCTAGAATAAACCGGTTGGACTTGGTTGTTGGATTTTCCGAACAGTCGCCAATTTATTGGGACCAAAAGGATCCTGCCTCTCCACACAAGGTGTACCTGGCCACTAGTCTTGGATACTGAATTGTGTACAAACATATCTTAATCACTAAATTATCTGAATAAGCTCTGATTCAAATTCGACCGCTCAAGGAACGACCCTATGTCACATTTGCCCTTGCTAACCCATAGGAAGGAATAATAGATTTAGGCCCAACATATATAAATTAAACAATCAACTTCTTTTGTTGATATCCTGAATTGACTTTTTGCGACCTAACGACACCGCATAAATAAACCGTCCGATTTGGGCATATCAGGAGAGTAGTTAATTTTTGGCGCCGCTGCCGGGGAGCAGTAGTACGATTTGGAGCCTGTTTAGGTTAGTTACTTTTTAAGAATAGGGTCTCTTAAAAAACCTTTTGACTGAGACTAGCTTTGTCATAAGTAACTAGTTTACCGTAGTTAGGTTAGATAATATTAGCTTAATTTATATTTAAAATGGACTTCCTTATTAGTGAACCTTTAGGATGGCTTAGCCTACTTAGACCGCTAAGAATTCTTCCGACACATCCTTTCTTCTATCCGATATCATACATTGTACCCATATGACGAGATCCATACTTACCTGCCGATAGTTCGATGATGGCCACACGCATCACTCTTGCTGACATCACCAAACCCTCGTTAGAAGGACTAGGAGGACCAATACTCTATCCAGAGGTTAATGGAACCTCTTTTGTACTTAAGCATAGCATCATACAACTCATTCACAACCATTGCCAGTTCCATGGCTTACCAAATGACGATCCCAATTCTCACCTAGATAGATTCCTCTCCTTATCCAACTCATATAAGCAAAACGGGGTTGAACAAGATGTAGTTCATCTGTATCTGTTCCCCTATTCCTTAACTCTTCATGAAAAAACCTGGTTCGAGGGGTTAAAACCCAACTCTATTACCTCATGGGAGGAAATGGCAATAACTTTCTTAATCAAGTACTTTCCCCCATCAAAACAAATCAGACTTAGGAATGATATCGTAAACATTCAACAAGGATACAATGAACCACTCTACACCGCATGTGAAAGATTCAAACATTTGCTTCGAAGATGCCCGAATCACCGTCTTGAGAGCTCTGATCAGATTTTGACCTTCTACAATGTAACATCCCGTTTTCCTCGATTATGACTTATGGTGCGTATTTAACCTCGTGTACGATTAATATTGTATCTATGATCGTTTGCTTATAGTTTAAATCTTGAAAATGTGGAAAAAATGGTTGATCAGGCCCATCATCGCGTTTTGGTGTGTCTCATCGCGTCCTGGCTTGTCGCGATACGCGACAAAGCAGGCTGGGACGCGACAGCTTCTGAAACCCAGTTCTGTCTACCCTATCGCGTCCTAATGTGAGTTGTCGTGTAATGTGACAGGTTGTCGCAAAACGTGACAGATGTCGCTGTTTGACAATTTTAGCCATTTTAAATGGCATCTTTTGGGGGTGTTTAGGTCTTTTCACTTATGTCCGATTTTGGAGACTTAAAGGCTGGTTCAAGCTTATCCTAAAACATTAAACACTTTCTCAACCACATCCCATTCAATTTTAGAGAGAGAGAGAGCTAGGGTTTAGTGAGTGAAAGCTCACTTGGAGAAGAAGGAGGCCAAATCTCACACAAGTCCAAGTTTTAAGTTGTTCCTTGCGTCTCTAGCTACGATTTGATAGTGTTGGTAAGTCTTGACTCTATGTTTTGAGTTTTAATTAGTTTATGCTAGGGTTTTGTTCACTTGGAACTTGTAAGACCCATTTGGGGGTAAAATGGGTGAACTTGGGTTATAATGATGTAAGGAAACCCTAATAGCTTTAATCTAGGATTTGGTCTTATGAATTGAGGTTGTAAGTGTTAAATGGTGTTGTTAGTCACTAATACACTAGTTAAATGATGAAAGATTGTTAATGGGTCTACGTTTGACCAAGTTTGACCTAGTTTGTAAGCCTAAGTATTAAAATGGGTCAAATAGGTAATGATTGACCTAATTGGGTGAAATGGGTATGAAATACCCTAAGTTGGTGTTAGTTGGTGTTAGTAGACTCTAATCACTAGCTTTTAGTAATTAATAATGAGTCTCGGCCTTTAATGGGTGGTTTTGGTGTAAATGGGTCATTTAATGCATTTGGGTCATTAAATGCTCAAGAGTTAAGTAATGTGGTTAGTTTCACAAGTTTGTGTATTGAATGTGTACTTAATGTATTAGGTACTTTGCTTTGAAGCATACAGAAGTGTTTGATCATCACCGACGTGTTAAGGTGAGTGAGATAAGTATACATGTACGTATATGACATGTTTATTTGTATGAATTGATATGTGTTGTCCGAGTTAGTGATATTTTGTTGTACATTAACGTATTCTATGAATGGATATGTGTTGTCCGAGTTAGTGATATACTTGTTGTACACTAACGAATTTTATGAAAGGATATATGTTGTCCAAGTTAGTGATATATGTGTTGTACCCTAACGGTCTTATGAACGGATATGTGTTGTCCAAGGGTTAGTGATATATGTTGTTGTATACTAGCGGTTGTTATGAACACCGATGGAAGTTCAAGTACCATCCCTTTGTACGATTGGTTAACCATGGTTGTGTGTTGTAGTGTAGTATATCATATTGTTCACGTTATATGCTATTGTCGTGCTAGCTTGTGTGGTCGGAGGTTTGTAGCATTATATTTGAGATTGGTATGCTATTAAATTGCTAGCTTGTATGCGGTATTGTGTAAGTGAATGCAAGTAGATAGATTATATATGCATATGTATAATTATTGCACTCACTAAGCGTTAGCTTACCCCTCTCTTTGTTTATCTTTTTAGATGTAGGTGCGGACAAGGGAAAGGGGGTTGTTGGATACTAGTTCCCTATGTTGGACTATTGTTGAAGCTTTTGGAAGTCGACCTAGCGTTTTTGGGTAGTTTAGCCCCAAACTATGCTCGGGTGTAGTTTGGATTAAAACTATCAATTTAATGGGTCGAACTTGTATTACATTTAAATCATTGGCCTTCGTGCCTTTTGTAAACATTAAACTTGTTGTAAGCTTTAACAGGTTGTATTGATTGGTTTACACCTTTTGAATGGCGCGTAAATGTTTTAATTACTTTACAAAAAAAAAAAAATTTACTCGTGTTAAATACGGGTTGGGTTGTTTCAAGTGGTATCAGAGCATGGTCTAAGGGATTTAGGCGACTTGAGATTTGTGCCTAGACTTAGACTTATTTATGTATGCGTTGTATGCGGGACTTGTAGGAGACGAGTCGGACCGGGGATTTGTTAGTGCCTAGGTTTAGGTGAACTAACTATGCGCTAATTGTTTTGTGTTGTGTTTGTAATCATCAAGCGAGATAGACGTTGTACTAGCAAGTTAATGCGATGTGGTCGCGTAACAATGATTAGCTACCATTGTTACGGTTCAAATCGTGTCAAACAAGTGATGTACAAAGATTGTTAAGCAAGATGGGGCGGTGAGGTGTATATGTGTATATTTTGTGGCATGTCCTTCGTGTCGTTGTTTAATCTATTTTCGTTTTATAGTATGAAGATGAGAAACGGACACGACACCAATGATGGTGGTACGAGTGAGGATGCCGAGTTTACGACAAAGGTTGAGGCTATCTTTAAACGTCAAAAAGCGAAGTTTCTCGAAGATGTTAAGAAGATGTTTCTAGATACGATTGACGAGCAACTAGTCAACGTAGTAAAAGAACGAATTAAGGTTGTCCTTCAAGAGGATAATGTTGGAAGAAGGGATTTCTTTTATAAGAATTTCTAGGATTCACAACCTCCTACCTTTGATGGCGAACATGACCCACTTAAGAGTGCCCGTTGGTTCTCCGATATGGAGGGGGCTTTTCGTACATGTGAATGCCCTCTCGAATAAAAAGATGAGGTATGGTTGTAGCATGTTAAGAGGTGATGCTAAATTGTGGTGGGACGCGAAGATCCAACTTTATGGCGAAGAACAATGCATGGAATTCACTTGGGATGAATTCAAGAAGGAGTTTTTCAACGAATACCGAACTTTGGCCGATCTTACTAGACTCAAGGACGAGTTGCGTTCCTTGAGGCAAGGGTCGATGGATTTGAACACTCTCAAATCCGTTTTCTTGTCAAAGACCCAATTTTGCCCGGAATATGTCGGGAATGATAAAATTTTGAAAGAAGATTTTTACCGAATCTTGAATGATAACTATCAAGAAAAGATTAGTGTTAGTGTGGTAAAAAGCTTTGATGAATTGTTCAACATGGCAAAGGGTTTTGAAGCGCTCATTTTGAGAAAGAGTGGCTTTACTTTCGGTAAAAGAAAGTTTGAGGGTTCGAGTCATTCGAACTTTTCAAACAAGAAGAGCAAGAAGGGCTCCGAAAGCGTTGGTAGTGTGAAGAGGGGAAATTCCGGTGGTCATGTGGTCACTTGTTACAACTGTGGGCATAAAGGTCACATCTCTCGTGATTGCCCGAAACAATCATCTACACCCAAACTCACTTGTTATAATTGTGGTAAAGAAGTGTTGGGATTTAACAAGTTCGAAACTCTTAAAACCATTTAAGAATCATTATAAAACGGAAGCGTGAAATTACCAATTTAACTTGTTATCTTTAAACCAATTAAAGTTAAATCCCACAAGGATCAAGTTATGAAATCATGCTTACAATTAACAAGAAAAGGAAGAGTAATATACCTCCTTAAAACCAATTTAAGGGCTGTCCAAAACGGTAGTAAGATGATGAACAAAAGTGTAGAACTTCAAGCCTTTGATCCTCCAACACCACCCTTAAGTTAGCTAGACTTTATAAACTTAACACCCTTGTTAATCTAGCTTGAAAACCCACCTTTCTACCTTGGATTAAAATCGGCCAGCAGCTCCCAAGAAGATGATGATGAATGAAGTTTCAAAACAATGAAACCTCAAGTTGTTATACCCCAAACTTGTGACCAACACTTTGCACTTTGGTTAGGATTTAATCACACTTGAAAATGAGCTTTAATTAAACTCAAAACTCACTCTTTTTCCCTCTAGGATTTCGGCCAGCAGGTACAAGGGAGGAAAAAGAGGAGTTTTTAAACTTAATGACTTGAATGCATGGGTCAATTACTTGGTCTATGAGTCCCTAGCATGCTCTCAAGGAATGTGTTATCAAAAGCTACAAAAACAAGCATGTGCATGTCCCTCTTGGACTTACAAAACCGCCACCCTTGGGGTTTTATAAAAAAATTGTACAATTTTTTTATAAAGCTTGTTTTGTTTAGTTACTTTTATTTTATAAATCCTTTTATAAAATATAACACAACTTAATTATTTAAAACCTATAAATAATTATATCCTTATTTAAATTATCCAAATAATTTATCTCAAGTCATAACATTTTAGAAAACCGATTTTCTAAAATCCAAGTGTCGCGTATTTATATAATGATCCGATCGTTATGATTAAATACATATAAAGTGTCGGTAAGCTTGATATTGGGTATGACCCGACTTGGATCATAACACATTAGCCGCATTAATCTAATATGTCTCTTGGGCATATAAAGTACCTTCAATCTCCCAGTTGCACGAGAAACATAAGAAATTAATGCAAGTGATGGATACCACCTAACGACCGTCCATCACCCCCAATATGTTATGACTATGTGCCATTCAATAACATCATCCCTTTCGAGTTCCCATCTCGAATATGAATAGGTGAATCTTTCATTATATCCTTTCATCCTAGATGTCATGTTAAATCCAAGAGATACAGAGTGATCACTCTCTTCTAGATTTAACTTTATCAGGCCTTAAACATCTGACTCTCAACGAATAAGAGGGATAAATTCCATCTTGACTACATACGTCCTAAATATAAATACCTTGCATCATACCTGAGCTCTTCCTTTTGAACTACCATATTTCAGAATAGCGAAGGAAAGAATCAAGGTATAATACTTGGTAAATATCCGAACCCAATATGTATCTCAGGTCAGAGGATACAATGATATTCGCCTTTACTCAAGACTACATGTGATCAACCATAAAGGCTCCATTTAGTAAGTCTTGAGGGCGGGTCTTCCAATATTTGTATCCCACAAATATCTATGAACCTTGGTAGCAACCTTGCCCCACATTCATCCCGTGAATGTACACTGTAGCGACCCCGACAAATCGTCAAGTGACGGCGTCGGCTACGTGGGTCCCATTACCTGATTATAAGTCTTTAAGATAACGTTTGACCAAAATATGTCGCCTTCATTTCAAAATAAAGATTGTTTCAAAGTTTACAAGAATTGTTCAACCAAAAGTTAAGTTACAACGTTATAGATACGATTGAAATCTAGGCGACACGGTTTAAAGTAAAGTCAAAAGACGCTCCATGAAATGCATGTATACTCGACATCGGATGCAAGTATCAAATAGTAAGCGGAAGCATGTTTCACATATCGTGCAAGACCTGAGAAAAACATAGAAATCTGTCAACGAAAACGTTGGTGAAATCATAGGTTTAAATAAGTAAGTACAAGTGAACCACAAGATTTGCATCAATGAAATAATAGTAATACATTCCAAAAGTTTGTTTCACGAGCACCCAATTATCAAAGCTTAACATTCCTTCCATTGTATACCCCATCACTTAGTGCTAGAACAAACACTGATTCTCGAAAATATATTTCATCCGTAGACGGTAGCGAACCGTCAAGGATGAGGGTTGTCAACCCATATGGCCATATAACATAAGTTCTCGCTTACACCCGGCAAGTGTAACTAATGATAATCGAATTGAGGATTTTTGTTCTAAACTCGTATGTAGAATGTTTGTTTTCCCGTTCTTGTGTTCACTTAGTTCAAAAGAATCGTTTATGTTTTCTCATCCCAAATATAAGTTCAAAAAGAGTAAAAGTGGGACTATGATCTCACCTTTGATTGCACGAGTATAAATGTACTTCACAAAGTAAACGTGTGCATGAATGTTGCTTAGCCTTGACCTAAACAAATAAGTTGTATCAATTAACCGGTTACGACACAAGGTCGGGTGAAATGTGTTCAATTAGTCCTATGGCTCAATACGACTTGAATAGTATAGCATGTGAATCACGTTGTCAAGTTTCATGCAAGAATCACGTACAAAAGCATGTTAGAACGATTGTATAAAAGTTTGGTTAAGTTTGACTAAAAGTCAAACTTGGTCAAAGTCAACGAAAAAGTCAACGCGTTCGGGTCGGGTCCCGGACTATTTTTCTATGCTAAATATTCATATACAAGTATATTAAAACAAGTTTCATGTGAATCGGAGGTCGGTAGCTAGTCAAACATTTCGCGTGAAATGTGACAAAGTGAGCAGAATCTGGCCAGGCGATTCTGCGCGCCGCGCGGGGATGTGGCGCGCCGCGCCACTACCTGGGCAGAGAATTCTGGTCAGTTTTTCCAAGTGTGCACGAACCAAAACCTTTTCCAACCCAATTCTTGACCCGCAAACACTTATAATGCCTATCATATATCGTCGAAAAGGTATTTTGACGAGGAATACAACTAACCACATCTCATCAATCAAAAACATCATTTACAATAACCGAAAACTCGTCAATTGATCAAGAAAGGTTTATTTTCAAAGTTTCAAGTTCGTAAAACGTATTTTATGATTCGGGAATCCAATTTACACATACGATATGCCGTTTCGAAGGTAATTAAGCATACATTACAACTAATCACTAACAATTAACATTCCATGGCATTCAAGCATCAAAAGTTCATGTCAAGAACTATCAAACCCTAGTCAAACATCACAAAATCAATATTCATGTTTTTGAAGTTTTCTTAATCAACCTACGCATCAAAACGAAGCTAGTGATACTAGTAACACAATTAAAACATGCACTTTAACAATCTAACAACATTAACTCATCCAAAATCAAGGATTAAGCACACCCATTTCAAGTTCATGCTAGTTACTCCAAAAACAACAAATCGAGCAAACCAAACATATATTCATGTTAGACTCGAGCCATAGACACTAACTAACACCATTTCAAATCAAAAACACGAATTTAGAGAAATCTAGAGTTTTAGAAATGTTACCCAAACGAGATGAAGTTGGTATCAAATTGTAGAGGATGAAGAGAGGATTCCAAATATGTAATCGGATTTGTTGTGAGCTTCCAAGATTGAATTTAGATGATGAATGAATGGAATGGGTTTGTGTGTGTGTTCTTGAGATGGAGAGAAAAGGGATGAGGGAGATGATGGAATGGATGAAATGGGTTGACTAGTTGACCTAGTCAACTAGTTTGCCCATTTGGCAACTCCGGTCCCTCGAGTTTCAAAGCGGGTGCGGGATTTAACCGATCGAATATTTTTAAAACGCAAGTTAACGAGAGATGTTATAATTAAATGACGGAATTATTATGAACGTTAGTCAACGGAAACTACGAATTTAAATAACGAAAGGTATTATTTAAAAGAAAAAGACGGTGTTAAAAATAAATTTAACGGAAAAACGCGGGATGTTACATTATCCACAACTCAAAAGAAATTTCGTCCCGAAATTTAGTTGGAAGTAGTAGTCGATATCTCTTACTCGAGACTTTACGTTGTCAATGCTATGAATAAGTGAAAGTACGTTCTTGAGGGTTCTCATGAATTTGGATAGTCAGGGTTTTACGTTGCATTAAGGTTCGGTTTTTACGATCCCCAGTTTCAACTGGTTTTCCTATGAAGAGAAGTTTGTCATCGATAGTTGATGTATCCAGCAGGATTGCACGTTCCTGTTCCGCAGGACACGTTTCTAAGTTTGTTACACGAAATGTAGGGTAAACGGAAACTTAATTGAGTCGGAAGTTCTAAATGGTAGGGAGCGGTTCCAATACGCCCCAAGGTTTCAAAAGGGTTAACATGTCGCGGGTTTAACTTTCCCTGATTCCCGAAACGGATTACACCCTTCCAAGGTGCGGGTTCTCAATATTACGCGGTTACACACTGGAATTTGTGAGGTTCTCCTCTAAGTTTGGTATAACTCTTCTGGCGACAATGGGTCGTCTCGAGCCCTTCTCGGACTTGAACGATCTCAATTGTTGTTTCTTGATGGAGTTCAGATTTCGGTGGTTGATGCTTTGGTTAAATGAACAGGGGTATGACATTAGCGGTCATATAAGGTTTCGAAAAGTGCGCGTGAACACACGAGTGGTAACTACTGTTGTAAGAGTGATCTACTAAAGGTGACAATACGAGTTTGTGAGATGTCTTTCCAAGACGTAAATCGTTCGTTTGCTCGGTTCGTCAGTTTGTGGGTGGTACGCGGTACTCATGTCTAAGCAGGTTCCCAAGGTTTCTTGTAAAACTAGAAGTGAAACGAGTATTTCGATACAGAATAATTGACAAAGATACACCGTGTTGGAAAAAAATCTCTTAAGATACGTTTGAACAAGTTAGTTAGGGTTCGAAAAATGTTCGTTAGGACTATTCACCCTCGTGGCGAATACTTATGTAATATGAGGAGTTTCTCTATCCATGGAGAAATGTTACAAGGAGTTTCTTTAAACGGAAATGCGAACGGTAAAGATATTAGTGAAATGAGGACTTAGAATAGGATGAGTTTACATCTCGAGGTTGCTATAACGTGCCTCTAGTTGTCAAAAGTTGAAGTCTGAAAGAGAAACGAGGTAGTACACGTAGTTGTATAGTTCGGGGTTGAATAATAGTTGACCGATTATCAGAAACACAAGGGCGTTAAGTCAAAGAAGAGTGAAGTATCGTTGGTTTGTGTGTTATCTTAATTTCCAGTAATATCAGACGGTAACGGTGAAATAACAGAGGTATGTAGTGTGGTACGTGATGACAAGAATATTGATCGGATCCACAATTTAGTATTCGAATTCTTCGTGCAAAATAACGAATTTCCGTCCCGTTGATTTCGAGTCGAGGGAGTATGCCTTTCGGCGTCCAAGTAGAAATATTTCCATATTTGAGTCCCATCTGGTGTTGTACGGATTTAGCTAGAAATGTTGGTGTGAAGAATCACGCTCAAGGTTCGATCGCGGAGAGATTAAAGTCGTGTAATACGAGAAAAGTCAGAAATGAATCTTCGGTAACAACCGGTGAGATCTAAGATTTTTACGAATACAAGTCTGAGTTGGGAGAGTTTCCTGATTACATGTGGCTTGATTTCGAGATTGATTGTAATTCCTTGACCATTAACTTCATGGTCTAGAAAATTGGACTTCGTTCAACAGAAATTCTCACTCGGAGAATTTGGTATAAAGTTGCTCTTTTCTCAAAAGTTCGAGCGTAAGATGGTGATGTTGTTCGTTTTCCTTCTTTACTTAAATAAGTTAAGATGTCATCTATAAATACGATAACAGATTAGTCTATATGAATTTGCATACGCGGTTCAAGAGGTTTATGGATACGGGCGAGCCCTAAATAAATCAAGCGGTACTAAGAGAGATTTACAACTAACGTTGCGAGTTCGGAAAGTGGCTTAGGAGACATCGTCTCACTTAACCCCCAATTGATGATAACCGGAACGGAGGTCGATTTGGAACATACGGGATTCGTGCAAATAATCATGAGGTCATGGATGCGAGGGAGAGGGTATCGGTTTCCAACCGAAAATTACTCAGTTCACAATAATCTATACAAGATGATGGGGAAACAATAGGTTCCGAGCTCCCTAGTTCTATAGGTGTCAAGTCAAAAGTCTTAACGTATTTCCTCCAATAAAATTTATAGGCACACAATATTTTTCCGTCGGTCACTTAAATCGTCTAAGTAGTATCTGGGGGAAAGAGGTGGAATATAAAGAGCATGAGTCAAATCCTTGGTTATAAAACGTCTAGCGGTAATCGAATCGAACAAGTATGAAATATACGGTTTGTTGTGAAGAAACGTACCCGTTACTAGTCCATCGTCGTTCCGGGCATCCTTGGTGTCGATGTCGAAGGTTCAACGGCGTGCGTTGGGGTTGATTTTCTTATTTGGGCACACATTCCTAAAATGACCCAGTTGGCCACATTCGAAGCAAGCACCCGTTCTGTGTGCGTTGGGCATCTTTCGAGCGACGGGTCCTTGGCGCCGGTGGCGAAACCTGCCACATCCTTCAAAGTGATGCTTGTGGCATTCGTCACAAAAAGGCAGTTTTCCGGCATAGCCTTTCTTGTCGTTGGAGGTAAAAGGCTTCTTGGCGGGGTTGTTGTTATTGTTGTGGTTGCTTGATTGAGAGGCTTCCCATGTTCTTTTGTTGTTACTCGGGTGGTTCTCGACCATTGGTGCCGGTGCTTCCATTTCATTCACCGTTTCTAAGGCTTGGCGGGCCATTGTTAAAGCCTCTTGTAGGTTAGTGGGTTGAGATGTCATTACCTTGTGTTGAATGCTCTTAGGGAGGCCATCCATGTAAAGTTCGACTCTTAGGGATTCGGGAGTCATGAGAATTGGACACATCGAGACTAGTTCGGTAAACCGTTGATTATAAGCCTTGAGGTCATTTCCGGCCGTTTTTAAATTCCTTAGACCCTGTTCGAGCCTTCGAGTCTCGTCGCGCGAGAAGTATTCGGTGATCATTCTTTCTCTTAATTCGGTCCAAGAGAGTGTGTGGGCTTCATCGCTTCCCACTAATTGTACATACGTGTTCCACCATGAGAGAGCAATACCGGTGAAAGTGAGGGTGGAAAACTTGACCTTATCTTGGTCTCGACAACCGCTTGCGTTAAAAACGGTCTCCATTTGTTCAAACCATCGGGTGAGAGTAACCGGTCCCCCGGTTCCATCGAAAGTGGGAGGATTGTACTTCATGAAGTTCTTGTAGGAGCAACCTTCGATTGAATTACCGGCTCCATGATTGTTGTTGTTAGAAAAGTGATCGGCCACGGCCGTACCCACGGCGGTGGTTATCATTCGTTGAAGAGCTTGTTCTAGAGTTTCGAGAGGAGTATTGTGTTGACCTTGGTGAGCCATTGTTCCTTCATGAGACAAGAATATCGTTGGTTAGTATTTTCAACAATACTAACCGTGGCATGGAATAAGGATAGAGAGAAAATTTTTCCTTGACTCGCCTTAAATTCTCTATGTCATAATGTCGGAACGTCCATGTGAATCACCGTAATATAATCCCGGAAATTATATTACCCTGACTCTCATGTGCATTTAACATTACTTCATAAAGTCAAGGTGGCGCACCAACAAAATTTATCAACGTAAGATCAAGATCGAATACGAGTTAGATATGATAGAAGAGTTCGAGTATAAATGCACAATTAGTCAATTAATTCCTACTTCAGTCTATATGCCGGTTGTAGTCTAGATTCACCTATGTACCCTATGACTCGGGGTGAACACAAATGAACTCTAAATCCCTACAACCAAGGCTCTGATACCACCTGTAGCGACCCCGACAAATCGTCAAGTGACGGCGTCGGCTACGTGGGTCCCATTACCTGATTATAAGTCTTTAAGATAACGTTTGACCAAAATATGTCGCCTTCATTTCAAAATAAAGATTGTTTCAAAGTTTACAAGAATTGTTCAACCAAAAGTTAAGTTACAACGTTATAGATACGATTGAAATCTAGGCGACACGGTTTAAAGTAAAGTCAAAAGACGCTCCATGAAATGCATGTATACTCGACATCGGATGCAAGTATCAAATAGTAAGCGGAAGCCTGTTTCACATATCGTGCAAGACCTGAGAAAAACATAGAAATCTGTCAACGAAAACGTTGGTGAAATCATAGGTTTAAATAAGTAAGTACAAGTGAACCACAAGATTTGCATCAATGAAATAATAGTAATACATTCCAAAAGTTTGTTTCACGAGCACCCAATTATCAAAGCTTAACATTCCTTCCATTGTATACCCCATCACTTAGTGCTAGAACAAACACTGATTCTCGAAAATATATTTCATCCGTAGACGGTAGCGAACCGTCAAGGATGAGGGTTGTCAACCCATATGGCCATATAACATAAGTTCTCGCTTACACCCGGCAAGTGTAACTAATGATAATCGAATTGAGGATTTTTGTTCTAAACTCGTATGTAGAATGTTTGTTTTCCCGTTCTTGTGTTCACTTAGTTCAAAAGAATCGTTTATGTTTTCTCATCCCAAATATAAGTTCAAAAAGAGTAAAAGTGGGACTATGATCTCACCTTTGATTGCACGAGTATAAATGTACTTCACAAAGTAAACGTGTGCATGAATGTTGCTTAGCCTTGACCTAAACAAATAAGTTGTATCAATTAACCGGTTACGACACAAGGTCGGGTGAAATGTGTTCAATTAGTCCTATGGCTCAATACGACTTGAATAGTATAGCATGTGAATCACGTTGTCAAGTTTCATGCAAGAATCACGTACAAAAACATGTTAGAACGATTGTATAAAAGTTTGGTTAAGTTTGACTAAAAGTCAAACTTGGTCAAAGTCAACGAAAAAGTCAACGCGTTCGGGTCGGGTCCCGGACTATTTTTCTATGCTAAATATTCATATACAAGTATATTAAAACAAGTTTCATGTGAATCGGAGGTCGGTAGCTAGTCAAACATTTCGCGTGAAATGTGACAAAGTGAGCAGAATCTGGCCAGGCGATTCTGCGCGCCGCGCGGGGATGTGGCGCGCCGCGCCACTACCTGGGCAGAGAATTCTGGTCAGTTTTTCCAAGTGTGCACGAACCAAAACCTTTTCCAACCCAATTCTTGACCCGCAAACACTTATAATGCCTATCATATATCGTCGAAAAGGTATTTTGACGAGGAATACAACTAACCACATCTCATCAATCAAAAACATCATTTACAATAACCGAAAACTCGTCAATTGATCAAGAAAGGTTTATTTTCAAAGTTTCAAGTTCGTAAAACGTATTTTATGATTCGGGAATCCAATTTACACATACGATATGCCGTTTCGAAGGTAATTAAGCATACATTACAACTAATCACTAACAATTAACATTCCATGGCATTCAAGCATCAAAAGTTCATGTCAAGAACTATCAAACCCTAGTCAAACATCACAAAATCAATATTCATGTTTTTGAAGTTTTCTTAATCAACCTACGCATCAAAACGAAGCTAGTGATACTAGTAACACAATTAAAACATGCACTTTAACAATCTAACAACATTAACTCATCCAAAATCAAGGATTAAGCACACCCATTTCAAGTTCATGCTAGTTACTCCAAAAACAACAAATCGAGCAAACCAAACATATATTCATGTTAGACTCGAGCCATAGACACTAACTAACACCATTTCAAATCAAAAACACGAATTTAGAGAAATCTAGAGTTTTAGAAATGTTACCCAAACGAGATGAAGTTGGTATCAAATTGTAGAGGATGAAGAGAGGATTCCAAATATGTAATCGGATTTGTTGTGAGCTTCCAAGATTGAATTTAGATGATGAATGAATGGAATGGGTTTGTGTGTGTGTTCTTGAGATGGAGAGAAAAGGGATGAGGGAGATGATGGAATGGATGAAATGGGTTGACTAGTTGACCTAGTCAACTAGTTTGCCCATTTGGCAACTCCGGTCCCTCGAGTTTCAAAGCGGGTGCGGGATTTAACCGATCGAATATTTTTAAAACGCAAGTTAACGAGAGATGTTATAATTAAATGACGGAATTATTATGAACGTTAGTCAACGGAAACTACGAATTTAAATAACGAAAGGTATTATTTAAAAGAAAAAGACGGTGTTAAAAATAAATTTAACGGAAAAACGCGGGATGTTACATACACCAATCCAAGTTCATAATAGTCTAAACCTCACACTTGCTCCCACAAATGTGATCGACTACGGAATTTAGAATAATTACTTATTCATGGATAAAATATGCAAAATAGGAACATAACTCAAAATAAATTAATGCCATAATTATATTAATGAGTTTGAACAATTTCGTTCCGTTTACAATACTTAAAACAGATCATAACCAATCACTAGAATATCGAAGCCCTAATGCACAAACATGTCCTTGATGTTTTGCACCATGTAAGAGTTTCGTGAGTGGATCCGCTATATTAAGATCTGTGTGAACCTTGCGAATACATATCTTACCTTTTTCAACCTCATCCCTGATGTAGTTGAATCTCCGCTCAATGTGACGAGTCTTTTGATGAGCACGAGGTTCCTTGATTTGAGCAATCGCACCCTCGTTATCACAAAAGATCTCAAGAGGGTCCTGAATGGAAGGGACCACTCCTAAGTCGTCGATGAATTTCTTCATCCATGCAGCTTCCTGAGCTGCCAATGATGCGGCAATGTACTCCGACTCTGTAGTGGATAACGCAACAACATCTTGTTTTGAACTCTTCCAAGAGACCGCGCCTCCATTTAACATGAAGACATAACCGGATTGTAATCGAGAATCATCTCGATCAGTTTGGAAGCTCGCGTCCACATAACCTTTTACAGCGAGTTCCTCCTCACCAGACCCATATATTAGAAACATATCCTTAGTCCTCCTAAGGTATTTCAATATACTTTTAACAGCAACCCAATGACTGTTTCCTGGGTTATTCTGGTATCTACTTGTCAAGCTTAGAGCGCATGACACGTCCGGTCTAGTACATATCATTGCATACATGATTGACCCAATAGCAGATGCATATGGGACTTTTTTCATCCTCTCTTGTTCATATTTTGTGGTAGGACATTGAGATGAACTGAGAACAGTTCCTCTTTGAATAGGTACCAAACCTTTCTTAGAGTTTTCCATCTTGAACCTTTTCAAGACTTTATCAATGTATGTACTTTGACTTAAACCTATCAATTTCTTGGATCTATTCCTATAGATCCCTATCCCCAATATATATTGTGCTTCTCCAAGATCCTTAATGGAGAAGCAACTTTTAAGCCAAGTTTTGACTCCTTGCATTGTGGTAATATCATTCCCAAATAACAATATATCATCCACGTATAGTACGAGGAACATAACAGAGCTCCCACTAGCTTTCTTGTATACACAAGCTTCATCACCATTTTTAATGAAGCCAAATTTCTTTGCCTCCTCATTAAAACGATGATTCCACATTCTAGATGCTTGTTTCAATCCGTAGATTGATTTCTTTAACTTGCATACCTTTTTAGGATGTTTCGGATCAACAAAACCTTCGGGCTGTACCATATAGACATCTTCTTCAAGATATCCATTTAGGAAAGTGGTTTTGACATCCATTTGCCATATTTCATAGTCATAGTGAGCAGCAATGGCAAATAATATCCTAATAGACTTTAGCATTGCCACAGGCGAGAAAGTTTCATCATAGTCAACCCCTTGAGTTTGAGTGAAACCTTTTGCTACAAGTCTAGCTTTGTATGTATCCAAGTTTCCATGTATGTCGGTTTTCTTCTTGAAAAGCCATTTACAATCAACTAGCTTAGAGCTAGGAGGTTGCACAACAAGTTCCCAAACTTGGTTTTCATACATGGATTGCATCTCGGTGTTCATGGCTTCCTGCCATTTGTCTTTATCAATCCTTGATAAAGCATCTTCGTAGTTTGTGGGTTCATCCAAATCAACCGTATAGCAACCATCCACGAGAAAACCATATCTCTCAGGTGGATTACTAATCCTACTAGATCTTCGAACGTCTTGTATACTTTGATCAACCACTTGATCATTTTCAACATTTTCATGTTGAGTGCTAGTGTTAACTAATTGTGTATCATCTATTTGATCTTGAACCTCTTCAAAATCTATCTTCCTTTTACTATTTCCTTCCATTAGGAACTTAGCTTCAAGGAATTTCGCCTTTCGAGCAACAAATACATTTTGCTCAGTCGGATCATAGAAATAGTATCCCATATCATTCTTGGGATATCCTATGAAGATACACTTTGTGGACCGAGCATGCAACTTATTAGCATCATAGCGCTTAGGATAAGCTTCACATCCCCATACTTTCAAGTATGATAGAGAAGGAGGTTTTCCGAACCACATCTCGTGAGGAGTTCGTTCCACTTTCTTGGTTGGGGCCATATTTAAAATACGAGCCGCAGAGCATAGACAATAACCCCAAAATGATAGAGGTAACGAGCTTCTTGCCATCATAGATCGAACCATATCCATTAGGGTTCGGTTTCTCCTCTCGGACACTCCATTAAGCTGGGGTGTTCCGGGTGGAGTAAGTTGTGAGATAATCCCACAATTTCTAAGATGATCCTGGAAGGCATCGCTGAGGTATTCACCTCCTCTATCGGTACGAAGTACCTTAATTGTCTTGTTGAGTTGATTTTGTACTTCGTTTTGATATTCTTTGAATGCTTCAAAAGTTTCATCCTTGTGTCTTATTAAGTAGACATATTCGAAATGACTGAAGTCATCAATGAAAGTAACGAAGTACCTTTCACCATTCCTAGTCATGGGCTTAAAGGGTCCACATACATCCGAATGTATTAATCCCAATAAGTCCTTAGCCCTTTCATAGGTCCCTTTGAAAGGTGCTTTAGTCATTTTGCCTTGTAAACAAGATTCACATACGTCAAATGAGTCTTGTTCATTTGATTTCAAAAGTCCATTCTTTTGAAGTGTATGCATTCGGTTCTTGTTTATGTGACCAAGGCGACAATGCCATAAGTAGGAATCACTCAAATCCCTTTTGAGCTTCTTGGTGCTTGCTTGGTATATTGAGCTATCGAACGATGTGTTATCATGAACCAATTCATAAATACCATTCAAAGGCGAGGCCTTAAAATAGAACATATCATTCAAAGAAACATGGATATCATCATTAATAAAATTAAGATTAAAACCACATAGTCTTAAACGGGAAACAGAAATAATGTTTCGTGTTAAATCCGGTGCATACAAAACATTTTTCAATATAAGCTCCAAACCACTTGGTAGCTTTAAAACAAAGTCTCCTTGAGCTTTTACACGTACCTTTGCACCATTTCCCTTGTAGAGACTTGTTGTTCCCGTATTTAGTTTACTTCTTATGAACCCTTGCAATGAATTGCAAATATGAGTTCCACATCCTATGTCTAATACCCATGTATTAGAAGAAGTAATACTAAGCTCAACGTATATCATGTATACATTACCTGAGGTTTGCCCTGCATCCCTCTTTGCATTCAACTCCTTTAGGTAGACCGGGCAGTTGCGTTTCCAGTGACCCATTTCACCGCAACCTAAGCACGGGTCTTCCTTGGGGTTTGCTTGTCCGGCAACCTTTTGCTTCTTGTTCTTGTTTTTGGTTGGGGTAACCATCTTCCCTTTTCCCTTGCCTTGATGAGCGGGTCCTTTCCTCATAGCCGCCTTAGGCTTAGAGGTGTTATTACCTTTGGACACACCATCATTGATCATTAGCATGGGTGAAGCCTTTTTACCTACGTTTGATTCATCCGTCCTTAGCATGGCATGTAATTCGTCAATGCTCTTATCCCAATCATTCATGCTGTAATTCAACACTCATGTGTCAAACCTTTTTGACAAAGGGTTGTGGATAAGGTCCGTGGTTAATTCATTAGACACGGGACAGTTGAGACGGTGCAATCGATCAATGAGGCTTTTCATCTTTTGAACATTAGATGAAACGGATTGGGAGTTATTTTCCTTTTCGAGGATGGACCTCAATGATAGGTTATTTAAGTTGATTGGTGTGTTTGGAATGTTGTTGTTATTATTGGCGGCCATCTACAAAATTTAACAAAGTTCGTTTAAGTATCAATTTCAATTTAACATTCAATGCCCTTTAAATCCAATTGATATATTAAATTCTAGAATCCAACGATAAACCAAATTCCGGTTAGGTGACCTTTATCCCGTCATTTGATTTAGCTAGGTAGTCATTATATGACAATTGCAATCCATTTGCAACTTCTAGAGTATGGGATCATGCAATCCTTTTGCATGGCATATTTATCCCATCAACGCCTATTTGTTCCTCATGCTTCGGTGACCCTAAGTTCATGATTCCCAAATCAAGTCGTCCTACTTGTGTAAACGTGTAAACTTAACATACAAGTGGTTAGGTGACCTTTATCCCACAAGCATGTCAAATTCACCTTAACCACATTAGTTTGTTCATGACGGTTAGGTGACCTTTATCCCATCATGAATTCCCTAATATGTTTAAGTGTCTCACAAAAGGATGGCGTTAAACTCGTTTACCTTGTTTGTAAAAGGGATTTTAAGTTTTCGTTTATTCTAGTATGAGAAAACTTTTATGCCATACACCAACATGCATTTAGTGTATGGTACTTATGAAAAACCACTTTCATGTCTTGTAATTTGCCAATTACTTGATATAAACTATTTTATATATATGTGATCCTTTTCTTGTTCTTAATAACCATTTATTAAGGTCTTTAGTCGCTTTTAATTTAACCAATTAAATTGTCGTCTTGCATGTTATTAATACGTCTAATTTAACCAATTAAATTGTCGTTTTGCTTGTTGTTATCTTGTGATTAATTGTATCAACCAAACATACAATACAATAAACAAACAAACAACCACACATGCAAAACAAGTATGTTCACAATCTAGCCATTTTGGTGGACATTTGTTTAGCCGAAAACAAATGTCACCGGGTGAAGGGGTAATAATACAAAGTAGGAGATCTCAAATCTCCCACTTAACCTTGCATCCATATGCTCCTTGTGTTCTTCAAGTCTTCATCATCTTGTATCTTCATTTTTTTTTTACAAAATATGTATCCTAATACATTTTTCTCTAGAAAATGAAAATACAACCTAATCTATTTTACATCCCAAATATAAAATAAATTACATAACCAAATGAATGAATTAATATTACATACCAAATGAATAATACAAATCATCCAAACATGCAACCAAACACAAGGTCAAGGCATAGATTGTGAACATCATCTACATAAGTGATAGGCAATACAGAATCACAAGTGATTGGAAACACAGAATCACAAGTGATTGGCAGTACAAAATCACAAGTGATTGGCAACACAGAATCACAAGTGATTGGTAGTACAGAATCACAAGTGATTGGCAGTACAGAATCACAAGTGATTTTGGCCAAAATGACAAATCACCCAAAACCGAAAATTTTACATTCTACTTCATGCATGTTCATAGAATGCAAAATTATAGTGGGTTTAATAACCATCTCGAAGCATATTTCAACAACTTCGGCTCTAGATACCATTGTTGGGATTTAACAAGTTCGAAACTCTTAAAACCATTTAAGAATCATTATAAAACGGAAGCGTGAAATTACCAATTTAACTTGTTATCTTTAAACCAATTAAAGTTAAATCCCACAAGGATCAAGTTATGAAATCATGCTTACAATTAACAAGAAAAGGAAGAGTAATATACCTCCTTAAAACCAATTTAAGGGCTGTCCAAAACGGTAGTAAGATGATGAACAAAAGTGTAGAACTTCAAGCCTTTGATCCTCCAACACCACCCTTAAGTTAGCTAGACTTTATAAACTTAACACCCTTGTTAATCTAGGTTGAAAACCCACCTTTCTACCTTGGATTAAAATCGGCCAGCAGCTCCCAAGAAGATGATGATGAATGAAGTTTCAAAACAATGAAACCTCAAGTTGTTATACCCCAAACTTGTGACCAACACTTTGCACTTTGGTTAGGATTTAATCACACTTGAAAATGAGCTTTAATTAAACTCAAAACTCACTCTTTTTCCCTCTAGGATTTCGGCCAGCAGGTACAAGGGAGGAAAAAGAGGAGTTTTCAAACTTAATGACTTGAATGCATGGGTCAATTACTTGGTCTATGAGTCCCTAGCATGCTCTCAAGGAATGTGTTATCAAAAGCTACAAAAACAAGCATGTGCATGTCCCTCTTGGACTTACAAAACCGCCACCCTTGGGGTTTTATAAAAAAAATTGTACAATTTTTTTATAAAGCTTGCTTTGTTTAGTTACTTTTATTTTATAAATCCTTTTATAAAATATAACATAACTTAATTATTTAAAACCTATAAATAATTATATCCTTATTTAAATTATCCAAATAATTTATCTCAAGTCATAACATTTTAGAATACCGATTTTCTAAAATCCAAGTGTCGCGTATTTATATAATGATCCGATCGTTATGATAAAATACATATAAAGTGTCGGTAAGCTTGATATTGGGTATGACCCGACTTGGATCATAACACATTAACCGCATTAATCTAATATGTCTCTTGGGCATATAAAGTACCTTCAAGAAGGGCACCGAAGGCCGGAGTGTCCCGATTTGAACACCGATAATGTTAAGAAATTGGAGAAGGCGGCGGGTACGGCACGGGGACGTAATTATTTGATGACCAATGATGAGGCCAAGCAATCCAACGAAGTCGTCTCAGGTACTTTCATGGTTAACTCTAATCCGGCAAGGGTACTATTTGTTAGCGGTGCTAATTTATCGTTTGTATCTCCGCGATTTGTGTCTAAGCTTGATAAACCACTAGCTAAGTTAAGTCATTCGGTAGAAGTTGAAATAGCGGATGGTAAGACGGTGTTAGGGGTTGATGTTTGTAATGATTGTGATATTGTGTTTGGTTCCGAAACGTTTAAAATTGATCTTATCCCGATGACTTTGGGAGAATTCGATATTGTCGTTGGCATGGATTGGCTCGATCATTATAGAGCTGATATCGCATGCCATGAAAAGTCTATCCGTGTGAAGACCCCTAGTGGGGGAGAGTTAATTATTCATGGTGAGAAGTGGAGAAGACTTGTGCCATTATGCACTATTGCACGGGCACGTCGTTTCCTTACTAGCGGTGGTATGGATTTTCTTGCCCATGTAGTTGATACTCTCGAATCCATTCGTGAAATTCCTGTTGTTAATGAATTCGAAGACGTTTTTCTGGATGAATTACTGGGTGTTCTGGCGGAAAGGCAAGTGGAATTTCGCATCGAGTTGGTTCCGGGGGCTACCCCCATTGCTAAAACTCCTTATCGTTTAGCACCAACGGAAATGCAAGAGTTGTTAAATCAAACCCAAGAGTTCTTGAGAAGGGTTTTATTCGACCGAGTGCCTCGCCGTGGGGTGCTTCGGTTTTATTCGTGAAGAAGAAGGATGGTAGTATGCGGATGTGCATTGATTATCGGGAGTTGAACAAAGTTACGATTAAGAATCGTTATCCATTACCTCGGATTCATGATTTGTTTAACCAACTCCAAGGTGCAACGTATTTCTCTAAGATTGACCTACGGTCCGGCTATCATCAAATGCAGGTCCGTGAGGAAGATATTGAGAAAATGGCTTTCCGAACGTGTTACGGGCATTTTGAGTTTGTAGTTATGCCTTTTGGTCTTACGAATGCACCGGCGGAATTCATGAATCTTATGAACCGAGTGTGCCAACCTATGTTGGACAAGTCGGTGATAGTGTTCATTGACGATATACTTGTCAATTCGAAGAGTATGAAGGAACATGAACATCATTTGCGTGGTGTGTTGAAGACGTTGCGGAAGGAGAAGTTGTATGCTAAGCTCTCCAAATGTGAGTTTTGGCTAAGGGAAGTTCAATTCCTTGGTCATATTGTGAACAAAGATGGTATTCAAGTAGATCCGGGGAAGATAGTAACAGTGAAGAGTTGTGGATAACCGACTACGCCTACGAAAATCCGAAGTTTTCTCGGATTGGCTGGTTATTATCGTCGGTTTATCCAAGACTTTTCTAAGATTGCTTCTCCATTGACGAAGTTGACGAGAAAGAACGCGAGATTTAATTGGGAAAACGAGCAAGAAATTGCTTTTCAATTGTTAAAAGAGAAGTTGTGTCAAGCTCCAGTGTTAGTGTTACCGAAAGGTGTAGAAGACATGACGGTTTATTATGATGCGTCATTAAATGGGCTCGGTTGTGTTCTAATGCAAAGAGGTAAAGTCATCGCTTACGCCTCTCGATAATTAAAGGAACACGAAACGAGATATCCGACTCATGATCTTGAGTTGGCGGCGGTTGTGCAAGCGTTGAGAATTTGGCGCCATTATTTGTATGGTGTTAAGTGCACGATTTATTCGGATCATAAGAGTTTGAAACATCTTTTTGATCAACGAGATTTGAATTATCGTCAATGTAGATGGATGGATGTGGTGAAAGACTATGATTGTGAAATCTTATATTATCCGGGCATGGCGAATGTGGTTGCGGATGCGTTAATTCGAAAGAGTCAACATCCGGCAATACGAGTAGGATCGTTACGCATGATTATTACTAACGATTTCCTTGTAAAGCTTGGTGAGGTTCAAATTGAGGCTTTTGTTAACAACAAGCACGAGGAACGAATCTGGGGCAAACGGAGTCTATTACCTTAGGCACGCATGGTTTGTTGTCCTTTCAGGGACGTGTTTGAGTGCCTAAGATGGGTGGTAATCGACGAGTGCTACTTGATGAAGCACATAAGTCAAAGTATTCCATTCATCCGGGCGCGACGAAAATGTATCTTGATTTAAGGAAGGAGTATTGGTGGCCGGGCATGAAACGTGATGTTGTTAAGTATGTTGAACAATGCGTCACGTGTTTGCAAGTTAAAGCCGAACACCAAAAGCCATATGGTATGTTACATCCGTTAGAAATCCCGAAATGGAAATGGGAGCACATTACCATGGATTTCATTACAAAGTTACCAAAGACGGCGAGAACCCAATTTGATTAGATTTGGGTGATAGTTGATCGACTGACGAAAAGTGCTTTGTTTCTTCCCACTCGAGAAGCGATATCGTCGGAGACTTTGGCTAAGTTGTTTATCAAGGAAGTGACATCAAGGCATAGGGTTCCTATATCTATTATTTCGGATCGAGATACTCATTTCACATCTCGGTTTTGGAAAAAGTTTCATGAAGATATGGGTACACAATTGAAATTGAGCACGGCGTACCATCCTCAAATGGACGGCCAAACCGAACGTACGAATCAAACTTTGGAGGATATGTTATGGGCGTGTATTATCGATTTCGGTGGTAGTTGGGATGAGCACTTACTGTTGGTGGAATTCTCGTATAATAATATTTATCATACTAGTATCGGGATGCCACCGTATGAGATGCTTTATGGGCAAAGGTGTCGAACTCCTATATGTTGGGGTGAAGTGGGACAAAGAGAAATCGGGAGTACCGATTTGGTTCTAGAGACGAATAGCAAGATTGATATGATTTGGGCTCATTTGAAAAAGGCTCAAGATAGACAAAATTCGTATGCCGACAAACGAAGGCGACCGATTGAGTTTCTAGAAGGCGACATGGTGATGCTTAAAGTTTCGCCATGGAAAGGTGTTATTTGATTTCAAAAACGAGGAAGGTTGGCTCCTCAGTTTATTGGTCCTTTTAAGATTTTACCCGAAGTTGCGTATCATTTGGATTTACCCGAAGAGCTTGCGGGGATCCATAATATATTTCATGTTTCCCATCTCTATAAGTGTCTTGCGGATGATTCTTCATGGGTGCCATTAGACGAAATTGAACTGAACAATAATTTGGAGTATGTTGAGAAGCCGATTGCTATACTCAATGAAAAGGTAAAGAGGTTGAGGAATAAAGAGGTGAGAACTTTTAAAGTTCAATGGAGTCGAAGTAAAGGTTTCGAGTTTACATGGGAACCCAAAGAATTTGTATTGGTGTATCTTTCGGCTTGTCATGCGGCTTGGATCGCGAGGACGCGCTCCGATTCAAGTGGGGGATAGTTGTAACATCCCGTTTTCCTCGATTATGACTTAAGGTGCGTATTTAACCTCGTGTACGATTAATATTGCATATATGATCGTTTGTTTATAGTTTAAATCTTGAAAATGTGGAAAAAATGGTTGATCAGGCCCATCATCGCGTTTTGGTGTGTCTCATCGCGTCCTGGCTTGTCGCGATACGCGATAAAGCTGGCTGGGACGCAACAGCTTCTGAAACCCAGCTCTGTTTACCCTATCGCATCCTAGTATGAGTTGTCGCATTTTGGTTGTCGCGTAACGCGACAGGTTGTCGCGAAACACGATAGATGTCGCTGTTTGACAATTTTAGCCATTTGTAACACCCTAGTTATTATCGTACAGAAGTGTATATAGTGTACATAAAGCGAGGGGAACTGTGTGTAATTAAACTGTGATCAGAATCTGTTCAGACCATAGTGGGTTCTTTTCTTTTAATCAGATATTTTGGAAGGGTATTGAGGTAATTTCACTTGTGGACGAGTTAAGGTCACAGATCAGTGGTTTGGGTGAGTCATAACTTCACTTTCAACAACCATTTTCATCTTACTTTAATTCTAGTAAGAGAAACCCAAAATTTAGAGAGAGAAAGCTCAAGTAAAGGAAGAAGGAGCTAGTTTCGGGTCTTAGCTTGGGTTATAAAGTTGTTCATCTCCTCGCTAGCTACAATTTGGTTGTGTTGGTAAGTTCTAATTTTTATTTCCTTGATTTAATTTGTTTAAAGGTTAGAACTTGGGTTAGTGATGAACACAAAACCCATTAATGGTGATTTTGGGGGTTTTGGGTAAGATTGAGTCATTAGGACTCAAGGATGACTAACCTAGGGTTTCAAGGTAATAATTGGTGTTTTTGAGTCTATAATGGTTAGTTATTCACTAGCATACTTGTGTTGTTAATAAAATTGGTTCTAGGGTTCATGGTGGACTTGAAATGGGTCAAATGGGTAGGTTTGACCTAGTGGGTTAAATTATGTATGAAAACACCCTATTTATGTGTTGATGGAAGTCTTAGAACCTTAATCGCTAGCTTTTAGTGATTAGTTGGGAGTATTGACCTCTAATGAGTATCTATAGTGCAAATGGGTCATAAATACACTAGTGGGTCTAGTTGGTGGAAAGTCCAACTTATTATGTGAATTAATTGAGAATTAATTGTGTTAGGTGACTCGCTTTGAAGTTACAAGTGTTATTGGAAATCTCGCCAAGTCGACAAGGTGAGTGGAATGATTATACATGTGTGTATATAATGTATCTATTTGTAGGGCGGGGAAGGGGCCGGGGTATATGTTGTTTATACCACCAAGAGTTAGTGATATATTTCGTTGTACACTAACGATGGATATTTCGTTGTCCAAATTGCCCAAGAGTTAGTGATATATTTCGTTGTACACTAACGATTGCTTGAACGGATATTTCGTTGTCTGTATCACCTCGGGGTTAGTGATATATTTCGTTGTACACTAACGGTTGTTATGAACATCAATGGGAAATTCGAAGTACCATTCCCTTGTGTGTTGGTTAACCTTAATTATGCGTTGTATTGTAGTATATTATATCATCCGGGTTATAATATGCTATTGTGGTGCTAGCTTGTGATCTTGAAGGGTTTAGAGTTATACTTGCGATGGTATGCTATGTAAATTGCTAGCGTGTATGAGGTAATTGTGTAAGTGCTTGCAAGTAGGTGTATTATATATGTATATGTATAATTATTGCATTCACTAAGCGTTAGCTTACCCTCTCGTTGTTTACCTTTTTAGGATCCGGCTTGGTTAAAGGAAAAGGTATTCGCTTGGACTAGTGGCGCCTCGGGGGTTTTAGCTTTTTGGAAGTTCGACCAAGATTTGGGTAGTTTAACTCCAAACACCATGCTCTAGTGACGTTTGGCAATTAAACTTTTTTTTGTGGTCGAAACTCGTATTTCGTACTTAATGGCATTTTGGGCATATGTGGGCCCCGCAATGTAAAACTCGTTTTATCATTGATTCGTGCTTGTTTTACTTATACTAATATGATGTGAAAAGCATTTCGCCTAAAAATGATGGGAAGTGTTAGATCTTTTTAAGAAAACGGAACATTTTGGACAGCGGGTTGCCAGGCCCTGTGCGCGCCGCGCAAAGGTAGGGGTGCGCGCCGCGCACCCAGCCTGGGCAGGCCTGCTTCGATTTTTATTTTATTTTGCAGTTTTGGTTGGTTAACGGGTTGGGTCGTTACAAGTGGTATCAGAGCATGGTCTAAGGGATTTAGGTGACTTGAGATAGGCGCCTAGACTTAGACTTTTGTGTTGTGGAATTATATGCGAGACTTGTAGGACTACGGGTCAGTGCGGGGTTTGGCTAGTTCTTTGATGCATAAGTGGACAACTATGCTATGTTATGATGTTACTAATCGTGTGATATCGTTTTGAACATCGAGCAAGATGATTGTGATACGTTTGAGCATGGCACAGCATGTGAGCGTAATAGTGAGTCGCGACCACTATTACGGTTGCAAGTCAAGTCAAGCAAGGATGTGCGACAAGTATCGAGCTAGATGTGGTGTGTGTGCGGTCATATGCATAGGTATATATGTGTATTAAATTGTTGGTGATGTCTAATCCGTTTTTAATCTTTAGAATGAAGACGAGAAAAGGAACGAATACGAATGGAAATGGTGGTCCCTCTCATGTAGAGGAAGATGAGATGACTACCAAGATCGAGACCGCTTTAGAAAACTATGTTTCGGTTTTCTCACGAAGGGTTAAACAAATATTCGAAGAGTCGGTTTTGGAACAAATTGTTGATATGATTCAAGAACGGATGACTAATGCCGTTAAAGAAGAAGTTGAAAAGAGGTTTCCTAGACCTCAAAATGTGGGCGAGTTGGAGTTTAGCTATAAGAACTTCTTGGCGACTAATCCTCCTCACTTTCACGGGGATCCCGACCCCATGAAGAGTGCGGCTTGGATCTCCGATGTTGAAGGTTGTTTTCACACGACCGAGTGCCCACCCGAGAAGAAGACTAGACTTGCTACTAGTTTGTTGAGGGGTCATGCTAAAGATTGGCTCGATGGTAAAATTGATATGGTGGGTGATGCGGCTTTTGTAGGGTTATCTTGGGCGGATTTCAAGAAAGAGTTTTTCCTTGAATATCGTACGCAAGTGGATCTTTCCAAATTGCGCAACGAGTTAAGGAACATGCGTCAAGGGTCTTTGGACCTAAACACTCTCAAAACCAACTTTCTCGCTAAGGCACGTTTTTGCCCCGAGTATGCGGGAAATGATCAAATGCTAATGGAAGACTTTCATGCGACCCTTAGAGACGATTTGAAGGGTAAAATTAGTATTGGTCAAGTTGAGACTTTTGCTAAGCTTTTGGCGGTGGCGAAGGGGTTTGAAGCGCAAGCTCCGAGTCCGGTTAGTTATGCACCAAGTAAAAGAAAGTTTGAAGCTTCTAGTTTTTCGAACAAGAAGAGTAAAGGAGTATCCGAAAGTGTTGGTAGTGTGAAGAAGGGTGCTCCTAGGGTTCACGTGACCACATGTTATAACTGTGGGCAAAAAGGTCAATACTCTCGTGATTGCCCAAAACCGCGTACTAATGTGATCACATGTTTTAATTGTCAACAAGAAGGGCACCGAAAGTCGGAGTGTCCCGAACTCCGAAATGATCAAGTTAAAAGAATGGAGAAGGCGGCGGGGTCGGCTAGGGGACGTAATTATTTGATGACCAATGACGAAGCCAAGCAATCCAATGAAGTCGTTTCAGGTACTTTCATGGTTAACTCTAATCCGGCAAGGATTCTATTTAATAGGGGTGCAAATTTATCGTTTGTATCTCCAAAATTTGTGCCTAAACTTAATAAACCGTTAGCTAAGTTAAGTCGTCCAGTAGAAGTCGAAATAGCGGATGGCAAGACGGTGCTAGTGGTTGATGTATGTAAGAATTGTAATGTTGTATTTGGTTCCGAGAACTTTAATATTGATCTCATTCCGATGACTTTGGGTGATTTTGATATCGTGGTTGGTATGGATTGGCTTGATCATAATAGAGCCGATATTTCGTGCCATGAAAAATCTATTCGTGTAAAGACCCCAAGCGGGGGAGAGTTAATTATTCATGGCGATAAGCGTAGAAGACTTGTGCCGATATGCACTTTTGCACGGGCATGTCGTTTCCTTGTTAATGGTGGCATGGCTTTTCTTACCCATGTTGTCGATACTCGTGATGAGCCACCACCCATTCGTGAAATTCCGGTGGTAAGTGAATTTGAAGATGTATTTCTGGACGAATTACCGGGTGTTCTGGCGGAAAGACAAGTCGAATTTCGCATTGAGTTGGTTCCGGGAGCTACTCCCTTTGCTAAAACTCCTTATCATTTAGCACCAACGGAAATGCAAGAATTGTTGAATCAAATTCAAGAGTTACTTGAGAAGGGTTTTATTCGACCGAGTGCTTCGCCATGGGGTGCTCCGGTCTTGTTCGTGAAGAAGAAAGATGGTAGTATGCGTATGTGCATCGACTATCGCGAGTTAAATAAAGTGACGATCAAAAATCGTTATCCGTTGCCTAGGATTGACGATTTATTCGACCAACTTCAAGGCGCTACGTACTTCTCAAAAATTGACCTACGGTCCAGCTATCATCAAATGCGAGTCCGTGAGGAAGATATCGAGAAAACGGCCTTTCGTACTCGTTATGGGCATTTTGAATTTGTGGTTTTGCCTTTCGGTCTTATGAATGCACCGGCGGCGTTCATGGATCTTATGAACCGAGTGTGCCAACCTATGTTGGACAAGTCGGTAATTGTGTTCATTGACGATATTCTTGTCTATTCTAAGAGCATGACGGAGCATGAACACCACTTGCGTGAAGTATTGAAGACGTTGAGAAGAGAGAAGTTGTATTCTAAATTCTCAAAATGTGAATTTTGGCTAAGGGAGGTTCAATTCCTTGGCCATATTGTGAACAAGAATGGTATTCAAGTGGATCCGGGGAAGATAGAGACGGTAAAGGATTGGGGATGACCGACTACGCCTACGGAAATCCGAAGTTTTCTCGGATTGGCCGGTTACTATCGTCGGTTTATCTAAGAGTTTTCTAAAATTGCTTCTCCATTGACGAGATTGACGAGGAAGAACGCGAGTTTTAATTGGGAAAACGAGCAAGAAATTGCTTTTCAACTATTGAAGGAGAAATTGTGTAAAGCTCCGGTCTTAGTATTGCCGGAAGGTGTAGATGATATGACGGTCTATTGTGATGTTTCTTTGAATGGGCTCGGGTGTGTTCTAATGCAATGAGGTAAAGTCATCGCTTACGCCTCTCGCCAATTAAAGGAACATGAAAAGAGATACCCGACTCATGATCTCGAATTAGCGGCGGTGGTCCATGCTTTGAAAATTTGGCGCCATTACTTGTATGGTGTCAAGTGTACGATTTATTCGGATCACAAGAGTTTGAAACATCTTTTTGATCAACGGGATTTGAATTATCGTCAACGTAGATGGATGGATGTGGTGAAGGACTATGATTGTGAGATACTCTATCATCCGGGCAAAGCGAATGTGGTCGCGGATGCGTTAAGCCGAAAGAGTCACCACCCGGCGTTACGATTGGGATTGTTACGTATGATTATTACTAACGATTTTCTCGAAAAGCTTGGTGAAGTTCAAATAGAGGCTTACGTTCACAACAAGCATGCGGAACGAATCGTGGGGCAATCGGAATCCATTACTATGGGTTCGCGTGGGTTGTTATCTTTTCAAGAAAGAGTATGGGTGCCAAAGATGGGTGACTTCTGAAAGGTGCTTCTTGATGAAGCGCATAAGTATAAATATTCTATTCATCCGGGTGCGACAAAGATGTACCTCTATTTGAAGAAAGATTATTGGTGGCCGGGCATGAAACGCGACGTTGTTAAGTATGTTGAGCAATGCGTCACTTGTTTGCAAGTTAAAGCCGAACACCAAAAGCCGTATGGTAAGTTGCAACCGCTAGAAATTCCAATGTGGAAGTGGGAACATATTACCATGGATTTTATTACCAAGTTGCCGAAAACGGCAAGAACCCAATTTGACACTATTTGGGTGATTGTCGATAGATTGACGAAGAGTGCGTTGTTTCTTCCTATTAAAGAAGCAATATCGTCGGAGGCACTCGCGAAGATGTTCATTAAAGAGGTGATATCGAGACATGGCGTTCCCGCGTCTATTGTTTCGGATCGGGACACGCGTTTTACTTCTCGATTTTGGAAGAAGTTTCATGAAGACATGGGTACGAGGGTGAATATGAGTACGGCGTATCATCCTCAAACGGATGGTCAAACCGAATGTACGAATCAAACATTGGAGGATATGTTACGTGCGTGTATTATTGATTTTGGCGGTAGTTGGGACGAACATTTACCATTGGTGGAATTCTCGTACAATAATAGTTTTCACTCTAGTATTGAAATGCCACCATATGAGATGTTATACGGTAGGAGGTGTCGAACCCCGATTTGTTGGGGAGAAGTGGGTCAAAGGGAAGTCGAGAGCACCAACTTGGTATTGGAGAAAAATAGCAAAATCGATATGATTCGGGCTCGTTTAAAGGCGGCGCAAGATAGACAAAAGTATTACGTCGATAAACGTAGGGGACCGATCGAATTTGAAGAAGGCGATATGGTGATGCTTAAGGTTTCGCCATGGAAGGGTATTATTCGATTTCGAAAATGGAGAAAGTTAGCTCCTCGGTTTATTAGGCCATTTAAGGTTTTAGCTCGTGTTGGTGAAGTTGCGTATCGTTTGGAATTACCCGAAGAGCTTGCGGGGATCCATAATACATTTCATGTTTCCCATCTCCGTAAGTGTCTTGCGGGTGATTCATCATGGATGCCATTAGATGAGATCGAATTAAACAACAAGTTAGAGTATGTTGAGGAGCCGATAGCTATACTTGATGAGAAGGTGAAAATGTTGCGTAACAAAGAGGTGAGGACCTTCAAGGTCCAATGGCGTCGTAGTAAAGGTTCTGAATTTACATGGGAACCCGAAGAATTTGTGTTGGTTTATCTTCCTGCTTGTCATGCAGCTTGGATCGCGAGGACGCGCTCCGATTCAAGTGAGGGAAGAGTTGTAACACCCTAGTTATTATCGTACAGAAGTGTATATAGTGTACATAAAGCGAGGGGAACTGTGTGTAATTAAACTGTGATCAGAATCTGTTCAGACCATAGTGCGCGCCACGCACCCTTAAAGGAGCGCGCCGTGCACCACTACTGTAGCCGGGTTCTTTTCTTTTAATCAGATATTTTGGAAGGGTATTGAGGTAATTTCACTTGGGGACAAGTTAAGGTCACAGATCAGTGGTTTGGGTGAGTCATAACTCCACTTTCAACAACCATTTTCATCCTACGTTAATTCTAGTAAGAGAAACCCAAAATTTAGAGAGAGAAAGCTCAAGTAAAGGAAGAAGGAGCTAGTTTCGGGTCTTAGCTTGGGTTATAAAGTTGTTCATCTCCTCGCTAGCTACAATTTGGTTGTGTTGGTAAGTTCTAATTTTGATTTCCTTGATTTAATTTGTTTAAAGGTTAGAACTTGGGTTAGTGATGAACACAAAACCCATTAATGGTGATTTTGGGAGTTTTGGGTAAGATTGAGT
Organism: Rutidosis leptorrhynchoides; assembly: GCF_046630445.1. Taxonomy (NCBI): domain Eukaryota; kingdom Viridiplantae; phylum Streptophyta; class Magnoliopsida; order Asterales; family Asteraceae; genus Rutidosis; species Rutidosis leptorrhynchoides. Next base: position 303,344,182 of record NC_092335.1, on the reverse strand, counting down.
CATTAGGACTCAAGGATGACTAACCTAGGGTTTCAAGGTAATAATTGGTGTTATTGAGTCTATAATGGTTAGTTATTCACTAGCATACTTGTGTTGTTAATAAAATTGGTTCTAGGGTTCATGGTGGACTTGAAATGGGTCAAATGGGTAGGTTTGACCTAGTGGGTTAAATTATGTATGAAAACACCCTATTTATGTGTTGATGGAAGTCTTAGAACCTTAATCGCTAGCTTTTAATGATTAGTTGGGAATATTGACCTCTAATGAGTATTGATAGTGCAAATGGGTCATAAATACACTAGTGGGTCTAGTTGGTGGAAAGTCCAACTTATTATGTGAATTAATTGAGAATTAATTGTGTTAGGTGACTCTCTTTGACGTTACAAGTGTTATTGGAAATCTCGCCAAGTCGACAAGGTGAGTGGAATGATTATACATGTGTGTATATAATGTATCTATTTGTAGGGCGGGGAAGGGGCCGGGGTATATGTTGTTTATACCACCAAGAGTTAGTGATATATTTCGTTGTACACTAACGATGGATATTTCATTGTCCAAATTGCCCAAGAGTTAGTGATATATTTTGTTGTACACTAACGATTGCTTGAACGGATATTTCGTTGTCCGTGTCACCTCGGGGTTAGTGATATATTTCGTTGTACACTAACGGTTGTTATGAACACCGATGGGAAATTCGAAGTACCATTCCCTTGTGTGTTGGTTAACCTTAATTATGCGTTGTATTGTAGTATATTATATCATCCGAGTTATATATATGCTATTGTGGTGCTAGCTTGTGATCTTGAAGGGTTTAGAGTTATACTTGCGATGGTATGCTATGTAAATTGCTAGCGTGTATGAGGTAATTGTGTAAGTGTTTGCAAGTAGGTGTATTATATATGTATATGTATAATTATTTCATTAACTAAGCGTTAGCTTACCCTCTCGTTGTTTACCTTTTTAGGATCCGGCTTGGTTAAAGGAAAAGGTATTCGCTTGGACTAGTGGCGCCTCGGGGGTTTTAGCTTTTTGGAAGTTCGACCAAGATTTGGGTAGTTTAACTCCAAACACCATGCTCTAGTGACGTTTGGCAATTAAACTTTTTTTTGTGGTCGAAAATCGTATTTCGTACTTAATTGTATTTTGGGCATATGTGGGCCCCGCAATGTAAAACTCGTTTTATTATTGATTCGTGCTTGTTTTACTTATACTAATATGATGTGAAAAGCATTTCGCCTAAAAATGATGGGAAGTGTTAGATCTTTTTACGAAAACGGAACATTTTGGACAGCGGGCTGCCAGGCCCTGTGCGCGCCGCGCAAAGGTAGGGGTGCGCGCCGCGCACCCAGCCTGGGCAGGCCTGCTTCGAATTTTTTTTTATTTCGCAGTTTTGGTTGGTTAACGGGTTGGGTCGTTACACCATTTTAAATGGCATCTTTTGGGGGTGTTTAGGTCTTTTCACTTATGCACGGTTTTGGAGACTTAAAGGCTGGTTCAAGCTTATCCTAAAACATTAAACACTTTCTTAACCACATCCCTTTCAATTTTAGAGAGAGAGAGAGCTAGGGTTTAGTGAGTGAAAGCTCACTTGGAGAAGAAGGAGGCCAAATCTCACCCAAGTCCAAGTTTTAAAGTTGTTCCTTGAGTCTCTAGCTATGATTTGATAGTGTTGGTAAGTCTTGACTCTATGTTTTGAGTTTTAATTAGTTTATGCTAGGGTTTTGTTCACTTGGAACTTGTAAGACCCATTTAGGGGTAAAATGGGTGAATTTGGGTTATAATGATGTAAGGAAACCCTAATAGCTTTAATCTAGGGTTTGTTCTTATGAATTGAGGTTGTAAGTGTTAAATGGTGTTGTTAGTCACTAATACACTAGTTAAATGATGAAAGATTGTTAATGGGTCCAAGTTTGACCTAGTTTGTAAGCCTAAGCATTAAAATGGGTCAAATGGGTAATGATTGACCTAATTGGGTGAAATAGGTATGCAATACCCTAAGTTGGTGTTAGTTGGTGTTAGTAGACTCTAATCACTAGCTTTTAGTGATTAATAAAGAGTCTCGGCCTTTAATGGGCGGTTTTAGTGTAAATGGGTTATTTAATGCATTTGGGTCATTAAATGCTCAAGAGTTAAGTAATGTGGTTAGTTCCACAATTTTGTGTCTTGAATATGTACTTAATGTATTAGGTACTTTGCTTTGAAGCATACGGAAGTGTTTGATCATCACCGATGTGTTAAGGTGAGTGCGATAAGTATACATGTACGTATATGATGTGTTTATTTGTATGAATGGATATGTGTTGTCCGAGTTAGTGATATATGTTGTTGAACACTAACGTATTCTATGAATGGATATGTGTTGTCCGAGTTAGTGATATATTTGTTGTACACTAACGGATTTTATGAAAGGATATATGTTGTCCAAGTTAGTGATATATGTGTTGTACCCTAACGGTCTTATGAACGGATATGTGTTGTCCAAGGGTTAGTGATATATGTTGTTGTACACTAGCAGTTGTTATGAACACCGATGGGAAGTTCAAGTACCATCCCTTTGTACGATTGGTTAACCATGGTTGTGTGTTGTAGTGTAGTATATCATATTGTTCACGTTATATGCTATTGTCGTGCTAGCTTGTTTGGTCAGAGGTTTGTAGCATTATACTTGAGATTGGTATGCTATTAAATAGCTAGCTTGTATGCGGCATTGTGTAAGTGAATGCAAGTAGATAGATTATATATGCATATGTATAATTATTGCACTCACTACGCGTTAGCTTACCCTCTCGTTGTTTTAGATGCAGGTGCGGACAAGGGAAAGGGGGGTTGTTGGATACTAGTTCCCTATGTTGGACTATTGTTGAAGCTTTTGGAAGTCGACCTAGCGTTTTTGGATAGTTTAGCCCCAAACCATGCTCGAGTGTAGTTTGGATTAAAACTATCAATTTAATGGGTCGAACTTGTATTACATTTAAATCATTGGCCTTCGTGCCTTTTGTAAACATTAAACTTGTTGTAAGCTTTAATAGGTTGTATTGATTGGTTTACACCTTTTGAATGGCGCGTAAATGTTTTAATTACTTTACAAAAAAAAAAAAAAATTTACTCGTGTTAAATACGGGTTGGGTTGTTTCATACAAAGGTCTGAATCAGAATAATAAGTCTACTCTTGATGCTGTTTCTCAGGGTAACTTCATGAACTTCACTGCTGACGAGGCCTGGAGATTTATCGAGGAGATGACTCTGCACCATCACGATTGGAACATGGAAGAGCACATTTCATCAGCAACACCGCTTTCCACCTCCGATCCTATCAAAACCATAAAATATCTCTCGGAACAAATAGAAAACCTCACCAAAGAAGTTGGAGAGCTAAAGAAAATCCCGCAACATGTGTCTCAAGTTCAATTATGCCAGAATTGTACTGAACCACATTCGACCAAGGTATACGAGGCTGAATGTGAGGACTCTGTAGCCTACACCGATAAGATCCTAGCTCATCTACACAACCCACCCACTAAACCCACTACCCCACTAGAGATAACTCCAGACGATGTCCTACTGCGAATCATCCACATGATCACAGCAAGACAAGACGCAGCTGACTTAGTCATGACTAGTCACTTGAGTAGTCTTGAAAATCAAATAAGCCAGCTAAATCAACGTCTCAATTCTCTAGGTTGTCCTAAAAATGACTCAAAGGTGGCACATAGCCAACCTTCGGTTTCTTCTAAGGAGAAGAAACTAACTAATACCCATTCGGTAGTAGTCATTGAGTCATCACCTAAAACACCCATTCCATTTCCGGGCCATCTCAAGCAAAGACATAACAAGATGAAATCTTTCAAGCTTGACGGTAAATTTTTGGACACTGTGTCTAAAAATCCTGATAGTAAGAAGTATTTTAGAAAACTCCTATCAACCAAGGATAAGGTACCCGAAGTACCCAATGTCCCGCTGAACGCGGATTGTTCAGCCATTCTCTTAGATACTCTTCCTAAAAAACTAGGGGATACCGGACGATTTACCCTTCCTTGTTCTATCTACCAATCTGGTACTATCTATTCTCTCGCTGACCTTGGTGCCAACATCAATCTCATGCCCTACTCACTGTTCCAGAGACTCAAAAGTGGAAACCTTAACCCTACCAAAATGAGCATCCAGCTAGCTGACCAATCCACTAGATATCCTAAGGGAATAGCTGAGAATGTCATGGTTAAGGTCGACAAATTCCTCTTTCCGACAGACTTTTTGGTTATGGACTATAAAGAAGACATGAAAACCCCTATCATCTTAGGAAGGACTTTCATGAATACAGACAAAGCGATTGTTGACGTTTATTCACGGACTATCACCTTGAGAGCCCATGGAGAAGACGTCACTTTTACGATCGACGAGTCTGTATGTCCTTCTGATGGGAACAGCAAAATAAATACCATATCCACTAATGAAATCATCTTCCGTGAACCAAATTTCGAGAATGTAGAGAAGAAGATAGAAGTAGAAGACAAGAAGAATAACCACTCCACACCTACCCAATCTTCACTCCCTCCTTATTTGGATCTTTTAATGACTGGAGAGGATTTTGTTCTAGAAGAACTCTCTGAACTAATTATACTTGAAGCTCCCGACCGGAGTGACGAGGAGGTGGATGAAGAAATTGAAATGGAAAGCCCGGATAAGAAAAAAGAGATGGAGGATTCTAGCATAGAAGTAGTTGCTAATGTTATCACCGTATTGGAGATGACAATGGACATCGTCCCACCTCCATGCCTAGAGTACAACATTACGACCAACCTGAAGTCATAAAGAAAAAAGACGGGTTTTGTGTCAGGGCTACCTTATAAACCATCACTCAAATACATAATGACATACACATCATGGAGTGATGAGGACCCCTTTGACCAACCCGCACCAATCAAAGAGGCAAAAGAAGTTGATAGTTTTGTTATACCTCAAGTTAAACAAAGCATTCACTTCAAACCACTTTCTCCTCTCATTGGACATAGTAGTAGTTAAATTAGGATAATTAGGTTAATTAAATAAGTGAGAAAGTGAAACTTAAAATGAGATTTTCAAAGTTTCATACTTGTCATGAACTTAATTGCAATATTTACATTATTTCAAAAGTCTTAAAATTAAAGGCAGTCAACACTTTAAGTGTGGGATTAAGCTTTTTAGTCATACACTGATTTGTTGAATTTTCAAAAACCTCAAGTTTTCAAAAAAAAAAAAAACTTTTTCATCAAAACGCAAATCAGTGAGTATATGGCCTAAAGCTTAATCGTCTATGTAGGTTTGACCTTTTCCATTGTTACAAGTAATACACAGTTATTGATACCTGTGGTGGAGACTATTTGAATAATAATGAAACGACAAGGAAACTCGTTGATTATTTCATTGCAAGTTATTGGTGGATGGTGTATGGAGGATGAGAACGCCCTAATGAGCTCGAGTACACTTCAAGAAGACCGATTCGAATCCAGCAGAAGATGTTCTGACTCAATATACCTTCAGATCCCCAGCTCACCACCGCACCCAAGGGGAGTAATTCGTTTCTTTTTCTTCGTTTATTTTGCTTCGTTATATCTTTAAACTATACCCCACACTATGCTTATCACTAAGTGTGGGATTCCAACCCAATATTGAGCTTAGATACATTTTCCGACATGTTCAAACTCTAAGTGTGGGATTTTAGTCCCTAAAATCTAAGAATGAACATTAGGGACAATGTTCTTCTAAGTGTGGGATAGCGGTGTAGTACACCGTAATTAGCTAGGGGATGCTCGAAAAATGTTCTTAACTTATAATTTTACTAAGCTTTTTGAGTATACCTACTATTTAGATTCTATGTCCTCAACGTAAATTTTTTAAAATTTTTGACTAAATGATACTTTCTGAAAAAGTACTTTCGAAAATCAAACGTGTTTGTTCTAAAATTAAGACAAATGAGGACATAAATCTTCTTAAGGATGAACCGATTCTCTAAAAGAGCATTGCATGACTAGGCATTATCGACCCAATATAATTGTTGTGAGGCACCCCAAAAATGGCCAATAATCATTCATTTTTAATGCTTCACTACCTTTTCCGTTGAGAGTGCCGATGTTAGCATTTAGAGTTAGAACTTGACCTTGACATACATTTCAAGGCCAATGATTAGTAAGCACCATAAGTGGTGTAGGTGCGATACTCCTTCCTAAATCATTCTGAATAGAGAAGACAAAAACCATCCGTTTCTGTTTCCACTCCAAGCATTTAAACCGACCAACTCACACCAAAGAGTTGATGAATCAGAAAATACTCACCCCCAAATCTCACTATCAAATACGTTATGTTTTCCACCTTCTTTCCTTTCTCATTTCCAAAATCTAGAAATTCAAAGAGATAGATTGACCAAGTTTACTTCAAACACTTGTCAAAAAATTCCGAAAATCCAGACTGTTTTTGATAGGTCAAAAGACCTATTTCTGGAGAAATACCTTTCTCTCTGGACACAAAAATAAATAGACAAAGTTATGAAGATGGAATATGCAAAAAAAAAAGTCTTCGAATAAAAGTCTATATCCCCATGAAAATGAAGATTGTGACCCAGGAGGAAGAAGCAAAGTCTTCGCTGAAAATCAGCACCCTCTAAAGGAACTCTTCAACAAAAATAGAGTACCAACTTTCCTATAAAAAGTATATCCTCATGAAACCAAAATCTATCGAATCTCTTAAAATTTCAAAGATTCAAAAATCACCCTTTTCGCCATATCAAAACCTTCACTTTCTCCGCATACCAACCTTAAAACCCGCTCTTCCTCTTGAAAGAATGATTAGGGAGAAGATCAGTGCCGTCCTTATCTAACCGGTGGAGATTTGATTCTTGGTCAAGCCTATGACAATACTTGCAACATGACTGGCTATGAGCGAATTCATTTCATAGATTGATAGGGAACCCCAAATATCTGAGTGATTTGAGTGACCCGTATAACAAAGCCAAAGTCATGTAACCTCCTCTCATGCTTGCAGAGATAGTTTCTCCCCTTTTAGAAGACGGTTTGTCTGATTTTGCTCTTATAATAAATAACAAGCTACTTGAATAATAGAACAGAAACCTCAGAAGCATCCTTGAACTCAAAATAAAAGAAAGGTTTGCTTGAGGATAAGCAAAGTCTAAGTGTGGGATATTTGATATTGGCTAAAAAGTCACGTTTTCACCCCGGTATTAAGGCCCAAAAACAAGAAAGATTCGAACTTTGTTGGAAAAATATCCACTTCGTCGGTTAGAGTTGAAGAACAAGTAATTACGAAGGCGGTGCAAAAAGAATCAAGAGAATCGGAGCTAAAATGAAGATTCTAGAGCAAAAACGGTGAAAGACAAGAAATCAAGTTACGATCCAGTGAATCAAGGCTGACCAGCACCAAAAACGGCCTGCCATACAGCTTGCCAGTATGGGGTACGGCCTGCCAAATGGTCCAGCAAACGGCCCCAAGAAACGGGCTGCCAAGCAAACGGCTTGCCAAATACGGCTCACCAAACGGGTTGTCATACGGCTTGCCAGCCGTTTGCAGGCAAAAACTTTGCTTATTTAAAGAGTCTTTGTCATTCATTCCAACACACACCATTCTTCAATTCTCTCTCTAAGTATCTCTCTATAGTCGCTCTCTAGTGATCTATAGGAGATTAGTTCTCTCTCTACTTTCTCTCTCTAGATTCTAGAGAGAGAAAAGTACAGAGATTAGGAAAATAATTATCTCTCTATTGTCACTCTCTAGTGATTAATAGGAGAATAGTATGTAGTTAGTAGTAGAAGCTATCAAGCATTGTAACGCTATGGATATTATGAAGAAATACAAGTGTTATTCTGCCGACATTAGTCGGTACTATCTATCCTTTTCTTTTATTAATTCATTATAATATTCTTGTTCGATATTTATGATTTATTAATATTAGAAATGCTTGTTACCATGATGTGTGAGTAATTGCTTGATTGTTTGCCATGATTTAATAATGTTAGTTAAGGATTATTATAGTTTCGTACACTCTTTCTGTCTATGATATTAAACCTCGTTATTATCGTCCTTCCACCAATAAACGTGATTAAAACCTTTTATAAAGTTGACATATATAAGGTAATTAATTATCTATGTTTATACATTGGTCAAGGTATGAACCCATCGGAAATACTATAAAGTACATGGGGAATTACTGTAGGACCAGATCAAGACATTGGTCAAGAGTATAAGACTCATGTCAATATACTATAGGACCACTTGAGCATAGTCAAGGTTAGAAGCTATGGAACCACTACAAGTCTAGTACATGGTGGATAACTAAGGGATTTATTGGGTAGATTTAAGTAAGGGCTGGTTTAAGTCATAAATGGGAGTTTAACGCACTACAATACAAACTAAGCTTATAAATCTTTAAGGATGACTGAGAACTATCAGAAGTTCTAATTTGTCTACAAACCCTTAGATTTTACCAAACCATTGACAGAAAGGGATTCGAAACACAATCATAACCACTTACTTGGGTGATACACTAAGGTGTTAAGAAAGGTTGGATATTCTATATATATGGCTATGCTACTCTATTCGTGCGCCCAGTGTATGCATTGCATCCAAGATGGGTCGCTTATATCCTTAAACCAGATAAAGCGTCGGGAGTTGAGCATAGTTCATCCAATCAGAATCTTCAAAACCTAGTTCCTCGTGACATGCTAATCGAGAAACCACTTAGTAGGGAATCTAGTGTTCACACCAAGGTATATCTATCCAAGGAGTGTCTCGCAATCATCCTGACACTACGTTATCTTAAATCATGGTGAACCACGTCTTCTATGTCCTTAGCTATTGCATGCTAGCTAGCTAGCTTAATTTAATTATATTGCTTTAATATCTTAATTACAATTATATAAATTATTCAACCCAACTATTGCCTTTACACAATTTGATATTCCGGATAAAGTGGTGTCTAGAATAAACCGGTTGGACTTGGTTGTTAGATTTTCCGAACAGTCGCCAATTTATTGGGACCAAAAGGATCCCGCCTCTCCACACAAGGTATACCTGGATACTAGTCTTGGATACTGAATTGTGTACAAACACATCTTAATCACTAAATTATCTGAATAAGCTTCGATTCAAATTCGACCGCTCAAGGAACGACCCTAGGTCACATTTGCCCTTGCTAACCCATAGGAAGGAATAATAGATTTAGGCCCAGCATATATAAATTAAACAATCAACTTCTTTTGTTGATATCCTGAATTGACGTTTTGCGACCTAACGACACCGCATAAATAAACCGTCTGATTTGGGCATATCAGTCCTCGTAATGAGATTAAGAGGATCGAAGATCCATGAGTTGAAACTAGTTGGTACTGATTTAACCAGCTACAATAAGAGGTTTTTTTCAAGCTAGCATTAATGTGTGTCCGGGTGTGACGACCCAGAAATTTCCAACCAAATTTAAACTTAAATCTTATATGTTTCCAACATGATAAGCAAAGTCTGTAATGTTGAGTCTCAAAAAGTTTGAACTGTTTTATATATTCAATTAACCTTCGACTGCTCTCGATGATTCACGAACAATTAATTGTAAATAGATATGTGTGTATGTATATATAAATAATAATTCGAAATATAATTTGAAGTATTATATGTTGTTGTTATAAAAAATTAATAAAATAAAAATAGCATATTATAATAATTTTTATTTAACATATATATATATATATATATATAAATAAAGTATATTAAAAATAAATATTAAATGATTGTAATACCTGTCTGATGTACCTATTGATATTAAGCAAGTTAAATTCAAACTTATGTAATTTTAAAATAAACGGTGATACGAAAATGAGTTCTATAAATTTTAGACTTATTAAAAATATATTTAGGAACTATTTGTTGAATTTTAAAAGTTTTTATATTTTACTAGGGGTTGGGAGTGAATAATTAATGTAATTTTTATTTAATAGTTAATGATCGAATTTTATACCATAATGACCAAAATAAATAAATATAGTTAATTTAAAAATATGAGATTTTTCTGAACACTTTTATCCGCCACTGATTTCGCACGATATAGAGTCCGTAAAAACTGTCGGTAGCGTATAGCCAAAGAAAGTCACGAGATTTTCAATTACAATTATTATGGCTATTATATTAATACTTTATGTTATTATTAATTCTATATTTACAAATATTAACTTTTGACACATATCTATATTTTATATCCTATATCACTTTTCAACATTTTTATCTTATTATATTATCCTAATTGGTTACATTCAGGCATCTCAATTGAAAGGCTACACACACACACACACACACACACACACACACACACACACACACACACACACACATATATATATATATATATATATATATATATATATATATATATATATATATATATTCAGGCATCTCAATTGAAAGGCTACACACATATATATATATATATATACATATATATATATACATACATATATATATATATATACATATATATATATATATATATATATATACATATATATATATATATACATATATATATATATATACATATATATATATATACATATATATATATATATATATATATATATATATATATATATATATATATATATATATATATATATATATATATATATATATATATATAAAGAACCCACGTTCAATTTATCTACTATATTGGTTTCCTACTTAATCAAATGAACAATCACAATTAATCATGTCTACTACTATTCTGTTGCTTAATTCGATCAACCATCACCCATTTTACCCTCACAAACCCAACTCAAGAACACCAACCTTAACCAATCTCGTCTTACTATTTCGATCACTATGACCAATCACCTCTTTAACACCCATTCAATAACCATCAGAGAACCACCTCCATCGCTTCACTACATCGCCACTACCACGATATATCCACCATCGATCACCCTTCTTGTGGCTGTCTTTACAGCCGGTTATCACCCCAAACAAACACCACATGTCACTACAAGTATGCTACGCTGCTATTGCTATACTCGTTTTTTTATAACCATCACTTTCTTACTCACAAATGATTCATCAAATCCCACGTACATATATATGTTCTCCTTGTGAAACTAGCCGAGAACACCACTTCTTATGACCATCTTTCTTTCTCTGCCTCCTCGTTCCTTCTTGTTCATCTAGCTTTTCGTAAACCATCATCAATCACCAAACATTCCATCTTGATACTTCTTTTGCTCGATTATTATCACCAACAAAAACTGTTCGGTTTCCACTCTGCTATTATTCTAATCGATCACCATGGTTACTACAGCTCGTTTCTGTTTTGATTGAAAAACAACACGACCACCATCCGATACCCTCACAAACTCTCTCTCTCTTCTCTCTCTCTCTCTCTCCACTTTCTTCTTCTTTGTAAACCATCAACCACTACCATCACAAAGTCATTGCTATTGTTGTAACTAAAGTCTGTTTCTGTTACAAAGGTCAAGAACCACTACCAATCACCACCTCTTGTTGCCACCACTGTTACATTTTTCTGTTTTCTATTTTCTACTTCGAACCAAGAATAGCTGCAACCTATACATCTAATCTTTTGTTCATGTTTAATATTTCTAAATCAAATTCGAACTCCAAAAGCTCAAACTATAACCAATTGTATCTGTTCGAACTTTACACTGCAACTGCGTTTCCTTTTCCTTCCTTTCTGTTTTTTTACGAACCTCAAATACCTGTATGGAAACCTATTTATTAGATATTGAAGATGATCGAATATCGCTGTATTTTTTTTAAAACGAAAGAGAATGACGGAAGATGATTATGAAACGAAGAAGACGAAGCAAGATAATGAATTGATAAACACAATCGATGATGACACGTTTTCTTTTTTTTCCCTTGTGGCCGACAATCCCTAAATCAAACAACCCCACAAACCTCGAATAGTTTTGCCAGGTATTCTGGTGGACTTAAATGAAACAAGTAACGGGTTTTAAATCCGCCGTGACTTCATCATCTTATTAGGCTGACAGTTCAGTTTATTTGTTGGGCTGAAATTCTTGCTTGGGCTTCTATTATTGCTTTTGGGCCTCTAGTCGATTAATATGTGGAAGAAGAAAAAAAAGAAATGTTAATACGGATATATATATTTATGGTGTTAATAAATCAGAAAAGTGTGAGGTAGAGGAATGGTTTGTGTGTTGGTGGGTGAATGGGATGTCGCGGGTTCGAGCCCGGTTCAAGGCAATTTTTTTTAGAAAAAGCTTATGAGGTAGTTTACTTATCAAAGTTATTATAATTATTAATATTATTATTATTATTATCATTATGAGTATTATTATTATTACTACTGATATTATTATTATTATTATAAAGATATTACAACTTTTCATTTATCAGTATTACCCTAACTAAATAAACATTAGTTACATAAAAATATATCTAATACCTATAATCTAACTCTATTATTATTTTTATAATAAGTAAGATATAAAAAAAAAATATATTTAAGTTATTAATGAAATACATAAATAATTAAAATAACAGATATATCACTAATAATAATATATAAATTTGTTCGATTACAAGTATATGTTTTAATATATATATATATGAATGATATAGGTTCGTGAATCCGAGGCCAACATTGCATTGTTCAGTATCGTCGTATGAATATTTTTACTACAAAATATTGTATTGTGAGTTTCATTTGCTCCCTTTTACTCTTTACGTTTTTGGGCTGAGAATACATGCAAATGCTTTATTAACTGCTTTACAATATTTATATGCGTGAGTTTCATTACTCCTTTTTTAAATGCTTTTGCAATATATATTTTTGGGACTGAGAATACATGAGCTATTTTATAACTATTTTATTTAAATGCTTTTGAGATATATTTTTGAACTGAGAATACATGAACTGCTTTTATAAATGTTTGACGAAATAGACACAAATATTCAAAACTACATTCTATGATAGAATTATTTGGATTCAGAGGTTTGACTTATATAAAGATTATATTATCGACCATCGGTGAGATGATTTTGTCATTGTACTACGCATTAGCTACCGAAATGGTTCGATTTTGTAGTTAGCAATGGTGAGATGATTTTGCATTGCACTACGCACTAGCTACCGTTTCAGCTACCATCGGTGAGATGATTTTGCATTGCACTACGCACTAGCTACCGATGTATTGTATTGTATTATATTCGATTTAGTAGTTAGTAACGGTGAGATGATTTTGCATTGCACTACGCACTAGCTACCGTTTTAACTACCCTCGGTGAGATGATTTTGCATTGCACTACGCACTAGCTACCGTTGTAAAATTATATTGTATTAACTACCACGGTGAGATAATTTTGTCATTGCACTACGCATAAGCTACCGTTGGTGAGTTGTTTTGAAATGTTCCGGTGTTCTTCATATGAATGATTTTTACAGCAGTGAGCAGACCTGCACTGATTGTTTTCTAAATATGAGTATCATGTGGTCTATTACATAACTGGAAATGATTGTTTATGATAAACTAATGAACTCACCAACCTTTTGGTTGACACTTGAAAGCATGTTTATTCTCAGGTATTAAGGAAATCTTCTGCTATGCATTTGCTCATTTTAGAGATATTACTTGGAGTCATTCATGACATATTTCAAAAGAGGTTGCATTCGAGTCGTTGAGTTCATCAAGATTATTATTAAGCCAATTATAGTTGGATATATTATGAAATGGTATGCATGCCGTCAACTTTCAATGAAATGAAAGTTTGTCTTTTAAAAACGAATGCAATGTTTGTAAAATGTATCATATAGAGTTCAAGTACCTCGTGATGTAACCAAATGTAATGTATTCGTCCAAATGGATTATGACGGGTCATTAAAGTTGGTATCAGAGCGGTGGTCTTAGCGAACCAGGTCTGCATTAGTGTGTCTAACTGATAGTTGTTAGGATACATTAGTGAGTCTGGACTTCGACCGTGTTTGCATATCAAAAGGTTTTGCTTATCATTCTTTGTCAGAAATTACATGCTTATCATCCTTAAGTCTAGACACGTCTTACTGCCTCTATTGCATAGACAGTGTATAGATAAATTCATATCTTAGCGTATCTGTTATTGTTACCTTTGCCTGACAGCTTCCGTAGATTCCTTCGTAACTTATGAGATTTTAGTATTATATATGCATATATAAATTATGTATTGCAGGGTACTAATCTACATCCTATAATCTATTTCTTATCGAAAATCCTTCATTCGATCGTACGAGATGAATCCCTCAACCAGTTCGAGTCCCTCAGATTTCGATAGCTATTCCGATAGTTATTCCGACAGCTATTTCGATATGGAGTTTCACTCGAGCTCCGAAAGCAGTGTGACCGGAATGGATCAACCAATCAGTCATCACCAAATCTGGAGAAATTTGGGGATGGGTTCGTAGTCGACTTAATCAACGGAAACGAGAAGAAGGCAATTCCTTTCCACCAACCAAATTTCCCTCTTGGTGAAGAACCTGAAACATTTACCGGCGAATCAATCCGAAACACCATTTTCACCCTCATTACCCGAATATCTCGCCATGATTATATATTATCTCAAATTCAAAACCTTATTCACCCTCTTGTTCCAACCGCCCATCATATCGGAATAATCGAAGAAGTCAATGAGCTTCGCGCCTGAGTAATGATTTTTGAAAATATGGTGCAAAACTTACAAGCTTCAGCAACATCACCGACACCAATAGAACCACCAGCAACAGCACCCGTGAAATGTCCCGTTCATATCGATTATAAACGTTCCATATTAATTGATTTCGTTGCGAGGTTTTGACCTCTATATGAGACGTTTTTCAAAGACTGCATTTGTTTTTAAAATAAACCATAACCTTTATTTTATCGACAAGGTTAAAAAGACACCACCTAGATTATCCAGAAATGATAATCTAAAAATATCACACTTACACACTACCAATACATATCGGTTTACAATATTAATATGTTACAACAAAATAAATCTCGAATTCAGTTTTAAATAATATTATACAAACATGCTGACACCAAATCTTGTCCATATATTAGCATGCAAAAGCGGAAGCTCTTAATAATCATCTGAGAATAAACATGCTTTAAACGTCAACAAAAATGTTGGTGAGTTATAGGTTTAACCTATATATTTATCAAATTGTAATAATAGACCACAAGATTTCATATTTCAATATACATCCCATACATAGAGATAAAAATCATTCATATGGTGAACACCTGGTAACCGACATTAACAAGATGCATATAAGAATATCCCCTATCATTCCGGGAAATCCATCGGACATGATAAAACAACATCGAAGTACTAAAGCATCCACAACCATGGATGAGGTTCGTTAGGCCCAATAGATCAATCTTTAGGAATCGCGTCAATTAGTAGATCGGTTTACTAATTCTTAGGTTACCAAGAAAAAAGGGGCATATTCAGCTTCGATCATTCACCCATATAATGTAGTTTCATTTACTTGTGTCTATTTCTTAAAACATTTATAAAACTGCATGTATTCTCATCCCAAAATAATAGATTTTAAAAGTGGGACTATAACTCACTTTCACATATTTTTACTTCGTCGGGAAGTAAGACTTGGCCACTGGTCGATTCACGAACCTATAACAAATATGTACATATATATCAAAGTATGTTCAAAATATATTTACAACATTTTTAATACGTTTTACTGTTTTAAGTTTATTAAGTCAGCTGTCCTTGTTAGTAACCTACAACTAGTTGTCCACAGTTAGATGTACAGAAATAAATCGATATATATTATCTTGAATCAATCCAAGACCCAGTGTATACACGTCTCAGGCTAGACCACAACTCAAAGTATATATATTTTTGGAATCAACCTCAACCCTGTATAGCTAACTCCAACATTACTGCATATAGAGTGTCTATGGTTGTTCCAAATAATATATATACATGGGTCGATATGATATGTCAAAACATTTTCATACGTGTCTATGGTATCCCAAGATTACATAATATATTAGAATATATGTATAATACAATATGAGTTAGCTAGGATATGAATTTTCACGTAGTTACAACAAGCAAAAATATCCAATCTTGTTTTACCCATAACTTCTTCGTTTTAAATCCGTTTTGAGTGATTCAAGTTGCTATGGTTTCATATTGAACTAAAGTTTATGAATCTAAACATAAAAAGTATAAGTTTATAGTCAGAAATACAGGTTACAAGTCATTTTTGTAAAGGTAGTCATTTCAGTCGAAAGAACGACATCTAGATGACCATTTTGGAAAACATACTTCCACTTTGAGTTTAACCATGAATATTGGATATAGTTTCATGTTCATAAGAAAACTCATTTTCCTAGAAGAAAAACTTTTAAATCAAAGTTTATCATAGTTTTTAATTAACTAACCCAAAACAGCCCGCGGTGTTACTACGACGGCGTATATCTGATGTGGTAGCGTGGGGGTACGTGATAGTACTATATTTTACTACGAAATACGTTACAAATTACACAAGTTTTAATTATTTATTTACAAATGGGATATACCTAAACCTTGCTACAACACAATAGGCAGTGTACCTAGTCGCGAAGTAGTATAGTTTTTAGTAAGTCCGGTTCGTTCCACAGGGAGACGGGCTTATGAAACACTTATTTTTATATAATTATATTTGTACAAAAATATATAAATATATATATAATATATAAAAGGGGGTTTACCGTTTAATGACCGGTTTGTCGATTTATATTTTAAGCGAAGCGTATAGTAAATGATGATATTTAAATAACAATAAAATAAATAAAAATAATTAAAATGACAATAAATAAAAGTACGAGGAAATATGAAATAAAATATATTATGCTTATTTAAACTTCCGTAACCATGATGGTTGACGTGTTGATTTTAGTTTTATGCCCATGGGTTAATTGTCCTTTGTCCTGGATTATTTAATATGTCCGTCTGGTTTTTGTCCATAACAGTCCATCGGTCATAAATATAAAATGCGAGTGCCCTCGTCAAATTATCCTTATACCCGAAGTTAAATATTCCAACTAATTGGGGATTTAAACTGTAACAAGATTTTAATACTTTGTTTAATAATTACACCAGGATGTCGACTGAGTGTAACCCAAGGTTTTAATATTTTGTTATCAATTATACCAAGTGTCCTTTGTACATAATTTCACCCCTGTTTTAATTATTCTAGTGGCTATTAATTCATTCCCGTGTCCGGTTAAATGAACGATTATTCGTACATATAAATACCCCGCCCATCGTGTCCGATCGAGTGTATATGGTAATTTATAGGGACGCCCAATTGTAAATCTTTATATTAACATTAACAAACTATCATTTAGTTAAACAAATATAAAGCCCATTAATAGCTCATAGTCTAATTTCCACAAGTGTCGTTCTTTTGTCCAAACCCCAATTATGGTACAAAGTCCAATTACCCAATTTTAGTAATTAGCCCAACATCATGATTACTTCGGCTCAAATAAGCATAATAATAACTTAGTTACGAGACATTAATTTAAAAAGGAGAACATAACTTACATTGATTATTTATCGCGTAGTGTTACACGGACAGAATTTCGACTTCAAAAACCCGTAAAATAACCTTTACATAACCCAAACTAATCTAATATAACACTAATCTATATTATATATATATATATTTATATTATACTAGGGAGTATTATTATGTATTTGTGTGTGTGGTGTTAAAAACGAACGAAAAACTGGCAATTTATAGAATGTGAGCTGATTCTGATCCTCATGCGACTCGCATGGGATCATGCCTATTTGACATGCGAGTCGCATGGCCACGCTGGACAGCTCACATATCTTTTGTCCTCTTGTTCGTCGACATATTTATTAAATATATATAAAATATAAATAATTTTAATAATTATTTATATATTATATTATATTTATATGCATAGTAGACTAGATATTTTTGGTCCGTTGCGTCGGGCGTTTCTTCTTGGCTCGGGTCCCGGTTCCGGATTTTCGGACGTCTTCGCGTATTATTTTATATCGTGTACTTTGCGTTCCGCAACTTGTACTCTTGTCATTTTTAGACGTTCTTCATCAATAATTTGAACCACTTTAATTGTATCTTGTACATTTGAGCATTTTGGACCTTTCCGTCTTCAATTCTTCGTTTTCGCCTTTTGTCTTCGCACTTATTAAATATAAACGAATATTACTTGAATATGGAACAATTACAACTAAAATCCTGTCTTTCTTGGGGGATAATGCTATGAAATATATGTTCCTTTTTAGCCTTATCAATATCCCCACACTTGAACGTTGCTTGTCCTCAAGCAATACAGTCTTGAAATAATATAATACATCACACGAATCACTTCTTTATTCTTCACACTTTGTACATCAGTGATTTTGATAGAGCGGTATAAACAATGATAGTAATGATAGAACCATGGTTAAAGGTGGGTGTGTCATCCACAGTTGCCTTGGGTTTAGGTCAACGACACTTACAATCAAATAGCCGATTTACTTTCGGTTTCCAAAGCAAAGTGCACATTTGAAAGGCGGTTTACAGTCCCACATGACTATAAAAATTTAGATCCTTAAGGAAATTGGATCTTTATGAAAACATTTGATCTTTTGAAAATTCATTCTAGCTTTTACCCTAGACAAGTTTTCTGATTTGACCCACCATCGGTGTTGCAAAATATATTTGTGGATCAATATTTTGGCTAAAAACTTTTAGGTTCGTGTAATCCACTGCTATCCCGGTATCGGAAAGCACACATCCAGTTTACTTGTTCCGTATATTACCTTTCGGTAAACTACCGTCCGGTTGTAAAGGAAAGCGATGAACAAGAAACTGTTAAGGCAATGTCCCGTGACATGCATTTGTTCATGGTCTAATTACGTGTCGGATGCTAGTACTATCCTTGGTAGGAGCAATAGTAAAGATCATCCTATGATTTTTCGGTCTGGCACAAGGTCCTGTCTCCGACCATGCTATGCAACCACCGTTCTTACGGTTGACACCCGATTTGGTTCAGGTGACCTAATGAATTCCAGGTGAATTCCTAGGATTTAACGTTCAATGGTAATGAACGCATTGAAAATGGATTTTCAGAAAACAAATCGGTTTGTATTTTTGATCAAAATATTTTCTCGTTCAAGCTCGAGTTTAGATATCATTGAATTCCATGAGTTTGAATTCTCAATCTTTAAGGTCAATCTCAAGGATTGAGTAATATCAGTCTTAAAAGCTGATTTTTAATCTTTAAGGAGATTATCCTTTCTGGGGATCTGATTCATTAGTCTTATCAAGCTAATTTGCACGGTGCCTCCCCATTGTACGAGATAAATCCTTCTCATGGTTAGGATAAATCTGACCACTTGGCGACCCTGTTTGATGCTGAGATCCGTGGATTTCCAGCCGATTTTAGTGATGACTTTTCTAGATTTTTCGTCAACCTACAGCTGGTCTGGACGACAACTTCATGACCTAAATCAAGAAGCGCGTGTCTTTTTCGGAAGACTTTACTTCCTTCTAATGATGGAATTGATTCATCGTGTAGATCCATCTTTCTTTACAGTAAATCGGGTAAAACAGTTAATTTAGTCCAAAACAAAACACCTGCAATAACTTTACAGAAACATGTGATAGATAGTTCTTAATTGAATGACTTGGTATATTCTCCCCACACTTAGTTTCTTTCTTTGCCTTTTTATTCTCCTTTATTCCATTCTTAAATGAATTCAAGCATTTTGGGTTGTTTCTCAATTTATGTCCTTTTCGAGGTAACGATAATTTCGGTATTAACACCTAGTTTTCATCGTTCATAAATATGTATAAACATGATTTTAAATTCATTTAGTTGAAATTTTTTTCAAATTTTCACAAAATTTTGCAAATAAACCAAGTGTAAACCCGAGAGAATTTATAACCCTTCCCCACACTTGAGATCATGCAATGCCCTCATTTGCATGAAATCAGACTCTAATTATAAATTCATGAGGGTGATTAGTGTAGAAAAGTGATTAAGAATACCTAGTTTGTACTTACAAAGCTCGACGAATGATAGATGGCGCGCCTCATCGTTCATTCCTTCTTGTATTATCACACATGTTTTTCTTCAAAAATGGTTGCTTTTCTGAACTGTTTGCTAATCTTTGAAAATGCATCTTTTACCCTAATTTATTATGCATGTTTATTAACGAGTTATGCACTAACCCGAACCCCTAATTTAACGTTAAGTGGGGTTAGACTTCCCCACACTTAGCTGACGACATGTGAAATCGGTGGAATAAGTTCCACGAATTAAAATAGTGAGCCAGTTATTTGCATCTCGGGTGGTGTATAATATATCAATGGGTTTAAAGTTTAGACTCACCCGATCGTCACTACTTAATTCTTTTTTAAGTGTAGCTTTTAGTAAATGGATATGTCTCTTTTCTGGTTCTTGGTCAAATGGATCGATATACACCGACATACTTATATCTATAGGGTGGTCAATTCCAAAAGTGTCTTTTCGTTTATTCTCGGGATTAAAGTTTTCACCTCTATTACCCAATTGGGTGAAATCCGAGGTGTCATTATCTATTACAGCTCGTAGATCATCTTCAGTAGATGACTCGTCTATTGAGAATATTGGGTTGGAAAGTTGTGGGATGGTAAAGTTCGGTTTGGCCTCGGGGGTAAAATTTTCAACGTTATCGTTTTCCCAAGAGTACCAATTTGTCACCCTTTCTTCTTCTTCATCCTCCATTGATGGATTGATTATTTTGTCGGTAGAGGCTAATGTGTCGATATGTTGTGAATTTGGTAAGACTGAATAAAAAGTATCATCGGGATAGTTGGTGATTTCGGAGCTCCCGAATTCATCAAAATTCCATGATTTGAGATTTTCTTGCACACGACTCCTCAGATCAACAGGTGTGTAATCTGATAGAGTTTCAGCTTGCCGATTTACAAACTCTCTCATTTGTTCCTTTTGACCATCAAGTTCTTCGAGTTTGATTTTCATATGATCTAAAGAATTTTCGGACACGTAATTTTCCTCGTCTTCTGGTTGTTGAGTTTGGATATATTCTTGGGAATAATCCCAGTTTGAATTGCGTTCTTCATAATCGTTCCATTCAGGTTCTGTGGGTACGTAATTTTCCATAGGAACGTAATAATAACATTCCCATGTTGAGTGATAATCTCCACAGATTTCACAACCAGTTATTGTTTCGTCATTTGTGATCCAAGATTGACTGAACGAATTGTCATCAACACTCGGTTGAGAGTATTGATTTAATTGATTTTGGAGTTCAAAAAGAGTTTCCAAGGCCTTGTTTTCAAAATTTTCCATTTTATTGCGATGGCCAAATTTTAGCTACAATGTGGTGCATTCACGAATTATCCTATTAGTTATAAAATTTAGAAAAACTTATATAAGTTATCCAATTAATAGACTTTTCTGATTTTGCCCACGTTTCGAATAGCCAAAAGATGCAGCAGGTAGCCAGGACCCTTTAAATCGGAAGCCCACAACTAGCCACTAACAAATCCAACTATTACTACGAACCAGAAAAATGTCAACGTCCATTAATTTAACCACTTAAATAATTTTTCTTTCCGTTTGGAGAATTAGATAAGAAGTAGAGAAAATTCTAAGTCCTAAAAACTAGAATGTCGAGAAATAAGAAAGAAAAAGATTGCGCGTCGAAAAGTGTCGAAAAATAAAAATAAGAAAGAAAAACGTCGGAACTTAAAAGTCTAAAAATTATATCTAAAAAGTTGCGCCTAAAGGTCTACAGGTAAAACTAAAGCGAAAAACGGCGTCGCAAAATTCTAAAGCACCTAAATCTTAGTCTAAGGAATAAGCACTTAAGGGATTTTACGGCAAACCTAAAAATCTAGAAATATAAAAATAAACTACGGCAAAATCTATATTTAAAACTAAGTACGAACGACAAAATACAAATATTACGCTAAACGACTAAAAGATACAAAATATAAAAATATATAAAAAGCTGAGAAAAAGAATAATTTTTATTAAAAAAAAATATTATTTTTATATTATTATTTATTAAAGATATTAATTTATATATTAATAAAACTAATTAAAAGTAAAATACAAATTAATTAAGAATTAAAACTAATTAATATTAAATTAATAAACTAATTAGGGTTTATATTAATAATAATAAATAAAATACCGTATTTAATGCGAAAGTAGGGTTGTATGTGGCCCTGTCAGACCCCTCATGCGACTCGCATGGGGTTCAGGCTAAGGGTCATGCGAGTCGCATGACCTCCAGAGCCGGTTCAAATGAGGGGGGTCAAATGACAGGCTCAACAGTATTATTTATATTATATTTTCTGTTTTAAATATTAAATAAAATATATATATAATTTAAATAAAAACTTAATATTTTTATAAAACTAAAAATAGAAATATTTGATAATTTTATAAATAAAAATCTTAAAATTATATAAAAATATATATTTTTTTTTTCTTTTCGGTTTTAATTTTTTAAATTTTTAGATTTTTAAATTTTTTAATTTTTAGGATTTTATATTGTTTTTCTAAAAATAATAAATATATATATACAAAAATGAAAAATAGATAGTTTCGCCGACTCCCCGGCAGCGGCGCCAAAAACTTGATGTGGTAGCGTGGGGGTACGTGATAGTACTATATTTTACTACGAAATACGTTACAAATTACACAAGTTTTAATTATTTATTTACAAATGGGATATACCTAAACCTTGCTACAACACAATAGGCAGTGTACCTAGTCGCGGAGTAGTATAGTTTTTAGTAAGTCCGGTTCGTTCCACAGGGAGACGGGCTTATGAAACACTTATTTTTATATAATTATATTTGTACAAAAATATATAAATATATATATAATATATAAAAGGGGGTTTACCGTTTAATGACCGGTTTGTCGATTTATATTTTAAGCGAAGCGTATAGTAAATGATGATATTTAAATAACAATAAAATAAATAAAAATAATTAAAATGACAATAAATAAAAGTACGAGGAAATATGAAATAAAATATATTATGCTTATTTAAACTTCCGTAACCATGATGGTTGACGTGTTGATTTTAGTTTTATGCCCATGGGTTAATTGTCCTTTGTCCTGGATTATTTAATATGTCCGTCTGGTTTTTGTCCATAACAGTCCATCGGTTATAAATATAAAATGCGAGTGCCCTCGTCAAATTATCCTTATACCCGAAGTTAAATATTCCAACTAATTGGGGATTTAAACTGTAACAAGATTTTAATACTTTGTTTAATAATTACACCAGGATGTCGACTGAGTGTAACCCAAGATTTTAATATTTTGTTATCAATTATACCAAGTGTCCTTTGTACATAATTTCACCCCTGTTTTAATTATTCTAGTGGCTATTAATTCATTCCCGTGTCCGGTTAAATGAACGATTATTCGTACATATAAATACCCCGCCCATCGTGTCCGATCGAGTGTATATGGTAATTTATAGGGACGCCCAATTGTAAATCTTTATATTAACATTAACAAACTATCATTTAGTTAAACAAATATAAAGCCCATTAATAGCTCATAGTCTAATTTCCACAAGTGTCGTTCTTTTGTCCAAACCCCAATTATGGTACAAAGTCCAATTACCCAATTTTAGTAATTAGCCCAACATCATGATTACTTCGGCTCAAATAAGCATAATAATAACTTAGTTACGAGACATTAATTTAAAAAGGAGAACATAACTTACATTGATTATTTATCGCGTAGTGTTACACGGACAGAATTTCGACTTCAAAAACCCGTAAAATAACCTTTACATAACCCAAACTAATCTAATATAACACTAATCTATATTATATAGAATGTGAGCTGATTCTGATCCTCATGCGACTCGCATGGGATCATGCCTATTTGCCATGCGAGTCGCATGGCCACGCTGGACAGCTCACATATCTTTTGTCCTCTTGTTCGTCGACATATTTATTAAATATATATAAAATATAAATAATTTTAATAATTATTTATATATTATATTATATTTATATGCATAGTAGACTAGATATTTTTGGTCCGTTGCGTCGGGCGTTTCTTCTTGGCTCGGGTCCCGGTTCCGGATTTTCGGACGTCTTCGCGTATTATTTTATATCGTGTACTTTGCGTTCCGCAACTTGTACTCTTGTCATTTTTAGACGTTCTTCATCAATAATTTGAACCACTTTAATTGTATCTTGTACATTTGAGCATTTTGGACCTTTCCGTCTTCAATTCTTCGTTTTCGCCTTTTGTCTTCGCACTTATTAAATATAAACGAATATTACTTGAATATGGAACAATTACAACTAAAATCCTGTCTTTCTTGGGGGATAATGCTATGAAATATATGTTCCTTTTTAGCCTTATCAATATCCGGTTTTACGGTGTTTTTCGTGTTTTTAGGTTTTAAATCATTAAGTTAGAATATCATATAGATATAGAACATGTGTTTAGTTGATTTTAAAAGTAAAGTTAAAAGGATTAACTTTTGTTTGCGAACAAGTTTAGAATTAACTAAACTATGTTCTAGTGATTACAAGTTTAAACCTTCGAATAAGTTAGTTTTATATATATGAATCGAATGATGTTATGAACATCATTACTACCTCAATTTTAGTAGGTAAACCTACTGGAAATGATGAAAACAATAACTTGAGCTTCAAAGGATCTTTGATGGCTTGGAAGTTCTTGAAATAGAATCATGTCACAAAAACAAGTTCAAGTAAGATTATTACTCGAATTAAGATAGTTATAGTTATAGAAATTGAATCAAAGCTTGAATATGAATATTACCTTGATTTATAAAGATAACCTACTATAAATAATAATCGTTTCTTGATCTTAGATGATTGCTTGGAATGGATTAGGAAACTTGGAAGTAAACTTGTAAACTTGGAAGTGTTCTTGATGTGTTCTTGAGTAATTGTTTTTATGATGATTATAGGTAATAACCAAAGCTTGTATTTGATAATTTTTGCTGGAAAAATAGTAACTTAGACGTTCATGGAAGAGTCTATGTGTTTTGAGAGAGAATTGGGAAGAAAATTGGAAGTGAAATGGAGTAGGTGGTGAGTGGTGAAGGTGAGTGGGGTTAAAAGGAGTTCTTGTTTTTGTTTCCTTGCTCATAAGTCATGCTAGTTGTCTAATTGTTAGTTCCACATGTTTGTTGACTATCTAGGGCTTCTAAGAGCTGAATTATTATGTGTATATACCAATAGTATATACATCTAGGAGCTGGGTATTGTACGAGTACGAATACGGTTGCATACGAGTAGAATTGTTGATGAAAATGAATGAGAATGCAATTGTAAGCATTTTTGTTAAGTAGAAGTACTTTGATATGTATCTTGAAGTCTTTCAAAAGTATACTAATACATCTAAATACACTACATGTATATACATTTTAACTGAGTCGTTAAGTCATCGTTAGTCGTTACATGTAGGTGTTGTTTTGAAACCTTTAAGTTAACGATCTCATTTAATGTTGTTAACCCATTGTTTATTAAATCTAATGATATGTTAAATTATTACATTATCAAGATATTATGATGTATGAATATATCTTAATATGATATATATATACATTAAAATGCCGTTACAACGATAATCGTTACAAATATGCCTCGTTTCAAAATTCCTAAGTTAGTAGTCTTGTTTTACATATGTACTTCATTATTAACATACTTAATGATATATATAATTATCATTTTATCATGTTAAATATAGTTTAACAATATCTTAATATGATACATATGTATTTAGTAAGACGTTGTAATAACGATAATCGTTATATATATATATCGTTTCGAGTTTCTTAACTTAGTAGTCTCATTTTTATGTATATAACTCATTATTAATATACTTATGGAGATACTTACTTATCATAATCTCATGTTAACTATATGTATATCCATATATATATCGTCATGTCATTTTTACAAGTTTTAACGTTCGTGAATCGCCGGTCAACTTGGGTGGTCAATTGCCTACATGAAACTCATTTCAAATAATCAAGTCTTAACAAGTTTGATTGCTTAACATGTTAGAAACATTTAATCATGCAAAAATAGTTTTCAATTAATATATAATCATGGAAAAGTTAGGGTCACTACAGTACCTACCCGTTAAATAAATTTCGTCCCGAAATTTTAAGCTGTTGAAGGTGTTGACGCATCTTCTGGAAATAGGTGAGGGTATTTCAGCTTCATCTGATCTTCACGCTCCCAGGTGAATTCGGGTCCTCTACGAGCATTTCATCGAACCTTAACAATTGGTATCTTGTTTTGCTTAAGTCTTTTAACCTCACGATCCATTATTTCGACGGGTTCTTCAATGAATTATAATTTTTCGTTAATTGTAATCTCATCTAATGGAATGGTGAGATCTTATTCAGCAAAACATTTCTTCAAATTCGAGACATGAAAAGTATTATGTACCCAGCGAGTTGTTGCGTTAAGTCAAGTCGGTAAGCTACTGGTCCGACACGATCTATAATCTTGAATGGTCCAATGTACCTTGGATTTAGTTTCCCCCGTTTACCAAATTGAACAAGGTAAACCTTAAGTATGACCATCTCTCTAATCTCAAATTCTATATCTTTTCTTTTAATGTCCGCATAGCTCTTTTGTCGACTTTGGGCAGTTTTCAATCGTTGTTGAATTTGGATGATCTTCTCGGTAGTTTCTTGAATTATCTCCGGACCCGTAATATGTCTATCCCCCACTTCACTCCAATAAATCAGAGACCTGCACTTTCTACCATAAAGTGATTCAAACGGCGCCATCTCAATACTCAATGGTAACTGTTGTTGTAGGAAAATTCTGCTAACGGTAGGTGTCGATCCCAACTGTTTCTGAAATTGATAACACATGCTCGTAGCATGTCTTCAAGGGTCTGTATCGTCCTTTCACTTTGCCCATCAGTTTGTGGATGATAAGCAGTACTCATGTCTAGACGAGTCCCCAATGCTTGTTGCAATGTCTGCCAAAATCTTGAAACAAATCTGCCATCCCTATCTGAGATAATAGAGACTGGTATTCCATGTCTGGAGACAACTTCCTTCAAGTATAATCGCGCCAACTTCTCCATTTTATCATCTTCTGTCATTGGCAGAAAGTGTGCTGACTTGGTAAGACGTTCGACTATTACCCAAATTGTATCATAACCACTTGCAGTCCTTATTAATTTAGTACTGAAATCCATGGTAATGTCTTCCCATTTCCATTCCGGGATTTCAGGTTGTTGAAGTAGACCTGATGGTTTCTGATGTTCAGCTTTGACCTTAGAACACGTCAAACATTCTCCTACGTATTTAGCAATATCGGCTTTCATACTCGGCCACCAAAAGTGTTTCTTGAGATCTTTGTACATCTTCCCCACTCCGGGATGTATTGAATATCTGGTTTTATGTGCTTCCTTAAGTACCTTTTCTCTCACATCTCCAAACTTTGGTACCCAAATTCTTTCAGCCCTATACCGGGTTCCGTCTTCCCGAATATTAAGATGTTTCTCCGATCCTTTGGGTATTTCATTCTTCAACTTTCCTTCTTTTACAACTCCCTGCTGCGCCTCCTTTATTTGAGTAGTAAGGTTAGTATGAATAATTATATTCATAACTTTTACCCGTATAGGTTCTCTGTCCTTTCTACTCAAAGCATTGGCTACCACATTCGCCTTCCCCGGGTGGTAACGAATCTCAAAGTCGTAATCATTCAACAATTCAATCCACCTACGGTGCCTCATGTTCAGTTGTTTCTGATTAAATTTGTGTTGGAGACTTTTGTAGTCGGTATATATAATACTTTTGACCCCATATAAGTAGTGCCTCTAAGTCTTTAATGCAAAAACAACGGCGCCCAATTCCAAATCGTGAGTCGTATAATTTTACTCGTGAATCTTCAATTGTCTGGACGCATAAGCAATTACCTTCGTTCGTTGCATTAATACACAACCGAGGCCTTGCTTTGAGGCATCATAATATATCACAAAATCATCATTCCCTTCAGGCAATGACAATATAGGTGCCGTAGTTAACTTTTTCTTTTACAATTGAAATGCTTTCTCCTGCTCATCCTTCCATTCAAATTTCTTCCATTTATGCATTAATATAGTCAAGGGTTTTGCTATTTTGGAAAAATCTTGGATGAACCTTCTGTAGTAACCAGCCAGTCCTAAAAATTGGCTTATATGCTTCAGAGTTTTCGGGGTTTTCCACTTTTTAACAGTTTTAATCTTTGCCGGATTCACTTAAATATCTTCTTTGTTCACTATGTGACTGAGGAATTGAACTTCTTCCAACCAAAATGCACACTTTGAAAACTTAGCGTACAGTTTTTCTTTCCTCAACAACTGTAGCACTTTTTTCAAATGTTCTTCGTGCTCTTGATCATTCTTTGAGTAAATAAGTATGTCATCGATGAAAACAATGACGAACTTGTCAAGGTATTGTCCACACACTCGGTTCATGAGGTCCATGAACACAGCTGGTGCGTTAGTCAACCCAAACGGCATAACCATAAACTCGTACTGACCGTAACGCATCCTGAAAGCAGTCTTCGGAATATCATCCTCCTTCACCAGCATTTGATGATACCCGGAATGTAAATCGATCTTCGAATAAACCGACGAGCCTTGTAGTTGATCAAATAAGTCGTCGATTCTTGGTAGTTGGTAACAATTCTTGATGGTAAGTTTGTTCAACTCTCGGTAGTCGATACACAACCTGAATGTACCATCAGTCTTTTTGACAAACAAAACAGGAGCTCCCCATGGTGATGTACTTGGTCGTATAAAACCATGCTCTAAAAGTTCTTGTAATTGGCTTTGGAGTTCCTGCATTTCGCTGGGTGCAAGTCTGTATGGAGCACGAGTTATTGGTGCAGCTCCTGGTACGAGATCTATTTGAAATTCAACAGATCGGTGTAGAGGCAGTCCCGGTAATTCTTTCGGAAATACATCAGGAAATTCTTTTGCGACGGGAACATCATTGATGTTCTTTTCTTCGGTTTGTACTTTCTCGACATGTACTTGAATAGCATAGTAACCTTTTCTTATTAGTTTTTGTGCCTTTAAATTACTAATAAGATTTAGCTTCGCATTGCTCTTTGAAGGTATTTCGTATGCCCGAGAGACATATTAAATTAATGTGGCTAATATGTTTTGATCTAAGTTGGGTCATACCCAATAACAAGCTTACCGACACCTTAATCGTATTTTGATCTTAACGATTGGATCATTGATTAAATTACGCAACACTTGAGATTTAAGAAAAATGGTTTTGTTAAATAAAATTATTTGATGTGTATATAAATTATGGTATAATTTATATAATAAGAATTTAATTATTTATAGGTTAAATAATTAATAATATTATGTTACATTTTATAAAATTGGTTTTATAAAATAAAGTAAACATAACTTATAATATGGAATTCATAAAAATGAGTTTTATAAATATGTATACATAATTCTATAGAATGCAAGTTTATAAAGTGTGTTTTATAAAATCTAATTTTATAAAAACAACTTTATAAAATGTGCAAGTATATAAAATGTGTCTAGTTTATAAAATCATTTTATAATAATGTGAGTGGCTTTGGAAGTGAAGTAAACATGCTTAGATCCCTTTTCTTGGTCAAATACAAGGGCCATTCTTCTATAACATGCAAGGCTTGACTCATTCCAAGGGTACACTTGCAAATACACATCAAAAGAGAGCAAAAAAAACTGCACAACACCTTCATTCAGGCTGCTGGCTGCCGTGGCCTGTTTGTGTTCAAAAGGGGTTCAACATTTGTTTTTTGGAAGCTCTAATAAAGTGCTAATAAGTCCTAACTAAAGTGCAAAGGTTTGGTAATTAAAGGCTTGGGGTATTACACACTTGAGGCTTCAAGTTAAAAGCTCTATTCTCCATCATCTTCATCACTTATCAACAAGCTTAGAGTAGGTATAATCTCTTTTCTTGCTTGTAGTTTGTAAGTATATTTCATAACTTGATCCTAATTGGGATTTAACTTTAATTGGTTAAAGATTAACAAGTTATAAATCGGGTTTTACATGCTTCCGCTAAGTTTGATTCTTATTATGTTTTAAGCATTTTAAAACTTGTTAAATCCCAACAATGGTATCTAGAGTCGAGGTTGTTGAAATATGCTTCGAGATGGTTATTATACTCACTTTATATTTTGCATTTTATGTACATGCATGAAAGTAAAATGCAAAAATTAAAGGTTTTGGGTGGGTTTAATGTTTTGGCCAAATTTAAGGAGACCCAAAATGGGTTTTGGGTTCTTCCATTTGGTAATATTTTGGTTGTATGTTAATGTTCACAATCTAAGCCTTGGCCTTGTGTTTGGTTGCATGTTTGAATGAGTTATATTTATTCATTTGGTATGTAATATTAATTATTCATTTGGTTTGTAAAATTAATTATTCATTTGGTATGTTATATTAATTTTGGTTATGTAATTTATTTTATATTTGGTATGTAAAATAGATTAGGTTGTATTTTCATTTTTTAGAAAAAATGTAGTAGGATATATTGTGTAAAAATGAAGATGCAAGATGAAGTCTTGAAGAACACAAGAAGAAGCATTTGGATGCAAGATTAAGTGGGAGATTTAAAATCTCCTACTTTGTGTTATAACTCCTTAACCGGTGGCATTTGTTTTCGGCTAAACAAATGCCTACCAAAATGGCTTGATTGTGAACATATTTGTTTTGCATGCATGGTTGTTTATTGTATGATTGTGGATTGTATGTTTGTATGCTACAAGTTAATCACACAAGTAAAACAACAAGCAAAATGGCAATTTAATTGGTTGAATTAAACATTATTAACAACATGCAAAACGACAATTTAAATGGTTAAATTGAAATGGCAAAAGGACATTAATAAATGGTTATTAGAACACATATAAAATGGTTTATATCAAATCATGTAATTGGCTTAATTATAAGACATGAAAATGGATTTTCATACAAACCATACACTAAATGCATGTTGGTGTATGGTGTAAATGTTTTCTCAAACTAGAATTAACGAAAACTTAAAATCCCTATATTTACAAGGTAAACAAGTTAAACGCCATCCTTATTGTGTGACACTTAGGCATACTAAGGAACTCGTGATGGGATACAGGTCACCTAACCATTATGAGCAAACTAATATGATTAAGGTAAATTGGCACAATTGTGGGATAAAGGTCACCTAACCACTTGTATATTGAATTTTACAAGTTTACACAAGTAGGACGACTTGATTTGGGAATCATGAACTTAGGGTCACCGAAGCATGAGGAACAAATAGGCGTTGATGGGATAAATATGCCATGCAAAAGGATTGCATGATCCCATAACTTAGAAGTTGCAAAAGGATTGCAATTGTCATATAATGACTACCTAGCTAAATCAAATGACGGGATAAAGGTTACCTAACCGAAATTTGGTTTACCGTTGGATTCTAAAATTTAATAAATATCAATTGGATTTAAAGGGTATTGATTGTTAAATTAAAATTGATACTTAAACTACTTTGTTAAATTTTGTAGATGGTCGCCAATAACAACAACATTCCAAACGCACCAATAAACTTTAACAACCTATCATTGAGGTCAATCCTCGAAAAGGAAAAACTCAACCATAGGAACTTCATGGATTGGTTCCGCAATCTAAGAATTGTCCTCAAACTAGAGGACAGGGTGTATGTGTTGGAAGACCCCATTCCCGATCAACCGGACGAGGATGATACGGAAGGCATGGCTTATTGGGAGAAATATTACACCGATTCGTTGCAAGTTTCTTGCCTCATGCTTGGGACTATGATACCCGAACTCCAAAAGGATTTTGAGCATTATAGTACATATGACATAATCACACAGTTGAAGGAGATGTTCCTTCAACAAGCTCGTGTCGAGCGCTTTGAAACGGTCCGAGCGCTTCATGCATGTCGGATGGACGACTCCCAATCCGTTTCATCTTATGTCCTTAAGATGAAAAGCCTAATTGATCGAGCAAACTGTCTAAATTGCAACGTGTCTAATGAATTAGCCACGGACCTTATTCTCAATTCATTGTCAAAAAGGTTTGACACATTTGTAATGAATTACAACATGAATGGTTAGGATAAAAGTATTGGCGAATTACATGCCTTGCTTAAGACGGCAGAAGCAAGCATGGGTAAAAGGGCTTCACCTGAAATGTCCCGTTCTTATTGATTAAAAACGTTCCATATTAATTGATTTCGTTGCGAGGTTTTGACCTCTATATGAGACATTTTTCAAAGACTGCATTCATTTTAAAACAAACCATAACCTTTATTTCATCAATAAAGGTTTAAAAAGCTTTACGTAGATTATCAAATAATGATAATCTAAAATATCCTGTTTACACACGACCATTACATAATGGTTTTCAATACAAATATGTTACAACAAAATAAGTTTCTTGAATGCAGTTTTTACACAATATCATACAAGCATGGACTCCAAATCTCGTCCTTATTTAAGTATGCGACAGCGGAAGCTCTTAATAATCACCTGAGAATAAACATGCTTAAAACGTCAACAAAAATGTTGGTGAGTTATAGGTTTAACCTATATATATCAAATCATAATAATAGACCACAAGATTTCATATTTCAAATACACATCCCATACATAGAGATAAAAGTCATTCATATGGTGAACACCTGGTAACCGACATTAACAAGATGCATATATAAGAATATCCCCATCATTCCGGGACACCCTTCGGATATGATATAAATTTCGAAGTACTAAAGCATCCGGTACTTTGGATGGGGTTTGTTAGGCCCAATAGATCTATCTTTAGGATTCGCGTCAATTAGGGTGTCCGTTCCCTAATTCTTAGATTACCAGACTTAATAAAAAGGGCATATTCGATTTCGATAATTCAACCATAGAATGTAGTTTCACGTACTTGTGTCTATTTTGTAAATCATTTATAAAACCTGCATGTATTCTCATCCCAAAAATATTAGATTTTAAAAGTGGGACTATAACTCACTTTCACAGATTTTTACTTCGTCGGGAAGAAAAACTTGGCCACTGGTTGATTCACGAACCTATAACAATATATACATATATATCAAAGTATGTTTAAAATATATTTACAACACTTTTAATATATTTTGATGTTTTAAGTTTATTAAGTCAGCTGTCCTCGTTAGTAACCTACAACTAGTTGTCCACAGTTAGATGTACATAAATAAATCGATAGATATTATCTTGAATCAATCCACGACCCAGTGTATACGTATCTCAGTATTGATCACAACTCAAACTATATATATTTTGGAATCAACCTCAACCCTGTATAGCTAACTCCAACATTCACATATAGAGTGTCTATGGTTGTTCCGAAATATATATAGATGTGTCGACATGATAGGTCGAAACATTGTATACTTGTCTATGGTATCTCAAGATTACATAATATACAATACAAGTTGATTAAGTTATGGTTGGAATAGATTTGTTACCAATTTTCACGTAGCTAAAATGAGAAAAATTATCCAATCTTGTTTTACCCATAACTTCTTCATTTTAAATCCGTTTTGAGTGAATCAAATTGCTATGGTTTCATATTGAACTCTATTTTATGAATCTAAACAGAAAAAGCATTGGTTTATAGTCAGAAAAATAAGTTACAAGTCATTTTTGTAAAGGTAGTCATTTCAGTCGAAAGAACGACGTCTAGATGACCATTTTAGAAAACATACTTCCACTTTGAGTTTAACCAT
Source organism: Rutidosis leptorrhynchoides (assembly GCF_046630445.1). NCBI lineage: Eukaryota > Viridiplantae > Streptophyta > Magnoliopsida > Asterales > Asteraceae > Rutidosis > Rutidosis leptorrhynchoides. Next base: position 303,310,360 of record NC_092335.1, on the reverse strand, counting down.
AATTTTTGGATATAGTTTCATGTTCATAATAAAAATCATTTTCTCAGAATAACAACCTTTAAATCAAAGTATATCATAGTTTTTAATTAACTAACCCAAAACAGCCCGCGGTGTTACTATGACGGCGTAAATTCGGTTTTACGGTGTTTTTCGTGTTTCCAGGTTTTAAATCATTAAGTTAGCATATCATATAGATATAGAACATGTGTTTAGTTTATTTTAAAAGTCAAGTTAGAAGGATTAACTTTTGTTTGCGAACAAGTTTAGAATTAACTAAACTATGTTCTAGTGATTACAAGTTTAAACCTTCGAATAAGATAGCTTTATATGTATGAATCGAATGATGTTATGAACATCATTACTACCTTAAGTTCATTGGATAAACCTACTAGAAAAGAGAAAAATGGATCTAGCTTCAACGGATCCTTGGATGGCTCGAAGTTCTTGAAGCAGAATCATGACACGAAAACAAGTTCAAGTAAGATCATCACTTGAAATAAGATTGTTATAGTTATAGAAATTGAACCAAAGTTTGAATATGATTATTACCTTGTATTAGAATGATAACCTACTGTAAGAAACAAAGATTTCTTGAGGTTGTATGATCACCTTACAAGATTGGAAGTGAGCTAGCAAACTTGAAAGTATTCTTGATTTTATGTAACTAGAACTTGTAAAATATATGAAGAACACTTAGAACTTGAAGATAGAACTTGAGAGAGATCAATTAGATGAAGAAAATTGAAGAATGAAAGTGTTTGTAGGTGTTTTTGGTCGTTGGTGTATGGATTAGATATAAAGGATATGTAATTTTGTTTTCATGTAAATAAGTCATGAATGATTACTCATATTTTTGTAATTTTATGAGATATTTCTTGCTAGTTGCCAAATGATGGTTCCCACATGTGTTAGGTGACTCACATGGGCTGCTAAGAGCTGATTATTGGAGTGTATATACCAATAGTACATACATCTAAAAGCTGTGTATTGTACGAGTACGAATACGGGTGCATATGAGTAGAATTGTTGATGAAACTGAACGAGGATGTAATTGTAAGCATTTTTGTTAAGTAGAAGTATTTTGATAAGTGTCTTGAAGTCTTTCAAAAGTGTATGAATACATATTAAAACACTAAATGTATATACATTTTAACTGAGTCGTTAAGTCATCGTTAGTCGTTACATGTAAATGTTGTTTTGAAACCTTTAGTTTAACGATCTTGTTGAATGTTGTTAACCCATTGTTTATTATAACAAATGAGATGTTAAATTATTATATTATCATGATATTATGATATATAATATATCTTAGTATGATGTATATACAGTTAAATGTCGTTACAACGATAATCGTTACATATATGTCTCGTTTCGAAATCATTAAGTTAGTAGTCTTATTTTTACATATGTATTTCATTGTTAATACACTTAATAATATATTTAATTATCATTTAACATAATTAACCAAGTGTATCAATATCTTAATATGATTCATATGTACCTAGTATGACGTTGTTATAACGATAATCGTTATATATATCGTTTTCGAGTTTCTTAAATTAATAGTCTCATTTTTATGTATATAACTCATTGTTAAAATACCTAATGAGATACATACTTATAATAAAAACATGTTAACTATATATATAACCATATATATGTCATTGTATAGTTTTTACAAGTTTTAACGTTCGTGAATCACCGGTCAACTTGGGTGGTCAACTGTCTATATGAAACATATTTCAATTAATCAAGTCTTAACAAGTTTGATTGCTTAACATGTTGGAAACATTTAATCATGTAAATATCAATCTCAATTAATATATATAAACATGGAAAAGTTCGGGTCACTACATCACCCGTGTTTACGATCAATGAAGGCGGGTCCAAAAACAATAACACTTCTAAGCCGAAGGAGGCTAAGAGGAAAGGACCCGCCAACCAAGGTAAGGGCAAAGGAAAAGGGAAAGTGGTTACCCCAACCAATAATAACAAGAAGCAAAAGGTTGCCGGTAAAGCTAACCCCAAGGAAGATCCGTGCTTTGGTTGCGGTGAAATGGGTCACTGGAAACGCAACTGCCCGGTCTACCTAAAGGAGTTGAAAGAGAAGAGGGATGCAGGGCAAACCTCAGGTAATGTATATATGGTATACATTGAGCTTAGTATTACTTCTTCTAATACATGGGTATTAGACACATGATGTGGAACTCATATTTGTAATTCATTGCAGGGGTTCAAAAGAAGTGATCAAGAAGCGGGAACAACGAGTCTCTTCATGGGAAATGGAGCAAGGGTGCAAGTGAAAGCTTAAGGAGACTTTGTTTTAAAGCTACCAAGTGGTTTGGAGCTTATTTTGAAAAATGTTTTATATGCACCCGATTTATCTCGAAACATTATTTTTGTATCCCGTTTGAAACAATATGTTTTTAATCTTAATTTCATTAATGATGATATCCATGTTTCTTTAGATAATGTGTTCTATTTTAAGGCCTCGCCTTCAAATGGTATTTATGAATTGGTTCATGATGACACATCATACAATAGCTCAATGTTCCATGCAAACACCAAGAAACTCAAAAGGGATTTGAGTGATTCCTACTTATGGCATTGTCGCCTTGGTCACATAAACAAGAATCGAATGCATACACTTCAAAAGAATGGCCTTTTTAAATCAAATGAACTAGACTCGTTTGATGTATGTGAATCTTGTTTACAAGGCAAAATGACTAAAGCACCTTTCAAAGGGACCTATGAAAGGGCTAAGGACTTATTGGGATTAATACATTTGGATGTATGTGGACCCTTTAAGCCCATAACTAGGAATGGTGAAAGATACTTTGTTACTTTCATTGATGACTTCAGTCGTTTCGGATATGTCTACTTATTAAGAAACAAGGACGAAACTTTTGAAGCATTCAAAGAATATCAAAATGAAGTACAAAATCAACTCAATAAGACAATCAAGGTACTTCATACCGATAGAGGAGGTGAATACCTAAGCGATGCTTTCCAAGATCATCTTAAAGGTTGTGGGATTATCTCACAACTTACTCCTCCTCGAACACCCCAACTTAACGGAGTTTCCGAAAGGAGGAACCGAACCCTAATGGATATGGTTCGATCTATGATGGCTAGAAGCTCGTTACCTCTATCATTTTGGGGTTATTGTCTATGCTCCGCGGCACATATTTTAAATATGGCCCCAACCAAGAAAGTGGAACGAACTCCTCATGAGATGTGGTTTGGAAAACCTCCATCTCTATCATACTTAAAGGTATGGGGATGTGAAGCTTATCCTAAGCGTTACGTCCCTAATAAGTTGAATGCTCGATCCACGAAGTGTATCTTCATAGGATATCCCAAGGATAATATGGGATATTATTTCTATGATCCTTCCGAGCAGAATGTATTTGTTGCTCGAAAGGCTGACTTCCTTGAAACTAAGTTCCTAATGGAAGGCGAAAGGGAAAGGAAGATAGATCTTGAAGAGGTTCAAGATCAAACAGATGATACACAATTGGTTGACACTAGCACTCAACGTGAAAATATTGAGAGTGATCGAATGGATGATCAAAATACACAAGACGTTCGCAGATCTGGTAGGATTAGTAATCCTCCTGAGAGATATGGGTTTCTCATGGATGGTTGCTACGTGGTTGATTTGGATGAACCAACAAACTACCAAGATGCTTTATCAAAGATTGATAAGGATAAATGGCAGGAAGCCATGAACGCTGAGATGCAATCCATGTATGACAACCAAGTTTGGGAACTTGTTGCACAACCTGCTGGCTCAAGGCTAGTTGATTGTAAATGGCTTTTCAAAATGAAAACTGACATACATGGAAACTTGGATACATATAAAGCTAGACTTGTAGCAAAATGTTTCACTCATGAAAGGACCCGTTCATATACATTATAAACGATTCACAATAGTTGATTACATTGCGAGATATTTGACCTCTATATGATACATTTTACAAACATTGCATTCTTTTTTAAAAGACAAACTTTCTTTACATCGAAAATTGACAGGCATGCATACCATTTCATAATATCCACTATCCAACTATAAATTGATTTAATAATAATCTTTGATGAACTCAATGACTCGAATGCAACGTTCTTCGAAATATGCTATGAAAGACTCCAAGTAATATCTTTAAAATGAGCAAATGCACAGCGGAAGATTTCTTTAACACCTGAGAATAAATATGCTTTAAAGTGTCAACCAAAAGGTTGGTGAGTTCATTAGTTTATCATAATTATTTATTTCCATCATTTTAATAGACCACAAGAATTTCATTCCAGTTCTCATAAATATACGTCCCATGCATAGAGACAAAAATAATCATTCAAATGGTGAACACCTAGTAACCGACATTAACTAGATACATATAAGAATATCCCATATCATTCCGGGATCCTCCTTCGGACATGATATAAATTTCGAAGTACTAAAGCATCCGGTACTTTGGATGGGGTTTGTTAGGCCCAATAGATCTATCTTTAGGATTCGCGTCAATTAGGGTGTCTGTTCCCTAATTCTTAGATTACAAGACTTTAATAAAAAGGGGCATATTCGATTTCGATAATTCAACCAAAGAATGTAGTTTCAATTACTTGTGTCTATTTCATCAAACATTTATAAAAGCGCATGTATTCTCAGTCCCAAAAATATAAAGGGTAAAAAGGCAAATAAAACTCACCATACTGTATTTCGTAGTAAAAATACATATAACGTCATTGAACAAGTGCAAGGTTAGCCTCGGATTCACGAACCTAAATTAATTATATATATTTATGTGTTGGTCAATATTTATCTAACAAATTAGGTCAAGTCATAGTGTACCACAATCCTAATGCTCGAGACTAATATGCAAAAGTCAACAAAAGTAAATTTGACTCAAAATAATTTCCAAAAATCTATACATGATTAATATATAGTTTAAATATTGTCGTTTTATATTTTTAAATATTTTTAAAAGATTTATTAGAGTAAATAATATAATTTATTTATTAATAAATAAAATTTTATATTAAATTTATATAATAAAATATACTTTTATATATATTAAGTAATAAAATTTATAGGGTTCATTTAATATCATAAAGATAATATGATAGGTATTATTAAAGTAAGTTATTACACGTAGTAAAATATGTTTGTATCACATATTTATTTGATAAAATAATATCTATAATGATAGTAAGTAAAATTTGTATTATTTTGTAATAATAATTATTATTATAAAAATATCAATATTTATAATTACTAAGATGACATTATGATAAAACGATAATTCTAATTATGATAACTTTAATATTTACGATAATTTTTAATATTATCTTTAAAATAATAATTCTATTTAAAATAATAATAATAATGATATTTTATAGTAACAATGACATTTCTATTAAAATGATAATTTTTGTTAAAATGATAGTTTTAATACTAACGATACTTTAAATAATAATAGTAATGATAAAAATAATAAGAACGATAATTTTACCTAAATCAATATCTTATAATATTTTAATTTCATCATGATACTCTTACTCATTATTTCCTAATCGTTTCGTTTAATAGCTTTTAATCATCTTTTATATCATGTTCATAATAATGATAATAATAGTAATCAAAATAATTAGGTGTTACAAATATTTGTTTTAATTACACTAATATTAATAATGATAGTTACTATAACATTATTAACGATAATACTAATAATTATCTTAATGATAATATAGTAATAATAATAATAATAACAATAACAATAACCATTTTTAAATAATGATATACATATTAATAATGATAATCATAATAATAATAATACTAATAATAATAATAATAATAATAATAATAATAATAATAATAATTGGATAATAATAATAATACTAATTATAACTTTAACGATAATAACGATAGTAATAATAAAAAAAATTAACAATTTTTAATGATAAATCCCTTTATTGATAAAGATAATAATAATGATAATAATAAGATAAAACTAGAACGACGATAAAAACGACGATAATAATAATCATTTTTAATAAAAATATCGAAAATTCAATTGATTATAACTTCTAATCCGTTCATCGAAACCATTCGATATCTAAAGGAAAAGTTCTTAATTTTTCGCTAGCTTTCCAAGGACATGCATATCTTATACCTTATCTCAACCGTAAGTGTAACTAATTTAAGATTCAACCTAACCTGTCTAAGGGCAATATCAAAAGTACAAGCATGCATAATCCTAAATACTCGAGCACTAGTCAGGGATACACTATTAGTATGTAAAAGTTAAATTATGAGTACTCACGTATCAATATTGAGATTCAATATTGCAGGAAAGATACGTAGACGCAACGGAAATGATAAACACTATATTGACCTCACGAGCATACCCATGAACCATACTCAATCACCTCCATAGCTATAACCTATAATTTCCTTAATCCTATCCTACTCGAAAAATAATTTCGAACTCACTCGGACAGCACTCTGTCGTAATATTTTATGTATACTAATAATATCTTGAAATAATACGGAGTAAATATATATATGTAAATCGATTGAGAGAGTTTAGAGAAAAATATTTTCAAGTTTCTATGAAATAATGAAACCTATTGAATTCTATTTATAATAGATTTTTGAATTATTAAAGTGAATTATTAAAGTATGAATTATTAAAGTGAATTATTAAAGTATGAATTATTAAAGTGAATTATTAAAGTATGAATTATTAAAGTATGAATTATTAAAGTGAATTATTAAAGTATGAATTATTAAAGTTAAAGTAAAGTAAAAATAAAGTAAAGGTAAAGTTTAAGTATAGTAAAAGTATAAAACTATGTACGTATAATACGCGTATAAATATATATAATATTAATTTAAATCGTTATATATATTTAATAAAATAAAATATAAATATCGTTATCTTTATCATACTAGTTAAGTAATGAGTTGTCAAAAGTGGTTCTAGATATTTATAAAAGTTATATACGTTTTAATAATAAAGTTCTTTTTAAACTGAAAACGTTTTTGTATGTTTAAAACTAAATAGATCAATTGAGTCTTTATGAGATTCAATCTTCCACTATCCTTTGTCTAGTTCTCAATGATTGACAATTTGTTCTTATTTATAAATCACTTTACCATTTTCCGAATATTGTTAAAATGGAAAGATTTCTCAAATCAACGTGGGCCTTTCAATAGAGACTTGTAATCATAATTCAATATATCTGATAATTCAATCATTTGATCTTATCTTCTAATTCCATTGATAAACATTTTGAAACAGATACAATCATATAAAGTATTTAATCTAATATTTTATTTACGTTTCAAGTTATAATATATATACACATATACATATATAATCATATTCGTTTAATGGTTCGTGAATCGTTGGAACTTGGTCGAGGTTGAATGAATGTATGAACATAGTTTAAAATTCTTGAAATTTAACTTAACAAATATTGCTTATCGTGTCGGAAACATATAAAGATTAAAGTTTAAATTTGGTTGGAAATTTCCGGGTTGTCACAGTACCTACCCGTTAAAGAAATTTCGTCCCGAAATTTGAGTGGAAAGGTTGTAAATGATAATAGTTTTCATGATGCATACGGGCTGAAAATTAGAGTTTTATCATCAGCAAATAATTTGGATAAACAATCCATTTATATGAAGAGTACGAATGAAGCTAACATAGAAGAGTGAAATGAGTAAGTGTAGATTCATCTTATCATTTGACGTAGATATGATTGATTCCCAGATTTCAAGGGATTTGAAAAAAATCTTCTTAATAAGATTTAACTCTCCGATAATCAAGGGAATTGGGATCCGCTTTAAATGCGATCGTCCATTTTAATTGTTCTGTCAGAGATTTTCTTATAAATTCACCTCTCCTTCGTTTCCTTACAACTCACACCTTCTTTTGATGCATTTTATGCAAGTCCCTAGACATCTACCCACGTCCATTGCAGGTATAACAGTTCACAGGCCACCATGATTGCTCGTTATTATCCTATCCGTGTTTGTATGTGGTTACAGGAACTGCAGGAACGAGATTTAGATGTTTGACTATGTTAGACTTAGACGTATGAGTGAAGCCTCACTAGTACGGCTGACAGGCTCATACGCACGGTTGATGCTGAGCTAAGTCACAATTACAACCTAAATGAGAATACACGAGTGAGTGATCACCCGTACGGCTGATGAAGCCAACTCGTACATGTGATGAATGAATCATATGGGTGAGTCAACAGCATGGGTATATAAAGTCTTATGTTCTTCATTTTAGGTTAAGCCTCTCATTTGTTACACACAATCAGATCTAGTGAGCTTCTCCGATTCTCTCTCAGTCCAAATCACCCAGGTGGTGAATAATAGCTCTAGGTGTTGATCTAATCACACTTGATTTAGTTGTGGGTTGACTAAATTAATCAAAAAAAACTTAACCTATTCACTAGAGGGTTTGATTCACTTATTCCGCCATTGTGTGAGTTAAATCTATTGATTTCTAAGTTCCTAGTCATGTTTCATCACCTTCTATTCTTTCCCCCTCACTCATATTTTAAAGTATTCATCAATATGCTCCATCCATTTCTGATTCTCGATATACTTCTAACTTTCATATCGGTCATTCTTCTTTTTCATCTAGCGCCGGAAGAATCTATTTACTTCTACTATACTCTTGGGTTTATAGTGTTTCTAGTTCTCCCGTGTCTTTATATTGCTATATGCATCGATATATATGGTTTATAATTTCTGGTTTGTCGTTGGGCTTTATATGTTCCCTTATATTTCAAAGTCTCTGCTTCTCTCTTCTATAATCATTATCATTCACAGTAAATGCTCTCTTTTATTTGCTGCAATTTATACCCCAATTTCTATTTCGGAGTTTTGTCCTTTCGTTTCTTCTTCTTGCGATTAAGCACTGCTTGTAATGTGAAATGTCCCGTTCGTATTGATTAAAAACGTTCCATATTAATTGATTTCGTTGCGAGGTTTTGACCTCTATATGAGACGTTTTTCAAAGACTGCATTCATTTTAAAACAAACCATAACCTTTATTTTATCAATAAAGGTTTAAAAAGCTTTACGTAGATTATCAAATAATGATAATCTAAAATATCCTGTTTACACACGACCATTACATAATGGTTTACAATACAAATATGTTACAACAAAATAAGTTTCTTGAATGCAGCTTTTACACAATATCATACAAGCATGGACTCCAAATCTCGTCCTTATTTAAGTATGCGACAGCGGAAGCTCTTAATAATCACCTAAGAATAAACATGCTTAAAACGTCAACAAAAATGTTGGTGAGTTATAGGTTTAACCTATATATATCAAATCATAATAATAGACCACAAGATTTCATATTTCAATACACATCCCATACATAGAGATAAAAATCATTCATATGGTGAACACCTGGTAACCGACATTAACAAGATGCATATATAAGAATATCCCCATCATTCTGGGACACCCTTCGGATATGATATAAATTTCGAAGTACTAAAGCATCCGGTACTTTGGATGGGGTTTGTTAGGCCCAATAGATCTATCTTTAGGATTCGCGTCAATTAAGGTGTCTGTTCCCCAATTCTTAGATTACCGGAGTTAATAAAAAGGGGCATATTCGATTTCGATAATTCAACCATAGAATGTAGTTTCACGTACTTGTGTCTATTTTGTAAATCATTTATAAAACCTGCATGTATTCTCATCCCAAAAATATTAGATTTTAAAAGTGGGACTATAACTCACTTTCATAGATTTTTACTTCGTCGAAAAGTAAGACTTGGCCACTGGTTGATTCACGAACCTATAACAATATATACATATATATCAAAGTATGTTCAAAATATATTTACAACACTTTAAATATATTTTGATGTTTTAAGTTTATTAAGTCAGCTGTCCTCGTTAGTAACCTACAACTAGTTGTCTACAGTTAGATGTACAGAAATAAATCGATAAATATTATCTTGAATCAATCCACGACCCAGTATATACGTATCTCAGTATTGATCACAACTCAAACTATATATATTTTGGAATCAACCTCAACCCTGTATAGCTAACTCCAACATTCACATATAGAGTGTCTATGGTTGTTCCGAAATATATATAGATGTGTCGACATGATAGGTCGAAACATTGTATACGTGTCTATGGTATCTCAAGATTACATAATATACAATACAAGTTGATTAAGTTATGGTTGGAATAGATTTGTTACCAATTTTCACGTAGCTAAAATGAGAAAAATTATCCAATCTTGTTTTACCCATAACTTCTTCATTTTAAATCCGTTTTGAGTGAATCAAATTGCTATGGTTTCATATTGAACTCTATTTTATGAATCTAAACAGAAAAAGTATAGGTTTATAGTCAGAAAAATAAGTTACAAGTCGTTTTTGTAAAGGTAGTCATTTCAGTCGAAAGAACGACGTCTAGATGACCATTTTAGAAAACATACTTCCACTTTGAGTTTAACCATAACTTTTGGATATAGTTTCATGTTCATAATAAAAATCATTTTCCCAGAATAACAACTTTTAAATCAAAGTTTATCAAGTTTTTAATTAACTAACCCAAAACAGCCCGCGGTGTTACTACGACGGCGTAAATCCGGTTTTACGGTGTTTTTCGTGTTTCCAGGTTTTAAATCATTAAGTTAGCATATCATATAGATATAGAACATGTGTTTAGTTGATTTTAAAAGTCAAGTTAGAAGGATTAACTTTTGTTTGCGAACAAGTTTAGAATTAACTAAACTATGTTCTAGTGATTACAAGTTTAAACATTCGAATAAGATAGCTTTATATGTATGAATCGAATGATGTTATGAACATCATTACTACCTTAATTTCCTTGGATAAACCTACTGGAAAAGAGAAGAATGGATCTAGCTTCAACGGATCCTTGGATGGCTCGAAGTTCTTGAAGCAGAATCATGACACGAAAACAAGTTCAAGTAAGATCATCACTTGAAATAAGATTGTTATAGTTATAGTAACTGAACCAAAGTTTAAATATGATTATTACCTTGTATTAGAATGATAACCTACTGTAAGAAACAAATATTTCTTGAGGTTGGATGATCACCTTACAAGATTGGAAGTAAGCTAGCAAACTTGAAAGTATTCTTGATTTTATGTAACTAGAACTTGTAGAATATATGAAGAACACTTAGAACTTGAAGATAGAACTTGAGAGAGATCAATTAGATGAAGAAATTTGAAGAATGAAAGTGTTTGTAGGTGTTTTTGGTCGTTGGTGTATGGATTAGATATAAAGGATATGTAATTTTGTTTTCATGTAAATAAGTCATGAATGATTACTCATATTTTTGTAATTTTATGAGATATTTCATGCTAGTTTCCAAATGATGGTTCTCACATGTGTTAGGTGACTCACATGGGCTGCTAAGAGATGATAATTGGAGTGTATATACCAATAGTACATACATCTAAAAGCTGTGTATTGTACGAGTACGAATACGGGTGCATACGAGTAGAATTGTTGATGAAACTGAACGAGGATGTAATTGTAAGCATTTTTGTTAATTAGAAGTATTTTTATAAGGGTCTTGAAGTCTTTCAAAAGTGTATGAATATATATTAAAACACTACATGTATATACATTTTAACTGAGTCGTTAAGTCATCGTTAGTCGTTACATGTAAATGTTGTTTTGAAACCTTTAGGTTAACGATCTTGTTAAATGTTGTTAACCCAATGTTTATAATATCAAATGAGATTTTAAATTATTATATTATCATGATATTTTCATGTATGAATATCTCTTAATATGATATATATACATTAAATGTCATTACAACGATAATCGTTACATATATGTCTCGTTTAAAAATCATTAAGTTAGTAGTCTTGTTTTTACATATGTAGTTCATTGTTAATATACTTTATGATATGTTTACTTATCATAGTATCATGTTAACTATATATATATATATATATATATATATATATATATATATATATATATATATATATATATATATATATATATATATATATATATATATATATATATATATATATATATATATATATATATATATATATATATCCATATATATGTCATCATATAGTTTTTACAAGTTTTAACGTTCGTGAATCGCCAGTCAACTTGGGTGGTCAATTGTCTATATGAAACATATTTCAATTAATCAAGTCTTAACAAGTTTGATTGCTAACATGTTGGAAACATTTAATCATGTAAATATCAATCTCAATTAATATATATAAACATGGAAAAGTTCGGGTCACTACAGTACCTACCCGTTAATAAATTTCGTCCCGAAATTTTAAGCTGTTGAAGGTGTTGACGAATCTTTTGGAAATAGATGCGGGTATTTCTTCTTCATCTGATCTTCACGCTCCCAGGTGAATTCGGGTCCTCTACGAGCATTCCATCAAACCTTAACAATTGGTATCTTGTTTTGCTTAAGTCTTTTAACCTCACGATCCATTATTTCGACGGGTTCTTCGATGAATTGAAGTTTTTCGTTGATTTGGATTTCATCTAATGGAATAGTGAGATCTTCTTTAGCAAAACATTTCTTCAAATTCGAGACGTGGAAAGTGTTATGTACAGTCGCGAGTTGTTGAGGTAACTCAAGTCGGTAAGCTACTGGTCCGACACGATCAATAATCTTGAATGGTCCAATATACCTTGGATTTAATTTCCCTCGTTTACCAAATCGAACAACGCCTTTCCAAGGTGCAACTTTAAGCATGACCATCTCTCCAATTTCAAATTCTATATCTTTTCTTTTAATGTCAGCGTAGCTCTTTTGTCGACTTTGGGCGGTTTTCAACAGTTGTTGAATTTGGATGATCTTCTCGGTAGTTTCTTGTATAATCTCCGGACCTGTAATCTGTCTATCCCCCACTTCACTCCAACAAATCGGAGACCTGCACTTTCTACCATAAAGTGCTTCAAACGGCGCCATCTCAATGCTTGAATGGTAGCTGTTGTTGTAGGAAAATTCTGCTAACGGTAGATGTCGATCCCAACTGTTTCCGAAATCTATAACACTAGCTCGTAGCATGTCTTCAAGCGTTTTTATCGTCCTTTCGCTCTGCCCGTCAGTTTGTGGATGATAGGCAGTACTCATGTCTAGACGAGTTCCCAATGCTTGCTGTAATGTCTGCCAGAATCTTGAAATAAATCTGCCATCCCTATCAGAGATAATAGAGATTGGTATTCCATGTCTGGAGACGACTTCCTTCAAATACAGTCGTGCTAACTTCTCCATCTTGTCATCTTCTCTTATTGGCAGGAAGTGTGCTGACTTGGTGAGACGATCAACTATTACCCAAATAGTATCATAACCACTTGCAGTCCTTGGCAATTTAGTAATGAAATCCATGGTAATGTTTTCCCATTTCCATTCCGGGATTTCAGGTTGTTGTAGTAGACCTGATGGTTTCTGATGTTCAGCTTTGACCTTAGAACACGTCAAACATTCTCCTACATATTTAGCAATATCGGCTTTCATACCTGGCCACTAAAAATGTTTCTTAAGATCCTTGTACATCTTCCTCGTTCCAGGATGTATTGAGTAACTGGTTTTATGAGCTTCTCTAAGTACCATTTCTCTCATATCTCCAAATTTTGGTACCCAAATTCTTTCAGCACTATACCGGGTTCCGTCTTCCCGAATATTAAGATGCTTCTCCGATCCTTTGGGTATTTCATCCTTTAAATTTCCCTCTTTTAAAACTCCTTGTTGCGCCTCCTTTATTTGAGTAGTAAGGTTATTGTGAATCATTATATTCATAGATTTTACTCGAGTGGGTTCTCTGTCCTTCCTGCTCAAGGCGTCGGCTACCACATTTGCCTTCCCCGGGTGGTAACGAATCTCAAAGTCGTAATCATTCAACAATTCAATCCACCTACGCTGCCTCATATTCAGTTGTTTCTGATTAAATATGTGTTGAAGACTTTTGTGGTCGGTATATATAATACTTTTGACCCCATATAAGTAGTGCCTCCAAGTCTTTAATGAAAAAACAACCGCGTCTAATTCAAAATAATGCGTCGTATAATTTTGCTCGTGAATCTTCAATTGTCTAGACGCATAAGCAATCACCTTCGTTCGTTGCATTAATACACAACCGAGACCTAGCTTTGATGCGTCACAATAAATCACAAAATCATCATTCCCTTCAGGCAATGACAATATAGGTTCCGTAGTTAGCTTTTTCTTCAATAACTGGAACAATTTCTCTTGTTCATCCTTCCATTCAAATTTCTTCCCTTTATGCGTTAATGCAGTCAAGGGTTTTGCTATTCTGGAAAAGTCTTGGATGAACCTTCTGTAGTAACCAGCTAGTCCTAAAAACTGGCGTATGTGTTTCGGAGTTTTCGGGGTTTCCCACTTTTTAACGGTTTCGATCTTTGCCGGGTGTACCTGGATACCTTCTTTGTTCACTATGTAACCGAGGAATTGAACTTCTTCCAACCAAAATGCACACTTTGAAAACTTAGCGTACAATTCTTTCTTCCTCAATACTTTTAACACCTTTCTCAAATGTTCACCGTGTTCTTGGTCATTCTTTGAGTAAATAAGTATGTCATCAATGAAAACAATGACAAACTTGTCAAGGTATGGTCCACACACTCGGTTCATAAGGTCCATGAACACAGCTGGTGCATTAGTTAAACCAAACGGCATGACCATAAACTCGTAATGACCGTAACGTGTTCTGAAAGCAGTCTTTGGAATATCATCTTCTTTCACCCGCATTTGATGATACCCGGAACGTAAGTCAATCTTTGAATAAACAGACGAGCCTTGTAGTTGATCAAATAAGTCGTCGATTCTCGGTAGTGGGTAGCGGTTCTTAATGGTAAGTTTGTTCAACTCTCGGTAGTCGATACACAACCTGAATGTACCATCTTTCTTCTTGACAAACAAAACAGGAGCTCCCCACGGTGATGTGCTTGGTCGAATGAAACCACGCTCTAAAAGTTCTTGTAATTGGCTTTGCAGTTCTTTCATCTCGCTGGGTGCGAGTCTGTAAGGAGCACGAGCTATTGGTGCAGCTCCTGGAACAAGATCTATTTGAAATTCAACGGATCGATGTGGGGGTAATCCCGGTAATTCTTTCGGAAATACATCGGGAAATTCTTTTGCGACGGGAACATCATTGATGCTCTTTTCTTCAGTTTGTACTTTCTCGACGTGTGCTAGAACAGCATAGCAACCTTTTCTTATTAGTTTTTGTGCCTTCAGGTTACTAATAAGATTTAACTTTGCATTGCTCTTTTCTCCGTACACCATTAAAGGTTTTCCTTTTTCTCGTATAATGCGAATTGCATTTTTGTAACAAACGATCTCTGCTTTCACTTCTCTCAACCAGTCCATACTGATTATCACATCAAAACTCCCTAACTCTACTGGTATCAAGTCAATCTTAAATGTTTCGCTAACCAGTTTAATTTCTTGATTCCGACATATATTATCTGCTGAAATTAATTTACCATTTGCTAATTCGAGTAAAAATTTACTATCCAAAGGCGTCAATGGGCAACTTAATTTAGCACAAAAATCTCTACTCATATAGCTTCTATCCGCACCCGAATCAAATAAAACGTAAGCAGATTTATTGTCAATAAGAAACGTACCCGTAACAAGCTCCGGGTCTTCCTGTGCCTCTGCCGCATTAATATTGAAAACTCTTCCGCGGCCTTGTCCATTCGTGTTCTCCTGGTTCGGGCAATTTCTAATAATGTGGCCCGGTTTTCCACATTTATAACAAACTACATTGGCATAACTTGCTCCGACACTACTTGCTCCACCATTACTCGTTCCGACACCATTTGTTCCTTTCGTTCTGTTAACCCCTGGTCCGTAGACCTCACACTTTGCCGCGCTATGACCATTTCTTTTACACTTGTTGCAAAATTTGGTGCAGAACCCCGAGTGATACTTTTCACACCTTTGGCATAGCTGCTTCTGATTGTTGTTGTTGTTGCGATTGTTATTGTTGTTGGGATGATTGTTGTAGTTGTTGTTGTTGTTGTTGTTGGGCCGTTTGTTGTAGTTGCGATTGATGTTGCGATTGTTGGGATAATTGTTGCGATTATTATTGTAATTGCTGTTGTTGTTGTATTGGTGATTCTTATCACCGTTTTCCTCCCACTTTCTTTTGACTTGCTTCACATTGGCCTCTTCAGCCATCTGTTCTTTAATTCTTTCCTCAATATGGTTCACTAGTTTGTGAGCCATTCTACATGCCTGTTGTATGGAGGCGGGCTCGTGTGAACTTATATCTTCTTGGATTCTTTCCGGTAATCCTTTCACAAACGCGTCGATCTTCTCTTCCTCATCTTCGAATGCTCCGGGACACAATAGGCACCATTCTGTGAATCGTCTTTCGTACGTGGTAGTATCAAATCCTTGGGTTCGTAACCCTCTAAGTTCTGTCTTAAGCTTATTGACCTCGGTTCTGGGACGGTACATCTCGTTCATCAAGTGCTTGAATGCTGACCACGGTAGTGCGTACGCATCGTCTTGTCCCACTTGCTCTAGATAGGTATTCCACCATGTTAACGCAGAACCTGTGAAGGTATGTGTAGCGTACTTCACTTTGTCCTCTTCAGGACACTTACTTATGGCAAACACCGATTCGACCTTCTCGGTCCACCATTTCAATCCGATCGGTCCTTCAGTTCCATCAAATTCCAAAGGTTTGCAGGCAGTGAATTCTTTGTAGGTGCATCCTACACGATTTCCTGTACTACTAGATCCAAGGTTATTGTTGGTATGTAGCGCAGCCTGTACTGCGGCTATGTTTGAAGCTAGAAAAGTACGGAATTCCTCTTCATTCATATTCACGGTGTGTCGAGTAGTCGGTGCCATTTCTTTCAAAATAGTCAAATGGAACAAGTTAATCATACAGAATATTAAGAGTAGTTAATAGTATTTCGTAGCATAATATGAACTCATTTATAAAAGCTTATTCTTCATATTAGCGTTTTATAAGTTTAAATTCAGGTAGTACCTACCCGTTAAGTTCATACTTAGTAGCTAATATACAATTCAACTACTACAATTCTATATGAAAAACTGATTATAATAATATTTCGCGTTCAAACTTTTATACAATATTTTACAAACTTACAATACCGCTTATTTTACATAAAGCATGAAATATAGCACACAATAACTTTGATACAAGATAGTTGTGAAGATAATTCTAGCTAGTACACAAGTCGTTCAGCAAAGGCAATAAAGACACGTAATTCATACGTCCAGAAACAAGTCGTGCATTCTGGTTTTACTAGGATTACTTCCCATCCTTGGTCTTGTGGAACATAACCGTTATGGCCGTTGATAAGACAGCGTGTTGTAACGTCGTCAAAGGGACGAGGGTTACGTAATGTCCAACTGTCCCGTAACAATCTAAAAATCTCATTTCTTACCCCAACTACCGACTCCGTCACTTGTGGGAACGTTTTGTTTAATAGTTGTAGCCCGATGTTCTTGTTCTCACTTTGGTGAGAAGCGAACATTACTAATCCATAAGCATAACATGCTTCTTTATGTTGTATGTTAGCCGCTTTTTCTAAATCACGAAGTCCAATATTCGGATATATTGAGTCAAAATAATTTCTTAACCCATTGCGTAAAATAGCATTTGGGTTCCCCACAATATATGCGTCAAAGTAAACACATCGTAACTTATGGATTTCCCAATGTGATATCCCCCATCGTTCGAACGAAAGCCTTTTATAAACCAAGGCATTCTTGGAACGTTCTTCGAATGTCTTACAAACTGATCTTGCCTTAAATAGTTGTGCCGAAGAATTCTGACCGACTCTAGACAAGATTTCATCAATCATGTCTCCGGGTAGGTCTCTTAAAATATTGGGTTTTCTATCCATTTTGTGTTTTTATACTGTAAAATAGACAAGAGTTAGATTCATAAAAAAAATACTTATTAATACAAGCAATTTTTACATATATCATAAAGCATAAGCACACTATATTACATATATTACACCACACAAATACAACTATCTTATTCCGACTCGCTTGTTTCTTCTTCTTCGGTTTTGGTTCGTTTTGCCTAGTTTCTAGGGATATATGATGTTCCCCTAATACGAGCCGTCGTTTTCCACATTGGTTTAGAAAAACCTGGTGGTTTAGAAGTTCCCGGGTCATTTTTACAACTTAAGGACTTCGGGGGTTGACGATACATATAAAGTTCATCGAGGTTGGAATTAGATTTCTCTATTTTTATGCCCTTTCCCTTATTATTTTCTTTTGCCTTTTTAAATTCAGTTGGGGTAATTTCTATAACATCATCGGAATTCTCGTCGGAATCCGATTCATCGGAGAATTGGTAATCCTCCCAATATTTTTCTTCCTTGGCGGAAACACCATTGACCATAATTAACCTTGGTCGGTTGATTGAGGATTTTGTTTTACTTAACCATTTTATTATTTCCCCCACCGGTTCTATTTCTTCATCCGGTTCCGATTCTTCTTCCGGTTCCGATTCTTCTTCCGGTTCCGACTCTTCTTCCAGTTCCTCTTCGGGAACTTGTGAATCAGTCCACGAATCATTCCAATTTACATTTGACTCTTCATTATTATTAGGTGAGTCAATGGGACTTGTTCTAGAGGTAGACATCTATCACATAATATCAAACGCGTTAAGAGATTAATATATCACATAATATTCACATGTTAAAAATATATAGTCGAAGTCCAGACTCACTAATGCATCCTAACAAACTCGATAAGACACACTAATGCAAAATTCTGGTTCTCTAAGACCAACGCTCAGATACCAATGAAATGTCCCGTTCTTATTGATTAAAAACGTTCCATATTAGTTGATTTCGTTGCGAGGTTTTGACCTCTATATGAGACATTTTTCAAAGACTGCATTCATTTTAAAATAAACCATAACCTTTATTTCATCAATAAAGGTTTAAAAAGCTTTACGTAGATTATCAAATAATGATAATCTAAAATATCCTGTTTACACACGACCATTACATAATGGTTTACAATACAAATATGTTACAACAAAATAAGTTTCTTGAATGCAGTTTTTACACAATATCATACAAGCATGGACTCCAAATCTCGTCCTTATTTAAGTATGCGACAGCGGAAGCTCTTAATAATCACCTGAGAATAAACATGCTTAAAACGTCAGCAAAAATGTTGGTGAGATATAGGTTTAACCTATATATATCAAATCATAATAATAGACCACAAGATTTCATATTTCAATACACATCCCATACATAGAGATAAAAATCATTCATATGGTGAACACCTAGTAACCGACATTAACAAGATGCATATATAAGAATATCCCCATCATTCCGGGACACCCTTCGGATATGATATAAATTTCGAAGTACTAAAGCATCCGGTACTTTGGATGGGGTTTGTTAGGCCCAATAGATCTATCTTTAGGATTCGCGTTCCATATTAATTGATTTCGTTGCGAGGTTTTGACCTATATATGAGATGTTTTTCAAAGACTGCATTCATTTTAAAACAAACCATAACCTTTATTTCATCAATAAAGGTTTAAAAAGCTTTACGTAGATTATCAAATAATGATAATCTAAAATATCCTGTTTACACACGACCATTACATAATGGTTTACAATACAAATATGTTACAACAAAATAAGTTTCTTGAATGCAGTTTTTACACAATATCATACAAGCATGGACTCCAAATCTCGTCCTTATTTAAGTATGCGACAGCGGAAGCTCTTAATAATCACCTGAGAATAAACATGCTTAAAACGTCAACAAAAATGTTGGTGAGTTATAGGTTTAACCTATATATATCAAATCATAATAATAGACCACAAGATTTCATATTTCAATACACATCCCATACATAGAGATAAAAATCATTCATATGGTGAACACCTGGTAACCGACATTAACAAGATGCATATATAAGAATATCCCCATCATTCTGGGACACCCTTCGGATATGATATAAATTTCGAAGTACTAAAGCATCCGGTACTTTGGATGGGGTTTGTTAGGCCCAATAGATCTATCTTTAGGATTCGCGTCAATTAAGGTGTCTGTTCCCTAATTCTTAGATTACCAGACTTAATAAAAAGGGGCATATTCGATTTTGATAATTCAACCATAGAATGTAGTTTCACGTACTTGTGTCTATTTTGTAAATCATTTATAAAACCTGCATGTATTCTCATCCCAAAAATATTAGATTTTAAAAGTGGGACTATAACTCACTTTCACAGATTTTTACTTTGTCGGAAAGTAAGACTTGGCCACTGGTTGATTCACGAACCTATAACAATATATACATATATATCAAAGTATGTTCAAAATATATTTACAACACTTTTAATATATTTTGATGTTTTAAGTTTATTAAGTCAGCTGTCCTCGTTAGTAACCTACAACTAGTTGTCCACAGTTAGATGTACAGAAATAAATCGATAAATATTATCTTGAATCAATCCACGACCCAGTGTATACGTATCTCAGTATTGATCACAACTCAAACTATATATATTTTGGAATCAACCTCAACCCTGTATAGCTAACTCCAACATTCACATATAGAGTGTCTATGGTTGTTCCGAAATATATATAGATGTGTCGACATGATAGGTAGAAACATTGTATACGTGTCTATGGTATCTCAAGATTACATAATATACAATACAAGTTGATTAAGTTATGGTTGGAATAGATTTGTTACCAATTTTCACGTAGCTAAAATGAGAAAAATTATCCAATCTTGTTTTACCCATAACTTTTTCATTTTAAATCCGTTTTGAGTGAATCAAATTGCTATGGTTTCATATTGAACTCTATTTTATGAATCTAAATAGAAAAAGTATAGGTTTATAGTCGGAAAAATAAGTTATAAGTCGTTTTTGTAAAGGTAGTCATTTCAGTCGAAAGAACGACGTCTAGATGACCATTTTAGAAAACATACTTCCACTTTGAGTTTAACCATAATTTTTGGATATAGTTTCATGTTCATAATAAAAATCATTTTCCCAGAATAACAACTTTTAAATCAAAGTTTATCATAGTTTTTAATTAACTAACCCAAAACAGCCCGCGGTGTTACTACGACAGCGTAAATCCGGTTTTACGGTGTTTTTCGTGTTTCCAGGTTTTAAATCATTAAGTTAGCATATCATATAGATATAGAACATGTGTTTAGTTGATTTTAAAAGTCAAGTTAGAAGGATTAACTTTTGTTTGCGAACAAGTTTAGAATTAACTAAACTATGTTCTAGTGATTACAAGTTTAAACCTTCGAATAAGATAGCTTTATATGTATGAATCGAATGATGTTATGAACATCATTACTACCTTAAGTTCCTTGGATAAACCTACTGGAAAAGAGAAGAATGGGTCTAGCTTCAACGGATCCTTGGATGGCTCGAAGTTGTTGAAGCAGAATCATGACACGAAAACAAGTTCAAGTAAGATCATCACTTGAAATAAGATTGTTATAGTTATAGAAATTGAACCAAAGTTTGAATATGATTATTACCTTGTATTAGAATGATAACCTACTGTAAGAAACAAATATTTCTTGAGGTTGGATGATCACCTTACAAGATTGGAAGTGAGCTAGCAAACTTGAAAGTATTCTTGATTTTATGTAACTAGAACTTGTAGAATATATGAAGAACACTTAGAACTTGAAGATAGAACTTGAGAGAGATCAATTAGATGAAGAAAATTGAAGAATGAAAGTGTTTGTAGGTGTTTTTGGTCGTTGGTGTATGGATTAGATATAAAGGATATGTAATTTTGTTTTCATGTAAATAAGTCATGAATGATTACTCATATTTTTGTAATTTTATGAGATATTTCGTGCTAGTTTCCAAATGATGGTTCTTACATGTGTTAGGTGACTCACATGGGCTGCTAAGAGCTAATAATTGGAGTGTATATACCAATAGTACATACATCTAAAAGCTGTGTATTGTACGAGTACGAATACGGGTGCATACGAGTAGAATTGTTGATGAAACTGAACGAGGATGTAATTGTAAGCATTTTTGTTAAGTAGAAGTATTTTTATAAGTATCTTGAAGTCTTTCAAAAGTGTATGAATACATATTAAAACACTACATGTATATACATTTTAACTGAGTTGTTAAGTCATCGTTAGTCGTTACATGTAAATGTTGTTTTGAAACCTTTAGGTTAACGATCTTGTTAAATGTTGTTAACCCAATGTTTATAATATCAAATGAGATTTTAAATTATTATATTATCATGATATTATCATGTATGAATATCTCTTAATATGATATATATACATTAAATGTCTTTACAACGATAATCGTTACATATATGTCTCGTTTAAAAATCATTAAGTTAGTAGTCTTGTTTTTACATATGTAGTTCATTGTTAATATACTTTATGATATGTTTACTTATCATAGTATCATGTTAACTATATATATATATATATCCATATATATGTCATCATATAGTTTTTACAAGTTTTAACGTTCGTGAATCACCGGTCAACTTGGGTGGTCAATTGTCTATATGAAACATATTTCAATTAATCAAGTCTTAACAAGTTTGATTGCTTAACATGTTGGAAACATTTAATCATGTAAATATCAATCTCAATTTATATATATAAACATGGAAAAGTTCGGGTCACAACATAATGGTCCAGAATTCACAGATATGAATTTCAGAATGAACATTGTTAATGTTCTAGGAAGGAAATTGTGATGGCACGATCTTGACTTGTCAAATTACTAGAATACCTTGGAAAAGGCCGAATCATTAAGAAATATTTTCTAGATATTTTAGAGGTTAAATAGGATACAAGAGTCGTATAACATGGCACATGATGATGTTATGATCTGTGAATCATCACGTTCCATTTAGAAACTTAGCATAACTTACTTAATATAATCACATTGATCAAGTGTCATTATATTATACTAATTCATGCTTCAGTTCCCAACACTACTTCAAAATATTCCTATTTTAAACTTGAATGTTTCAGAATTTAGAAACTAAAATAGTTTCTTTTATGATGTAATACAGATAGCGCGAAGAGGTAAATGATTTCAAATAAGAAAAATTAAGAAAATATCTTCAGAAATATGGAGGATATTTATAATGAAAGATATGATGATATTTTAGAATTTCTAATATCAAAGGATGATGAAGAATATTGTCCGCAGGGGTTTAGAGTCAGGAGCAAGGTATTCGTTAATGACTTCAGCAGGTACTGAAACATTTGGATCCTTTAAAGTCAGGTTCAGTCTTTGTAATTTGTCCACAGCCTCCTTCCTACTTTGCTCAATCCGTTTTCCAGTTCCAAAACTTCTCTTTTTCTGCGCTTTGCCAGCACACTTCATCATTATCATCCAACTTTTACCGTTTAAAGTCGTTTATAGTTTTTGCTGCTTCATCAGCATTTTTTCCATTTTCGGAGAACCTATTCGTAGTTCGGAGTGTTTTTCAGAAACTTCACATTCAAATTAAGTCCAGAAGATAGACGTTATATATACACATATAACTGTTGGCGTAGACATGCTACGAGATTTCAAAATACTGATTGCTAACTCCCAATGATTCGTATGGAAATTCTCATTACAAGATGTGAATGCGTAAATGATGGTTGTTTTTGAAGGGTTGGAACACAGATTGTAATCGTTAACATACATTTGATATTCTAACATAGTTTTGAAGTTAAAATATAGCTTGTGAAAGATGTAAGGATCTAAGAGTAATGATTTTGGTCATATCTCAAGTTGAATTTTGAGATTTCAAAATCAGAATATGTAATTAAATTTTGAATGAGTATGGTTGTTTTGATTTCTATAAAAGAATGTATATTGTTGTGAAAGTAGGGAGTATAATGGATGATTTGCTGAATCAGAATCGAAGAATGTAACATATTAATTGTGAATTTATATATCTCTCGGGTATTACCTACCCGTTAAAAAAAAATTTCACAATTAATATTTTGTACAAAAGAATTTTATTACAGTCTTTATGAAAATATATATATGTATATTTTCTTCAGATGTAACATAGATTTAATGAGTCAGTGTTAAATTAAACTCATTTGATCTACGGTTGAAACTAGAATTGAATATTCCCTAAAGGCATTAAAAAGTACATAAATTTTACCTAGTATTTCTTTAATGACATTGAAATTATGAATCAATACTTCGTTATTTGTTGATGTATGATGTTCGGTTCGAGGAATTCTTGTGAATTTCGCAAAGTACGAATGATGTTATCTGAAAAGTTTCGGGTACATCGATGATGAAAGTGTAAAATCAGATATATACTTGATTTATTATGAATTGGAATTTGTTGAATTGCGACAGAGATTGTAGTTAACGCTGGTTAAGTTGCGGCCGAAGGACGTACATTATTGCATATTTGTAATATGAATTAAGCGAATAGTTAAGATTCAAACACAATATCAATGGTGCGTATGACGTTGATGCTCGTGGGATAGATTGTGAAGTTGAGGTTTACGACGCGGTTGTGGTTAGAGGTGGTAATGGTACTGTTGGCGTTGATGATGATGGTACTGGTTATGCTGCTGATGCTGCTGCTGGTGTTTGTAATCTCTACACCATATTCTCCAAAGCCACTACCCGAGCGCGAAGCTCGTTGACTTCTTCTATTACACCAGGATGATTGTCGGTTCGGACGAACGGATAAATAAAATCTAAAATTTGATGTAATATATAATCGTGATGAGATACTCTGGAAATGAGCGAGAAAATGGTGTTTCGGACAGGTTCGCCGATAAGTGCTTCAGGTTCTTCGTCAAGAGGGCAATGTGGTAGATGGAAGGGATCACCTTCTTCTTGTCTCCAATGATTGAGGTGAAATGTCCCGTTCTTATTGATTAAAAACGTTCCATATTAATTGATTTCGTTGCGAGGTTTTGACCTCTATATGAGACGTTTTTCAAAGACTGCATTCATTTTTAAACAAACCATAACCTTTATTTCATCAATAAAGGTTTAAAAAGCTTTACGTAGATTATCAAATAATGATAATCTAAAATATCCTGTTTACACACGACCATTACATAATGGTTTACAATACAAATATGTTACAACAAAATAAGTTTCTTGAATGCAGTTTTTACACAATATCATACAAGCATGGACTCCAAATCTTGTCCTTATTTAAGTATACGACAGCGGAAGCTCTTAATAATCACCTGAGAATAAACATGCTTAAAACGTCAACAAAAATGTTGGTGAGTTATAGGTTTAACCTATATATATCAAATCGTAACAATAGACCACAAGATTTCATATTTCAATACACATCCCATACATAGAGATAAAAATCATTCATATGGTGAACACCTGGTAACCGACAATAACAAGATGCATATATAAGAATATCCCCATCATTCCGGGACACCCTTCGGATATGATATAAATTTCGAAGTACTAAAGCATCCGGTACTTTGGATGGGGTTTGTTAGGCCCAATAGATCTATCTTTAGGATTCGCGTCAATTAGGGTGTCTGTTCCCTAATTCTTAGATTACCAGACTTAATAAAAAGGGGCATATTCGATTTCGATAATTCAACCATAGAATGTAGTTTCACGTACTTGTGTCTATTTTGTAAATCATTTATAAAACCTGCATGTATTCTCATCCCAAAAATATTAGATTTTAAAAGTGGGACTATAACTCACTTTCACAGATTTTTACTTCGTCGGGAAGTAAGACTTGGCCACTGGTTGATTCACGAACCTATAACAATATATACATATATATCAAAGTATGTTCAAAATATATTTACAACACTTTTAATATATTTTGATGTTTTTAGTTTATTAAGTCAGCTGTCCTCGTTAGTAACCTACAACTAGTTGTCCACAGTTAGATGTACAGAAATAAATCGATAAATATTATCTTGAATCAATCCACGACCCAGTGTATACGTATCTCAGTATTGATCACAACTCAAACTATATATATTTTGGAATCAACCTCAACCCTGTATAGCTAACTCCAACATTCACATATAGAGTGTCTATGGTTGTTCCGAAATATATATAGATGTGTCGACATGATAGGTCGAAACATTGTATACGTGTCTATGGTATCTCAAGATTACATAATATATAATACAAGTTGATTAAGTTATGGTTGGAATAGATTTGTTACCAATTTTCACGTAGCTAAAATGAGAAAAATTATCCAATCTTGTTTTACCCATAACTTCTTCATTTTAAATCCGTTTTGAGTGAATCAAATTGCTATGGTTTCATATTGAACTCTATTTTATGAATCTAAACAAAAAAAAGTATAGGTTTCTAGTCGGAAAAATAAGTTACAAGTCGTTTTTGTAAAGGTAGTCATTTCAGTCGAAAGAACGACGTCTAGATGACCATTTTAGAAAACATACTTCCACTTTGAGTTTAACCATAATTTTTGGATATAGTTTCATGTTCATAATAAAAATCATTTTCTCAGAATAACAACTTTTAAATCAAAGTTTATCATAGTTTTTAATTAACTAACCCAAAACAGCCCGCGGTGTTACTACGACGGCGTAAATCCGGTTTTACGGTGTTTTTCGTGTTTCCAGGTTTTAAATCATTAAGTTAGCATATCATATAGATATAGAACATGTGTTTAGTTGATTTTAAAAGTCAAGTTAGAAGGATTAACTTTTGTTTGCGAACAAGTTTAGAATTAACTAAACTATGTTCTAGTGATTACAAGTTTAAACCTTCGAATAAGATAGCTTTATATGTATGAATCGAATGATGTTATGAACATCATTACTACCTTAAGTTCCTTGGATGAACCTACTGGAAAAGAGAAAAATGGATCTAGCTTCAATGGATCCTTGGATGGCTCAAAGTTCTTGAAGCAAAATCATGACACGAAAACAAGTTCAAGTAAGATCATCACTTGAAATAAGATTGTTATAGTTATAGAAATTGAACCAAAGTTTAAATATGATTATTACCTTGTATTAGAATGATAACCTACTGTAAGAAACAAAGATTTCTTGAGGTTGGATGATCACCTTACAAGATTGGAAGTGAGCTAGCAAACTTGAAAGTATTCTTGATTTTATGAAACTAGAACTTTTGGAATTTATGAAGAACACTTAGAACTTGAAGATAGAACTTGAGAGAGTTCAATTAGATGAAGAAAATTGAAGAATTAAAGTGTTTGTAGGTGTTTTTGGTCGTTGGTGTATGGATTAGATATAAAGGATATGTAATTTTGTTTTCATGTAAATAAGTCATGAATGATTACTCATATTTTTGTAATCTTATGAGATATTTCATGCTAGTTGCCAAATGATGGTTCCCACATGTGTTAGGTGACTCACATGGGCTGCTAAGAGCTGATCATTGGAGTGTATATACCAATAGTACATACATCTAAAAGCTGTGTATTGTACGAGTACGAATACGGGTGCATACGAGTAGAATTGTTGATGAAACTGAACGAGAATGTAATTGTAAGCATTTTTGTTAAGTAGAAGTATTTTGATAAGTGTATTGAAGTCTTTCAAAAGTGTATAAATACATATTAAAACACTACATGTATATACATTTTAACTGAGTCGTTAAGTCATCGTTAGTCGTTACATGTAAATGTTGTTTTGAAACCTTTAGGTTAACGATCTTGTTAAATGTTGTTAACCCAATGTTTATAATATCAAAAGAGATTTTAAATTATTATATTATCATGATATTATGATGTACGAATATCTCTTAATATGATATATATACATTAAATGTCGTTACAACGATAATCGTTACATATATGTCTCGTTTCAAAATCATTAAGTTAGTAGTCTTGTTTTTACATATGTAGTTCATTGTTAATATACTTAATGATATGTTTACATATCATAATATCATGTTAACTATATATATAACCATATATATGTCATCATATAGTTTTTACAAGTTTTAACGTTCGTGAATCACCGGTCAACTTGGGTGGTCAATTGTCTATATGAAACCTATTTCAATTAATCAAGTCTTAACAAGTTTGATTGCTTAACATGTTGGAAACATTTAATCACGTAAACATCAATCTCAATTAATATATATAAACATGGAAAAGTTCGGGTCACTACAGTACCTACCCGTTAAATAAATTTCGTCCCGAAATTTTAAGCTGTTGAAGGTGTTGACGAATCTTCTGGAAATAGATGCGGGTATTTCTTCTTCATCTGATCTTCACGCTCCCAGGTGAACTCGGGTCCTCTACGAGCATTCCATCGAACCTTAACAATTGGTATCTTATTTTGCTTAAGTCTTTTAACCTCACGATCCATTATTTCGACGGGTTCTTCGATGAATTGAAGTTTTTCGTTGATTTGGATTTCATCTAACGGAATAGTGAGATCTTCTTTAGCAAAACATTTCTTTAAATTCGAGACGTGGAAAGTGTTATGTACAGCCGCGAGTTGTTGAGGTAACTCAAGTCGGTAAGCTACTGGTCCGACACGATCAATAATCTTGAATGGTCCAATATACCTTGGATTTAATTTCCCTCGTTTACCAAATCGAACAACGCCTTTCCAAGGTGCAACTTTAAGCATGACCATCTCTCCAATTTCAAATTCTATATCTTTTCTTTTAATGTCAGCGTAGCTCTTTTGTCGACTTTGGGCGGTTTTCAACCGTTGTTGAATTTGGATGATCTTCTCGGTAGTTTCTTGTATAATCTCCGGACCCGTAATCTGTCTATCCCCCACTTCACTCCAACAAATCGGAGACCTGCACTTTCTACCATAAAGTGCTTCAAACGGCGCCATCTCAATGCTTGAATGGTAGCTGTTGTTGTAGGAAAATTTTGCTAACGGTAGATGTCGATCCCAACTGTTTCCGAAATCAATAACACATGCTCGTAGCATGTCTTCAAGCGTTTGTATCGTCCTTTCGCTCTGCCCATCAGTTTGTGGATGATAGGCAGTACTCATGTCTAGACGAGTTCCTAATGCTTGCTGTAATGTCTGCCAGAATCTTGAAATAAATCTGCCATCCCTATCAGAGATAATAGAGATTGGTATTCCATGTCTGGAGATGACTTCCTTCAAATACAGTCGTGCTAACTTCTCCATCTTGTCATCTTCTCTTATTGGCAGGAAGTGTGCTGATTTGGTGAGACGATCAACTATTACCCAAATAGTATCAAAACCACTTGCAGTCCTTGGCAATTTAGTGATGAAATCCATGGTAATGTTTTCCCATTTCCATTCTGGGATTTCGGGTTGTTGAAGTAGACCTGATGGTTTCTGATGCTCAGCTTTGACTTTAGAACACGTCAAACATTATCCTACGTATTTAGCAACATCGGCTTTCATATCCGGCCACCAAAAATGTTTCTTGAGATCCTTGTACATCTTCCCCGTTCCAGGATGTATTGAGTATCTGGTTTTATGAGCTTCTCTAAGTACCATTTCTCTCATATCTCCAAATTTTGGTACCCAAATCCTTTCAGCCCTATACCGGGTTCCGTCTTCCCGAATATTAAGATGCTTCTCCGATCCTTTGGGTATTTCATCCTTTAAATTTCCCTCTTTTAAAACTCCTTGTTGCGCCTCCTTTATTTGAGTAGTAAGGTTATTATGAATCATTATATTCATAGATTTTACTCGAATGGGTTCTCTGTCCTTCCTGCTCAAGGCATCGGCTACCACATTTGCCTTCCCCGGGTGGTAACGAATCTCAAAGTCGTAATCATTCAATAATTCAATCCACCTACGCTGCCTCATATTCAGTTGTTTCTGATTAAATATGTGTTGAAGACTTTTGTGGTCGGTATATATAATACTTTTGACCCCATATAAGTAGTGCCTCCAAGTCTTTAATGCAAAAACAACCGCGCCTAATTCCAAATCATGCGTCGTATAATTTTGTTCGTGAATCTTCAATTGTCTAGACGCATAAGCAATCACCTTCGTTCGTTGCATTAATACACAACCGAGACCTTGCTTTGATGCGTCACAATAAATCACAAAATCATCATTCCCTTCAGGCAATGACAATATAGGTGCCGTAGTTAGCTTTTTCTTCAATAACTGAAACGCTTTCTCTTGTTCATCATTCCATTCAAATTTCTTCCCTTTATGCGTTAATGCAGTCAAGGGTTTTGCTATTCTGGAAAAGTCTTGGATGAACCTTCTGTAGTAACCAGCTAGTCCTAAAAACTGGTGTATGTGTTTCGGAGTTTTCGGGGTTTCCCACTTTTCAACAGTTTCTATCTTTGCCGGATCCACCTTAATACCTTCTTTGTTCACTATGTGACCGAGGAATTGAACTTCTTCCAACCAAAATGCACACTTTGAAAACTTAGCGTACAATTCTTCCTTCCTCAATACTTCTAACACCTTTCTCAAATGTTCACAGTGTTCTTGGTCATTCTTTGAGTAAATAAGTATGTCATCAATGAAAACAATGACAAACTTGTCAAGGTATGGTCCACACACTCGGTTCATAAGGTCCATGAACACAGCTGGTGCATTAGTTAAACCAAACGGCATGACCATAAACTCGTAATGACCGTAACGTGTTCTGAAAGCAGTCTTTGGAATATCATCTTCTTTCACCCGCATTTGATGATACCCGGAACGTAAGTCAATCTTTGAATAAACAGACGAGCCTTGTAGTTGATCAAATAAGTCATCGATTCTCGGTAGTGGGTAGCGGTTCTTGATGGTAAGTTTGTTCAACTCTCGGTAGTCGATACACAACCTGAATGTACCATCTTTCTTCTTGACAAACAAAACAGGAGCTCCCCACGGTGATGTGCTTGGTCGAATGAAACCACGCTCTAAAAGTTCTTGTAATTGGCTTTGCAGTTCTTTCATCTCGCTGGGTGCGAGTCTGTAAGGAGCACGAGCTATTGGTGCAGCTCCTGGTACAAGATCTATTTGAAATTCAACGGATCGATGTGGGGGTAATCCCGGTAATTCTTTCGGAAATACATCGGGAAATTCTTTTGCAATGGGAACATCATTGATGCTCTTTTCTTCAGTTTGTACTTTCTCGACGTGTGCTAGAACAGCATAGCAACCTTTTCTTATTAGTTTTTGTGCCTTCAAATTACTAATAAGATGTAGCTTCGTGTTGCCCTTTTCTCCGTACACCATTAAGGGTTTTCCTTTTTCTCGTATAATGCGAATTGCATTTTTGTAACAAACGATCTCCGCTTTCACTTCTTTCAACCAGTCCATACCGATTATCACATCAAAACTCCCTAACTCTACTGGTATCAAATCAATCTTAAATGTTTCGCTAACCAGTTTAATTTCTCGATTCCGACATATATTATCTGCTGAAATTAATTTACCATTTGCTAATTCGAGTAAAAATTTACTATCCAAAGGCGTCAATGGACAACTTAATTTAGCACAAAAATCTCTACTCATATAGCTTCTATCCGTACCCGAATCAAATAAAACGTAAGCAGATTTATTGTCAATAAGAAACGTACCCGTAACAAGCTCCGGGTCTTCCTGTGCCTCTACCGCATTAATATTGAAAACTCTTCCACGGCCTTGTCCATTCGTGTTCTCCTGGTTCGGGCAATTTCTAATAATGTGGCCTGGTTTTCCACATTTATAACAAACTACATTGGCATAACTTGCTCCGACACTACTTGCTCCGCCATTACTCGTTCCGATACCATTTGTTCCTTTCGTTCTATTAACCCCTGGTCCGTAGACCTCACACTTCGCCGCGCTATGACCATTTCTTTTACACTTGTTGCAAAATTTGGTGCAGAACCCCGAGTGATTCTTTTCACACCTTTGGCATAGTTGCTTCTGATTGTTGTTGTTGTTGCGGTTATTATTGTTGTTGGGATGATTGTTGTAGTTGCTGTTGTTGTTGTTGTTGTTGTTGTTGTTGGGCCGTTTGTTGTAGTTGCGATTGATGTTGCGATTGTTGGGATAATTGTTGCGATTATTGTTGTAATTGCTGTTGTTGTTGTATTGGTGATTCTTATCACCGTTTTCCTCCCACTTTCTTTTGACTTGCTTCACACTGGCCTCTTCAGCAGTCTGTTCTTTAATTCTTTCTTCAATCTGGTTCACTAGTTTGTGAGCCATTCTACATGCCTGTTGTATGGAGGCGGGCTCGTGTGAACTTATATCTTCTTGGATTCTTTCCGGTAATCCTTTCACAAACGCGTCGATCTTCTCTTCCTCATCTTCGAATGCTCCCGGACACAATAGGCACAATTCTGTGAATCGTCTTTCGTACGTGGTAATATCAAATTCTTGGGTTCGTAACCCTCTAAGTTCTGTCTTGAGTTTATTGACCTCGGTTCTGGGACGGTACTTCTCGTTCATCAAGTGCTTGAATGCTGACCACGGTAGTGCGTACGCATCATCTTGTCCCACTTGCTCTAGATAGGTATTCCACCATGTTAACGCAGAACCTGTGAAGGTATGCGTAGCGTACTTCACTTTGTCCTCTTCAGTACACTTACTTATGGCAAACACCGATTCAACCTTCTCGGTCCACCGTTTCAATCCGATCGGTCCTTCGGTTCCATCAAATTCCAAAGGTTTGCAGGCAGTGAATTCTTTGTAGGTGCATCCTACACGATTTCCTGTACTGCTAGATCCAAGGTTATTGTTGGTATGTAGCGCAGCCTGTACTGCGGCTATGTTTGAAGCTAGAAAAGTACGGAATTCCTCTTCATTCATATTCACGGTGTGTCGAGTAGTCGGTGCCATTTCCTTCAAAATAGTTAAATGGAACAAGTTAATCATACAGAATATTAAGAGTAGTTAATAGTATTTCGTAGCATAATATGAACTCATTTATAAAAGCTTTTTCTTCATATTAGCGTTTTATAAGTTTAAATTCGGGTAGTACCTACCCATTAAGTTCATACTTAGTAGCTAATATACAATTCAACTACTACAATTCTATATGAAAAACTGATTATAATAATATTTCGCGTTCAAACTTTTATACAATATTTTACAAACTTACAATACCGCTTATTTTACATAAAGCATGAAATATAGCACACAATAACTTTGATACAAGATAGTTGTGAAGACAATTCTAGCTAGTACACAAGTCGTTCAGCAAAGGCAATAAAGACACGTAATTCATACGTCCAGAAACAAGTCATGCATTCTGGTTTTACTAGGACTACTTCCCATCCTTGGTCTTGTGCAACATAACCGTTATGGCCGTTGATAAGACAGCGTGTTGTAACGTCATCAAAGGGACGAGGGTTACGTAATGTCCAACAGTCCCGTAATAATCTAAAAACCTCATTTCTTACCCCAATTACCGACTCCGTCACTTGTGGAAACGTTTTGTTTAATAGTTGTAGCCCGATGTTCTTGTTCTCACTTTGGTGAGAAGCGAACATTACTAATCCGTAAGCATAACATGCTTCTTTATGTTGCATGTTAGCCGCTTTTTCTAAATCACAAAGTCCAATATTCGGATATATTGAGTCAAAATAATTTCTTAACCCGTTGCGTAAAATAGCATTTGGGTTCCCCGCAATATATGCGTCAAAGTAAACACATCGTAACTTATGGGTTTCCCAATGTGATATCCCCCATCTTTCAAACGAAAGTCTCTTATAAACCAAGACATTCTTGGAACGTTCTTCGAATGTCTTACAAACTGATCTCGCCTTAAATAGTTGTGCCGAAGAATTCTGGCCGACTCTAGACAAGATTTCATCAATCATGTCTCCGGGTAGGTCTCTTAAAATATTGGGTTGTCTATCCATTTTATGTTTTTAAACTGTAAAATAGACAAGAGTTAGATTCATAAAAAAATACTTATTAATACAAGCAATTTTTACATATATCATAAAACATAAGAACACTATATTCCATATATTACACCACACGAATACAACTATCTTATTCCGACTCGCTCGTTTCTTCTTCTTCGGTTTTGGTTCGTTTTGCCAAGTTTCTAGGGATATATGATGTTCCCCTAATACGAGCCGTCGTTGTCCACATTGGTTTAGAAAAACCTGGTGGTTTAGAGGTTCCCGGGTCATTGTTACAACTTAAGGACTTCGGGGGTTGACGATACATATAAAGTTCATCGGGGTTGGAATTAGATTTCTCTATTTTTATGCCCTTTCCCTTATTATTTTCTTTTGCCTTTTTAAATTCAGTTGGGGTAATTTCTATAACATCATCGGAATTCTCGTCGGAATCCGATTCATCGGAGAATTGGTAATCCTCCCAATATTTTGCTTCCTTGACGGAAACACCATTGACCATAATTAACTTTGGTCGGTTGGTTGAGGATTTTCTTTTACTTAACCGTTTTATTATTTCCCCCACCGGTTCTATTTCTTCATCCGGTTCCGATTCTTCTTCCGGTTCCGATTCTTCTTCCGGTTCCGACTCTTCTTCCGGTTCCTCTTCGGGAACTTGTGAATCAGTCCACAAATCATTCCAATTTACATTTGACTCTTCATTATTATTAGGTGAGTCAATGGGACTTGTTCTAGAGGTAGACATCTATCACATAATATCAAACACGTTAAGAGATTAATATATCACATAATATTCATATGTTAAAAATATATAGTTTCCAACAAAAATGTTAAGCAATCATTTTTAAAGAAAACACGGTCGAAGTCCAGACTCACTAATGCATCCTAACAAACTCGATAAGACACACTAATGCAAATTTTCTGGTTCTCTAAGACCAACGCTCTGATACCAACTGAAATGTCCCGTTCTTATTGATTAAAAACGTTCCATATTAATTGATTTCGTTGCGAGGTTTTGACCTCTATATGAGACGTTTTTCAAAGACTGCATTCATTTTTAAACAAACCATAACCTTTATTTCATCAATAAAGGTTTAAAAAGCTTTACGTAGATTATCAAATAATGATAATCTAAAATATCCTGTTTACACACGACCATTACATAATGGTTTACAATACAAATATGTTACAACAAAATAAGTTTCTTGAATGCAGTTTTTACACAATATCATACAAGCATGGACTCCAAATCTTGTCCTTATTTAAGTATACGACAGCGGAAGCTCTTAATAATCACCTGAGAATAAACATGCTTAAAACGTCAACAAAAATGTTGGTGAGTTATAGGTTTAACCTATATATATCAAATCGTAACAATAGACCACAAGATTTCATATTTCAATACACATCCCATACATAGAGATAAAAATCATTCATATGGTGAACACCTGGTAACCGACAATAACAAGATGCATATATAAGAATATCCCCATCATTCCGGGACACCCTTCGGATATGATATAAATTTCGAAGTACTAAAGCATCCGGTACTTTGGATGGGGTTTGTTAGGCCCAATAGATCTATCTTTAGGATTCGCGTCAATTAGGGTGTCTGTTCCCTAATTCTTAGATTACCAGACTTAATAAAAAGGGGCATATTCGATTTCGATAATTCAACCATAGAATGTAGTTTCACGTACTTGTGTCTATTTTGTAAATCATTTATAAAACCTGCATGTATTCTCATCCCAAAAATATTAGATTTTAAAAGTGGGACTATAACTCACTTTCACAGATTTTTACTTCGTCGGGAAGTAAGACTTGGCCACTGGTTGATTCACGAACCTATAACAATATATACATATATATCAAAGTATGTTCAAAATATATTTACAACACTTTTAATATATTTTGATGTTTTTAGTTTATTAAGTCAGCTGTCCTCGTTAGTAACCTACAACTAGTTGTCCACAGTTAGATGTACAGAAATAAATCGATAAATATTATCTTGAATCAATCCACGACCCAGTGTATACGTATCTCAGTATTGATCACAAATCAAACTATATATATTTTGGAATCAACCTCAACCCTGTATAGCTAACTCCAACATTCACATATAGAGTGTCTATGGTTGTTCCGAAATATATATAGATGTGTCGACATGATAGGTCGAAACATTGTATACGTGTCTATGGTATCTCAAGATTACATAATATATAATACAAGTTGATTAAGTTATGGTTGGAATAGATTTGTTACCAATTTTCACGTAGCTAAAATGAGAAAAATTATCCAATCTTGTTTTACCCATAACTTCTTCATTTTAAATCCGTTTTGAGTGAATCAAATTGCTATGGTTTCATATTGAACTCTATTTTATGAATCTAAACAAAAAAAGTATAGGTTTCTAGTCGGAAAAATAAGTTACAAGTCGTTTTTGTAAAGGTAGTCATTTCAGTCGAAAGAACGACGTCTAGATGACCATTTTAGAAAACATACTTCCACTTTGAGTTTAACCATAATTTTTGGATATAGTTTCATGTTCATAATAAAAATCATTTTCTCAGAATAACAACTTTTAAATCAAAGTTTATCATAGTTTTTAATTAACTAACCCAAAACAGCCCGCGGTGTTACTACGACGGCGTAAATCCGGTTTTACGGTGTTTTTCGTGTTTCCAGGTTTTAAATCATTAAGTTAGCATATCATATAGATATAGAACATGTGTTTAGTTGATTTTAAAAGTCAAGTTAGAAGGATTAACTTTTGTTTGCGAACAAGTTTAGAATTAACTAAACTATGTTCTAGTGATTACAAGTTTAAACCTTCGAATAAGATAGCTTTATATGTATGAATCGAATGATGTTATGAACATCATTACTACCTTAAGTTCCTTGGATGAACCTACTGGAAAAGAGAAAAATGGATCTAGCTTCAATGGATCCTTGGATGGCTCAAAGTTCTTGAAGCAAAATCATGACACGAAAACAAGTTCAAGTAAGATCATCACTTGAAATAAGATTGTTATAGTTATAGAAATTGAACCAAAGTTTGAATATGATTATTACCTTGTATTAGAATGATAACCTACTGTAAGAAACAAAGATTTCTTGAGGTTGGATGATCACCTTACAAGATTGGAAGTGAGCTAGCAAACTTGAAAGTATTCTTGATTTTATGAAACTAGAACTTTTGGAATTTATGAAGAACACTTAGAACTTGAAGATAGAACTTGAGAGAGTTCAATTAGATGAAGAAAATTGAAGAATGAAAGTGTTTGTAGGTGTTTTTGGTCGTTGGTGTATGGATTAGATATAAAGGATATGTAATTTTGTTTTCATGTAAATAAGTCATGAATGATTACTCATATTTTTGTAATCTTATGAGATATTTCATGCTAGTTGCCAAATGATGGTTCCCACATGTGTTAGGTGACTCACATGGGCTGCTAAGAGCTGATCATTGGAGTGTATATACCAATAGTACATACATCTAAAAGCTGTGTATTGTACGAGTACGAATACGGGTGCATACGAGTAGAATTGTTGATGAAACTGAACGAGAATGTAATTGTAAGCATTTTTGTTAAGTAGAAGTATTTTGATAAGTGTATTGAAGTCTTTCAAAAGTGTATAAATACATATTAAAACACTACATGTATATACATTTTAACTGAGTCGTTAAGTCATCGTTAGTCGTTACATGTAAATGTTGTTTTGAAACCTTTAGGTTAACGATCTTGTTAAATGTTGTTAACCCAATGTTTATAATATCAAAAGAGATTTTAAATTATTATATTATCATGATATTATGATGTACGAATATCTCTTAATATGATATATATACATTAAATGTCGTTACAACGATAATCGTTACATATATGTCTCGTTTCAAAATCATTAAGTTAGTAGTCTTGTTTTTACATATGTAGTTCATTGTTAATATACTTAATGATATGTTTACATATCATAATATCATGTTAACTATATATATAACCATATATATGTCATCATATAGTTTTTACAAGTTTTAACGTTCGTGAATCACCGGTCAACTTGGGTGGTCAATTGTCTATATGAAACCTATTTCAATTAATCAAGTCTTAACAAGTTTGATTGCTTAACATGTTGGAAACATTTAATCACGTAAACATCAATCTCAATTAATATATATAAACATGGAAAAGTTCGGGTCACTACATGAGGAGGCTACGAACCCATCCCCAATTCATCCAGAATAGGTGATGACTGATTGGTTGATCTATTCCGGTCACACTGCTTTCGGAGCTTGAATGGGATTCCATTTCGGAATCTGAGTGACTTGAACTGATGACGAATTCCATTTCATACGATTGGATAAAGGATTTTTTTTTTCGATATGAAATGATTTTGGCTAACGGATGGTATTCTAATTACATAGAATATATATATATATATATATATATATATATATATATATATATATATATATATATATATATATATATATATATATATATATATATTGATCAAAAGATTTCGTAGATTACGGAGGACTTTGTAGGATATGTCAGGCAAAGTTTAAAGTAACAGATACGATAAGATATGATTTAGCAGATATGCTAAGATATGAATTTTTGTCTATACACTATTCATGCAATCAATGCAGCAAGACGTGTCTTAGACTTAAAATGATAAGCAGGTAATTTCCTGAGGATGATAAGTAGTTAATTTTCGAAACAAAATGATAAGCAAAACTTTTGACATGCAGACACGGTCGAAGTCCAGACTCACTAATGCATCCTATCGACTTATCAGTTAGACACACTAATGCAGACCTGGTTCGCTAAGACCACCGCTCTGATACCATCTGAAAGGATCGGTTCATATACATTATAAACGATTCACAATAGTTGATTACATTGCGAGGTATTTGACCTCTATATGATACATTTTACAAACATTGCATTCTTTTTTAAAAGACAAACTTTTTTTACATCGAAAATTGACAGGCATGCATACCATTTCATAATATCC
Source organism: Rutidosis leptorrhynchoides (assembly GCF_046630445.1). Taxonomy (NCBI): domain Eukaryota; kingdom Viridiplantae; phylum Streptophyta; class Magnoliopsida; order Asterales; family Asteraceae; genus Rutidosis; species Rutidosis leptorrhynchoides. Next base: position 303,271,514 of record NC_092335.1, on the reverse strand, counting down.
ATTATCCCACTATAAATTGATTTAATAATAATCTTTGATGAACTCAATGACTCGAATGCAACGTTCTTCGAAATATGCTATGAAAGACTCCAAGTAATATCTTTAAAATGAGCAAATGCACAGCGGAAGATTTCTTTAACACCTGAGAATAAACATGCTTTAAAGTGTCAACCAAAAGGTTGGTGAGTTCATTAGTTTATCATAATCATTTATTTCCATCATTTTAATAGACCACAAGAATTTCATTTCCAGTTCTCATAAATATACGTCCCATGCATAGAGACAAAAATAATCATTCATATGGTGAACACCTGATAACCGACATTAACTAGATACATATAAGAATATCCCCTATCATTCCGGGATCCTCCTTCGGACATGATACAAATTTCGAAGTACTAAAGCATCCGGTACTTTGGATGGGGTTTGTTAGGCCCAATAGATCTATCTTTAGGATTCGCGTCAATTAGGGTGTCTGTTCCCTAATTCTTAGATTACCAGACTTTAATAAAAAGGGGCATATTCGATTTTGATAATTCAACCAAAGAATGTAGTTTCAATTACTTGTGTCTATTTCGTCAAACATTTATAAAAGCGCATGTATTCTCAGTCCCAAAAATATAAAGGGTAAAAAGGCAAACGAAACTCACCATACTGTATTTCGTAGTAAAAATACATATAACGACATTGAACAAGTGCAAGGTTGGCCTCGGATTCACGAACCTAAATTAATTATATATATTTATGTGTTGGTCAATATTTGTCTAACAAATTAGGTCAAATCATAGTGTACCACAATCCTAATGCTCGAGACTAATATGCAAAAGTCAACAAAAGTAAATTTGACTCAAAATAATTTCCAAAAATCTATACATGATTAATATATAGTTTAAATATTGTCGTTTTATATTTTTAAATATTTTTAAAAGATTTAATAGAGTAAATAATATAATTTATTTATTAATAAATAAAATTTTATATTAAATTTATATAATAAAATATACTTTTATATATATTAAGTAATAAAATTTATAGGGTTCATTTAATATCATAAAGATAATATGATAGGTATTATTAAAGTAAGTTATTACACGTAGTAAAATATGTTTGTATCACATATTTATTTGATAAAATAATATCTATAATGATAGTAAGTAAAAGTTGTATTATTTTGTAATAATAATTATTATTATAAAAATATCAATATTTATAATTACTAAGATGACATTATGATAAAACGATAATTCTAATTATGATAACTTTAATATTTACGATAATTTTTAATATTATCTTTAAAATAATAATTCTATTTAAAATAATAATAATAATGATATTTTATAGTAACAATGACATTTCTATTAAAATGATAATTTTTGTTAAAATGATAGTTTTAATACTAACGATACTTTTAATAATAATAGTAATGATAAAAATAATAAGAACGATAATTTTATCTAAATCAATATCTTATAATATTTTAATTTCATCATGATACTCTTACTCATTATTTCCTAATCGTTTCGTTTAATAGCTTTTAATCGTCTTTTATATCGTGTTAATAATAATGATAATAATAGTAATCAAAATAATTAGGTGTTACAAATATTTGTTTTAATTACACTAATATTAATAATGATAGTTACTATAACATTATTAACGATAATACTAATAATTATCTTAATGATAATATAGTAATAATAATAATAACAATAACAATAACCATTTTTAAATAATGATATACATATTAATAATGATAATAATAATAATAATAATACTAATAATAATAATAATAATAATAATAATAATAATAATAATAATAATAATAATAATAATAATACTAATAATAATAATAATAATAATAATAATAATAATAATAATTGGATAATAATAATAATACTAATTATAACTTTAACGATAATAACGATAGTAGTAATAAAAAAAAATTAACAATTTTTAATGATAAATCCCTTTATTGATAAAGATAATAATAATGATAATAATAAGATAAAACTAGAACGACGATAAAAACGATGATAATAATAATCATTTTTAATAAAAATATCGAAAATTCAATTGATTATAACTTCTAATCCGTTCATCGAAACCATTCGATATCTAAAGGAAAAGTTCTTAATTTTTCGCTAGCTTTCCAAGGACATGCATATCTTATACCTTATCTCAACCGTAAGTGTAACTAATTCAAGATTCAACCTAACCTGTCTAAGGGCAATATCAAAAGTACAAGCATGCATAATCCTAAATACTCGAGCACTAGTCAGGGATACACTATTAGTATGTAAAAGTTAAATTATGAGTACTCACGTATCAATATTGAGATTCAATATTGCAGGAAAGGTACGTAGACGCAACGGAAATGATAAACACTATATTGACCTCACGAGCATACCCATGAACCATACTCAATCACCTCCATAGCTATAACCCATAATTTCCTTAATCATATCCTACTCGAAAAATAATTTCGAACTCACTCGGACAGCACTCCGTCGTAATATTTTATGTATACTAATAATATCTTGAAATAATACGGAGTAAATATATATATGTAAATCGATTGAGAGAGTTTAAAGAAAAATATTTTCAAGTTTCTATGAAATAATGAAACCTATTGAATTCTATTTATAATAGATTTTTAAATTATTAAAGTGAATTATTAAAGTATGAATTATTAAAGTGAATTATTAAAGTATGAATTATTAAAGTGAATTATTAAAGTATAAATTATTAAAGTATGAATTATTAAAGTGAATTATTAAAGTATGAATTATTAAAGTTAAAGTAAAGTAAAAATAAAGTAAAGGTAAAGTTTAAGTATAGTAAAAGTATAAAACTATGTACGTATAATACGCGTATAAATATATATAATATTAATTTAAATCGTTATATATATTTAATAAAATAAAATATAAATATCGTTATCTTTATCATACTAGTTAAGTAATGAGTTGTCAAAAGTGGTTCTAGATATTTATAAAAGTTATATACGTTTTAATAATAAAGTTCTTTTTAAACTGAAAACGTTTTTGTACGTTTGAAACTAAATAGATCAATCGAGTCTTTATGAGATTCAATCTTCCACTATCCTTTGTCTAGTTCTCAACGATTGACAATTTGTTCTTATTTATAAATCACTTTACCATTTTCCGAATATTGTTAAAATGGAAAGATTTCTCAAATCAACGTGGGCCTTTCAACAGAGACTTGTAATCATAATTCAATATATTTGATAATTCAATCATTTGATCTTATCTTCTAATTCCATTGATAAACATTTTGAAACAGATACAATCATATAAAGTATTTAATCTAATATTTTGTTTACATTTCAAGTTATAATATATATACACATATACATATATAATCATATTCGTTTAATGGTTCGTGAATCGTTAGAACTTGGTCGAGGTTGAATGAATGTATGAACTGTAGTGACCTGAACTTTTCCATGTTTATATATATTAATTGAGATTGATATTTACATGATTAAATGTTTCCAACATGTTAAGCAATCAAACTTGTTAAGACTTGATTAATTGAAATATGTTTCATATAGACAATTGACCACCCAAGTTGACCTGCGATTCACGAACGTTAAAACTTGTAAAAATGACATGATGATATATATATGGATATACATATGGTTAACATGAGATTATGATAAGTAAGTATCTCCATAAGTATATTAACAATGAGTTATATACATATAAACAAGACTACTAACTTAAGGATTTCGAAACGAGACATATATGTAACGATTATCGTTGTAACGACATTTAAATGTATATATATCATATTAAGATATATTAATATATCATAATATCATGATAATATAATAATTTAACATCTCATTAGATATAATAAACAATGGGTTAACAACATTAATTGAGATCGTTAACTTAAAGGTTTCAAAACAACACTTACATGTAACGACTAACGATGACTTAACGACTCAGTTAAAATGTATATACATGTAGTGTATTTAGATGTATTAAAATACTTTTGGAAGACTTCAAGACATATACCAAAACACTCATACTTAACGAAAATGGTTACAGTTACTTTCCCATTCTTTTCTTTCATCAAGAATTCTAGTCGCATTCTTACCCATATTATACACAGCTTCAAAACGTAGTTACTATGGGTATATACCAATAGGAACTAGCATGGGATTCCACTCTTGATTATGTCATGTATGACTAATCAATTTTAACTTCTACCATGAGCTAGTTAACTAACTAGAACTCCTTTTAACCCCACTCACCACTCACCAATTACCACTCATCATTCACTCCATTTCACTTCCAATTCTCTTTCTAATTCTCTCTCAACACACACACACACACTATTATGAACGTATTTTTATAGTAGTTAATCATCATCTTCATCAAAAATCACTTCAAGAATCAAGCTATAATCATCATAGGAAGAACACTTCAAGAACACTTCAAAAATCCCTTCAAGTTTACTAATTTACTTCCAAGCTTTCTAATCCATTCCAAGTAATCATCTAAGATCAAGAAACCTTTGTTATATATAGTAGGTTATCTTTCTTATTCAAGGTAATATTCATATTCAAACTTTGATTCAATTTCTATAACTATAAACTATCTTAATTCGAGTAAAAATCTTACTTGAACTTGTTTTTGTGTCATGATCCTACTTCAAGAACTTTCAAGCCATCCAAGATCCTTTGAAGCTAGATCATTTCTTGTCACTTCCAGTAGGTTTACCTACTAAACTTGAGGTAGTAATGATGTTCATAACATCATTCGATTCATATATATAAAACTATCTTATTCGAAGATTTAAACTCGTAATCACTAGAACATAGTTTAGTTAATTCTAAACTTGTTCGCAAACAAAAGTTAATCCTTCTAACTTGACTTTTAAAATTAACTACACACATGTTCTATATCTATATGATATGCTAACTTAATGATTTAAAACCTGGAAACACGAAAAACACCGTAAAACCGGATTTACGCCGTCGTAGTAACAACGCGGGCTGTTTTGGGTTAGTTAATTAAAAACTATGATAAACTTTGATTTAAAAGTTGTTATTCTGAGAAACTGATTTTTATTATGAACATGAAACTATATCCAAAAATTATGGTTAAACTCAAAGTGGAAGTATGTTTTCTAAAATGGTCATCTAGAGATCGTTCTTTCGACTGAAATGACTACCTTTACAAAAATGACTTGTAACTTATTTTTCCGACTATAAACCTATACTTTTTCTGTTTAGATTCATAAAATAGACTTCAATATGAAACCATAGCAATTTGATTCACTCAAAACGGATTTAAAATGAAGAAGTTATGGGTAAAAAAAGATTGGATAATTTTTCTCATTTTAGCTACGTGAAAATTGGTAACAAATCTATTCCAACCATAACTTAATCAACTTGTATTGTATATTATGTAATCTTGAGATACCATAGACACGTATACAATGTTTCGACCTATCATGTCGACACATCTATATGTATTTCGGAACAACCATAGACACTCTATATGTGAATGTTGGAGTTAGCTATACAGGGTTGAGGTTGATTCCAAAATATATATAGTTTGAGTTGTGATCAATACTGAGAATATACAGGGTTGGAGTTAGCTCTACATTCTATGGTTGAATTATCAAAATCGAATATGCCCCTTTTTATTAAGTATGGTAATCTAAGAATTAGGGAACAGACACCCTAATTGACGCGAATCCTAAAGATAGATCTATTGGGCCTAACAAACCCCATCCAAAGTACCGGATGCTTTAGTACTTCGAAATTTATATCATATCCGAAGGGTGTCCCGGAATGATGGGGATATTCTTATATATATGCATCTTGTTAATGTCGGTTACCAGGTGTTCACCATATGAATGATTTTTATCTCTATGTATGGGATGTGTATTGAAATATGAAATCTTGTGGTCTATTGTTACGATTTGATACATATAGGTTAAACCTATAACTCACCAACATTTTTGTTGACGTTTAAAGCATGTTTATTCTCAGGTGAATACTAAGAGCTTCCGCTATTGCATACTAAAATAAGGACAAGATTTGGAGTCCATGTTTGTATGATATTGTGTAAAAACTGCATTCAAGAAACTGATTTCGATGTAACATATTTGTATTGTAAACCATTATGTAATGGTCGTGTGTAAACAGGATATTTTAGATTATCATTATTTGATAATCTACGTAAAGCTTTTTAAACCTTTATTTATGAAATAAAGGTTATGGTTTGTTTTAAAAATGAATGCAGTCTTTGAAAAACGTCTCATATAGAGGTCAAAACCTCGCAACGAAATCAATTAATATGGAACGTTTTTAATCAATAAGAACAGGACATTTCAGTTGGTATCCGAGCGTTGGTCTTAGAGAACCAGAATTTTTCATTAGTGTGTCTTATCTAGTTTGTTAGGTAGCATTAGTGAGTCTGGACTTCGACCGTGTTTACTTGAAAAATGATTGCTTAACAAATTTTGTTGGAAACTAAATATTTTTAACATGTGAATATTATGTGATATATTAATCTCTTAACGCGTTTGATATTATGTGATAGATTTCTACCTCTAGAACAAGTCCCATTGACTCACCTAATAATAATGAAGAGTCAAATGTAAATTGGAATGATTCGTGGACTGATTCACAAGTTCCCGAAGAGGAACCGGAAGAAGAGTCGGAACCGGAAGAAGAATCGGAACCGGAAGAAGAATCGGAACCGGATGAAGAAATAGAACCGGTGGGGGAAATAATAAAACGGTTAAGTAAAAGAAAATCCTCAACCAACCGACCAAGGTTAATTATGGTCAATGGTGTTTACGCCAAGGAAGCAAAATATTGGGAGGATTACCAATTCTCCGATGAATCGGATTCCGACGAGAATTCCGATGATGTTATAGAAATTACCCCAACTGAATTTAAAAAGGCAAAAGAAAATAATAAGGGAAAGGGCATAAAAATAGAGAAATCTAATTCCAACCCCGATGAACTTTATATGTATCGTCAACCCCCGAAGTCCTTAAGTTGTAACAATGACCCGGGAACCTCTAAACCACCAGGTTTTTCTAAACCAATGTGGATAACGACGGCTCGTATTAGGAGAACATCATATATCCCTAGAAACTTGGCAAAACGAACCAAAACCGAAGAAGAAGAAACAAGCGAGTCGGAAAAAGATAGTTGTATTCGTGTGGTGTAATATATGTAATATAGTGTGCTTATGCTTTATGATATATGTAAAAATTGCTTGTATTAATAAGTATTTTTTTTTATGAATCTAACTCTTGTCTATTTTACAGTATAAAAACACAAAATGGATAGACAACCCAATATTTTAAGAGACCTACCCGGAGACATGATTGATGAAATCTTGTCTAGAGTCGGTCAGAATTCTTCGGCACAACTATTTAAGGCGAGATCAGTTTGTAAGACATTCGAAGAACGTTCCAAGAATGCCTTGTTTATAAAAGGCTTTCGTTCGAAAGATGGGGGATATCACATTGGGAAATCCATAAGTTACGATGTGTTTACTTTGACGCATATATTGCGGGGAACCCAAATGTTATTTTACGCAACGGGTTAAGAAATTATTTTGACTCAGTATATCTGAATATAGGACTTCGTGATTTAGAAAAAGCGGCTAACATGCAACATAAAGAAGCATGTTATGCTTACGGGTTAGTAATGTTCGCTTCTCACCAAAGTGAGAACAAGAACATCGGGCTACAACTATTAAACAAAACGTTCCCACAAGTGACGAAGTCGGTAATTGGGGTAAGAAATGAGGTTTTTAGGTTATTACGAGACTGTTGGTCATTACGTAACCCTCGTCCCTTTGACGACGTTACAACACGCTGTCTTATCAACGGCCATAACGGTTATGTTCCACAAGACCAAGGATGGGAAGTAGTCCTAGTAAAACCAGAATGCATGACTTGTTTCTGGACGTATGAATTACGTGTCTTTATTGCCTTTGCTGAACGACTTGTGTACTAGCTAGAATTATCTTCACAACTATCTTGTATCAAAGTTATTGTGTGCTATATTTCATGCTTTATGTAAAATAAGCGGTATTGTAAGTTTGTAAAATATTGTATAAAAGTTTGAACGCGAAATATTATTACAATCAGTTTTTCATATAGAATTGTAGTAGTTGAATTGTATATTAGCTACTAAGTATGAACTTAACCGGTAGGTACTACCCGAATTTAAACTTATAAAATGCTAATATGAAGAAAAAGCTTTTATAAATGAGTTCATATTATGCTACGAAATACTATTAACTACTCTTAATATTCTGTATGATTAACTTGTTCCATTTGACTATTTTGAAGGAAATGGCACCGACTACTCGACACACCGTGAATATGAATGAAGAGGAATTCCGTACTTTTCTAGCTTCAAACAAAGCCGAGTACAGGCTGCGCTACATACCAACAATAACCTTGGATCTGGCAGTACAGGAAATCGTGTAGGATGCACCTACAAAGAATTTACTGCCTGCAAACCTTTGGAATTTGATGGAACCGAAGGACCGATCAGATTGAAACGGTGGACCGAGAAGGTCAAATCGGTGTTTGCCATAAGTAAGTGTACTGAAGAGGACAAAGTGAAGTACGCTACGCATACCTTCATAGGTTCTGCGTTAACATGGTGGAATACCTATCTAGAGCAAGTGGGACAAGACGATGCGTACGCACTACCGTGGTCAGCATTCAAGCACTTGATGAACGAGAAGTACCGTCCCAGAACCGAGGTCAATAAGCTCAAGACAGAACTTAGAGGGTTACGAACCCAAGGATTTGATATTACCACGTACGAAAGACGATTCACAGAATTGTTCCTATTGTGTCCGGGAGCATTCGAAGATGAGGAAGAGAAGATCGACGCGTTTGTGAAAGGATTACCGGAAAGAATCCAAGAAGATATAAGTTCACACGAGCCCGCCTCCATACAATAGGCATGTAGAATAGCTCACAAACTAGTGAACCAGATTGAAGAAAGAATTAAAGAACAGACTGCTGAAGAGGCCAATGTGAAGCAAGTCAAAAGAAAGTGGGAGGAAAACGGTGATAAGAATCACCAATACAACAACAACATCAATTACAACAATAATCGCAACAATTATCCCAACAATCGCAACATCAATCGCAACTACAACAAACGGCCCAACAACAACAACAACAACAACAACAACAGCAGCAACTACAACAATCATCCCAACAACAATAATAACTGCAACAACAACAACAATCAGAAGCAGCTATGCCAAAGGTGTGAAAAGTATCACTCGGGGTTCTGCACCAAATTTTGCAACAAGTGTAAAAGAAATGGTCATAGCGCGGCGAAGTGTGAGGTCTACGGACCAGGGGTTAATAGAACGAAAGGAACAAATGGTGTCGGAACGAGTAATGGCGGAGCAAGTAGTGTCGGAGCAAGTTATGCCAATGTAGTTTGTTATAAATGTGGAAAACCGGGCCACATTATTAGAAATTGCCCGAACCAGGAGAACACGAATGGACAAGGCCGCAGAAGAGTTTTCAATATTAATGCGGCAGAGGCACAGGAAGACCCGGAGCTTGTTACGGGTATGTTTCTTATTGACAATAAATCTGCTTACGTTTTATTTGATTCGGGTGCGGATAGAAGCTATATGAGTAGAGATTTTTGTGCTAAATTAAGTTGTCCATTGACGCCTTTGGATAGTAAATTTTTACTCGAATTAGCAAATGGTAAATTAATTTCAGCAGATAATATATGTCGGAATCGAGAAATTAAACTGGTTAGCGAAACATTTAAGATTGATTTGATACCAGTAGAATTAGGGAGTTTTGATGTGATAATCGGTATGGACTGGTTGAAAGAAGTGAAAGCAGAGATCGTTTGTTACAAAAATGCCATTCGCATTATACGAGAAAAAGGAAAACCCTTAATGGTGTACGGAGAAAAGGGCAACACGAAGCTACATATTATTAGTAATTTGAAGGCACAAAAACTAATAAGAAAAGGTTGCTATGCTGTTCTAGCACATGTCGAGAAAGTACAAACTGAAGAAAAGAGCATCAATGATGTTCCCGTCGCAAAAGAATTTACTGATGTATTTCCGAAAGAATTACCGGGATTACCCCCACATCAATCCGTTGAATTTCAAATAGATCTTGTACCAGGAGCTGCACCAATAGGTCGTGCTCCTTACAGACTCGCACCCAGCGAGATGAAAGAACTGCAAATCCAATTACAAGAACTTTTAGAGCGTGGTTTCATTCGACCAAGCACATCACCTTGGGGAGCTCCTGTTTTGTTTGTCAAGAAGAAAGATGGTACATTCAGGTTGTGTATCGACTACCGAGAGTTGAACAAAATTACCATCAAGAACCGCTACCCACTACCGAGAATACTTATTTGATCAACTACAAGGCTCGTCTGTTTATTCAAAGATTGACTTACGTTCCGGGTATCATCAAATGCGGGTGAAAGAAGATGATATTCTGCTTTCAGAACACGTTACGGTCATTACGAGTTTATGGTCATGCCGTTTGGTTTAACTAATGCACCAGCTGTGTTCATGGACCTTATGAACCGAGTGTGTAGACCATACCTTGACAAGTTTGTCATTGTTTTCATTGATGACATACTTATTTACTCAAAGAATGACCAAGAACACGGTGAACATTTGAGAAAGGTGTTAGAAGTATTGAGGAAGGAAGATGTCACGACCCGAAAAATTCCGACTAATTTTAAACCAAATTCTTGATACGATTTAATATTTTTGACACGATAAACAAAGTCTGTTAGGTTGGATCTCAAAAATTTTGAACTAATCTCTATGTTCATTTGACCTTCGACTGTTTTCGACGACTCACGATACGATTACTTGTAAATAAAAATGCATATATATATATTTGTATATAATAATATGAAATATTGTGTATAGTAAATTGTTAGAATCCATTATATTAAATAATAATAATATATAATAAATATTATAAATAAAGTGTATAGAATATATATTTAGTGATTTCGGAGTTATTTAGTAAACAACGGTAATGCTCAATTATTATTCGATTGATAGTAAATGACTTAAAAAGGAACTTACATGATTTTAGAATAAACGATGATACGAAAATGGGTTGTACCAATTTTAGCTTTATTAAAAATATATTTAGAATCTATTTGATCAATTTTAAAAATTGTTAATTTTAGTTGGGATCGAGCTCGAATGAAAGGTAAATTTTTATGAACGATATTAAGCAAGCTAAGACTCTTATGAAAAGGGGGAATTAATTATTGGTCCATAATTAGGTTATGTAAAGTTTAGATTTATTAAAAATATTTTACTTTGAAAAGTTGAGTTTTAGTACTCCGTATATATTAATTGGAATTGAAAATAAATTATAGACGAACCTTTTTGATCAGGTTTCAAACAGGTAATGAGTGAAATAATTAAACGAACTTAATTTAAAAATTTGGGATTTATCCGAAGACTTTTGTATGTTAACTGTTTAGCAATGGACACGATATTATTCGAGCTAAAACTGTCGGTACAAAAGTTTAAAAACCTCGATGGCTTCACTGTAGGAACTTTGATATTTTCATTCATTACTATTTGTGTTATTTAGTTCATACTACTATATTAATGTATACATAGATATAGATTTAGATAATCACACACATAAACATACACCCATCAACGAACTATGAATCTGTATGATTATATATGAGATAGATAGATTGACTTCTTGATCACCAACACAAAAACCATAACCACCTTTCATCACCTACACTTTCTTTCTCTCTTTCGTTATCTGTCTTGATCATAATCGTACCTCACCACTAAACACACAAACCTACTGATACTCACATGCTTCTTCTACTGCATTCGTTTCCGGTTTTGACCGAACACAGACCACCTTCCATCACCAAAAACCATCTTCAACCTCTCTCTCTCTACTCTCTCTCTATAATTCTTAACTATAACCACCATTAAAATATCATTGCGAATTACAACTGCTACTGCGACACGTTTCTACTAGTGCTGCTGCCCGTCTCTTTTGTTTCTGGGTCGGAATAAAACACCACCTCCAACGACACACTACCACCACGAACCACCGTGAACTACACCTCAAACCAACACCATAAACCGAACTGTTGTTACCCGCTGTTCTCCTTCAACTTTCTGTTTGTTTTCTGTGCAAACTACGAGGAGAATAACTCGATGATGATTAAAAGCGGTAACATGTTGCAGCTGCTATATATTCTGTTTTTTTTTTCTCTGTACGTGAACCACAACCCATAACCTGCTACACTCGTTAATCCCTACTGCTAACTACGAAATGTTACTGTTTTCTGTCCAAGTTCAGCCGTGAACCACCACTGGAGCACCACTTTAATCGCCACCACATCACCACTTTTGAATCCACACCATGAAAAACACTATCACCAATATAAGCTGCTTATATGTATATTTTTTTTTTGAATTGGCCGACAACCTCTAAAGTGGAAATACCCCACTTATCATTATTTTTGGCTAGTGGGTTTCAAGGAATATATTTATTAAAAGAAAAAAAAATAGAGAGAGCAGGCAACTAAAATAAGTGTAAAGCAATCGGCCCATGATTAAACATCTTCATACGTTTCATTTTTTTTGTGGACATACAACTTTTAACTTTGATGATCATAAATGATTATTATGGCATTCGAAAACGGTACTGTTAAACTAAAGGAAATGGGTAATGTTACATAGACTAGATTTAGGATAATTAAGTTGATGATGAGGTTGATGAGTTGTTGATGTTGATCAAGATTAGATTATGATTATGAGTAGAATTGGGTTGTATCGGTGTTGTTAAGAAAATAATAATGTTGATGATAAAAGATAATAATAAAATTATGATAATAATAATGATATGGTTACATGATGATAATGGTGTAACGATGATAAAAGATATTGATGATGATGTTAAAAGGGTTATTTAGTTTTTTGATTCGGAATTAAAACAGAATATAGTAAACGGAGCAGTGGTTAAGGAGTGTTATCGGGTTAGCGGGACGTCGCGGGTTCAAACCTGGACTTGGGCATTTTCTTTTAGGACTACATCCTTGAGGTAGTTTACCTATTACTGAATATTAGTATTATTATTATTATTATTATTATTATTATTATTATTATTATTATTATTATTATTATTATTATTATTATTATTATTATTATTATTATGGAAATGATTTTTATATAAAAACATTATTATTTTTAATATTATTATTATTAATTTACATTATTATTATTAAAAGCTATCATTATTATTATCATTATTATTTTAATTGTCATTTTATTACTATTTTTTATAACAAATAAATATTATACTTATATTACGTATAATTATACACTAAATATATTAATATTATTTTTATAAATATAACAAATAGCAAATTATTGATAAAATATTAATATACATATTAAGATATCTTCATGAATAAATATTAATCATTTTAAATATATACAAATTAAATATATATAAACTAAGATATAATATATAAATTTGTTCGATTACGATTATGTGTTAATATATATACATAAATGATATAGGTTCGTGAATTAGATGCCAACCCTGCATTGTTCAGTATCGTCATATGTATTTTTACTACAAAATACAAAAGGTGAGTTTCATTTGCTCCCTTTTTAATTGCTTTTGCAATATATATTTTTGGGCTGAGAATACATGCGCTGCTTTTATAAATGTTTACGAAATAGACACAAGTACTTAAACATATATTCTACGTTGAGTTGTACCACTAGCATACTTCCCTGTAGCTTGGTAACTACTATTTACATGTGGTATTGTAAACGCGAATCCTGTTGATAGATCTATCGGGCCTGACAACCCCAACCGGACTGGACGACCAGTATTCAACGGTTGCACAGTACTTCGTTTCGGTGACTACACTTGGTACGGTGTAGTGAGATTTCATAATAAAGGGAATATGCGACGTGATTAAATGTTAAGTATGGTTACCAAGTGCTCAACCACTTACAATGCTTTACATACACTTGCGAGTGTATTATGTTTATGATTATGAAATCTTGTGGTCTATTAAAATATTGAAATGATTGTTATGATAAACCTATGAACTCACCAACCTTTTGGTTGACACTTTAAAGCATGTTTATTCTCAGGTACGAATTAAGTCTTTCGCTGTGCATTTCCTCGATTTAAGGACATTACTTGGAGTCGATCATCGCAATGGGACCAAATGTTGATGGCTTCGTCCAGGTGGATAAGGACGGGTCGTTACAGGTGGTATCAGAGCGGTGGTCTTAGCGAATCAGGTCTTGCATTAGTGTGTCTAACTGATAGTTGTTCGGATGCATTAGCAAGTCTGGACTTCGACCTTAGCTGCATATTATAAGTATTGTTTGTCGTTCCTAGTGGAAAATTACTTGCTTATCATTCCTAAGTCTAGACACGACTTCCTACACTTATTTGATAGATAGTGTATAGATAAATTCATATCTTAGCGTATCTGTTACTGTAGACTTTATCTGACACGTTTCCTTAAATCCCTTCGTAACCTACGAGATCTTCTGTACTAAATGTAGATATTCTATGTAATTAGAATATCATCCGATATCCGAAAATCATTTCATATCAAAAACCCTTTATCTAATCGTACAAAATGGAACTCACCACTAGTTCAAGTCCCTTGGATTCCGATATGGAGTTTCACCTAAGCTCCGAAAGCAGCGTCACCAGAATGAATCACCCAGTCATCCATTCCCAATTCATCTGATGAGTTCGTAGTCGACTAAATCAATGGAGACGATAAGAAGGTGATCCTTTTCATCAACCAAATTTCCCTCTTGGATATGAACCTGAAGCACTCATCGGCGAACCAATCTGAAACACCATTTTCACCCTCATTACCCGAATATCTCACCACGATTATATTCTATCTAAAATTCTAAACCTTATTCATCTGCTCGTTCCGATTGACAACCATCCCGGAATAATAGAAGAAGTCAACGAACTTCGCGCTCGAGTAATCAATTTGGAGAATATGGTGCAAAACTTACCAGCTTCAGCCACATCACCAGCACCAACTGTACCACCAACGACGTAAGTTTCAACATCACATGCCTCAATATCTCATTCTGTATCTCGAACATAAACATCGTTCTACGTATCGTTCTATCTACTTTATCTTCGTTCTACATATCATTCTACATCGATTATCTACGCTTTACGTATCGTTCTACCTCATTTATCTTCATTCGACATGGCAATTATGTAATCTCTAATGTTTTAGAGATCATGTAATTTAGTACTAACGATAAATAAAATGAGTTTAATATCTTATTGACTCATTAAATCTATGATTACATCTGAAGAAAATATATATGTAAGTATATTTTCATAAAGATTGTAATTAAAAATTCCTTCGTACAAACTGTTAATGGTGAAAATATTTTAACGGGTAGGTAATACCCGAGGAATATTTAGATTTCACATTAATAAGTTACATTGTACATTCTTCGAATCTGATTCAACAGTCATTTGCTATCCTACTTACATCCACCGATATACGTATTCGTTCACCACAGAATAACCATTTTCATTCAATTTCATATTTGGATTTTGATCTATCAGAATCCAACAAGTGGCATAATGCAGAAAACACTGGACAAAATAAAACTTGTTAGAAACAAACAAAATAACTACGAGAAAAATGTTGTTAAGAATCCACGCTAACTGTTCCTAACTAACTGTTCCTAGCTAACTGGTTACATTTTATTTATCGCAATTTACATTCTCGCAATTTACATTCTCGCAATTTTATTTATCGTCATTTAATATCTGTATTTATTTTACGCACTTTAAATAACGGGACATGTATACAAGGTTTCGACATATCATATTGACCCATCTATATATTTATCTTGGAACAACCATAGACACTCTATATGTAAATGACGGAGTTAGCTATACAGGGTTAAGATTGATTCCAAAAT
Organism: Rutidosis leptorrhynchoides; assembly: GCF_046630445.1. Lineage (NCBI taxonomy): Eukaryota > Viridiplantae > Streptophyta > Magnoliopsida > Asterales > Asteraceae > Rutidosis > Rutidosis leptorrhynchoides. Next base: position 303,255,483 of record NC_092335.1, on the reverse strand, counting down.
ATATATATAGTTTGAGTTGTGATCAATACTGAGACCGGTACACGGGTCACGATACGTATTAATTAATTCGAATGTTATATATTAAATTATATATGAACTATTGGACTATTGGACTACTAACTTTGGACAATTAAAATGGATTAAAATATTGATTATAACACATTAAACTAAACAATTCTTCAAGTTTGCCACTTGATTTCACTCTAAACCTCAATTGTATCTTGATAATTCCAATTCATGATCAAATCTTTCATGATACTTGAAAACACCTCGATCGAGAGGATGAACCAGCCGCACTTCATCTACGAAAGAAGAGATTGATGCATATAGTTATGCACCTGAAAACCCTCGAAAACTGAGTAAACGTGTAACACGTAGTTGTGCTAATTTCCTTTAGCGTTATTATTACCGAAAATAACTTTTCAATCTCTTTCCAAATTAGCCAATTTTGTCACAGCTTCAGCAAGTCAACTTCGAATTTTCATTCAAACAAATCATATTATAACTTTGATATATAAGTTGCCCTTCATCATCATTACCGGGGAACCTTTTATATTCCACCATATTACCATCAACGTTTAATCATTTAAAAACACAATTCTCCTGAAACCACCTCGGTTTAATAACCGATGACCCTGGTCCGTTAACTTTGAAAATGCTAACGAAGTAGCATGTTGTAGATGGTCTTAATGGCTAAAAGTTGATAATAAAGAAGGAAGTGTTAGGAACGCTCGATAGAAAATTTGGTACTGAAAACCGAATTGAGTACACCATGATGGAGACCAAGGATAAATACAAGGACCAAACCCTATATTCAAAGAATCCAGGTAATTTTGGATCCGCCGAAATCTTTAGAGAATATCTTGCTCCGAAGCCATGTTAAAATCTTGCGGAAAATTTTTCTCCATCAACCTTCGAACTTAGAAATTCCAAAATATCATCATAAAATATCTTCGATATTTCTGAGGATATTTTCATAAATATTCTTGTCCGAAATTATCTATCTCTTCGTGCTATCTGTGTACATCCTAAAAGAAACTATTTTTAGTTTCTATATTCTTTAAAATTCAAGTTAAATTATGAATGATTTCCTAGAGAAGTGTTGGGAACTGAAGCATGGATTAGTATAATATAATGACGTCCGGCCAACGTGATTATATTACAGTAAGTCATGCTGAGTTTCTAATGAAACGTGATAATTCTCAGTACCATCATCATGTGCCATGTTACACAACTCTTTCATTCTACTTAATCTCTAAGCATATCACGGAAATATTTCCTAGATATTCCTGTTCTTCCGTAATTCCAACAGTTGTTAATAAATCATGCGATTACATTTTCTTTATGATTAGAAGATTTCCTTAAATCCCTTGAATTCCGGAATTTAACAGTGACTACGTCAAAAGTTAAAACGAACCTCTATTCACTCTTTTGTGATAGCTTCACTCATACGCTTCGAGTAACTCAAATATTTTATCAGTATTACTCAATGTTGATAAAACCCTATTTTATCAACTCATATTCGTCATAAAAACAATTTTATTATTAGCCATGACAACCTCAATCAAATTTCGGGATGAAATTTCTTTAACGGGTGGGTACTGTCACGACCCGAAAAATTCCGACTAATTTTAAACCAAATTCTTGATACGATTTAATATTTTTGACACGATAAACAAAGTCTGTTAGGTTGGATCTCAAAAATTTTGAACTAATCTCTATGTTCATTTGACCTTCGACTGTTTTCGACGACTCACGATACGATTACTTGTAAATAAAAATGCATATATATATATTTGTATATAATAATATGAAATATTTTGTATAGTAAATTGTTAGAATCCATTATATTAAATAATAATAATATATAATAAATATTATAAATAAAGTGTATAGAATATATATTTAGTGATTTCGGAGTTATTTAGTAAGCAACGGTAATGCTCAATTATTATTCGATTGATAGTAAATGACTTAAAAAGGAACTTACGTGATTTTAGAATAAACGATGATACGAAAATGGGTTGTACCAATTTTAGCTTTATTAAAAATATATTTAGAATCTATTTGATCAATTTTAAATATTGTTAATTTTAGTTGGGATCGAGCTCGAATGAAAGGTAAATTTTTATGAACGATATTAAGCAAGCTAAGACTCTTATGAAAAGGGGGAATTAATTATTGGTCCATAATTAGGTTATGTAAAGTTTAGATTTATTAAAAATATTTTACTTTGAAAAGTTAAGTTTTAGTACTCCGTATATATTAATTGGAATTGAAAATAAATTATAGACGAACCTTTTTGATCAGGTTTCAAACAGGTAATGAGTGAAATAATTAAACGAACTTAATTTAAAAATTTGGGATTTATCCGAAGACTTTTGTATGTTAACTGTTTAGCAATGGACACGATATTATTCGAGCTAAAACTGTCGGTACAAAAGTTTAAAAACCTCGATGGCTTCACTGTAGGAACTTTGATATTTTCATTCATTACTATTTGTGTTATTTAGTTCATACTACTATATTAATGTATACATAGATATAGATTTAGATAATCACACACATAAACATACACCCATCAACGAACTATGAATCTGTATGATTATATATGAGATAGATAGATTGACTTCTTGATCACCAACACAAAAACCATAACCACCTTTCATCACCTACACTTTCTTTCTCTCTTTCGTTATCTGTCTTGATCATAATCGTACTTCACCACTAAACACACATACCTACTGATACTCACATGCTTCTTCTACTGCATTCGTTTCCAGTTTTGACCGAACACAGACCACCTTCCATCACCGAAAACCATCTTCAACCTCTCTCTCTCTACTCTCTCTCTATAATTCTTAACTATAACCACCATTAAAATATCATTGCGAATTACAACTGCTACTGCGACACGTTTCTACTAGTGCTGCTGCCCGTCTCTTTTGTTTCTGGGTCGGAATAAAACACCACCTCCAACGACACACTACCACCACGAACCACCGTGAACTACACCTCAAACCAACACCATAAACCGAACTGTTGTTACCCGCTGTTCTCCTTCAACTTTCTGTTTGTTTTCTGTGCAAACTACGAGGAGAATAACTCGATGATGATTAAAAGCGGTAACATGTTGCAGCTGCTATATATTCTGTTTTTTTTTCTCTGTACGTGAACCACAACCCATAACCTGCTACACTCGTTAATCCCTACTGCTAACTACGAAATGTTACTGTTTTCTGTCCAAGTTCAGCCGTGAACCACCACTGGAGCACCACTTTAATCGCCACCACATCACCACTTTTGAATCCAAACCATGAAAAACACTATCACCAATATAAGCTGCTTATATGTATATTTTTTTTTGAATTGGCCGACAACCTCTAAAGTGGAAATACCCCACTTATCATTATTTTTGGCTAGTGGGTTTCAAGGAATATATTTATTAAAAGAAAAAAAAAATAGAGAGAGCAGGCAACTAAAATAAGTGTAAAGCAATCGGCCCATGATTAAACATCTTCATACGTTTCATTTTTTTTTTTTTTGTGGACATACAACTTTTAACTTTGATGATCATAAATGATTATTATGTCATTCGAAAACGGTACTGTTAAACTAAAGGAAATGGGTAATGTTACATAGACTAGATTTAGGATAATTAAGTTGATGATGAGGTTGATGAGTTGTTGATGTTGATCAAGATTAGATTATGATTATGAGTAGAATTGGGTTGTATCGGTGTTGTTAAGAAAATAATAATGTTGATGATAAAAGATAATAATAAAATTATGATAATAATAATGATATGGTTACATGATGATAATGGTGTAACGATGATAAAAGATATTGATGATGATGTTAAAAGGGTTATTTAGTTTTTTGATTCGGAATTAAAACAGAATATAGTAAACGGAGCAGTGGTTAAGGAGTGTTATCGGGTTAGCGGGACGTCGCGGGTTCAAACCTGGACTTGGGCATTTTCTTTTAGGACTACATCCTTGAGGTAGTTTACCTATTACTGAATATTATTATTATTATTATTATTATTATTATTATTATTATTATTATTATTATTATTATTATTATTATTATTATTATTATTATTATGGAAATGATTTTTATATAAAAAAATTATTATTTTTAATATTATTATTATTAATTTACATTATTATTATTAAAAGCTATCATTATTATTATCATTATTATTTTAATTGTCATTTTTATTACTATTTTTTATAACAAATAAATATTATACTTATATTACATATAATTATACACTAAATATATTAATATTATTTTTATAAATATAACAAATAGCAAATTATTGATAAAATATTAATATACATATTAAGATATCTTCATGTATAAATATTAATCATTTTAAATATATACAAATTAAATATATATAAACTAAGATATAATATATAAATTTGTTCGATTACGATTATGTGTTAATATATATACATAAATGATATAGGTTCGTGAATTAGAGGCCAACCCTGCATTGTTCAGTATCGTCATATGTATTTTTACTACAAAATACAAAAGGTGAGTTTCATTTGCTCCCTTTTTAATTGCTTTTGCAATATATATTTTTGGGCTGAGAATACATGCGCTGCTTTTATAAATGTTTACGAAATAGACACAAGTACTTAAAAATGTATTCTACGTTGAGTTGTACCACTATACTTCCCTGTAGCTTGGTAACTACTATTTACATGTGGTATTGTAAACGCGAATCCTGTTGATAGATCTATCGGGCCTGACAACCCCAACTGGACTGGACGACCAGTATTCAACGGTTGCACAGTACTTCGTTTCGGTGACTACACTTGGTACGGTGTAGTGAGATTTCATAATAAAGGGAATATGCGACGTGATTAAATGTTAAGTATGGTTACCAAGTGCTCAACCACTTAGAATGCTTTACATACACTTGCGAGTGTATTATGTTTATGATTATGAAATCTTGTGGTCTATTAAAATATTGAAATGATTGTTATGATAAACCTATGAACTCACCAACCTTTTGGTTGACACTTTAAAGCATGTTTATTCTCAGGTACGAATTAAGTCTTTCGCTGTGCATTTGCTCGATTTAAGGACATTACTTGGAGTCGATCATCGCAATAGGACCAAATGTTGATGGCTTAGTCCAGGTGGATAAGGACGGGTCGTTACAGAAGAATTCTATGCTAAGTTTTCAAAGTGTGCATTTTGGTTGGAAGAAGTTAAATTCCTCGGTCACATAGTGAACAAAGAAGGTATTAAGGTGGATCCGGCAAAGATAGAAACTGTTGAAAAGTGGGAAACCCCGAAAACTCCGAAACACATACGCCAGTTTTTAGGACTAGCTGGTTACTACAGAAGGTTCATCCAAGACTTTTCCAGAATAGCAAAACCCTTGACTGCATTAACGCATAAAGGGAAGAAATTTGAATGGAAGGATGAACAAGAGAAAGCGTTTCAGTTATTGAAGAAAAAGCTAACTACGGCACCTATATTGTCATTGCCTGAAGGGAATGATGATTTTGTGATTTATTGTGACGCATCAAAGCAAGGTCTCGGTTGTGTATTAATGCAACGAACGAAGGTGATTGCTTATGCGTCTAGACAATTGAAGATTCACGAGCAAAATTATACGACGCATGATTTGGAATTAGGCGCGGTTGTTTTTGCATTAAAGACTTGGAGGCACTACTTATATGGGGTCAAAAGTATTATATATACCGACCACAAAAGTCTTCAACACATATTTAATCAGAAACAACTGAATATGAGGCAGCGTAGGTGGATTGAATTGTTGAATGATTACGACTTTCAGATTCGTTACCACCCGGGGAAGGCAAATGTGGTAGCCGATGCCTTGAGCAGGAAGGACAGAGAACCCATTCGAGTAAAATCTATGAATATAATGATTCATAATAACCTTACTACTCAAATAAAGGAGGCATAACAAGGAGTTTTAAAAGAGGGAAATTTAAAGGATGAAATACCCAAAGGATCGGAGAAGCATCTTAATATTCGGGAAGACGGAACCCGGTATAGGGCTGAAAGGATTTGGGTACCAAAATTTGGAGATATGAGAGAAATGGTACTTAGAGAAGCTCATAAAACCAGATACTCAATACATCCTGGAACGGGGAAGATGTACAAGGATCTCAAGAAACATTTTTGGTGGCCGGGTATGAAAGCCGATGTTGCAAAATACGTAGGAGAATGTTTGACGTGTTCTAAGGTCAAAGCTGAGCATCAGAAACCATCAGGTCTACTTCAACAACCCGAAATCCCAGAATGGAAATGGGAAAACATTACCATGGATTTCATCACTAAATTGCCAAGGACTGCAAGTGGTTTTGATACTATTTGAGTAATAGTTGATCGTCTCACCAAATCAGCACACTTTCTGCCAATAAGAGAAGATGACAAGATGGAGAAGTTAGCACGACTGTATTTGAAGGAAGTCGTCTCCAGACATGGAATACCAATCTCTATTATCTCTGATAGGGATGGCAGATTTATTTCAAGATTCTGGCAGACATTACAGCAAGCATTAGGAACTCGTCTAGACATGAGTACTACCTATCATCCACAAACTGATGGGCAGAGCTAAAGGACGATACAAACGCTTGAAGACATGCTACGAGCATGTGTTATTGATTTCGGAAATAGTTGGGATCGACATCTACCGTTAGCAGAATTTTCCTACAACAACAGCTACCATTCAAGCATTGAGATGGCGCCGTTTGAAGCACTTTATGGTAGAAAGTGCATGTCTTCGATTTGTTGGAGTGAAGTGGGGGATAGACAGATTACGGGTTCGGAGATTATACAAGAAACTACCGAGAAGATCATCCAAATTCAACAACGGTTGAAAACCGCCCAAAGTCGACAAAAGAGCTATGCTGACATTAAAAGAAAAGATATAGAATTTGAAATTGGAGAGATGGTCATGCTTAAAGTTGCACCCTGGAAAGGCGTTGTTCGATTTGGTAAACGAGGGAAATTAAATCCAAGGTATATTAGACCATTCAAGATTATTGATCGTGTCGGACCAGTAGCTTACCGACTTGAGTTACCTCAACAACTCGCGGCTGTACATAACACTTTCCACGTCTCGAATTTGAAGAAATGTTTTGCTAAAGAAGATCTCACTATTCCGTTAGATGAAATCCAAATCAACGAAAAACTCCAATTCATCGAAGAACCCGTCGAAATAATGGATCGTGAGGTTAAAAGACTTAAGCAAAACAAGATACCAATTGTTAAGGTTCAATGGAATGCTCGTAGAGGACCCGAGTTAACCTGGGAGCGTGAAGATTAGATGAAGAAGAAATACCCACATCTATTTCCAGAAGATTTGTCAACACCTTTAACAGCTTAAAATTTCGGGACGAAATTTATTTAACGGGTAGGTACTGTAGTGACCCGAACTTTTCCATGTTTATATATATTAATTGAGATTGATATTTACATGATTAAATGTTTCCAACATGTTAAGCAATCAAACTTGTTAAGACTTGATTAATTGAAATATGTTTCATATAGACAATTGACCACCCAAGTTGACCGGCGATTCACGAACGTTAAAACTTGTAAAAACGACATGACGATATATATATGGATATACATATGGTTAACATGAGATTATGATAAGTAAGTATCTCCATAAGTATATTAACAATGAGTTATATACATATAAACAAGACTACTAACTTAAGGATTTCGAAACGAGACATATATGTAACGATTATCGTTGTAACGACATTTAAATGTATATATATCATATTAAGATATATTAATATATCATAATATCATGATAATATAATAATTTAACATCTCATTAGATATAATAAACAATGGGTTAACAACATTAATTGAGATCGTTAACTTAAAGGTTTCAAAACAACACTTACATGTAACGACTAACGATGAATTAACGACTCAGTTAAAATGTATATACATGTAGTGTATTTAGATGTATTAAAATACTTTTGGAAGACTTCAAGACATATACCAAAACACTCATACTTAACGAAAATGGTTACAGTTACTTTCCCATTCTTTTCTTTCATCAAGAATTCTAGTCGTATTCTTACCCGTATTATACACAGCTTCAAAACGTACTTACTATGGGTATATACCAATAGGAACTAGCATGGGATTCCACTATTGATTATGTCATGTATGACTAATCAATTTTAACTTCTACCATGAGCTAGTCAACTAGCTAGAACTCCTTTTAACCCCACTCACCACTCACCAATTACCACTCATCATTCACTCCATTTCACTTCCAATTCTCTTTCTAATTCTCTCTCAACACACACACACACTATTATGAACGTATTTTTCCAGTAGTTAATCATCATCTTCATCAAAAATCACTTCAAGAATCAAGCTATAATCATCATAGGAAAACACTTCAAGAACACTTCAAAAATCCCTTCAAGTTTACTAATTTACTTCCAAGCTTTCTAATCCATTCCAAGTAATCATCTAAGATCAAGAAACCTTTGTTATATACAGTAGGTTATCTTTCTTATTCAAGGTAATATTCATATTCAAACTTTGATTCAATTTCTATAACTATAAACTATCTTAATTCGAGTAAAAATCTTACTTGAACTTGTTTTTGTGTCATGATCCTACTTCAAGAACTTTCAAGCCATCCAAGATCCTTTGAAGCTAGATCATTTCTTGTCACTTCCAGTAGGTTTACCTACTAAACTTGAGGTAGTAATGATGTTCATAACATCATTCGATTCATATATATAAAACTATCTTATTCGAAGATTTAAACTCGTAATCACTAGAACATAGTTTAGTTAATTCTAAACTTGTCCGCAAACAAAAGTTAATCCTTCTAACTTGACTTTTAAAATTAACTACACACATGTTCTATATCTATATGATATGCTAACTTAATGATTTAAAACCTGGAAACACGATAAACACCGTAAAACCGGATTTACGCCGTCGTAGTAACACCGCGGGCTGTTTTGGGTTAGTTAATTAAAAACTATGATAAAATTTGATTTAAAAGTTGTTATTCTGAGAAAATTATTTTTATTATGAACATGAAACTATATCCAAAAATTATGGTTAAACTCAAAGTGGAAGTATGTTTTCTAAAATGGTCATCTAGACGTCGTTCTTTCGACTAAAATGACTACCTTTACAAAAACGACTTGTAACTTATTTTTCCGACTATAAACCTATACTTTTTCTATTTAGATTCATAAAATAGAGTTCAATATGAAACCATAGCAATTTGATTCACTCAAAACGGATTTAAAATGAAGAAGTTATGGGTAAAACAAGATTGGATAATTTTTCTCATTTTAGCTACGTGAAAATTGGTAACAAATCTATTCCAACCATAACTTAAACAACTTGTATTGTATATTATGTAATCTTGAGATACCATAGACACGTATACAATGTTTCGACCTATCATGTCGACACATCTATATATATTTCGGAACAACCATAGACACTCTATATGTGAATGTTGGAGTTAGCTACGTATACACTGGGTCGTGGATTGATTCAAGATAATATTTATCGATTTATTTCTGTACATCTAACTGTGGACAACTAGTTGTAGGTTACTAACGAGGACAGCTGACTTAATAAACTTAAAACATCAAAATATATTAAAAGTGTTGTAAATATATTTTAAACATACTTTGATATATATGTATATATTGTTATAGGTTCGTGAATCAACCAGTGGCCAAGTCTTACTTCCCGACGAAGTAAAAATCTGTGAAAGTGAGTTATAGTCCCACTTTTAAAATCTAATATTTTTGGGATGAGAATACATGCAGGTTTAATAAATGATTTACAAAATAGACACAAGTACGTGAAACTACATTCTATGGTTGAATTATCGAAATCGAATATGCCCCTTTTTATTAAGTATGGTAATCTAAGAATTAGGGAACAGACACCCTAATTGACGCGAATCCTAAAGATAGATCTATTGGGCCTAACAAACCCCATCCAAAGTACCGGATGCTTTAGTACTTCGAAATTTATATCATATCCGAAGGGTGTCCCGGAATGATGGGGATATTCTTATATATATGCATCTTGTTAATGTCGATTACCAGGTGTTCACCATATGAATGATTTTTATCTCTATGTATGGGATGTGTATTGAAATATGAAATCTTGTGGTCTATTGTTACGATTTGATACATATAGGTTAAGCCTATAACTCACCAACATTTTTGTTGACGTTTAAAGCATGTTTATTCTCAGGTGAATACTAAGAGCTTCCGCTATTGCATACTAAAATAAGGACAAGATTTGGAGTCCATGTTTGTATGATATTGTGTAAAAACTGCATTCAAGAAAATGATTTCGATGTAACATATTTGTATTGTAAACCATTATGTAATGGTCGTGTGTAAACAGGATATTTTAGATTTTCATTATTTGATAATCTACGTAAAGCTTTTTAAACCTTTATTTATGAAATAAAGGTTATGGTTTGTTTTAAAAATGAATGCAGTCTTTGAAAAACGTCTCATATAGAGGTCAAAACCTCGCAACGAAATCAATTAATATGGAATGTTTTTAATCAATAAGAACGGGACATTTCATGAACATAGTTTAAAATTCTTGAAATTTAACTTAACAAATATTGCTTATCGTGTCGGAAACATATAAAGATTAAAGTTTAAATTTGGTTGGAAATTTCCGGGTTGTCACAACTCAAACTCAAGGGGTTGACTATGATGAAACTTTTTCGCCTGTGGCAATGCTAAAGTCTATTAGGATATTATTTGCCATTTCTGCCCATTATGATTACGAAATATGGCAAATGGATGTCAAGACCGCTTTCCTAAATGGATATCTTGTGGAAGATGTCTATATGGTTCAGCCTGAAGGTTTTATTGATCCAAAACATCCTAAAAAGGTATGCAAGTTAAAGAAGTCAATCTACGGATTGAAACAAGCATCTAGAATGTGGAATCATCGTTTTAATGAGGAAGCCGAGAAATTTGGCTTCATTAAAAATGGTGATGAAGCTTGTGTATATAAGAAAGCTAGTGGGAACACTATCATGTTCCTTGTACTGTATGTGGATGACATATTGTTATTTGGAAATGATATTCCGGCAATGGAAAGTGTTAAAACTTGGCTAAGTAAATGCTTCTCCATTAAGGATCTTGGAGAAGCGCAATATGTTTTGGGGATTGGGATCTATAGTAATAGATTCAAGAAACTGATAGGTTTGAATCAAAGTGCATACATTTAAAAGGTCTTCAAAAGGTTCAAGATGGAGAACTCTAAGAGTGGTTTGGTACATATTCAAAGAGGAACACTTATCAGTTCATCTCAGTGCCCTACCACGAAAGATGAACAAGAGAGAATGAAGAGAGTCCCGTATACATCTACTATTGGGTCAATCATGTATGTAATGATATGCACTAGACCGGATGTGTCATGCGCCCTAAGCTTGACAAGTAGATACCAGAATAACCTAGGAAATAGTCATTGGATTGCGGTTAAAAGTATATTGAAATACCTTAGGAGGACTAAGGATATGTTTCTAATATATGGATCTGGTGAGGAGGAACTCGCTGTAAAAGATTACGTGGACGCGAGTTACCAAACTGATCGAGATGATTCTCGATCACAATCTGGTTATGTCTTCACATTAAATGGAGGTGCGGTCTCTTAGAAGAGTTCAAAACAGGATATTGTTGCCTTATCCACTACAGAGTCAGAGTACATTGCCGCCTCATTGGCAGCTCAGGAAGCTGCATGGATGAAGAAATTCATCAACGACTTAGGAGTAGTCCCTTCCATTCAGGACCCTCTTGAGATCTTTTGTGATAACGAGGGTGCGATTGCTCAAATCAAAGAACCTCGTGCTCACCAAAAGACCCGTCACATTGAGCAGAGATTCAACTACATAAGGGATGAAGTTGAAAAGGGAAAGATATGTATTCACAAATTTCACACAGATCTTAATATAGCGGATCCTCTCACAAAGCTCTTACATGGAGCAAAACATGCAGGACATGTTTGTGCTTTAGGGCTTCGACATTCTAGTGATTGGTAATGATCTATTTTAAGTATTGTAACGGAACGAAATTGTTCAAACTCATTAATATAATTATGGTATTAATTTATTTTGAGTTATGTTCCTATTTTAGATATTTTATCCAAGAATAAGTAATTATTCCAAATTCCGTAGTCGATCACATTTGTGGGAACAAGTGTGAGGTTTAGACTATTATGAACTTGGATTGGTATACATTCACGGGATGAATGTAGGGCAAGGTTGCAACCAAGGTTCATAGATATTTGTGGGATACAAATATTGGAAGACCCGCCCTCAAGATTTACTCAATGGAGCCTTTGTGGTTGATCACATGTAATCTTGAGTAAAGGCGAATATCATTGTATCCTCTGACCTGAGATGCATATTGGGTTCGGATATTTACCATGTATTGTGCCTTGACTCTTTCCTTTGCTATTCTGAAATATGGTAGTTCATAAGGAAGAGCTCAGGTATAATGCAAGGCATATAATTAGGACGTATGTAGTCAAGATGGAATTTGTCCCTCTTATTCGTTGAGATTCAGATGTCTAAGGCCTGATAAAGTTAAATCTAAAAGAGAGTGATCACTCTGTGTCTCTTGGATTTAACATGACATCTAGGACGAAAGGATAGAATGAAAGATTCACCTATTCACATTCGAGATAGGAACTCGAAAGGGATGATGTTATTGAATGGCACTAAGTCATAACATATTGGGGGTGATGGATGGTCGTTAGGTAGTATCAATCACTTGCATTAATTTCTTATGTTTCTCGTGCAAGTGGGAGATTGAAGGTATTTCGTATGCCCGAGAGACATATTAAATTAATGTGGCTAATATGTTTTGATCCAAGTCGGGTCATACCCAATAACAAGCTTACCGACACCTTAATCGTATTTTGATCTTAACGATTGGATCGTTGATTAAATTACGCAACACTTGAGATTTAAGAAAAATGGTTTTCTTAAATAAAATTACTTGATGTGTATATAAATTATGGTATAATTTATATAATTAGAATTTAATTATTTATAGGTTAAATAATTAATAAAGTTATGTTACATTTTATAAAATTGGTTTTATAAAATAAAGTAAACATAACTTATAATATGGAATTCATAAAAATGAGTTTTATAAATATGTATACATAATTTTATAGAATGCAAGTTTATAAAGTGTGTTTTATAAAATCTAATTTTATAAAAACAACTTTATAAAATGTGCAAGTATATAAAATGTGTCTAGTTTATAAAATCATTTTATAATAATGTGAGTGGCTTTGGAAGTGAAGTAAGCATGCTTAGATCCCTTTTCTTGGTCAATTACAAGGGCCATTCTTCTATAACATGCAAGGCTTGACTCATTCCAAGGGTACACTTGCAAATACACATCAAAAGAGAGCAAAAAAAACTGCACAACACCTTCATTCAGGCTGCTGGCTGCCGTGGCCTGTTTGTGTTCAAAAGGGGTTCAACATTTGTTTCTTGGAAGCTCTAATCAAGTGCTAATAAGTCCTAACTAAAGTGCAAAGGTTTGGTAATTAAAGGCTTGGGGTATTACACACTTGAGGCTTCAAGTTAGAAGCTCTATTCTCCATCATCTTCATCACTTATCAACAAGCTTGGAGTAGGTATAATCTCTTTTCTTGCTTGTAGTTTGTAAGTATATTTCATAACTTGATCCTAATTGGGATTTAACTTTAATTGGTTAAAGATTAACAAGTTATAAATCGGGTTTTACATGCTTCCGCTAAGTTTGATTCTTATTATGTTTTAAGCATTTTGAAACTTGTTACATCCCAACACTCTTTTCTCCGTACACCATTAAGGGATTTCCTTTTTCTCGTACAATGCGAATTGCATTTTTGTAACATACGATTTCTGCTCTCTCCTTTTTCAACCAATCCATGCCGATTATCACATCAAAGCTCCCTAACTCTACTGGTATCAAATCAATCTTAAATGTTTCGGTAACCAAATTAATTTCTCGATTCCGACATATATTATCTGCTGTAATTAATTTACCGTTTGCTAATTCGAGTAAAAATTTGTTATCCAAAGGCGTCAGTGGACAACTTAGTTTAGCACAAAAATCTCTACTCATATAGCTTCTATCCGTACCCGAATCAAATAAAACATAAGCAGATTTATTGTCAATAAGAAACGTACCCATAACAAGCTCCGGGTCTTCCTGCGCTTCTGGCGTATTAATATTGAAAACTCTTCCGCGGCCCTGCCCACTAGTATTCCCCTGATTCGGGCAATTTCTACTAATGTGGCCCGGTTTTCCACATACAAAGAAAACTATGGCGGCATTATATGTTCCGACATTATTTGTTCTTTTAATTCCGTTAAACTTTGGTCCATAGGCCTCACACTTTGCTGCACTATGACCATTTCTTCTACACCTAGTGCAAAATGTCGTGCAGAACCCCTGGTGATTCTCTTCACACCTTTGGCATGACTGTTTTTGATTTTTGTTGCCATTGTTGTTATTGAGATTGTTGTTGGGATTGTTATTGTTGCTATTGTTATTGTTGTTATTGTTGTTGGGACGGTTATTGTAGTTGTTGTTAGGACGTTTGTTGTAGTTGTTGTTGCGATTGATGTTGCGGTTGTTGGGATAGTTATTGCGATTGTGGTTGTGATTGTTGTTGTTGTATTGGTGACTCTTGTCATTGGTTTCTTCCCAATTTCTCTTGACTTGTTTCATGTTAGCCTCTTCAGTCGTCTGCTCTTTAATCCTTCCTTCGATCTGGTTCACTAATTTGTGAGCCATTCGACTTGCCTTTTATATGGAGGCGGGCTCGTGTGAACTCACATCTTCTTGAATCCTTTTCGGTAACCCTTTTACAAATGCGTCGATCTTCTCTTCTTCGTCTTCGAACGTTCTGGGACACAATAGGCACAATTCGGTGAATCGTCGTTCGTATGTGGTGATATCAAAAACTTGCGTTTGTAATCCTCAAACTCTACCTTTAGCTTGTTGACCTCGTTTCTGGGACGATACTGCTCATTCATCAATTGCTTGAATGCTGAACATGGTAGTGCGTAAGCAACATCTTGTCCTACCTGCTCGAGATAGGTATTCCACCATGTTAGCGCCGTACCTGTGAAGGTATGCGTAGCATACTTTACTTTGTCTTCTTCAGTACATTTACTTATGGCAAACACCGATTCAACCTTCTCGGTCCACCGTTTCAATCCAATTAGACCCTCGGTTCCATCAAATTCTAAAGGTTTGCAGGCAGTGAATTCTTTGTAGGAGCATCCTACACGATTTCTTGTGAAATTAGTTCCACTGCTAGATCCAGATTTATTGTTATTTTGCATCGCAGCCTGTACTGCGGCTATGTTTGCTGCAAGGAAAACACGGAAGTCTTCCTCGCTCATGTTCAAATTCTGACGAGTCGCCGGTGCCATTTCCTTCAAAAATAGCCCAAAAGATTTAAGTTAATCATATAGAATTTTAAGAGTAGTCAATAGTATTTCGTAGCATAGTATGAACTTATTTATAAAAGCTTTTTCTTCATATTAGCGTTTTATAGTTTTTAATTCGGGTAGTACCTACCCGTTAAGTTTATACTTAGTAGCTAATATACAATT
Source organism: Rutidosis leptorrhynchoides (assembly GCF_046630445.1). Taxonomy (NCBI): domain Eukaryota; kingdom Viridiplantae; phylum Streptophyta; class Magnoliopsida; order Asterales; family Asteraceae; genus Rutidosis; species Rutidosis leptorrhynchoides. The sequence continues at coordinate 303,239,813 of NC_092335.1, read as the reverse complement.
CAACTACTACAATTCTATATGAAAAACTGATTATAATAAAATTTCGCGTTCAAATTTTATACAATATTTTACAAACTTACAATACCGCTATTATACATATAGGATGAAATATAGCACATAATAACTTTGCTACTCGGCAGCTATAAAGGCAATTCTAGTTAATACGCAAGTTGTTCAGCAAAAGAAATAAATGAAATGTCCCGTTCTTATTGATTAAAAACGTTCCATATTAATTGATTTCGTTGCGAGGTTTTGACCTCTATATGAGACGTTTTTCAAAGACTGCATTCATTTTAAAACAAACCATAACCTTTATTTCATCAATAAAGGTTTAAAAAGCTTTACGTAGATTATCAAATAATGATAATCTAAAATATCCTGTTTACACACGACCATTACATAATGGTTTACAATACAAATATGTTACAACAAAATAAGTTTCTTGAATGCAGTTTTTACACAATATCATACAAGCATGGACTCCAAATCTCGTCCTTATTTAAGTATGTGACAGCGGAAGCTCTTAATAATCACCTGAGAATAAACATGCTTAAAACGTCAACAAAAATGTTGGTGAGTTATAGGTTTAACCTATATATATCAAATCGTAACAATAGACCACAAGATTTCATATTTCAACACACATCCCATACATAGAGATAAAAATCATTCATATGGTGAACACCTGGTAACCGACATTAACAAGATGCATATATAAGAATATCCCCATCATTCCGGGACACCCTTCGGATATGATATAAATTTCGAAGTACTAAAGCATCCGGTACTTTGGATGGGGTTTGTTAGGCCCAATAGATCTATCTTTAGGATTCGCGTTAATTAGGGTGTCTGTTCCCTAATTCTTAGATTACCAGACTTAATAAAAAGGGGCATATTCGATTTCGATAATTCAACCATAGAATGTAGTTTCACGTACTTGTGTCTATTTTGAAAATCATTTATAAAACCTGCATGTATTCTCATCCCAAAAATATTAGATTTTAAAAGTGGGACTATAACTCACTTTCACAGATTTTTACTTCGTCGGGAAGTAAGACTTGGCCACTGGTTGATTCACGAACCTATAACAATATATACATATATATCAAAGTATGTTCAAAATATATTTACAACACTTTTAATATATTTTGATGTTTTAAGTTTATTAAGTCAGCTGTCCTCGTTAGTAACCTACAACTAGTTGTCCACAGTTAGATGTACAGAAATAAATCGATAAATATTATCTTGAATCAATCCACGACCCAGTATATACGTATCTCAGTATTGATCACAACTCAAACTATATATATTTTGGAATCAACCTCAACCCTGTATAGCTAACTCCAACATTCACATATAGAGTGTCTATGGTTGTTCCGAAATATATATAGATGTGTTGACATGATAGGTCAAAACATTGTATACGTGTCTATGGTATCTCAAGATTACATAATATACAATACAAGTTGATTAAGTTATGGTTGGAATAGATTTGTTACCAATTTTCACGTAGCTAAAATGAGAAAAATTATCCAATCTTGTTTTACCCATAACTTCTTCATTTTAAATCCGTTTTGAGTGAATCAAATTGCTATGGTTTCATATTGAACTCTATTTTATGAATCTAAACAAAAAAAGTATAGGTTTATAGTCGAAAAAACAAGTTACAAGTCGTTTTTGTAAAGGTAGTCATTTCAGTCGAAAGAACGACGTCTAGATGACCATTTTAGAAAACATACTTCCACTTTGAGTTTAACCATAATTTTTGGATATAGTTTCATGTTCATAATAAAAATCATTTTCTCAGAATAACAACTTTTAAATCAAAGTTTATTATAGTTTTTAATTAACTAACCCAAAACAGCCCGCGGTGTTACTACTACGGCGTAAATCCGGTTTTACGGTGTTTTTCGTGTTTCCAGGTTTTAAATCATTAAGTTAGCATATCATATAGATATAGAACATGTGTTTAGTTAATTTTAAAAGTCAAGTTAGAAGGATTAACTTTTGTTTGCGAACAAGTTTAGAATTAACTAAACTATGTTCTAGTGATTACGAGTTTAAACCTTCGAATAAGATAGTTTTATATATATGAATCGAATGATGTTATGAACATCATTACTACCTCAAGTTTAGTAGGTAAACCTACTGGAAGTGACAAGAAATGATCTAGCTTCAAAGGATCTTGGATGGCTTGAAAGTTCTTGAAGTAGGATCATGACACAAAAACAAGTTCAAGTAAGATTTTTACTCGAATTAAGATAGTTTATAGTTATAGAAATTGAATCAAAGTTTGAATATGAATATTACCTTGAATAAGAAAGATAACCTACTGTATATAACAATGGTTTCTTGATCTTAGATGATTACTTGGAATGGATTAGAAAGCTTGGAAGTAAATTAGTAAACTTGAAGGAATTTTTGAAGTGTTCTTGAAGTGTTCTTCCTATGATGATTATAGCTTGATTCTTGAAGTGATTTTTGATGAAGATGATGATTAACTACTGAAAAAATACGTTCATAATAGTGTGTGTGTGTTGAGAGAGAATTAGAAAGAGAATTGGAAGTGAAATGGAGTGAATGATGAGTGGTAATTGGTGAGTGGTGAGTGGGGTTAAAAGGAGTTCTAGTTAGTTGACTAGCTCATGGTAGAAGTTAAAATTGATTAGTCATACATGACATAATCAAGAGTGGAATCCCATGCTAGTTCCTATTGGTATATACCCATAGTAAGTACGTTTTGGAGCTGTGTATAATACAGGTAAGAATACGACTAGAATTCTTGATGAAAGAAAAGAATGGGAAAGTAACTGTAACCATTTTCGTTAAGTATGAGTGTTTTGATATATGTCTTGAAGTCTTCCAAAAGTATTTTAATACATCTAAATACACTACATGTATATACATTTTAATTGAGTCGTTAAGTCATCGTTAGTCGTTACATGTAAGTGTTGTTTTGAAACCTTTAGGTTAACGATCTTGTTAAATGTTGTTAACCCAATCTTTATAATATCAAATGAGATTTTAAATTATTATATTATCATGATATTATCATGTATGAATATCTCTTAATATGATATATATACATTAAATGTCTTTACAACGATAATCGTTACATATATGTCTCGTTTAAAAATCATTAAGTTAGTAGTCTTGTTTTTACATATGTAGTTCATTGTTAATGTACTTAATGATATGTTTACTTATCATAGTATCATGTTAACTATATATATATCCATATATATGTTATCATATAGTTTTTACAAGTTTTAACGTTCGTGAATCACCGGTCAACTTGGGAGGTCAATTGTCTATATGAAACATATTTCAATTAATCAAGTCTTAACAAGTTTGATTGCTTAACATGTTGGAAATATTTAATCATGTAAATATCAATCTCAATTAATATATATAAACATGGAAAAGTTCGGGTCACTACAGTACCTACCCGTTAAATAAATTTCGTCCCGAAATTTGAAGCTGTTGAAGGTGTTGACGAATCTTCTGGAAATAGATGCGGGTATTTCTTCTTCATCTGATCTTCACGCTCCCAGGTGAACTCGGGTCCTCTACGAGCATTCCATCGAACCTTAACAATTGGTATCTTGTTTTGCTTAAGTCTTTTAACCTCACGATCCATTATTTCGACGGGTTCTTCGATGAATTGAAGTTTTTCGTTGATTTGGATTTCATCTAACGGAATAGTGAGATCTTCTTTAGCAAAACATTTCTTCAAATTCAAGACGTGGAAAGTGTTATGTACAGCCGCGAGTTGTTGAGGTAACTCAAGTCGGTAAGCTACTGGTCCGACACGATCAATAATCTTGAATGGTCCAATATACCTTGGATTTAATTTCCCTCGTTTACCAAATCGAACAACGCCTTTCCAAGGTGCAACTTTAAGCATGACCATCTCTCCAATTTCAAATTCTATATCTTTTCTTTTAATGTCAGCGTAGCTCTTTTGTCGACTTTGGGCGGTTTTCAACCGTTGTTGAATTTGGATGATCTTCTCGGTAGTTTCTTGTATAATCTCCGGACCCGTAATCTGTCTATCCCCCACTTCACTCCAACAAATCGGAGACATGCACTTTCTACCATAAAGTGCTTCAAATGGCGCCATCTCAATGCTTGAATGGTAGCTGTTGTTGTAGGAAAATTCTGCTAACGGTAGATGTCGATCCCAACTGTTTCCGAAATCAATAACACATGCTCGTAGCATGTCTTCAAGCGTTTGTATCGTCCTTTCGCTCTGCCCATCTGTTTGTGGAAGATAGGCAGTACTCATGTCTAGACGAGTTCCTAATGCTTACTGTAATGTCTGCCAGAATCTTGAAATAAATCTGCCATCCCTATCAGAGATAATAGAGATTGGTATTCCATGTCTGGAGACGACTTCCTTCAAATACAGTCGTGCTAACTTCTCCATCTTGTCATCTTCTCTTATTGGCAGGAAGTGTGCTGATTTGGTGAGACGATCAACTATTACCCAAATAGTATCAAAACCACTTGCAGTCCTTGGCAATTTAGTGATGAAATCCATGGTAATGTTTTCCCATTTCCATTCCTGGATTTCGGGTTGTTGAAGTAGACCTGATGGTTTCTGATGCTCAGCTTTGACCTTAGAACACGTCAAACATTCTCCTACGTATTTAGCAACATCGGCTTTCATACCCGGCCACCAAAAATGTTTCTTGAGATCCTTGTACATCTTCCCCGTTCCAGGATGTATTGAGTATCTTGTTTTATGAGCTTCTCTAAGTACCATTTCTCTCATATCTCCAAATTTTGGAACCCAAATCCTTTCAGCCCTATACCGGGTTCCGTCTTCCCGAATATTAAGATGCTTCTCTGATCCTTTAGGTATTTCATCCTTTAAATTTCCCTCTTTTAAATCTCCTTGTTGCGCCTCCTTTATTTGAGTAGTAAGGTTATTATGAATCATTATATTCATAGATTTTACTCGAATGGGTTCTCTGTCCTTCCTGCTCAAGGCATCGGCTACCACATTTGCCTTCCCCGGGTGGTAACGAATCTCAAAGTCATAATCATTCAATAATTCAATCCACCTACGCTGCCTCATATTCAGTTGTTTCTGATTAAATATGTGTTGAAGACTTTTGTGGTCAGTATATATAATACTTTTAACCCCATATAAGTAGTGCCTCCAAGTCTTTAATGCAAAAACAACCGCGCCTAATTCCAAATCATGCGTCGTATAATTTTGTTCGTGAATCTTCAATTGTCTAGACACATAAGCAATCACCTTCGTTCGTTGCATTAATACACAACCGAGACCTTGCTTTGATGCATCACAATAAATCACAAAATCATCATTCCCTTCAGGCAATGACAATATAGGTGCCGTAGTTAACTTTTTCTTCAATAACTGAAACGCTTTCTCTTGTTCATCATTCCATTCAAATTTCTTCCCTTTATGCGTTAATGCAGTCAAGGGTTTTGCTATTCTGGAAAAGTCTTGGATGAACCTTCTGTAGTAACCAGCTAGTCCTAAAAACTGGCGTATATGCTTCGGAGTTTTTGGGGTTTCCCACTTTTCAACGGTTTCGATCTTTGCCGGGTCCACCTGGATACCTTCTTTGTTCACTATGTGACCGAGGAATTGAACTTCTTCCAACCAAAATGCACACTTTGAAAACTTAGCGTACAGTTTTTCTTTCCTCAATACTTCTAGCACTTTTCTCAAATGTTCTTCGTGCTCTTGATCATTCTTTGAGTAAATAAGTATGTCATCGATGAAAACAATGACAAACTTGTCAAGATATGGCCTACACACTCGGTTCATAAGGTCCACGAACACAGCTGGTGCATTAGTTAAACCAAACGGCATGACCATAAACTCGTAATGACCGTAACTTGTTCTGAAAGCAGTCTTTGGAAGATCATCTTCTTTCACCCGCATTTGATGATACCCGGAACGTAAGTCAATCTTTAAATAAACAGACGAGCCTTGTAGTTGATCAAATAAGTCGTCAATTCTCGGTAGTGGGTAGCGGTTCTTGATGGTAAGTTTGTTCAACTCTCGGTAGTCGATACACAACCTGAATGTACCATCTTTCTTCTTGACAAACAAAATAGGAGCTCCCCACGGTGATGTGCTTGGTCGAATGAAACCACGCTCTAAAAGTTCTTGTAATTGGCTTTGCAGTTCTTTCATCTCGCTGGGTACGAGTCTGTAAGGAGCACGAGCTATTGGTGCAGCTCCTGGTACAAGATCTATTTGAAATTCAACGGATCGATGTGGGGGTAATCCCGGTAATTCTTTCAGAAATACATCGGGAAATTCTTTTGCAATGGGAACATCATTGATGCTCTTTTCTTCAGATTGTACTTTCTCGACGTGTGCTAGAACAGCATAGCAACCTTTTCTTATTAGTTTTTGTGCCTTCAAATTACTAATAAGATGTAGCTTCGTGTTGCCCTTTTCTCCGTACACCATTAAGGGTTTTCCTTTTTCTCGTATAATGCGAATTGCATTTTTGTAACAAACGATCTCTGCTTTCACTTCTTTCAACCAGTCCATACCGATTATCACATCAAAACTCCCTAACTCTACTGGTATCAAATCAATCTTAAATGTTTCGCTAACCAGTTTAATTTCTCGATTCCGACATATATTATCTGCTAAAATTAATTTACCATTTGCTAATTCGAGTAAAAATTTACTATCCAAAGGCGTCAATGGACAACTTAATTTAGCACAAAAATCTCTACTCATATAGCTTCTATCCGCACCCGAATCAAATAAAACGTAAGCAGATTTATTGTCAATAAGAAACGTACCCGTAACAAGCTCCGGGTCTTCCTGTGCCTCTGCCGCATTAATATTGAAAACTCTTCCGCGGCCTTGTCCATTCATGTTCTCCTGGTTCGGGAAATTTCTAATAATGTGGCCCGGTTTTCCACATTTATAACAAACTACATTGGCATAACTTGCTCCGACACTACTTGCTCCGCCATTACTCGTTCCGACACCATTTGTTCCTTTCGTTCTATTAACTCCTGGTCCGTAGACCTCACACTTCGCCGCGCTATGACCATTTCTTTTACACTTGATGCAAAATTTGGTGCAGAACCCCGAGTGATACTTTTCACACCTTTGGCATAGCTGCTTCTGATTGTTGTTATTGTTGCGGTTATTATTGTTGTTGGGATGATTGTTGTAGTTGATGTTGTTTTTGTTGTTGTTGTTGGGCCGTTTGTTGTAGTTGTGATTGATGTTGCGATTGTTGGGATAATTGTTGCGATTATTGTTGTAATTGCTGTTGTTGTTGTATTGGTGATTCTTATCACCGTTTTCCTCCCACTTTCTTTTGACTTGCTTCACATTGGCCTCTTCAGCAGTCTATTCTTTAATTCTTTCTTCAATCTGGCTCACTAGTTTGTGAGCCATTCTACATGCCTGTTGTATGGAGGCGGGCTCGTGTGAACTTATATCTTCTTGGATTCTTTCCGGTAATCCTTTCACAAACGCGTCGATCTTCTCTTCCTCATCTTCGAATGCTCCCGGACACAATAGGCACAATTCTGTGAATCGTCTTTCGTACGTGGTAATATCAAATCCTTGGGTTCGTAACCCTCTAAGTTCTGTCTTGAGCTTATTGACCTCGGTTCTGGGACGGTACTTCTCGTTCATCAAGTGCTTGAATGCTGACCTTGGTAGTGCGTACGCATCGTCTTGTCCCACTTGCTCTAGATAGGTATTCCACCATGTTAACGCAGAACCTGTGAAGGTATGCGTAGCGTACTTCACTTTGTCCTCTTCAGTACACTTACTTATGGCAAACACCGATTCGACCTTCTCGGTCCACCGTTTCAATCCGATCGGTCCTTCGGTTCCATCAAATTCCAAAGGTTTGCAGGCAGTGAATTCTTTGTAGGTGCATCCTACACGATTTCCTGTACTGCTAGATCCAAGGTTATTGTTGGTATGTAGCGCAGCCTGTACTGCGGCTATGTTTGAAGCTAGAAAAGTACGGAATTCCTCTTCATTCATATTCACGGTGTGTCGAGTAGTCGGTGCCATTTCCTTCAAAATAGTCAAATGGAACAAGTTAATCATACAGAATATTAAGAGTAGTTAATAGTATTTCGTAGCATAATATGAACTCATTTATAAAAGCTTTTTCTTCATATTAGCGTTTTATAAGTTTAAATTCAGGTAGTACCTACCCATTAAGTTCATACTTAGTAGCTAATATACAATTCAACTACTACAATTCTATATGAATAACTGATTATAATAATATTTCGCGTTCAAACTTTTACACAATATTTTACAAACTTACAATACCGCTTATTTTACATATAGCATGAAATATAGCACACAATAAATTTGATACAAGATGGTTGTGAAGATAATTCTAGCTAGTACACAAGTCGTTCAGCAAAGGCACTAAAGACACGTAATTCATACGTCCAGAAACAAGTCGTGCATTCTGGTTTTTCTAGGATTACTTCTGAAATGTCCCGTTCTTATTGATTAAAAACGTTCCATATTAATTGATTTCGTTGCGAGGTTTTGACCTCTATATGAGACGTTTTTCAAAGACTGCATTCATTTTTAAAACAAACCATAACCTTTATTTCATAAATAAAGGTTTAAAAAGCTTTACGTAGATTATCAAATAATGATAATCTAAAATATCCTGTTTACACACGACCATTACATAATGGTTTACAATACAAATATGTTACATCGAAATCAGTTTCTTGAATGCAGTTTTTACACAATATCATACAAACATGGACTCCAAATCTTGTCCTTATTTTAGTATGCAACAGCGGAAGCTCTTAATAATCACCTGAGAATAAACATGCTTTAAAACGTCAACAAAAATGTTGGTGAGTTATAGGTTTAACCTATATCTATCAAATCATAATAATAGACCACAAGATTTCATATTTCAATACATATCCCATACATAGAGATAAAAATCATTCATATGGTGAACACCTGGTAACCGACATTAACAAGATGCATATATAAGAATATCCCCATCATTCCGGGACACCCTTCGGATATGATATAAATTTCGAAGTACTAAAGCATCCGGTACTTTGGATGGGGTTTGTTAAGCCCAATAGATCTATCTTTAGGATTCGCGTCAATTAGGGTGTCTGTTCCCTAATTCTTAGATTACCAGACTTAATAAAAAGGGGCATATTCGATTTCGATAATTCAACCATAGAATGTAGTTTCACGTACTTGTGTCTATTTTGTAAATCATTTATAAAACCTGCATGTATTCTCATCCCAAAAATATTAGATTTTAAAAGTGGGACTATAACTCACTTTCACAGATTTTTACTTCGTCGGGAAGTAAGACTTGGCCACTGGTTGATTCACGAACCTATAACAATATATACATATATATCAAAGTATGTTCAAAATATATTTACAACACTTTTAATATATTTTGATGTTTTAAGTTTATTAAGTCAGCTGTCCTCGTTAGTAACCTACAACTAGTTGTCCACAGTTAGATGTACAGAAATAAATCGATAAATATTATCTTGAATCAATCCACGACCCAGTGTATACGTATCTCAGTATTGATCACAACTCAAACTATATATATTTTGGAATCAACCTCAACCCTGTATAGCTAACTCCAACATTCACATATAGAGTGTCTATGGTTGTTCCGAAATATATATAGATGTGTCGACATGATAGGTCGAAACATTGTATACGTGTCTATGGTATCTCAAGATTACATAATATATAATACAAGTTGATTAAGTTATGGTTGGAATAGATTTGTTACCAATTTTCACGTAGCTAAAATGAGAAAAATTATCCAATCTTGTTTTACCCATAACTTCTTCATTTTAAATCCGTTTTGAGTGAATCAAATTGCTATGGTTTCATATTGAACTCTATTTTATGAATCTAAACAAAAAAGTATAGGTTTCTAGTCGGAAAAATAAGTTACAAGTCGTTTTTGTAAAGGTAGTCATTTCAGTCGAAAGAACGACGTCTAGATGACCATTTTAGAAAACATACTTCCACTTTGAGTTTAACCATAATTTTTGGATATAGTTTCATGTTCATAATAAAAATCATTTTCTCAGAATAACAACTTTTAAATCAAAGTTTATCATAGTTTTTAATTAACTAACCCAAAACAGCCCGCGGTGTTACTACGACGGCGTAAATCCGGTTTTATGGTGTTTTTCGTGTTTCCAGGTTTTAAATCATTAAGTTAGCATATCATATAGATATAGAACATGTGTTTAGTTGATTTTAAAAGTCAAGTTAGAAGGATTAACTTTTGTTTGCGAACAAGTTTAGAATTAACTAAACTATGTTCTAGTGATTACAAGTTTAAACCTTCGAATAAGATAGCTTTATATGTATGAATCGAATGATGTTATGAACATCATTACTACCTTAAGTTCCTTGGATGAACCTACTGGAAAAGAGAAAAATGGATCTAGCTTCAATGGATCCTTGGATGGCTCAAAGTTCTTGAAGCAAAATCATGACACGAAAACAAGTTCAAGTAAGATCATCACTTGAAATAAGATTGTTATAGTTATAGAAATTGAACCAAAGTTTGAATATGATTATTACCTTGTATTAGAATGATAACCTACTGTAAGAAACAAAGATTTCTTGAGGTTGGATGATCACCTTACAAGATTGGAAGTGAGCTAGCAAACTTGAAAGTATTCTTGATTTTATGAAACTAGAACTTTTGGAATTTATGAAGAACACTTAGAACTTGAAGATAGAACTTGAGAGAGTTCAATTAGATGAAGAAAATTGAAGAATGAAAGTGTTTGTAGGTGTTTTTGGTCGTTGGTGTATGGATTAGATATAAAGGATATGTAATTTTGTTTTCATGTAAATAAGTCATGAATGATTACTCATATTTTTGTAATCTTATGAGATATTTCATGCTAGTTGCCAAATGATGGTTCCCACATGTGTTAGGTGACTCACATGGGCTGCTAAGAGCTGATCATTGGAGTGTATATACCAATAGTACATACATCTAAAAGCTGTGTATTGTACGAGTACGAATACGGGTGCATACGAGTAGAATTGTTGATGAAACTGAACGAGAATGTAATTGTAAGCATTTTTGTTAAGTAGAAGTATTTTGATAAGTGTATTGAATTCTTTCAAAAGTGTATAAATACATATTAAAACACTACATGTATATACATTTTAACTGAGTCGTTAAATCATCGTTAGTCGTTACATGTAAGTGTTGTTTTGAAACCTTTAGGTTAACGATCTTGTTAAATGTTGTTAACCCAATGTTTATAATAACAAAAGAGATTTTAAATTATTATATTATCATGATATTATGATGTACGAATATCTCTTAATATGATATATATACATTAAATGTCGTTACAACGATAAACGTTACATATATGTCTCGTTTCAAAATCATTAAGTTAGTAGTCTTGTTTTTACATATGTAGTTCATTGTTAATATAATTAATGATATGTTTACTTATCATAATATCATGTTAACTATATATATAACCATATATATGTCATCATATAGTTTTTTACAAGTTTTAACGTTCGTGAATCACCGGTCAACTTGGGTGGTCAATTGTCTATATGAAACCTATTTCAATTAATCAAGTCTTAACAAGTTTGATTGCTTAACATGTTGGAAACATTTAATCATGTAAACATCAATCTCAATTAATATATATAAACATGGAAAAGTTCGGGTCACTACAGTACCTACCCGTTAAATAAATTTCGTCCCGAAATTTTAAGCTGTTGAAGGTGTTGACGAATCTTCTGGAAATAGATGCGGGTATTTCTTCTTCATCTGATCTTCACGCTCCCAGGTGAACTCGGGTCCTCTACGAGCATTCCATCGAACCTTAACAATTGGTATCTTGTTTTGCTTAAGTCTTTTAACCTCACGATCCATTATTTCGACGGGTTCTTCGATGAATTGGAGTTTTTCGTTGATTTGGATTTCATCTAACGGAATAGTGAGATCTTCTTTAGCAAAACATTTCTTCAAATTCGAGACGTGGAAAGTGTTATGTACAGCCGCGAGTTGTTGAGGTAACTCAAGTCGGTAAGCTACTGGTCCGACACGATCAATAATCTTGAATGGTCCAATATACCTTGGATTTAATTTCCCTCGTTTACCAAATCGAACAACGCCTTTCCAAGGTGAAACTTTAAGCATGACCATCTCTCCAATTTCAAATTCTATATCTTTTCTTTTAATGTCAGCGTAGCTCTTTTGTCGACTTTGGGCGGTTTTCAACCGTTGTTGAATTTGGATGATCTTCTCGGTAGTTTCTTGTATAATCTCCGGACCCGTAATCTGTCTATCCCCCACCTCACTCCAACAAATCGGAGACCTGCACTTTCTACCATAAAGTGCTTCAAACGGCGCCATCTCAATGCTTGAATGGTAGCTGTTGTTGTAGGAAAATTCTGCTAACGGTAGATGTCGATCCCAACTGTTTCCGAAATCAATAACACATGCTCGTAGCATGTCTTCAAGCGTTTGTATCGTCCTTTCACTCTGCCCATCAGTTTGTGGATGATAGGCAGTACTCATGTCTAGACGAGTTCCTAATGCTTGCTGTAATGTCTGCCAGAATCTTGAAATAAATCTGCCATCCCTATCAGAGATAATAGAGATTGGTATTCCATGCCTGGAGACGACTTCCTTCAAATACAGTCGTGCTAACTTCTCCATCTTGTCATCTTCTCTTATTGGTAGGAAGTGTGCTGATTTGGTGAGACGATCAACTATTACCCAAATAGTATCAAAACCACTTGCAGTCCTTGGCAATTTAGTGATGAAATCCATGGTAATGTTTTCCCATTTCCATTCCGGGATTTCGGGTTGTTGAAGTAGACCTGATGGTTTCTGATGCTCAGCTTTGACCTTAGAACACGTCAAACATTCTCCTACGTATTTAGCAACATCGGCTTTCATACCCGGCCACCAAAAATGTTTCTTGAGATCCTTGTACATCTTCCCCGTTCCAGGATGTATTGAGTATCTGGTTTTATGAGCTTCTCTAAGTACCATTTCTCTCATATCTCCAAATTTTGGTACCCAAATCCTTTCAGCCCTATACCGGGTTCCGTCTTCCCGAATATTAAGATGCTTCTCCGATCCTTTGGGTATTTCATCCTTTAAATTTCCCTCTTTTAAAACTCCTTGTTGCGCCTCCTTTATTTGAGTAGTAATGTTATTATGAATCATTATATTCATAGATTTTACTCGAATGGGTTCTCTATCCTTCCTGCTCAAGGCATCGGCTACCACATTTGCCTTCCCCGGGTGGTAACGAATCTCAAAATCGTAATCATTCAATAATTCAATCCACCTACGCTGCCTCATATTCAGTTGTTTCTGATTAAATATGTGTTGAAGACTTTTGTGGTCGGTATATATAATACTTTTGACCCCATATAAGTAGTGCCTCCAAGTCTTTAATGCAAAAACAACCGCGCCTAATTCCAAATCATGCGTCGTATAATTTTGTTCGTGAATCTTCAATTGTCTAGACGCATAAGCAATCACCTTCGTTCGTTGCATTAATACACAACCGAGACCTTGCTTTGATGCATCACAATAAATCACAAAATCATCATTCCCTTCAGGCAATGACAATATAGGTGCCGTAGTTAGCTTTTTCTTCAATAACTGAAACGCTTTCTCTTGTTCATCATTCCATTCAAATTTCTTCCCTTTATGCGTTAATGCAGTCAAGGGTTTTGCTATTCTGGAAAAGTCTTGGATGAACCTTCTGTAGTAACCAGCTAGTCCTAAAAACTGGCGTATGTGTTTCGGAGTTTTCGGGGTTTCCCACTTTTCAACAGTTTCTATCTTTGCCGGATCCACCTTAATACCTTCTTTGTTCACTATGTGACCGAGGAATTGAACTTCTTCCAACCAAAATGCACACTTTGAAAACTTAGCGTACAATTCTTCCTTCCTCAATACTTCTAACACCTTTCTCAAATGTTCACCGTGTTCTTGGTCATTCTTTGAGTAAATAAGTATGTCATCAATGAAAACAATGACAAACTTGTCAAGGTATGGTCCACACACTCGGTTCATAAGGTCCATGAACACAGCTGGTGCATTAGTTAAACCAAACGGCATGACCATAAACTCGTAATGACCGTAACGTGTTCTGAAAGCAGTCTTTGGAATATCATCTTCTTTCACCCGCATTTGATGATACCCGGAACGTAAGTCAATCTTTGAATAAACAGACGAACCTTGTAGTTGATCAAATAAGTCATCGATTCTCGGTAGTGGGTAGCGGTTCTTGATGGTAAGTTTGTTCAACTCTCGGTAGTCGATACACAACCTGAATGTACCATCTTTCTTCTTGACAAACAAAACAGGAGCTCCCCACGGTGATGTGCTTGGTCGAATGAAACCACGCTCTAAAAGTTCTTGTAATTGGCTTTGTAGTTCTTTCATCTCGCTGGGTGCGAGTCTGTAAGGAGCACGAGCTATTGGTGCAGCTCCTGGTACAAGATCTATTTGAAATTCAACGGATCGCTGTGGGGGTAATCCCGGTAATTCTTTCGGAAATACATCGGGAAATTCTTTTGCAATGGGAACATCATTGATGCTCTTTTCTTCAGTTTGTACTTTCTCGACGTGTGCTAGAACAGCATAGCAACCTTTTCTTATTAGTTTTTGTGCCTTCAAATTACTAATAAGATGTAGCTTCGTGTTTCCCTTTTCTCCGTACACCATTAAGGGTTTTCCTTTTTCTCGTATAATGCGAATTGCATTTTTGTAACAAACGATCTCTGCTTTCACTTCTTTCAACCAGTCCATACCGATTATCACATCAAAACTCCCTAACTCTACTGGTATCAAATCAATCTTAAATGTTTCGCTAACCAGTTTAATTTCTCGATTCCGACATATATTATCTGCTGAAATTAATTTACCATTTGCTAATTCGAGTAAAAATTTACTATCCAAAGGCGTCAATGGACAACTTAATTTAGCACAAAAATCTCTACTCATATAGCTTCTATCCGCACCCGAATCAAATAAAACGTAAGCAGATTTATTGTCAATAAGAAACGTACCCGTAACAAGCTCCGGGTCTTCCTGTGCCTCTGCCGCATTAATATTGAAAACTCTTCCACGGCCTTGTCCATTCGTGTTCTCCTGGTTCGGGCAATTTCTAATAATGTGGCCTGGTTTTCCACATTTATAACAAACTACATTGGCATAACTTGCTCCGACACTACTTGCTCCGCCATTACTCGTTCCGACACCATTTGTTCCTTTCGTTCTATTAACCCCTGGTCCGTAGACCTCACACTTCGCCGCGCTATGACCATTTCTTTTACACTTGTTGCAAAATTTGGTGCAGAACCCCGAGTGATTCTTTTCACACCTTTGGCATAGTTGCTTCTGATTGTTGTTGTTGTTGCGGTTATTATTGTTGTTAAGATGATTGTTGTGGTTGCTGTTGTTGTTGTTGTTGTTGTTGTTGTTGGGCCGTTTGTTGTAGTTGCGATTGATGTTGCGATTGTTAGGATAGTTGTTGCGATTATTGTTATAATTGCTGTTGTTATTGTATTGGTGATTCTTATCACCGTTTTCCTCCCACTTTCTTTTGACTTGCTTCACATTGGCCTCTTCAGCAGTCTGTTCTTTAATTCTTTCTTCAATCTGGTTCACTAGTTTGTGAGCCATTCTACATGCCTGTTGTATGGAGGCGGGCTCGTGTGAACTTATATCTTCTTGGATTCTTTCTGGTAATCCTTTCACAAACGCGTCAATCTTCTCTTCCTCATCTTCGAATGCTCCCGGACACAATAGGCACAATTCTGTGAATCGTCTTTCGTATGTGGTAATATCAAATCCTTGGGTTCGTAACCCTCTAAGTTCTGTCTTGAGCTTATTGACCTCAGTTCTGGGACGGTACTTCTCGTTCATCAAGTGCTTGAATGCTGACCACGGTAGTGCGTACGCATCATCTTGTCCCACTTGCTCTAGATAGGTATTCCACCATGTTAACGCAGAACCTGTGAAGGTATGCGTAGCGTACTTCACTTTGTCCTCTTCAGTACACTTACTTATGGCAAACACCGATTCAACCTTCTCGGTCCACCGTTTCAATCCGATCGGTCCTTCGGTTCCATCAAATTCCAAAGGTTTGCAGGCAGTGAATTCTTTGTAGGTGCATCCTACACGATTTCCTGTACTGCCAGATCCAAGGTTATTGTTGGTATATAGCGCAGCCTGTACTGCAGCTATGTTTGAAGCTAGAAAAGTACGGAATTCCTCTTCATTCATATTCACAGTGTGTCGAGTAGTCGGTGCCATTTCCTTCAAAATAGTTAAATGGAACGAGTTAATCATACAGAATATTAAGAGTAGTTAATAGTATTTCGTAGCATAATATGAACTCATTTATAAAAGCTTTTTCTTCATATTAGCGTTTTATAAGTTTAAATTCGGGTAGTACCTACCCGTTAAGTTCATACTTAGTAGCTAATATACAATTCAACTACTACAATTCTATATGAAAAACAGATTGTAATAATATTTCGCGTTCAAACTTTTACACAATATTTTACAAACTTACAATACCACTTATTTTACATATAGCATGAAATATAGCACACAATAAATTTGATACAAGATGGTTGTGAAGATAATTCTAGCTAGTACACAAGTCGTTCAGCAAAGGCAATAAAGACACGTAATTCATACGTCCAGAAACAAGTCATGCATTCTGGTTTTACTAGGATTACTTCCCATCCTTGGTCTTGTGGAACATAACCGTTATGGCCGTTGATAAGACAGCGTGTTGTAACGTCGTCAAAGGGACGAGGGTTACGTAATGTCCAACAGTCCCGTAATAATCTAAAAACCTCATTTCTTACCCCAATTACCGACTCCGTCACTTGTGGAAACGTTTTGTTTAATAGTTGTAGCCCGATGTTCTTGTTCTCACTTTGGTGAGAAGCGAACATTACTAATCCGTAAGCATAACATGCTTCTTTATGTTGCATGTTAGCCGCTTTTTCTAAATCACGAAGTCCTATATTTGGATATACTGAGTCAAAATAATTTCTTAACCCGTTGCGTAAAATAGCATTTGGGTTCCCCGCAATATATGCGTCAAAGTAAACACATCGTAACTTATGGATTTCCCAATGTGATATCCCCCATCTTCCGAACGAAAGCCTTTTATAAACCAAATCATTCTTGGAACGTTCTTCGAATGTCTTACAAACTGATCTCGCCTTAAATAGTTGTGCCGAGGAATTCTGACCGACTCTAGACAAGATTTCATCAATCATGTCTCCGGGTAGGTCTCTTAAAATATTGGGTTGTCTATCCATTTTGTGTTTTTATACTGTAAAATAGACAAGAGTTAGATTCATAAAAAAATACTTACTAATACAAGCAATTTTTACATATATCATAAAGCATAAGCACACTATATTACATATATTACACCACACGAATACAACTATCTTATTCCGACTCGCTTGTTTCTTCTTCTTTGGTTTTGGTTCGTTTTCCCAAGTTTCTGGGGATATATGATGTTCCCCTAATACGAGCCGTTATTTTCCACATTGGTTTAGAAAAACCAGGTGGTTTAGAGGTTCCCGGGTCATTGTTACAACTTAAGGACTTCGGGGGTTGACGATACATATAAAGTTCATCGGGGTTGGAATTAGATTTCTCTATTTTTATGCCCTTTCCCTTATTATTTTCTTTTGCCTTTTTAAATTCAGTTGGGGTAATTTCTATAACATCATCGGAATTCTCGTCGGAATCCGATTCATCGGAGAATTGGTAATCCTCCCAATATTTTGCTTCCTTAGCGGAAACACCATTGACCATAATTAACCTTGGTCGGTTGGTTGAGGATTTTCTTTTACTTAACCGTTTTATTATTTCCCCCACCGGTTCTATTTCTTCATCCGGTTCCGATTCTTCTTCCGATTCCGATTCTTCTTCTGGTTCCGACTCTTCTTCCGGTTCCTCTTCGGGAACTTGTGAATCAGTCCACGAATCATTCCAATTTACATTTGACTCTTCATTATTATTAGGTGAGTCAATGGGACTTGTTCTAGAGGTAGACATCTATCACATAATATCAAACACGTTAAGAGATTAATATATCACATAATATTCATATGTTAAAAATATATAGTTTCCAACAAAAATGTTAAGCAATCATTTTTAAAGAAAACACGGTCGAAGTCCAGACTCACTAATGCATCCTAACAAACTCGATAAGACACACTAATGCAAATTTTCTGGTTCTCTAAGACCAACGCTCGGATACCAACTGAAATGTCCCGTTCTTATTGATTAAAAACGTTCCATATTAATTGATTTCGTTGCGAGGTTTTGACCTCTATATGAGACGTTTTTCAAAGACTGCATTCATTTTTAAAACAAACCATAACCTTTATTTCATAAATAAAGGTTTAAAAAGCTTTACGTAGATTATCAAATAATGATAATCTAAAATATCCTGTTTACACACGACCATTACATAATGGTTTACAATACAAATATGTTACATCGAAATCAGTTTCTTGAATGCAGTTTTTACACAATATCATACAAACATGGACTCCAAATCTTGTCCTTATTTTAGTATGCAACAGCGGAAGCTCTTAATAATCACCTGAGAATAAACATGCTTTAAAACGTCAACAAAAATGTTGGTGAGTTATAGGTTTAACCTATATCTATCAAATCATAATAATAGACCACAAGATTTCATATTTCAATACATATCCCATACATAGAGATAAAAATCATTCATATGGTGAACACCTGGTAACCGACATTAACAAGATGCATATATAAGAATATCCCCATCATTCCGGGACACCCTTCGGATATGATATAAATTTCGAAGTACTAAAGCATCCGGTACTTTGGATGGGGTTTGTTAAGCCCAATAGATCTATCTTTAGGATTCGCGTCAATTAGGGTGTCTGTTCCCTAATTCTTAGATTACCAGACTTAATAAAAAGGGGCATATTCGATTTCGATAATTCAACCATAGAATGTAGTTTCACGTACTTGTGTCTATTTTGTAAATCATTTATAAAACCTGCATGTATTCTCATCCCAAAAATATTAGATTTTAAAAGTGGGACTATAACTCACTTTCACAGATTTTTACTTCGTCGGGAAGTAAGACTTGGCCACTGGTTGATTCACGAACCTATAACAATATATACATATATATCAAAGTATGTTCAAAATATATTTACAACACTTTTAATATATTTTGATGTTTTAAGTTTATTAAGTCAGCTGTCCTCGTTAGTAACCTACAACTAGTTGTCCACAGTTAGATGTACAGAAATAAATCGATAAATATTATCTTGAATCAATCCACGACCCAGTGTATACGTATCTCAGTATTGATCACAACTCAAACTATATATATTTTGGAATCAACCTCAACCCTGTATAGCTAACTCCAACATTCACATATAGAGTGTCTATGGTTGTTCCGAAATATATATAGATGTGTCGACATGATAGGTCGAAACATTGTATACGTGTCTATGGTATCTCAAGATTACATAATATATAATACAAGTTGATTAAGTTATGGTTGGAATAGATTTGTTACCAATTTTCACGTAGCTAAAATGAGAAAAATTATCCAATCTTGTTTTACCCATAACTTCTTCATTTTAAATCCGTTTTGAGTGAATCAAATTGCTATGGTTTCATATTGAACTCTATTTTATGAATCTAAACAAAAAAGTATAGGTTTCTAGTCGGAAAAATAAGTTACAAGTCGTTTTTGTAAAGGTAGTCATTTCAGTCGAAAGAACGACGTCTAGATGACCATTTTAGAAAACATACTTCCACTTTGAGTTTAACCATAATTTTTGGATATAGTTTCATGTTCATAATAAAAATCATTTTCTCAGAATAACAACTTTTAAATCAAAGTTTATCATAGTTTTTAATTAACTAACCCAAAACAGCCCGCGGTGTTACTACGACGGCGTAAATCCGGTTTTATGGTGTTTTTCGTGTTTCCAGGTTTTAAATCATTAAGTTAGCATATCATATAGATATAGAACATGTGTTTAGTTGATTTTAAAAGTCAAGTTAGAAGGATTAACTTTTGTTTGCGAACAAGTTTAGAATTAACTAAACTATGTTCTAGTGATTACAAGTTTAAACCTTCGAATAAGATAGCTTTATATGTATGAATCGAATGATGTTATGAACATCATTACTACCTTAAGTTCCTTGGATGAACCTACTGGAAAAGAGAAAAATGGATCTAGCTTCAATGGATCCTTGGATGGCTCAAAGTTCTTGAAGCAAAATCATGACACGAAAACAAGTTCAAGTAAGATCATCACTTGAAATAAGATTGTTATAGTTATAGAAATTGAACCAAAGTTTGAATATGATTATTACCTTGTATTAGAATGATAACCTACTGTAAGAAACAAAGATTTCTTGAGGTTGGATGATCACCTTACAAGATTGGAAGTGAGCTAGCAAACTTGAAAGTATTCTTGATTTTATGAAACTAGAACTTTTGGAATTTATGAAGAACACTTAGAACTTGAAGATAGAACTTGAGAGAGTTCAATTAGATGAAGAAAATTGAAGAATGAAAGTGTTTGTAGGTGTTTTTGGTCGTTGGTGTATGGATTAGATATAAAGGATATGTAATTTTGTTTTCATGTAAATAAGTCATGAATGATTACTCATATTTTTGTAATCTTATGAGATATTTCATGCTAGTTGCCAAATGATGGTTCCCACATGTGTTAGGTGACTCACATGGGCTGCTAAGAGCTGATCATTGGAGTGTATATACCAATAGTACATACATCTAAAAGCTGTGTATTGTACGAGTACGAATACGGGTGCATACGAGTAGAATTGTTGATGAAACTGAACGAGAATGTAATTGTAAGCATTTTTGTTAAGTAGAAGTATTTTGATAAGTGTATTGAATTCTTTCAAAAGTGTATAAATACATATTAAAACACTACATGTATATACATTTTAACTGAGTCGTTAAATCATCGTTAGTCGTTACATGTAAGTGTTGTTTTGAAACCTTTAGGTTAACGATCTTGTTAAATGTTGTTAACCCAATGTTTATAATAACAAAAGAGATTTTAAATTATTATATTATCATGATATTATGATGTACGAATATCTCTTAATATGATATATATACATTAAATGTCGTTACAACGATAAACGTTACATATATGTCTCGTTTCAAAATCATTAAGTTAGTAGTCTTGTTTTTACATATGTAGTTCATTGTTAATATAATTAATGATATGTTTACTTATCATAATATCATGTTAACTATATATATAACCATATATATGTCATCATATAGTTTTTTACAAGTTTTAACGTTCGTGAATCACCGGTCAACTTGGGTGGTCAATTGTCTATATGAAACCTATTTCAATTAATCAAGTCTTAACAAGTTTGATTGCTTAACATGTTGGAAACATTTAATCATGTAAACATCAATCTCAATTAATATATATAAACATGGAAAAGTTCGGGTCACTACAACTTCCCATCCTTGGTCTTGTGGAACATAACCGTTATGGCCGTTGATAAGACAGCGTGTTGTAACGTCGTCAAAGGGACGAGGGTTACGTAATGTCCAACAGTCCCGTAACAATCTAAAAACCTCATTTCTTACCCCAATTAGCGACTCCATCACTTGTGGGAACGTTTTGTTTAATAGTTGTAGCCCGATGTTCTTGTTCTCACTTTGGTGAGAAGCGAACATTACTAATCCGTAAGCATAACATGCTTCTTTATGTTGCATGTTAGCCGCTTTTTCTAAATCACGAAGTCCAATATTCGGATATATTGAGTCAATATAATTTCTTAACCCATTGCGTAAAATAGCATTTGGGTTCCCCGCAATATATGCGTCAAAGTAAACACATCGTAACTTATGGATTTCCTAATGTGATATCCCCCATCTTTCAAACGAAAGCCTTTTATAAATCAAGGCATTCTTGGAACGTTCTTCGAATGTCTTACAAACTGATCTCGCCTTAAATAGTTGTGCCGAAGAATTTTGACCGACTCTAGACAAGATTTCATCAATCATGTCTCCGGGTAGGTCTCTTAAAATATTGGGTTGTCTATCCATTTTGTGTTTTTATACTGTAAAATAGAACAAGAGTTAGATTCATAAAAAAATACTTATTAATACAAGAAATTTTTACATATATCATAAAGCATAAGCACACTATATTACATATATTACACCACACGAATACAACTATCTTATTCCGACTCGCTTATTTCTTCTTCTTCGGTTTTGGTTCGTTTTGCCAAGTTTCTAGGGATATATGATGTTCCCCTAATACGAGCCGTCGTTTTCCACATTGGTTTAGAAAAACCTGGTGGTTTAGAGGTTCCCGGGTCATTGTTACAACTTAGGATTCTTAGATTCTTAGATTACCAGACTTAATAAAAAGGGGCATATTCGATTTCGATAATTCAACCATAGAATGTAGTTTCACGTACTTGTGTCTATTTTGTAAATCATTTATAAAACATGCATTTATTCTCATCCCAAAAATATTAGATTTTAAAAGTGGGACTATAACTCACTTTCATAGATTTTTACTTCGTCGGGAAGTAAGACTTGGCCACTGGTTGATTCACGAACCTATAACAATATATACATATACATATATATCAAAGTATGTTCAAAATACATTTACAACACTTTTAATATATTTTGATGTTTTAAGTTTATTAAGTCAGCTGTCCTCGTTAGTAACCTACAACTAGTTGTCCACAGTTAGATGTACAGAAATAAATCGATAAATATTATCTTGAATCAATCCACGACCCAGTGTATGCGTATCTCAGTATTGATCACAACTCAAACTATATATATTTTGGAATCAACCTCAACCCTGTATAGCTAACTCCAACATTCACATATAGAGTGTCTATGGTTGTTCCGAAATATATATAGATGTGTCGACATGATAGGTCGAAACATTGTATACGTGTCTATGGTATCTCAAGATTACATAATATACAATACAAGTTGATTAAGTTATGGTTGGAATAGATTTGTTACCAATTTTCACGTAGCTAAAATGAGAAAAATTATCCAATCTTGTTTTACCCGTAACTTCTTCATTTTAAATCCGTTTTGAGTGAATAAAATTGCTATGGTTTCATATTGAACTCTATTTTATGAATCTAAACAGAAAAAGTATAGGTTTATAGTCTAAAAAATAAGTTACAAGTCATTTTTGTAAAGGTAGTCATTTCAGTCGAAAGAACGAAGTCTAGATGACCATTTTAGAAAACATACTTTCACTTTGAGTTTAACCATAATTTTTAGATATAGTTTCATGTTCATAATAAAAATCATTTTCTCAGAATAACAACTTTTAAATCAAATTTTATCATAGTTTTTAATTAACTAACCCAAAACAGCCCGCGGTGTTACTACTACGGCGTAAATCCGGTTTTACGGTATTTTTCGTGTTTCCAGGTTTTAAATCATTAAGTTAGCATATAATATAGATATAGAACATGTGTTTAGTTAATTTTAAAAGTCAAGTTAGAAGGATTAACTTTTGTTTGCGAACAAGTTTAGAATTAACTAAACTATGTTCTAGTGATTACGAGTTTAAACCTTCGAATAAGATAGTTTTATATATATGAATCGAATGATGTTATGAACATCATTACTACCTCAAGTTTAGTAGGTAAACCTACTGGAAGTGACAAGAAATGATCTAGCTTCAAAGGATCTTGGATGGCTTGAAAGTTCTTGAAGTAGGATCATGACACAAAAACAAGTTCAAGTAAGATTTTTACTCGAATTAAGATAGTTTATAGTTATAGAAATTGAATCAAAGTTTGAATATGAATATTACCTTGAATAAGAAAGATAACCTACTGTATATAAAAAAAGGTTTCTTGATCTTAGATGATTACTTGGAATGAATTAGAAAGCTTGGAAGTAAATTAGTAAACTTGAAGGGATTTTTGAAGTGTTCTTGAAGTGTTCTTCCTATGATGATTATAGCTTGATTCTTGAAGTGATTTTTGATGAAGATGATGATTAACTACTGGAAAAATACGTTCATAATAGTGTGTGTGTGTTGAGAGAGAATTAGAAAGAGAATTGGAAGTGAAATGGAGTGAATGATGAGTGGTAATTGGTGAGTGGTGAGTGGTGAGTGGGGTTAAAAGGAGTTCTAGTTAGTTGACTAGCTCATGGTAGAAGTTAAAATTGATTAGTCATACATGACATAATCAAGAGTGGAATCCCATGCTAGTTCCTATTGGTATATACCCATAGTAAGTACGTTTTGGAGCTGTGTATAATACGGGTAAGAATACGACTAGAATTCTTGATGAAAGAAAAGAATGGGAAAGTAACTGTAACCATTTTCGTTAAGTATGAGTGTTTTGATATATGTCTTGAAGTCTTCCAAAAGTATTTTAATACATCTAAATACACTACATGTATATACATTTTAACTGAGTCGTTAAGTCATCGTTAGTCGTTACATGTAAGTGTTGTTTTGAAACCTTTAGGTTAACGATCTTGTTAAATGTTGTTAACCAAATGTTTATAATATCAAATGAGATTTTAAATTATTATATTATCATGATATTATCATGTATGAATATCTCTTAATATGATATATATACATTAAATGTCTTTACAACGATAATCGTTACATATATGTCTCGTTTAAAAATCATTAAGTTAGTAGTCTTGTTTTTACATATGTAGTTCATTGTTAATGTACTTAATGATATGTTTACTTATCATAGTATCATGTTAACTATATATATATATATATCCATATATATGTCATCATATAGTTTTTACAAGTTTTAACGTTCGTGAATCACCGGTCAACTTGGGTGGTCAATTGTCTATATGAAACATATTTCAATTAATCAAGTCTTAACAAGTTTGATTGCTTAACATGTTGGAAATATTTAATCATGTAAATATCAATCTCAATTAATATATATAAACATGGAAAAGTTCGGGTCACTACAATAAAGACACATAATTCATAAGTCCAGAAACAAGTCATGCATTCTGGTTTTACTAAGACGACTTCCCATCCTTGGTCTTGTGGAAAGTAACCGTTATGACCATTGGCTAGGCAGCATGTTATAATTTCATCAAAAGGACGAGGGTTTCGTAATGTCCAACAGCCCCGTAATAATATAAAAACCTTGTTTCTCACCCCAACTACTGAATCCGTCACCTGTAGGAATGTTTCATTTAATAGTTGTAATCCGATGTTCTTTTTCTCACTTTGGTGAGAAGCGAACATCACTAACCCGTAAGTATAACACGCTTCTTTATGTTGCATGTTAGAAGCTCTTTCTAACTCATTAAATCCTATGTTGGGATATGTTGAGTCAAAATAGGTTCTTAACCCGTAGCGTAAAATTGCATTTGGGTTCCCCGCATTTAACGTTTTAAAGAAAACACGGCGTAACTTACGATCTCCCCAATGCCATATACCCCACCTATCAAAGGAAAGCCTTTTATAAACTAAGGCATTTCTGGAAAGTCTTTCAAATGTTTGACAAGTTAATTTCGCCATAACTAATTGTGCTAATGAATTCTGACCGACTCTAGACAAGATTTCCTCAATCATATCCTCTGGTAGGTCTTCTAAAATATTCGGTTGTCTACCCTTAACGTCCATTTTGTTTTTATACTGTAAAATAGACAAGGATTAGATTCATAAAAGATAATTAACAAACAATACAAGCAATTTTTACATAGAACAAAAAAGTACAAGCACACTACAATACATATAATACACAAGATGATTACAATTCCTTAATCTGAATCACTGGTTTCTTCTTCTTCGGACTTGGTTCGTTTTCCTAATTTTCTAGGGATATATGGTGTTCCTCTAATACGAGCCGTCATTTTCCACAATGGTTTAGAAAAACCTGGTGGTTTAGAGGTTCCCGGGTTATTGTTACAATTTAGGAAATACGAAGGTTACCGATACATATAAAGATCATCGGGGCTGGAATCAGGTTTCTCTATTTTTATACCTTTTCCCTTATTATTTTCTTTTGCTTTATTAAATTGGGTCGAGGTAATTTCTATAACATCATCGGAATCCTCATCGGGATCCGATTCATCGGAAAATTGGTAATCTTCCCAATATTTTGCTTCCTCGGCGGAAACACCATTGACCATTTTTAAGTTTGGTCCGTTGGTTGAGGATTTTCTTTTATTTAATCGATTTACTGTAGGTATCCATATTTCTTCCTCCAGAACCTCTTCTTCTTCCAGTTCCTCCTCTTCCGGTTCCTCCTCTTCTGGTTCCTCTTCTTCCGGTTCCTCCTCTTCCGGTTCCTCTTCGGGAATTTGTGAATCTTCCCAAAGTATATTCGACTCTTCATTATTATTAGGTGAGTCGATGGGATTTGTACTAGTGATAGACATCTATCACACAATATCAAACACGTTAAGAGATTAATATATTTACATGTTAATAATATATAGTTTCCAACAAAAAATGTTAAGCAATCGTTTTTGAAGAAAAATACGGTCGAAGTCCAGACTCACTAATGCATCCTAACAAACTCGGTAAGACACACTAATGCAAAAATTCTGGTTCTCTAAGACCAATGCTCTGATACCAACCGAAATGTCTCGTTCATATCGATTATAAGCGTTCCATATTAATTGATTTCGTTGCGAGGTTTTGACCTCTATATGAGACGTTTTTCAAAGACTGCATTCGTTTTTAAAACAAACCATAACCTTTATTTTATCGATAAGGTTAAAGAGACACCACCTAGATTATCCAGAAATGATAATCTAAAAATATCACACTTACACACTACTAATACATATTGGTTTACAATATTAATATGTTACAACAAAATAAATCTCGAATGCAGTTTTAAATAATATTATACAAGCATGCTGACACCAAATCTCGTTCATATATTAGCATGTAACAGCGGAAGCTCTTAATAATCACCTGAGAATAAACATGCTTTAAACGTCAACAAAAATGTTGGTGAGTTATAGGTTTAACCTATATATTTATCAAATTGTAAAAATAGACCACAAGATTTCATATTTCAATATAAATCCCATACATAGAGATAAAAATCATTCATATGGTGAACACCTGGTAACTGACATTAATAAGATGCATATAAGAATATCCCCTATCATTTCAGTAAATCCATCGGACATGATAAAACAACATCGAAGTACTAAAGCATCCGCAGCCATAGATGGGGTTCGTTAGGCCCAATAGATCTATCTTTAGAATTCGCGTCAATTAGTAGATCGGTTTACTAATTCTTAGGTTACCAAGCAAAAAGGGGCATATTCGGCTTCGATCATTCACCCATATAATGTAGTTTCATTTACTTGTGTCTATTTCATAAAACATTTATAAAACTGCATGTATTCTCATTCCAAAATATTAGATTTTAAAAGTGGGACTATAACTCACTTTTACAGATTTTTACGTCATCGGGAAGTAAGACTTGGCCACTGGTCGATTCACGAACCTATAACAAATATGTACATATATATTAAAGTATGTTCAAAATATATTTACAATATTTTTAATACGTTTTACTGTTTAAGTTTATTAAGTCAGATGTCCTCGTTAGTAACCTACAACTAGTTGTCCACAGTTAGATGTACAGAAATAAATCGATATATATTATCTTGAATCAATCCACGACCCAGTGTATACATGTCTCAGGCTAGATCATAACTCAAAGTATATATATTTTTGGAATCAACCTCAACCCTGTATAGCTAACTCCAACATTACTATATAGAGTGTCTATGGTTGTTCAAAATAATATATATACATGGGTCAATATGATATGTCAAAACATTTGCATACGTTTCTATGGTATCCCAAGATTTGTTACCAATTTTTACGTAGTTACAACAAGCAAAAATATCCAATCTTGTTTTACCCATAACTTCTTCGTTTTAAATCCGTTTTGAGTGATTCAAGTTGATACGGTTTCATATTGAACTTAAGTTTATGAATCTAAACAGAAAAAGTATAAGTTTATAGTCAGAAATACAGGTTACAAGTCGTTTATGTAAAGGTAGTCATTTCAGTCGAAAGAACGACGTCTAGATGACCATTTTGAAAAACATACTTCCACTTTGAGTTTAGCCATGATTTTTGGATATAGTTTCATGTTCATAAGAAAACTCATTTTACCAGAAGAACAACTTTTAAATCAAAGTTTATCATAGTTTTTAATTAACTAACCCAAACAGCCCGCGGTGTTACTACGACGGCGTATATCCGGTTTTACGGTGTTTTTTGTGTTTTCAGGTTTTAAATCATTAAGTTAGCATATCATATAGATATAGAACATATGTTTAGTTGATTTTAAAAGTCAAGTTAGAAGGATTAACTTTTGTTTGCGAACAAGTTTAGAATTAACTAAACTATGTTCTAATGATTACAAGTTTAAACCTTCGAATAAGGTAGTTTTATATATATGAATCGAATGATGTTATGAACATCATTACTACCTCAAGTTTAGTAGGTAAACCTACTGGAAACGATGAAAAAAATAACTTGAGCTTCAAAGGATCTTTGATGGCTTGAAAGTTCTTGAAATAGAATCATGACACAAAAAAAAGTTCAAGTAAGATTATTACTCGAATTAAGATAGTTATAGTTATAGAAATTGAATCAAAGCTTGAATATGAATATTACCTTGATTTAGAAAGATAATCTACTGTAAATAATAAAGGTTTCTTGATCTTATATGATTGCTTGGAATGGATTAGGAAACTTGGAAGTAAACTTGTAAACTTAGAAGTGTTCTCGATGTGTTCTTGAGTAATTGTTTTTATGATGATTATAGGTAATAACCAAAGCTTGTATTTGATAATTTTTGCTGGAAAAATAGTAACTTAGACGTTCATGGAAGAGTTTATGTGTTTTGAGAGAGAATTGGGAAGAAAATTGGAAGTGAAATGGAGTAGGTGGTGAGTGGTGAAGGTGAGTGGGGTTAAAAGGAGTTCTTGTTTTTGTTTCCTTGCTCATAAGTCATGCTAGTTGTCTAATTGTTGGTTCCACATGTTTGTTGACTATCTAGGGCTACTAAGAGCTGAATTATTATGTGTATATACCAATAGTATATACGTCTAGGAGCTGGGTATTGTACGAGTACGAATACAGTTGCATACGAGTAGAGTTGTTGATGAAAATGAATGAGAATGCAATTGTAAGCATTTTTGTTAAGTAGAAGTACTTTGATATGTGTCTTGAAGTCTTTCAAAAGTGTACTAATACATCTAAATACACTACATGTATATACATTTTAACTGAGTCGTTAAGTCATCGTTAGTCGTTACATGTAGGTGTTGTTTTGAAACCTTTAAGTTAACGATCTCATTTAATGTTGTTAACCCATTGTTTATTAAATCTAATGAGATGTTAAATTATTACATTATCAAGATATTATGATGTATGAATATATCTTAATATGATATATATACATTAAAATGTCGTTACAACGATAATTGTTACATATATGCCTCGTTTCAAAATTCCTAAGTTAGTAGTCTTGTTTTACATATGTAGTTCATTGTTAACATACTTAATGATATAGATAATTATCATTTTATCATGTTAAATATAGTTTAACAATATCTTAATATGATACATATGTATTTAGTAAGACGTTGTAATAACGATAATCATTATATATATCGTTTCGAGTTTCTTAACTTAGTAGTCTCATTTTTATGTATATAACTCATTGTTAATATACTTATGGAGATACTTACTTATCATAATCTCATGTTAACTGTGACGACCCAGAAATTTCCGACCAAATTTAAACTTAATCTTTATATGATTTCGATACGATAAGCAAAGTATGTAATGTTGAGTCTAGAAAATTTTGAAACGATGTTCATATATTGAATTGACCTTCGACTGTTCTCGACGATTCACGAACAATAAATTGTAATTAGATATGTGTGTGTGTGTGTATATATATATATATATATATATATATATATATATATATATATATATATATATATATATATATATATATATATATATGAACAATAATTAGAAAATATAATAGTATCTGATATTATCATTTAAAAATTTATTTTGTAAAATAAAATGAAATATGATATTATAATAATTATTATTTAAAAACATACCTATATATAAATAAACGTATATTAAAAATAAATATTAAATGATTGTAATACTCGTTTGATGTTTCGATTGATATTAGACAAGTTTAATTTGAACTTATATGATTTTAAAATAAACGGTGATCTGAAAATGAGTTTTATAAATTTTAGGCTTATTAATAATATATTTAGAAGTTGTTTGTCAAATTTTAAAACTTTTTATATTTTACTTGGGGGATGTGAGTGAATAATTAATATAATTTTTATTTAATAATTTATGATTGAATTTTATACCATAATGACCAAAATAAATAAATATAGTTAATTTAAAATTTTGGGATTTTTTTGTGTACTTTTATCCGCACTAATTATCAAACGGGATACGAAATAGTAGTCCGTGAAAACTGTCAGCAAAATATTACAAACTTATAGGCTGCTAACTATTTCATTCTGTTTCATGCCCATTTCATATTGATTAATATTACTGTGTGTAATTGATTCTTTGGAAAAGTGTAATTGATTCTTTGGAAAACAATGTGCTTCACTGGTTCCCTTTTCAGTTTTTCCACTTAGGCATTTGATACATGTTTAATATATATATATAAATATAACATGCGTACATATTGAGATAGAAATGGGAAGCATTTTCATCACTCTTGTTTTCTATTGTAATTCACCATTTACTAAAATCTCCTATCACCCTACATCTTCTAACAACACAACGAGCCATCATCGGACGCCACACAAAAACTACCATGAACCACCGTATGAATACAAGCCTTAATCTCTTTCTCTCTCCTATTTCTAATTCGTATAACTGTCAAAGAAAAACCACAAAAAACTTGATACATTTCTACTTCTTTAACCCATTTTATCACCACCAATGCTACTTGTTTTTCTGTTTCGATTATGAACAAACACCTTCCACCCATCACCTTCATTCACCACCCTAACAAACATCTTAAAACCACAAGAACCACTACTTTCTTTGTTGATTTGTTCGAACCATAATCATCACCATAAGACCACCCTAAACCGCCATCTACTACATTGCCCTCTGCAAACTATTTTGATTCATTTCCTACTCGACAACAGCAATCCGAAACCAAAGGAGGGCTGCCGTTTTCCTGGTTCATGTTTCGATTAACACCACAAAACCATCACCCCTACGATGCAACAACCACTTTTCATATATATATATATATATATATATATATATATATATATATATATATATATATATATATATATATATATATTTCAATCAAACATCACCTTGCTCTATCTTATTACGTTTCTATTCTACTCATCCCCACCGAACACATCACCCTCATCACTGACAACCACCATGTCCACCACGATCACATCTCTCTCTCTCTCTCTACATTTTTTTCTTCCAAACATTGAAACTCACTTGTTTGCTACTGTCGATGAAGAAACCATCACCATATTCGAACACCCAATTAATCACCTTCATTAAATCAAACCATCTAACACTTGTTGTTTCACGATGTAAACCACCTTGCGTTTTCTGTTTCTATTCCAAACTCTACCACAAAATCACATGATCACAACCAACGTCAATCATCAATGCTTTTATCTCTTTTTCTGTCGCTACTACTATTGTCTTTTACAGCCATCAAACAACCGCCATCATCCACGACAGCCACAAGAAAACCCTACTGCTGCTTTATCGAAAACGACCAAATAAAACTGTCAGTCACTGTTGTTGTGTTCATGTTACAATGATTTCTTTGTTTCTGTTGCAACAGCGAGAAGTATGATGATTATGGAAAGAAAATGATGATGACTTTGTGAATAAAAGAAACGAATTTTGAAGATGTTGGGGAGTAGTCGTAAAAGGCTGCTGCACTTTGCCTTTCCTGTTTTATTTTTCTTTTTAATACCGAACCCCACAAAGTAACATCCAGTTGCTTATTTTTTTTCTTTTTTTCTTTCTCTCTCACGAATTAAATTCAATTAATTTGGGCCATAAATCTGTTTTGACTATTGGACCATGAATTGTGTGTACTTGTTGGGTCGAGATCCAGTTTGCTATTGGGCCAAATGATGAGTGATGTTGGGCAGTTAGTTTAAAAAGAAGAAACAGAAATATCGGTTAAATAAATATAATTTGGAGTTAAAACAGATAAACTGATCAGAGTAGATGGTTAAGGGAGTTGCTGGGTAGCGAAGGGTCGTGGGTTCGAGTCCCTGAAAGAGCATCTTTCTAGCCTTTTTCATTGAAAGGTAGTTTTAAAATTTTAAACAAATCTTATTATTATTAGTATAGTTGTTATTATTATTATTATTATTATTATTATTATTATTATTATTATTATTATTATTATTATTATTATTATTATTATTATTAATATTATTATTATTATTATTATTATTATTATTTTTTATTAATGTTATTATCACTAATTATAACTTAGTATTATAATTATTATTATTAATATTATGATTATAAGTAATACAATTATTATTATAATTATTTTCATTATTATTGTATTTATTATAAATTTTGACATTTTTGTATTAGTTATCATTTATTATTATTATTATTATGATATTAGTTATAACTAATAATATTGTTGTTATTAATATTAATATAATTACTAACAACTAATATATGTATTATCATTATTAATATGTAAACATACATACTATGATTATTATTACTATCATTTTTTATTATTAAAAGTATCACTTTTATTATTATTATTAGGATTATCATAATTTTTATCATAATTAGTATTATTTTTATCATTATTATTATTAGTATTATTAATGTATCAAATAAAGATTTTTTATATAAAAATATATTTATAACATAAACCTTAACCATATTAAATACTTTTGTAATAAATGTTAATTATCTATATAAAAATAAATATATATCTAATTAAGTTATTAATAAAAACATGATATAAAAAAAACAATTAAAATCACTAATAATATATATAATTGTTTGATTACCATTACATGTGTTAATATACATAATTGATATAGGTTCGTGAATCCGAGGCCAACCCTATACTTGTTCAATGTCGTTCTATGTATTTTTACTACAAAATACATTAGGTGAGTTTCATTACTCCCTTTTTAAATGCTTTTGCAATATATATTTTTGGGACTGAGAATACATGCGCTGCTTTTATAAATGTTTGACGAAATAGACACAAGTAATCGAAACTACATTATATGGTTGAATGATCGAAATCGAATATGCCCCTTTTAGTCTGGTAATCTAAGAATTAGGGAACAGACACCTTAATTGACGCGAATCCTAAAGATAGATCTATCGGGCCCAACAAGCCCCATCCAAAGTACCGGATGCTTTAGTACTTCGAAATTTATATCATGTCCGAAGGAGGATCCCGGAATGATGGGGATATTCTTATATGCATATTGTGAATGTCGGTTACCAGGTGTTCAATCAATATGAATGATATTTTTGTCTCTATGCATGGGACGTATATTTATGAGAACTAAAAAAGAAAATCTTGTGGTCTATTAAAATGATGGAAATGATTATTTATGTTAAACTAATGAACTCACCAACCTTTTGGTTGACACTTTAAAGCATGTTTATTCTCAGGTATGAAAGAAGTCTTCCGCTGTGCAATTGCTCATTTTAAAGATATTACTTGGTGTCATTCATGACATATTTCAAAAGATGTTGCATTCGAGTCGTTGAGTTCATCAAGATTATTATTAAGTCAATTATAGTTAGATATATTATAAAATGGTATGCATGCCGTCAACTTTCGATGTAATGAAAGATTGTCTTTTCAAAAACGAATGCAATGTTTGTAAAATGTATCATATAGAGGTCAAATACCTCGCGATGTAATCAACTGTAGTGAATCGTTTATAATCGATATGGACTTCGTCCGGATGGATTAGGACGGGTCCCTTCAGTTGGTATCAGAGCGGTGGTCTTAGCAAACCAGGTCTTGCATTAGTTTGTCTAATTGATAGTTGTTAGGATGCATTAGTGAGTCTGGACTTTGACCGTGTCAGCATGTCAAAAGTTTTTCTTATCTTTTTGTCGGAAATCATCTGCTTATCATTTCGTGTCAAAATTACCTGCTTATTATTCTTAGTCTAGACACGCCTTACTGCCTCTATTGCATAGACAGTGTATCGATAAATTTATATCTTAGCGTATCTGTTATTGTTACCTTTGCCTGACAGCTTTCGTAGATTCTTTCGTAACTTATGTGATTTTAGTATGATATATGCATTTGTAAATTATGTATTTCAGGGAACTAATCTATATCCTATAATATATTTCTTATCAAAAATCCTTCATCTGATCGTACGAGATAAATCCCTCAACCAGCTCGAGTCCCTCAGATTTCGATAGCTATTCCGACAACTATTCCGACATGGATGTTCACCCAAACTCCAGAAGAAGCGTCACCAGAATGAATCAGCCAATCATCCATCCCCAATTCATCTGATGAGTTCGTAGGCGACTTAACCAATGGATACGAGAAGAAGGCGATCCTTTCCAACCACCAACCTGCATTCTTGGCGAAGAACCTGAAACACTTACCGATGATGTTCGAAACACCAATTTCTCTCTCAGAGTATCTCACCACGACTATATCATAACTCAGATTCTAAACCTTATTCATCCGCTCGTTCCGACCGACAATCATCCCAGAATAATAGAAGAAGTCAAAGAACTTCCTGCTCGAGAAATAAATTTGGAGAATATGGTGCAAAATTTACCAACTTCAGCAACATCATCGGTACCAACGGTACCATCAGTAACAGCAGCGGTACCATCAGTAACAGCATCCATGCCTCAACATCTCATTCTGTACCTCGAGTATAATCATCGTTCTAGAATCGTTCTAGATCAATTATCTTCGTTCGACATAGCAATTATGTAATCTCTAATGTTTTAGAGATTATGTATTCTAGTTTTGACGGTAAACCAAATGAGTTTAATACTATATTAACTCATTAAATCCATGATTACATCTGAATAAAATATATATGTATATATGTTTTCATAAAGATTGTAATTAAAAATTATTTTGTACAAACTGTTAATGATGAAAATATTTTAACGGGTAGGTAATACCCGAGGAATATTTAAGATTTCACATTAATAAGTTACACTGTACATTCTTCGAATGTGATCCAACGGTCAATTACTATCCTACTTACATTCACAAATATACGTATCCGTTCACCGCAGAATAACCATTTCCATTCAATTTCATATTTGAATTTTGATCTATCAGGATCCAACAAGTGGCATAATGAAGAAAACGTTGGACAAAATAAAATTGTTAGAAACAAACAAATTAACTATGAGAAATTTGGTTAAGAATCCATGCTAACGAAATCCTAGCTAACTGTTCCTAGCTAACTGTTAATTCTGTATTACATTTTAATTATCGCAATTTATTTTATCGCAATTTTAATTCTCGCAATTTTATTTATCGTCATTTAAATTCTGTATTTATTTTACGCACTTTAAATATCGGGACACATATACAAGGTTTTGACATATCATATCGATGCATATATATATATATATATATATATATATATATATATATATATATATATATATATATATATATATATATATATATATATATATATATATATATATATATATATATATATATATATATATATATATATATATATATATATATATATATATATATTATTTGGAATAACCATAGACACTCTATATGCAGTAATGATCGAGTTCTCTATACAGGGTTGAGGTTGATTCTATAATAATATATATACTTTGAGTTGTGATCGAGTCTGAGACATGTACACGGGTCACGATACGTATTAATTAATTCGAATATTATATATTAAACTATATATGAATTATTGGACTGTTAACTGTAGACTATCGACTGTGGACTAAAAACATTGGACAATTAAAATGAATTAAAATATTGATTATAACATATGAAACTAAACATCTCTTCAAGTTTGCCACTTGATTTCATCTTAAACCTCATTTATATATTGACGATTATAATCTGCGTTCAAACCTTTCATGATTCTTGAAAATACCACAACCGAGAGGATGAACCAACCACACTTCATCTACGGAAGAAGAGATTGACGCATATAGTTATGCACCTGAAAACACTCAGAACTTGAGTAAACGTTTAACACACATCTGTGCTAGCTCCTTTGGCGTTGTTATTACCGAAATAACTTTGCGATTCCTTTCAAAGTAGCAAATTTTGTCACAGCTCCAGCAAGTCAACTTCGACTGTTCGTTCGAAACAACCTTATTATAACCTTGATATATATGCGTGCTCTTTTGTTGTTACCGGGAAACCTTTTATATCCCACCATATTATCACTAGACGTACCAGCAACCTCGTTGCTCCTTGGCTTAAATCTCTCCGACAAATCACTATATTGATCTATTGAAGTCTTATCATTTATTCATTCGCATCTTGTAACGAGAATTGCCATACGAATCATTGGAAAATAGCAATCAGTATTTTGAAATCTCGTGACATGTCTATGCCAACAGTTATATGTGTACATATAACATCCACCATCCAAGACTTACATATTTCGAATGTGAAGTTTCTGAAAAACACCCTAAACCGTAAACTAGTCCTCGAAATCTTGAAAAGATGCTGATGAAGCAGCAAAAACTGTAGACAACCATAATAATCAAAAGTTTGATGACAAAGAATAGTGTATTGGTAAAGCTCAGAAAAAGAGAAATTTTGGAACTGGAAAACGGATTGAGCAAAGTATGAAGGAGGTTGTGGATAAATCACAAAGACTGAACCTGCCTTCAAAGAATCCAAATGATTCGGTATCTGCCGAAGTCATTCTCGAATACCTTGCTCCTGACTCTAAACCCATGTGGACAATATTCTTCATCATCCTCTAATATTAGAAATTCTAAGATATCATCGTATCTTTCATTATAAATATCCTCCATATTTCTGAAGATATTTCCATAATTATTCTTATCTTAAATCATTTATCCCTTCGCACTATCAGTTTTACATCATATAAGAAACTGTTAGTTTCTATATTCTGTAAACTTTCAAGTTTAAACTACGAATGTTTTTGAAGTAGTATTGGGAACTGATGCATGAGTTAGTATAATATTATGACACTTGATCAACGTGATTATATTACAGTAAGTCATGCTGAGTTTCTAATGAAACGTGATGATTCACAGATCCTAATGTCATCATGTGCCATGTTACACGAAACTTACATTCTGTTAAATCTATGACCATATCAAGAGCATATTTTCTTGATAGTTCTATCTTTTCTCTTGAATTCTGGTAAATTAACCAATCAATATCATGCTATTACAAACTCTCTCTTAGAACATCAGTCATGTTTATTCGAAACTTCATGAATTATGGACCGTTATTAGCTTGACTTGAAGCCGGGAAGAGAAAACAAGAGCATGGAGCTCCGAAATATAAAAAGAAATATAAAGCTCAACAATAATACAGAAATTACCAACCTTGTATATCAATGTATATTGCAACATAAAGACACGGGAGAATTAAAAACACTATAACCCCAAAGGCGAAGTAGAAATAAATAGATTCCTCCGGTGGAAGTTAGAAAAGGAGAATGATTGTTGTGATAGTTAGGATAAGGACAAGGGTCAGAACTGAATTAAGTATTTTCACAATCTTTTGAATTTGGGAATTTGGTATAGAAGTAGTGGAAACTAATGGAACGAAAAAGGTAAATTTATAATGGAAATATCAGACAGAGTAATTGAGGCAGATCACCATATTTAATTATAGAGATCTTATTTTCCTTATTCGTCGAAGAATCAAATCTTTTAGATTTCGAGGATTTTCCTTAAAACCCTTGAATTTCGGAATTCAACAAAGGCAACGTCAAAAGTTAAGACACACCTTATTGTCTAAATTTGAAACAACCCAACCCGTATTTCCATAAGATAAATTTTTTTTTTATATAATACACATTTACGCGCCAATTAAATATGTGAACCATTCCACAATTCCATTTAAACGTACATCAATTTAAATGTTTACAAAAGGAACAAAGCCATTAATTAAGTTTAATACAAGTTTGACCCACTACAAGGATAGTTTATAATCCAAACGACCTCGAGCATGGTTTGGGGCTAAACTACCCAAAACGTTAGGCTAACTTCAAAAGCTAACACCAAAAGCACCCCCGACAACATAAGCGGGAGACCACTAGTCCAAACGTATGCCCTTACCCTTGTCCAAGCCGGAACCTATAAAAATGGTAAACAACGAGAGGGTAAGCAACGCTTAGTGAGTGCAACAATTGTACATACATATATATAACCTATGTAGTGACCCGAACTTTTTCATGTTTATATATATTAATTGAGATTGATATTTACATGATTAAATGTTTCCAACATATTAAGCAATCAAACTTGTTAAGACTTTATTAATTGAAATAGGTTTCATATAGACAATTGACTACCCAAGTTGACCGGTGATTCACGAACGTTAAAACTTGTAAAAACTATATGATGACATATATATGGTTATATATATAGTTAACATGATATTATGATAAGTAAACATATCATTAAGTGTATTAACAATGAACTACATATGTAAAAACAAGACTACTAACTTAATGATTTTGAAACGAGACATATATGTAACGATTATCGTTGTAACGACATTTAATGTATATATATCATATTAAGATATATTCGTACATCATAATATCATGATAATATAATAATTTAAAATCTCTTTTGATATTATAAAAATTGGGTTAACAACATTTAACAAGATCGTTAACCTAAAGGTTTCAAAACAACATTTACATGTAACGACTAACGATGACTTAACGACTCAGTTAAAATGTATATACATGTAGTGTTTTAATATGTATTCATACACTTTTGAAAGACTTCAAGACACTTATCAAAATACTTCTACTTAACAAAAATGCTTACAATTACATCCTCGTTCAGTTTCATCAACAATTCTACTCGTATGCACCGTATTCGTACTCGTACAATACACAGCTTTTAGATGTATGTACTATTGGTATATACACTCCAATTATCAGCTCTTAGCAGCCCATGTGAGTCACCTAACACATGTGGGAACCATCATTTGGCAACTAGCATGAAATATCTCATAAAATTACAAAAATATGAGTAATCATTCATGACTTATTTACATGAAAACAAAATTACATATCCTTTATATCTAATCCATACACCAACGACCAAAAACACCTACAAACACTTTCATTCTTCAATTTTATTCATCTAATTGATCTCTCTCAAGTTCTATCTTCAAGTTCTAAGTGTTCTTCATAAATTCCAAAAGTTCCAGTTTCATAAAATCAAGAATACTTTCAAGTTTGCTAGCTCACTTCCAATCTTGTAAGGTGATCATCCAACCTCAAGAAATCTTTGTTTCTTACAGTAGGTTATCATTCTAATACAAGGTAATAATCATATTCAAACTTTGGTTCAATTTCTATAACTATAACAATCTTATTTCAAGTGATGATCTTACTTGAACTTGTTTTCGTGTCATGATTCTGCTTCAAGAACTTCGAGCCATCCAAGGATCCATTGAAGCTAGATCTATTTTTCTCTTTTTCAGTAGGTTTATCCAAAGAACTTAAGGTAGTAATGATGTTCATAACATCATTCGATTCATACATATAAAGCTATCTTATTCGAAGGTTTAAACTTGTAATCACTAGAACATAGTTTAGTTAATTCTAAACTTGTTCGCAAACAAAAGTTAATCCTTCTAACTTGACTT
The DNA here is from genome assembly GCF_046630445.1 of Rutidosis leptorrhynchoides. Lineage (NCBI taxonomy): Eukaryota > Viridiplantae > Streptophyta > Magnoliopsida > Asterales > Asteraceae > Rutidosis > Rutidosis leptorrhynchoides. Next base: position 303,199,785 of record NC_092335.1, on the reverse strand, counting down.
TTAAAATCAACTAAACACATGTTCTATATCTGTATGATATGCTAACTTAATGATTTAAAACCTGGAAACACGAAAAACACCGTAAAACCGGATTTACGCCGTCGTAGTAACACCGCGGGCTGTTTTGGGTTAGTTAATTAAAAACTATGATAAACTTTGATTTAAAAGTTGTTATTCTGAGAAAATGATTTTTATTATGAACATGAAACTATATCCAAAAATTATGGTTAAACTCAAAGTGGAAGTATGTTTTCTAAAATGGTCATCTAGACGTCGTTCTTTCGACTGAAATGACTACCTTTACAAAAACGACTTGTAACTTATTTTTCCGACTATAAACCTATACTTTTTCTGTTTATATTCATAAAATAGAGTTCAATATGAAACCATAGCAATTTGATTCACTCAAAACGGATTTAAAATGAAGAAGTTATGGGTAAAACAAGATTGGATAATTTTTCTCATTTTAGCTACGTGAAAATTGGTAACAAATCTATTCCAACCATAACTTAATCAACTTGTATTGTATATTATGTAATCTTGAGATACCATAGACACGTATACAATGTTTCGACCTATCATGTCGACACATCTATATATATTTCGGAACAACCATAGACACTCTATATGTGAATGTTGGAGTTAGCTATACAGGGTTGAGGTTGATTCCAAAATATATATAGTTTGAGTTGTGATCAATACTGAGATACGTATACACTGGGTCGTGGATTGATTCAAGATAATATTTATCGATTTATTTCTGTACATCTAATTGTGGACAACTAGTTGTAGGTTACTAACGAGGACAGCTGACTTAATAAACTTAAAACATCAAAATATATTAAAAGTGTTGTAAATATATTTTGAACATACTTTGATATATATGTATATATTGTTATAGGTTCGTGAATCAACCAGTGGCCAAGTCTTACTTCCCGACGAAGAAAAAATCTGTGAAAGTGAGTTATAGTCCCACTTTTAAAATCTAATATTTTTGGGATGAGAATACATGCAGGTTTTATAAATGATTTACAAAATAGACACAAGTACGTGAAACTACATTCTATGGTTGAATTATCAAAATCGAATATGCCCCTTTTAATTAAGTCTGGTAATCTAAGAATTAGGGAACAGACACCCTAATTGACACGAATCCTAAAGATAGATCTATTGGGCCTAACAAACCCCATCCAAAGTACCGGATGCTTTAGTACTTCGAAATTTATATCATATCCGAAGGGTGTCCCTGAAAGGACCCGTTCATATACATTATAAACGATTCACAATAGTTGATTACATTGCGAGGTATTTGACCTCTATATGATACATTTTACAAACATTGCATTCGTTTTTAAAAGACAAACTTTCTTTACATCGAAAATTGACAGGCATGCATACCATTTCATAATATCCACTATCCAACTATAAATTGATTTAATAATAATCTTTGATGAACTCAATGACTCGAATGCAACGTTCTTCGAAATATGCTATGAAAGACTCCAAGTAATATCTTTAAAATGAGCAAATGCACAGCGGAAGATTTCTTTAACACCTGAGAATAAACATGCTTTAAAGTGTCAACCAAAAGGTTGGTGAGTTCATTAGTTTATCATAATCATTTATTTCCATCATTTTAATAGACCACAAGAATTTCATTTCCAGTTCTCATAAATATACGTCCCATGCATAGAGACAAAAATAATCATTCATATGGTGAACACCTGGTAACCGACATTAACTAGATACATATAAGAATATCCCCTATCATTCCGGGATCCTCCTTCGGACATGATATAAATTTCGAAGTACTAAAGCATCCGGTACTTTGGATGGGGTTTGTTAGGCCCAATAGATCTATCTTTAGGATTCGCGTCAATTAGGGTGTCTGTTCCCTAATTCTTAGATTACCAGACTTTAATAAAAAGGGGCATATTCGATTTCGATCATTCAACCATACAATGTAGTTTCAATTACTTGTGTCTATTTCGTAAAACAGTTATAAAAACAGCGCATGTATTCTCAGTCCCAAAAATATATATTGCGAAAGCATTTAAAAAGGGATTAATGAAACTCACCATACTGTATTTCGTAGTAAAAATACATATAACGTCATTGAACAAGTGCAAGGTTGGCCTAGGATTCACGAATCTAAATTAATTATATATAATTATGTGTTGGTCAATATTTGTCTAACAAATTAGATCAAGTCATAGTGTACCACAATCCTAATGCTCGAGACTAATATGCAAAAGTCAACAAAAGTAAATTTGACTCAAAATAATTTCCAAAAATCTATACATGATTAATATATAGTTTAAATATCATCATTTTATATTTTTAAATATTTTTAAAAGATTTATTAGAGTAATAATATAATTTATTTATTAATAAATAAAATTTTATATTTAATTTATGTAATAAAATATACTTTTATATATATTAAGTAATAAAATTTATAGGGTTCATTTAATATCATAAAGATAATATGATAGGTATTATTAAAGTAAGTTATTACACGTAGTAAAATATGTTTGTATCACATATTTATTTGATAAAATAATATCTATAATGATAGTAAGTAAAAGTTGTATTATTTTGTAATAATAATTATTATTATAAAAATTTCAATATTTATAATTACTAAGATGACATTATGATAAAACGATAATTCTAATTATGATAACTTTAATATTTACGATAATTTTTAATATTATCTTTAAAATAATAATTCTATTTAAAATAATAATAATAACGATATTTTATAGTAACAATGACATTTCTATTAAAATGATAATTTTAGTTAAAATGATAGTTTTAATACTAACGATACTTTTAATAATAATAGTAATGATAAAAATAATAAGAACGATAATTTTATCTAAATCAATATCTTATAATATTTTAATTTCATCATGATACTCTTACTCATTATTTCATAATCGTTTCGTTTAATAGCTTTTAATCGTCTTTTATATCGTGTGCATAATAATGATAATAATAGTAATAAAAATAATTACGTGTTTCAAATATTTGTTTTAATTACACTAATATTAATAATGATAGTTACTATAACATTATTAACGATAATACTAATAATTATCTTAATGATAATATAGTAATAATAATAATAACAATAACAATAACCATTTTTAAATAATGATATATATATTAATAATGATAATAATAATAATAATACTAATAATAATAATAATAATAATAATAATAATAATAATAATAATAATAATAATAATAATAATAATAATAATAATAATAATAATAATTGGATAATAATAATAATACTAATTATAACTTTAACGATAATAACGATAATAATAATAAAAAAAATAACAATTTTTAATGATAAATCCATTTTATTGATAAAGATAATAATAATGATAATAATAAGATAAAACTAGAACGACGATAAAAACGACGATAATAATAATCATTTTTAATAAAAATATCGAAAATTCAATTGATTATAACTTCTAATCCGTTCATCGAAACCATTCGATATCTAAAGGAAAAGTTCTTAATTTTTCGCTAGCTTTCCAAGGACATGCATATCTTATACCTTATCTCAACCGCAAGTGTAACTAATTCAAGATTTAACCTAATCTGTCTAAGGGCAATATCAAAAGTACAAGCATGCATAATCCTAAATACTCGAGCACTAGTCAGGGATACACTATTAGTATGTAAAAGTTAAATTATGAGTACTCACGTATCAATATTGAGATTCAATATTGCAGGAAAGGTACGTAGACGCAACGGAAATGATAAACACTATATTGACCTCATAAGCATACCCATGAACCATACTCAATCACCTCCATAGCTATAACCCATAATTTCCTTAATCCTATCCTACTTGAAAAACAATTTCGAAATCACTCGGACAGCACTCCGTCGTAATATTTTATGTATACTAATAATATCTTGAAATAATACGGAGTAAATATATATATGTAAATCGATTGAGAGAGTTTAGAGAAAAATATTTTCAAGTTTCTATGAAATAATGAAACCTATTGAATTCTATTTATAATTGATTTTTGAATTATTAAAGTGAATTATTAAAGTTGAATTATTAAAGTGAATTATTAAAGTATGAATTATTAAAGTGAATTATTAAAGTGAATTATTAAAGTGAATTATTAAAGTATGAATTATTAAAGTGAATTATTAAAGTTAAAGTAAAGTAAAGGTAAAGTTAAAGTATAGTAAAAGTATAAAACTATGTACGTATAATACGCGTATAAATATATATAATATTAATTTTAATCGTTATATATATTTAATAAAATAAAATATAAATATCGTTATCTTTATCATACTAGTTAAGTAATGAGTTTTCAAAAGTGGTTCTAGATATTTATAAAAGTTATATACGTGTTAATAATAAAGTTCTTTTTAAACTGAAAACGTTTTTGTACGTTTGAAACTAAATAGATCAATCGAGTCTTTATGAGATTCAATCTTCCACTATCCTTTGTCTAGTTCTCAATGATTGACAATTTGTTCTTATTTATAAATCACTTTACCATTTTCCGAATATTGTTAAAATGCAAAGATTTCTCAAATCAACGTGGGCCTTTCAACAGAGACTTGTAATCATAATTCAAAATATCCGATAATTCAATCATTTGATCTTATCTTCTAATTCCATTGATAAACATTTTGAAACAGATACAATCATATAAAGTATTTATTCTAATATTTTGTTTACGTTTTAAGTTATAATATATATACACATATACATATATAATCATATTCGTTTAATGGTTCGTGAATCGTTGGAACTTGGTCGAGGTTGAATGAATGTATGAACATAGTTTAAAATTCTTAAAATTTAACTTAACAAATATTGCTTATCGTGTCGGAAACATATAAAGATTAAAGTTAAATTTGGTTGGAAATTTCCGGGTTGTCACAGTACCTACCCGTTAAAGAAATTTCGTCCCGAAATTTGAGTGGAAGGGTCGTGAATGATAATAAGTATGTTTTCATGATGCATACGGGCTGAAAATTAGAGTTTTATCATCAGCGAATAATTTGGATAAACAATCCATTTATATGAAGAGTACGAATGAAGCTAACATAGAAGAGTGAAATGAGTAAGTGTAGATTCATCTTATCATTTGACGTAGATATGATTGATTCCCATATTTCAAGGGATTTGAAGAAAATCTTCTTAATAAGATTTGACTCTCCGGTAATCAAGGGAATTAGGATCCGCTTTAAATGCGATCGTCCATTTTAATTGTTCTGTCTGAGATTTTCTTATAAATTCACCTCCTTCGTTTCCTTACAACTCACACCTTCTGTTGATGCATTTTATGCAAGTCCCTAGACATCTACCCACGTCCATTGCAGGTACAACAGTTTACAGGCCATCATGATTGCTCTTTATTATCCTATCCGTGTTTGTATGTGGTTACAGGAACTGCAGGAACGAGATTTAGATGTTTGACTATGTTAGACTTAGTCAGACGTACAAGTGAAGCCTCACTAGTACGGCTGACAGGCTCATACGCACGGTTGATACTGAGTTAAGTCACAATTACAACCTAAATGAGAAGACACGAGTGAGTGATCACCCGTACGGCTGATGAAGCCAACTCGTACGTGTGATGAATGAATCGTATGGGTGAGTCAACAGTAGGGGTATATAAAGTCTTATATTCTTCATTTTAGGTTAAGCCTCTCATTTGTTACACACACTCAGATCTAGTGAGCTCCTCCGATTCTCTCTCGGTCCAAATCACCCAGGTGGTGAATAATAGCTCTAGGTGTTGATCTAATCACACTTGATTTAGTTGTGGTTTAACTAAATTAATCAAAAAAAAACTTAACCTATTCACTAGAGGGTTTGATTCACTTATTCCGCCATTGTGTGAGTTAAATCTGTTGATTTCTAAGTTCCTAGTCATGTTTCATCACCTTCTATTCTTTCCCCCTCAACTCATATTTTAAAGTATTCATCAATATGCTCCATCCAGTTCTGATTCTCGATATACTTCTAACTTTCATATCGATCATTCTTCTTTTTCATCTACCGCCGGAAGAATCTATTTACTTCTACTATACTCTTGGGTTTATAGTGTTTCTAGTTCTCCCGTGTCTTTATATTGCTATATGCATCGATATATATGGTTTATAATTTCTGGTTTGTCGTTGGGATTTATATGTTCCCTTATATTTCAAAGTCTCTGCTTCTGTCTTCTATAATCATTATCATTCACAGTTAATGCTCTCTTTTATTTGCTGCAATTTATACCCCAATTTCTATTTCGGAGTTCTGTCCTTTCGTTTCTTCTTCTTGCGATTAAGCACCGCTTGTAATGGTCCAGAATTCACAGATATGAATTTCGGAATGAACATTGTTAATATTCTAGGAAGGAAATTGTGATGGCACGATCTTGACTTGTCAAATTACTAGAATACCTTGGAAAAGGCCGAATCATCAAGAAATATTTTCTTCATATTTTAGAGGTTAAATAGAATACAAGAGTCGTATAACATGGCACATGATGATGTTATGATCTGTGAATCATCACGTTCCATTTAGAAACTCAGCATGACTTACTGTAATATAATCACATTGATCAAGTGTCATTATATTATACTAATTCATGCTTCAGTTCCCAACATTACTTCAAAATATTCCTATTTTAAACTTGAATGTTTCAGAATTTAGAAACTAAAATAGTTTCTTTTATGATGTAATACAGATAGCGCGAAGAGGTAAATGATTTCAAATAAGAAAAATTAAGAAAATATCTTCAGAAATATGGAGGATATTTATAATGAAAGATATGATGATATTTTAGAATTTCTAATATCAAAGGATGATGAAGAATATTGTCCGCAGGGGTTTAGAGTCGGGAGTAAGGTATTCGTTAATGACTTCAGCAGGTACTGAATCAGTTGAATCCTTTGAAGTCAGGTTCAGTCTTTGTAATTTGTCCACGGCCTCCTTCCTATTTTGCTCAATCCGTTTTCCAGTTCCAAAACTTCTCTTTTTCTGCGCTTTGCCATCACACTTCATCATTATAATCCAGCTTTTACCGTTTAAAGTCGTTTATAGTTTTTGCTGCTTCATCAGCATTTTTTTTTTTCCATTTTCGGAGAACCAATTCGTAGTTCGGAGTATTTTTCAGAAACTTCACATTCAAATTAAGTCCAGAAGATAGACGTTATATATACACATATAACTGTTGGCGTAGACATCCTGCGAGATTTCAAAATACTGATTGCTAATTCCCAATGATTCGTATGGCAATTCTCATTACAAGATGCGAATGAGTAAATGATGGGGTTTCAATGAATAATTATAATGACTTTTTAGAGAGGCTAAAGTCAAAGGGTAATGAAGTTGTTGGTACATCTGCTAATAATGTGGTGGAATGTAAAAGGTTCCCTAGTAACGATGGTGTATATCTCAAGGTTATAATAAGGTTAGTCTGACTGAAAAGTCGAAGTTGACTTGCTGGAGCTGTGACAAAACTGGCTACTTTGAATAGGAGTCGCAAAGTTATTTTTACTAATAAATGCCAAAGAATCTGACGCGAATACGTTGTTTAAACTTTTACTTTGGTTTCAAGAGTTTTTCGGGTACATAACTGTGGGTAACATGTGGTTGGATCATCATCTCGATTGCTCATCATTCGAAGTGTCTTCAGAAATTTTCGAAGGGTTTGAACACAGATTGTAATCATTAACATACATTTGATGTTTTAACACAGTTTTGAAGTTAAAATATAGCTTGTGAAAGATGTAAGGATCTAAGAGTGATGATTTTGGTCATATCTCAAGTTGAATTTTGAGATTTTAAAATCAGAATATGTAATTAAATTTTTGAATGAGTATGGTTGTTTTGATTTCTATAAAAGAATGTATATTGTTGTGAAAGTAGGGAGTATAATGGATGATTTGCTGAATCAGATTCGAAGAATGTAACATATTAATTGTGAATTTATATATCTCTCGGGTATTACCTACCCGTTAAAAAAATTTTCACAATTAATATTTTGTTTAAAAGAATTTTATTACAGTCTTTATGAAAATATATTTATGTATATTTTCTTCAGATGTAACATAGATTTAATGAGTTAATGTTAAATTAAACTCATTTGATTTACGGTTGAAACTAGAATTGAATAATCCCTAAAGGCTTTAAAAAGTACATAACTTTTACGCAGTATTTCTTTAATGACATTGAAATTATGAATCAATACTTCGTTATTTGTTGATGTATGATGTTCGGTTCGTGGAATTCTTGTGAATTTCGCAAAGTACGAATGATGTTATCTGAAAAGTTTCGGGTACATCGATGATGAAAGTGTAAAATCAAATATATACTTGATTTATTATGAATTGAAATTTGTTGAATTGCGACAGAGATTGTAGTTAACGCTGGTTAAGTTGCGGCTAAAGGACGTACATTATTGCATATTTGTAATATGAATTAACCGAGTAGTTAAGATTCACACACAATAGCTTAGCACGGAAAGATTTATTTTAAAATATATATATATATATATATATATATATATATATATATATATATATATATATATATATATATATTTATATATACATATAATTTCTTCAGAGGGAATGAGTTAATTCTTCATAACTCGTTGATACAATATACACGTTATTGATCCGTAATGATGTCCACAGTGATTCTTGAACTGACGGAGTTTGTGATGTTATCGGTGTTGTTGATTCGGATGTTGACTGTACTGACGATGCTGGTAACGCTGACGGTACTGTTGATGCTGTTGGTAAAGCAAGTTTAGCTTGTTAATCACACACCATTTTTGTCAGGGTTTCTACTCTTCCTTCTATCATTTTGGTTCGCTTAACTGATTTATGGTTAGGGCTAGATTAGATAATCTCTAAGACTTTAGAGATTACATAATCGCCGCGAAATGTTTCTCAAATGAAGTTATGAATTAATACTTCATCAGTTATTGTTGTTGGTACTCCTTGGTATCTATGGTGCGTATGACGTTGATGCTCGTGGGACAGATTGTGAAGTTGAGGTTTACGACACGGTTGTGGTTGGAGGTGGTAATGGTACTGTTGGCATTGATGATGGTGGTACTGGTTATGCTGCTGCTGGTGTTTGTAATCTCTGCACCATATTCTCCAAAGCCACTACCCGAGCGCGAAGTTCGTTGACTTCTTCTATTATTCCAGGATGATTGTCGGTCGGAACGAGCGGATAAATAAAATATAGAATTTGATGTAGTATATAATCGTGACGAGATACCCTGGAAATGAGAGAGAAAATGGTGTCTCGAACAGGTTCGCCGGTAAGTGCTTCAGGTTCTTCGCCAAGAGGGCAATGTGGTGGATGGAAAGGATCGCCTTCTTCTTGTTTCCAATGATTGAGGAGGCTACGAACCCATCCCCAATTCATCCAGAATAGGTGATGACTGATTGGTTGATCCATTCCGGTCACACTGCTTTCGAAGCTTGAGTGAGATTCCATTTCGGAATCCGAGTGACTTGAACTGACGACAAATTCCATTTCGTACGATTGGATAAAGGATTTTCGATATAAAATGATTTTTCGGCTATCGGGTGGTATTCTATTTACATAGGATATCTATATATAGAGATCAAAAGATTTTATAGATTACGGATGAATTTGCGGGATATGTCAGGCAAAGTTTAAAGTAACAGATACGATAAGATATGATTTAGCAGCTACGCTAAGATATGAATTTTGTCTATACACTACTCATGCAATTAATGTAGCAAGACGTGTCTAGACTAATAATGATAAGTAGGTAATTTCCTATGGATGATAAGCAGATAATTTCCGACTAGAAATGATAAGCAAAACTTTTGACATGCAGACACGGTCGAAGTCCAGACTCACTAATGCATCCTAACGACTTATCAGTTAGACACACTAATGCAGACCTGGTTCGCTAAGACCACCGCTCTGATACCAACTGAAAGGACCCGTTCATATACATTATAAACGATTCACAATAGTTGATTACATTGCGAGGTATTTGACCTCTATATGATACATTTTACAAACATTGCATTTGTTTTTAAAAGACAAACTTTCTTTACATCGAAAATTGACAGGCATGCATACCATTTCATAATATCCACTATCCAACTATAAATTGATTTAATAATAATCTTTGATGAACTCAATGACTCGAATGCAACGTTCTTCGAAATATGCTATGAAAGACTCCAAGTAATATCTTTAAAATGAGCAAATGCACAGCGGAAGATTTCTTTAACACCAGAGAATAAACATGCTTTAAAGTGTCAACCAAAAGGTTGGTGAGTTCATTAGTTTATCATAATCATTTATTTCCATCATTTTAATAGACCACAAGAATTTCATTTCCAGTTCTCATAAATATACGTCCCATGCATAGAGACAAAAATAATCATTCATATGGTGAACACCTGGTAACCGACATTAACTAGATACATATAAGAATATCCCCTATCATTCCGGGATCCTCCTTCGGACATGATATAAATTTCGAAGTACTAAAGCATCCGGTACTTTGGATGGGGTTTGTTAGGCCCAATAGATCTATCTTTAGGATTCGCGTCAATTAGGGTGTCTGTTCCCTAATTCTTAGATTACCAGACTTTAATAAAAAGGGGCATATTCGATTTCGATCATTCAACCATACAATGTAGTTTCAATTACTTGTGTCTATTTCGTAAAACAGTTATAAAAACAGCGCATGTATTCTCAGTCCCAAAAATATATATTGCGAAAGCATTTAAAAAGGGATTAATGAAACTCACCATACTGTATTTCGTAGTAAAAATACATATAACGTCATTGAACAAGTGCAAGGTTGGCCTCAGATTCACGAATCTAAATTAATTATATATAATTATGTGTTGGTCAATATTTGTCTAACAAATTAGATCAAGTCATAGTGTACCACAATCCTAATGCTCGAGACTAATATGCAAAAGTCAACAAAAGTAAATTTGACTCAAAATAATTTCCAAAAATCTATACATGATTAATATATAGTTTAAATATCGTCATTTTATATTTTTAAATATTTTTAAAAGATTTATTAGAGTAATAATATAATTTATTTATTAATAAATAAAATTTTATATTTAATTTATGTAATAAAATATACTTTTATATATATTAAGTAATAAAATTTATAGGGTTCATTTAATATCATAAAGATAATATGATAGGTATTATTAAAGTAAGTTATTACACGTAGTAAAATATGTTTGTATCACATATTTATTTGATAAAATAATATCTATAATGATAGTAAGTAAAAGTTGTATTATTTTGTAATAATAATTATTATTATAAAAATTTCAATATTTATAATTACTAAGATGACATTATGATAAAACGATAATTCTAATTATGATAACTTTAATATTTACGATAATTTTTAATATTATCTTTAAAATAATAATTCTATTTAAAATAATAATAATAACGATATTTTATAGTAACAATGACATTTCTATTAAAATGATAATTTTAGTTAAAATGATAGTTTTAATACTAACGATACTTTTAATAATAATAGTAATGATAAAAATAATAAGAACGATAATTTTATCTAAATCAATATCTTATAATATTTTAATTTCATCATGATACTCTTACTCATTATTTCATAATCGTTTCGTTTAATAGCTTTTAATCGTCTTTTATATCGTGTGCATAATAATGATAATAATAGTAATAAAAATAATTACGTGTTTCAAATATTTGTTTTAATTACACTAATATTAATAATGATAGTTACTATAACATTATTAACGATAATACTAATAATTATCTTAATGATAATATAGTAATAATAATAATAACAATAACAATAACCATTTTTAAATAATGATATATATATTAATAATGATAATAATAATAATAATAATACTAATAATAATAATAATAATAATAATAATAATAATAATAATAATAATAATAATAATTGGATAATAATAATAATACTAATTATAACTTTAACGATAATAACGATAATAATAATAAAAAAAATAACAATTTTTAATGATAAATCCATTTTATTGATAAAGATAATAATAATGATAATAATAAGATAAAACTAGAACGACGATAAAAACGACGATAATAATAATCATTTTTAATAAAAATATCGAAAATTCAATTGATTATAACTTCTAATCCGTTCATCGAAACCATTCGATATCTAAAGGAAAAGTTCTTAATTTTTTGCTAGCTTTCCAAGGACATGCATATCTTATACCTTATCTCAACCGCAAGTGTAACTAATTCAAGATTTAACCTAATCTGTCTAACGGCAATATCAAAAGTACAAGCATGCATAATCCTAAATACTCGAGCACTAGTCAGGGATACACTATTAGTATGTAAAAGTTAAATTATGAGTACTCACGTATCAATATTGAGATTCAATATTGCAGGAAAGGTACGTAGACGCAACGGAAATGATAAACACTATATTGACCTCATGAGCATACCCATGAACCATACTCAATCACCTCCATAGCTATAACCCATAATTTCCTTAATCCTATCCTACTTGAAAAACAATTTCGAAATCACTCGGACAGCACTCCGTCGTAATATTTTATGTATACTAATAATATCTTGAAATAATACAGAGTAAATATATATATGTAAATCGATTGAGAGAGTTTAGAGAAAAATATTTTCAAGTTTCTATGAAATAATGAAACCTATTGAATTCTATTTATAATAGATTTTTGAATTATTAAAGTGAATTATTAAAGTATGAATTATTAAAGTGAATTATTAAAGTATGAATTATTAAAGTGAATTATTAAAGTGAATTATTAAAGTATGAATTATTAAAGTGAATTATTAAAGTATGAATTATTAAAGTGAATTATTAAAGTTAAAGTAAAGTAAAGGTAAAGTTAAAGTATAGTAAAAATATAAAACTATGTACGTATAATACGCGTATAAATATATATAATATTAATTTTAATCGTTATATATATTTAATAAAATAAAATATAAATATCGTTATCTTTATCATACTAGTTAAGTAATGAGTTTTCAAAAGTGGTTCTAGATATTTATAAAAGTTATATACGTGTTAATAATAAAGTTCTTTTTAAACTGAAAACGTTTTTGTACGTTTGAAACTAAATAGATCAATCGAGTCTTTATGAGATTCAATCTTCCACTATCCTTTGTCTAGTTCTCAATGATTGACAATTTGTTCTTATTTATAAATCACTTTACCATTTTCCGAATATTGTTAAAATGCAAAGATTTCTCAAATCAACGTGGGCCTTTCAACAGAGACTTGTAATCATAATTCAAAATATCCGATAATTCAATCATTTGATCTTATCTTCTAATTCCATTGATAAACATTTTGAAACAGATACAATCATATAAAGTATTTATTCTAATATTTTGTTTACGTTTTAAGTTATAATATATATACACATATACATATATAATGATATTCGTTTAATGGTTCGTGAATCGTTGGAACTTGGTCGAGGTTGAATGAATGTATGAACATAGTTTAAAATTCTTGAAATTTAACTTAACAAATATTGCTTATCGTGTCGGAAACATATAAAGATTAAAGTTTAAATTTGGTTGGAAATTTCCGGGTTGTCACAGTCCCGGAATGATGGGGATATTCTTATATATGCATCTTGTTAATGTCGGTTACCAGGTGTTCACCATATGAATGATTTTTATCTCTATGTATGGGATGTGTATTGAAATATGAAATCTTGTGGTCTATTACTATGATTTGATATATATAGGTTAAACCTATAACTCACCAACATTTTTTGTTGACGTTTTAAGCATGTTTATTCTCAGGTGATTATTAAGAGCTTCCGCTGTCGCATACTTAAATAAGGACGAGATTTGGACTCCATGCTTGTATGATATTGTGTAAAAACTGCATTCAAGAAACTTATTTTATTGTAACATATTTGTATTGTAAACCATTATGTAATGGTCGTGTGTAAACAGGATATTTTAGATTATCATTATTTGATAATCTAAGTAAAGCTTTTTAAACCTTTATTGATGAAATAAAGGTTATGGTTTGTTTTAAAATGAATGCAGTCTTTGAAAAACGTCTCATATAGAGGTCAAAACCTCGCAACGAAATCAATTAATATGGAACGTTTTTAATCAATAAGAACGGGACATTTCAGTTGGTATCCGAGCGTTGGTCTTAGAGAACCAGAAAATTTGCATTAGTGTGTCTTATCGAGTTTGTTAGGATGCATTAGTGATTCTGGACTTCGACCGTGTTTTCTTTAAAAATGATTGCTTAACATTTTTGTTGGAAACTATATATTTTTAACATATGAATATTATGTGATATATTAATCTCTTAACATGTTTGATATTATGTGATAGATGTCTACCTCTAGAACAAGTCCCATTGACTCACCTAATAATAATGAAGAGTCAAATGTAAATTGGAATGATTCGTGGACTGATTCACAAGTTCCCGAAGAGGAACCGGAAGAAGAGTCGGAACCGGAAGAAGAATCGGAACCGGAAGAAGAATCGGAACCGGTGGGGGAAATAATAAAACGGTTAAGTAAAAGAGAATCCTCAACCAACCGACCAAGGTTAATTATGGTCAATGGTGTTTCCGCCAAGGAAGCAAAATATTGGGAGGATTACCAATTCTCCGATGAATCGGATTCCGACGAGAATTCCAATGATGTTATAGAAATTACCCCAACTGAATTTAAAAAGGCAAAAGAAAATAATAAGGGAAAGGGCATAAAAATAGAGAAATCTAATTCCAACCCCGATGAACTTTATATGTATCGTCAACCCCCGAAGTCCTTAAGTTGTAACAATGACCCGGGAACCTCTAAACCACCAGGTTTTTCTAAACCAATGTGGACAACGACGGCTCGTATTAGGGGAACATCATATATCCCTAGAAACTTGGCAAAACGAACCAAAACCGAAGAAGAAGAAACGAGCGAGTCGGAATAAGATAGTTGTATTCGTGTGGTGTAATATATGTAATATAGTGTTCTTATGCTTTATGATATATGTAAAAATTGCTTGTATTAATAAGTATTTTTTTATAAATCTAACTCTTGTCTATTTTACAGTTTAAAAACACAAAATGGATAGACAACCCAATATTTTAAGAGACCTACCCGGAGACATGATTGATGAAATCTTGTCTAGAGTCGGCCAGAATTCCTCGGCACAACTATTTAAGGCGAGATCAGTTTGTAAGACATTCGAAGAACGTTCCAAGAATGTCTTAGTTTATAAGAGACTTTCGTTTGAAAGATGGGGGATAGCACATTGGGAAACCCATAAGTTACGATGTGTTTACTTTGACGCATATATTGCGGGGAACCCAAATGCTATTTTACGCAACGGGTTAAGAAATTATTTTGACTCAATATATCCGAATATTGGACTTCGTGATTTAGAAAAAGCGGCTAACATGCAACATAAAGAAGCATGTTATGCTTACGGATTAGTAATGTTCGCTTCTCACCAAAGTGAGAACAAGAACATCGGGCTACAACTATTAAACAAAACGTTTCCACAAGTGACGGAGTCGGTAATTGGGGTAAGAAATGAGGTTTTTAGATTGTTACGGGACTGTTGGACATTACGTAACCCTCGTCCCTTTGACGATGTTACAACACGCTGTCTTATCAATGGCCATAACGGTTATGTTCCACAAGACCAAGGATGGGAAGTAATCCTAGTAAAACCAGAATGCATGACTTGTTTCTGGACGTATGAATTACGTGTCTTTATTGCCTTTGCTGAACGACTTGTGTACTAGCTAGAATTATCTTCACAACTATCTTGTATCAAAGTTATTGTGTGCTATATTTCATGCTTTATGTAAAATAAGCGGTATTGTATGTTTGTAAAATATTGTATAAAAGTTTGAACGCGAAATATTATTATAATCAGTTTTTCATATAGAATTGTAGTAGTTGAATTGTATATTAGCTACTAAGTATGAACTTAACGGGTAGGTACTACCCGAATTTAAACTTATAAAACGCTAATATGAAGAAAAAGCTTTTATAAATGAGTTCATATTATGCTACGAAATACTATTAACTACTCTTAATATTCTGTATGATTAACTTGTTCCATTTGACTATTTTGAAGGAAATGGCACCGACTACTCGACACACCGTGAATATGAATGAAGAGGAATTCCGTACTTTTCTAGCTTCAAACATAGCCGCAGTGCAGGCTGCGCTACATACCAACAATAACCTTGGATCTAGCAGTACAGGAAATCGTGTAGGATGCACCTACAAAGAATTCACTGCCTGCAAACCTTTGGAATTTGATGGAACCGAAGGACCGATTGGATTGAAACGGTAGACCGAGAAGGTCGAATCGGTGTTTGCCATAAGTAAGTGTACTGAAGAGGACAAAGTGAAGTACGCTACACATACCTTCACAGGTTCTGTGTTAACATGGTGGAATACCTATCTAGAGCAAGTGGGATAAGACGATGCGTACGCACTACCGTGGTCAGCATTCAAGCACTTGATGAACGAGAAGTACCGTCCCAGAACCGAGGTCAATAAGCTCAAGACAGAACTTAGAGGGGTACGAACCCAGGGATTTGATATTACCACGTACGAAAGACGATTCACAGAATTGTGCCTATTGTGTCCGGGAGCATTCGAAGATGAGGAAGAGAAGATCGACGCGTTTGTGAAAGGATTACCGGAAAGAATCCAAGAAGATATAAGTTCACACGAGCCCGCCTCCATACAATAGGCATGTATCAAACTAGTGAACCAGATTGAAGAAAGAATTAAAGAACAGACTACTGAAGAGGCCAATGTGAAGCAAGTCAAAAGAAAGTGGGAGGAAAACGGTAATAAGAATCACCAATACAACAACAGCAATTACAACAATAATCGCAACAATTATCCCAACAATCGCAACATCAATCGCAACTACAACAAACGGCCCAACAACAACAACAACAACAACAACAACAACAGCAACTACAACAATCATCCCAACAACAATAATAACCGCAACAACAACAACAATCAGAAGCAGCTATGCCAACGGTGTGAAATGTATCACTCGGGGTTCTGCACCAAATTTTGCAACAAGTGTAAAAGAAATGGTCATAGTGTGGCGAAGTGTGAGGTCTACGGACCAGGGGTTAATAGAACGAAAGGAACAAATGGTGTCGGAACGAGTAATGGCAGAGCAAGTAGTGTCGGAGCAAGTTATGCCAATGTAGTTTGTTATAAATGTGGAAAACCGGGCCACATTATTAGAAATTGCCCGAACCAGGAGAACACGAATGGACAAGGCCGCGGAAGAGTTTTCAATATTAATGCGGCAGAGGCACAGGAAGACCCGGAGCTTGTTACGGGTACGTTTCTTATTGACAATAAATCTGCTTACGTTTTATTTGATTCGGGTGCGGATAGAAGCTATATGAGTAGAGATTTTTGTGCTAAATTAAGTTTTCCATTGATGCCTTTGGATAGTAAATTTTTACTCGAATTAGCAAATGGTAAATTAATTTCAGCAGATAATATATGTCAGAATCGAGAAATTAAAATGGTTAGCGAAACATTTAAGATTGATTTGATACCAGTAGAGTTAGGGAGTTTTGATGTGATAATCGGTATGGACTGGTTGAAAGAAGTGAAAGAAGAGATCGTCTGTTACAAAAATGCAATTCGCATTATACGAGAAAAAGGAAAACCCTTAATGGTGTACGGAGAAAAGGGCAACACGAAGCTACATCTTATTAGTAATTTGAAGGCACAAAAACTAATAAGAAAAGGTTCGTATGCTGTTCTAGCACACGTCGAGAAAGTACAAATTGAAGAAAAGAGCATCAATGATGTTTCCATTGCAAAAGAATTTCCCGATGTATTTCTGAAAGAATTACCGGGATTACCCCCACATCGATCTGTTGAATTTCAAATAGATCTTGTACCAGGAGCTGCACCAATAGCTCGTGCTCCATACAGACTCGCACCCAGCGAGATGAAAGAACTGCAAAGCCAATTACAAGAACTTTTAGAGCGTGGTTTCATTCGACCAAGCACATCACCGTGGGGAGCTCCTGTTTTGTTTGTCAAGAAGAAAGATGGTACATTCAGGTTGTGTATCGACTACCGAGAGTTGAACAAACTTACCATCAAGAACCGCTACCCACTACCGAGAATCGACGACTTATTTGATCAACTACAAGGCTCGTCTGTTTATTCAAAGATTGACTTACGTTCTGGGTATCATCAAATGCGGGTGAAAGAAGATGATATTCCAAAGACTACTTTCAGAACACG
Source organism: Rutidosis leptorrhynchoides (assembly GCF_046630445.1). Classification (NCBI taxonomy): domain Eukaryota; kingdom Viridiplantae; phylum Streptophyta; class Magnoliopsida; order Asterales; family Asteraceae; genus Rutidosis; species Rutidosis leptorrhynchoides. The sequence continues at coordinate 303,181,440 of NC_092335.1, read as the reverse complement.
TTACGGTCATTACGAGTTTATGGTCATGCCGTTTGGTTTAACTAATGCACCAGCTGTGTTCATGGACCTTATGAACCGAGTGTGTGGACCATACCTTGACAAGTTTGTCATTGTTTTCATTGATGAAATACTTATTTACTCAAAGAATGACCAAGAACACGGTGAACATTTGAGAAAGGTGTTAGAAGTATTGAGGAAGGAAGAATTGTACGCTAAGTTTTCAAAGTGTGCATTTTGGTTGGAAGAAGTTCAATTCCTCGGTCACATAGTGAACAAAGAAGGTATTAAGGTGGATCCGGCAAAAATAGAAACTGTTGAAAAGTGGGAAACCCCGAAAACTCCGAAACACATACGCCAGTTTTTAGGACTAGCTGGTTACTACAGAAGGTTCATCCAAGACTTTTCCAGAATAGCAAAACCCTTGACTGCATTAACGCATAAAGGGAAGAAATTTGAATGGAATGATGAACAAGAGAAAGCGTTTCAGTTATTGAAGAAAAAGCTAACTACGACACCTATATTGTCATTGCCTGAAGGGAATGATGATTTTGTGATTTATTGTGACGCATCAAAGCAAGGTCTCGGTTGTGTATTAATGCAACGAATGAAGGTGATTGCTTATGCGTCTAGACAATTGAAGATTCACGAACAAAATTATACGACGCATGATTTGGAATTAGGAGCGGTTGTTTTTGCATTAAAGACTTGGAGGCACTACTTATATGGGGTCAAAAGTATTATATATACCGACCACAAAAGTCTTCAACACATATTTAATCAGAAACAACTGAATATGAGGCAGCGTAGGTGGATTGAATTGTTGAATGATTACGACTTTGAGATTCGTTACCACTCGGGGAAGGCAAATGTGGTAGCCGATGCCTTGAGCAGGAAGGACAGAGAACCCATTCGAGTAAAATCTATGAATATAATGATTCATAATAACCTTACTACTCAAATAAAGGAGGCGCAACAAGGAGTTTTAAAAGAGGGAAATTTAAAGGATGAAATACCCAAAGGATCGGAGAAGCATCTTAATATTCAGGAAGACGGAACCCGGTATAGGGCTGAAAGGATTTGGGTACCAAAATTTGGAGATATGAGAGAAATGGTACTTAGAGAAGTTCATAAAACCAGATACTCAATACATCCTGGAACGGGAAAGATGTACAAGGATCTCAAGAAACATTTTTGGTGGCCGGGTATGAAAGCCGATGTTGCTAAATACGTAGGAGAATGTTTGACGTGTTCTAAGGTCAAAGCTGAGCATCAAAAACCATCAGGTCTACTTCAACAACCCGAAATCCCGGAATGGAAATGGGAAAACATTACCATGGATTTCATCACTAAATTGCCAAGGACTGCAAGTGGTTTTGATACTATTTGGGTAATAGTTGATCGTCTCACCAAATCAGCACACTTCCTGCCAATAAGAGAAGATGACAAGATGGAGAAGTTAGCACGACTGTATTTGAAGGAAGTCGTCTCCAGACATGGAATACCAATCTCTATTATCTTTGATAGGGATGGCAGATTTATTTCAAGATTCTGGCAGACATTACAGCAAGCATTAGGAACTCGTCTAGACATGAGTACTGCCTATCATCCACAAACTGATGGGCAGAGCGAAAGGACGATACAAACGCTTGAAGACATGCTACGAGCATGTGTTATGGATTTCGGAAATAGTTGGGATCGACATCTACCGTTAGCAGAATTTTCCTACAACAACAGCTACCATTCAAGCATTGAGATGGCGCCGTTTGAAGCACTTTATGGTAGAAAGTGCAGGTCTCCGATTTGTTGGAGTGAAGTGGGGGATAGACAGATTACGGGTCCGGAGATTATACAAGAAACTACCGAGAAGATCATCCAAATTCAACAACGGTTGAAAACCGCCCAAAGTGGACAAAAGAGCTACGCTGACATTAAAAGAAAAGATATAGAATTTGAAATTGGAGAGATGGTCATGCTTAAAGTTGCACCTTGGAAAGGCGTTGTTCGATTTGGTAAACGAGGGAAATTAAATCCAAGGTATATTGGACCATTCAAGATTATTGATCGTGTCGGACCAGTAGCTTACCGACTTGAGTTACCTCAACAACTCGCGGCTGTACATAACACTTTCCACGTCTCGAATTTGAAGAAATGTTTTGCTAAAGAAGATCTCACTATTCCGTTAGATGAAATCCAAATCAACGAAAAACTTCAATTCATCGAAGAACCCGTCGAAATAATGGATCGTGAGGTTAAAAGACTTAAGCAAAACAAGATACCAATTGTTAAGGTTCGATGGAATGCTCGTAGAGGACCCGAGTTCACCTGGGAGCATGAAGATCAGATGAAGAAGAAATACCCACATCTCTTTCCAGAAGATTCGTCAACACCTTCAACAGCTTAAAATTTCGGGACGAAATTTATTTAACGGGTAGGTACTGTAGTGACCCGAACTTTTCCATGTTTATATATATTAATTGAGATTGATATTTACATGATTAAATGTTTCCAACATATTAAGCAATCAAACTTGTTAAGACTTGATTAATTGAAATAGGTTTCATATAGACAATTGACTACCCAAGTTGACCGGTGATTCATGAACGTTAAAACTTGTAAAAACTATATGATGACATATATATGGTTATATATATAGTTAACATGATATTATGATAAGTAAACATATCATTAAGTGTATTAACAATGAACTACATATGTAAAAACAAGACTACTAACTTAATGATTTTGAAACGAGACATATATGTAACGATTATCGTTGTAACGACATTTAATGTATATATATCATATTAAGAGATATTCGTACATCATAATATCATGATAATATAATAATTTAAAATCTCTTTTGATATTATAAACATTGGGTTAACAACATTTAACAAGATCGTTAACCTAAAGGTTTCAAAACAACATTTACATGTAACGACTAACGATGACTTAACGACTCAGTTAAAATGTATATACATGTAGTGTTTTAATATGTATTCATACACTTTTGAAAGACTTCAAGACACTTATCAAAATACTTCTACTTAACAAAAATGCTTACAATTACATCCTCGTTCAGTTTCATCAACAATTCTACTCGTATGCACCGTATTCGTACTCGTACAATACACAGCTTTTAGATGTATGTACTATTGGTATATACACTCCAATGATCAGCTCTTAGCAGCCCATGTGAGTCACCTAACACATGTGGGAGCCATCATTTGGCAACTAGCATGAAATATCTCATAAAATTACAAAAATATGAGTAATCATTCATGACTTATTTACATGAAAACAAAATTACATATCCTTTATATCTAATCCATACACCAACGACCAAAAACACCTACAAACACTTTTATTCTTCAATTTTCTTCATCTAATTGATCTCTCTCAAGTTCTATCTTCAAGTTCTAAGTGTTCTTCATAAATTCCAAAAGTTCTAGTTTCATAAAATCAAGAATACTTTCAAGTTTGCTAGCTCACTTCCAATCTTGTAAGGTGATCATCCAACCTCAAGAAATCTTTGTTTCTTACAGTATGTTATCATTCTAATACAAGGTAATAATCATATTCAAACTTTGGTTCAATTTCTATAACTATAATAATCTTATTTCAAGTGATGATCTTACTTGAACTTGTTTTCGTGTCATGATTCTGCTTCAAGAACTTCGAGCCATCCAAGGATCCATTGAAGCTAGATCTATTTTTCTCTTTTCCAGTAGGTTTATCCAAGGAACTTAAGGTAGTAATGATGTTCATAACATCATTCAATTCATACATATAAAGCTATCTTATTCGAAGGTTTAAACTTGTAATCACTAGAACATAGTTTAGTTAATTCTAAACTTGTTCGCAAACAAAAGTTAATCCTTCTAACTTGACTTTTAAAATCAACTAAACACATGTATGATATGCTAACTTAATGATTTAAAACCTGGAAACACGAAAAACACCGTAAAACCGGATTTACGCCGTCGTAGTAACACCGCGGGCTGTTTTGGGTTAGTTAATTAAAAACTATGATAAACTTTGATTTAAAAGTTGTTATTCTGAGAAAATGATTTTTATTATGAACATGAAACTATATCCAAAAATTATGGTTAAACTCAAAGTGGAAGTATGTTTTCTAAAATGGTCATCTAGACGTCGTTCTTTCGACTGAAATGACTACCTTTACAAAAACGACTTGTAACTTATTTTTCCGACTATAAACCTATACTTTTTCTGTTTAGATTCATAAAATAGAGTTCAATATGAAACCATAGCAATTTGATTCACTCAAAACGGATTTAAAATGAAGAAGTTATGGGTAAAACAAGATTGGATAATTTTTCTCATTTTAGCTACGTGAAAATTGGTAACAAATCTATTCCAACCATAACTTAATCAACTTGTATTGTATATTATGTAATCTTGAGATACCATAGACACGTATACAATGTTTCGACCTATCATGTCGACACATCTATATATATTTCGGAACAACCATAGACACTCTATATGTGAATGTTGGAGTTAGCTATACAGGGTTGAGGTTGATTCCAAAATATATATAGTTTGAGTTGTGATCAATACTGAGATACGTATACACTGGGTCGTGGATTGATTCAAGATAATATTTATCGATTTATTTCTGTACATCTAATTGTGGACAACTAGTTGTAGGTTACTAACGAGGACAGCTGATTTAATAAACTTAAAACATCAAAATATATTAAAAGTGTTGTAAATATATTTTGAACATACTTTGATATACATGTATATATTGTTATAGGTTCGTGAATCAACCAGTGGCCAATTCTTACTTCCCGATGAAGTAAAAATCTGTGAAAGTGAGTTATAGTCCCACTTTTAAAATCTAATATTTTTGGGATGAGAATACATGCAGGTTTTATAAATGATTTACAAAATAGACACAAGTACGTGAAACTACATTCTATGGTTGAATTATCAAAATCGAATATGCCCCTTTTTATTAAGTCTGGTAATCTAAGAATTAGGGAACAGACACCCTAATTGACACGAATCCTAAAGATAGATCTATTGGGCCTAACAAACCCCATCCAAAGTACCGGATGCTTTAGTACTTCAAAATTTATATCATATCCGAAGGGTGTCCCGGAATGATGGGGATATTCTTATATATGCATCTTGTTAATGTCGGTTACCAGGTGTTCACCATATGAATGATTTTTATCTCTATGTATGGGATGTGTATTGAAATATGAAATCTTGTGGTCTATTACTATGATTTGATATATATAGGTTAAACCTATAACTCACCAACATTTTTTGTTGACGTTTTAAGCATGTTTATTCTCAGGTGATTATTAAGAGCTTCCGCTGTCGCATACTTAAATAAGGACGAGATTTGGAGTCCATGCTTGTATGATATTGTGTAAAAACTGCATTCAAGAAACTTATTTTATTGTAACATATTTGTATTGTAAACCATTATGTAATGGTCGTGTGTAAACAGGATATTTTAGATTATCATTATTTGATAATCTAAGTAAAGATTTTTAAACCTTTATTGATGAAATAAAGGTTATGGTTTGTTTTAAAAAGAATGCAGTCTTTGAAAAACGTCTCATATAGAGGTCAAAACCTCGCAATGAAATCAATTAATATGGAACGTTTTTAATCAATAAGAACGGGACATTTCAACCTATCCATTTGCAATAACAATACCAAATACCTCATACGAACTTGTAACTCAAATAGCATGTCAGCATACTCGTAACACTAACAAGTCGTACATTATCTTAACACTTCATTAGCATATACTCAACTCAATATATATTATATGCTAAACAGAACAACAATCTCAATATGGTTAACCAATAACGCTATGGTGCTACCGGCTCGTGGTTCACACCATACGCTTTTGAGTCATACTCGTTTATAGTGCTACCGGTACGTGGTTCACACTCGATGCTACCGGCTCGTGGTTCACATCTTAGTTTATAGTGCTACCGGCTCGTGGTTCACACTCGATGCTACCGGCTCGTGGTTCACATCTTAGTTTATAGTGCTACCGGCTCGTAGTTCACACTCGATGCTACAGGCTCGTGGTTCACATCCCATCCCATACATGTTATGGCACTACCGGCACGTGGTTCATACCATAACATTCACAAATAAACATGCCATATACACGAACGCATAATTATTCCACTCACCTTGTCACAAGGATGATGATTTAGCACTTCCGAGCTTCAACGCAATGTACCTAAATCATTAAGTGTACATTCAATTTCACAACTAGTGGGATTAACCACAATACTCCCACTTGAGCATTTAATGACCCAATTTGCATTAAATGACTCAACTACTCACAACCGCCCATAAATGGCTAAGACTCGACTTTAATCACTAAGACTAGTGAATTAAAGTCTATTAACTTCAATTAACACAAAACTTAGGGTAATCCATACTCATTTCATCTAATTAGGTCAACTAGTACATCTTGACCCATTTTATATTACTTAGACTCACAATCAAGTCAAACTTACCCATTAACACTTCTTTCATAAATCTTAAAGTGTTTTAATGCTTACAACACCTTTGACACTTACAAACCTAATTTCATTAGACCAAAACCCTAGATTATGGTAATTAGGGTTTCCTTCAACAATCTAACCCAAGATCCACCCATTTATCCCACAAATGGGTCATACAAACCCCACATGAACCAAATCCTAGCTTAAATAAAATAAAACTCAAAACATAGAGTTAAGACTTACCAATACAATCACAACGTAGCTAGAGACGTAGGGAACAACTTTAAAACTTGGATTCGGGTGAGATTTGGTCTCCTTCTTCTCCAAGTGAGCTTTCTCTCACTAAACCCTAACTCTCTCTCTCTCTAAATTGAATGTGGTGACAAATCATAACAGAACGTGATAACCTTGATAGAACTGGGGTTCTGGAGCTGTCGCGTTCCAGCCCACTTTGTCGCGTATCGCGACACACCAGGACGCGATGAAACCCAATCAGACGCGACAGAAAGCTTGATCAACCCATTTTCCAATATTTTCACACATTAAACTAAAATAAACGATCATAGATGCAATAATAAACGTACACGAGGTTAATTACGCACCTTAAGTCATATTCGAGGAAAATAGGATGTTACAACTCTACCCCACTTAAATCAGAGCACGTCCTCGCGATCCAAGCCGCATGACAAGAAGGAAGATAAACCAACACAAACTCTTCGGGCTCCCAAGTAAACTTGGAACCCTTACTACGACGCCATTAAACTTTAAAAGTCCTAACCTCTTTATGTCTCAACCTTTTGACCTTCTCATCAAGTATGGCAATGGGTTCCTCAATATACTCTAGCTTATTGTTTAGCTCGATCTCGGCTAATGGCACCCAAGATGAATCATCCGCAAGACACTTACGGAGATAGAAAACATGAAATGTATTATGGATCCCCGCAAGCTCTTCGGGTAATTCCAAACGATACGCGACTTCACCAACACGAGCTAAAACCTTAAATGGTCCAATAAACCGAGGAGCTAACTTTCCTCGTTTCCGAAATCGAATAATACCTTTCCATGGCGAAACCTTAAGCATCACCATGTCTCCTTCTTGAAATTCGATCGTTCGTCTACGTTTGTTGGCATACGACTTTTGCCTATCTTGAGCCTTCTTCAAATGCTCTCGAATCATATCAATCTTATTATTCGTCTCTAAAACTAAATCGGTACTCCAGATTTTCTTTTGTCCCACTTCACCCCAACAAATCGGGGTTCGACATCTACGCCCATAAAGCATCTCATAAGGTGGCATCCCAATACTGGTATGATAACTATTATTGTACGAGAATTCCACCAAAGGAAAATGCTCGTCCCAACTACCACCAAAATCGATAATACATGCCCGTAACGTATCCTCCAAAGTCTGATTTGTACGTTCGGTTTGACCGTCCGTTTGAGGATGATACACCGTGCTCAACTTCAATTGCGTACCCATATCTTCATGAAACTTTTCCCAAAACCGAGATGTAAAACGAGTATCTCGATCCGAAACAATCGATATAGAAACACCGTGTCTAGAGACGACTTCCTTGATAAACAACTTAGCCAAGGTCTCCGACGATATCGCTTCTTTAATGGGAAGAAACAAAGCACTTTTCGTCAATCGATCAACTATAATCCAAATCGAATCATATTTGGTTCTCGCCGTTTTAGGTAACTTTTTGATGAAATCCATGGTAATGTGCTCCCATTTCCATTTCGGGATTTCTAACGGTTGTAACTTACCATACGGCTTTTGGTGCTCGGCCTTAACTTGCAAAAACGTGACACATTGTTCAACATACTTCACAACATCACGTTTCATGCCCGGCCACCAATAATCTTTCCTTAAATCAAGATACATTTTCGTCGCGCCCGGGTGAATGGAATACTTTGACTTATGTTCTTCATCAAGTAGCACTTGTCGATAATCACCCATCTTAGGCACCCACACTCTTCCTTGAAAAGATAACAAACCACGCGAGCCCATAGTAATGAACTCCGATTGTCCCACAATTCGCTCCGCATGCTTGTTATGAACGTAAGCCTCTATTTGAATCACTCCGAGTTTTTCAAGAAAATCGTTAGTAATAATCATACGTAACAATCCCAATCGTAACGCCGGGTGATGACTCTTTTGACTTAACGCATCCGCGACCACATTCGCCTTGCCCGGATGATAAAGTATTTCACAATCATAATCTTTCACCACATCCATCCACCTACGTTGACGATAATTCAAATCTCGTTGATTAAAGAGGTGTTTCAAACTCTTATGATCCGAATAAATCGTACACTTGACACCATACAAGTAATGTCGCCAAATTTTCAACGCATGCACAACCGCCGCCAACTCAAGATCATGAGTCGGATATCTCATCTCGTGTTCCTTTAATTGTCGAGAGGCATAAGCGATGACTTTACCTCTTTGCATTAGAACACACCCGAGTCCAATTAACGAGGCATCACAATAAACCGTCATGTCTTCCACCCCTTCAGGCAAAACTAACACCGGAGCTTCACATAACTTCTCCTTTAACAATTGAAAAGCAACTTCTTGCTCGTTCTCCCAAACAAACCTCGTGTTCTTCCTTGTTAATTTCGTCAATGAAGAAGCGATCTTAGAAAAGTCTTGGATAAACCAACGATAATACCCGGCCAATCCGAGAAAACTTCGAACCTCCGTTGGCGTAGTCGGTTGTCTCCAACTCTTCACCTTCTCTAGTTTCCCCGGATCTACTTGAATACCGTCTTTGTTCACAATGTGGCCAAGGAATTGAACTTCCCTTAGCCAAAATTCACATTTGGAGAACTTAGCATACAACTTCTCCCTTCGTAACGTCTTCAAAACCTCGTGCAAATGGCGTTCATGTTCGTTCATACTCTTCGAGTAGACTAGTATGTCGTCAATGAACACAATCACCGACTTGTCCAACATACGTAAGACCAAAAGGCATAACTACGAACTCAAAATGCCCATAACGCGTTCGAAAAGACGTTTTCTCAATATCTTCCTCACGGACCTGCATTTGGTGATAACCAGACTGTAGATCGATCTTAGAGAAATACGTCGCACCTTGGAGTTGATCAAACAAATTGTCGATCCTAGGCAGTAGATAACGATTCTTGATTGTCACTTTATTCAACTCCCTGTAGTCGATGCACATCCGCATACTACCATCCTTCTTTTTCACGAAAAAAACCGGAGCCCCCCACGGCGAAGCACTCGGTCGAATAAAACCCTTCTCAAGCAACTCTTGGGTTTGATTTAACAACTCTTGCATTTCCGTCGGTGCTAAACGATAAGGAGTTTTAGCAATGGGAGTAGCTCCTAGAACCAACTCAATGCGGAATTCAACTTGTCTTTCCGCCGGAACATCCGGTAACTCGTCCGGAAAAATGTCTTCGAATTCCCTAACCACCGGAATTTCACGAATAGGTGGTGGCTCGTCACGAGCATCAACAACATGGGCAAGAAAATCCATGCCTCCACTAACAAGAAAACGACGTACCCGTGCAAAAGAACATATCGGCACAAGTCTTCTTCGTTTATCGCCGTGAATAATTAACTCTCCCCCACTAGGGGTCTTCACACGAATAAACTTCTCATGGCATGCAATATCGGCTCTATTGTGATCGAGCCAATCCATGCCCACAACAATATCAAAGTCGCCCAAGGTCATAGGGATAAGATCAATTTTAAAGTTTTTGGCACCAAAAACAACGTCACAATTTTTACACACATCATCCACTAGCACCATCTTACCATCCGCTATTTCGTCTTCTACTGGACGACTTAACTTAGCTAACGGTCAATCAAGTTTAGGCACAAATTTTGGAGACACAAATGACAAGTTTGCACCGCTATCAAATAAAATCCTTGCTGGATTAGAATTAACCATGAAAGTACCTGAGACTACTTCGTTTGATTGTTTGGCTTCGTCATTGGTCATCAAATAGTTGCGACCCCTAGCCGTACCCACCGCTTTCTTTAACCGCTTAACGTTATCATTATTCAAATCGGGGCATTCCGGCCTCCTGTACCCCTCTTTACCACAATTAAAGAAAGTGACTTTGGTCGACGCCTTGGTGCAATCATGGGCCATGTGTCCTTTTTGATTACAATTATAACACGTGGGCCCAAAACCCCCGGAAGCACCCTTCTTCACACTATTAACGCTTTCGAAGCCTTTCTTGTTCTTTTTATTGGAAAAGTTCGAATGACTCGAACCTTCAAACTTTCTTTTAGAAAAAAGTGAAATCGCTTTTCCTTGGAACCTCCGGCTCAAAACCCCAAGCCAACTCGAACAGGTCTTCAAAAGTCTTAGTTATTCCCCGACTAATCTTGCCCTTGAACTCGTCGTTCAAGGTACGGTAGAAATCTTTCATTAGCTTGTGATCGTCACCAACATATTCCGGGCAAAAACGAGTCTTTGCCAAAAAGGTAGACTTGAGAGTAACTAAATCCATTGAACCTTGTTGCAAATGATGTAACTCGTCCCGGATTCTATCAAGGTCGGAAGAAGTTCGATATTCTTGGAAAAATTCCTTCTTAAACTCCTCCCATTTCAAGCTCATACATTGCTCTTCACCATATAAATTGATTTTATCGTCCCACCACAATTTGCCTTCTTCACGTAACATGCTAGACCCGTATCTCGTCTTCTTCTCGGGAGGACATTCTGCGGTACGGAAAGCTCCCTCGATATCGGAAATCCAATAAGTGCTTTTCAATGGATCCCTCACCCCATTAAACATCGGAGGTTGAGTATCCTTGAAGTTTTTGTAGTGGAAGTCCCGCCTTCCTTCACCTCCTTCACCGCGAGGATAAATGTTTCTAGCATCAAGGGCCTCTTCGATAGTGGCCTTCATTCGTTCATTTATCAAATCGGTCACTTGCCCATCGACCGAATCTTGGAAGACCTTTCGAACGTCCGTAAGAAAATCCGCTTTTAACTTTTTAAAGACGGCCTCAACCTTAGCCGAAAACTCGGCGTCCTCGCTCGTACTTCCGTTATCATGATCGGGACCATTTCTCGTCTTCATTCTATAAAACGGAATAGGTTAAACCATGTAACGAAAAGACATAACACGTAAGTATATACATGTACACCACACTACTCCATCCTGCTTGACAATCGTCGTACATTACTCGTTTTGACATGATTTGCACCCATAACAATGGTAGCTAATCATTGTTACGCGAGCACGTCGCATTAACTCGCTAGTACAACGTCCGTCTCGCTTGATGATTGCCAAACACAATACAAAAACAATTAGCACAAGGTTAGTTCACAAAAACTAAAGCACTAACAATTCCCGATTAGACCCAAAGTCCTACAAGTCCCGCATAAAGCGCTCATACAATAAAGCCCAAGTCTAGGCACCTATCTCAAGTCGCCTAAATCCCTTAGACCATGCTCTGATACCACTTGAAACAACCCAACCCGTATTTCCATACGATAATTTTTTTTTATATAATACACATTTATGAGCCAATTAAATATGTAAACCATTCCACAATTCCATTTAAACGTACATCAATTTAAATGTTTATAAAAGGAACAAAGCCATTAATTAAGTTTAATACAAGTTTCACCCACTACAAGGATAGTTTATAATCCAAACGACCTCGAGCATGGTTTGGGGCTAAACTACCCAAAACGTTAGGCTAACTTCAAAAGCTAACACCAAAAGCACCCCCGACAACATAAGCGGGAGACCACTAGTCCAAACATATGCCCTTACCCTTGTCCAAGCGGAAACCTATAAAAATGGTAAACAACGAGAGGGTAAGCAACGCTTAGTGAGTGCAACAATTATACATACATATATATAACCTATCCATTTGCAATCATAATACCAAATACCTCATACGAACTTGTAACTCAAATAACATGTCAGCATACCCGTAACACTAACAAGTCGTACATTATCTCAACACTTCATTAGCATATACTCAACTCAATATATATTATATGCTAAACAGAACAACAATCTCAATATGGTTAACCAATAACGCTATGGTGCTACCGGCTCGTGGTTCACACCATACGCTTTTGAGTCATACTCGTTTATAGTGCTACCGGCACGTGGTGCACACTCGATGCTACCTGCTCGTGGTTCACATCTTAGTTTATAGTGCTACCAGCTCGTGGTTCACACTCGATGCTACCAGCTCGTGGTTCACATCTTAGTTTATAGTGCTACCGGCTCGTGGTTCACACTCGATGCTACCGGTTCGTGGTTCACATCCCATCCCATACATGTTATGGCACTACCGGCACGTGGTTCATACCATAATATTCACAAATAAACATGCCATATACACGAATGCATAATTATTCCACTCACCTTGTTACAAGGATGATGATTTAGCACTTCCGAGCTACAACGCAATGTACCTAAATCATTAAGTGCACATTCAATTTCACAACTAGTGGGATTAACCACAATACTCCCACTTGAGCATTTAATGACCCAATTTGCATTAAATGACTCAACTACTCACAACCGCCCATAAATGGCCAAGACTCGACTTTAATCACTAAGACTAGTGAATTAAAGTCTATTAACTTCAATTAACACAAAACTTAGGGTAATCCATAGCCATTTCATCTAATTAGATCAACTAGTACATGTTGACCCATTTTATATTACTTAGACTCACAATCAAGTCAAACTTACCCATTAACACTTCTTTCATAAATCTTAAAGTGTTTAAATGCTTACAACACCTTTGACACTTACAAACCTCATTTCATTAGACCAAAACCCTAGATTATGGTAATTAGGGTTTCCTTTCAACAATCTAACCCCAGATCCACCCATTTATCCCTCAAATGGGTCATACAAACCCCACATGAACCAAACCCTAGCTTAAACAAAATAAAACTCAAAACATAGAGTTAAGACTTACCAATACAATCACAACGTAGCTAGAGACGTAGGGAACAACTTTAAAACTTGGATTCGGGTGAGATTTGGTCTCCTTCTTCTCCAAGTGAGCTTTCTCTCACTAAACCCTAACTCTCTCTCTCTAAATTGAATGTGGTATAGGTGAAGATGTGTTAAATGAGTTAGGATAACTCATTTATCAGTTTTCTAGATCTAAAACCGTCCACAAGTGAAAAGACTTAAACACCCCCAAAGATGCCATTTAAATTTGGTCAAATTTGTCAAACAGCGACATCTGTCGCGTTTCGCGACAATCTGTCGTGTAACGCGACGCCCAAACGCGACAAACCATAACAGAACGTGATAACCTTGACAGAACTGGGGTTCTGGAGCTGTCGCGTTCCAGCCCACTTTATCGCGTATCGCGATGCACCAGGACGCGATGAAACCCAATCAGACGCGACAGAAAGCCTGATCAAACCATTTTCCAATATTTTCACACATTAAACTAAAATAAATGATCATAGATGCAATAATAAACGTACACGAGGTTAATTACGCACCTTAAGTCATATTCGAGGAAAATGGGATGTTACAAAATTCAATCATGACTAGTCAAAAGTTATGATGAAACTTGTCTTTCTCATTTCACTCTTTTGCGATAACTTCACTCCTACTTTTCGAGTAATCAAATTATCTTATCCATATTACTCACCAGTAACAAAACGCTACTTATCAGCTCAAATTCGTCATGAAAACATTTTTATTGTTAACCATGACGACCTCACTCAAATTTCGGGACGAAATTTCTTTAACGGGTAGGTACTGTAACGACCCGGAAATTTCCGACCAAATTTAAACTTAATCTTTATATGATTTCGATACGATAAGCAAAGTATGTAATGTTGAGTCTAGAAAATTTTGAAACGATGTTCATATATTCAATTGACCTTCGACTGTTCTCGACGATTCACGAACAATAAATTGTAATTAGATATGTGTGTGTATACATATACATATATATATATATATATATATATATATATATATATATATATATATATATATATATATATATATATATATATATATATATATATATATATATATATATGAACAATAATTAGAAAATATAATAGTATCTGATATTATCATTTAAAAATTTATTTTGTAAAATAAAATGAAATATGATATTATAATAATTATTATTTAAAAACATACCTATATATAAATAAAAGTATATTAAAAATAAATATTAAATGATTGTAATACTCGTTTGATGTTTCTATCGATATTAGACAAGTTTAATTCGAACTTATATGATTTTAAAATAAACGGTGATCTGAAAATGAGTTTTATAAATTTTAGGCTTATTAATAATATATTTAGAAGTTGTTTGTCAAATTTTAAAACTTTTTATATTTTACATGGGGGATGTGAGTGAATAATTAATATAATTTTTATTTAATAATTTATGATTGAATTTTATACCATAATGACCAAAATAAATAAATATAGTTAATTTAAAAATTTGAGATTTTTCTGTGTACTTTTATCCGCACTAATTATCAAACGGGATACGAAATAGTAGTACGTGAAAACTGTCAGCAAAATATTACAAAGTTATAGGCTGCTAACTATTTCATTATGTTTCATGCCCATTTCATATCGATTAATATTACTGTGTGTAATTGATTCTTTGGAAAAGTGTAATTGATTCTTTGGAAAACACTGTGCTTCACTGGTTCCCTTTTCAATTTTTTCACTTAGGCATTTGATACATGTTTAATATATATATATAAATATAACATGCGTACATATTGAGATAGAAATGGGAAGCATTTTCATCACTCTTGTTTTCTATTGTAATTCACCATTTACTAAAATCTCCTATCACCCTACATCTTCTAACAACACAACGAACCATCATCGGACGCCACACAAAAACTACCACGAACCACCGTATGAATACAAGCCTTCATCTCTTTCTCTCTCCTATTTCTAATTCGTATAACTGTCAAAGAAAAACCACAAAAACCTTGATACATTTCTACTTCTTCAACCCATTTTATCACCACCAATGCTACTTGTTTTTCTGTTTCGATTATGAACAAACACCTTCCACCCATCACCTTCATTCACCACCCTAACAAACATCTTAAAACCACAAGAACTACTACTTTCTTTGTTGATTCGTTCGAACCATAATCATCACCATAAGACCACCCTAAACCGCCATCTACTACATTGCCCTCTGCAAACTATTTTGATTCATTTCCTACTCGACAACAGCAATCCGAAACCAAAGGAGGGCTGCCGTTTTCCTGGTTCATGTTTTGATTAACACTACAAAACCATCACCCCTACGATGCAACAACCACTTTTCATATATATATATATATATATATATATATATATATATATATATATATATATATATATATATATATTTCAATCAAA
This sequence comes from Rutidosis leptorrhynchoides, assembly GCF_046630445.1. Lineage (NCBI taxonomy): Eukaryota > Viridiplantae > Streptophyta > Magnoliopsida > Asterales > Asteraceae > Rutidosis > Rutidosis leptorrhynchoides. Next base: position 303,165,547 of record NC_092335.1, on the reverse strand, counting down.
CATCACCTTGCTCTATCTTATTACGTTTCTATTCTACTCATCCCCACCGAACACATCACCCTCATCACTGACAACCACCATGTCCACCACGATCACATCTCTCTCTATCTCTCTCTCTCTACATTTTTTTCTTCCAAACATTGAAACTCACTTGTTTGCTACTGTCGATGAAGAAACCATCACCATATTCGAACACCCAATTAATCACCTTCATTAAATCAAACCATCTAACACTTGTTGTTTCACGATGTAAACCACCTTGCGTTTTCTGTTTCTATTCCAAACTCTACCACGAAATCACATGATCACAACCAACGTCAATCATCAATGCTTTTATCTCTTTTTCTGTCACTACTACTATTGTCTTTTACAGCCATCAAACAACAGCCGTCATCCACGACAGCCACAAGAAAACCCTACTGCTGCTTTATCGAAAACCACCAAATAAAACTGTTAGTCACTGTTGTTGTGTTCATGTTACAATGATTTCTTTGTTTCTGTTGCAACAGCGAGAAGTATGATGATTGTGGAAATAAAATGATGATGACTTTGTGAATAAAAGAAATGAATTTTGAAGATGTTGGGGAGTAGTCGTAAAAGGTTGCTGCACTTTCCCTTTCCTTTTTTATTTTTCTTTTTAATACCGAACCCCACAAAGTAACATCCAGTTGCTTATTTTTTTTTCTTTCTCTCTCACGAATTAAATTCAATTAATTTGGGCCATGAATCTGTTTTGACTATTGGACCGTGAATTGTGTGTACTTGTTGGGTCGAGATCCAGTTTGCTATTAGGCCAAATGATGAGTGATGTTGCGCTGTTAGTTTAAAAAGAAGAAACAGAAATATCGGTTAAATAAATATAATTTGGTGTTAAAACAGATAAACTGATCAGAGTAGATGGTTAAGGGAGTTGCTGGGTAGTGAAGGGTCGTGGGTTCGAGTCCCTGAAAGAGCATCTTTCTAGCCTTTTTCATTGAAAGGTAGTTTTAAAATTTTAAACAAATCTTATTCTTATTAGTATAGTTGTTGTTATTATTATTATTATTATTATTATTATTATTATTATTATTATTATTATTATTATTATTATTATTATTATTATTATTATTATTATTATTATTATTATTATTATTATTATTATTATTATTATTATTTATTAATGTTATTATCACTAATTATAACTTAGTATTATAATTATTATTATTAATACTATGATTATAAGTAATACAATAATTATTATAATTATTTTCATTATTATTGTATTTATTATAAATTTTGACATTTATGAAATAGTTATAATTTATTATTATTATTATTATTATTATTATTATTATTATTATTATTATTATTATTATTATTATTATTATTATGATATTAGTTATAACTAATAATATTGTTGTTATTAATATTAATATAATTACTAACAACTAATATATGTATTATCATTATTAATATGTAAACATACATACTATGATTATTATTACTATCATTTTTTATTATTAAAAGTATCACTTTTATTATTATTATTATTAGGATTATCATAATTTTTATCATAATTAGTATTATTTTTATCATTATTATTATTAGTATTATTAATGTATCAAATAAAGATTTTCTATATAAAAATATATTTATAACATAAAACTTAACCATATTAAATACTTTTGTAATAAATGTTAATTATCTATATAAAAATAAATATATATCTACTTAAGTTATTAATAAAAACATGATATAAAAAAAACAATTAAAATCACTAATAATATATATAATTGTTTGATTACCATTACATGTGTTAATATACATAAATATATAGGTTCGTGAATCCGAGGCCAACCCTATACTTGTTCAATGTCGTTCTATGTATTTTTACTACAAAATACATTAGGTGAGTTTCATTACTCCCTTTTTAAATGCTTTTGGAATATATATTTTTGGGACTGAGAATACATGCGCTGCTTTTATAAATGTTTGACGAAATAGACACAAGTAATCGAAACTACATTATATGGTTGAATGATCGAAATCGAATATGCCCCTTTTAGTCTGGTAATCTAAGAATTAGGGAACAGACACCCTAATTGACGCGAATCCTAAAGATAGATCTATCGGGCCCAACAAGCCCCATCCAAAGTACCGGATGCTTTAGTACTTCGAAATTTATATCATGTCCGAAGAAGGATCCCGGAATGATGGGGATATTCTTATATGCATATTGTGAATGTCGGTTACCAGGTGTTCAATCCATATGAATGATATTTTTGTCTCTATGCATGGGACGTATATTTATGAGAACTAAAAAAGAAAATCTTGTGGTCTATTAAAATGATGGAAATGATTATTTATGTTAAACTAATGAACTCACCAACCTTTTGGTTGACACTTTAAAGCATGTTTATTCTCAGGTATGAAAGAAGTCTTCCGCTGTGCAATTGCTCATTTTAAAGATATTACTTGGAGTCATTCATGACATATTTCAAAAGATGTTGCATTTGAGTCGTTGAGTTCATCAAGATTATTATTAAGTCAATTATAGTTAGATATATTATAAAATGGTATGCATGCCGTCAACTTTCGATGTAATGAAAGATTGTCTTTTCAAAAACGAATGCAATGTTTGTAAAATGTATCATATAGAGGTCAAATACCTCGCGATGTAATCAACTGTTGTGAATCGTTTATAATCGATATGGACTTCGTTCGGATGGATTAGGACGGGTCCCTTCATTAACTATATGTATATCCATATATATATCGTCATGTCATTTTTACAAGTTTTAACGTCGGTGAATCACCGGTCAACTTGGGTGGTCAATTGTCTACATGAAACTCATTTCAAATAATCAAGTCTTAACAAGTTTGATTGCTTAATACGTTGGAAACATTTAATCATGCAAAAATAGTTTTCAATTAATATATAATCATGGAAAAGTTTGGGTCACTACAACCCGTACCATCAACACCACACGCCACAATATCACAATCTATACCCCAAGCATGATCTTCGTTCTAACGGTAAATCAAATGAGATTAATATTATATTAACCCATTAAATCTATGATTACATCTGAAAAAAATATATATGTATATATATTTTCATAAAGGTTGTAATTAAAAATTCTTTTGTACAAACTGTTAATGGTAAAAATATTTTAACGGGTAGGTAATACCCGAGGATTATTTAGATTTCACATTAATAAGTTACACTGTATATTCTTCGAATCTGATTCAACGGTCATTTACTATCCTACTTACATCCACAGATATACTAATCCGTTCACCACATAATAACCAGTTTCATTCAATTTCATATTTGGATTTTAACCTATCAGAATCCAACAAGTGGCATAATGAAGAAAACATTTGACAAAATTAAATTTGCTAGAAATAAACAAATTAACTACGAGAAATTTTATTAAGAATCCACGCTAACAAAATCCTAGCTAACTGTTCCTAGCTAACTGTTAATTCCTTATTACATTTATTTATCGCAATTTTAATTCTCGCAATTTTATTTATCGTCATTTAATTTATGTTATTTATTTTACGCACTTTATTTATCGTCATTTAAATACTGTTATTTACGCATTTAAACATTAGGACACGTATACAAAGTTTTGACATATCATATCGAAGTCATCTATATATATTATTTGGAATAACCAAAGACACTCTATATGCCGTAATGATCGAGTTAGCTATACAGGGTTGAGGTTGAATCTAAAATAATATATATACTTTGAGTTGTGATCGAGTCTGAGACATGTATACAATGGGTCACGATACGTATTAATTTATTCGAATATTATATATTAAACTATATATGAATTATTGAACTACTAACTGTGGACTATTAACTGTGGACTACCAACATTGGACAATTAAAATGAATTAAAATATTGATTATAACATATGAAACTAAACAATTCTTCAAGTTTGCCACTTGATTTCATCTTAAACCTCAATTGTATCTTGACGATTACAATCTGTGTTCAAACCTTTCATGATTCTTGAAAATACCTTAATCTAGAGGATGAACTAACTGCACTTCATCTACGGAAGAAAAGATTGATGCATATAGTTATACACCTGAAAGCACTCAGAACCTGAGTAAACGTTTAACACGTATCTGTACTAGCTCCTTTGGCATTGTTATTATCAAAAATCACTTTGCAATCCCTTTCTAAAGTAGCCAATTTTGTCACAGCTTCAGCAAATCAATTTCGACTTTTCATTCGAATAAACTTTACTATAACTTTGATATATAAGTTTGCCTTTTGTTATCATTACCGAGGAACCTTTTTATATCTTACTACATTAGCAGTAAACTTACTAGCAACTTCGTTACTCATTAACTTAAGTTTCTCCAAAGAATCATTATAATTGTTCATTAAAACCATATCATATACTCATCCGCATCTTATAACGAGAATTACCACATCAATTACCGGGATTTAGCAATTAGTATTTTGAAATCTCGCAGCATGTCTACATCAATAGTTATATGTATACATATAACCTTTATCTCTTAGAATTATGGTATTCCATTCTGAAATTATGAAAAACATCCAGTCTACGAATCAATACTCCAAATTTTGAAAACTGCTAAGGAAGCAGCAAAAACTCTAAACGACCTCAACAGCCAAAAGTTTGATGATAAAGAATAATGTGTTAGCAAAGACCAGAAAAAGAGAAGGTTTTAAACTGGAAAACAGATTGAGCAAACCACGAAGGAGGCTGTGAACAAATCACAAAGAATAAACATGCCTTCAAAGAATTCAAATGATTCAGTAGCTGCTGAAGTCATTAACGAATACCTTGCCCCTAACTCTAAATCTTTACGGACAGATCTTCTTCATCATCCATCGATATTAGAAATTCTAAGATATTATCGTATCTTTCATTATAAATATCCTCGATATCTCTGAAGATATTTACATAATTATTCTTATCTGAAATCATTTATCTCCTCGCGATATCAATGTTACATCAAAAAGGAAACTGTTTTAGTTTCTAAATTCTGAAAAATTCGAACTTAAAATATGAATGTTTTTAAAGTAGTGTTGGGAATTGAAGCATGAGTTAGTATAATATAATGACACTTGATCAACGTGATTATATTACAGTAAGTCATGCTGAGTTTTTAATGGAACGTGATGATTCACAGACCATAACGTCATCATGTACCATGTTACACGACTCTTACATTCTATCTAATCTCCAAACATATCGAGAACATATCTTCCCGATAATTCTATCTTTTCTCTTGAATTTCAGTAACTTAATCAATCAAGATCATGCTATTACAAATTCTCCCTTAGAACGTTAGTCATGTTCATTTAAAACTTCATACCTACGAATTCTGGACCATTATTCGTTTGACTTAAAGTCGAGAAAAGAAAACAAAAGTTTGAATAGAGGAAGAAAGAATAGAAGGTGTGAACTGTGAAAATAAGGAAACAAAGGGAATGGATTTATAGTGAAACATCCGACAGAGCAATCGAAATAGATCATTGCATTTAACCAAAGGAGATTCTAATTTTCTTAATTACCGAAGAATCAAATCTTATTACGAAGATTTCCTCTAAATCCCTTGAATTCCGGAAATCAACCGTGACTACATCACCGGTTAAGACGAACTTGCATTTACTCATTTCATTCTTTTGTGATAGCTTCAATCGTACTCTTCGAGAAATAAAATTATCTTATCCATATTACTCATCAGTAATAAAACTCTATTTATCAGCCCATATTCGTTAGGAAAACATTTTTTATTGTTAGCAATGACGACCTCGATCAAATTTCAGGACGAAATTTCTTTAACGGGTAGGTACTGTGACGACCCGAAAATTTCCGACCAAATTTAAACTTAAACCTTATATGTTTCCGACACGATAAGCAAATTCTGTAATGTTGAGTCTCAAAAAGTTTGAACTGTTTCATATATTCAATTGACTTTCGACTGCTCTCGACGATTCACGAACAATTAATTGTAAATAGATATGTGTGTATGTATATATAAATAATAATTCAAAATATAATTTGAAGTATTATATGTTGTTGTTATAAAAAATTAATAAAATAAAAATAGGATATTATCATAATTTTTATTTAAAATATATCTATATATAAATAAAGTATATTAAAAATAAATATTAAATGATTGTAATACCCGTCTGATGTTCCGATTGATATTAAGCAAGTTAAATTCAAACATATGTAATTTTAAAAAAAACGCTGATACGAAAATGAGTTCTATAAATTTTAGACTTATTAAAAATATATTTAGGAACTATTTGTTGAATTTTAAAAGTTTTTATATTTTACTAGGGGTTGGGAGTGAATAATTAATGTAATTTTTATTTAATAGTTAATGATCGAATTTTATATCATAATGACCAAAATAAATAATTATAGTTAATTTAAAAATATGAGATTTTTCTGAACAATTTTCTCCGCCACTGATTTCGCACGATATACAGTCCGTGAAAACTGTCGGCAGCATATAGCCAAAGAAAGTCACGAGATTTTCAATTACCATTATTATGGCTATTATATTAATACTTTATGTTATTATTAATTCTATATTTACGCATATTAACTTTTAACACATATCTATATTTTATATCCTGTATCACTTTTCAACATTTTTATCTTATTATATTATCCTAATTGGTTACATTCAGGCATCTCAATTGAAAGGCTATATATATATACATATATACATATATATATATATATATATATATATATATATATATATATATATATATATATATATATATATATATATATATATATATATATATATATATATATATATATATATATATATATATATATATATATATATATAAACATAAAGAACCCACGTTCAATTTATCTACTATATTGGTTTCCTACTTAATCAAATGAACAATCACAATTGATCATGTCTACTACTATTATGTTGCTTGATTCGATCAACCATCACCCATTTTACCCTCACAAACCCAACTCAAGAACACCAACCTTAACCAATCTCGTCTTACTGTTTCGATCACTATGACCAATCACCTCTTTAACACCCATTCAATAACCATTAGAAAACCACCTCCATCACTTCACTACATCGCCACTACCACCATATATCCACCATCGATCACCCTTCTTGTGGCTGTCTTTATAGCCGGTTATCACCCCAAACAAACACCACATGTCACTACAAGTATGCTACGCTGCTATTGCTATACTCATTTTATTATAACCATCACTTTCTTACTCACAAATGATTCATCAAATCCCATGTACATATATATGTTCTCCTTGTGCAACTAGCCGAGAACACCACTTCTTATGACCATCTTTCTTTCTCTCCCTCCTCGTTCCTTCTTGTTCATCTATCTTTTCGTAAACCATCATCAATCACCAAACATTCCATCTTGATACTTCTCTTGCTCGATAACTATCACCAACAACAACTGTTCGGTTTCCACTCTGCTATTATTCTAATCGATCACCATGGTTACTACAGCCCATTTCTGTTTTGATTGAAAAACAACACGACCACCATCCGATAGCCTCACAAACTCTCTCTCTCTTCTCTCTCTCTCTCTCTCCACTTTCTTCTTCTTTGTAAACCATCAACCACTACCATTACAAAGTCATTGGTATTGTTGTAACTAAAGTCTGTTTCTGTTACGAAGGTCAAGAACCACCACCAATCACCATCTCTTGTTGCCACCACTGTTACATTTTTCTGTTTTCTATTTTCTACTTCGAACCAAGAATAGCTGCAACCTATACATCTAATCTTTTGTTCATGTTTACTATTTCTAAATCAAATTCCAACTCTAAAAGCTCAAACTGATAACCAATTGTATCTGTTCGAACTCCTTACGAACCTCAAATACCTGTATGGAAACACATTTATTAGATATTGAAGATGATCGAATATCGCTATATTTTTTTTAAAACGAAAGAGAATGATGGAAGATGATTATGAAACGAAGAAGACGAAGCAAGATAATGAATTGATAAACAAAATCGATGATGACACGTTTTCTTTTTTTCCCTTGTGGCTGACAATCCCTAAATCAAACAACCCCACAAACCTTGAATAGTTTTGCCAGGTATTCTGGTGGACTTAAATGAAACAAGTAACGGGTTTTAAATCCAGTTATTTTTTTTAGCCATCGAGTATTTACTTTATTGTTGGGCCGTGACTTCATCATCTTATTAGGCTGAGAGTTCAGTTTATTTGTTGGGCCGAAATTCTTGCTTGGGCTTCTATTATTGCTTTTGGGCCTCTAGTCGATTAATATGTGGAAGAAGGAAAAAAAAAGAAAGGTTTATACGGATATATATATATATATATATATATATATATATATATATATATATATATATATATATATATATATATATATATATATATATATATATATATATATATATATATATATATATATATATATATATTTATGGTGTTAATAAATCAGAAAAGTGTGAGGTAGAGGAATGGTTAGTGTGTTGGCGGGTGAATGGGATGTCGCGGGTTTGAGCCCGGTTCAAGGCAATTTTTTTTTTATAGAAAAAGCTTATGAGGTAGTTTCCTTATGAAAGTTATATAATTATTAATATTATTATTATCATTATGAGTATTATTATTATTACTACTGATATTATTATTATTATTATTATTATAAAGATATTACAACTTTTCATTTATTAGTATTACCCTAACCAAATAAACATTAGTTACATAAAAATATATCTAATACCTATAATCTAACTCTATTATTATTTTTATAATAAGTAAGATATATAAAATAAATATGTTTAAGTTATTAATGAAATACATAAATAATTAAAATAACAGATATATCACTAATAATAATATATAAATTTGTTTGATTACAAGTATATGTTTTAATATATATATGAATGATATCGGTTCGTGAATCCGAGGCCAACCTTGCATTGTTCAGTATCGTCGTATGAATATTTTTACTACAAAATATTGTATTGTGAGTTTCATTTTCTCCCTTTTACTCTTTACGTTTTTGGGCTGAGAATGCATGCAAATACTTTATTAACTGCTTTACAATATTTATATGCGTGAGTTTCATTACTCCCTTTTTAAATGCTTTTGCAATATATATTTTTGGGACTGAGAATACATGCGCTGTTTTATAACTATTTTATTTAAATGCTTTTGATATATATTTTTGAACTGAGAATACATGAACTGCTTTTATAAACGTTTGACGAAATAGACACAAATATTCAAAACTACATTCTATGATATTAAGGAAATCATGTTTATTCTCAGGTATTAAGGAAATCTTCTGCTGTGCATTTGCTCATTTTAGAGATATTACTTGGAGTCATTCATGACATATTTCAAAAGACGTTGCATTCGAGTCGTTGAGTTCATCAAGATTATTATTAAGCCAATTATAGTTGGATATATTATGAAATGGTATGCATGCCGTCAACTTTTGATGAAATGAAAGTTTGTCTTTTAAAAACGAATGCAATGTTTGTAAAATGTATCATATAGAGGTCAAGTACCTCGCGATGTAATCAAATATAATGTATTCGTCCAGATGGATTAGGACGGGTCGTTAAACCGGGTATGGTGACACCAGTGAATATAAAGGTTGAACTGTATGTTGATGGTCTAACTAGAGAAATTCAGAGGGGTGTAACAACTTTAAAACCTAAGACTGTCCAAAAGGCAATATATATGGCTAATCTTTTGATTAATCAAGCTGATAGTGGGGGACAGGATGTTGTGATTAATGATACTAAATCTGGTGATGGTAAAAGAAAGTGGAACATCGATCACGATAAAAATTCTAACCAGCAATCTCATAAGAAGCAAGACACCTCCAAGAACAACATTGGGGTCACGAATGCTAACTCAGGGTGTAAGGGTAAACTGCCGCAATGTCAAAGGTGTAGCAGGAATAACTCTGGTACCTGTACTGCAGTTATTTGTGACAAATGCAAGAAATGTGGCCACCTGGCTAAGGATTGTAAGGGACCTACCAAGAATTGTTTTGGTTGCGGGTAGCCATGTCATTTTAAGAAGGATTGCCCAAAGAATAACAATAATGCTGAACCTCCTAGGAGCAAGGCTTTCAACATCAAATCCAATAAAGTTCGTGATAAACCTAAACTAGTCACGGGTACATTCTTACTCAAAAATCATAATGTTTAGGTATTATTTGATACTGGTGCTGATAGAAGCTTTATATCTAAGGATTTCTGTCATAACATTAAGAATCCTATATCTTCCCTAGACAATGTGTATGATTATAACTAGGGAACGATAACCTGATGAGAGTTGATAAGATTTATCGCGATTGTAATTTGATCTTAGTGGGTAAGACTTTTGCTATATATGTGATACCGATTAAATTGGGAAACCTTGTAGTTAATGGACTAGTTATCTGACAACAAAGCCGAGGTAGTTTGCGACCAGAAGGTTATCCGAATTCCTCTTGCCTATAGCGAATCTATGATGGTGTGCGGAGAGAAAAACAATACACCATTGCGTCTCATTAATTTCTTGAAGGTCCAGAATCATGAGAAAAGGGTCTCTCGCAATTCTGGAACATGTGAGCAAAGTTGAATCAGAGCTCAAGAGACCCGAAGATGTTCCGATTGTTAGAGATTTTCTTGAAGTCTTTCCGGAAGAGTTACCTGGTCTTCCACCACATTAAGAAGTTGAATTTCAGATTGACTTAGTGCTATGAACGGCACCGGTAGCACGCACACCTTATAGACTTGCACCTCTAATATTATAAGAATTGTCCAGTCAATTGCAGGAACTTTCGGACAAGGGATTTATCCTATCGAGTTCTTCACCTTGGGGAGCTTCGGTCTTTTTAGTGAAAAAGAAGGATGGATCTATGAGACTCTTTATCGACTACAGAGAGTTGAATAAGTTGACTATAAAGAATATATATTCGCTTCTGAGGATCGATGATTTGTTTGATCAGTTACAAGGATCCAGCTGCTAAAAAAAAAATTGACCCGAGATCAGGTTATCATCGGTTGAGAGTGAAGGATGTTAATGTACCCAAAATGGCATTCATAACATGTTATGGGCATTATGAATTTACAATGATGCTATTTGGTTTGACGAATGCACTGCAATGTTCATGAATCTCATGAACCGTGTGTGTAAGCCATACCTTGATAAATTCTCCATTGTATTCATTGATGACATTTTGGTGTATTCAAAGAACATAGGAGAGCACGAACAACATCTACGTATGGTATTGAAAATGCTCAAGTACGAGCTGTTGTACGCAAAGTTTTCAAAGTCTGACTTTTGGTTGTAGGAAGTACAATTTATGGGTCATGCTGTAGATGTTAATGGGATTCAAGTTAACCCTGCAAAGATAGAGAAAGTTGGATACTGGGAGACTTCTAAGTCACCAACATAGATCCGACAATTTCTTGGTCTATCCGGTTACTACAAAAGATTCATCGGGGTTTCTCTACCATTGTTCGACCGTTGACCGCATTGACTTATATGGGTAAGAAATATGAATGGACCGAGCAACAACAGTCTTCGTTTTAGTTGTTGAAGCAGAAAATGACTACTGATCCGATTCTATCTTTACCTGAGGGAAACGAAGACTCCGTGATCTATTGTGATGCTTCACAGCAATGAATTGGTTATGTGCTGATGTAACAAAACAAATTAATTTCTTACGGCTCACGACAGTTATATATTCATGAACAAAATTACACGACACATGATCTAGAACTTGGTGTTGTAGCCTTGATATCGGCTAAAAAGTCACATTTTTACCCCCGATATTGAGTCCCGAAAACATAAAGTTCCAAACTTTGTTGGCAAAATAATTGCTTTTTCGATTAAATTTGTAGATTAAGTAATTACAAAGACGATGCAAAAGAATCAAGAGAATCGGAGCTAAAACGAAGATTCTAGAGCGAAAACAGTGAAAGACGAGAAACTAAGTTACGATCCAGTAAAATCATCAAACCAGGGCAGGCCAAACGGCTTGCCAAACGGCCTGCCATAAGGGAAAATGACCTACCAAACAGCCCAGGCAAACGGGCATAAAAAACGGGCCACCAATGCAAACGGGCCCTGCAAACGGGTATAAAAAACGGGCCACCAATGTAAATGGGCCCTGCAAACGGCCTGCCAGCCGTTTGCAGGCAAATTTTACTTCTATTTAAAGGCTTTTTGTCATCATTTTCAACACACCTCTCTTCACTCTCTCACTAAAATACACTTTCTCTCACTACAGCTTCAAGGTCTTCTCACCTTCGAGCAAGAAATTAAGTACCCAGAAGCGAATGACAAAAATTGTACTAGGAGCGGTCTAGAGGATGTCAGCACTTGTAATGGTCCAGATCTCGTCTGTAAACGGTGTCCGCTTTCCTTAATTTAATAAAGTAATCTTGTTACTTTAAGTCGCTTTCATCTTGCATACTTATCTATCCGTTACAAATGTTTATTATGTGTTGAATATCTTATCTGAAACTTATGCTATTGTTATGCTGAAACCTTGACGGTTTAGAAGCCTAATTTACGGATCACCCTTTCCACTTATTCACGTGGCTATAACCTAGTATTAGGACTTGATCAATCCTAGGATACAAGGTAAGTAGTTATGTGTGCTTAACGTCATAATAGGGATATAGTACTACGTACTGTGATGACCTGGAAATTTCTGACCAAATTTAAACTTAATTCGTATTTGATTTCGACACGATAAGCAAAGTCAATAATGTCGAGACTCAAAATTTGTGAACTGTTTTACATGAAACCATTTAACCTTTGACTATTCCCGACGATTCACGATAAATTGTTTGTAAATATATATATATAAATGTATATATAAATATAAATATAAATATATATATATATATATATATATATATATATATATATATATATATATATTATTACGAAATAATAAAATACACTTTAATCAATCTGAATTAAGTGAAAAATAAAATACTGAATAACTAAGTTACTATTAAAATGAATATATATATAAAAATTCTAAACATAAGTAATGTTATATATTGTAAACAATACATATTTAATATTTAATACAAGTTATTATATAATATATAATTTGTAAATATGATCAAATTTATAAATTGTAATACATTAAACTTAATTACAAGTTTGAATATAACTGTTACATTAATATTAATTACTTTCATTATTAATATTAATAATGGTATTAATATTTGTATTACTAACATTATTATTTCTAATATGAAATATATATATATATATATATATATATATATATATATATATATATATATATATATATATATATATATATGTGTGTGTGTGTGTGTGTGTGTGTGTGTGTGTGTGTGTGTGTGCGCGTGTGTGTGTGCGCGTGTGTGTGCGTGAATTTGAATAAAACTAACTTGTTATATCTTTTATGTTACTTGCATTAATATTATATATTACCTTGAATATTAAAAATCATTATTTTGATCATTTTCATTTTTTTTATAGTTATTATCATAATTATTATTATTATTATTAATATCAGTGTTATTAATATTATTATCAATATCATCATTTCTATTGTTATTATTATTATTTGATTATTAATGTTATTATTATTATTAATTCTTATTATTATAATTATCAGTATTTTTTTTATCTCTATTAATAAATTTATTTTTATTAATATATTTATTTACATTTACTAATTATAAAAATTAAATTTTAATTAGGAATGATATTACAGAATCAAATTTTTCTCTTTAAGGTCACGATCCAAACTGTTCAAATTTTTGTTTGCAGTCTCTTTATCACATTACAAATCGAATTTAATCTGAAGAACACAACAAAATCTGTTATCAATCTTTATCTTACTTTATTTTTTATTTTATTTTACTCCTGAGCAAATTTTCTTCTCTCGACCTTTCTCACTATAAGACATTCGAATCCTCAATGGCATTAAGGAATTCAATTCGTTTTCTCCTTTTCCCATATCAATTACCGCTATATTTTTTTCTCAGCATCGAATTACAATGTAAATCAAATTTTTATTTATTAACCTCTGTTCTTGGATGATAACATTAAAAGCTCGAGTTTGAAATAATTTTCAAAATATGTAAATGCCATGATGTTAGGAATCCTTTAGTGAAGTTATCTTCAAAATCTCATCTTCTAATTCTTCAAAACAAAAACGAATTTAAGAGTCAAAGTATTGAATTCAAAAAGTCAAAACAAATGTTCATCGAGAAAGTCAAAACAATAGGGTTTAGCATCTTTTTTGTGTTGAAGTCATGGTCTCAAACGTCCTCAAATTCAAAATAAAATGTAGAGTTCTTATATATATTTTTTTTCACGACTGTGCAGTTAATTTTTTTTTGTTTCTGTTATAAATTCTAATACAAACGAAACTATAATTGTTTCTGTTTAGGTTAAGAGTTTTAAAAACAATAAAAATTCGTAATCTGAATTGGGAGCTTCAAATGGGTCGACTAGTTAAGAATGAAGGAGATGATGTAGGGTAAATATAGGATACGTAATATATTTAAAAGGAAGGGATTAATTTTAGAAAGAAAGAAATGGAGGAGTGGTGTTGGGAGTTTGTGTGTAAGCGGGAGGTCTCGGGTTCGATTCTCCTCTGCGGCAAATCTTTTTAGGAAAACTTTCTAAGGGTATACACAATTTCTTTTTATTATTATTGTTATTATTATTAGTTATTAATGTTATAATTATGATTATAAATTGTTAATGTTATTAGTATTATAATCATAGTTATTATTATAATTAATATAAGTATAGTTATCATTTATTATTACTATAATAAGTATTAGTAATATTATAAATATCATTATTATTATTAAGCATTATGGATATCATAATTATGAATATTATCACCATTAGTATTTCATATTGCTAATAGTATTGTTATTAATATTGTTACTGAAATTATATAAACCGTAACCTTAATAACAATATATTGATATATGTATAAAAATGAAATTTATTATGTTATGATTATGATCATAATTATATGAGCATATGGATATAAAAGGTTATAAAAATATTACCACAATGCATAGAAGTAGAAGTAGATGTATATAAAAGATTAGGAATACCGATAATATTATGAGAACGATTAAACTTATCATTTTTATTATGTTATTATTATTTTCATTAAATATTAGTATTAATATCTTTTTACAAATAATAGAATTGTTAATATTAACATAAGTATTATAATTATTATTATCACGAATATTATTATTATGTAATTACTAAAATCGATATCATAAATATCATTAACTGTAAAATTAATATTTTTATATGTATTATTATTAATATCATCATTAATAGAACTATTATTAACATAAGTATATCATTAATGTTATTATCATTATTTTTACTAATATTAACTTAGTATAATTTGAACTACTGTTTTGATAAACAAATAAAATACATAAATATATATATTTAACACATATAACATAACACAATATATTATCTTATAAAAGGAATATATGAAATATAAATATAGTATTAATATAAAAATAATATCATTAATAGGTTATATATATAAACTTATTCGACTACGATTATGTGTATTAATTTATATATATACAAATGTTATAGGTTCGTGAATCCGAGGCCAACCCTGCATTGTTCAATGTCGTCATATGTATTTTACTACAAAATACAGTATTGTGAGTTTCATTACTCCCTTTTAAATGCTTTTGCAATATATATTTTTGGGACTGAGAATACATGCGCTTTTATAAATGTTTTACGAAATAGGCACAAGTATTCGAAACTACATTATATGGTTGAATGATCGAAGCCGAATATGCCCCTTTTTCTTGGTAACCTAAGAATTAGTAAACCAATCTACTAATTGACGCGAACCCTAAAGATACATCTATGGGCCCGACGAATATGCTTCTTGTTAATGTCGGTTACCAGGTGTTCAATCCATATGAATGATTTTTGTCTCTATGCATGGGACGTATATTTATGAGAACTGGAAATGAAAATCTTGTGGTCTACTAAAATGATGGAAATGATTAATTATGTTAAACTAATGAACTCACCAACCTTTTGGTTGACACTTGAAAGCATGCTTATTCTCAGGTATGAAAGAAATCTTTCACTGTGCATTTGCTCATTTTAAGGATATTACTTGGAGTCAGTCATGACATATTTCAAAAGACGTTGCATTCGAGTTGTTGAGTTTATCAAGATTATTATTAAGTCAATTATAGTTGGATATATTATGAAATGATATGCATGCCGTTAACTTTCGATGAAAATCAAGTTTGTCTTTTAAAAATGAATGCAATATTTGTAAAATGTATCATATAGAGGTCAAGTACCTCGCGATGTAATCAACTATTAGGAATCATTTATAATCGATATGGACTTCGTCCGGATGGATTAGGACGGGTTAGGAAAGTAGGTATCAGAGCGGTGGTCTTAGCGAACCAGGTTTTGCATTAGTGTGTCTGACTAGTAGTTGTTAGGATGCATTAATGAGTCTGGACTTCGACCGTGTCTGCATGTCAAAAGTTTTGCTTATCATTTCTAGTCGAAAATCATCTGCTTATCATCCTTAATAAATTACATGCTTATCATTCTTAGTCTATACACATCTTACTGCCTCCATTGCATAGATAGTGTATAGATAAATTCATATCTTAGCGTATCTGCTACTATAGACTTTTCCTGACAGCTTCCGTAGATTCCTCCGTAACTTATTAGATTTTAGTATTATATATGCATATGTAAACTATGTATTGCAGGATACTAATCTACATCCTATAATCTATTTCTTATCGAATTCATCTGATCGTACGAGATGAATCCCTCAACCAGTTCGAATTCCTCGGATTCCGACAGCTATTCCGATATGGATTTTCACCTAAGCTCCGAAAGCAGTGTCATCAGAATGAATCAAACAATCATCCATCCCCAATTCATCTGATGAGTTCGTAGTCAACTTAATCAATGGAGACGCGAAGAAGGCGATCCTTTTCACCAATCGAATTTACCTCTTGGCGATGAACCTGAAGCACTTATCAGCGAACCAGTCCGAAACACCATATTTACCCTCATTTCCAGGATATCTCGCAATGATTATATGATAACCAAAATCCCCAACCTTATTCATCTGCTTGTTCTGACCGACAATCATTCCGGAATAATGGAAGAAGTCAACGAGCTTCACGCTCGAGTAATCAATTTAGAAAATATGGTGCAAAACGTACCAGCTTCAGCAACATCATCTGCACCAACATTACCACCAACATCAATACCAGTACCACCAATAACCCAGATTCAAACATCACACGTCTCAACATCTCATTATGTACCTCGAGCAAAATCATCGTTCTACGTATCGTTCTACATCAAATATCTTCGATCTTCATGGCGATTATGTAATCTCTAATGTTTTAGAGATTATATATTCTTGTTCTAACGGTAAATCAAATGAGTCTAATATCATATTTACTTATTAAATCCATGATTACATCTGAAGAAAATATATATGTATATATATGTTTTCATAGAGGTTGTAACTAAAAATTCTTTCGTACAAACTGCTAATGATGAAAATATTTTAACGGGTAGGTAATACCCGAGGAATATTTAGATTTCACATTAATGAGTTACATTGTACATTCTTCGAATCTGAATCAACAGTCAATTACTATCCTACTTACATCTATAGATATACGAATCCGTTCACCACAGAATAACCATTTTCATTCAATTTCATATTTGGATTTTGATTTATCAGAATCCAACAAGTGGCATAATGAAGAAAACATTGGTCAAAATAAAACTTGTTAGAAACAAACAAATTAATTATGAGAAATTTTGTTAAGAATCCATGCTAACTGTTCCTAGCTAACTGATTACATTTTTATTTATCGTAATTTATTTATTGCAATTTATTTATCGCATTTTATTTATCGCAATTTTTAATTCTCGCAAATTTTATTTATCGTCATTTAATTTCTGTTATTTATTTTACGCACTTTATTTATCGTAATTTAAATACTGTTATTTACGCATTTTAAATATCGGGACACGTATATAAGGTTTTGAAATATCATATCGACGCATATATATATATATATATATATATATATATATATATATATATATATATATATATATATATATATATATATATATATATATATATATATATATATATATTATTTGGAATAACCATAGACACTCTATATGCTGTAATGATCGAGTTCGCTATAAAGGGTTGAGGTTGATTCTAGAACAATATATATACTTTGAGTTGTGATCGAGTCTAAGACATGTACACGGGTCACGACACGTATTAATTAATTCGAAAATTATATATTGCTAACTGTGGACTATCTACTGAGGACTACCAACATTGGACAATTAAAATGAATTAAAATATTGATTATAACATATGAAACAAAACAATTCTTCAAGTTTGCCACTTGATTTCATCCTAAACTTCATTTATATCTTGACGGTTACGATCTGCGTTCAAACCTTTCATGATACTTGAAAACACCTCAATCGAGAGGATGAACCAACCGCACTTCATCTATGGAAGAAAAGATCGATGCATATAGTTATGCACCTGAAAACATTTGGAACTTGAGTAAACGTTTAACACGTATATGTGCTAACTTCTTTGTCGTTGTTATTACCGAAAATAACTTTGCAACTCTTTTTCACAATAGTCAGTTTTGTCACAGCTCCAGCGAGTCAACTTCAACTTTTCGTTCGAAACAACCTTATTATAACCTTGATATATACGTTGTATTTTCGCCTCCGTTACCGGGAAACTGTTTAAATCCCACCACATTAACAGTAAATGTACCAGCAACTTCACTACTCTTTGGCGAAAGTCACTTCGATAAATCACTATATTTATTCATTAATACCCTATCATATACTCATCCGCAATCAGTATTTCGATGAAAGGAATATATTTACTGTATTAATATAAAAATAATATCATTAATAGGTTATATATATAAACTTATTCGACTACGATTATGTGTATTAATATATATATACAAATGTTATAGGTTCGTGAATCCGAGGCCAACCCTGCATTGTTCAATGTCGTCATATGTATTTTACTACAAAATACAGTATTGTGAGTTTCATTACACCCTTTTTAAATGCTTTTGCAATATATATTTTTGGGACTGAGAATACATGCGCTTTTATAAATGTTTTACGAAATAGACACAAGTATTCGAAACTACATCATATGGTTCAATGATCGAAGCCGAATATGCCCCTTTTGCTTGGTAACCTAAGAATTAGTAAACCGATCTACTAATTGACGCGAATCTTAAAGATAGATCTATGGGCCCGACGAACCCCATCTAACGTACCGGATGCTTTAGTACTTCGATGTTGTTTTATATCATGTCCGAAGGATTTCCCGAAATGATAGGGGATATTCTTATATGCATCTTGTTAATGTCGGTTACCAGGTGTTCAATCCATATGAATGATTTTTATCTCTATGCATGGGACGTATATTTATGAGAACTGGAAATGAAAATCTTGTGGTCTATTAAAATGATGGAAATGATTAATTATGTTAAACTAATGAACTCACCAACCCTTTGGTTGACACTTGAAAGCATGTTTATTCTCAGGTATGAAAGAAATCTTCCGCTGTACATTTGCTCATTTTAAGGATATTACTTGGAGTCAGTCATGACATATTCCAAAAGACGTTGCATTCAAGTTATTGAGTTTATCAAGATTATTATTAAGTCAATTATAGTTGGATATATTATGAAATGATATGCATGCCGTTAACTTTCGATGAAAAGCAAGTTTGTCTTTTAAAAACGAATGCAATGTTTGTAAAATGTATCATATAGAGGTCAAGTACCTCGCGATGTAATCAACTATTATGAATCGTTTATAATCGATATGGACTTCGTCCTGATGGATTAGGACATGTTATGAAACGTACGAATAATCATTCATTTGTCAAAGAAGAGCTGCCCATATAGGTTGTGATTAGAGTAGGCAATATAGAGTTCAATGAACACTGGCTTTCTCTGGAGCATTATTCGCGTCAGAAGCAACGTTCTTGAGACGTTGTAAGATAATCCGGGGTTGAGTAAGTGATCGCAAAGGAGAGACCTCTAATCCAATTAGCAGTACCTTAGATTATCTAAGATTGAACATCTGTTAATGTTAAGGCATAGCTTAGTATTAAATGGTGGAATATTACTGTAGTTAGACCAACTCTGATTAAGAAAGGCTGAGACTTTCCGTTAGGGATATACCTCTTTATTCATGTACCTAGGATTCTATCGTAAGGTCATTTAAACCTTCTATGGTTAACGTTGGGAGTAGGGATATCCGTCCTAGCCAGAATCTTCAAAGCCTAAACTCTTAGTGACAAGTCAATTAGGTTCATAGCCTAATTAATTGAGGTTTAGTGTTTATTCTAGGAAGTTAAACTCTTGTGATAATTCTCCACCAGAATTCTATTCTTCATACCTATCCATTTTTATCTTTATAGTTTGCGTTCCTGTTAGTTAATCTTAACCTATCAGCACTTGTCACTAGGGTTAACTATATAGGCACTTTTATCCCACGTTACTGAGCAAACATACAAAAATACAAACCTGAGTGATATTTACCACTTACTCGTTAAAAAGGAAGACAAGTAGGTGAACTATAGTTAGGAAACCCAGTTAAATATAAATAATAAAACCATTACACTCTTTTGGTAACCGATTCTGACGTTTTGCGGCCTAACGACACCGCATAAATAAAACTGTCCGTTTTGGCCATATCATAAGTAGATAGTAAGTTTTTGGCACCGCTGGCGGGGATCAAATTTTCTGTTTGTTAAGGTAATCGTTGTTCTGTTAGGATATCTGAGATTCTTGAGTGGTGTCTAAGAAAGACAATTATACACGGACTTGGTTGTTGGATTTTCCGAACAGTCTCCAATTATATTAGAACCAAAAGGATCCTGCCTCTCCGTTGTTGGCCTGGCCACTTGTTTCACAAATAAATTGATAGGGAATACACTTTCTTAACAAACAGGGAGTTTGTCGGTATAGGATTTAAAGTCGTCATTATAGTAAACCCTTTTAAAAAAAACTAAATATTAATTATGGTATTAATTTCTGTAGATTCCGGTTCAAACTGTAAGACTTTGAATTTCATGCCTCAGAAAGTGTTCCTGAAAGTGTCAGTAAATATGTGCATCAGAAACTGTCAGTAAATTTGTGCATCAGAAACTGTCACTAAAAGTCAACCTAACACTTGTGCATTTTCAGAATTTACATCAAAATCAGAATCAGACAACTTCAGTCCCTGAACTGCAAAAGCTGAGAAAATTTTGATTTGAGATTGGCCTTGGAGCCGCATCGTGGGGGTGATGGCCGAACCGCAGGTAACGTCTGATAAGTATTCTTTTTTTATTTAAAAGATAAAAAGGGGAATTTTTGTAATCTCACATTGGTGGCCGATTTTAAGCCACAAATGGGCAAGGTTGAGCTCATCCAACCTTATCTTCACCTTCTCAAACACTCTCATCCATTTCTAGAGTGAGGAACTCATTTTAGAGAGAGAGATAGAGAGAGAGATCAAATCAAGGAGGAAGAAGCTTGAATCGATCAAAGGCCCGAGTGTTAAAGTTGTTCATTGTAGTGACCCGAACTTTTCCATGTTTATATATATTAATTGAGATTGATATTTACATGATTAAATGTTTCCAACATGTTAAGCAATCAAACTTGTTAAGACTTGATTAATTGAAATATGTTTCATATAGACAATTGACCACCCAAGTTGACCGGTGATTCACGAACGTTAAAACTTGTAAAAACTATAAGATGACATATATATGGATATATATATAGTTAACATGATACTATGATAAGTAAAAATATCATTAAGTATATTAACAATGAACTACATATGTAAAAACAAGACTACTAACTTAATGATTTTTAAACGAGACATATATGTAACGATTATCGTTGTAAAGACATTTAATGTATATATATATCATATTAAGAGATATTCATACATGATAATATCATGATAATATAATAATTTAAAATCTCATTTGATATTATAAACATTGGGTTAACAACATTTAACAAGATCGTTAACCTAAAGGTTTCAAAACAACACTTACATGTAACGACTAACGATGACTTAACGACTCAGTTAAAATGTATATACATGTAGTGTTTTAATATGTATTTATACACTTTTGAAAGACTTCAATACACTTATCAAAATACTTCTACTTAACAAAAATGCTTACAATTACATCCTCGTTCAGTTTCATCAACAATTCTACTCGTATGCACCCGTAATCGTACTCGTACAATACACAGCTTTTAGATGTATATACTATTGGTATATACACTCCAATGATCAGCTCTTAGCAGCCCATGTGAGTCACCTAACACATGTGGGAACCATCATTTGGCAACTAGCATGAAATATCTCATAAAATTACAAAAATATGAGTAATCATTCATGACTTATTTACATGAAAACAAAATTACATATCCTTTATATCTAATCCATACACCAACGACCAAAAACACCTACAAACACTTTCATTCTTCAATTTTCTTCATCTAATTGATCTCTCTCAAGTTCTATCTTCAAGTTCTAAGTGTTCTTCATAAATTCCAAAAGTTCTAGTTTCATAAAATCAAGAATACTTTCAAGTTTGCTAGCCCACTTCCAATCTTGTAAGGTGATCATCCAACCTCAAGAAATCTTTGTTTCTTACAGTAGGTTATCATTCTAATACAAGGTAATAATCATATTCAAACTTTGGTTCAATTTCTATAACTATAACAATCTTATTTCAAGTGATGATCTTACTTGAACTTATTTTCGTGTCATGATTTTGCTTCAAGAACTTCGAGCCATCCAAGGATCCATTGAAGCTAGATCCATTTTTCTCTTTTCCAGTAGGTTTATCCAAGGAACTTAAGGTAGTAATGATGTTCATAACATCATTCGATTCATACATATAAAGCTATCTTATTCGAAGGTTTAAACTTGTAATCACTAGAACATAGTTTAGTTAATTCTAAACTTGTTCGCAAACAAAAGTTAATCCTTCTAACTTGACTTTTAAAATCAACTAAACACATGTTCTATATCTATATGATATGCTAACTTAATGATTTAAAACCTGGAAACACGAAAAACACCGTAAAACCGGATTTACGCCGTCGTAGTAACACCGCGGGCTGTTTTGGGTTAGTTAATTAAAAACTATGATAAACTTTGATTTAAAAGTTTTTATTCTGAGAAAATGATTTTTATTATGAACATGAAACTATATCCAAAAATTATGGTTAAACTCAAAGTGGAAGTATGATTTCTAAAATGGTCATCTAGACGTCGTTCTTTCGACTGAAATGACTACCTTTACAAAAACGACTTGTAACTTATTTTTCTGACTATAAACCTATACTTATCTGTTTAGATTCATAAAATATAGTTCAATATGAAACCATAGCAATTTGATTCACTCAAAACGGATTTAAAATGAAGAAGTTATGGGTAAAACAAGATTGGATAATTTTTCTCATTTTAGCTACGTGAAAATTGGTAACAAATCTATTCCAACCATAACTTAATCAACTTGTATTGTATATTATGTAATCTTGAGATACCATAGACACGTATACAATGTTTCGACCTATCATGTCGACACATCTATATATATTTCGGAACAACCATAGACACTCTATATGTGAATGTTGGAGTTAGCTATACAGGGTTGAGATTGATTCCAAAATATATATAGTTTGAGTTGTGATCAATACTGAGATACGTATACACTGGGTCGTGGATTGATTCAAGATAATATTTATCGATTTATTTCTGTACATCTAACTGTGGACAACTAGTTGTAGGTTACTAACGAGGACGGCTGACTTAATAAACTTAAAACATCAAAATATATTAAAAGTGTTGTAAATATATTTTGAACATACTTTGAAATATATGTATATATTGTTATAGGTTCGTGAATCAACCAGTGGCCAAGTCTTACTTCCCGACGAAGTAAAAATCTGTGAAAGTGAGTTATAGTCCCACTTTTAAAATCTAATATTTTTGGGATGAGAATACATGCAGGTTTTATAAATGATTTACAAAATAGACACAAGTACGTGAAACTACATTCTATGGTTGAATTATCGAAATCGAATATGCCCCTTTTTATTAAGTCTGGTAATCTAAGAATTAGGGAACAGACACCCTAATTGACGCGAATCCTAAAAATAGATATATTGGGCCTAACAAACCCATCCAAAGTACCGGATGCTTTAGTACTTCGAAATTTATATCATATCCGAAGGGTGTCCCGGAATGATGGGGATATTCTTATATATGCATCTTGTTAATGTCGGTTACCAGGTGTTCACCATATGAATGATTTTTATCTCTATGTATGGGATGTGTATTGAAATATGAAATCTTGTGGTCTATTATTATGATTTGATATATATAGGTTAAACCTATAACTCACCAACATTTTTGTTGACGTTTTAAGCATGTTTATTCTCAGGTGATTATTAAGAGCTTCCGCTGTCGCATACTTAAATAAGGACGAGATTTAGAGTCCATGCTTGTATGATATTGTGTAAAAACTGCATTCAAGAAACTTATTTTGTTGTAACATATTTGTATTGTAAACCATTATGTAATGGTCGTGTGTAAACAGGATATTTTAGATTATCATTATTTGATAATCTACGTAAAGCTTTTTAAACCTTTATTGATGAAATAAAGGTTATGGTTTGTTTTAAAATGAATGCAGTCTTTGAAAAACGTCACATATAGAGGTCAAAACCTCGCAACGAAATCAATTAATATGGAACGTTTTTAATCAATAAGAACGGGACATTTTAGTTGGTATCAGAGCGTTGGTCTTAGAGAACCAGAATTTTGCATTAGTGTGTCTTATCTAGTTTGTTAGGATGCATTAGTGAGTCTGGACTTCGACCGTGTTTACTTGAAAAATGATTGCTTAACAAATTTTGTTGGAAACTATATATTTTTAACATGTGAATATTATGTGATATATTAATCTCTTAACGCGTTTGATATTATGTGATAGATGTCTACCTCTAGAACAAGTCCCATTGAATCACCTAATAATAATGAAGAGTCAAATGTAAATTGGAATAATTCGTGGACTGATTCACAAGTTCCCGAAGAGGAACCGGAAGAAGAGTCGGAACCGGAAGAAGAATCGGAACCGGATGAAGAAATAGAACCGGTGGGGGAAATAATAAAACGGTTAAGTAAAAGAAAATCCTCAACCAACCGACCAAGGTTAATTATGGTCAATGGTGTTTCCGCCAAGGAAGCAAAATATTGGGAGGATTACCAATTCTCCGATGAATCGGATTCCGACGAGAATTCCGATGATGTTATAGAAATTACCCCAACTGAATTTAAAAAGGCAAAAGAAAATAATAAGGGAAAGGGCATAAAAATAGAGAAATCTAATTCCAACCCCGATGAACTTTATATGTATCGTCAACCCCCGAAGTCCTTAAGTTGTAACAATGAACCGGGAACCTCTAAACCACCAGGTTTTTCTAAAACGTTGTGGAAAACGACAGTTAGTATTAGGGGAACATCATATATCCCTAGAAACTTGTCAAAACGAACCAAAACCGAAGAAGAAGAAACGAGCGAGTCAGAATAAGATAGTTGTATTCGTGTGGTGTAATATATGTAATATAGTCTTCTTATGCTTTATGATATATGTAAAAATTGCTTGTATTAATAAGTATTTTTTTTTATGAATCTAACTCTTGTCTATTTTACAGTTTAAAAACACAAAATGGATAGACAACCAATATTTTAAGAGACCTACCCGGAGACATGATTGATGAAATCTTGTCTAGAGTCGGCCAGAATTCCTCGGCACAACTATTTAAGGCGAGATCAGTTTGTAAGACATTCGAAGAACGTTCCAAGAATGCCTTGATTTATAACAGGCTTTTGTTCGAAAGATGGGGGATATCACATTGGGAAATCCATAAGTTACGATGTGTTTACTTTGACGCATATATTGCGGGGAACCCAAATGCTATTTTACGCAACGGGTTAAGAAATTATTTTGACTCAATATATCCGAATATAGGACTTCGTGAATTAGAAAAAGCGGCTAACATGAAACATAAAGAAGCATGTTATGCTTACGGGTTAGTAATGTTCGCTTCTCACCAAAGTGAGAACAAGAACATCGGGCTACAACTATTAAACAAAACGTTCCCACAAGTGACGGAGTCGGTAATTGGGGTAAGAAATGAGGTTTTTAGATTATTACGGGACTGTTGGACATTACGTAACCCTCGTCCCTTTGACGACGTTACAACACGCTGTCTTATCAACGGCCATAACGGTTATGTTCCACAAGACCAAGGATGGGAAGTAGTCCTAGTAAAACCAGAATGCATAACTTGTTTCTGGACGTATGAATTACGTTTCTTTATTGCCTTTGCTGAACGACTTGTGTACTAGCTAGAATTATCTTCACAACCATCTTGTATCAAATTTATTGTGTGCTATATTTCATGCTATATGTAAAATAAGCGGTATTGTAAGTTTGTAAAATATTGTGTAAAAGTTTGAATGCGAAATATTATTATAATCAGTTTTTCATATAGAATTGTAGTAGTTGAATTGTATATTAGCTAGTAAATATGAACTTAACGGGTAGGTACTACCCGAATTTAAACTTGTAAAACGCTAATATGAAGAAAAAGCTTTTATAAATGAGTTCATATTATGCTACGAAATACTATTAACTACTCTTAATATTCTGTATGATTAACTTGTTCCATTTGACTATTTTGAAGGAAATGGCACCGACTACTCGACACACCGTGAATATGAATGAAGAGGAATTCCGTACTTTTCTAGCTTCAAACATAGCTGCAGTACAGGCTGCGCTACATACCAACAATAACCTTGGATCTAGCAGTACAGGAAATCGTGTAGGATGCACCTACAAAGAATTCACTGCCTGCAAACCTTTGGAATTTGATGGAACCGAAGGACCGATCGGATTGAAACGGTGGACCGAGAAGGTCGAATCGGTGTTTGCCATAAGTAAGTGTACTAAAGAGGACAAAGTGAAGTACGCTACGCATACCTTCACAGGTTCTGCGTTAACATGGTGGAATACCTATCTAGAGCAAGTGGGACAAGACGATGCGTACGCACTACCGTGGTCAGCATTCAGGCACTTGATGAACGAGAAGTACCGTCCCAGAACCGAGGTCAATAAGCTCAAGACAGAACTTAGAGGGTTACGAACCCAAGGATTTGATATTACCACGTACGAAAGACGATTCACAGAATTGTGCCTATTGTGTCCGGGAGCATTCGAAGATGAGGAAGAGAAGATCGACGCATTTGTGAAAGGATTACCGGAAAGAATCCAAGAAGATATAAGTTCACACGAGCCCGCCTCTATACAACAGGCATGTAGAATGGCTCACAAACTAGTGAACCAGATTGATGAAAGAATTAAAGAACAGACTGCTGAAGAGGCCAATGTGAAGCAAGTCAAAAGAAAGTGGGAGGAAAACGGTGATAAGAATCACCAATACAACAACAACAGCAATTACAACAATAATCGCAACAATTATCCCAACAATCGCAACATCACTCGCAACTACAACAAACGGCCCAACAACAACAACAACAACAACAACAACAACAACAGCAACTACAACAATCATCCCAACAACAATAATAACCGCAACAACAACAACAATCAGAAGCAGCTATGCCAAAGGTGTGAAAAGTATCACTCGGGGTTGTGCACCAAATTTTGCAACAAGTGTAAAAGAAATGGTCATAGCGCGGCGAAGTGTGAGGTCTACGGACCAGTGGTTAATAGAACGAAAGGAACAAATAGTGTCGGAACGAGTAATGGTGGAGCAAGTAGTGTCGGAGCAAGTTATGCCAATGTAGTTTGTTATAAATGTGGAAAACTGGGCCACATTATTAGAAATTGCCCGAACCAGGAGAACACGAATGGACAAGGCCGCGGAAGAGTTTTCAATATTAATGTGGCAGAGGCACAGGAAGACCCGGAGCTTGTTACGGGTACGTTTCTTATTAACAATAAATCTGCTTACGTTTTATTTGATTCGGGTGCGGATAGAAGCTATATGAGTAGAGATTTTTGTGCTAAATTAAGTTGTCCATTGACGCCTTTGGATAGTAAATTTTTACTCAAATTAGCAAATGGTAAATTAATTCCAGCAGATAATATATGTCGGAATCGAGAAATTAAACTGGTTAGCGAAACATTTAAGATTGATTTGATACCTGTAGAGTTAGGGAGTTTTGATGTGATAATCGGTATGGACTGGTTGAAAGAAGTGAAAGCAGAGATCGTTTGTTACAAAAATGCAATTCGCATTATACGAGAAAATGGAAAACCCTTAATGGTGTACGGAGAAAAGGGCAACACGAAGCTACATCTGATTAGTAATTTGAAGGCACAAAAACTAATAAGAAAAGGTTGCTATGCTGTTCTAGCACACGTCGAAAAAGTACAAACTGAAGAAAAGAGCATCAATGATGTTCCCATTGCAAAATAATTTCCCGATGTATTTCCGAAAGAATTACCGGGATTACCCCCACATCGATCCGTTGAATTTCAAATAGATCTTGTACCAGGAGCTGCACCAATAGCTCGTGCACCTTACAGACTCGTACCCAGCGAGATGAAAGAACTGCAAAGCCAATTACAAGAACTTTTAGAGCGTGGTTTCATTCGACCAAGCACATCACCGTGGGGAGCTCCTGTTTTGTTTGTCAAGAAGAAAGATGGTACATTCAGGTTGTGTATCGACTACCGAGAGTTGAACAAACTTACCATCAAGAACCGCTACCCACTACCGAGAATCGACGACTTATTTGATCAACTACAAGGCTCGTCTGTTTATTCAAAGATTGACTTACGTTCCGGGTATCATCAAATGCGGGTGAAAGAAGATGATATTCCAAAGACTGCTTTCAGAACATGTTACGGTCATTACGAGTTTATGGTCATGCCATTTGGTTTAACTAATGCACCAGCTGTGTTCATGGACCTTATGAACCGAGTGTGTGGATCACACCTTGACAAGTTTGTCATTGTTTTCATTGATGACATACTTATTTACTCAAAGAATGACCAAGAGCACGGTGAACATTTGAGAAAGGTGTTAGAAGTATTGAGGAAGGAAAAATTGTACGCTAAGTTTTCAAAGTGTGCATTTTGGTTGGAAGAAGTTCAATTCCTCGGTCGCATAGTGAACAAAGAAGGTATTAAGGTGGATCCGGCAAAGATAGAAACTGTTGAAAAGTGGGAAACCTCGAAAACTCCGAAACACATACGTCAGTTTTTAGGACTAGCTGGTTACTACAGAAGGTTCATCCAAGACTTTTCCAGAATAGCAAAACCCTTGACTGCATTAACGCATAAAGGGAAGAAATTTGAATGGAATGATGAACAAGAGAAAGCGTTTCAGTTATTGAAGAAAAAGCTAACTACGGCACCTATATTGTCATTGCCTGAAGGGAATGATGATTTTGTGATTTATTGTGACGCATCAAAGCAAGGTCTCGGTTGTGTATTAATGCAACGAACGAAGGTGATTGCTTATGCGTCTAGACAATTGAAGATTCACGAACAAAATTATACGATGCATGATTTGGAATTAGGCGCGGTTGTTTTTGCATTAAAGACTTGGAGGCACTACTTATATGGGGTCAAAAGTATTATATATACCGACCACAAAAGTCTTCAACACATATTTAATCAGAAACAACTGAATATGAGGTAGCGTAGGTGGATTGAATTATTGAATGATTACGACTTTGAGATTCGTTACCACCCGGGGAAGGCAAATGTGGTAGCTGATGCCTTGAGCAGGAAGGACAGAGAACCCATTAGAGTAAAATCTATGAATATAATGATTCATAATAACCTTACTACTCAAATAAAGGAGGCGCAACAAGGAGTTTTAAAAGAGGGAAATTTAAAGGATGAAATACCCAAAGGATCGGAGAAGCATCTTAATATTCGGGAAGACGGAACCCGGTATAGGGCTGAAAGGATTTGGGTACCAAAATTTGGAGATATGAGAGAAATGGTACTTAGAGAAGCTCATAAAACCAGATACTCAATACATCCTAGAACGGGGAAGATGTACAAGGATCTCAAGAAATATTTTTGGTGGCCGGGTATGAAAGCCGATGTTGCTAAATACGTAGGAGAATGTTTGACGTGTTCTAAGGTCAAAGCTGAGCATCAGAAACCATCAGGTCTACTTCAACAACCCGAAATCCCAGAATGGAAATGGAAAAACATTACCATGGATTTCATCACTAAATTGCCAAGGACTGCAAGTGGTTTTGATACTATTTGGGTAATAGTTGATCGTCTCACCAAATCAGCACACTTCCTGCCAATAAGAGAAGATGACAAGATGGAGAAGTTAGCACGACTGTATTTGAAGGAAGTCGTCTCCAGACATGGAATACCAATCTCTATTATCTCTGATAGGGATGGCAGATTTATTTCAAGATTCTGGCAGACATTACAGCAAGCATTAGGAACTCGTCTAGACATGAGTACTGCCTATCATCCACAAACTGATGGGCAGAGCGAAAGGATGATACAAACGCTTGAAGACATGCTACGAGCATGTGTTATTGATTTCGGAAATAGTTGGGATCGACATCTACCGTTAGCAGAATTTTCCTACAACAACAGCTACCATTCAAGCATTGAGATGGAGCCGTTTGAAGCACTTTATGGTAGAAAGTGCAGGTCTCTGATTTGTTGGAGTGAAGTGGGGGATAGACAGATTACGGGTCCGGAGATTATACAAGAAACTACCGAGAAGATCATCCAAATTCAACAACGGTTGAAAACCGCCCAAAGTCGACAAAAGAGCTACGCTGACATTAAAAGAAAAGATATAGAATTTGAAATTGGAGAGATGGTCATGCTTAAAGTTGCACCTTGGAAAGGCGTTGTTCGATTTGGTAAACGAGGGAAATTAAATCTAAGGTATATTGGACCATTCAAGATTATTGATCGTGTCAGACCAGTAGCTTACCGACTTGAGTTACCTCAACAACTCGCGGCTGTACATAACACTTTCCACGTCTTGAATTTGAATAAATGTTTTGCTAAAGAAGATCTCACTATTCCGTTAGATGAAATCCAAATCAACGAAAAACTTCAATTCATCGAAGAACCCGTCAAAATAATGGATCGTGAGGTTAAAAGACTTAAGCAAAAAAAGATACCAATTGTTAAGGTTCGATGGAATGCTCGTAGAGGACCCGAGTTCACCTGGGAGCGTGAAGATCAGTTGAATAAGAAATACCCGCATCTATTTCCAGAAGATTCGTCAACACCTTCAACAGCTTAAAATTTCGGGACGAAATTTATTTAACGGGTAGGTACTGTAGTGACCCGAACTTTTCCATGTTTATATATATTAATTGAGATTGATATTTACATGATTAAATGTTTCCAACATGTTAAGCAATCAAACTTGTTAAGACTTGATTAATTGAAATATGTTTCATATAGACAATTGACCACCCAAGTTGACCGGTGATTCACGAACGTTAAAACTTGTAAAAACTATATGATGACATATATATGGATATATATATAGTTAACATGATACTATGATAAGTAAACATATCATTAAGTATATTAACAATGAACTACATATGTAAAAACAAGACTACTAACTTAATGATTTTTAAACGAGACATATATGTAACGATTATCGTTGTAAAGACATTTAATGTATATATATATCATATTAAGAGATATTCATACATGATAATATCATGATAATATAATAATTTAAAATCTCATTTGATATTATAAACATTGGGTTAACAACATTTAACAAGATCGTTAACCTAAAGGTTTCAAAACAACACTTACATGTAACGACTAACGATGACTTAACGACTCAGTTAAAATGTATATACATGTAGTGTTTTAATATGTATTTATACACTTTTGAAAGAATTCAATACACTTATCAAAATACTTCTACTTAACAAAAATGCTTACAATTACATCCTCGTTCAGTTTCATCAACAATTCTACTCGTATGCACCCGTAATCGTACTCGTACAATACACAGCTTTTAGATGTATGTACTATTGGTATATACACTCCAATGATCAGCTCTTAGCAGCCCATGTGAGTCACCTAACACATGTGGGAACCATCATTTGGCAACTAGCATGAAATATCTCATAAAATTACAAAAATATGAGTAATCATTCATGACTTATTTACATGAAAACAAAATTACATATCCTTTATATCTAATCCATACACCAACGACCAAAAACACCTACAAACACTTTCATTCTTCAATTTTCTTCATCTAATTGATCTCTCTCAAGTTCTATCTTCAAGTTCTAAGTGTTCTTCATAAATTCCAAAAGTTCTAGTTTCATAAAATCAAGAATACTTTCAAGTTTGCTAGCTCACTTCCAATCTTGTAAGGTGATCATCCAACCTCAAGAAATCTTTGTTTCTTACAGTAGGTTATCATTCTAATACAAGGTAATAATCATATTCAAACTTTGGTTCAATTTCTATAACTATAACAATCTTATTTCAAGTGATGATCTTACTTGAACTTATTTTCGTGTCATGATTTTGCTTCAAGAACTTCGAGCCATCCAAGGATCCATTGAAGCTAGATCCATTTTTCTCTTTTCCAGTAGGTTTATCCAAGGAACTTAAGGTAGTAATGATGTTCATAACATCATTCGATTCATACATATAAAGCTATCTTATTCGAAGGTTTAAACTTGTAATCACTAGAACATAGTTTAGTTAATTCTAAACTTGTTCGCAAACAAAAGTTAATCCTTCTAACTTGACTTTTAAAATCAACTAAACACATGTTCTATATCTATATGATATGCTAACTTAATGATTTAAAACCTGGAAACACGAAAAACACCGTAAAACCGGATTTACGCCGTCGTAGTAACACCGCGGGCTGTTTTGGGTTAGTTAATTAAAAACTATGATAAACTTTGATTTAAAAGTTGTTATTCTGAGAAAATGGTTTTTATTATGAACATGAAACTATATCCAAAAATTATGGTTAAACTCAAAGTGGAAGTATGATTTCTAAAATGGTCATCTAGACGTCGTTCTTTCGACTGAAATGACTACCTTTACAAAAACAACTTGTAACTTATTTTTCTGACTATAAACCTATACTTTTCTGTTTAGATTCATAAAATAGAGTTCAATATGAAACCATAGCAATTTGATTCACTCAAAACGGATTTAAAATGAAGAAGTTATGGGTAAAACAAGATTGGATAATTTTTCTCATTTTAGCTACGTGAAAATTGGTAACAAATCTATTCCAACCATAACTTAATCAACTTGTATTGTATATTATGTAATCTTGAGATACCATAGACACGTATACAATGTTTCGACCTATCATGTCGACACATCTATATATATTTCGGAACAACCATAGACACTCTATATGTGAATGTTGGAGTTAGCTATACAGGTTTGAGATTGATTCCAAAATATATATAGTTTGAATTGTGATCAATACTGAGATACGTATACACTGGGTCGTGGATTGATTCAAGATAAGATTTATCGATTTATTTCTGTACATCTAACTGTGGACAACTAGTTGTAGGTTACTAACGAGGACAGTTGACTTAATAAACTTAAAACATCAAAATATATTAAAAGTGTTGTAAATATATTTTGAACATACTTTGATATATATGTATATATTGTTATAGGTTCGTGAATCAACCAGTGGCCAAGTCTTACTTCCCGACGAAGTAAAAATCTGTGAAAGTGAGTTATAGTCCCACTTTTAAAATCTAATATTTTTGGGATGAGAATACATGCAGATTTTATAAATGATTTACAAAATAGACACAAGTACGTGAAACTACATTCTATGGTTGAATTATCGAAATCGAATATGCCCCTTTTTATTAAGTCTGGTAATCTAAGAATTAGGGAACAGACACCCTAATTGACGCGAATCCTAAAGATAGATCTATTGGGCCTAACAAACCCATCCAAAGTACAGGATGCTTTAGTACTTCGAAATTTATATCATATCCGAAGGGTGTCCCGGAATGATGGGGATATTCTTATATATGCATCTTGTTAATGTCGGTTACCAGGTGTTCACCATATGAATGATTTTTATCTCTATGTATGGGATGTGTATTGAAATATGAAATCTTGTGGTCTATTATTATGATTTGATATATATAGGTTAAACCTATAACTCACCAACATTTTTGTTGACGTTTTAAGCATGTTTATTCTCAGGTGATTATTAAGAGCTTTCGCTGTCGCATACTTAAATAAGGACGAGATTTGGAGTCCATGCTTGTATGATATTGTGTAAAAACTGCATTCAAGAAACTTATTTTGTTGTAACATATTTGTATTGTAAACCATTATGTAATGGTCGTGTGTAAACAGGATATTTTAGATTATCATTATTTGATAATCTACGTAAAGCTTTTTAAACCTTTATTGATGAAATAAAGGTTATGGTTTGTTTTAAAATGAATGCAGTCTTTGAAAAACGTCTCATATAGAGGTCAAAACCTCGCAACGAAATCAATTAATATGGAACGTTTTTAATCAATAAGAACGGGACATTTTATTCATCTCGTTCTTAGCTACGTTTTGATAGTGGTGGTAAGTTCTAACTCCGAATTTCATTTGTTAGATTTGATTTCCAAGTTAGGGTTTGAACTTGTTTATTGTTGAAAGACCCATCTATTTCACTAATGGGTTTATTGAAGCTAGTTATTGTTGTTGTTGGCAGGTTTTGGGTTAGAAAACTAATTGACCAAGTTTAGGGCTTAGAATTAGGTATAATCACTAGGATTAGTGATTATGTTGTTATTGGAACCCATAGGGGTGTTGTTGAAAGCTTGAATTTGAAAGAGGCCAAAATGGGTTTTGTGTGAATCGTGCTAGTAAATGTTTTGAAAGATCAAACATGGTGTTTATTATGGTATTGGAACATAATCACTAGTTAATTGTGATTATGGGTGATTTGGGCGAGATTTGATTTAGTCAAAGTGGAAGTAAGTGCAAATGGGTCAAAATTGCACATATGGCGTTTTGGATATAAGCTAGAGTGTTTAGCTTATTTGTTTTTGAATTACTTAGGTGATTTACTTTTGGACGATTAGGAGCTCAAGCGGGATTGGCTCTTCAAGTAACTGAGGTGAGTGGAATATTTATACATGTACGTATATAATTTAGTTGCTTGCGTGCAACGTGGCAAGTGTTATCCGGTAGGATACGCTTTTCGTGGTCCACAATTTGGGTTGGGAAAATATAGTGAGTGATATTCGTATGGATAGCTCTTCTTTGGCTATATTTGGTTTGCGTATTATAGTGAGTGATATCCGTATGGATAGCTCTTTGTTGACCACGTTTGACTTGTGTCATGTAGCGAGTGTCACCCATTAGGATGCATTCCTCGTCGGCCACTTGTCAGAGAATCGTAAGTATTTACCATCCTCTCGTGATATGGGCTTAAAGTTCGATGTGGACGATGCCATACTACTATTGTATTGTTTGATGAGGGGTTAAAGTTCGATGTGACGATACCTCATATATGGATTTAAAGTTCGATGTTGACGATGCCATACTACTCTTGTATTGTTTAATGAGGGGTTAAAGTTTGATGTGACGATACCTCATGTATGGATTTAAAGTTTGATGTTAACGATGCCATACCACTATTATAGTGATGCGTGATGAGGGGTTAAAGTTCGATGTTAACGATACCTCATATGTGGGTTTAAAGTTCGATGTTGACGATACCTCATATGTGGGTTTAAAGTTCGATGTTGACGATACCACATTATATTTGTATTAGCTTGCGTGAGGGGTTAAAGTTCGATGTTGACGATATCTCATATGTGGGTTTAAATTCCGATGTTGACGATACCACATTAAGCATGATGAGTGGGTTGTAAGTTCGATGTTGACGATACCACTCATGGAATTGGAATTTGGTACTAATAGATGTTGTGAACATCATGGCTCTTTCAAGGGGATTATTCCCTCGTGATCTTGATTAACCGGTGGTTTGTACGTATTTATATTTAGCATTTATTATTGACGAGACCTTTATGCTATTGATGTTGGCTTGTTGTACGCTTGATTATATGATTATATGAATTGCTAATGAAGTGTGTTATTTGTTTAGGTGAATGCAAGTAATTGAATTATGTATGTATGCGTATAAGAATTGCATTCACTAAGCAATAAGCTTACCCTCTCGTTGTTTACATTTTCAGTTTCGGAAGCAGACGTGGCAAGCGTATGCTCGGCATTTAGATGATTTCCCTTTTTGTTGCTTGCTCGAATTACTTTTGGATTCGACCTAGGATTGGGTAATTTATCCCCAAACACCATGCTCGTAGTTTATTTGGAAATTAAACTCAATGGGTCGAAATTACTACTTTTAAATTTGTAAATTGGTTCGTTGTGGTCTCGGGCTCGTTGTGCCCGTTTTTATTGACTTAAAATACTCAAACCATGTAATCGGGTCATTTGAATATGTTTTGAGAAGTATTTCGGGATTTGGTAATTGTTAAAGATTGTAAATTGGGACTTATATAATAAATTAGAAAACAGAATCAGACCCCAGCTTGGGCCGCCCCTGTAGTGACCCGAACTTTTCCATGTTTATATATATTAAATGAAATTGATATTTACATGATTAAGTGTTTCCAACATGTTAAGCAATCAAACTTATTAAGACTTGATTAATTGGAATAGGTTTCATATAGACAAATGATCACCCAATTTGACCGGTGATTCACGAACGTTAAAACTTGTAAAAACTATACGATGACATATATATGGTTATATATATAGTTAACATGATTTTATTATAAGTATGTATCTCATTAGGTATTTTAACAATGAGTTATATACATAAAAATGAGACTATTAAATTAAGAAACTCGAAAACGATATATATAACGATTATCGTTATAACGTCTTACTAGGTACATATGAATCATATTAAGATATTGATACACTTGGTTAATTATGTTAAATGATAAGTAAATATATCATTAAGTGTATTAACAATGAACTACATATGTAAAAATAAGACTACTAACTTAATGATTTTGAAACGAGACATATATGTAACGATTATCGTTGTAACGACATTTAATGTATATAGATCATATTTAAGAGATATTCGTACATCATAATATCATGATAATATAATAATTTAAAATCTCATTTGATATTATAAACATTGGGTTAACAACATTTAACAAGATCGTTAACCTAAAGGTTTCAAAACAACATTTACATGTAACGACTAACGATGACTTAACGACTCAGTTAAAATGTATATACATGTAGTGTTTTAATATGTATTCATACACTTTTGAAAGACTTCAAGAAACTTATCAAAATACTTCTACTTAACAAAAATGCTTACAATTACATCCTCGTTCAGTTTCATCAACAAATCTACTCGTATGCACCCGTATTCGTACTCGTACAATACACAGCTTTTAGATGTATGTACTATTGGTATATACACTCCAATTATCAGCTCTTATCAGCCCATGTGATTCACCTAACACATGTGGGAACCATCATTTGGCAACTAGCATGAAATATCTCATAAAATTACAAAAATATGAGTAATCATTCATGACTTATTTACATGAAAATAAAATTACATATCCTTTATATCCAATCCATACACCAACGACCAAAAACACCTACAAACACTATCATTCTTCAATTTTCTTCATCTAATTAATCTCTCTCAAGTTCTATCTTCAAGTTCTAAGTGTTCTTCATAAATTCCAAAAGTTCTAGTTTCATAAAATCAAGAATACTTCCAAGATTGCAAGTTTACTTCCAAGTTTTCTAAATCCATTCCAAGTAATCATCCAAGATCAAGAAACCTTTGTTACTTACAGTAGGTTATCTTTCTAATACAAGGTAATAATCATATTCAAACTTTAATTCAATTTCTATAACTATAACAATCTTATTTCGAGTGGAAATCTTAATTGAAATTGTTTTCGTGTCATGATTCTGCTTCAAGAACTTTCAAGCCATCCAAGGATCCTTTGAAGCTAGATCCATTTTTCTCATTTCCAGTAGGTTTATCCAAGGAACTTGAGGTAGTAATTGAAATGACCCGTTCTTATTGATTAAAAACGTTCCATATTAATTGATTTCGTTGCGAGGTTTTGACCTCTATATGAGACGTTTTTCAAAGACTGCATTCATTTTTAAAACAAACCATAACCTTTATTTCATAAATAAAGGTTTAAAAAGCTTTATGTAGATTATCAAATAATGATAATCTAAAATATCATGTTTACACACAACCATTACATAATGGTTTACAATACAAATATGTTACATCGAAATTAGTTTCTTGAATGCAGTTTTTACACAATATCATACAAACATGGACTCCAAATCTTGTCCTTATTTTAGTATGCAATAGCGGAAGCTCTTAGTATTCACCTGAGAATAAACATGCTTTAAACGTCAACAAAAATGTTGGTGAGTTATAGGTTTAACCTATATATATCAAATCGTAACAATGGACCTCAAGATTTCATATTTCAATACACATCCCATACATAGAGATAAAAATCATTCATATGGTGAACACCTGGTAATCGACATTAACAAGATGCATATATAAGAATATCCCCATCATTCCGGGACACCCTTCGGATATGATATAAATTTCGAAGTACTAAAGCATCCGGTACTTTGGATGGGGTTTGTTAGGCCCAATAGATATATCTTTAGGATTCGCGTCAATTAGGGTGTCTGTTCCCTAATTCTTAGATTACCAGACTTAATAAAAAGGGGCATATTCGATTTCGATAATTCATCCATAGAATGTAGTTTCACGTACTTGTGTCTATTTTATAAATCATTTATAAAACCTGCATGTATTCTCATCCCAAAAATATTAGATTTTAAAAGTGGGACTAAAACTCACTTTCACAGATTTTTACTTCGTCAGGAAGTAAGACTTGGCCACTGGTTGATTCACGAACCTATAACAATATATACATATATATCAAAGTATGTTCAAAATATATTTACAACACTTTTAATATATTTTGATATTTTAAGTTTATTAAGTCAGCTGTCCTCGTTAGTAACCTACAACTAGTTGTCCACAGTTAGATGTACAGAAATAAATCGATAAATATTATCTTGAATCAATCCACGACTCAGTGTATACGTATCTCAGTATTGATCACAACTCAAACTATATATAATTTGGAATCAACCTCAACCCTGTATAGCTAACTCCAACATTCACATATAGAGTGTCTATGGTTGTTCCGAAATATATATAGATGTGTCGACATGATAGGTCGAAACATTGTATACGTGTCTATGGTATCTCAAGATTACATAATATATAATACAAGTTGATTAAGTTATGGTTGGAATAGATTTGTTACCAATTTTCACGTAGCTAAAATGAGAAAAATTATCCAATCTTGTTTTACCCATAACTTCTTCATTTTAAATCCGTTTTGAGTGAATCAAATTGCTATGGTTTCATATTGAACTCTATTTTATGAATCTAAACAGAAAAAGTATAGGTTTATTGTCGGAAAAATAAGTTACAAGTCATTTTTGTAAAGGTAGTCATTTCAGTCAAAAGAACGACGTCTAGATGACCATTTTAGAAAACATACTTCCACTTTGAGTTTAACCATAATTTTTGGATATAGTTTCATGTTCATAATAAAAATCATTTTCCCAGAATAAAAAATTTTAAATCAAAGTTTATCATAGTTTTTAATTAACTAACCCAAAACAGCCCGCGGTGTTACTACGACGGCGTAAATCCGATTTTACGGTGTTTTTCGTGTTTCCTGGTTTTAAATCATTAAGTTAGCATATCATATAGATATAGAACATGTGTTTAGTTGATTTTAAATGTCAAGTTAGAAGGATTAACTTTTATTTGCGAACAAGTTTAAAATTAACTAAACTATGTTCTAGTGATTACAAGTTTAAACCTTCAAATAAGATAGCTTTATATGTATGAATTGAATGATGTTATGAACATCATTACTACCTCAAGTTCCTTGGATAAACCTACTGGAAATGAGAAAAATAGATCTAGCTTCAAAGGATCCTTGGATGGCTTGAAAGTTCTTGAAGCAGAATCATGACACGAAAACAATTTCAAGTAAGATTTCCACTCGAAATAAGATTGTTATAGTTATAGAAATTGAATTAAAGTTTGAATATGATTATTACCTTGTATTAGAAAGATAACCTACTGTAAGTAACAAAGGTTTCTTGATCTTGGATGATTACTTGGAATGGATTTAGAAAACTTGGAAGTAAACTTGCAATCTTGGAAGTATTCTTGATTTTATGAAACTAGAACTTTTGGACTTTATGAAGAACACTTAGAACTTGAAGATAGAACTTGAGAGAGATCAATTAGATGAAGAAAATTTAAGAATGAAAGTGTTTGTAGGTGTTTTTGGTCGTTGGTGTATGGATTAGATATAAAGGATATGTAATTTTGTTTTCATGTAAATAAGTCATGAATGATTACTCATATTTTTGTAATTTTATGAGATATTTCATGCTAGTTGCCAAATGATGGTTCCAACATGTGTTAGTTGACTCACATGGGCTGCTAATAGCTGATCATTGGAGTGTATATACCAATAGTACATACATCTAAAAGCTGTGTATTGTACGAGTACGAATACGGGTGCATACGAGTAGAATTGTTGATGAAACTGAACGAGGATGTAATTGTAAGCATTTTTGTTAAGTAGAAGTATTTTGATAAGTGTCTTGAAGTCTTTCAAAAGTGTATGAATACATATTAAAACACTACATGTATATACATTTTAACTGAGTCGTTAAGTCATCGTTAGTCGTTACATGTAAATGTTGTTTTGAAACCTTTAGGTTAACGATCTTGTTGAATGTTGTTAACCCATTGTTTATTATAACAAATGAGATGTGAAGTTGTTATATTATCATGATATTATGATATATAATATATCTTAGTATGATGTATATACAGTTAAATGTCGTTACAACGATAATCGTTACATATATGTCTCGTTTTGAAATCATTAAGTTAGTAGTCTTATTTTTACATATGTATTTCATTGTTAATACACTTAATAATATATTTACTTATCATTTAACATAATTAACCAAGTGTATCAATATCTTAATATGATTCATATGTACCTAGTAAGACGTTGTTATAACGATAATCGTTATATATATCGTTTTCGAGTTTCTTAAATTAATAGTCTCATCTTTATGTATATAACTCATTGTCAAAATACCTAATGAGATACATACTTATAATAAAATCATGTTAACTATATATATAACCATATATATGTCATCGTATAGTTTTTACAAGTTTTAACGTTCGTGAATCACCGGTCAACTTGGGTGGTCAATTGTCTATATGAAACCTATTTCAATTAATCAAGTCTTAACAAGTTTGATTGCTTAACATGTTGGAAACACTTAATCATGTAAATAACAATTTCATTTAATATATATATAAACATGGAAAAGTTCGGGTCACTACAGTACGTACCTGTTATATAAATTTCGTCCCGAAATTTTAAGCAGTTGGAGGTGTTGACGTATCTTCTGGAAATAAATGCGGGTATTTCTTCTTCATCTGATCTTCATGCTCCCAGGTGAACTCGGGTCCTCTACGATCCATTATTTCGACGGGTTCTTCAATGAATTGAAGTTTTTCATTGATTTGGATCTCGTCCAACGGAATAGTGAGATCTTCTTTAGCAAAACATTTCTTCAAATTTGAGACGTGGAACGTGTTATGTACAGCCGCGAGTTGTGGAGGTAGCTCCAGTTGGTAAGCTACTGGTCCGACACGATCTATAATCTTGAATGGTCCAATATACCTTGGATTTAATTTCCCTCGTTTACCAAATCGAACAACGCCTTTCCAAGGTGCAACTTTAAGCATGACCATCTCCCCAATTTCAAATTCTATATCTTTTATTTTAATATCAGTGTAGCTCTTTTGTCGACTTTGGGCGTTTTTCAACCGTTGTTGAATTTGGATGATCTTCTCGGTAGTTTCTTGTATTATCTCCGGACCCGTAATCTGTCTATCCCCCACTTCACTCCAATAAATCGGAGACCTGCACTTTCTACCATAAAGTGCTTCAAACGGCGCCATCTCAATGCTTGAA
Source organism: Rutidosis leptorrhynchoides (assembly GCF_046630445.1). Classification (NCBI taxonomy): domain Eukaryota; kingdom Viridiplantae; phylum Streptophyta; class Magnoliopsida; order Asterales; family Asteraceae; genus Rutidosis; species Rutidosis leptorrhynchoides. The sequence continues at coordinate 303,123,162 of NC_092335.1, read as the reverse complement.
TGGTAGCTGTTGTTGTAGGAAAATTCTGCTAACGGTAGATGTCGATCCCAACTGTTTCCGAAATCAATAACACATGCTCGTAGCATGTCTTCAAGCGTTTGTATCGTCCTTTCGCTCTGCCCATCAGTTTGTGGATGATAGGCAGTACTCATGTCTAGACGAGTTCCTAATGCTTGCTGTAATGTCTGCCAGAATCTTGAAATAAATCTGCCATCCCTATCAGAGATAATAGAGATTGGTATTCCATGTCTGGAGACAACTTCCTTCAAATACATTCGTGCTAACTTCTCCATCTTGTCATCTTCTCTTATTGGCAGGAAGTGTGCTGATTTGGTGAGACGATCAACTATTACCCAAATAGTATCAAAACCACTTGCAGTCCTTGGCAATTTAGTGATGAAATCCATGGTAATATTTTTCCCATTTCCATTCCGGGATTTCGGGTTGTTGAAGTAGACCTGATGGTTTCTGATGCTCAGCTTTGACCTTAGAACATGTCAAACATTCTCCTACGTATTTAGCAACATCGGCTTTCATACCCGGCCACCAAAAATGTTTCTTGAGATCCTTGTACATCTTCCTCGTTCCAGGATGTATTGAGTATCTGGTTTTATGAGCTTCTCTAAGTACCATTTCTCTCATATCTCCAAATTTTGGTATCCAAATCCTTTCAGCCCTATACCGGGTTCCGTCTTCCCGAATATTAAGATGCTTCTCCGATCCTTTGGGTATTTCATCCTTTAAATTTCCCTCTTTTAAAACTCCTTGTTGCGCCTCCTTTATTTGAGTAGTAAGGTTATTGTGAATCATTATATTCATAGATTTTACTCGAATGGGTTCTCTGTCCTTTCTACTCAAGGCGTCGGCTACCACATTTGCCTTCCCCGGGTGGTAACGAATCTCAAAGTCGTAATCATTCTACAATTCAATCCACCTACGCTGCCTCATATTCAGTTGTTTCTGATTAAATATGTGTTGAAGACTTTTGTGGTCAGTATATATAATACTTTTGACCCCATATAAGTAGTGCCTCCAAGTCTTTAATGCAAAAACAACCGCGCCTAACTCCAAATCATGCGTTGTATAATTTTGCTCGTGAATCTTCAATTGTCTAGATGCATAAGCAATCACCTTCGTCCTTTGCATTAATACACAACCGAGACCTTGCTTTGATGCGTCACAATAAATCACAAAATCATCATTCCCTTCAGGCAATGACAATATAGGTGCCGTAGTTAGCTTTTTCTTCAATAATTGAAACGCCTTCTCTTGTTCATCCTTCCATTCAAATTTCTTCCCTTTATGCGTTAATGCAGTCAAGGGTTTTGCTATTTTGGAGAAATCTTGGATGAATCTTCTGTAGTAACCAGCCAATCCTAAAAATTGACGTATATGCTTCGGAGTTTTTGGGGTTTCCCACTTTTCAACGGTTTCGATCTTTGTCGGGTCCACCTGGATACCTTCTTTGTTCACTATGTGATCGAGGAATTGAACTTCTTCCAACCAAAATGCACACTTTGAAAACTTAGCGTACAGTTTTTCTTTCCTCAATACTTCTAGCACTTTTCTCAAATGTTCTTCGTGCTCTTGATCATTCTTTGAGTAAATAAGTATGTCATCGATGAAAACAATGACAAACTTGTCAAGATATGGCCCACACACTCGGTTCATAAGGTCCATGAACACAGCTGGTGCGTTAGTCAATCCAAACGGCATAACCATAAACTCGTAATGACCATAACGCGTCCTAAAAGCAGTTTTTGGAATATCATCTTCTTTCACCCGCATTTGATGATACCCGGAACGTAAGTCAATCTTTGAATAAACAGACGAGCCTTGTAGTTGATCAAATAAGTCGTCGATTCTCGGTAGTGGATAACGGTTTTTGATGGTAAGTTTGTTCAACTCTCTGTAGTCAATACACAACCTAAATGTACCATCCTTCTTCTTGACAAACAAAACAGGAGCTCCCCACGGTGATGTGCTTGGTCGAATGAAACCACGCTCTAAAAGTTCTTGTAATTGGCTTTGCAGTTCTTTCATCTCGCTGAGTGCGAGTCTGTTAGGAGCACGAGCTATTGGTGCAGCTCCTGGTACAAGATCTATTTGAAATTCAACGGATCGATGTGGGGGTAATCCCGGTAATTCTTTCGGAAATACATCGGGAAATTCTTTTGCGACGGGAACATCATTGATGCTCTTTTCTTCAGTTTATACTTTCTCGACGTGTGCTAGAACAGCATAGCAACCTTTTCTTATTAGTTTTTGTGCCTTCAAATTACTAATAAGATGTAGCTTCATGTTGCCCTTTTCTCCGTACACCATTAAGGGTTTTCGTTTTTCTCGTATAATGCGAATTTCATTTTTGTAACAAACGATCTCTGCTTTCACTTCTTTCAACCAGTCCATACCGATTATCACATCAAAACTCCCTAACTCTACTGGTATCAATTCAATCTTAAATATTTCGCTACCTAGTTTAATTTCTCGATTCCGGCATATATTATCTGCTGAAATTAATTTACCATTTGCTAATTCGAGTAAAAATTTACTATCCAACGGCATCAATGGACAACTTAATTTAGCACAAAAATCTCTACTCATATAGCTTCTATCCGCACCCGAATCAAATAAAACGTAAGTAGATTTATTGTCAATAAGAAACGTACCCGTAACAAGCTCCGGGTCTTCCTGTGCCTCTACCGCATTAATATTGAAAACTCTTCCGCGGCCTTGTCCATTCGTGTTCTCCTGGTTCAGGCAATTTCTAATATTGTGGCCCGGTTTTCCACATTTATAACAAACTAAATTGGCATAACTTGCTCCGACACTACTTGCTCTGCCATTACTCATTCCGACACCATTTGTTCCTTTCATTCTGTTAACCCCTGGTCCATAGACCTCACACTTCGCCGCGCTATGACCAGTTCTTTTACACTTGTTGCAAAATTTGGTGCAGAACCCCGAGTGATACTTTTCACACCTTTGGCATAGCTGCTTCTGATTGTTGTTTTTGTTGTTGTTCCGGTTGTTATTGTTGTTGGGATGATTGTTGTAGTTGCTGTTGTTGTTGTTGTTGTTGTTGGGCTGTTTGTTGTAGTTGCGATTGATGTTGCGATTGTTGGGATAATTGTTGCGATTATTATTGTAATTGCTGTTGTTGTTGTATTGGTGATTCTTATCACCGTTTTCCTCCCACTTTCTTTTGACTTGCTTCACATTGGCCTCTTCAGCCGTCTGTTCTTTAATTCTTTCCTCAATCTGGTTCACTAGTTTGTGAGCCATTCTACATGCCTGTTGTATGGAGGCGGGCTAGTGTGAACTTATATCTTCTTTGATTCTTTCCGGTAATCCTTTCACAAATGCGTCGATCTTCTCTTCCTCATCTTCGAACGTTCCCGGACACAATAGGCACAATTCTGTGAATCGTCTTTCGTACGTGATAATATCAAATCCTTGGGTTCGTAACCCTCTAAGTTCTGTCTTGAGCTTATCGACCTCGGTTCTGGGACGGTACTTCTCGTTCATCAAGTGCTTGAATGCTGACCACGGTAGTGCGTAAGCATCATCTTGTCCCACTTGCTCTAGATAGGTATTCCACCATGTTAACGCAGAACCTGTGAAGGTATGTGTAGCGTACTTCACTTTGTCCTCTTCAGTACACTTACTTATGACAAACACCGATTCGACCTTCTCGGTCCACCGTTTTAATCCGATCGGTCCTTCGGTTCCATCAAATTCCAAAGGTTTGCAGGCAGTGAATTCTTTGTAGGTGCATCCTACACGATTTCCTGTACTGCTAGATCCAAGGTTATTGTTGGTATGTAGCGCAGCCTGTACTGTGGCTATGTTTGAAGCTAGAAAAGTACGGAATTCCTCTTCATTCATATTCACGGTGTGTCGAGTAGTCGGTGTCATTTCCTTAAAAATAGTCAAATGGAACAAGTTAATCATACAGAATATTAAGAGTAGTTAATAGTATTTCGTAGCATAATATGAACTTCTTTATAATAGCTTTTTCTTCATATTAGCATTTTATAAGTTTAAATTCGGGTTGTACCTACCCGTTAAGTTCATACTTAGTAGCTAATATACAATTCAACTACTACAATTCTATATGAAAAACTGATTATAATAATATTTCGCGTTCAAACTTTTATACAATATTTTACAAACTTACAATACCGCTTATTTTACATAAAGCATGAAATATAGCACACAATAACTTTGATACAAGATAGTTGTGAAGATAATTCTAGCTAGTACACAAGTCGTTCAGCAAAGGCAATAAAGACACGTAATTCATACGTCCAGAAACAAGTCATGCATTCTGGTTTTACTAGGACTACTTCCCATCCTTGGTCTTGTGGAACATAAGCGTTATGTCCGTTGATAAGATAGCGTGTTGTAACGTCGTTAAAGGTACGAGGGTTACGTAATGACCAACAGTCTTGTAATAACCTAAAAACATCATTTCTTACCCCAATTACTGACTCTGTCACTTGTGGGAACGTTTTGTTTAATAGTTGTAGCCCGATGTTCTTTTTCTCACTTTGGTGAGAAGCGAACATTACTAACCCGTAAACATAGCATGCTTCTTTATGTTGCATGTTAGCCGCTTTTTCTAAATCATGAAGTCCTATATTCGGATACATTGAGTCAAAATAATTTCTTAACCCGTTGCGTAAAATAGCATTTGGTTTCCCCGCAATATATGCGTCAAAGTAAACACATCGTAACTTATGGGTTTCCCAATGTGATATCCCCCATCTTTCAAACGAAACTCTCTTATAAACCAAGACATTCTTGGAACGTTCTTCGAATGTCTTACAAACTGATTTCACCGTAAATAGTTGTGCCAAAGAATTCTGACCGACTCTAGACAAGATTTTATCAATCATGTCTCCGGGTAGGTCTCTTAAAATATTGGGTTATCTATCCATTTTGTGTTTTTATACTGTAAAATAGACAAGAGTTAGATTCATAAAAAAAAATACTTATTAATACAAGCAATTTTTACATATATCATAAAGCATAAGCACACTATATTACATATATTACACCACATGAATACAACTATCTTATTCCGACTCGCTCGTTTCTTCTTCTTCGGTTTTGGTTCGTTTTGCCAAGTTTCTAGGGATATATGATGTTCCCCTAATACGAGCTGTCGTTTTCCACAATGGTTTAGAAAAACCTGGTGGTTTAGAGGTTCCCGGGTCATTGTTACAACTTAAGGGCTTCGGGGGTTGACGATACATATAAAGTTCATCGGGGTTGGAATTAGATTTCTCTATTTTTATGCCCTTTCCCTTATTATTTTCTTTTTCCTTTTTATATTCAGTTGGGGTAATTTCTATAACATCATCGGAATTCTCGTCGGAATCCAATTCATCGGAGAATTGGTAATCCTCCCAATATTTTGCTTCCTTGGCGGAAACACCATTGACCATAATTAACCTTAGTCGGTTGGTTGAGGATTTTCTTTTACTTAACCGTTTTATTATTTCCCCCACCGGTTCTATTTCCTCCTCCGGTTCCTCCTCTTCCGGTTCCGATTCTTCTTCCGGTTCTGATTCTTCTTCCGGTTCCTCATCGGGAACTTGTGAATCTGTCCAATATATATTCGACTCTTCTTTATTATTAGGTGAGTCAATGAGATTTGTGCTAGAGGTAGACATCTATCACACAATATCAAACATGTTAAGAGATTAATATATCACATAATATATACATGTTAATAATATATAGTTTCCAACAAAAATGTTAAGCAATCATTTTTAAAGAAAACACGGTCGAATTCCAGACTCACTAATGCATCCTAACAAACTCGATAAGACACACTAATGCAAATTTTCTGGTTCTCTAAGACCAACGCTCGGATACCAACTGAAATGTCCCGTTCTTATTGATTAAAAACATTCCATATTAATTGATTTCGTTGCGAGGTTTTGACCTCTATATGAGACGTTTTTCAAAGACTGCATTCATTTTTAAAACAAACCATAACCTTTATTTCATAAATAAAGGTTTAAAAAGCTTTACGTATATTATCAAATAATGATAATCTAAAATATCATGTTTACACACGACCATTACATAATGGTTTACAATACAAATATGTTACATCAAAATTAGTTTCTTGAATGCAGTTTTTACACAATATCATACAAACATGGACACCAAATCTTGTCCTTATTTTAGTATGCAACAGCGGAAGCTCTTAGTATTCACCTGAGAATAAACATGGTTTAAACGTCAACAAAAATGTTGGTGAGTTGTAGGTTTAACATATATATATCAAATCGTAACAATAGACCACAAGATTTCATATTTCAATACACATCCCATACATAGAGATAAAAATCATTCATATGGTGAACACCTGGTAACCGACATTAACAAGATGCATATATAATAAAAAGGGGCATATTCGATTTCGATAATTCATCCATAGAATGTAGTTTCACGTACTTGTGTCTATTTTGTAAATCATTTATAAAACCTGCATGTATTCTCATCCCAAAAATATTAGATTTTAAAAGTGGGACTATAACTCACTTTCACAGATTTTTACTTCGTCGGGAAGTAAGACTTGGCCACTGGTTGATTCACGAACCTATAACAATATATACATATATATCAAAGTATGTTCAAAATATATTTACAACACTTTTAATATATTTTGATGTTTTAAGTTTATTAAGTCAGCTGTCCTCGTTAGTAACCTACAACTAGTTGTCCACAGTTAGATGTACAGAAATAAATCGATAAATATTATCTTTAATCAATCCACGACCCAGTGTATACGTATCTCAGTATTGATCACATCCCAAACTATATATAATTTGGAATCAACCTCAACCCTGTATAGCTAACTCCAACATTCACATATAGAGTGTCTATGGTTGTTCCGAAATATATATAGATGTGTCGACATGATAGGTCGAAACATTGTATACGTGTCTATGGTATCTCAAGATTACATAATATATAATACAAGTTGATTAAGTTGCGGAACAACCATAGACACTCTATATGTGAATGTTAGAGTTAGCTATACAGGGTTGAGGTTGATTCCAAAATATATATATATATAGTTTGAGTTGTGATCAATACTGAGATACGTATACACTGGGTCGTGGATTGATTCAAGATAATATTTATCGATTTATTTCTGTACATCTAACTGTGGACAACTAGTTGTAGGTTACTAACGAGGACAGCTGACTTAATAAACTTAAAACATCAAAATATATTAAAAGTGTTGTAAATATATTTTGAACATACTTTGATATATATGTATATATTGTTATAGGTTCGTGAATCAACCAGTGGCCAAGTCTTACTTCCCGACGAAGTAAAAATCTGTGAAAGTGAGTTATAGTCCCACTTTTAAAATCTAATATTTTTGGGATGAGAATACATGCAGGTTTTATAAATGATTTACAAAATAGACACAAGTACGTGAAACTACATTCTATGGTAGAATTATCAAAATCGAATATGCCCCTTTTTATTAAGTCTGGTAATCTAAGAATTAGGGAACAGACACCCTAATTGACGTGAATCCTAAAGATACATCTATTGGGCCTAACAAACCCCATCCAAAGTACCGGATGCTTTAGTACTTCGAAATTTATATCATATCCGAAGGGTGTCCCGAAATGATGGGGATATTCTTATATTTGCATCTTGTTAATGTCGGTTACCAGGTGTTCACCATATGAATGATTTTTATCTCTATGTATGGGATGTGTATTGAAATATGAAATCTTGTGGTCTATTGTTACGATTTGATATATATAGGTTAAACCTATAACTCACCAACATTTTTGTTGACGTTTAAAGCATGTTTATTCTCAGGTGAATACTAAGAGCTTCCGCTGTTGCATACTAAAATAAGGACAAGATTTGGAGTCCATGTTTGTATGATATTGTGTAAAAACTGCATTCAAGAAACTGATTTCGATGTAACATATTTGTATTGTAAACCATTATGTAATGGTCGTGTGTAAACAGGATATTTTAGATTATCATTATTTGATAATCTACGTAAAGCTTTTTAAACCTTTATTTATGAAATAAAGGTTATGGTTTGTTTTAAAAATGAATGCAGTCTTTGAAAAAATGTCTCATATAGAGGTCAAAACCTCGCAACGAAATCAATTAAAATGGAACGTTTTTAATCAATAAAAACGGGACATTTCAGTTGGTATCCGAGCGTTGGTCTTAGAGAACCAGAATTTTGCATTAGTGTGTCTTACCGGGTTTGTTAGGATGTATTAGTGAGTCTGGACTTCGACCGTGTTTACTTGAAAAATGATTGCTTAACAAATTTTGTTGGAAACTATATATTTTTAACATGTGAATATTATGTGATATATTAATCTCTTAACGTGTTGGATATTATGTGATAGATGTCTACCTCTAATACAAGTCCCATTGACTCACCTAATAATAATGAAGAGTCAAATGTAATTTGGAATGATTCCTGGACTGATTGATAAGTTCCCGAAGAGGAACCGGAAGAAGAATCGGAACCGGAAGAAGAATCGGAACCGGAGGAGGAGGAACTGGAAGAAGAAATAGAACCGGTGGGGAAAATAATAAAACGGTTAAGTAAAAGAAAATCCTCAACCAACCGACCAAGGTTAATTATGGTCAACGGTGTTTCCGCCAAGGAAGCAAAATATTGGGAGGATTACCAATTCTCCGATGAATCGGATCCCGACGAGAATTCCGATGATGTTATAGTAATTACCCCAACTGAATTTAAAAAGGCAAAAGAGAACAATAAGGGAAAGGGCATAAAAATAGAGAAATTTGGTTCCAACCCCGATGAACTTTATATGTATCGTCAACACCCGTATTTCTTAAGTTGTAACAATAACCCGGGAACCTCTAAACCACCAGGTTTTTCTAGACCAATGTGGAAAACGACGGCTCGTATTAGGGGAACATCATATATCCCTAACAACTTAGCAAAAAGAACCAAGTTCGAAAAAGAAGAAACGAGTGAGTCGGAATAAGATAGTTGTATTTGTGCGGTGTAATATATGTAATATATTGTGCTTATGCTTTACGATATATGTAAAAATTGCTTGTATTAATAAGTATCTTTTATGAATCTAACTCTTGTCTATTTTACAGTATAAAAACACAAAATGGATAGACAACCCAATATTTTAGAAGACTTACCCGGAGACATGATTGATGAAATCTTGTCTAGAGTCGGTCAGAATTCCTCGGCACAACTATTTATGGCAAAATCAGTTTGTAAGACATTCGAAGAACGTTCCAAGAATGCCTTGGTTTATAAAAGGCTTTCGTTTGAAAGATGGGAGATATCACATTGGGAAACCCATAAGTTACGATGTGTTTACTTTGACGCATATATTACGGGGAACCCAAATGCTATTTTACGCAACTGGTTAAGAAATTATTTTGACTCAATGTATCCGAATATAGGACTTCATGATTTAGAAAAAGCGGCTAACATGCAACATAAAGAAGCATGTTATGCTTACGGGTTAGTAATGTTCGCTTCTCACCAAAGTGAGAAAAAGAACATCGGGCTACAACTATTAAAAAAAATGTTCCCACAAGTGACGGAGTCGGTAATTGGGGTAAGAAATGAGGTTTTTAGGTTATTACGAGACTGTTGGTCATTACGTAACCTTCGTCCTTTTGACGACGTTACAACACGTTGTCATACTATCGGTCAGAACGGTTACGTTCCACAAGACCAAGGATGGGAAGTGGTATTAGTAAAACCAGAATGCATGACTTGTTTCTGGACGTATGAATTACGTGTCTTTGTTGCCTTTGCTGAACGCCTTATTTATTAACTAGAATTATCTTCGCAACTACTTTGTATCAAAGTTTTATGTGCTATATTTCATGCTATATGTAAAATAGCGGTATTGTAAGTTTGCAAGTTATTGTATAAAGGTTTGAATATGATATATATTTTTTTGTGATTAGTTTTTCATATAGAATTGTAGTAGTTGAGATGGTATGTTAGCTACTAAGTATGAACTTAACGGGTAGGTACTACCCGAATTAAAGAGTATAAAACGCTAATATGAAGAAAGAGCTTTTATAAATAAGTTCATATTACTCTACGAAATACTATTGACTACTCTTGATATTCTATATGATTAACTCGTTTCATTTGACTATTTTGAAGGAAATGGCACCGACTACTCGACACACCTTGAATATGAGTGAAGAGGAATTTCGTGCCTTTCTTGCTTCAAACATAGCCGCAGTACAGGCCGTGCTACATACCAACAATAACCTTGGATCTAGCAGTACAGGAAATCGTGTAGGATGCACCTACAAAGAATTCACTGTCTACAAACCTTTAGAATTTGATGGAACCGAAGGACCGATCGAATTGAAACGGTGGACCGAGAAGGTCGAATCGGTGTTTACCATAAGTAAGTGTACTGAAGAGGACAAAGTGAAGTACGCTACACATACCTTCACAGGTTCTGCGTTAAGATGGTGAAATACCTATCTAGAGCAAGTGGGACAAGATGATGCTTACGCACTACCGTGGTCAGCATTCAAGCACTTGATGAACGAGAAGTACCATCCCAGAACCGAGGTCAATAAGCTCAAGACAGAACTTAGAGGGTTACGAACCCAAGGATTTGATATTACCATGTACGAAAGACGATTCACAGAATTATGCCTATTGTGTCCGGGAGCGTTCAAAGATGAGGAAGAGAAGATCGACGCGTTTGTGAAACGATTACCGGAAAGAATCCAAGAAGATATAAGTTCACACGAGCCCGCCTCCATACAACAGGCATGTAGAATGGCTCACAAACTAGTGAACCAGATTGAAGAAAGAATTAAAGAACAGACTGCTGAAGAGGCCAATGTGAAGCAAGTCAAAAGAAAGTGGGAGGAAAACGGTGATAAGAATCACCAATACAACAACAACAGCAATTACAACAATAATCGCAACAACTATCTTAACAATCGCAACATCAATCGCAACTACAACAAACGGCCCAACAACAACAACAACAACAACAACTACAACAATCATCTTAACAACAATAATAACTGCAACAACAACAACAATCAGAAGCAGCTATGCCAAAGGTGTGAAAAGCATCACTCGGGGTTCTGCACCAAATTTTGCAACAAGTGTAAAAGAAATGGTCATAGCGCGGCGAAGTGTGAGGTCTACGGACCAGGGGTTAACAGAACGAAAGGAACAAATGGTGTCGGAACGAGTAATGGCGGAGCAAGTAGTGTCGGAGCTAGTTATGCCAATGTAGTTTGTTATAAATGTGGAAAACCGGGCAACATTATTAGAAATTGCCCGAACCAGGAGAACACGAATGGACAAGGCCGCGGAAGAGTTTTCAATATTAATGCGGCAGAGGCACAGGAAGACCCGGAGCTTGTTACGGGTACGTTTCTTATTGACAATAAATCTGCTTACGTTTTATTTGATTCGGGTACGGATAGAAGCTATATGAGTAGAGATTTTTGTGCTAAATTAAGTTGTCCATTGACGCCTTTGGATAGTAAATTTTTACTCGAATTAGCAAATGGTAAATTAATTTCAGCAGATAATATATGTCAAAATCGAGAAATTAAACTGGTTAGCGAAACATTTAAGATTGACTTAATACCAGTAGAGTTAGGGAGTTTTGATGTGATAATCGGTATGGACTGGTTGAAAGAAGTGAAAGCAGAGATCATTTGTTACAAAAATGCAATTCGCATTATACGGAAAAAAGGAAAACCCTTAATGGTGTACGGAGAAAAGGGAAACGCGAAGCTACATCTTATTAGTAATTTGAAGGCACAAAAACTAATAAGAAAAGGTTTCTATGCTATTCTAGCACACGTCGAGAAAGTACAAACTGAAGAAAAGAGCATCAATGATGTTCCCGTCGCAAAAGAATTTCCAGATGTATTTCCGAAAGAATTACCGGGATTACCCCCACATCGATCCATTGAATTTCAAATAGATCTTGTACTAGGAGCTGCACCAATAGCTCATGCTCCTTACAGACTCGCACCCAACGAGATGAAAGAACTGCAAAGCCAATTACAAGAACTTTTAGAGCGTGGTTTCATTCGACCAAGCACATCACCGTGGGGAGCTCCTGTTTTGTTTGTCAAGAAGAAAGATGATACATTCAGGTTGTGTATCGACTACCGAGAGTTAAACAAACTTACCATCAAGAACCGCTACCCACTACTGAGAATCGACGACTTATTTGATCAACTACAAGGCTCGTCTGTTTATTCAAAGATTGACTTACGTTCCAGGTATCATCAAATGCGGGTGAAAGAAGATGATATTCCAAAGACTGCTTTCAGAACACGTTACGGTCATTACGAGTTTATGGTCATGCCGTTTGGTTTAACTAATGCACCAGCTGTGTTCATGGACCTTATGAACCGAGTGTGTGGACCATACCTTGACAAGTTTGTCATTGTTTTCATTGATGACATACTTATTTACTCAAAGAATGACCAAGAACACGATGAATATTTGAGAAAGGTGTTAGAAGTATTGAGGAAGGAAGAATTGTACGCTAAATTTTCAAAGTGTGCATTTTGGTTGGAAGAAGTTCAATTCCTCGGTCACGTAGTGAACAAAGAAGGTATTAAGGTGGATCCGGCAAAGATAGAAACTGTTGAAAAGTGGGAAACCCCAAAAACTCCAAAACACATACGCCAGTTTTTAGGACTAGTTGGTTACTACAGAAGGTTCATCCAAGACTTTTCCAGAATAGCAAAACCCTTGACTGCATTAACGCATAAAGGGAAGAAAATTGAATGGAAGGATGAACAAGAGAAAGCGTTTCAGTTATTGAAGAAAAAGCTAACTACGGCACCTATATTGTCATTGCCTGAAGGGAATGATGATTTTGTGATTTATTGTGACGCATCAAAGCAAGGTCTCGGTTGTGTATTAATGCAACGAACGAAGGTGATTGCTTATGCGTCTAGACAATTGAAGATTCACGAACAAAATTATACGACGCATGATTTGGAATTAGGCGCGGTTGTTTTTGCATTAAAGACTTGGAGGCACTACTTATATGGGGTCAAAAGTATTATATATACCGACCACAAAAGTCTTCAACACATATTTAATCAGAAACAACTGAATATGAGGCAGTGTAGGTGGATTGAATTGTTGAATGATTAAGACTTTGAGATTCGTTACCACCCGGAGAAGGCAAATGTGGTAGCCGACACCTTGAGCAGGAAGGACAGAGAACCCATTCGAGTAAAATCTATGAATATAATGATTCACAATAACCTTACTACTCAAATAAAGGAGGCGCAACAAGGAGTTTTAAAAGAGGGAAATTTAAAGGATGAAATACCCAAAGGATCGGAGAAGCATCTTAATATTCGGGAAGACGGAACCCGGTATAGGTCTGAAAGGATTTGGGTACCAAAATTTGGAGATATGAGAGAAATGGTACTTAGAGAAGCTCATAAAACCAGATACTCAATACATCCTGGAATGGGGAAGATGTATAAGGATCTCAAGAAACATTTTTGGTGGCCGGGTATGAAAGCCGATGTTGCTAAATACGTAGGAGAATGTTTGACGTGTTCTAAGGTCAAAGCTGAGCATCAGAAACCATCAGGTCTACTTCAACAACCCGAAATCCCGGAATGGAAATGGGAAAACATTACCATGGATTTCATCACTAAATTGCCAAGGACTGCAAGTGGTTTTGATACTATTTGGGTAATAGTTGATCGTCTTACCAAATCAGCACACTTCCTGCCAATAAGAGAAGATGACAAGATGGATAAGTTAGCACGACTGTATTTGAAGGAAGTCATCTCCAGACATGGAATACCAATCTCTATTATCTCTGATAGGGATGGCAGATTTATTTCAAGATTCTGGCAGACATTACAACAAGCATTAGGAACTCGTCTAGACATGAGTACTGCCTATCATCCACAAACTGATGGGCAGAGCGAAAGGACGATACAAATGCTTGAAGACATGCTACGAGCATGTGTTATTGATTTCAGAAACAGTTGGGATCGACACCTACCGTTAGCAGAATTTTCCTACAACAACAGTTATCATTCTAGTATTGAGATGGCACCGTTTGAGGCACTTTATGGTAGAAAGTGCAGGTCTCCGATTTGTTGGAATGAAGTGGGGGATAGACAGATTACGGGTCCAGAGATAATACAAGAAACTACCGAGAAAATCATTCAAATTCAACAAAGATTGAAAACCACCCAGAGTCGACAAAAGTGCTACGCGGACAGTAAAAGAAAAGATATAGAGTTTGAAATTGGAGAAATGGTCATGCTTAAGGTTTCACCTAGGAAAGGCGTTGTTCGATTTGGTAAACGGGGGAAACTAAATCCAAGGTACATTGGACCATTCAAGATTATAGATCGTGTCGGACCAGTAGCTTACCAACTGGAGCTACCTCAACAACTCGCGACTGTACATAACACTTTCCACATCTCAATTTTGAAGAAATTTTTTGCTAAAGAAGATCTCACTATTCCGTTGGACAAAATCCAAATCAATGAAAAACTTCAATTCATTGAAGAACCCATCGAAATAATAGATCGTGAGGTTAAGAGACTTAAACAAAACAAGATACCGATTGTTAAGGTTCGATGGAATGCTCGTAGAGGACCCGAGTTCACCTGGGAGCGTGAAGATCAGATGAAGAAGAAATACCCGCATCTATTTCTAGAAGATTCGTCAACACTTTCAACAGCTTAAAAACTTCGGGACGAAATTTATTTAACGGGTAGGTACTGTAGTGACCCGAACTTTTCCATGTTTATATATATTAAATGAAATTGATATTTACATGATTAAGTGTTTCTAACATGTTAAGCAATCAAACTTATTAAGACTTGATTAATTGGAATAGGTTTCATATAGACAAATGACCACCCAAGTTGACCGGTGATTCACGAACGTTAAAACTTGTAAAAACTATACGATGACATATATATGGTTATATATATAGTTAAAATGATTTTATTATAAGTATGTATCTCATTAGGTATTTTAACAATGAGTTATATACATAAAAATGAGACTATTAAATTAAGAAACTCGAAAACGATATATATAACGATTATCGTTATAACGTCTTACTAGGTACATATGAATCATATTAAGATATTGATACACTTGGTTAATTATGTTAAATGATAAGTAAATATATCATTAAGTGTATTAACAATGAACTACATATGTAAAAATAAGACTACTAACTTAATGATTTTGAAACGAGACATATATGTAACGATTATCGTTGTAACGACATTTAATGTATATAGATCATATTAAGAGATATTCGTACATCATAATATCATGATAATATAATAATTTAAAATCTCATTTGATATTATAAACATTAGGTTAACAACATTTAACAAGATCGTTAACCTAAAGGTTTCAAAACAACATTTACATGTAACGACTAACGATGACTTAACGACTCAGTTAAAATGTATATACATGTAGTGTTTTAATATGTATTCATACACTTTTGAAAGACTTCAAGACACTTATCAAAATACTTCTACTTAACAAAAATTCTTACAATTACATCCTCGTTCAGTTTCATCAACAAATCTACTCGTATGCACCCGTATTCGTACTCGTACAATACACAGCTTTTAGATGTATGTACTATTGGTATATACACTCCAATGATCAGCTCTTAGCAACCCATGTGAGTCACCTAACACATGTGGGAACCATTATTTGGCAACTAGCATGAAATATCTCATAAAATTACAAAAATATGAGTAATCATTCATGACTTATTTACATGAAAACAAAATTACATATCCTTTATATCTAATCCATACACCAACGACCAAAAACACCTACAAAAACTTTCATTCTTAAATTTTCTTCATCTAGTTGATCTCTCTCAAGTTCTATATTCAAGTTCTAAGTGTTCTTCATAAATTCCAAAAGTTCTAGTTTCATAAAATCAAGAATACTTCCAAGATTGCAAGTTTACTTCCAAGTTTTCTAAATCCATTCCAAGTAATCATCCAAGATCAAGAAACCTTTGTTACTTACAGTAGGTTATCTTTCTAATACAAGGTAATAATCATATTCAAACTTTAATTCAATTTCTATAACTATAACAATCTTATTTCGAGTGGAAATCTTACTTGAAATTGTTTTCGTGTCATGATTCTGCTTCAAGAACTTTCAAGCCATCCAAGGATCCTTTGAAGCTAGATCCATTTTTCTCATTTCCAGTAGGTTTATCCAAGGAACTTGAGGTAGTAATGATGTTCATAATATCATTCAATTCATACATAAAAAGTTGTCTTATTCAACGTTATAAACTTGTAATCACTAGAAAATAGTTTAGTTAATTCTAAACTTGTTCGCAAATAAAGTTAATCCTTCTAACTAGACTTTTAAAATCAACTAAAAACATGTTCTATATCTATATGATATGCTAACTTAATGATTTAAAACCCGGAAACACGATAAACACCATAAAACTGGATATACGCCATCGTAGTAAAACCGAGGGCTGTTTTGGTTGGGATAATTAAAAGCTAAGAAGAACTTTGATTTAAAAGCTATACTTCTGGAAAAATGATTTTTCTTATGAACAAGAAACTATATCCAAAAATCATGGTTAAACTCAAAGTGAAAGTATGTTTTTCAAAATGGTCATCAAGATGTCGTTCTTTCGATGGAAATGACTACCTCTTTCAAAAACGACTTGTAACTTGTATTTCCGACTACAAACTTATACTTTTTCTATTTAGATTCATAAAGTTAAGTTCAATACTAAACCGTGGCCACTGGAATCACTCAAAACGGATTAGAAACGAACAAATGGCGAGTAAAACAAGATTGATAAAAACTACTCATTTTACCTACGTGAAAGTTAGTAATAAATCTATTACAACCATAACCTAATCAACTTATATTGTATATTATGTAATCTTGAGATACCATAGACACATATACAATATTTCAACCTATCATGTCGACCCATCTATATATATATATTGCGGAACAACCATAGACACTCTATATGTGAATGTTTGAGTTAGCTATACAGGGTTGAGGTTGATTCCAAAATATATATATATAGTTTGAGTTGTGATCAATACTGAGATACGTATACACTGGGTCGTAGGTTACTAACGAGGAAAGCTGACTTAATAAACTTAAAACATCAAAATGTATTAAAAGTATTGTAAATATATTTTGAAAATACTTTGATATATATGTATATATTGTTATAGGTTCGTGAATCAACCAGTGGCCAAGTCTTACTTCCCGACGAAGTAAAAATCTGTGAAAGTGAGTTATAGTCCCACTTTTAAAATCTAATATTTTTGGGATGAGAATACATGCAGGTTTTATAAATGATTTAAAAAATAGACACAAGTACGTGAAACTACATTCTATGGTTGAATTATCGAAATCGAATATGCCCCTTTTTATTAAGTCTGGTAATCTAAGAATTAGGGAACAGACACCCTAATTGACGCGAATCCTAAAGATAGATCTATTGGACCTAACAAACCCCATCCAAAGTACCGGATGCTTTAGTACTTCGAAATTTATATCATATCCGAAGGGTGTCCCGGAATGATGGGGATATTCTTATATATGCATCTTGTTAATGTCGGTTACCAGGTGTTCACCATATGAATGATTTTTATCTCTATGTATGGGATGTGTATTGAAACATGAAATCTTGTGGTCTATTATTACGATTTGATATATATAGGTTAAACCTATAACTCACCAACATTTTTGTTGACGTTTAAAGCATGTTTATTCTCAGGTGAATACTAAGAGCTTCCACTGTTGCATACTAAAATAAGGACAAGATTTGGAGTCCATGTTTGTATGATATTGTGTAAATACTGCATTCAAGAAACTGATTTCGATGTAACATATTTGTATTGTAAACCATTATGTAATGGTCGTGTGTAAACAGGATATTTTAGATTATCATTATTTGATAATCTACGTAAAGCTTTTTAAACCTTTATTTATGAAATAAAGGTTATGGTTTGTTTTAAAAATGAATGCAGTCTTTGAAAAAACGTCTCATATAGAGGTCAAAACCTCGCAACGAAATCAATTAAAATGGAACATTTTTAATCAATAAGAACGGGACATTTCAGCCCCGCGGGTGGCTTTGCCGCGCCGCGGGATATAGCGAAAATTGGTGACAGAATATTTTGAGGTTGTAGACCTTTAGTTCAAGTGGTGGACCCCGCCACGGGTCCACTAGGCGCGATGTGCCTTTGTACAGAAAGTGGTGGTAAGTCCATATTTAAAAAAAAAAATATGTACGTTAACGGTTGGTTATCGGGTTGGGTCGTTACAAGTGGTATCAGAGCATGGTCTAAGTGAAACAACCCAACCCGTATTTAAGTATTTAAACAGGCCCATATATATTTTTTTATACATTAATATCGTTCACATTTACGTCCCAATTCTGTTTCTAAAAACATCTTTAATACAATAGTAAGTTTAATAAACTTTAAAACATTTAATACATAAGTTTAAATATCCAAACGGGCATACACGACCCGACTATTTTAATTTCCAACAAGAACCGAGCATGGTGATTGGGGATACGCTACCCAATCCTAATAAATCCAAAAATATGTCTCCCCAAGCGACCTACTCAAGTCCACTAGTTCCCACGCTTACCCGAGCAACCACCTCTACGCGAATCTATAAAAATGTAAACAACGAGAGGGTAAGCTATAAAAGCTTAGTGAGTATAAACATATTATATACATACATATGCATAAAATGAATACATACAACCGAACACAATAAGTAAACACATACCGCATACCAAGTATAACTAGCAAGCTATACCTAACGTACCACCGAGCCAAATTCCACAAGATTAGCTACAACATATATTAAGTATATATATGCATACACAATAAATAACCAAGAGACCAAGGTTAACCTCTTAACCTTATAACTATGAAGGTTGGCTGAACAACCCGAGCCTTAGTGAATTCGCGCTACCCGAGATTCACTTCCCTTACCGCTTCAACAACCGAGGTTGGCAGACCTACCCGAGCCTTAGTGAATTCGCACTGCCCGAGATTCACCACCTCATCAATAAGATGACCGAACTACCCGAGTCATCATGAATCCGCACTACGCGAGATTCACAACCCCAAGGGTGGTAAGCCGAAACGCATAAGCGTACGATCATGAATGTCATAACCCGTCCAAAATCTTCCGAACGAATACAATAACATATGGTACCATCGCGATGACCGGACCTCTATATGCCTTGAACGACTCCATGTAATGTCTCTAAAATGAGTAAATGCACAGCGGAAGATTTCTTTCATACCTGAGAATAAACATGCTTTCAAGTGTCAACCAAAAGGTTGGTGAGTTCATTAGTTTATAGTAATCATTTTATTTTCATCATTTTAATAGACCACAAGATTTTAGATATTATAAAACGTGCAGAAGTCCCATTCCAACTGCACAAAAAAAAAATATCTTTCATATGAAGAACACCTGGTGAGGATTCAAAATATAATAGTAAACATCTGTGCCGGTCTTTCACCCCACGGCTGAATTCATGTGCCTTCAAAATATAGAACCTCTGTGCCGGTCTTTACACCCCACGGCTGAACACATGTTTATAAAATATAGGACAACCGGTGCCAAAATGTCATGAATAATAAACCATCCACCCGGCTCGGGAGCTCATACGCTTTAACGGAAACCGGGGCTAATGCGTGTCATAATAATCAACCCCAATCCCAGATAATTCTATCATAGAATGCAGTTAACGTACTTGTGTCTATTTCGTAAAACAGTTATAAAAGTTGCGCATGTATTCTCAACCCAAAAATGTAAAGGGTAAAAAGCAAATGAAACTCACCTAATGTATTTTGTAGTAAAAATACATAGAACGACATTGAACAAGTATAGGGTTGGTCTCGGATTCACGAACCTATATCATTTATATATATTAACACATATACTTGTAATCGAACAACTAAATTTACATATTATTAGTAATTAGTAATATAATTGTTAAATTATATATTTTATCAATAAGTAATTTAAATATTTCTATTTTATGTATTTTAATTAAATAATTAGTTTATTATAAAACGTTAATATAGATATGTTATATGTTTTAACTATAATGTTATGTAACTAAAAATCATTTGATAAAATAATATTATTAATAATAAATAAAAGGTTGTATTATTTTATAATAATAATATTAGTAATTATACTTAATAATAATAATAACAAAAAAAATGTTTGAAGGTAATAATAAAAGTAATGTTAATACTAATAATAATAAAAATGATACTTTTAATTTTAATAAAAATATAAGTGTTATAATAATGAAAATTCAAATATTATTTTTAATGATAATACTACTAATTTTAATGATAAGAGTCGTTAGGATAATAATAATAATGATAATATTATTCCTAACAATAATGATAATATTAATAATTAGTAATAATAATAATAATAAATAACAACAATAATAATAATCATAAATAAAAAAATAAGATACTACCTTAAGAGTTTCAAAAGACTTTTACAAAAAGAATGCTTCAAACTGGGATCGAACCCGCAACCTCTCGCTAATTCACCCACACGCACAAACTATTAAACCACTTGTTACTTTTCTGATTTAAGTGCTACATGATTTCTTTTAATCCCGCTATCATCATCAATAAATCGTTCGGCCAAACCAAAAAAAAAACATAATACGGGTCTCGACCCATCAACACGAAATTTATTCAGTCCAAAAAGACACATAAAACGGCAGCCCAATCCAAAAGGTTAACTTGGCCTAAGTTTATCAACATGTCAATGGCCCATCAAACAATATCATAACTCCAAAATATCACAAGTCCAATTATTTTATAAAACTTTATTCGATTTGAAACTAGTTTGCGTGAGAATAACAATCACAGTGGGATTTAGAATCCAATAACCGTCCCCATCGAGACCCCTCACCCATTTTCTTTGGTCACCTTTTCTTCATACACCATAATCATTATTAATTTATCTTTACTATCTTCATTATTCTAGTCACCATCTTATCATCATCGTCCTTCATTGTAACAGCAACAGAAAACTTACTGCAGCAGCGTAACAGTGATGTTGGGTGGCGGTTTTGGTGGTTTCACGGCTGCAAAAAAAATAGGAAAATAATCGTAGCAGCCGCAATGATGGTGGTTTAAGGTGGTGGTTTAATAATCAGTTGAACTAAAAAATCAATAAAGGTTTGTTGGTCTTATTCCTCGAGCAAGAAGGTTGTGATTATGGTAGTCTAGTGATGAATCAAAACAGAAAATGAGCAGATGTTTTGGTGTTCAAATGAAAACATAATCAGTAATGGTTGTTGTAGATGAGTGGCGATGGTATGATTTCGAATAAATAGAAACATATAGCAGATGCTATTGCATCTATGGTGTCAAGGTGATGGTTTCGATTGAAACAGAAACTGCAGCAACAGAAAATAGAAGAGATCCTTCACCTTTGAGCTGGGCTGACCGAAACAGAAGTATAACACAGTAGTAGTAACATGTTGCATAAGAGAGAGAAAGAGAGGGTGGCCGGTAAATGGAGAAGAAATGTGGTTCATGATTGTGAGGTGAAAGATGGTGGCGTATTACGGTGGTGATTGGTATGGGTGTGAAAGTGTTGGTTTAATCACCAAATAAAACACAGAACCCGTTCGAATAGTGGTGATGGTGGCTCGATGGTGAAGTGGTGAAGGTGGTAGCCATCGATTTAAATGGGTGTTGAGTGGTGATGTTTGTAAGGGTAGTGATATGGGTGTTGTAATAGAAGACAATTTGAAGAGTAAGAGTGATTCGAGTGTTGTGCTACAAATGGAGTTGGGTGAGGTAAAAGAAGAAAACAAGTGTTGTTATCATTCTCATGCAATGTATAAATAATTCGTGGTCTTTTAGATGGACAGTAAGGATCCCACTCACATAATAATAGTAATAGTAATTATAATTATAATATAAGTTTGATACTAACACATGTGAAAACAACTAGTAACAAATTAGACAATGAAAGGTGGAAAGAAAGAATCGTACAAGTTATTGAATATATATAATATAAAGGTAATGGGTTATGATAGGTTGAGCAAAAGCACACAAAACAACTGGTAAACATAATATAATATAATTAATACTATAAATATCATAAGTTAGTAAGACGAGAAAGAAAACGTGTAAACATAAATTAATAAAAAAAAAATTAGCTGTCACCTACAGTAATCACTTGTGAATTTCATTTGTTTGAATGCTACCAACAGTTTTTACGGAATGTATATCATGCCCCGTTGTTCACTTAGTGGCGAATAAAAAGTCTTCAAAAAAATCCCAAACTTTCACAGTAATTATCTTTACTTATTTCAGTCATTATGGTATAAAATTTGATTATTAATTATTAAATAAAAATTACATCAACTGTCCCTCTCCATTCTGGGTAAAATATAAAAAGTTTTAAAATTAAATAACTAGATCCTAAATACATTTTTAGTAAGCCTAAAATTTATAGAACTCATTTTTGTATCACCGTTTATTTTAAAATTACATAAGTTTGAATTTAACTAGTTTAATATCAATCGAAACATCAAACGTGTATTATAATCATTTAATATTTATTTTTAATATACTCTATTTATATATAGAGTATATTATTATAATAATTATTATAATATCTTATTTTTATTTTATTAATTTTTAATAACAACAACATTTAATACTTTAAATTATATTTTGAATTATTATTTACATATACATACACACATATCTATTTGCAATTAATTGTTCGTGAATCGCCGAGAGCAATCGAAGGTCAAATGAATCAATGTAAATAGTTCAAAAATTCTCGAGACTCAACTATGCAAACTGTGCTTATCGTGTCGAATTCATATGAAGATTAAGTTTAAATTTGGTCGGAAATTTCCGGGTCGTCACAGTACCTACCCGTTAAAGAAATTTCGTCCCCGAAATTTGATAGAGGTCGTCATGGATAATAATAAGAATGTTTTTATGACAAATATGAGTTGATATATAGAGTTTTATTACCATAGAGTAATATAGATAAAACGATTTGATTACTCGAAGCGTACGAGTGAAACTGTCACATCCGAGTGAAATGAGGAAATAGAGACTCGTTATAACTTTAGACATAGTCATGGTTGAATTCCGGGATTCAAGGGATTTAAAGAAAATCTTCGAAATCTAAAGGATTTGATTCTTCGGCGAGTAAGGATATTAAGGTCTCTATAATTAAATAAAGTGACCTGCCTCGATTACTCTG
The DNA here is from genome assembly GCF_046630445.1 of Rutidosis leptorrhynchoides. NCBI lineage: Eukaryota > Viridiplantae > Streptophyta > Magnoliopsida > Asterales > Asteraceae > Rutidosis > Rutidosis leptorrhynchoides. Next base: position 303,099,800 of record NC_092335.1, on the reverse strand, counting down.
TCTGATATTTCCATTATAAATGAACTTCTTCCGTTCCATTATTTCCTGCCACTCCCATTTTCTATATTTTAATTCATACTTTCGAATCATCAGTCAATATGCTTCATCCTGTTTTAATTCTGGATATATTCCTGACTTTCATATCAGTTATTCTCCTTTTTCATCTACCATAGGAGGAATCTGTTTACTTCTACTTCGCTCTTGGGGTTATTGTGTTTATCATACTCCCGTGTCTTTATATTGCTTTTCGTATTAATGTACACGGTTTGTGATTTCTGTGTTGTTGTCGAGTTTTATATCTTCTCTTATGTTTCGGAGCTCTTTGCCTTTTTATTCTCCTCTCGACTTCTAATAAAATGAGTAACGGTTCAGAATTCGTAAGTATGGAGTTTCGAATGAATTTAATGTTTTAAACAAGGAAGAACGTAATAGCACGATTTGATTTGTCAAAATACCAAAATCACTGAGAATAGAACTATCAAGAATATACTTTCTTGATATGTTTAGAAGTTAAGCAGAATGAGAGAGTTATGTAACATGACACATGATAATGGTATGATCTACTGTGAACCATCATCACGTTTCATTAGAAACTCAGCATGACTTACTGTAATATAATCACGTTGATCAAGTGTCATTATATTATACTAACTCATGCATCAGTTCCCAACATTACTTCAATAATATTCATATTTTAATCTTGAAAGTTTACAGAATATAGAAACTAACAGTTTCTATATGATGTAACACTGATAGCACGAAGAGATTAATGATTTCAAATAAGAATAGTTATAAAAATATCTTCAGAAATATGGAGGATATTTATAATGAAAGATACGATGATATCTTGGAATATCTATGATCGGAGGATGATGAAGAATATCGCCCACAAGGGTTTAGAGTAAGGAGCAAGACATTTGCTAAAGGCTTCAGCAGGCATTGAATCATTTGGATTCTTTGAAGTCAAACTTATTCTTTGTGATTTGTCCACGATTTCCTTCATAGTTTCGCATAATCCGCTTTTTGGTACTAAATTTTCTATTGAATGTTTCCAATATCATGATACAAAGAAAGCACGAAGAGGTATATAATTTCAGACGAGAATATTTATGAAAATATCCTCAGAAATATCGAAGATATTGATGATGATATTTTGGAATTTCTAAGTTCGATGGTTGATGAAGAAAGATTTTGATTTTAACATGACTTCGGAGTAGCATATTCTCTAAAGATTTCATCGGATACAGAATCATCTGGATCCTTTGAATATAGGGTATGGTCCTTGTATTTGTCCTTGGTCTTCTTCACGGTTAGCTCAATCTGTTTTTCAATACCAAATTTTCTATCGAGCGTTCTCAACACTCCATTCTTTATCATCACACTCTTGGCCATTTAGGCCATCTACAATTTTACTGTTTCCTCTACATTTAATTCAGCCATAATTGAATCGTCGGTTATTAATCCGAGGTGGTTTCAGGAGAATGGTGTTCTAGATGATTAAATGCTGATGGTAATATGGTGGAATATAAAAGGTTCCCCGGCAACGATAAAAGAGCACACATATATATCAAGGTTATAATAAGGTTGTTTCAAACAAAAAGTCGAAGTTGGCTTGCTGGAGCTGTGACAAAATTGGCTAATTTGGAAAGAGATTGAAAATTTATTTTCGGTAATAATAACGCTAAAGGAAATTAGCACAGCTACGCGTTAAACGTTTACTCAGTTTCTGAGAGTTTTCAGGTGCATAACTATACGCATAAATCTTTTCTTCCGTAGATGAAATGCGGTTGGTTCATCTTCTCGATTGAGGTATTTTCAAAAATCTTGAAAGGTTTGAACGCAGATTGTAATCGTCAATATATAAATGAGGTTTAAGATGAAATCAAGTGGCAACTTGAAGAATTGTTTAGTTTCGTATGTTATAATCAATATTTTAATTCATTTTAATTGTCCACTGTTGGTAGTCCTCAATTGATTAGTCCACAGTTAGCTACGAACAGTTAGTTAGGATTTTGTTAGCGTGGATTCTTAACAAAATTTCTCATAGTTAATTTGTTTGTTTCTAACAAATTTTATTCCATCAACTGTTTTCTTCATTATGCCACTTGTCAAATCTTGACTTGGATTCTGATCGGTCAAAATCCGAATATGAAATTAAACTTGGATGAAAATAGGTGTTCTTTGATGAACGGATACGTATATGTGTGGATATAAGTAGGATAGGAAATAACTGTTGAATCAGATTTGAAGAATGTACGGTGTAACTCATTAATGTGAAATTTGAAATATTCCTCGAGTATTACCTACCCGTTAAAATATTTTCATCATTAACAGTTTGTACAAAAGAATTTTTAATCACAATCCCTATGGAAATATATATACATATATATTTTCTTCAGATGTAATCATGGATTTAATGAGTCAATATAATATCAGACTCATTTGATTTTTTTGGTTTGAGCTAGAATAAGTAATCTCTAAAACTATTAGGATCCACATATTCTTCGCAGAATATTGATGAAGTTATGGATCAATACTTCATTGTTCATTGTTGTTGGTACTCCTTGGTATCTTTGATATGTATGATGTTGATGTTCGTGGGACAGATTGTGAAATTGAGGCTTGGGATACGAATGTTGTTATTGGTGGTACTGTTGATGTCGGTAATGTTGCTGAAGCTGGTATATTTTGCACCATACCTTTCAAGGCTAAAACTTGGGTGCGAAACTCGTTGACTTATTACTCCGGGATGATTGTCGGTAGGAACGAGCGTGTGAATAAGCTTCAGAATTTGAGATAGTATATAATCGTGGCGAGGTATTCGGGAAATGAGTATGAAAATGGTGTTTCTAATAGGTTCACCGGTAAGTGTTTCAGATTCTTTGCCAATAGGTAAATTTGGTTGGTGGAACGAATCGCCTTCTTCGCGTCTCCGTTGATTAAGTTGACTACGAATTCATCAGATAAATTAGGGATGAATGATTGGTCGATTCATTCTAGTGACGCATGCTTTCGGAGCTCAGGTGGATATTCATGTCGAAATAGCTGTCGGAATAACTATCGGAATAGCTATCGGCATCTGAGGGACTCGAACTGGTTGAGGGATTCATCTCGTACAATCAGATAAAGGATTTTCGATAAGAAATAGATTATAGGATGTAGATTAGTACCCTGCAATACATAATTTACATATACATATATAATACTAAAATCCCATAAGTTACGGAGGAATCTACGGAATACGACAGGCAAAGTTTACAGTAACAGGTACGCTAAGATATGGATTAGCAGATACGCTAAGATATGAATTTATATATACACTGTCAATGCAATAGAGGCAGTAAGACGTGTCTAGACTTTAAGGATGATAAGCAATTAATTTTCGACACTAAATGATAAGCAAAACTTTGGACATGCAGACACGGTCGAAGTCCAGACTCACTAATGCATCCTAACAACTATCAGTTAGACTCACTAATGCAAGACCTGGTTCGCTAAGACCACTGCTCTGATACCACATGTCATAACCCGTCCAAAATCTTCCGAACGAATACAATAACATATGGTACCATCGCGATGACCGAACCTCTATATGCCTTAAACGACTCCATGTAATGTCTCTAAAATGAGTAAATGCACAGCGGAAGATTTCTTTCATACCTGAGAATAAACATGCTTTCAAGTGTCAACCAAAAGGTTGGTGAGTTCATTAGTTTATAGTAATCATTTTATTTTCATCATTTTAATAGACCACAAGATTTTAGATATTATAAAACGTGCAGAAGTCCCATTCCAACTGCACAAAAAAAAAATATCTTTCATATGAAGAACACCTGGTGAGGATTCAAAATATAATAGTAAACATCTGTGCCGGTCTTTCACCCCACGGCTGAATTAATGTGCCTTCAAAATATAGAACCTCTGTGCCGGTCTTTACACCCCACGGCTGAACACATGTTTATAAAATATAGGACAACCGGTGCCAAAATGTCATGAATAATAAACCATCCACCCGGCTCGGGAGCTCATACACTTTAACGGAAACCGGGGCTAATGCGTGTCATAATAATCAACCCCAATCCCAGATAATTCTATCATAGAATGCAGTTAACGTACTTGTGTCTATTTCGTAAAACAGTTATAAAAGTTGCGCATGTATTCTCAACCCAAAAATGTAAAGGGTAAAAAGCAAATGAAACTCACCTAATGTATTTTGTAGTAAAAATACATAGAACGACATTGAACAAGTATAGGGTTGGTCTCGGATTCACGAACCTATATCATTTATATATATTAACACATATACTTGTAATCGAACAACTAAATTTACATATTATTAGTAATTAGTAATATAATTGTTAAATTATATATTTTATCAATAAGTAATTTAAATATTTCTATTTTATGTATTTTAATTAAATAATTAGTTTATTATAAAACGTTAATATAGATATGTTATATGTTTTAACTATAATGTTATGTAACTAAAAATCATTTGATAAAATAATATTATTAATAATAAATAAAAGGTTGTATTATTTTATAATAATAATATTAGTAATTATACTTAATAATAATAATAACAACAAAAATGTTTGAAGGTAATAATAAAAGTAATGTTAATACTAATAATAATAAAAATGATACTTTTAATTTTAATAAAATTATAAGTGTTATAATAATGAAAATTCAAATATTATTTTTAATGATAATACTACTAATTTTAATGATAAGAGTCGTTAGGATAATAATAATAATGATAATATTATTCCTAACAATAATGATAATATTAATAATTAGTAATAATAATAATAATAAATAACAACAATAATAATAATCATAAATAAAAAAATAAGATACTACCTTAAGAGTTTTAAAAGACTTTTACAAAAAGAATGCTTCAAACCGGGATCGAACCCGCAACCTCTCGCTAATTCACCCACACGCACAAACTATTAAACCACTTGTTACTTTTCTGATTTAAGTGCTACATGATTTCTTTTAATCCCGCTATCATCATCAATAAATCGTTCGGCCAAACCAAAAAAAAAAAACATAATACGGGTCTCGGCCCATCAACACGAAATTTATTCAGTCCAAAAAGAAACATAAAACGGCAGCCCAATCCAAAAGGTTAACTTGGCCCAAGTTTATCAACATGTCAATGGCCCAACAAACAATATCATAACTCCAAAATATCACAAGTCCAATTATTTTATAAAACTTTATTCGATTTGAAACTGGTTTACGTGAGAATAACAATAACAGTGGGATTTAGAATCCAATAACCGTCCCCATCGAGACCCCTCACCCATTTTCTTTGGTCACCTTTTCTTCATACACCATAATCATTATTAATTTATCTTTACTATCTTCATTATTCTAGTCACCATCATATCATCATCGTCCTTCATTGTAACAGCAACAGAAAACTTACTGCAGCAGCGTAACAGTGATGTTGGGTGGCGGTTTTGGTGGTTTCACGGCTGCAAAAAAAAAATAGGAAAATAATCGTAGCAGCCGCAATGATGGTGGTTTAAAGTGGTGGTTTCATAATCAGTTGAACTAAAAAATCAATCAAGGTTTGTTGGTCTTATTCCTCGAGCAAGAAGGTTGTGATTATGGTAGTCTAGTGATGAATCAAAACAGAAAATGAGCAGATGTTTTGGTGTTCAAATGAAAACATAATCAGTAATGGTTGTTGTAGATGAGTGGCGATGGTATGATTTTGAATAAACAGAAATATATAGAAGATGCTATTGCATCTATGGTGTCAAGGTGATGGTTTCGATTGAAACAGAAACTGCAGCAACAGAAAATAGAAGAGATCCTTCACCTTTGAGCTGGGCTGACCGAAACAGAAGTATAACACAGTAGTAGTAACATGTTGCATAAGAGAGAGAAAGAGAGGGTGGCAGGTAAATGGAGAAGAAAGGTGGTTCATGATTGTGAGGTGAAAGATGGTGGCGTATTACGGTGGTGATTGGTATGGGTGTGAAAGTGTTGGTTTAATCACTAAATAAAACACAGAACCCGTTCGAATAGTGGTGGTGGTGGCTCGATGGTGAAGTGGTGAAGGTGGTAGCCATCGATTTAAATGGGTGTTGAGTGGTGATGTTTGTAAGGGTAGTGATATGGGTGTTGTAATAGAAGACGATTTGAAGAGTAAGAGTGATTCGAGTGTTGTGCTACAAATGGAGTTGGGTGAGGTAAAAGAAGAAAACAAGTGTTGTTATCATTCTCATGCAATGTATAAATATTTCGTGTTCTTTTAGATGGACAGTAAGGATCCCACTCACATAATAATAGTAATAGTAATTATAATTATAATATAAGTTTGATACTAACACATGTGAAAACAACTAGTAACAAATTAGACAATGAAAGGTGGAAAGAAAGAATCGTACAAGTTATTGAATATATATAATATAAAGGTAATGGGTTATGATAGGTTGATCAAAAGCACACAAAACAACTGGTAAACATAATATAATATAATTAATACTATAAATATCATAAGTTAGTAAGACGAGAAAGAAAACGTGTAAACATAAATTAATAAAAAAAAATTAGCTGTCACCTACAGTAATCACTTGTGAATTTCATTTGTTTGAATGCTACCGACAGTTTTCACGGACTGTATATCATGCCCCGTTGTTCACTCAGTGGCGAATAAAAAGTCTTCAAAAAAATCCCAAACTTTCACAGTAATTATCTTTACTTATTTCAGTCATTATGGTATAAAATTTGATTATTAATTATTAAATAAAAATTACATCAACTGTCCCTCTCCATTCTGGGTAAAATATAAAAAGTGTTAAAATTAAATAACTAGATCCTAAATACATTTTTAGTAAGCCTAAAATTTATAGAACTCATTTTCGTATCACCGTTTATTTTAAAATTACATAAGTTTGAATTTAACTAGTTTAATATCAATCGAAACATCAAACGTGTATTATAATCATTTAATATTTATTTTTAATATACTCTATTTATATATAGAGTATATTATTATAATAATTATTATAATATCTTATTTTTATTTTATTAATTTTTAATAACAACAACATTTAATACTTTAAATTATATTTTGAATTATTATTTACATATACATACACACATATCTATTTGCAATTAATTGTTCGTGAATCGCCGAGAGCAATCGAAGGTCAAATGAATCAATGTAAATAGTTCAAAAATTCTCGAGACTCAACTATGCAAACTGTGCTAATCGTGTCGAATTCATATGAAGATTAAGTTTAAATTTGGTCGGAAATTTCCGAGTCATCACAGTACCTACCCGTTAAAGAAATTTCGTCCCCGAAATTTGATAGAGGTCGTCATGGATAATAATAAGAATGATTTTATGACAAATATGAGTTGATATATAGAGTTTTATTACCATAGAGTAATATAGATAAAACGATTTGATTACTCGAAGCGTACGAGTGAAACTGTCACATCCGAGTGAAACGAGGAAATAGAGACTCGTTATAACTTTAGACATAGTCATGGTTGAATTCCGGGATTCAAGGGATTTAAAGAAAATCTTCGAAATCTAAAGGATTTGATTCTTCGGCGAGTAAGGATATTAAGGTCTCTATAATTAAATAAAGTGACCTGCCTCGATTACTCTGTCTGATATTTCCATTATAAATGAACTTCTTCCGTTCCATTATTTCCTGCCACTCCCATTTTCTATATTTTAGTCATACTTTCGAATCATCAGTCAATATGCTTCATCCTGTTTTAATTCTGGATATATTCCTGACTTTCATATCAGTTATTCTCCTTTTTCATCTACCATCGGAGGAATCTGTTTACTTCTACTTCGCTCTTGGGGTTATTGTGTTTATCATACTCCCGTGTCTTTATATTGCTTTTCGTATTAATGTACATGGTTTGTGATTTATGTGTTGTTGTCGAGTTTTATATCTTCTCTTATGTTTCGGAGCTCTTTGCCTTTTTATTCTCCTCTCGACTTCTAATAAAACGAGTAACGGTTCAGAATTCGTAAGTATGGAGTTTCGAATGAATTTAATGTTTTAAACAAGGAAGAACGTAATAGCACGATTTGATTTGTCAAAATACCAAAATCACTGAGAATAGAACTATCAAGAATATATTTTCTTGATATGTTTAGAAGTTAAGCAGAATGAGGGAGTTATGTAACATGACACATGATAATGGTATGATCTACTGTGAACCATCATCACGTTTCATTAGAAACTCAGCATGACTTACTGTAATATAATCACGTTGATCAAGTGTCATTATATTATACTAACTCATGCATCAGTTCCCAATATTACTTCAATAATATTCATATTTTAATCTCGAAAGTTTACAGAATATAGAAACTAACAGTTTCTATATGATGTAACACTGATAGCACGAAGAGATTAATGATTTCAAATAAGAATAGTTATAAAAATATCTTCAGAAATTTGGAGGATATTTATAATGAAAGATACGATGATATCTTGGAATATCTATGATCGGAGGATGATGAAGAATATCGCCCACAAGGGTTTAGAGTAAGGATCAAGACATTTGCTAAAGGCTTCAGCAGGCATTGAATCATTTGGATTCTTTGAAGTCAAACTTATTCTTTGTGATTTGTCCACGGTTTCCTTCATAGTTTCGCATAATCCGCTTTTCGGTACTAAATTTTCTATTGAATGTTTCCAATATCATGATACACAGAAAGCACGAAGAGGTATATAATTTCAGACGAGAATATTTATGAAAATATCCTCAGAAATATCGAAGATATTGATGATGATATTTTGGAATTTCTAAGTTCGATGGTTGATGAATAAAGATTTTTCGTAAGATTTTAACATGACTTCGGAGTAGTATATTCTCTAAAGATTTCATCGGATACAGAATCATCTGGATCCTTTGAATATAGGGTATGGTCCTTGTATTTGTCCTTGGTCTTCTTCACGGTTAGCTCAATCCGTTTTTCAATACCAAATTTTCTATCGAGCGTTCCCAACACTCCATTATTTATCATCACACTCTTGGCCATTTAGGCCATCTACAATTTTACTGTTTCCTCTGCATTTAATTCAGCCATAATTGAATCGTCGGTTATCAATCCAAGGTGGTTTCAGGAGAATGGTGTTCTAGATGATTAAATGCTGATGGTAATATGGTGGAATATAAAAGGTTCCCCGGTAACGATAAAAGAGCACACATATATATCAAGGTTATCATAAGGTTGTTTCAAACGAAAAGTCGAAGTTGGCTTGCTGGAGTTGTGACAAAATTGGCTAATTTGGAAAGAGATTGAAAATTTATTTTTGGTAATAATAACGCTAAAGGAAATTAGCACAGCTACGCGTTAAACGTTTACTCAGTTTCCGAGAGTTTTCAGGTGCATAACTATACGCATAAATCTTTTCTTCCGTAGATGAAATGCGGTTGGTTCATCTTCTCGATTGACGTATTTTCAAAAATCATGAAAGGTTTGAACGCAGATTGTAATCGTCAATATATAAATGAGGTTTAAGATTAAATCAAGTGGCAACTTGAAGAATTGTTTAGTTTTGTATGTTATAATCAATATTTTTATTCATTTTAATTGTCCACTGTTGGTAGTCCTCAATTGATTAGTCCACAGTTAGCTACGAACAGTTAGTTAGGATTTTGTTAGCGTGGATTCTTAATAAAATTTCTCATAGTTAATTTGTTTGTTTCTAACAAATTTTATTCCATCAACTGTTTTCTTCATTATGCCACTTGTCAAATCTTGACTTGGATTCTGATCGGTCAAAATCCGAATATGAAATTGAACTTGGATGAAAATATTTGTTCTTTGATGAACGGATACGTATATGTGTGGATATAAGTAGGATAGGAAATAACTGTTGAATCAGATTTGAAGAATGTACGGTCTAACTCATTAATGTGAAATTTGAAATATTCCTCGGGTATTACCTACCCGTTAAAATATTTTCATCATTAACAGTTTGTACGAAAGAATTTTTAATCACAATCCCTATGAAAATATATATACATATATATTTTCTTCAGATGTAATCATGGATTTAATGAGTTAATATAATATCAGACTCATTTGATTTTTTTTGGTTTGAGCTAGAATAAGTAATCTCTAAAACTATTAGGATTCACATATTCTTCGCAGAATATTGATGAAGTAATGGATCAATACTTCATTGTTCATTGTTGTTGGTACTCCTTGGTATCTATGATACGTATGATGTTGATGTTCGTGGGACAGATTGTGAAATTGAGGCTTGGGATACGAATGTTGTTGTTGGTGGTACTGTTGATGTCGGTAATGTTGCTGAAGCTGGTATATTTTGCACCATACCTTTCAAGGCTACAACTCGGGTGCGAAACTCGTTGACTTATTACCCCGGGATGATTGTCGGTAGGAACAAGCGTGTGAATAAGCTTCAGAATTTGAGATAGTATAAAATCGTGGCGGGGTATTCGGGAAATGAGTATGAAAATGGTGTTTCTAATAGGTTCACCGGTAAGTGTTTCAGATTCTTTGCCAAGAGGTAAATTTGGTTGGTGGAACGAATCGCCTTCTTCGCGTCTCCGTTGATTAAGTTGGCTATGAATTCATCAGATAAATTAGGGATGAATGATTGGTCGATTCATTCTAGTGACGCATGCTTTCGGAGCTCAGGTGGATATTCATGTCGAAATAGCTGTCGGAATAACTATCGGAATAGCTATCGGCATCTGAGGGACTCGAACTGGTTGAGGGATTCATCTCGTACAATCAGATAAAGGATTTTCGATAAGAAATAGATTATAGGATGTAGATTAGTACCCTGTAATACATAATTTACATATACATATATAATACTAAAATCCCATAAGTTACGGAGGAATCTACGGAATACGACAGGCAAAGTTTACAGTAACAGGTACGCTAAGATATGGATTAGCAGATATGCTAAGATATGAATATATATATACACTGTCAATGCAATAGAGGCAGTAAGACGTGTCTAGACTTTAAGGATGATAAGCAATTAATTTTCGACACTAAATGATAAGCAAAACTTTGGACATGCAGACACGGTCGAAGTCCAGACTCACTAATGCATCCTAACAACTATCAGTTAGACTCACTAATGCAAGACCTGGTTCGCTAAGACCACTGCTCTGATACCACATGTCATAACCCGTCCAAAATCTTCCGAACGAATACAATAACATATGGTACCATCGCGATGACCGGACCTCTATATGCCTTGAACGACTCCATGTAATAACTCTAAAATGAGTAAATGCACAGCGGAAGATTTCTTTCATACCTGAGAATAAACATGCTTTCAAGTGTCAACCAAAAGGTTGGTGAGTTCATTAGTTTATAGTAATCATTTTATTTTCATCATTTTAATAGACCACAAGATTTTAGATATTATAAAACGTGCAGAAGTCCCATTCCAACTGCACAAAAAAAAATATCTTTCATATGAAGAACACCTGGTGAGGATTCAAAATATAATAGTAACCATCTGTGCCGGTATTTCACCCCACGGCTGAATTCATGTGCCTTCAAAATATAGAACCTCTGTGCCGGTCTTTACACCCCACGGCTGAACACATGTTTATAAAATATAGGACAACCGGTGCCAAAATGTCATGAATAATAAACCGTCCACCCGGCTCGGGAGCTCATACGCTCTAACGGAAACTGGGGCTAATGCGTGTCATAATAATCAACCCTAATCCCAGATAATTCTATCATAGGATGCAGTTAAGGTACTTGTGTCTATTTCGTAAAACAGTTATAAAAGTTGCGCATGTATTCTCAGCCCAAAAATGTAAAGGGTAAAAAGCAAATGAAACTCACCTAATGTATTTTGTAGTAAAAATACATAGAACGACATTGAACAAGTATAGGGTTGGTCTCGGATTCACGAACCTATATCATTTATATATATTAACACATATACTTGTAATTGAACAACTAAATTTACATATTATTAGTAATTAGTAATATAATTGTTAAATTATATATTTTATCAATAAGTAATTTAAATATTTCTATTTTATGTATTTTAATTAAATAATTAGTTTATTATAAAATGTTAATATAGATATGATATATGTTTTAACTATAATGTTATGTAACTAAAAATCATTTGATAAAATAATATTATTAATAATAAATAAAAGGTTGTATTATTTTATAATAATAATATTAGTAATTATACTTAATAATAATAATAACAACAAAAATGTTTAAAGGTAATAATAAAAGTAATGTTAATACTAATAATAATAAAAATGATACTTTTAATTTTAATAAGAATATAAGTTTAATAATAATGAAAATTCAAATATTATTTTTAATGATAATACTACTAATTTTAATGATAAGAGTCATTAGGATAATAATAATAAAGATAATATTATTCCTAACAATAATGATAATATTAATAATTAGTAATAATAATAATAATAATAATAATAATAATAAATAACAACAATAATAATAATCATAAATAAAAAAATAAGATACTACCTTAAGAGTTTTAAAAGACTTTTACAAAAAGAATGCTTCAAACCGGGATCGAACCCGCAACCTCTCGCTAATTCACCCACACGCACAAACTATTAAACCACTTGTTACTTTTCTGATTTAAGTGCTACATGATTTCTTTTAATCCCGCTATCATCATCAATAAATCGTTCGGCCAAACCAAAAAAAAAACATAATACGGGTCTCGGCCCATCAACACGAAATTTATTCAGTCCAAAAAGAAACATAAAATGGCAGCCCAATCCAAAAGGTTAACTTGGCCCAAGTTTATCAACATGTCAATGGCCCAGCAAACAATATCATAACTCCAAAATATCACAAGTCCAATTATTTTATAAAACTTTATTCGATTTGAAACTGGTTTGCGTGAGAATAACAATAACAGTGGGATTTAGAATCCAATAACCGTCCCCATCGAGACCCCTCACCCATTTTCTTTGGTCACCTTTTCTTCATACACCATAATCATTATTAATTTATCTTTACTATCTTCATTATTCTAGTCACCATCATATCATCATCGTCCTTCATTGTAACAGCAACAGAAAACTTACTGCAGCAGCGTAACAGTGATGTTGGGTGGCGATTTTGGTGGTTTCACGGCTGCAAAAAAACAATAGGAAAATAAACGTAGCAGCCGCAATGATGGTGGTTTAAGGTGGTGGTTTAATAATCAGTTTAACTAAAAAATCAATAAAGGTTTGTTGGTCTTATTCCTCGAGCAAGAAGGTTGTGATTATGGTAGTCTAGTGATGAATCAAAACAGAAAATGAGCAGATGTTTTGGTGTTCAAATGAAAACATAATCAGTAATGGTTGTTGTAGATGAGTGGCGATGGTATGATTTCGAATAAACAAAAACATATAGCAGATGCTATTGCATCTATGGTGTCAAGGTGATGGTTTCGATTGAAACAGAAACTGCAGCAACAGAAAATAGAAGAGATCCTTCACCTTTGAGCTGGGCTGACCGAAACAGAAGTATAACACAGTAGTAGTAACATGTTGCATAAGAGAGAGAAAGAGAGGGTGGCAGGTAAATGGAGAAGAAAGGTGGTTCATGATTGTGAGGTGAAAGATGGTGGCGTATTACGGTGGTGATTGGTATGGGTGTGAAAGTGTTGGTTTAATCACCAAATAAAACACAGAACCCGTTCGAATAGTGGTGGTGGTGGCTCGATGGTGAAGTGGTGAAGGTGGTAGCCATCGATTTAAATGGGTGTTGAGTGGTGATGTTTTTAAGGGTAGTGATATGGGTGTTGTAATAGAAGACAATTTGAAGAGTAAGAGTGATTCGAGTGTTGTGCTACAAATGGAGTTGGGTGAGGTAAAAGAAGAAAACAAGTGTTGTTATCATTCTCATGCAATGTATAAATAATTCGTGTTCTTTTAGATGGACAGTAAGGATCCCACTCACATAATAATAGTAATAGTAATTATAATTATAATATAAGTTTGATACTAACACATGTGAAAACAACTAGTAACAAATTAGACAATGAAAGGTGGAAAGAAAGAATTGTACAAGTTATTGAATATATATAATATAAAGGTAATGGGTTATGATAGGTTGAGCAAAAGCACACAAAACAACTGGTAAACATAATATAATATAATTAATACTATAAATATCATAAGTTAGTAAGACGAGAAAGAAAACGTGTAAACATAAATTAATAAAAAAAAATTAGCTGTCACCTACAGTAATCACTTGTGAATTTCATTTGTTTGAATGCTACCGATAGTTTTCACGGACTGTATATCATGCCCCGTTGTTCACTCAGTGGCGAATAAAAAGCCTTCAAAAAAATCCCAAACTTTCACAGTAATTATCTTTACTTATTTCAGTCATTATGGTATAAAATTTGATTATTAATTATTAAATAAAAATTACATCAACTGTCCCTCTCCATTCTGGGTAAAATATAAAAAGTGTTAAAATTAAATAACTAGATCCTAAATACATTTTTAGTAAGCCTAAAATTTATAGAACTCATTTTCGTATCACCGTTTATTTTAAAATTACATAAGTTTGAATTTAACTAGTTTAATATCAATCAAAACATCAAACGTTTATTATAATCATTTAATATTTATTTTTAATATACTCTATTTATATATAGAGTATATTATTATAATAATTATTATAATATCTTATTTTTATTTTATTAATTTTTAATAACAACAACATTTAATACTTTAAATTATATTTTGAATTATTATTTACATATACATACACACATATCTATTTGCAATTAATTGTTCGTGAATCGCCGAGAGCAATCGAAGGTCAAATGAATCAATGTAAATAGTTCAAAAATTCTCGAGACTCAACTATGCAAACTGTGCTTATCGTGTCGAATTCATATGAAGATTAAGTTTAAATTTGGTCGGAAATTTCCGGGTCGTCACAATGAACCCGATCAACTCCCGGAGATCATTATCCCGATAATATGTAGAGTGAATCCGAGTACGGACCACTCTACCAACCCGCACCCATCCTATGCATACATACGCATATAATATATTTACACTCACCTTGAAGTCTTGATGGATGCCAAACCAAAATCCGTAATCACCAAATGAAACGTACCTATTCCATTAATCATATAACAAACAACACAATTAGGGTGGATTACAAACCAACCCATTTCGACAACTAGTGCAATTTCGACCCAATTGCACTTCCAAGCTCAAACCGCGCCCAAACTAACCAATAATCACAAACACAAGTGAGAATGGTCC
Source organism: Rutidosis leptorrhynchoides (assembly GCF_046630445.1). Classification (NCBI taxonomy): domain Eukaryota; kingdom Viridiplantae; phylum Streptophyta; class Magnoliopsida; order Asterales; family Asteraceae; genus Rutidosis; species Rutidosis leptorrhynchoides. Next base: position 303,084,515 of record NC_092335.1, on the reverse strand, counting down.
TAATTTGTCAATCAAAGCCAAACATAAGTGTTAAACACCAATCTTGCCCATTTTGACACCAAAACCCTAATTTTGACCCATTTCAAAATTAGTCAACCCAAATAAACCCAAAGTGGTTCCAACACTTCTATAATCACTAACACTAGTGATTATACACCACTTACAAGCCTCAAACATGGTTAAATCATCAACCAACCCAAAACCCGCCAAGTATAAAAAATAATAAGTTTCCATAAACCCTCTTCATCATCTAAATGGGTTTTTCAACTAACTAGCTTAAAACCCTAACATTGAATCTCAAATCAAACAATGAAACTCGGAGTTAGAACTTACCAATACCGCCAAAATGATGCCGTTGATGAGTGGAACAACTTTAATACTTGAGGTTTGACCCGAAACTCCCTTCTTCTTCTCCAAATGGAGCTCTCTCTCTCTAAACTCTCTCCTCTTTCTCTCTAGGGTTTGAAGGTGAGAGTGTTGGTGTGTGAAAATGGGGATAAGATAAGACTTGAATCAGCCTTGTGGCTCTAAAACTGGCCATAGGTGAAATTACTAAAACACCCCCAAAAGATTCCATTAAAATGGGTTAAAATGTCACTACAGCGACTATTGTCGCGTTTCACGACACCGTGTCGCATTTCGCGACACCAGGACGTGATACCCATTTTCCAAACGCGATAAAAGAACAGAAGTCAGGTTTATGAGGTCGTCGTATTTTGACCGCCTCTGTCGCGATCCGCGACTCGCTGGGACGCGATGAACTCTAATGAAACGCGACACGTTACTTGGTCAAACCCAATTTACTTTTAAAAACATCATAAGTTGAACTCGGTCAAGCAATTACGTCCGAATGATCAAATACCTAATCTTGGACTTCGTATGATGCCCCGAGCGTCATGTTTTGAAAAATGGGGTGTTACAACTCTCCCCCACTTAAATTCGATCACGTCCTCGTGATCCTCATCACTTAACCAATCTGAACCCACATGCTGAAATGTCCCGTTCTTATTGATTAAAAACGTTCCATATTAATTGATTTCGTTGCGAGGTTTTGACCTCTATATGAGACGTTTTTCAAAGACTGCATTCATTTTTAAAACAAACCATAACCTTTATTTCATAAATAAAGGTTTAAAAAGCTTTACGTAGATTATCAAATAATGATAATCTAAAATATCCTGTTTACCCAAGACCATTACATAATGGTTTACAATACAAATATGTTACATCGAAATCAGTTTCTTGAATGCAGTTTTTACACAATATCATACAAACATGGACTCCAAATCTTGTCCTTATTTTAGTATGCAACAGCGGAAGCTCTTAGTATTCACCTGAGAATAAACATGCTTTAAACGTCAACAAAAATGTTGGTGAGTTATAGGTTTAACCTATATATATCAAATCGTAACAATAGACCACAAGATTTCATATTTCAATACACATCCCATATATAGAGATAAAAATCATTCATATGGTGAACACCTGGTAACCGACATTAACAAGATGCATATATAAGAATATCCCCATCATTCCGGGACACCCTTCGGATATGATATAAATTTCGAAGTACTAAAGCATCCGTTACTTTGGATGGGGTTTGTTAGGCCCAATAGATCTATCTTTAGGATTCGCGTCAATTAGGGTGTCTGTTCCCTAATTCTTAGATTACCAGACTTAATAAAAAGGGGCATATTCGATTTTGATAATTCAACCATAGAATGTAGTTTCACGTACTTGTGTCTATTTTGTAAATCATTTATAAAACCTGCATGTATTCTCATTCCAAAAATATTAGATTTTAAAAGTGGGACTATAACTCACTTTCACAGATTTTTACTTCGTTGGGAAGTAAGACTTGGCCACTGGTTGATTCACGAACCTATAACAATATATACATATATATCAAAGTATGTTCAAAATATATTTACAACACTTTTAATATATTTTGATGTTTTAAGTTTATTAAGTCAGCTGTCCTCGTTAGTAACCTACAACTAGTTGTCCACAGTTAGATGTACAGAAATAAATCGATAAATATTATCTTGAATCAATCCACGACCCAGTGTATACGTATTTCAGTATTGATCACAACTCAAACTATATATATTTTGGAATCAACCTCAACCCTGTATAGCTAACTCCAACATTCACATATAGAGTGTCTATGGTTGTTCCGAAATATATATAGATGTGTCGACATGATAGGTCGAAACATTGTAAACGTGTCTATGGTATCTCAAGATTACATAATATACAATACAAGTTGATTAAGTTATGGTTGGAATAGATTTGTTACCAATTTTCACGTAGCTAAAATGAGAAAAATTATCCAATCTTGTTTTACCCATAACTTCTTCATTTTAAATCCGTTTTGAGTGAATCAAATTGCTATGGTTTCATATTGAACTCTATTTTATGAATCTAAACAGAAAAAGTATAGGTTTATAGTCAGAAAAAAAATTTACAAGTCGTTTTTGTAAAGGTAGTCATTTCAGTCGAAAGAACGACGTCTAGATGACCATTTTAGAAAACATACTTCCACTTTGAGTTTAACCATAATTTTTGGATATAGTTTCATGTTTATAATAAAAATCATTTTCCCAGAATAACAACTTTTAAATCAAAGTTTATCATAGTTTTTAATTAACTAACCCAAAACAGCTCGCGGTGTTACTACGACGGCGTAAATCCAGTTTTACGGTGTTTTTCGTGTTTCCAGGTTTTAAATCATTAAGTTAGCATATCATATAGATATAGAACATGTGTTTAGTTGATTTTAAAAGTCAAGTTATAAGGATTAACTTTTATTTGCGAACAAGTTTAGAATTAACTAAACTATGTTCTAGTGATTACAAGTTTAAACCTTCGAATAAGATAGCTTTATATGTATGAATCGAATGATGTTATGAACATCATTACTACCTCAAGTTTCTTGGATAAACTTACTGGAAATGGGAAAAATAGATCTAGCTTCAAAGGATCCTTGGATGGCATGAAAGTTCTTGAAGAAGAATCATGACACGAAAACAATTTCAAGTAAGATTTCCACTCGAAATAAGATTGTTATAGTTATAGAAATTGAATTAAAGTTTGAATATGATTATTACCTTGTATTAGAAAGATAACCTACTGTAAGTAACAAAGGTTTCTTGATCTTGGATGATTACTTGGAATGGATTTAGAAAACTTGGAAGTAAACTTGCAATCTTGGAAGTATTCTTGATTTTATGAAACTAGAACTTTTGGAATTTATGAAGAACACTTAGAACTTGAATATAGAACTTGAGAGAGATCAATTAGATGAAAAAAATTGAAGAATGAAAGTGTTTGTAGGTGTTTTTGGTAGTTGGTGTATGGATTTGATATAAAGGATATGTAATTTTGTTTTCATGTAAATAAGTCATGAATGATTACTCATATTTTTGTAATTTTATGAGTTATTTCATGCTAGTTGCCAAATGATGGTTCCCACATGTGTTAGGTGACTCACATGGGCTACTAAAAGCTGATCATTGGAGTGTATATACCAATAGTACATACATCTAAAAGCTGTGTATTGTACGAGTACAAATACAGGTGCATACGAGTAGAATTGTTGATGAAACTGAACGAGGATGTAATTGTAAGAATTTTTGTTAAGTAGAAGTATTTTGATAAGTGTCTTGAAGTCTTTCAAAAGTGTATGAATACATATTAAAACACTACATGTATATACATTTTAACTGAGTCGTTATGTCATCGTTAGTCGTTACATGTAAATGTTGTTTTGATACCTTTAGGTTAACGATCTTGTTGAATGTTGTTAACCCGTTGTTTATTATAACAAATGATATGTTAAATTGTTATATTATCATGATATTATGATATATAATATATCTTAGTATGATGTATATACAGTTAAATGTCGTTACAACGATAATCGTTACATAAATGTCTCGTTTCGAAATCATTAAGTTAGTAGTCTTATTTTTACATATGTATTTCATTGTTAATACACTTAATAATATATTTACTTATCATTTAACATAATTAACCAAGTGTATCAATATCTTAATATGATTCATATGTACCTAGTAAGACGTTGTTATAACGATAATCGTTATATATATCGTTTTCGAGTTTCTTAAATTAATAGTCACATTTTTATGTATATAACTCATTGTTAAAATACCTAATGAGATACATACTTATAATAAAATCAGGTTAACTATATATATATAACCATATATATGTCATCGTATAGTTTTTACAAGTTTTAACGTTCGTGAATCACCGGTCAACTTGGGTGGTCAATTGTCTATATGAAACCTATTTCAATTAATCAAGTCTTAACAAGTTTGATTGCTTAACATGTTGAAAACACTTAATCATGTAAATAACAATTTCATTTAATATATATATAAATATGGAAAAGTTCGGGTCACTACAGTACCTACCCGTTAAATAAATTTCATCCCGAAATTTTAAGCAGTTGGAGGTGTTGACGTATATTCTGGAAATAAATGCGGGTATTTCTTCTTCATCTGATCTTCACGCTCCCAGGTGAACTCGGGTCCTCTACGAGCATTCCATCAAACCTTAACAATCGGTATCTTGTTTTGTTTAAGTCTCTTAACCTCACGATCCATTATTTCGACGGGTTCTTCAATGAATTGAAGTTTTTCATCGATTTGGATTTCGTCCAACGGAATAGTGAGATCTTCTTTAGCAAAACATTTCTTCAAATTCGAGACGTGGAAAGTGTTATGTACAGCCGCGAGTTGTTGAGGTAGCTCCAGTTGGTAAGCTACTGGTCTGACACGATCTATAATCTTGAATGGTCTAATGTACCTTGGATTTAGTTTCCCCCGTTTACCAAATTGAACAACGCCTTTCCAAGGTGAAACCTTAAGCATGACCATTTCTCTAATTTCAAACTCTATATCTTTTCTTTTACTGTCCGCGTAGCTCTTTTGTCGACTCTGGGCGGTTTTCAATCTTTGTTGAATTTGGATGATTTTCTCGGTAGTTTCTTGTATTATCTCCGGACCCGTAATCTGTCTATCCCCCACTTCACTCCAACAAATCGGAGACCTGCACTTTCTACCATAAAGTGCTTCAAACGGCGCCATCTCAATGCTTGAATGGTAGCTGTTGTTGTAGGAAAATTCTGTTAATGGTAGATGTCGATCCCAACTGTTTCCGAAATCAATAACACAAGCTCGTAGCATGTCTTCAAGCGTTTGTATCGTCCTTTCGTTCTGCCCATCAGTTTATGGATGATAGGCAGTACTCATGTCTAGACGATTTCCCAATGCTTGCTGTAATGTCTGCCAGAATCTTGAAATAAATCTGCCATCCCTATCAGAGATAATAGAGATTGGTATTCCATGTCTGGAGACGACTTCCTTCAAATACAGTAGTGCTAACTTCTCCATCTTGTCATCTTCTCTTATTGGCAGGAAGTGTGCTGACTTGGTAAGACGATCAACTCTTACCCAAATAGTATCATAACCACTTGCAGTCCTTGGCAATTTAGTAATGAAATCCATGGTAATGTTTTCCCATTTCCATTCCGGGATTTCAGGTTGTTGTAGTAGACCTGATGGTTTCTGATGTTCAGCTTTGACCTTAAAACACGTCAAACATTCTCCTACATATTTAGCAATATCGGACTTCATTCCTGGCCACCAAAAATGTTTCTTAAGATCCTTGTACATCTTCCCCGTTCCAGGATGTATTGAGTATCTGGTTTTATGAGCTTCTCTAAGTACCATTTCTCTCATATCTCCAAATTTTGGTCCCCAAATTCTTTCAGCCCTATACCGGGTTCCGTCTTCCCGAATATTAAGATGCTTCTCCGATCCTTTGGGTATTTCATCCTTTAAATTTCCCTCTTTTAAAACTCCTTGTTGCGCCTCCTTTATTTGAGTAGTAAGGTTATTGTGAATCATTATATTCATAGATTTTACTCGAATGGGTTCTCTATCCTTTCTGCTCAAGGCGTCGGCTACCACATTTGCCTTCCCCGGGTGGTAACGAATCTCAAAGTCATAATCATTCAACAATTCAATCCACCTACGCTGCCTCATATTCAGTTGTTTCTGATTAAATATGTGTTGAAGACTTTTGTGGTCGGTATATATAATACTTTTGACCCCATATAGGTAGTGTCTCCAAGTCTTTAATGCAAAAACAACCTCGCCTAATTCCAAATCATGCGTCGTATAATTTTGCTCGTGAATCTTCAATTGTCTTGACGCATAAGCAATCACCTTCGTCCGTTGCATTAATACACAACCGAGACCTTGCTTTGATACGTCACAATAAATCACAAAATCATCATTCCCTTCGGGCAATGACAATATAGGTACCGTAGTTAGCTTTTTCTTCAATAATTGAAACGCCTTCTCTTGTTCATCCTTCCATTCAAATTTATTCCCTTTATGCATTAATGCAGTCAAGGGTTTTGCTATTTTGGAGAAATCTTGGATGAATCTTCTGTAGTAACCAGCCAATCCTAAAAATTGACGTATATGCTTCAGAGTTTTTGGGGTTTCCCACTTTTTAACGGTTTCGATCTTTGCCGGGTCCACCTGGATACCTTCTTTATTTACTATGTGACCGAGGAATTGAACTTCTTCCAACCAAATTGCACACTTTGAAAACTTAGCGTACAGTTTTTCTTTCCTCAATACTTCTAGAACTTTTCTCAAATGTTCTTCATGCTCTTGATCATTATTTGAGTAAATAAGTATGTCATCGATGAAAACAATGACAAAATTGTCAAGATATGGCCCACACACTCGGTTCATAAGGTCCATGAACACAGCTGGTGCGTTAGTCAATCCAAACAGCATAACCATAAACTCGTAATGACCATAACGCGTCCTAAAAGCAGTTTTTGGAATATCATCCTCCTTTACTCGCATTTGATGATATCCCGAACGTAAATCGATCTTCGAATAAACTGACGAGCCTTGTAATTGATCAAATAAGTCATCAATTCTCGGCAGTGGATAACGGTTTTTGATGGTAAGTTTGTTCAACTCTCTGTAGTCAATACATAACCTAAATGTACCATCCTTCTTCTTGACAAACAAAACAGGAGCTCCCCATGGTGATGTGCTTGGTCGAATGAAACTACGTTCTAATAGTTCTTGCAGTTGGCTTTGCAGTTCTTTCATCTCGCTGGGTGTGAGTCTATAAGGAGCACGAGCTATTGGTGCAGCTCCTGGTACAAGATCTATTTGAAATTCAACAGATCGATGTGGAGGTTGTCCCGGTAATTCTTTCAGAAATACATCGGGAAATTCTTTTACGACGGGAACATCATTGATACTCTTTTCTTCAGTTTGTACTTTCTCGACGTGTGCTAGAATAGCATAGCAACCTTTTCTTATTAGTTTTTATGCCTTCAAATTACTAATAAGATGTAGCTTCGTGTTGCCCTTTTCTCCGTACACCATTAAGGGTTTTCCTTTTTCTCGTATAATGCGAATTGCATTTTTGTAACAAACGATCTCTGCTTTCACTTCTTTCAACCAGTCCATATCGATTATCACATCAAAACTCCCTAACTCTACTGGTATCAAGTCAATCTTAAATGTTTCGCTAACCAGTTTAATTTCTCGATTCCGACATATATTATCTGCTGAAATTAATTTACCATTTGCTAATTCGAGTAAAAATTTACTATCCAACGGCGTCAATGGACAACTTAATTTAGCACAAAAATCTCTACTCATATAGCTTCTATCCGCACCCGAATCAAATAAAACGTAAGCAGATTTATTGTCAATAAGAAACGTACCCGTAACAAGCTCCGGGTCTTCCTGTGCCTATGCCGCATTAATATTGAAAACTCTTCCGCGGCCTTGTCCATTCGTGTTCTCCTGGTTCGGGCAATTTCTAATAATGTGGCCCGGTTTTCCACATTTATAACAAACTACATTGGCAAAACTTGCTGCGACACCACTTGCTCCGCCATTACTCGTTCCGACACCATTTTTTCCTTTCGTTCTGTTAACCCCTGGTCCGTAGACCTCACACTTCGCCGTGCTATGACCATTTCTTTTACACTTGTTGCAAAATTTGGTGCAGAATCCCGAGTGATGCTTTTCACACCTTTGGCATAGCTGCTTCTGATTGTTGTTGTTGTTGCGATTGTTATTATTGTTAGGACGATTGTTGTAGTTGCTGTTGTTGTTGTTGTTATTGTTGTTGTTGTTGTTGTGGTTGTTGTTGTTGTTGTTGGGCCGTTTGTTGTAGTTGCGATTGATGTTGCGATTGTTGGGATAATTGTTGCGATTATTATTGTAATTGCTGTTGTTGTTGTATTGGTGATTCTTATCACCGTTTTCCTCCCACTTTCTTTTGACTTGCTTCACATTGGCCTCTTCAGCCGTCTGTTCTTTAATTCTTTCCTCAATCTGGTTCACTAGTTTGTGAGCCATTCTACATGCCTGTTGTATGGAGACGGGCTCTTGTGAACTTATATCTTCTTGGATTCTTTCTGGTAATCCTTTCACAAACGCGTCGATCTTCTCTTCCTCATCTTCGAACACTCCCGGACACAATAGGCACAATTCTGTGAATCGTCTTTCGTACGTGGTAATATCAAATCCTTGGGTTCGTAACCCTCTAAGTTCTGTCTTGAGCTTATTGACCTCGGTTCTGGGACGGTACTTCTCGTTCATCAAGTGCTTGAATACTGACCACGGTAGTGCGTAAGCATCATCTTGTCCCACTTGCTCTAGATAGGTATTCCACCATGTTAACGCAGAACCTGTGAAGGTATGTGTAGCGTACTTCACTTTGTCCTCTTCAGTACACTTACTTATGGCAAACACCGATTCGACCTTCTCGGTCCACCGTTTCAATCCGATTGGTCCTTCGGTTCCATCAAATTCCAAAGGTTTGCAGGCAGTGAATTCTTTGTAGGTGCATCCTACACGATTTCCTGTACTGCTAGATCCAAGGTTATTGTTGGTATGTAGCGCAGCCTGTACTGCGGCTATGTTTGAAGCTAGAAAAGTACGGAATTCCTCTTCATTCATATTCACGGTGTGTCGAGTAGTCGGTGCCATTTCCTTCAAAATAGTCAAATGGAACAAGTTAATCATACAGAATATTAAGAGTAGTTAATAGTATTTCGTAGCATAATATGAACTCATTTATAAAAGCTTTTTCTTCATATTAGCGTTTTATAAGTTTAAATTCGGGTAGTACCTACCCGTTAAGTTCATACTTAGTAGCTAATATACAATTCAACTACTACAATTCTATATCAAAAACTGATTATAATAATATTTCGCGTTCAAACTTTTATACAATATTTTACAAACTTACAATACCGCTTATTTTACATAAAGCATGAAATATAGCACACAATAACTTTGATACAAGATAGTTGTGAAGATAATTCTAGCTAGTACACAAGTCGTTCAGCAAAGGCAATAAAGACACGTAATTCATACGTCCAGAAACAAGTCATGCATTCTGGTTTTACTAGGACTACTTCCCATCCTTGGTCTTGTGGAACATAACCGTTATGGCCGTTGATAAGACAGCGTGTTGTAACGTAGTCAAAGGGACGAGGGTTACGTAATGACCAACAGTCTCGTAATAACCTAAAAACCTCATTTCTTACCCCAATTATCGACTCCGTCACTTGTGGGAACGTTTTGTTTAATAGCTGTAGCCCGATGTACTTTTTCTCACTTTGGTGAGAAGCGAACATTACTAACCCGTAAGCATAGCATGCTTCTTTATGTTTCATGTTAGCCGCTTTTTCTAAATCATGAAGTCCTATATTCGGATATATTGAGTCAAAATAATTTCTTAACCCGTTGCGTAAAATAGCATTTAGGTTCCCCGCAATATATGCGTCAAAGTAAACACATCGTAACTTATGGGTTTCCCAATGTGATATCCCCCATCTTTCAAACGAAAGTCTCTTATAAACCAAGACATTCTTGGAACGTTCTTCGAATGTCTTACAAACTGATCTCGCCTTAAATAGTTGTGCCGAGGAATTCTGACCGACTCTAGACAAGATTTCATCAATCATGTCTCCGGGTAGGTCTCTTAAAATATTGAGTTGTCTATCCATTTTGTGTTTTTAAACTGTAAAATATACAAGAGTTAGATTCATAAAAAAAATACTTATTAATACAAGCAATTTTTACATATATCATAAAGCATAAGCACACTATATTACATATATTACACCACACGAATACAACTATCTTATTCCGACTCGCTCGTTTCTTCTTCTTCGGTTTTGGTTCGTTTTGCCAAGTTTCTCGGGATATATGATGTTCCCCTAATACTAGCTGTCGTTTTCCACAACGGTTTAGAAAAACCTGGTGGTTTAGAGGTTCCCGGGTCATTGTTACAACTTAAGGACTTCGGGGGTTGGCGATACATATAAAGTTCATCGGAGTTGGAATTAGATTTCTATATTTTTATGCCCTTTCCCTTATTATTTTCTTTTGTTTTTTTAAATTCAGTTGGGGTAATTTCTATAACATCATCGGAATTCTCGTCGGAATCCGATTCATCGGAGAATTGGTAATCCTCCCAATATTTCGCTTCCTTGGCGGAAACACCATTGATCATAATTAACCTTGGTCGGTTGGTTGAGGATTTTCTTTTACTTAACCATTTTATTATTTCCCCCACCGGTTCTATTTCCTCCTCCGGTTCCTCCTCTTTCGGTTCTGATTCTTCTTCCGGTTCTGATTCTTCTTCCGGTTCCTCTTCGGGAACTTGTGAATCAGTCCAATATATATTCGACTCTTCGTTATTATTAGGTGAGTCAATGGGATTTGTGCTAGAGGTAGACATCTATCACACAATATCAAACATGTTAAGAGATTAATATATCACATAATATATACATGTTAATAATATATAGTTTCCAACAAAAATGTTAAGCAATCATTTTTAAAGAAAACACGGTCGAAGTCCAGACTCACTAATGCATCCTAACAAACTCGATAAGACACACTAATGCAAATTTTATGGTTCTCTAAGACCAACGCTCGGATACCAACTGAAATGTCCCGTTCTTATTGATTAAAAATGTTCCATATTAATTGATTTCGTTGCGAGGTTTTGACCTCTATATGAGACGTTTTTCAAAGACTGCATTCATTTTTAAAACAAACCATAACCTTTATTCCATAAATAAAGGTTTAAAAAGCTTTACGTAGATTATCAAATAATGATAATCTAAAATATCCTGTCTACACACGACCATTACATAATGGTTTACAATACAAATATGTTACATCGAAATCAGTTTCTTGAATGCAGTTTTTACACAATATCATACAAACATGGACTCCAAATCTTGTCCTTATTTTAGTATGCAACAGCGGAAGCTCTTAGTATTCACCTGAGAATAAACATGCTTTAAACGTCAACAAAAATGTTGGTGAGTTATAGGTTTAACCTATATATATCAAATCGTAACAATAGACCACAAGATTTCATATTTCAATACACATCCCATACATAAAGATAAAAATCATTCATATGGTGAACACCTGGTAACCAACATTAACAAGATGCATATATAAGAATATCCCCATCATTCCGGGACACCCTTCGGATATGATATAAATTTCGAAGTACTAAAGCATCCGTTACTTTGGATGGGGTTTGTTAGGCCCAATAGATCTATCTTTAGGATTCGCGTCAATTAGGGTGTCTGTTCCCTAATTCTTAGATTACCAGACTTAATAAAAAGGGGCATATTCGATTTCGATAATTCAACCATAGAATGTAGTTTCACGTACTTGTGTCTATTTTGTAAATCATTTATAAAACCTGCATGTATTCTCATCCCAAAAATATTAGATTTTAAAAGTGGGACTATAACTCATTTTCACAGATTTTTACTTCGTCGGGAAGTAAGACTTGGCCACTGGTTGATTCACGAACCTATAACAATATATACATATATATCAAAGTATGTTCAAAATATATTTACAACACTTTTAATATATTTTGATGTTTTAAGTTTATTAAGTCAGCTGTCCTCGTTAGTAACCTACAACTAGTTGTCCACAGTTAGATGTCCAGAAATAAATCGATAAATATTATCTTGAATCAATCCACGACCCAGTGTATACGTATCTCAGTATTGATCACAACTCAAACTATATATATTTTGGAATCAACCTCAACCCTGTATAGCTAACTCCAACATTCACATATAGAGTGTCTATGGTTGTTCCGAAATATATATAGATGTGTCAACATGATAGGTCGAAACATTGTATACGTGTCTATGGTATCTCAAAATTACATAATATAAAATACAAGTTGATTAAGTTATGGTTGGAATAGATTTGTTACCAATTTTCACGTAGCTAAAATGAGAAAAATTATCCAATCTTGTTTTACCCATAACTTCTTCATTTTAAATCCGTTTTGAGTGAATCAAATTGATATGGTTTCATATTGAACTCTATTTTATGAATCTAAACATAAAAAGTATAGGTTTATAGTCGTAAAAATAAGTTACAAGTTGTTTTTGTAAAGGTAGTCATTTCAGTCTAAAGAACGACGTCTAGATGACCATTTTAGAAAACATACTTCCACTTTGAGTTTAACCATAATTTTTGGATATAGTTTCATGTTCATAATAAAAATAATTTTCCCAGAATAACAACTTTTAAATCAAAGTTTATCATATTTTTTAATTAACTAACCCAAAACAGCCCGCGGTGTTACTACGACGGCGTAAATCCGATTTTACGGTGTTTTTCGTGTTTCCAGGTTTTAAATCATTAAGTTAGCATATCATATAGATATAGAACATGTGTTTAGTTGATTTTAAAAGTCAAGTTAGAAGGATTAACTTTTATTTGCGAACAAGTTTAGAATTAACTAAACTATGTTCTAGTGATTACAAGTTTAAACCTTCGAATAAGATAGCTTTATATGTATGAATCGAATGATGTTATGAACATCATTACTACCTCAAGTTCCTTGGATAAACCTACTGGAAATGAGAAAAATAGATCTAGCTTCAAAAGATCCTTGGATGGCTTGAAAGTTCTTGAAGCAGAATCATGACATGAAAACAATTTCAAGTAAGATTTCCACTCGAAATAAGATTGTTATAGTTATAGAAATTGAATTAAAGTTTGAATATGATTATTACCTTGTATTAGAAAGATAACCTATTGTAAGTAACAAAGGTTTCTTGGTCTTGGATGATTACTTGGAATGGATTTAGAAAACTTGGAAGTAAACTTGCAATCTTGGAAGTATTCTTGATTTTATGAAACTAGAACTTTTGAAATTTATGAAGAACACTTAGAACTTGAAGATAGAACTTGAGAGAGATCAATTAGAAGAAGAAAATTGAAGAATTAAAGTGTTTGTAGGTGTTTTTGGTCGTTGTTGTGTGGATTAGATATAAAGGATATGTAATTTTGTTTTCATGTAAATAAGTCATGAATGATTACTCATATTTTTGTAATTTTATGAGATATTTCATGCTAGTTGCCAAATGATGGTTCCCACATGTGTTAGGTGACTCACATAGGATTCTAAAAGCTGATCATTGGAGTGTATATACCAATAGTACATACATCTAAAAGCTGTGTATTGTACGAGTACGAATACTGGTGCATACGAGTAGAATTGTTGATGAAACTGAACGAGGATGTAATTGTAAGCATTTTTGTTAAGTAGAAGTATTTTGATAAGTGTCTTGAAGTCTTTCAAAAGTGTATGAATACATATTAAAACACTACATGTATATACATTTTAACTGAGTCGTTAAGTCATCGTTAGTCGTTACATGTAAATGTTGTTTTGATACCTTTAGGTTAACGATCTTGTTGAATGTTGTTAACCCATTGTTTATTATAACAAATGAGATGTTAAATTGTTATATTATCATGATATTATGATATATAATATATCTTAGTATGATGTATATACAGTTAAATGTCGTTACAACGATAATCGTTACATATATGTCTCGTTTCGAAATCATTAAGTTAGTAGTCTTATTTTTACATATGTATTTCATTGTTAATACACTTAATAATATATTTACTTATAATTTAACATAATTAACCAAGTGTATCAATATCTGAATATGATTCATATGTACCTAGTAAGACGTTGTTATAACGATAATCCTTATATATATCGTTTTCGAGTTTCTTAAATTAATAGTCTCATTTTTATGTATATAACTCATTGTTAAAATACCTAATGCGATACATACTTATAATAAAATCATGTTAACTATATATATAACCATATATATGTCATCGTATAGTTTTTACAAGTTTTAACGTTCGTGAATCACCGGTCAACTTGGGTGGTCAATTGTCTATATGAAACCTATTTCAATTAATCAAGTCTTAACAAATTTGATTGCTTAACATGTTGAAAACACTTAATCATGTAAATAACAATTTCATTTAATATATATATAAACATGGAAAAGTTCGGGTCACTACACACGCTATGGTTCTCAATCAAACGTTTCAATCCGACTTCCATCACATTACTCATTTACCCGAAGATTAATCCATTAACCAATTACACACATACACGCATTCCGAGACATGCAATGCATACAACGTCCGAAGTCTATAACGATCACTTAGAATACGCAGAATCACCATGTATTCTTCTAACTCCTCTAGGCAATTCTTCTCAAAGAGTTACCTTTAACAACTAAATCGTCATCCGTGATTATCGGATCCGCAAATTCGAGCACTAACACTTGCTCAATTCCTCACGTCAGAAAACTCAACCAATCTCGTACCGAGGTATCAACTCCTTAGCGTACCCTTACCAAGTACAATGCTAACAACAACCAAGTCTCGACCTAAGGTCAACAAACCAACTATGAAGACCGTACAACACGAATCCTTACGGATACACTTACCAATCAACATCCCTCGTAGTGCGCAACACAACCAATACGCAACTATCGTAAAATCGTAAGCAACGACTAAAAACCGCTAGCATTCGAAACGACTATGGCAACGCTAAACCCAAGGTGTACAAAATCGACTATTGTCACACCAGTAACAACATGTGAGCAAAACACGACTATCGCATCACTAATCACACCAAAGATGGTCGAAACAACCCGAGCATAAACATATATGGAGGACGTTTGAAACAACTCGAACGTTAATGAATTCGCAACAACCCGAAATTCACCAACCCAATCCATATTCCTACAACGAAATGACCGCACAACCCGAGTCATTGTGAATACACGCAAACCGATATTCACTACCTCCACCACATAGTATAACCGAGGATGGCTGTGCAAACCGAGCCTTAGTGAATCCGAACAACCCAACATTCACTACCTCAAACTATGAGTCCAACCAAAAGGGACAATCGTACTACCCGAAATATTGTGAATATGAACAACCCGATATTTACGTCCCAAAAACTCAACACATGAATGGTACTCCCATTCCGACAACATTATACCATGCAGATATAACACTACTCCCAAGGTGAAGTTAGCGGACCGAGTCAATGGCCATAACCCACCAATCACATACACTCTTTTGGCATCAAACATCGAGTAGTGCAACATTGCGCACTGCTACACTATAGTGAATCCTAACGGAAATTCACTAACCATCCACCCCGAACATTAAGTAAATAAACATACATAGAAACATTCCACTCACTTGGAATCTTTGCACATGCATTATACGTACGTGAGCACATCACCATTACAATCAAGCAAGAAACCACCTATATCGTACATATACAAAAACAATAATTCTCTAAAAGAGAATCCGACACGCACCTCCCTTAACCGAGGGGTATCACCTTGCTCGTCAAACACGTCCATTATCTCTCAATGAGATTAACCTCATTACGACCTCGAGTAGCAACTCACATCCAAAACAATAGATACAATTTAACCGAAATTGTACTCCACCACAAATCAACCAATCTAGGTCCCGACACTAACTTCGGATCTACCATGAGCATTTTCCGAAATCTCACACTAAAACCTCCTCGTACGGGAGTGTAACTCCCCCACTTGGAACTACGTTCCATAACTGCATCACCGTGGTAACATCATCCGCGATACTTACCACTCTCCGATATACGTGATCAATCTCCACATCGGTCGTAACACTCGAAATCTTAAGAATTCATTTCGCACACTAGAAATTGATGCTCCCCGTCACCCGTTGGCATTATTTAAGCAAATCATAAAGCCAACACAATCACGCCCCTTGTACAACCATACAATGCTACCTAAAGGTAGACTTTTCTAACAATTGGGTTCACACGACCCATCACCACACCTTGCTCCAACCTTGAGCATACGAAAGATTTTAACTTATCCTAAATCACTTCGAACGACGAGTACACTACAATTTACACAACCCTTACTCTTGCAATAATCCACTTGCTATAGCTTGTCAAATTTCCACCTAGTCACTCATGTACCTAAGGGTTTCGCTCCGGAACCCTAAGTACAATGTAACCGCAACACCATCGGAGTCGAATACCACAATAGTATGTATGAAAGAGGCACCTAACATCGCGTCACGTAGACTCCATTACCAACATACATCGAGACCCAAAACACTCGATCTCAAGGGTTTTACCCACCCGACGAACCTCATGGTTCATCAACCTCGACAAGAAAGCGAACACGCGCTATCATCCGAACACCAAAGCCCAAACCCATGGCTTGGTAGAAACATTTCCCAACACTAAGGAATGCTTGGTTGTACCAAGTCTTACGCCCTTCGCCCATCAATCAAAACGTCACCATAGGGTACTTCCATTAGGAACTTCACCCATAACAATAATACGCACAACACAATGCATTCAACAAATCCGTACACATCGGCACATAATAAACATTCAAAGGACATATTTATTAAAATGAAACGTACCTTAACCTCCCCTTACGGCATTTGCCGCCGCCAACTCGGGACAATCCGGCTTGCGATGTCCCTCTTTATGACAATAGTAGCACATTCCGTCATCACCTCTCGATATTGTGCACTCCCATAACTTTTGGCCCCTAACACCACAATTGAAACATCTAGGTGCACGAGAATCTATCGTGCCTTTCCCCACATTACCCATACTCGAACTTGCACCCTTAGTTTTCTTACTTGGAGCACCATACGAATCAACCCTTCTCTTACTTGAAGGTTCACTAACCCTCGATCGCTAATATGATTCGAAACCCCTAGCCATGGCAAATAACTCCGCAAACGAGTTCACTTGACCAATGCTAATTTTGTTCTGCAAATCATCATTCAAAGTTCGATAAAAATCTTCCATCAACATACGATCATTCCCAATATACTCTGGGCAAAAATGAGCTTTCGCCATAAAGGTTGTCTTGAGAGTATTCAATTCCATAAATCCTTGTTGCAAATTTCGCAACTCATTACGCAAATCTAACAAATCAGCTCGAGTCTGGAACTCCTCAAAGAATTCCTTCTTAAAATCGTCCCACGATAACTACATAAATGCCTCACCAGCAACAATATCAATCTTACCATCCAACCAATCCATTGCCCTACCCCGTAACAAGCTAGTAGCGAGTCTCGTCCTCTTCTCGGGAGGGCATTCAATAGTGAGAAAACACC
This sequence comes from Rutidosis leptorrhynchoides, assembly GCF_046630445.1. Taxonomy (NCBI): domain Eukaryota; kingdom Viridiplantae; phylum Streptophyta; class Magnoliopsida; order Asterales; family Asteraceae; genus Rutidosis; species Rutidosis leptorrhynchoides. The sequence continues at coordinate 303,066,891 of NC_092335.1, read as the reverse complement.
CTTCGACATCCGAGATCCATGTTGTGCTTATCAAAGGATCCAGTTTCCCGTCATACATCGGAGGTTTAGTCCTCATGAAGCTCTTATGACAACGCTCCATTTCACCACTACTTTGAAATTCGGAATACATCCTATCCATTTCTTCTCGAAACGCACCCATTTGCTCTGCAACGGCAGCCGCAACTCTAGCATTAAACTCATCGTCATCGCTTCGATTCACCCTTGAAGTCTCGTTTCTCGTATTCATTCTACATAAAGAAACGATTAAACAACGAACGCGTAAAATCACATACGCAACCTCACCCCATCTCGCTCAGCGATCGTCTTACATCACTTGTTAGTCACGGTTTGTACCTGTATTAATGATAGCTAGTCATTAATACGTGAACACATCGCATCCACTCGTTAGTACCACGACCATCTTACTCGATGATATTCGCAAAGGCAAACTTAAACACTAACACAACACAATAATATATTAATAATATCCGCATATTAATATAAACATTAGTCCACCTTCAAACTTATGCACCAACTACGACCCGTTCTGACCTGTAACCCTACTATTCCTGCAAACAAATAATCACACACACAAAAGTCTAAGTCTAGATACCTATCTCAAGTTGCCTAAATCCCTTAGACCATGCTCTGATACCACTTGAAACAACCCAACCCGTATTTAAGTATTTAAACAGGCATATATATATATATATATATATATATATATATATATATATATATATATATATATATATATATATATATATATATATATATATATTAATATCGTTAACATTTACGTCCCAATTTTGTTTCTAAAACAACTTTAATACAATAGTAAGTTTAATAAACTTTAAAACATTTAATACATAAGTTTAAATATCCAAACGGGCATACACGACCCGACTATTTTAATTTCCAACAAAAACCGAGCATGGTGTTTGGGGATACGCTACCCAATCCTAATAAATCCAAAAACACATCTTCCCAAGTGACTTACTCAAGTCCACTATTTCCCACGCTTACCCGAGCCACCACCTCCACGCGAATCTATAAAAATGTAAACAACGAGAGGGTAAGCTATGAAAGCTTAGTGAGTATAAACATATTATATACATACATATGCATAAAATGAATACGTACAACCGAACACAATAAGTAAACATATACTGCATACCAAGTATAACTAGCAAGCTATACCTAACGTACCACCGAGCCAAATTCTGCAAGATTAGCTACAACATATATTAAGTATATATATACGCATACACAATAAATAACCAAGACACCAAGGTTAACCTCTTAACCTTATAACTATGAAGGTTGGCCGAACAACCCGAGCCTAAGTGAATTCACACTACCAAAGATTCACTTCCCTTACCGCTTCAACAATCGAGGTTGGCCGAACTACCCGAGCCTTAGTGAATTCGCACTACCCGAGATTCACCTCCTCATCAATAAGATGACCGAACTACCCGAGTCATTATGAATCAGCACTACCCGAGATTCACTACCCCAAGGGTGGTAAGACGAAACGCATATGCATACGATCATGAACCCGATCAACTCCCGGAGATCATTATCCCAAACATATGTAGAGTGAATTCGAGTACAGACCACTCTACCAACCCGCACCCATCCTATGCATACATACGCATATAATATATTTACACTCACCTTGAAGTCTTGATGGATGCCAAACCAAAATCCGCAATCGCCAAATGAAACATACCTATTCCATTAATCATATAACAAACAACACAATTAGGGTGGATTACAAACCAACCCATTTCGACAAATAGTGCAATTTCGACCCAATTGCACTTTCAAGCTCAAACCGCGCCCAAACTATCCAATAATCACTAACACAAGTGAGAATGGTCCTAATTTTCTAATCAAACCCAAACATAAGTGTTAAACACCAATCTTGCCCATTTTGACACCTAAACCTTAATTTTGACCCATTTCAAAATTAGTCAACCCAAATACACCCAAAGTGGTTCTGACACTTCTATAATCACTAACACTAGTGATTATACACCACTTACAAGCCTCAAACATGGTTAAATCATCAACCAACCCAAAACCCGGCAAGTATCAAAAATAACAAGTTTCCATAAACCCTCTTCATCATCTAAATGGGGTTTTCAACTAACTAGCTTAAAACCCTAACATTGAATCTCAAATCGAACAATGAAACTCAGAGTTAGAACTTACCAATACCGCCAAAATGATGCCGTTGACGAGTGGAACAAATTTAATACTTGAGGTTTGACCCGAAACACCCTTCTTCTTCTCCAAATGAAACTCTCTCTCCTCTCTCTCTAGGGTTTGAAGGTGAGAGTGTTGGTGTGTGAAAATGGGGATAAGATAAGCCTTGAATTAGCCTTATGGCTCTAAAACCGGCCATAGGTGAAATTACTAAAACACCCCCAAAAGATTCTATTAAAATGGGTTAAAATGTCACTACAGCGACTATTGTCGCTTTTCGCGACACCATGTCGCGTTTCGTGACACCAGGACACGATACCCATTTTCCAAACGCAATAAAAGAACAGAAGTCAGGTTTCTAGGTCGTCGCGTTTTGACCACCTCTGTTGCGATTCGCGACTCACTAAGACGCGATGAACTCTGGTGAAACGTGACACGTTACCTGGTCAAACCCAATTCACTTTTAAAAACATCATAAGTCGAACTCGATCAAGCAATTACGTCCGAATAATCAAATACCTATTCTTGGACTCCGTATGACGCCCCGAGCATCATGTTTTGAAAAACAGGGTGTTATGCGAGACTTGTAGGATTTCAGGTCGGTACGGGTTTTAGTTAGTGCCTTAGAGAATAGGTTAACTAGCTATGTGTTGAGTATGTTGTTACTAACCATGTTGTTTTGTGTTGAACATCTAATGAGATGGTTGTTGTATTTATAAGCTCGGCATAGCGCGTGAGCGTAATAGTGATTCGTGACCATTATTACGGTTGCAAACCAAGTCAAGCGAGTGATGTACAACAAGTATTGAGCTAGATGGGGTGTACGGATAGTGATCTAAATAAGTGTAAATATAGATCGTGGCGATGTATGTGATTTAATTGTGTTGCTTTCCTAATCGAGTCCATTCCTTAGAATGAAGACGGAAGATGGATATGGAATGAACGGGTCTACTCATGAGGGGAAGGATGAGTTAACGTTAAAGATTGAGGCCGCGTTCGAACGCTATGTCTCAGTTTTTATCGACTAGGTTAAACAAGCATTCCAAGAATGGATCGAAGGACGAGTAACCGAAGTGATCGAAGCCCAAGTGGCTAAAGTCGTAAAAGAAGAGTTTGAAAAGAGGTTTCCCAAACCTCAAGGTAACGGTGATGAAGAAGTAATTATGGGGTTTAAATTTTATGCTCCAAAAATTGTTGATTACCCTTTGGGTAAGAGAAAGCTCGAATCGAGAGGTGGCCCTAGTATGAAGACATTGAATGCGTCCCAAACTGTCGAGGGAAGTAAGATAGTGTCGGTCACTAGTGCATCTAAATGTTACAAATGTGGACAAAGGGGACATAAGTCTCGTGAATGTCCATCGGGTAAGACCTTGTGTTTTTATTTTCGGAATGAAGGGCACCAAAAGTCAGAGTGTCCCGAGTTAGTTGGTAGATAGACAAAAAAGTTAAGAGGTTTCGTGCCTACGTGTTTTAAGTGTGGTGAACAAGGTCATTTGGCACGGGATTGTACGGGTGTACCTTTAAGCACGATCAAGTGCTTTATTTACCGGAAGGAGGGACACAGAAAGTCGGAGTGTTCCGAATTTTTTGACGATCATGTTAAGAGGGTAGAGCACCACTATTTGATGAATAGTGAAGCGCAGAAGTCCAACGATGTTGCTTCAGGTACTTTCGTTTTCGATAACAAATATGCCTTATGATTATTTATTGTGTGTCGATGGATTCGGGTATGTATTGGAGACTTAAATCTCGTTTCAAGATCTAATTAGTCTCGAGTAAGCATGTATGTCAATATTACCCTTAAGTGTACATGGTTAGTGAGTTCGGTGACGATTCGATTTTTTGGTGGTTTCGATGACGGTGCATCGGGGTGGTGTTTGAGGCATTGACTCGTGAGAGTATGACCCGGGGGCAAATGCATTGTGTTAATACGTAGTGTTGTTAGGGGTAGCATTCCTAATGGAATTACCCTATGATGACGGTTGTATCGATGGACGAAGGGCGTAAGACTTGGTGTTTCCAAGCGTTCCTTTATGTCGAATGAAGGATTTTACCAAGCCATGTGAATGGGCTTTGGTGTGTGGTTGATTGCGCGTGTTTGCTTTTGTAATGTAATTTGACGAACCGTAAGGTTCGATGGGTGGTTATTACTTGAGGTCATTTAGTTTTGTGACGGGTGACAACGGATGAATGAAACCCTAGAGATCAAGTCCTTGATCTTGGTGGTTATTGGTAGTGGAGTCTATATGACGCGGAGTCAGTGCCTCTTTCATACCTGTTAGCGTAATGATCGACTCCGGTGATGGTGTGGTTGCATTGTGCTCAGGGTACCGTTGAGAAACCCTTAGGTACATGAGTGACTTTGCAGGAGTTTACAAGCGTTAGCAATATGGCGTTAGCCAGAATGAAGCTTGTGTATATTGTAATAAACTCTTCGTATGTAGTGGTGGAGGACAATGTGAAGTCTTTCGTGTGCTCAAGAGTTGGAACATGGCGTAATGGCATGTGTATCATGAGGTACAAGACGAGTGAATCTCGTCTTTCTTTATTGAGTTGGTTATACAATGTTACCTTGAGGCAGGAACGGAATTGATGGTTGATTAAGTCAAGAAGTTTTAGTAGTGCTTTCGCGGGATGTTATTATCTTGGCGATGTGTTTATGGAATAAAGTTCTAAGTGGGATAGTTTGCACTCCCTCACAAAGAGGTTATGGTGTAAATTTCGGACGATGCTTACGATAGTTCTGAAGTTAGTGTTAGACCTAAGTTGGTCGATTTTTGGAAAAGTACAACTTGGGTTAAATTGTATCTATTTGGTTTGGATTTAAATTACTACCCGAGGTAGTAATGTGGTTAAACTCGTTAAGAGATAGATGGGCGGTTTCGTTGAGCAAGGTAAGGTCCCGTGTTTTAGGGATAGGTGTGTTGAATTCTCTTTTAAGAGAATTTTTATGTTGTGCCTATGTGTGATATAGGTGATTTCTTGCTCGGTTGTGATGATGGTGGTTGTGCTCGTGGTTGAGTTATGTTCGAGGTGGGTTTAAAGTTCGAGTTGACGATACCACATCGCGTTTGGCACTAGATGAGGGTTTAAAGTTTGAGTTGACATGTGATATGGGTTTTAAGTTCGTCGTTGACGATACCATATCACCATGTTATTTAGTAAGTGCACGTGTTCTGGGACTCACGAATGGGTGAACCAAGCATTTCGTGGGATTCATTTTTCGTTGGCCTCCAACGTGTCGAATGTTGACCAATTTATTGGTGTATCGTTATTTTAACATCGTACATGGTAAGGGTACGCTAAAGGGGTTGCTAGCTCGGTATGGGAATTGGAATGCTAGTTTGTATATGTCGTTTTGTTTGAGGCATTAGTTTATTGACTTATTACTCGGGTTTGTAGTTTCAGGTAAATCGCGGATGATGATTTAAATCGGAAAAGTGACTTTTTGAGTAAAGTCACCTAAAGGAGTTGTGTGAAATCTTTGAATTGATGGAAATTGATGTGGATATCGAGTTTGGGAGTATGTCGGAGGACCATAGGGCGTGGGTCCATGTAATCGGGTCATTTGAATATGTTTTGAGAAGTATTTCGGGATTTGGTAATTGTTAAAGATTGTAAATCAGGACTTGTGTAATAAATTGGAAAACAGAATCAGACCCCAGCTTGGGCCGCACCGCGGGTAGCTTTTCCGCTTCGAGGGATATAATGGAAATCGGTGACAGAATATTTTGAGGTTGCAGACCTTCAGTTCCAGCGATGGACCGCGCCGCGGGTCCATTAGGCGCGACGCTCCTTTGTACAAAAAGTAGTGGTCAGTCCATGTTTTAAAAAGAAAAAAATTGTGTACGTTAACGGTTGGTTATCGGGTTGGGTCATTACACAAACTTAACCGATTATGAAGAAAGTGCGAAAGGCAGTTACTCTCCCACAATTTCGAAAACCGGAGAAGTTTTTCGTTATAAACATAAAAACGAAACGAAGCTAAACCCTAATGAGTCTCATCAAGAATTAATTCTTGATCCTTGTAGTCCAAGAAGCCTGATAACTTCATCCGACTTAGAGATTTCATTGCTTTTGGATAAGTTTGACTCAAATGAACCAAGATTCAACCCTCTTCACGATCCAAAAGGGAGGTTCAGTCTTAATGAACTCCTCATTATGGAAGATGAAATACAGGGAGAATACCCAACTATTTTCAAATATCCAGACTTGTTTGAATATGTTCCAAAAGAGAAATGACACATTGATAGCTCAGATCCTCCGTTTACTAAAAATCTGTTAAATCCTAGCAGAAGGTTAGACGTCTATAGAGAATTCGTTAGGCACTTCTATTCCTCGGATTTCCTGTTTTCAAAATTTCAAATAAATCTATTAAAAGAGCTGTGTAGTCAAGTTCGTTTTCTTCACAAACTGTTAAAGGAATGTGGGGATGATATTTTTGTCAAGTATTGGGATGCAGAAATCGACCTAAAATTTGATTTAGAGTTATTCGTCAGTTTTCTACCTCATATCGATGATAAGGAGTTTTTTCAAATTCATATCAACCGTTATGTCGCCGCAATGATTTCTGAATTAAAATTTTGGATTGAAAGCAAAAAACCTAACCCTATTTCAAAATATGGAAATCGAGATTTCTTCTACTTTGATCCAACCTCATTTCTCATCAAACGATTAATCATAGTTTTTCCGGATTCAACCGAGGAAAAAATACATCAAAATTTCTTCGTAAAAAGAAAAGAAATATATTCTGAACTCGTTCAGATCCTCACTATGTCAAAATTTCCATTTATAACTCCACAAAGAAAGGTTGTTCAAGAAATATCTGAAAACTTTAAATTTACTATCGTTAATCCTGACTGCGCGGAAGATCTTTTATTTCAAGACACAGTGTCAAAACTTCTTTTCGAACTTAATTACCGAGATACTGGACCAAGGGATGAAATTTCAAACATTAAGAAAGTTAGAAGGGCTTTGATTAAACTTATGGACAACATCGGAGATTTACAAAAGCGTGAGCGTAAAATGCCAAGTGATTTTGAAATATTTTCGGTACACTCCGCTGATTTACTCTGGATGGTCAAAGAAGCTTTAGGTTTATCTTTCTTTCTGCGTCATTTTTGGAACTTAGTTGTGGAACCTGTGTGTAGAGACCCGTCCTAATCCATCTGGACGAATACATTACATGTGGTTACATCGCGAGGTACTTGACCTCTATATGATACATTTTACAAACATTGCATTTGTTTTTAAAAGACAAACTTTCATTTCATCGAAAGTTGACGGGCATGCATACCATTTCATAATATATCCAACTATAAATGACTTAATAATATTCTTGATGAACTCAATGACTCGAATGCAACGTCTTTTGAAATATGTCATGAATGACTCTAAGTAATATCTCTAAAATGAGCAAATGCACAGCGGAAGATTTCTTTCATACCTGAGAATAAACATGCTTTAAAGTGTCAACCAAAAGGTTGGTGAGTTCATCAGTTTAACATAAATAATCATTTCCATCATTTTAATAGACCACAAGATTTTCATTTCCATTTCTCATAAATATATGTCCCATACATAGAGACAAAAATCATTCATATGGATTGAACACCTGGTAATCGACATTAACAAGATGCATATAAGAATATTCCCTATCATTCTGGGACATCCATCGGACATGATAAAACAACATCGAAATACTAAAGCATCCGCAACAACAGATGGGGTTTGTTAGGCCCAATAGATCTATCTTTAGGATTCGCGTCAATTAGTAGATCGGTTTACTAATTCTTAGGCTACCAAGCAAAAGGGGCATATTCGGCTTCGATCATTCAACCATAGAATGTAGTTTCAATTACTTGTGTCTATTTCGTCAAACATTTATAAAAGCGCATGTATTCTCAGTCCAAAAAATATATATTGCAAAAGCATTTTGATAATGCTAAAAACGAACATATATTTCATAGCATTATTCCTCAAGAAAGACAAGCTTTTAGTTGCAATTGTTCTATTTACAAGTGATATTCGTTTAAATAATAAAAGGTGAAGACAAAAGACAGATTCGATGAATTGAAGACGCAAACGACCAAAAAGCTCAAAAGTACAAAAGACAATCAAAAAGGTTCCAATTATTGATAAGAAACGTCTCGAAATTACAAAAGTACAAGATTCAAAATGCAAAGTACAAGATATTAAATTGTACGCAAGGACGTTCGAAAATCCGGAACCGGGACCAGAGTCAACTCTCAACGCTCGACGCAACGGACTAAAAATTACAAGTCAACTATGCACATAAATATAATATAATATTTAAATAATTCTTATAATTATTTAATATATTATATTTATATTTAAACCGTCGGTAAACAAAGAGCCAAACTCCTCTGAGCTGTAAAAGTAAACTCCGCGACTCGCGGAGTTTGAAGGCCAAAAAGGCCGCAAGTCGCGGAGCCCCAAATTCAGAAACCCCCTATAAAGCTCGCGCATTCTGATCGTAAAATATAATCTTTTTCTTCTTCTCCTCATACGTAAAATATATATATATATATATATATATATATTTATAATTTATATTTTAATTTTAATTATAATTCTAATAATAAGGGTATGTTAGCGAATGTTGTTAGGGTGTAAGTCGAAATTCTGTCCGTGTAACGCTACGCTATTTTTAATCATTGTAAGTTATGTTCAACCTTTTTACATTAATGTCTCGTAGCTAAGTTATTATTATGCTTATTTAAAATGAAGTAATCATGATGTTGGGCTAATTACTAAAATTGGGTAATTGGGCTTTGTACCATAATTGGGGTTTGGACAAAAGAACGACACTTATGGAAATTAGACTATGGGCTATTAATGGGCTTTATATTTGTTTAACTAAATGATAGTTTGTTAATGTTAATATAAAGATTTACAATTGGGCGTCCCTATAAATTACCATATACACTCAATCGGATACGATGGGCGGGGTATTTATATGTACGCATAATCGTTCATTTAACCGGACACGGGAATGGATTAATAGCCACTAGAATAATTAAAACAGGGGTGAAATTATGTACAAAGGACACTTGGTATAATTGATAACAAAATATTAAAACCTTGGGTTACACTCAGTCGACATCCTGGGGTAATTATTAAACAAAGTATTAAAATCTTGTTACAGTTTAAATCCCTAAATAGTTGGAATATTTAACTTCGGGTATAAGGATAATTTGACGAGGACACTCGCACTTTATATTTATGACTGATGGACTATTATGGACAAAAACCAGACGGACATATTAAATAATCCAGGACAAAGGACAATTAACCCATGGGCATAAAACTAAAATCAACACGTCAAACATCATGATTACGAAAGTTTAATTAAGCATAATTCTTTTATTTCATATTTAATTTCCTTTATTTTATATTTAATTGCACTTCTAATTATCGCACTTTTATTTATTGTTATTTAATCGCACTTTTAATTATCGTACTTTTTAATTATCGCAATTTTATTTTATCGCACTTTTATTGAAATTTCATTATCGTTATTTATTTTACTCTTTAAATTAAGTCTTTTATTTATTTAATATTTTACATTAGGTTTTAACTGCGACTAAAGTTTTAAAATCGACAAACCGGTCATTAAACGGTAAAAACCCCCCTTTATAATAATAATATTACTTATATATGTTTGTATTTTTATAAAAGTAAATTAATATAGCATTGAGCTTTGTTTAAAAAAGATTCCCTGTGGAACGAACCGGACTTACTAAAAACTACACTACTGTACGATTAGGTACACTGCCTATAAGTGTTGTAGCAAGGTTTAAGTATATCCATTCTATAAATAAATAAATATCTTGTGTAAAATTGTATCGTATTTAATAGTATTTCCTGCTAAAATTAATAACTATTTTCTATACCCCTCGCGACACATCAAGTATTTTTGGCGCCGCTGCCGGGGATTACTCTTAAACGCCGGAAGCGCAACGCTATATATATATAAAAAAAAAGATTTTTAGTTAACTTTTATTAAAATTCGTTTTTGTAAAAATACGTTTTAATTATTCAAATTATAAAAAGAAAAACAAAAATATAAGTATTTTTAAGATTTTGTTAAATATTTAAGTTTTATAAAGTTTCTTTATTTTTTATATAAGTTTTATATAAGTATTTTGTTTTTATTTAAAAACATATAAAAAATATATATATATATAAATCTAGTTTTAAGATTTTTATTTATAAAATTATAAAATATTTCTATTTTAGTTTTTAGATATAAGTTTTTATTATATAAATACTTTAAAAAAAAAATAAAGAAAAACGCGTCGAATTTAAAATAACCTGTCAGCTGAATTTTGGAACCCCGCGAGTCGCGGGGTTTGATGTTTTGAATACCGCAAGTCGCGGAGATTATCTGACAGGTGACAAAACCCTAAATTAGCTTTAATTACGGGTGATTAATTATTATTATTATTATTATTAACCCTAGTTTTTATAATTAGTTTTAATTTTAGTTTTACTTTTTATTTATTTTATATTTTGTTTAATTAGTTTAATTAAATTGTAAAATTAGTAGTTTTATTAAATAAATAATATAAAAATAATATTTTTATAAAAATTGTAATTTTTACAACTTTTTGTATATTTTTATATTTTGTCCCTTTTTAATCGTTGTAGCGTAATATTTGTATTTTTCGCTCATATTTAATTTTAAACTTAGTTTTTGCCATAGTCATTTTTACTCCTAGATTTTTAGGATTTGCCGTAGAATTCCTTAAGTGCTTTTTCTTTAGACTAAGATTTAGGTACTTTAGAATTTTGCGACGCCTTTTTAAGTTTTAGTTTCTTTTTAAGTTATTTCCATTTGGGATATAGTTTTTCCTGTAAGCTTTAATATTTTTAGACACCTTTTACTATGTATCAATTATCATTCCAATTAGTAATTTCAATTTGCGATTATAATTTTAAGTTAGTTGTAGTAATAAGGTTAGGTTAGTCAAGTATTTTTAAGTTTTATAAGTTTCTTTTATTTTTCCGTCACCTTTTATTTTTCAACCATTTTTCTTTTTCGACCTTTTTCCGACGAACTCTTTTTCTTTCTTATTTCTCGCTATTCTAGTTTTAGGACATAGATTTTTATTCTACTTCTTATCTAAATTTCTTAAAATTACGAAAATTTATTTTAAGTGGTTAAATTAATAGACATCAAAATTTTCTGGTTCGTAGTAATAGTTGGATTTGTACGTGGACCGGGTTATTGGAGCCAAACAGTCCTCAATTATATTGAGACCAAACGAATCCTGCCCCTCTGCTGCATCTTTTGGCTATTCGAAACGTGGGCAAAATCAGAAAAGTCTATTGATTGGATAACTTATTATAATTTTTCTTTCTTTTTTAAAACTAATAGGATATTCAGTGAATGCACCGAGCAAGACGTTCACCACCTTTTGTACGTTCACCACCTGTAACTAGATCAAGACATTTAACAAATATAATCGCCGTTGATTTTTCTTTAGAATCGTCATCCAGTGGACCAAGTACTTCAGTTCAAATTTCTGATAATCCATTTTTTGAACCCGACCTCACAATTGAGAATCCGGAGAATATTCAGGAACGGTTCGTAGATCCTGAACCATTAAACTTTCCTCCGGAGCCACCAATCATTCAAACAGAGATTGTTGAGGAACGAACCATTAAATCAGAATCATCTAGTGATACCGATTCAACAAATTCAATTATGGAGAATCTGGAACCTTTAAGTATGGAAGACCGAATGAGAGCTAAACGCACTGGCCAAGGTCACGCAATTACTCATCCAGACATTAATGCGCCAGATTATGAAATCAAAGGACAAATTCTACACATGGTGACTAATCAATGCCAATTTAGTGGTGCGCCGAAGGAAGATCCAAATGAACATCTACGTACCTTTAATAGGATCTGCACACTATTTAAAATCCGAGAAGTGGAGGATGAACAGATATATCTCATGTTATTTCCCTGGACTTTAAAGGGAGAAGCCAAAGATTGGTTGGAATCGTTACCTGAAGGGGCGATTGATACATGGGATGTTTTAGTTGACAAATTTCTTAAACAATTCTTTCCTGCATCTAAAGCCGTAAGACTTCAAGCAGAAATTGTTACATTCACACAGAAGCCAAATGAAACTCTATATGAGGCATGGACAAGATATGGAAAGTTGTTAAGAGGATGTCCGCAACATGGTTTAGACACCTGTCAAATAGTACAAATATTCTACCAAGGATGCGACATCACTACAAGAAAAGACATAGATATAGCAGCTGGTGGTTCTATTATGAAGAAAACCGAAACTGATGCTTACAAAATTATTGATAACACTGCTTCCCACTCACATGAGTGACACCAAGAAAAAGATATCATTAGATCATCTAAAGCAGCTAGAGCCGATTCTAGCCATGACTTACATTCTATTTCCGCAAAGATAGATGCTGTGGAGAGACGAATGGAAAAGATGACTAAAGATATTCACTCAATACGAATTAGTTGTGAGCAGTGTGGAGGACCACATTTGACAAAAGATTGTCTCAGTATTGAATTAACAATGGAACAAAGAGAGAATATTTCATACATAAACCAAAGGCCTGGAAATAATTATCAGAATAATTATCAACCGACAAGACCGATTTACAATCAAAACCAAAATTATAATCGAAATATTCCATACAACAACCAACAAGGTCCTAGCAATCAACAAGTATCCAATAATACTTACAATCAGCAAAGACCTAATTTTCAAAACAAACCACCACAACAAACCGATGATAAAAAGCCGAATTTAGAAGATATGATGACAAAGCTAGTTGAAACTCAAACACAGTTTTTCACATCTCAGAAACAAACCAATGAACAAAATGCTCAAGCATTTAGAAATCAACAAGCTTCTATTTAAAATCTGGAACAAGAAGTAAGTAACCTAGCAAGGTTAATAGGTGAAAGAAAACCGGGAAGTCTACCTAGTGATACAAACGCTAACCCCCGGAATGAAACAGCTAAAGCTATTACCACAAGAAGTGGTACAACACTTAAACCACCTGAAATAACTGTAACTTCTGATGATGCTATTCCTACTCCACGAGAACCAAAACCTGATCAAGATAAGGAAAAAGAACCGGTAGTTGAAAAGATTAATGAAGATAACACAGCTAAGGCTAAACCTTATGTTAAACCATATCAACCACCACTTCCTTATCCGAGTAAAATGAAGAAAGAAAAACTTGAAGCCGAGCAATCCAAATTCTTGGATATGTTTAAACAGATAAATGTAAATCTTCCTTTCATTGATGTGATTTCAGGAATGCCTAGATATGCTAAATTCTTGAAAGATCTAATCTCAAATAGAAAGAAAATGGAAGAACTCTCGGCTGTTACTATGAATGCTAATTGTTCAGCAGTGCTGTTGAATAAGATACCAGAAAAACTATCTGATCCAGGAAGTTTCACAATTCCATGTTTTCTGGGTAGTCTTAGTTCAATAGAAGCATTGGCAGACTTAGGTGCTAGTATAAATTTAATGCCGTATTCACTATACGCTAAACTAGACCTTGGAGAATTAAAACCAACCAGAATAAGCATACAACTAGCCGATCGATCAATAAAATATCCTAGAGGGATAATGGAGAACATGCTAGTTAAAGTTGGTACTTTAGTATTTCCAGTAGATTTTGTTGTTCTGGACATGGAAGAAGATTCTCAAGTTCCTCTCATATTAGGAAGACCATTCTTAAACATGGCTAAAGCAATGATAGACGTGTTCGGTAAGAAACTGACCCTAAGTATAGAGGATGAGAGTGTTACCTTTTCAGTTGATAGAGCAATGCAACAACCGCAATCTGCAGATGATACATGTTATTATATTCAAACTATAGATGCACATGCAGAATTATTAGAAGAATTTCCAGAATTACAAGGAACAGGAGAATGTTCTTTAGGAGAAGGTAATGAACCAATTGATAAAGCTGAAATGTTAGCTACACTTATAGCTAATGGATATGAACCAACAACAGAAGAAATTCAAATGCTAAAAGAAGAAGACAGATATCGATACAAATCATCGATAGAAGAACCTCCGAAATTAGAGTTAAAGCCACTTCCAAACCATTTGGAATACGCTTATTTACATGGTGAATCTGAATTACCTGTAATAATATCGTCTTCTCTTACTGAAAATGAGAAATCACAACTCATTTCTGTGTTGAAAGCTCATAAACCCGCCATTGCATGGAAGATTCATGATATTAAAGGAATAAGTCCTTCGTATTGCACACATAAAATCCTTATGGAAGAAGGTCATAAAACATATGTGCAACGCCAACGAAGACTAAATCCTAATATGCAAGATGTAGTTAAGAAAGAGATTATTAAACTGCTAGATGCAGGATTGATATATCCAATTTCTGATAGTCCATGGGTAAGCCCAGTTCAATGCGTACCTAAGAAGGGTGGCATGACTGTCATTACAAATGAGAAAAATGAGCTTATTCCTACTAGAACTGTAACTGGATGGCGTGTGTGTATTGATTATAGAAAATTAAATGACGCCACCAGAAAAGATCACTTTCCCTTACCTTTCATTGATCAAATGTTGGAAAGATTAGCCGGAAATAGTTACTATTGTTTTCTAGATGGATTTTCCGGATATTTTCAAATTCCAATAGCACCCGAGGACCAAGAGAAAACCACATTCACGTGCCCTTATGGTACTTTTGCTTACAAACGCATGCCATTTGGACTTTGCAACGCCCCTGCAACCTTTCAAAGGTGTATGATGGCGATTTTTCACGACATGATAGAAGAATGCATGGAAGTATTCATGGATGACTTTTCAGTCTTCGGTGATACATTTAAATCATGTCTAGTTAATCTGGAACGAATGCTAATTAGATGCGAACAATCAAATCTAGTACTTAATTGGGAGAAATGCCATTTCATGGTTAAAGAAGGCATCGTTCTTGGACATAAAATTTCAAAAGAAGGAATTGAAGTGGATAGAGCTAAAGTAGATGTAATTGCTAAACTTCCACATCCCACCAATGTTAGAGGAGTTAGGAGTTTTCTAGGGCATGCCGGTTTTTACCGATGTTTCATAAAAGATTTTTCTAAAATTGCCACTCCTATGAATAAACTCCTAGAAAAGGATGCTCCATTCATCTTTTCAGATGAGTATATCAAATCTTTTAATATTCTTAAAGAGAAACTCACTAATGCACCGATCATGATAACACCAAATTGGAATCTACCATTTGAACTAATGTGCGATGCAAGTGATTTTGCAATGGGAGCCGTTTTAGGACAAAGGATTGAAAAACAATTTCAACCTATATATTATGCTAGTAAGACGTTAACAAACTATACAACTACTGAAAAAGAACTCCTTGCTATTGTCTTTGCTTTTGACAAATTTCGATCATATCTCGTTCTAGCAAAAACGGTGGTCTATACCGAACATTCTGCTCTTAGATACCTATTTTCAAAACAAGATGCTAAACCAAGATTAATCCGTTGGATCTTACTCTTACAAGAGTTTGATATTGAAATCCGAGATAAAAGAGGAGCAGAAAATCTCGCCGATGATCATCTTTCTCGTCTTGAAAATCCCGAATTAGAAGTTCTAAATGAATCGGCCATACAAGACAACTTTCCTGATGAATATCTATTGAAGATAGATTATAAAGAAATACCATGGTTTGTAGACTATGCAAACTACTTAGTTTGTGGATTCCTTGAAAAAGGATTAACGTACCAAAGACGAAAGAAATTCTTCAGTGATATAAAACACTATTTTTGGGAAGATCCACATCTGTTTAAAAGTTGTCCCGATGGAATAATACGCCGATGTATATTTGGAGATGAAGCTAGTAAAATATTAAACCATTGTCACACAGGACCAACAGGAGGGCATTATGGGCCTCAACTAACAGCAAGAAAAGTATATGAAGCTGGATTCTATTGGCCTACAATTTACAAAGACGCACACCTTCTTTGCAAATCCTGTGATGCATGTCAAAGGGCCGGAAAAATAAGTCAACGTGATGAAATGCCACAAAATGTCATCCAAGTATGTGAAGTATTTGACATTTGGGGTATTGACTTTATGGGTCCATTTCCAAAATCTCATAATAATCTATATATACTCGTAGCCATTGATTATGTATCTAAATGGGCGGAAGCACAAGCTCTCCCAACTAACGATGCACGAGTTGTAGTCAACTTTTTAAAACATCTTTTTGCAAGGTTTGGAACATCGAAAGCTTTAATAAGTGATCGGGGTACTCATTTCTGTAATAATCAACTTGAGAAAGTTCTTAAAAGATATGGAGTAACTCATAAAATCTCCACCGCATATCATCCACAAACAAGTGGACAAGTTGAAAATACCAACCGAGCCTTAAAACGTATTCTAGAGAAAACCGTAGGATCAAATCCGAAGGAATGGTCCATTAAATTGGAGGATGCACTCTGAGCTTTTAGAACAGCCTACAAAACTCCAATTGGAACCACGCCTTTTAGACTTGTTTATGGAAAAGCATGTCATCTTCCAGTAGAAATTGAACACAAAGCATTTTGGGCTTTGAAGACATGTAATCTTGATTTACATGAAGCCGGACGTCTACGATTAAGTCAACTAAATGAATTAGAAGAATTAAGACATGAAGCATACGATAATTCGTTAATCTATAATGAAAGAACGAAGAAATGGCATGATAAAAGAATCAGAAGTTCAAAAGAATTTAAAGAAGGAGACAGAGTTCTTCTTTTCAATTCACGATTCAAGCTATTTCCTGGAAAATTGAAATCAAGATGGTCTGGACCATTCATAGTCAAAAGAGTTTTCCCATACGGAACGATAGAATTAATAAATTCAAATGGGATTGAATTTAAAGTTAATGGTCACAGAGTTAAACATTACATACATGGTCCGATGGAAGTCGACAACGAAGTTAATCACAATTTCGACACCACAGCTAACTAAGTGTGGGGAGAATCAAGTCTTTAAAGGATAATATGTATTTCTGTTAGAGTTAGATTGTCTGTTTTCATGTAGTTCTCGAAAATGGAACCCGAATGGTCTTTCCCTAGCAGACCCTAAAGAACTAGTCTTCTCCCCCCATTCTGAATTTTTATTTTTTTTAGGTTTTTACAAAATGAAGAATGCCTGTGAACTAAACCATGGTCTAATGCTACACGCTTTGATCACTAAAAGAAATAATGACATACTACCAAGTGAAATAGTATCAGTAATCAGAGAAAGAATGGACGGAGTTAGAAAAGAATCCAGATGCGAAGATAATAAGTTACAATTTGGTAAAGGAAAATCAAAATCCGCAGCAAAAAGAAGAGCACGACACCTAGAAAGATGTCACAAATGCGGAAAATGGTCACATGGAGGTAAATGTTCAAATAATCAAACCTATTCAAATACCGAATTTGTTACTTTATGCAGAGACGGACCGTTCATATGTTTAGAAGAAAAGACACTGAATGCTCGAGGTTACGCCTATGTAGCCATGGAAAACCAATTAAACCGACTATCTTATGAATGGGATAGATCATATAACTAAGAAATCTATTTCACAGGTATGTCTGTACAGTTTTTATTTTTATTTTTATTTTTAACCTTTTGATAATAAACGCTAATTTGTTCGCTAAAAAGTATTAAATTGGTATTGAATAAAATTAGGTTTGGCGACCGAAATTATTGATATCATTCAAAAATTTATTACATCACTGCGAAATTTAACGTTTATTCTTAAGGTATAAATATCTTTAATCAATCACCCCAAAATATTTCAAAAATTCGTCATGAGTTAAATTAGGTCTTGGAACCGAAATTACTTTACCGAAAAGAGGGGCGCATATATTTGATAATATTTGATTGATTAAAGTGGGATAAAAAGACAAAAAGATTTTTAATTTTATTTTTACCATGTTTTTAAAATTAATATTTAAATCTTAAATTAATATTGTAAACTTTGTAAAAAAAATATATATTTAAAATTGTAAATATTTGAAAAAATTAATATAAGTTTGGTATGAATTTATAAATTTTTAAATTAAGTTTGGTGTGAATTTTTAATTTTTAAAAATATGAATTTTTAATTTTATGCATTTCAAATTTTAAGTTTGGTGTGAATTTTTAATATTAATTTTGAATTTTATATTTAAGTTGTGTGAATTTAAAAACAAAAATTTACTTTATCTCATTAAGTTAAAAATATGATTTTTAAAATTCGTCGTAAGTTGAAGACTAGGTCTTTGAACCGAAATTGCTTTACCCAAGGGAGGGACGAGAACTTTTATTATCATTATTTTTAATCTCATTGAATTAAAGTATGCCAAAAACATTAAAAAAACCCCAAAAATCTTAGCTTTTAAAACAATCGCTACAAAAAGACAAATTTTAAAATTTTGTCGAGGTACGGACTAGGACATCGATCCGAAACGACCTCGTCCTAAATAACAAAGGAAACAAAATTTTAAAATTAAGTACTTAATTGTTTTATAAGTTAATGATTATAAAAAAAAAAAAAAATATAGCAAACTCCGCGACTCGCGGAGTTTGGAGGTTTAATCCCCACGAGTCGCGGAGGGACCAATTTACAGAAAAAAATAAAACGTAAAAACACAGATCAGTGCACTCCACAAAACCGAAAACCTGCGAAAAACTGCACGAAAAAAACACCCAAAAACACCCCCAAAATCACAATTTTTAACCGTTAATCACCAAATTTTTTACTAAAATCATGTTGAGAAGGATGCTATCTAGGAATTACTCAAGAAAAACGGTAAATTTCTACACCTAAACACCATTTAATCCGAAATTAGTGTTCTTGAGCCATTTTTTCCCCAATTTGATTTTGATGCTTTTTAGTATAATTAGGCTTAAATTGTTTATGTATTATGCTTGTATAACCTAGATTGATGTTGTTTAACATGATTAGAAGCCTTAAACTTCAAATTTTGAGTAATCTAGGGTTTGTGTTCTTGAGCAAATTTGGGGCTTTTTGATATAAACAGGTTATGGCCGATTTTTGTCATGAATTGTTGCTAAATTGAGTAGTGTAACATGTCTAGGTAGTTAAATGATCCAAACTTTGAGCCTAAACATGATTTTGAGAATTAAAGTGGACTTTTTCAAGTCTAAAATTCATGAACTTGATTTTTGAAAGATAATGCCATTTGAAACTTGTTTAATTGCTAGTAATGATTATTTTGACATGTTATTTGAGTTGAATGCTTATGAACTTGGCGAACATTTTCGTATATGCTTAATTGAAAAAGTGTAGATTTGATAAAAATGTGAAAATAAGCTTAAGTTTAATATAAATTGATAATGTCATTGTAATTATTTTGATTGATGATTTTGCTGACACTAATGCATATTTGGATGCACAAAAATTGTGTTTGATGTGTTTTGCAGACTGAAAGGGGTGAATCTTCATCCCAAGCCCGCAATGCTCCTGCTGAGAATGTGGAACAACAGGAGGTGGATAACTACTACAAGCAGGATATACCTCATCCAGTCATGACCTTTTCCGATATGCACTTGGAAGAGTTGCACCCGAACCTGAGATTTGACAGACTTTGGATAGATTATCCAAAATATCAAAGGGGTTTGCATACTCTTCATTCTAAGGTTGTTGAGGTACCGAGGGTCATAGAATGGGGACCCTTAGAAGCTGTAGAATTGGCCGGGCCAATTAGGGAATTACTTGTACAGAGGTATGGTAATTCTTCTTTTAATGACTGGGTACGTTTATTCACCATGCGTAGACCTGTATATAAAGTATGGTGTGAAGAATTGTTATGTAGTATAGAGTTGAATGATCGGGTAGCTAGTTTAACCGATCGTTCTTTTATTAGATTTTTGTTAGGCGGTTCGATGCGCCACATGTCTTTACTGGACATGGCTCAGGCTTTACGTATATATACGCCTGAGGAGTTAGCGTCTGCCGATTGTAGAGGATTGATACTAAACGGTAGAAAGATAGATGAAAATTTTGATACACACGGTGTGTGGAGTCAAATGACAAGCCATCACCGTTTCAAAGGGGGAAATTACTCTTATTTGGATATAGATAGAGCCGAATTAAGAGTGATACATAGGTTTTTAGCTAATTCGATTACACAAAGGGGTAAAAACAAGGAAAAAGTAAATGAACAGGATTTGTTTTACCATATGTGTATTCGAGACCCACAAAGCGCTGTAAGTATACCATATTGTGTGGGTTATTATTTATCAGCTATGGTTCGGGGGATGCGACCGCATATCATAATAGGAGGTGGTATTTTTATTACTTTGATTGGTGAATATCTCGGCGTGGATATAAGTCGGGGGGGATTATTAGTAGAAGAACCGGAACCCCGCGATACTATAGGTTTAAATGTATACCATGGTGCGAAAGTTTTGAAGAGGCGAAATAACGCCGCAGTACAATACCATGGTAGACATCCACAGGTGGAGAGAAACCAACAGCAAGGTAATGTAGGAGGGGGGAATGAGTTGCAAGAAATGCAAAGGTTTATAGCTTCTCAGGAATACGAAAATGCTAGACAGAGAGCATTTGAAGATTGGCAAGTTCATCAGAACCAAATCATAGCTCATTGCCAACATATAGGTAGAAACTATATTCCTACACCGAAACCCATCTTCCCTCCCTGGTCTATAGAGATGCAGCCACCGTATCCTACATATAACCCTGCCGAAGCATTCTATAGCACCTATGGTTATGCCTGGAACCCCTATTGGTACCAGTATCATCCCTAGTATACTTATTTTATTTTTTTATTTTTTTTGTAATTTGTAATTATTGATACGTTTAATACTTTTGTTAATATTGTAATCATTTTTATAATTATCTAACTTTTATTCTTAGATTTTAATAATTTTTGAATGTGGGGTAATATACCAAACTTCAAAAATATGTATATATGTTTGCAGTTTATCTTATGTACACAACAGGGTAAAACAACGCATTTTCAAAGACTGGCATTAAGTTCAGCAAAAGCAACTAATTTTGACGACAAGATGCAAAATATATGTGAAATAACAACAAGACGGAATGAACAAATGATGTGCACCATTTATCATTCAGCAAACAAACGCCAATATATTTGGAAACTTTGGTAAAATTTAATCATTTTCACACAAATCACCCTCAATAATTTAAATTGTTACTGATTTCTTGCAAATGAGGGCATTGCAAGATCTTAAGTGTGGGAAGGGGTTAAATTCTTTCGGATTTTAAAAATTTTTACTTTATACACTTGGTTACCATTAAAAATACTAGTAAAGCAGTAGTTGTATTAGAATCTAGTGCTCTCTGATAATAAAGAACAGCCCTGGTCTTATATACTGACTACCCAATTCTAGTAAAAATTTTCAAAATTTTCAATTAAATGAACTAAAAATCATGTTTATACATATTTATGAACGATAAAACTAGGTTTTAACACCGAAATTATTGTTACCTCAAAAAGGACATAAATTGAGAAACAAACTAAAATGTTAAAATTCCTTTAAAATGGAATAGAGGACGATAAAAAGGAAAATAAAAGCCAAGTGTGGGAAAATTTACCAAGTTATCTTAAACATATGTCACATATATCTGTAACAAATAACTGAAAATACTTTTGCTTTGGACTAAACTAAACTGTTTTACCCGATGAAAGAAAAGAAGAGATGGATCTACACGATGAATCAATTCCATCATTAAAAGGAAGTAAAGTCTTCCGAAAAAGACACGCGCTTCTTGATTTAGGTCATGAAGTTGTCGTCCAGACCAGCTGTAGGTTGACGAAAAATCTAGAAAAGTCATCACTAAAATCAGCAGGAAATCCACGGACCTCAGCATTAAACAGGGTCGCCAAGTGGTCAGATTTATCCTAACCATGAGAAGGATTTATCTCGTACAATGGGGGGCACCATGCAAATTAGCTGGACAAGACTAATGAATCAGATCCCCAGAAAGGATAATCTCCTTAAAGATTAAAAATCAGCTTTTAAGACTGATATTACTCAATCCTAGAGATTTACCTTAAAGATTGAGAATTCAAACTCATGGAATTCAATGATATCTAAACTTGAGCTTGAACGAGAAAATATTTTGATCAAAATTACAAACCGATTTGTTTTCTGAAAACCCTATTTTCAATGCGTTCATTACCATTGAACGTAAAATCCTAGGAATTCACCTGGAATTCATTAGGTCACCTGAACCAAATCGGGTGTCAACCGTAAGAACGGTGGTTGCATAGCATGGTCAAAGACAGTACCTTGTGCCATACCGAAAAATTATAAGGGTGAGCTTTACTATTGCTCCTACCAAGGATAGTAATTGCGTCCGACACGTTATAGACCATAATTAAAAGCATGTCAGGGGACATTGCCTTAACAGTTGCTTGTTCAACGCTTTCCTTTCAACCGGACGGTAGTTTACAGAAAGGTAATATACGGGACAAGTAAACTGGACGTGTTGCTTTCCAAATACAAGGTTAGCAAGTGGGTGACACAAAACCGCAAGTTTTGAGCTAAAATTTTCAAATCTGAAACCCACCAAACCCACAAAAATATTTTGCAAACACCGGTAAAGGGTTATTCCGGAAAACTTATCTAGGGTAAAAACTAGATTTAATTTTCAAAAGATCAAATGTTTTCATAAAGATCCAATTTCCTTAATGGATCTAAATTTTTATAGTCATGTGGGACTGTAAACCATATCGTTACTACCATTGTTTATACCGTCGTATAGAAAATCACTGATGTACAAAATATGAAGAATAAAGAAGTGATTCTAGTATTTCAAGACGATATTGCTTGAGGACAAGCAACGCTCAAGTGTGGGAATATTTGATAATGCTAAAAACGAACATATATTTCATAGCATTATTCCTCAAGAAAGACAAGCTTTTAGTTGCAATTGTTCTATTTACAAGTGATATTCGTTTAAATAATAAAAGGTGAAGACAAAAGACAGATTCGACGAATTGAAGACGCAAACAACCAAAAAGCTCAAAAGTACAAAAGACAATCAAAAAGGTTCCAATTATTGATAAGAAACGTCTCGAAATTACAAAAGTACAAGATTCAAAACGCAAAGTACAAGATATTAAATTGTACGCAAGTACGTTCGAAAATCCGGAACCGGGACCAGGGTCAACTCTCAACGCTCGACGCAACGGACTAAAAATTACAAGTCAACTATGCACATAAATATAATATAATATTTAAATAATTCTTATAATTATTTAATATATTATATTTATATTTAAACCGTCGGTAAACAAAGAGCCAAACTCCTCTGAGCTGTAAAAGTAAACTCCGCAACTCGCGGAGTTTGAAGGCCAAAAAGGCCGCGAGTCGCGGAGCCCCAAATTCAGAAACCCCCTATAAAGCTCGCGCATTCTGATCGTAAAATATAATCTTTTTCTTCTTCTCCTCATACGTAAAATATATATATATATTTATAATTTATATTTTAATTTTAATTATAATTCTAATAATAAGGGTATGTTAGCGAATGTTGTAAGGGTGTAAGTCGAAATTCTGTGCGTGTAACGCTACGCTATTTTTAATCATTGTAAGTTATGTTCAACCTTTTTACATTAATGTCTCGTAGCTAAGTTATTATTATGCTTATTTAAAACGAAGTAATCGTGATGTTGGGCTAATTACTAAAATTGGGTAATTGGGCTTTGTACCATAATTGGGGTTTGGACAAAAGAACGACACTTGTGGAAATTAGACTATGGGCTATTAATGGGCTTTATATTTGTTTAACTAAATGATAGTTTGTTAATGTTAATATAAAGATTTACAATTGGGCGTCCCTATAAATTACCATATACACTCAATCGGACACGATGGGCGGGGTATTTATATGTACGCATAATCGTTCATTTAACCGGACACGGGAATGGATTAATAGCCACTAGAATAATTAAAACAGGGGTGAAATTATGTACAAAGGACACTTGGTATAATTGATAACAAAATATTAAAACCTTGGGTTACACTCAGTCGACATCCTGGGGTAATTATTAAACAAAGTATTAAAATCTTGTTACAGTTTAAATCCCCAAATAGTTGGAATATTTAACTTCGGGTATAAGGATAATTTGACGAGGACACTCGCACTTTATACTTATGACTGATGGACTGTTATGGACAAAAACCAGACGGACATATTAAATAATCCAGGACAAAGGACAATTAACCCATGGGCATAAAACTAAAATCAACACGTCAAACATCATGATTACGGAAGTTTAATTAAGCATAATTCTTTTATTTCATATTTAATTTCCTTTATTTTATATTTAATTGCACTTCTAATTATCGCACTTTTATTTATTGTTATTTAATCGCACTTTTAATTATCGTACTTTTTAATTATCGTAATTTTATTTTATCGCACTTTTATTGCAATTTCATTATCGTTATTTATTTTACGCTTTAAATTAAGTCTTTTATTTATTTAATATTTTACATTAGGTTTTAACTGCGACTAAAGTTTTAAAATCGACAAACCGGTCATTAAACGGTAAAAACCCCCCTTTATAATAATAATATTACTTATATATGTTTGTATTTTTATAAAAGTAAATTAATATAGCGTTGAGCTTTGTTTAAAAAAGATTCCCTGTGGAACGAACCGGACTTACTAAAAACTACACTACTGTACGATTAGGTACACTGCCTATAAGTGTTGTAGCAAGGTTTAAGTATATCCATTCTATAAATAAATAAATATCTTGTGTAAAATTGTATCGTATTTAATAGTATTTCCTGCTAAAGGGAATAAATGAAACTCACAATAATGTATTTCGTAGTAAAATACATATGATAGCATTGAACAAGTGCAAGATTGGCCTCGGATTCACGAACCTATATCATTTGTATATATATTAATACACATAATGGAATCACATGATTTCCTTTATTAGAATGTATTAATTTTTTATATTTTTAGTTATATAGAATTTATACTAAACTCCATTAAAACAAATACTTATATTATATTTTAAATTATATGTTATATGTTTATATACTTAAAATGATTAATATCTATATATTTAGTTATATTAACATATCTATACATATATGATTAGTATTATATTTAAAAATCATTAGTTTGTTATATATAAGTATTTATACACATAATGTTAATATGTTTGATATATAGGTATATAAACTATTAATATTTTTACAGTATATGTAATAAGTATATTTTAGATACAAAATATTTATCTGAAAAAAATATAATGATAGCATTGAAAATAATAATTTACTAATAATAATAACTTTCTTGATATTGATAATACTAATAATAATAATGATATAGTTAAAAATGGTACTTATGTTAATAATAATAATAATAATAATAATAATAATAATAATAATAATAATAATTAAAAAAATGATGTTAATACTAATATTAGTGAAAATAATAATAACTTGTAGTATTCTTATATCAACAATACTAATAATAATCCTTAATATAATCATAATAATCATAGTACTAAAATGAATAATTAGTAATCATAATAATAATAATATTATTAATATTTGTGACTATAATTGTAATACTTATAATAAATGATAACTAATACTTTTATTAGTAATAATAATAATAATAACTATAATATTAGTCATAATAACAATTTCTAATAATAACAATGATAATAATAATAATAATAATAATAATAATAATAATAATAATAATAATAATAATAATAATAATAATAATAATAATAATAATAATAATAATAATAATAATAATAATAATAATAATAATAATAATAATAATAATAATAATAGAATTAAAATAAAAGTGTATATACCCTTAGGAAGTTTTTCTAAAAAGAATTGCGTCAGACCGGACTCGAACTCAAGACCTCTCGATCAACCAAACGACCCCTAACCAATTGCTCTGCTCGATCCTTTCTTAATATAAATCGCTCCTATATCTTATTATGTACATAACCGGTTATCCTCTTCCTCATTACCAAATTGTAGTAGTCCATTAAAAGCCCAAGAAAAATAGTCCATATATTTAAAATAAATCCAATCAAATTGTAAGTCCACTTAAGATCCCTAGTGACCCAACATTGACATGCCCAATAAACTGTTAATTAAACCCAATAGGTTTAAGGTTTATCACAGTTGCTTACAGCGATTTTAATCACAGAAACACGAGTAGCGGTAATAGACACGCAGGAAATTTCATGGATCAAGGGTTCTTCGATTTATTAATCAAACAGCCTTCTAATTTTTGTGGTCTTAGTACGTGATCATAAACAAAAGGTATTGAGTATTAACATGATAGTTATTGGTTTATTGGGTTTGTTTTGAACGGGAAACAGGACTCGAACAACAGAAAATTCAATGCTTTTTGCAGTAGAATAAGAACACAATAACAATTACATAAGCTTCAGAGTGATGGTCTGTTTACACAGTAACGAAGGACAAAACTGCAGTGATCTTTTTCGAGTAGAAACAGTTAACGAAGAAAAAGAGAAGAAAAATAAAAATGATAATAGTGACGGTGGTCTGTTTGAGGTTGAGTACGAACGAAAAAATAATGGGTTTCGTTGTAGGTTTTGTTAGTGGTGATAAAAGATGGATCATATTGGTTATGGTTTATAGGGTGACTATCGAAAACAAAAATAAGTGGGTTTTATGGAGGTGATGGGTTATGTCGATGGAACAAGGAGGATGAAGGTGGTGTCGACGGGGTTCGACTGTTATCACAGTTAGCAACACGAAGTGGTTCAATTATGATAATGAAGGTGATCGGCTAAGTAGTTGATGATGGTTCGATGGTTTGTTGTTATTGTATTTCAAACGAGAACATAAAAAGAATAGTAGTTTTAATGATAGTTTTCTAGTGGGTTTCGAAGAGTAAAAGCAGTAACACTAACCAAGATCGAGTATAGCAGCTGTAATTGTGATCGAAGAAGAAAAAAAAAGTGTTCATAGAAGCTGAGCAGAAGTAGAAGATGGTTGAATAGTAACAACAACCCTTCGGTTTTTTTTTTGGGCTGCTGTTTTGTTTAACTGTTGCGAAGTCGAACATACAGTAACAAGCAGCAGTTGGTTGGTTGGAAACTAAGCAGAAAATAGTACAGCAGTAGCAAGATTTACGATGGTCGTTAGGGCTGTAATAACACACTGTAGCAGCAGTCCGTAACAGTAACTGATAAATGGGTGGCGGTTGAGGGTGGTTGAAGACAGGAACATATAATCAAAGTTATAACCATTTTAAGAAAAATGATTGATGATGGTGTTCATGATTACGGTGTTGGGATTTAACAAGCTTCAAGAGTCTTAAAATCATTTAAGAATTAAAACAAAGCGGAAGCATGTAATTACCAATTTAAACTTGTTAATCTTTAACCAATTAAAGTCAAATCCCAAGTAGGATCAAGTTATGAAATATGCTTACAAAATAAAAGGATGTTTAGAGGTTATACCTCCTCAAGTTTGTTGAGGGCTGATTTGGTGCAAGAAGGATGAAGGTGAAGATGACAAACTCCAAGCTTTTGTTACACTAACACTACCCTTAATTGAGTTTAGATTTAAGACAGTTAATCGCTTTAAAACTAAGCTTAAAACCCTTTCCTTTTGCACCCAAAATTCTGGTCAGCAGCAACTAGAAGGAATGATGATGAATGTAGCTTCAAATGGATGAAACCTAAAGTTGTTATACCCCAAACTTTTCACCAAAAACTTCTATAATTTGGTTAGGATTTTAGACACTTGAATATACTTGCAAAATAGCTAGAACACCTTCTTTTTGTGGCCAAAAAATTCGGACAACAGGAAAAAAAAAAGGGAGAAGCAGAATTTTTTTTCACTTTACTTGATGTGTTTGCAAGTGTGTTGTGTCTCCAAGAGAGCTAGGCATGTGCATATGGATATATGGGAAAACTAAGTGGTCAAAAGCACAAGTTCATGAACACAAGAACTCAAACTCCCATGCCACTTCCCACTTCATAAATAAAATGGTTTTCTTTTATAAAATGATTTTATAAAATACATTTTATAAAACTTCCATTTTATTTACTTCCATTTTATTTATTATGTGTACAACATTTATAAATCTAATTTTATAAAATGTAACATAATTTGATTAATTATTTAACCTATAAATAATTAAATCCATGTTATATAAATTATTCCATAATTTATATATATACACATCAAGTAATATTTCAGAAAACCATTTTTCTTAAAGTTCAAGTGTCGCGTATTTAATCAACGATCTAATAGCTAAGATCAAATACGAATAAGGTGTTGGTAAGTTTGTTATTGGGTATGACCCGACTTGGATCATAACATGTTAGCCACATTAATTTAATATGTCTCTCGTGAAATGTCCCGTTCTTATTGATTAAAAACGTTCCATATTAATTGATTTCGTTGCGAGGTTTTGACCTCTATATGAGACATTTTTCAAAGACTGCATTCATTTTAAAACAAACCATAACCTTTATTTCATCAATAAAGGTTTAAAAAGCTTTACGTAGATTATCAAATAATGATAATCTAAAATATCCTGTTTACACACGACCATTACATAATGGTTTACAATACAAATATGTTACAACAAAATAAGTTTCTTGAATGCAGTTTTTTACACAATATCATACAAGCATGGACTCCAAATCTCGTCCTTATTTAAGCATGCGACAGCGGAAGCTCTTAATAATCACCTGAGAATAAACATGCTTAAAACGTCAACAAAAATGTTGGTGAGTTATAGGTTTAACCTATATATATCAAATCGTAACAATAGACTGAAATGTCCCGTTCTTATTGATTAAAAACGTTCCATATTAATTGATTTCGTTGCGAGGTTTTGACCTCTATATGAGACGTTTTTCAAAGACTGCATTCATTTTTAAAACAAACCATAACCTTTATTTCATAAATAAAGGTTTAAAAAGCTTTACGTAGATTATCAAATAATGATAATCTAAAATATCCTGTTTACACACGACCATTACATAATGGTTTACAATACAAATATGTTACATCGAAATCAGTTTCTTGAATGCAGTTTTTACACAATATCATACAAACATGGACTCCAAATCTTGTCCTTATTTTAGTATACAACAGCGGAAGCTCTTAATATTCACCTGAGAATAAACATGCTTTAAACGTCAACAAAAATGTTGGTGAGTTATAGGTTTAACCTATATATATCAAATCATAATAATAGACCACAAGATTTCATATTTCAATACACATCCCATACATAGAGATAAAAATCATTCATATGGTGAACACCTGGTAACCGACATTAACAAGATGCATATATAAGAATATCCCCATCATTTCGGGACACCCTTCGGATATGATATAAATTTCGAAGTACTAAAGCATTCGGTACTTTGGATGGGGTTTGTTAGGCCCAATAGATCAATCTTTAGGATTCGCGTCAATTAGGGTGTCTGTTCCCTAATTCTTTGATTACCAGACTTTAATAAAAAGGGGCATATTCGATTTTGATAATTCAACCATAGAATGTAGTTTCACGTACTTGTGTCTATTTTGTAAATCATTTATAAAACCTGCATGTATTCTCATCCCAAAAATATTAGATTTTAAAAGTGGGACTATAACTCACTTTCACAGATTTTTACTTCGTCGGGAAGTAAGACTTGGCCACTGGTTGATTCACGAACCTATAACAATATATACATATATATCAAAGTATGTTCAAAATATATTTACAACACTTTTAATATATTTTGATGTTTTAAGTTTATTAAGTCAGCTGTCCTCGTTAGTAACCTACAACTAGTTGTCCACAGTTAGATGTACAGAAATAAATCGATAAATATTATCTTGAATCAATCCACGACCCAGTGTATACGTATCTCAATATTGATCACAACTCAAACTATATATATTTTGGAATCAACCTCAACCCTGTATAGCTAACTCCAACATTCACATATAGAGTGTCTATGGTTGTTCCGAAATATATATAGATGTGTCGACATGATAGGTCGAAACATTGTATACGTGTCTATGGTATCTCAAGATTACATAATATACAATACAAGTTGATTAAGTTATGGTTGGAATAGATTTGTTACCAATTTTCACGTAGCTAAAATGAGAAAAATTATCCAATCTTGTTTTACCCATAACTTCTTCATTTTAAATCCGTTTTGAGTGAATCAAATTGCTATGGTTTCATATTGAACTCTATTTTATGAATCTAAACAGAAAAAGTATAGGTTTATAGTCGGAAAAATAAGTTACAAGTTGTTTTTGTAAAGGTAGTCATTTCAGTCGAAAGAACGACGTCTAGATGACCATTTTAGAAAACATACTTCCACTTTGAGTTTAAACATAATTTTTGGATATAGTTTCATGTTCATAATAAAAATCATTTTCTCAGAATAACAACTTTTAAATCAAAGTTTATCATAGTTTTTAATTAACTAACCCAAAACAGCCCGCGGTGTTACTACGACGGCGTAAATCCGGTTTTACGGTGTTTTTCGTGTTTCCAGGTTTTAAATCATTAAGTTAGCATATCATATAGATATAGAACATGTGTTTAGTTGATTTTAAAAGTCAAGTTAGAAGGATTAACTTTTGTTTGCGAACAAGTTTAGAATTAACTAAACTATGTTCTAGTGATTACAAGTTTAAACCTTCGAATAAGATAGCTTTATATGTATGAATCGAATGATGTTATGAACATCATTACTACCTTAAGTTCCTTGGATAAACCTACTGGAAAAGAGAAAAATGGATCTAGCTTCAACGGATCCTTGGATGGCTCGAAGTTCTTGAAGCAGAATCATGACACGAAAACAAGTTCAAGTAAGATCATCACTTGAAATAAGATTGTTATAGTTATAGAAATTGAACCAAAGTTTGAATATGATTATTACCTTGTATTAGAATGATAACCTACTGTAAGAAACAAAGATTTCTTGAGGTTGGATGATCACCTTACAAGATTGGAAGTGAGCTAGTAAACTTGAAAGTATTCTTGATTTTATGAAACTAGAACTTTTGAAATTTATGAAGAACACTTAGAACTTGAAGATAGAACTTGAGAGAGATCAATTAGATGAAGAAAATTGAAGAATTAAAGTGTTTTTAGGTGTTTTTGGTCGTTGGTGTATGGATTAGATATAAAGGATATGTAATTTTGTTTTCATGTAAATAAGTCATGAATGATTACTCATATTTTTGTAATTTTATGAGATATTTCATGGTAGTTGCCAAATGATGGTTCCCACATGTGTTAGGTGACTCACATGGGCTGCTAAGAGCTGATCATTGGAGTGTATATACCAATAGTACATACATCTAAAAGCTGTGTATTGTACGAGTACGAATACGGGTGCATACGAGTAGAATTGTTGATGAAACTGAACGAGGATGTAATTGTAAGCATTTTTGTTAAGTAGAAGTATTTTGATAAGTGTCTTGAAGTCTTTCAAAAGTGTATGAATACATATTAAAACACTACATGTATATACATTTTAACTGAGTCGTTAAGTCATCGTTAGTCGTTACATGTAAATGTTGTTTTGAAACCTTTAGGTTAACGATCTTGTTGAATGTTGTTAACCCATTGTTTATTATAACAAATGAGATGTTAAATTATTATATTATCATGATATTATGATATATAATATATCTTAGTATGATGTATATACAGTTAAATGTCGTTACAACGATAATCGTTACATATATGTCTCGTTTCGAAATCATTAAGTTAGTAGCCTTATTTTTACATATGTATTTCATTGTTAATACACTTAATAATATATTTACTTATCATTTAACATAATTAACCAAGTGTATCAATATCTTAATATGATTCATATGTACCTAGTAAGACGTTGTTATAACGATAATCGTTATATATATCGTTTTCGAGTTTCTTAAATTAATAGTCTCATTTTTATGTATATAACTCATTGTTAAAATACCTAATGAGATACATACTTATAATAAAATCATGTTAACTATATATATAACCATATATATGTCATCGTATAGTTTTTATAAGTTTTAACGTTCGTGAATCACCGGTCAACTTGGGTGGTCAATTGTCTATATGAAACATATTTCAATTAATCAAGTCTTAACAAGTTTGATTGCTTAACATGTTGGAAAAATTTAATCATGTAAATATCAATCTTAATTAATTTATATAAACATGGAAAAGTTCGGGTCACTACAGTACCTACCCGTTAAATAAATTTCGTCCCGAAATTTTAAGCTGTTGAAGGTGTTGACGAATCTTCTGGAAATAGATGCGGGTATTTCTTCTTCATCTGATCTTCACGCTCCCAGGTGAACTCGGGTCCTCTACGAGCATTCCATCGAACCTTAACAATTGGTATCTTGTTTTGCTTAAGTCTTTTAACCTCACGATCCATTATTTCGACGGGTTCTTCGATGAATTGAAGTTTTTCGTTGATTTGGATTTCATCTAATGGAATAGTGAGATCTTCTTTAGCAAAACATTTCTTCAAATTCGAGACGTGGAAAGTGTTATGTACAGCTGCGAGTTGTTGAGGTAACTCAAGTCGGTAAGCTACTGGTCCGACACGATCAATAATCTTGAATGGTCCAATATACCTTGGATTTAATTTCCCTCGTTTACCAAATTGAACAACGCCTTTCCAAGGTGCAACTTTAAGCATGACCATCTCTCCAATTTCAAATTCTATATCTTTTCTTTTAATGTCAGCGTAGCTCTTTTGTCGACTTTGGACGGTTTTCAACCGTTGTTGAATTTGGATGATCTTCTCGGTAGTTTCTTGTATAATCTCCGAACCCGTAATCTGTCTATCCCCCACTTCACTCCAACAAATCGGAGACCTGCACTTTCTACCATAAAGTGCTTCAAACGGCGCCATCTCAATGCTTGAATGGTAGCTGTTGTTGTAGGAAAATTCTGCTAACGGTAGATGTCGATCCCAACTGTTTCCGAAATCAATAACACATGCTCGTAGCATGTCTTCAAGCGTTTGTATCGTCCTTTCGCTCTGCCCATCAGTTTGTGGATGATAGGCAGTACTCATGTCTAGACGAGTTCCTAATGCTTGCTGTAATGTCTGCCAGAATCTTGAAATAAATCTGCCATCCCTATCAGAGATAATAGAGATTGGTATTCCATGTCTGGAGACGACTTCCTTCAAATACAGTCGTGCTAACTTCTCCATCTTGTCATCTTCTCTTATTGGTAGGAAGTGTGCTGATTTGGTGAGACGATCAACTATTACCCAAATAGTATCAAAACCACTTGCAGTCCTTGGCAATTTAGTGATGAAATCCATTGTAATGTTTTCCCATTTCCATTCCGGGATTTCGGGTTGTTGAAGTAGACCTGATGGTTTCTGATGCTCAGCTTTGACCTTAGAACACGTCAAACATTCTCCTACGTATTTAGCAACATCGGCTTTCATACCCGGCCACCAAAAATGTTTCTTGAGATCCTTGTACATCTTCCCCGTTCCAGGATGTATTGAGTATCTGGTTTTATGAGCTTCTCTAAGTACCATTTCTCTCATATCTCCAAATTTTGGTACCCAAATCCTTTCAGCCCTATACCGGGTTCCGTCTTCCTGAATATTAAGATGCTTCTCCGATCCTTTGGGTATTTCATCCTTTAAATTTCCCTCTTTTAAAACTCCTTATTGCGCCTCCTTTATTTGAGTAGTAAGGTTATTATGAATCATTATATTCATAGATTTTACTCGAATGGGTTCTCTGTCCTTCCTGCTCAAGGCATCGGCTACCACATTTGCCTTCCCCGGGTGGTAACGAATCTCAAAGTCGTAATCATTCAACAATTCAATCCACCTACGCTGCCTCATATTCAGTTGTTTCTGATTAAATATGTGTTGAAGACTTTTGTGGTCGGTATATATAATACTTTTGACCCCATATAAGTAGTGCCTCCAAGTCTTTAATGCAAAAACAACCGCTCCTAATTCCAAATCATGCGTCGTATAATTTTGTTCGTGAATCTTCAATTGTCTAGACGCATAAGCAATCACCTTCGTTCGTTGCATTAATACACAACCGAGACCTTGCTTTGATGCGTCAAAATAAATCACAAAATCATCATTCCCTTCAGGCAATGACAATATAGGTGCCGTAGTTAGCTTTTTCTTCAATAACTGAAACGCTTTCTCTTGTTCATCATTCCATTCAAATTTCTTCCCTTTATGCGTTAATGCAGTCAAGGGTTTTGCTATTCTGGAAAAATCTTGGATGAACCTTCTGTAGTAACCAGCTAGTCCTAAAAACTGGCGTATGTGTTTCGGAGTTTTCGGGGTTTCCCACTTTTCAACAGTTTCTATCTTTGCCGGATCCACCTTAATACCTTCTTTGTTCACTATGTGACCGAGGAATTGAACTTGTTCCAACCAAAATGCACACTTTGAAAACTTAGCGTACAATTCTTCCTTCCTCAATACTTCTAACACCTTTCTCAAATGTTCACCGTGTTCTTGGTCATTCTTTGAGTAAATAAGTATGTCATCAATGAAAACAATGACAAACTTGTCAAGGTATGGTCCACACACTCGGTTCATAAGGTCCATGAACACAGCTGGTGCATTATTTAAACCAAACGGCATGACCATAAACTCGTAATGACCGTAACGTGTTCTGAAAGCAGTCTTTGGAATATCATCTTCTTTCACCCGCATTTGATGATACCCGGAACGTAAGTCAATCTTTGAATAAACAGACGAGCCTTGCAGTTGATCAAATAAGTCATCGATTCTCGGTAGTGGGTAGCGGTTCTTGATGGTAAGTTTGTTCAACTCTCGGTAGTCGATACACAACCTGAATGTACCATCTTTCTTCTTGACAAACAAAACAGGAGCTCCCCACGGTGATGTGCTTGGTCGAATGAAACCACGCTCTAAAAGTTCTTGTAATTGGCTTTGTAGTTCTTTCATCTCGCTGGGTGCGAGTCTGTAAGGAGCACGAGCTATTGGTGCAGCTCCTGGTACAAGACCTATTTGAAATTCAACGGATCGATGTGGGGGTAATCCCGGTAATTCTTTCGGAAATACATCAGGAAATTCTTTTGCGACGAGAACATCATTGATGCTCTTTTCTTCAGTTTGTACTTTCTCGACGTGTGCTAGAACAGCATAGCAACCTTTTCTTATTAGTTTTTGTGCCTTCAAATTACTAATAAGATGTAGCTTCGTGTTGCCCTTTTCTCCGTACACCATTAAGGTTTTTCCTTTTTCTCGTATAATGCGAATTGCATTTTTGTAACAAACGATCTCCGCTTTCACTTCTTTCAACCAGTCCATACCGATTATCACATCAAAACTCCCTAACTCTACTGGTATCAAATCAATCTTAAATGTTTCGCTAACCAGTTTAATTTCTCGATTCCGACATATATTATCTGCTGAAATTAATTTACCATTTGCTAATTCGAGTAAAAATTTACTATCCAAAGGCGTCAATGGACAACTTAATTTAGCACAAAAATCTCTACTCATATAGCTTCTATCCGCACCCGAATCAAATAAAACGTAAGCAGATTTATTGTCAATAAGAAACGTACCCGTAACAAGCTCCGGGTCTTCCTGTGCCTCTGCCGCATTAATATTGAAAACTCTTCCACGGCCTTGTCCATTCGTGTTCTCCTGGTTCGGGCAATTTCTAATAATGTGGCCCGGTTTTCCACATTTATAACAAACTACATTGGCATAACTTGCTCCGACACTACTTGCTCCGCCATTACTCATTCCGACACCATTTGTTCCTTTCGTTCTATTAACCCCTGGTCCGTAGACCTCACACTTCGCCGCGCTATGACCATTTCTTTTACACTTGTTGCAAAATTTGGTGCAGAACGCCGAGTGATTCTTTTCACACCTTTGGCATAGCTGCTTCTGATTGTTGTTGTTGTTGCGGTTATTATTGTTGTTGGGATGATTGTTGTAGTTGCTGTTGTTGTTGTTGTTGTTGTTGTTGTTGGGCCGTTTGTTGTAGTTGCGATTGATGTTGCGATTGTTGGGATAATTGTTGCGATTATTGTTGTAATTGCTGTTGTTGTTGTATTGGTGATTCTTATCACCGTTTTCCTCCCACTTTCTTTTAACTTGCTTCACATTGGCCTCTTCAGCAGTCTGTTCTTTAATTCTTTCTTCAATCTGGTTCACGAGTTTGTGAGCCATTCTACATGCCTGTTGTATGGAGGCGGGCTCGTGTGAACTTATATCTTCTTGGATTCTTTCCGGTAATCCTTTCACAAACACGTCGATCTTCTCTTCCTCATCTTCGAATGCTCCCGGACACAATAGGCACAATTCTGTGAATCGTCTTTCGTACGTGGTAATATCAAATCCTTGGGTTCGTAACCCTCTAAGTTCTGTCTTGAGCTTATTGACCTCGGTTCTGAGACGGTACTTCTCGTTCATCAAATGCTTGAATGCTGACCACGGTAGTGCGTACGCATCGTCTTGTCCCACTTGCTCTAGATAGGTATTCCACCATGTTAACGCAGAACCTGTGAAGGTATGCGTAGCGTACTTTACTTTGTCCTCTTCAGTACACTTACTTATGGCAAACACCGATTCGACCTTCTCGGTCCACCGTTTCAATCCGATCGGTCCTTCGGTTCCATCAAATTCCAAAGGTTTGCAGGCAGTGAATTCTTTGTAGGTGCAT
Organism: Rutidosis leptorrhynchoides; assembly: GCF_046630445.1. NCBI lineage: Eukaryota > Viridiplantae > Streptophyta > Magnoliopsida > Asterales > Asteraceae > Rutidosis > Rutidosis leptorrhynchoides. The sequence continues at coordinate 303,029,945 of NC_092335.1, read as the reverse complement.
CCTACACGATTTCCTGTACTGCTAGATCCAAGGTTATTGTTGGTATGTAGCGCAGCCTGTACTGCGGCTATGTTTGAAGCTAGAAAAGTACGGAATTCCTCTTCATTCATATTCACGGTGTGTCGAGTAGTCGGTGCCATTTCCTTCAAAATAGTTAAATGGAACAAGTTAATCATACAGAATATTAAGAGTAGTTAATAGTATTTCGTAGCATAATATGAACTCATTTATAAAAGCTTTTTCTTCATATTAGCATTTTATAAGTTTAAATTCGGGTAGTACCTACCCGTTAAGTTCATACTTAGTAGCTAATATACAATTCAACTACTACAATTCTATATGAAAAACTGATTATAATAATATTTCGCGTTCAAACTTTTACACAACATTTTACAAACTTACAATACCGCTTATTTTACATATAGCACACAATAAATTTGATACAAGATGGTTGTGAAGATAATTCTAGCTGGTACACAAGTCGTTCAGCAAAGGCAATAAAGACACGTAATTCATACGTCCAGAAACAAGTCATGCATTCTGGTTTTACTAGGACTACTTCCCATCCTTGGTCTTGTGGAACATAACCGTTATGGCCGTTGATAAGACAGCGTGTTGTAACGTCGTCAAAGGGACGAGGGTTACGTAATGTCCAACAGTCCCGTAACAATCTAAAAACCTCATTTCTTACCCCAATTACCGACTCCGTCACTTGTGGGAACGTTTTGTTTAATAGTTGTAGCCCGATGTTCTTGTTCTCACTTTGGTGAGAAGCGAACATTACTAATCCGTAAGCATAACATGCTTCTTTATGTTGCATGTTAGCCGCTTTTTCTAAATCACGAAGTCCAATATTCGGATATATTGAGTCAAAATAATTTCTTAACCCATTGCGTAAAATAGCATTTGGGTTCCCCGCAATATATGCGTCAAAGTAAACACATCGTAACTTATGGATTTCCCAATGTGATATCCCCCATCTTCCGAACGAAAGTCTCTTATAAACCAAGACATTCTTAGAACGTTCTTCGAATGTCTTACAAACTGATCTCGCCTTAAATAGTTGTGCCGAGGAATTCTGACCGACTCTAGACAAGATTTCATCAATCATGTCTCCGGGTAGGTCTCTTAAAATATTGGGTTGTCTATCCATTTTGTGTTTTTAAACTGTAAAATAGACAAGAGTTAGATTCATAAAAAAAATACTTATTAATACAAGCAATTTTTACATATATCATAAAGCATAAGCACACTATATTACATATATTACACCACACGAATACAACTATCTTATTCCGACTCGCTCGTTTCTTCTTCTTCAGTTTTGGTTCGTTTTGCCAAGTTTCTAGGGATATATGATGTTCCCCTAATACTAACTGTCGTTGTCCACATTGGTTTAGAAAAACCTGGTGGTTTAGAGGTTCCCGGGTCATTGTTACAACTTAAGGACTTCGGGGGTTGACGATACATATAAAGTTCATCGAGGTTGGAATTAGATTTCTCTATTTTTATGCCCTTTCCCTTATTATTTTCTTTTGCCTTTTTAAATTCAGTTGGGGTAATTTCTATAACATCATCGGAATTCTCGTCGGAATCCGATTCATCGGAGAATTGGTAATCCTCCCAATATTTTGCTTCCTTGGCGGAAACACCATTGACCATAATTAACCTTGGTCGGTTGGTTGAGGATTTTCTTTTACTTAACCGTTTTATTATTTCTCCCACCGGTTCTATTTCTTCATCCGGTTCCGATTCTTCTTCCGGTTCCGATTCTTCTTCCGGTTCCGACTCTTCTTCCGGTTCCTCTTCGGGAACTTGTGAATCAGTCCACGAATCATTCCAATTTACATTTGACTCTTCATTATTATTAGGTGAGTCAATGGGACTTGTTCTAGAGGTAGACATCTATCACATAATATCAAACGCGTTAAGAGATTAATATATCACATAATATTCACATGTTAAAAATATATAGTTTCCAACAAAATTTGTTAAGCAATCATTTTTCAAGTAAACACGGTCGAAGTCCAGACTCACTAATGCATCCTAACAAACTCGATAAGACACACTAATGCAAAATTCTGGTTCTCTAAGACCAACGCTCTGTTACCAACTGAAATGTCCCGTTCTTATTGATTAAAAACGTTCCATATTAATTGATTTCGTTGCGAGGTTTTGACCTCTATATGAGACGTTTTTCAAAGACTGCATTCATTTTTAAAACAAACCATAACCTTTATTTCATAAATAAAGGTTTAAAAAGCTTTACGTAGATTATCAAATAATGATAATCTAAAATATCCTGTTTACACACGACCATTACATAATGGTTTACAATACAAATATGTTACATCGAAATCAGTTTCTTGAATGCAGTTTTTACACAATATCATACAAACATGGACTCCAAATCTTGTCCTTATTTTAGTATGCAACAGCGGAAGCTCTTAATATTCGCCTGAGAATAAACATGCTTTAAACGTCAACAAAAATGTTGGTGAGTTATAGGTTTAACCTATATATATCAAATCATAATAATAGACCACAAGATTTCATATTTCAATACACATCCCATACATAGAGATAAAAATCATTCATATGGTGAACACCTGGTAACCGACATTAACAAGATGCATATATAAGAATATCCCCATCATTCCGGGACACCCTTCGGATATGATATAAATTTCGAAGTACTAAAGCATCCGGTACTTTGGATGGGGTTTGTTAGGCCTAATAGATCTATCTTTAGGATTCGCGTCAATTAGGGTGTCTGTTCCCTAATTCTTTGATTACCAGACTTTAATAAAAAGGGGCATATTCGATTTTGATAATTCAACCATAGAATGTAGTTTCACGTACTTGTGTCTATTTTGTAAATCATTTATAAAACCTGCATGTATTCTCATCCCAAAAATATTAGATTTTAAAAGTGGGACTATAACTCACTTTCACAGATTTTTACTTCGTCGGGAAGTAAGACTTGGCCACTGGTTGATTCACGAACCTATAACAATATATACATATATATCAAAGTATGTTCAAAATATATTTACAACACTTTTAATATATTTTGATGTTTTAAGTTTATTAAGTCATCTGTCCTCGTTAATAACCTACAACTAGTTGTCCACAGTTAGATGTACAGAAATAAATCGATAAATATTATCTTGAATTAATCCACGACCCAGTGTATACGTATCTCAGTATTGATCACAACTCAAACTATATATATTTTGGAATCAACCTCAACCCTGTATAACTAACTCCAACATTCACATATAGAGTGTCTATGGTTGTTCCGAAATATATATAGATGTGTCGACATGATAGGTCGAAACATTGTATACGTGTCTATGGTATCTCAAGATTACATAATATACAATACAAGTTGATTAAGTTATGGTTGGAATAGATTTGTTACCAATTTTCACGTAGTTAAAATGAGAAAAATTATCCAATCTTGTTTTACCCATAACTTCTTCATTTTAAATCCGTTTTGAGTGAATCAAATTGATATGGTTTCATATTGAACTCTATTTTATGAATCTAAACAGAAAAAGTATAGGTTTATAGTCGGAAAAATAAGTTACAAGTCGTTTTTGTAAAGGTAGTCATTTCAGTCGAAAGAACGACGTCTAGATGACCATTTTAGAAAACATACTTCCACTTTGAGTTTAACCATAATTTTTGGATATAGTTTCATGTTCATAATAAAAATCATTTTCTCAGAATAACAACTTTTAAATCAAAGTTTATCATAGTTTTTAATTAACTAACCCAAAACAGCCCGCGGTGTTACTACGACGGCGTAAATCCGGTTTTACGGTGTTTTTCGTGTTTCCAGGTTTTAAATCATTAAGTTAGCATATCATATAGATATAGAACATGTGTTTAGTTGATTTTAAAAGTCAAGTTAGAAGGATTAACTTTTGTTTGCGAACAAGTTTAGAATTAACTAAACTATGTTCTAGTGATTACAAGTTTAAACCTTCGAATAAGATAGCTTTATATGTATGAATCGAATGATGTTATGAACATCATTACTACCTTAAGTTCCTTGGATAAACCTACTGGAAAAGAGAAAAATGGATCTAGCTTCAACGGATCCTTGGATGGCTCGAAGTTCTTGAAGCAGAATCATGACACGAAAACAAGTTCAAGTTAGATCATCACTTGAAATAAGATTGTTATAGTTATAGAAATTGAACCAAAGTTTGAATATGATTATTACCTTGTATTAGAATGATAACCTACTGTAAGAAACAAAGATTTCTTGAGGTTGGATGATCACCTTACAAGATTGGAAGTGAGCTAGTAAACTTGAAAGTATTCTTGATTTTATGAAACTAGAACTTTTGAAATTTATGAAGAACACTTAGAACTTGAAGATAGAACTTGAGAGAGATCAATTAGATGAAGAAAATTGAAGAATGAAAGTGTTTGTAGGTGTTTTTGGTCGTTGGTGTATGGATTAGATATAAAGGATATGTAATTTTGTTTTCATGTAAATAAGTCATGAATGATTACTCATATTTTTGTAATTTTATGAGATATTTCATGCTAGTTGCCAAATGATGGTTCCCACATGTGTTAGGTGACTCACATGGGCTGCTAAGAGCTGATCATTGGAGTGTATATACCAATAGTACATACATCTAAAAGCTGTGTATTGTACGAGTACGAATACGGGTGCATACGAGTAGAATTGTTGATGAAACTGAACGAGGATGTAATTGTAAGCATTTTTGTTAAGTAGAAGTATTTTGATAAGTGTCTTGAAGTCTTTAAAAAGTGTATGAATACATATTAAAACACTACATGTATATACATTTTAACTGAGTCGTTAAGTCATCGTTAGTCGTTACATGTAAATGTTGTTTTGAAACCTTTAGGTTAACGATCTTGTTGAATGTTGTTAACCCATTGTTTATTATAACAAATGAGATGTTAAATTATTATATTATCATGATATTATGATATATAATATATCTTAGTATGATGTATATACAGTTAAATGTCGTTACAACGATAATCGTTACATATATGTCTCGTTTCGAAATCATTAAGTTAGTAGCCTTATTTTTACATATGTATTTCATTGTTAATACACTTAATAATATATTTACTTATAATTTAACATAATTAACCAAGTGTATCAATATCTTAATATGATTCATATGTACCTAGTAAGACGTTGTTATAACGATAATCGTTATATATATCGTTTTCGAGTTTCTTAAATTAATAGTCTCATTTTTATGTATATAACTCATTGTTAAAATACCTAATGAGATACATACTTATAATAAAAACATGTTAACTATATATATAACCATATATATGTCATCGTATAGTTTTTATAAGTTTTAACGTTCGTGAATCACATGTCAACTTGGGTGGTCAATTGTCTATATGAAACATATTTCAATTAATCAAGTCTTAACAAGTTTGATTGCTTAACATGTTGGAAACATTTAATCATGTAAATATCAATCTTAATTAATTTATATAAACATGGAAAAGTTCGGGTCACTATATAGACCACAAGATTTCATATTTCAATACACATCCCATACATAGAGATAAAAATCATTCATATGGTGAACACCTGGTAACCGACATTAACAAGATGCATATATAAGAATATCCCCATCATTCCGGGACACCCTTCGGATATGATATAAATTTCGAAGTACTAAAGCATCCGGTACTTTGGATGGGGTTTGTTAGGCCCAATAGATCTATCATTAGGATTCGCGTCAATTAGGGTGTCTGTTCCCTAATTCTTAGATTACCAGACTTAATAAAAAGGGGCATATTCGATTTCGATAATTCAACCATAGAATGTAGTTTCACGTACTTGTGTCTATTTTGTAAATCATTTATAAAACCTGCATGTATTCTCATCCCAAAAATATTAGATTTTAAAAGTGGGACTATAACTCACTTTCACAGATTTTTACTTCGTCGAGAAGTAAGACTTGGCCACTGTTGATTCACGAACCTATAACAATATATACATATATATTAAAGTATGTTCAAAATATATTTACAACACTTTTAATATATTTTGATGTTTTAAGTTTATTAAGTCAGCTGTCCTCGTTAGTAACCTACAACTAGTTGTCCACAGTTAGATGTACAGAAATAAATCGATAAATATTATCTTGAATCAATCCACGACCCAGTGTATACGTATCTCAGTATTGATCACAACTCAAACTATATATATTTTGGAATCAACCTCAACCCTGTATAGCTAACTCCAACATTCACATATAGAGTGTCTATGGTTGTTCCGAAATATATATAGATGTGTCGACATGATAGGTCGAAACATTGTATACGTGTCTATGTTATCTCAAGATTACATAATATACAATACAAGTTGATTAAGTTATGGTTGGAATAGATTTGTTACCAATTTTCACGTAGCTAAAATGAGAAAAATTATCCAATCTTGTTTTACCCATAACTTCTTCATTTTAAATCCGTTTTGAGTGAATCAAATTGCTATGGTTTCATATAGAACTCTATTTTATGAATCTAAACAGAAAAAGTATAGGTTTATTGTCGGAAAAATAAGTTACAAGTCGTTTTTGTAAAGGTAGTCATTTCAGTCGAAAGAACGACGTCTAGATGACTATTTTAGAAAACATACTTCCACTTTGAGTTTAACCATAATTTTTGGATATAGTTTCATGTTCATAATAAAAATCATTTTCTCAGAATAACAACTTTTAAATCAAAGTTTATCATAGTTTTTAATTAACTAACCCAAAACAGCCCGCGGTGTTACTACGACGGCGTAAATCCGGTTTTACGGTGTTTTTTGTGTTTCTAGGTTTTAAATCATTAAGTTAGCATATCATATAGATATAGAACATGTGTTTAGTTAATTTTAAAAGTCAAGTTAGAAGGATTAACTTTTGTTTGCGAACAAGTTTAGAATTAACTAAACTATGTTCTAGTGATTACGAGTTTAAACCTTCGAATAAGATAGTTTTATATATATGAATCGAATGATGTTATGAACATCATTACTACCTCAAGTTTAGTAGGTAAACCTACTGGAAGTGACAAGAAATGATCTAGCTTCAAAGGATCTTGGATGGCTTGAAAGTTCTTGAAGTAGGATCATGACACAAAAACAAGTTCAAGTAAGATTTTTACTCGAATTAAGATAGTTTATAGTTATAGAAATTGAATCAAAGTTTGAATATGAATATTACCTTGAATAAGAAAGATAACCTACTGTATATAACAAAGGTTTCTTGATCTTAGATGATTACTTGGAATGGATTAGAAAGCTTGGAAGTAAATTAGTAAACTTGAAGGGATTTTTGAAGTGTTCTTGAAGTGTTCTTCCTATGATGATTATAGCTTGATTCTTGAAGTGATTTTTGATGAAGATGATGATTAACTACTGGAAAAATACGTTCATAATAGTGTGTGTGTGTGTTGAGAGAGAATTAGAAAGAGAATTGGAAGTGAAATGGAGTGAATGATGAGTGGTAATTGGTGAGTGGTGAGTGGGGTTAAAAGGAGTTCTAGTTAGTTGACTAGCTCATGGTAGAAGTTAAAATTGATTAGTCATACATGACATAATCAAGAGTGGAATCCCATGCTAGTTCCTATTGGTATATACCTATAGTAAGTACGTTTTGAAGCTGTGTATAATACGGGTAAGAATACGACTAGAATTCTTGATGAAAGAAAAGAATGGGAAAGTAACTGTAACCATTTTCATTAAGTATGAGTGTTTTGATATATGTCTTGAAGTCTTCCAAAAGTATTTTAATACATCTAAATACAGTACATGTACATACAATTTTAACTGAGTCGTTAAGTCATCGTTAGTCGTTACATGTAAGTGTTGTTTTGAAACCTTTAAGTTAACGATCTCAATTAATGTTGTTAACCCATTGTTTATTATATCTAATGAGATGTTAAATTATTATATTATCATGATATTATGATATATTAATATATCTTAATATGATATATATACATTTAAATGTCGTTAGAACGATAATCGTTACATATATGTCTCGTTTCGAAATTCTTAAGTTAGTAGTCTTGTTTATATGTATATAACTCATTGTTAATATACTTATGGAGATACTTACTTATCATAATCTCATGTTAACCATATGTATATCCATATATATATCGTCATGTCGTTTTTACAAGTTTTAACGTTCGTGAATCGCCGGTCAACTTGAGTGGTCAATTGTCTATATGAAACATATTTCAATTAATCAAGCCTTAACAAGTTTGATTGCTTAACATGTTGGAAACATTTAATCATGTAAATATTAATCTCAATTAATATATATAAACATGGAAAAGTTCGGGTCACTACAGTACCTACCCGTTAAATAAATTTCGTCCCGAAATTTTAAGCTGTTGAAGGTGTTGACGAATCTTCTGGAAATAGATGCGGGTATTTCTTCTTCATCTGATCTTCACGCTCCCAGGTGAACTCGGGTCCTTTACGAGCATTCCATCGAACCTTAACAATTGGTATCTTGTTTTGCTTAAGTCTTTTAACCTCACGATCCATTATTTCGACGGGTTCTTCGATGAATTGGAGTTTTTCGTTGATTTGTATTTCATCTAACGGGATAGTGAGATCTTCTTTAGCAAAAAATTTCTTCAAATTCGAGACGTGGAAAGTGTTATGTACAGCTGCGAGTTGTTGAGGTAACTCAAGTCGGTAAGCTACTGGTCCGACACGATCAATAATCTGGAATGGTCCAATATACCTTGGATTTAATTTCCCTCATTTACCAAATCGAACAACGCCTTTCCAAGGTGCAACTTTAAGCATGACCATCTCTCCAATTTCAAATTCTATATCTTTTCTTTTAATGTCAGCGTAGCTCTTTTGTCGACTTTGGGCGGTTTTCAACCGTTGTTGAATTTGGATGATCTTCTCGGTAGTTTCTTGTATAATCTCCGGACCCGTAATCTGTCTATCCCCCACTTCACTCCAACAAATCAGAGACCTGCACTTTCTACCATAAAGTGCCTCAAACGGCGCCATCTCAATGCTTGAATGGTAGCTGTTGTTGTAGGAAAATTCTGCTAACGGTAGATGTCGATCCCAACTGTTTCCGAAATCAATAACACATGCTCGTAGCATGTCTTCAAGCGTTTGTATCGTCCTTTCGCTCTGCCCATCAGTTTGTGGATGATAGGCAGTACTCATGTCTAGACGAGTTCCTAATGCTTGCTGTAATGTCTGCCAGAATCTTGAAATAAATCTGCCATCCCTATCAGAGATAATAGATAATAGAGATTGGTATTCCATGTCTGGAGACGACTTCCTTCAAATACAGTCGTGCTAACTTCTCCATCTTGTCATCTTCTCTTATTGGCAGGAAGTGTGCTGATTTGGTGAGACGATCAACTATTACCCAAATAGTATCAAAACCACTTGCAGTCCTTGGCAATTTAGTGATGAAATCCATGGTAATGTTTTCCCATTTCCATTCCGGGATTTCGGGTTGTTGAAGTAGACCTGATAGTTTCTGATGCTCAGCTTTGACCTTAGAACACGTCAAACATTCTCCTACGTATTTAGTAACATTGGCTTTCATACCCGGCCACCAAAAATGTTTCTTGAGATCCTTGTACATCTTCCCCGTTCCAGGATGTATTGAGTATCTGGTTTTATGAGCTTCTCTAAGTACCATTTCTCTCATATCTCCAAATTTTGGTACCCAAATCCTTTCAGCCCTATACCGGGTTCCGTCTTATTAAGATGCTTCTCCGATCCTTTGGGTATTTCATCCTTTAAATTTCCCTTTTTTAAAACTCCTTGTTGCGCCTCCTTTATTTGAGTAGTAAGGTTATTATGAATCATTATATTCATAGATTTTACTCGAATGGGTTCTCTGTCCTTCCTGCTCAAGGCATCGGCTACCACATTTGCCTTCCCCGGGTGGTAACGAATCTCAAAGTCGTAATCATTCAATAATTCAATCCACCTACGCTGCCTCATATTCAGTTGTTTCTGATTAAATATGTGTTGAAGACTTTTGTGGTCGGTATATATAATACTTTTGACCCCATATAAGTAGTGCCTCCAAGTCTTTAATGCAAAAACAACCGCGCCTAATTCCAAATCATGCGTCGTATAATTTTGTTTGTGAATATTCAATTGTCTAGACGCATAAGCAATCACCTTCGTTCGTTGCATTAATACACAACCGAGACCTTGCTTTGATGCGTCACAATAAATCACAAAATCATCATTCCCTTCAGGCAATGACAATATAGGTGTCGTAGTTAGCTTTTTCTTCAATAACTGAAACGCTTTCTCTTGTTCATCATTCCATTCAAATTTCTTCCCTTTATGCGTTAATGCAGTCAAGGGTTTTGCTATTCTGGAAAAGTCATGGATGAACCTTCTGTAGTAACCAGCTAGTCCTAAAAACTGGCGTATGTGTTTTGGAGTTTTCGGGGTTTCCCACTTTTCAACAGTTTCTATCTTTGCTGGATCCACCTTAATACCTTTTTTGTTCACTATGTGACCGAGGAATTGAACTTCTTCCAACCAAAATGCACACTTTGAAAATTTAGCGTACAATTCTTCCTTTCTCAATACTTCTAACACCTTTCTCAAATGTTCACCGTGTTCTTGGTCATTCTTTGAGTAAATAAGTATGTCATCAATGAAAACAATGACAAACTTGTCAAGGTATGGTCCACACACTCGGTTCATAAGGTCCATGAACACAGCTGGTGCATTAGTTAAACCAAACAGCATGACCATCAACTCGTAATGACCGTAACGTGTTCTGAAAGCAGTATTTGGAATATCATCTTCTTTCACCCGCATTTGATGATACCCGGAACGTAAGTCAATCTTTGAATAAACAGACGAGCCTTGTAGTTGATCAAATAAGTGGTCGATTCCCGGTAGTGGGTAGCGGTTCTTGATGGTAAGTTTGTTCAACTCTCGGTAGTCGATACACAACCTGAATGTACCATCTATCTTCTTGACAAACAAAACAGGAGCTCCCCACGGTGATGTGCTTGGTCGAATGAAACCATGCTCTAAAAGTTCTTGTAATTAGCTTTGCAGTTCTTTCATCTCGCTGGGTGCGAGTCTGTAAGGAGCACGAGCTATTGGTGCAGCTCCTGGTACAAGATCTATTTGAAATTCACGGGATCGATGTGGGGGTAATCCCGGTAATTCTTTCGGAAATACATCGGGAAATTCTTTTGCAATGGGAACATCATTGATGCTCTTTTCTTCAGTTTATACTTTCTCGACGTGTGCTAGAACAGCATAGCAACCTTTTCTTATTAGTTTTTGTGCCTTCAAATTACTAATAAGATGTAGCTTCGTGTTGCCCTTTTCTCCGTACACCATTAAGGGTTTTCCTTTTTCTCTTATAATGCGAATTGCATTTTTGTAACAAACGATCTCTTCTTTCACTTCTTTCAACCAGTCCATACCGATTATCACATCAAAACTTCCTAACTCTACTGGTATCAAATCAATCTTAAATGTTTCACTAACCAGTTTAATTTCTCGATTCCGACATATATTATCTGCTGAAATTAATTTACCATTTGCTAATTCGACTAAAAATTTACTATCCAAAGGCGTCAATGGACAACTTAATTTAGCACAAAAATCTCTACTCATATAGCTTCTATCCGCACCCGAATCAAATAAAACGTAAGCAGATTTATTATCAATAAGAAACGTACCCGTAACAAGCTCCGGGTCTTCCTGTGCCTCTGCCGCATTAATATTGAAAACTCTTCCGCGGCCTTGTCCATTCGTGTTCTCCTGGTTCGGGCAATTTCTAATAATGTGGCCCGGTTTTCCACATTTATAACAAACTACATTGGCATAACTTGCTCCGACACTACTTGCTCCGCCATTACTCGTTCTGACACCATTTGTTCCTTTCGTTCTATTAACCCCTGGTCCGTAGACCTCACACTTCGCCGCGCTATGACCATTTCTTTTACACTTGTTGCAAAATTTGGTGCAGAACCCCGAGTGATACTTTTCACACCTTTGGCATAGCTGCTTCTGATTGTTGTTGTTGTTGCGGTTATTATTGTTGTTGGGATTATTGTTGTAGTTGCTGTTGTTGTTGTTGCTGTTGTTGTTGTTGTTGTTGGGCCGTTTGTTGTAGTTGCAATTGATGTTGCGATTGTTGGGATAATTGTTGCGATTATTGTTGTAATTGCTGTTGTTGTTGTATTGGTGATTCTTATCACCGTTTTCCTCCCACTTTCTTTTGACTTGCTTCACATTGGCCTCTTCAGCAGTCTGTTCTTTAATTCTTTCTTCAATCTGGTTCACTAGTTTGTGAGCCATTCTACATGCCTGTTGTATGGAGGCGGGCTCGTGTGAACTTATATCTTCTTGGATTCTTTCCGGTAATCCTTTCACAAACGCGTCGATCTTCTCTTCCTCATCTTCGAATGCTCCCGGACACAATAGGCACAATTCTGTGAATCGTCTTTCGTACGTGGTAATATCAAATCCTTGGGTTCGTAACCCTCTAAATTCTGTCTTGAGCTTATTGACCTCGGTTCTGGGACGGTACTTCTCGTTCATCAAGTGCTTGAATGCTGACCACGGTAGTGCGTACGCATCGTCTTGTCCCACTTGCTCTAGATAGGTATTCCACCATGTTAACGCAGAACCTGTGAAGGTATGCGTAGCGTACTTTACTTTGTCCTCTTCAGTACACTTACTTATGGCAAACACCGATTCGACCTTCTCGGTCCACCGTTTCAATCCGATAGGTCCTTCGGTTCCATCAAATTCCAAAGGTTTGCAGGCAGTGAATTCTTTGTAGGTGCATCCTACACGATTTCCTGTACTGCTAGATCCAAGGTTATTGTTGGTATGTAGCGCAGCCTGTACTGCGGCTATGTTTGAAGCTAGAAAAGTACGGAATTCCTCTTCATTCATATTCACGGTGTGTCGAGTAGTCGGTGCCATTTCCTTCAAAATAGTCAAATGGAACAAGTTAATCATACAGAATATTAAGAGTAGTTACTAGTATTTCGTAGCATAATATGAACTCATTTATAAAAGATTTTTCTTCATATTAGCGTTTTATAAGTTTAAATTCGGGTAGTACCTACCCGTTAAGTTCATACTTAGTAGCTAATATACAATTCAACTACTACAATTCTATATGAAAAACTGATTATAATAATATTTCGCGTTCAAACTTTTATACAATATTTTACAAACTTACAATACCGCTTATTTTACATAAAGCATGAAATATATCACACAATAACTTTGATACAAGATAGTTGTGAAGATAATTCTAGCTAGTACACAAGTCGTTCAGCAAAGGCAATAAAGACACGTAATTCATACGTCCAGAAACAAGTCATGCATTCTGGTTTTACTAGGACTACTTCCCATCCTTGGTCTTGTGGAACATAACCGTTATGGCCGTTGATAAGACAGCGTGTTGTAACATCGTCAAAGGGACAAGGGTTACGTAATGTCCAACAGTCCCGTAACAATCTAAAAACCTCATTTCTTACCCCAATTATCGACTCCGTCACTTGTGGGAACGTTTTGTTTAATAGTTGTAGGCCGATGTCCTTGTTCTCACTTTGGTGAGAAGCGAACATTACTAATCCGTAAGCATAACATGCTTCTTTATGTTGCATGTTAGCCGCTTTTTCTAAATCACGAAGTCCAATATTCGGATATATTGAGTCAAAATAATTTCTTAACCCATTGCGTAAAATAGCATTTGGGTTCCCCGCAATATATGCGTCAAAGTAAACACATCGTAACTTATGGATTTCCCAATGTGATATCCCCCATCTTTCGAACGAAAGCCTTTTATAAACCAAGGCATTCTTGGAACGTTCTTCGAATGTCTTACAAACTGATCTCGCCTTAAATAGTTGTGCCGAAGAATTCTGACCGACTCTAGACAAGATTTCATCAATCATGTCTCCGGGTAGGTCTCTTAAAATATTGGGTTGTCTATCCATTTTGTGTTTTTATACTGTAAAATAGACAAGAGTTAGATTCATAAAAAAAAATACTTATTAATACAAGCAATTTTTACATATATCATAAAGCATAAGCACACTATATTACATATATTACACCACACGAATACAACTATCTTATTCCGACTCGCTTGTTTCTTCTTCTTCGGTTTTGGTTTGTTTTGCCAAGTTTCTAGGGATATATGATGTTCTCCTAATACGAGCCGTCGTTTTCCACATTGGTTTAGAAAAACCTGGTGGTTTAGAGGTTCCCGGGTCATTGTTACAACTTAAGGACTTCGGGGGTTGACGATACATATAAAGTTCATCGGGGTTGGAATTAGATTTCTCTATTTTTATGCCCTTTCCCTTATTATTTTCTTTTGCCTTTTTAAATTCAGTTGGGGTAATTTCTATAACATCATCGGAATTCTCGTCAGAATCTGATTCATCCGAGAATTGGTAATCCTCCCAATATTTTGCTTCCTTAGCGGAAACACCATTGACCATAATTAACCTTGGTCGGTTGGTTGAGGATTTTCTTTTACTCAACCGTTTTATTATTTCCCCCACCGGTTCTATTTCTTCATCCGGTTCCGATTCTTCTTCCGGTTCCGATTCTTCTTCTGGTTCTGACTCTTCTTCCGGTTCCTCTTCGGGAACTTGTGAATCAGTTCACGAATCATTCCAATTTACATTTGATTCTTCATTATTATTAGGTGAGTCAATGGGACTTGTTCTAGAGGTAGACATCTATCACATAATATCAAACGCGTTAAGAGATTAATATATCACATAATATACACATGTTAAAAATATATAGTTTCCAACAAAATTTGTTAAGCAATCATTTTTCAAGTAAACACGGTCGAAGTCCAGACTCACTAATGCATCCTAACAAACTAGATAAGACACACTAATGCAAAATTCTGGTTCTCTAAGACCAACGCTCGGATACCAACTGAAATGTCCCGTTCTTATTGATTAAAAACGTTCCATATTAATTGATTTCGTTGCGAGGTTTTGACCTCTATATGAGACGTTTTTCAAAGACTGCATTCATTTTAAAACAAACCATAACCTTTATTTCATCAATAAAGGTTTAAAAAGCTTTACGTAGATTATCAAATAATGATAATCTAAAATATCATGTTTACACACGACCATTACATAATGGTTTACAATACAAATATGTTACAACAAAATAAGTTTCTTGAATGCAGTTTTTTACACAATATCATACAAGCATGGACTCCAAATATCGTCCTTATTTAAGTATGCGACAGCCGAAGCTCTTAATAATCACCTGAGAATAAACATGCTTAAAACGTCAACAAAAATGTTGGTGAGTTATAGGTTTAACCTATATATATCAAATCGTAACAATAGACCACAAGATTTCATATTTCAATACACATCCCATACATAGAGATAAAAATCATTCATATGGTGAACACCTGGTAACCGACATTAACAAGATGCATATATAAGAATATCCCCATCATTCCGGGACACCCTTCGGATATGATATAAATTTCGAAGTACTAAAGCATCCGGTACTTTGGATGGGGTTTGTTAGGCCCAATAGATCTATCTTTAGGATTCGCGTCAATTAGGGTGTCTGTTCCCTAATTCTTAGATTACCAGACTTAATAAAAAGGGGCATATTCGATTTCGATAATTCAACCATAGAATGCAGTTTCACGTACTTGTGTCTATTTTGTAAATCATTTATAAAACCTGCATGTATTCTCATCCCAAAAATATTAGATTTTAAAAGTGGGACTATAACTCACTTTCACAGATTTTTACTTCGTCGAGAAGTAAGACTTGGCCACTGTTGATTCACGAACCTATAACAATATATACATATACATATATATTAAAGTATGTTCAAAATATATTTACAACACTTTTAATATATTTTGATGTTTTAAGTTTATTAAGTCAGCTGTCCTCGTTAGTAACCTACAACTAGTTGTCCACAGTTAGATGTACAGAAATAAATCGATAAATATTATCTTGAATCAATCCACGACCCAGTGTATACGTATCTCAGTATTGATCAGAACTCAAACTATATATATTTTGGAATCAACCTCAACTCTGTATAGCTAACTCCAACATTCACATATAGAGGGTCTATGGTTGTTCCAAAATATATATAGATGTGTCGACATGATAGGTCGAAACATTGTATACGTGTCTATGGTATCTCAAGATTACATAATATACAATACAAGTTGATTAAGTTATGGTTGGAATAGATTTGTTACCAATTTTCACGTAGCTAAAATGAGAAAAATTATCCAATCTTGTTTTACCCATAACTTCTTCATTTTAAATCCGTTTTGAGTGAATCAAATTGCTATGGTTTCATATTGAACTCTATTTTATGAATCTAAATAGAAAAAGTATAGGTTTATAGTCGGAAAAATAAGTTACAAGTCGTTTTTGTAAAGGTAGTCATTTTAGTCGAAAGAACGACGTCTAGATGACTATTTTAGAAAACATACTTCCACTTTGAGTTTAACCATAATTTTTGGATATAGTTTCATGTTCATAATAAAAATCATTTTCTCAGAATAACAACTTTTAAATCAAAGTTTATCATAGTTTTTAATTAACTAACCCAAAACAGCCCGCGGTGTTACTACGACGGCGTAAATCCGGTTTTACGGTGTTTTTCGTGTTTCCAGGTTTTAAATCATTAAGTTAGCATATCATATAGATATAGAACATGTGTTTAGTTAATTTTAAAAGTCAAGTTAGAAGGATTAACTTTTGTTTGCGAACAAGTTTAGAATTAACTAAACTATGTTCTAGTGATTACGAGTTTAAACCTTCGAATAAGATAGTTTTATATATATGAATCGAATGATGTTATGAACATCATTACTACCTCAAGTTTAGTAGGTAAACCTACTGGAAGTGACAAGAAATGATCTAGCTTCAAAGGATCTTGGATGGCTTGAAAGTTCTTGAAGTAGGATCATGATACAAAAAAAAAGTTCAAGTAAGATTTTTACTCGAATTAAGATAGTTTATAGTTATAGAAATTGAATCAAAGTTTGAATATGAATATTACCTTGAATAAGAAAGATAACCTACTGTATATAACAAAGGTTTCTTGATCTTAGATGATTACTTGGAATGGATTAGAAAGCTTGGAAGTAAATTAGTAAACTTGAAGGGATTTTTGAAGTGTTCTTGAAGTGTTCTTCCTATGATGATTATAGCTTGATTCTTGAAGTGATTTTTGATGAAGATGATGATTAACTACTGGAAAAATACGTTCATAATAGTGTGTGTGTGTGTGTTGAGAGAGAATTAGAAAGAGAATTGGAAGTGAAATGGAGTGAATGATGAGTGGTAATTGGTGAGTGGTGAGTGGGGTTAAAAGGAGTTCTAGTTAGTTGACTAGATCATGGTAGAAGTTAAAATTGATTAGTAATACATGACATAATCAAGAGTGGAATCCCATGCTAGTTCCTATTGGTATATATGTAGTGACCCGAACTTTTCAATGTTTATATATATTAATTGAGATTGATATTTACATGATTAAATGTTTCCAACATGTTAAGCAATCAAACTTGTTAATACTTGATTAATTGAAATATGTTTCATATAGACAATTGACCACCCAAGTTGACCGGTGATTCACGAACGTTAAAACTTGTAAAAACTATATGATGACATATATATGGATATATATATATAGTTAACATGATACTATGATAAGTAAACATATCATTAAGTATATTAACAATGAACTACATATGTAAAAACGAGACTACTAACTTAATGATTTTTAAACGAGACATATATGTAACGATTATCGTTGTAAAGACATTTAATGTATATATATCATATTAAGAGATATTCATACATGATAATATCATGATAATATAATAATTTAAAATCTCATTTGATATTATAAACATTGGGTTAACAACATTTAACAAGATCGTTAACCTAAAGGTTTCAAAACAACACTTACATGTAACGACTAACGATGACTTAACGACTCAATTAAAATGTATATACATGTAGTGTTTTAATATGTATTTATACATTTTTGAAAGACTTCAATACACTTATCAAAATACTTCTACTTAACAAAAATGCTTACAATTACATCCTCGTTCAGTTTCATCAACAATTCTACTCGTATGCACCCGTATTCGTACTCGTACAATACACAGCTTTTAGATGTATGTACTATTGGTATATACACTCCAATGATCAGCTCTTAGCAGCCCATGTGAGTCACCTAACACATGTGGGAACCATCATTTGGCAACTAGCATGAAATATCTCATAAAATTACAAAAATATGAGTAATCATTCATGACTTATTTACATGAAAACAAAATTACATATCCTTTATATCTAATCCATACACCAACGACCAAAAACACCTACAAACACTTTCATTCTTCAATTTTCTTCATCTAATTGATCTCTCTCAAGTTCTATCTTCAAGTTCTAAGTGTTCTTCATAAATTCTACAAGTTCTAGTTACATAAAATCAAGAATACTTTCAAGTTTGCTAGCTCACTTCCAATCTTGTAAGGTGATCATCCAACCTCAAGAAATCTTTGTTTCTTATAGTAGGTTATCATTCTAATACAAGGTAATAATCATATTCAAACTTTGGTTCAATTTCTATAACTATAACAATCTTATTTCAAGTGATGATCTTACTTGAACTTGTTTTCGTATCATGATTCTGCTTCAAGAACTTCGAGCCAACCAAGGATCCGTTGAAGCTAGATCCATTTTTCTCTTTTCCAGTAGGTTTATCCAAGGAACTTAAGGTAGTAATGATGTACATAACATCATTCGATTCATACATTTAAAGCTATCTTATTCGAAGGTTTAAACTTGTAATCACTAGAACATAGTTTAGTTAATTCTAAACTTGTTCGCAAACAAAAGTTAATCCATCTAACTTGACTTTTAAAATCAACTAAACACATGTTCTATATCTATATGATATGCTAACTTAATGATTTAAAACCTGGAAACACGAAAAACACCGTAAAACCGGATTTACGCCGTCGTAGTAACACCGCGGGCTGTTTTGGGTTAGTTAATTAAAAACTATGATAAACTTTGATTTAAAAGTTGTTATTCTGAGAAAATGATTTTTATTATGAACATGAAACTATATCCAAAAATTATGGTTAAACTCGAAGTGGAAGTATGTTTTCTAAAATGGTCATCTAGACGTCGTTCTTTCGTCTGAAATGACTACCTTTACAAAAACGACTTGTAACTTATTTTTCTGACTATAAACCTATACTTTTTCTGTTTATATTCATAAAATAGAGTTCAATATGAAACCATAGCAATTTGATTCACTCAAAACGGATTTAAAATGAAGAAGTTATGGGTAAAACAAGATTGGATAATTTTTCTCATTTTAGCTACGTGAAAATTGGTAACAAATCTATTCCAACCATAACTTAATCAACTTGTATTGTATATTATGTAATCTTGAGATACCATAGACACGTATACAATGTTTCGACCTATCATGTCGACACATCTATATATATTTCGGAACAACCATAGACACTCTATATGTGAATGTTGGAGTTAGCTATACAGGGTTGAGGTTGATTCCAAAATATATATAGTTTGAGTTGTGATCAATACTGAGATACGTATACACTGGGTCGTGGATTGATTCAAGATAATATTTATCGATTTATTTCTGTACATCTAACTGTGGACAACTAGTTGTAGGTTACTAACGAGGACAGCTGACTTAATAAACTTAAAACATCAAAATATATTAAAAGTGTTGTAAATATATTTTGAACATACTTTGATATATATGTATATATTGTTATAGGTTCGTGAATCAACCAGTGGCCAAGTCTTACTTCCCGACGAAGTAAAAATCTGTGAAAGTGAGTTATAGTCCCACTTTTAAAATCTAATATTGTTGGGATGAGAATACATGCAGGTTTTATAAATGATTTACAAAATAGACACAAGTACGTGAAACTACATTCTATGGTTGAATTATCGAAATCGAATATGCCCCTTTTTATTAAGTCTGGTAATCTAAGAATTAGGGAACAGACACCCTAATTGACGCGAATCCTAAAGATAGATCTATTGGGTCTAACAAACCCCATCCAAAGTACCGGATGCTTTAGTACTTCGAAATTTATATCATATTCGAAGGGTGTCCCGGAATGATGGGGATATTCTTATATATGCATCTTGTTAATGTCGGTTACCAGGTGTTCACCATATGAATGATTTTTATCTCTATGTATGGGATGTATATTGAAATATGAAATCTTGTGGTCTATTGTTACGATTTGATATATATAGGTTAAACCTATAACTCACCAACATTTTTGTTGACGTTTAAAGCATGTTTATTCTCAGGTGAATACTAAGAGCTTCCGCTGTTGCATACTAAAATAAGGACAAGATTTGGAGTCCATGTTTGTATGATACTGTGTAAAAACTGCATTCAAGAAACTGATTTCGATGTAACATATTTGTATTGTAAACCATTATGTAATGGTCGTGTGTAAACAGAATATTTTAGATTATCATTATTTGATAATCTACGTAAAGCTTTTTAAACCTTTATTTATGAAATAAAGGTTATGGTTTGTTTTAAAAATGAATGCAGTCTTTGAAAAATGTCTCATATAGAGGTCAAAACCTCGCAACGAAATCAATTAATATGGAACGTTTTTAATCAATAAGAACGGGACATTTCAATATACCCATAGTAAGTACGTTTTGAAGCTGTGTATAATACGGGTAAGAATACGACTAGAATTCTTGATGAAAGAAAAGAATGGGAAAGTAACTGTAACCATTTTCGTTAAGTATGAGTGTTTTAATATATGTCTTGAAGTCTTCCAAAAGTATTTTAATACATCTAAATACACTACATGTACATACATTTTAACTGAGTCGTTAAGTCATCGTTAGTTGTTACATGTAAGTGTTGTTTTGAAACCTTTAAGTTAACGATCTCAATTAATGTTGTTAACCCATTGTTTATTATATCTAATGAGATGTTAAATTATTATATTATCATGATATTATGATATATTAATATATCTTAATATGATATATATACATTTAAATGTCGTTACAATGATAATCGTTACATATATGTCTCGTTTCGAAATTCTTAAGTTAGTAGTCTTGTTTATATGTATATAACTCATTGTTAATATACTTATGGAGATACTTACTTATCATAATCTCATGTTAACCATATGTATATCCATATATATATATTGTCATGTCGTTTTTACAAGTTTTAACGTTCGTGAATCGCCGGTCAACTTGGGTGGTCAATTGTCTATATGAAACATATTTCAATTAATCAAGTCTTAACAAGTTTGATTGCTTAACATGTTGGAAACATTTAATCATGTAAATATTAATCTCAATTAATATATATAAACATGGAAAAGTTCGGGTCACTACATCTCGGGCATACGAAACACCTTCAATCTCCCACTTGCACGAGAAACATAATAAATTAATGCAAGTGATGGATACCACCTAACGACCGTCCATCACCCCCAATATGTTATGAGTTTGTTCCATTCAATAACATCATCTCTTTCGAGATCCCATCTCGAATATGAATAGGTGAATCTTTCATTATATCCTTTCATCCTCGATGTCATGTTAAATCCAAGAGATACAGAGTGATCACTCTCTTATAGATTTAACTTTATCAGGCCTTAGACATCTGACTCTCAACGAATAAGAGGGACAAATCTCATCTTGACTACATACGTCCTAAATATACACCTTGCATTATACCTGAGCTCTTCCTTATGAACTACCATATTTCAGAATAGCGAAGGAAAGAATCAAGGAACAATACTTGGTAAATATCCGAACCCAATATGTATCTCAGGTCAGAGGATACAATGATATTTGCCTTTACTCAAGATTACATGTGATCAACCACAAAGGCTCTATACAGTAAATCTTGAGAGCGGGTCTTCCAATATTTATATCCCACAAATATCTATGAACCTTGGTTGCAACCTTGCTCCACATTCAACCTGAATGTATACCAATCTAAGTTTATAATAGTCTAAACCTCACACTTGTTCCCACAAATGTGATCGACCACGGAATTTAGAATAATAGCTTATTCATGGATAAAATATGTAAAATAGGAACATAACTCAAAATAAATTGATACCATAATTATTATAATGAGTATGAACAATTTCGTTCCGTTACAATACTTAAAACAGATCATGACCAATCACTAGAATATCGAAGCCCTAATGCACTAACATGCCCTTGATGTTTTGCACCATGTAAGGGCTTCGTGAGTGGATCCGCTATATTAAGATCTGTATGAACTTTGCGAATACATATCTTTCCCTATTCAACTTCATCCCTTATGTAGTTAAATCTCCGCTCAATGTGACGGGTCTTTTAGTGAGCACGAGGTTCCTTGATTTGAGCAATCGCACCTCGTTGTCACAAAAGATCTCAAGAGGGTCCTGAATGGAAGGGACTACTCCTAAGTCATCAATGAATTTCTTCATCCATGCAGCTTCCTGAGCTGCCAATGAGGCGGCAACGTACTCTGACTCTGTAGTGGATAAGGCAACAACATCCTGTTTTGAACTCTTCCAAGAGACCGCACCTCCATTTAATGTGAAGACATAACCGGATTGTGATCGAGAATCATCTCGATCAGTTTAGAAACTCGCGTCCACGTAGCCTTTTATAGCGAGTTCTTCCTCACCAGACCCGTATATAAGAAACATATCCTTAGTCCTCCTAAGGTATTTCAATATACTTTTAACCGCAATCCAATGACCGTTTCCTGGGTTATTCTGGTATCTACTTGTCAAGCTAAGAGCGTATGACACATCTAGTCTAGTGCATATCATTGCATACATGATTGACCCAATAGCAGATGCGTATGAGACTTTCTTCATTCTCTCTTGTTCATCTTTCGTGGTAGGGCACTGAGATGAACTGAGAAGCGTTACCTTTTGAATAGGTACCAAACCTTTCTTAGAGTTCTCCATCTTGAACCTTTTCAAGATCTTTTCAATGTATGCACTTTGATTCAAACCTATCAGTTTCTTGGATCTATCCTTGTAGATCCCAATCCCCAAAACGTATTGTGCTTCTCCAAGATCCTTAATGGAGAAGCATTTACTTAGCCAAGTTTTAACACCTTGCATTTCCGGAATATCATTTCCAAATAACAATATATCATCCACATATAGTATAAGGAACATGATAGTGCTCCCACTAGCTTTCTTGTATACACAAGCTTCATCACCATTTTTAATAAAGCCAAATTTCTTGGCCTCCTTATTAAAACAATGATTCCACATTCTAGATGCTTGTTTCAATCCGTAGATTGACTTCTTTAACTTGCATACCCTTTTAAGACACTTCGGATCAACAAAACCTTCAGGCTGAACCATATAGACATCTTCCTCAAGATATCCATTTAGGAAAGCGGTCTTGACATCCATTTGCCATATTTCATAATCATAATGAGCAGCAATGGCAAGTAATATCCTAATAGACTTTAGCATTGCCACAGGCGAAAAAGTTTCATCATAGTCAACCCCTTGAGTTTGAGTGAAACCTTTTGCTACAAGTCTAGATTTATATGTATCCAAGTTTCCATGTATGTCAGTTTTCATTTTGAAAAGCCATTTATAATCAACTAGCCTTGAGCCAGTAGGTTGTTCAACAAGTTCCCAAACTAGGTTGTCATACATGGATTGCATCTCAGCATTCATGGCTTCCTGCCATTTATCTTTATCAATCCTTGATAAAGCATCTTGGTAGTTTGTTGGTTCATCCAAATCAACCACATAGCAACCGTCCATGAGAAACCCATATCTCTCAGGAGGATTACTAATCCTACCAGATTTGTGAACGTCTTGTATACTTTGATCATCCATTTGATCATTCTCAACATTTTCATGTTGAGTGATAGTGTCAACCAATTGTGTATCATCTACTTGATCTTGAACCTCTTCAAGATCTATCTTCCTTTCACCATTTCCTTCCATTAGGAACTTAGTTTCAAGGAATTCAGCCTTTCGAGCAACAAATACATTTTGCTCGGTTGGATCATAGAAATAGTATCCCATATCATCCTTGGGATATCCTATGAAGATACACTTCGTGGATCGAGCATTCAACTTATTAGGGACGTAATGCTTAGGATAAGCTTCACATCCCTATACCTTTAAGTATGATAGAGATGGAGGTTTTCCAAACCACATCTCATGAGGAGTTCATTCCACTTTCTTGGTTGTCGCCATATTTAGAATACGAGCCACGGAGCATAGACAATAACCCCAAAATAATAGAGGAAACGAGCTTCTAGCCATCATAGATCGAACCATATCCATTAGGGTTCGGTTCCTCCTTTCAGAAACTCCATTAAGTTGGGATGTTCCAGGTAGAGTAAGTTGTGAGGTAATCCCACAACTCCTAAGATGATTCTGGAAGGCATCGCTTAGGTATTCACCTCCTCTATCGATACGAAGTACCTTGATTGTCTTGTTGAGTTGATTTTGTACTTCATTTTGATATTCCTTGAACGCTTCAAAAGTTTCGTCCTTATGTCTTAACAGGTAGACATATCCGAAATGACTGAAGTCATCAATGAAAGTAACGAAGTATCTTTCACCATTCCTAGTCATGGGCTTAAAGGGTTTACATACATCCGAATGTATTAATCCCAATAAGTCCTTAGCCCTTTCATAGGTCCCTTTGAAAGGTGCTTTAGTCATTTTGCCTAGTAAACAAGATTCACATACATCAAACGAGTCCAGTTCATTTGATTTCAAAAGTCCATTCTTTTGAAGTGTGTGCATTCGATTCTTGTTTATGTGACCAAGGCGACAATGCCATAAGTAGGAATCACTCAAATCCCTTTTGAGTTTCTTGGTGTTTGCATGGAACATTGAGCTATTGTAAGATGTGTCGTCATGAACCAATTCATAAATACCATTCGAAGGCGAAGCCTCAAAATAGAACACATTATTTAAAGAAACATGGATATCATCATCAATAAAATTGAAATCAAAACCACATTGTCTTAAACGGGAAATAGAAATAATGTTTCGAGTCAAATCAGGAGCATACAAAACATTTTTCAAAAAAAGCTCCAACCCAGTTTGTAGCTTTATAACAAAATCTCCTTCAGCTTCAACGTGCACCTTTGTACCATTTCCCATGAAGAGACTTGTTGTTCCCACTCCTTGTTTACTTCTTTTGAACCCCTGCAAAGAATTGCAAATATGATTTCCACATCCTGTGTCTAATACCCATGTATTAAAAGAAGTAATACTAAGCTCAACGTATACCATATATACATTACCTGAGATTTGCCCTGCATCCCTCTTTTCTTTCAACTCCTTCAGGTAGACTGGGCAGTTGCGTTTCCAGTGAACCATTTCACCGCAATCGAAGCACAGATCTTCCTTGGGGTTAGCTTTACCGGCAACCTTTTGCTTCTTGTTGTTGTTGGTTGGGGTAACCATCTTCCCCTTTTCCTTGCCCTTGCCTTGGTAGGCGGGTCCTTTCCTCTTGGCCGCCTTCGGCTTAGAAGTGTTATTGTTCTTGGACCGGCCTTCATTGATCATAAACATGGGTGAAGCCCTTTTACCCATGCTCGCTTTGGCCGTCTTAAGCATGGCATGTAATTCGCCAATGCTCTTATCCCATCCATTCATGTTGTAATTCATTACAAATGTGTCAAACCTCTTTGACAAGGAATTAAGGATAAGGTCCGTGGCTAATTCATTAGACACGTTGCAGTTTAGATGGTTCGCTCGATCAATTAGGTTTTTCATCTTAAGGACATAAGATGAAACGGATTGGGAGTCGTCCATCCGACATGCATGAAGCGCTCGAACCGTTTCGAAGCGCTCGACACGAGCTTGTTGAAGGAACATCTCCTTCAATTGTGTGATCATGTAATATGCACTATGATGCTCAAAATCCTTTTGGAGTTCCGGTATCATAGTCCCAAGCATGAGGCAAGAAACTTGAACCGAATCGGTGCAATATTTCTCCCAATAAGCCATGCCTTCCGTATCATCCTCGTCCGGTTGATCGGGAATGGGGTCTTCCAATACATACTCCCTATCCTCTAGTTTGAGGACAATTCTTAGATTGCGGAACCAATCCATGAAGTTCGTATGGTTAAGTTTTTCCTTTTCGAGGATTGACCTCAACGATAGGTTGTTAAAGTTGATAGGTGCGTTTGGAATGTTGTTGTTGTTATTGGCGGCCATCTACAAAATTTAACAAAGTTGTTTAAGTATTAATTTTAATTTAACAATCAATACCCTTAAATCCAATTGATATTTATTAAATTTTAGAATTCAACGGTAAACCAAATTTCGGTTAGGTGACCTTTATCCCGTGATTTGATTTAGCTAGGTAGTCATTATATGACAATTGCAATCCTTTTTCAACTTCTAAGTTATGGGATCATGCAATCCTTTTGCATGGTATATTTATCCCATCAACGCCTATTTATTTCTCATGCTTCGGTGACCCTAAGTTCATGATTCTCAAATCAAGTCGTCCTACTTGTGTAAACGTGTAAATTTAACATACAAGTGGTTAGGTGACCTTTATCCCACAAGTGTGCGAAATTTACCTTAATCATATTAGTTTATTCATAACGGTTAGGTGACCTTTATCCCATTATGAGTTCTCTAATATTTTTAAGTGTCACACAAAAGGATGGCGTTTAACTTGTTTGCCTTGTTAATAAGGAATTTTAAGTTTCCATTATTTCTAGTTTAAGAAAACTTTTATGCCATACACCAACATGCATTTAGCGTATGGTTCATTTGAAATCCATTTTCAAGTCTTGTAATTTTAGCCAATTACATGATATAAACCATTTTATATATATGATCCTTGTTATGCTCTTAATAACCGTTTATTAATGTCCTTTTAGCCATTTTTAATTTAACCAATTAAATTGTCATTTTGCATGTCGTTAAGAATGTTTAATTTAACCAATTAAATTGTCATTTTACTTGTTGTTGACTTGTGATTTACTTGTAGCAACCAAACATAAAAACACAATAAACAATCATGCATGCAAAACAAATATGTTCACAATCAAGCCAATTTCGTAGATATTTGTTTAGCCGAAAACAAATGCCACCGGTTAAGGGGTTATAACACAAAGTAGGAGATTCTAAATCTCCCACTTAATCTTGCATCCAAATGCTTCTTCTTATGTTCTTCCATGTCTTCATCTTGTATCTTCATCTTTTTATAAAATATATCCTAATACATTTTGTCTAGAAAATGAAATATAACCTAATCTATTTTACATACCAAATATAAAATAAATTACATAACCAAAATAATATTATTACAAACCAATTGAATAAATATTATTACAAACCAAATGAATGAATTAAATCAACCAAACATACAACTAATCACAAGGTCATGGCTATGATTGTGAACATTAATATATAAATAAATATGAACCAAATGGCAAGTCCCAAACTCTTTTGGAACCTCCTTTGAATTCGGCCTAATCAAGAAACCCACCCAAACCCTTTTGTTTTTGCAATCTACTTTCATGCATGTTCATAGATTGCAAATATAGTGGATTTAAAACAACATCTTGAAGCATATTTTAACAACTTCGGCTCTAGATACCATTGTTGGGATTTAACAAGTTTCAAGAGTCTTAAAATCATTTAAGAATTAAAACAAAGCGAAAGCATGTAATTACCAATTTAAACTTGTTAATCTTTAACCAATTAAAGTCAAATCCCAAGTAGGATCAAGTTATGAAATATGCTTACAAAATAAAAGGATGTTTAGAGGTTATACCTCCTCAAGTTTGTTGAGGGCTGATTTGGTGCAAGAAGGATGAAGGTGAAGATGACAAACTCCAAGCTTTTGTTACACCAACACTACCCTTTAATTGAGTTTGGATTTAAGACACTTAATCGCTTTAAAACTAAGCTTAAAACCTTTTCCTTTTGCACCCAAAATTCTGGTCAGCAGCAACTAGAAGGAATGATGATGAATGTAGCTTCAAATGGATGAAACCTCAAGTTGTTATACCCCAAATTTTTCACCAACACCTTCTGTAATTTGGTTAGGATTTTAGACACTTTAATATACTTGCAAAATTGCTAGAACACCTTCTTTTTGTGGCCAAAAAATTCAGACAGCAGCAAAAAAAAGGGAGAAGCAGAATTTTTTTCCACTTTACTTGATGTGTTTGCAAGTGTGTTGTGTCTCCAAGAGAGCTAGGCATGTGCATATGGATATATGGGAAAACAAAGTGGTCAAAAGCACAAGTTCATGAACACAAGAACTCAAACTCCCATGCCACTTCCCACTTCATAAATAAAATGGTTTTCTTTTATAAAATGATTTTATAAAATACATTTTATAAAACTTCCATTTTATTTACTTCCATTTTATTTTTTATGTGTACAACATTTATAAATCTAATTTTATAAAATGTAACATAATTTGATTAATTATTTAACCTATAAATAATTAAATCCATGTTATATAAATTATTCCATAATTTATATATATACACATCAAGTAATATTTCAGAAAACCATTTTTCTTAAAGTTCAAGTGTCGCTTATTTAATCAACGATCTAATCGCTAAGATCAAATATGAATAAGGTGTTGGTAAGTTTGTTATTGGGTATGACCCGACTTGGATCATAACATGTTAGCTACATTAATTTATTATGTCTCTCGGGCATACGAAATACCTTCATACGGATAGCGAGTAATGGTTGTTTCATGGTGAAAGTGTTTAACCGGTTCATGGTGGCGGTCGGTATTCGGGTGGTGGCGATTCAAGGTGGTGAAATGACGGTTGAGGGAGGATGATGGTGGCCGTGAGATGGATGATAGGATGATGATAGAGTGGCGTACATAGTGGAGATGGTGGTAGCAAGGCGGCCGGTGGTGGCCTTGGGTTGACAGGAGAAAGAAGTAAGGACATGGATGGTGAGATGGTGAGATTATATGTGATCTCTGTATATATCTATATTACTTATATGAATGATATATATAAAGGAACTAGATAGATAGTGGCTTAGTACCAACAATAACAGTATGTTTATATAATAATCAAATATGGTACTAATCAGAATAATAGTCATATACAGTTGTAAATAGTGAAGCCATCGAGCTTCTTGTAATTATTCAGTCGACGTCTTATTTTATGAAGTATTATATCGTGCCCATTGCTAAACAGTTAATATATAAAAGTGTTCCTAAAAATCTTAACTTTTTAAATTAATTCCATTTACTTATTCTGGTCATTAACTGTTTGAAACCTGATCAAAAAGATTCTTCTAATATTGGTTTTTATTTTCAAGTAACATGTACGGAGTATTAAAACTCCACTAATCAAAGTAAAAATATTTATAATAATCCTAAATTTTACATAACTTAATTAAGGTCCAACGTTAAGTTTTATACTACCCTGAGTTCGTTTTTAACCTGTTTAATATCGATCCTAAAATTTGACCTGTCATTCGAGCTCAATCCCAACTAAAATATAAATATTTTTAAAATCAATCAAATAGATTTTAAATATATTTTTAGTAAAGCTAAAATTTATAGAACTCATTTTTGAATCACCATTTATTTTAAAATCATAATATCAATCGGAACATCAACGAGTATTACAATTATTTAATATTTATTTTTTTAATATACTTTATTTGTATTTAAATATGTTTTAAATAATAATTATTATTTTTACATAATTAATTTCTAACAATTGCATCATAAATTATATTTCAAATTATATATATATATATATATATATATATATATATATATATATATAAATATATACATATCTATTTACAAATAGTTGTACGTGAATCGTCGAAAAGGGTCGATGGTCAATTGAACAGTTCAAAATTTTGAGACTCAAACTAATAGACTTTGCTTATCGTGTCGAAACCATATAAGAATAAAGTTTAAATTTGGTCGAAAATTTTCGGGTCGTCACAGTACCTACCCGTTAAAGAAATTTCGTCCCGAAATTTGATCGAGGTTATCATGGCTAACAATAAAAATGTTTTCGCGACGAAAATGAGTTGATAAATAGAGTTTTAACATCATTGAGTAATGTGGATAAAATGATTTGTTTAGGTGAAGAGTACGAGTGAAGCAATCACGAAAGAGTGAAATGAATAAATGCAGATTCATTTTAACCGATGACGTAGTCACGGTTGATTTTCGAAATTCAAGGAATTTAAGAAAATCTTCTAATCAAAAAGAAAATATAATAGCATGATTTATTAGCAAACTGTTGGAATTACAGTAGAACGGAAATATCAAGGAAATATTTCTGTGATATGCTTAGAGATTAAGTAAAATGAAAGAGTCGTGTAACATGGTTCATGATGTGAGTGTGATCTGTGACTCATCATATTCCATTAGAAACTCAGCATGACTTACAGTAATATAATCACGTTGATCAAGTGTCATTATATTATACTAACCCATGCTTCAATTCCCAACACTACTTCAAAAACATTCATAATTTAAACTTGAAGTTTTACAGAATATAGAAACTAAACAGTTTCCTTTATGATGTATACAGATAATGCGAAAAGATAAATGATTTCAGATAAGAATAGTTATGAAAATATCTTCAGGAATATCGAGGATATTTATAATGAAAGATACGATGATATCTTATAATTTATAATATCGAAGGATGATGAAGAAGATTTGTCCATAAAGGTTTAGAGTCAGGAGCAAGGTATTTGATAATGACTTCAGTAGACACTGAATTATTTAGATTCTTTGAAGGCAGGTTTAGTCTTTGTGATTTGTTCACAGTCTCCTTCATAGTTTGCTCAATTCGTTTTCAAGTTCCAACATTTCTGAGCTTTGTCAACATACTATTCTTTATCAACTCTCAACGATTAAGGTCGTTTATGGTTGTTTACATTTTCTACTGCTTCATTCAGATTTTTCAAAATTTAGAGTATTGGTTCATAGACTGGGTGCTTTTCAGAATTTCAGAACGAAAAATCATAATCTTAAGGGAATAATGTTATATGTATACATATAACTGTTGATGTAGACATGCTGCGAGATTTTAAAATACTGATTGCTGATTCTCAGTAATTTACAAGATGTGGATGAGTATACGACGAGGTTTCGATAAATATGATGATTTTTCAGGAAGTCAAAATCGATAAAGTTGCTGGTAAGTTTACTGCTAATGCGGTGGAATATAAACGGTTCTCCGGTAATGATGATGAAGAGGTAAACGTATCTATCAAAGTTACAATAAGACTTATTCGAATGAAAGTCGAAGTTGATTTGGTGGAGCTGTGACAAAATTGGCTATTTTGGAAAGGGATTGCAAAGTTATTTTCGGTAATAACAACGCTAAAGGAATTAACACAGCTACTTGTTAAACGTTTACTCAATTTCTGAGAGTTTTTCAAGTGCATAACTATATGTATCAATCTTTTCTTCTGTAGATGGAGTGCGGTTGGTTTATCCTCTCGATTGAGGTGTTTTCAAGAATCATGAAAGGTTTGAACGTAGAGGGTAATCGTCAAGATACAAATGAGGTGTAGGATGAAATCAAGTGGCAAACTTGAAGAATTGTTTAGTTTCATATGTTATAATCAATATTTTAATTCATTTTAATTGTCCAATGTTGGTAGTCCACAGTTACTAGTACACAGTTAGCAATTCAATAATTCATATATAATATTCGAATTAATAAATACGTATCGTGGCCCATTGTATACATGTCTCAGACTCGATCACAACTCAAAGTATATATTTTATTGTAGAATCAACCTCAACCCTGTATAGCTAACTCAAGCATTACTGCATATAGAGTGTCTATGGTTATTCCAAATAATATATATAAATGCGTCGATATGATATGTCAAAACCTTGTATACGTGTCCCGATATTTAAAGTGCGTAAAATAAATAATAGAAATTAAATGACGATAAATAAAATTGCGAGAATATAAATTGCGATAATTAAATTGTGATAAATAAAATGTAAACAGTTAGCTAGAAACAGTTAGCTAGGAATAGTTAGCGTGGATTCTTAATAAAATTTCTCATAGTTAATTTGTTTGTTCCTAACAAATTTTATTTTTGTCCAATGTTTTCTTCATTATGCCACTTGTTGGATTCTGATAGGTCAAAATCCAAATATGAAATTGAATGAAAATGGGTATTCTGTGGTGAACGGATTCGTATCTCTGTAGATGTAAGTAGGATAGTAAATGAACGTTGATTCAGATTCAAAGAATGTACAGTATAACTTATTAAAGTGAAATCTAAATATTCCTAGGGTATTACCTACCCGTTAAAATATTTTCACCATTAACAGTTTGTAAAAAAGAATTTTTTTAGTTACAATCTTTATGAAAACATATATACATATATATTTTATTCAGATGTAATCATAGATTTAATGAGTCAATATAATATTAAACTCATTTGATTGACCGTTAGAACTAGAATAGATAATCTCTAAAATATTAGAGATTACATAATCGCCATGTAGAACGAAGATTATGCTCGGGGTATAGATTGTGATGTTGAGGTGTGTGATGTTGAGGCTACTGGTGGTGGTGGTACTGTTGGTATTGCTGATGGTGGTACTGTTGATGCCGGTGATGTTGCTAAAGCTGGTACGTTTTGCACCATATTTTCCAAGGCTACAACTCGTGCGCGAAGCTCGTTGACTTATTACACCGGGATGATTGTCGGTAGGAACGAGCGAAATAAGGTTTAGAATTAGATTTATGATATAGTCGTGGTGAGATACTCTGGAAATGAGAGAGAAAATAGTGTTTCAACAGGTTCGTCGGTAAGTGTTTTGGGTTTTTCGCCAAGAGTGCAGGTTGGTGGGTGGAAGGGATCGCCTTCTTCTCGTCTCCATTGGTTAAGTCGACTACGAACCCATCCTCAATTCATCCAGTATTGAAGATGACTAGTTGGTTGATCCATTTCATTTACACTGCTTTCGGAGCTTAGGCGAATATCCATGTCGAAATAGCCGTCAGAATAACTATCGGAATAGCTATCGAAATCTGAGGGACTCGAACTGGTTGAGGGATTCATCTCGTATGATCAGATGAAGGATTTTTGATAAGAAATAGATTATAGGATGTAGATTAGTACCCTGCAATACATAATTTACATATGCATAAATAATACTAAAATCCCATAAGTTACGGAGGAATCTACGAAAGCTGTCAGGCAAAGGTAACAATAACAGATACGCTAAGATATGAATTTATCTATACACTGTCTATGCAATAGAGGTAGTAAGACGTGTCTAGACTTAAGGATGATAAGCAAGTAATTTTCGACACGAAATGATAAGCAAAACTTTTGACATGCAGAAACGGTCGAAGTCCAGACCCACTAATGCATCTAAACAACTATCAGTTAGACATACTAATCCAAGACCTGGTTCACTAAGACCACCGCTCTGATACCACCTGTAGAGACCCGTCCTAATCCATCTGGATGAATACATTACATGTGGTTACATCGGGAGGTACTTGACCTCTATATGATACATTTTACAAACATTGCATTCGTTTTTAAAAGACAAACTTTCATTTCATCGAAAGTTGACATGCATGCATACCATTTCATAATATATCCAACTATAAACGACTTAATAATATTCTTGATGAACTCAACGACTCGAATGCAACATCTTTTGAAATATGTCATGAATGACTCCAAGTAAAATATCTCTAAAATGAGCAAATGCACATCGGAAGATTTCTTTCATACCTGAGAATAAACATGCTTTAAAGTGTCAACCAAAAGATTGGTGAGTTCATTAGTTTAACATAAATAATCATTTCCATCATTTTAATAGATCACAAGATTTTCATTTCCATTTCTCATAAATATGCGTCCCATACATAGAGACAAAATTCATTCATATGGATTGAACACCTGGTAACCGACATTAACAAGATGCATATAAGAATATCCCCTATCATTCCAGGATATCCATCGGACATGATAAAATAACATCGAAGTACTAAAGCATCCGCAACAACGGATGGGGTTTGTTAGCCCCAATAGATCTATCTTTAGGATTCGCGTCAATTAGTAGATCGGTTTACTAATTCTTAGGCTACCAAGCAAAAGGGACATATTCGGATTCGATCATTCAACCATAGAATGTAGTTTCAATTACTTGTGTCTATTTCGTCAAACATTTATAAAAGCGCATGTATTCTCAGTCCCAAAAATATATATTGCAAAAGCATTTAAAAGGGGAGTAAATGAAACTCACAATACTGTATTTCGTAGTAAAATACATATGATGGCATTGAACAAGTGCAAGATTGGCCTCAAATTCACGAACCTATATCATTTGTATATATATTAATACACATAATGGAATCACATGATTTCCTTTATTAGAATGTATTAATTTTTTTTTATTTTTAGTTATATAGAATTTATACTAAACTCCATTAAAACAAATACTTATATTATATTTTAAATTATATGTTATATGTTTATATACTTAAAATGATTAATATCTATATATTTTAGTTATATTAACATATCTATACATATATGATTAGTATTATATTTAAAAATTATTTGTTTGTTATATATAACTATTTATATACATAATATTAATATGTTTGATATATAGGTATATAAACTATTAATATTTTTACAGTATATGTAATAAGTATATTTTAGATACAAAATATTTATCTGAAAAAAATATAATGATAGCATTGAAAATAATAATTTACTAATAATAATAACTTTCTTGATATTGATAATACTAATAATAATAATGATATTGTTAAAAATGGTACTTATGTTAATAATAATAATAATAATAATACTAATAATTACAAAAATGATGTTAATACTAATATTAGTGAAAATAATAATAACTTTTATTATTCTTATATCAACAATACTAATAATAATCATAAATATAATCATAATAATCATAGTACTAAAATGAATAATTAGTAATCATAATAATAATAATATTATTAATATTTGTGACTATAATCGTAATACTTATAATAAATGATAACTAATACTTTTATTAGTAATAATAATAATAATAACTATAATATTAGTCATAATAACAATTTCTAATAATAACAATGATAATAATAATAATAATAATAATAATAATAATAATAATAATAATAATAATAATAATAATAATAATAATAATAATAATAATAATAATAATAATAATAATAATAATAATAATAATAATAATAATAATAATAATAATAATAATAATAATAATAATAATGGAATTAAAATAAAAGTGTATATACCCTTAGGAAGTTTTTCTAAAAAGAATTGCGCCAGACCGGACTCGAACTCAAGACCTCTCGATCAACCAAACGACCCCTAACCAATTGCTCTACTCGATCCTTTCTTAATATAAATTGAACCTATATCTTATTATGTACATAACCGGTTATCCTCTTCCTCATTACCAAATTGTAGTAGTCCATTAAAAGCCCAAGAAAAATAGTCCATATATTTAAAAGAAATCCAATCAAATTGTAAGTCCGCTTAAGATCCCTAGTGACCCAACATTATCATGCCCAATAAACCATTAATTAAACCCAATAGGTTTAAGGTTTATCACGGTTGCTTACAGCGATTTTAATCACAGAAACACGAGTAGCAGTAATAGACACGCAGGAAATTTCATGGATCAAGGGATCCAACAGTCTTCTAATTTGTGTGGTCTGAGTACGTGATCATAAACAAAAGGTATTGAGTATTAACATGATAGTTATTGGTTTATTGGGTTTGTTTTGAACGGGAAACAGGACTCGAACAACAGAAAATTCAATGCTTTCTGCAGTAGAATAAGAACACAATAACAATTACATAAGCTTCGGAGTGATGGTCTGTTTACACAGTAACGAAGGACAAAACTGCAGTGATCTTTTTCGAGTAGAAACAGTTAACGAAGAAAAGAGAAGAAAAATAAAAATGATAATAGTGATGGTGGTCTGTTTGAGGTTGAGTACGAACAAAAAAATAATGGGTTTCGTTGTAGGTTTTGTTTGTGGTGATAAAAGATGGATCATATTGGTTATGGTTTATAGGGTGACTATCGAAAACAAAAATAAGTAGGTTTTATGGAGGTGATGGGTTATGTCGATGGAACAAGGAGGATGAAGGTGGTGTCGACGGGGTTCGACTGTTATCACAGTTAGCAACACGAAGTGGTTCAATTATGATGATGAAGGTGATCGGCTAAGTAGTTGATGATGGTTCGATGGTTTGTTGTTATTGTATTTCAAACAAGAACATAAAAAGAATAGTAGTTTTAATGATAGTTTTCTAGTGGGTTTCGAAGAGTAAAAGAAGTAACACTAACCAAGATCGAGTATAGCAGCTGTAATTGTGATCGAAGAAGAAGAAAAAAATGTTCATAGAAGCTGAGCAGAAGTAGAAGATGGTTGAATAGTAACAGCAACCCTTCGGGTTTTTTTTTGGGCTGCTGTTTTGTTTAACTGTTGCGAAGTCGAACATACAGCAACAAGCAGTAGTTGGTTGGTTGGAAACTGAGCAGAAAATAGTACAGCAGTAGCAAGATTTACAATGGTTGTTAGGGCTGTAAAAACACACTGTAGCAGCAGTCCGTAACAGTAACTGATAAATGGGTGGCGGTTGAGGGTGGTTGAAAACAGGAACATATAATCAAAGTTACAACCATTTTAAGAAAAATGATTGATGATGGTGTTCATGATTACGGATAGCGAGTAATGGTTGTTGTGAAAGTGTAATTTGGTTAGGATTTTAGACACTTTAATATACTTGCAAAATAGCTAGAACACCTTCTTTTTGTGGCCAAAAAATTCAGACAGCAGCAAAAAAAAGGGAGAAGCAGAATTTTTTTTCACTTTACTTGATGTGTTTGCAAGTGTGTTGTGTCTCCAAGAGAGCTAGGCATGTGCATATGGATATATGGGAAAACAAAGTGGTCAAAAGCACAAGTTCATGAACACAAGAACTCAAACTCCCATGCCACTTCCCACTTCATAAATAAAATGGTTTTCTTTTATAAAATGATTTTATAAAATACATTTTATAAAACTTCCATTTTATTTACTTCCATTTTATTTTTTATGTGTACAACATTTATAAATCTAATTTTATAAAATGTAACATAATTTGATTAATTATTTAACCTATAAATAATTAAATCCATGTTATATAAATTATTCCATAATTTATATATATACACATCAAGTAATATTTCAGAAAACCATTTTTCTTAAAGTTCAAGTGTCGCGTATTTAATCAACGATCTAATCGCTAAGATCAAATACGAATAAGGTGTTGGTAAGTTTGTTATTGGGTATGACCCGACTTGGATCATAACATGTTAGCTACATTAATTTATTATGTCTCTCGGGCATACGAAATACCTTCATACGGATAGCGAGTAATGGTTGTTTCATGGTGAAAGTGTTTAACCGGTTCATGGTGGCAGATGGTATTCGGGTGGTGGCGATTCAAGGTGGTGAAATGACGGTTGAGGGAGGATGATGGTGGCCGTGAGATGGATGATAGGATGATGATAGAGTGGCGTACATAGTGGAGATGGTGGTAGCAAGGTGGCCGGTGGTGGCCTTGGGTTGACAGGAGAAAGAAGTAAGGACATGGATGGTGAGATGGTGAGATTATATGTGATCTCTGTATATATCTATATTACTTATATGAATGATATATATAAAGGAACTAGATAGATAGTGGCTTAGTACCAA
Organism: Rutidosis leptorrhynchoides; assembly: GCF_046630445.1. Taxonomy (NCBI): domain Eukaryota; kingdom Viridiplantae; phylum Streptophyta; class Magnoliopsida; order Asterales; family Asteraceae; genus Rutidosis; species Rutidosis leptorrhynchoides. The sequence goes on along the minus strand of NC_092335.1, from coordinate 302,992,081 downwards.
CAATAACAGTATGTTTATATAATAATCAAATATGGTACCAATAAGAATAATAATCATATACAGTGGTAAATAGTGAAGCCATCGAGCTTCTTGTAATTATTCAGTCGACGTCTTATTTTACGAAGTATTATATCGTGCTCATTGCTAAACAGTTAATATATAAAAGTGTTCCTAAAAATCTCAACTTTTTAAATTAATTCCATTTACTTATTCTGGTCATTAACTGTTTGAAACCTGATCAAAAAGATTCTTCTAATATTGGTTTTTATTTTCAAGTAACATGTACGGAGTATTAAAACTCCACTCATCAAAGTAAAAATTATTTTAATAAGCCTAAATTTTACATAACTTAATTAAGGTCCAACGTTAAGTTTTATACTACCCTGAGTTCGTTTTTAACCTGTTTAATATCGATCCTAAAATTTGACCTGTCATTCGAGCTCAATCCCAACTAAAATATAAATATTTTTAAAATCAATCAAATAGATTCTAAATATATTTTTAGTAAAGCTAAAATTTATAGAACTCGTTTTTGAATCACCATTTATTTTAAAATCATAATATCAATCGGAACATCAACGAGTACTAGTGAAATAACCCGTGGAATTACGGGTTTGTTTAAACGAAATAGTTTAATGATATGTTTTAGGTATTAAATGAACGTAAATGCAAAAGTTATTTAGTTTAATGACACATGGAATCAAAAAGTCCGACTAATAAACTCATCAGCTGTTTTCATGGTTATTTCTCATGGTTTATGTTTGTGTGCAGTTCGTGGCTTTTTGTACATTATGTACATTTTGTACTTTCGTTTCGTTTAATATAGTTAATGCCTGCTTTTCAAAAAAAAAAAAAAAAAAAACTCGTCAGCTGAACATTTCATCCAACACATAAAATTTATATTAAACAATCCACATCCAATCATAAGAGATGATATTGGTTGTTATTTTATTTTAAAAGTATAAATGAAAATATAAATTTAGAATTAATTTCCTTCTGCATAGCTTTTATACCTTCACGTACTCAATTCAAAATTATTAATTAAAATAATTCAAAATTATTTAATTTTAATAATTAAAATAATTATTAATAAGATTTAATAATGATAATTAATTAATAAGATTTAATTTTAATTTAAAATTATTCAGATTTATGACATCACCCTCCATGCTTAGATTTTTTCCTTTTTCTTTTTGCTTTTTTCTTAACAAAGGAATTAGCCTAATAATTACATCATCATTTTAGCATTTTAATATTAACTATAGATTACAATTATTTAATATTTATTTTTTTATATACTTTATTTGTATATAAATATGTTTTAAATAATAATTATTATTTTTACATAATTAATTTCTAACAATTACATCATAAATTATATTTCAAATTATATATATATATATATATATATATATATATATATATATATATATATATATATATATATATATATATATATATATATATATATATATTTAAATACATACATATCTATTTACAAATAGTTGTTCGTGAATCGTCGAAGACGGTCGATGGTCAATTGAACAGTTTAAAATTTTGAGACTCAACCTAATAGACTTTGCTTATCGTGTCGAAACCATATAAGAATAAAGTTTAAATTTGGTCAAAAATTTTCGGGTCGTCACATTGTGTAATTTATGTTATTAATAAAATACGAATTTTTATTTTACTTCGTCCATTTGTCTTTTTCTTTTAATTTTTAGTTTAATTAGTAAAAATAACCGGATTAAAATCCGAAGCAAAATTTTATAAATACCTTATTAATTTAGTGATAAAATTTAAATTTTAAAAAATTGAGAGTTGGGTCGAGGAAATAAGCCCGTGAGCCACGCGGGTCCATTTTTCTTTACTTTTTCTCCTTTCTCCCTTCCTTTTGCTTCTTTATTTTTCTTTCCTTCTCCCTTCTTCTTCCTTGTTCGGCCGACACAAGACACACACACACACACATCCATTTCTTGACCAAATTAAGCGATTCAGAGCACTAATCTAAGTCTCTCGTGCCTTCTAAACGCATTCCCGCTGTCAATTTCGCACGAAAGGTACTCTTTCACGGTTAAAAATCAAGTTTTTACTTAAAGTCAAATTTTTGAATTTTTCAAAAATTCATGTTTTATGCTCAATTTTGATTCCCTATATGCTTAGTTAGACAATGTGATTGATATGTGTTAGTTTTTAGGTCCGATTGAGGAATTTTAGTTCACTTTTAGCTTTTGATTCATGTGTAACGACCCGACATCGTTTTCCCAAAAACACGCAAAAAATAATTGTGAGACAGTGCATCTGGACAGCGTCCAGTTATTTGGACAGCGTCCAGCTATGAAGACCAGGACGGCGTCCAGCTATGAAGACCAGGACGGCGTCCTGCCATCTGGGACGGCGTCTAATTGAACTACAAAATTCTGTTCCCGGGATCCAATTTACGCGAGCGAAAAGCCCGCTTCCCGACACTTTTAAACGAAACGATTTTCCCAACATGTTATAATAATTAAAACTAAGAGATTTCCATAATAAAAACGAGTTTTACAACACCGGGCCCACATCGACCCAAATTACGTTAAAATAGCATTTTCGACCCAATTGAGTTTAAGTTCCAAACAAAACTACGAGCATGATGTTTGGGGATAAACTACCCAAATCCTAGGCCGAATCCAAAATATAATCCAAGCAAGCATCAAAAGGGGAAATCATCAAATCCCGAGCATACCCTTGCCAAGTCCGCCTCCGAACCTAAAAATGTAAAGAATGAGAGGATAAGCTAATGCTTAGTAAATGCAATACTTATACGCATATATACATAATTCAATCACTTGCATACACCTACACAAACAACACAATAATCATTAGCAAACCGAAATAAACGTATAATCGTACGTACAACAAGTCAACACCATTAGCATAGAGATCTCAACAATAATGCGTGCCAACAACAAAATAATTACAATGCTAGTGAAACATACACACCCCAACATACACAATGTGGACATTCGACTTGATGGTGGCCGACGAAGAGCGGTAGGTCAAATAGGTTAACCACTCACCACCCATCGCAACTCGTACGTGGCCGACGAAGAGCGGTAGGTCAAATACTTTAACCACTCACCACTACGCACCATGAGGCCAATGAAAAGTGCAACCGAAACGTTAACACTTACCTCAATCACAAGGATGGCCGACGAAAAGCGTAACCACTTACCATCCTATGATAAGTGGCCAACGAAGAGCGGATCCTTAAACGGATAACACTCACCACTTACCCCAACACACATATGTGGCCGACGAAGAGCGATAGGTCAACATTAATCACTCGCCACATAACCAAACAAACACATGTGACCTATGAAGAGTGATAGGTCAAGCATTAATCACTCGTCACATAACCAAACACACGCATGTAGCCGACGAAGAGTGATAGGTCAACCATTAATCACTTGCTACATAACCAAACATACACATGTGACCAACGAATAGCGATAGGTCAAACATTAATCACTCGTCACATGCTACACCTCCAATCGTGGTCGACAAAGAGTTATTCCTTCCGGATATCACTCACCACATATCGCAACCAAATATAACCAACAAAGAGCTATCTATACGGATATCACTCATTATATTTTCCAACCCAATTGTGGTCCCCGAAAAGTGAATCCTAACGGATGTCACTTACCATGCCGCACACAAGCAACCAAATTATATACATAAACGTATAAATATTCCACTCACCTCGATTACTTGAAAAGCCATCCCGTTTGAACCCCTTGTCGTCCAAATGTAAATCACCTAAGTAATTCACAACAAATAAGCGAAACACTCTAGCTTATACCCAAAATATCAATAAGTGCAATATTGACCCATTTGAACTTACTTCCACTTTGACTAAGTCAAATCTCACCCACAAACCCCCATAATCACAATCGACTAGTGATTATGTTCCAACAACTCTTTTAACTCGAGGTTTCATTATCAAAACACATTACTTGCAACATTTGACACAAAACTCATTTTGACCCAATCTCTAAGTCAAAACACCCATTTTGCAAGCTTATACCTCTAATCACTTATAACCTAAGTTAACTAGTGATTTCACACCCAAACATGATTATCAACTAATCAATTTCATCATCCAACCCAAAACCCACCAACAATGGTCATCAACACCACTTACTAGCTTAATTACCCATTTTAACAACTAGTGGGTCTTATTCAAGAACACACAATCAAACCCTAACTTTGAATATCAAATCCAACAATGAAATTCGGAGTTAGAACTTACCACAACCACCCAAATGTAGCCATGAACGAGATGAACAACTTTAAAACCCGAGCTTTGGTGAGAATCCAACTCCTTCCTCTCCAAATCAACCTCTCTCTCTCGAAACTCTTTCTCTCTCTAGATGCAAGTGTGTGAGTGTAAATGATGAAATATGACTAGGAACTTCGAAATCAATAGGTTTAATTCACCCAAAGGCAGAATTAGTGAATCAAACCATAACTAGTGAATATTAGGAGCTTTTTGGGATTAAATTAGTCAAACCACAATAAGGATTGTGTGATTAGATTAATGCCTAGAGCTATTATTCACTACAGGAGTGATTTGGGTTGAGAGAGAAACGGATTAGGGCTACCAGATCTGAGTGACGTGGATGTGTGAGAGCCTTGACCTAAAATGAAGAACATAACACATTATATACCCCTGCTGATGCATCAACCGCGTGTGCTAGCTATCACTCGTACGAGTGATCAGCTTTACTCGTACGGGTGATCACTCACTCGTGTATGTTTAGTCAGATTAGATTTATGACTCATCTCAGCTCAACCGTGTGTATGAGCTTGTCACCCGTACGAGTGAGGCTTCACTCGTACGTGTGACAGAGTCTAGCAATGTCAACTTATCCTTTTCGAGTTCCTGCAGTTACTGTAACTGATGGAATTCAACATAACAACAAGTTTATAATGTCAACATAATCACAAAGCCATTTTATGATAGTTAAAGCAAGCGGAAGCATGATTGTTTATAATACAAGTTAATGTGTTAACCATTTAAATTGAATCCCATGTTAATATCAAGTCTTGAAATTATGCTTACATATAAGAAAAAGAGAAGATTCATACCTCCTCAAGCTAGTTGAGGGTTGTTATCAAGTGAGCAAGATGATGGAAAAAGATGATGGAAAGTAAGCTTCTAACTTGAAGCCTCAAGTGTGTAATACCCCAAGCTTTCAATCACCAACACCTACCTTTGTTTAGTTAGAATTTTAAGACACTTAATCACTTAATTTAGCAAGCAAAATGCTCTCTTTTTCTCCCTAAATAGTTCGGCCAGCAACATGCAAAAGAGCAAAATTTTTACTTGCTAATTTTGTGTATTTCATGTACCACTTGAGTCAAAGCCTTGGTAAACTAGTTAGGAATGTTCCTTAGGAGTTGTGTCATCTTAAAAGTAACCAAAATAAGCATGGGGTGTCTCATTGGAGTCCCAAAATCTGCCCACTTTTAATAAAAAATAACAATATCTTAATATATATATATATATATATATATATATATATATATATATATATATATATATATATATATATATATATATATATATATATATATATATATATATATAACCATGTATTTTATTAAGTTACTTGCATATTTTATAAACCTTTTATAAAATATAACACAATATAATTATTTAAACCTATAAATAATTAAATATAAATTTTCCAAATAATTTATCTCAAGTGATAATATTTTAGAAAACCGATTTTCTAAAGTTCAAGTGTCACGTATTTATTTAACGATCCAACAGTTGAGATTAAATACATATAAAGTGTCAGTAAGCTTGTTATTGGGTATGACCCGACTTGGATCATAACATATTAGCCACATTAATTTAATATGTCTCTCGGGCATAAGAAAAACCTTCAATCTCCCACTTGCACGAGAAACATAAGAAATTAATGCAAGTGATGGATACCACCTAACGACCATCCATCACCCCCAATATGTTATGACTTTGTGCCATTCAATAACATCATCCCTTTCGAGTTCCCATCTCGAATATGATTGGGTGAATCTTTTCATTATATCCTTTCATCCTAGATGTCATGTTAAATCCAAGAGATACAGAGTGATCACTCTCTTCTAGATTTAACTTTATCAGGCCTTAGACATCTGACTCTCAACGAATAAGAGGGATAAATTCCATCTTGACTACATACATCCTAAATATACACCTTACATTATACCTGAGCTCTTCCTTATGAACTACCATATTTCAGAATAGCGAAGGAAAGAATCAAGGCACAATACTTGGTAAATATCCGAACCCAATATGTATCTCAGCTCAGAGGATACAATGATATTCGCCTTTACTTAAGATTACATGTGATCAACCACAAAGGCTCCATTTAGTAAGTCTTGAGGGCGGGTCTTCCAATATTTGTAACCCACAAATATCTATGAACCTTGGTTGTAACCTTGCCCCACATTTATCCCGTGAATGTGTACCAATCTAAGTTCATAATAGCCTAAACCTCACACTTGCTCCCACAAATGTGATCGACTACGGAATTTAGAATAATTACTTATTCATGGATAAAATATGCAAAATAGGAACCTGACTCAAGATTAATAAATTAATACCATAATTATATTAATGAGTTTGAACCACTTCGTTCCGTTACAATACATAAAACAGATCACAACCAATCACTAGAATATCGAAGCCCTAATGCACTAACATGCCCTTGATGTTTTGCACCATGTAAGAGCTTCGTGAGTGGATCCGCTATATTAAGATATGTGTGAACTTTGCGAATACATATCTTTCCCTAGTTGAATCTCCGCTCAATGTAACGGGTCTTTTGGTGAGCACGAGGTTCCTTGATTTGAGTAATCGCACACAAAAGATCTCAAGAGGGTCCTGAATGGAAGGGACAACTCCTAAGTCGTCAATGAATTTCTTCATCCATGCAGCTTCCTGAGCTGCCAATGAGGCGGCAATGTACTCCAACTCTGTAGTGGATAATGCAACAACATCCTGTTTTGAACTCTTCCAAGAGACCGTACCTCCATTTAACGTGAAGACATAACCGGATTGTGATCGAGAATCATCTCGATCAGTTTGGAAACTCGCATCCACGTAACCCTTTACTGCGAGTTCCTCCTCACCAGACCCATATATTAGAAACATATCCTTGGTCCTCTTAAGGTATTTCAATATACTTTTAACAGCAATCCAATGACTGTTTCCTGGGTTATTCTGGTATCTACTTGTCAAGCTAAGAGCGCATGACACATCCGGTCTAGTACATATCATTGCATACATGATTGACCCAATAGCAGATGCGTACGGGACTTTCTTCATTATCTCTTGTTCTTCTTTCGTGGTAGGGCACTGAGATGAACTGAGAAGCGTTCCTCTTTGAATAGGTACCAAACCTTTCTTAGAGTTCTCCATCTTGAACCTTTTCAAGATCTTTTCAATGTATGCACTTTGATTCAAACCTATCAGTTTCTTGGATCTATCTCTGTAGATCCCAATCCCCAAAATGTATTGTGCTTCTCCAAGATCCTTAATGGAGAAGCATTTACTTAGCCAAGTTTTAACACCTTGCATTGCCGGAATATCATTTCCAAATAACAATATATCATCCACATATAGTACAAGGAACATGATAGTGCTCCCACTAGCTTTCTTGTATACACAAGCTTCATCACCATTTTTAATGAAGCCAAATTTCTTGGCCTCCTCATTAAAACGATGATTCCACATTCTAGATGCTTGTTTCAATCCGTAGATTGACTTCTTTAACTTGCATACCTTTTTAGGATATTTCGGATCAACAAAACCTTCAGGTTGAACCATATAGACATCTTCCTCAAGATGTCCATTTAGGAAAGCGGTCTTGACATCCATTTGCCATATTTCATAATCATAATGAGCAGCAATGGCAAGTAATATCCTAATAGACTTTAGCATTGCCACGGGTGAAAAAGTTTCATCATAGTCAACCCCTTGAGTTTGAGTGAAACCTTTTGCTACAAGTCTAGCTTTATATGTATCCCAGTTTCCATGTATGTCGGTTTTCATCTTCAAAAGCCATTTACAATCAACTAGCCTTGAGCCAGTAGGTTATGCAACAAGTTCCCAAACTTGGTTGTCATACATGGATTGCATCTCAGCGTTCATGGCTTCCTGCCATTTATCTTTATCAATCCTTGATAAAGCATCTTAGTAGTTTGTTGGTTCATCCAAATCAACCACATAGCAACCATCCATGAGAAACCCATATCTCTTAGGAGGATTACTAATCCTACCAGATCTGCGAACGTCTTGTATACTTTGATCATCCATTTGATCATTCTCAACATTTTCATGTTGAGTGCTAGTGTCAACCAATTGTGTATCATCTACTTGATCTTGAACCTCTTCAAGATCTATCTTCCTTTCACTATTACCTTTCATTAGGAACTTAGTTTCAAGGAATTCAGCCTTCCGAGCAACAAATACATTCTGCTCGGAAGGATCATAGAAATAATATCACATATCATCCTTGGGATATCCTATGAAGATACACTTCATGGATTGAGCATTCAACTTATTAGGGACGTAACGCTTAGGATAGGCTTCACATCCCCATACCTTTAAGTATGATAGAGATGGAGGTTTTCCAAACCACATCTCATGAGGAGTTCGCTCCACTTTCTTGGTTGGGGCCATATTTAGAATACGAGCCACGGAGCATAGACAATAACCCCAAAATGATAGAGGTAACGAGCTTCTAGCCACCATAGATTGAACCATATCCATTAGGGTTCGGTTCCTCCTTTCGAAAACTCCATTAAGTTGGGGTGTTCCAGGAGGAGTGAGTTGTGAGATAATCCCACAACCTTTAAGATGATCTTGGAAAGCATCGCTTAGGTATTCACCTCCTCTATCGATACGAAGTACCTTGATTGTCTTGTTGAGTTGATTTTGTACTTCGTTTTGATATTCTTTGAATGCTTCAAAAGTTTCGACCTTGTGCCTTAATAAATAGACATATCCGAAACGACTGAAGTCATCAATGAAAGTGACGAAGTATCTTTCACCTTTCCTAGTCATGGGCTTAAAAGGTCCACATACATCCGAATGTATTAATCCTAGTAAGTCTTTAGCCCTTTCATAGGTCCCTTTGAAAGGTGCTTTAGTCATTTTGCCTTGTAAACAAGATTCACATACATCAGATGAGTCTAGTTCATTTGATTTCAAAAGTCCATTCTTTTGAAATGTATGCATTCGATTCTTGTTTATGTGACCAAGGCGACAATGCCATAAGTAGGAATCACTCAAATCCCTTTTGAGTTTCTTGGTGTTTGCATGGAACATTGAGCTATTGTATGATGTGTCGTCATGAACCAATTCATAAATACCATTTAAAGGCGAAGCCTTAAAATAGAACACATTATCTAAAGAAACATGGATATCATCATTAATGAAATTAAGATTAAAACCAAATTGTTTCAAACGGGATACAGAAATAATGTTTCGAGATAAATCGGGTGCATACAAAACATTTTTTAAAATGAGCTCCAAACCACTTGGAAGCTTCAAAATAAAGTCTCCTTGAGCTACTACGTGCACCTTAGCTCCATTTCCCATGAAGAGACTTGATGTTCCCGCTTCTTATTTACTTCTTTTGAACCCCTGCATAGAATTGCAAATGTGAGTTCCACATCCTGTGTCTAATACCCATGTATTAGAAGAAGTAATACTAAGCTCAATGTATACCATATATACATTACCTGAGGTTTGCCCTGCATCCCTCTTTTCTTTCAACTCCTTAAGGTAAACCGGGCAGTTGCATTTCCAGTGACCCATTTCACCGCAACCAAAGCACGGATCTTCCTTGTGGTTAGCTTTACCAGCAACCTTTTACTTCTTGTTATTGTTGGTTGGGGTAACCATCTTCCCCTTTCCCTTGCCCTTGCCTTGGTGGGTGGGTCCTTTCCTCTTAGCCACCTTTGGCTTAGAAGTGTTATTGTTTTTGGACCCGCCTTCATTGATCATAAACATGGGTGAAGCGCTTTTACCCATGCTCGCTTCAGCCGTCTTAAGCATGGCATGTAATTCGTCAATGCTCTTATCCCAACCATTCATATTGTAATTCATTACGAATGTGTCAAACCTCTTTGACAAAGAATTAAGGATAAGGTCGGTGGCTAATTCATTAGACACGTTGCAGTTTAGATGGTTCGCTCGATCAATTAGGCTTTTCATCTTAAGGACATAAGCTGGAACAGATTGGGAGTCATCCATTCGACATGCATGAAGCGCTCGAACCGTTTCTAAGTGCTCGACACGAGCTTGTTGAAGGAACATCTTTTTCAACTGTGTGATCATGTCATATGCACTATGATGCTCGAAGTCCTTTTGGAGTTCGGGTATCACAGTCCCAAGCATAAGGCAAGAGACTTGCACCAAATCGGTGCAATACTTATCCCAATAAGCCATGCCTTCCGTATCATCCTCGTCCGGTTGATCGGGAATGGGTTCTTCTAACACATACGCCCTATCCTCTAGTTTGAGGACAATTCTTAGATTACGAAACCAATCCATGAAGTTCGTATGGTTGAGTTTTTCCTTTTCGAGGATTGACCTCAACGATAGGTTGTTAAAGTTGATTGGTGCGTTTGGAATGTTGTTGTTATTGGCGGCCATCTACAAAATTCAACAAAGTTGTTTAAGTATCTATTTTAATTTAACAATCAATACCCTTTAAATCCAATTGATATTTATTAAATTTTAGAATCCAACGGTAAACCAAATTTCGGTTAGGTGACCTTTATCCCGTCATTTGATTTAGCTAGGTAGTCATTATATGACAATTGCAATCCTTTTGCAACTTCAAGGTTATGGGATCATGCAATCCTTTTGCATGGCATATTTATCCCATCAACGCCTATTTGTTGCTCATGCTTTGGTAACCCTAAGTTCATGATTCCCAAATCAAGTCGTCCTACTTGTGTAAACGTGTAAATTTAACATACAAGTGGTTAGGTGACCTTTATCCCACAAGTGTGTGAAATTCACCTTAATCATATTAGTTTGCTCATAACGATTAGGTGACCTTTATCCCATCATGAGTTCCCTAATATGCCTAAGTGTCACACAAAAGGATGGCGTTTAACTTGTTTACCTTGTTAATTAAAGGGATTTTAAGTTTCCATTATTTCTAGTTTAAGAAAACTTTTATGCCATACACCAACATGCATTTAGTGTATGGTACATATGAAAAACCATTTTCATGTCTTGTAATTAAGCCAATTACATGATATAAACCATTTTATATATGTGATTATTTTCATGTTCTTAATAACCGTTTATTAATGTCCTTATGCCACTTTTAATTTAACCAATTAAATTTTTGTTTTGCATGTCGTTAATAATGTCTAATTTAACCAATTAAATTGTCATTTTACTTGTTGTTAACTTGTGATTTACTTATAGCAACCAAACATACAAACACAATAAACAACCATGCATGCAAAACAAATATGTTCACAATCAAGCCAATTTGGTAGTCATTTGTTTAGCCGAAAATAAATGCCACCGGTTAAGGGGTTATAACACAAAGTAGGAGATTTTAAATCTCCCACTTAATCTTGCATCTAAATGCTTTTTCTTGTGTTCTTCCAAGTCTTCATCTTGTATCTTCATCTTTTTTACAAAATATATCCTAATACATTTTTCTCTAAAAGATGAAATTACAACCTAATCTATTTTACATACTAAATATAAAATAAATTACATAACCAAAATAATATTACAAACCAATTGAATAAATATTATTACAAACCAAATGAATGAATATTACAGCCATATTAAATGAATAACAAATCAACCAAACAAACATCCATTCAAACACAAGGTCAAGGCATTGATTGTGAACAACAACATGGAACAAAAAATGACCAAATGGCAAGTTCCAATCCCTTTTAGAACCTCCCTAAATTTGGCCAACACATCATACCCACCCAAACCCGACAATTTTTGCATTCCATTATCATGCATGTACTTAGAATGCAAATATAGTGGGTTTAAAGACCATATATAAGAAGCATATTTCATAGACCTCGGCTCTAGATACCATTGATGGAATTCAACATAACAACAAGTTTATAATGTCAACATAATCACAAAGCCATTTTATGATAGTTAAAGCAAGCGGAAGCATGATTGTTTATAAAACAAGTTTATGTGTTAACCATTTAAATTGAATCCCATATTAATATCAAGTCTTGAAATTATGCTTACATATAACAAGAAGAGAAGATTCATACCTCCTCAAGCTAGTTGAGGGTTGTTATCAAGTGAGCAAGATGATGGAAAAAGATGATGGAAAGTAAGCTTCTAACTTGAAGCCTCAAGTGTGTAATACCCCAAGCTTTTAATCACCAACACCTACCTTTGTTTAGTTAGGGTTTTAGGACACTTAATTACTTAATTTAGCAAGCAAAATGCTCTCTTTTTCTCCCTAAACAGTTCGGCCAGCAGCATGCAAAAGAGCAGAATTTTTTCTTGCTAATTTTGTGTATTTCATGTACCATTTGAGTCAAAGCCTTGGTAAACTAGTTAGGCATGTTCCTTAGGAGTTGTGTCATCTTAAAAGTAACCAAAATAAGCATGGGGTGTCTCCTTGGAGTCCCAAAATCTGCCCACTTTTAATAAAAAATAACAATGTCTTAATATATATATAAACTTGTTATATATATATATATATATATATATATATATATATATATATATATATATATATATAACCATGTATTTTATTAAGTTACTTGCATATTTTATAAACCTTTTATAAAATATAACACAATATAATTATTTAAACCTATAAATAATTAAATCTAAATTATCCAAATAATTTATCTCAAGTGATAATATTTTAGAAAATCGATTTTCTAAAGTTCAAGTGTCACGTATTTATTTAACGATCCAACCGTTGAGATTAAATACATATAAAGTGTCGGTAAGCTTGTTATTGGGTATGACCCGACTTGGATCATAACATATTAGCTGAAATGTCCCGTTCTTATTGATTAAAAACGTCCCATATTAATTGATTTCGTTGCGAGGTTTTGACCTCTATATGAGACGTTTTTCAAAGACTGCATTCATTTTAAAACAAACCATAACCTTTATTTCATCAATAAAGGTTTAAAAAGCTTTACGTAGATTATCAAATAATGATAATCTAAAATATCCTGTTTACACACGACCATTACATAATGGTTTACAATACAAATATGTTACAACAAAATAAGTTTCTTGAATGCAGTTTTTACACAATATCATACAAGCATGGACTCCAAATCTCGTCCTTATTTAAGTATGCGACAGAGGAAGCTCTTAATAATCACCTGAGAATAAACATGCTTAAAACGTCAACAAAAATATTGGTGAGTTATAGGTTTAACCTATATATATCAAATCATAATAATAGACCACAAGATTTCATATTTCATTACACATCCCATACATAGAGATAAAAATCATTCATATGGTGAACACCTGGTAACCGACATTAACAAGATGCATATTTAAGAATATCCCCATCATTCCGGGACACCCTTCGGATATGATATAAATTTCGAAGTACTAAAGCATTCGGTACTTTGGATGGGGTTTGTTAGGCCCAATAGATCTATCTTTAGGATTCGCGTCAATTAGGGTGTCTGTTCCCTAATTCTTAGATTACCAGACTTAATAAAAAGGGGCATATTCGATTTCGATAATTCAACCATAGAATGTAGTTTCACGTACTTGTGTCTATTTTGTAAATCATTTATAAACCTGCATGTATTCTCATCCCAAAAATATTAGATTTTAAAAGTGGGACTATAACTCACTTTCACAGATTTTTACTTCGTCGGGAAGTAAGACTTGGCCACTGGTTGATTCACGAACCTATAACAATATATACATATATATCAAAGTATGTTCAAAATATATTTACAACACTTTTAATATATTTTGATGTTTTAAGTTTATTAAGTCAGCTGTCCTCGTTAGTAACCTACAACTAGTTGTCCACAGTTAGATGTACAGAAATAAATCGATAAATATTATCTTGAATCAATCCACGACCCAGTGTATACGTATCTCAGTATTGATCACAACTCAAACTATATATATTTTGGAATCAACCTCAACCCTGTATAGCTAACTCCAACATTCACATATAGAGTGTCTATGGTTGTTCCGAAATATATATAGATGTGTCGACATGATAGGTCGAAACATTGTATACGTGTCTATGGTATCTCAAGATTACATAATATACAATACAAGTTGATTAAGTTATGGTTGGAATAGATTTGTTACCAATTTTCACGTAGCTAAAATGAGAAAAATTATCCAATCTTGTTTTACCCATAACTTCTTCATTTTAAATCCGTTTTGAGTGAATCAAATTGCTATGGTTTCATATTGAACTCTATTTTATGAATCTAAACAGAAAAAGTATAGGTTTATAGTCGGAAAAATAAGTTACAAGTCGTTTTTGTAAAGGTAGTCATTTCAGTCGAAAGAACGACGTCTAGATGACCATTTTAGAAAACATACTTCCACTTTGAGTTTAACCATAATTTTTGGATATAGTTTCATGTTCATAATAAAAATCATTTTCCCAGAATAACAACTTTTAAATCAAAGTTTATCATAGTTTTTAATTAACTAACCCAAAACAGCCCGCGGTGTTACTACGACTGCGTAAATCCGGTTTTACGGTGTTTTTCGTGTTTCCAGGTTTTAAATCATTAAGTTAGCATATCATATAGATATAGAACATGTGTTTATTTGATTTTAAAAGTCAAGTTAGAAGGATTAACTTTTGTTTGTGAACAAGTTTAGAATTAACTAAACTATGTTCTAGTCATTACAAGTTTAAAACTTCGAATAAGATAGCTTTATATGTATGAATCGAATGATGTTATGAACATCATTACTACCTTAAGTTCCTTGGATAAACCTACTGGAAAAGAGAAAAATGGATCTAGCTTCAACGGATCCTTGGATGGCTCGAAGTTCTTGAAGCAGAATCATGACACGAAAACAAGTTCAAGTAAGATCATCACTTGAAATAAGATTGTTATAGTTATAGAAATTGAACCAAAGTTTGAATATGATTATTACCTTGTATTAGAATGATAACCTACTGTAAGAAACAAAGATTTCTTGAGGTTGGATGATCACCTTACAAGATTGGAAGTGAGCTAGCAAACTTGAAAGTATTCTTGCTTTTATGTAACTAGAACTTGTAGAATATATGAAGAACACTTAGAACTTGAAGATAGAACTTGAGAGAGATCAATTAGATGAAGAAAATTGAAGAATGAAAGTGTTTGTAGGTGTTTTTGGTCGTTGGTGTATGGATTAGATATAAAGGATATGTAATTTTGTTTTCATGTAAATAAGTCATGAATGATTACTCATATTTTTGTAATTTTATGAGATATTTCATGCTAGTTGCCAAATGATGGTTCCCACATATATTAGGTGACTCACATGGGCTGCTAAGAGCTGATCATTGAAGTGTATATACCAATAGTACATACATCTAAAAGCTGTGTATTGTACGAGTACGAATACGGGTGCATACGAGTAGAATTGTTGATGAAACTGAACGAGGATGTAATTGTAAGCATTTTTGTTAAGTAGAAGTAGTTTGATAAGTGTCTTGAAGTCTTTCAAAAGTGTATGAATACATATTAAAACACTACATTTATATACATTTTAACTGAGTCGTTAAGTCATCGTTAGTCGTTACATGTAAATGTTGTTTTGAAACCTT
This sequence comes from Rutidosis leptorrhynchoides, assembly GCF_046630445.1. Lineage (NCBI taxonomy): Eukaryota > Viridiplantae > Streptophyta > Magnoliopsida > Asterales > Asteraceae > Rutidosis > Rutidosis leptorrhynchoides. Next base: position 302,976,227 of record NC_092335.1, on the reverse strand, counting down.
TAGGTTAACGATCTTGTTGAATGTTGTTAACCCATTGTTTATTATAACAAATGAGATGTTAAATTGTTATATTATCATGATATTATGATATATAATATATCTTAGTATGATGTATATACAGTTAAATGTCGTTACAACGATAATCGTTACATATATGTCTCGTTTCGAAATCATTAAGTTAGTAGTCTTATTTTTACATATGTATTTCATTGTTAATACACTTAATAATATATTTACTTATCATTTAACATAATTAACCAAGTGTATCAATATCTTAATATGATTCATATGTACCTAGTAAGACGTTGTTATAACGATAATCGTTATATATATCGTTTTCGAGTTTCTTAAATTAATAGTCTCATTTTTATGTATATAACTCATTGTTAAAATACCTAATGAGATACATACTTATAATAAAAACATGTTAACTATATATATAACCATATATATGTCATCGTATAGTTTTTACAAGTTTTAACGTTCGTGAATCACCGGTCAACTTGGGTGGTCAATTGTCTATATGAAACATATTTCAATTAATCAAGTCTTAACAAGTTTGATTGCTTAACATGTTGGAAACATTTAATCATGTAAATATCAATCTCAATTAATATATATAAACATGGAAAAGTTCGGGTCACTACAGTACCTACCCGTTAAATAAATTTCGTCCCGAAATTTTAAGCTGTTGAAGGTGTTGACGAATCTTCTGGAAATAGATGCGGGTATTTCTTCTTCATCTGATCTTCACACTCCCAGGTGAACTCGGGTCCTCTACGAGCATTCCATCGAACCTTAACAATTGGTATCTTGTTTTGCTTAAGTCTTTTAACCTCACGATCCATTATTTCGACGGGTTCTTCGATGAATTGAAGTTTTTCGTTGATTTGGATTTCATCTAACGGAATAGTGAGATCTTATTTAGCAAAACATTTCTTCAAATTTGAGACATGGAAAGTGTTATGTACAGCCGCGAGTTGTTGAGGTAACTCAAGTCGGTAAGCTACTGGTCCGACACGATCAATAATCTTGAATGGTCCAATATACCTTGGATTTAATTTCCCTCGTTTACCAAATCGAACAACGCCTTTCCAAGGTGCAACTTTAAGCATGACCATCTCTCCAATTTCAAATTCTATATCTTTTCTTTTAATGTCAGCGTAGCTCTTTTGTCGACTTTGGGCGGTTTTCAACCGTTGTTGAATTTGGATGATCTTCTCGGTAGTTTCTTGTATAATCTCCGGACCCGTAATCTGTCTATCCCCCACTTCACTCCAACAAATCGGAGACCTGCACTTTCTACCATAAAGTGCTTCAAACGGCGCCATCTCAATGCTTGAATGGTAGCTATTGTTGTAGGAAAATTCTGCTAACGGTAGATGTCGATCCCAACTGTTTCCGAAATCAATAACACATGCTCGTAGCATGTCTTCAAGCGTTTGTATCGTCCTTTCGCTCTGCCCATCAGTTTGTGGATGATATGCAGTACTCATGTCTAGACGAGTTCCTAATGCTTGCTGTAATGTCTGCCAGAATCTTGAAATAAATCTGCCATCCCTATCAGAGATAATAGAGATTGGTATTCCATGTCTGGAGACGACTTCCTTCAAATACAGTCGTGCTAACTTCTCCATCTTGTCATCTTCTCTTATTGGCAGGAAGTGTGCTGATTTGGTGAGACGATCAACTATTACCCAAATAGTATCAAAACCACTTGCAGTCCTTGGCAATTTAGTGATGAAATCTATGGTAATGTTTTCCCATTTCCATTCCGGGATTTCGGGTTGTTGAAGTAGACCTGATGGTTTCTGATGCTCAGCTTTGACCTTAGAACACGTCAAACATTCTCCTACGTATTTAGCAACATCGGCTTTCATACCCAGCCACCAAAAATGTTTCTTGAGATCCTTGTACATCTTCCCCGTTCCAGGATGTATTGAGTATCTGGTTTTATGAGCTTCTCTAAGTACCATTTCTCTCATATCTCCAAATTTTGGTACCCAAATCCTTTCAACCGTATACCGGATTCCGTCTTCCAGAATATTAAGATGCTTCTCTGATCCTTTGGGTATTTCATCCTTTAAATTTCCCTCTTTTAAAACTCCTTGTTGCGCCTCCTTTATTTGAGAAGTAAGGTTATTATGAATCATTATATTCATAGATTTTACTCGAATGGGTTTTCTGTCCTTCCTGCTCAAGGCATCGGCTACCACATTTGCCTTCCCCGGGTGGTTTCGAATCTCAAAGTCGTAATCATTCAATAATTCAATCCACCTACGCTGCCTCATGTTCAGTTGTTTTTGATTAAATATGTGTTGAAGACTTTTGTGGTCGGTATATATAATACTTTTGACCCCATATAAGTAGTGCCTCCAAGTCTTTAATGCAAAAACAACCGCGCCTAATTCCAAATCATGCGTCGTATAATTTTGCTCGTGAATCTTCAATTGTCTAGAGGCATAAGCAATCACCTTCGTTCGTTGCATTAATACACAACCGAGACCTTGCTTTGATGCGTCACAATAAATCACAAAATCATCATTCCCTTCAGGCAATGACAATATAGGTGCCGTAGTTAGCTTTTTCTTCAATAACTGAAACGCTTTCTCTTGTTCATCCTTCCATTCAAATTTCTTCCCTTTATGCGTTAATGCAGTCAAGGGTTTTGCTATTCTGGAAAAGTCTTGGATGAACCTTCTGTAGTAACCAGCTAGTCCTAAAAACTGGCGTATGTGTTTCGGAGTTTTCGGGGTTTTCCACTTTTCAACAGTTTCTATCTTTGCCGGATCCACCTTAATACCTTCTTTGTTCACTATGTGACCGAGGAATTGAACTTCTTCTAACCAAAATGCACACTTTGAAAACTTAGCGTATAGTTTTTCCTTCCTCAATACTTCTAACACCTTTCTCAAATGTTCACCGTGTTCTTGGTCATTCTTTGAGTAAATAAGTATGTCATCAATGAAAACAATGACAAACTTGTCAAGGTATGGTCCACACACTCGGTTCATAAGGTCCATGAACACAGCTGGTGCATTAGTTAAACCAAACGGCATGACCATAAACTCGTAATGACCGTAACGTGTTCTGAAAGCAGTCTTTGGAATATCATCTTCTTTCACCCGCATTTGATGATACCCGGAACGTAAGTCAATCTTTGAATAAACAGACGAGCCTTGTAGTTGATCAAATAAGTCGTCGATTCTCGGTAGTGGGTAGCGGTTCTTGATGGTAAGTTTGTTCAACTCTCGGTAGTCGATACACAACCTTAATGTACCATCTTTCTTCTTGACAAACAAAACAGGAGCTCCCCACGGTGATGTGCTTGGTCGAATGAAACCACGCTCTAAAAGTTCTTGTAATTGGCTTTGCAGTTCTTTCATCTCGCTGGGTGCGAGTCTGTAAGGAGCACGAGCTATTGGTGCAGCTCCTGGTACAAGATCTATTTGAAATTCAACGGATCGATGTGGGGGTAATCCCGGTAATTCTTTCGGAAATACATCGGGAAATTCTTTTGCAATGGGAACATCATTGATGCTCTTTTCTTCAGTTTGTACTTTCTCGACGTGTGCTAGAACAGCATAGCAACCTTTTCTTATTAGTTTTTGTGCCTTCAAATTACTAATAAGATGTAGCTTCGTGTTGCCCTTTTCTCCGTACACCATTAAGGGTTTTCCTTTTTCTCGTATAATGCGAATTGCATTTTTGTAACAGACGATCTCTGCTTTCACTTCTTTCAACCAGTCCATACCGATTATCACATCAAAACTTCCTAACTCTACTGGTATCAAATCAATCTTAAATGTTTCGCTAACCAGTTTAATTTCTCGATTCCGACATATATTATCTGCTGAAATTAATTTACCATTTGCTAATTCGAGTAAAAATTTACTATCCAAAGGCGTCAATGGACAACTTAATTTAGCACAAAAATCTCTACTCATATAGCTTCTATCCGCACCCGAATCAAATAAAACGTAAACAGATTTATTGTCAATAAGAAACGTACCCATAACAAGCTCCGGGTCTTCCTGTGCCTCTGCCGCATTAATATTGAAAACTCTTCCGCGGCCTTGTCCATTCGTGTTCTCCTGGTTCGGGCAATTTCTAATAATGTGGCCCGGTTTTCCACATTTATAACAAACTACATTGGCATAACTTGCTCCAACACTACTTGCTCCGCCATTACTCGTTCCGACACCATTTGTTCCTTTCGTTCTATTAACCCCTGGTCCGTAGACCTCACACTTCACCGCGCTATGACCATTTCTTTTACACTTGTTGCAAAATTTGGTGCAGAACCCCGAGTGATACTTTTCACACCTTTGGCATAGCTGCTTCTGATTGTTGTTGTTGTTGCGGTTATTATTGTTGTTGGGATGATTGTTGTAGTTGCTGTTGCTGTTGTTGTTGTTGTTGTTGTTGGGCCGTTTGTTGTAGTTGCGATTGATGCTGCGATTGTTGGGATAATTGTTGCGATTATTGTTGTAATTGCTGTTGTTGTTGTATTGGTGATTCCTATCACCGTTTTCCTCCCACTTTCTTTTGACTTGCTTCACATTGGCCTCTTCAGCAGTTTGTTCTTTAATTCTTTCTTCAATCTGGTTCACTAGTTTGTGAGCCATTCTACATGCCTGTTGTATAGAGGCGGGCTCGTGTGAACTTATATCTTCTTGGATTCTTTCCGGTAATCCTTTCACAAATGCGTTGATCTTCTCTTCCTCATCTTCGAATGATCCCGGACACAATAGGCACAATTCTGTGAATCGTCTTTCGTACGTGGTAATATCAAATCCTTGGGTTTGTAACCCTCTAAGTTCTGTCTTGAGCTTATTGACCTCGGTTCTGGGACGGTACTTCTCGTTCATCAAGTGCTTGAATGCTGACCACGGTAGTGCGTACGCATCGTCTTGTCCCACTTGCTCTAGATAGGTATTCCACCATGTTAACGCAGAACCTGTGAAGGTATGCGTAGCGTACTTTACTTTGTCCTCTTCAGTACACTTACTTATGGCAAACACCGATTCGACCTTCTCGGTCCACCGTTTCAATCCGATCGGTCCTTCGGTTCCATCAAATTCCAAAGGTTTGCAGGCAGTGAATTCTTTGTAGGTGCATCCTACACGATTTCCTGTACTGCTAGATCCAAGGTTATTGTTGGTATGTAGCGCAGCCTGTACTGCGGCTATGTTTGAAGCTAGAAAAGTACGGAATTCCTCTTCATTCATATTCACGGTGTGTCGAGTAGACGGTGCCATTTCCTTCAAAATAGTCAAATGGAACAAGTTAATCATACAGAATATTAAGAGTAGTTAATAGTATTTCGTAGCATAATATGAACTCATTTATAAAAGCTTTTTCTTCATATTAGCGTTTTATAAGTTTAAATTCGGGTAGTACCTACCCGTTAAGTTCATACTTAGTAGCTAATATACAATTCAACTACTACAATTCTATATGAAAAACTGATTATAATAATATTCCGCGTTCAAACTTTTATACAATATTTTACAAACTTACAATACTAGCACACAATAACTTTGATACAAGATAGTTGTGAAGATAATTCTAGCTAGTACACAAGTCGTTCAGCAAAGGCAATAAAGACACGTAATTCATACGTCCAGAAACAAGTCATGCATTCTGGTTTTACTAGGACTACTTCCCATCCTTGGTCTTGTGGAACATAACCATTATGGCCGTTGATAAGACAGCGTGTTGTAACGTCGTCAAAGGGACGAGGGTTACGTAATGTCCAACAGTCCCGTAATAATCTAAAAACCTCATTTCTTACCCAATTACCGACTCCGTCACTTGTGGAAACGTTTTGTTTAATAGTTGTAGCCCGATGTTCTTGTTCTCACTTTGGTGAGAAGCGAACATTACTAATCCGTAAGCATAACATGCTTCTTTATGTTGCATGTTAGCCGCTTTTTCTAAATCACGAAGTCCAATATTCGGATATATTGAGTCAAAATAATTTCTTAACCCGTTGCGTAAAATAGCATTTTGGTTCCCCGCAATATATGCGTCAAAGTAAACACATCGTAACTTATGGGTTTCCCAATGTGATATCCCCCATCTTTCAAACGAAAGTCTCTTATAAACCAAGACATTCTTGGAACGTTCTTCGAATGTCTTACAAACTGATCTCGCCTTAAATAGTTGTGCCGAGGAATTCTGGCCGACTCTAGACAAGATTTCATCAATCATGTCTCCGGGTAGGTCTCTTAAAATATTGGGTTGTCTATCCATTTTGTGTTTTTAAACTGTAAAATAGACAAGAGTTAGATTCATAAAAAAAATACTTATTAATACAAGCAATTTTTACATATATCATAAACCATAAGAACACTATATTACATATATTACACCACACGAATACAACTATCTTATTCCGACTCGCTCGTTTCTTCTTCTTCGGTTTTGGTTCGTTTTGCCAAGTTTCTAGGGATATATGATGTTCCCCTAATACTAACTGTCGTTTTCCACAACGGTTTAGAAAAACCTGGTGGTTTAGAGGTTCCCGGGTCATTGTTACAACTTAAGGACTTCGGGGGTTGACGATACATATAAAGTTCATCGGGGTTGGAATTAGATTTCTCTATTTTTATGCCCTTTTCCTTATTATTTTCTTTTGCCTTTTTAAATTCAGTTGGGGTAATTTCTATAACATCATCGGAATTCTCGTCGGAATCCGATTCATCGGAGAATTGGTAATCCTCCCAATATTTTGCTTCCTTGGCGGAAACACCATTGACCATAATTAACCTTGGTCGGTTGGTTGAGGATTTTCTTTTACTTAACCGTTTTATTATTTCCCCCACCGGTTCTACTTCTTCATCCGGTTCCGATTCTTCTTCCGTTTCCGATTCTTCTTCCGGTTCCGACTCTTCTTCCGGTTCCTCTTCGGGAACTTGTGAATCAGTCCACGAATCATTCCAATTTACATTTGACTCTTCATTATTATTAGGTGAGTCAATGGAACTTGTTCTAGAGGTAGACATCTATCACATAATATCAAACGCGTTAAGAGATTAATATATCACATAATATTCACATGTTAAAAATATATAGTTTCCAACAAAATTTGTTAAGCAATCATTTTTCAAATAAACACGGTCGAAGTCCAGACTCACTAATGCATCCTAACAAACTCGATAAGAGACACTAATGCAAAATTCTGGTTCTCTAAGACCAACGCTCGGATACCAACTGAAATGTCCCGTTCTTATTGATTAAAAACGTCCCATATTAATTGATTTCGTTGCGAGGTTTTGACCTCTATATGAGACGTTTTTCAAAGACTGCATTCATTTTAAAACAAACCATAACCTTTATTTCATCAATAAAGGTTTAAAAAGCTTTACGTAGATTATCAAATAATGATAATCTAAAATATCCTGTTTACACACGACCATTACATAATGGTTTACAATACAAATATGTTACAACAAAATAAGTTTCTTGAATGCAGTTTTTACACAATATCATACAAGCATGGACTCCAAATCTCGTCCTTATTTAAGTATGCGACAGAGGAAGCTCTTAATAATCACCTGAGAATAAACATGCTTAAAACGTCAACAAAAATATTGGTGAGTTATAGGTTTAACCTATATATATCAAATCATAATAATAGACCACAAGATTTCATATTTCAATACACATCCCATACATAGAGATAAAAATCATTCATATGGTGAACACCTGGTAACCGACATTAACAAGATGCATATTTAAGAATATCCCCATCATTCCGGGACACCCTTCGGATATGATATAAATTTCGAAGTACTAAAGCATCCGGTACTTTGGATGGGGTTTGTTAGGCCCAATAGATCTATCTTTAGGATTCGCGTCAATTAGGGTGTCTGTTCCCTAATTCTTAGATTACCAGACTTAATAAAAAGGGGCATATTCGATTTCGATAATTCAACCATAGAATGTAGTTTCACGTACTTGTGTCTATTTTGTAAATCATTTATAAAACCTGCATGTATTCTCATCCCAAAAATATTAGATTTTAAAAGTGGGACTATAACTCACTTTCACAGATTTTTACTTCGTCGGGAAGTAAGACTTGGCCACTGGTTGATTCATGAACCTATAACAATATATACATATATATCAAAGTATGTTCAAAATATATTTACAACACTTTTAATATATTTTGATGTTTTAAGTTTATTAAGTCAGCTGTCCTCGTTAGTAACCTACAACTAGTTGTCCACAGTTAGATGTACAGAAATAAATCGATAAATATTATCTTGAATCAATCCACGACCCAGTGTATACGTATCTCAGTATTGATCACAACTCAAACTATATATATTTTGGAATCAACCTCAACCCTGTATAGCTAACTCCAACATTCACATATAGAGTGTCTATGGTTGTTCCGAAATATATATAGATGTGTCGACATGAAAGGTCGAAACATTGTATACGTGTCTATGGTATCTCAAGATTACATAATATACAATACAAGTTGATTAAGTTATGGTTGGAATAGATTTGTTACCAATTTTCACGTAGCTAAAATGAGAAAAATTATCCAATCTTGTTTTACCCATAACTTCTTCATTTTAAATCCGTTTTGAGTGAATCAAATTGCTATGGTTTCATATTGAACTCTATTTTATGAATCTAAACAGAAAAAGTATAGGTTTATAGTCGGAAAAATAAGTTACAAGTCGTTTTTGTAAAGGTAGTCATTTCAGTCGAAAGAACGACGTCTAGAATGACCATTTTAGAAAACTTACTTCCACTTTGAGTTTAACCATAATTTTTGGATATAGTTTCATGTTCATAATAAAAATCATTTTCTCAGAATAACAACTTTTAAATCAAAGTTTATCATAGTTTTTAATTAACTAACCCAAAACAGCCCGCGGTGTTACTACGACGGCGTAAATCCGGTTTTACGGTGTTTTTCGTGTTTCCAGGTTTTAAATCATTAAGTTAGCATATCATATAGATATAGAACATGTGTTTATTTGATTTTAAAAGTCAAGTTAGAAGGATTAACTTTTGTTTGTGAACAAGTTTAGAATTAACTAAACTATGTTCTAGTGATTACAAGTTTAAAACTTCGAATAAGATAGCTTTATATGTATGAATCGAATGATGTTATGAACATAATTACTACCTTAAGTTCCTTGGATAAACCTACTGGAAAAGAGAAAAATGGATCTAGCTTCAACGGATCCTTGGATGGCTCGAAGTTCTTGAAGCAGAATCATGACACGAAAACAAGTTCAAGTAAGATCATCACTTGAAATAAGATTGTTATAGTTATAGAAATTGAACCAAAGTTTGAATATGATTATTACCTTGTATTAGAATGATAACCTACTGTAAGAAACAAAGATTTCTTGAGGTTGGATGATCACCTTACATGATTGGAAGTGAGCTAGCAAACTTGAAAGTATTATTGCTTTTATGTAACTAGAACTTGTAGAATATATGAAGAACACTTAGAACTTGAAATAGAACTTGAGAGAGATCAATTAGATGAAGAAAATTTAAGAATTAAAGTGTTTGTAGGTGTTTTTGGTCGTTGGTGTATGGATTAGATATAAAGGATATGTAATTTTGTTTTCATGTAAATAAGTCATGAATGATTACTCATATTTTTGTAATTTTATGAGATATTTCATGCTAGTTGCCAAATGATGGTTCCCACATGTGTTAGGTGACTCACATGGGCTGCTAAGAGCTGATCATTGAAGTGTATATACCAATAGTACATACATCTAAAAGCTGTGTATTGTACGAGTACGAATACGGGTGCATACGAGTAGAATTGTTGATGAAACTGAACTAGGATGTAATTGTAAGCATTTTTGTTAAGTAGAAGTAGTTTGATAAGTGTCTTGAAGTCTTTCAAAAGGGTATGAATACATATTAAAACACTACATGTATATACATTTTAACTGAGTCGTTAAGTCATCGTTAGTCGTTACATGTAAATGTTATTTTGAAACCTTTAGGTTAACGATCTTGTTGAATGTTGTTAACCCATTGTTTATTATAACAAATGAGATGTTAAATTGTTATATTATCATGATATTATGATATATAATATATCTTAGTATGATGTATATACAGTTAAATGTCGTTACAACGATAATCGTTACATATATGTCTCGTTTCGAAATCATTAAGTTAGTAGTCTTATTTTTACATATGTATTTCATTGTTAATACACTTAATAATATATTTACTTATCATTTAACATAATTAACCAAGTGTATCAATATCTTAATATGATTCATATGTACCTAGTAAGACGTTGTTATAACGATAATCGTTATATATATCGTTTTCGAGTTTCTTAAAGTAATAGTCTCATTTTTATGTATATAACTCATTGTTAAAATACCTAATGAGATACATACTTATAATAAAAACATGTTAACTATATATATAACCATATATATGTCATCGTATAGTTTTTACAAGTTTTAACGTTCGTGAATCACCGGTCAACTTGGGTGGTCAATTGTCTATATGAAACATATTTCAATTAATCAAGTCTTAACAAGTTTGATTACTTAACATGTTGGAAACATTTAATCATGTAAATATCAATCTCAATTAATATATATAAACATGGAAAAGTTCAGGTCACTACATTAGCCACATTAATTTAATATGTCTCTCGGGTATAAGAAAAAACTTCAGTAACCACATATAAACACATATAGGATAATAACGAGCGATCATGGTAGCCCATAAACTGAAGTACTATCACAAACGTAGGATAGATGTCTAGGGACTTACAGAAAATGCATCAACAACTCCCCCTAGGACCTAGAACATCTATTACAATAAAGTAAACGTCCGTGAAATACATATAAGTCCAAAAGTAACATCAGTTTAACATTAAGTACATATCCAGATTCTCTCTCTTGCATAAATACATCATCAAAAACAAAATACAAACTAGCAACACATTATCCGACATAGATCAGCTGGCTTGAACTTGGTTTGAGCTTTGAGCATCACTGTTTCTGTTGAGGTATGCATAGTAGACATCGATCACACGTTGATATTGTAGTGACCCGAACTTTTCCATGTTTATATATATTAATTGAGATTGATATTTATTGATTAAATGTTTCCAACATGTTAAGAAATCAAACTTGTTAAGACTTGATTAATTGAAATATGTTTCATATAGACAATTGACCACCCAAGTTGACCGGTGATTCACGAACGTTAAAACTTGTAAAAACTATATGATGACATATATATGGATATATATATATATAGTTAACATGATACTATGATAAGTAAACATATCATTAAGTATATTAACAATGAACTACATATTTAAAAACAAGACTACTAATTTAATGATTTTTAAACGAGACATATATGTAACGATTATCGTTGTAAAGACATTTAATGTATATATATCATATTAAGAGATATTCATACATGATAATATCATGATAATATAATAATTTAAAATCTCATTTGATATTATAAATATTGGGTTAACAACATTTAACAAGATCGTTAACCTAAAGGTTTCAAAACAACACTTACATGTAACGACTAACGATGACTTAACGACTCAGTTAAAATGTATATACATGTAGTGTTTTAATATGTATTTATACACTTTTGAAAGAATTCAATACACTTATCAAAATACTTCTACTTAACAAAAATGCTTACAATTACATCCTCGTTCAGTTTCATCAACAATTCTACTCGTATGCACCCGTATTCGTACTCGTACAATACACAGCTTTTAGATGTATGTACTATTGGTATATACACTCCAATGATCAGCTTTTAGCAGCCCATGTGAGTCACCTAACACATGTGGGAACCATCATTTGGCAACTAGCATGAAATATCTCATAAAATTACAAAAATATGAGTAATCATTCATGACTTATTTACATGAAAACAAAATTACATATCCTTTATATCTAATCCATACACCAACGACCAAAAACACCTACAAACACTTTCATTCTTCAATTTTCTTCATCTAATTGATCTCTCTCAAGTTCTATCTTCAAGTTCTAAGTGTTCTTCATATATTCTACAAGTTCTAGTTACATAAAATCAAGAATACTTTTAAGTTTGCTAGCTCACTGCCAATCTTGTAAGGTGATCATCCAACCTCAAGAAATCTTTGTTTCTTACAGTATGTTATCATTCTAATACAAGGTAATAATCATATTCAAACTTTGGTTCAATTTCTATAACTATAACAATCTTATTTCAAGTGATGATCTTACTTGAACTTGTTTTGGTGTCATGATTCTATTCTGCTTCAAGAACTTCGAGCCATCCAAGGATCCGTTGAAGCTAGATCCATTTTTCTCTTTTCCAGTAGGTTTATCCAAGGAACTTAAGGTAGTAATGATATTCATAACATCATTCGATTCATACATATAAAGCTATCTTATTCGAAGGTTTAAACTTGTAATCACTAGAACATAGTTTAGTTAATTCTAAACTTGTTCGCAAACAAAAGTTAATCCTTCTAACTTGACTTTTAAAATCAAATAAACACATGTTCTATATCTATATGATATGCTAACTTAATGATTTGAAACCCGGAAACACGAAAAACACCGTAAAACCGGATTTACGCCGTCGTAGTAACACCGCGGGCTGTTTTGGGTTAGTTAATTAAAAACTATGATAAACTTTGATTTAAAAGTTGTTATTCTGAGAAAATGATTTTTATTATGAACATGAAACTATATCTAAAAATTATGGTTAAACTCAAAGTGGAAGTATGTTTTCTAAAATGGTCATCTAGACGTCGTTCTTTCGACTGAAATGACTACCTTTACAAAAACGACTTGTAACTTATTTTTCTGACTATAAACCTATACTTTTTATGTTTAGATTCATAAAATATAGTTCAATATGAAACCATAGCAATTTGATTCACTCAAAACGGATTTAAAATGAAGAAGTTATGGGTAAAACAAGATTGGATAATTTTTCTCATTTTAGCTACGTGAAAATTGGTAACAAATCTATTCCAACCATAACTTAATCAACTTGTATTGTATATTATGTAATCTTGAGATACCATAGACATGTATACAATGTTTCGACCTATCATGTCGACACATCTATATATATTTCGGAACAACCATAGACACTCTATATGTGAATGTTGGAGTTAGCTATACAGGGTTGAGGTTGATTCCAAAATATATATAGTTTGAGTTGTGATCAATACTGAGATACGTATACACTGGGTCGTGGATTGATTCAAGATAATATTTATCGATTTATTTATGTACATCTAACTGTGGACAACTAGTTGTAGGTTACTAACGAGGACAGCTGACTTAATAAACTTAAAACATCAAAATATATTAAAAGAGTTGTAAATATATTTTGAACATACTTTGATATATATGTATATATTGTTATAGGTTCGTGAATCAACCAGTGGCCAAGTCTTACTTCCCTACGAAGTAAAAATCTGTGAAAGTGAGTTATAGTCCCACTTTTAAAATCTAATATTTTTGGGATGAGAATACATGCAGGTTTTATAAATGATTTACAAAATAGACACAAGTACGTGAAACTACATTCTATGGTTGAATTATCAAAATCGAATATGCCCCTTTTTATTAAGTCTGGTAATCTAAGAATTAGGGAACAGACACCCTAATTGACGCGAATCCTAAAGATAGATCTATTGGGCCTAACAAACCCCATCCAAAGTACCGGATGCTTTAGTACTTTGAAATTTATATCATATCCGAAGGGTGTCCCGAAATGATGGGGATATTCTTATATATGCAACTTGTTAATGTCGGTTACCAGGTGTTCACCGTATGAATGATTTTTATCTCTATGTATGGGATGTGTATTGAAATATGAAATCTTGTGGTCTATTATTATGATTTGATATATATAAGTTAAACCTATAACTCACCAACATTTTTGTTGACGTTTTAAGCATGTTTATTCTCAGGTGATTATTAAGAGCTTCCGCTGTCGTATACTTAAATAAGGACGAGATTTGGAGTCCATGCTTGTATGATATTGTGTAAAAGCTGCATTCAAGAAACTTATTCTGTTGTAACATATTTGTATTGTAAACCATTATGTAATGGTCGTGTGTAAACAGGATATTTTAGATTATCATTATTTGATAATCTACGTAAAGCTTTTTAAACCTTTATTGATGAAATAAAGGTTATGGTTTGTTTTAAAATGAATGCAGTCTTTGAAAAACGTCTCATATAGAGGTCAAAACCTCGCAACGAAATCAATTAATATGGAACATTTTTAATCAATAAGAACGGGACATTTCAGTTGGTATCCGAGCATTGGTCTTAGAGAACTAGAATTTTGCATTATTGTGTCTTATCGAGTTTGTTAGGATGCATTAGTGAGTCTGGACTTCGACCGTGTTTACTTGAAAAATGATTGCTTAACAAATTTTGTTGGAAACTATATATTTTTAACGTGTGAATATTATGTGATATATTAATCTCTTAACGCGTTTGATATTATGTGATAGATTTCTACCTCTAGAACAAGTCCCATTGACTCACCTAATAATAATGAAGAGTCAAATGTAAAATGGAATGATTCGTGGACTGATTCACAAGTTCCTGAAGAGGAACCGGAAGAAGAGTTGGAACCGGAAGAAGAATCGGAACCGGAAGAAGAATTAGAACCGGATGAAGAAATAGAACCGGTGGGGGAAATAATAAAACGGTTAAGTAAAAGAAAATCATCAACCAACCGACCAAGGTTAATTATGGTCAATGGTGTTTCCGCCAAGGAAGCAAAATATTGGGAGGATTACCAATTCTCCGATGAATCGGATTCTGGCGAGAATTCCGATGATGTTATAGAAATTACCCCAACTGAATTTAAAAAGGCAAAAGAAAATAATAAGGGAAAGGGCATAAAAATAGAGAAATCTAATTCCAACCCCGATGAACTTTATATGTATCGTCAACCCCCGAAGTCCTTAAGTTGTAACAATGACCCGGGAACCTCTAAACCACCAGGTTTTTCTAAACCAATGTGGAAAACGACGGCTCGTATTAGGGGAACATCATATATCCCTAGAAACTTGGCAAAACGAACCAAAACCGAAGAAGAAGAAACAAGCGAGTCGGAATAAGATAGTTGTATTCGTGTGGTGTAATATATGTAATATAGTGTGCTTATGCTTTATGATATATGTAAAAATTGCTTGTATTAATAAGTATTTTTTTTTATGAATCTAACTCTTGTCTATTTTACAGTATAAAAACACAAAATGGATAGACAACCCAATATTTTAAGAGACCTACCCGGAGACATGATTGATGAAATCTTGTCCAGAGTCGGTCAGAATTCTTCGGCACAACTATTTAAGGCGAGATCAGTTTGTAAGACATTCGAAGAACGTTCCAAGAATGCCTTGGTTTATAAAAGGCTTTCGTTCGAAAGATGGGGGATATCACATTGGGAAATCCATAAGTTACGATGTGTTTACTTTGACGCATATATTGCGGGGAACCCAAATGCTATTTTACACAATGGGTTAAGAAATTATTTTGACTCAATATATCCGAATATTGGACTTCGTGATTTAGAAAAAGTGGCTAACATGCAACATAAAGAAGCATGTTATGCTTACAGATTAGTAATGTTCGCTTCTTACCAAAGTGAGAACAAGAACATCGGGCTACAACTATTAAACAAACGTTCCCACAAGTGACGGAGTCGGTAATTGGGGTAAGAAATGAGGTTTTTAGATTGTTACGGGACTGTTGGACATTACGTAACCCTCGTCCCTTTGACGACATTACAACACGATGTCTTATCAACGGCCATAACGGTTATGTTCCACAAGACCAAGGATGGGAAGTAATCCTAGTAAAACCAGAATGCATGACTTGTTTCTGGACGTATGAATTACGTGTCTTTATTGCCTTTGCTGAACGACTTGTGTACTAGCTAGAATTATCTTCACAACCATCTTGTATCAAATTTATTGTGTGCTATATTTTATGCTATATGTAAAATAAGCGGTATTGTAAGTTTGTAAAATATTGTGTAAAAGTTTGAACGCGAAATATTATTATAATCAGTTTTTCATATAGAATTTTAGTAGTTGAATTGTATATTAGCTACTAAGTATGAACTTAACGGGTAGGTACTACCCGAATTTAAACTTATAAAACGCTAATAAGAAGAAAAAGCTTTTATAAATGAGTTCATATTATGCTACGAAATACTATTAACTACTCTTAATATTCTGTATGATTAACTTGTTCCATTTGACTATTTTGAAGGAAATGGCACCGACTACTCGACACACCGTAAATATGAATGAAGAGGAATTCCGTACTTTTCTAGCTTCAAACATAGCCGATGTACAGGCTGCGATACATACCAACAATAATCTTGGATCTAGCAGTACAGGAAATCGTGTAGGATGCACCTACAAAGAATTCACTGCCTGCAAACCTTTGGAATTTGATGGAACTGAAGGACCGATCGGATTGAAACGGTGGACCGAGAAGGTCGAATCGGTGTTTGCCATAAGTAAGTGTACTGAAGAGGACAAAGTGAAGTACACTACGCATACCTTCACGGGTTCTGCGTTAACATGGTGGAATACCTATCTAGAGCAAGTGGGACAAGACGATGCGTACGCACTACCGTGGTCAGCATTCAAGCACTTGATGAACGAGAAGTACCATCCCAGAACCGAGGTCAATAAGCTCAAGACAGAACTTAGAGGGTTACGAACCCAAGGATTTGATATTACCACGTACGAAAGACGATTCACAGAATTGTACCTATTGTGTCCGGGAGCATTCGAAGATGAGGAAGAGAAGATCGACGCGTTTGTGAAAGGATTACCGGAAAGAATCCAAGAAGATATAAGTTCACACGAGCCCGCCTCCATACAACAGGCATATAGAATGGCTCACAAACTAGTGAACCAGATTGAAGAAAGAATTAAAGAACAGACTGCTGAAGAGGCCAATGTGAAGCAAGTCAAAAGAAAGTGGGAGGAAAACGGTGATAAGAATCACCAATACAACAACAACAGCAATTACAAAAATAATCGCAACAATTATCCCAACAATTGCAACATCAATCGCAGCTACAACAAACATCCCAACAACAACAACAACAACAACAACAGCAACTACAACAATCATCCCAACAACAATAATAACCGCAACAACAACAACAACAATCAGAAGCAGCTATGCCGAAGGTGTGAAAAGTATCACTCGGGGTTCTGCACCAAATTTTGCAACAAGTGTAAAAGAAATGGTCATAGCGCAGCGAAGTGTGAGGTCTACAGACCAGGGGTTAATAGAACGAAAGGAACAAATGGTGTCAGGACGAGTAATGGCGGAGCAAGTAGTGTCGGAGCAAGTTATGCCAATGTAATTTGTTATAAATGTGGAAAACCGGGCCACATTATTAGAAATTGCCCAAACCAGGAGAACACGAATGGACAAGGCCGCGGAAGAGTTTTCAATATTAATGCGGCAGAGGCACAGGAAGACCCGGAGCTTGTTACGGGTACGTTTCTTATTGACAATAAATCTTCTTACATTTTATTTGATTCGGGTGCGGATAGAAGCTATATGAGTAGAGATTTTTGTGCTAAATTAATTTGTCCATTGACGCCTTTGGATAGTAAATTTTTACTCGAATTAGCAAATGGTAAATTAATTTCAGCAGATAATATATGTCGGAATCGAGAAATTAAACTGGTTAGCGAAACATTTAAGATTGATTTGATACCAGTAGAGTTAGGGAGTTTTGATGTGATAATCGGTATGGACTGGTTGAAAGAAGTGAAAGCAGAGATTGTTTGTTACAAAAATGCAATTTGCATTATACGAGAAAAAGGAAAACCCTTAATGGTGTACGGAGAAAAGGGCAACACGAAGCTACATCTTATTAGTAATTTGAAGGCACAAAAACTAATAAGAAAAGATTGCTACGCTGTTCTAGCACACGTCGAGAAAGTACAAACTAAAGAAAAGAGCATCAATGATGTTCCCATTGCAAAAGAATTTCCCGATGTATTTCCGAAAGAATTACCGGGATTACCCCCACATCGATCCGTTGAATTTCAAATAGACCTTGTACCAGGAGCTGCACCAATAGCTCGTGCTCCTTACAGACTCGCACCCAGCGAGATGAAAGAACTGCAAAGCCAATTACAAGAACTTTTAGAGCGTGGTTTCATTCGACCAAGCAAATAACCTTGGGGAGCTCCTGTTTTGTTTGTCAAGAAGAAAGATGGTACATTCAGGTTGTGTATCGACTATCGAGAGTTGAACAAACTTACCATCAAGAACCGCTACCCACTACCGAGAATCGACGACTTATTTAATCAACTACAAGGCTCGTCTGTTTATTCAAAGATTGACTTACGTTCCGGGTATCATCAAATGCGGGTGAAAGAAGATGATATTCCAAAGACTGCTTTCAGAACACGTTACTGTCATTACGAGTTTATGGTCATGCCGTTTGGTTTAACTAATGCACCAGCTGTGTTCATGAACCTTATGAACCGAGTGTGTGGACCATACCTTGACAAGTTTGTCATTGTTTTCATTGATGACATACTTATTTACTCAAAGAATAACCAAGAACACGGTGAAAATTTGAGAAAGGTGTTAGAAGTATTGAGGAAGGAAGAATTATACGCTAAGTTTTCAAAGTGTGCATTTTAGTTGGAAGAAGTTCAATTCCTCGGTCACATAGTGAACAAAGAAGGTATTAAGGTGGATCCGGCAAAGATAGAAACTGTTGAAAAGTGGGAAACCCCGAAAACTCCGAAACACATACGTCAGTTTTTAGGACTAGCTGGTTACTACAGAAGGTTCATGACTTTTCCAGAATAGCAAACCCCTTGACTGCATTAACGCATAATGGGAAGAAATTTGAATGGAATGATGAACAAGAGAAAGCGTTTCAGTTATTGAAGAAAAAGCTAACTACGGCACCTATATTGTCATTGCCTGAAGGGAATGATGATTTTGTGATTTATTGTGACGCATCAAAGCAAGGTCTCGGTTGTGTATTAATGCAACGAACGAAGGTGATTGCTTATGCGTCTAGACAATTGAAGATTCACGAACAAAATTATACGACGCATGATTTGGAATTAGGCGCGGTTGTTTTTGCATTAAAGACTTGGAGGTACTACTTATATGGGGTCAAAAGTATTATATATACCGACCACAAAAGTCTTCAACACATATTTAATCAGAAACAACTGAATATGAGGCAGCGTAGGTGGATTGAATTATTGAATGATTACGACTTTGAGATTCGTTACCACCCGGGGAAGGCAAATGTGGTAGCCGATGCCTTGAGCAGGAAGGACAGAGAACCCATTCGAGTAAAATCTATGAATATAATGATTCATAATAACCTTACTACTCAAATAAAGGAGGCGCAACAAGGAGTTTTAAAAGAGGGAAATTTAAAGGATGAAATACCTAAAGGATCGGAGAAGCATCTTAATATTTGGGAAGACGGAACCCAGTATAGGGCTGAAAGGATTTGGGTACCAAAATTTGGAGATATGAGAGAAATGTTACTTAGAGAAGCTCATAAAACTAGATACTCAATACATCCTGGAACGGGGAAGATGTACAAGGATCTCAAGAAACATTTTTGGTGGACGGGTATGAAAGTCGATGTTGCTAAATACATAGGAGAATGTTTGACGTGTTCTAAGGTCAAAGCTGAGCATCAGAAACCATCAGGTCTACTTCAACAACCCAAAATCCCGGAATGGAAATGGGAAAACATTACCATGGATTTCATCACTAAATTGCCAAGGACTGCAAGTGGTTTTGATACTATTTGGGTAATAGTTGATCGTCTCACCAAATCAGCACACTTCCTGCCAATAAGAGAAGATGACAAGATGGAGAAGTTAGCACGACTGTATTTGAAGGAAGTCGTCTCCAGACATGGAATACCAATCTCTATTATCTCTGATAGGGATGGCAGATTTATTTCAAGATTCTGGCAGACATTACATCAAGCATTAGGAACTCGTCTAGACATGAGTACTGCCTATCATCCACAAACTGATGGGCAGAGCGAAAGGACGATACAAACGCTTGAAGACATGCTACGATCATGTGTTATTGATTTCGGAAACAGTTGGGATCGACATCTACCGTTAGCAGAATTTTCCTACAACAACAGCTACCATTCAAGCATTGAGATGGCGCCGTTTGAAGCACTTTATGGTAGAAAGTACAGGTCTCCGATTTATTGGATTGAAGTGGGGGATAGACAGATTACGGGTCCGGAGATTATACAAGAAACTACCGAGAAGATCATCCAAATTCAATAACGGTTGAAAACCGCCCAAAGTCGACAAAAGAGCTACGCTGACATTAAAAGAAAAGATATAGAATTTGAAATTGGAGATATGGTCATGCTTAAAGTTGCACCTTAGAAAGGCGTTGTTCGATTTGGTAAACGATGGAAATTAAATCCAAGGTATATTGGACCATTCAAGATTATTGATCATGTCGGACCAGTAGCTTACCGACTTGAGTTACCTCAACAACTCGCGGCTGTACATAACACTTTCCACGTCTCGAATTTGAAGAAATGTTTTGCTAAAGAAGATCTCACTATTCCGTTAGATGAAATCCAAATCAACGAAAAACTTCAATTCATTGAAGAACCCGTCGAAATAATGGATCGTGAGGTTAAAAGACTTAAGCAAAACAAGATACCAATTGTTAAGGTTCGATGGAATGCTCGTAAAGGACCCGAGTTCACCTGGGAGCGTGAAGATCAGATGAAGAAGAAATACCCACATCTATTTCCAGAAGATTCGTCAACACCTTCAACAGCTTAAAATTTCGGGACGAAATTTATTTAACGGGTAGGTACTGTAGTGACCCGAACTTTTCCATATATATTAATTGAGATTGATATTTACATGATTAAATGTTTCCAACATGTTAAGCAATCAAACTTGTTAAGACTTGATTAATTGAATTATGTTTCATATAGACAATTGACCACCCAAGTTGACCGGTGATTCACGAACGTTAAAACTTGTAAAAGCTATATGATGACATATATATGGATATATATATATAGTTAACATGATACTATGATAAGTAAACATATCATTAAGTATATTAACAATGAACTACATATGTAAAAACAAGACTACTAACTTAATGATTTTTAAACGAGACATATATGTAACGATTATCGTTGTAAAGACATTTAATGTATATATATCATATTAAGAGATATTCATACATGATAATATCATGATAATATAATAATTTAAAATCTCATTTGATATTATAAACATTGGGTTAACAACATTTAACAAGATCGTTAACCTAAAGGTTTCAAAACAACACTTACATGTAACGACTAACGATGACTTAACGACTCAGTTAAAATGTATATACATGTAGTGTTTTAATATGTATTTATACACTTTTGAAAGAATTCAATACACTTATCAAAATACTTCTACTTAACAAAAATGCTTACAATTACATCCTCGTTCAGTTTCATCAACAATTCTACTCGTATGCACCCGTATTCGTACTCGTACAATACACATCTTTTAGATGTATGTACTATTGGTATATACACTCTAATGATCAGCTCTTAGCAGCCCATGTGAGTCACCTAATACATGTGGGAACCATCATTTGGCAACTAGCATGAAATATCTCATAAAATTACAAAAATATGAGTAATCATTCATGACTTATTTACATGAAAACAAAATTACATATCCTTTATATCTAATCCATACACCAACGACCAAAAACACCTACAAACACTTTCATTATTCAATTTTCTTCATATAATTGATCTCTCTCAAGTTCTATCTTCAAGTTCTAAGTGTTCTTCATATATTCTACAAGTTCTAGTTACATAAAATCAAGAATACTTTCAAGTTTGCTAGCTCACTTCCAATCTTGTAAGGTGATCATCCAACCTCAAGAAATCTTTGTTTCTTACAGTAGGTTATCATTCTAATACAAGGTAATAATCATATTCAAACTTTGGTTCAATTTCTATAACTATAACAATCTTATTTCAAGTGATGATCTTACTTGAACTTGTTTTCGTGTCATGATTCTGCTTCAAGAACTTCGAGCCATCCAAGGATCCGTTGAAGCTAGATCCATTTTTCTCTTTTCCAGTAGGTTTATCCAAGGAACTTAAGGTAGTAATGATATTCATAACATCATTCGATTCATACATATAAAGCTATCTTATTCGAAGGTTTAAACTTGTAATCACTAGAACATAGTTTAGTTAATTCTAAACTTGTTCGCAAACAAAAGTTAATCCTTCTAACTTGACTTTTAAAATTAACTAAACACATGTTCTATATCTATATGATGTGCTAACTTAATGATTTGAAACCTGGAAACACGAAAAACACCATAAAACCGGATTTACGCCGTCGTAGTAACACCGCGGGCTGTTTTGGGTTAGTTAATTAAAAACTATGATAAACTTTGATTTAAAAGTTGTTATTCTGAGAAAATGATTTTTATTATGAACATGAAACTATATCCAAAATTATGGTTAAACTCAAAGTGGAAGTATGTTTTCTAAAATGGTCATCTAGATGTCGTTCTTTCGACTAAAATGACTACCTTTACAAAAATGACTTGTAACTTATTTTTCCGACTATAAACCTATACCTTTTATGTTTAGATTCATAAAATAGAGTTCAATATGAAACCATAGCAATTTGGTTCACTCAAAACGGATTTAAAATGAAGAAGTTATGGGTAAAACAAGATTGGATAATTTTTCTCATTTTAGCTACGTGAAAATTGGTAACAAATCTATTCCAACCATAACTTAATCAACTTGTATTATATATTATGTAATCTTGAGATACCATAGACACGTATACAATGTTTCGACCTATCATGTCGACACATCTATATATATTTCGGAACAACCATAGACACTCTATATGTGAATGTTGGAGTTAGCTATACAGGGTTGAGGTTGATTCCAAAATATATATAGTTTGAGTTGTGATCAATACTGAGATACGTATACACTGGGTCGTGGATTGATTCAAGATAATATTTATCGATTTATTTCTGTACATCTAACTGTGGACAACTAGTTGTAGGTTACTAACGAGGACAGCTGACTTAATAAACTTAAAACATCAAAATATATTAAAAGTGTTGTAAATATATTTTGAACATACTTTGATATATATGTATATATTGTTATAGGTTCGTGAATCAACCAGTGGCCAAGTCTTACTTCCCGACGAAGTAAAAAATCTGTGAAAGTGAGTTATAGTCCCACTTTTAAAATCTAATATTTTTGGGATGAGAATACATGCAGGTTTTATAAATGATTTACAAAATAGACACAAGTACGTGAAACTACATTCTATGGTTGAATTATCGAAATCGAATATGCCCCTTTTTATTAAGTCTGGTAATCTAAGAATTAGGGAACAGACACCCTAATTGACGCGAATCCTAAAGATAGATCTATTGGGCCTAACAAACCCCATCCAAAGTACCGGATGCTTTAGTACTTCGAAATTTATATCATATCCGAAGGGTGTCCCGGAATGATGGGGATATTCTTATATATGCATCTTGTTAATGTCGGTTACCAGGTGTTCACCATATGAATGATTTTTATCTCTATGTATGGGATGTGTATTGAAATATGAAATCTTGTGGTCTATTATTATGATTTGATATATATAGGTTAAACCTATAACTCACCATCATTTTTGTTGACGTTTTAAGCATGTTTATTCTCAGGTGATTATTAAGAGCTTCCGCTGTCGCATACTTAAATAAGGACGAGATTTGGAGTCCATGCTTGTATGATATTGTGTAAAAACTGCATTCAAGAAACTTATTTTGTTGTAACATATTTGTATTGTAAACCATTATGTAATGGTCGTGTGTAAACAGGATATTTTAGATTATCATTATTTGATAATCTACGTAAAGCTTTTTAAACCTTTATTGATGAAATAAAGGTTATGGTTTGTTTTAAAATGAATGCAGTCTTTGAAAAACGTCTCATATAGAGGTCAAAACCTCGCAACGAAATCAATTAATATGGAACGTTTTTAATCAATAAGAACGGGACATTTCAGATATCTCATAGCTTCCTCTTTTAGATCATCTCTAAACGTAATGTGATGATGGTGAAGTGTCTCCACATCAAATCTTGATAAGTTCTTTAACCACATAGGATCTAAAATTCTCACATTGTCGAACTGTATGCTTCCATCTTCCTTTTCAATTGCAGTTAAGATCACTGCTTCTTCCGACAAATCATCATAGAACCACCATCTGAAGTTTTTGCATATATCCTTGGGTAAGGGCATCAATGGAGATTGCTTCATATACTTGGCTGGATGGAACTTAACAACACGTACATGTCCACCTTTAGAATTTCTCTTTGTTGGGTGCATGGAAAACCTGGCGGCTGTTTACTTAAAGATGTCACATTTCCCTGTCTTATACTCATATCTGAGTTTTCTCTGAAACCACCTGGAAAGGTCACAATCTTCAGCGTTCAACATCTTCAGCTTAGCAAGTTGCATGATCTCGAAGTACGGTAGAGTTTTGAAGTGACTAGGACGTGCCATGTAATCAACTCCTCATTCCCTCTTGATCGTGAAACAATTGATCTCCTTGAAGTAACCCCAGCTTAGTATTTTACCCTTGGAATACTTCTTGGTTCTTTTTCCCCTTTCGTAGAAACTAGCAAACTTCGGCTGGAGTTCTAGCTTATTCAACTGATCAGGGTTAACAACGTTCTGTTTCCACCAACTCTGACGGATCTCGTCTTCTTCAACGT
This sequence comes from Rutidosis leptorrhynchoides, assembly GCF_046630445.1. NCBI lineage: Eukaryota > Viridiplantae > Streptophyta > Magnoliopsida > Asterales > Asteraceae > Rutidosis > Rutidosis leptorrhynchoides. The sequence goes on along the minus strand of NC_092335.1, from coordinate 302,951,354 downwards.
TTCTGTTTACTTTAACCCTATCACGTTTGAACCATTCATTAATCTCATTCCATGCCTTGGCTTTAGCTTGCTCGGCTCGGAGTTTCTTCTTCTTCAGCTCAATCTCTTTTCTTTCTTTCTCAACGAGCAGTTTCTCATGTCGGATTTTCTTGTTCTTTTCAATTAAAACATCCACTTCTTTCACTTGTTCTTTGGATACTTTCCTCGCCTATTCTAAATCATCTAACTTCTTTCCTTTCACATCACTACTCAAATCAAATGACCAACGTTGAAATGTCCCGTTCTTATTGATTAAAAACGTTCCATATTAATTGATTTCGTTGCGAGGTTTTGACCTCTATATGAGACGTTTTTCAAAGACTGCATTCATTTTAAAACAAACCATAACCTTTATTTCATCAATAAAGGTTTAAAAAGCTTTACGTAGATTATCAAATAATGATAATCTAAAATATCCTGTTTACACACAACCATTACATAATGGTTTACAATACAAATATGTTACAACAAAATAAGTTTCTTGAATGCAGTTTTTACACAATATCAGACAAGCATGGACTCCAAATCTCGTCCTTATTTAAGTATGCGACAGCGGAAGCTCTTAATAATCACCTGAGAATAAACATGCTTAAAACGTCAACAAAAATGTTGGTGAGTTATAGGTTTAACCTATATATATCAAATCATAATAATAGACCACAAGATTTCATATTTCAATACACATCCCATACATAGAGATAAAAATCATTCATATGGTGAACACCTGGTAACCGACATTAACAAGATGCATATATAAGAATATCCCAATCATTCCGGGACACCCTTCGGATATGATATAAATTTCGAAGTACTAAAGCATCCGGTACTTTGGATGGGGTTTGTTAAGCCCAATAGATCTATCTTTAGGATTCGCGTCAATTAGGGTGTCTGTTCCCTAATTCTTAGATTACCAGACTTAATAAAAAGGGGCATATTCGATTTCGATAATTCAACCATAGAATGTAGTTTCACGTACTTGTGTCTATTTTGTAAATCATTTATAAAACCTGCATGTATTCTCATCCCAAAAATATTAGATTTTAAAAGTGGGACTATAACTCACTTTCACAGATTTTACTTCATCGGGAAGTAAGACTTAGCCACTGGTTGATTCACGAACCTATAACAATATATACATATATATCAAAGTATGTTCAAAATATATTTACAACACTTTTAATATATTTTGATGTTTTAAGTTTATTAAGTCAGCTGTCCTCGTTAGTAACCTACAACTAGTTGTCCACAGTTAGATGTACAGAAATAAATCGATAAATATTATCTTGAATCAATCCACGACCCAGTGTATACGTATCTCAGTATTGATCATAACTCAAACTATATATATTTTGGAAACAACCTCAACCCTGTATAGCTAACTCCAACATTCACATATAGAGTGTCTATGATTGTTCCGAAATATATATAGATGTGTCGACATGATAGGTCGAAACATTGTATACGTGTCTATGGTATCTCAAGATTACATAATATACAATACAAGTTGATTAAGTTATGGTTGGAATAGATTTGTTACCAATTTTCACGTAGCTAAAATGAGAAAAATTATCCAATCTTGTTTTACCCATAACTTCTTCATTTTAAATCCGTTTTGAGTGAATCAAATTGCTATGGTTTCATATTGAACTCTATTTTATGAATCTAAACAGAAAAAGTATAGGTTTATTGTCAGAAAAATAAGTTACAAGTCGTTTTTGTAAAGGTAGTCATTTCAGTCGAAAGAACGACGTCTAGATGACCATTTTAGAAAACATACTTCCACTTTGAGTTTAACCATAATTTTTGGATATAGTTTCATGTTCATAATAAAAATCATTTTCTCAGAATAACAACTTTTAAATCAAAGTTTATCATAGTTTTTAATTAACTAACCCAAAACAGCCCGCGGTGTTACTACGACGGCGTAAATCCGGTTTTACGGTATTTTTCGTGTTTCCAGGTTTTAAATCATTAAGTTAGCATATCATATAGATATAGAACATGTGTTTAGTTGACTTTAAAAGTCAAGTTAGAAGGATTAACTTTTGTTTGCGAACAAGTTTAGAATTAACTAAACTTTGTTCTAGTGATTACAAGTTTAAACCTTCGAATAAGATAGCTTTAGATGTATGAATCGAATGATGTTATGAACATCATTACTACCTTAAGTTCCTTGGATAAACCTACTGGAAAAGAGAAAAATGGATCTAACTTCAACGGATCCTTGGATGGCTCGAAGTTCTTGAAGCAGAATCATGACACGAAAACAAGTTAAAGTAAGATCATCACTTGAAATAAGATTGTTATAGTTATAGAAATTGAACCAAAGTTTGAATATGATTATTTCCTTGTATTAGAATGATAACCTACTGTAAGAAACAAAGATTTCTTGAGGTTGGATGATCACCTTACAAGATTGGAAGTGAGCTAGCAAACTTGAAAGTATTCTTGATTTTATGTAACTAGAACTTGTAGAATATATGAAGAACACTTAGAACTTGAAGATAGAACTTGGGAGAGATCAATTAGATGAAGAAAATTGAAGAATGAAAGTGTTTGTAGGTGTTTTTTTGTCGTTGGTGTATGGATTAGATATAAAGGATATGTAATTTTGTTTTCATGTAAATAAGTCATGAATGATTACTCATATTTTTGTAATTTTATGAGATATTTCATGCTATTTGCCAAATGATGGTTCCCACATGTGTTAGGTGACTCACATGGGCTGCTAAGAGCTGATCATTGGAGTGTATATACCAATAGTACATACATCTAAAAGCTGTGTATTGTACGAGTACGAATACGGGTGCATACGAGTAGAATTGTTGATGAAACTGAACGAGGATGTAATTGTAAGCATTTTTGTTAAGTAGAAGTATTTTGATAAGTGTATTGAAGTCTTTCAAAAGTGTATAAATACATATTAAAACACTACATGTATATACATTTTAACTGAGTCGTTAAGTCATCGTTAGTCGTTACATGTAAGTGTTGTTTTGAAACCTTTAGGTTAATGATCTTGTTAAATGTTGTTAACCCAATGTTTATAATATCAAATGAGATTTTAAATTGTTATATTATCATGATATTATCATGTATGAATATCTCTTAATATGATATATATCCATTAAATGTCTTTACAACGATAATCGTTACATATATGTCTCGTTTAAAAATCATTAAGTTAGTAGTCTTGTTTTTACATATGTAGTTCATTGTTAATATACTTAATGATATGTTTACTTATCATAGTATCATGTTAACTATATATATATCCATATATATGTCATCATATAGTTTTTACAATTTTTAACGTTCGTGAATCACCGGTCAACTTGGGTGGTCAATTGTCTATATGAAACATATTTCAATTAATCAAGTCTTAACAAGTTTGATTGCTTAACATGTTGGAAACATTTAATCATGTAAATATCAATCTCAATTAATATATATAAACATGGAAAAGTTCGGGTCACTATAAACGTACTATTATTACTATCATTTAACAATTATATTCGAAATACATTATATTTATATAAATACATTTTAATAACAAGTTTAATTATATCGTAAGTTATTTTACATAACATCTAAATCATATAATAGTTTATTAACATATTTCAAATTAATTTATATATATATATATATATATATATATATATATATATACATATCTATTTAATGTTTGTGAATCGTCGAGAAAGGTCAAAGGGTAAATGCATATGCATAAAAAAATTGAGACTCAACATAACAGGTTTTGTTTATCGTGTCGAAAACATTCAATCATATAGAGTATTGACTTTAAAATAAGTCGAAATTTTACGGGTCGTCACAGTACCTACCCGTTAAAAAAAGTTTCGTCCCGAAATTTGACTGAGGTCGTCATGGTTGACAACAAGAATATTTTCATGAATAATACGAGTGGGAATAAAAATAGAGCTTATCACCATTTGAGTAATATAACTAAAATAATTTGATTATGCGAAGAGTATGAGTGTAGCTATCGCAAAAAAGTGAAATGAGGAAAATAAAGGTTTATCTTAACTTTTGACGTATTCACGGTTGATTTCCGGAATTCAGGGAATTTAAAGAAAATCTTCGTTATCTATATAAGATTTGATTCTTCGATAATTAAGGAAATTAAGATCATCTTTAATTAAATGCGGTAAGCTGCCTCGATTGCTATGTATGATATTTCACTATAAATTTACTCCTCTGTTGAGACGACCCGTCCCAGTCCATAAGGACGAATACAATAACATATGATTACATCGCGAGGTATTTGACCTCTATATGATATATTTTACAAACATTGCATTCGTTTTTAAAAGACAAACTTTCATTACATCGAAAGTTGACAGGCATGCATACCATTTCATAATATCCAACCTATATATGACCTAATCCGTCATTTAATTAATAATGATCTCTATTGAACTCAACGACTTGAATGCAACGTCTTTTGAAATATGCCATGAATGACTCCAAGTAATATTTCAAAAATGGGCAAATGCACAGCGGAAGATTTCTTTCAAACCTGAGAATAAACATGCTTTCAAGTGTCAACCAAAAGGTTGGTGAGTTCATTAGTTTACCGTAATCCATCATTTCCATAATTTTAATAGACCACGAGATTTTATTTATTCAATAATCATACACTCGCAAGTGTTTAAAATTTCATTCATATGGATTGAACACCTGGTAACCGACATTAACAAAATGCATTTAGAATATCCCCATATATAAATATCGAAGTACTAAAGCAGTTCAAATTCTCTGACTGGGGCGTGTCAAAGCCCATAGATCTATCTTTAGGATTCACGTCAATTGGTGGCAATTATAATAAACACCAATTCTTAGGCTATCAAGTTCAACAAGGGCGATATCCAGTATAACAATTCAACCATAGAATATAGTTTCGATTACTTGTGTCTATTTTGTAAATCATTTATAAAAGTGCATGTATTCTCAGTCCCAAAAATATATATTGCAAAAGCATTTAAAAAGGGAGCGAATGAAACTCACAATACTGTATTTCGTAGTAAAAATACATATGACGGCATTGAACAAGTGCAAGGTTGGCCTCGGATTCACGAACCTATATTAGTATATATATTTATATGTTTGTCAATATCTGTCTAACAATTTAAGTCAAGTCGTAGTGTATCACAATCCTAATGCTCGAGACCGATATGCAAAAGTTAAAAAAAAGTCAACTTTACCCAAAATGACTTCTAAAATCTATACATGTTTATTATATAACTTAAATATAGTCGTCTTATATATTTAAATATATTTATTAGATTTTATTAAATTATTTAATACAAGTCATTTATTAATAAATAAAAATTTATATTAAAATTTATATATGATAAAAATATACTTTTATATATCTCAAGTAATAAAATTTATACAGTTCACTCAATATCATATATTAAAATGTATTATTAATGTAATTGTATCACATATTTATTTGATAAAATAATATTGATGATAATAATAATGAGTAAAAGTTGTATTATTTTGTAATAATAATTATTATTATTATTCTTCGAATAATAATAATATTTATTTACTAATGATGATATTAATTATAATAAGGTGATAATTCTAATCATGATAATTTTAATAATAACGATACTTTTTTTAATATTAATTATAATAATAATAATATGTTAAATAAAAATAATACTTTTATTCAAAATGATTATTTTTAATAATAATAATACTAAAATGATACTAAAAATGATATCTTATAATAACAATGATATTTTTATCAAAAATAATAATTTTAATAGAATGATAGTTTTAATATTAATGATACTTTTAATAATAATAATAATGATAAAAATAATAAAAATGATATTTTTATTTAAATCAGTATCTTACAATATTTTAATTTCATCATTTATTATAATGTATTAATGATAAAAATTTATGTTTATATATTTTTATATAGTAAGTATTATAATTTGTATAATGTTCACATAATATCTTTTTAATGATAAAAATGTAGTGATATGTATCATAAATATATATTTGTATCAAGTATTTATTTGATTAAATAATATAATATTGATAATAATGATAATGAACCAAAAGTTGTATTATTTTATAATTATAATAATAATATTAATTATTTTAATAATAATAATAACAATATTGATATTTACTAATGATAATAATAATTTTGATATCAAATAATAATCTTTTGTAGTAACACTAATGTCATAATAATATTACTAATAATGATGAAAAAAAATAATGAAAATGATATTTTTATCAAAACCATAATTTTAACAATATTTTAACTGAATTATGATGCTTATACTCATTATTTCCTAATCGACTTGTTTAATAGCTTTTAGTCCTCTTTTATATCGTATTCATAATAATGATAATAATAGTAATCATAATAATTAGACGATACTAATATTAGTTTTAATGATAATGGTACTAATAAGTATTATAATAATATTAATGATAATAATAATAATAATAATAATAATAATAATAATAATAATAATAATAATAATAATAATAATAATAATAATAATAATAATAATAATAATAATAATAATAATAATAATAATTATATAATAATAATAACGATGATAATAATGACGATAGTAATAATAATAATCATTTTTAATAATAATACTAAAATTAATGATAATTCAGTTGACGATATCTTTTAATCCGTTCATCGAAACCATACGCTTTCTAAATGAAAAGTTATTAATTTTTCGCTAGCTTTCCAACAACATGCATATCATATACCTTATCTCAGTAGCATTTGTATTAAATTCATGATTTATCATAAACTATTTAATGACGAAACTAAGCATACAAACATGCATAATCATATATACTCGAGCACTAGTCAGGGATACACTATTAATATATAAAAGATAAGATATGAATGCTCACGTATCAATATTGTGATTCAATATTGAAAGAAAGTAGGTAGACGCAACGAAAATGATAAACGTTAGGTTGACCTCACGAGCAATACCCTCGAACAATACCCATAACCTCCATAGCTATAACCCATAATTTCCTTAGCTCTATCCCGTTTGAAAAATTATTTTGAAATCGCCTGAACATAACTCCGTCGTAGTATTTTAAATATACTAATAATATCTTGAAATAATACTGAGTAAATATATATATGTAAATCGATTGTGAGAGTTTAGAGAAATATATTTTCAAGTTTCTATGAAATAATGAAACCTATTGAATTCTATTTATAATAGATTTTTGAATTATTAAAGTGAATTATTAAAGTATGAATTATTAAAGTGAATTATTAAAGTATGAATTATTAAAGTGAATTATTAAAGTATGAATTATTAAAGTGAATTATTAAAGTATGAATTATTAAAGTGAATTATTAAAGTTAAAGTAATGTAAAAGTAAAATAAAGGTAAAGTTAAAGTATAGTAAAAGTATAAAACTATGTACATATATTACGCGTATAAATATATATAATATTAATTAATATTAATTTAAATTGTTATATATATTTAATAAAATAAAATATAAATATTGTTATCTTTATCATACTGGTTAAGTAATGAGTTGTCAAAAGTGGTTCTAGATATTTATAAAAGTTATATACGTTTTAATAATAAAGTTCTTTTTAAACTGAAAACGTTTTTGTACGTTTGAAACTAAATCAAATAAATATGATAACTTTGTTTTCCAAAACTAAATATATTTAAGAATCATTTTGTTAAAAGGTTAAAATAATGGAAATCGTTATATCATAAAACGTTTTAGAAAAGTAGAATTATATATATTCATAATAGGTTTCAAGTTTTTAAATTACAGTCTATTGGTGAAGCATGGGATAAAGTCCAAAGGTTAAATAAATGATGAAATCATCTTAATGAAAAATGTCGAGTTACTTAACTTGTCGATATCCAACATCTAATTTATTTACACTCCACGTTCTTACTTTCATATTAAATAAAATGAAAGTTAATATAGTTATCTTATCAAGGTCACGAGAAAAATATTATAAAACATGAATTGAAAATTAAACAGGAATTTCCACTAACCCTTGTCTAGTTCCCGTTAATTGACACATTTGTTCTTACTTATAAATCACTTTACCATTTTTCGAATGGTGTCAAAAAGAATAGATTTCTTAAATCACAGTGGACCTCATAACATAGACCCTTAATCATATCACAATGTATCTGATAATTCAATCATTTGATATTATCTTTTAATTCTGTCGATAAATATATTAAACATATATTGAAACAAATACGTTTATGTACAGTATTATACATCTAATACTTTGTTAACGTTTTCAATTAATATAACTATATTATATATACGTATCTATATACACATAAATGTTCGTGAATCGTCGAGCACAGTTCAAGGGTAATTGATTACATGAACACAGTTCAAAGTTTTTTTTGAGATTTCAACATTACAGACTTTGCTTATCATGTCAGAAACATATAAAGATCAAGTTTAAATTTGTTCGAAAATTTTCGGGTTGTCACAGTACCTACCCGTTAAAGAAATTTTGTCCCAAAATTTGATTGGGATGGTCATAGCTGACAATAGGTATGTTTTCATGACGCATACGAGCTGAGAATTAGAGTTTTATCATCAACAAGTAATATGGATAAAACAATTTGATTAAGTGAAGAGTACAAGTGAAGATATCACAAAAGAGTCAAGTGAGTAGGTATAGATTCGTCATATCTTTTGACATAGATAGGATTGATTTTTAGAGTTTAAGGAATTTAGAGAAAATCTTCATAATAAGATTTGGTTCTTCGATAATTAAGGAAGTTAGGATCCGCTTTTAATGCGATCATCCGTTTTGATTGCTCTGTCAGATATTTTACTATAAATCCACCCCCTACGTTTCCTTACAACTCACACCTTCTATTCTTTCTCCTTAATTCATACTTTAAAGCATTAATCAATATGCTTCATCCAGTTCTGCTTCTTAATATATTCCTCACTTTCATATCTGTCATTTTTCTTTTTCATCTACCGCCGGAAGAATCTATTTACTTCTACTATACTCTTGGTTTTATAGTGTTTTTAGTTCTCCCGTGTCTTTATATTGCTATATGTATCGATATATACGGTTTGTAATTTCTAGTTTGTTGTTGGGCTTTATATCTTCCCTTATATTTCAAAGTCCCTACTTCTGCCTTCTATAATCATTGTTATCTATAGTTGAAGCTCTCTCCTATTTACTGTGATTTATACTCCAATTCCTATTTCGGAGCTTCATGCTCTTTTCTCCTCTTCCCGACTTCAAGTCAAGTGAATAATGGTCTAGAATTCGTAGGTATAAGTTTCGGAATGAACATGGTTAATGTTCTAAGAATAAAATTGTAATGGCACGATCTTGATTTGTCAAATTACCAGAATATCCTGGAAAAAACCGAATCATCAAGAAAATATTTTCTTGATACTTTTAGAGATTAAATAGAATACAAGAGTCGTGTAACATGGCACATGATGACGGTATGGTCTGTGAATCGTTATGTCCCATTTAGAAACTCATCATGACTTACTGTAATACAATCACGTTGATCAAGTGTCATTATATTATACTAATTCATGCTTCAGTTCCCAACACTACTTCAAAAATATTCTTATTTTAAACTCGAAGGTTTCAAAATTTAGAGACTAAAATAGTTTCTTTTATGATGTAATACAGATAGCACGAAGAGGTAAATGATTTCAGATAAGAATAATTATGGAAATATCTTCAGAAATATGGAGGATATTTATAATGAAAGATACGATGATATCTTAGAATTTCTAATATCAGAGGATGATGAAGAATATTGTCCGCAAGGGTTTAGAGTCATGAGTAAGGTATTCGCTAATGACTTCAGCAGAAACTGAATCATTTGGATTCTTTGAAGGCAGGTTTAGTCTTTGTGATTTGTCCACAGCCTCCTTCATACTTTGCTCAATCCGTTTTTCAGTTCCAAACCTTCTCTTTTTCTGAGCTTTGTCAACACACTATTCTTTATCATCAAACTTTTTACTGTTAAGGTCGTTTTACAGTTTTTGCTGCTTCATCAGCATTTTTCAAAATTTCGAGAACTAGTTCGCAATTTAGGGTTTTTTTTCAGAAACTTCACATTCAAAATATCTAAGTCTAGGAGTTAGACGTTATATGTACACATATAATTGTTGGTGTAGACATGCTGTGAGATTTTAAAATACTAATTGATGAATCCCAGTAATTGGCATGGCAATTCTTGTTACAAGATACGGATGAGTAAATGATGGGGTTTCGATAAATATAATGATTTTTCGGAAAGTCAAAGATCAGTGAAGTTGTTGATAAGTTTATTGCTAATGTGGTGAAATATAAACGGTTCCTCGGTAACGATGGCGAAAGGGCAACGTATATATCGAGGTTATAATAAGGCTGTTTTGTCTGAAAAGTCGAAGTTGACTTGCTGGAGCCTTGACAAAACTGACTACTTTGGAGAGGAGTTGAAAAGTCATTTTAGCTAATAAATGCCAAAGAGTCTGACACGGATACGTGTTAAACTATGACTTTGGTTTCAAGAGTTTTTCAGGTACATAACTGTGGTTAACATGTGGTTGGATCATCATCTCGATTGTTCATTATTTGAAGTGTCTTTAGGAATTTCGAAAGGTTTGAACACAGATTGTAATCGTTAATATACATATAATGTTCTAGTATAGTTTTGAAGTCAAAGTATAGCTTTGAAAGATGTAAGGATCTAAGAGTAATAATTTTGGTTATACCTCGAGTTGAATTCTGAGATTTCAATATCAGAATATGTAATTAGATTTTGAATAAGTATGGTTGTTTTGATTTCTATAAAAGAACGTATATTGTTGTGAAAGTAGAGAGTACAATGGATGATTTGCTGAATCGGATTCGAAGAATGTAACATATTAATTGTGAATTTATATATCTCTCGGGTATTACCTACCCGTTAAAAAAAAAATTCACAATTAATATTTTGTACAAAAGAATTTTATTATAGTCTTTATGAAAATATACATGTGTATATTTTCTTCAGATGTAACATAGATTTAATGAGTTTATATTAAATTAAACTCATTTGACTTACGGTTGAAACTAGAATTGGGTAATCCCTGAAACTTTAGAAATTACATAAGTATTTCTTCAGTGATATTGAAATTATGAATCAATACTTTGTTATTTGTTGATACATGGTGTTGGTGTTCGTGGAATTCTTGTGAACTTCGTAAGGTACGAATGATGTTGTTTGAAAAGTTTCGAGTACATCGATGATGAAAGTATAAAATCAAACATATATTTGAAAAATACACTTGATTTATTATGAAATAGAATTCATTGAATTGAAATAGAGATTGTAGTTATCGATGGTTAATTTACTGACGAAGGATGTACATCATAGCATATTAGTAATATGAATTAATCGAGTAGTTAAGATTTCACATATAATAGCTTAGTACGGAAACACTTATTATGGTTTAAAATTTTATATATATAAGATATACATAGAAATCCTTCAATGGAAATGTGTTAATACTTCATAACTCGTTGATATGACATACTTGTTGTTAATTGTAATAATGTCCACAGTGATTCTTGAACTGGAAGAACTTGTGATGTTATAGATGCTGCTGTTTCTGACGATGCCGACGGTACTGATGGTGCTGGTGATGCCAAGCGTACTGTTGATGCTTCTGTTAAAACAAGTCTAGCTTGTAAATCACGCAACATCCTTATCAAGGTTTTTACTCTTCCTTTTATCATTTTGGTTCACTCATCTGATTTATGGTTAGGGCTAGAATAGATAATCTCTAAGACTTTAGAGATTACATAATTGCCGTAGAATGTTTCCCCAATGAAGTTATGAATCAATACTTCATCAGTTATTGTTGTTGGTACTCTTTGGTATCTATGATGCGTATGATGTTGATGCTCGAGGTACAGATTTTGATGTTGAGGTGTGGGATGCGGATGTTGTTGTTGATGGTGGTAATGGTACTGTTGGTCTTGATGATGGTGGTACTGGTTATGCTGCTGGTGCTGCTGCTGGTGTTTGTAACATTTGCACCATATTCTCCAAAGCCACTACCCGAGCGCGAAGCTCGTTGACTTCTTTTATTAAACCGGGGTGATTGTCGGTTCGGACGAGTGGATAAATATGATCTAGAATTTGGTATAGTATATAATCGTGACGAGATACTCTGGAAATGAGAGAGAAAATGGTGTTTCGGACAGATTCGCCAGTAAGTGCTTCAGGTTCTTCACCAAGAGGGCAATGTGGTGGATGAAAGGAATCACCTTCTTCTTGTCTCCAATGATTGAGGAGGCTACGAACCCATCCCCAATTCATCCAGAATATATGATGGCTGATTGGTTGATCCATTCCGGTCACACTGCTTTCGGAGCTTGAGTGAGATTCCATTTCGGAATTCGAGGGACTCGAACTGATGACAAATTCCATTTCGTACGATTGAATAAAGGATTTTTCGATATGAAATGATTTTCCGGCTATCGGGTGGTATTCTAATTACATAGAATATCTATATATAGAGCAAATGATTTCGTAGATTACGGAGGAATTTACGGAATACGTCAGGCAAAGTTTACAGTAACAGATACGATAAGATATGAATTTTGTCTATACACTATTCATGCAATTAATGCAGTAAGACGTGTCTAGACGAAGAATAGTAAGGAGATAATTTCTGACAAAAATGATAAGAAAAACTTTTGACATGCAGACACGGTCGAAGTCCAGACTCACTAATGCATCCTAATGACTATCAGTTAGACACACTAATGCAGACCTAGTTCGCTAAGACCACCACTCTGATACCACATGAGACGACCCATCCCAATCTATAAGGACGAATACAATAACATATGATTACATCGCGAGGTATTTGACCTCTATATGATACATTTTACAAACATTGCATTCGTTTTTAAAAGACAACCCTTTATTACATCGAAAGTTGACAGGAATGCATACCATTTCATAATATCCAACCTATAAATGACCTAATCCGTCATTTAATTAATAATGATCTCTATTGAACTCAACGACTTGAATGCAACGTCTTTTGAAATATGCCATGAATGACTCCGAGTAATATCTCTAAAATGAGTAAATGCACAGCGAAAGATTTCTTTCAAACCTGAGAATAAACATGCTTTTAAGTGTCAACCAAAAGGTTGGTGAGTTCATTAGTTTATCGTAATCCATCATTTCCATAATTTTAATAGACCACAAGATTTCATTTATTCAATAATCATACACTCGCAAGTGTTTAAAATTTCATTCATATGGATTGAACACCTGGTAACCGACATTAACAAAATGCATCTAGAATATCCCCATATATAAATATCAAAGTACTAAAGAAGTTCAAATTCTCTGACTGGGGCGTGTCAAAGCCCATAGATCTATCTTTAGGATTCGCGTCAAATGGTGGCAATTATAATAAACACCAATTCTTAGGCTACCAAGTTCAACAAGGGCGATATCCGGTATAACAATTCAACCATAGAATGTAGTTTAGATTACTTGTGTCTATTTCGTAAATCATTTATAAAAGCGCATGTATTCTCAGTCCCATAAATATATATTGCAAAAGCATTTAAAAAGGGAGCGAATGAAACTCACAATACTGTATTTCGTAGTAAAAATACATATGACGGCATTGAACAAGTGCAAGGTTGGCCTCGAATTCATGAACCTATATTAGTATATATATTTATATGTTGGTCAATATCTGTCTAACAATTTAAGTCAAGTCGTAGTGTATCACAATTCTAATGCTCGAGACCGATATGCAAAAGTCAACAAAAATCAACTTTACCCAAAATGACTTCTAAAATATATACATGTTTATTATATAACTTAATTATAGTCGTCTTATATATTTAAATATATTTATTAGATTTCATTAAATTATATAATACAAGTCATTTATTAATAAATAAAAACTTATATTAAAATTTATATATGATAAAAATATACTTTTATATATCTCAAGTAATAAAATTTATACAGTTCACTCAATATCATAAAAATATCGTGGTATGCATTATTAATGTAATTGTATCACATATTTATTTGATAAAATAATATTGATGATAATAATAATGAGTAAAAGTTGTATTATTTTGTAATAATAATAATAATTATTATTATTCTACTAATAATAATAATAACAATATTTTTTTACTAATGATGATATTAATTATAATAAAGTGATAATTCTAATCATGATAATTTTAATAATAACGATACTTTTTTAATATTAATTATAATAATAATAATATTTTATATAAAATAATACATTTATTCAAAATGATTATTTTTAATAATAATAATACTAAAATGATACTAAAAATGATATCTTATAATAACAATGATATTTTTATTAAAAATGATAATTTTAATAGAATGATAGTTTTAATATTAATGATACTTTTAATAATAATAATAATAATAATGATAAAAATAATAAAAATGATATTTTTATTTAAATCAGTATCTTACAATATTTTAATTTCATCATTTATTATAATGTATTAATGATTAAAATTTATGTTAATATATTTTTATATAGTAAGTATTATAATTTGTATAATGTTCACATAATATCTTTTTAATGATAAAAATGTAGTGATATGTATCATAAATATATATTTGTATCAAGTATTTATTTGATTAAATAATATAATATTGATAATAATGATAATGAACCAAAAGTTGTATTATTTTATAATAATAATAATATTAATTTTTTTAATAATAATAATAACAATATTGATATTTACTAATAATAATAATAATTTTGATATCAAATAATAATCTTTTGTAGTAACACTAATGTCATAATAATATTACTAATAATGATAAAAAAAATAATGAAAATGATATTTTTATCTAAACCATAATTTTAACAATATTTTAACTGAATCATGATACTTATACTCATTATTTTCTAATCGACTTGTTTAATAGCTTTTAGTCCTCTTTTATATTGTATTCATAATAATGATAATAATAGTAATCATAATAATTAGATGATACTAATATTAGTTTTAATGATAATGATACTAATAAGTATTATAATAATATTAATGATAATAATAATAATAATAATAATAATAATAATAATAATTAGATAATAATAATAACGATGATAATAACGACGATAGTAATAATAATAATCATTTTTAATAATAATACTAAAATTAATGATAATTTAGTTGACGATATCTTTTAATCCGTTCATCGAAACCATACACTTTCTAAATGAAAAGTTATTAATTTTTCGCCAGCTTTCCAACGACGTGCATATCATATACCTTATCTCAGTAGCATATGTATTAAATTCATGATTTATCATAAACTATTTAACGACGAAACTAAGCATACAAACATGCATAATCATATATACTCGAGCACTAGTCAGGGATACACTATTAATATATAAAAGATAAGATATGAATGCTCACGTATCAATATTGTGATTCAATATTGCAAGAAAGTAGGTAGACGCAACGAAAATGATAAACATTAGGTTGACCTCACGAGCAATACCCTCGAACAATACCCATAACCTCCATAGCTATAACCCATAATTTCCTTAGCTCTATCCCGTTTGAAAAATTATTTTGAAATCGCCTGAACATAACTCCGTCATAGTATTTTATATATACTAATAATATCTTGAAATAATATTGAGTAAATATATATATGTAAATCGATTGAGAGAGTTTAGAGAAATATATTTTCAAGTTTCTATGAAATAATGAAACCTATTGAATTCTATTTATAATAGATTTTTGAATTATTAAAGTGAATTATTAAAGTATGAATTATTAAAGTGAATTATTAAAGTATGAATTATTAAAGTGAATTATTAAAGTATGAATTATTAAAGTGTGAATTATTAAAGTGAATTATTAAAGTTAAAGTAAAGTAAAAGTAAAATAAAGGTAAAGTTAAAGTATAGTAAAAGTATAAAACTATGTACGTATAATACGCGTATAAATATATATAATATTAATTAATATTAATTTAAATCGTTATATATATTTAATAAAATAAAATATAAATATCGTTATCTTTATCATACTGGTTAAGTAATTAGTTGTCAAAAGTGGTTCTAGATATTTATAAAAGTTATATACGTTTTAATAATAAAGTTCTTTTTAAACTGAAAATGTTTTTGTACGTTTGAAACTAAATCAAATAAATATGATAACTTTGTTTTCCAAAACTAAATATATTTAAGAATCATTTTGTTAAAAGGTTAAAATAATGGAAATCGTTATATCATAAAACATTTTAGAAAAGTAGAATTATATATATTCATATAGGTTTCAAGTTTTTAAATTACAGTCTGTTGGTGAAGCATGGGATAAAGTCCAAAGGTTAAATAAATGTATGAAATCATCTTAATGAAAAATGTCGAGTTACTTAACTTGTCGATATCCAACATCTTATTTATCTACACTCCACGTTCTTACTTTCATATTAAATAAAATGAAAGTTAATATAGTTATCTTATCAAGGTCACAAGAAAAATATTATAAAACATGAATTGAAAATTAAACAGGAATTTCCACTAGCCCTTGTCTAGTTCCCGTTAATTGACCCATTTGTTCTTACTTATAAATCACTTTACCATTTTCCGAATGTTGTCAAAAAGAATAGATTTCTTAAATCACAGTGGATCTCATAACATAGACTCGTAATCATGTAGTGACCCGAACTTTTCCATGTTTATATATATTAAATGAAATTGATATTTACATGATTACGTATTTCCAACATGTTAAGCAATCCAACTTGTTAAGACTTGATAAATTGAAATAGGTTTCATATAGACAATTGACAACCCAAGTTGACCGGTGATTCACGAACGTTAAAACTTGTAAAAACTGTAGGATGACATATATATATGGATATATATATAGATATTATGATATAATGATAAGTAAACATATCATTAAGTATATTAACAATGAACTACATATGTAAAAACAAGACTACTAACTTAAGGATTTCGAAACGAGACATATATGTAACGATTATCGTTGTAACAACATTTAACTGTATATATATATCATACTAAGATATATTAATATATCATAATATCATGCAAATGTAATAATTTAACATCTCTTTAGATATAATAATCAATGCGTTAACAACATTTAACAAGATCGTTAACTTATAGGTTTCAAAACAACACTTACATGTAACGACTAACGATGACTTAACGACTCAGTTAAAATGTATATACATGTAGTATTTTAATATGTATTCATACACTTTTGAAAGACTTCAAGAGACTTATCAAAGTACTTATACTTAACAAAAATGCTTACAATTACATCCTCATTCATTTTCATCAACAATTCTACTCGTATGCACTCGTATTTGTACTCGTACAATACACAGCTTCTAAATGTATTTACTATTGGTATATACACTCCAATGATCAGCTCTTAGCAGCCCATGTGAGTCACCTAACCATGTGGGAACCATCATTTAACATCTAGCATGAAATATCTCATAAGATTACAAACTAATGAAGACTATATTGCCACCCATATTCATGTGAATGATCAACCTCACAAACACATTCTCATTCAATTTTTATGCAACAAATTACTCTCTCTCAAACTCTCTCTTCATGTTCTAAGTGTTCTTCATCATCTTCATCAAAATCTAGCTCAATCTAGTTCATAAATCCATACATAAACTAAGATACAAAACAACTACTCAAGAACAAACCAACAACACTTCCAAGTTTGCTAGCTTACTTCTAATCTTGCAAATTCACTTTGAGTGATCATCCAACCTTAAGAAATCTTTCTTATTTACAGTAAGATATCTTTCTAATACAAGGTAATACTCATATTCAAACTTTGATTCAATTTCTATAACTTTAACAATCTTATTTCGAGTGAAAATCTTACTTGAACTTGTTTTCGTGTCATGATTCTACTTCAAGAACTTTCAAGCCATTCAAGGATCCTTTGAAGCTAGATCTATTTTTCTCATTTCCTGTAGGTTTATCCACAAAACCTGAGGTAGTAATGATGTTCATAACATCATTCGATTAATATATATAAAACTACCTTATTCGAAGGTTTAAACTTCTTATCACTAGAACATAGTTTAGTTGATTCTAAACTTGTTCGAAAATAAAAGTTAATCCTTCTAACTTGACTTTTAAAATCAACTAGACACATGTTCTTTATCTATATGATATGCTAACTTAATGATTTAAAACCAGAAAACACGAAAAACACCGTAAAACCGGATATACGTCGTCGTAGTAACACCGCGGGCTGTTTTGGGTTAGTTAATTAAAAACTATGATAAAATTTGATTTAAAAGTTGTTCTTCTGGGAAAATGATTTTTGTTATGAACATGAAACTATATCCAAAAATCATGGTTAAACTCAAAGTGGAAGTATATTTTCCAAAATGGTCATCTAGACGTCGTTCTTTCGACTAAAATGGCTACCTTTACAAAAAACAACTTGTAACATGTATTTCTGACTATAAACTTATAATTTTTCTGTTTAGATTCATAAACTTAAGTTTAATATGAGACCATAGCAATTTGAACCACTCAAAACGGATTTAAAACGAAGAACTTATGGGTAAAACAAGATTGGATAATTTTTCTTGTTGTAGCTACGTGAAAATTGGTAACAAATCTATATTAATCATATCCTAGCTAACTTATATTGTATTATACATGTTTTCTAATATATTATGTAATCTTGGGATACTATAAACACGTATGCAAATGTTTTGACATATCATATCGACCCATCTATATATATTATTTGGAACAACCATAGACACTCTATATGCAGTAATGTTTGAGTTAGCTATACAGGGTTGAGGTTGATTCCAAAAATATATATACTTTGAGTTGTGATCTAGCCTGAGACGTGTATACACTGGGTCGTGGATTGAGTCAAGATAATATATATCAATTTATTTCTATACATCTAACTATGGACAACTAGTTGTAGGTTACTAACGAGGACAGCTGACTTAATAAACTTAAAATATTAAAACGTATTAAAAATGTTGTAAATATATTTTAAATATACTTTGATATATATGTACATATTTGTTATAGGTTTGTGAATCGACCAGTGGCCAAGTCTTACTTCCCGACGAAGTAAAATTATGTGAAAGTGAGTTATTGTCCCACTTTTTAAATCTAACATTTTTAGGATGAGAATACATGCAGTTTTATAAATGTTTTACAATATAGACACAAGTACGTGAAACTACATTCTATGGTTGAATTATTAAACCGAAAATGCCCCTTTTTAGTCTGGTAATCTAAGAATTAGGGAACAGACACCCTAATTGACGCGAATCCTAAAGATAGATCTATTAGTTTCAACAAACCCCATCTAAAGTACCGGATGCTTTAGTACTTCGAAATCATCATGTCCGAAGGGAGTCCTAGAATGATAGGGGATATTCTATATACATCTTGTTAAGGTCGGTTACCAGGTGTTCACCATATGAATGATTTTTATCTCTATGTATGGGATGTATATTGAAATATGAAATCTTGTGGACTATTATTACGATTTGATAAATATATAGGTTAAACCTATAACTTACAAACATTTTTGTTGACGTTTAAAGCATGTTTATTCTCAGGAGATTATTAAGAGCTTCCGCTGTTGCATGCTAATATATGGACAAGATTTGGTGTCAGCATACTTGTATAATAATGTTTAAAACTGCATTCGAGATTTACTTTGTTGTAACATATTAATATTGTAAACCAATATGTAATGGTAGTGTGTAAGTGTGATATTTTTAGATTATCATTTCTGGATAATCTAGGTGGTGATTTTGAACCTTGTCGATAAAATAAAGGTTATGGTTTGTTTTTAAAAACGAATGCAGTCTTTGAAAAACGTCTCATATAGAGGTCAAAACCTCGCAACGAAATCAATTAATATGGAACGTTTATAATCAATATGAACGGGCCATTTCAGTTGGTATCCGAGCGTTGGTCTTAGAGAACCAGAAATTTGCATTAGTGTGTCTTATCGAGTTTATTAGGATACATTAGTAAGTCTGGACTTCGACCGTGTTTTCTTTAAAAACGATTTCTTAACACTTTTGTTGGAAACTATATATTATTAACATGTAAATATTATGTGATATATTAACCTCTTAATGTGTTTGATATTGTGTGATAGATGTCTACCACTAGTACAAATCCCATCGACTCACCTAATAATAATGAAGAGTCAAATATATTTTGGGAAGATTCACAAATTCCCGAAGAAGAACCGAAAGAGGAGGAATCGGAAGAGGAGGAACCGGAAGAGGAGGAACCGAAAGAGGAAGAACCGGAAGAAGAAGAGGTTTCGGAGGAAGAAATATTGATACCTACAGTAAATCGATTAAATAAAAGAAAATCCTCAACCAACGGACCAAAGTCAATAATGGTCAATGGTGTTTCCGCCGAGGAAGCAAAATATTGGGAAGATTACCAATTTTCTGATGAATAGGATCCCGATGAGGATTCTGATAATGTTATAGAAATTACCTCGACCCAATTTAATATAGCAAAAGAAAATAATAAGGGAAAAGATATAAAAATAGAGAAACCTGATTCCAACCCCGATGAGCTTTATATGTATCGGCAACATCCGTATTTCCAAAATTGTAACAATAACCCGGGAACCTCTAAACCACCAGGTTTTTCTAAACCATTGTGTAAAATGATGGCTCGTATTAGAGGAACACCATATATCCCTAGAAAATTAGGAAAGCGAACCAAGTCCGAAGAAGAAGAAACCAGTTATTCAGATTAGGGAGTTGTAATCATGTTGTGTATTATATGTATTGTAGTGTGCTTGTACTTTTATGTTCTATGTAAAAACTGCTTGTATTATTTGTTAATTATCATTTATGAATCTAATCCTTGTCTATTTTATAGTATAAAAACAAAATGGACGTTAAGGGTAGACAACCGAATATTTTAGAAGACCTACCAGAGGATATGATTGAGGAAATCTTGTCTAGAGTCGGTTGGAATTCATCAGCACATTTAGTTATGGCTAAATTAACTTGTCAAACATTTGAAAGACTTTCCAGAAATGCCTTAGTTTATAAAAGGCTTTCCTTTAATAGGTGGGGTATATCATATTGGGGAGACTGTAAGTTATGCCGTGTTTTCTTTAAAGCGTTAAATGCGGGGAACCCAAATGCAATTTTACGCTACGGGTTAAGAACCTATTTTGACTCAACGTATCCTAACATAGGATTTCGTGAATTAGAAAGAGCTTCTAACATGCAACATAAAGAAGCATGTTATACTTACGGGTTAGTGATGTTCGCTTCTTACCAAAGTGAGAAAAAGAACATCGGGTTACAACTTTTAAATGAAACATTCCCACAAGTGACGGACTCAGTAGTTGGGGTAAGAAACAAGGTTTTTAGATTGCTACGAGGCTGTTAGACATTACGAAACCCTTGTCCTTTTGACGACATTACAACATGCTGCCTAGCCAATGGTCATAACGGTTACATTCCACAAGACCAAGGATGGGAAGTCGACTTAATAAAACCAGAATGCATGACTTGTTTCTGGACTTATAAATTACGTTTCTTTATTTCTTTTGCTGAACAACTTGCGTATTAACTAGAATTGCCTTTATAGCTGCCGAGTAGTAAAGTTATTATATGTTATATTTCATCCTATATGTATAATAGCGTTATTGTAAGTTTGTAAATATTGATAAAATTTGAACGCGAAAGATTATTATAATCAGTTTTTTCATATAGAATTATAGTAGTTGAATTATATATTAGCTACTAAGTATGAATTTAACGGGTAGGTGCTACCCGAATTAAAACTATAAAACACTAATATGAAGAAAAAGCTTTTATAAATGAGTTCATACTATGCTACGAAATACTATTGACTACTCTTAAAATTCTATATGATTAACTTAATTCTTTTAGGCTATTTTTGAAGGAAATGGCACCGGTAACTCGTCAGAATTTGAACATGAGTGAGAAAGACTTCCGTGTTTTCCTTGCAGCAAACATAGCCGCAGTACAGGCTGCGATGCAAAATAACAATAACTCTGGATCTAGCAGTGGAACTAATTTCACAAGAAATCGTGTAGGATACTCCTACAAAGAATTCACTGCGTGCAAACCTTTGGAATTTGATGGAACCGAAGGACCAATTGGATTGAAACGGTGGACCGAGAAGGTCGAATCGGTGTTTGCCATAAGTAAGTGTATTGAAGAGGACAAAGTTAAGTACGCTACGCATACCTTCATAGGTACTGCGTTAACGTGGTGGAATACCTATCTTCAACAGGTAGGACAAAATGCTGCTTACGCACTACCATGGTCGGCATTCAAGCAATTGATGAACGAGCAGTACCGTCCTAGAAATGAAGTCAATAAGCTGAAGGTAGAACTTAGAGAGTTACGAACACAAGGGTTCGACATTACCACATATGAACGACGATTTACATAGTTGTGCCTATTGTGTCCGGGAGTGTTCTAAGATGAAGAAGAGAAGATCGACGCGTTTGTAAAAGGGTTACCAGTAAGGATTCAAGAAGATGTGAGTTCACACGAGCCCGCTTCCATACAGAAGGCAAGTCGAATGGCTTATAAACTCATAAATCAGATTGAGGGGAGAATTAAAGAGCAGGTGGCCGAAGAAGCCAACACGAAACAACTCAAGAGAAATTGGGAAGAAACCAGTGACAAGGGTCACCAATACAACAACAACAACAACAACAACAACAATCACAACCATAATCACAAAAACAATCATAAAAACCGCAACAACAGTCGCAACAATAACCGTAATCCTAACAATAACTACAACAAATGTCCCAACAACAGCAACAACTACAACAACCATTTCAACAATAATAACAATCCCAACAACAACCTCAATAACAACAAACAACAGAAACAACCATGCTTCAGGTGTTCAGAGTACCATTCGAATGCGTTTTGCACAACATTTTGCACCAAGTGTAAGAGAGGTGGTCATGGCGTAGCAAAATGTGAGGTTTACGGACCAAAGAACAACAAACATAAAGAAATAAATAATGTCAGAACAAATAATGCCGACGTAGTTTGTTATAAATGTGAAAAACCGGGTTACATTATTAGAAATTGCCCAAACCAAGGGAATACTAATGGGCAAGGTCGCGGAAGAGTTTTCAATATTAATGCGACAGAAGACTCGGAGCTTGTTACGGGTACGTTTCTTATTGACAATAAATCTGCTTATGTTTTATTTGATTCGGGTGCAGATAGAAGCTATATGAGTAGAGATTTTTCTGCTAAATTAAGTTGCCCATTGACGCCTTTGGATAGTAAATTTTTACTCGAATTAGCAAACGGTAAATTAATTGTCAACAGATAATATATGTCGGGAGAGAGAAATTAAACTGGGGGATGAAACGTTTAAAATTGATTTAATACCAGTCGAGTTAGGGAGTTTTGATGTAATAATTGGCATAGACTGGTTGAAAACGGTGAGAGCAGAGGTCGTTTGTTACAAAAATGCGATTCGCATTATGCGTGAAAAAGGAAAACCTTTAATGGTGTACGGAGAAAAGAACAACGCGAAATTAAATCTTATTAGTAGTTTGAAGGCGCAAAAACTAATAAGAAAAGGTTGTTACGTCATTCTAGCACACATCGAGGAAGTTAAACCTGAAGAAAAGAACATCAGTGATGTTCCCATCGCAAAAGAATTTCCCGATGTATTTCTGAAAGAATTACCGGGATTACCCCCACATCGATCCATTGAATTTCAAATAGACCTTGTGCCAGGAGCTGCACCAATAGCTCATGCTCCATACAGACTTGCACCCAGCAAAATGAAAGAATTACAAAGTCAGTTACAGGAACTTTTAGAGCGTGGTTTCATTCGACCAAGCACATCACCGTGGGGAGCTCCTGTTTTGTTTGTCAAGAAGAAGGATGGTACATTTAGATTGTGTATCGACTACCGAGAGTTGAACAAACTTACCATCAAGAACCGCTACCCACTACCGAGAATCGACGACTTATTTGATCAACTACAAGGCTCGTCAGTTTATTCGAAGATTGATTTACGTTCTGGGTATCATCAAATGAGGGTGAAGGAGGATGATATTCCAAAGACTACTTTTAGGACATGTTACAGTCATTACGAGTTTATGGTTATGCTGTTTGTGTTAACTAACGCACCAGCTGTATTCATGAACCTCATGAACCGAGTGTGTGGACCATACCTTGACAAGTTTGTCATTGTTTTCATTGATGACATACTTATTTACTCAAAGAATGACCAAGAGCACGAAGAACATTTGAGAAAAGTGCTTGAGTTGTTAAGGAAAGAAA
Organism: Rutidosis leptorrhynchoides; assembly: GCF_046630445.1. NCBI lineage: Eukaryota > Viridiplantae > Streptophyta > Magnoliopsida > Asterales > Asteraceae > Rutidosis > Rutidosis leptorrhynchoides. The sequence goes on along the minus strand of NC_092335.1, from coordinate 302,926,878 downwards.
AATTGTACGCTAAGTTTTCAAAGTGTGCATTTTGGTTGGGAGAAGTTCAATTCCTCGGTCATATAGTGAACAAAGAAAGTATTCAGGTGGATCCAGCAAAGATTGAAACCGTTGAAAAGGGGAAACCCAGAAAACTCCGAAACACATACGCCAATTTTTAGGGCTAACTGGTTATTACAGGAGATTCTTCCAAGATTTTTCCAAAATAGCAAAACCCTTGACTGCATTAACGCATAAAGGGAAGAAATTTGAATGGAAGGATGAACAAGAGAAAGCGTTTCAATTGTTGAAGAAAAAGTTAACTACGGCACCTATATTGTCATTACCTGAAGGGAATGATGATTTTGTGATATATTGTGACGCCTCAAAGCAAGGTCTCGGTTGTGTATTAATGCAACGAACGAAAGTAATTGCTTATGTGTCTAGACAATTGAAGATTCACGAGCAGAATTATACGCCGCATGATTTGGAATTAGGCGCGGTTGTTTTTGCATTAAAGACTTGGAGGCACTACTTATATGGGGTCAAAAGTATTATATATACCGACCACAAAAGTCTTCAACACATATTTAATCAGAAACAACTGAACATGAGGCAGCGCAGGTGGATTGAATTATTGAATGATTATGACTTTGAGATTCGAAACCACCCGGGGAAGGCAAATGTGGGAGCCAACGCCTTGAGCAGAAAGGACAGAGAACCCATTCGAGTAAAAGCTATGAATATAATGATTCACACTAACCTTACTACTCAAATAAAGGAGGAGCAACAAGGAGTTTTAAAAGAGGGAAATTTAAAGGATGAAATACCCAAAGGATCGGAGAAGCATCTTAATATTCGGGAAGACGGAACCCGGTATAGGGCTGAAAGAATTTGGGTACCAAAATTTGGAGATATGAGAGAAATGATACTTAGAGAAGCTCATAAAACCAGATACTCAATACATCCTGGAACGGGGAAGATGTACAAGGATCTCAAGAAACATTTTTGGTGGCCGGGTATGAAAGCCGATCTTGCTAAATATGTAGGATAATGTTTGACGTGTTCTAAGGTCAAAGCTGAGCATCAGAAACCATCAGGTCTACTTCAACAACCCGAAATCCCGAAATGTAAATGGGAAAACATTACCATGGATTTCATCACTAAATTGCCAAGGACTACAAGTGGTTTTGATACTATTTGGGTAATAGTTGATCGTCTCACCAAATTAGCACACTTCCTGCCAATAAGAGAAGATGACAAGATGGAGAAGTTAGCACGACTGTATTTGAAGGAAGTCATCTCCAGGCATGGAATACCAATCTCTATTATCTTTGATAGGGATGGCAGATTTATTTCAAGATTCTGGCAGACATTATAACAAGCATTAGGAACTCGTCTAGACATGAGTACTGCCTATAGTGAAAGGATGATACAAACACTTGAAGACATGCTACGAGCATGTGTTATTGATTTTGGAAACAGTTGGGATCGACACCTACCATTAGCAGAATTATCCTACAACAACAGCTACCATTCAAGCATTGAGATGGCGCCGTTTGAAGCACTTTATGGTAGAAAGTGCAGGTCTCCGATTTGTTAGAGTGAAGTGGGGGATAGACAGATTACGGGTCCGGAGATAATACAAGAAACTACCGAGAAGATCATCCAAATTCAACAACGGTTGAAAACCGCCCAAAGTCGACAAAAGAGCTACGCTGACATTAAAAGAAAAGATATAGAATTTGAAATTAGAGAGATGGTCATGCTTAAAGTTGCACCTTGGAAAGGCATTGTTCGATTTGGTAAACGAGGGAAATTAAATCCAAGGTATATTGGACCATTCAAGATTATTGATCGTGTCGGACCAGTAGCTTACCGACTTGAGTTACCTCAACAACTCGCGGCTGTACATAACACTTTCCACGTCTCGAATTTGAAGAAATGTTTTGCTAAAGAAGATCTCACTATTCCGTTAGACGAAATCCAAATAAACGAAAAACTTCCATTCACCGAAGAACCCGTAGAAATAATGGATCGTGAGGTAAAAAGACTTAAGCAAAACAAAATACCAATTGTTAAGGTTCGATGGAATGCTCGTAGAGGACCCGAGTTCACCTGGGAACGAGAAGATCAGATGAAGAAGCAATACCCGCACTTATTTCCAGAAGATATGTCAACACCTCCAACTGCTTAAAATTTCGAGACGAAATTTATTTAACGGGTAGGTACTGTAGTGACCCGAACTTTTCCATGTTTATATATATTAAATGAAATTGATATTTACATGATTAAGTATTTCCAACATGTTAAGCAATCAAACTTGTTAAGACTTGATTAATTGAAATAGGTTTCATATAGACAATTGACCACCCAAGTTGACCGGTGATTCACGAACGTTAAAACTTGTAAAAACTATAGGATGACATATATATTTATATATATATATATATATATATATATATATATATATATATATATATATATATATATATATATATATATATATATATATATATATATATATATATATATATATATATATATATATATATATATATATATATATAGATATAGTTATTATGATATAATGATAAGTAAACATATCATTAAGTATATTAACAATGAACTACATATGTAAAAACAAGACTACTAACTTAAGGATTTCGAAACGAGACATATATGTAACGATTATCGTTGTAACAACATTTAACTGTATATATATCATACTAAGATATATTAATATATCATAATATCATGATAATGTAATAATTTAACATCTCTTTAGATATAATAATCAATGGGTTAACAACATTTAACAAGATCGTTAACTTAAAGGTTTCAAAACAACACTTACATGTAACGACTAACGATGACTTAACGACTCAGTTAAAATGTATATACATGTAGTGTTTTAATATGTATGCATACACTTTTGAAAGACTTCAAGACACTTATCAAAGTACTTCTACTTAACAAAAATACTTACAATTACATCCTCATTCATTTTCATCAACAATTCTACTCGTATACACTCGTATTTGTACTCGTACAATACACAGCTTCTAAATGTATTTACTATTGGTATATACACTTCAATGATCAGCTCTTAGCAGCCCATGTGAGTCACCTAACCATGTGGGAACCATCATTTAACATCTAGCATGAAATATCTCATAATATTACAAACTAATGAAGACTATATTGCCACCCATATTCACGTGAATGATCAACCTCACAAACACATTCTCTTTCAATTTTTATGCATCAAATTACTCTCTCTCAAACTCTCTCTTCATGTTCTAAGTTTTCTTCATCATCTTCATCAAAATCTAGCTCAATCTAGTTCATAAATCCATACATAAACCAAGATACAAAACAACTACTCAAGAACACACCAACAACACTTCCAAGTTTGCTAGCTTACTTCCAATCTTGCAAATTCACTTTGAGTGATCATCCAACCTCAATAAATCTTTCTTATTTACAGTAAGATATCTTTATAATACAAGGTAATACTCATATTTAAACTTTGATTCAATTTCTATAACTTTAACAATCTTATTTTGAGTGAAAATCTTACTTAAACTTGTTTTCATGTCATGATTCTACTTCAAAAACTTTCAAGCCATTCAAGGATCCTTTGAAGCTAGATCTATTTTTCTCATTTCCTGTAGGTTTATCCACAAAACCTGAGGTAGTAATGATGTTCATAACATCATTCCATTAATATATATAAAACTACCTTATTCGAAGGTTTAAACTTGTAATCACTACAACATAGTTGATTCTAAACTTGTTCGCAAATAAAAGTTAATCCTTCTAACTTGACTTTTAAATTCAACTAGACACATGTTCTATATCTATATGATATGCTAACTTAATGATTTAAAACCAGAAAACAAGAAAAACACCGTAAAACCGGATATACTCCGTCGTAGTAACACCGCGGGCTGTTTTGGGTTAGTTAATTAAAAACTATGATAAACTTTGATTTAAAAGTTGTTCTTCTGGGAAAATGATTTTTCTTATGAACATGAAACTATATCCAAAAATCATGGTTAAACTCAAAGTGGAAGTATGTTTTCCAAAATGGTCATCTAGACGTCTTTCTGTCGACTGAAATGAGTACCTTTACAAAAATGACTTGTAACCTGTATTTCCGACTATAAACTTATACTTTTTCTGTTTAGAATCATAAACTTAAGTTCAATATGAAACCATAGCAACTTGAACCACTCAAAATGGATTTAAAACGAAGAAGTTATGGGTAAAACAAGATTAGATAATTTTTCTTGTTGTAGCTACGTGAAAATTGGTAACAAATCTATATTAATCATATCCTAGATAACTTATATTGTATTATACATGTATTCTAATATATTATGTAATCTTGGGATACCATATACACGTATGCAAATGTTTTGACATATCATATCGACCCATCTATATATATTATTTGGAACAACCATAGACACTCTATATGCAGTAATGTTTGTGTTAGCTATACAGGGTTGATGTTGATTCCAAAAATATATATACTTTGAGTTGTGATCTAGCCTGAGATGTGTATACACTGGGTCATGGATTGAGTCAAGATAATATATATCAATTTATTTCTATACATCTAACTATGGACAACTAGTTTTAGGTTACTAACGAGGACAGCTGACTTAATAAACTTAAAACATTAAAACGTATTAAAAATATTGTAAATATATTTTGAACATACTTTGATATATATGTACATATTTGTTATAGGTTCGTGAATCGACCAGTGGCCAAGTCTTACTTCCCGACGAAGTAAAAATCTGTGAAAGTGAGTTATAGTCCAACTTTTTAAATCTAACATTTTTGGGATGAGAATACATGCAGTTTTATAAATGTTTTACAAAATAGACACAAGTACCTGAAACTACATTCTATGGTTAAATTATTAAACCGAATATGCCCATTTTTAGTCTTGTAATCTAAGAATTAGGGAACAGACACCCTAATTGACGCGAATCTTAAAGATAGATCTATTGGGTTCAACAAACCCCATCCAAAGTACCGGATGCTTTAGTACTTCGAAATCATCATGTCCGAAGGGAGTCCCGGAATGATAGGGGATATTCTATATGCATCTTGTTAAGGTCGGTTACCAGGTGTTCACCATATGAATGATTTTTATCTCTATGTATGGGATGTATATTGAAATATGAAATCTTGTAGTCTATTATTACGATTTGATAAATATATAGGTTAAACCTATAACTCACCAACATTTTTGTTGACGTTTAAAGCATGTTTATTCTCAGGTGATTATTAAGAGCTTCCGTTGTTGCATGCTAATATATGGACAAGGTTTGGTGTCAGCATACTTGTATAATATTGTTTAAAACTGCATTCGAGATTTACTTTGTTATAACATATTAATATTGTAAACCAATATGTATTGGTAGTGTGTAAGTGTGATATTTTTAGATTATTATTTCTGGATAATCTAGGTGGTGATTTTTAACCTTGTCGATAAAATAAAGGTTATGGTTTGTTTTTAAAAACGAATGCAGGCTTTGAAAAACGTCTCATATAGAGGTCAAAACCTCGCAACGAAATCAATTAATATGGAACGTTTATAATCAATATGAACGGGACATTTCAAATCATATCACAATGTATCTGATAATTCAATCATTTGATATTATCTTTTAATTCCGTCAATAAATATATTAAACATATATTGAAACAAATACGTTTATGTAAAGTATTATACATCTAATACTTTGTTAACGTTTTCAATTAATATAACTATATTATATATACGTATCTATATACACCTAAATGTTCGTGAATCGTCGAGCACAGTTCAAGGGTAATTGATTACATGAACACAGTTCAAAGTTTTTTTTTTGAGATTTCAACATTACAGACTTTGCTTATCGTGTCAGAAACATATAAAGATCAAGTTTAAATTTGTTCAGAAATTTCCGGGTTGTCACATCTGTTTCCTTATTTTTCTTAACTCCTTTCTTCTCTTCCTCGATTCTTATTCCAAAGATTGTGAAAATGTTTCATCCAGCTCTGGTTCTTGACATTATCCTGACTATTACCACAATCATCCTTCTTTTTCAACTACCACTAAAGGAATCTGTTTACTTCTACTATGCTTCAAGGATTATTGTATTTATCATTCTCTCGGGTCTTTACATTGCTATACGCATTGTTTACATTATCTCCATGCTTTTATTTTCCCTTCTCGACTTTAAGTAAGGCAAGTAAAATGTCTCGAATTTGTAGGTATGAAGTTTCTAATAAACATAACTAATGTTCTAAGCAAGAAAAAAAAATTGTAATAGCACAATTTAAATTGCAAATTACCAGAAATCACGGAAAAGATAGAACTATCAAGAAAATGTTTTCTTTATATGTTCAGAGGTTAAGTAGAATGAAAGAGTCATGTAACATGGCACATGATGAGGGTAAGGTCTGTCAATCATTACCATCATCACGTTCCATTAGAAATTCAGCATGACTCACTATAATATAACCACGTTGGTCGGACGTCATTATATTACACTAAATCATGCTTCCATTCCCAACACTACTCCAAAAATATTCATAATTTAAACTCGAATTTTATAGAAATATATAAACTTAAACAGTTTCCTTTATGATTTAATACAGATAGCGCGAATATATAAATAATTATGGATGAGAACGATTATGGAGATATCCTCCAGAAATGTTGAAGATATATATAATGAAGGAAGATATGACGATATCTTGGAATTTGTAGATATTCATAATCGAAGAATGATAAGGAAGATTTCTTCTTTGAGAATTTATAATACCAAAGGAGCAATATGTTCTCTAAGGATTTCATCGAATACCGAATCATCTAAATTCTTTATGTACCGATTTAGTCCTTGTGATTTGTTGATAACCTCCTTCGTGGTTTGTTCAATTCGATTTTCAGTTCCAAATTCGTGGCATTAAGACTATCAACAGTTTTTACTGCTTCATCAGCATTCTCAAAGTTAACGAATCTGAATCTTTGATTATCAATCTGAGATGTTTTCAAGAATTTTCAATTGAAGTGTTTAAGCGCATGATGTAACCGTCAATATATATGATGGTTGGCGTAAAAAAATGTTGTAAATTTCAAAAGTAAAGAATGATAGTTCCGGTGGTTTGATATGATGATTCATCACAGAATACGAATGAGTATAAAATATGGTTCAAGAATGTAGTGATTCTTAGAGAGACAACACCTGCTAAAGTTTTACTTGGATTCTGGTATGTCAAAATCAGAATATGTAATCGAGTTCATATGAAATTGGTTGTCCTGATTTTTATGAAAGAATTTATATCGCTATGAAAGTAGTGAGTAGAGTTCATGATTATTGAATAAAAATTGAAGAATGTAGAGTGTAACATATTAATTGTGAACTTAGGTAATTTTCGGGTATCACCCACCCGTTAAAAAAATCACAAGTAATACTTTGTACAAAAGAATTTTTATTACAGTCTTTATGAAAATATATGTATGCAAATTTTCTTCAGATTTAATATAGATTTAATGAGTTAATACTATATTAATCTCATTTGGTTTACGGTTGGAACTAGAAATGAATAATCTCTAAAACTTTAGAGATTACACAATGACCACGGAATATTTCTCCAACGTAAATGAAGTTATGATTCAATACTTCATCATTCATTTTTATTGGTATTCTTCGGTGTTTATGGCGCGTATGATGTTGATGCTCGAGGTACAAATTGTGAGGTTGAGGCTTGTAGTGTGTTGATGTTGTTGTTAGTGGTACTGTTGCTATTGGTGCTGATGCTGGTGGTGTTGCTGGTACTGGTGGTACTGCTGGTGTTAGTGGTACTGCTGGCGCTTGTAAATTTTGCACCATATTCTCTAGTGCCACCACTCGGGCACGAAGTTCGTTAACTTCATCTATTAGGTTTGGTTGATTATTAATGCGGAGTAGGGGTCGGATAGCCTCAATAATATTAGTAATATTATACTCATGGCGACATATCTTTGACAACCCAGAAATTTCTGACCAAATTTAAACTTGAACTTTATATGTTTCCGACACGATAAGCAAAGTCTGTAATGTTGAAATCTCAAAAAATTTGAACTGTGTTCATGTAATGAATTACCCTTCGACTGCTCTTGACGATTCACGAACAATTAGGTATGAATATATACATATGTGTGATTATTAAATTGTGAAATATTAACAAAACATTTAACGGTTTGGTTGATATGAAAATAAGTTGTGAAATTATTATTATGACTTGAAAACCTTAACAAAGTATTTGATGAATAATACTTTACATAAACGTATTAGTTTATCGATGAAAATTAAAAGATAATATTAAATGATTGAATTATCAGATACATTGTGATATTGTTACGAGTCTCTGTTACGAGGTCCACATTGATTTGAGAAATCGTTCCTTTTTAACGGTATTCGGAAATGGTAAAATGATTTCGAAAGTACGAACAAAGGTGTCAAATAACAAAAGTTAGACAAAATTTAGTAGAGAACAAAATTTCATAATATTCGATTGATTTAGTTTCAAACGTGCGAAAACGTTTTTCAATTTAATAGGATTTGTTTAATAAAATGTTTTTGTTCAAATAACACAATTTGAATATATACAATTTGTTGGAATATTAATTATTAGAGTTAAATATATAAATAACTCGTAACGTGTATTTAAAATGTGTTTATAAATATTGTAATATATGTATATATATGTATATATATATATGTATATATATATATATATATATATATATATATATATATATATTTTATATATATATATAAAAGTTATAAATATTAAATATTCAAATGAGTGATATCATACAAAATATATTACATAATTAATAAATTGTAATGATAATATATGTAACAACAGGTTAAGAATATAGTTGTCATAATAACATTATTAGTACTTTCATTATTATTATTAATACTAATATCAATATTAGTTGTATTTATATTATTATTATTACTGTTGGAATTGTAATTAATAAAATTCTAAAAATGTTAGGGTTATCATATTAAAGATTTTTTTTATAATATCATTATAAGAATGATTGAAACTACAAATTAATTATGATATAAATTATTAATTATTAATATTTTCAAAATTGTCATTTTTATTATTATTAGTACATATCACTATTATTGATATCATTTTTATTATTTGTATTAGTTGGATATTATTATTATTATTATTATTATTATTTTTAGTATTATTATTATTGTACATCATTAATTATTAACATTAAATTAAATAAAAAACCTAATAACATATTATCACGTGTAATTTATATCATTATCAGTTTTTTTCTGTTAAATTGTTCTGCTCGTGACTCCATGTCAACACATATCATCAATAAATACATTGAATTCCTCAGTTGTTGAAAATCACTCGTGTTCACTATCATTTATCAATTATCAATTGCAATTGCATTTATCTGATAAAAAAAATAAAGAAAATGAGTTTTGTCCTCTGTACGTATATATTTTTACTCCAACCTTGATTTCGAATGATTTTGAAAAATCTATAATTGCAGAAGCGTTAGGAATCACTCATTTGATCTATCTGCAAATTTCTAACTTCTAATTCCTCAAACTGATTATTAATTTCAGAGTCAAGGTTTTAATATCAAAAAGTCAAACTTTGTTCTTCGTTGAAATTTGAACTTTTTTTAATGATTTCAGTTAAATTGATGATTGGGAAAGTTTCTATGAGTGGTTTACAACCAATTTCGTGTTGTGATCTTTATCTAAAACGTTCTAAAAATCAAAATTGGAGTTTAAGTTGTTCTTCATTTTCACGATGTAACAGCAGGTTCCTTTTTATTTTTATGTTTTTTTTAATTTAACAAAAGTATCAATTACATATAGTTTACATTTATGTTTCAAATCTGGATTCAAACTTCAAATCGTTATTTTGATCATTAATCGTGTCTCTGGTCGAATTATAGAAAAAAAAGATGAAACAAGAAACGAATTCTATATATATATATATATATATATATATATATATATATATATATATATATATATATATATATATATATATATATATATATATATATATATATATATATATATATATATATATGTTCAGGTTAGTTTTCAAAATAGAAATGATAAAATGGAGGATTGGTTGGGTGTTGCTTTGGGTGTGCGAGAGGTCACGGGTTCGAGTCCGGTTCGGGGCATTTCTTTTTAAAAGCTTTGGAAGGTAGATTTCATTACTATTATTATTATTATTATTATTATTATTTTTATTATTATTATTATGATTATTATTATTATTATTATTATTATTATTGATTATTGATATGCCATTATTATTACTTATTAATGTTATTGTATTACCAATTATTATCACTATTATTAGTAATAAAATGTTTATTAAAGTTATTAACATTAAGATAGTTTATATTATTATTATTATTAATATTATTAGTATTAACATTATTAACATTATTATTTTTATTATTATAATTGTATTATTATTATTGTTATTATTAATTACTATGATTAGAAACATATTAATAACAATTGTATTATGACGTTAACAATAAAAGTTTATATGGTAAAATTTTAGAAACTGCAGTTATAAGTCTAGAAATTAAATACTAAGATTATGATTACCATGATTATGAATATAAAGATTTTTTAGTAATACAGTTAAGATTATAAATATAGAAATTTTGATATTATTATGAAAATGATTAAAATTTTAAGTTAAAGGAATCATTAAAATTATTATAAGTATTGTTATCATAATTATTATAATATAACAAAGTATCATTATCATTATTAATATCAACATCCTTATTAACAATATTATTCTTATTACTTTTATCATTATTATTATATAGTATCATTATTATTACTAATATTAGTATTATCAAAATTATTAATTTCACAAACAAATGGTCTTCATATAAAAAGATATTTAATATATATAACTTAACTATATTAATATTTTATATATAAAATGGAGTTATTTAATTAAATAATAAAATATATAAGTTATTGATATAAAAATCATATCAATAATAATAATATGTATATTTGTTCGATTACAATTACGTTTGTTAATATATATATACAAATGATATAGGTTCGTGAATCCAAGGCAACCCTGCATTATTCTGTATCGTCGTATGAATATTTTTACTACAAAATATTGTATAGTGAGTTTCATTTGATCCCTTTTTAAATGCTTTTGCAATATATATTTTTGGGACTGAGAATACATGCGTTGTTTTATAAATGTTTGACGAAATAGACACAAGTACTCAAAAATTGTGACGACCCTAGAAATTCCGACTAAATTTAAACTTAATCTTGATTTGAATTCGACACGATAAGCAAAGTCTATAATGTTGAGTCTCGAAAACTTTGAACTGTGTTCATGTATCCATATTTGACCTTTGACTATTTTCCGACGATTCACGAACAACTGTTTGTAATTAGATATGCTAATATATATATATATATATATATATATATATATATATATATATATATATATATATATATATATATATATATATATATATATATATATATATATATATATATATATATATATATATATATTAAAGCTTTGAATATATTTATATAACATAAAATTTCTAGTAGTGATTACATTAATTATTATGTTATACATTGTAAATCGTTGTTAATATGTTACGGGGTTAAATATTGAATATAGATATAGTAATAAATATATTACTACACAATTTGGAAGGTTTATTAATGGGACCAACAATGAATTGATATGTTTATTGTTGGTCGACTAGTGAGATTCAACGTTATATATAAGATTATAAGCATATATCTAAACATTTACATGCATCCAACATATCACTATCATATTTCTTTCTGATTTCTACTACGATACAATCAAATGACCACAAATCATTCACCTTCAATCATTCTACACTGCTCAATTATCTTTAATTTGTACAAAACAAATTTTTCACTCGTATGGATCCCTACATGAATATAATGAACTGGCTAGTTTATTTATTTGTTTTTATCATTTGAAAATCTCATGTTATATGTGTGTGTATATATATATATATATATATATATATATATATATATACATATTCAAGCATAACAACTAGGACCACACCAATTTTCTACTCCTTGTTTTCCTTTGACATCAACACAACCACAATCATCCCATGTTGTTCTTGATTGATCGACACTCACCCAAAACTATCTACGTACTCATTTTATGACCCATGAATTAGTCACCCCCTCAAGTTTCGGTCAACACCCATCTACCAAATCCAAAACTCATTGACTAACTAATAAATAATAAAACTAACACATATCAAAATACTAATCAACCATGAAATATTAATTAAACAAAACTTTATCAAAAACTAATTAAAGTGACAACTTGTTCCAATTGTACACGTCGATCAATTTAAACTTATATACTTAACTTTCAACATGTAACAAACAAATATCACAATCAGTTTGACTATATAGACAAATCATGGATACTGTTTTCCTTTTCATTATTCGTTCACATGATAGTGGATTGTATTATAGATAAATATTATTTTCTTTGAAAAGGATGGCATACACTTGTATATATTATTTGGCAAGCAATTATTTACCATTAACAGAACCGTCTCCAACCAATCACCTTGATCATCTCCTGGTAACCATCGGCAACCATCACCTTGAACACCACCACCACCGCGAACTTCTGCAACCCTCACAAACTGCTGCTAGGCTTACTGTTTCCTATTTTACTACTACAATCACCATCGAACCCAAACAAAGCCACCACAACTGCCACCATGATGGAACAACTGCTGCTGTTCTTGTCTTCTGTTCGAGTACCAATCCTCAACTATCTCTCTAAAATCCCTCATCATGAACCATGACTGAAAGATAACTGCAGTAGCTGCTACACTTTATATATTCTGTTTCAATCAACACCCTGCAAACCACATGAATCACTGTAAATTACTACTACTACTATCGACCAACAAGTACACTTTCGCTACAAGTAAGTTATTTATATTTGCTGGACCACTCATCAAGAAACCATCATAATATCACAAGACAATTTTTGTTCCTGCCATAAATCAAAGCCCTACAACATATTACTCGATAAAATTCTCAAAACAAATACCACCACCTTCAAACAAATCAAACCTTTGTTATTATTAATCAACTCCTCTTCTACTGTTCAAACACCCTTTTTACTTCTTTGTTCATCGTGAAACCCAGGAAATCCGACTGCTACTGCAGCTTAATATTTTCTATTTCAGTTGTCGCTATAAAACACCACCACCAAACCATTCTGACCTCCGGAGCTAATCGAACTGCTTAATCGAATTGATTACATATTCAGGGTTCTGATCATTCCTTGATGCTTCGTAATACTTCAATTCAAGTTAACAATCAATGAACAATCACAAATCTCAAAATCAAACAAGTGTTCATCGAGGTCAACATTTTGATTCACAAATTTTAGTATGTTTCTGATAAAATTAATAAGTATCTAGTATTTAGGAGATAAATTACCGAAACTTTCATGAAGTAAATTATACCTGATACACTTTGATCCTCGATTTCTGACATTCAATTTCATCTTCATCATCGCCTATGTTCATAACGAAAATTGGAGTTGTCGATTGTTCTTGGCCTTGATTTCATTCATAGGACCTTTAAGTGTGGATCTAGAAATCAAGCTCATTCGATTTTGTGGCTTGAATTTTTTATAAAGGATAACTTAGAAAAGGGATTTGGGTGTTCGTATGATAGAGGATGAAGGTTACAGGAATCGAATGATAGTTAGGCGGTTTTATTGAACTCCTAAAGCCCAACACATTTTTATTTTTAGTGGGCTTCTAATTAATTTCGATTGGGCCGAGACCCAGTAGTGGTTGCTGTAGAAAAATGGGATATATCTTTATACTGGGCTAGAAGAATATCGGAAGAAGGGAAGCAGTGTGATGGTTTAAGATGCTAGCGAATTTGTGAGAGGTCGCAGGTTCGAGTCCCGCCTCGGACAGTTTATGTAACGTCCTCCCAATAGGGTCTGGAAGAAACGTTACTAATATCAAATAAACCAACATATTATAATACGAGAACAATACTAAATGAGAAAATTTAACTTTATTGAGTACGCAGCGGAAAATGAAATGTCGTTACAATAATGGAAATAACGATAAAGTAATTGTTCATATGCAGAAGTAATAAATGCGATATCTCTTGATCCTAAGTCCAAGTAGCATCACATAAGTAGTAGATAAGAAAGCTTGAATCAAACAGCACCTGAGACAAAACATGCTAAAGTGTCAACCAAAAAGGTTGAGTGAAGTTCATAGGTTTAACAAAAGTAGTTATCGTTGTTTTTAGACCACAAGATTTAGTTGTAAAGTTGATCTCCCGCAGGATCAAAAAGTAGATCTCGCAGATCCAAAAGTTATGCCAGTGCGTGATATTTAGACTAAACATTCAAGTTTGCCCCATGACAAGTTGTGTCTGTCCTTGTCGGTTTAATTTCATTATCAAGTAATACAAAGACTTAGTCAAATGTATCGGGGACGTTACTCCCGATAGGCCTACCCCCAATAAATAAGCATGCCGCAGCACTTAAAAATATCACTGTAGGGACTTAGTCGGACATAGCCGGGTATAGCATAGTTTTAACAGTTGGTACTGATATTTAGACTAGACTTTCAAGTTTACCCCGTGTCAAGTTATCGTTTATACTTGTAGGTTGCGGGCTTGCTGGTCATAGCCCAACATATCACAGTTTAATAGTAGATACGTGTAAGTACTGATATTTAGACTAGACTTTCAAGTTTACCCCGTAACAAGTTATCGTTTATACTTATCGGTTGGGGGCTTGCTGGTCATAGTCCAACATATCACAGTTTAATAGTTAATACGTGTAAAATAGTTATAAAAGTTGTGCATGTATTCTCACCCCAAAAGTTATAAAACAGTTATGAAACAGTAAAAAGTGGGGCTAAGAATTCACGTATATAAATATTGTAAAACAGTTATTAAAATATTGCATGTTAAAAATTTAAAAGCAAGCATGTGTCTCACCCCATAGTTTCAAAACAGTAATGAAATAGTAAAAAGTGGGGCTATGAAATTCACCTTAGTAAGTAGAGAGAGTTATTCCTCGGAATAGAGAGTTGAACGAGTGAGCAGGAAAGTCAACCTATTGACATTTAAGAGTAGTTAAGTGTTTTGCCCATGTTTAAGTTTAAGTATGTGTTTAAGTATAGTTTGTTTTACTAAGTTTCTATTCCTAGTAAGTTACTATTTTTATAAAGTTTCTATTTTTAGAAAGTTTCTTATTTTACTAAGTTTCTATGACTAGAGAGTTTCTACTTTTATGAGTGTTTCCATTTTAGGATACTTGCCGTATTAGATAAGCTTCCAATCACCCCTTTCCCTTCGAATGGCTAATTTAGATCTAGGGGCTTGAGCCATAAGACCCTTTAAATCGGAAATCCAAACCCTCTGCCTAGAATCTCGTAGAAACCATTCGTCAAGAAAGTTCGAAGATCTATACATCTCTAATACATATCCCAAAATGTTTTTGTGCTACAATATAATTAGTAGGTTATAGGTGCTAGTAATAGTAATAGTGTATACATGTTAAGTACTAGTATAAGTAGTATTAGGGTTTCATTAATTAGGGTTAGTTAATTAAAGTAGTAATTAATAACTAGAGTTTAGTAATTAATGTCCTAGGGTTTCATAAATGTTTAGAGTTTAATTAATTAGGGTTTAAGAATTATAGTTTAGGTGTAATTAGGGTTTAAGGTTTTAATATGTATATGTATATATATATGTATATATATATATATATAAATATTTTTTTTACATGTATATATGTATATATAAATCTAGGTGTGTTTATGTATATACTTATGAATAACAAGTTTATGATATGAATATGAATTATCAAAGATCAAAGTTTATGTAAATAGTTTAGGGTTTATGTTATACCTTTGAAGATTCAAGATAATTAACAAAGAAAAGATGAACACGATGAAGATGGAAGATCAAAGCCTTGAAAATCTTGAAGAACTCCTTGAAGATTCTTGAAGAACACGAAGAACAAGCTTGAAGATCCGAATACCACAAGAGAGGGAGAGGGAGAGATTGTTTTTGAGAGAGGATTTTGGTGTGATTTGTGAATGAGAAACTAGGTGTTTATATAGTGCAAGTATTAGAGTGTTAGTCAACATAAGGATGTTCTAATTAATGATTTTATTTTATTTTATAATTTTTAGTCAACAATAGGTGGTACTAGTTTATAATTAGTCAACATAAGGATGTACTAGTTTACACTTTATTTTTAGTCAACATAAGGATGTAAGATTTTTTTAGTCTCATTATTATTACTATTATTATTATTATTATTATTTTTACATTTACTACATGATAAGTATTATTTTCTTTTTACTAATTCATGACTTGTATATATTTAGTTCCCAATTGTTTTATTATTTATATAAATGTCACTTTTTATTTATTACTTATAGGTTATTAGTTATAATATTACATAAATGCATAAATTTTAATTAGCAGTGAGTGTCGACTAACAGTTTATTATTTTCATCTTTTATTAACTTGTCAATTTTTGTACAAAGTTAATTAATATGTTTTCTAACTCTTAACACTTAACAATTGTTGATTAAAGTTTAATCATTAAGTTTTAATTATATTGTTTGGGCTTTTAATATTGGAAAAATATAGAATGGAAAAAATGAGGGTCGTTATAGTACCTCCCCGTTATTGAAAACTTCGTCCCGAAGTTTTTAGGTAGTTTCCTCGTTTGCATCAGCAGTTGAGAAGAGATGGGGATATTTCCGTTTCATATGGTCTTTGCGTTCCCAGGTATATTCGGGGCCTCTACGCGAATTCCAACGGACTTTAACGATAGGTATATTGCTTTTACGCGTTTGTTTGACCTCTCCTTCCATGATTTCTATAGGTTATTCAACGAAGTGCATTTTATCATTAATGCGAATATCATTCAAAATGATGATGTTATACAAGTCATTTCAGTAAATTGGATACATGAAATGTGTTATGAATAGTACTGAGCTCATTTAAAACCTTGAGCATTTTATGCCACAATATTAGGGCAGACAAACAAAGAGGAGTTCGTGAAAATCACAGTCATGAAATTTGATAGAGATCTTCATTGTTTACAACAAGAATATTTTAATGATGAATATAAGTTGAAAAATAAAGTTTTATCACTATTGAATAATATGGATAAAACGATTCGTTTATAGGAAGAGTATAAATGAAGCTATCATAAAAGAGTGAAATGAGAAAATTAAATGTTCGCCTTAACTTTTGACGTAGTCACGATTGATTTCTGGAATTCAAGGAATTAAAGGAAATCTTCGTAATCTATAAGATTTGATTCTCCGGTATTTACGAAATTTTGAGATTTGTTTGATTAAATGCGGTGATTTGCCTCGATTGATGTGTTTGGAATTTTGCTATAAATTAGCTTCTTTCGTTTCATTATCTTCACCACTTCTATACTTTCTTTCTCAATTCAAACTTCCAAAAGATTAAGAAAATGCTTAATCCAGTTCTGATCCTGGTTATTATATTGACCATCTATGCAGTCATTCTTCTTTTTCTTTTACCGCCAGAGGAATCTGTTTACTTCTACTATGCTCTTGGGGTTATAGTGTTTTTAATTATCCCGTGTCTTTATATTGCTATACGCATTGATATACACGGTTTGTAATTTCGGAGTCGTTATCGGGCTTTATATTTTCCCTTATATGTCGGAGCTTTATGCTTTTGTTTCTTCTTCCCGACTTCAAGTCAAGCGAGTAATGGTCCAGAATTCATAGGTATGAAGTTTCGAATGATCATAATATATAAAGTAGAAAGGAAATGTAATAGCACGATTTGATTTGTCATATTACCAGAATATCCGGAAAAGACCGAATCATCAAGAAAAATATGTTCTTGATATATTTAGAGGTTAAATAGAATGTAAGAGTCGTGTAACATGGAAAATGATGATTATAAAATCTATGAATCATCATCTTCCATTAAAAACTTAGCATGACTTACTGTAATATAATCACGTTGGCCTGACGTCATTATATTATACTAACTCATGCTTCAATTCCCAACACTTCTTCAAAGCATTTATAATTTAAATTCGAATTTTACAGAATATAGAAACTAAAACAGTTTCCTTTATAAAGATATCGCAAAGAGATACTTAATTGCGGACATGAATCGTTATGAAGATATCTTTCGAAATATAGAGGATATTTATGATGATATTTTGGAATTTCTTAGTTCGAAAGTTGATGAAGAAAAATTTTCCGCAAGCTTTTAACATGACTTCGGAGCAAGATATTCTCTAAAGATTTCACCGGATCCAAAATTACCTGGATTCTTTGAATATAGGGTTTGACCCTTGTGTTTGTCCTTGGTCTCCTCCATGGTTAGCTCAATCCGTTTTTCAGTTCCAAATTTTCTTTTGAGCTTTTCCAACGTACCATTCTTTATTATCAAACTGTTGGCCCTTAAGACCATCTACAATTTTTCTGTTTCCTCTGCATTTAATGCAGCCATATTTGAATCATCGGTTATCAATCCGAAATGGTTTCAAGAAATTTCATTTTTAGATGATTAAACGCTGATTGCGATCGTCAAGATTCAAAGGATGTTTTCAAGAATTTTAAATTTGAAGTGTTTAAGCGTAAGATGCATCCATCAATGGATCTAACGGTTGACGAAGAAATGTTGTGATTTTCAAAAGTAAGGAATGGTAAGTTCGGTGGTTTGATTTGATAATTCATCATAGAATACGAATGAATATAATTCATGAATGTAGTGATCTTTAGGAAGATAACACTTGCTAAAGCTTTACTTAAGTTTCGATATGTCAAAATCAGAGTATGTAACTGAATTTGTATGAAAATGGTTTTTCTTTGGTGAACATATACATATATCATGTGAATGTAAGTAGTATAGTTAACAACTGCTGAATCAGAATGGAAGAATGTACAATGTAACATATTTATATGAGATATGAATATCTCTCGGGTTTTACCTACCCGTTAAAATATATTTTACAATTAACAGTTTGTACAAAAGAGAAGATATACGTTCATATATGTATTCTTCAGATGTAATCATGGTTTTAATGAGCTAATATAATATTAAACTCATTTGATTTGCTGTTGAAACGAGAATAAATAATCTCCAAAACCTTAGAGATTTCATAATTGTCGTGAAATATTTCACTAATGAAGTTATGAATTAATACTTCATCGTTCATTGTTATTGATATACTTCGGTATATGATGTTGGTGCTCTTGGAATTCTTGTGAAATTCATAAGGCACTAATGATATTTTCTAGAAAGTTTCGAGTACATCGAAAATTAAAGTATACAATCAATCATATATTTGAGTAATACACTTTGTTTATTACGAAATGGAGTTTATTGTATTGAAGCAATGATTAACGATTGTTAAGTTATTAACAAAAGATGTACATCATAGCATATTGTGATATGAATTAACCATGTAGTACATACTAGTTAAGATTCACACGTAATAGCTTAGTACGAAAAGATTTATTATTGTTCCAATCCATATATATAAAGTATACATATGTAATTCTTCAGGAAGAATGAGTCAATACATCTTAACTCATTATTAATAATATTCCTTGGTATCTATGGGGCGTATGATGTTGATGTTTGAGGTACTGAGTGCGATGTTGAGGCGTGGAATGCGGATGTTGTCGTTGGTGAAGCTGGTGATGTTGGTGGTGATGTTGGTGGTGATGCTGATGGTACTGGTGGTACTGGTTATGCTGCTGGTGCTGCTGCTGGTGTTCATAGGTTTCGCACCATATTCTCCAGAGCCACTACTCGAGCGCGAAGCTCGTTGACTTCTTCTATTATTCCGGGATGATTGGCGGTTCGGACAAGTGGATGAATAAGATCTAAAATTTTAGATATTATATATTCGTGACTAGATATCCTGGAAATGAGGGTGAAAATAGTGTTCCGAACGGGTTCGCCAGTAAGTGCTTCAGGTTCTTCACCAAGAGGTGAATTCGGTTGGTGGAAGGGATCACCTTCTTCTTGTCTCCATTGATTAAGTTTACTACGAACCCATCCCCAATTCATCCAAAATAGATGATGGCTGATTGGTTGGTTCATTCCGGTTACGCTGCCATTGGAGCTCGAAGAGTTCGAGGAATCCATATTATGTGTTTGGAATTAGGGTTTTTGATATGAGATTAGTGTTGAATACTGGATGATATATTCGTCTCCTCGAATACGTGTATATAGCAAAAAGATTTCCGTAATTTACGGAGGGAATTTAGGAAAAGTGTTAGACAAAATCTATTGGGATAGATACGATAAGATATAATAAGATATGATGTGTCTATACTTTAATAATGGCAGTATGACGTGTCGAGATCATAAAGTGATAAGTATGTAATCTAATAATCTTTTGATTAAAGACTTTCAATTCGTATACTGTGATAACCCAATGACATTTTTCAATTCATAAACCGATGCATAAAGGCATAAGGCATATAGGTACGTGATATAACAGGGAGTTATATACGTTTGTGTGTGAGTAGTAACAATTATAAGAGTTTCAAAATCATGGATAATATTTCATGTAATACATATGTAATACACATAACCATGATAGATGACTTATGAATGTCAAGAATTTCTGAAATCATTGTGTCGCATTTAGATGCGGTGGTGTAATTGGATAGTACTCAGGAAAGTGAGCAGAGTTCTTAGATTAGCTCGTCATTCTAAGATAAGTAAAGTTTATAAAGTATAGTGTAGCATTTAACAGTTGAAGGCAACAATTAAAGGCACTATGGTCAAGAAAAGTTGTAGTCCTACATTAGGAAAGAGACTTTGATTAGAATCTTTAAGTCAAGTTTGGTAAAGCATGATTGTTAAGATTATAAGGCAATCCTAAGTGCTTTAAGTGTAAGGCAGGAAAGGTTATAGTTTCCTAGATTGCTAAGGCACCCTAGCTAGCAAGTAAGGCACACATAAAATTGCAATCCTGGTTCTCTATAACAGCCTGGTTATGCTCTGATACCAATCTGTAACGTCCTCCCAATAGGGTCTGGAAGAAACGTTACTAATATCAAATAAACCAACATATTATAATACGAGAACAATACTAAATGAGAAAATTTAACTTTATTGAGTACGCAGCGGAAAATGAAATGTCGTTACAATAATGGAAATAACGATAAAGTAATTGTTCATATGCAGAAGTAATAAATGCGATATCTCTTGATCCTAAGTCCAAGTAGCATCACATAAGTAGTAGATAAGAAAGCTTGAATCAAACAGCACCTGAGACAAAACATGCTAAAGTGTCAACCAAAAAGGTTGAGTGAAGTTCATAGGTTTAACAAAAGTAGTTATCGTTGTTTTTAGACCACAAGATTTAGTTGTAAAGTTGATCTCCCGCAGGATCAAAAAGTAGATCTCGCAGATCCAAAAGTTATGCCAGTGCGTGATATTTAGACTAAACATTCAAGTTTGCCCCATGACAAGTTGTGTCTGTCCTTGTCGGTTTAATTTCATTATCAAGTAATACAAAGACTTAGTCAAATGTATCGGGGACGTTACTCCCGATAGGCCTACCCCCAATAAATAAGCATGCCGCAGCACTTAAAAATATCACTGTAGGGACTTAGTCGGACATAGCCGGGTATAGCATAGTTTTAACAGTTGGTACTGATATTTAGACTAGACTTTCAAGTTTACCCCGTGTCAAGTTATCGTTTATACTTGTAGGTTGGGGGCTTGCTGGTCATAGCCCAACATATCACAGTTTAATAGTAGATACGTGTAAGTACTGATATTTAGACTAGACTTTCAAGTTTACCCCGTAACAAGTTATCGTTTATACTTATCGGTTGGGGGCTTGCTGGTCATAGTCCAACATATCACAGTTTAATAGTTAATACGTGTAAAATAGTTATAAAAGTTGTGCATGTATTCTCACCCCAAAAGTTATAAAACAGTTATGAAACAGTAAAAAGTGGGGCTAAGAATTCACGTATATAAATATTGTAAAACAGTTATTAAAATATTGCATGTTAAAAATTTAAAAGCAAGCATGTGTCTCACCCCATAGTTTCAAAACAGTAATGAAATAGTAAAAAGTGGGGCTATGAAATTCACCTTAGTAAGTAGAGAGAGTTATTCCTCGGAATAGAGAGTTGAACGAGTGAGCAGGAAAGTCAACCTATTGACATTTAAGAGTAGTTAAGTGTTTTGCCCATGTTTAAGTTTAAGTATGTGTTTAAGTATAGTTTGTTTTACTAAGTTTCTATTCCTAGTAAGTTACTATTTTTATAAAGTTTCTATTTTTAGAAAGTTTCTTATTTTACTAAGTTTCTATGACTAGAGAGTTTCTACTTTTATGAGTGTTTCCATTTTAGGATACTTGCCGTATTAGATAAGCTTCCAATCACCCCTTTCCCTTCGAATGGCTAATTTAGATCTAGGGGCTTGAGCCATAAGACCCTTTAAATCGGAAATCCAAACCCTCTGCCTAGAATCTCGTAGAAACCATTCGTCAAGAAAGTTCGAAGATCTATACATCTCTAATACATATCCCAAAATGTTTTTGTGCTACAATATAATTAGTAGGTTATAGGTGCTAGTAATAGTAATAGTGTATACATGTTAAGTACTAGTATAAGTAGTATTAGGGTTTCATTAATTAGGGTTAGTTAATTAAAGTAGTAATTAATAACTAGAGTTTAGTAATTAATGTCCTAGGGTTTCATAAATGTTTAGAGTTTAATTAATTAGGGTTTAAGAATTATAGTTTAGGTGTAATTAGGGTTTAAGGTTTTAATATGTATATGTATATATATATGTATATATATATATATATATAAATATTTTTTTTACATGTATATATGTATATATAAATCTAGGTGTGTTTATGTATATACTTATGAATAACAAGTTTATGATATGAATATGAATTATCAAAGATCAAAGTTTATGTAAATAGTTTAGGGTTTATGTTATACCTTTGAAGATTCAAGATAATTAACAAAGAAAAGATGAACACGATGAAGATGGAAGATCAAAGCCTTGAAAATCTTGAAGAACTCCTTGAAGATTCTTGAAGAACACGAAGAACAAGCTTGAAGATCCGAATACCACAAGAGAGGGAGAGGGAGAGATTGTTTTTGAGAGAGGATTTTGGTGTGATTTGTGAATGAGAAACTAGGTGTTTATATAGTGCAAGTATTAGAGTGTTAGTCAACATAAGGATGTTCTAATTAATGATTTTATTTTATTTTATAATTTTTAGTCAACAATAGGTGGTACTAGTTTATAATTAGTCAACATAAGGATGTACTAGTTTACACTTTATTTTTAGTCAACATAAGGATGTAAGATTTTTTTAGTCTCATTATTATTACTATTATTATTATTATTATTATTTTTACATTTACTACATGATAAGTATTATTTTCTTTTTACTAATTCATGACTTGTATATATTTAGTTCCCAATTGTTTTATTATTTATATAAATGTCACTTTTTATTTATTACTTATAGGTTATTAGTTATAATATTACATAAATGCATAAATTTTAATTAGCAGTGAGTGTCGACTAACAGTTTATTATTTTCATCTTTTATTAACTTGTCAATTTTTGTACAAAGTTAATTAATATGTTTTCTAACTCTTAACACTTAACAATTGTTGATTAAAGTTTAATCATTAAGTTTTAATTATATTGTTTGGGCTTTTAATATTGGAAAAATATAGAATGGAAAAAATGAGGGTCGTTATAGTTTATTTTCCCTTTAGCATTTTAAGGTAGTTTTTGTTATAAGTACTATTATTATTATTATTATTATTATTATTATTATTATTATTATTATTATTATTATTGTTATTATTATTATTGCTATTATTGTTATCATTATTATCATTATTATTAGTATTAACATTACTTGTATTTTTAACATTAGTATTATTATTATCATAAAAAGATACAAATTTTATTTTAGTTATAAATATTAATATTATTTTACCAAATAAATACTAATTATATAAACCTATATAATATAACAAATTATAGATTTTTATCAATACTAATCATATATATATATATATATATATATATATATATACACACGTTAATAAAACTATATAAATATCAATTACACACGTGAATTCGAGGTCAACCCTACATTTATTAAATGACGTCATATGTATTTTTACTACAAAATACAGTATGGTGAGTTTCATTTGATCCCTTTTCACTCTTTACATTTTTGGGCTGAGAATACATGCAAATGTTTTATTAACTGTTTTACAATAATTATATGCGTGAGTTTCATTTGCCCTTTTTTACTCTTTACGTTTTTGGGCTGAGAATACATGCAAATGTTTTATTAACTGTTTTACAATAATTATATGCGTGAGTTTCATTTGCTCCCTTTTACTCTTTACATTTTTGGGCTGAGAATACATGCAAATGCTTTATTAACTGTTTTACAATATTTATATGCGTGAGTTTCATTTGTCTTTTTACCCTTTATATTTTTTTGAGCTGAGAATACATGCGCAATTTTTATAAATGTTTTACGAAATAGACACAAGTAATCGAAACTACATTATATGGTTGAATTATAGAAATCGAATATGCCCATTTTTATTAAGCCTGGTAATCTAAGAATTAGGGAACAGACACCCTAATTGACGCGAATCCTAAAGATAGATCTATCGGGCCAAACAAGCCCCATCCAAAGTACCGGATGCTTTAGTACTTCAAAATTTATATCATGTCCGAAAGAGGATCCCGGAATGATGGGGATATTCTTATATGCATATTGTGAATGTCGGTTACCAGGTGTTCAATCCATATGAATGATATTTTTGTCTCTATGCATGGGACGTTTATTTTTATGAGAATTGGAAATATGAAATCTTGTGGTCTATTAAAATTATGAAAAGATTGTTTATGTTAAACTAATGAACTCACCAACCTTTTGGTTGACACTTTAAAGCATGTTTATTCTCAGGTATGAAAGAGATCTTCCGTTGTGCATTTGCTCATCTTAGAGATATTACTTGGAGTCATTCATGACATATTTCAAAAGTCGTTGCATTCGAGTCGTTGAGTTCATCAAGATTATTATTAAGTCAATTATAGTTAGATATGTTATGAAATGGTATGCATGCCGACAACTTTTGATGTAATGAAAGATTGTCTTTTCAAAAACGAATGCAATGTTTGTAAAATGTATCATATAGAGGTCAAGTACCTCGCGATGTAATCAACTGTTGTGAATCGTTTATAATCGATATGGACTTCGTCCGGATGGATTAGGACGGGTCATCACAGTTGGTATCAGAGCGGTGGTCTTAGCGAACCAGGTCTGCCTTAGTGTGTCTAACTGATAAGTCGTTAGGATGCATTAGTGAGTCTGGACTTCGACCGTGTCTACATGTCAAAAGTTTTTCTTACCATTTCATGTCGAAAATCATCTGCTTATCATCCTTAGGAAGTTACATGCTTATCATTCCTAGTCTAGACACATCTTACTGCATTGATTGCATGAATAGTGTATAGACAAATCCATATCTTAGCGTATCTGTTACTGTAAACTTTGCCTGTCGTATTCCATGGATTCCTCCGTAACTTATGGGATTTTAGTATTATATATGCATATGTAAAGTATGTATTGCAGGGTACTAATCTATATCCTATAATCTATTTCTTATCGAAAATCCTCCATTTGATCGTACGAGGTGAATCCCTCAACCAGTTCAAATTCCTCGGATTCCGACAGCTATTCAGATATGGAGTTTCACCTAAGCTCCGAAAGCAGTGTCACCAGAATGAATCAACAAATCATCCATCCCCAATTCATCTGATGCATTCGTAGTCGACTTAATCAAAGGAGACGCGAAGGAGGCGATCCCTTCCACCAACCGAATTCACCTCTTGACAATGAACCCGAAGCGTTTACCGATGAACCTATCTGAAACACCATTTTCACCCTCATTTCCAGGATATCTCACAACGATTATATTCTATCCACAATTCTAAACCTTATTCGTCTGCTCATTCTGACCGATAATCATCTTGGAATAATAGGAGAAGTCAACGAACTTCGCGCTCGAGTAATCAATCTGGAGAATATGGTACAAAATGTACCAGATTTAGCAACATCACCGGCACCAACAGTACCATCAACAATCCATGCCTCAACATCTTATCCTATACCTCGAGCATAATCATCGTTCTACATGACATTCTATATCATTTATCTTTGTTCGACATGCGATTATGTAATCTTTAATGTTTTAGAGATTATGTATTCTAGTTATAACGGTAAATCAAATGAGATTAATATTATATTAACTCATTGAATCTATGATTACATCTGAAGAAAATATATATGTAAATATAATTTCATAAAGATTGTGATTAAAAATTCTTTCGTACAAACTGTTAATGGTAAAAATATTTTAACGGGTAGGTAATACCCGAGGAATATTTAGATTTCACATTAATAAATTACATTGTACATTCTTCGAATTTGATCCAACAGTCATTTACTATCCTACTTACAACCACCGATATACGTATTCGTTCACCACAGAATAATCATTTTCATTCAATTTCATATTTAGATTTTGACCTATCAGAATCCAGCAAGTGGCATAATGAAGAAAACAATTGACAAAATAAAATTTGTTAGAAACAGACAAATTATTTATGAAGAATTTTGTTAAGAATTCACGCTAACAAAATCCTAGCTAACTGTTCCTAGCTAACTGTTAATTCCATATTATATTTATTTATCGCAATTTATTTATCGCAATTTATTTATCGCAATTTATTGATCGCAATTTAATTTTCGCAATTTTATTTATCGTCATTTAATTTCTGTTATTTACTTTGCGCACTTTATTTATCGTCATTTAATTTCTGTTATTTATTTTACGCACTTTAAATATCGGGACATGTATACAAGGTTTTGACATATCATATCGACGCATCTATATATATTATTTGGAATAACCATAGACACTCTATATGCAGTAATGCGGGAGTTAGCTATACAGGGTTGAGGTTGATTCTACAATAATATATATAGTTTGAGTTGTGATCGAGTCTGAGACGTATACGGGTCATGACACGTATTAATTAATTCGAATGTTATATATTGCTAACTGTGGACTATCAATTGAGGAATAATGACATTGGACAATTAAAATGAATTAAAATATTGATTATAACATATGAAACTAAACATTTCTTCAAGTTTGCCACTTGATTTCATTCTAAACTTCATTTGTATCTTGACGATTACAATCTGCGTTCAAACCTTTCATGATTCTTGAAAACACCTCAATCGATAGGATGAACCAACCGCACTTCATCTACAAGAAGAAAGATTATGCATATAGTTATGCACCTGAAAAACTCTCGGAAACTGAGTAAACGTTTAACACATATCAGTTCTTGCTCCTTTGGCGTTGTTATTACCGAAAATAACATTTCAATTCTTTTCAAATTAATCAATTTTGTCACAGCTCCAGCAAGTCAACTTCGACTTTTCATTCGAAGTAGTCTTACTATAATCCTGATATATATGATTACCCTTTTGATACCGGAGAATTCTTTTATATTCCACCATATTCTCAGCAGACGTACCAACAACCTCGATGCTTCTTGGCTTAAATCTCTCTGATAAATCATTATATTTATTCATTGAAACCCTATCATATACTCATCCACATCTGGTAACGAGAACTGACATACCAATTACCGGGAATCAGCAATCAGTACTTTGAATACTCACAGCATATCTATATCAACAGTTATATGTATGACACTTATCTCTTAGAATTATGATCTTTCATTCTGAAATTCTGAAAAGCACCCAGTCTGCAAATTAATGCTCTGAATTTTGAAAAGTTGAATGAAGCAACAAGAACGGTAAATGACCTCAACAGTCAAAAGTTGATGATAAAGAATGGAGTATTGGAAACACTCAATAGAAAATTTAGTACCGAAAAGTGGATTATGCGAAACTATGTAGGAAACCGTGGACAAATCACAAAGAATAAGTTTGACTTCAAAGAATCTAAATAATTCAATGTCTGCTGAAGTCTTTAGCGAATATCTTGCTCCTTACTCTAAACCCTTGCGGACAATAGTCTCCATCATCCTCTGATCTCAGATATTCAAAGATATTATCGTATCTTTCATTATAAATATCCTCCATATTTCTGAAGATATTTTCATAACTATTCTTATCTGAAATCATTTATCTCTTCGTGTTGTCAGTGTTACATCATATAGAAACTGTTAGTTTCTATATTCTGTAAACTTTCAAGCTTAAAATACGAATGTTATTGAAGTAATGTTGGGAACTGATGCATGAGTTTGTATAATATAATGACACTTGATCAACGTGATTATATTAGAGTAAGTCATGCTGAGTTTCTAATGAGATGTGATGGTTCACAGATCATAACGTCATCACGTGCCATGTTATATAACTCTTTCATTCTGCGTAACTCCTGAACATATCAAAAATATATATTCTTGATAGTTCTATACTCAGTGATTCTGATAATTTGACAAATCAAATCGTGCTAATACCTTCTTTCTTATTTAGAACATAAAGTTTATCCGAAATTCCATACTTACGAATTCTGGACCATTACTCGCTTTACTAGAGGTCGGGAGGATAATAAAAAGTAAAAGAGATCCAAAATATAAGAGAAAATATAAAGCCCAATGACAACACCGAAATTACAAACCGTGGATATCAGCACGTATAGCAATATAAAGACATGGGAGGATTATAAATACAATAATCCCTAGAGCATAATAGAAATAAACAGATTCTTCGGGTGGGAGTTGGAAAAGAAGAACGATCATTGCGATAGTTAAAATAAGAACAAGGATCAGAATTGGATTAAGCATTTTCACAATCTTTTAAATTTGGGAATTGAGTATAGAAGTGGTGAAAATTAATGGAACGGAGAAAGTAAAATTTTAATGGAAATATCCGACAGAGCAATCGAGGCAGATCATCGCATTTAATTAAAGAGATCTTAATTTCCATAAATCCCTAAGAATCAGATCTTATAGATTTCCAAGATTTTCTTTTAAATCCATTGAATTCCGGAATTCAACCAAGACAACGTCAAAAGTTAAGACGCACCTTATATTTCTAAATTCAACCATGACTAGTCAAAAGTTATGATGATAACTTGTCTTTATCATTTCGCTATTTAGTGATGGCTTCACTCGTACGCTTCACATAAGCAAATCGTTTATCTATATTAATCAAAAATGATAAAACTCTATTTATCAACTCATATTCGTCATGAAAACATTCTTATTGTTATCCATGACCACCTCACTCAAATTTCGGGACGAAATTTGTTTAACGGGTAGGTACTGTGATGACCCGAGAAATTTTGACTAAATTTAAACTTAATCTTGATTTCAATTCGACACGATAAGTGTGATGACCCGGAAATTTTCGATCAAATTTAAACTTTAATCTTTATATGTTTCCGACACGATAAGCAAAAATCTGTAATGTTGAGTCTCGAAAGTTTTGAAATCTATATTCATGTAATCAATTACCCTTTGACTATTACCGACGATTCACGAACTATTACATATAAATAAATAAATACATATATATTTAAATATATAAATATATATAATACTTTGAAATATAGTTGATTTAATATATGGTTTAAATTATAAAATAATATAAGAGATAATAAAATTTATTATATAAAATAGATCTATATATATTCATAAAAAGTATATTAAATATATTTTGTGATTTAGAAGTTATTTAGTAAACAACGGTAACGCTCAATTGTAAATTCGATTAATAGTAAACGAGTTAAAAAGGAACTTATTTGATTTTAAAAGAAACGGTGATACGAAAATGAGTTATATAAGTTATAGGCTTATTAAAAGTATATTGATGATTTAATTATTTAATTTTAACACTTTTTATATTTTACCCATAAATGAGAGAGACAGTTGATGTAATTTTTATTTATTAAATTAATGACTGAATTTTATACCATAATGACTAAAATAAATAAAGTTATTTAATTTAAAATTTTGGAATTTTTCTGTGAACTTTTATTCCACCACTAATTATCAATGGGACACGAAATAGTAATCCGTGAAAACTGTCGGTAGAATATACAAACAAGAGACTGCTAGTGCACGTTCTTAAGTTCTGATATTTTAATATTTTATTATTAAATTATTCGTACCAGTTACAGTTTATGCATAAAACAACTATCAATTATTTGACAGCTCATTTATTACTGTTGTTGATTGGTAACATTCCTTATACATATATGTGCACATGCACTTACTTTAACACAAAAACATCTGTATCTTTTTAACTCAAAGACCACCCATTCTCCTTCTCTACTTCCTTCTTGTTTGTCCAAGAAACACCAAAGTCATCACCACCATAAAACCACCACAAGAAAACACCATCGGACTCCACTGAATCACCATCGAACCATAGTAAGCCTAACTCGAATACCGTCCCTACTTGTTCTTGCTTTCGGTCCATCCTCAAACCATCACTATAATCACAACTAGTTCCCATTCCTATTTCTTTTTTTTTCTGCTCGGTCCAACCTACAAACACCACCACGAAATTTTAAATGGATCATAATGCCTTGTTTATTCTTTTCTTTTGGTGGCCGACCATCATTAAGCATATAACCCCACAAGAACTTTAAAATTTCACATGCATTAAATAAAAACGAATTTGGCAAGGTGGGCCGTAAAAGTTGGTATAACGTGACTATTACTTTGTTTTTCTATTTTCTATTCTACTGCAAATAGAAACCTTACCCACTTGATGAATAACGATGGAAAAAGGGATGTTTTACGATGATGATTATGATATACAATGGCGTAGACGATGATGTTGCTCCTGTTGCGCTGTTGCTGCTACGACAGGTTTCTGTTTACAGCCACCTCATCTTGATCAAATTGCCATAATATGAGATTATATACACTTGTATATGACTTCGAAGCACTAATGTTTTTGTTCCTGTATATTAACCTGAGACCAAACTACCACCAAGAGCCATCACCCTCTCCATCAACCATCACACGTCGCCACCACGTAATCACTCTCTCATCTCTCTCTTAATTTAAAACCACTTCTCTTCTATTGTTACAACACACATCCATTTAAGATCCATGTTTCTGTCGAATTAAGACAGCTGCAATCACAGCTATAATGCTGCTGTAACAGCCATATTTATTTTCTGTTCAGTTCGAACGTATCATACAAACCCTTGCCACAGCTGCTCGTTTCTCTAATTTCTCTGTTGCAACTTGTGAAGTTGTGAAAGTTTCCTTTGCTCTCTAAACTTTCACAGCATTTTAAATATAAATAAGGTGATGATATTAATAAAGGCAAAGTGAGAGCCCTAGTACCTTTCTGTTATGGCCGACTATTATTAAACAACAACCCCCACTCACAATTTCTTTTTGTACGATTGATCATCACCCTAAATTCAATTAAACTGTCGGTGGATTTTATTTAAGCATGAGCCGTATTATTTATTTGATAATGGGGCCAAAATCTTTGGTGCACAATTGGGAAAAAAAATTAAATAAACGAAATGAGTTTTGGCCGAGAGCCTGTTAGGTTAGTTGTTGGGCTGCCATGATCCCTTGTTTAGCTGGGCCGAGATCCGATTATTGTGAGGGGCTGCTACTCGTTTTGTCTCCCTAGTTTCTGCGGTTCCACATATATGAACCAACCAAGATTCGTAATGAATGATGGTGATGAAAAATAAGGATATATACGCGTTATAGTTATTCTTCATTTCCTTATAGAATCGCGTTGAGGTTTAGAAGATATTTAAATATGGTTAGGGTAATGATAATCAATATAAAATAATGATAATATTAAGGGTATGATGAGTTGATTATGCTAAGGAAAAATGATGATTACATATTGATGATGTACGATTATTTTATGAAAATGGTAATTAAACGAATTTGATGATGGCTATGGTGGTGGAAGTGATCATGGTTATGGCAAAGGAAGTTATGATGATAATTATAATTAGAGGATGATGGTTAAATTAGGAAGTTAAAAAGATACCAGAATAATACGGGTTAAAAAGAGATTAGGCTCTAGATTAAATCAGAAAAGAATGAATGGAGGAGTGGTTAGAAGGAGTGTTGGTTAAACGAGAGGTCGCGGGTTCGAACCCAGTTTGTGGCGTTTTCTTTTTAGAAAGAGTTTTGAGGTAGTTCTCTTCATTAAATTTATTATTATTATTATTATTATTATTATTATTATTATTATTATTATTATTATTATTATTATTATTATTATTATTATTAGGTAGATATTATTATTATTAAGTTTATTAATATTATTATTCCTATTAAAATTATCGTCTTCAAAAGTATTATTTTTTTTATTATCACTATTATTTTTATCATTATCATTATTATTATATTATTATCGTTATTATTATCACTATTATTGTTATTATTACAAATAAATATTATTTTATAAAAGTACATTATAAATATATTAATATTACATATTATTAGATTTTCATTATTAAAATGACATCAAGTAATCTATATATATATATATAATATATTAATATATATATTCTTATCACATATAAATCTTGAAATAAATTTCTATTTTAATATATTATGATAAATGATAAATATCATATTATTAAACTACTCTAATAAGAATTTACTATATTAATATTAATAAATGTATTAAAGAAATAAATATTAACTACTTAAAGTATATAAGATAAATATAACTTATTTAGTAATACGATATGTAAATTATTAATATATAAACTTACTGGTTGTTATTATATGTTAATATATATACTTGATATAGGTTCGTGAATCCGAGGCCAACATTGCATTGTTCAGTTGTTCAATATAGTCATATGTATTTTTACTACAAAATACATTAGGTGAGTTCATTTGGATCCCTTTTACTCTTTACATTTTTGGGCTGAGAATACATGCAAATGCTTTATTAACTGTTTTACAATATTTATATGCGTGAGTTTCATTAATCCCTTTTTAAATGCTTTTGCAATATATATTTTTGGGACTGAGAATACATGCGCTGCTTTTATAAATGCTTTACGAAATAGACACAAGTAATCGAAACTACATTCTATGGTTGAATTATCTAATCGAATATGCCCTTTTTATTAAGTCTGGTAATCTAAGAATTAGGGAACAGACACCCTAATTGACGCGAACTCTAAAGATAGATCTATCGGGCCCAACAAGCCCCATCCAAAGTACCGGATGCTTTAGTACTTCGAAATTTATATCATGTCCGAAGGAGGATCCCGGAATGATGGGGATATTCTTATATGCATATTGTGAATGTCGGTTACCAGGTGTCCAACCCATATGAATGATATTTTTGCCTCTATGCATGGGACGTATGTTTATGAGAAATGGAAATATGAAATCTTGTGGTCTGTTAAAATTATGAAATGATTATTTATGTTAAACTAATGAACTCACCAACCTTTTGGTTGACACTTTAAAGCATGTTTATTCTCAGGTATGAAAGAAGTCTTCCGCTGTACAATTGCTCATTTTAAAGATATTACTTGGAGTCATTCATGACATATTTCAAAAAACGTTGCATTCGAGTCGTTGAGTTCATCAAGATTATTATTAGGTCAATTATATTTGGATATATTATGAAATGGTATGCATGTCTGTCAACTGTCGATGTAAATGAAAGTTTGTCTTTTAAAAACGAATGCAATGTTGGTAAAATGTATCATATAGAGGTCAAGTACCTTGCGATGTAATCAACTGTTGGGAATTGTTTATAATCGATATGGACTTCGTCCGGATGGATTAGGACGGGTCCTCACAGTTGGTATCAGAGCGGTGGTCTTAGTGAACCAGGTCTGCATTAGTGTGTCTAACAGGTAGTTGTTAGGATGCATTAGTGAGTCTGGACTTCGACCTAGTAGCTGTTAGGTTAAATTAATGAGTCTGGACTTGAACCTGGTCTGCATGTCAAAAGTTTTGCTTATCATTTCTTGTCGAAAATTACCTGCTTATCATTCTTAGTCTAGACACATCTTACTGCATTGATTGCATGAATAGTGTATAGACAAAATTCATATCTTAGCGTATCTGTTACTGTAGACTTTATCTGACACGTTTCCTTAATTCCCTTCGTAATCTACGGGATCTTCTGTACTATGTATAGGTATTCTATGTAATTAGAATATCATTCGATATCCGAAAATCATTTCATATCGAAAAATCCTTTATTCAATCGTACGCAATGGAACTCACAACTAGTTCAAGTCCCTCGAATTCCGATATGGAGTCCCACTCCAGCTCCGAAAGCAGTGTCACCAGAATGAATCAATCAATCAGCCATCCCCAATTCATCTGATGGGTTCGTAGTCGACTTAACCAATGGAGATGAGAAGAAGGCGATCCTTTTCACCAACCAAATTTCTCTCTTGGCGATGAACCTGAAACACTCACCGGCGAACCTGTCCGAAACACCATTTTCACCCTCATTTTCCGAATATCTCGCTATGATTATATACTATCTCAAATTCAAAACCTTATTCACTCGCTCATTCCTACTGACAATCATCCCGGAGTAATAAGTCAACGAGCTTCGCACCCGAGTTGTAGCCTTGAAAAATATGGTGCAAAATGTACCAGCTTCAGCAACATTACCGGCACCAACGGTACTACCAACAACAACATCCGCATCTCAAGCCTCAATTTCACAATCTGTCCCACGAACATCAACATCATACGCACCATAGATACCAAGGAGTACCAACAGCAATGAACAATGAAGTATTGATCCATAACTTCATTAATATTCTGCGAAGAATATGTGGATCCTAATAATTAACGATGAAGTATTGATCCATAACTTCATTAATATTCTGCAAAGAATATGTGGATCCTAATAATTAATGATGAAGTATTGATCCATAACTTTATTAATATTCTGCGAAGAATACGTGGTTCCTAATAATTTTAGAGATTACTTATTCTAGCTCAAACCAAAAATCAAATGAGTCTAATATTATATTGACTCATTAAATCCATGATTACATCTGAAGAAAATATATATGTATATATATTTTCATAAAGATTGTGATAAAAAAAATTCTTTCGTACAAACTGTTAATGATGAAAATATTTTAACGGGTATGTAATACCCGAGGAATATTTAAGATTTCACATTAATAAGTTACACTGTACATTCTTGAAATCTGATTCAACAGTCATTTCCTATCCTACTTACATCCACAGATATATGAATCCGTTCACTACAGAATAACCATTTCTATTCAAATTTCATATTTGGATTTTGACCTATAAGAATCCAACAAGTGGCATAATGAAGAAAACATTTGACGGAATAAAATTTATTAGAAACAAACTAATTATATATGTAAAATTGTGTTCAGAATCCACGCTAACAATATCATAGCTAACTGTTCCTATATCTGTATGACTATTTCCTTATAATATACTAGTCTTGGTTAAATTATTGGACTATTGAACTACTATTATTGAACTACTAACATTGGACAATTAAAAAGTATTAAAATATTGATTATAACATATTAGACTAAATATTTCTTCAAGTTTGCCACTTGATTTTATCTTAAACCTCATTTGTATCTTGACGATTCCACTTTGCGTTCAAGCATTTCATAATTCTTGAAAACACCTCAATCGAGAGAATGAACCAACTACATCTCATCTACGGAAGAAAAGATTTATGCATATAGTTATGCACCTGAAAAACTCTCGGAAACTGAGTAAACGTTTAAAACGTAGTTGTGCTAATTCCTTTAGTGTTATTATTACCAAAAATAACCTTGCAACTCCTATTCGAGATAACCAGTTTTGTCACAGCTCCAGCAAGTCAACTTCGACTTTTTGTTCGAATCAACCTTATTATAACTTTGATATATACACTTGCCATTGTTATTATTACCGGGAAATCTTTTATATTCCACCATATTATCAGCAGACGTACCAGCAACCTCGTTGCTTCTTGGCTTAAATCTCTCCTTAAAAATTTTATATTTATTTATTAAAACCCTATCATGTACTCATCGACATCTTGTAGCGTTAATTGCCATACCAAATACCGGGAAGCATTAATCATTAATTCTCGAATTTCGCAGCGTTCCTACGTCTACAGTTATATATTTATATAAAACGTATATCTTCTAGACCGATGAATTTCAATTCGGAATCTATGAACTTCTGAAAAGCACTCTAGCTTACGAATCAGATCTATGAGTTCTGAAAATGCTGATGAAGCAGCAAAAGTTGTAGATGGTTTTAATGGACAAAAGTTTGATGATAAAGAATGGAGTGTTGGGAACGCTCGATAGAAAATTTGGTACTGAAAAACGGATTGAGCTAACCATGAAGGAGACCAAAGACAAATACAAGGACCAAACCCTATATTCAAAGAATCCAGGTAATTCTGGATCCGCTGAAATCATTAGAGAATATCTTACTCCGAAGTCATGTTAAAATCTTGCGGAAAATTTTATTTCATCAACCTTCGAACTTAGAAACTCCAAAATATCATCATAAATATCTTCGATATTTCTGAGGATATTTTCATAAATATTCTTGTCCAAAATGATCTACCTCTTCATGCTTTCTGTATTCCATTATATTGAAAACTTCTGTAAAATCTAAGTATAAATTATGAACGAATTGTGGAGAAGTGTTGGGAATTGATGCATGAGTTAGTATAATATAATGCGCTTGGCCAACGTGATTATATTAGAGTAAGTCATGCTAAGTTTCTATTGGAACATGATAATTCACAGATCATAACGTCATCATGTGCCATGTTACATAACTCTTTCATTCTGCTTAACTTCTGAACATATCAAGAAAATATATCCTTGATAGTTATGTTCTCAGTGATTCTGGTAATTTGACAAATCAAATTGTGCTATTACGTTCTTTCTTGTTTAGAACATTAACTTCATCCGAAACTCCATACTTACGAATTCTGGACCATTACTCGCTTTACTAGAGGTCGAGAAGAAAATAAAAAGGCAAAGAGCTCCAAAATATAAAAGAAAATATAAAGCCCAATAACAACATGGAGGTCACAAACCGTGTATATCAAAGTTTATCTCAACATAAAGACACGGGAGAATTAAAAAAAAAATACTATAACCCCAAGGTAATAGTAGAAGTGAATAAAATCCACCGGTGGTAAATGAAAGAGAAGAATGATAGATATGAAAGTTAGGAGTATATCAAGGATCAGAACGGGATGGAGCATATTAATGAATGCTTTAAAATATGAATTGAGGAGAAAGAATAGAAGATGTGAGATATGGAAATAAGGAAACGAAAGGGGTGAATTTATAGTGAAATATCCGACAGAGCAATCAAGACAGATCATCGCATTTAATCAAAGAGGATCCTAATTTCCTTAATTATCGAAGAATCAAATCTTATTACGAAGATTTTCTCCAAAACTCTCGAATTTGGAAATCAATCCTATCTACGTCAAAAGATATGTAGAATCTATACCTATTCATTTCACTCTTCAGTGATAGCTTCACTTGTACTCTTCACAAAATCAAATGGTTCTATCCATATTACTCAATGATGATAAAACTCTATTTATCAACTCATATTCGTCATGAAAACATTTTTATTGTTAACCATGACCACCTCACTCAAATTTCGGGACGAAATTTCTTTAACGGGTAGGTACTGTGATGACCCGGAAATTTTCGATCAAATTTAAACTTTAATCTTTATATGTTTCCGACACGATAAGCAAAAATCTGTAATGTTGAGTCTCGAAAGTTTTGAAATCTATATTCATGTAATCAATTACCCTTTGACTATTACCGACGATTCACGAACTATTACATATAAATAAATAAATACATATATATTTAAATATATAAATATATATAATACTTTGAAATATAGTTGATTTAATATATGGTTTAAATTATAAAATAATATAAGAGATAATAAAATTTATTATATAAAATAGATCTATATATATTCATAAAAAGTATATTAAATATATTTTGTGATTTAGAAGTTATTTAGTAAACAACGGTAACGCTCAATTGTAAATTCGATTAATAGTAAACGAGTTAAAAAGGAACTTATTTGATTTTAAAATAAACAGTGATACGAAAATGAGTTATATAAGTTATAGGCTTATTAAAAGTATATTGATGATTTAATTATTTAATTTTAACACTTTTTATATTTTACCCATAAATGAGAGAGACAGTTGATGTAATTTTTATTTATTAAATTAATGACTGAATTTTATACCATAATGACTAAAATAAATAAAGTTATTTAATTTAAAATTTTAGAATTTTTCTGTGAACTTTTATTCCGCCACTAATTATCAATGGGACACGAAATAGTAATCCGTGAAAACTGTCGGTAGAATATACAAACAAGAGACTGCTAGTGCACGTTCTTAAGTTCTGATATTTTAATATTTTATTATTAAATTATTCGTACCAGTTACAGTTTATGCATAAAACAACTATCAATTATTTGACAGCTCATTTATTACTGTTGTTGATTGGTAACATTCCTTATACATATATGTGCACATGCACTTACTTTAACACAAAAACATCTGTATCTTTTTAACTCAAAGACCACCCATTCTCCTTCTCTACTTCCTTCTTGTTTGTCCAAGAAACACCAAAGTCATCACCACCATAAAACCACCACAAGAAAACACCATCGGACTCCACTGAATCACCATCGAACCATAGTAAGCCTAACTCGAATACCGTCCCTACTTGTTCTTGCTTTCGGTCCATCCTCAAACCATCACTATAATCACAACTAGTTCCCATTCCTATTTCTTTTTTTTTTCTGCTCGGTCCAACCTACAAACACAACCACGAAATTTTAAATGGATCATAATGCCTTGTTTATTCTTTTCTTTTGGTGGCCGACCATCATTAAGCATATAACCCCACAAGAACTTTAAAATTTCACATGCATTAAATAAAAACGAATTTGGCAAGGTGGGCCGTAAAAGTTGGTATAACGTGACTATTACTTTGTTTTTCTATTTTCTATTCTACTGCAAATAGAAACCTTACCCACTTGATGAATAACGATGGAAAAAGGGATGTTTTACGATGATGATTATGATATACAATGGCGTAGACGATGATGTTGCTCCTGTTGCGCTGTTGCTGCTACGACAGGTTTCTGTTTACAGCCACCTCATCTTGATCAAATTGCCATAATATGAGATTATATACACTTGTATATGACTTCGAAGCACCAATGTTTTTGTTCCTGTATATTAACCCGAGACCAAACTACCACCAAGAGCCATCACCCTCTCCATCAACCATCACACGTCGCCACCACGTAATCACTCTCTCATCTCTCTCTTAATTTAAAACCACTTCTCTTCTATTGTTACAACACACATCCATTTAAGATCCATGTTTCTGTCGAATTAAGACAGCTGCAATCACAGCTATAATGCTGCTGTAACAGCCATATTTATTTTCTGTTCAGTTCGAACGTATCATACAAACCCTTGCCGCAGCTGCTCGTTTCTCTAATTTCTCTGTTGCAGCTTGTGAAGTTGTGAAAGTTTCCTTTGCTCTCTAAACTTTCACAGCATTTTAAATATAAATAAGGTGATGATATTAATAAAGGCAAAGTGAGAGCCCTAGTACCTTTCTGTTATGGCCGACTATTATTAAACAACAACCCCCACTCACAATTTCTTTTTGTACGATTGATCATCACCCTAAATTCAATTAAACTGTCGGTGGATTTTATTTAAGCATGAGCCGTATTATTTATTTGATAATGGGGCCAAAATCTTTGGTGCACAATTGGAAAAAAAAAAAATTAAATAAACGAAATGAGTTTTGGCCGAGAGCCTGTTAGGTTAGTTGTTGGGCTGCCATGATCCCTTGTTTAGCTGGGCCGAGATCCGATTATTGTGAGGGGCTGCTACTCGTTTTGTCTCCCTAGTTTCTGCGGTTCCACATATATGAACCAACCAAGATTCGTAATGAATGATGGTGATGAAAAATAAGGATATATACGCGTTATAGTTATTCTTCATTTCCTTATAGAATCGCGTTGAGGTTTAGAAGATATTTAAATATGGTTAGGGTAATGATAATCAATATAAAATAATGATAATATTAAGGGTATGATGAGTTGATTATGCTAAGGAAAAATGATGATTACATATTGATGATGTACGGTTATTTTATGAAAATGGTAATTAAACGAATTTGATGATGGCTATGGTGGTGGAAGTGATCATGGTTATGGCAAAGGAAGTTATGATGATAATTATAATTAGAGGATGATGGTTAAATTAGGAAGTTAAAAAGATACCAGAATAATACGGGTTAAAAAGAGATTAGGCTCTAGATTAAATCAGAAAAGAATGAATGGAGGAGTGGTTAGAAGGAGTGTTGGTTAAATGAGAGGTCGCGGGTTCGAACCCAGTTTGTGGCATTTTCTTTTTAGAAAGAGTTTTGAGGTAGTTCTCTTCATTAAATTTATTATTATTATTATTATTATTATTATTATTATTATTATTATTATTATTATTATTATTATTATTATTAGGTAGATATTATTATTATTAAGTTTATTAATATTATTATTCCTATTAAAATTATCGTCTTCAAAAATATTATTTTTTTTATTATCACTATTATTTTTATCATTATCATTATTATTATTATTATTATCGTTATTATTATCACTATTATTGTTAT
Organism: Rutidosis leptorrhynchoides; assembly: GCF_046630445.1. Lineage (NCBI taxonomy): Eukaryota > Viridiplantae > Streptophyta > Magnoliopsida > Asterales > Asteraceae > Rutidosis > Rutidosis leptorrhynchoides. The sequence continues at coordinate 302,885,912 of NC_092335.1, read as the reverse complement.
TATTACAAATAAATATTATTTTATAAAAGTACATTATAAATATATTAATATTACATATTATTAGATTTTCATTATTAAAATGACATCAAGTAATCTATATATATAATATATTAATATATATATTCTTATCACATATAAATCTTGAAATAAATTTCTATTTTAATATATTATGATAAATGATAAATATCATATTATTAAACTACTCTAATAAGAATTTACTATATTAATATTAATAAATGTATTAAAGAAATAAATATTAACTACTTAAAGTATATAAGATAAATATAACTTATTTAGTAATACGATATGTAAATTATTAATATATAAACTTACTGGTTGTTATTATATGTTAATATATATACTTGATATAGGTTCGTGAATCCGAGGCCAACCCTGCATTGTTCAGTTGTTCAATATAGTCATATGTATTTTTACTACAAAATACATTAGGTGAGTTCATTTGGATCCCTTTTACTCTTTACATTTTTGGGCTGAGAATACATGCAAATGCTTTATTAACTGTTTTACAATATTTATATGCGTGAGTTTCATTAATCCCTTTTTAAATGCTTTTGCAATATATATTTTTGGGACTGAGAATACATGCGCTGCTTTTATAAATGCTTTACGAAATAGACACAAGTAATCGAAACTACATTCTATGGTTGAATTATCTAATCGAATATGCCCTTTTTATTAAGACTGGTAATCTAAGAATTAGGGAACAGACACCCTAATTGACGCGAACTCTAAAGATAGATCTATCGGGCCCAACAAGCCCCATCCAAAGTACCGGATGCTTTAGTACTTCGAAATTTATATCATGTCCGAAGGAGGATCCCGGAATGATGGGGATATTCTTATATGCATATTGTGAATGTCGGTTACCAGGTGTCCAACCCATATGAATGATATTTTTGCCTCTATGCATGGGACGTATGTTTATGAGAAATGGAAATATGAAATCTTGTGGTCTGTTAAAATTATGAAATGATTATTTATGTTAAACTAATGAACTCACCAACCTTTTGGTTGACACTTTAAAGCATGTTTATTCTCAGGTATGAAAGAAGTCTTCCGCTGTACAATTGCTCATTTTAAAGATATTACTTGGAGTCATTCATGACATATTTCAAAAAACGTTGCATTCGAGTCGTTGAGTTCATCAAGATTATTATTAGGTCAATTATATTTGGATATATTATGAAATGGTATGCATGTCTGTCAACTGTCGATGTAAATGAAAGTTTGTCTTTTAAAAACGAATGCAATGTTGGTAAAATGTATCATATAGAGGTCAAGTACCTCGCGATGTAATCAACTGTTGGGAATTGTTTATAATCGATATGGACTTCGTCCGGATGGATTAGGACGGGTCCTCACAATAAGCAAAGTCTATAATGTTGAGTCTCGAAAACTTTGAACTGTGTTCATGTATACATATTTGACCCTTGACTATTTTTCGACGATTCACGAACAACTGTTTGTAATTAGATATGCTAATATATATATATATATATATATATATATATATATATATATATATATATATATATATATATATATATATATATATATATATATATATATATATATATATATTAAAGCTTTGAATATATTTATATAACATAAAATTTCTAGTAGTGATTACATTAATTATTATGTTATACATTGTAAATCGTTGTTAATATGTTACGGGGTTAAATATTGAATATAGATATAGTAATAAATATATTACTACACAATTTGCAAGGTTTATTAATGGGACCAACAATGAATTGATATGTTTATTGTTGGTCGACTAGTGAGATTCAACGTTATATATAAGATTATAAGCATATATCTAAACATTTACATGCATCCAACATATCACTATCATATTTCTTTCTGATTTCTACTACGAGACAATCAAATGACCACAAATCTTTCACCTTCAATCATTCTACACTGGTCAATTGAAATGTCCCGTTCTTATTGATTAAAAACGTTCCATATTAATTGATTTCGTTGCGAGGTTTTGACCTCTATATGAGACGTTTTTCAAATACTGCATTCATTTTTAAAACAAACCATAACCTTTATTTCATCAATAAAGGTTTAAAAAGCTTTACATAGATTATCAAATAATGATAATCTAAAATATCCTGTTTACACACGACCATTACATAATGGTCTACAATACAAATATGTTACAACAAAATAAATTTCTTGAATGCAGTTTTTACACAATATCATACAAGCATGGACTCCAAATCTCGTCCTTATTTAAGTATGCGACAGCGGAAGCTCTTAATAATCACCTGAGAATAAACATGCTTAAAACGTCAACAAAAATGTTGGTGAGTTATAGGTTTAACCTATATATATCAAATCGTAACAATAGACCACAAGATTTCATATTTCAATACACATCCCATACATAGAGATAAAAATCATTCATATGGTGAACACCTGGTAACCGACAATAACAAGATGCATATATAAGAATATCCCCATCATTCCGGGACACCCTTCGGATATGATATAAATTTCAAAGTACTAAAGCATCCGGTACTTTGGATGGGGTTTGTTAGGCCCAATAGATCTATCTTTAGGATTCGCGTCAATTAGGGTGTCTGTTCCCTAATTCTTATATTACCAGACTTAATAAAAAGGGGCATATTCGATTTCGATAATTCAACCATAGAATGTAGTTTCACGTACTTGTGTCTATTTTGTAAATCATTTATAAAACCTGCATGTATTCTCATCCCAAAAATATTAGATTTTAAAAGTGGGACTATAACTCACTTTCACAGATTTTTACTTCGTCGGGAAGTAAGACTTGGCCACTGGTTGATTCACGAACCTATAACAATATATACATATATATCAAAGTATGTTCAAAATATATTTACAACACTTTTAATATATTTTGATGTTTTAAGTTTATTAAGTCAGCTGTCCTCGTTAGTAACCTACAACTAGTTGTCCACAGTTAGATGTACAGAAGTAAATCTATAAATATTATCTTGAATCAATCCACGACCCAGTGTATACGTATCTCAGTATTGATCACAACTCAAACTATATATATTTTGGAATCAACCTCAACCCTGTATAGCTAACTCCAACATTCACATATAGAGTGTCTATGGTTGTTCCGAAATATATATAGATGTGTCGACATGATAGGTCGAAACATTGTATACGTGTCTATGGTATCTCAAGATTACATAATATACAATACAAGTTGATTAAGTTATGGTTGGAATAGATTTGTTACCAATTTTCACGTAGCTAAAATGAGAAAAATTATCCAATCTTGTTTTACCCATAACTTCTTCATTTTAAATCCGTTTTGAGTGAATCAAATTGCTATGGTTTCATATTGAACTCTATTTTATGAATCTAAACAGAAAAGTATAGGTTTATAGTCGGAAAAATAAGTTACAAGTCATTTTTGTAAAGGTAGTCATTTCAGTCGAAATAACGACGTCTAGATGACCATTTTAGAAAACATACTTCCACTTTGAGTTTAACCATAATTTTTGGATATAGTTTCATGTTCATAATAAAAATCATTTTCTCAGAATAACAACTTTTAAATCAAAGTTTATCATAGTTTTTAAATAACTAACCCAAAACAGCCCGCGGTGTTACTACGACGGCGTAAATCCGGTTTTACGGTGTTTTTCGTGTTTCCAGGTTTTAAATCATTAAGTTAGCATATCATATAGATATAGAACATGTGTTTAGTTGATTTTAAAAGTCAAGTTAGAAGGATTAACTTTTGTTTGCGAACAAGTTTAGAATTAACTAAACTATGTTCTAGTGATTACAAGTTTAAACCCTCGAATAAGATAGCTTTATATGTATGAATCGAATGATGTTATGAACATCATTACTACCTTAATTTCCTTGGATAAACCTACTGGAAAAGAGAAAAATGGATCTAGCTTCAATGGATCCTTGGATGGCTTCGAAGTTCTTGAAGCAGAATCATGACACGAAAACAAGTTCAAGTAAGATCATCACTTGAAATAAGATTGTTATAGTTATAGAAATTGAACCAAAGTTTGAATATGATTATTACCTTGTATTAGAATGATAACCTACTGTAAGAAACAAAGATTTCTTGAGGTTGGATGATCACCTTACAAGATTGGAAGTGAGCTAGCAAACTTGAAAGTATTCTTGATTTTATGAAACTAGAACTTTTGGAATTTATGAAGAACACTTAGAACTTGAAGATAGAACTTGAGAGAGATCAATTAGATGAAGAAAATTGAAGAATGAAAGTGTTTGTAGGTGTTTTTGGTCGTTGGTGTATGGATTAGATATAAAGGATATGTAATTTTGTTTTCATGTAAATAAGTCATGAATGATTACTCATATTTTTGTAATTTTATGAGATATTTCATGCTAGTTGCCAAATGATGGTTCCCACATGTGTTAGGTGACTCACATGGGCTGCTAAGAGCTGATCATTGGAGTGTATATACCAATAGTACATACATCTAAAAGCTGTGTATTGTACGAGTACGAATACGGGTGCATACGAGTAGAATTGTTGATGAAACTGAACGAGGATGTAATTGTAAGCATTTTTGTTAAGTAGAAGTATTTTGATAAGTTTATTGAAGTCTTTCAAAAGTATTTTAATACATCTAAATACACTACATGTATATACATTTTAACTGAGTCGTTAAGTCATCGTTAGTCGTTACATGTAAGTGTTGTTTTGAAACCTTTAGGTTAACGATCTTGTTAAATGTTGTTAACCCAATGTTTATAATATCAAATGAGATTTTAAATTATTATATTATCATGATATTATCATGTATGAATATCTCTTAATATGATATATATATATATACATTAAATGTCTTTACAACGATAATCGTTACATATATGTCTCGTTTAAAAATCATTAAGTTAGTAGTCTTGTTTTTACATATGTAGTTCATTGTTAATATACTTTATGATATGTTTTCTTATCATAGTATCATGTTAACTATATATATATATATATATCCATATATATGTCATCATATAGTTTTTACAAGTTTTAACGTTCGTGAATCACCGATCAACTTGGGTGGTCAATTGTCTATATGAAACATATTTCAATTAATCAAGTCTTAACAAGTTTGATTGCTTAACATGTTGGAAACATTTAATCATGTAAATATAAATCTCAATTAATATATATAAACATGGAAAAGTTCGGGTCACTACATCAATTATCTTTAATTTGTAGAAAACAAATTTTTCACTCGTATGGATCCCTGCATGAATATAATGAACTGGCTAGTTTATTTATTTGTTTTTATCATTTGAAAATCTCATGTTATATGTATGTATATATATATATATATATATATATATATATATATATATATATATATATATATATATATATATATATATATATGCATACTCATGCATAACAACTAGGACCACACCAATTTTCTACTCCTTGTTTTCCTTTGACATCAACACAACCACAATCATCCCATGTTGTTCTTGATTGATCGAAACTCACCCAAAACTATCTACGTACTCATTTTATGACCCATGAATTAGTCACCCCCTCAAGTTTCGGTCAACACCCATCTACCAAATCTAAAACTCATTGACTAACTAATAAATAATAAAACTAACACATATCAAAATGCTAATCAACCATGAAACATTAATTAAACAAAACTTTATCAAAAACTAATTAAAGTGACAACTTGTTCCAATTGTACACGTCGATCAATTTAAACTTATATACTTAACTTTCAACATGTAACAAACAAATATCACAATCAGTTTGACTATATAGACAAATCATGGATACTGTTTTCCTTTTCTTTATTCGTTCACATGATAGTGGATTGTATTATAGATAAATATTATTTTCTTTGAAAAGGATGGCATACACTTGTATATATTATTTGGCAAGCAATTATTTACCATTAACAGAACCGTCTCCAACCAATCACTTTGATCATCTCCTGGTAACCATCGGCAACCATCACCTTGAACACCACCACCACCGCGAACTTCTGCAAACATCACAAACTGCTGCTAGGCTTACTGTTTCCTATCTTACTACTACAATCACCATCGAATCCAAACAAAGCTACCACAACCGCCACCATGATGGAACAACTGTTGCTGTTCTTGTCTTCTGTTCGAGTACCAATCCTCAACTATCTCTCTAAAATCCCTCATCATGAACCATGACTGAAAGATAACTGCAGTAGCTGCTGCACTTTATATATTCTGTTTCAATCAACACCCTGCAAACCACATGAATCACTGTAAATTACTACTACTACTATCGACCAACAAGTACACTTTTGATACAAGCAAGTTATTTATATTTACTGGACCACTCATCAAGAAACCATCATAATATCACAAGACAATTTTTGTTCCTGCCATAAATCAAAGCCCTACAACATATTACTCGATAAAATTCTCAAAACAAATACCACTACCTTCAAACAAATCAAACCATTGTTATTATTGATCAACTCCTCTTCTACTGTTCTAACACCGTTTTTACTTCTGTGTTCATCGTGAAACCCAGGAAATCCGACTGCTACTGCAGCTTAATATTTTCTGTTTCAGTTGTCGCTATAAAACACCACCACCAAACCATTCTGACCTCTGGAGCTAATCGAACTGCTTAATCGAATTGATTACATATTCAGGGTTCTGATCATTCCTTGATGCTTCGTAATACTTCAATTCAAGTTAACAATCAATGAACAATCACAAATCTCAAAATCAAACTAGTGTTCATCGAGGTCAATATTTTAATTCACAAATTTATTATGTTTCTGATAAAATTAATGAGTGTCTAGTATTTAAGAGATAAATTACCGAAACTTTCATGAAGTAAATTATACCTGATACGCTTTGATCCTCGATTTCTGATATTCAATTTCATCTTCATCATCGCCTATGTTCATAACGAAAATTGGAGTTGTCGATTGTTCTTGGCCTTGATTTCATTCATAGGACCTTTAAGTGTGGATCTAGAAATCAAGCTCATTCGATTTTGTGGCTTGATTTTTTATAAAGGATAACTTAGAAAAGGGATTTGGGTGTTCGTATGATAGAGGATGAAGGTTACAGGAATCGGATGATAGTTAGGCAGTTTTATTGAACTCCTAAAGCCCAACACATTTTTATTTTTAGTGGGCTTCTAATTAATTTCGATTGGGCCGAGACCCAGTAGTGGTTGCTGTAGAAAAACGGGATATATCTTTATACTGGGCTAGAAGAATATCGGAAGAAGGGAAGCAGTGTGATGGTTTAAGATGCTAGCGGGTTTGTGAGAGGTCGCGGGTTCGAGTCCCGCCTCGGACAGTTTATTTTCCCTTTAGCATTTTAAGGTAGTTTTTGTTATAAGTACTATTATTATTATTATTGTTATTATTATTATTGCTATTATTGTTATCATTATTATCATTATTATTAGTATTAACATTACTTGTATTTTTAACATTATTATTATTATCATCATAAAATGATACAAATTTTATTTTAGTTATAAATATTAATATTATTTTACCAAATAAATACTAATTATATAAACCTATATAATATAACAAATTATGGATTTTTATCAATACTAATCATATATATATATATATATATATATATATATATATATATATATATATATATATATATATATATATATATATATATATATATATATATATATATAAGTTAATAAAACTATATAAATATCAATTACATTAAATATATATATATATATACAACTTAAAACTATATAACATATAAATTATGATATGATATATGAATTTATTCGATTACCATTTTATGTGTTAATATATATATACATGATATAGGTTCGTGAATCCGAGGTCAACCCTACATTTATTAAATGACGTCATATGTATTTTTACTACAAAATACAGTATGGTGAGTTTCATTTGATCCCTTTTCACTCTTTACATTTTTGGGCTGAGAATACATGCAAATGTTTTATTAACTGTTTTACAATAATTATATGCGTGAGTTTCATTTGCCCTTTTTTACTCTTTACGTTTTTAGGCTGAGAATACATGCAAATGTTTTATTAACTGTTTTACAATAATTATATGCGTGAGTTTAATTTGCTCCATTTTACTCTTTACATTTTTGGGCTGAGAATACATGCAAATGCTTTATTAACTATTTTACAATATTTATATGCGTGAGTTTCATTTGCCTTTTTACCCTTTATATTTTTTTGGGCTGAGAATACATGCGCAATTTTTATAAATGTTTTACGAAATAGACACAAGTAATCGAAACTACATTATATGGTTGAATTATAGAAATTGAATATGCCCCTTTTTATTAAGTCTGGTAATCTAAGAATTAGGGAACAGACACCCTAATTGACGTGAATCCTGAAGATAAATCTATCGGGCCAAACAAGCCCCATCCAAAGTATCGGACGCTTTAGTACTTCGAAATTTATATCATGTCCGAAGGAGGATCCCGGAATGATGGGGATATTCTTATATGCATATTGTGAATGTCGGTTACCAGGTGTTCAATCCATATGAATGATATTTTTGTCTCTATGCATGGGACGTTTATTTTTATGAGAATTGGAAATATGAAATCTTGTGGTCTATTAAAATTATGAAAAGATTGTTTATGTTAAACTAATGAACTCACCAACCTTTTGGTTGACATTTTAAAGCATGTTTATTCTCAGGTATGAAAGAAATCTTCCGCTGTGCATTTGCTCATCTTAGAGATATTACTTGGAGTCATTCATGACATATTTCAAAAGATGTTGCATTCGAGTCGTTGAGTTCATCAAGATTATTATTAAGTCAATTATAGTTAGATATGTTATGAAATGGTATGCATGTCGTCAACTTTTGATGTAATGAAAGATTGTCTTTTCCAAAACGAATGCAATGTTTGTAAAATGTATCATATAGAGGTCAAGTACCTCGCGATGTAATCAACTATTGTGAATCGTTTATAATCGATATGGACTTCGTCCGGATGGATTAGGACGGGTCTTCACAAAAATTACATTCTATGGTTGGATTATCGAAATCGAATATCGCCCTTCAAGTCTGGTAACCTAAGAATTTAGGAAATGGCTCCTAATTGACGTGAATCCAAAAGATAGATCTATTGGGCCTAACAACCCCCATTCATGTTTATGCATGGCTTTAGTACTTCGAGATTATTATTATACAGACGTCGATGTCTGTGGGGATATTCTATGCATTATGGTTAATGTCGGTTACCAGGTGTTCAATCCATACGAACGATTTTTATGCAGATGGCTATATGCATGCATGCATGCTATTTATGAGAAATTGAAATATGAAATCTTGTAGTCTATTAAAATTATGGAAATGATTGATTACGATAAACTAATGAATTCACCAACCTTTTGGTTGACACTTGAAAGCATGTTTATTCTCAGGATTGAAAGAAATCTTCTGCTGTGCATTTGCTCATTTTAAAGATATTACTTGTGTAAAGACTTGTCCTAATCTATAAGAACGAATACAATAACATATGATTACATTGCGAGGTATTTGACCTCTATATGATACATTTTACAAACATTGCATTCATTTTTAAAAACAAAAACAAACTTTCATTACATCGAAAGTTGACAGACATGCATACCATTTGTTAGGACCCCGAAGTTATATAGTGTTAATGTGAATTAAGCTTAAATGAAGGTTCCTTAGAAGAGGGCTATATAAGAAACCTAAGTAGTCCTAATTAGATAGCCATTGTATTGTAACTGAGTTCTAGAAGCTGTGGAATGTAATTTTACCGATTCTCTCTCATACCGAGTCTTCTTCCTACATACCAAATCTCACTCTATCTTATCATTTCTCTCAATCTCAACATGATCTAACCTATCATTTGGTATCAGAGCTTCCAGGAAGTGATTCTACATCACTATATCGATCCAGAGATTGTAGATTACAGAATCTGAATACTCTCGGTAAAATGAATCAGATTCGGTATTATCGAATTTGATAACCTGACGTTCAGATTCTTGTGATAAGTTTAGTAAAGGTGTATTAGGTCTATTAGAAAGAGTTTTAATCATCGTTACAGCTTATTAACTTCAATTATGGAGAATCAAGTTGATTTTTAGAGTTTGTGGCTAAAACTCTCGGTATTGCTTAATTCAAGCTTGATTCTGGATTTTTGTGAAGATTTAAAGATTCAGTTGTGTTCGTGAGGTGTTAAATCACATTTCTGTCGGTTCAATTTCTTCAATTCTTCAAGTTTTGAAGATTTGATCAACATTCGGTATCATAACCGTCATACCGAGTCTGCTTCATTACTGAAAATTCATCTTAAGTGTTGCAGATTGTGGTGTGTTTGTGATTCTATCACATTCAGTTTGATTATACGCAGCTAAATGGTGTGGTTTGAGAAAGGATTATGTTATATTTCTAAGTTTTAGACTTAGACTCGGTATTGTCAACTGCTACAGTTGACATTCGGTATCCTGAATCTTCGGTATCATTGATATTCTGTTTGTTACTAACTTGTTTTCTTGTGCAGCAAGGTTACCGAATCTAATTCAAGGGAATTGGATTGAGTTTACACATAATATTTTACAGAATTTGACTACCGAGTCATTTACCGAATCAGAATCTCGGTTTCACTTAATTCTTTCGTTTTAAGTATTCTGAGGCTTCAAGTTGTGTGGTTACCGAATCCATACCGAATTTGGGTGTGTTACTTGTGATTCTTATCAGTTTCTGATACAGAATCTGGTTTACCAAATTGTTACCGAATCTGCTACAGTACCGAACCACTTACCGAATCTACTACTGTACCGAATCTTTACCGAATCTGACATTCTTGTTAGATTTTATGTAATGCCCCGTACTAAATCATCATGTACGGACCATCAACAACAGGATCATTACAAGGTTAAGTACTATATGCGATTTCAAAAAGAGTTTGCATTCATAATAAAAGTGACGTCATAACCAACGTCGAATGTTTTACATCTAAAGTATGCTTCACTAAGTAGAAGCAATTTAATAATTGTATGTGACCCCAATGGTCGTTACAAATCATTGTTTCAAAAGTACCAAAGTTTGAATGCAAAAGTAAGCGTTCATGCAGTGACATCTCTAAAGCAGCGGGTGTCTACAGCAAGACTAGTATAACAGCGGAAGCAACCTTAAGCACCTGAGAACAACATGCTTAAAAACGTCAACACAAAGGTTGGTGAGCTATAGTTTAAGTATAACAGTAATGTAAGGTAGGCCACGAGATTTCAGTGCTACAAAGAGCGTTTCGAAATAGTAATCCAAATCAGTATGTTTAAGTATATGCTCAACCGTGGGCACTCGGTAACTAACTTAACGTTTAATAGTATATCAACCCCTGAAAGTACACTTGGCAAGTGCGTATGTTTACGAAGTATTAAACACTCGTTAAATGCTAGCGCAACTAGCCCGAGTGGGGATGTCAAACCCTATGGATCCATATCTAAGATTCGCGTTCACCGGTTCAAAAACCAATGACTAAACGTTACCGAGCTAAAGGGAATGTTTCTGCCGTTGTATAACCCACACATATATAAGTTTAAGTACTCGTGCCTAGTATGTAAAACATAAAATCCGCATGTATTCTCAGTTCCCAAAATAAGTTAAAGTAAAAAGGGAATGCTATAACTCAAATTGATAAAGTAGCGGTAAAGTATGACTCGGAAGGTAAGCAAGTAATGAAGGTTGTCCAAACGGGTCCTCAACCTAAGTCAAATAGTACTAAGTCAATAAATTGTCTGAATAGGTTTAAAAATATGTAAATAAGGTCTTAAAGGTCATCATCATTCATCATTTAACAAAAGGTGTAAAGTAAGTTTCGTTCATGAAAAGAGTTTAAAACAAAGGCTGAGTTCGGTCAGTCACCACGGCCTCCATACCTATTGAAATAAGGTGAGACTAGTGGCCATGGCTCCGTACATGAGTCCTTTAGTTGTGGTAAAAATTACAGAAGCAAACTCGTCTTCGTTTGACCGTGGTGACGGTCTAAGTGCGAGTAGGTCAGAATTTTCAGCACAACGTTAAAAGGACATAGTGACGATCGGAGGGCCATAAATCCTAAACCGTAACTCGGATTAAGACGAGTCCTATATGAAAAGTTATCTACTCGAACAGAGATATCTTAAAATCATAATTACAGTAGCCCAGGTCGTACGGGTCAGACACAGAAACAGTATAACAGTAGGGTCAGTAGGTTCCGGTGGTTCTTGGTGCTCGATGCTTATCATGGTTCTCATCCTTGATGAATATAGCTTCAAGTGTACAACTCGTTGATGTGTTTGCATCATTTTCACTAAGGTATGACCATCATAACTCAAGTGTAAGTCTAAGACATGAAGCACAACTCACTTAAGTGTTGCAAGTGTTTTGATGAACCAAAGTTACATCAAGGTCTTAGATTCAACACATACATGAAATGTAAAAGTAATATTAACCAAGTTTTGACTATTAGGACACAAGTGTAGGTCTAAGACATGTAGCACAACTCACTTAAGAGTTGTATGAAGTTTGATGAACCAAAGTTACATCAAAGTCTTAGATCTAACACATACATGAACTTTTAAAACCAATAATAAGTTACAAACTTGAAGGTGAACTTATGAAATCAAGATCTTAAGTTGTAGAACATAGTTCTTAGTTTGATCTTGAAGATCCAAGACTCAAAAGTCTAGATCTAACGTAAGTGTACAAAGTTATAATTAAAGAAAGCTTACTTACATGTTCTTGAACTTTCAAAGTTAACTTTTAGTTCAAGATTAATGAGATCAAAGTTAACTAGTAACATTTGACCAATTTTAACCAACAAACATGAATTTAAAGTGCAAGTAAATTAAATAACAAACTAATTTAAATAAGTTCATGGGTTGCATACTTTAAAGATTCAAGCCTAAGTCTTGATCTTTAGAAAGTAAACTTTAAAGTTTACTTCATGAACTTCAAGTATGATTTACAACCATGAACTTACAATCTTTGAAACAAGTAAAGGTAGAATCATAAACTAGTAAGTTTATGTTCTTGAGTGTTCTTGTAAATACAAGATATAATGAAGAATCAAACTAAAGAGTTGATTCTTGAAACTAGTAAGTAACAAACAACAACTAGTAACTACAAGTAAGCAAATAATAATCAAAGACAAGTAACATTAAACAAAAGAATGATGATGATGTTCATGTAGAAATCGGTTTTTACAAAGGAAAAAGAAGAGAAGTATTTGTTCATGTTACTTACAAAATGAGATAAAAAGGTAGAAAATGTTTGAGAGAAAGTATGTGTGTGTGTAAATGAAATGGGACTAGTGAAGAATGCAAGTATTAAGTGATCAAAAAAAAAGATTTTGAACTCCCTCTCACCCTTGGAAGGCCACGGTCTGCAGAAAAAAAAGGGAAGGGGAGTTGTTTCTTGGTCACTAGCATGTAAAGCTTAAAAGTTTTGGTTAATATGGGTGCTTACATGGGGAAGGTGTGCAAGTAATATGTAACAAGATTCTCTTTGAAATTAAACCACCTAGTTGCAACCTAAATGATACTTACATGTGATGATGGGCTAAATAAGTCCATATGAGAAGTAGGGTGGGATAATTAAGTCCATCAAAGTGAGCCCAAGTCCAAATAAGTGATAATTCAAGTAAAAGTCCACTAACACTAGTAAAGGCCCAAGTAATCAACTAATAACCTTAGTTAATCAAAATGATTAATAAAACTTAATCATGAATGTAATTAATATCTAAAAATATTATTCGTGAAAATTTCATGTGTCACAAAGACGTTTCGGGCATTTAAAGTCAAGTACGGGCAATCATGGCAACATGTAAATGTAATAACATACATTCGTTTAATCATAAGTATTAATAATAATAATTATTAATAAATAACGTTGGAAAATTCAGGGTTGTTACATTTTATACTGAACCCTGATCATAGATTGTGTTTAATACCGAATATATACCGAATCTACCTCAATTTAAGATGTCTACTCAGGACACTCTTATCATTGGATCAGATTCCCGACCTCCAGTGTTGTTTGATGGCAAGTACAGTCAGTGGCTTCATCGTATCACTCAGTACATAGACTATAAGGGTGAGAAAGCTAAACATATATGGGCTTCTCTGAGAGATGGTCCAGTTGTTGATTTTCATTCGGATACTGGTATGCAAATTCCAGTCTATGAACTTTCTGGTGATAAACGTGAAAGAGCTCAGGGTGACATAGAGGCTAAGAATATTGTCATGCAAGCTATCCCATATGAGCTATTTGAAAATGTTGATAGCAACACTACTGCAAAAGATATATGGGATGAGATCAAACGACAACAAGAAGGTTATGACATGTCAGACGTTACTAAATTGAATAAGGCTCTGGGATTGTATAAAGATTTCAAGCAGGAACCAGAAGAACTACTTAAGGACACCTACCGTCGTTTCAATTGTATTCTCAATGAGTTGAAAAGGTGTAAGATTGTAAAAGTACATGCTGAAGTCAACATGAAATTCCTCAAAAAGCTCAATGCTGATTGGCTTCCTTATGGAACCATTGTTCGATCTACCAAAGAGATTGACAAGTTGACTATTCATGAGCTTGTAAAAGAGCGTTGAGTCTTTTTAATGAACTCAATGATAATGGCGGGGGTTTCTGACTTAGTTGGCAAAAGAAAAATCCATGTAAACCGGGTATACTCATCGACAATAACAAGCACATATTTCTTGCCACCGAGGCTAGAAATACGCATGGGTCCACATAAGTCCATATGCAATAATTGCAAAGACGATGAAGTACTGGGGTTTTTCTTAAGCAGATGATTAGTCTGTTTCAGCTTACCCATCGCACATGATGGACACACATGATGCTTATCATAGTGAAAGGTTGGAATACCATCAACTAAGTCTTTAGAGACTAGTCGATTGATACCCTTGTAATTCAGGTGTGACATCCGATGATGCCATAACCATGAATTTTCTTTGGTAGAACAAGTAGCCAAACACATGGTTGCATCAGAAGGTACATCATTGAGGTTAATAGTGTATAGTGAAGCACAACGTTTACCAACAAGAAGATCATTTCCTTCGGTGGATTGCACCGAGCATTGTCGACGTTCAAACAGAACTTTAAGATCTCCATCGCAGAATTGACTGACACTAAATAAACTGCACCCCAAACCTTCAACATATGAAACCCGTTTGATTGTTATGCCATTTTGCACATAATCTCCGTAACCCGTTATCGCTGCAATTTCATCATTTCCAAAAGTAACCATTCCTAGGAATTTGTCAATGAAGTTGACAAGCAAGGATTTATCGCCCGTCATGTGTTGAGAACAACCGGAATCGATATACCAAACACAGACTTAGAAACACTGTAAATGTGAATTTCCTAGAGTTTAGGTACCCAAAGTTTCTTGGGTCTTCTACGGTTAGTACCAACAATAAACTTTGGATCAACGACAAGATAATCACGTAAAGCATCATGCAGTTTAGACAATAAAGCATCATTTAAAACCACATTACATGAAGCATCATACGCAATATCAAGTTTTACATCGTTATCAGAAGTCTTAACACACAACTTATTTCAAGTAGATGTTTTGTTCACAGACGAAAATTGAAAAACATGAGATGATTTCCTAGGCCGACTAGCAGATTGCGTTGGTTTGGTTGCTACTTTCTTAGTCGTGGACTTAGGAACCCATACAGATTTGTAATTCAAGTTTGGATAATGACCTGTGACACGAAAAACACCTTTGTTAGTTAGACGTCCAAACTTTTCAGTTGACACATGAGATGATTGATTTTGCAAAATCTCCAATTTGATTTTACATTCTTTTGCATCATACTCACTTAAATCAGGTTTAGGACTTGTGTGTTGTGTGGACTTAACTGATGTCGTTAAAAGACTCGCTTTTGAAGTTTTTGTCATTGGAATCATAGGAATCTTTTCAGTTGACACAGAACCATCGGGAGAATGAACCTTTTTGACAACAAATTGAGTTGTAGAAACAACTTTTGAACCACGATTGCCAAATTGAGAACGTAGAGGATTTTTAAGAATAGTAATGGGTTTTACATCCTTAGATGTTGTTGTTCCCTTCCCCTTCTTAGTAATCCCACCAATACATTCAAGCACATTAGTTTCAACATTAGACGATTTCTTAAGTGTGTTAGCCTGTTCCAGTTAAATTTATTTTTGGGGTTACAAGTAAAACAATTACCAAACGGGATTTTTCTCAGTCAAACAAAGTATATCAATGATATGCTAAAACGTTTTAAAATGACTGCTTTAAAACCAATGACAACCCCAATGAGGACTTTACTAGATGCTGATACTAATGGGGAACCCTTTGATATTACACTTTATCGAAGCATGGTTGGTTCTTTAATGTATCTGACTGTAAGTCGACCTGACATTACACTTGCTATAACTGTCTGTGCCCGCTTTCAGTCAAACCCTAAGAAATCTCATTCCAAAGTGGTTGTTAGGATTTTTCAGTACCTTAAAGGTACACCTAACCTTGGGATCTGGTATCCTCATGGATCCGATTTCAATCTCACTGCTTACACTGATGCAGATCATGGTGGTTGCCATGTTGATAGAAAAAGCAGATGTTGGGGAATAGGCTAGTTGGTTGGTCATCCAAAAAGCAGAACTGTGTGTCTTTATCAACAGCTGAGTCTGAGTACATTGCTGCAGCTCATTGTTGTTCACAAGTTTTGTGGATGCAAATTCAACTTTCAGACTATGGCTTTAACTTTTCTAAGACCCCGATTTACTGTGATTCACAAAGTGCTATTGCAATTACAAGCAACCCAGTCCAGCATTCTAAGAACAAACACATAGATATTCGCTATCATTTCATTAAGGACCATGTAGAGAAAGGGGATGTAGAGTTATACTTTGTGCCTACCAAAGTGCAATTAGCTGACATGTTCACTAAGCCCTTAGATGAACTTAGGCTAAAGTTCTTGATCAAAGAGATTGACATGGTAGAGTATAGTGCTTGATATTCCTTAGATCTGTTGGGACTTATTCTTGGGATCTTGTGTTTAGGGGGAGTAGATACTTTCTAGGGGAGCAACTACTTTCATATGCTTTGGATATCATCTTTTAAGGGGGAGCCTTTAGACTTATGATATAATTATTCAATGGTTACGTAAGGGGGAGGTAACTCATTGATATCATATTTCAAGGGAGAGTTAATTTATTTTCTTGGAAATTTTATCAAAATGCTGATTTACATTCTTGTATATCATATTTTGAGGGGGAGAAAAAGGGAGAAAATGAGAAAATTACTAAAAAATATTGTTTTTCAAAAGTGAATTCATAAATTCTTTGTTTTATATCTGAAATAATTCACTAAGGCTTGTATACATCTCAGTATGCAACCCGTTTTAACAATTAGTATCACTGAAGATTTGTACTTTGTTCACAAATTCAAAGTTCTTTTAAGTACAAATCTTATTTTGAAAAATTCATAAAAATTGGAAAAGATAAAATTCAAAAATATTTGTTTTTTACTGAATAAATGCTATTTTAAGCATT
The DNA here is from genome assembly GCF_046630445.1 of Rutidosis leptorrhynchoides. NCBI lineage: Eukaryota > Viridiplantae > Streptophyta > Magnoliopsida > Asterales > Asteraceae > Rutidosis > Rutidosis leptorrhynchoides. The sequence continues at coordinate 302,868,324 of NC_092335.1, read as the reverse complement.
ATACCGACTCTGACATCCAACAGTATAGATTTAGTAAGTTCAAAGTTTTCAAAAATTGTCTCAGAATTGTTTACCATGAAAAGATTGAAATGAATTTTAATAGGAAAAATCAATTTGTCAAGATTTTGAAGTTAAATTGATAAAGTTTTGAAAAGTGGACTGTATTCGGTAAAATAGGCCCATTTGGTAAAGCCCATTCGGTATTTTATCTTCGGTATCTATAAAAGGAGGGTCAAAGTCAAAATAACTCTCTTACTGTGCTTAATTACCTACCGAGTCTAATTGAACATACCGAATCTGCCTAATCTACCGAATCTGTTCTTCCGTTTCTTCAAATCTTTGGTATAATTTCATTTTAATCATTGCTTTAGATACATACGTGTAGATCTGAGATAATTAAATGTTTTTTCAACCAGAAAAGATCAAAATAACTGGATTGTGACTCTCAATTTTGAAATTTTGTTGATTATACCGAGTCTGAGTCGTATTCTACTAATCTTTGATTAAACTCAATTGATTTGGTTAATTAACATGAATTCTTGTCTACTCTGAGTTATATTAATTGATCTATCATTTGACCAAGTTTGATTACATGTTTAATTGATTGTTTGATGGATTCTGTATCTACCGAATATGTTCTGTCTACTGTACCGAGTCTGTTCATACGATAAACATGTTGATCTGCTTCTAATTGAGTGGTTAATTGATTATGGTTGTGATTTTACATGATAGAATATGCATGTTTGAGTGACTTTATGTTAATTTTGGAGATACCGAATCTGTTCTTCTCTTGATACCGAGTCTGACTTTTGGTACCTTGAAACTTTCTGATTTTTATCTTCAAACACTTAACATGTTTATTCTATATCTTTCTGATCTGAAAACTCCAGCTTATTTGGTTACAGAATCTCAAGTTTTCATGACTACCGAATCTGCTTGAATTGTGTTTAAAAATTGACTAAGTGTTGTTCTGATTCTTTGTGTTATATAATTGATTTTGCATGATGAATTTATATTGTGATGAATATCATATAAATGTCATGATTGTCAATTACTTGTTCATATTTGAGAATAAAGGATTTTTATATCTTTGAAAAATCATAAAAATCATAAAATATAAAAGATAAAACATATACAAAGGATTTCAAAGGCAAATAAGAATAGAGATATATGCATTATGTTAAATATCTTGTGGTCTTCTATTTCTTATTTATACAGCTAAATGATGAACAATCACTTCATCAACTCTGAAACCAACATTCCCTGCAACTACTAGACTGCAATTCTAGAGAGACACACTCTGTGGCCTGCTCTAAACTCTACAGTCAGTGTACCTAAAACAGATCTGGAGCTACTTAACAGAACAATTAGGTTTGTGGAAGCTACACAACCTACTGCTGAAAATCCAGAGGGAACACATGTAGTGACCCGAACTTTTCCATGTTTATATATATTAATTGAGATTGATATTTACATGATTAAATGTTTCCAACATGTTAAGCAATCAAACTTGTTAAGACTTGATTAATTGAAATATGTTTCATATAGACAATTGACCACCCAAGTTGACCGGTGATTCACGAACGTTAAAACTTGTAAAAACTATATGATGACATATATATGGATATATATATAGTTAACATGATACTATGATAAGTAAACATATCATTAAGTATATTAACAATGAACTACATATGTAAAAACAAGACTAATAACTTAATGATTTTTAAACGAGACATATATGTAACGATTATCGTTGTAAAGACATTTAATGTATATATATCATATTAAGAGATATTCATACATGATAATATCATGATAATATAATAATTTAAAATCTCATTTGATATTATAAACATTGGGTTAACAACATTTAACAAGATCGTTAACCTAAAGGTTTCAAAACAACACTTACATGTAACGACTAACGATGACTTAACGACTCAGTTAAAATGTATATACATGTAGTGTTTTAATATGTATTTATACACTTTTGAAAGACTTCAATACACTTATCAAAATACTTCTACTTAACAAAAATGCTTACAATTACATCCTCGTTCAGTTTCATCAACAATTCTACTCGTATGCACCCGTATTCGTACTCGTACAATACACAGCTTTTAGATGTATGTACTATTGGTATATATACTCCAATGATCAGCTCTTAGTAGCCCATGTGAGTCACCTAACACATGTGGGAACCATCATTTGGCAACTAGCATGAAATATCTCATAAAATTACAAAAATATGAGTAATCATTCATGACTTATTTACATGAAAACAAAATTACATATCCTTTATATCTAATCCATACACCAACGACCAAAAACACCTACAAACACTTTCATTCTTCAATTTTCTTCATCTAATTGATCTCTCTCAAGTTCTATCTTCAAGTTCTAAGTGTTCTTCATAAATTCTACAAGTTCTAGTTACATAAAATCAAGAATACTTTCAAGTTTGCTAGCTCACTTCCAATCTTGTAAGGTGATCATCCAATCTCAAGAAATCTTTGTTTCTTACAGTAGGTTATCATTCTAATACAAGGTAATAATCATATTCAAACTTTGGTTCAATTTCTATAACTATAACAATCTTATTTCAAGTGATGATCTTACTTGAACTTGTTTTCGTGTCATGATTCTGCTTCAAGAACTTCGAGCCATCCAAGGATCCATTGAAGCTAGATCCATTTTTCTCTTTTCCAGTAGGTTTATCCAAGGAACTTAAGGTAGTAATGATGTTCATAACATCATTCGATTCATACATATAAAGCTATCTTATTCGAAGGTTTAAACTTGTAATCACTAGTACATAGTTTAGTTAATTCTAAACTTGTTCGCAAACAAAAGTTAATCCTTCTAACTTGACTTTTAAAATCAACTAAACACATGTTCTATATCTATATGATATGCTAACTTAATGATTTAAAACCTGGAAACACGAAAAACACTGTAAAACCGGATTTACGCCGTCGTAGTAACACCGCGGGCTGTTTTGGGTTAGTTAATTAAAAACTATGATAAACTTTGATTTAAAAGTTGTTATTCTGGGAAAATGATTTTTATTATGAACATGAAACTATATCCAAAAATTATGGTTAAACTCAAAGTGGAAGTATGTTTTCTAAAATGGTCATCTAGACGTCGTTCTTTCGACTGAAATGACTACCTTTACAAAAATGACTTGTAACTTATTTTTCTGACTATAAACCTATACTTTTTCTATTTATATTCATAAAATAGAGTTCAATATGAAACCATAGCAATTTGATTCACTCAAAACGGATTTAAAATGAAGAAGTTATGGGTAAAACAAGATTGGATAATTTTTCTCATTTTAGCTACGTGAAAATTGGTAACAAATCTATTCCAACCATAACTTAATCAACTTGTATTGTATATTATGTAATCTTGAGATACCATAGACACGTATACAATGTTTTGACCTATCATGTCGACACATCTATATATATTTTGGAACAACCATAGACACTCTATATGTGAATGTTGGAGTTAGCTATACAGGGTTGAGGTTGATTCCAAAATATATATAGTTTGAGTTGTGATCAATACTGAGATACGTATACACTGGGTCGTGGATTGATTCAAGATAATATTTATCGATTTATTTCTGTACATCTTGAAATGTCCCGTTCTTATTGATTAAAAACGTTCCATATTAATTGATTTCGTTGCGAGGTTTTGACCTCTATATGAGACGTTTTTCAAAGACTGCATTCATTTTAAAACAAACCATAACCTTTATTTTATCAATAAAGGTTTAAAAAGCTTTACGTAGATTATCAAATAATGATAATCTAAAATATCCTGTTTATACACGACCATTACATAATGGTTTACAATACAAATATGTTACAACAAAATAAGTTTCTTGAATGCAGTTTTTACACAATATCATACAAGCATGGACTCCAAATCTCGTCCTTATTTAAGTATGCGACAGCGGAATCTCTTAATAATCACCTGAGAATAAACATGCTTAAAACGTCAACAAAAATGTTGGTGAGTTATAGGTTTAACCTATATATATCAAATCATAATAATAGATCACAAGATTTCATATTTCAATACACATTCCATACATAGAGATAAAAATCATTCATATGGTGAACACCTGGTAACCGACATTAACAAGATGCATATATAAGAATATCCCCATCATTCCGGGACACCCTTCGGATATGATATAAATTTCGAAGTACTAAAGCATCCGGTACTTTGGATGGGGTTTGTTAGGCCCAATAGATCTATCTTTAGGATTCGCGTCAATTAGGGTGTCTGTTCCCTAATTCTTAGATTACCAGACTTAATAAAAAGGGGCATATTCGATTTTGATAATTCAACCATAGAATGTAGTTTCACGTACTTGTGTCTATTTTGTAAATCATTTATAAAACCTGCATGTATTCTCATCCCAAAAATATTAGATTTTAAAAGTGGGACTATAACTCACTTTCACAGATTTTTACTTCGTCGGGAAGTAAGACTTGGCCACTGGTTGATTCACGAACCTATAACAATATATACATTTATATCAAAGTATGTTCAAAATATATTTACAACACTTTTAATATATTTTGATGTTTTAAGTTTATTAAGTCAGCTGTCCTCGTTAGTAACCTACAACTAGTTGTCCACAGTTAGATGTACAGAAATAAATCGATAAATATTATCTTGAATCAATCCACGACCCAGTGTATACGTATCTCAGTATTGATCACAACTCAAACTATATATATTTTGGAATCAACCTCAACCCTGTATAGCTAACTCCAACATTCACATATAGAGTGTCTATGGTTGTTCCGAAATATATATAGATGTGTCGACATGATAGGTCGAAACATTGTATACGTGTCTATGGTATCTCAAGATTACATAATATACAATACAAGTTGATTAAGTTATGGTTGGAATAGATTTGTTACCAATTTTCACGTAGCTAAAATGAGAAAAATTAGCCAATCTTGTTTTACCCATAACTTCTTCATTTTAAATCCGTTTTGAGTGAATCAAATTGCTATGGTTTCATATTGAACTCTATTTTATGAATCTAAACATAAAAAGTATAGGTTTATAGTCTGAAAAATAAGTTACAAGTCATTTTTGTAAAGGTAGTCATTTCAGTCGAAAGAACGACGTCTAGATGACCATTTTAGAAAACATACTTCCACTTTGAGTTTAACCATAATTTTTGGATATAGTTTCATGTTCATAATAAAAATCATTTTCTCAGAATAACAACTTTTAAATCAAAGTTTATCATAGTTTTTAATTAACTAACCCAAAACAGCCCGCGGTGTTACTACGACGGCGTAAATCCGGTTTTACAGTGTTTTTCGTGTTTTCAGGTTTTAAATCATTAAGTTAGCATATCAAATAGATATAGAACATGTGTTTAGTTGATTTTAAAAGTCAAGTTAGAAGGATTAACTTTTGTTTGCGAACAAGTTTAGAATTAACTAAACTATGTTCTAGTGATTACAAGTTTAAACCTTCGAATAAGATAGCTTTATATGTATGAATCGAATGATGTTATGAACATCATTACTACCTCAAGTTCGTTGGATAAACCTACTGGAAAAGAGAAAAATGGATCTAGCTTCAACAGATTCTTGGATGGCTCGAAGTTCTTGAAGCAGAATCATGACACGAAAACAAGTTCAAGTAAGATCATCACTTGAAATAAGATTGTTATAGTTATAGAAATTGAACCAAAGTTTGAACATGATTATTACCTTGTATTAGAATGATAACCTACTGTAAGAAACAAAGATTTCTTGAGGTTGGATGATCACCTTACAAGATTGGAAGTGAGCTAGCAAACTTGAAAGTATTCTTGATTTTATGTAACTAGAACTTGTAGAATATATGAAGAACACTTACAACTTGAAGATAGAACTTGAGAGAGATCAATTAGATGAAGAAAATTGAAGAATGAAAGTGTTTTTAGGTGTTTTTGGTCATTGGTGTATGGATTAGATATAAAGTATATGTAATTTTGTTTTCATGTAAATAAGTCATGAATGATTACTCATATTTTTGTAATTTTATGAGATATTTCATGCTAGTTGCCAAATGATGGTTCCCACATGTGTTAGGTGACTCACATGGGCTTCTAAGAGCTGATCATTGGAGTGTATATACCAATAGTACATACATCTAAAAGCTGTGTATTGTACGAGTACGAATACGGGTGCATACGAGTAGAATTGTTGATGAAACTGAACGAGGATGTAATTGTAAGCATTTTTGTTAAGTAGAAGTATTTTGATAAGTGTATTGAAGTCTTTCAAAAGTGTATAAATACATATTAAAACACTACATGTATATACATTTTAACTGAGTCGTTAATTAATCGTTAGTCGTTACATGTAAGTGTTGTTTTGAAACCTTTAGGTTAACGATCTTGTTAAATGTTGTTAACCCAATGTTTATAATATCAAATGAGATTTTAAATTATTATATTATCATGATATTATCATGTATGAATAACTCTTAATATGATATATATACATTAAATGTCTTTACAACGATAATCGTTACATATATGTCTCGTTTAAAAATCATTAAGTTAGTAGTCTTGTTTTTACATATGTAGTTCATTGTTAATATACTTAATGATATGTTTACTTATCATAGTATCATGTTAAGTATATATATATATCCATATATATGTCATCATATAGTTTTTACAAGTTTTAACGTTCGTGAATCACCGGTCAACTTGGGTGGTCAATTGTCTATATGAAACATATTTCAATTAATCAAGTCTTAACAAGTTTGATTGCTTAACATGTTGGAAACATTTAATCATGTAAATATCAATCTCAATTAATATATATAAACATGTAAAAGTTCGGGTCACTACAGTACCTACCCGTTAAATAAATTTCGTCCCGAAATTTTAAGCTGTTGAAGGTGTTGACGAATCTTCTGGAAATAGATGCGGGTATTTCTTCTTCATCTGATCTTCACGCTCCCAGGTAAACTTGGGTCCTCTACGAGTATTCCATCGAACCTTAACAATTGGTATCTTATTTTGCTTAAGTCTTTTAACCTCACGATCCATTATTTCGACGGGTTCTTCGATGAATTGAAGTTTTTCGTTGATTTGGATTTCATCTAACGGAATAGTGAGATCTTCTTTAGCAAAACATTTCTTCAAATTCGAGACGTGGAAAGTGTTATGTACAGCCGCGAGTTGTTGAGGTAACTCAAGTCGGTAAGCTACTGGTCCGACACGATCAATAATCTTGAATGGTCCAATATACCTTGGATTTAATTTCCCTCGTTTACCAAATCGAACAACGCCTTTCCAAGGTGCAACTTTAAGCATGACCATCTCTCCAATTTCAAATTCTATATCTTTTCTTTTAATGTCAGCGTAGCTCTTTTGTCGACTTTGGGCGGTTTTCAACCGTTGTTGAATTTGGATGATCTTCTCGGTAGTTTCTTGTATAATCTCCGGACCCGTAATCTATCTATCCCCCACTTCACTCCAACAAATCGGAGACCTGCACTTTCTACCATAAAGTGCTTCAAACGGCGCCATCTCAATGCTTGAATGGTAGCTGTTGTTGTAGGAAAATTCTGCTAACGGTAGATGTCGATCCCAACTGTTTCCGAAATCAATAACACATGCTCGTAGCATGTCTTCAAGCGTTTGTATCGTACTTTCGCTCTGCCCATCAGTTTGTGGATGATAGGCAGTACTCATGTCTAGACGAGTTCCTAATGCTTGCTGTAATGTCTGCCAGAATCTTGAAATAAATCTGCCATCCCTATCAGAGATAATAGAGATTGGTATTCCATGTCTGGAGACGACTTCCTTCAAATACAGTCGTGCTAACTTCTCCATCTTGTCATCTTCTCTTATTGGCAGGAAGTGTGCTGATTTGGTGAGACGATCAACTATTACCTAAATAGTATCAAAACCACTTGCAGTCCTTGGCAATTTAGTGATGAAATCCATGGTAATGTTTTCCCATTTCCATTCCGGGATTTCGGGTTGTTGAAGTAGACCTGATGGTTTCTGATGCTCAGCTTTGACCTTAGAACACGTCAAACATTCTCCTACGTATTTAGCAACATCGGCTTTCATACCCGGCCACCAAAAATGTTTCTTGAGATCCTTGTACATCTTCCCCGTTCCAGGATGTATTGAGTATCTGGTTTTATGAGCTTCTCTAAGTACCATTTCTCTCATATCTCCAAATTTTGGTACCCAAATCCATTCAGCCCTATACCGGGTTCCGTCTTCCCGAATATTAAGATGCTTCTCCGATCCTTTGGGTATTTCATCCTTTAAATTTCCCTCTTTTAAAACTCCTTGTTGCGCCTCCTTTATTTGAGTAGTAAGGTTATTATGAATCATTATATTCATAGATTTTACTCGAATGGGTTCTCTGTCCTTCCTGCTCAAGGCATCGGCTACCACATTTGCCTTCCCCGGGTGGTAACGAATCTCAAAGTCGTAATCATTCAATAATTCAATCCACCTACGCTGCCTCATATTCAGTTGTTTCTGATTAAATATGTGTTGAAGACTTTTGTGGTCGATATATATAATACTTTTGACCCCATATAAGTAGTGCCTCCAAGTCTTTAATGCAAAAACAACCGCGCCTAATTCCAAATCATGCGTCGTATAATTTTGTTCGTGAATCTTCAATTGTCTAGACGCATAAGCAATCACCTTCGTTCGTTGCATTAATACACAACCGAGACCTTGCTTTGATGCGTCACGATAAATCACAAAATCATCATTCCCTTCAGGCAATGACAATATAGGTGCCGTAGTTAGCTTTTTCTTCAATAACTGAAACGCTTTCTCTTGTTCATCATTCCATTCAAATTTCTTCCCCTTATGCGTTAATGCAGTCAAGGGTTTTGATATTCTGGAAAAGTCTTGGATGAACCTTCTGTAGTAACCAGCTAGTCCTAAAAACTGGCGTATGTGTTTCGGAGTTTTTGGGGTTTCCCACTTTTCAACATTTTCTATCTTTGCCGGATCCACCTTAATACCTTCTTTGTTCACTATGTGACCGAGGAATTGAACTTCTTCCAACCAAAATGCACACTTTGAAAACTTAGCGTACAATTCTTCCTTCCTCAATACTTCTAACACCTTTCTCAAATGTTCACCGTGTTCTTGGTCATTCTTTGAGTAAATAAGTATGTCATCAATGAAAATAATGACAAACTTGTCAAGGTATGGTCCACACACTCGGTTCATAAGGTCCATGAACACAGCTGGTGCAATAGTTAAACCAAACGGCATGACCATAAACTCGTAATGACCGTAACGTGTTCTGAAAGCAGTCTTTGGAATATCATCTTCTTTCACCCGAATTTGATGATACCCGGAACGTAAGTCAATCTTTGAATAAACAGACGAGCCTTGTAGTTGATCAAATAAGTCGTCGATTCTCGGTAGTGGGTAGCGGTTCTTGATGGTAAGTTTGTTCAACTCTCGGTAGTCGATACACAACCTGAATGTACCATCTTTCTTCTTGACAAACAAAACAGGAGCTCCCCACGGTGATGTGCTTGGTTGAATGAAACCATGCTCTAAAAGTTCTTGTAATTGGCTTTGCAGTTCTTTCATCTCGCTGGGTGCGAGTCTGTAAGGAGCACGAGCTATTGGTGCAGCTCCTGGTACAAGATTTATTTGAAATTCAACGGATCGATGTGGGGGTAATCCCGGTAATTCTTTCGGAAATACATCGGGAAATTCTTTTGCAATGGGAACATCATTGATGCTCTTTTCTTCCGTTTGTACTTTCTCGACGTGTGCTAGAACAGCATAGCAACCTTTTCTTATTAGTTTTTGTGCCTTCAAATTACTAATAAGATGTAGCTTCGTGTTGCCCTTTTCTCCGTACACCATTAAGGGTTTTCCTTTTTCTCGTATAATGCGAATTGCATTTTTGTAACAAACGATCTCTGCTTTCACTTCTTTCAACCAGTCCATACCGATTATCACATCAAAACTCCCTAACTCTACTGGTATCAAATCAATCTTAAATGTTTCGCTAACTAGTTTAATTTCTCGATTCCGACATATATTATCTGCTAAAATTAATTTACCATTTGCTAATTCGAGTAAAAATTTACTATCCAAAGGCGTCAATGGACAACTTAATTTAGCACAAAAATCTCTACTCATATAGCTTTTATCCGCACCCGAATCAAATAAAACGTAAGCAGATTTATTGTCAATGAGAAACATACCCGTAACAAGCTCCGGGTCTTCCTGTGCCTCTGCCGCATTAATATTGAAAACTCTTCCGCGGCCTTGTCCATTCGTGTTCTCCTGGTTCGGGCAATTTCTAATAATGTGGCCCGGTTTTCCACATTTATAACAAACTACATTGGCATAACTTGCTCCGACACTACTTGCTCCGCCATTACTCGTTCCGACACCATTTGTTCCTTTCGTTCTATTAACCCCTGGTCCGTAGACCTCACACTTCGCCGCGCTATGACCATTTCTTTTACACTTGTTGCAAAATTTGGTGCAGAACCCCGAGTGATACTTTTCACACCTTTGGCATAGCTGCTTCTGATTGTTGTTGTTGTTGCGGTTATTATTATTGTTGGGATGATTGTTGTAGTTGCTGTTGTTGTTGTTGTTGTTGTTGTTGGGCCGTTTGTTGTAGTTGCGATTGATGTTGCGATTGTTGGGATAATTGTTGCGATTATTGTTGTAATTGCTGTTGTTGTTGTATTGGTGATTCTTATCACCGTTTTCCTCCCACTTTCTTTTGACTTGCTTAACATTGGCCTCTTCAGCAGTCTGTTCTTTAATTCTTTCTTCAATCTGGTTCACTAGTTTGTGAGCCATTCTACATGCCTGTTGTATGGAGGCGGGCTCGTGTGAACTTATATCTTCTTGGATTCTTTCCGGTAATCCTTTCACAAATGCGTCGATCTTCTCTTCCTCATCTTCGAATGCTCCCGGACACAATAGGCACAATTCTGTGAATCGTCTTTCATACATGGTAATATCAAATCCTTGGGTTCGTAACCCTCTAAGTTCTGTCTTGAGCTTATTGACCTCGGTTCTGGGACGGTACTTCTCGTTCATCAAGTGCTTAAATGCTGACCACGGTAGTGCGTACGCATCGTCTTGTCCCACTTGCTCTAGATAGGTATTCCACCATGTTAACGCAGAACCTGTGAAGGTATGCGTAGTGTACTTCACTTTGTCCTCTTCAGTACATTTACTTATGGCAAACACCGATTCGACCTTCTCGGTCCACCGTTTCAATCCGATCGGTCCTTCGGTTCCATCAAATTCCAAAGGTTTGCAGGCAGTGAATTCTTTGTAGGTGCATCCTACACGATTTCCTGTACTGCTAAATCCAAGGTTATTGTTGGTATGTAGCGCAGCCTGTACTGCGGCTATGTTTGAAGCTAGAAAAGTACGGAATTCCTCTTCATTCATATTCACGGTGTGTCGAGTAGTCGGTGCCATTTCCTTCAAAATAGTCAAATGGAACAAGTTAATCATACAGAATATTAAGAGTAGTTAATAGTATTTCGTAGCATAATATGAACTCATTTATAAAAGCTTTTTCTTCATATTAGCATTTTATAAGTTTAAATTCGGGTAGTACCTACCCGTTAAGTTCATACTTAGTAGCTAATATACAATTCAACTACTACAATTCTATATGAAAAACTGATTATAATAATATTTCGCGTTCAAACTTTTACACAATATTTTACAAACTTACAATACCGCTTATTTTACATATAGCATGAAATATAGCACACAATAAATTTGATACAAGATGGTTGTGAAGATAATTCTAGCTAGTACACAAGTCGTTCAGCAAAGGCAATAAAGATACGTAATTCATACGTCCAGAAACAAGTCATGCATTCTGGTTTTACTAGGATTACTTCCCATCCTTGGTCTTGTGGAGCATAACCGTTATGGCCGTTGATAAGACAGCGTGTTTTAACGTCACCAAAGGGACGAGGGTTACGTAATGTCCAACAGTCCCGTAACAATCTAAAAAAATCATTTCTTACCCCAATTACTGACTCCATCACTTATGGGAACGTTTTGTTTAATAGTTGTAGCCCGATGTTCTTGTTCTCACTTTGGTGAGAAGCGAACATTACTAATCCGTAAGCATAACATGCTTCTTTATGTTGCATGTTAGCCGCTTTTTCTAAATCACGAAGTCCAATATTCGGATATATTGAGTCAAAATAATTTCTTAACCCATTGCGTAAAATAGCATTTGGGTTCCCCGCAATATATGCGTCAAAGTAAACACATCGTAACTTATGGATTTCCCAATGTGATATCCCCCATCTTTCGAACGAAAGCCTTTTATAAACCAAGGCATTCTTGGAACGTTCTTCGAATGTCTTACAAACTGATCTCGCCTTAAATAGTTGTGCCGAAGAATTCTGACCGACTCTAGACAAGATTTCATCAATCATGTCTCCGGGTAGGTCTCTTAAAATATTGGGTTGTCTATCCATTTTGTGTTTTTATACTGTAAAATAGACAAGAGTTAGATTCATAAAAAAAATACTTATTAATACAAGCAATTTTTACGTATATCATAAAACATAAGCACACTATATTACATATATTACACCACACGAATACAACTATCTTATTCCGACTCGCTTGTTTCTTCTTCTTCGGTTTTGGTTCGTTTTGCCAAGTTTCTAGGGATATATGATGTTCCCCTAATACGAGCCGTCGTTTTCCACATTGATTTAGAAAAACCTGGTGGTTTAGAGGTTCCCGGGTCATTGTTACAACTTAAGGACTTCGGGGGTTGACGATACATATAAAGTTCATCGGGGTTGGAATTAGATTTCTCTATTTTTATGCCCTTTCCCTTATTATTTTCTTTTGCCTTTTTAAATTCAGTTGGGGTAATTTCTATAACATCGTCGGAATTCTCGTCGGAATCCGATTCATCAGAGAATTGGTAATCCTCCCAATATTTTGCTTCCTTGGCGAAAACACCATTGACCATAATTAACCTTGGTTGGTTGGTTAAGGATTTTCTTTTACTTAACCGTTTTATTATTTCCCCCACCGGTTCTATTTCTTCATCCGGTTCCGATTCTTCTTCCGGTTCCGATTCTTCTTCCGGTTCCGACTCTTCTTCCGGTTCCTCTTCGGGAACTTGTGAATCAGTCCACGAATCATTCCAATTTACATTTGACTCTTCATTATTATTAGGTGAGTCAATGGGACTTGTTCTAGAGGTAGACATCTATCACATAATATCAAACGCGTTAAGAGATTAATATATCACATAATATTCACATGTTAAAATTATATAGTTTCCAACAAAATTTGTTAAGCAATCATTTTTCAAGTAAACACGGTCGAAGTCCAGACTCACTAATGCATCCTAACAAACTCGATAAGACACACTAATGCAAAATTCTGGTTCTCTAAGACCAACGCTCTGATACCAACTGAAATGTCCCGTTCTTATTGATTAAAAACGTTCCATATTAATTGATTTCGTTGCGAGGTTTTGACCTCTATATGAGACGTTTTTCAAAGACTGCATTCATTTTAAAACAAACCATAACCTTTATTTTATCAATAAAGGTTTAAAAAGCTTTACGTAGATTATCAAATAATGATAATCTAAAATATCCTGTTTATACACGACCATTACATAACGGTTTACAATACAAATATGTTACAACAAAATAAGTTTCTTGAATGCAGTTTTTACACAATATCATACAAGCATGGACTCCAAATCTCGTCCTTATTTAAGTATGCGACAGCGGAATCTCTTAATAATCACCTGAGAATAAACATGCTTAAAACGTCAACAAAAATGTTGGTGAGTTATAGGTTTAACCTATATATATCAAATCATAATAATAGACCACAAGATTTCATATTTCAATACACATCCCATACATAGAGATAAAAATCATTCATATGGTGAACACCTGGTAACCGACATTAACAAGATGCATATATAAGAATATCCCCATCATTCCGGGACACCCTTCGAATATGATATAAATTTCGAAGTACTAAAGCATCCGGTACTTTGGATGGGGTTTGTTAGGCCCAATAGATCTATCTTTAGGATTCGCGTTAATTAGGGTATCTGTTCCCTAATTCTTAGATTACCAGACTTAATAAAAAGGGGCATATTCGATTTCGATAATTCAACCATAGAATGTAGTTTCACGTACTTGTGTCTATTTTGTAAATCATTTATAAAACCTGCATGTACTCTCATCCCAAAAATATTAGATTTTAAAAGTGGGACTATAACTCACTTTCACAGATTTTTACTTCCTCAGGAAGTAAGACTTGGCCACTGGTTGATTCACGATCCTATACCAATATATACATTTATATCAAAGTATGTTCAAAATATATTTACAACACTTTTAATATATTTTGATGTTTTAAGTTTATTAAGTCAGCTGTCCTCGTTAGTAACCTACAACTAGTTGTCCACAGTTAGATGTACAGAAATAAATCGATAAATATTATCTTGAATCAATCCACGACCCAGTATATACGTATCTCAGTATTGATCACAACTCAAACTATATATATTTTGGAATCAACCTCAACCCTGCATAGCTAGCTCCAACATTCACATATAGAGTGTCTATGGTTGTTCCGAAATATATATAGATGTGTCGACATGATAGGTCGAAACATTGTATACGTGTCTATGGTATCTCAAGATTACATAATATACAATACAAGTTGATTAAGTTATGGTTGGAATAGATTTGTTACCAATTTTCACGTAGCTAAAATGAGAAAAATTATCCAATCTTGTTTTACCCATAACTTCTTCATTTTAAATCCGTTTTGAGTGAATCAAATTGCTATGGTTTCATATTGAACTCTATTTTATGAATCTAAACAGAAAAAGTATAGGTTTATAGTCGGAAAAATAAGTTACAAGTCATTTTTGTAAAGGTAGTCATTTCAGTCGAAAGAACGACGTCTAGATGACCATTTTAGAAAACATACTTCCACTTTGAGTTTAACCATAATTTTTGGATATAGTTTCATGTTCATAATAAAAATCATTTTCTCAGAATAACAACTTTTAAATCAAAGTTTATCATAGTTTTTAATTAACTAACCCAAAACAGCCCGCGGTGTTACTACGACGGCGTAAATCCGGTTTTACGGTGTTTTTCGTGTTTTCAGGTTTTAAATCATTAAGTTAGCATATCATATAGATATAGAACATGTGTTTAGTTGATTTTAAAAGTCAAGTTAGAAGGATTAACTTTTGTTTGCGAACAAGTTTAGAATTAACTAAACTATGTTCTAGTGATTACAAGTTTAAACCTTCGAATAAGATAGCTTTATATGTATGAATCGAATGATGTTATGAACATTATTACTACCCCAAGTTCCTTGGATAAACCTACTGGAAAAGAGAAAAATGGATCTAGCTTCAACGGATTCTTGGATGGCTCGAAGTTCTTGAAGCGGAATCATGACACGAAAACAAGTTCAAGTAAGATCATCACTTGAAATAAGATTGTTATAGTTATAGAAATTGAACCAAAGTTTGAACATGATTATTACCTTGTATTAGAATGATAACCTACTGTAAGAAACAAAGATTTCTTGAGGTTGGATGATCACCTTACAAGATTGGAAGTGAGCTAGCAAACTTGAAAGTATTCTTGATTTTATGTAACTAGAACTTGTAGAATATATGAAGAACACTTACAACTTGAAGATAGAACTTGAGAGAGATCAATTAGATGAAGAAAATTGAAGAATGAAAGTGTTTGTAGGTGTTTTTGGTCATTGGTGTATGGATTAGATATAAAGGATATGTAATTTTGTTTTCATGTAAATAAGTCATGAATGATTACTCATATTTTTGTAATTTTATGAGATATTTCATGCTAGTTTCCAAATGATGGTTCCCACATGTGTTAGGTGACTCACATGGGCTGCTAAGAGCTGATCATTGGAGTGTATATACCAATAGTACATACATCTAAAAGCTGTGTATTGTACGAGTACGAATACGGGTGCATACGAGTAGAATTGTTGATGAAACTGAACGAGAATGTAATTGTAAGCATTTTTGTTAAGTAGAAATATTTTGATAAGTGTATTGAAGTCTTTCAAAAGTGTATAAATACATATTAAAAAACTACATGTATATACATTTTAACTGAGTCGTTAAGTCATCGTTAGTCGTTACATGTAAGTGTTGTTTTGAAACCTTTAGGTTAACGATCTTGTTAAATGTTGTTAACCCAATGTTTATAATATCAAATGAGATTTTAAATTATTATATTATCATGATATTATCATGTATGAATAACTCTTAATATGATATATATATATACATTAAATGTCTTTACAACGATAATCGTTACATATATGTCTCGTTTAAAAATCATTAAGTTAGTAGTCTTGTTTTTACATATGTAGTTCATTGTTAATATACTTAATGATATGTTTACTTATCATAGTATCATGTTAAGTATATATATATCCATATATATGTCATCATATAGTTTTTACAAGTTTTAACGTTCGTGAATCACCGGTCAACTTGGGTGGTCAATTGTCTATATGAAACATATTTCAATTAATCAAGTCTTAACAAGTTTGATTGCTTAATATGTTGGAAATATTTAATCATGTAAATATCAATCTCAATTAATATATATAAACATGAAAAAGTTCGGGTCACTACACATCTAACTGTGGACAACTAGTTGTAGGTTACTAACGAGGACAGCTGACTTAATAAACTTAAAACATCAAAATATATTAAAAGTGTTGTAAATATATTTTGAACATACTTTGATATATATGTATATATTGTTATAGGTTCGTGAATCAACCAGTGGCCAAGTCTTACTTCCCGACGAAGTAAAAATCTGTGAAAGTGAGTTATAGTCCCACTTTTAAAATCTAATATTTTTGGGATGAGAATACATGCAGGTTTTATAAATGATTTACAAAATAGACACAAGTACGTGAATCTACATTCTATGGTTGAATTATCGAAATCGAATATGCCCCTTTTTATTAAGTCTGGTAATCTAAGAATTAGGGAACAGACACCCTAATTGACGCGAATCCTAAAGATAGATCTATTGGGCCTAACAAACCCTATCCAAAGTACCGGATGCTTTAGTACTTCAAAATTTATATCATATCCGAAGGGTGTCCCGGAATGATGGGGATATTCTTATATATGCATCTTGTTAATGTCGGTTACCAGGTGTTCACCATATGAATGATTTTTATCTCTATGTATGGAATGTGTATTGAAATATGAAATCTTGTGGTCTATTATTATGATTTGATATATATAGGTTAAACCTATAACTCACCAACATTTTTGTTGACGTTTTAAGCATGTTTATTCTCAGGTGATTATTAAGAGCTTCCGTTGTCGCATACTTAAATAAGGACGAGATTTGGAGTCCATGCTTGTATGATATTGTGTAAAAACTGCATTCAAGAAACTTATTTTGTTGTAACAAATTTGTATTGTAAACCATTATGTAATGGTCGTGTGTAAACAGGATATTTTAGATTATCATTATTTGATAATCTACGTAAAGCTTTTTAAACCTTTATTGATGAAATAAAGGTTATGGTTTGTTTAAAAATGAATGCAGTCTTTGAAAAACGTCTCATATAGAGGTCAAAACCTCGCAACGAAATCAATTAATATGGAACGTTTTTAATCAATAAGAACGGGACATTTCAGTTGGTATCAGAGCGTTGGTCTTAGAGAACCAGAATTTTGCATTAGTGTGTCTTATCGAGTTTGTTAGGATGCATTAGTGAGTCTGGACTTCGACCGTGTTTACTTGAAAAATGATTGCTTAACAAATTTTGTTGGAAACTATATATTTTTAACATGTGAATATTATGTGGTATATTAATCTCTTAACGCGTTTGATATTATGTGATAGATGTCTACCTCTAGAACAAGTCCCATTGACTCACCTAATAATAATGAAGAGTCAAATGTAAATTGGAATGATTCGTGGACTGATTCACAAGTTCCCGAAGAGGAACCGGAAGAAGAGTCGGAACCGGAAGAAGAATCGGAACCGGAAGAAGAATCGGAACCGGATGAAGAAATAGAACCGGTGGGGGAAATAATAAAACGGTTAAGTAAAAGAAAATCCTCAACCAACCGACCAAGGTTAATTATGGTCAATGGTGTTTCTGCCAAGGAAGCAAAATATTGGGAGGATTACCAATTCTCCGATGAATCGGATTCTGACGAGAATTCCGATGATGTTATAGAAATTACCCCAACTGAATTTAAAAAGGCAAAAGAAAATAATAAGGGAAAGGGCATAAAAATAGAGAAATCTAATTCCAACCCCGATGAACTTTATATGTATCGTCAACCCCCGAAGTCCTTAAGTTGTAACAATGACCCGGGAACCTCTAAACCACCAGGTTTTTCTAAACCAATGTGGAAAACGACGGCTCGTATTAGGGGAACATCATATATCCTTAGAAACTTGGCAAAACGAACCAAAACCGAAGAAGAAGAAACAAGCGAGTCGGAATAACATAGTTGTATTCGTGTGGTGTAATATATATAATATATTGTGCTTATGCTTTAAGATATATGTAAAAATTGCTTGTATTAATAAGTATTTTTTTTTTATGAATCTAACTCTTGTCTATTTTACAGTATAAAAACACAAAATGGATAGACAACCCAATATTTTAAGAGGCCTACCCGGAGACATGATTGATGAAATCTTGTCTAGAGTCGGTCAGAATTCTTCGGCACAACTATTTAAGGCGAGATCAGTTTGTAAGACATTCGAAGAACGTTCCAAGAATGCCTTGGTTTATAAAAGGCTTTCGTTCGAAAGATGGGGGATATCACATTGGGAAATCCATAAGTTACGATGTGTTTACTTTGACGCATATATTGCGGGGAACCCAAATGCTATTTTACGCAATGGGTTAAGAAATTATTTTGACTCAATATATCCGAATATTGGACTTCGTAATTTAGAAAAAGCGGCTAACATGCAACATAAAGAAGCATGTTATGCTTACGGATTAGTAATGTTCGCTTCTCACCAAAGTGAGAACAAGAACATCGGGCTACAACTATTAAACAAAACGTTCCCACAAGTGACGGAGTCGGTAATTGGGGTAAGAAATGAGGTTTTTAGATTGTTACGGGACTGTTGGACATTACGTAACCCTCGTCCCTTTGACGACGTTACAACACGCTGTCTTATCAACGGCCATAACGGTTATGTTCCACAAGACCAAGGATGGGAAGTAATCCTAGTAAAACCAGAATGCATGACTTGTTTCTGGACATATGAATTAAGTGTCTTTATTGCCTTTGCTGAACGACTTGTGTACTAGCTAGAATTATCTTCACAACCATCTTGTATCAAATTTATTGTGTGCTATATTTCATGCTATTTGTAAAATAAGCGGTATTGTAAGTTTGTAAAATATTGTGTAAAAGTTTGAACGCAAAATATTATTATAATCAGTTTTTCATATAGAATTGTAGTAGTTGAATTGTATATTAGCTACTAAGTATGAACTTAACGGGTAGGTACTACCCGAATTTAAACTTATAAAACGCTAATATGAAGAAAAAGCTTTTATAAATGAGTTCATATTATGCTACGAAATACTATTAACTACTCTTAATATTCTGTATGATTAACTTGTTCCATTTGACTATTTTGAAGGAAATGGCACCGACTACTCGACACACCGTGAATATGAATGAAGAGGAATTCCGTACTTTTCTAGCTTCAAACATAGCCGCAGTACAGGCTGCGCTACATACCAACAATAACCTTGGATCTAGCAGTACAGGAAATCGTGTAGGATGCACCTACAAAGAATTCACTGCCCGCAAACCTTTGGAATTTGATGGAACCGAAGGACCGATCGGATTGAAACGGTGGACCGAGAAGGTCGAATCGGTATTTGCCATAAGTAAGTGTACAGAAGAGGACAAAGTAAAGTACGCTACGCATACCTTCACAGGTTCTGCGTTAACATGGTGGAATACCTATCTAGAGCAAGTGGGACAAGACGATGCGTACGCACTACCGTGGTCAGCATTCAAGCACTTGATGAACGAGAAGTACCGTCCCAGAACCGAGGTCAATAAGCTCAAGACAGAACTTAGAGGGTTACAAACCCAAGGATTTGATATTACCACGTACGAAAGACGATTTACAGAATTGTGCCTATTGTGTCCGGGAGCATTCGAAGATGAGGAAGAGAAGATCGACGCGTTTGTGAAAGGATTACCGGAAAGAATCCAAGAAGATATAAGTTCACACGAGCCCGCCTCCATACAACAGGCATGTAGAATGGCTCACAAACTAGTGAACCAGATTGAAGAAAGAATTAAAGAACAGACTGCTGAAGAGGCCAATGTGAAGCAAGTCAAAAGAAAGTGGGAGGAAAATGGTGATAAGAATCACCAATACAACAACAACAGCAATTACAACAATAATCGCAACAATTATCCCAACAATCGCAACATCAATCGCAACTACAACAAACGGCCCAACAACAACAACAACAACAACAACAACAACAACAACTATAACAATCATCCCAACAACAATAATAACCGCAACAACAACAACAATCAGAAGCAGCTATGCCAAAGGTGTGAAAAGTATCACTCGAGGTTCTGCACCAAATTTTGCAACAAGTGTAAAAGAAATGGTCATAGCGCGGCGAAGTGTGAGGTCTACGGACCAGGGGTTAAGAGAACGAAAGGAACAAATGGTGTCGGAACGAGTAATGGCAGAGCAAGTAGTGTCGGAGCAAGTTATGCCAATGTAGTTTGTTATAAATGTGGAAAACCGGGCCACATTATTAGAAATTGCCCGAACCAGGAGAACACGAATGGACAAGGCCGCGGAAGAGTTTTCAATATTAATGCGGCAGAGGCACAGGAAGACCCGGAGCTTGTTACGGGTACGTTTCTTATTGACAATAAATCTGCTTACGTTTTATTTGATTCGGGTGCGGATAGAAGCTATATGAGTAGAGATTTTTGTGCTAAATTAAGTTGTCCATTGACGCCTTTGGATAGTAAATTTTTACTCGAATTTGCAAATGGTAAATTAATTTCAGCAGATAATATATGTCGGAATCGAGAAATTAAACTGGTTAGCGAAACATTTAAGATTGATTTGATACCGGTAGAGTTAGGGAGTTTTGATGTGATAATCGGTATGGACTGGTTAAAAGAAGTGAAAGCGGAGATCGTTTGTTACAAAAATGCAATTCGCATTATACGAGAAAAAGGAAAACCCTTAATGGTGTACGGAAAAAAGAGCAACGCAAAGTTAAATCTTATTAGTAACCTGAAGGCACAAAAACTAATAAGAAAAGGTTGCTATGCTGTTCTAGCACACGTCGAGAAAGTACAAACTGAAGAAAAGAGCATCAATGATGTTCCCGTCACAAAAGAATTTCCCGATGTATTTCCGAAAGAATTACCAGGATTACTCCCACATCGATCCGTTGAATTTCAAATAGATCTTGTACCAGGAGCTGCACCAATAGCTCGTGCTCCTTACAGACTCGCACCCAGCGAGATGAAAGAACTGCAAAGCCAATTATAAGAACTTTTAGAGCGTGGTTTCATTCGACCAAGCACATCACCGTGGGGAGCTCCTGTTTTATTTGTCAAGAAGAAAGATGGTACATTCAGGTTGTGTATCGACTACCGAGAGTTAAACAAACTTACCATCAAGAACCGCTACCCACTACCGAGAATCGACGACTTATTTGATCAACTACAAGGCTCGTCTGTTTATTCAAAGATTGACTTACGTTCCGGGTATCATCAAATGCAGGTGAAAGAAGATGATATTCCAAAGACTGCTTTCAGAACACGTTACGGTCATTACGAGTTTATAGTCATGCCGTTTGGTTTAACTAATGCACCAGCTGTGTTCATGGACCTTATGAACCGAGTGTGTGGACCATACCTTGACAAGTTTGTCATTGTTTTCATTGATGACATACTTATTTACTCAAAGAATGACCAAGAACACGGTGAACATTTGAGAAAGGTGTTAGAAGTATTGAGGAAGGAAGAATTGTACGCTAAGTTTTCAAAGTGTGCATTTTGGTTGGAAGAAGTTCAATTCCTCGGTCACATAGTGAACAAAGAAGGTATTAAGGTGGATCCGGCAAAGATAGAAACTGTTGAAAAGTGGGAAACCCCGAAAACTCCGAAACACATACGCCAGTTTTTAGGACTAGCTGGTTACTACAGAAGGTTCATCCAAGACTTTTCCAGAATAGCAAAACCCTTGACTGCATTAACGCATAAAGGGAAGAAATTTGAATGGAATGATGAACAAGAGAAAGCGTTTCAGTTATTGAAGAAAAAGCTAACTACGGCACATATATTGTCATTGCCTGAAGGGAATGATGATTTTGTGATTTATTGTGACGCATCAAAGCAAGGTCTCGGTTGTGTATTAATGCAACGAACGAAGGTGATTGATTATGCGTCTAGACAATTGAAGATTCATGAACAAAATTATACGACGCATGATTTGGAATTAAGCGCGGTTGTTTTTGCATTAAAGACTTGGAGGCACTACTTATATGGGGTCAAAAGTATTATATATACCAACCACAAAAGTCTTCAACACATATTTAATCAGAAACAACTGAATATGAGGCAGCGTAGGTGGATTGAATTATTGAATGATTACGACTTTGAGATTCGTTACCACCCGGGGAAGGCAAATGTGGTAGCCGATGCCTTGAGCAGGAAGGACAGAGAACCCATTCGAGTAAAATCTATGAATTTAATGATTCATAATAACCTTACTACTCAAATAAAGGAGGCGCAACAAGGAGTTTTAAAAGAGGGAAATTTAAAGGATGAAATACCCAAAGGATCGGAGAAGCATCTTAATATTCAGGAAGACGGAACCTGGTATAGAGCTGAAAGGATTTGGGTACCAAAATTTGGAGATATGAGAGAAATGGTACTTCGAGAAGCTCATAAAACCAGATACTCAATACATCCTGAAACGGGGAAGATGTACAAGGATCTCAAGAAACAATTTTGGTGGCCAGGTATGAAAGCCGATGTTGCTAAATACGTAGGAGAATGTTTGACGTGTTCTAAGGTCAAAGCTGAGCATCAGAAACCATCAGGTCTACTTCAACAACCCGAAATTCCAGAATGGAAATGGGAAAACATTACCATGGATTTCATCACTAAATTACCAAGGACTGCAAGTGGTTTTGATACTATTTGGGTAATAGTTGATCGTCTCACCAAATCAGCACACTTCCTGCCAATAAGAAAAGATGACAAGATGGAGAAGTTAGCACGACTGTATTTAAAGGAAGTCGTCTCCAGACATGGAATACCAATCTCTATTATCTCTGATAGGGATGGCAGATTTATTTCAAGATTCTGGCAGACATTACAGCAAGCATTAGGAACTCGTCTAGACATGAGTACTGCCTATCATCCAAACTGATGGGCAGAGCGAAAGGACGATACAAACGCTTGAAGACATGCTATGAGCATGTGTTATTGATTTTGGAAACAGTTGGGATCGACATCTACCGTTAGCAGAATTTTCCTACAACAACAGCTACCATTCAAGCATTGAGATGGCGCCGTTTGAAGCACTTTATGGTAGAAAGTGCAGGTCTCCGATTTGTTAGAGTGAAGTGGGGGATAGACAGATTACGAGTCCGAAGATTATACAAGAAACTACCGAGAAGATCATCCAAATTCAACAACGGTTGAAAACCGCCCAAAGTCGACAAAAGAGCTACGCTGACATTAAAAGAAAAGATATAGAATTTGAAATTGGAGAGATGGTCATGCTTAAAGTTGCACCTTGGAAAGGCGTTGTTCGATTTGGTAAACGAGGGAAATTAAATCCAAGGTATATTAGACCATTCAAGATTATTGATCGTGTCGGACCAGTAGCTTACCGACTTGAGTTACCTAAACAACTCGCGGCTGTACATAACACTTTCCACGTCTCAAATTTGAAGAAATGTTTTGCTAAAGAAGATCTCACTATTCCGTTAGATGAAATCCAAATCAACGAAAAACTTCAATTCATCGAAGAACCCGTCGAAATAATGGATCGTGAGGTTAAAAGACTTAAGCAAAACAAGATACCAATTGTTAAGGTTTGATGGAATGCTCGTAGAGGACCCGAGTTCACCTAGGAGCATGAAGATCAAATGAAGAAGAAATACCCGCATCTATTTCCAGAAGATTCTTCAACACCTTCAACAGCTTAAAATTTCGGGACGAAATTTATTTAACGGGTAGGTACTGTAGTGACCCGAACTTTTCCATGTTTATATATATTAATTGAGATTGATATTTACATGATTAAATGTTTCCAACATGTTAAGCAATCAAACTTGTTAAGACTTGATTAATTGAAATATGTTTCATTTAGACAATTGACCACCCAAGTTGACCGGTGATTCACGAACGTTAAAACTTGTAAAAACTATATGATGACATATATATGGATATATATATAGTTAATATGATACTATGATAAGTAAACATATCATTAAGTATATTAACAATGAACTACATATGTAAAAACAAGACTAATAACTTAATGATTTTTAAACGAGACATATATGTAACGATTATCGTTGTAAAGACATTGAATGTATATATATCATATTAAGAGATATTCATACATGATAATATCATGATAATATAATAATTTAAAATCTCATTTGATATTATAAACATTGGGTTAACAAAATTTAACAAGATCGTTAACCTAAAGGTTTCAAAACAACACTTACATGTAACGACTAACGATGACTTAACGACTCAGTTAAAATGTATATACATGTAGTGTTTTAATATGTATTTATACACTTTTGAAAGACTTCAATACACTTATCAAAATACTTCTACTTAACAAAAATGCTTACAATTACATCCTCGTTCAGTTTCATCAACAATTCTACTCGTATGCACCCGTATTCGTACTCGTACAATACACAGCTTTTAGATGTATGTACTATTGGTATATACACTCCAATGATCAGCTCTTAGCAGCCTATGTGAGTCACCAAACATATGTGGGAACCATCATTTGGCAACTAGCATGAAATATCTCATAAAATTACAAAAATATGAGTAATCATTCATGACTTATTTACATGAAAACAAAATTACATATCCTTTATATCTAATCCATACACCAACGACCAAAAACACCTACAAACACTTTCATTCTTCAATTTTATTCATATAATTGATCTCTCTCAAGTTCTATCTTCAAGTTCTAAGTGTTCTTCATAAATTCTACAAGTTCTAGTTACATAAAATCAAGAATACTTTCAAGTTTGCTAGCTCACTTCCAATCTTGTAAGGTGATCATCCAACCTCAAGAAATCTTTGTTTCTTACAGTAGGTTATAATTCTAATACAAGGTAATAATCATATTCAAACTTTGGTTCAATTTCTATAACTATAACAATCTTATTTCAAGTGATGATCTTACTTGAACTTGTTTTCGTGTCATGATTCTGCTTCAAGAACTTCGAGCCATCCAAGGATCCGTTGAAGCTAGATCCATTTTTCTCTTTTCCAGTAGGTTTATCCAAGGAACTTAAGGTAGTAATGATGTTCATAACATCATTCGATTCATACATATAAAGCTATCTTATTCGAAGGTTTAAACTTGTAATCACTAGAACATAGTTTAGTTAATTCTAAACTTGTTCGCAAACAAAAGTTAATCCTTCTAACTTGACTTTTAAAATCAACTAAACACATGTTCTATATCTATATGATATGCTAACTTAATGATTTAAAACCTGGAAACACGAAAAACACCGTAAAACCGGATTTACGCCGTCGTAGTAACACCGCGGGCTGTTTTGGGTTAGTTAATTAAAAACTATGATAAACTTTGATTTAAAAGTTGTTATTCTGGGAAAATAATTTTTATTATGAACATGAAACTATATCCAAAAATTATGGTTAAACTCAAAGTGGAAGTATGTTTTCTAAAATGGTGATCTAGACGTCGTTCTTTCGACTGGAATGACTACCTTTACAAAAATGACTTCTAACTTATTTTTCCGACTATAAACCTATACTTTTTCTGTTTAGATTCATAAAATAGAGTTCAATATGAAACCATAGCAATTTTATTCACTCAAAACGGATTTAAAATGAAGAAGTTATGGGTAAAACAAGATTGGATAATTTTTCTCATTTTAGCTACGTGAAAATTGGTAACAAATCTATTCCAACCATAACTTAATCAACTTGTATTGTATATTATGTAATCTTGAGATACCATAGACACGTATACAATGTTTCGACCTATCATGTCGACACATCTATATATATTTTGGAACAACCATAGACACTCTATATGTGAATGTTGGAGTTAGCTATACAGGGTTGAGGTTGATTCCAAAATATATATAGTTTGAGTTGTGATCAATACTGAGATACGTATACACTGGGTCGTGGATTGATTCAAGATAATATTTATCGATTTATTTCTGTACATCTAACTGTGGACAACTAGTTGTAGGTTACTAACGAGGACAGCTGACTTAATAAACTTAAAACATCAAAATATATTAAAAGTGTTGTAAATATATTTTGAACATACTTTGATATATATGTATATATTGTTATAGGTTCGTGAATCAACCAGTGGCCAAGTCTTACTTCCCGACGAAGTAAAAATCTGTGAAAGTGAGTTATAGTCCCACTTTTAAAATCTAATATTTTTGGGATGAGAATACATGCAGGTTTTATAAATGATTTACAAAATAGACACAAGTACGTGAAACTACATTCTATGGTTGAATTATCGAAATCGAATATGCCCCTTTTTATTAAGTCTGGTAATCTAAGAATTAGGGAACAGACACCCTAATTGACGCGAATCCTAAAGATAGATCTATTGGGCCTAACAAACCCCATCCAAAGTACCGGATGCTTTAGTACTTCGAAATTTATATCATATCCGAAGGGTGTCCCGGAATGATGGAGATATTCTTATATATGCATCTTGTTAATGTCGGTTACTAGGTGTTCACCATATGAATGATTTTTATCTCTATGTACGGGATGTGTATTGAAATATGAAATCTTGTGGTCTATTATTATGATTTGATATATATAGGTTAAACCTATAACTCACCAACATTTTTGTTAACGTTTTAAGCATGTTTATTCTCAGGTGATTATTAAGAGCTTCCGCTGTCGCATACTTAAATAAGGACGAGATTTGGAGTCCATGCTTGTATGATATTGTGTAAAAACTGCATTCAAGAAACTTATTTTGTTGTAACATATTTGTATTGTAAACCATTATGTAATGGTCGTGTGTAAACAGGATATTTTAGATTATCATTATTTGATAATCTACGTAAAGCTTTTTAAACCTTTATTAATGAAATAAAGGTTATGGTTTGTTTTAAAATGAATGCAGTCTTTGAAAAACGTCTCATATAGAGGTCAAAACCTCGCAACGAAATCAATTAATATGGAACGTTTTTAATCAATACGAACGGGACATTTCAACACAAGCTCGTTTTGAATTTCAACAGAGAGGAGTTCAAGGGAGGAGGAGTATCACTAAGGTTGATTTCAGGAGGATATTCACACTTCCTGTTGTGCAGAATGCTCCTGCTTTTCCTGCTACTCAGCAGATGATGTCATCTGTCTTTGATCTTGGTTATGTTGGAGCCCGCAATGTTCCTCCGGCTAAGTTTCAGAAGAAATATCTGCACTCAAGGTGGTATGTGATCTTCTCAATCATCAACAGATGCTTGCTGATGACAAGGAGTGGATCTGACAGCCTGACTGTGCAAATGCTGAAGTTGTTATACTCTTTCATAAGAGTAGAAGCTCCTGACTATGTAGAACTAATATAGGATTTGGTTCAAGCTCAAGTTGATAAGCCAAGGGGTTCATACATCCCTTGCGAAAGGTTTTTTTGTATCTTTATCCATGATGCTATAAATGCTTGCAGAAATGCAAATATATTTGTACCTGGTACACATGGATTACAGATGAAACGATTTGGGGAGCTGAAGATGAATACCCCGATGGTATCTGATAATCAATTCACTGCGCCGATTCCAAATTGGCTAGTGAGGCTAGCTGAACCCCAAGACGCTCGAATGCGTTCTTATTTTGAGGTTGTAGGAATACCTCTTCCGAACCCGGTACAACAAGAACAAGTTGAACCCGCCGCGGTTCCAGCCCCAGAGGTTGTAGAGGAACCTGTAGTACAACCACCTGGACCAGCTAATCCTCCACTTAGGGTGAACTTTAAACGATCTAGGGCAGCACACCAAGCTCAACCTGTAAGGATCAGGGAACCTAGTCCAACTAGGATTGAACCAACCCTTTCCACAACACCCGAAGTGAGCAGTGACACCGATACTTCAGCAACAGCATCTGAATCGTCTCCCGAACATTCTCCTAAGAGAACTCAATATATACCTAATAAGATGATTCAGACTCCGCCAACCCAACGAGTAACTAGATCTAGGACTTCAACACCTATCGTCCGCCAAACAGTTACTACAACTGTTGGTGATACGGACCAAGACCTAGAACCAATTAGGTCACCCTCACCCATTTCCGTATCACATCCAATAATAACAGTAAGCCCTACGCTAAATGAATCGCAAGCTTCGGTAGGCAAGAGATTTAAACGCACGGATGGTACAAAGACCACTAAGCCCATCCAATCTAAACAGGACTTAATAATAAATCCTACAAAGTAAGGTGCTTCAGCATCTAAGGAAGTAAAGTCTTCCTCTGTAGTAAAGTCTGCGTTGACTCAATCGATTGAGGAAACTCAATCATTGAAATCCAGAACAGCCGAAGGTGAGCCGAAAAATCTTGAAAAGGCACCCTGCGTATCGGCTGGAAATCCTCCTGTGCCTCAACGTACAACAGGGTCTCGAGGTCCGGCTTATCTTGATGAGGGAGATCTGCCGCATCTTATGGAAATGAGTCAACATGACAATCCTTCGGGATATTTATCAGACTTCCAGCAGACTGATCCCTTGGTTCATGAAAGTGATCCATTGGATCAAACCACTTCTCTTCCGGATTCTGAATCTTAGGGTCTGGAGGAAGAGTCCTTAACTGAAAGAGATTTGCCACCTCATGGTATATCAATGATTTCAGGAGTCGAAGATAGCGATATCTCTGCGAGAGCTAAACCGACGGGTAGTTCTGCTTCTCTGTCAGAGTCCTATGAGACTAAAGTCATGGAGGCGGATGCTTCGAAAGAAACTTCGCCGGTGACAACTCCGGTTGTTACCCAACCTCCATCAGAAGGGGATATCACGAATCTGACTAGTAGTATGTACAGCCCTACATATAAGAATAATACCGCACAATCATCCTTACCTGCCCTCACGGCAACTCAAACACTTCCATCGACATCGCCTTCAACAGATGCTGCTGCTTTTGTTCATGGTTACACCGTTGTTTCACCAACTGGGTCACCTTTTCGGATTTCAAATAGATATGGATTACAGTATCTCTCTGACAATGAGGTGGAGGAGCTCTATCTTGCTGAGTTTGCTAAATGGACTGATCTTGATGAAGTTCGTGAGACTATGATGATTTATCTTGAACAAGCAAGGATAGTGTATCCTTTCTCTCCATGCAAGTCACCTGGACCAATTCACATGCCTGATCATGATGATTTCGATCCCGACAATCTTCATGAGGGGGAGAATAGACAAAGTGGTCATCGGTCCAGTGGTTATGAAGCTGGTACATCTAGTCAACAGAAGGATAAAGATGTTGTTGATATATCTGATTCCGGTAGTGATGAAATTGAGGAAATCCAGTGTGAAAGTTTTCTAGATGAATCAGAAAGTCAGAGAGAGGGTGACTCAGGGATGTTAATGATTATGGATACAGCTGATCAATCAGAGAATAAGTCATCTCAAGAGAACAATTAAAACTTTGACAACATTGAAGATATTTTGAAGGGGTCATCGAGTGTCGCCAATGAATTCAATGATCATCAATTTGTTAACTTGACATCTCCAACTGATGAATTTGGAATACACTTCGAAAAGGAGATTTTCTCTAATGGCAAAGAAGATACTACGACTCCTCCTGATTTGAATGTTCCATTTCAAACTGCAGAGATTGTTCTTGAGCGTGATGCTGATTACCAACTAAGTGAGGATGAAGAGAAAAAGATTCTTCGTTCACCATTCATTGAACAACAAGCGTATAGAATCTATGGTGATTTCGATCATGTCCTTTCTGCATCAATGAGTGTTCTGGGTGCATAGAAATATCATAAGAAGCCAGAATATCTCAAAGCTTATCTGAGTGTTCGCAATAAATTCAAATTGAAGAATGAAGAGAAACTTCATATTCAGCGGAATTCAGAGATCAAAAGCATAAATAAGATTTTGATGATTAATAAGGATGAAGTGAAGATGCCATTGTTTCAAGTTACAAGAATGGATGATGAGGATTATCAGTTTTCAGAAGCGGATTTTGATAAACTGAAGATGGACAACATTATTTTCATTTACAATTATTTGATTAACTTGAATGAATCTGCAACAACTTATCATGCTACTGCAATGAAGGCAGTCTACAGGTTTATTCTTGATTCGATGAGATGGATGTCTGTTCATGATTTTCAAATGGGATTGGAATCTGGACACAAAAAGCTCGGAATCAAACCGCCAAATCAAGTGATTGAAGAGCTAAGTTACATGTCCTTACTTGAAGTGAGCGACTGTCCATATGGGTTTGCATTTGTCAATTCTCACTATACAAATATCTTCATCAGAGTCTCAGATTTCAGAAGATACTCAGACGGAACGTTGATGTATGCTTTCAAATACATGAGATGGAGACTGATCAATAACTGCTATTCAACTGAAGATAAGGAGATTGTCAAGTACATTCTCACAAGATTGAAAAGTCGTCTCAAAACAAGAGTGAATATACGAAGATATGAGAATCTCAAGGGATTCAAATCTAAAGTTCACTTCAGAGGAACAAAGTTCCTTTAGATGTTTTCGATAGGATTATATTGTAAAGTTCACATTTAACACTAAGGGGGAGATTTTTAGGACCCCGAAGTTGTATAGTGTTAATGTGAATTAAGCTTAAATGAAGGTTTCTTAGAAGAGGGCTATATAAGGAACCTAAGTGTCCTAATTAGATAGCCATTATGTTGTAACTGAGGTCTAGAATCTGTGGAATGTAATTTTACCGATGATCTCTCATACCGAGTCTTCTTCCTACATACTGAATCTCACTCTATCTTATCATTTCTCTCAATCTCAACATGATCTGACCTATCACCATTTCATAATATCCAACTATAAATGATCTAATCTGTCATTTACTTAATCATAATCTTTACTGAACTCAACGACTTAAATGCAACGTCTTTTGAAATATGCCATGAATGACTCCAAGTAATATCTTTAAATTGAGCAAATACACAGCGGAAGATTTCTTTCAATCTTGAGAGTAAACATGCTTTAAAGTGTCAACCAAAAGGTTGGTGAGTTCATTAGTTTGTCATAATCGATCATTTCCATAATTTTAATAGACCACAAGATTTTCACATTTATAAACAGAACCTCTCGTCTGCATAAAGATAAAATCATTCGTATGAATTGAACACCTGTTAACCGACATTAACTTTAATGCATAGAATATCCCCAAACAGAACCTCTTGTCTGTATAATATAAACCTCGAAGTACTAAAGCCATCCATAACCTGAATGGGGGTTGTTAGGCCCAACAGATCTATATTTAGGATTCGTGTCAACTAGGAACAGAACCTCTCATCTACCTAATTCTTAGGTTACCAAGCTAAAAGGAGTGATATTCGATTTCGATAATCCAACCATAGAATGTAGTTTCGATTATTTTTTGTCTATTTCGTAAAACATTCATAAAAACAGCGCATGTATTCTCAGTCCCAAAAATATAATAAAAGGGAGTAATGAAACTCACAATATTGTATTTCGTAGTAAATAAGCATATGATGGAATTGAACAAGTGCAAGGTTGGCCTCGGATTCACGAACCTATATTAATTATATATATTTATATGTTGATCAATATCTGTCTAACAATTTAGGTCAAGTCATAGTGTACCACAAACCTAATGCTCGAGACTAATATGCAAAAGTCAACAAAAGTCATCTTGACCAAAATGACCTCCAAAATTTATACATGATTATTATATAGTTTAATTATAGTCGTTTTATATATTTAATATATTCGACAGATTTTATTAGAGTAAATAATATAATATAATTCATTTATTAATAAATAAATAAAATTTTATATTAAAATTTATATAATAAAAATATACTTTTATATATCTTAAGTAATAAAATTTATAAAGTTCATTTAATATCATAAAATGATATGATAGGTATTATTAATGTAATTATATTACGCCTAGTAAAATATCTTTATATCACATATTTATTTGATAAAATAATATCGATAATAACAATAGTAAGTAAAAGTTGTATTATTTTGTAATAATAATTATTATTATTCTACTAATAATAATAACAATATTTATATTTACTAAAAATGATATTATGATAAAATGATAATTTTTATAAATAATAATACTAAAATGATAATAATAATGATATTTTATATTAACAATGATATTCCTATAAATAATAATTTTTGTAAAAATGATACTTTTAATATTAATAATACTTTTAATAATAATAATAATGATAAAAATAATGAAAACAATATTTTTATCTAAATCAATACCTTTCAATATTTTAATTTCATCATGGTACTTATACTCATTATTTCCTGCTCAATTTGTTAATAGCTTTTAGTCGTCTTTTATATTGCGTTCATAAAAATGATGATGATGATAATAATAATAATAATAATAATAATAATAATAATAATAATAATAATAATAATAATAATAATAATAATAATAATAATAATAATAATAATAATAATAATAATAATAATAATAATAATAATAATAATAATTATAACCTTAACAATATTAAGGATAGTAATAATAATAAAAATAACAATTTTTAATGATAATACCTTTTATTAATAATGATAATAATAATAATAATAATAATAATAATAATAATAATAATAATAATAATAATAATAATAATAATAATAATAATAATAATAATAATAATAATAATAATAATAATAATGATGATGATGATGATGATGATAATTAGATAATAATTATAACGACAATAATAACGACGATAGTAATAATAATCATTTTAGCAATGAATATACTAAAAGTAATAATAATTCAGTAGACTATATCTTTTAATCCGTTCATCGAAATCGCACGAGTTCTAAATGAAAAGTTATTAATTTTTCGCCAGCTTTCCAACGACATGCATATCCTATACCTTATCTCAGTAGCATATGTACCAAACTTATGATTCATCAAAACTATCTGACGACTAAATTAAACATACATGCATGCATAAACATATCTACTCGAGCACTAGTCAGGGATACACTAATAATACATAAAAGTTAAGTTATGAGTGCTCACGTATCAATATTGAGATTCAATATTGCAGGAAAGGTGCGTAGACGCAACGGAGATGATAAACACTAGTTTGACCCCACGAGTATACCCATGAACATTACCCATAACATCCATAGCTATAACCCATAATTTCCTTAGACCTATCCTACTTGAAAACCCCATTTTGAAATAACACGCGTATGACCTCGTCGTAGTATTTTATGTGTAATAATAATAATAATACTACTAATTAAGATTAATACTAATATTAATCTTAATAATAATAATAATAATAATAATAATAATAATAATAATTTTATGATATAAATATATATTAGAGAGCAGAGGGAGATATGAGATAGAGAATGAAATGAAATCGGCCAAATATCGATCAAGTTTTAAGGAGTTTAGCCACCAACCCTCACCATGCGATCGCATGGTTTTGAGGTGGTTTAGCCATGCGATCGCATGGACATTTTTTCTAGCTCACATCCATGATTTAAGGGCTGCCGACACTCTCTTAATATTATTATATATTTCATATTTAATTTATATAATCATTTATATATTATATTAAATTTATGTGCACGGTAAAAATGTAATTTTTGTTCCGATGACTCGTACGTTGTCACTCGACTTATGATCCGGTTTCGGTTTCTCGAACACATTTTCGTACATTTAAGAAGCTCACACTATACATTACGCGACGTGTACCTTTATTAATAATTAGACTTAAACATCAATAGACTATATTATTTAAAGTATAATCTCTTCATTTGAGTGTTGTGGTCATTTGCTTCTATAAATCAATGTTTCGTTGTTTGTCAAAATGTATATTTTAAATCAAACATTTTTATGACCAAGTTAATATTATATATACCACTTCGAATTAATATATATATATATATATATATATATATATATATATATATATATATATATTCATTTATTCATTAAAAATATAAATTTGTACGTATTGTATGTAGTTGAAATATTTATTTAATAATATAATATTTAGTTTTTCAAAACTAATTATATTTTAAAGTTTATTTTAAAATCGTTTAGAAAAATATTATAACGCGTAACGTTTTCATTTTAAAACTTAAATAGATACAATTTATTTAAATATCAATCGCATCACTAAGCGAGTGTTACTATCGTGTATTTAACTAATTTGAAAACATATATATTTAATGAACACGTTTTAAATACACTTTTCAAGTTATCTATATGTTTAATAACCAATATTCCAACTTACGTTTATTTAATCAAAGACATTTTAAATAATCAAGTTCTATTATATCGAAAAGCGTTTTTGTACATTAGAAAACTACATCAATTGATTACTATGTAACTTAGTCTTCCACTAATATTCGTCTAACTCTCGTTAATTGACATATTTATTCTTACTTGTAAATTACATTACCATCTTACGAATATCGTTAAAATGGGAAGATTTCTCAAATTAATGTGGACCTCTCAACAGAGACTCGTAATCATAATTCAATGTATCTGATATTTCAATCATATGATATTATCTTTTGATTTTTGTCAATAATTATTTTAAATATATTTTGAAACAAATACGTTCATGTAAAGTATTATACATCTAATACTTTGATAACGTTTTCAAGTTATAATATTTATATTATATATTATATTTATATATTATATTTATATTTAAATAACGTCGGTAAATTAAAAGACAAAATGGGTGAGCTGGGTCGCGGAGTTTGTAGTGGAAAAACACCGCGACTCGCGGAGATACCCTGGACAAAAATGCCTATAAAAGCTAACGCATTTTGATCGTTTTAAATATCCTTTTTCTTCTTCTCTCATCAAACGTATTATATATATTATAATTTTAATTTTAATTTTAATTTTAATTTTAATTTTAATTTTAATTCTAATAATAAGGGTATGTTAGCGAATGTTGTAAGGGTGTAAGTCGAGATTCTATCCGTGTAACGCTACGCTATTTTTAATCATTGTAAGTTATGTTCAACCTTTTTAATTTAATGTCTCGTAGCTAAGTTATTATTATGCTTATTTAATCCGAAGTAATCATGATGTTGGGCTAATTACTAAAATTGGGTAATTGGGCTTTGTACCATAATTGGGGTTTGGACAAAAGAACGACACTTGTGGAAATTAGACTATGGGCTATTAATGGGCTTTATATTTGTTTAACTAAATGATAGTTTGTTAATTTTAATATAAAGATTTACAATTGGACGTCCCTATAAATAACCATATACACTCGATCGGACACGATGGGCGGGATATTTATATGTACGAATAATCGTTCATTTAACCGGACACGGGAATGAATTAATAGTCTATGAAATTATTAAAACAGGGGTGAAATTATGTACAAGGACACTTGGAATAATTGATAACAAAGTATTAAAACCTTGGGTTACACACAGTCGATATTCTGGTGTAATTATTAAACAAAGTAATAAAACCTTGTTACAGTTTAAATCTCAATTAGTTGGAATATTTGACTTCGGGTATAAGGATAATTTGACGAGGACACTCGCACTTTATATTTATGACTGATGGACTGTTATGGACAAAAACCAGACGGACATATTAAATAATCCAGGACAAAGGACAATTAACCCATGGGTATAAAACTAAAATCAACACGTCAAACATCATGATTACGGAAGTTTAAATAAGCATAATTCTTTTATTTCATATTTAATTTCCTTTATTTTATATTTTATTGCACTTTTAATTATCGCACTTTTATTTATTGTTATTGTATTTAATTGCACTTTTAATTATCGTACTTTTTAATTATCGCAATTTTATTTTATCGCACTTTTATTTATCGCAATTTCATTATCGTTATTTACTTTACGCTTTAAATTAAGTTATATTTATTTTTAATATTTTACATTAGGTTTTAACTGCGACTAAAGTTTTAAAATCGACAAACCGGTCATTAAACGGTAAAAACCCCCTTTTATAATAATAATATTACTTATTTTTATATTTGTATTTTTATAAATTAAAACTAATATAGCATTAAGCTTTGGTTAAAGATTTTTCCCTGTGGAACGAACCGGACTTACTAAAAACTACACTACTGTACGATTAGGTACACTGCCTATAAATGTTGTAGCAAGGTTTAAGTATATCCATTCTATAAATAAATAAATATCTTGTGTAAAATTGTATCGTATTTAATAGTATTTCCTAGTAAAATTTAATAGAATTTTAAACCCCTTAGCTTTAACTTCAAGTATTTTTGGCGCCGCTGCCGGGACCAAAATCTAGCTTAAAAGCCGAAAGCGCAACGCTAATATAAAAAAAAGATTTTTATTTTTAGTTTACTTTTATAAAAAATACGTTTTTGTAAAAATTCGTTTTAAATATTCGAAAACATAAAAAGAAAACAAAAATATAAATATTTTTAAGAGTTTGTTAAATTTTTAAGTTTTATAAAGTTTCTTTATTTTTATTTTATAAAAATATAAGTCTTATTTAAATATTTTGTGTTTATTTAAAACATAAAAAAAATGAAAAAAAATATATATATATATATATATATATATATAAATCTATTTTTAAGTTTTTTATAAAATTATAAAGTATTTCTATTTTTATTTTAGTTTTTAAAACATAAGTTTTTATTTAATTTATATAAATATTTTATTTAATTATTAAAACAGAAAAATATATAAAATATAATTTAAAAAAAAACTACAGAACCTGTCAAACGAAACCACCTTATCTGAAATTTCAAACCCCGCGACTCGCGGAGTTTGTTGCCAGGTGTACCGCGACTCGCGGAGCCACCCTGACACGCGCCTGACAGAACCCTAATCTGCATTAAATACAGAGTATTATTAATTATTATTAATTATTATTAATTAATTTTTATTTAGGGTTAAATATTTATTTAATTTAGTATTTAATTTAAGTTTTAATTAATTTATGTATTTAGTTTAATTAGTTTTATTAAATTATAAAATTAATAGTTTTATTAAATAAATAATATAAAAATAATATTTTTATAAAAATTGTACTTTTTACAACTTTTAGTATATTTTTATATTTTGTCCCTTTTTAATTGTTTTAGCGTAATTTGTTGTATTTTTCGCTCGTATTTAGTTTTAAATATAGTTTTTGCCATAATTATTTTTACTTCTAGATTTTTAGGCTTTGCCGTAAAATCTCTTAAGTGCTTTCTCTTTAGACTAAGATTTAGGTGCTTTAGAATTTTGCGACACTTTTTTAAGTTTTAGTACCTTTTTAAAATATTGCCATTTGGGATATAGTTTTTCTTGTAACCTTTAATATTTTTAGACGCAACTTTTAATTTTTTAGTTTTTAGTTTCTTTTTAAGTTTTGACGCGCTACTTTCTTATTTTTATTTTTCGACGCCTTTTACCTATGTATCAATTATCACTACAATTAGTAATCTCAATTTGCAATTTTAATTTTAAGTTAGTGATAATAATAAGGTTGGGTTAGTCGAGTGTTTTAAAGTTTTATAAGTCACTCTTTTTCTTTCTTATTTTTCGACGCCTTTTATTTTTCAACCCTTTTCTTTTTCGACCTTTTTCGACGCGCTCTTTTTCTTTCTTATTTCTCGCCATTCTAGTTTTTAGGACATATATTTTTATTCTATTTCTTATCTAAATTTCTTTAAATTACGAAAATTTATTTTAAGTGGTTAAATTGATAGACATCAAAATTTTCTGGTTCGTAGTAATAGTTGGATTTGTACGTGGACCGGGTTATTGGAGCCAAACAGTACTCAATTATATTGAGACCAAACGAATCCTGCCCCTCTGCTGCATCTTTTGGCTATTCGAAACGTGGGCAAAATCAGAAAAGTCTATTAATTGGATAACTTATATAATTTTTCTTTCTTTTTAAAAAACTAACAGGATATTCAGTGAATGCACCGAGCAAGACGTTCACCACCTTTTGTACATTCACCACCTATAACTAGATCAAGCCATCTAGCAAATATTGTCGCCGTTGATTTTTCTTTAGAATCGTCATCCAGTCGACCAAGTACTCCAATTCAAATTTCCGATAATCCATTTTTTGAACCCGACCTCACAATTGAGAATCCGGAGAATATTCAGGGACGATTCATAGATCCTGAACCATTAATCTTTCCTCCGGAACCACCAATCATTCCAACAGAGATTGTTGAGGAACGAACTATTAAATCCGAATCCTCTAGTGATTCAGATTCAACAAATTCAATCATGGAGAATCTGGAACCTCTAAGTATGGAAGACAGAATGAGAGCTAAATGCACTGGCCAAGGTCACGCAATTACTCATCCTGACATTAATGCGCCAGATTATGAAATCAAAGGACAAATTCTACACATGGTGACTAATCAATGCCAATTTAGTGGTGCGCCGAAGGAAGATCCAAATGAACATCTTCGTACCTTTAATAGGATCTGCACACTATTTAAAATAAGAGAAGTAGAAGATGAACAGATATATCTCATGTTATTTCCCTGGACTTTAAAGGGAGAAGCCAAAGATTGGTTGGAATCGTTACCTGAAGGGGCGATCGATACATGGGACGTTTTAGTTGAAAAATTTCTTAAATAATTCTTTCCGGCATCTAAAGCCGTAAGACTTCAAGGAGAAATTGTTACGTTCACACAGAAACCAAATGAAACTCTATATGAAGCGTGGACAAGATTTGGAAAGTTATTAAGAGGATGTCCGCAACATGGTTTAGACACCTGTCAAATAGTACAAATATTCTACCAAGGATGCGACATCACTACAAGAAAAGACATAGATATAGCAGCTGGTGGTTCCATTATGAAGAAAACAGAAACTGATGCTTATAAAATTATTGATAACACTGCTTCCCACTCACATGAGTGGCACCAAGAAAAAGATATCGTTAGATCATCTAAAGCAGCTAGAGCCGATTCTAGCCATGACTTAGATTCCATTTCCGCAAAGATAGATGCTGTCGAGAGACGAATGGAAAAGATGACTAAAGATATTCACTTAATACGAATTAGTTGTGAGCAGTGTGGAGGACCACATTTGACAAAAGATTGTCTTAGTATTGAGCTAACAATTGAACAAAGAGAGAATATTTCATACATAAACCAAAGGCCTGGAAATAATTATCCGAATAATTATCAACCGCCAAGACCGATTTACAATCAAAACCAGAATTATAACCGAAATGTTCCATACAACAACCAACAAGGTCCTAGCAATCAACAAGTATCCAATAATACTTACAACCAGCAAAGACCTAATTTTCAAAACAAACCACCACAAACCGATGATAAAAAGCAGAATTTAGAAGATATGATGACGAAGCTAGTTGAAACTCAAACACAGTTTTTTACATCTCAGAAACAAACCAATGAACAAAATGCTCAAGCATTTAGAAATCAACAAGCTTCTATTCAAAATTTGGAACAAGAAGTAAGTAACCTAGTAAGGTTAATAGGTGAAAGAAAACCAGGAAGTCTACCTAGTGATACAAATGCTAACCCCCGGAATGAAACAGCTAAAGCCATTACCACAAGAAGTGGTACAACACTTAAACCACCTGAAATACCTGTAATTTCTGATGAAGCTATTCCTATTCCTACTCCACAAGAACCACAACCTGAGCAAGATAAGGAAACAAAACTGGTAGTTGAAAAGGTTAATGAAGATAACACAGTTAAGGCCAAACCTTATGTTAAACCATACCAACCACCACTTCCTTACCCGAGTAAAATGAAAAAAGAGAGACTTGAAGCCGAGCAATCTAAATTCTTGGATATGTTTAAACAGATAAATGTAAATCTTCCTTTCATTGATGTGATTTCAGGAATGCCTAGATATGCTAAATTTCTGAAAGATCTAATCTCGAATAGAAAGAAAATGGAAGAACTCTCGGCCGTTACTATAAATGCTAATTGTTCAGCAGTGCTGTTGAATAAGATACCAGAAAAATTATCTGATCCAGGAAGTTTCACAATTCCATGTTTTCTGGGTAGTCTTAGTTCAATAGAAGCATTGGCAAACTTAGGTGCTAGTATAAATTTAATGCCGTATTCACTATACACTAAACTAGACCTTGGAGAATTAAAACCAACAAGAATAAGCATACAACTAGCCGATCGATCAATAAAATATCCTAGAGGGATAATGGAGAACATGCTAGTTAAAGTTGGTACTTTAGTATTTCCAGTAGATTTTGTTGTTCTGGACATGGAAGAAGATTCTCAAGTTCCTCTCATATTAGGAAGACCATTCTTAAACACTGTTAAAGCAATGATAGACATGTTTGGTAAGAAACTGACCCTAAGTATAGAGGACGAGAGTGTTACCTTTTCAGTTAATAGAGCAATGCAACAATCGCAATCTGCAGATGATACATGTTATTATATTCAAACTATAGAATTACATGCAGAATTGTTAGAAGAATTTCCAGAATTACAAGGAACAGGAGAATGTTCTTTAGGAGAAGGAACGGAACCAATTGATGAAACTGAAATGTTAGCTACACTAATAGCTAATGGATATGAACTAACAACAGAAGAAATTCAAATGCTAAAAGAAGAAGACAGATATCGATATAAATCATCGATAGAAGAACCACCGACATTAGAGTTAAAGCCACTTCCAAACCATTTGGAATATGCTTATTTACATAGTGAATCTGAATTACCTGTAATAATATCGTCTTCTCTTACTGAAAATGAGAAATCACAACTCATTTCTGTGTTGAAAGCTCATAAACCAGCCATTGCATGGAAGATTCATGATATTAAAGGAATAAGTCCTTCGTATTACACACATAAAATCCTTATGGAAGAAGGTCATAAAACGTATGTGCAACGCCAACGAAGACTAAATCCTAATATGCAAGATGTAGTTAAGAAAGAAATTATTAAACTGCTAGATACAGGTTTAATTTATCCAATTTCTGATAGTCCATGGGTAAGCCCAGTTCAATGCGTGCCTAAGAAGGGTGGCATGACTGTCATTACAAATGAGAAAAATGAGCTTATTCCGACTAGGACTGTAACAGGATGGCGTGTATGTATTGATTATAGAAAATTAAATGACGCCACCAGAAAAGATCACTTTCCCTTACCTTTCATTGATCAAATGTTGGAAAGGTTAGCCGGAAATAGTTACTATTGTTTTCTTGATGGTTTTTCCGGATATTTTCAAATTCCAATAGCACCCGAAGATCAAGAGAAAACCACTTTCACGTGCCCTTATGCTACTTTTGCTTACAAACGCATGCCATTTGGACTTTGTAACGCCCCTGCAACCTTTCAAAGGTGCATGATGGCGATTTTTCATGACATGATAGAAGAATGTATGGAAGTTTTCATGGATGACTTTTCAGTCTTCAGTGATACTTTTGAAACATGTCTAGCTAATCTTGAACGAATGCTTATTAGATGCGAACAATCAAATCTAGTACTTAATTGGGAGAAATGCCATTTCATGGTTAAAGAAGGCATCGTTCTGAGTCATAAAATTTCAAAGGAAGGAATTGAAGTGGATAGAGCTAAAGTAGATGTAATTGCTAAACTTCCACATCCCACCAATGTTAGAGGAGTTAGGAGTTTTCTAGGGCATGCCGATTTTTACAGACGTTTCATAAAAGATTTTTCTAAAATTGCCACTCCTATGAATAAACTCCTAGAAAAGGATGCTCCATTCATCTTTTCAGATGAATGTATCAAATCTTTTAATATTCTTAAAGAGAACTCACTAATGCGCCGATCATAATAACTCCAAATTGGAATTTACCGTTTGAACTTATGTGCGATGCAAGTGATTTTGCAATGGGAGCCGTTTTAGGTTAAAGGATTGAAAAACGATTTCAACCTATATATTATGCTAGTAAGACGTTACAAGGAACACAAACTAATTACACAACTACTGAAAAAGAACTCCTTGCTATTGTCTTTGCTTTTGACAAATTTCGTTCATATCTCGTTCTAGCAAAAACGGTGGTCTATACCGACCATTCTGCTCTTAGATACCGATTTTCGAAACAAGATGCCAAACCAAGATTAATCCGTTGGATCTTACTCTTACAAGAATTCGATATTGAAATCCGAGATAAAAGAGGAGCAGAAAATCTCGCCGCTGATCATCTTTCTCGTCTTGAAAATCCTGAATTAGAAGTTCTAAATGAATCGGCCATACAAGACAACTTTCCTGATGAATATCTATTGAAGATAGATTATAATGAAATACCATGGTTTGCAGACTATGCAAACTACTTAGGATGTGGATTCCTTGAAAAAGGATTGTCGTACCAAAAACGAAAGAAATTCTTCAGTGATATAAAACACTATTTCTGGGAAGATCCACATCTGTTTAAAAGTTATCCCAATGGAATAATACGCCGATGTGTATTCGGAGATGAAGCCAATCAAATCTTAAACCATTGTCACACAGGACCAACAGGAGGGCATTATGGGCCTCAACTTACAGCAAGAAAAATTTATGATGCTGGATTCTATTGGCCTACAATTTACAAAGACGCAGACCTTCTTTGCAAATCCTGTGATGCTTGTTAAAGGGCCGGAAAAATAAGTCAACGTGATGAAATGCCATAAAATGTCATTCAAGTATGTGAAGTATTTGACATTTGGGGTATTGACTTTATGGGTCCATTTCCAAAATCTCATAATAATCTATATATTTTCGTAGCCATTGATTATGTATCTAAATGGGCGGAAGCACAAGCTCTCCCAAATAACGATGCACGAGTTGTAGTCAACTTTTTAAAACGTCTTTTTGCAAGGTTTGGAACACCGAAAGCTTTAATAAGTGATCGGGGAACTCATTTTTGTAATAATCAACTTGAGAAAGTTCTTAAAAGATATGGAGTAACTCATAAAATCTCCACCGCATATCATCCACAAACAAGTGGACAAGTTGAAAATACCAACCGAGCTTTAAAACGTATTCTAGAGAAAACCGTAGGATCAAATCCGAAGGAATGGTCCATTAAATTGGAGGATGCACTCTGGGCTTTTAGAACAGCTTACAAAACTCCAATTGGAACCACACCT
This sequence comes from Rutidosis leptorrhynchoides, assembly GCF_046630445.1. NCBI lineage: Eukaryota > Viridiplantae > Streptophyta > Magnoliopsida > Asterales > Asteraceae > Rutidosis > Rutidosis leptorrhynchoides. The sequence continues at coordinate 302,824,644 of NC_092335.1, read as the reverse complement.
TTTAAACTCATTTACGAAAAAGCATGTCATCTTCCAGTAGAAATTGAACACAAAGCATTTTGGGCTTTGAAGACATGTAATCTTGATTTACATGAAGCCGGACGTGATTTACATGAAGCCGGACGTCTACGATTAAGTCAACTAAACGAATTAGAAGAATTAAGACATGAAGCATACGAAAATTCGTTAATCTATAAAGAAAGAACGAAGAAATGGCATGATAAAAGAATAAGAAGTTCAAAAGAATTTAAAGAAGGAGACAGAGTTCTTCGTTTCAATTCACGATTCAAGCTATTTCCTGGAAAATTGAAATCAAGATGGTCTGAACCATTTATAATCAAAAGAGTTTTCCCATACGGAACAGTAGAGTTAATAAATTCAAATGGGATTGAATTTAAGGTTAATGGTCACAGAGTTAAACATTACATAGATAGTCCGATGGAAGTTGACAACGAAGTTAATCACAATTTCAACACCACAGCTAACTAAGAGTGGGGAGAATCAAGTCTTTAAAGGATATTATGTATTTCTGTTAGAGTTAGATTTTCTGTTTTCATGTAGTTCTCGAAAATGGAACCCGAATGGTCTTTCCCTAGCAGACCCTAAAGAACTAGTCTTCTCCCTCCATTCTGAATTTTTATTTTTATTTTTAGGTTTTTACAAAATGAAGACTTCATGTGAACTAAACCATGGTCTAATGCTACACGCTTTGATTACTAAACGTAATAATGACACACTTCCGAGTGAACTGGTATCAGTAATCAGAGAAAAATTGGACGGAGTAAGAAAAGAATCCAGATGCGAAGATAATAAGTTACAATTTGGTAAAGGAAAATCAAAATCCGCAGCGAAAAGAAGAGCACGACACCTTGAAAAATGTCACAAATGCGGAAAATGGTCACACGAAGGTAAATGTTCAAATAATCAAACCTATTCAAATACCGAATTTGTTACTTTATGCAGAGACAGACCGTTCATATGTTTAGAAAAAAAAACATTAAATGCTCGAGGTTACGCCTATATAGCCATGGAAAACCAATTAGTCCGACTATCTTATGAGTGGGCTAGAGCATATCACTAAGAAATATTTTTCACAGGTAAGTTTGTACAGTTTTTATTTTTATTTTTATTTTTAACCTTTTGATAATAAACGCTAATTTGTTCGCTATAAAGTATTAAATTGGTATTCAATAAAATTAGGTCTTGCGACCGAAATTATTGATATCATACAAAAATTTATTACATCACTGCGAAATTTACCGTTTATTCTTAAGGTATAAATATCTTTAATCAATCAACCCAAAATATTTCAAAAATTCGTCATGAGTTAAATTAGGTCATGGAACCAAAATTACTTTACCGAAAAGAGGGGCGTATATTTTTGATAATATTTGATTGATTAAAGTGGGATAAAAGCCAAAAAGATTTTTAATTTTATTTTTACCATGTTTTTAAAATTAATATATAAATCTTAAATTAATATTGTGCAATTTTTAAAATTAATATATTTAAAATTGTAAATATTTGAAAAATTAATATTTTTAATATAAGTTTGTATGTATAAAAACAAAAATATAATATAAGTTTGGTGTGAATTTTTAATTTTTAATAATATGAATTTTTTATTTTATGCATTTTAAATTTAAGTTTGGTGTGAATTTAAAAACAAAAATTTACTTTATTTCGCTAAGTTAAAAATATGATTTTTAAAATTCGTCGTGAGTTGAAGACTAGGTCTTTGAACTGAAATTGCTTTACCCGAGGGCGGGACGAAAATTTTTATTATCATTATTTTTAATCTTATTAATTTAAAGTATGCCAAAAAAACCCCAAAAATCTTTGCTTTTAAAACAACGCTTCAAAAAGACAAATTTTAAAATTTTGTCGAGGGACGGACTAGGACAACGTTCCGAAACGACCTCGTCCTAAATAACAAGGGAAACAAATTTTTAAAATTAATTAATATTTGTTTTATAAGTTAAAGATTTAGAAAAAAAAATTCCACGACTCGCGGAGTTTGAAGGGGAAATCCACCGCGACTCGCGAAGGATGCAAAATCCAGAAAAAAAAAATAAAAAGGCCGAACAGATCAGTACACACAACCAACTCAAAAACTGCGAAAACACACTCAAAAACACACACAAAAATCGTATTTTTTCACCATTTTTCATCAAATCTTTCACAAAAACATGTTGAGAAGGATGCTATCAAGGAATTACTCAAGGAAAACGGTAAATTTCTACACCTAAACACCATTTAATCCGAAAATTAGTGTTCTTGAACAAATTTATACCCAATTCGATTTTGATGCTTTTTAGTGTAATTATGCTTAAATTGCTTATGTATTATGCTTGTATAACCTAGATTGATGCTATTTAACATGATTAGAAGCCTTAAACTTCAAATTTTGAGTAATCTAAGGTTTGTGTTCTTGAGCAATTTGGGGCTTTTTGATATAAACAGGTTATGGCCGATTTTTGTCATGAATTATTGCTAAATTAAGTAGTGTAACATGTTTAGGTAGTTAAATGATCCAAACTTTGAGCCTAAACATGATTTTTGAGAATTAAAGTGGACTTTTCAAGTCTAAAATTCATGAACTTGATTTTTGAGAGATAATGCCATTTGAAACTTGTTTAATTGCTAATAATGATTATTTTGACATGTTATTTGAGTTGAATGCTTATGAACTTGGCGAACATTTTCGTATATGCTTATTTGAAAAAGTGTAGATTTGATAAAAATATGAAAATGAGCATAAGTTTGATATAAATTGAACATGTCATTGTAATTATTTTAATTGATGATTTTGCTGACACTAATGCATATTTTGATGCACAAAAATTGTGTTTGATGTGTTTTGCAGACTGAAAGGGGTGAATCCTAATCCCAAGCTCGCATTGCTCCTCCTGAGAATGCGGAACAACAGGATGTTGATAACTATTACAAACAAGATATACCTCATCTAGTTATGACATTTTCAGATATGCACGTGGAAGATTTGCACCCGAACTTAAGATTAGACAGACGTTGGATAGATTATCCAAAATACCAAAGGAGCTTGCACACTCTTCATTCTAAAGCTGTTGAAGTACCTAGGGTAATAGAATGGGAACCGTTAGAAGCCGTAGGATTGGGCGAACGGATTAGAGAATTACTTACACAGAGGTATGGTAATTCTACTTTTAACGATTGGGTACGATTATTCAACATGCGTAGACCTGTATATAAAGTATGGTGTGAAGAATTATTGTGTAGTATAGAAATAAATGATCAGGTAGCTAGTTTAACCGATCGAACTTTTATTAGATTTTTGTTAGGAGGTTCGATGTGAAATGCCCCGTCCTAATCCATCTGGACGAAGTCATCAACATTTAATCCCAGAGCGATGATCGACTCCAAGTAATGTCCTTAAAATGAGCAAATGCACAGCGGAAGATTTCCTTCACACCTGAGAATAAACATGCTTTCAAGTGTCAACCAAAAGGTTGGTGAGTTCATAGGTTTATCTTAAAACAATAAAATTCATCATTTTGATAGACCACAAAATTTAAATCCTGCATGGTACAAATGGGCCCGAATCCTATACCCACCTATAATGTACATGCTATATCTTTTAAATACAGTACATCTTTCTCGTGTACGAAACCATTTTCATAAGTCAAAGTAACCGTACACATATCTTGTGCACAAAATTAACATACACATAACCTTTGTATAAAATCATTCTCTCGATATATAATATTCACATCAACTGGTGGCTATTATCATGTCCACATAATTCAATGGTGGCAATTATCATATCCACATAATTCAGTGGTGGCAATTATCATGTCCACATAATTCAATAGTAATCCGCAGAACTTCTGTCTGCATAATAATTCATTCGAGGAATGTTTTACTTGTGTCTATCTCGTCAAACATTTATAAAAGCATTTCATGTATTCGCAATTCAAACTATATTTCAAAAACATTTAATAAAGCAGTTGTAAAAGCAGCGCATGTATTCTCAGTCCCAAAGATATAAAGAGTAAAAGGGAACAAATGAACTCACAATCCAATATTTTGTAGTAAAAATATTCATACGACGAAACTGAACAATGCAAGGTTGGTCTCGGATTCACGAACCTATATCAAGTATATATATTAACACATATAATTGTAATCGAACAACTTTATATTTATTTTGTTATGTATTACGATTAATATTCTTATATATAATTTATTAATACTTATAATATGTTGTAATACTTATTTGATATATAATTCAATTAATGTTATAATATTGTATTAGTTAAAACATAATTTCATGTAATATCAGTATACTTATGTAATAAATATATTTAGTGTACAGAATATTTATTTGTTAGAATGATAGTTTTGAAAATATTGATTTACTAAGAATAATAATAAAAATAACTATGATAATAATAACTTTACTACTAATGATCAAATTGATAATAATAATAATAATAATAATAATAATAATAATAATAATAATAATAATAATAATACTAATACTAATACTAATACTAATACTAATACTAATACTAATACTAATACTAATACTAATACTAATACTAATACTAATACTAATACTAATACTAATACTAATACCAATAATATTAGTTGTATGATTGATACTAATAATTATATTTTTTTAATATTTGCAATAATCTAATAACAATAATAAATAATAATAATAATAATAATAATAATAATAATATTGAGTTTAGGTAAACTACCTCAATGAAGTAGCCAGAAAAAAAATGCCCAAGTCCGGGTTTAAACCCGCGACGTCCCGCTAACCCGAAAACACACCAAACCATTGTTCTGTTTATGCTTCTTCTTTTTTTAGTATGACCCTAATTTAACCCATCCTCACATAAATTCATCATCATCTTAATCTCTAATTATCACCAATGTATATCATCATCAATCATAATACTTATTAATATCATCATCTAGTAATCTTAGAATCATCATATTCATTCATCTTTACCTTCATTATCATCTCGTCTAAATAACCATCATCATTATCGTAATAACCATCATATGTACCATTACTATCGTACTCTCGATCATTTTAATTATCATTTACATAATCTAATCGTAATCATCATCATTTAATATCACCACCATTATCATCATCAAAATAATCATGAATCATTATTCTTAACATAAGATCATCATACTCTATAATCGTAATCATATTCATCTGCATAATAAAATCACCAACTGTAATCATAATCTTGTAATCGTTAATAAGACACCAACAGAAACAGGAACTGATGCATTTGCAAGTCTTGGCCCATATTTCTTTTGGCCCAATAGCTAGACCCATCTATTTGGAGTCCAAAATCAATTGTTCGGCCCAAGTTGAAAAGAATTCACGGTCCATGCAGAAATAGAAAAGTAACGGCCTCATTTGAAACAATTAAGGATTCGGTTTATGTTTATTCTAGTGGAACGGGTTTTAAAAAAAATTATATATATATGGTGCCCTGTGTATATGCATCTCCTTGGATTCTTAAAGTATATATTACTTTTTCTAAAAGCAAAAGAGGAGGAGGACACAAATCTGTAACTTTATTTGCTGGACATAAACAATAGACGTACGTATCATCATCGGGTCATCATCCACTTACATCAATTCATTATCATCTTTATCGTTATTGTCTCATCTTTATAATATCACTATAAACCAAAAAACTTACAGTTAAGCCTTTAGGAACATCAGAAATTTCGTGCTTGATCTTCTAACAAGTCATCAACATAAAATCATTGCTATATTTCGTTTACTATTTCATCATCTTGTGGGTTTTATTTTGGGTTCATGATCGAACAGACAGAATTATAAATGTTCAGCAGGTGGTGATGATTTCAATTGAAACCGAAACAATAAGTGTTAACTACAGTCGTAAAAGTGGTGGCTTGTGGAGGCTGCAACAACAGCAGGTTGTAGCTGCAGTAATGGTTCTTGGGTTTGATTTAAAATAGAAAGACAAGCATAGCATCAGCAGAAGTTCTTTGGGTGTTCATGGGGTTTGATAACGATGGTGATTCTCCTTCTTTTTTTTATGTATGATTTATCCAACTGCAACCCCACTTGAATCTCCTTCTCCGTCCATTTTCTTTATTGTGATTATTAGATGGTGCTTGATGGAAGTTTTATGATTGAGGTTGGTTCTAATCGAAAGTAGTGGCAGTAATCTAGTAACTATAAGAGCTGTGAACGATAGACAATTAATAGCAATTCGTTTGGTTTTTGATTAAGGATCGAGCAAAGTGGTGGCGGTAGGGGTGTACCAATTGTAAAGGTGATGAAAGGTGGTGGAAGTGAGGGTTGCTCACGATGATAGAAGGTGGTGATTATCATTCGAAGTAGAAAAGAAACGAGCAGCAGGAGATGGTGTGGTGTCATGGGTGATTGTGGTTAGAAGGTTTAGTCGGGATATGGAAGTTTATGTATATGTGGAAAATAAAAGGTTTGTGATTACATAATTCCATAATGATAATTATGTAACTCAATTAGTTAGCAAATATTGTGAATCAATCAAAGAAAAAAATGAAGTAGTGGCAGACATAGAAAAGATAAGATGTTTGGCAAGTAGTAAGAGACAATATATGGTTTTGAAATTTGATCACACGGGAGATTTATTCATAATAACTTTCATTGTCAAAAGGATATATAATTTAATTATAGGTGAATAAGACTTTAAAGTCTTTACTGATTATCTAGATGTGCGGCTAATTTGAAGGGTTTGTTATGAGTTGTTAAAATTGTGTATATTATTATATCTTCATTCTTACAATAATTCATCAATCATTGAATTATGAGAACACATGCCACACATTAAAACTACCAGAAGAAATATAATATCTTACATTATTCTATTTTATAATTAGTTTTAATTTGGTCAAGAAAGGCTCCTTTTTAAAACGTTAAGAATGGAATTGTTAAGTCCGTAATTTAACAATTGTTGAACATGTCATATTAATCGTGGGTCTAAATTCTTAAACAGGAATTTGGCTTAATATATGACTATATAACAAAGCATGTATACCCTAACATAAAATCATATAAGACCCATAATTCACATGCAACAGTTGTTCTAGTAACAATCAAAATAACAAACAAGTGTTACTCTTATTTAACAATTATATTCGAATTAATTTATATTTATATAAATACGTTTTAATTATGTCGTAAGTTATTTACATATTTAATTCTATTAATTTATATCTTATTTCAAAATATTATATATTTATCTATATTTATATATTTATTTATATATACTTATATATATACACACACACATATCTTTTTACAATTAATTATTCGTGAATCGTCGAAAATGGTCGAAGGTCAATTGAATATATAAAACAGTTCAAAAATTTTGAGACTCAATATTACAGACTTTGCTTATCATGTTGGAAACATATAAAGATTAAGTTTAAATTTGGTCAGAAATTTCCGGGTCGTCACAGTACCTACCCGTTAAAGAAATTTCGTCCCGAAATTTGAGTGGGGTCATCATGGCTAACAATAAAAATGTTTTCAACACGAATATGAGTTGATAAATAGAGTTTTATCATTATTGATAAATATAGATGATTCGATTATGTGAAGCGTACCAGTGAAGCTGTCACAAAAGATTGAGATAGGGATTTAACTTTTGACGTATTCACGGTGGATTTCCAGAATTCTAGGAATTTAAAGAAAATCTTGGAAATCTATAAGATTTTATTCTTCGGGATTTATGGAAATTAAGATCCCTATAATTAAATGCGATCATCTGTCTCGATTGCTTTGTCTGGTATTTTTACTATAAATGAACTTCCTCCGTTCCATTACTTCTCACCACTCCCATTTTCTATATTTTAATTCATACTTTCAAATCATCAGTCAATATGCTTCATCCAGTTTTAATTCTGGATATATTCCTGACTTTCATATCGATCATTCTCCTTTTTCATCTACCACCGGAGGAATCTGTTTACTTCTACTTCGCTCTTGGGGTTATTGTGTTTATCATACTCCCGTGTCTTTATTTTGCTTTTTGTATTAATGTACACGGTTTGTGATTTCTGTGTTATTGTTGACTTTTATATCTTCCCTTATGTTTCGGAGCTATTTGCCTTTTTATTCTCTTCTCGACCTCTAGTAAAGCGAGTAACGGTCCAGAATTCGTAATTATGGAGTTTCGAATGAAATTAATGTTCTAAACAAGAAAGAACGTAATAGTACGATTTGATTTGTCAAATTACTAGTATCACTGAGAATAGAACTATCAAAAATATATTTTCTTGATATGTTTAGAAGTTAAGCAGAATGAAAGAGTTATGTACCATGACACATGATGATGGTATGATCTACTGTGAACCATTATCACGTCTCATTAGAAACTCAGCATGACTTACTGTAATATAATCACGTTGATCAAGTGTCATTATATTATACTAACTCACGCATCAATTTCCAACACTACTTCAAAATCATTCATAATTCAAACTTGAATTTTAAAGAAATTTAGAAACTAAAGTAGTTTCCTTTATGATGTAATATAGGTAGCACGAAGAGGTAAATAATTTCGGACAAGAATATTTATGAAAATATTCTCAGAAATATCGAAGATATTTATGATGATATTTTCAGAATTGCTAAGATCGAAGGTTGATGAAGGAAGATTTTCCACAAGATTTAACATGAGTACGGAGAAAGATATTCTCTAAAGATTTCATCGGATACAGAATTATCTAGATTCTTAGAATATAGGGTTTGGTCCTTGTATTTGTCATTGGTCTCCTTCGTGGTTAGCTCAATCCATTTTCCCGTTCCAACTTTTCTGAGTTTTTTTTTTTCCAGCATACTATTCTTTGTCATCAAACTTTTGGCCGTTTAGACCATCTACAATTTTTCTATTTCCTCTGCATTTAATGCTACCATACCTGAATCATCGGTTATTAATCCGAGGTGGTTTCAAGAGAATTGTGTTTTTAGATGATTAAATACTGATGGTAATATGGTGGAATATAAAAGGTTCTCAGGTAACAATAAAAGAGCACGTATATATATCAAGGTTATAATAAGGTTGTTTCTAACAAAAAGTCGGAGTTGACTTGCTGGAGCTGTGACAAAGTTGGCTAATTTGAAAAGAGATTTGGAAAGTTATTTTCGGTAATAATAACGTTAAAGGAATTAGCACACTTGCGCGTTAAACGTTTACTCAGTTTCTGAGAGTTTTCAGGTGCATAACTATATGCATCAATCTTTCCTTCCCGTAGATGAAGTGCGGTTGGTTTATCCTCTCGATTGAGGTGTTTTCGAGAATCATGAAAGGTTTGAACGCAGATTATAATTGTCAAGATACAAATGAAGTTTAAGATGAAATCAAGTGGCAAACTTGAAGAATTGTTTAGTTTCATATGCTATAATCAATATTTTAATTCATTTTAATTGGCCAATGTTATTAGTCCATAGTCGATAGTCCACAGTTAACAGTCCGATAATTCATATATAGTTTAATATATAATATTCGAATTAATTAATACGTATCGTGACCCGTGTACATGTCTCAGACTCGATCACAACTCAATTTATATATATTATTGTAGAATCAACCTCAACCCTGTATAGAGAACTCGATCGTTACTGCATATAGAGTATCTATGGTTATTCTAAATAATATATATAAATGCGTCGATATGATATGTCAAAACTTTTTATACGTGTCCCGATATTTAAATGCGTAAATAAATAACAGAAATTTAAATGATGATAAATAAAATTGCGAGAATATAAATTTCGATAATTAAATTGCGATAAATAAAATGTAATCAGCTAGCTAAGAACAGTTAGCTAGGAACAGTTAGCGTGGATTCTTAACCAAATTTCTCATAGTTAATTTGTTTGTTTCTAACAAATTTTTATTTTGTCTAATGTTTTCTTCATTGTGCCACTTGTTGGATTCTGGTAAATCAAAATTCAAATATGAAATTGGATGAAAATGGTTATTCTGCGATGAACGGATACGTATATCGGTGGTTATAAGTAGGATAGTGAATGACTGTTGAATCAAATTCGCAGAATATACCGTGTAATTTATTAATGTGAAATCTAAATATTTCTCGGGTATTACCTACCCGTTAAAATATTTTCACCATTAACAGTTTGTACAAAAGAATTTTTAATTACAATCTTTATGGAAATATACTTGCATATATATTTTCTTCAGATGAAATTATGGATTTAATGAGTTAATACGATATTTATCTCATTTGATTTACTGTTAGAACAAGAATATATAATCTTCAAAACACTAGAGATTACATAATCGCCATGTAGAACGAAGATAATTGATGTAGGTCGATATGTAGAATAATAATTATACTCGAGGTACAGAATGGGATGTTGAGGCATGTGATGTTGAAACATTGGTTGTTGGTGGTACTGGTATTGATATTGGTGATACTGTTGGTGCCGGTGATGTTGTTGAAGCTGGTACGTTTTGCACTATATTTTCCAAGGCTACAACTCGGGTGCGAAGCTCGTTGACTTATTATTCCGGAATGATTGTCAGTAGGAGTGAGCGAATGAATAAGGTTTAGAATCTGAGATAGTATATGATCGTGACGAGATACTCTGGAATTGAGAGAGAAAATGGTTTCTCGAACAGGTTCGACGGTAAAAGCTTCAGGTTCATTGTCAAGAGGTAAATTCGGTTGGTGGAAGGGATCGCCTTCTTCTTATCTCCAGTGATTAAGTAGACTACGAACCCATCAGATAAATTGGGGATGGATGATTGGTTGATTCATTCTGGTGACGCTACTTTCGGAGCTTAGGTGAACATCCATGTCAGAATAACTGTCGGGTTCCGAAGAACTTGAACTAGTGACATGTTCCATTTTGTACGAATGAATAAAGAATTTTTCGATATGAAATGATTTTTGGATACCAGATGATATTCTAATTACATAGAATATCTATATATATAGTACTAAAGATTTCGTAGACTACAGAGGAATTTACGGCATATGTCAGGCAGTCTACAGTAACAGATACGCTAAGATATGAATTAGCAGATATGCTAACATATGAATTTTGTCTATACACTAATCATGCAATCAATGCAATAAGATGTGTCTAGACTAAGGATGATAAGCAAGTGATTCCCTAAGAATGATTAGCAGGTAATTTTTGACACGAAATGATAAGCAAAACCTTTGACATGCAGACACGGTCGAAGTCCAGACTCACTAATGCATCTAAACAACTATCAGTTTGACACACTAATGCAAGACCTGGTTCGCTAAGACCACCGCTCTGATACCAACTGAAATGCCCCGTCCTAATCCATCTGGACGAAGTCATCAACATTTAATCCCAGAGCGATGATCGACTCCAAGTAATGTCCTTAAAATGAGCAAATGCACAGCGGAAGATTTCCTTCACACCTGAGAATAAACATGCTTTCAAATGTCAACCAAAAGGTTGGTGAGTTCATAGGTTTATCTTAAAACAATAAAATTCATCATTTTGATAGACCACAAAATTTAAATCCTGCATGGTACAAATGGGCCCGAATCCTATACCCACCTGTAATGTACATGCTATATCTTTTAAATACAGTACATCTTTCTCGTGTACGAAACCATTTTCATAAGTCAAAGTAACCGTACACATATCTTGTGCACAAAATTAACATACACATAACCTTTGTATAAAATCATTCTCTCGATATATAATATTCACATCAACTGGTGGCTATTATCATGTCCACATAATTCAATGGTGGCAATTATCATATCCACATAATTCAGTGGTGGCAATTATCATGTCCACATAATTCAATAGTAATCCGCAGAACTTCTGTCTGCATAATAATTCATTCGAGGAATGTTTTACTTGTGTCTATCTCGTCAAACATTTATAAAAGCATTTCATGTATTCGCAATTCAAACTATATTTCAAAAACATTTAATAAAGCAGTTGTAAAAGCAGCGCATGTATTCTCAGTCCCAAAGATATAAAGAGTAAAAGGGAACAAATGAACTCACAATCCAATATTTTGTAGTAAAAATATTCATACGAAAAAACTGAACAATGCAAGGTTGGTCTCGGATTCACGAACCTATATCAAGTATATATATTAACACATATAATTGTAATCGAATAACTTTATATTTATTTTGTTATGTATTACGATTAATATTCTTATATATAATTTATTAATACTTATAATATGTTGTAATACTTATTTGATATATAATTCAATTAATGTTATAATATTGTATTAGTTAAAACATAATTTCATGTAATATCAGTATACTTATGTAATAAATATATTTAGTGTACAGAATATTTATTTGTTAGAATGATAGTTTTGAAAATATTGATTTACTAAGAATAATAATAAAAATAACTATGATAATAATAACTTTACTACTAATGATCAAATTGATAATAATAATAATAATAATAATAATAATACTAATACTAATACTAATACTAATACTAATACTAATACTAATACTAATACTAATACTAATACTAATACTAATACTAATACTAATACTAATACTAATACTAATACTAATAATATTAGTTGTATGATTGATACTAATAATTATATTTTTTTAATATTTGCAATAATCTAATAACAATAATAAATAATAATAATAATAATAATAATAATAATATTGAGTTTAGGTAAACTACCTCAATGAAGTAGCCAGAAAAAAAATGCCCAAGTCCGGGTTTAAACCCGCGACGTCCCGCTAACCCGAAAACACACCAAACCATTCTTCTGTTTATGCTTTTTTTTTTAGTATGACCCTAATTTAACCCATCCTCACATAAATTCATCATCATCTTAATCTCTAATTATCACCAATGTATATCATCATCAATCATAATACTTATTAATATCATCATCTAGTAATCTTAGAATCATCATATTCATTCATCTTTACCTTCATTATCATCTCGTCTAAATAACCATCATCATTATCGTAATAACCATCATATGTACCATTACTATCATACTCTCGATCATTTTAATTATCATTTACATAATCTAATCGTAATCATCATCATTTAATATCACCACCATTATCATCATCAAAATAATCATGAATCATTATTCTTAACATAAGATCAGCATACTCTATAATCGTAATCATATTCATCTGCATAATAAAATCACCAACCGTAATCATAATATTGTAATCGTTAATAAGACACCAACAGAAACAGGAACTGATGCATTTGCAAGTCTTGGCCCATATTTCTTTCGGCCCAACAGCTAGACCCATCTATTTGGAGTCCAAAATCAATTGTTCGGCCCAAGTTGAAAAGAATTCACGGTCCATGCAGAAACAGAAAAGTAACGGCCTCATTTGAAACAATTAAGGATTCGGTTTATGTTTATTCTAGTGGAACGGGTTTTAAAAAAATTATATATATATGGTGCCCTGTGTATATGCATCTCCTTGGATTCTTAAAGTATATATTACTTTTTCTAAAAGCAAAAGAGGAGGAGGACACAAATCTGTAACTTTATTTACTGGACATAAACAATAGACGTACGCATCATCATCGGGTCATCATCCACTTACATCAATTCATTATCATCTTTATCGTTATTGTCTCATCTTTATAATATCACTATAAACCAAAAAACTTACAGTTAAGCCTTTAGGAACATCAGAAATTTCGTGCTTGATCTTCTAACAAGTCATCAACATAAAATCATTGCCATATTTCGTTTACTATTTCATCATCTTGTGGGTTTTATTTTGGGTTCATGATCGAACAGACAGAATTATAAATGTTCAGCAGGTGGTGATGATTTCAATTAAAACCGAAACAATAAGTGTTAACTGCAGTCGTAAAAGTGGTGGCTTGTGGAGGCTGCAACAACAGCAGGTTGTAGCTGCAGTAATGGTTCTTGGGTTTGATTTAAAACAGAAGACAAGTGTAGCATCAGCAGAAGTTCTTTGGGTGTTCATGGGGTTTGATAACGATGGTGATTCTCCTTCTTTTTTTTATGTATGATTTATCCAACTGCAACCCCACTTGAATCTCCTTCTCCGTCCATTTTCTTTATTGTGATTATTAGATGGTGCTTGATGGAAGTTTTATGATTGAGGTTGGTTCTAATCGAAAATAGTGGCAGTAATCTAGTAACTATAAGACCTGTGAACGATAGACAATTAATAGCAATTCGTTTGGTTTTTGATTAAGGATCGAGCAAAGTGGTGGCGGTAGGGGTGTACCAATTGTAAAGGTGATGAAAGGTGGTGGAAGTGAGGGTTGTTCACGATGATAGAAGGTGGTGATTATCATTCGAAGTAGAAAAGAAACGAGCAGCAGGAGATGGTGTGGTGTCATGGGTGATTGTGGTTAGAAGGTTTAGTCGGGATATGGAAGTTTATGTATATGTGGAAAATAAAAGGTTTGTGATTACATAATTCCATAATGATAATTATGTAACTCAATTAGTTAGCAAATATTGTGAATCAATCAAAGAAAAAAATGAAGTAGTGGCAGACATAGAAAAGATAAGATGTTTGGCAAGTAGTAAGAGACAATATATGGTTTTGAAATTTGATCACACGGGAGATTTATTCATAATAACTTTCATTGTCAAAAGGATATATAATTTAATTATAGGTGAATAAGACTTTAAAGTCTTTACTGATTATCTAGATGTGCGGCTAATTTGAAGGGTTTGTTATGAGTTGTTAAAATTGTGTATATTATTATATCTTCATTCTTACAATAATTCATCAATCATTGAATTATGAGAACACATGCCACACATTAAAACTACCAGAAGAAATATAATATCTTACATAAGTGAACACAAGTACAGGAAAATAAACATTCTACATACGAGTTTAGAACAAAATCCTTAATTCGATTATCATTAGTTACACTTGCCGGGTGTAAATGAGAACTTATGTTATATGGCCATATGAGTTTGACAAACCCTCATTCGGACGGTTCGCTACCGTTATTCGGATGAAATATATTTTCGAGAAACAGTATATGTTCTAACACTATTGTGATGGGGTTCTATGGATGGAAAGTTAAGCCTTGATAATTGGGTGCTCGTGATAATAATTTTAGAATGGTTTACTATTACTTCAATGATATAAATCTTGTGGTTCATTTGTACTTACTTACTTAAACCTATGATTTCACCAATGTTTTCGTTGACAGATTCTATGTTTTTCTCAGGTCCTTGAACGTTTTGTGATACATGCTTCCGCTCATTACTTTTGATACTTGCTTGGATGTCTAGTATACTTGCATACGTGGAGCGTCTTTTGACTTAACTTGATTTGTGTCGCATAGGTTTCAGTTGTATTTAAAACGTTGTAACATGTTTGGTCGTCGAACCTACTTTGTAAACCTTAAAACATCTTTATAATTGAAATGAATGCGACATATTTTGGTCAAACTTTGTTTTAAAGACTTATGACCACGTAACGGGACCTAAGTAGACGGCGCCGTCAATGACGATTTTGTCGGGTCGCTACAGTTTCAAGTTCAATTGACGATTTCAATAGTTTCTAGGAGTGATTTGGAAAATATTTCATGAAGAAATCGTTATCTAAAAACACCTAAAAATCGATTTTAATATTTCTTTTTTTTTCTTTTTTTTTGCGAACGGCATAAGCACTCTAAAAATATTTTTTTTTGCTGTTTGTTTATTTTTTTATCAATGACACCCTTTATAGTTTCCTTGTGTGTTTACAAGTCTTAATTAAAACAACAAAAAAAGCGTGTTTATGCTCTTGAACTGTTCTGGTCGACTGGATTTTTGGGGAAGGAGAATAGGAATCAGGAAATAAAGGGATACGGGTCATAATAATTACGGAGGCATTATAAAACAGAAAATGGGCAGTAACCCAATGGTTAGGAGATGGTCGTGTGAGTGAGAGGTCATGGGTTCGAGTCTTGTATGGAGCATTCTTTTTAGAAAAGGCTTTTAAAAAGGGTATACACTCTTAAATTCATTTCCATTATTATTATTATTATTATTAATTTAATTATTAATGTTATTATTATTATGATTATTATTATTATTGTTATTGTTAAGTATAAGTATTATTAAGTATTATTAATTATCCTAATTATCATTACTATTGTTATTAGAATAAGTGTTATTATTATTATTATGATTAAGATTACTACTACGTAATTATTGTTACAACTAACATTGATATTATGAATATTAGTATCATTAATAAGTAATATTATTATTATCATTATCGTTACTAGTATTATCATTTGTAAATCACTAGTATTATCATTATTAGTAATATTATTATTATTATTAGTATTATTAGTATTGCATTATTTTAATTAGTATTGTCAATGTTATTATTATGAAAAATAGTATATCGACGAAAATGAAAATTTTAAAGATGTTGTTAAGATTATAACTATCAAATTCTAAATATGAATATAAATATTAAAACGAAATATCATTATTATTACTAATATTATTACAAATAAAAACCTTATATAAAAACACATTTCAATACTTATTACTAAATCTTTCATTTTATTTAAAAACTACTATTATTATCATTGTCATAAGATTTATTATTAAAACTATCATTAACAGAAAAAGTAATATTTTTATAGATAGTATTATTAATATCATTATATTTATCACTAAGATTATTAACAGTATTATTTTTAGTAATATTAAGTATTACCAATATTATCATTTTTTTACCATTACAAATATTATTATTATTACGATTACTAGCTTCAACAAACAAATGAAATATATATAAATATATTCAACATACATAACTTAGCTATATTAATACTTTTATATACAAAATGTATACATTTTATTAAATAATGAAAAAATATATATAAGTTAATAATATAAAAATTATATCACTAATAATAATAATATATATTTACTCGATTACGATTATGTATATTAATAAATATATGAATGATATAGTTTCGTGAATCTGAGGCCAACCTTGCATTGTTCAATATCGTCATATGTATTTTTACTACAAAATACAGTATTGTGAGTTTCATTACTCCCTTTTTATATATATTTTTGGGACTGAGAATACATGCACTGATTTTATTAATGTTTTACGAAATAGACACAAGTGATCAAAAACTACATTCTATGGCTGGATTATGAATATTGAATATCACCCCTTTTTAGCTTGGTAACCTAATAATTAGGAAACGGGTATGGCCCCTAATTGACGCGAATCCTAAAGATATATCTATGGACCTCGACAAGTCCCATTCGGGGTATGGATGCTTTAGTACTTCGAGATTATTATTATTATACAGACGAGAGGTTCTATTTGGGGATATTCTATGTATTAAAGTTAAGTCAGTTATCAAGCATTCACCATATGAATGATTTTTAATTCGCGGGTTACGCGTGTTATTTTGTACTCGGGTTAAGTGTACAATTAAATATATGAAATCTTGTGGTCTATTAAAATGATGAAAATAAATGTTTATGATAAACTAATGAACTCACCAACCTTTTGGTTGACACTTGAAAGCATGTTTATTCTCAGGTTTGAAAGAAATCTTCCGCTGTGCATTTGCTCATTTTAAAGATATTAATTGGAGTCATTCATGACATATTTCAAAAGACGTTGCATTCGAGTTGTTGAGTTCATCAAGATTATTATTAAGTCAATTATAGTTGGATATATTATGAAATGGTATGCATGCCGTCAACTTTCGATGTAATGAAAGTTTGTCTTTTTAAAAACGAATGCAATGTTTGTAAAATGTATCATATAGAGGTCAAGTACCTCACGATGTAACCAAATGTAATGTATTCATCCTGGTGGATTAGGACGGGTCCTTTCAAATGTGGCGCAAGAAATAATGATGATGCCAACCATATTGCTGGTTAGCCATCGCATTAAGTATACCTACATGATGATCATCTTCAGATATATCTCCTTCAACACTATAATTCTCTACCGAACCTTCACTCGTTGTTGACTTACCATCTGTAGTGACCCGAACTTTTCCATGTTTATATATATATTAAATGAAATTGTTATTTACATGATTAAGTGTTTCCAACATG
Organism: Rutidosis leptorrhynchoides; assembly: GCF_046630445.1. Classification (NCBI taxonomy): domain Eukaryota; kingdom Viridiplantae; phylum Streptophyta; class Magnoliopsida; order Asterales; family Asteraceae; genus Rutidosis; species Rutidosis leptorrhynchoides. The sequence continues at coordinate 302,806,531 of NC_092335.1, read as the reverse complement.
TTAAGCAATCAAAGTTGTTAAGACTTGATTAATTGAAATAGGTTTCATATAGACAATTGACCACCCAAGTTGACCGGTGATTCACGAACGTTAAAACTTGTAAAAACTATACGATGATATATATATGGTTATATATATAGTTAACATGATTTTATTATAAGTATGTATCTCATTAGGTATTTTAATAATGAGTTATATACATAAAAATGAGACTATTAATTTAAGAAACTCGAAAACGATATATATAACGATTATCGTTATAACAACGTCTTACTAGGTACATATGAATCATATTAAGATATTGATACACTTGGTTAATTATGTTAAATGATAAGTAAATATATTATTAAGTGTATTAACAATGAAATACATATGTAAAAATAAGACTACTAACTTAATGATTTCGAAACGAGACATATATGTAACGATTATCGTTGTAACAACATTTAACTGTATATATATCATACTAAGATATATTATATATCATAATATCATGATAATATAACAATTTAACATCTCATTTGTTATAATAAATAATGGGTTAACAACATTCAACAAGATCGTTAACCTAAAGGTTTCAAAACAACATTTACATGTAACGACTAACGATGACTTAACGACTCAGTTAAAATGTATATACAAGTAGTGTTTTAATATGTATTCATACACTTTTGAAAGACTTTAATAAACTTATCAAAATACTTCTACTTAACAAAAATGCTTACAATTACATCCTCGTTCAGTTTCATCAACAATTCTACTCGTATGCACCCGTATTCGTACTCGTACAATACACAGCTTTTAGATGTATGTACTATTGGTATATACACTCTAATGATCAGCTCTTAGCAGCCCATTTGAGTCACCTAACACATGTGAGAACCATCATTTGGCAACTAGCATGAAATATCTCATAAAATTACAAAAATATGAGTAATCATTCATGACTTATTTACATGAAAACAAAATTACATATCCTTTATATCTAATCCATACACCAACGACCAAAAACACCTACAAACACTTTCATTCTTCAATTTTCTTCATCTAATTGATCTCTCTCAAGTTCTATCTTCAAGTTCTAAGTGTTCTTCATAAATTCCAAAAGTTCTAGTTTCATAAAATCAAGAATACTTCCAAGATTGCAAGTTTACTTCCAAGTTTTCTAAATCCATTCCAAGTAATCATCCAAGATCAAGAAACCTTTGTTACTTACAGTAGGTTATCTTTCTAATACAAGGTAATAATCATATTCAAACTTTAATTCAATTTCTATAACTATAACAATCTTATTTCGAGTGGAAATCTTACTTGAAATTGTTTTCGTGTCATGATTCTGCTTCAAGAACTTTCAAGCTATCCAAGGATCCTTTGAAGCTAGATCTATTTTTCTCATTTCCAGTATGTTTATCCAAGGAACTTGAGGTAGTAATGATGTTCATAACATCATTCAATTCATACATATAAAGCTATCTTATTCGAAGGTTTAAACTTGTAATCACTAGAACATAGTTTAGTTAATTCTAAACTTGTTCGCAAATAAAAGTTAATCCATCTAAATTGACTTTTAAAATCAACTAAACACATGTTCTATATCTATATGATATGCTAACTTAATGATTTAAAACCTGGAAACACGAAAAACACCGTAAAATCGGATTTACGTCGTCGTAGTAACACCGCGGGCTGTTTTGGGTTAGTTAATTAAAAACTATGATAAACTTTGATTTAAAAGTTGTTATTCTGGGAAAATGATTTTTATTATGAACATGAAACTATATCCAAAAATTATGGTTAAACTCAAAGTGGAAGTATGTTTTCTAAAATGGTCATCTAGACGTCGTTCTTTCGACTAAAATGACTACCTTTACAAAAACGACTTGTAACTTATTTTTCCGACTATAAACCTATACTTTTTCTGTTTAGATTCATAAAATAGAGTTCAATATGAAACCATAGCAATTTGATTCACTCAAAACGGATTTAAAATGAAGAAGTTATGGGTAAAACAAGATTGGATAATTTTTCTCATTTTAGCTACGTGAAAATTGGTAACAAATCTATTCCAAACATAACTTAATCAACTTGTATTGTATATTATGTAATCTTGAGATACCATAGACACGTATACAATGTTTTGACCTATCATGTCGACACATCTATATATATTTCGGAACAACCATAGACACTCTATATGTGAATGTTGGAGTTAGCTATACAGGGTTGAGGTTGATTCCAAAATATATATAGTTTGAGTTGTGATCAATACTGAGATACGTATACACTGGGTCGTGGATTGATTCAAGATAATATTTATCGATTTATTTCTGTACATCTAACTGTGGACAACTAGTTGTAGGTTACTAACGAGGACAGCTGCCTTAATAAACTTAAAACATCAAAATATATTAAAAGTGTTGTAAATATATTTTGAACATACTTTGATATATATGTATATATTGTTATAGGTTCGTGAATCAACCAGTGGCCAAGTCTTACTTCCCGACGAAGTAAAAATCTGTGAAAGTGAGTTATAGTCCCACTTTTAAAATCTAATATTTTTGGGATGAGAATACATGCAGGTTTTATAAATGATTTATAAAATAGACACAAGTACGTGAAACTACATTCTATGGTTGAATTATCGAAATCGAATATGCCCCTTTTTATTAAGTCTGGTAATCTATGAATTAGGGAACAGACACCCTAATTGACGCGAACTCTAAAGATAGATCTATTGGGCTTAACAAACCCCATCCAAAGTACCGGATGCTTTAGTACTTCGAAATTTATATCATATCCGAAGGGTGTCCCGGAATGATGGGGATATTCTTATATATGCATCTTGTTAATGTCGATTACCAGGTGTTCACCATATGAATGATTTTTATCTCTATGTATGGGATGTGTATTGAAATATGAAATCTTGTGGTCTATTGTTACGATTTGATATATATAGGTTAAACCTATAACTCACCAACATTTTTGTTGACGTTTAAAGCATGTTTATTCTCAGGTAAATACTAAGAGCTTCCGCTGTTGCATACTAAAATAAGGACAAGATTTGGAGTCCATGTTTGTATGGTATTGTGTAAAAACTGCATTCAAGAAACTGATTTCGATGTAACATATTTGTATTGTAAACCATTATGTAATGGTCGTGTGTAAAAAGGATATTTTAGATTATCATTATTTGATAATCTACGTAAAGCTTTTTAAACCTTTATTTATGAAATAAAGGTTACGATTTGTTTTAAAAATGAATGCAGTCTTTGAAAAACGTCTCATATAGAGGTCAAAACCTCGCAACGAAATCAATTAATATGGAACGTTTTTAATCAATAAGAACGGGACATTTCAGTTGGTATCCGAGCGTTGGTCTTAGAGAACTAGAAAATTTGCATTAGTGTGTCTTATCTAGTTTGTTAGGATGCATTAGTGAGTCTGGACTTCGACCGTGTTTTCTTTAAAAATGATTGCTTAACATTTTTGTTGGAAACTATATATTATTAACATGTATATATTATGTGATATATTAATCTCTTAACATGTTTGATATTGTGTGATAGATGTCTACCTCTAGCACAAATCCCATTGACTCACCTAATAATAACGAAGAGTCGAATATATATTGGACTGATTCACAAGTTCCCGAAGAAGAACCGGAAGAAGAATCAGAACCGGAAGCAGAATCAGAACCGGAAGAGGAGGAACCGGAGGAGGAAATAGAACCGGTGGGGGAAATAATAAAATGGTTAAGTAAAAGAAAATCCTCAACCAACCGACCAAGGTTAATTATGGTCGATGGTGTTTCCGCCAAGGAAGCAAAATATTGGGAGGATTACCAATTCTCCGATGAATCGGATTCCGACGAGAATTCCGATGATGTTATAGAAATTACCCCAACTGAATTTAAAAAGGCAAAAGAAAATAATAAGGGAAAGGGCATAAAAATAGAGAAATCTAATTCCAACCCCGATGAACTTTATATGTATCGTCAACCCCCGAAGCCCTTAAGTTGTAACAATGACCCGGGAAACTCTAAACCACCAGGTTTTTCTAAACCGTTGTGGAAAACGACAGCTCGTATTAGGGGAACATCATATATCCCTAGAAACTTGGCAAAACGAACCAAAACCGAAGATGAAGAAATGAGCGAGTCAGAATAAGATAGTTGTATTCGTGTGGTGTAATATATGTAATATAGTGTGCTTATGCTTTATGATATATGTAAAAATTGCTTGTATTAATAAGTATTTTTTTTATGAATCTAACTCTTGTCTATTTTACAGTATAAAAACACAAAATGGATAGACAACCCAATATTTTAAGAGACCTACCCGGAGACATGATTGATGAAATCTTGTCTAGAGTCGGTCAGAATTCTTCAGCACAACTATTTACGGCGAAATCAGTTTGTAAGACATTCGAAGAACGTTCCAAGAATGTCTTGGTTTATAAGAGACTTTCGTTTGAAAGATGGGGGATATCACATTGGGAAACCCATAAGTTACGATGTGTTTACGTTGACGCATATATTGCGGGGAACCCAAATGCTATTTTACGCAACGGGTTAAGAAGTTATTTTGACTCAATGTATCCGAATATAGGACTTCATGATTTAGAAAAAGCGGCTAACATGCAACATAAAGAAGCATGCTATGCTTACGGGTTAGTAATGTTCAACATCGGGCTACAACTATTAAACAAAACGTTCCCACAAGTGACGGAGTAGGTAATTGGGGTAAGAAATGAGGTTTTTAGGTTATTACGAGACTGTTGGTCATTACGTAACCCTCGTCCCTTTGACGAAGTTACAACACGCTGTCTTATCAACGGCCATAACGGTTATGTTCCACAAGACCAAGGATGGGAAGTAGTCCTAGTAAAACCAGAATGCATGACTTGTTTCTGGACGTATGAATTACGTGTCTTTATTGCCTTTGCTGAACGACTTGTGTACTAGCTAGAATTATCTTGACAACTATCTTGTATCAAAGTTATTGTGTGCTATATTTCATGCTTTATGTAAAATAAGCGGTATTGTAAGTTTGTAAAATATTGTATAAAAGTTTGAACGCGAAATATTATTATAATCAGTTTTTCATATAGAATTGTAGTAGTTGAATTGTATATTAGCTACTAAGTATGAACTTAACGGGTAGGTACTACCCGAATTTAAACTTATAAAATGCTAATATGAAGAAAAAGCTTTTATAAATGAGTTCATATTATGCTACGAAATACTATTAACTACTCTTAATATTCTGTATGATTAACTTGTTCCATTTGACTATTTTGAAGGAAATGGCACCGACTACTCGACACAACGTGAATATGAATGAAGAGGAATTCCGTACTTTTCTAGCTTCAAAATAGCCGCAGTACAGGCTGCGCTACATACCAACAATAACCTTGGATCTAGCAGTATAGGAAATCGTGTAGGATGCACCTACAAAGAATTCACTGCCTGCAAACCTTTGGAATTTGATGGAACCGAAGGACCGATCGGATTGAAACGGTGGACCGAGAAGGTCGAATCGGTGTTTGCCATAAGTAAGTGTACTGAAGAGGACAAAGTGAAGTACGCTACGCATACCTTCACAGGTTCTGCGTTAACATGGTGGAATACCTATCTAGAGTAAGTGGGACAAGATGATGCGTACGCACTACCGTGGTCAGCATTCAAGCACTTGATGAACGAGAAGTACCGTCCCAGAACTGAGGTCAATAAGCTCAAGACAGAACTTAGAGGGTTACGAACCCAAGGATTTGATATTACCACGTACGAAAGACGATTCACAGAATTGTGCCTATTATGTCCGGGAGCGTTCGAAGATGAGGAAGAGAAGATCGACGCATTTGTGAAAGGATTACCGGAAAGAATCCAAGAAGATATAAGTTCACACCAGCCCACCTCCATACAACAGGCATGTAGAATGGCTCACAAACTAGTGAACCAGATTGAGGAAAGAATTAAAGAACATACGGCTGAAGAGGCCAATGTGAAGCAAGTCAAAAGAAAGTGGGAGGAAAACGGTGATAAGAATCACCAATACAACAACAACAACAATTACAATAATAATCGCAACAATTATCCCAACAATCGCAACATCAATCGCAACTACAACAAACTGCCCAACAACAACAACAACAACAACAACAACAACTACAACAATCATCCCAACAACAATAACAACCGCAACAACAACAACAACAATCAGAAGCAGCTATGCCAAAGGTGTGAAAAGTATCACTCGGGGTTCTGCACCAAATTTTGCAACAAGTGTAAAAGAAATGGTCATAGCGTGGCGAAGTGTGAGGTCTACGAACCAGGGGTTAACAGAACGAAAGGAACAAATGGTGTCGGAACGAGTAATGACGGAGCAAGTAGTGTCGGAGCAAGTTATGCCAATGTAGTTTGTTATAAATGTGGAAAATCGGGCCACATTATTAGAAATTTCCCGAACCAGGAGAACACGAATGGACAAGGCCGCGGAAGAGTTTTCAATATTAATGCGGCAGAGGCACAGGAAGACCCGGAGCTTGTTACGGGTACGTTTCTTATTGACAATAAATCTGCTTACGTTTTATTTGATTCAGGTGCGGATAGAAGCTATATGAGTAGAGATTTTTGTGCTAAATTAAGTTGTCCATTGACACCGTTGGATAGTAAATTTTTACTCGAATTAGCAAATGGTAAATTAATTTCAGCAGATAATATATGCCGGAATCGAGAAATTAAAGTGGGTAGCAAAATATTTAAGATTGATTTGATACCAGTAGAGTTAGGGAGTTTTGATGTAATAGTTGGCATGGACTGGCTGAAGAAGGTGAAAGCAGAGATCGTATATTATAAAAATGCAATTCGCATTGTACGAGAAGAAGGAGAACCCTTAATGGTGTACGGAGAAAAGGGTAACATGAAGCTACATCTTATTAGTAATTTGAAGGCACAAAAACTAATAAGAAAAGGTTGCTATGCTGTTCTAGCACATGTCGAGAAAGTACAAACTGAAGAAAAGAGCATCAATGATGTTCCCGTCGCAAAAGAATTTCCCGATGTATTTCCGAAAGAATTACCGGGACTACCTCCACATCGATCTGTTGAATTTCAAATAGATCTTGTACCAGGAGCTGCACCAATAGCTGGTGCTTCTTATAGACTCGCACCCAGCGAGATGAAAGAACTGCAAAGCCAACTGCAAGAACTATTAGAACATGGTTTCATTCGACCAAGCACATCACCATGGGGAGCTCCTGTTTTGTTTGTCAAGAAGAAGGATGGTACATTTAGGTTGTGTATTGACTACAGAGAGTTGAACAAACTTACCATCAAAAACCGTTATCCACTACCGAGAATTGACGACTTATTTGATCAACTATAAGGCTCGTCGGTTTATTCGAAGATCGATTTACGTTCTGGATATCATCAAATGCGAGTAAAGGAGGATGATATTCCAAAAACTGCTTTTAGGACGCGTTATGGTCATTACGAGTTTATGGTTATGCCGTTTGGATTGACTAACGCACCAGCTGTGTTCATGGACCTTATGAACCGAGTGTGTGGGCCATATATTGACAAGTTTGTTATTGTTTTCATCGATGACATACTTATTTACTCAAAGAATGATCAAGAGCACGAAGAACATTTGAGAAAAGTGCTAGAAGTATTGAGGAAAGAAAAACTGTACGCTAAGTTTTCAAAGTGTGCATTTTGGTTGGAAGAAGTTCAATTCCTCGGTCACATAGTGAACAAAGAAGGTATCCAGGTGGACCCGGCAAAGATCGAAACCGTTGAAAAGTGGGAAACCCCAAAAACTCCGAAGCATATACATCAATTTTTAGGATTGGCTGGTTACTACAGAAGATTCATCCAAGATTTCTCCAAAATAGCAAAACCCTTGACTGCATTAACGCATAAAGGGAAGAAATTTGAATGGAAGGATGAACAAGAGGAGGCGTTTCAATTATTGAAGAAAAAGCTAACTACGACACCTATATTGTCATTGCCTGAAGGGAATGATGATTTTGTGATTTATTGTGACGCATCAAAGCAAGGTCTCGGTTGTGTATTAATGCAACGAACGAAGGTGATTGCTTATGCGTCTAGACAATTGAAGATTCACGAGCAAAATTATACGACCCATGATTTGGAATTAGGCGCGGTTGTTTTTGCATTGAAGACTTGGAGGCACTACTTATATGGGGTCAAAAGTATTATATATACCGACCACAAAAGTCTTCAACACATATTTAATCAGAAACAACTGAATATGAGGCAACGTAGGTGGATTGAATTGTTAAATGATTACGACTTTGAGATTCATTACCACCCGGGGAAGGCAAGTGTGGTAGCCGACGCCTTGAGCAGAAAGGACAGAGAACCCATTCGAGTAAAATCTATGAATATAATGATTCACACTAACCTTACTACTCAAATAAAGGAGGCGCAACAAGGAGTTTTAAAAGAGGGAAATTTAAAGGATGAAATACCCAAAGGATCAGAGAAGCATCTTAATATTCGGAAAGACGGAACCCGGTATAGGGCTGAAAGAATTTGGGTACCAAAATTTGGAGATATGAGAGAAATGGTACTTAGAGAAGCTCATAAAACTAGATACTCAATACATCCTGGAACGGGGAAGATGTACAAGGATCTTAAGAAACATTTTTGGTGGCCAGGTATGAAAGCCGATATTGCTAAATATGTAGGAGAATGTTTGACGTGTTCTAAGGTCAAAGCTGAACATCAGAAACCATCAGGTCTACTACAACAACCTGAAATCCCGAAATAGAAATGGGAAAACATTACCATGGATTTCATTACTAAATTGCCAAGGACTGCAAGTGGTTATGATACTATTTGGGTAATAGTTGATCGTCTCACCAAGTCAGCACACTTCCTGCCAATAAGAGAAGATGACAAGATGGAGAAGTTAGCACGACTGTATTTGAAGGAAGTCGTCTCCAGACATGGAATACCAATCTCTATTATCTCTGATAGGGATGGCAGATTTATTTCAAGATTCTGGCAGACATTACAGCAAGCATTGGGAACTCGTCTAGACATGAGTACTGCCTATCATCCACAAACTGATGGGCAGAGCGAAAGGACGATACAAACGCTTGAAGACATGCTACGAGCTTGTGTTATTGATTTCGGAAATAGTTGGGATCGACATCTACCGTTAGCAGAATTTTCCTACAACAACAGCTACCATTCAAGCATTGAGATGGCGCTGTTTGAAGCACTTTATGGTAGAAAGTGCAGGTCTCCAATTTGTTGGAGTGAAGTGGGGGATAGACAGATTACGGGTCCGGAGATAATACAAGAAACTACCGAGAAAATCATCCAAATTCAACAAAGATTGAAAACCGCCCAGAGTCGACAAAAGAGCTACACGGACAGTAAAAGAAAAGATATAGAGTTTGAAATTGGAGAAATGGTCATGCTTAAGGTTTCACCTTGGAAAGGCGTTGTTCGATTTGGTAAACGGGGGAAACTAAATCCAAGGTACATTGGACCATTCAAGATTATAGATCGTGTCGGACCAGTAGCTTACCAACTGGAGCTACCTCAACAACTTGCGGCTGTACATAACACTTTCCACGTCTCAAATTTGAAGAAATGTTTTGCTAAAGAAGATCTCACTATTTCGTTGGACAAAATCCAAATCAATGAAAAACTTCAATTCATTGAAGAACCCGTCGAAATAATGGATCGTGAGGTTAAGAGACTTAAACAAAACAAGATACCGATTGTTAAGGTTCGATGGAATGCTCGTAGAGAACCCGAGTTCACCTGGGAGCGTGAAGATCAAATGAAGAAGAAATACCCGCATTTATTTCCAGAAGATACGTCAACACCTCCAACTAATCCATACACCAACGACCAAAAACACCTACAAACACTTTTATTCTTCAATTTTCTTCATCTAATTGATCTCTTTCAAGTTCTATCTTCAAGTTCTAAGTGTTCTTCATAAATTCCAAAAGTTCTAGTTTCATAAAATCAAGAATACTTCCAAGATTGCAAGTTTACTTCCAAGTTTTCTAAATCCATTCCAAGTAATCATCCAAGATCAAGAAACCTTTGTTACTTACAGTAGGTTATCTTTCTAATACAAGGTAATAATCATATTCAAACTTTAATTCAATTTCTATAACTATAACAATCTTATTTTGAGTGGAAATCTTACTTGAAATTGTTTTCGTGTCATGATTCTGCTTCAAGAACTTTCAAGCCATCCAAGGATCCTTTGAAGCTAGATCTATTTTTCTCATTTCCAGTAGGTTTATCCAAGGAACTTGAGGTAGTAATGATGTTCATAACATCATTCGATTCATACATATAAAGCTATCTTATTCGAAGGTTTAAACTTGTAATCACTAGAACATAGTTTAGTTAATTCTAAACTTGTTCGCAAATAAAAGTTAATCCTTCTAACTTGACTTTTAAAATCAACTAAACATATGTTCTATATCTAAATGATATGCTAACTTAATGATTTAAAACCTGGAAACACGAAAAACACCGTAAAATCGGATTTACGCCGTCGTAGTAACACCGCGGGCTGTTTTGGGTTAGTTAATTAAAAACTATGATAAACTTTGATTTAAAAGTTGTTATTCTGGGAAAATGATTTTTATTATGAACATGAAACTATATCCAAAAATTATGGTTAAACTCAAAGTGGAAGTATGTTTTCTAAAATGGTCATCTAAACGTCGTTCTTTCAACTGAAATGACTACCTTTACAAAAACGACTTGTAACTTATTTTTCCGACTATAAACCTATACTTTTTCTATTTAGATTCATAAAATAGAGTTCAATATAAAACATAGCAATTTGATTCACTCAAAACGGATTTAAAATGAAGAAGTTATGGGTAAAACAAGATTGGATAATTTTTCTCATTTTAGCTACGTGAAAATTGGTAACAAATCTATTCCAAACATAACTTAATCAACTTGTATTGTATATTATGTAATCTTGAGATACCATAGACACGTATACAATGTTTCAACCTATCATGTCGACACATCTATATATATTTCGGAACAACCATAGACACTCTATATGTGAATGTTGGAGTTAGCTATACAGGGTTGAGGTTGATTCCAAAATATATATAGTTTGAGTTGTGATCAATACTGAGATACGTATACACTGGGTCGTGGATTGATTCAAGATAATATTTATCTATTTATTTCTGTACATCTAACTGTGGACAACTAGTTGTAGGTTACTAACGAGGACAGCTGACTTAATAAACTTAAAACATCAAAATATATTAAAAGTGTTGTAAATATATTTTGAACATACTTTGATATATATGTATATATTGTTATAGGTTTGTGAATCAACCAGTGGTCAAGTCTTACTTCCCGACGAAGTAAAAATCTGTGAAAGTGAGTTATAGTCCCACTTTTAAAATCTAATATTTTTGGGATGAGAATACATGCAGGTTTTATAAATGATTTACAAAATAGACACAAGTACGTGAAACTACATTCTATGGTTGAATTATCGAAATCGAATATGCCCCTTTTTATTAAGTCTGGTAATCTAAGAATTAGGGAACAGACACCCTAATTGACGCGAACTCTAAAGATAGATCTATTGGGCCTAACAAACCCCATCTAAAGTACCGGATGCTTTAGTACTTCGAAATTTATATCATATCCGAAGGGTGTCCCGGAATGATGGGGATATTCTTATATATGCATCTTGTTAATGTCGATTACCAGGTGTTCACCATATGAATGATTTTTATCTCTATGTATGGGATGTGTATTGAAATATGAAATCTTGTGGTCTATTGTTACGATTTGATATATATAGGTTAAACCTATAACTCACCAACATTTTTGTTGACGTTTAAAGCATGTTTATTCTCAGGTGAATACTAAGAGCTTCCGCTGTTGCATACTAAAATAAGGACAAGATTTGGAGTCCATGTTTGTATGATATTGTGTAAAAACTGCATTCAAGAAACTGATTTCGATGTAACATATTTGTATTGTAAACCATTATGTACTGGTCGTGTGTAAACAGGATATTTTAGATTATCATTATTTGATAATCTACGTAAAGCTTTTTAAACCTTTATTTATGAAATAAAGGTTATGGTTTGTTTTAAAAATGAATGCAGTCTTTGAAAAACGTCTCATATAGAGGTCAAAACCTCGCAACGAAATCAATTAATATGGAACGTTTTTAATCAATAAGAACGAGACATTTCACCATCATTCGAATCAACTTCTTCATTTTGTTCTTCAGCCACCATTCATCTTCATCTACAAACACACCTCCTGATTGAGATGTGGATGCACCACCGCCCCCGGTTTGTGTAACTTGAGAAGATTGAATTAAACTTTGTAACTGATCTACAAAACCGGATCATTGTGTCGGAAAGACTTGCTCAAACTGAATTTCAATTTGACCAATGTAATGTGAATTTTGACTAGCAAAAAAATACATTGATACCAAAGAATTATCGTCGTGAATTTCAGTCGGACACGCATTGCCGAAGTACTCATTCCACATAATCATTTTCAACGTATGTTTTCTTGGATCAACACCCACATATTTATAAGCCATTTCGTTTAACTTCATGCAATTAATCTTTTGGTATAGTGAAAAAGTGGTTCTACGTGATGTTTCATCACCAGTTAACCACCCATTTTAAAATGTAACTCTACAACCCCAAACAAAATGAATCATCAAACCACGAAACTCAGCCATTGTATGTGATGAATATAAGGGTGTTTAAGTGTTTTAGTAATATGAGGTGTTTTAGTAATTAAAAAAACATTAATGGTAATGGTTTTGAGATTAATTGATTCTAGTCTAACTATATAAATACAGCATTTTTCTGGCAATTTAAGCTCATATTCAAACTATGATATGATATGTTACAGCTTTGCAGTAGTAACAGGCTGAAAAACGGTAATAATAGTCTGAAAAACAGTAATAATAGACTGAAAAGTGAATCATAGCTGTAAAAATCAGTGCTTCAAACCGACATTTCATTTGCCGGTTTGTAGACGTGTCAGATATGCTGAAAAAGATTGTACGACTAGGGCAACGAGGCTACAAACCGGCATTTGAATTGCTGGTTTGGATTAAAAAACTGCAAACTGATCATTGAAAGGCCGGTTTACCCATTTCTACAATTTTAACTTTGAAAAACCATTTTTGTAATAATTCTAACAAATATTACTATTTTATTCGAGAAATGACTTCTCTTTTTTTCCGTGCCTACGTCTCACCTCCCCACAACGAAAATGTGGATGGAGTTTTGTTTTTGTTGTTTTATCAAAATACCCCTAAATACCCGTATACGAGTGTTGTTAGATATATACGGTATATTTTGTCTTCATTACACGCACGCTCTCACACCTTCAGCCAAAATCAATTTCAACTCCAGGTGCAAAGGGTGGGAACACAGAAATTTGAGAGGGAAATCAGTTTATGTTTTCATTTCACCGAAGTAAGTTTTTCGATTTGTTATCAAAACATATATACTCTACTACTTCAATACTTGTGATTACGGAATCTCCGGCGATATTAGGGCTCCGTTTCCAAATTTGCTGCTAACCTGTTTTATACACCTTTACTCCATTTCCGCTCGTGGTTACTAAATCTCGGGCGAAATTAGGGCTCGTTTTCGTAATTTGTTTGCTAATCTGGTTGTTACAGATACTTTAGTCCATTTCTGAGTATAATAATATGTTAAAATTACTGCTGGTTTAGTCGTCTTATCTTTAGTTTTGCTAAAATTAATTCGCCGAAGTATTTATACTTTAGGAATCTTCTCTGCGTCTTTAGTTCTCATAAATATTATTGAAACATTTAATAATAGCATCTTGTTCAATTAATAAGTTCAATATATTTTATTAATGAGTAGGACTTGTGTATACTTGCGTAGTTTCTTTTTCTCAATGGCAGATCTAGAAGATTGTTAATAGTAATATGTTGTTTTTTTAACTGTTGCATCACTTAAACGTATTTGAAGAATTATTTATGTTTTATTGCATCTTATTATTATTACTTAACGCATACGTGTTTGCAGTTTGATTTATGCAGTTTATGGATGTTTGATCACAATTTCTTAGTCCTGGTAGTTTTGTAGTTTGTGTTATGCTAGATTTAGTGAGATTTTTTTTGTGTATGCCATGTTATTTTTGCTATCTGATGCAATGTAATTTTGACAATACACTTTTTGCGTATTCGTTGGCCTACTTTTAGATATAGTTGAGTTGCTGTTAAATTTGATGTTTTATGCATTATACCGAGATGTTTAGTCCTAATTAGGTTACACAAGTTTTGACATGCTTTGTTGAAACCATGTGCACTCTACCTTTTTTTTGTTGACAAAAGTGCCGGTATTTTAATTGCTCTTTTCATAAAATTCACTGTTGGCCAGTGTTAAAAAAATATCATACATTAACTTTCACTTTACTGAATATTGTTTGTTCTATTTGTTGTTACTTCCAGTATTATTGATGATGATTGGTTTCTCATATAATGCCTCCTTGTTAACTTCTTAATATGATTACTGTAGGTTTGAGCGAAATAAGTTTATCAAAATGTATATAAAGCAGGTATTTGGTTTAGTTCACTTACTGTGTTTTCTGTTTTTCATTCTGTCGAATATCTTTTTTCTTATTGTCTTGGTTTTAACTTTCTTTTTTCTTATTATATGTATCTTCGTTTTAAAATTTTGCATGTGAGACTATACTGCAGGTCATAATCGAAGGGTTTAAGAGCTATAAAGAGCAAGTCGCTACTGAAGACTTCAGTCCTAAAGTTAACTGTGTTGGTATGATATATGTTCATGTTCTTTGACAGTTTCTCTCAGTTAGTCTTACACACACACAGTTTTGTTGTAACATTTTTTTACTGCTGTAATAATGTAAATAATACAGTTGGTGCTAATGGATCTGGGAAGTCAAATTTTTTTCATGGTATGTGTAGCTAGATATTGTATTTGGTTATTTATTTTCAGACTTGTTTTGTTACATATGTTTAACTAATGGAAATGATTTCATCCAACTCAATTCAATTCTGCAGCAATTCGTTTTGTAATAAGCGACCTCTTTCATAACTTGCGCAATGAAGATAGGCATGCCTTTCTTCACGTATGTTGGTTACGCTTTTCTGGCCTATCTGGTAGCTTATTAACTGCTTGGTTACATTTCAATTACCAATATCATGTGAATATTTCTCAGGAAGGAGCAGGACACCAAGTTCTATCAGCTTTTGTTGAGATTGTATTTGATAATTCAGATAATCGTATTCCGGTAATTTTCATCCTCTATTAATGATCATATAATTTTGTATGCCTGTAGGTTGTTTATTTCTCTATCACATCTTCTTATTTTTATTTATTTATTAAATTTTATATTTTGTATCATTATTACCAACCTTAGTGTAGCAATAATGTTGACCATGATGTTAATATTGTATACACATGCTAAAAAGAAAGCAAATATATGAGAAAGAATCACTGCGAGAGGAGAATGATAAACTAGCTTTCTAGGGATGATAAGTTAGTAACTGACGGGATGAGTAGTTAAAATGTATAATATTTGGTGATTCAAACTCTAATTACAAAATTTGATTTAATTAAATTGAAAGTCTGAAGGGCTACGTGCCTTTTCTTTGATACAATCAACCTTTTACCCATCAATATTCTTAAGTCTGGGTTAGTTGTGCGACGAACAATAACTAAGATTGTAGTCTTTACCAAGACATAAATATAATTCTAAATTCTATGTTGTTGACCAAAAAACAAAACTCAATTAAACACATATGGCAGACAGTTTACGCGTAGCCGTATTCTACATATTAGGAATTTAGGATCTACAACTATCTGGATGGTACTAAAGTGTCACTGTCATGTGTCAAAGCAGATGCTGTATCGACATTATGAACCATAATAGTTCAGATGGTTAGTTGAACAGATTTTCAAAATTCATGATTATCTTTCTAAAAATGTCATACCTTATACAGAATTTATATTTTTTACACACATTTGGTTGTTGCATGCCTGATAACTTGCTGTTTAGTTTGTCATAATATTAAATACTTACCTTGCTATATTATTTATTAATCCTTTTTTTTCCCCTAAGGTATCTGTTCCATTTACTCAACTTGTTCAGTTTCTATTTTATATTTTTGGCTGCTGATTTTTGTTGTACCATCTCAAGGTTGATAAAGAGGAGGTGCGTTTGAGGAGAACTATCGGTACAAAAAAAGATGAATATTTCTTGGATGGAAAGCATATAACGTGAGTACCATCATCATTTTGATAATTTTTATTTCTTTTCACTTACCATGTTGACCATGTTGATCTTGTTGAACTCTCATTGTAGGAAAACTGAAGTTATGAATCTTTTGGAAAGTGCTGGGTTCTCCCGATCCAATCCGTATTACGTTGTGCAACAGGGGAAAGTATGACCTCTCTTTCATCTGATATTGCTCAGTGTGACGTGTTATTAATATCCATGCCTCTTATCATCGTAGATCGCATCATTGACTTTAATGAAAGATTCAGAACGACTTGATCTACTGAAGGAAATTGGTGGTACTCGAGTTTATGAAGAACGTCGCCGTGAAAGCTTGAAAATTATGCAAGAGACTGGTAAGTGGTTCGTTATGTCAGTTGTATTTTGCATTTGTTGATTGCTTTCTTATATCTTTAGCTTTAATGATATATTAGGAAATAAGAGAAATCAGATAATTCAAGTCGTGCAATACTTGGATGAGAGATTACGTGAGCTGGATGAAGAGAAAGCAGAGTTGAAAAAGTATCAACAACTTGACAAACAGAGGAAGTCTCTAGAATACACCATTTATGATAAAGAACTTAATGATGCACGTCGTGAATTGGCTGAAGTAATATAAACTTCTTTTCTTTGTATCAAGGTTTCAAAAATCGCTACTAGGGGAGTACTCCGTCGGGACTTTTTAGGGAGTAATTGCAACTCGGGGAGTACTTGGATGTTGACCAAGTTTGACTTTGACCTTTTTGACGATTTTATACCGATTTTCCAAGTAATCCCAAGTGTTGGCCTAGTTTGATCAGTTTTGACAGAGTTTGACCAAGTTTGACATTGTTTGACCGAGTACTCCTGACTTTCAAAAACCTAGTACTCGCCGAGTAGTTCCGAGTTCTGCAACACTGCTTTCTAGGAGTACTTGAAGTGTTTGTAGAGTTATATATTTGTTATTAAGAATTAAGAAACACTGTATATTTGCATGGTGCCTAATTAATGTGAACATGCCTTACTGAATGAATGCAGGTTGACGAGGAGAGAAATGCCATTTCTGTGAAATTAGTTGACAAGTATAACTCATCGGTGGAGCAAGAGGAAGAAATAAAGAAGTTGGACAAGTTATATAAGGATTTAACAAGAGAAGTACAAGGTCTAACCCGAGAAAAAGAGGCAATTGAAAAGCAGCGTACACAAGCTATTAAAAAACACACAGAAGTTGAACTTGACGTCACAGATCTCGAAGAACGAATCACGGGGAGTAGTAGAGCAAAGGTATTCTCGACTGATACTTATATATTACAAGAATCATGTTTATTTCAAGAAGGCTGATTCAAAATATGTCTTTGATATTCATTGCTGTAGGATGAAGCTGGAAAACAGCTTGAGGTTTTACGAAAAGAAATTCAGAAATCCACAGCAGAGCTGAACAAAATCAGACCGTCGTATAATGATCAAGTTAAAAAGGAAGAGGATATCACCAAAGGGTATATATGTCATTATTTAAGAACACCATTTAATATGTATGTGCAACATTAAAAAAAAAAAACCGATTTTCTGAAAAATGTATATGCTTTTTATTATCAAAATACTTCTTAATCAGTTGAATTTACTAATTACTCTAAATAGTCTCTCAGATGAGTCATCTCTAATTGTTATTCGTGTTCTTATATGTTTTGACTGTGTATATTTTAAACTACTTATATTTGTCATTTATGTGTTTACTGTTTTTTATGATAGTATTATGCTACGAGAAAAGCAGCTCAGTCTACTCTATCAGAAACAAGGTCGTGCAACTCAGTTTCGCTCTAAAGCTGCACGTGATGAATGGCTTCAAAAAGATATTGATAAGTATGAAAAGGTTCTGTTTTCAAATGAAAAGCAGGTAATCATATGTTGCATTTGCATTATTTCGTGATTTTTTTTTTTAAAAGTTTCATTCTTCTGCATTGTTGTACAATAATATATTGTGAGATCTTTAAAAAGAAATGTTCACTTTTTGTTTGTTATAGGAAAATCTATTAAAGGATGAAATCGTTAAATTAGAAAGAGATCTGGCAGCACAAAATGAACATGTTAAAGTGCGTGAATCGGAAATTGCTGCTTTAGAAGCTCGAATATCAGGTTATCGCAAAGGATTTAATCATCACAAGGCAAAGAGAGATGAGCTTCATGATAAGCGGAAGTATACACACTTCTTTAAATTTTTTTCTTAATATATTCATTTTGCAAGATACTGAAGTTTTTTTCTACTTCTATAGATCTTTGTGGGGGGCAGAAAGTGAGCTGACAACTGAAATTGACCGTCTTAAAGCAGAAGTTGTGAAGGCAGAGAAAGCCTTGGATCATGCTACACCTGGGGTCGGTTATGTTAAACTATTATTCTCATATATTAACTCTGTTCTTATATCCCTGTTAAATGTATGTGCGTTTTTGCCTAGAAAGTGTGTCTTTGGTATCTGGAAAGATCTGTGCCTACTATATATCTACATATATTACCAAAAAGGCTTGTCTTCTAATTATGTTACCATGTACTAAAATAAGGCAAATGGCATACATACTTGTACCTAAACACTAGTAGTAACTCCAACTCAGTTGATGCTGGTTTAGTTACGATTATGTTATTACGTTATGTCTGTCTTAAGTTTCCATCGTCACGTGTTGTCAAAACCCTTAAAGTAGATGCTGTTGTTAGCGTATATTTATTTTATGTTTAACAGGATATTAGGAGGGGAATCAGCTGTGTTCGTAGAATCTGCAGGGAGTATAATATTTCAGGAGTGTATGGTTCAATTATCGAGTTGCTTGAGTGTGATGAAAATTTATTTACTGCAGTTGAAGTCACTGCTGGAAATAGGTTTGTGCTTATCTCTTTTTTACAATCCACATTTGGTTTTGTTTGTTTTGCAGTAAAACCTGATTTTTGATTCTTATGCAGTTTATTCCATGTGGTGGTTGAAAATGATGAAATTTCAACCCAAGTAATTCGACACCTTAATGCAGAAAAAGGTGGAAGAGTTACATTTATACCACTTAATAGGGTTAAGGCACCAAATGTCAGTTATCCAAAAAGTTCTGACGTGATTCCTCTTCTTAAGAAACTAAAATTTTCTTCTAATTATAATCAAGCATTTGGTCAGGTCAGTAATCACCCATTAATCTATTTCTATTTCTATTTCTGACGCTTTGTTGATAAAATCGGAATATATCAACATCTGCTTGTAAGATCATATTAGAAGTTGTTATTGTTTGCTGAAAGTTGATGTCAATATCATGCTCATGTATGTAGCCATATATATATAAACAATTACTAGAGGTCAACCTCATATGTACTATATATATATATATAAACATCATCTGTCTAGCTTCTTGCCTGTTTAGTTGGACTCGATCTAATTCTTTGGTCCCACATGTTTTATATTGTTCCATTTAGTTGTGTACTTGTTGAGAACCTGCTTTCAAGTATCTGACAAATAAAATTTGTTTCGTAGATCAGTAGATCTTAGAAGTAGTTTAAAGATTTGTGTGTAGCATTTTAGTTATTAGGTTTTGTGTTTATATCAACAATAAACAATTAGTATTACAAAGCATAAAATATTGGGTAGTAATACCATTAATCCATATCCATATATTTGAATGATGAAGAAACATTTAAACTCCTCATTGACCATGGTTTCCTATGTTTTTTATTACATGATAGCTTGTTTTATACACGCTTAGATAGTTATTTAAATATTGATTTATATTTATAATTAAAAATTATAAATATAAATTTCTTGACGGAGGAAGTTTCTGTTTGGGTGTGTGATAACTGTTAAGTTGGAGTGTGAGATATATCTGTTCAACCTTCATATTATCCCTTCAGATTTATGATAATATTATTACACTGTTATTGTTATTATTTCATATATTATCATAGATCTGAAGGCACCAGTTCCAAAATAGAAGTTGATGTTAAATGTGTCTTGATTTGTAACCGAGCATGACTCATAACATGCATTTACCGTGCAGATATCTACATTTGTTGATAAGAACCTGTCCATACGCCTTGAACACCTTTAATCTTCATTTACACAAATATTCACATTTTTATTTTTCTCAGGTATTTGCCAGAACTGTGATCTGCCGAGATTTGGATGTTGCTACTCGTGTTGCTCGTACTGATGGTTTGGACTGCATTACCGTCGAAGGTTTCTTTGCATTTTCAGTTTTTTGTATCCTCTTTTCTGTTACTTATGCCCATACCTTTGTTTTGGTTAACTTTTATTTATTTATTTATCATGTTTGTAGGTGACCAAGTAAGCAAAAAAGGTGGTATGACAGGTGGATTTTATGATAAAAGGCGTTCAAAGCTGAAGTTTATGAACATCATTCGACAAAATGCTATCTCAATCACTGCAAAGGAAAACGAACTCCAGAATGTCAGATCTGAACTTCAAAATATCCTTTAGTACCAATATATTTTCTAGTTATACTTGGTTTTATCACATTTTACGTCTTATATATATCTTGTTATGGTTTTCTACATATTTCATACAGTTCCCCAAATTTTTACTCCTTTTTCTAATTTCATCAATTTCTTACTTCTCTTTCAAAGCATACACACTTAGTATGTTATAACTTGAAGCATTATCTAATATCAGTTTGGGCTTTGCCATTTTTATTTAGTGAAAGGTTGTTTTGCTTACTTTGATAGTCAAGTAATTAATTTCTGGAGTTATGATATGGGTTTGGACTTGACTTTTCACACTTATAGACATGAAAATCAATGAGATCGTTAATGAGCAGCAGAAAGATGATGCTGAGCTGGCTCATGAGAGATCAGAACTGGAACAGCTTAAGCAAGATGTTGCTAATGCTAACAAGCACATACAGAATATCTCCAAAGCTCTTGAGAAAAAGGTTGCGATTCTTTCTGTTGACAGCTAGTTAAGTTATACTATCAGTTTATAGTTTTAACCCTTTGTACGAGTTGATTATCTATTTATTTATTTATTTATTTATTTTGCAGGGGAAGTTGCTTACGAGTGTACAGACACAAATAGAGCAGGTGAAAGCTAATATTGCTATGAAAAGGGATGAGATGGGAACAGACCTTGTTGATCATTTAACCCCAGAGGAAAGGGAGCTTCTGTCAAGATTGAATCCTGAAATAGCTGAACTAAAAGAAAATCTCATAGCTTGCAGGGCAAAGCGAGTAGAGGTATGCTTATTAATGCTACTGGTGTTGCTTGAAAAATAATTTTTGTGTTGAGGTACCATAATGAGTGGGTCAGGTGTGTTTGGTAATGGGTCAAACTGGGTAGTTTTCTACCAGTGAGAAAGTAAGAGTGTGTGTGTGTGTGTGTTGGGCCCCATCACATTTTCGTTCTTCCATTTCCATTTTTGTAAGTTATTTATGTATGCATAAATGTGATCAAAAAAATAATTTTATTAAAATGATAATCAATTCTTTGAATAATATGAATGGATATTGGATATGCATGAAAAATAAACTTGGGGAGATTTTCATCCCGTTTGTTTTGATTCACACTTGATAATTTTCTTTTTCTCTAAGTGATTTGATTACCTTTGGTGATAAATAAACAACCAAAATCAACCTATTCGTTAATATTATGGTTGAATTTTGCATCTTCTACCTTTTAGTATAACTTATCTTATTATTATTTTGTAATTGGTAGCTTGAAACAAGTATATCGGAGCTTGAGACGAATCTATCAACAAATCTTGTTAGAAGGAAACATGAACTGGAAGCAGTCAAACAGTCTCCGGAAACTGAGTCGTTAAAAACCGAGGCAGAGGCAAAGAGACAGGAACTGCAAGATGCAAAAATACATGTCGAAGAAGTGAAAAAACAGCTAAAAAGTCAGAATATCTAGATTCCCTGCATCTAGTTTCTGATATCGCTGACCAATTTTTTTTAACTAACCTTCACAATTTTTTTCCTTTCACCAGGAGTGTTAGAAAACATAGAAGATCGAAACAAGGAACTCAGGAAAATCAACAAAAAGAAGAACGATTTGAAGGTAGTTAAAGAGGAATTGCAGTTACATATGACTGTGTAACTGTCACTGGTAATACACTAACAAACATTTCCTACAAGTGAGTGCAGGCTAGCTTGGATGAGTATGAAAAGGAGCGCCAAGATGAGGATAAAAAAGCAGAAAAACTTATTAGCAGAAAAAATAATTTACTTGCAAAGCAAGAAGAGTACTCCAAGAAAATCAGAGAATTGGGTCCATTATCCTCAGATGCGTTTGAAATGTAATCTTATTAGTCTTTTGACCATTGTCTGTATTCTTGAGATGTCGTATACTTGTCTTGTTATTAACATAGTCAGTCAAAATGCAGGCATAAGCGGAAGGGCATAAAGGAATTATCTAGAATGTTGCACAAGTGCAATGAGGAACTAAAGAAGTTTAGTCATGTAAACAAGAAAGCACTTGATCAGTATGCAAATTTTACAGATCAAAGACAAGAACTCCAGGATCGACAACAGGAACTTGATGCTGGTGATGAGGTATATATGTAATCAATGTTATGCATCTTCTTTCTCACTTAAATAGTGCATTTCAGTTAACATTTGGGTTAAATTTCATCTCAACCAAGTCAACTGGGTCAAAGAATGTGATATAAGCTAAGGTAATAATGTGGATTTGACTCGTTTTCTGCACCAGAAAATCAAAGAACTTGTATCGGTACTGGATCAACGTAAGGATGAATCTATAGAGCGTACTTTCAAAGGTGTGGCTAAACATTTTAGGGAAGTATTTTCTGAACTTGTCCAAGGTGGTCATGGGTTTTTGATTATGATGAAGAAGAAGGTTAGTTTTTTGTCAGTTTCATTTATTATGCATAATAAACTAACTATATTCGTGGCACCTGTAAGTTGCAACCTAATGTTATTGACTTTTAACAAAGCAGGATGGTGATCCAACTGATAATGATTATGATGAGGATGGGCCCCGGGTTGATACAGAGGGCCGTGTTGAAAAATACATTGGTGTTAAAGTGAAGGTATATATATCCTTTCCAACCTCGTCTATTTTCTTTTTTGAAGTTATATGTTGTTGATTTTATGTTTGGGATGCATGTTAGGTTTCGTTCACTGGACAAGGGGAAACACAGTCGATGAAGCAATTGTCTGGGGGTCAGAAGACTGTGGTTGCATTGGCTTTGATATTTGCCATACAACGATGTGACCCTGCTCCGTTTTACCTTTTCGATGAGATTGACGCTGCACTTGACCCTCAGTACCGAACAGCAGTTGGAAGTATCCTACTGTCTCTTTACTTTTAACACATTTTAATATTGTTTATAGAGTTGGCAAATTCTTGGGTGGGGTTGGTTATGGAACAGTTACTGGCATTTTTGTAAACGGCAGCTGTCTCTGCCGACTTTTCGGCCCACTAGTCGGTTTGGTGACTAGCTCAACCCGTTTCGCCTGTTAAACGTCTAATTAGTCGGTCAACGCTAAAAAGTCAGTCAAAGTTGGTCTGACTCTGTCTGAGTCTGTCAAAGTCAAGTTTGGTCAAAGTTTTAATTCTTTATTATTCAGATCTTTTGCCTAACATTTAGTCCCGACTCGTCTCCGTCTTGCAACTTTTCCAATATTGGTTACTGGTAAAGGTCAGATGATAGGTCTTTTAAGATAGTTTTCAAATGTTTTTTTATTTTCCTTTTATATATATATATAGGGGCAGGATCAATGGGGAAGTAACCAATCGGGGGGAAGCAATTTTTTTTTTTTTTTCGTTTTTTTTTTTATTTTTTTTTTCCGGCATCAAGATCACACGAAAATATGAACATTTAGAAGAGACACTTCGTGATGAATGTTACTATTTAGGCGGGAAAAAGATCGACAAAAATAACATTCAAGATAATATTGTTCGTGAAGAATATGAACGTTTTTTTTTCTTCGTGTTTTGTGAAGTAAAATTTAGCCCGATTTAGAGTTTAGGGTTTAGGGTTTATTCCATAAACCCAAAACACCAAACCCTAAACCCTAAACTCTAAACCGTTCGTGTTAAAAACTCAATCTAAATCCTAAATCTAAACCCTAAATCTAAAGCCTAAACCCTAAATTTCTAAACTCTAATATCTAAACCCTAATATCTAAACCCCAATAGCTAAAACCTCAAAATACACTCGAAAAACACGATAATTGTTATATATTACTTCTTCGAGCGTTTTCCCGCCAAAATAAAAACATTTATCACAAAGTGTCTCTACTAAATGTTCATATTTTCATCTCATCTATAATGTTCGTGAACAAAGTTTTTTCAAAAAACGAAGGAAAAAAAAAAGTTTTTGCTTCCCCCGAATGGTTACTTCCCTCTTGATCCTACCACTATATATATATATATATATATATATATATATATATATATATATATATATATATATATATATATATATATATATATATATATATATTCTAGTCTGTTAAATATGATTAAAACCTGTTATTTTAAATCATTTTAATTTTGAACTAAATGAATTGGGAATTTTTTGATATTCTAATTTTTTGAACAGAATTAATTGGAAAATTTTATGCAACTAAAGTACTCTATATACGACTTTCTACCTTTTTCCTTTTAGCCTTACAATATTTATTACTTGTTTGATGTTCAATCCATGTATAATTAGCATCTCCAAATTGCAATATAATTGGTTTTCTTAAAGACTTGGTTATATTTTTATACTCTATGACACTGTTTATGTATATAGCTAATCAAGCAGAGTATCATCTTCAACTTGCATTCTGTATCTTAGCTATCTTGTCATATACTCGTAATTGGTATTCTTAACAACTTGTTTTCTAGATATGGTTCGTCGTTTGGCAGATTCAGCAAGTACACAGTTCATTACAACAACATTTAGACCCGAACTTGTGAAAGTTGCTGACAAGATATACGGTGTCACCCACAAAAATCGAGTCAGTCATGTTAATGTTGTCACCATGGATGAAGCTTTGGATTTCATTGAGCATGACCAATCTCACAACGCTGAATGACGCGTGAATGGTATTCAAACTCATTTTGTTTGTTTTACATGATGCATTATTTATGTGTTGCATGCCTATAATTAAGTTTAGTTACGGTATATAAATAACTGAGGTGAAATAATCGGAGGGTTGTTAACTGTCAAAACTGTTCATTTTGAAAGGGCTTGGTTAGGGTTCCAACATTTTTTTCCCAAATTTCTAGCTAGACTATATCAAATTTACTTACTGGATTATGAATATCTGTATAATAATAACATACTGTAATAACTTAAACTTTTAAACTGAAATATATGAGGTTATATGGATTAATTATGAATGTGCACTTCTAGCAACTTTTAACTACTTGACTAGCTTCCTCGTTTGCTAGTGTTTCCTTCTTATATTTGTGACCCAACCCTTTTTAGGTAACTCTACAATTTGATGTACAAAATTTGCGTGCCTGTAAGTATGCTAATTGCAGAATTAGAAACAAATGCCATAATAGAAAATTGGCTCGAGTGTTAAGCAATGAGAAGAATGGAAACACAAACGTTTATGTCGTGAAGGTTTAGAATATTATAGACACATGAAGTGTAAGTAGAAAAAGGAAAAAAAAAAGTAGAAAATGATATATATGTATCGCTTATCTAATAAATGCACCTTGGATTTTTTTTTTTTTTTTTTTTTTTTTTTTTTTTGGGTTAGACCTGGTTGGTATTCATATATTGCATTTTACGTAGAAGATAGGTCCTTACAAAAACAGGTGGGTCCATGAGTCACATTGTTGCTTCCAGTTAAGTTAATCTATCTATTTTGGTGCAGAGCAGTCACGCAACATTGACTGGACGTTTGAGTTTATCGAAGACACTTCCTTACCTTGTACCTGTAGTATGTGCATTATACTTTAGGTTTGTAAGCTTTATTTAGCGTTGTGGCGACTGCACAACTTACTGAGTAGATTCACCTTTTTATCTTGAAAAATATGAATTTATCAAAATGATTATTATGTAGTCAGTTAATGGTTGAACTTAATTGTTAGTTTTATGGTATCATGATATGTGACAAGTTATTTGGTATCATGTGTTTTGATGAAGTCATGAAGAGGCTGCGTTTCGCACGGCAGTCACTTATCAAAGTATCATCATCTTCATTATAATTATAAATTATAAATTATAATTATAATAGAAATAGAAACTAGGCCACTATAGTTTGTTATAGAAAAACAAAATTAATGTAAAGGTAAAATTTTGAGGTGTATTAGTTACGTAGTGTTTGATAAGATGCGTTTAAGAAAATAAATTTATAATGTTTAAGATTTAGTACTGTAATTTTAAGTTAGACTTTGACAACTATAACGAGTCTTAATACGAATATAAACAACTTACAAATGTTGTCGGATTCTAAAGAGGGACGGCCTCAGGTACAAAAAGGCCCACAAATGTAATAAATTTTTCGTTGGATATTTTTAAGGACGGTTTTATTCTCAAATTGTTGTAATGAGAGTCAAAAAGTGTATTTGAACAATTCTTGCTAGGATTTCTAACATATAATACGCGCATGTCAGTAGTAAAACTTGGAACATTTTCGCAGTGGAAGCATGACCATCAATAAACACACAAATGTGAACGAAACCGTTAACTAATAAGAGAATCACAAAAAATTATAAAAATCACATTATAAAATCATCAACGTACCAGGTGTACTATATATTAAAACCGCCATAACTTAGTTAAACATTCGGCATTGGGTCTTGTTGATTTTGGTTTTTTTTTTTTTAGTACTTCGTTAAAAGCTTTAATTCATTATTTAATACTTTATAGATTACATAGTTCACAATTAAACTAAATAACAAAGTACCATAGTTAGGGTCTATTTACCTTTCACTTAATGATATGTTTTGTATAGTTCTTAATTCAGTATGTAAAAATGTTTTTTTTTTTTCACTTAATCTGAAAATTGGTTTGTTTCTAGGAGACATATAATCAAACACATCTTCCCAAACAGAGGTAAATGGAAACAGAACTTAATACAGAAAAAAGTAAACAATACTTTAGTTCGGATTAATATTAAAAAATTATAGCAAACACACTTTCCATAATCTGAATATACAGCTGTTTACTTATCTGCTTATTTACTTTCTGCTTTTAGATAATGAATCAAAACTCCAAATCACTCTTTTTTAACCGCTAAGATAGAAATCCGATCGTGAGGAGACACTTACTTCCTACTGTGCTATCTCTTTAAACGAACGACCATATGTAATACTACCGCTGCTACCCCTACTAGGAATATGAGTGATAGTTATGACTAGTCCCCAGCCTTATAAATATTAAATTTCTTCTTGATATTCATACCCTGGATTGCCCTTACGTTTAACGACACGTAAAAACTTGACTGGGCGACGAATATCAATATGTAAGAAGAAAAACTCCATATGTACTGGTCGTAGTAGAAAAATCTCGATCATACCAGATTCTTGCGAATTCGGTTTGCGGTGATCGAGAATTCTCGATCACGACAATGGTGTGGACGAGTCGTAGCAGATGTCATCGCACGTCGCAAATAGAAAGTTTTCGATTTACGATCATGATCAGAATACTCGGCTCAACTTGTTCACGACGAGGTCGTTACTAAGAATTCTCCATCATCACAAATCACAAGTCGCTAGTTTGCAATCTACAGTGACCGACACTTTTCGATCATGTCCTCTCAAATTCCCGGTCACAATTTGTAAACTCTTTTAGGATAAAAATGCAATTTTTGAGGCAGAGGACAAATGTTTATACATGCTTTAGATAAAGACTTATTTTTAGAACCTCGGTTATTATTGAGACTCCTAGCAAAAAACTAGAAGCAAAAGATATACAAGTAATTTTATAAACAAATTGTTTTAAGACATTGAATCTTTACATCTACTAGATAATTAAGCATAAAAGAACTTTCTAACAAAATCAAATATTTCATCTTTCTTCACCCAATTTTACGAAGAAAAAAAAAAAAAATAACACCATCTCTAAATCGGATAAGCAAATGAAAGCTACATGCTTTAGAAAAAGTAAGTACTAATAGTATTTATCCGGTTAAGCACCAGAAACAGCCCCGGTGCAACGCGTCTAATAATCGTAACTGTCCAAAATCAAATAAAGTTTATTGAAATTAACTATGAATTTATGCATAGGTGTGCATAGCTTGTTTGTTGCCGCTATTTCTTTTCTCAATTGTAAACCTATTGCCACTCTTGTTTCACATTATCATGGTATGTATGTATGTATGTATTCATTAATTTTTATTTCTTATAAATTTGTTTAATTTACAAGTTAATAATATATTTTTATGTAACTTTTGTAGTATTGTTTTTCAGGCAAGAGTATATAAACTCTTAGGGTGGGAATACCAGAAACCTGAGCCTGCACCGGCAGCCTGTCCATATAAACCTGCTGCCAATAAAACCAGTGAAAATGTAAAAAGCCAGGTTATGTGCCATTTTTGAGTTTTCACCATGTACTTGTTTGTGTTATGTTGTATAAACCCTAATCAAATTAGATAAATACCTATATGCTAATAGTCATTTCACGTAACACCTATGCTGTCCTAACCAACTTCACCCAATTTTGAATGAAAAATAGAAAAAGAAAAATTAAATGAAGACGATCATTGATGTCTCAGATTTATGTACTGTTGAACTCCTGTTGAGTTGTAGAGTAGATCAGTACCTTGAGTTTATTATTCGTAATTTTGTGTTTTTTTTTTTTTTAGTTGTATTCAACGTGTGGAAAAAAGAACAAGATAATTGAGATTTTGGGGACCAATGTTTGGACTCCAAAGTAACCACATGCTTAGAATATAACATACCCCACAATTTAAACCGTCACCCCATCTACTTGTTTCAGTTAACCTCATAGTTACATTCCACTGTAACTGAATTGCAACTAAGGACAAATACAGTAAACTTCATATTAGTTTAACTGTTGCGATGGGGTCCTCAGAGCAAAAGCAAGCACATCACGTACTCCAGGAAAATATTATGCCAAATTATTTTAGACACTACACAAGTACTTTCATAGTTTTTAAGGAGTAGCTGCAACCAGTTTGTAGGTTTTATTGCCATTCGCTATTAGAAAACAGCTATTTAAGGGGATATCTATGCCCATTTTTTTTTTTTTTTTTTAAACTGAAATACTAATATTAAGCGACCTGATGCATTAAAGCCTACCTCCGCATGCGTTGACTTTGACTCATCTTTTGCATTAGCATTGCTTTTGTAACAAAAAAAGGTGGTTATGTGGTAGCCTCACATATCACGGTGCTTTTCAAAACCCTTTTCACAAATATCAGTTTTGTTGAAGCCACACGGCGAATCGTTAGATTGGTGGAACTACTCTGAAGACAACAAACTTTATCGAGAAATTCTAGAGACCGAAAGAGTCTACAAATTTCTACTTGGTCTGAATCGTGACCTAGATGAAGTACGTGGCAGAATTCTCAGTAAAAGAAGACCACTGCCTAGCGTTCGAGAGATCTTCTCGGAGGTTAGGAGGGAGGAGAGCCGTCGTAAAGTAATGCTTGGAGGCCAAGAATCTGTCCCAACTGCCATGGAGGACATCGATCACAAGCTTCGAACTCAAATGACGGTTCAAGAGGTTCTCAACTCCGCAATGGGAGACCATGGTGTGATGAATGCCGGCGTCCTGGACACATCAAGGAATCATGTTGGAGGATCCAATGGAAAACCAACTGACTGGTGACACCAAGGAATCATTCCAATTCTAGTGCTTCTGATCATATGACCAATTTTATGATTTCTTTTTCTCGAAGAAAATGGTGCTACAGTTCGTGTTGCTGAGGGCACTATATTCTTTGTTGCACGCAGAGGATCAATTGTTATCTCTGCTGACATAACTCTTCACTCTGTTTGTTAACACCTATTTTCTTATGAGGTAAGGCTTAGTGTGTTAGCACAATACTAGAAGTGATCTAGCTAAAGGTGGGGAAGTGTTGCCGATTGATTTTTACCCTTGGGAAATAATCCCTGCAGACTCGGTACACAGATCTGGAAATCTGTGGGGTGGCTTAATCAATCTGTTGTCCGTTTAGCGTTTAGCTGTTAGCCGGATGACTTCTAGTGAGAGAAAGTACTATGTGAGAGAGAAAGGTGAAGTCTCTGCTCACAAGTTGTCAGAATGTCTGAATGTGTAAAATGACGACCCAAGGGGTCTATTTATAGTGATAGATCCACCGGATTGTTCGGGGACACGTGTCAGATGATGATACGTTCTGTTATTCGTGATTCGAAATTTACGCTGAATGGGGCGCTCTCCGGTCAGGGCTTAAGCGCTAGGCGGCCTTCAGGGCTTATGCATGACGGAAGCAACCTGCATAGCGGAGAACGCTTGACGGACAGTTTCACAAAACCATTGTTCTCAGTGTTCCTGATGCTATTTTCATGCGAATACTGTGCCTTTATGCGTGTATACGATAGGATACACCATTAAGTCCCCCCAGTTTAATGACTTAAGCATTTGAAAAAGGATTAAGTTGTTAAACTCCTGCCAACGCATGCCAAACAATATTCGAAATAAATTTCGAATATTGTGCCAAACAAGTCTTCACATTTTCCATTTGCATCGGAAAAAACATTACAGGCATTAATTGCAAACGAAATTTACTGACGCTGTGATGATTAATTTTAAATGGTTGAGATTCTCCACGCGCCTCCAGCTGTAAAAAGTGTTATTTCGTACCCCACGTTTAAACTTGCCCGTACACGTGTCGCAATCGTGTCCATAAAAATTGCATCGATGAACTCCTATATAAACCGTCATAACCCTTTTACCTTCACTTTTTTACCTTTACCAAGATCCAAAAAGCACATTTCTTCCCAAATCTTCATCGCTTTCTTCAACCTTCAACCCTTTAAGGTTTATCGTCTTCCAAGGTCAGTTACACTTCATCTTACTGCTATTTCTTTTTTGTTGATATCTTTTTACTTTATTACCATGACTTCTGCACCGAGTACTGACCAAGAACACGTTGAGGTTTCTTCTCCAGAAACCACTGATCTGCCTGAGGTTAGCACAATGGCATCATCATTGTCGGCGAGCCATATGGACGGCTTGAAGATTGCTTTTCGTCATCTTAATCAATACAACCCTATTCTTCCTACCAACAGGCAAACTGCCAACGATCCTCCTGCCGGGAAAATTTCTTTATACGCTCTACCATTAACTCACGACAATCTCCGTGTTCCTCTTACTAAATTTCTCCTCCGCATCCTTAGATATTATAAAGCCTGCCTTAGCCAAATGCATCCCCATGGCCTTCAAAAAATTATCCTGTTTGAAATGTACTGCAATGCTGTCAATATTAGGCCTCGCATTAAAGTTTTTATCTCTCTGTTTAGAATTCGCACGATTAGCCAGTGTTGGCTTACTATTGACAATAAACGAAATGCACATTTTGTTGGTGCTAATAAAGTGTCAAACTTGAAAGATTGGAAGAGTCCATTTTTCTTTGTTGACGAGATAGTAATTCCGGAAGAGTACTCCGTTGTCCGGAAATGGAAGCCCTTAGATGCTGGTGTGGGAAAGGGTGTTAAGATAACCGATGCAGAGAGACGAATAGTGGATCGTCTGAAAGATCTCTACCTTCTGCCCAGATCATATGAAAAGTATGAGGGGATTCTTGTGTTGTGCAGAGTAAGCCAGGAATGGCCAACTACTTCTGTACCAGTACTCCGTCAGAAAAACAAGGGTAGGATGTGATATGATCATCCTAATATACATAAATGTCCGTTTACTTTATGTTATTGTTGCTTATATTGCTATTGTTGTCTTTGTTTAATTTTTGCAGCAAATACCGAAATGCTTGTTCGTTCTGCTCTGTTATCCCTCGACCTTGAGGATGATGTGGTTATCACTGCCCGTGATAAGACGCCTGCTGAGTTAGAGGCAGAGAGGATTGCAGCTGAGACTGAGGCTACTGCTGCTGCTGCTGCTGAAAAGGGGGAAGAAAGCAATAATAGCAGTTCTGACAGTGAGTCCGACTCTGAACGGACAACGGAGGACACCATCACTGAGCAGCAAACAACAGGCTCGGTGGACATTACTGGTGAGACGCTCCCCACTCCTCCTCCAATCAAAAAGACACGTAAGAAGAGCATAGGCTCTAAGAGGGCAAAAAGTAATGAGGGAAGCCCAAAGCTGAAACGTAGAAGAAGTATGCCCATTTTGCCCTTTTTTGATACTGCATATATCTTTGCTTATAACTGTTATGTTTGCTAATTTATTTATGTTAGTGATTTTAGCAGATTCTGATGATAACCAAGAAAAAGATGCTGAAGGTGGTGAGCGGAGGCCGGAGGAGAATCTTGAAAGCCAAGGAGATAAAGTTCTGAAAACTCCTGAGCAGAACTTTACTTTATTTGATAAAGCTGAATTCCATGAGCAGAGGTCTTCGGAAGATGACGCCTCCTATCATTCTCCACCCCCCAGCACCACCATCCCTCCGGTCACATCATCAAACGTTCAAGAGCCATCAATTCCTGCTCATCTGACCGCCCTGCAGGCGTTTATTGATAACCCTGCTACTAAGTGTGCAGATTTCACTACACTTCCTCAGGTATAAATGAAAAAACAATTTGTATGCACGTGCTTGCACATGAATTATTGATATTGACCATAACATTCTTCTATTACAGGGTTGTGCTCCTCCTGAGCTAAACCCCTACTTTGCTGCTCTCCGTTCTGAACAACTTAGGCAATCAACTAATGCTGCTGCTGTGTTACTGATGAGCCATCTGAAAGCCTCTCTGCAACTGCAGACACATCAAAAGTCTATTCTTGAGAAAGCCCGTTCTGAAAGGGCTGAAGGTACAAATGCTCGCAAAAGAGCTATTGATGCTGAACGTGCTTTATCTGATGTTCAGAATGCACTAAAGGCTAAAGAAATTGAGCTAAAAAGTGCTCAAGATGCTTTGAATGCTAAAGAAACTGAGCTAAAGAGTGCTCAAGATGTTGCTGTGGTTTTGCGAGAGGAGAAAGAGAGAATGGTGGAAGCTGAGAAGAAGAAGGTTGAGGAAGAGAAGCTGAAGGCTAGCGAGTTGGAGAGTCAACTGAATGCCTTTAAATTAGAGCTGAACGCTGAGAAGGAAAAGGCTGCTGAACTACTCCGGAGGGCGGAGGCAGGGGAGGGTAATTTTGCTGAACTGAAGAAAGGGATACCGGGCATAATAGCTAAGGTTCTTGGATCTCAACTTGTTGGGAATCCTTATAATGATTATATTGATGCCATGATTGCTCATTCCATTTCTGATGTTACTGATAAAATTACCAAGCGTCTTGCCCCAAACCAGCCTCTCCCTCCTGCTATTGCTAACTTGATGCGCCCTGGAACTTTGGAGAGGGTTAATAAGGCAAGAGACAAACTGACAAACCTTAAGATTGACGTTTTCGATGACGTGTGTAACAGGGAAGAATCGTCTGCTAAGGACATTCTTGATGTTAACTTTTCTTGAATTCTGTAACCATTGCTGAACAACGTCTGTAATAAATTTACTGCTTTCTACGTTACAAATATATGCCACTTTTGTGATGATGCCTGTCTTTATGCTTATTTCGAATATTTTGATTTTTTTTTTTTTTTTTTTTTTTTGCTAAAATAAATCTGCTATGTACTAAGCACATTCGAAATTTTCCATGTACAATTGCATGCTTCTTAACTTATTAAGACATATTGAAAAGTGTTTGAGGTAACTCTTTTGTGGATGCTTCGTTTTGTTAACTTCTGCTGGATGAACAACATATCAAATATTGAAAATTCAATTTGCAAACATTATGCCTTCAAATAATTAGTAGGATCTTTGAAGTCCACTATATGCTTTCCGTCATTAAATTAATGAGGAATACGAAGTATTTTTGAAGAGTGGTTACGAATTAGTAACCTATCCGTCATACGCCTTCCGTCATAAAGTATATTAGGAAGAATTGTGAAATATTTTTGCCTTCATAAAATATAGAAACTTCTTTCATTCTGTGAAGTAAGTTTTTTATTATGTTTGTTATGACAAGTATTTGATTTTTGTATTTTGCCTCGGTGCGTT
Source organism: Rutidosis leptorrhynchoides (assembly GCF_046630445.1). NCBI lineage: Eukaryota > Viridiplantae > Streptophyta > Magnoliopsida > Asterales > Asteraceae > Rutidosis > Rutidosis leptorrhynchoides. The sequence continues at coordinate 302,772,160 of NC_092335.1, read as the reverse complement.
CTAGTAAAACTTTAACGTTTACTAGCCGATCCCTTGTGCCTGTTGCTGGCCGGCACAAAAGCTTCCGCCATCGGAGGTATAAAAATACTCTCCTTTTGTGGGCAGGATGTAAATGCAATGTTTTACATTTGTCACAGGCATGGTTTAAAAAAACGTACGCCTCATACGCCTCGAGGAGCGCCTCACTACGGAATTGCAATTGACCGTTTCGAAACGCACGCTTCATTGCTGAATAAAAACGTACGCCTCACACCTACGCCTCACTACGGAAAACGTACGCCTCAATTGTTTAGAAAAAACGTACGCCCCTTAGAAAAAATAGCGGGAAAATTGGTGCTGGCAAAATTAGGGCGGCTGAATCCTTCTGTTTTTGACATGAGACACATGATTGAATGAAATAGAAGAAAAGAGAGGAGGAAGATGAAGATTGAGAGAAAAGAGATGAGGATAAAGAAGAAAAGAGATAACCGATGAGAAGAATGAAGGAAAGAAGAAAAGTAAATTGCAATTTAATATCTTTTGAAGTCCAATCTCATTTGTACCTACTCTATCATATTTTGGCCAGATTTTGCAAGCATATCCTCTTGGTTTAGCTAAATATGCAAGCAAGTCCTTACACTATATTACACTTTTTAAAACATATATTACAGCATTACAGCATATATATAATACGTAGTGTATAATAATAATAATAATAATATTGAAGAGTCCTGTTACTCATATGCTCTATAATAATAATAATAATAATAATAATAATAATAATAATAATAATAATAATAATAATAATAATAATAATAATAATAATATATTTTTCACAAATGCCTCATATGCTCCATAGTATAATGAACTTATAATTTTATATGTATTTTTTTAACTCCGCCTCGAATGTACGCCTCGGTTCGCCTTGAGGCGTACGCCTCGCCTCACAAAGAGAAAACGCCTCGAGGCGCGTTTCCGTTTTTTTAAACCTTGGTCACAGGCAGCACTTTGCATAAGAAAAATATAAAATTTTATTGATCGATACTGTGCAGTACATAAACAATTAATGACGAATTTAGGTGAATCAAGCCTAATTAGTACATTATGAACGTTTAATGTATGTTATTGTAAACATAGGCACTGTAAAATAACCACAATGGTTTACAGTAAATTGATAAACTTTGCTCTTCAGAAAATGCTAACAAACTGGTCTTCACACGCCAAGCGCCCAGCGCTGTCCGGCTTGAAAGTTTGATCATGATATGAAAAATTCCTGAACTTCATCCTCTCTGAACAACTGATTACGCCTTCTCTGATTTGTTCTGCCGTCTGACAAATTTGCAAATGTGGAACGTTCTCTAGTTGGTGCCACATACTGTGAATGTATGGCAGCTACTCCGTTAGGAGTTGGGAATCTGATTTCTGCATGGGCAGTTGATGTAATTGCTCCAAATTTAGCCAACGCTGTCCTTCCAAAAAGGACATTGAATCGAGAATTTCCATCCAGAATAGTGAAATCGATTGTTTCAGTTCTTAGTAATGGGAATGTTCCCATAACAACTTCCAAACGAATTCGCCCCATGGCGTTCACCGGTGCTCCCATCAATCCTGAAACCTTCAAACTCGTCCGCCTAGCTCTATCCTGCACATGCCTTGGAAAAGTCTTCAAACAATGCCAATAAATGATATCAGCTTCGCTACCGGTATCCGTATAGATACGGCTGATGAACTTGTTTGCAATTTCTGCTGAAATGACCACTGGCTGAACGGACAAGGCCCAATTTTGAATTGGTTGAAAAATGATTGGAGCATATCTCCAGCCATCAACATTGTTATCCGACTGCTCACCATCCTCATAGTGACTACCATTCAACCACACCATCTTGATTACAACATCTGGAGTTGGCTCACGCTCCGTGATCCGGTCTCCGTACTGGTTTCTGTTATCTCTTCCGCCATGCTCTTCCCTTCTTCTGTTCTCACCTCGACGACCTCTTCCACCATCATTCTTCTGCCATCCAAATTTCCTGCGAGGATTATTTCTCATATATTGTTTTTTTGGCAATAAGTGGTTTAACTCTCCTGCTTTGATCTTTGCGACGATTTCTCTCATCAGAGATTTGCAATTATCTGTATCATGACCCCATGCCTCATGAAAGTCACACCATAGCTCACTTTTTGGACCCTCTCTTTCCTCCATAGGTGCTGGAGGATTGAAAGTAGTCCGAATTGGCTCAGTGAAAAGAATCTCTTTTGGAGTTTTAGTCAGCGTCATTATCAACGAATGCCTCTCTATTGGCCTTCTGTTGTGATGAAAATCATTGGGATGATTGTTGCCTCTCCGTCCACAATTGGAATTGTCATTCCTCCTCTGATTTCTGTCAAAGTACCGCCCTCCGTTGTGCGGTTTACTACTGCTGCTACCATCAAACTTGCTTAGGCCTCGCTCACCAGCTCGAACATGTTTTTGTGCAACTTCCAACGCCTGATGCAGAGTTTTTGGCAAGTCATACCTTAATGTATGAACAAGTGCACTAAACCTTCGCTGATCCAAACAGAAAATGAAACCGGACACTAGCTGCGACTCTGGACAATCAGGTATCTTTTGTGCTTCAAGCATGTATCGCTTCATGAAATTACTCAAGGATTCATTATGATGCATCGTTATCTCATGTGCATCAAGATCTGTCAAAGTGCAGCTACGAAGATTTTGATATTGCATAACAAACTTTGCACGAAGATCCAAATAACTTGTAATACTCCTTGACGGTAAACTTGCAAACCATTCCCTTGCCCTTTTTTGCAATACCATTGGAAACATATGACAAGCTACCTCGTCATCCCAATGTTGTAACCTCATTGCACCCTCAAACATAGTAAGAAAATCTTCAGGATCCGTTGTACCGTCATAAACTCCAATTGCCGGTATGCCAAGATTTCTAGGCAGCGGATAGTTAGCAATTCGATCAATAAAACATTGAGTGGATTCTGCCATAGCTGGTGGTTTTGTAGCTTGTTCTCCAGTGATTAAAGCGAAAAAATTATCCACAGCCACAACACGGACAGCGGGCTGCGCTAAGTGCTGCTTATACTTTGCCGGAGCTGTCTGCTTAAGGATGTCATTTAAAAGCAATACTGCCTGCTTCTCAGACATGAACTCATCTTTGTCATCAAGCTCATCGTCAGAATCATTATTAATATAGCTCAAGTCATTATCATCCTCAGAGTCATCAATAAGACTGCCCAGCTTGTTAAGTAGTCTGGATAACCTGTACTTTGATATAGATTGCTTTTTCATGATTTGCCTGTCTTTGCCATCCGCCATCCGTTGAAAAGGTATAAATGATGGACCTCGCCGTGGTTGCATCAATGGTCGCCTCTCTGGATTATTACCAAGATTTGGAAGCCTTTCTGCACTTTTGGTTGTTGTCTCTTCGATTACTGGCCTTTTCTCTGAATTAGTTGCCAAACGCTTAAGCCTTTCTGCAGTTTCAACAACTGTTTCTTCAATCGTACCGTCCGGTGGCGGAACAGGTACATCTTCTACAGTTACCATGTCTTTAGTTAATGGATTATTGACTGCTTCAAGTACATTTATGAATGGAGCTTCAGTTGTTTTTGTTCATTTTCCGTTTCGCGTGTTCTTTGCATTAGTGGATGGCGCCATTGTTAACACCTATTTCCTTATGAGATAAGGCTTAGTGTGTTAGCACAATACTAGAAGTGATCTAGCTAAAGGTGGGGGAGTGTTGCCGATTGATTTTTACCCTTGGGAAATAATCCCTGCAGACCCGGTACACAAATCTGGAAATCTGTGGGGTGGCTTAATCAATCTGTTGTCCGTTTAGCTGTTAGCCGGATGACTTCTAGTGAGAGAAAGTACTATGTGAGAGAGAAATGTGAAGTCTCTGCTCACAAGTTGTCAGAATGTCTGAATGTGTACAATGATGACCCAAGGTGTCTATTTATAGTGATAGATCCACCGGATTGTTCGGGGACACGTGTCAGATGATGATACGTTCTGTTATTCGTGATCCGAAATTTACGCTGAATGGGGCGCTCTCCGGTCAGGGCTTAAGCGCTAGGCGGCCTTCAGGGCTTATGCATGACGGAAGCAGCCTGCATAGCGGAGAACGCTTGACGGACAGTTTCACAAAACCATTGTTCTCATTGTTCCTGATGCTATTTTCATGCGACTACTGTGCCTTTATGCGTGTATACGATAGGATACACCATTACTGTTCTTGTTGTCCCTAAACTAAGTTACAATCTCCTATCAATAAGAAAACTCACTTTGGAATCTCAAATGCATTTCTATATTTACTCCTGATGTGTGTATTATTCAAGTTGTGAGCGAGCCCGTGGAAGACGATTGGCAGTGCTAAGATGAGCTCCGGCCTCTATCTCATCCAGGCAGATCCAAATAAAAGATCCCAGCCAAACATCTGAAATAATGTTGTGGCATCGTAGATTAGGCCACCCAAATTTTCATGTACTTGAAATGGTTATATCCAAACTTATTTAATAAAAATCAAAAGTTTCCTGAATGTGAAATGTGTCAATATTCTAAGCATATGTTCGTCATTCATATGTTCCTTTACCTTATAAATCATCTCATCCATTGTATCTAGTAATGCAAAATCTTAATGGGAAAAGATGTTGTTAGGAAGAGGGGATCGCCTGGTGATAATGCTAAAAACGAACATATATTTCATAGCATTATTCCTCAAGAAAGACAAGCTTTTAGTTGCAATTGTTCTATTTACAAGTGATATTCGTTTAAATAATAAAAGGTGAAGACAAAAGACAGATTCGACGAATTGAAGACGCAAACGACCAAAAAGCTCAAAAGTACAAAAGACAATCAAAAAGGTTCCAATTATTGATAAGAAACGTCTCGAAATTACAAAAGTACAAGATTCAAAACGCAAAGTACAAGTTATTAAATTGTACGCAAGGACGTTCGAAAATCCGGAACCGGGACCAGAGTCAACTCTTAACGCTCGACGCAACGGACTAAAAATTACAAGTTAACTATGTATATAAATATAATATAATATATAATTAATTATATTAATTATATATATATTATATTTATATATAAAAAACCGTCGGCAGAGAAAACTCCAAGGACTGAGCTGTAAATACTATCTCCGCGACTCGCGGAGTTTGAAGGGGATTTTGTCGCGAGTCGCGGAGCCCCAAAATTCTACTCTGGCTATAAAGCAAACCGAATTCTGATCAAATTTCATATTCTATTTCTATCTCTCTCTCAATATATACGATATATATATATATATATTTATATTTTAATTTTAATTTTAATTATAATTCTAATAATAAGGGTATGTTAGCGAATGTTGTAAGGGTGTAAGTCGAAATTCTGTCCGTGTAACGCTACGCTATTTTTAATCATTGTAAGTTATGTTCAACCTTTTTACATTAATGTCTCGTAGCTAAGTTATTATTATGCTTATTTAAAACGAAGTAATCATGATGTTGGGCTAATTACTAAAATTGGGTAATTGGGCTTTGTACCATAATTGGGGTTTGGACAAAAGAACGACACTTGTGGAAATTAGACTATGGGCTATTAATGGGCTTTATATTTGTTTAACTAAATGAAAGTTTGTTAATGTTAATATAAAGATTTACAATTGGGCGTCCCTATAAATTACCATATACACTCGATCGGACACGATGGGCGGGGTATTTATATGTACGAATAATCGTTCATTTAACCGGACACGGGAATGGATTAATAGCCACTAGAATAATTAAAACAGGGGTGAAATTACATTCAAGGGTAATTGGTGTAATTGTTAACAAAGTAGTAAAACCTTGGTTTACACGCAGTCGATAACCTGGTGTATTCATTAAACAAAGTATTAAAACCTTGTTACAATTCGAATCCCCAATTAGTTGGAATATTTAACTTCGGGTATAATAATAATTTGACAAGGACACTTGCAATTTATATTTATGACTGATGGACTGTTATGGACAAAAACCAGACGGACATATTAAATAATCCAGGACAAAAGACAATTAACCCATGGGCATAAAACTAAAATCAACACGTCAAACATCATGATTACGGAAGTTTAAATAAGCATAATTCTTTTATTTCATATTTAATTTCCTTTATTTTATATTTAATTGCACTTCTAATTATCGCACTTTTATTTATTGTTATTTAATCGCACTTTTAATTATCGTACTTTTTAATTATCGCAATTTTATTTTATCGCACTTTTATTATTTGCAATTTCATTAACGTTATTTACTTTACGCTTTAATTTAAGTCTTGTATTTATTTTATATTTTACATTAGGTTTTAACTGCGACTAAAGTCTTAAAATCGACAAACCGGTCATTAAACGGTAAAAACCCCCCTTTATAATAATAATATAACTTATATATATATTTGTATTTTTATAAAAGTAAACTAATATAGCGTTAAGCTTTGTTTAAAGATTTCCCTGTGGAACGAACCGGACTTACTAAAAACTACACTACTGTACGATTAGGTACACTGCCTATAAGTGTTGTAGCAAGGTTTAAGTATATCCATTCTATAAATAAATAAATATCTTGTGTAAAATTGTATCGTATTTAATAGTTTTTCCTAGTAAAATATAAACTATTTTATATACTACCCCGCTGCACACCAAGTATTTTTGGCGCCGCTGCCGGGGAACATTCTTAAAAGCCGGAAGCGCAACGCTAATATAAAAAAAAAAAAAAGATTTTTAGTTAACTTTTATTAAAATTCGTTTTTGTAAAAATACGTTTTAATTATTCAAAAATATAAAAAGAAAAACAAAAATATAAGTATTTTTAAGATTTTGTTAAATATTTAAGTTTTACAAGTTTCTTTATTTTTATTTTAGTTTATAAAAATATAAGTTTTATTAAATATCTTTTATTTAATTAAAAACAGAAAACAGAAAATAAAAAAAAAAAAAAAAATAAAGAAAACGCGTAAAATTTCAAACCTGTCAGCTGAAATTCTGAACCCCGCGACTCGCGGGGTTTTCTTTATAAATTGCCGCAACTCGCGGAGCTTGTCTGACACGCGAACAGATGCCCTAATTCAGCATTTATTACGGGATTTAATTAATTATTATTATTATTTAACCCTTATTATTATTATTATTATTATTTTTAGTTTTATTTTTACTTTTACTTTTTATTATATATTTAGTTTAAATAAGTTTAATTAATTTGTAAAATTAATAGTTTAATAAAATAAATAATATAAAAATAATATTTTTATAAAAATTGTACTTTTTACAACTTTTTGTATATTTTTATATTTTGTCCCTTTTTAATCGTTGTAGCGTAATATTTGTATTTTTAGCTCATATTTAATTTTAAACTTAGTTTTTGCTATAGTTATTTTTACTCCTAGATTTTTTGGCTTTGCCGTAGAATTCCTTAAGTGCTTTTTCTTTAGACTAAGATTTAGGTACTTTAGAATTTTGCGACGCCTTTTTAAGTTTTAATTTCTTTTTAAGTTATTTCCATTTGGGATTTAGTTTTTCCTGTAAGCTTTAATATTTTTAGACCTTTTACTATGTATCAATTATCATTCCAATTAGTAATATCAATTTGCGATTATAATTTTAAGTTAGTTGTAGTAATAAGGTTAAATTAGTTAAGTATTTTTAAGTTTTTATAAGTTTCTTTTATTTTTCCGTCACCTTTTATTTTTCAACCATTTTTCTTTTTCGACCTTTTGCGACGAACTCTTTTTCTCTCTTATTTCTCGCCATTCTAGTTTTTAGGACTTAGAATTTTTTCTACTTCTTATCTAAATTTCTTAAAATTACGAAAATTTATTTTAAGTGGTTAAATTAATAGACATCAAAATTTTCTGGTTCGTAGTAATAGTTGGATTTGTACGTGGACCGGGTTATTGGAGCCAAACAGTCCTCAATTATATTGAGACCAAACGAATCCTGCCCCTCTGCTGCATCTTTTGGCTATTCGAAACGTGGGCAAAATCAGAAAAGTCTATTGATTGGATAACTTATTATAATTTTTCTTTCCTTTTTTAAAAAAAACTAATAGGATATTCAGTGAATGCACCGAGCAAGACGTTCACCACCTTTTGTACGTTCACCACCTGTAACTCGATCAAGACATCGTTTAACAAATATAACCGCCGTTGATTTTTCTTTAGAATCGTCATCAAGTCGACCAAGTACTTCAGTTCAAATTTCCGATAATCCATTTTTTGAACCCGACATCACAATTGAGAATCCAGAGAATATTCAGGAACGGTTCGTAGATCCTGAACCATTAAACTTTCCTCCGGAACCACCAATCATTCAAACAGAGATTGTTGAGGAACGAACCATTAAATCAGAATCATCTAGTGATTCCGATTCAACAAATTCAATTATGGAGAATCTGGAACCTTTAAGTATGGAAGACCGAATGAGAGCTAAACGCACTGGCCAAGGTCACGCAATTACTCATCCAGACATTAATGCGCCAGATTATGAAATCAAAGGACAAATTCTACACATGGTGACTAATCAATGCCAATTTAGTGGTGCGCCGAAGGAAGATCCAAATGAACATCTACGTACCTTTAATAGGATCTGCACACTATTTAAAATCCGAGAAGTGGAGGATGAACAGATATATCTCATGTTATTTCCCTGGACTTTAAAGGGAGAAGCCAAAGATTGGTTGGAATCGTTACCTGAAGGGGCGATCGATACATGGGATGTTTTAATTGACAAATTTCTTAAGCAATTCTTTCCTGCATCTAAAGCCGTAAGACTTCAAGCAGAAATTGTTACGTTCACACAGAAACCAAATGAAACTCTATATGAGGCATGGACAAGATATGGAAAGTTGTTAAGAGGATGTCCGCAACATGGTTTAGACACCTGTCAAATAGTACAAATATTCTACCAAGGATGCGACATCACTACAAGAAAAGACATAGATATAGCAGCTGGTGGTTCTATTATGAAGAAAACCGAAACTGATGCTTACAAAATTATTGATAACACTGCTTCCCACTCACATGAGTGGCACCAAGAAAAAGATATCATTAGATCATCTAAAGCAGCTAGAGCCGATTCTAGCCATGACTTAGATTCCATTTCCGCAAAGATAGATGCTGTGGAACGACGAATGGAAAAGATGACTAAAGATATTCACTCAATACGAATTAGTTGTGAGCAGTGTGGAGGACCACATTTGACAAAAGATTGTCTCAGTATTGAATTAACAATGGAACAAAGAGAGAATATTTCATACATAAACCAAAGGCCTGGAAATAATTATCAGAATAATTATCAACCGCCAAGACCTATTTACAATCAAAATCAGAACTATAACCGAAATGTTCCATACAACAACCAACAAGGTCCTAGCAATCAACAAGTATCCAATAATACTTACAACCAGCAAAGACCGAATTTTCAAAACAAACCACCACAACAAACCGATGATAAAAATCCGAATTTAGAAGATATGATGACAAAGCTAGTTGAAACTCAAACGCAGTTTTTCACATCTCAGAAACAAACTAATGAACAAAATGCTCAAGCATTTAGAAATCAACAAGCTTCTATTCAAAATCTGGAACAAGAAGTAAGTAACCTAGCAAGGTTGATAGGTGAAAGAAAACCGGGAAGTCTACCTAGTGATACAAATGCTAACCCACGAAATGAAACAGCTAAAGCTATTACCACAAGAAGTGGTACAACACTTAAACCACCTGAAATACCTGTAACTTCTGATGAAACTATTCCTACTCCACAAGAACCACAACCTGATCAAGATAAGGAAAAAGAACCGGTAGTTGAAAAGGTTAATGAAGATAACACAGTTAAGGATAAACCTTATGTTAAACCATACCAACCACCACTTCCTTACCCGAGTAAAATGAAGAAAGAAAAACTTGAAGCCGAGCAATCCAAATTCTTGGATATGTTTAAACAGATAAATGTAAATCTTCCTTTCATTGATGTGATTTCAGGAATGCCAAGATATGCTAAATTCTTGAAAGATCTAATCACGAATAGAAAGAAAATGGAAGAACTCTCGGCTGTCACTATGAATGCAAATTGTTCAGCAGTGCTGTTGAATAAGATACCAGAAAAACTATCTGATCCAGGAAGTTTCACAATTCCATGTTTTCTGGGTAGTCTTAGTTCAATAGAAGCATTGGCAGACTTAGGTGCTAGTATAAATCTAATGCCGTATTCACTATACGCTAAACTAGACCTTGGAGAATTGAAACCAACAAGAATAAGTATACAACTAGCCGACCGATCAGTAAAATATCCTAGAGGGATAATGGAGAACATGCTAGTTAAAGTTGGTACTTTAGTATTTCCAGTAGATTTTGTTGTTTTGGACATGGAAGAAGATTCTCAAGTTCCTCTCATATTAGGAAGACCATTCTTAAACACGGCTAAAGCAATGATAGACGTGTTCGGTAAGAAACTGACCCTAAGTATAGAGGAAGAGAGTGTTACCTTTTCAGTTGATAGAGCAATGCAACAACCACAATCTGCAGATGATACATGTTATTATATTCAAACTATAGATGCACATGCAGAATTATTAGAAGAATTTCCAGAATTACAAGGAACAGGAGAATGTTCTTTAGGAGAAGGTAATGAACCAATTGATGAAGCTGAAATGTTAGCTACACTTATAGCTAATGGATATGAACCAACAACAGAAGAAATTCAAATGCTAAAAGAAGAAGACAGATATCGATATAAATCATCGATAGAAGAACCTCCGAAATTAGAGTTAAAGCCACTTCCAAACCATTTGGAATACGCTTATTTACATGGTGAATCTGAATTACCTGTAATAATATCGTCTTCTCTTACTGAAAATGAGAAATCACAACTCATTTCTGTGTTGAAAGCTCATAAACCAGCCATTGCATGGAAGATTCATGATATTAAAGGAATAAGTCCTTCGTATTGCACACATAAAATCCTTATGGAAGAAGGTCATAAAACGTATGTGCAACGCCAACGAAGACTAAATCCTAATATGCAAGATGTAGTTAAGAAAGAGATTATTAAACTGCTAGATGCAGGTTTAATTTATCCAATCTCTGATAGTCCATGGGTAAGCCCAGTTCAATGCGTGCCTAAGAAGGGTGGTATGACTGTCATTACAAATGAGAAAAATGAGCTTATTCCTACTAGGACTGTAACAGGATGGCGTGTATGTATTGATTATAGAAAATTAAATGACGCCACCAGAAAAGATCACTTTCCCTTACCTTTCATAGATCAAATGTTGAAAAGATTAGCCGGAAATAGTTACTATTGTTTTCTAGATGGATTTTCCGGATATTTTCAAATTCCAATAGTACCCGAAGACCAAGAGAAAACCACATTCACGTGCCCTTATGGTACTTTTGCTTACAAACGCATGCCATTTGGACTTTGTAACGCCCCTGCAACCTTTCAAAGGTGCATGATGGCGATTTTTCACGACATGATAGAAGAATGCATGGAAGTATTCATGGATGACTTTTCAGTCTTCGGTGATACATTTAAATCATGTCTAGTTAATCTGGAACGAATGCTAATTAGATGCGAAAAATCAAATCTAGTACTTAATTGGGAGAAATGCCATTTCATGGTTAAAGAAGGCATCGTTCTTGGACATAAAATTTCAAAAGAAGGGATTGAAGTGGATAGAGCTAAAGTAGATGTAATTGCTAAACTTCCACATCCCACCAATGTTAGAGGAGTTAGGAGTTTTCTAGGGCATGCCGGTTTTTACCGACGTTTCATAAAAGATTTTTCTAAAATTGCCACTCCTATGAATAAACTCCTAGAAAAGGATGCGCCATTCATCTTTTCAGATGAGTGTATCAAATCTTTTAATATTCTTAAAGAGAAACTCACTAATGCACCGATCATGATAACACCAAATTGGAATCTACCATTTGAACTAATGTGCGATGCAAGTGATTTTGCAATGGGAGCCGTTTTAGGACAAAGGATTGAAAAACGATTTCAACCTATATATTATGCTAGTAAGACATTACAAGGAGCACAAACGAACTATACAACTACTGAAAAAGAACTCCTTGCTATTGTCTTTGCTTTTGACAAATTTCGATCATATCTCGTTCTAGCAAAAACGGTGGTCTATACCGACCATTCTGCTCTTAGATACCTATTTTCAAAACAAGATGCTAAACCAAGATTAATCCGTTGGATCTTACTCTTACAAGAGTTTGATATTGAAATCCGAGATAAAAGAGGAGCAGAAAATCTCGCCGCTGATCATCTTTCTCGTCTTGAAAATCCCGAATTAGAAGTTCTAAATGAATCGGCCATACAAGACAACTTTCCTGATGAATATCTATTGAAGATAGATTATAAAGAAATCCCATGGTTTGCAGACTATGCAAACTACTTAGTTTGTGGATTCCTTGAAAAAGGATTATCGTACCAAAGACGAAAGAAATTCTTCAGTGATATAAAACACTATTTCTGGGAAGATCCACATTTGTTTAAAAGTTGTCTCGATGGAATAATACGCCGATGTGTATTTGGAGATGAAGCTAGTAAAATTTTAAACCATTGTCACACAGGACCAACAGGAGGGCATTATGGGCCTCAACTAACAGCAAGAAAAGTTTATGAAGCTGGATTCTATTGGCCTACAATTTACAAAGACGCACACCTTCTTTGCAAATCCTGTGATGCATGTCAAAGGGCCGGAAAAATAAGTCAACGTGATGAAATGCCGCAAAATGTCATCCAAGTATGTGAAGTATTTGACATTTGGGGTATTGACTTTATGGGTCCATTTCCAAAATCTCATAATAATTTATATATACTCGTAGCCATTGATTATGTATCTAAATGGGCGGAAGCACAAGCTCTCCCAACTAACGATGCACGAGTTGTAGTCAACTTTTTAAAACGTCTTTTTGCAAGGTTTGGAACACCGAAAGCTTTAATAAGTGATCGGGGTACTCATTTCTGTAATAATCAACTTGAGAAAGTTCTTAAAAGATATGGAGTAACTCATAAAATCTCCACCGCATATCATCCACAAACAAGTGGACAAGTTGAAAATACCAACCGAGCTTTAAAACGTATTCTAGAGAAAACCGTAGGATCAAATCCGAAGGAATGGTCCATTAAATTGGAAGATGCACTCTGGGCTTTTAGAACAGCCTACAAAACTCCAATTGGAACCACACCTTTTAGACTTGTTTATGGAAAAGCATGTCATCTTCCAGTAGAAATTGAACACAAAGCATTTTGGGCTTTGAAGACATGTAATCTTGATTTACATGAAGCCGGACGTCTACGATTAAGTCAACTAAACGAATTAGAAGAATTAAGACATGAAGCATACGAAAATTCGTTAATCTATAAAGAAAGAACGAAGAAATGGCATGATAAAAGAATCAGAAGTTCAAAAGAATTTAAAGAAGGAGACAGAGTTCTTCTTTTCAATTCACGATTCAAGCTATTTCCTGGAAAATTGAAATCAAGATGGTCTGGACCATTCATAGTCAAAAGAGTTTTCCCATACGGAACGATAGAATTGATAAATTCAAATGGGATTGAATTTAAAGTTAATGGTCACAGAGTTAAACATTACATATATGGTCCGATGGAAGTCGACAACGAAGTTAATCACAATTTCGACACCACAGCTAACTAAGTGTGGGGAGAATCAAGTCTTTAAAGGATAATATGTATTTCTGTTAGAGTTAGATGTCTGTTTTCGTGTAGTTCTCGAAAATGGAACACGTATGGTCTTTCCCTAGCGGACCCTAAAGAACTAGTCTTCTCCCCCCATTCTGAATTTTTTTTTTTTTTAGGTTTTTACGAAATGAAGACTGCCTGTGAACTAAACCATGGTCTAATGTTACACGCTTTGATCACTAAACGTAATAATGACATACTACCGAGCGAATTAGTATCAGTAATCAGAGAAAGAATGGACGGAGTTAGAAAAGAATCTAGATGCGAAGATAATAAGTTACAATTTGGTAAAGGAAAATCAAAATCCGCAGCGAAAAGAAGAGCACGACACCTAGAACGATGTCACAAATGCGGAAAATGGTCACATGGAGGTAAATGTTCAAATAATCAAACCTATTCAAATACCGAATTTGTTACTTTATGCAGAGACGGACCGTTCATATGTTTAGAAGAAAAGACACTGAATGCTCGAGGTTACGCCTATGTAGCCATGGAAAATCAATTAAACCGACTATCTTATGAACGGAATAGATCATATAACTAAGAAATCTATTTCACAGGTATGTCTGTACAGTTTTTATTTTTATTTTTATTTTTAACCTTTTGATAATAAACGCTAATTTGTTCGCTAAAAAGTATTAAATTGGTATTAAATAAAATTAGGTTTGGCGACCGAAATTATTGATATCATTCAAAAATTTATTACATCACTGCGAAATTTAACGTTTATTCTTAAGGTATAAATATCTTTAATCAATCAACCCAAAATATTTCAAAAATTCGTCATGAGTTAAATTAGGTCTTGGAACCGAAATTACTTTACCGAAAAGAGGGGCGCATATTTTTGATAATATTTGATTGATTAAAGTGGGATAAAAAGACAAAAAGATTTTTAATTTTATTTTTACCATGTTTTTAAAATTAATATTTAAATCTTAAATTAATATTGTAAACTTTGTAAAAACAATATATTTAAAATTGTAAATATTTGAAAAATTAATATAAGTTTGGTATGAATTTATAATATGAATTTTTAAATTAAGTTTGGTGTGAATTTTTAATTTTTAAAATATGAAATTTTAATTTTATGCATTTCAAATTTTAAGTTTGGTGTGAATTTTTAATTATTAATTTTTAATTTTGAATTTTATATTTAAGTTGTGTGAATTTAAAAACAAAAATTTACTTTATGTCATTAAGTTAAGAATATGATTTTTAAAATTCGTCGTAAGTTGAAGACTAGGTCTTTGAACCGAAATTGCTTTACCCGAGGGAGGGACGAGAACTTTTATTATCATTATTTTTAATCTTATTGAATTAGAGTATGCCAAAAACATTGAAAAAACCCAAAAATCTTAGCTTTTAAAACAATCGCTACAAAAAGACAAATTTTAAAATTTTGTCGAAGGACGGACTAGGACATCGATCCGAAACGACCTCGTCCTAAATAACAAGGGAAACAAAATTTTAAAATTAATTACTAAATTGTTTTAATAAGTTAATGATTATATAAAAAAAAAAAAAAAAAAAAAGAGCAAACTCCGCGAGTCGCGGAGTTTGGAGGGTAAATCCCCGCGACTCGCGGAGGGATAAAAACCCAGAAAAAAAAATAAAAGAGCTGCACGATCAGTACACTCCACCACACAAAAACAACTCGAATTCTGCTGCGAAAAACCACCCAAAAACACCCCAAAAATCCCAATTTTTAACCGTTAATCACCAAATTTTTTGCTAAAATCATGTTGAGAAGGATGCTATCTAAGAATTACTCAAGAAAAACGGTAAATTTCTACACCTAAACACCATTTAATTCGAAATTAAGTGTTCTTGAGCTATTTTTTCCCCAATTTGATTTTGATGCTTTTTAGTGTAATTAGGCTAAAATTGTTTATGTATTATGCTTGTATAACCTAGATTGATGCTGTTTAACATGATTAGAAGCCTTAAACTTCAAATTTTGAATAATCTAGGGTTTGTGTTCTTGAGCAAATTTGGGGCTTTTTGATATAAACAGGTTATGGCCGATTTTTGTCATGAATTGTTGCTAAATTGAGTAGTGTAACATGTCTAGGTAGTTAAATGATCCAAACTTTGAGCCTAAACATGATTTTGAAAATTAAAGTGGACTTTTTCAAGTCTAAAATTCATGAACTTGATTTTTGAAAGATAATGCCATTTGAGACTTGTTTGATTGTTAGTAATGATTATTTTGACATGTTATTTGAGTTGAATGCTTATGAACTTGACGAACATTTTCGTATATGCTTATTTGAAAAAGTGTAGATTTGATAAAAATGTGAAAATGAGCTTAAGTTTGATATAAATTGATAATGTCATTGTAATTATTTTGATTGATGATTTTGCTGACACTAATGCATATTTGGATGCACAAAATTTGTGTTTGATGTGTTTTGCAGAATGAAAGGGGTGAATCTTCATCCCAAGCCCGCAATGCTCCTGCTGAGAATTTGGAACAACAGGAGGTGGATAACTACTACAAGCAGGATGTACCTCATCCAGTCATGACCTTTTCCGATATGCATTTGGAAGAGTTGCACCCGAACCTGAGATTTGACAGACTTTGGATAGATTATCCAAAATATCAACGGGGTTTGCATACTCTTCATTCCAAGGTTGTTGAGGTACCGAGGGTCATAGAATGGGGACCCTTAGAAGCTGTAGAATTGGCCGGGCCAATTAGGGAATTACTTGTACAGAGGTATGGTAATTCTTCTTTTAATGACTGGATATGTTTATTCACCATACGCAGACCTGTATATAAAGTATGGTGTGAAGAGTTGTTATGTAGTATAGAGTTGAATGATCGGGTAGCTAGTTTAACCGATCGTTCTTTTATTAGATTTTTGTTAGGCGGTTCGATGCGCCACATGTCTTTACTGGACATGGCTCAGGCTTTACGTATATATACGCCTGAGGAGTTAGCGTCTGCCGATTGTAGAGGATTGATACTAAACGGTAGAAAGATAGATGAGAATTTTGATACACACGGTGTGTGGAGTCAAATGACAAGCCATCACCGTTTCAAAGGGGGAAACTACTCTTATTTGGATATAGATAGGGCCGAATTAAGAGTGATACATAGGTTTTTAGCTAATTCGATTACACAAAGGGGTAAGAACAAAGAAAAAGTAAATGAACAAGATTTGTTTTACCATATGTGTATTCGAGACCCACAAAGCGCTGTAAGTATACCATATTGTGTGGGTTATTATTTATCAGCTATGGTTCGGGGGATGCGACCACATAGCATAATAGGAGGTGGTATTTTTATTACTTTGATTGGTGAATATCTCGGTGTGGACATAAGTCGGGGGGGATTATTACTAGAAGAGCCGGAACCCCGCGACACTATAGGTTTAAATGTATACCATGGTGCGAAAGTTTTGAAGAGGCGAAATAACGCCGCAGTACGATACCATGGTAGACATCCACAGGTGGAGAGAAACCAGCAGCAAGGTAATGTAGGAGGGGGGAATGAGATGCAAGAAATGCATAGGTTTATAGCTTCTCAGGAATACGAAAATGCTAGACAGAGAGCATTTGAAGATTGGCAAGTTCATCAGAACCAGATCATAGCTCATTGCCAACACATAGGTAGAAACTATATTCCTACACCGAAACCCGTCTTCCCTCCTTGGTCTATAGAGATGCAGCCACCATATCCTACGTATGACCCTGCCGAAGCATTCTATAGCACTTATGGTTATGCCTGGAACCCCTATTGGTACCAATATCATCCTTAGTTTACTTATTTTTATTTTTTTTTATTTTGTAATTTGTAATTATTGATACATTTAATATTTTTGTTAATATTGTAATCATTTTTATAATTATCTAACTTTTATTCTTAGATTTTAATAATTTTTGAACGTGGGGTAATATACCAAACTTCAAAAATATGTATATATGTTTGCAGTTTATCTTATGTACACAACAGGGTAAAACAACGCATTTTCAAAGACTGGCATTAAGTTCAGCAAAAGCAACTAATTTTGACGACAAGATGCAAAATATATGTGAAATAACAACAAGACGGAATGAACAAATGATGTGCACCATTTATCATTCAGCAAACAAACGCCAATTTATTTGGAAACTTTGGTAAAAATTTAATCATTTTCACACAAATCACCCTCAATAATTTAAATTGTTACTGATTTCTTGCAAATGAGGGCATTGCAAGATCTTAAGTGTGGGAAGGGATTAAATTCTTTCGGATTTTAAAATTTTTATATTAAACACTTGGTTACCATTAAAAATACTAGTAAAGCAGTAGTTGTATTAGAATCTAGTGCTCTCTGATAAAAAAGAACAGCCATAGTCTTATATACTGACTACCCAATTCTAGTAAAATTTTTCAAAATTTTCAATTAAATGAATTCAAAATCATGTTTATACATATTTATGAACGATAAAACTAGGTTTTAACACCGAAATTATTGTTACCTCGGAAAGGACATAAATTGAGAAACAAACTAAAATGTTAAAATTCATTTAAATTGGAATAGAGGACGATAAAAAGGAAAATAAAAGCCAAGTGTGGGAAAATTTACCAAGTTATTTTAAACATATGTCACATATATCTGTAACAAATAACTGAAAATACTTTTGCTTTGAACTAAACTAAACTGTTTTACCCGATGAAAGAAAAGAAAATATGGATCTACACGATGAATCAATTCCATCATTAGAAGGAAGTAAAGTCTTCCGAAAAAGACACGCGCTTCTTGATTTAGGTCATGAAGTTGTCATCCAGACCAGCTGTAGGTTGACGAAAAATCTAGAAAAGTTATCACTAAAATCGGCTGGAAATCCACGGACCTCAGCATCAAACAGGGTCGCCAAGTGGTCAGATTTATCCTAACCATGAGAAGGATTTATCTCGTACAATGGGGGGGCACCGTGCAAATTAGCTTGATAAGACTAATGAATCAGATCCCCAGAAAGGATAATCTCCTTAAAAGATTAAAAATCAGCTTTTAAGCCTGATATTACTCAATCCTTGAGATTGACCTTAAAGATTGAGAATTACAAACTCATGGAATTCGATGATATCTAAACTCGAGCTTGAACGAGAAAATATTTTGATCAAAAATACAAACTGATTTGTTTTCTGAAAACCCATTTTCAATGCGTTCATTACCATTGAACGTAAAATCCTAGGAATTCACCTAGAATTCATTAGGTCACCTGAACTAAATCGGGTGTCAACCGTAAGAACGGTGGTTGCATAGCATGGTCAAAGACAGGACCTTGTGTCAAACAGACAAATTATAAGGGTGAGCTTTACTATTGCTCCTACCAAGGATAGTAATTGCGTCCGACACGTTATAGACCATAATCAAAAGCATGTCACGGGACATTGCCTTAACAGTTGCTTGTTCAACGCTTTCCTTTACAACCGGACGGTAGTTTACCGAAAGGTAATATACGGGACAAGTAAACTGGACGTGTTGCTTTCCAAATACAAGGTTAGCAAGTGGGTGACACAAAACCGCAAGTTTTGAGCTAAAATTTTCAAATCTGAAACCCACCAAACCCACAAAAATATTTTGCAAACACCGGTAAAGGGTTATTCCGGAAAACTTATCTAGGGTAAAAACTAGATTTCAAAAGATCAAATGTTTTCATAAAGATCCAATTTCCTTAATGGATCTAAATTTTTATAGTCATGTGGGACTGTAAACCATATCGTTACTACCATTGTTTATACCGCCGTATAGAAATCACTGATGTACAAAGTGTGAAGAATAAAGAAGTGATTCTAGTATTTCAAGACAATATTGCTTGAGGACAAGCAACGCTCAAGTGTGGGAATATTTGATAATGCTAAAAACGAACATATATTTCATAGCATTATTCCTCAAGAAAGACAAGCTTTTAGTTGCAATTGTTCTATTTACAAGTGATATTCGTTTAAATAATAAAAGGTGAAGACAAAAGACAGATTCGACGAATTGAAGACGCAAACGACCAAAAAGCTCAAAAGTACAAAAGACAATCAAAAAGGTTCCAATTATTGATAAGAAACGTCTCGAAATTACAAAAGTACAAGATTCAAAACGCAAAGTACAAGATATTAAATTGTACGCAAGGACGTTCGAAAATCCGGAACCGGGACCAGAGTCAACTCTTAACGCTCGACGCAACGGACTAAAAATTACAAGTTAACTATGTATATAAATATAATATAATATATAATTAATTATATTAATTATATATATATTATATTTATATATAAAAAACCGTCGGCAGAGAAAACTCCAAGGACTGAGCTGTAAATACTATCTCCGCGACTCGCGGAGTTTGAAGGGGATTTTGCCGCGAGTCGCGGAGCCCCAAAATTCTACTCTGGCTATAAAGCAAACCGAATTCTGATCAAATTTCATATTCTATTTCTATCTCTCTCTCAATATATACGATATATATATATATTTATATTTTAATTTTAATTTTAATTATAATTCTAATAATAAGGGTATGTTAGCGAATGTTGTAAGGGTGTAAGTCGAAATTCTGTCCGTGTAACGCTACGCTATTTTTAATCATTGTAAGTTATGTTCAACCTTTTTACATTAATGTCTCGTAGCTAAGTTATTATTATGCTTATTTAAAACGAAGTAATCATGATGTTGGGCTAATTACTAAAATTGGGTAATTGGGCTTTGTACCATAATTGGGGTTTGGACAAAAGAACGACACTTGTGGAAATTAGACTATGGGCTATTAATGGGCTTTATATTTGTTTAACTAAATGAAAGTTTGTTAATGTTAATATAAAGATTTACAATTGGGCGTCCCTATAAATTACCATATACACTCGATCGGACACGATGGGCGGGGTATTTATATTTACGAATAATCGTTCATTTAACCGGACACGGGAATGGATTAATAGCCACTAGAATAATTAAAACAGGGGTGAAATTACATTCAAGGGTAATTGGTGTAATTGTTAACAAAGTAGTAAAACCTTGGTTTACACGCAGTCGATAACCTGGTGTATTCATTAAACAAAGTATTAAAACCTTGTTACAATTCGAATCCCCAATTAGTTGGAATATTTAACTTCGGGTATAATAATAATTTGACAAGGACACTTGCAATTTATATTTATGACTGATGGACTGTTATGGACAAAAACCAGACGGACATATTAAATAATCCAGGACAAAGGACAATTAACCCATGGGCATAAAACTAAAATCAACACGTCAAACATCATGATTACGGAAGTTTAAATAAGCATAATTCTTTTATTTCATATTTAATTTCCTTTATTTTATATTTAATTGCACTTCTAATTATCGCACTTTTATTTATTGTTATTTAATCGCACTTTTAATTATCGTACTTTTTAATTATCGCAATTTTATTTTATCGCACTTTTATTATTTGCAATTTCATTAACGTTATTTACTTTACGCTTTAATTTAAGTCTTGTATTTATTTTATATTTTACATTAGGTTTTAACTGCGACTAAAGTCTTAAAATCGACAAACCGGTCATTAAACGGTAAAAACCCCCCTTTATAATAATAATATTACTTATATATATATTTGTATTTTTATAAAAGTAAACTAATATAGCGTTAAGCTTTGTTTAAAGATTTCCCTGTGGAACGAACCGGACTTACTAAAAACTACACTACTGTACGATTAGGTACACTGCCTATAAGTGTTGTAGCAAGGTTTAAGTATATCCATTCTATAAATAAATAAATATCTTGTGTAAAATTGTATCGTATTTAATAGTTTTTCCTAGTAAAATATAAACTATTTTATATACTACCCCGCTGCACACCACCTGGACGTTGGGAGATATAAATTTGAGAGAAAAACAACTCTATTACTCACAAGAATAGATTTACAGAGTATTACAAAACTCTTACAAAAAAAACTCTCAAGCTCACACACACTCTCTAGGTTGTGATTACACTTCTCTGAATGATTTTGGGATAATTTACAACTGAGGTTTGCACCTCTATTTATAGTAAAAATTCTATGGCGGTGGAATGGTGTGAACGGAGAAGGTTGGCGGAAGTTGGCAGCCGTCATCGTGTTCAAGTTTGCTACTTCCGTATGAGTTGTTCAAAGCTGGAAACGTTGAACATCTAGATGGCAGCTGGAACAGAGCCATCTAGATGACGGCTGGAAACCACTGGAAACCACTGGAAACCATCAATTCTCCCCCTCCAGCCGAATCCACGAACATTCCAGTTATGTCTCTGCATAACTTCAACTTTTCTCGAGTCACCACCTTTGTTAACATATCCGCATGATTCTCCTTTGTATGGATCTTCACTAGTCTCAACAGTTGTCGATCAATTACCTCGCGTATCCAATGATAGCGAATATCAATATGTTTTGTACGGGAATGGTACATGGAGTTCTTGCTCAAATCTAGAGCACTCTGACTGTCACAATGTACCTTGTACTCCTTTTGCTTGATTCCAAATTCTTGGAGATAACGCTTTAATCACAACATTTCTTTTCCAGCTTCTGCGGCAGCAATATACTCTGCTTCAGTTGTGGATAATGCAACACACCTCTGTAGTCTTGACTGCCATGAAACAGCTCCCCCTGCAAAAGTGTAAATGAATCCTGAAGTAGATTTCCTACTATCAAGATCTCCGGCCATATCCGCATCTGTATAGCCTTCCAAGATTGGATCAGCTCCCCCGTAACAAAGACATAGATTCTTTGTACCTTTAAGATATCTGAGAATCCATTTTACCGCCTCCCAATGCTCTTTCCCGGGGTTCGAGAGAAAACGACTCACTGTTCCCACTGCGTGAGCAATATCGGGCCTTGTACACACCATTGCATACATCAAACTTCCAACTGCTGAAGAATATGGTACTGAAGACATCTCCCCGATCTCTTCCTTGGATGAGAGACAAGAACTCTTGCTTAACTTGAAATGGTTAGCTAATGGAATGCTAACAGGTTTGGCATTGTTCATATTGAAACGTGAAAGCACTCGTTCAATATATTTCTCCTGAGATAGCCATAACCTTTTATTCTTCCTATCTCGGGTTATCTGCATTCCCAAAATCTGTTGAGCCTGTCCTAAGTCTTTCATGTCAAAAGACTTAGAGAGTTCCTTCTTCAGCTGGTTGATCTTCGTTGCGTCTTTCCCTACGATCAAAATATCGTCTACATATAGTAGAAAAGCAACGAAATCTCCTTCAAAAAACTTCTGAATGTAGACACACTTATCTGCTGCAGTTTTCTTGTACCCGTGACTCACCATGCACGAGTCAAACTTCTTGTACCACTGCCTAGGTGCCTGCTTTAAACCGTACAAACTTTTCTTCAGCTTGCTTACGAGATTATCTCCTGAAACCTCAAAACCTTCTGGCTGCTCCATGTAAATTTCTTCATGTAAATCTCCATGAAGAAAAGCTGTCTTTACATCCATCTGTTCAAGCTCCAAGTTCATACTTGCGACCAATCCAAGTATGACTCTAATTGAAGTCATCTTGACTACTGGTGAAAATATCTCGTCAAAATCAATCCCTTTCTTCTGTTGGAATCCTTTGACTACAAGTCGTGCTTTGTATTTCACCACTTTTTCACTACCATCCTTTTTCAGCTTGAACACCCATTTATTTTTCAGTGCCTTCTTCCCGCGTGGAAGTTCTACAATCTCATAAGTTTGATTTTTCTGCAGAGAATCCATCTCATCCTGCATTGCGAGCAACCATTTTTCTTTATCCTTATGAGTTACTGCTTCATGAAAACTCTCCGGTACTCCATCTTCAGTAAGTAGAAGGTACTCGGATTCTGGATATCTACTCGATGGAATCCGACCTCGTTCAGATCTACGAACTTCTGGAACATTCTGAGGAGATCCACCATCATCTTGACCTTGTGATGGTGCTGGAACATCTGGCAGATGGGGTTGTGGCTCCCCCTGCTCAGCACCGTCATTTTCCTCATTATCTTCTACTTCTGGCATTTCTTCTTGCACTGAAAATTCATTTCTCATGAATGATTCCGTTGTTGCCTCTGGCACCTGAGCAGCAACATTTGACTTCTGAGATATTGTGGGTTTTTCAATATCTTCTATTGTCTGGCTTTCATGGAACACCACGTCCCTACTTCTGATCACCTTTTTCTCCTTTGGATCCCATAATCTGTATCCAAATTCTTCATCTCCATAGCCTATGAATATGCATGGAGGGGTCCTTGCATCCAGCTTCTGCCTGAGCTCCTTGGATACATGTGCGTACGCCAAACATCCAAATACTCTTAAGTGAGAGTATGATGGATCCTTTCCAGACCAAAGTTTCTCCGGAACTTCAAAATTCAGTGGTACTGATGGAGATCGGTTGATCAAATAACAAGCGGCTCTGACTGCTTCTCCCCAGAATGGCTTTGGCAGCTTAGCCATACTGAGCATGCTCCGAACACGTTCCATGATTGTTCGGTTCATTCTTTCTGCTATACCATTATGTTGAGGGGTACGTGGGACCGTCTTCTCATGTCGGATGCCATTTGATCTGCAATAGGCATCGAACTGCCTGGAAGAGTATTCACCGCCGTTGTCGGATCGAAGACACTTTAACTTCTTTCCTGTCTCACGTTCTACCATGACATGGAACTGTTTGAAGTAATCGAACACCTGGTCCTTCGTCCGTAAGAAATATACCCACACCTTTCGAGAAGTATCATCGATAAACGTCAGAAAGTATCGATTGCCGCCAATTGATTCAACCTCCAAGGGACCGCAAACATCAGAGTGTACCAGACTGAGTAACTCTGATTTTTTCGTTGAAGAGGAATTAAACGAGACTCTATGCTGCTTACCAAACAGACAATGATTGCAAGAATCTAGTGCAACATCCTTGTCTACATTGATAAGCTCCTTCTTTATTAGGGTAGACAACCCTTTCTCACTCATGTGACCGAGTCTTTGGTGCCATAAATTTTGTGAAGCCTCCTTTTCTGCAACATTAATACTGTCTGTGCAGATCTTCACATGAGTCTTGTACAGTGTGCCACAAATGTGTCCTCGAGCGACTATCATAGCGCCTCTTGACAATTTCCATGTGCCTTTAATGAAATGACTATCATAGCCCTGTTTGTCGAGAGCTATCCCAGAAAGTAAATTCAGCCGAAGATCTGGCACATGGCGGACATCCTTCAGAGTGATTGTGCTCCCGGAACTTGTCTTTATTCTGACATCTCCAATTCCGACAATCTCAGCGGAACTGGAATTTCCCATCTTCACAACTCCAAAGTCACCAGCTTTGTATGTTGTGAAGTATTCCTTGTATGGAGTCACGTGGTAGGAAGCTGCAGTATCTACCACCCATTCTGTTTCTTCTCGTGAGACGTGAAGGCATGTCTCATCATGGGTTGAACAATAAGCTACATCACCAGAGATAGTCACTAATGTTTCTCCACCCTTATTCTTCGGCTGTGAACTGCTTTGACCTTGTTCCTCTTTTAATCTATAGCAGTTCTTCTTCATATGTCCCTCTAATCCACAATGATGGCATTTATATGTTGGTTTTCTGCCATCAGCTGACCTGCCCCTGCTCTTGCTTCTGCCTCTCCATTTATTTTTGCTACTCATTCGCTGTCTCCCCCGATTCTCTGTGACAAAGGCATGGGTCTGATCTGTGCCCATGTCTTTTCTCCTCGCCTCTTCACTGAATAGGGCATCCTTGACCATTGACATGGTAAGTTTGCCATTCGGGGCTGAGTTGCTGAGTGTTACTACCAGCGTTTCCCAACTATCGGGAAGGGAACTAAGTAGCAGTAGCGCCTGAACTTCATCGCCAAGCGACATCTCTACAGACGATAACTGGTTGACCAAGTTGTGGAACTCACTGGTATGCTCGGCAACTGAAGTTCCACTTTTGAGCTTTATGTTGACTAAACGCCTCATCAGCAGGGCTTTATTCCGAGCAGTCTTGGCCTGATACATGTCCTCCAACTTTTTTCAGAGGACATATGCGCCTGTCTCTTGTGCAACATGGTGGAAGACACTATGATCAATCCATTGACGGATCTGACCAATAGTTTTTCGGTTTGATTTCTTCCACTCTTTCTCTTTGGCAGAATCAGGGTTTATACCCTTCAATTCAATAGGATCGAACAAATCCTTACAGCTGAGGAGATCTTCCATCCGAGGTTTCCACAGCGTGTAGTTTGTGGCTGTGAGCATAATCATAGCTCCGGAAGATGATGTTGACTCTTCTGTGGACATTATCACCTTAAAAATAATTTTTCAACACAAACGGGGTTGAATTGTAGAAAACAGAGATCACCGTTACGTCCGGAATAGTTGAAAATGGTGGAATAGACACTTCGCGGCTTAAATTCCACTTACGGGGTAAAATTATAATTTTTATAAACTTCAGGGACCAAAAAAATGAAATTCTGAAAATTTCAGGGACCAAATTGTAAAATTTCAGAATTACTACAGTACCGCTACAGTACCGCTACAGTACTGCTACAGTGACCTGCTGCAGTGCCGCCAGCTGCTACAGTGAATTGCTACAGTGATCGTCTTCTCCGGCGAAAATTCCGGCACCGGTCGTCTTCTCCGGCGAGATTCCGGCGAGTTGACCAAACTTTGACCGCGTTTTCTGGGCTCGTTATAACTCCGTTTAAGTCGCCGTTTTTTGCGTTGGACTCGGTTCGACGAGACGAATCCTATGGTACACTCAAAATTGAATTTTGAGAAAACTTCCGAAAACCCAAAAACTCAACCAACGTCTCTAACCAAGCTCTTGATAACACTTGTTAGGAAGAGGGGATCGCCTGGACGTTGGGAGATATAAATTTGAGAGAAAAACAACTCTATTACTCACAAGAATAGATTTACAGAGTATTACAAAACTCTTACAAAAAAAACTCTCAAGCTCACACACTCTCTAGGTTGTGATTACACTTCTCTGAATGATTTTGGGATAATTTACAACTGAGGTTTGCACCTCTATTTATAGTAAAAATTCTATGGCGTTGGAATGGTGTGAACGGAGAAGGTTGGCGGAAGTTGGCGGCCGTCATCGTGTTCAAGTTTGCTACTTCCGTATGAGTTGTTCAAAGCTGGAAACGTTGAACATCTAGATGGCAGCTGGAACAGAGCCATCTAGATGACGGCTGGAAACCACTGGAAACCATCAGATGGGCCCCTCCAACAGACATGGGAAGATATCATTCGCTCACACACACGTCCTGACATATCATTCGCTGTTGGAATGGTCAGCAGGTACATATAGAAGGAAATAACCTGCAGCTTGATTTCATTCCCAGTGACCTCCAAACTGCTGACATACTCACAAAGGCTGGCTCTACCAGTGATGAAGTTTTGAAATTCTAATAAACACAATCTAATCAGTCTCTGATTTTCATGGATTTTGAATGTAAATAAGGACGTTAGATATGTTAGAGATATTCTAGTAATTTTGTTCCACAAATAAAGCTGTAGTTTCCATCCAGCCTATAAATACAGGCCCTTCCCTGTATTTAGTTCTGATCATCAAAAAGAAAAATAAAACACATATCGATTTCTTTTACTTTAACATTCAATTCTTTTTATAAATCAATGTGTGTTCGACTACTGGCACAATTACCTTCTTTAGAAATTATGACTGCTGGTGCTGGAACAACTTAATGCTGGTAACTCTGTTCACTAGAGATTTTGTGTGGATGCGTCTCTAGTGTACTTATTTAAATGCATTGATTGAATATGTACATATTGTTGTAAATGGCGGCCGTCTTGGCTGACTAACTCACCCGGTTTCGCCCAAAAATGTTTAATTAGTCGGTCAACCTTAGTCAAAGTCGTTAGGCATCTGTTGAGTCGGTCAAAGTTGGTCAAAGTTAGATCAAATTTTAATATTTTTTATACTCGTATTTTGTGTCCTATAATATGGTTTAAATATTTATATGTAATTTAGATATTACTAAAAGTCAGCGGTTGTCAAACCCTGACTAAACCGACTAGTCGTTTCAAAATAATGATAGACTCGTCTCCGTCTCGCAAATTGTCCAACCTAGTGTATTGTGTACCAAGTGTTAAAAGAAGATACATGTCTCCTTGCTTCACGTTTTCATTGTGCTCGCCATCAAGATTCTCTATATTTTGTCTGACAGTCTCATTGAGTGTAACCGTCATGTGTTAACAGGTTGCAGGAGAGCATGTTCCTAACACTGCTGATAATGGTGAGGCAGCAAATAACGACAAACTTGATTGAAGTTAAAATCTTTGCTCAATAATAGTAGTGTATCTTACCTATCTATTCCTGTAACTTTTTTTTTTTTTTTTTATCCTTTTTTTTCTTGGGGAAATTGGTCTTATACAGAATTTAACTTTGACATATTTGCCAATCCATCGGAAACATTAGTACCTGAAACTCACTTTTCTTATTTTGTTTGCCATATTTTCATATTATTTCTTGGTCGAAAAAATGAGATCACATACACGCGATCGTGATCTAAAAGACATGATAAAGCATTGAAATTTTTTGGCATGTAAGAACACATGCATATGACCATACTACCCTGTAAACCTCGGTCGGAGGGATCTGTTGTGTGAAAAAACATGTTCCTGTTGATATTTACATTTAGTGGCGATACGAAATATTACATTTTCAATTGGCATTTACGTTTATCAAACACGACTTATAGGTTATACGGAATAAATGTTAATCTTTTTTATTTTATTATTTATTTTATTATTATTATTATTTATTTTGGCAAAGAAACGAAAACTTATATATAACCGAGGTCGTTTTCCAAAGGAAAACGCCCACAACAAGAAATACAAAAATACGAGGAAAACGGGGAAACTCGCACCTAGAAAGGAACCATCTCGAACGCTATCTATAACCGAGGCTCCTCTAACATCACGAAAACCTTACAAACTAACTAACTAAACAAAACCGAAAACTACATGAATAAAGTAAGAACCAAATGAAACGAATTACACAAGACGAACCTCAACCATCAACCTCTAGCTCCCGCCCTTTTCAATTTTCCATTAACTGTCTCTTTCAAAGTATTTTTGCCGGACCGATTCTCTATTTTGTAGGATAACATATTAGCGGATCCATCACCCGGTATGCCCTCGTCGGCTAAACGTGTCATCATCTCATCGAAACCGCGAAAGCCTTCGTGGACATAGTTCCTCTCCCGAGAGCTGATGAACCGCCATATCTTCCATCTCGAGGACCCATAAACAAGCTTTGAATTGCATCTCCATAATCCAAGTCATCAATGTTGTCTTTGAGCTTATAAACACCCGAAGTGGAAGCTTCGTTTGCCTGCTTTCTTGACCTCGGATTAGCTTCAGCAAGTAAACTTCTTGAGACATCTTTATTTAAGACGTACCATGCTTTACAAAAACCTTCACACGATGAGACCTCGCAGTCGCAATAACTTCTTTCACTCCGACCAATCAAAACCAGTGTAGGCATATCAACGTTCGATTCTGTCATACGTTTTGCCAATTCTTCTTTCTTATTCTTTTTCTCATTCTTCAACCGATCCAATCTAACCGCAAATGGATGTTATCATCATTCGGCTCTAACACATCATTAGAAAGTTTATCGATTGTCGAATCTTGGTCTTCATAAACAGCCCGAGATATACCCGATCTAGACTCGATCGTGGCCTGTCAATGGACCCAAACTGGACAATGGGCCCATCCTCAGCAGCTGCAAACCCAAAAGAAGGAACCGGCCCAATAAACGGACCTGGGCTATTAACACCCGGTCGAATAGCAACTGCACAATCGGAAACTAAAACAGAAGCAAGTAGGCGTAGAAGCATTCAAATATGTTTTATTAAATTAACCTCATCTACAACAACATCTTGATCAACTTCTTTTTCACAGAATTCAACAGACCCATTTTTAACACCAAAAACCTTAGCAGAAGCGTCTTCAAATTACTTCGAATAATAAGGATGCAAGTTATTCACCTCCTGATCCCGATCAACAAAAACAGGAGCACTAACCCCATTCGACACCACAAATCTATTGGTCGATTCAAGAAGCGTACGATCGAAAGTATGAAAAAGTATACGATTAAGGCAAGAATGATCGGAGATCTCCGACACCCAAACATTACATTTTGAACCATCCTTGTCCTTAAAATCAACCTCATGATTTCAACCGAACCATGAATATGTTTAGCACATTTATATTTTTTATAGGTGAACTCGAAATTTACATAATTTATTACATTTTAAGATGATTAGACCTGACTTGACCCTACCCACCCTGACAATAGGCTACTCTCACTAATGAATACGGCTTAAAAATAATGAAGTCAATTTGTTGTGTATATAACGTGTGCTAACTGCTAACACTGTTCTATTACAATCAACAAATTAAAAGATTAGTTGTTCAATGACTCCTCAAACTTTGTTTACTGTAAACAATCAGTTGCACCATTATATATCATCATCGATCTGATTAATTTATTGAATCACTCATCTGATCGTTGAAGTCAGGTTGAACATATCAACTCTTGACTCTTCCATCTTTTGCAACTAATTTAGTTTTTTAACCCTTCAAAGTTCAAACTGGGCAGCCTTTTATTGGTATATGAGTGCCTGAGACGCAAAGTTTAATAAGTGAGACATCCTGTTTCTTGGTAATTTGATCTTCAGTTTCTAAACAGAAATGTGTTTGTTCTTATACTAGTTATGCTACGCTTTCAAAACACAGATATAGTGCAACAAGACACATATGATGTGTAATGTTCTCAACAACGTTTAGGACAGTGTCCGTTTCAGATGGTGAACTTAGTAGCCTACCGAGGATGATGTTACTGTTCTGTTTTTTTTCATCAAGTATGAAACTATATAGGTTTATAACGTTTGAAGTTATGGAAGATTACATACCATGTTCTTGTTTAGAGAAACATTCATGTGTTTGATAATGGAAAATGTTTAATAAAAACCATAAACAGGGCTCCCAACCATGATAAGTTTTCTCACCAAGAGTAGTAGCTAAATTACCGTCACATCAACACTTTCTTATCATGACTAATCCAAGACTAAACACTTCCAACCATGACATACTTACTAATAAAAAATTAGGACCCACAATATTATTTAATTAATCAAATGTTCAAGTATACAAGCATAAAATACCATTAATATTCCATATATACTCTATTTGATCCGTGTTGCTATCTACTTGAGAAAGAAAGGAAAGGGACGAGGAGACCAGGGCGCAAGGAAGGGCGGCTCGGAGTCATCGGCGCCCTACAGGGCTGCGTGGAGGACGGCTTCAACCACCTAACCGTTGGGAGCACTCTAACTAGTTAACCACATTTATGTCCAAAAGTTGTATATTTGGTAGTGACACTCTGACCCTGTGTTTTCTTTGGAAACCTACCAGACCCACCTCGAAAGAGTCGGATGCCGGAAAATTACCTTTACCGTGTCCTCACACATGTGACAGGAGCAATCATCATCCCACTGCCATAAGAGTTGTAAATTCTTGCCGCGAGTGGGGAATGAACATGCGCCTGTTTTAAGTCCAAACGTCTCAGCTTCAAAGATACCGGATACCACTGAGCTATTGCTACATTGGTTAGTTAACCACATTTATGAAACACAGTATATTTTGAATGAAGATGAAGATTGGTAACACATCTCATGAACTCACAGCTTCGCCAAAAGCTACAAATGGGGGGCCTCGGCCTGGGAAGGGGAGAGTGGCTAAGTGGTCAAAAGCGACAGACTATAAATCTGTTGAAGTTTTTTTACGTAGGTTCGAATTCTGCCTCTCCTAAAACAATGTTTTGAATTACTTATGTGCCTTCTTCTCCTTAAACAATTTTTTAAAGATCCCATGTGACATCTTATAAATTAATCCGACTTAAATAAAAAAATTATACGATAAGGATTATATTTAAGTTAAACAAATATCTATATCCATATTTACATATATTTAAATTTAAATTACTAAACAAATATCCGTACATTTAATGAGGAGTAAAGGTTTCAAAAATTCAACTAATAAAAGTAAATTGCAATGTTGAAAAGTCAAGATATAATACTCGGTACTTATAGTTAATATTAAAATTCTACATGTGATTATTAAGCTAATTTCTTTATTAAGAAAAAATCAAAAAGAAAAAAAAATCTAAGCATAATAGTTGATGTCATTAATTTAAATAATTTTGAAATAAAATTAAATCTTATTAATTAATTATTATTATTAAAACTTATTAATAATTATTTTAATTATTAAAATAAAATAATTTTGAATTATTTTAATTAATTATTTTGAATTGAGTACGAGAAGGTGTAAAAGCTAGGCAGAAGAAAACCAATCCTATATATATATTTTTTAGTTTGCACCTTTAAAATAAAATAACAACCAATATTATCTCTTATGATTGGATGTAAGTTGTTTAATATGCATTTTAGGTATTTGATGAAATGTTCAGATGTCGAGTTTCTTAGTCGGACTCTGTGGCTCCACGGGTCATGAAACTAAATAACTTTAACATTTACGTTCACTTAATACCTAAAACATATCATTAAACTGTTTTGTTTAAACAAATCCGTAGTTCTACGGGTCATTTCACTAGTTTGTTTTTAAAAAGTGAAGTGACCAAATTCACAAATAATTTGGCCGTATACACATTGTGTTCATGTGTTTTTTACATTATATATCAACTTATTAGTAATAAGTAATATATTACAAAAAAAAATATATATATATAAGTAATACATAATTGCCTAAGACCATTTGTATCGGCACCAAGTGACGCTGTCACTTGGTGAGGTGGCAAGGAAGAAACGCCGACCAACGGCATAACGAGGCAGCTCTTCGCCGCGTTTCTTTGGTGTTCGGCAGAAAGCAACGGGGAAAGTGACACCCGTTTTGCATCGTGATGAAGCGACCCGTCCTAATTCACCTGGACGAAGTCATCAACATTTGGTCCCATCGCGAGGTGCTGACCTCTATATGCCATGAACGACTCCAAGTAATATCTTTAATTTGAGCAAATGCACAGCGGAAGATTTCTTTCATACCTGAGAATAAACATGCTTAAAAGTGTCATCCAAAAGGTTGGTGAGTTTATAGGTTTATCATAATCATTCATTTCCATAATTTTAATAGACCACAAGATTTCATTTTTATATTACACATAACCTGTGTAATAAAATAGTACGCATAACCTGCGAATTAAAATTCATTCATATGGTGAACACCTGGTAACCGACATTAACAAATGCATCTAGAATATCCTCACATATACAGGTACACTCATCTGTATATAAAATTGAAGTACTAAAGCATCCATAACCCGGATGGGACGTGTCAAAGTCCATAGATCTATCTTCAGGATTCGCGTCAATTTGGGGGTCTGTTCTCAAATTCTTAGGCTACCAAGCTAAAAAGGGTGATATCCGGTATAATAATTCAACCATAGAATGTAGTTTCAAGTACTTGTGTCTATTTCGTAAAACACTTATAAAAGCAGCGCATGTATTCTCAGTCCCAAAATATATATTGCAAAAACATTTAAAAAGAGAGCAAATGAAACTCACCATATGATATTTTGTAGTAAAAATATGCATACGACGCTACTGGAAAATGCAGGGTTGGCCTCGGATTAGCCCGGGTTCAAACTCGCAACCTCTCGCTTAACCCATCACACACTAAACCAATGAACCATTTATTATTTTCTTGAATTATCTTCCACTTTTTATTATATAAACTTTACAACTGTCATGACTTATCTTTATCACACCCATCATTGTACTACCTCATCATCATCGTTATTATCCATGGTATCATCACTAATCGACCCAAGAATATAATCATGTATACGGCCCAATAAATAACATCAATAGTAACTCGGCCCAAGTACAAAGCTCATGGCCCAATACAAATTGGGGTTTTAGGTGTACAGATCCACCCATTCACGAACAGAAGTCGACAAACAACAAAAAAAATTAATAGGGTTTCGGTTTTTTTTTTTTTTAAAACATCATCGTGTCATCATCATTCTTTTTCGTGTTCATCGTCATCATCTCTGCATCGTTATCATCATCATACGAAATCATCAAATATGATCATCATCGTATTACCATAATAACATCACTTCGTTCATCACCTTCACTGTCATCAAACCTTATCATCATTCTAGTTCTAGCAGAAAAAGGAAACAGGAAATAAGAGATCATCGAGTAATCTCTATTCATCTCCTTCTTCGTGTTAACAATGGTTTTGAGGTTTTCAGAAAAGAAACAGAAAGGATCTCAAATAGAAACAGAATACAAGAGCTGTTGTAGGTTCGGTGTTTGGGTGGTTTATGCTGACAGTAAACAGGAAATAAGAAACTGGAAAGGAAACGCAGTAGTAGTAATAAAATGGGTGTTTTAAGGTGATGAAGGTGATCGAAGTGAGTAACATGAAGAAGATGGTGATAATCGGTGGTGAGGTCATGATCGATGGTTTTGGGTTGGGTTGCCGGTCGAACAGCTGCACACAGCAGTAACAACAATATGAGCATCAATTCTATGTATAAGTGTCGTTTGAACTGAAGTATAAACATGCAGTAACAACTCGAAGTTGTTTTTCTAAGGTGGAGATCGAAACAATAGTAGAACAGTAGGAGTTTCGAATAGAACAGAAAAGAGTAGTGGCAATTAGCAGTAGAAATAATCAAGATGGTGGTGTTGTTTGTGAATTCGAAATAGAAATGACTCTATAGCAGCAACCGGTGGTGATCAAGTTGTGGTTAAATGGGTGGTGGTCGTCGACTGTTTAGGCTGCAGAAACGAACAAATTATGGTGGCTGTGTTGATTAGGCAGATACGTTTACAATAGCAGCTGTTCGTGTTGGGTTTTGGCTAAAACAAATAGGGACGAAGGTGGTGGGGTGACTTCGGATGGTGAAGGTGTCGATGGATGGTTTGTGTGACGACCCGGAAATTTCAGAACAAATTTAAACTTGATCTTTATATATTTCCGACATGATAAGCAAAGTTTGTTAAGTTAAATCTCAAGAATTTTAAACTATGTTCATACATTCATTCAACCTCGACCAAGTTTCGACGATTCACGAACCATTACCTAATTAAATATGAATATGTATATGTGTATATATATATATATATATATATGTACATATTATCGTTAACAAAGTATTAAACGAACGTATTTGTTTAAATATGATTATCGATGGAATTAGAAGATGATATCAAATGATTGATTTATCAGATACATTGTATGATTACGAGTCTCTGTTAAGAGTTCCACGTTGATTTGAGAAATCGTTCATTTTTAACGGTATTCGGAAAATGGTAAAGTGATTAGAATATAAGAACAATGTGTCGCATATCGAGTGTTAGACAAAAGCTAGTGAAAGACTAAATTGCATATCAATCAATTAATTTAGTTTCAAATGTAAGAAAACGCTTTTCGATATAATAGAACTTGTTTATTTAAAATGTCTTTGATTTAATAAACTTAAATTGGAATATTAGTTGTTATATATATATATATATATATATATATATATATATATATATATATATATATATATATATATATATATATATATATATATATATATAACTTGTAACGTGTATTTAAAATGCGTTCATTAAATATATATGTTTTCAAATTAATTAAGTACACGATAGTAAAACTCGCCTAGTGATGCAATTGATATTTAAACAATTAATGCATAAATGAATTGTATCTATTTAAATTTTAAAATGAAAAAGTTACGCGTTATATTATTTTTCTAAATGATTTTAAATAAATTATAAAATAGAATTAGTTTTAAAAATTAAATATTATATTATTAAGTAAATATTTCAACTACATACAAATTTATATTTTTAATGATTATATATATATATATAGATATATTTTACAAAGTGATAAATATAATATTAACTTAGTCATAAAACGTTTGATTTAAAAATATACATTTTGTTAAACAACGAAACTTCGATTTAAAGAAGCAAATGACCAAAACACTCAAATGAATAAGTTATATTTTGAGTGGGATAGTTTTTAATTGATTTGAGTCTTGTCATATATAAAAGAACGAGTCACTAAACATAAAATGCTAGTTTTCTAAGCGTACGAATATGCGTTCGAAAAACCGGAACTAGGACATAAGTCGAGTGACAACCTATGAGTCATTAGAACTAAAATTATAAATTAACTATGCACGTAAATATAATATAATATATAATTAATTATATAAATTAAATATATTATATATAAAATATAATAAAAATCCTCGGCAGCCCACGAGATAAATGGGAATGAGCTGGTCCCTAGTGTGGCCGCGATCGCGGAGTTGTGTACCCAAATACCATCGCTGTCGCGGAGGTCGAGGGTCCAGGTCTGGGGCTATAAAGCTCGAACTCTTCTGCGATTCATTTCACCAAAAATATTACTCTGTATATTTATTATATATTATTATTATTATTATTATTATTATTACTCTGTATATTTATTATATATTATTATTATTATTATTATTATTATTATTATTATTATTATTATTATTATTATTATTATTATTATTATTATTATTATTATTATTATTATTATTAATCCTAATATTATTATTAGTAGTATTAGTATCCATATACATAAAATACTACGACGGGGGTATACGCGAGCATTTTCGAAACGGGTTTTTCGAATAGGATAGGGCTAAGGAAATTATAGGTTATGGTTATGGAGGTGATGGGTAATGTTCGGGAGTATGCTCGTGGGATCAATCTAGTATTTATCATCTCCATTGCGTCTACGTACTTTTCCTGCAATATTGAATCTCAATATTGATACGTGAGCACTCATAACTTAACTTTTATATATTAATAATGTATCCCTGACTAGTGCTCGAGTATATAAGATTATGCACTCTTGTACTTTTGATATTGCCGTTAGATAGGTTATGTTGAATCCTGAATTAGTTACATATGCGGTTGACATAAGATATAAGATATGCATGTTGTTGGAAAGTTAACGAAAAATTAAGAACTTTTCATTTAGATATCGAATGGTTTCGATGAACGGATTAGAAGTTATAGTCAATCGAATTTTTGTATTATTATTAAAAATGATTATAATTATCGTCGTTATTATCATCGTTATAGTTTTTATCTTATTATTATTATTATTATTATCATTATTATTATTATTATTATTATTATTATTATTATTATTATTATTATTATTATTATTATTATTATTATTATTATTATTATTATTATGATTATTATTATTATTATTATTATCATTATCATTATCATTATCAATAAAAGGTATTATCATTAAAAATTGTTATTTTTATTATTATTATTATCGTTACTATTGTTAAAGTTATAATTAGTATTATTATTATCATTAAAATAGTTATTAGTATTATCATTAATATTATCATAATATTTATTATTATTAGTATTATTATAATTAAAACTAATATTAGTAACACCTAATTATTATGATTACTATTATTATCATTATTATAAACGCGATATAAAAGACGATTAAAAGCTATTAACAAATTGATTAGGAAATAATGAGTATGAGTATCATGATGAAATTAAAATATTGTAAGATATTGATTTAGATAAAATTATCGTTCTTATTAATTTTATCATTATTATTATTATTAAAAGTATTACTAATAATAAAACTATCATTTTTACTAAAATTATTATTTGTAATAGAAATATAATTGTTATTATAAATTATCATTTTATCATAATTAATATCATTTTTAGTAAATATAAATATAGTTATTTTTATTAGTAGAATAATAATAATTATTATTACAAAATAATACAACTTTTACTTATTATTATTATTACCAATTACCAATATTATTTTATCAAATGAATATGTAATAGAAAGATATTTTATTACACGTAATATAATTACATTAATAATACCTATCATTATATTTTTATGATATTAAATGAATTTTATAAATTTATTTACTTAAGATATATAAAAGAATATTTTTATCATATACAAATTTTAAATATAAAATTTTATTAACAAATGACTTTTAAAAATATTAAATATATAAAAAGACGATATTCAAGTTATATAATAATCATGTATAAATTTTGGAAATCATTTTTGAGTCAAATTGACTATTGTTGACTTCTGCATATTAGTCTCGAGCATTAGGATTGTGGTACACTATGACTTGACCTAATTTATTAAACAAATATTGACCAACATATAAATATATATAATTAATTATATAAATATATATAATTAATTTAGGTTCGTGAATCTGAGGCCAACCTTGCACATGTTCAATGACGTTATATGTATTTTTACTACAAAATATAGTATGGTGAGTTCATTTGATTCCCTTTTACTCTTTACATTTTTGGGACTGAGAATACATGCGCTGTTTTTATAACTGTTTCCTAAATGCTTTTGAGATATATTTTTGAACTGAGAATACATGAACTGCTTTTATAAATGATTGACAAAATAGACACAAATATTCAAAACTACATTCTATGATAGAATTATTTGGATTCAGATGTTCGATTTAGTAGTTAACGGAGAGATGATTTTGCATTGCGTACGCATTAGCTCCCGTTTTAACTACCATCGGCGGGATGATTTTGCATTGCACGCTGATGTTATGCGAGGTGTATACAAAATAGTTATATTTTTACTACAAAATACTATTAAATACGATACAATTTTACGCAAGTTATTTATTTATTTATAGAGTGGAAATACCTAAACCTTGCTACAACACTTATAGGCAGTGTACCTAATCGTACAGTAGTGTAGTTTTTAGTAAGTCCGGTTCGTTCAACAGGGATCTTAGCCAAGTTTAACGCTATATTTTTAAAAACTATATTTGTAAAAATATAAATATATATAAGTAGTATTATTATTATTATAAAAGGGGGTTTTTACCGTTTAATGACCGGTTTGTCGATTTTAAAACTTTTGTCGCAGTTAAAACCTAATGTAAAATCTTAAATATATAAAAGACTTAATTTAAAACGTAAAGTAAATGACAATAATTAAAGTGTGATAAAATAAAATTGCGATAATTAAAAAGTACGATAATTAAAAGTGCAATTAAATATGAAATGACAGTAAATAAAAGTGCGATAATTAAAAGTGCAATTAAATATGAAATAAAGGAATTATGCTTATTTAAACTTCGGTAATCATGATGTTTGACGTGTTGATTTTAGTTTATTACCATGGGTTAATTGTCCTTTGTTCTGGATTATTCAATATGTCCGTCTGGTTTTTGTCCATAACAGTCCATCAGTCATAAATATAAAGTGTGAGTGTCCTCGACAAATTATCCTTATATCCAAAGTCAAATATTCCAACTAATTGGGGACTTAAACTATAATTACACCAAGTGTCGTTGTATATAATTCACCCCTGTTTTAATAAGTCCATTGACTATTAATCCATTCCCGTGTCCGGTTAAATGAACGATTATTAGTACTTATAAGTATCCCGCCCATCGTGTCCGATCGAGTGTATATGGTTATTTATAGGTACGTCCAATTGTAAATCTTTATATTAAATTAACAAACTATCATTTAATTAAACAAATATAAAGCCTATTAATAGCCCATAGTCTAATTTTCACAAGTGTCGTTCTTTTGTCCAAA
Source organism: Rutidosis leptorrhynchoides (assembly GCF_046630445.1). Classification (NCBI taxonomy): domain Eukaryota; kingdom Viridiplantae; phylum Streptophyta; class Magnoliopsida; order Asterales; family Asteraceae; genus Rutidosis; species Rutidosis leptorrhynchoides. Next base: position 302,732,777 of record NC_092335.1, on the reverse strand, counting down.
CCCCAATTATGGTTCAAAGCCCAATTACCCAATCTTTAATATTTTAGCCCAACATCACGATTACTTCGGCTTAAATAAGCATAATAATAACTTAGCTACGAGACATTAATTTAAAAAGGTTGAACATAACTTACAATGATTAATAATAGCGTAGCGTTACACGGACAGAATTTCGACTTACACCCTTACAACATTCGCTAACATACCCTTATTATTAAAATTAAAATTAAAATTAATATATATATATATATATATATATATATATATATATATATATATATATATATATATATATATATATATATATATATATATATATATATATATACGTTTGAGAGATGAGAAGAGAAAAAGATGTGTTTATTTTGGCCAAAACACGCGAAATTTATAGATGTGGCCAGCATATTGGGGTCATGCGACTGCATGACATTTTCACTTCCAGGCCATGCGATCGCATGGCCTGCTTTTCCAGCTCACATTTTGTTGTTTGCTTCTTGCCGACGGTTTTATAAATATATATAATATATATATAATTTTTAAGAATTATTTATATATTATATTATATTTATGTGCATAGTTGACTTGTAATTTTCGCTCCGTTGCGTCGCGCGTTAAGAGTTGACTCTGGTCCCGGTTCCGGATTTTCGAACGTCATTGCGTACAATTTAATATCTTGTATTTTGCATTTCGCGTCTTGTACTCTTATAATTTTGAGACGTTTCTCATCAATAATTTGAACCACTTTGATTGTACTTTGTACTTTTTAGCTTTTTGGTCGTTTGCGTCTTTAATTTGTCGAATCTGTCTTTTGTCTTCGCCTTTTATTATTTAAACGAATATCACTTGTAAATAGAGCAATTGCAACTAAAAATTTGTCTTTCTTGAGGGATAATGCTATGAAATATATGTTCGTTTTTAGCATTATCAAATATTCCCACACTTGAGCGTTGCTTGTCCTCAAGCAATATAGTCTTGAAATAAAAATATTAGAATCACTTATTTATTCTTCACACTTTGTACATCAGTGAATTCTATACGGTGGTATGAACAATGGTAGTAGCGATGTAGTTTACAGTCCCATATGACTATGAAAATTTAGATCCTTAAGGAAATTGGATCTTTATGAAAACATTTGATCTTTTGTAAATTCAATCTAGCTTTTACCCTAGATAAGTTTTCCAGAATAACCCTTCACCGGTGTTTGCAAAATTGTTTTTGTGGGTTTTGTGGGTTTCAGATTTGAAAATTTTAGCTCAAAACTTGCGGTTTTGTGTCACCCACTTGCTAACCTTGTATTGAAAAAGCAACACGTCCAGTATACTTGCTCCGTATATTACCTTTAGGTAAACTACCGCCCGGTTGTAAAGGAAAGCGTTGAACAAGCTACTGTTAAGGCAATGTCCCATGACATGCTTTCAATTATGGTCTATAACATGTCGGATGCAATTACTATCCTTTGTAGGAGCAATAGTAAAGATTACCCTATAGTTTTTCGGTATGGCACAAGGTCCTATCTTTGACCATGCTATGCAACCACCGTTCTTACGGTTGACACCCGATTTGGTTCAGGTGACCTAATGAATTCCAGGTGAATTCTTAGGATTTTACGTTCAATGGTAATGAACGCATTGAAAATAGGGTTTTCAGAAAACAAATCGGTTTGTAATTTTGATCAAAATATTTTCTCGTTCAAGCTCGAGTTTAGATATCATCGAATTCCATGAGTTTGTAATTCTCAATCTTTAAAATTCAATCTCTAGGAATGAGTAATATCAGGCTTAAAAGCTGATTTTTAATCTTTTAAGGAGATTATCCTTTTCTGGGGGTCTGATTCATTAGTCTTATCAAGCTAATTTGCACAGCGCCCTCCCCATTTTACGAGATAAATCCTCTCATGGTTAGGATAAGTATGACCACTTGGCAACCCTGTTTGATGCCGAGGTCCGTGGATTTCCAGCTGATTTTCGAGAAAACTTTTCAAGGTTTTTCGTAGACTCTACAACTGGTCTGGACGACAACTTTCTGACCTAAATCAAGAAGCGCGTGTCTTTTTCGGAAGACTTTACTTTATTTTAATGATGGAATTGATTCATCGTGCAGATCCATCTTTCTTTCAAATATATTACAATTTACCGGGTAAAATGGTTAATTTTGTCCAAAACAAAAGTATCTTCAATTATTTGTACAAAAATATGTGACATATGTTCTAAATAACTTGGTAAATTTTTCCCACACTTGGCTTTTATTTTCCTTTCTTTGCCTTTTTATTGTCCTCTATTCTATTATAAATGAATTCTAACATTTTGGGTTGTTTCTCAATTTATGTCCTTTCGGAGGTAACAATAATTTCGGTGTTAACACCTAGTTTTATCGCTCATAAATATATATAAACATGATTTTGAATTCATTTATTTGAAAATTTTGAAAATTTTTACTAGAATTGGGTAGTCAGTATATAAGACTAGGGTTGTTCTTTATTATCAGAGAGCACTAGATTCTAATATAACTACTGCGTTACTAGTATTTTTAATGGTAACCAAGTGTTTAAGTCAAAAATTTTTAAAATCCGAAAGAATTTAACCCCTTCCCACACTTAAGATCTTGCAATGCCCTCATTTGCAAGAAATCAGTAACAATTTAAATTATTGAGGGTGTTTAGCGTAGAAAAATGATTAAATTTTACCAAAGTTTTCAAACATATTGGCGTTTGTTTGTTGAATGATAAATGGTGCACATCATTTGTTCATTCCGTCTTGTTGTTACATCACATTTGTTTTTCGTTTTGTCGTCAAAATTAGTAGCTTTTGCTGAACTTAATGCCAGTCTTTGAAAATGCGCTGTTTTACCCTGTTGTGTACAATTGACAAAATACATACATACAAATAATAACATGCATGGTAATTTGAAATGGGACTTAACATCCCACTTTCAAATCAAATATGAACTATTAGTACAACATAATAAAAAAAATGTTAAACTTACATAAAAGTATCAATATTTGTATGTTTAAACATAAATAAATAAAAATAATAAAAAGATAAAAATCATAAAAATCACCAACGGAACTATATCAATCTGGATAGGGGTTCCAGTTCATGTCATCGGTCGGGTTCCATGGTTGGTGATAGGTGTACTGATAGGCCTGGTTAGGGTCGTAGAGAGTAAATGGTGGTCGCATATCGGGCTGGTGTGGAGGATAGTAAGCAGGTCAAGTCAGTACGTAGTGATCCTGAGGTGATAGCCGGCTCATGATCTGACGCTGATGATAGTCCCATCTATCATGCTGTCATTGCCTAGAATGCTCGTACTCATTCCGGGCTTGCCATTGCTCTAACCGACTAAATCTATCCTCGTTTGTCATTTCTACCTCATCTATACACTGGTAGATGTCAGTCATAGCTTCCCTAATGACATCCCTAATGTCATCCGCTTCCTCTATTTCCTCATCTGAACCTCTCTCTACTTGTGGACGATTACCATCATAGAGTACTGCCTGATTGCGTCTGCTCTTTAATACCTTAGCACCCTGATAGACCCTCAATCCTAAAGGCTCAACCTATTCCCTACATACCAAAAGTGGACCCCCTTGATCCCTATCTACACCCAAATACTCTCCAATGAGAGTAACAAAAATACCTCCTCCTATTACTCCCCCGTCATGTATTCCTTTCACCATCTTAGACAAATAAAAACCAACACAGTAAGGGATATTAACAAAGCCTCTTGGGTCTCGAATACACTTAAGGTAAACTAAATCATGTAAGGTCATTTTATCCTTGTTGTGACCTCTCTATGTAATCGAGTTAGCCAGAAATCTATAAATTATACGAAGCTCGGCTTTGTTAATATGTAAGTAGGTGTGTGTTCCTGCTTGCCCAAAAACATTATAATCTGACATACGCCTCCAGACGGCGTTAGCATCAAAATTCCTATCTACCCTTTCACCATGATAAATCAAATTTGTACAATCGGGTAATAGTAATTCAGCGGGCGTATATATCTGTAAAGCCCTGGCCATGTCCAGCATGGACATCCTGTACATCCTACGGCCAAGTATAAATCTAAGAAAACTTCTATCATCTATCCTATCTACATCCGCATTAAGTGAAATAGTACTCATAAACTCAACGCACCATTCCTTATATACAGGCCTACGAATGGTGAATAAACGTTCCCGATCGGGAAAAGAAGAGCTGCCATACCTTTGGATCAGTAGCAGTCTAACACGGTTAGCTAGTTGGACCCTTTCCAAAGGCTCCCAATAGATTACCCTTGACACTTCTACATTTTTCGGTACCATTTTGAATTTGTTACTTTGATATGTTGGTTAATCTTTCCAGCTTCGATCAAATCTCAAATTGGGATGCAACTGTTCTTTATGAATCGTTGGGTGTTGTACTATTGGATGCATCGGAAATACTACGTAGGCATCAACATATTCTTGTTGCGGATCATAATAAGGTACATGTTGATCAGGTTGTTGTTGTTGTTCCTGTTGTTGCTCCTGTTCATATTGTGGTTCATATTGTGGCTCATATTGCATTTCTGGTTCAGGTTCTAGAGCAGGTTGTCTAGATGATGATGATGCACCATCAATATCGGTATTTCTCTGCAAAACACATTAAATACAAAATTTGTGCATCCAAATATGCATTAGTGTTAGCAAAATAACAACTTGAAACAATTACAATAACATGTTCAATCAAAATTAAACTTATACACATTTTCACAATTTTTACAATTCTACACTTTTTCAAATAAGCATATATGAAAATGTTTACAAAGTTCATAATCATTTAACTCAAATAACATGTTAAAACAACCATTACTAGCAATTAAACAAGTTTCAAATGGTATTTACATCAGTTTAATCAAGTTCATGAATTTTATACCTAAAAAGTCCACTTTAATTCTCAAAAATCATGTTTAGGATCAAAGTTTGGATCATTTAGCTACCTAAACATGTTACACTACTTAATTTAGCAATAATTCATGACAAAAATCGGCCATAACATGTTTATATCAAAAAGCCCCAAATTGCTCAAGAACACAAACCCTAGATTTCTAAAATTTTTGAAGTTTTTGGCTTCAAATCATGTTAAATAGCATGAATCTAGGATATACATGCATAATATACTAACAATTTAACTCTAATTACACTAGAAATTAACAAAATCAAATTAGGTAAAATATTGGTAAATATCACAAAAACTAGGAATTTTAAGAGTTTAGGGGTGTAATTTTTACCTTCTTGTTGAAAAATGCGAACCTAGGCATGATTGTAGCGAAGTTTTGTGAAAAATTTGGTGAAATTTGGTGAAAAAATGGTGATTTTAGGGGTGTTTTGGAGAGAGTTTCGGTTGTGTATGTGTGTGTTTGTGGAAGGCAGTAGCAGCTCGATGAGCTTTATGAATCTGACCAGAATTTCAAGGCCATGCGATCGCATGGCTTTGCTGTGCAATTCCCATGCGATCGCATGGGGGTCTGTATACTTTTTTTTTTATATAAAAACCATTACTAATAAAACATATAATTAATTAAAAATTAAAATTTTGTTTCTTTTTAGGATGAGGGCGTTTCGGATCGTTCTCCTAGTCCGTCCCTCGACAAAATTTTTAAAATTTTTCAATTCAAAGCGTTGTTTTAAAAGTAAAGATTTTTGGGGTTTTTTTAATGTTTTTGGCATACTTTAATTCAATAAGATTAAAAATAATGATAATAAAAGTTCTCGTCCCGCCCTCGGGTAAAGCAATTTCGGTTCAACGACCTAGTTTTCAACTCACGACGAATTTTAAAAATCAAATTTTTAACTTAGTGAAACAAAGTAATTTTTTTTAAATTCACATCAAACTTAAATTTAAAATGCATAAAATTAAAAATTCATATTATTAAAATTAAAAATTCATATTATTAAAATTAAAAATTCTCACCAAATTTATATTATATTCTTGTTTTTATACATACAAATTTATATTAAAAATATTAATTTTTCAAATATTTACAAACTTAAATATATTGATTTTAAAAAGTTTACAATATTAATTTAATATTTATATATTAATTTTAAAAACATGGTAAAAATTAAAAATTATAAATCTTTTTGGTCTTTTATCCCACTTTAATCAATCAAATATTATCAAAAATATACGCCCCTCTTTTCGGTAAAGTAATTTCGGTTCAATGACCTAGTTTTACTCCTGACGAATTTCTGAAATATTTTGGGTTGATTGATTAAAGATATTTATATCTTAAGAATAAACGGTAAATTTCGCAGTGATGTAATAAATTTTTGTATGATATCAATAATTTCGGTTACGCATACCTAATTTTATTGAATACCAATTTAATACTTTCTAGCGAACGATTCAGCGTTTATTATCAAAAGGTTAAAAACAATAAAAATAAAAATAAAAACTGTACATACTTACCTGTGAGATAGAATTCTCAGAGACCTGCTTTAGCCGACTCATAAGAGAGTCGTGTGATTTGATTTTCCATAGCTACGTAAGCATAACCTCGATTCTTCAATATCTTTTCTTCTAAACATATGAACAGTCCTTCTCTGCATAGAGTAACTAATTCAGTATTTGAATATGTTTGATTATTTGAACATTTACCTTCGTGTGACCATTTTCCGCATTTATAACATCTTTCAAGGTGTCGTGCTCTTCTTTTTGTTGCGGATTTTGATTTTTCTTTTCCAAAATGTATCTTATGATGATCTTTTCTGAGTTCTTTCCTTACTTCATCACATCTGCTTCTTATTACTGACACCAAGTCACTCGGAAGTGTGTCATTATTACGTTTAGTAATCAAAGCGTGTAGCATTAGACCATGGTTCAGATCAAAGGAATTCTTCATCTCGTAAAACCTAAAAAAAATAAAAATTCAGAATGGAGGGAGAAGACTAGTTCTTTAGGGTCTGCTAGGGAAAGACCATTTGGATTCCATTCTCGGAAACTACACGAAAACAGAATATCTAACTCTAACAGAAATATATATTACCCAAAAAAGATTCGAACCTTCCCACACTTAGTTAGCTGTGGTGTCGAAATTGTGATTTACTTCATCTTCAACTTCCATTGGATTATCTATGTAATGTTTAACTCTGTGACCATTAATCTTAAATTCAATCCCATTTGAATTTATTAATTCTACTGTTCCATATGGGAAAACTCTTTTGACTATGAATGGTCCAGACCATCTTGATTTCAATTTTCCAGGAAATAGCTTGAATCGTGAATTGAAAAGAAGAACTCTGTCTCCTTCTTTAAATTCTTTTGAACTTCTGATTCTTTTATCATGCCATTTCTTCGTTCTTTCTTTATAGATTAACGAATTTTCATATGCTTCATGTCTTAATTCTTCTAATTCGTTTAGTTGGCTTAACCATAGACGTCCAGCTTCATGCAAATCAAGATTACATGTCTTCAAAGCCCAAAATGCTTTGTGTTCAATTTCTACTGGAAGATGACATGCTTTTTCGTAAACGAGTCTAAAAGGTGTGGTTCCAATTGGAGTTTTGTAGGCTGTTCTAAAAGCCCAGAGTGCATCCTCCAATTTCATGGACCATTCCTTCGGATTTGATCCTACGGTTTTCTCTAGAATACGTTTTAAAGCTCGGTTAGTATTTTCAACTTGTTTACTTGTTTGTGGATGATAAGCAGTAGAGATTTTATGAGTTACTCCATATCTTTTGAGGACTTTCTCAAGTTGATTGTTACAAAAATGAGTACCCCGATCACTTATTAAAGCTTTCGGTGTTCTAAACCTATCAAAAAGACGTTTTAAAAAGTTAACTACAACTCGTGTATCGTTAGTCAGGAGAGCTTGTGCTTCCGCCCATTTAGATACATAATCAATGGCAACGAGAATGTAGAGATTATTATGAGATTTTGGAAATGGACCCATAAGTCAATACCCCAAACGTCAAATACTTCATATACTTGAATGACATTTTGTAGCATTTCATCACGTTGACTTATTTTTCCGGCCCTTTGACATGCATCACAGGATTTGCAAAGAAGGTGTGCGTCTTTGAAAATTGTAGGCCAATAGAATCCAGCATCATAAACTTTTCTTGCTGTAAGTTGAGGCCCATAATGCCCTCCTGTTGGTCCTGTGTGACAATGGTTTAAGATTTGACTAGCTTCATCTCCAAATACACATCGGTGTATTATTCCATCGGGATAACTTTTAAACAAATGTGGATCTTCCCAGAAATAGTGTTTTATATCACTAAAGAATTTCTTTCGTTTTTGGTACGACAACCCTTTTTCAAGGAATCCACATACTAAGTAGTTTGCATAGTCTGCAAACCATGGAATTTCACTATAATCTATCTTCAATAGATATTCATCAGGAAAGTTATCTTGTATGACCGATTCATTTAGAACTTCTAATTCGGGATTTTCAAGACGAGAAAGATGATCAGCGGCGAGATTTTTTGCTCCCTTTTTATCTCGGATTTCAATATCGAACTCTTGTAAGAGTAAGATCCAACGGATTAATCGTGGTTTGGCATCTTGTTTCGAAAATAGGTATCTAAGAGCAGAATGGTCAGTATAGACCACCGTTTTAGCTAGAATGAGATATGAACGAAATTTGTCAAAAGCAAAGACAATATCAAGGAGTTCTTTTTCAGTAGTTATGTAGTTCGTTTGGGCTCCTTGTAACGTCTTACTAGCATAATAAATAGGTTGAAATCGTTTTTCAATCCTTTGTCCTAAAACGACTCCCATTGCAAAATCACTTGCATCGCACATGAGTTCAAACGGTAGATTCCAATTTGGAGTTATCATGATCGGTGCATTAGTGAGTTTTTATTTAAGAATATTAAAAGATTTGATGCATTCATCTAAAAAGATGAATGGAGCATCCTTTTCTAGGAGTTTATTCATAGAAGTGGCAATTTTAGAAAAATCTTTTATGAAACGTCGGTAAAAATTGGCATGCCCTAGAAAACTCCTAACTCCTCTAACATTGGTAGGATGTGAAAGTTTAGCAATTACATCTACTTTAGCTCTATCCACTTCAATTCATTACTTTGAAATTTTATGACCAAGAACGATGCCTTCTTTAACCATGAAATGGCATTTCTCCCAATTAAGAACTAGATTTGATTGTTCGCATCTAATAAGCATTCGTTCAAGATTAACTAGACATGATTCAAATGTATCACCGAAGACTGAAAAGTCATCCATGAAAACTTCCATGCATTCTTCTATCATGTCGTGAAAAATCGCCATCATGCACTTTTGAAAGGTTGCAGGGGCGTTGCAAAGTCCAAATGGCATGCGTTTGTAAGCAAAAGTACCATAAGGGCACGTGAATGTGGTTTTTTCTTAGTCCTCGGGTGCTATTGGAATTTAAAAATATCTGGAGAAACCGTCAAGAAAACAATAGCAACTATTTCCGGCTAATCTTTTCAACATTTGATCAATGAAAGGTAAGGGAAAGTGATCTTTTCTGGTGGCATCATTTAATTTTCTATAATCAATACAAACACGCCATCCTGTTACAGTCATAGTAGGAATAAGCTCATTTTTCTCATTTGTGATGACAGTCATGCCACCCTTCTTAGGTACACATTGAACTGGGCTTACCCATGGACTATCAGAGATTGGATAAATTAAACCTGCATCTAGCAGTTTTAATAATTTCTTTCTTAACAACATCTTGCATATTAGGATTTAGTCTTCATTGGCGTTGCACATACATTTTATGACCTTCTTCCATAAGGATTTTATGTGTGCAATACGAAGGACTTATGCCTTTAATATCATGAATCTTCCATGCAATAGCTGGTTTATGAGCTTTTAGCACAGAAATAAGTTGAGATTTTTCATTTTCAGTAAGAGAAGACGATATTATTACAGGTAATTCAGATTCACCATATAAATAAGCGTATTCCAGATGGTTTGGAAGTGGCTGTAACTCTAATGTCGGTGGTTCTTCTATCGATGATTTATATCGATATCCGTCTTCCTCTTTTAGCATTTGAATTTCTTCTGTTGTTGGTTCATATCCATTAGTCGTAAGTGTAGCTAACATTTCAGTTTCATCAATTGGTTCAGTTCCTTCTCCTAAAGAACATTCTCCTGTTCCTTGTAATTCTGAAAATTCTTCTAACAATTCTGTATGTGAATCTATAGTTTGAATATAATAACATGTATCATCTGCAGATTGCGATTGTTGCATGGCTCTATCAACTGAAAAGGTAACACTCTCGTCCTCTATATTTAGGGTCAGTTTCTTACCAAACACGTCTATTATTGCTTTAGCCGTATTTAAGAATGGTCTTCCTAATATGAGAGAAACTCGAGAATCTTCTTCCATGTCCAGAATAACAAAATTTACTGGAAATACTAAAGTACCAACTTTAACTAGCATGTTTTCCGTTATCCCTCTAGGATATTTTACTGATCCATCTGCTAGTTGAATGCTTATTCGTGTTGGTTTCAATTCTCCAAGGTCTAGTTTAGCGTATAGTGAATACGGCATTAAATTTATACTAGCACCTAAATCTGCCAATGCTTCTATTGAACTAAGACTACCCAGAAAACATGGAATTGTGAAACTTCCTGGATCAGATAATTTTTCTGGTATCTTATTTAACAGCACTGCAGAACAATTAGCATTCATAGTAACAGCCGAGAGTTCTTCCATTTTCTTTCTATTTGTGATTAGATCTTTCAAGAATTTAGCATATCTAGGCATTCCTGAAATCACATCAATGAAAGGAAGATTAACATTTATCTGTTTAAACATATCCAAGAATTTAGATTGCTCGGCTTCAAGTCTCTCTTTTCTCATTTTACTCGGGTAAGGAAGTGGTGGTTGGTATTGTTTAACATAAGGTTTAGCCTTAACTATGTTATCTTCATTAACCTTTTCAACTACCGGTTCTGTTTCCTTATCTTGATCAGGCTGTGGTTCTTGTGTAGTAGGAATAGATTCATCATAAATTACAGGCATTTCAGGTGGTTTAAGTGCAATACCACTTCTTGTGGTAATGGCTTTAGCTGTTTCATTCCGAGGGTTAGCATTTGTATCACTAGGTAGACTTTCCGGTTTTCTTTCACCTATCAACCTTGCTAGGTTGCTTACTTCTTGTTCCAAATTTTGAATAGAAGCTTGTTGATTTCTAAATGCTTGAGCATTTTGTTCATTGGTTTGTTTCTGAGATGTGAAAAACTGAGTTTGAGATTCAACTAGCTTCGACATCATATCTTCCAAATTTGGCTTTTTATCATCGGTTTGTGGTGGTTTGTTTTGAAAAATAGGTCTTTGCTGATTGTAAGTATTATTGGATACTTGCTGATTGCTAGGACCTTGTTGGTTGTTGTATGGAACATTTCGGTTATAATTCTGATTTTGATTGTAGATCGGTCTTGGCGGTTGATAATTATTATGATAATTATTTCCAGGCCTTTGGTTCATGTATGAAACATTCTCTCTTTGTTCCATTGTTTGTTCAATATTGAGACAATCTTTTGTCAAATGTGATCCTCCACACTGCTCACAACTAATTCGTATTGAGTGTATATCTTTAGTCATCTTTTCCATTTGTCTCTTGACAGCATCTATCTTTGTGGAAATGGAATCAAAGTCATGGCTAGAATCGGCTCTAGCTGCTTTAGATGATCTAACGATATCTTTTTCTTGGTACCACTTATGTGAGTGGGAAGCAGTGTTATCAATAATTTTGTAAGCGTCAGTTGCGGTTTTCTTCATAATGGAACCACCAGCTGCTATATCGATGTCTTTTCTTGTAGTGATGTCGCATCCTTGGTAGAATATTTGTACTATTTGACAAGTGTCTAAACCATGTTGCGGACATCCTCTCAATAACTTTCCAAATCTTGTCCACGCTTCATATAGATTTTCATATGGCTTTTGTGTGAAAGTAACAATTTCTCCTTGAAGTCTCACGGCTTTAGATGCCGGAAAGAATTGTTTAAGAAAATTTTTAACTAAAACGTCCCATGTATCAATCGCCCCTTCTGGAAAGATTCTAACCAATCTTTGGCTTCTCCCTTTAAAGTCCAGGGAAATAACATGAGATAGATCTGTTCATCCTCCACTTCTCGGATTTTGAATAAAGTACAGATCCTATTAAAGGTTCGAAGATGTTCATTTGGATCTTCCTTTGGTGCACCACTAAATTGGCATTGATTTGTTACCATGTGTAGAATTTGTCCTTTGATTTTATAATCTGGCACATTAATGTCTGGTTGAGTAATTGTGTGACCTTGGCCAGTGCGTTTAGCTCTCATTCGGTCTTCCATACTTAGAGTTTCTAGATTTTCCGTGATTGAATTTGTTGAATCTAAATCACTAGAGGATTCTGATTTAATGGGTTGTTCCTCGACAATCTCTGTTTGAATGATTGGTGGTTTCGGAGGAAAGATTAATGGTTCAGGATCTCTGAATTGTCCCTGAATATCCTCCGAATTCTCAATTGTGAGGTCTGGTTCAAAAAATGGATTATCGAAAATTTGAATTGGAGTACTTGGTCGACTGGATGACGATTCTAAAGAAAAATCAACGGCGACAATATTGGCTGGATGTCTTGATCTGGTTACAGGTGGTGAACGTATAAAAAGTGGTGAACGTTTTGCTCGGTGCATTCACTGAATATCCTATTAGTTATAAAAGATAAAAATTATATAAGTTATCAAATTAATAGACTTTTCTGCTTTTGCCCACGTTTCGAATAGCCAAAAGATGTAGCAGGGAGCCAGAACCCTTTAAATCGGAAGCTCACAACTCAGCCACTAACAAATCTAACTATTACTACGAAGCAGAAAATTTGGATGTCTATCAATTTAACCGCTTAAAATAATTTTAGAGAAGAAATAGAAAATTCTATGTCCTAAAAACTAGAGCGGCGAAAAATAAGAAAGAAAAATAGCGCGTCGGAAAAACGTCGAAAAATAAATGGTAGAAAAATAATAAAAAGAACGTAGCGCGTCGAAACTTAAAAAGGAACTAAAATTTATAAACAGCGTCGCAAAATTCTAAAGCACCTAAATCTTAGTCTAATGAAAAAGCACTTAAGGGATTTTACTGCAAAACCTAAAAATCTAGAAATAAAAATAACTATGGCAAAAACTATGACTTAAAACTAATTACGAGCGAAAAATAACAAAAATATGCTTTAACGATTAAAAAGATACAAAATATAAAAATAAACTTAAAGTTGTAAAAAGTACAATTTTTATAAAAATATTATTTTTATATTATTTATTTTATAAAAGTATTAATTTTATAATTTATTAAAACTAATTAAAACTAAAAATACAAATTAAAACTAAAAACTAAACTAATTAATTAATTAAATAAATAACCCTAATCTTAATTAATTAATAATAATAATAATTAAACTAACCCTAATTCTGTCGGCTGAGGTTACCAGGCCTGTCAAATCAAGTCATGCGATCGCATGACTTGGATGTTATAAATCCATGCGGTCGCATGGAGTAGGGTTTCGGGCCAGGTGTTGGGCTGCTACAGTCCTCGGCCCGATTACTTTATATATATATATATATATATATATATATATATATTTTTTTTTTCTGTTTTTAATATTTATATAAAAATATTTATATAAATTAAATAAAACTTATATTTTTATAAAATAAAGAAACTTTATAATTATATATATATATATATATATAACAAACTCTTAAAAATATATAAATTTTGTTTTTTTCTTTTTTTTTTATATTTTTGTATTTTTTTTAAAAATTAAAACGTATTTTTACAAAAGTAAATTAAAAATCTTTTTTTTTTAAAATATATATATAGTGTTTCGCTTCCGGCGTTTAAGCAGTCCCCGGCAGCAGCGCCAAAAATACTTGATGTTATGCGAGGTGTATACAAAATAGTTATATTTTTACTACAAAATACTATTAAATACGATACAATTTTACACAAGTTATTTATTTATTTATAGAGTGGAAATACCTAAACCTTGCTACAATACTTATAGGCAGTGTACCTAATCGTACAGTAGTGTAGTTTTTAGTAAGTCCGGTTCGTTCCACAGGGATCTTAGCCAAGTTTAACGCTATATTTTTAAAAACTATATTTGTAAAAATATAAATATATATATAAGTAGTATTATTATTATAAAAAGGGGGTTTTTACCGTTTAATGATCGGTTTGTCGATTTTAAAACTTTAGTCGCAGTTAAAACCTAATGTAAAATCTTAAATATATAAAAGACTTAATTTAAAACGTAAAGTAAATGACAAAAATTAAAGTGCGATAAATTAAAGTGCGATAAAATAAAATTGCGATAATTAAAAAGTACGATAATTAAAAGTGCAATTAAATATGAAATGACAGTAAATAAAAGTGCGATAATTAAAAGTGCAATTAAATATGAAATAAAGGAATTATGCTTATTTAAACTTCCGTAATCATGATGTTTGACGTGTTGATTTTAGTTTATTACCATGGGTTAATTGTCCTTTGTTCTGGATTATTCAATATGTCCGTCTGGTTTTTGTCCATAACAGTCCATCAGTCATAAATATAAAGTGCGAGTGTCCTCATCAAATTATCCTTATATCCGAAGTCAAATATTCCAACTAATTAGGGACTTAAACTATAATTACACCAAGTGTCCTTGTATATAATTCACCCCTGTTTTAATAAGTCCATTGACTATTAATCCATTCCAGTATCCGGTTAAATGAACGATTATTAGTACTTATAAGTATCCCGCCCATCGTGTCCGATCGAGTGTATATGGTTATTTATAGGTACGTCCAATTGTAAATCTTTATATTAAATTAACAAACTATCATTTAATTAAATAAATATAAAGCCCATTAATAGCCCATAGTCTAATTTCCACAAGTGTCGTTCTTTTATCTAAACCCCAATTATGGTTCAAAGCCCAATTACCCAATCTTTAATATTTTAGCCCAACATCACGATTACTTCGGCTTAAATAAGCATAATAATAACTTAGCTACGAGACATTAATTTAAAAAGGTTGAACATAACTTACAATGATTAATAATAGCGTAGCGTTACACGGACAGAATTTCGACTTACACCCTTACAACATTCGCTAACGTACCCTTATTATTAAAATTAAAATTAAAATTAAAATTATAATATATATATATATATATATATATATATATATATATATATATATATATATATATATATATATATATACGTTTGAGAGATGAGAAGAGAAAAAGATGTGTTTATTTTGGCCAAAACACGCGAAATTTATAGATGTGGCCAGCATATTGGGGTCATACGACCGCATGACATTTTCACTTCCAGGCCATGCGATCGCATGGCCTGCTTTTCCAGCTCACATTTTGTTGTTTGCTTTTTTCCGACGGTTTTATAAATATATATAATATATATATAATTTTTAAGAATTATTTATATATTATATTATATTTATGTGCACAGATCGTTTTCTAATTATGAGTATCTTGTGGTCTATTATATTATTGAAAATGATTGATTATGAAAAACTAATGAACTCACCAACCTTTTGGTTGATACTTTAAAGCATGTTTATTCTCAGGTATTAAAGAAATCTTTCACTGTGCATTTGCTCATTTTAAAGATATTACTTGGAGTCATTCATGTCATATATTTCGAAAGACGTTGCATTCGAGTCATTGAGTTCATCAAGATTATTATTAAGTCAATTATAGTTAAATAGTGGATATTATGAAATGGTATTCATGCATGTCAATTTTCGATGTAAAGAAAGTTTATCTTTTAAAAACGAATGCAATGTTTGTAAAATGTATCATATAGAGGTCAAATACCTCGCGATGTAATCAACTATTTTGAATCGTTTATAATGTATATGAATGGGTCCTTTCAGTTGGTATCAGAGCGGTGGTCTTAGTGAACCAGGTTTGCCTTAGTGTGTCTAACTGATAAGTCGTTAGGATGCATTAGTGAGTCTGGACTTCGACCGTGTCTGCATGTCAAAAGTTTGCTTATCATTTATAGTCGGAAATCATCTACTTACCATCCTTAGGAAATTACCTGCTTATCATTCTTAGTCTAGACACGTCTTACTGCATTGATTGCATGAATAGTGTGTAGACAAAAATTCAAATCTTAGCGTATCTGCTAAACCAGATCTTATCGTATCTATTACTGTAAACTTGCCTGACATATCCCGTAAATTCCTCCGTAATCTACAAAAATTTTTGCTCTATATATATAGATATTTTGTATAGTTAGAATACCATCCAATATTCGAAAATAAATTCATATCGAAAATCCTTTATTCAAATCGTACGAAATAGAATTCGTCATCAGTTCAAGTTCCTCGGATTCCGAAATGGAATCCCATTCAAGCTCCGAAAGCAGTGTGATTGGAATGGATTAACCAATCAGCCATCATCTATTTTGGATGAATTGGGGATGGGTTCGTAGTCTACTTAATCATTGGTGACAAGAAGAAGGCGATCCCTTCCATCCACCACATTGCCCTCTTGACGATGAACCTGAAGCACTTACCGGCGAGCCTGTCCGAAACACCATTTTCTCTCTCATTTCCAGAGTATCTCATCACAATTATATACTACATCAAATTCTAGATTTTATTTATCCGCTTGTCCGAACCGACAATCACCCCGGTGTAATAGAAGAAGTCAACGAGCTTCGCGCTCGGGTAGTGGCTTTGGAGAATATGGTGCAAATGTTACAAACACCAGCAACAGCACCAGCAGCATAACTAGTACCACCATCATCAACGCCAACAGTACCATTACCACCCCACTACAACCGTGTCGTAAACCTTAACTTTATAATCTGTTCCACTAGCACCAATGTCATACGCCCTATATATATACCAAGGAATACCAACAACAACAAACGATGAAGTGTTGATTCATAACTTCATTTGAGAAACATTCTGCGGCGATTATGTAATCTCTAAAGTCTTAGAGATTACCTATTCTAACCCTAACCATAACTTAGTTGAGTAAACCAAAATGATAGAAGGAAGAGTAGAAACCCTGACAATAATGGTTTGTGATTTACAAGATAGACTTGTTTTACCAACAACATCAATAGTACCATTAGCATCACCAGCACAGTCGGTGCCGTCAGTATCATTAGCACTAGCAGCACCTATAACATCACAAACTACGTCAGTTCAAGAATTACCGTGGACGCCATTACGAATAAATAACGCGTATATTGTATCAACGAGTTATGAAGTATTAACTCATTTCCCCTGAAGAAATTATATGTATATTTTATATATATATAAATTTTGAGATCAAAATAAATCTTTCTGTACTAAGCTATTATGTGTGAATCTTAACTACTCGGTTAATTCATATTACTAATATGCAATTATGTACGTCCTTCGTCTGCAACTTAACCATCGTTAACTACAATTTCCGTTCCAATTCAATAAATTCTAACTCATAATAAACCAAGTGTATTATTCAAATATATGTTTGATTTTACACCTTCATCTTCGATATACTCAAAACTCTCTAAGAAATATCATTCGTATCTTGCGAAGCTCACAAGAATTTTACAAAAACCAACATCATGCTTCAACAAATAACAAAGTATTGATTCATAATTTCAATATCATTGAAGAAATACTTATGTAATTTCTAAAGTTTTAGGGATTTTTCAATTCTAGTTTCAACCGTAAATCAAATGAGTTTAATTTAATATTAATTCATTAAATATATGTTACATCTAAAGAAAATATATACATATATATATTTTCATAAAGATTGTAATAGAATTCGTTTGTACAAAATATTAATTGTGAATTTTTTTTTAACGGGTAGGTAATACCAGAGGAATATATAAATTCACAATTAATATGTTACATTATTCGAAACTGATTCAGCAGTCATCAACTATACTCACTATTTTCTCAACAATATACATTCTTTCATAATCAAAATAACCATATTCATTCAAGATTCAATTATACATTCTGATTTTTAAATCTCAGAATTCAACTCGAGATATAACCAAAATCATCACTCTTAGATCCTTACATCTTTCAAAGCTATACTTTGACTTCAAAACTGTGTTAGAACATCATATATTAATGATTACACTCCGTGTTCAAACCCTCTGAAATTCCTGAAGACACTTCAAATAATGAGCAATCGAGATGATGATCCAACCACATATTACCCACAGTTATGTACCTGAAAAGCTCTCGAAACCAAAGTCATAGTTCGACACGTATCTGTTCAGACCCTTTCGCATTTATTAGCTAAAATAACTTTTCAATTCCTCTCCAAAGTAGTCAGTTTTGTCACAGCTCCAACAAGACAACTTTGACTTCCCAGTCGAAATAGCCTTATTATAACCTTGATATATATACGTTGCCTTTTCGCCATCGTTATCAGAGAACCGTTTATATTCTACCACATTAACAGTAAACTTATCAGCAACCGTAATAATCTAAGATTTCCCGAAAAATCATTATATCGAAACCCCATCATTTACTCATCTGCATCTTGTAACAAAAATTTTCATGCCAATTACTGGAATCAGCTATCTGTATTTTGAAATCTCGCAGCATGTTTACATCAACAGTTATATGTACATATAACGTCTATCTCCTAGACTTACATACTTCGAATGTGAAGTTTCTGAAAAATACCCTGAACTACAAACTAGTTCTCGGAATGCTGATGAAGCAGCAAAAGCTATAAACGACCGTAACAGTAAAAAGTTTGATGATAAAGAGTAGTGTGTTGGAAAAGCTCAGAAAAAGAGAAGGTTTGAAACTGGAAAACGGATTGAGCAAAGTATGAAGGAGGCTGTGGATAAATCACAAAGACTAAACCTGCCTTCAAAGAATACAAATGATTCAGCATCTGCTGAAGTCATTAACGAATATCTTGCTCCTGACTCTAAACCCTTACGAACAATATTCTTCAACATCCTCTAATATTAGAAATTCTAAGATATCATTGTATCTTTCATTATAAATATCCTCCATATTTCTGAAGATACTTCCATAATTATTCTTACCTGAAATCATTTACCTCTTCGCGCTATCTGTGTTACATCATAAAAGAAACTATTTTAGTTTCTAAATTTTGAAACTTTCGAGTTTAAAATAGGAATATTTTTGAAGTAATGTTGGAAACTGAATCATGAGTTAGTATAATATAATGACACTTGATCAACGTGATTATATTACATTAGGTCATGCTGAGTTTCTAAATGGAATGTGATGATTCACAGATCATAACGTCATCATATGCCATGTTACACGACTCTGGTATTCTATTTAACCTCTAAAAATATCAAGAAAATATTTTTCTTGATGATTCGGTCTTTTTCGAGAAATTTTGGTAATTTGACAAATCACGATCATACCATTACAATCTCCTTCTTAGGATATTAGCCATGTTCATTCGAAACTCCATACCTACGAATTCTGGACCGCTATTCGCTTGATTTAAAGTCGAGAAGAGGAGACAAAAGTATGAAACTCTTGAATATAAAAGAAAATATAAAACTTGACAACAACACGTAAATTACAAACCGTGCTTATCAATACGTATTGCAACGTAAAGGCACGGGAGAATTAAAAATACTATAACCCCAAGGTCATAGTAAAAGTAAACAAAATCCTCCGGTGGAAGATGAAAAAGGAGAATGACAGATATGAAGGTTAGGATTATATCAAGAATCAGAACTGGATGGAGCATATTGATGAATGCTTTAAAGTATGAATTAAGGGAGAAAGAATAGAAGGTGTGAGTTGTAAGGAAACGAAGGAGGTGGATTTATAGTAAACGATCCGACAGAGCAATCAAAATAGATGATCGCATTTAAAGCGGATTCTAATTTCCTTGATTATTGAAGAATCAAATCTCATTATGAATATTTTCCTCCAAATCTCTTGAACTTGGAAATCAATCCTATCTACGTCAAAAGATATGTTAAATCTATACCTACTCATTTCACCCTTTGGTAATAGCTTCACTAGTACTCTTCATATAATCAAATTGTTTTATCCATATCACTCAATGATGATAAAACTCTATTTATTAACTCATAATTGTCATGATAACATTCTCATTGTTAGCCGTGACGACCTCTATCAAATTTCGGGGATGAAATTTCTTTAACGGGTAGGTACTGTGACGACCCGGAAATTTCCGAACAAATGTAAACTTGATCTTTATATATTTCCGACACGATAAGCAAAGTTTGTTAAGTTAAATCTCAAGAATTTTAAACTATGTTCATACATTCATTCAACCTCGACCAAGTTCCGACGATTCACGAACCATTACCTAATTAAATATGAATATGTATATGTGTATATATATGTGTACATATTAACGTTTACAAAGTATTAAACGAACGTATTTGTTTCAATATGATTATCGATGGAATTAGAAGATGATATCAAATGATTGATTTATCAGATACATTGTATGATTACGAGCCTCTGTTGAGAGGTCCACGTTGATTTGAGAAATCGTTCATTTTTAACGGTATTCGGAAAATGGTAAAGTGATTAGCATATAAGAACAATGTGTCACATATCGAGTGTTAGACAAAAGCTAGTGGAAGACTAAATTGCATATCAATCAATTAATTTAGTTTCAAATGTACAAAAACGCTTTTCGATATAATAGAACTTGTTTATTTAAAATGTCTTTGATTTAATAAACTTAAATTGGAATATTAGTTGTTATATATATATATATATATATATATATATATATATATATATATATATATATATATATATATATATATATATATAACTTGTAACGTGTATTTAAAATGCGTTCATTAAATATATATGTTTTCAAATTAATTAAGTACACGATAGTAACACTCGCCTAGTGATGCAATTGATATTTAAAATTTAATGCATAAATGAATTGTATCTATTTAAATTTTAAAATGAAAACGTTACGCGTTATATTATTTTTCTAAACGATTTTAAATAAATTATAAAATAGAATTAGTTTTAAAAATTAAATATTATATTAAGTAAATATTTCAACTACATACAAATTTATATTTTTAATGAATATATATATATATATATATATATATATATATATATATATATATATATATATATATATATATATATATATATATATATATATGATAGTGCTCCAAATGAACATATATTTACTCGCAATATCATCCCAATATGTAAAGCTTTTAGTTGCTATTGTTCTATTTTTATGTAATATTCGTTTAAATAAATAAGTGCAAAGACAAAAGAAGAAAATGACGATTTGAAGACGCAAATGACCAAAAAGCTGAAATGTACAAGTTACAATCCTAGTGGTTCCATTTATTGATGAGAAACGTCTAAAATTGACAAGAGTACAAGCCGCGAAATGCAAAGTACAAGATATCTACGCGTACGAAAGGACGTTCGAAAATCCGGAACCGAGACATAAACCGAGCATCAACGCGCGAGTCAACGGAGTGAAAATTACAAGTCAACTATGCACAAGAATATAATATAATATATATATAATTAATATAAATTATATATATTATATTATATATTAAATTAATCACAGCAGCCCACGTTTTAAACACAATCTGAGCTGGACAGCCTGTCCATGCGAGTGCATGGGAAATAGGCATAAAACCCATGCGAGTGCATGGGAAATACACTGAAATCTCATGCTGAGAAAAGGTTTTAGCACCGGTCTATCCTATATGTACTCCAGTTTATTCGAAGTCTCCCAATGGTGTAAGGCCGTCGACTTATTGGGAAAAAGGAGGAAGATCACTTTGATCTCTTGTTTCGGAGAAATCAGTGGCTCACGAGGAATGGAAAGGAACATCATGAGCTACAGGATTCAGAAAAGTACTATAAAAAGCCACGAATTATGCTCGACTGATTACACCTTTTCTCTTCTTTCCTTCCTTATGTAAGAATTATATATTTATAATTATAATTTTAATTTTAATTTAAGTTAATTTTAATAATAAAGTTATGGTTTAGTTGGGTTATTGTAATAAATGTTTTACGGGTTTTAAAGTCGGAGTTCTGTCCGTGTAACGCTACGCGATTAATAACCACCGTAAGCTATGTTCTTCCTTTTTAAATTAATGTCTCGTAACTAAGTTATTATTATGCTTATTTGAGCCAAAGTAATCGTGATGTTAGACTAAATATTAAGACGGGGTTATTAGATTTTATACCATAATTAAGGTTTGGACAAAAGACCGACACTTGTGGACATTGGACTATTGACTATTAATAGGTAGGGGGTATTGTCTAATCGAATGACAACTCATTAGAATCTGTCGAACCCATCTCTAAATTAGTTAATCTAATAATTATTAAAATGATTATGTATGTTCTATTTAGTGACGTTTGTACGACATCTTTTACGATCATTTAATTAATTATTCGGGTTGGGTAATTGATTATTCATTCTGATTAAGTGGGTAAATTAATATTCATATCTCATTAAAACCGGGGTGGAGTACATACAGTGACAACTGGTGTAATTGTTGACAGAAGTGATAACTGCGTCACAGTTTAAATCCTTAATTAGTTGCACTATTTGACTTCGGGTATAAGGTTAATTTGACGAGGACACTCGCAATTTATATTTATGACCGATGGACTATTATGGACAAAAACCAGATAGACGTATCAAATAAACCAGGACAAAGGAAAATTAACCCAGAGTAATAAATTAAAATCAAAACGTCAAACATCATGGTTACGGAAGTTTAAATAAGCATAATTGTTTTATTATATTTCTCATCGTACTTTTATTTACTGTCATTTTATTATTCGCAATTTTAATTATCGCAACTTTATATATTGTTATTTATTTTACGCACTTTAATTATTGTCATTTATCTTTACGCTTTATTTAAAATCGACAAACCGGTCATTAAATGGTAAAACCCCCTTTTTATAATATTACTACTTATATAATTATATATATTTTATACAAATATAGTTGTTAAAAATATAGTACGTATCACTAGCTCCCTGTAGAACAAACTGGACTTACTAAAAATTACACTACTCTATGATTAGGTACACTGCCTATAAGTATTGTAGCAAGGTTTAGGTATATTCCAATCTAAATAAATAATAAAACTTATGTAATTTGTATCGTATTTCATAATGTCACACCCCCTAAATAGAACCGGGGGTAATCTGTGACTAACCAATATCATAACACAAGTGTAAAGCGAGAACGACTCTATATGAGACTTTTTAATTAAAAACCAATGTATTAACGCAGCGGAATGTATTAAGTCATTACAATTTGTAAATCCAAAATGTAAATGTAAACTAAATTGTTTTAATGCAGTGATATAAATGATAAAATGCAGACTCCAAAGCAGCAAAGCCCAAAAAGCACATAAAGTCTTTAGCAATCTTCACCTGAGACAAAACATGCTTAAAGTGTCGACCAAAAAGGTTGAGTGAACAACATAGGTTTAATATATAGTTTTAGACCACAAGATTTAATAATAAAGTTCAATCAGTTCGGTAGTAGTGCTGAGGTGTATGATATCGAGACTAAACAAAGTTACCCCGTGATCACTGTATTCGTTCGTGTCGTTAAATCATTATTATGTAACCAAAGACCAGTGGTCAAATGGTTAGAGACGTCAATCCCAATAGGCCTACTCACAATAACTAAGTTTGCATTTATACGTAGCAATTAATGATATCATGGCAGGGATTTAGCATGAATCAAAGCATGCAGCACAGTTTGAACTAATCAAAAGAAAGTTTTCATGTACTTGTGTCTAAGCGTAAATGATAATGCTAAAAACAAACATATATTTCATAGCATTATTCCTCAAGAAAGACAAGCTTTTAGTTGCAATTGTTCTATTTACAAGTGATATTCGTTTAAATAATAAAAGGTGAAGACAAAAGACAGATTCGACAAATTGAAGACGCAAACGACCAAAAAGCTCAAAAGTACAAAAGACAATCAAAGAGGTTCCAATTATTGATAAGAAACGTCTCGAAATTACAAGAGTACAAGATTCAAAACGCAAAGTATAAGATATTAAATTGTACGCAAGGACGTTCGAAAATTCGGAACCGGGACCAGAATCAACTCTTAACGCTCGACGCAACGGACTAAAAATTACAAGTTAACTATGTATATAAATATAATATAATATATAATTAATTATATTAATTATATATATATATATTATATATATAAAATAAATCGTCGGCAAGAAAGACTCCTAACATGGGTGAGCTGTAAAAGTAAACTCCGCGACTCGCGGAGTTTGAAGGCCAAAAAGGCCGCGAGTCGCGGAGCCCCAATTTCAGAAACTCCCTATAAAGCTCGCGCATTCTGATCGTAATCATCATCTTTTTCTTCTCCTCATTCATACGTAATATATATATATATATATATATATATATATATATATATATATATATATATATATATATATTTATAATTTATATTTTAATTTTAATTATAATTCTAATAATAAGGGTATGTTAGCGAATGTTGTAAGGGTGTAAGTCGAAATTCTGTCCGTGTAACGCTACGCTATTTTTAATCATTGTAAGTTATGTTCAACCTTTTTACTTTAATGTCTCGTAGCTAAGTTATTATTATGCTTATTTAAAACGAAGTAATCATGATGTTGGGCTAATTACTAAAATTGGGTAATTGGGCTTTGTACCATAATTGGGGTTTGGACAAAAGAACGACACTTGTGGAAATTAGACAATGAGCTATTAATGGGCTTTATATTTGTTTAACTAAATGATAGTTTGTTAATGTTAATATAAAGATTTACAATTGGGCGTCCCTATAAATTACCATATACACTCATTCGGACACGATGAGCGGGGTATTTATATGTACGAATAATCGTTCATTTAACCGGACACGGGAATGGATTAATAGCCACTAGAATAATTAAAACAGGGGTGAAATTATGTACAAGGACACTTGGTATAATTGATAACAAAATATTAAAACCTTGGGTTACACTCAGTCGACATCCTGGTGTAATTATTAAACAAAGTATTAAAATCTTGTTACAGTTTAAGTCCCCAATTAGTTGGAATATTTAACTTCGGGTATAAGGATAATTTAACGAGGACACTCGCACTTTATATTTATGACTGATGGACTGTTATGGACAAAAACCAGACGGACATATTAAATAATCCAGGACAAAGGACAATTAACCCATGGGCATAAAACTAAAATCAACACGTCAAACATCATGATTACGGAAGTTTAAATAAGCATAATTCTTTTATTTCATATTTAATTTCCTTTATTTTATATTTAATTGCACTTCTAATTATCGCATTTTTATTGTTATTGTATTTAATTGCACTTTTAATTATCGTACTTTTTAATTATCGCAAGTTTATTTTATCACACTTTTATTATTCGCAATTTCATTATCGTTATTTACTTTATGCTTTAATTTAAGTCTTGTATTTATTTTTAATATTTTACATTTAGTTTTAACTGCGACTAAAGTTTTAAAATCGACAAACCGGTCATTAAACGGTAAAAACCCCCCCTTTATAATAATAATATTACTTATATATATATATATATTTGTATTTTTATAAAAGTAAACTAATATAGCGTTAAGCTTTGTTTAAAAAGATTCCCCGTGGAACGAACCGGACTTACTAAAAACTACACTACTGTACGATTAGGTACACTGCCTATAAGTGTTGTAGCAAGGTTTAAGTATATCCATTCTATAAATAAATAAATATCTTGTGTAAAATTGTATCGTATTTAATAGTATTTCCTGCTAAAATAATAGTATTTTATACCACTCCGCTACCACATCAAGTATTTTTGGCGCCGCTGCCGGGGAATCTCTTAAAAGCCGGAAGCGCAACGCTAATATAAAAAAAAAAGATTTTTATTTTACTTTTATTAAACTTCTTTTTTATAAAAATACGTTTTAAATATTCAAAAATATAAAAAGAAAAACAAAAATTTATATATTTTTAAGAGTTTGTTAAAAGTTTTATAAGTCTCTTTATTTTTATTTTAGTTTATAAAAATATAAGTTTTATTTAAATATCTTTTAAAAATATAAAACAGAAAATAAACTAAAGAAAAAAAAACGCGTCAAATTCAAACTGTACCAGAGTTGAATTTTTGAACCCCGCGACTCGCGGGGTTTTCTGCATTGAATACCGCAACTCGCGGAGTTTCTCTGACGCCACCGACAGAACCCTAACTCTGCATTAATTACGGAGTATTTATTAATTATTATTATTATAAACCCTAATTATCTATTATTATTATAATTAAGTTTTATTTAGTTTAATTAGTTTAATTAAATTGTAAAATTAATAGTTTTAATAAATAATTAATATAAAAATAATATTTTTATAAAAATTGTACTTTTTACAACTTTTTGTATATTTTTATATTTTGTCCCTTTTTAATCGTTTTAGCGTAATATTTGTATTTTTCGCTCATATTTAATTTTAAACTTAGATTTTGCCATAGTTATTTTTACTCCTAGATTTTTAGTCTTTGCCGTAGAATTCCTTAAGTGTTTTTTTCTTTAGACTAAGATTTAGGTGCTTTAGAATTTTGCGACGCCTTTTTAAGTTTTAGTTTCTTTTTAAGTTATTTCCATTTGGGATATAGTTTTACTTGTAAGCTTTAATATTTTTAGACGACTTTTACCTATGTATCAATTATCATTCCAATTAGTAATCTCAATTAGCGATTATAATTTTAAGTTAGTTGTAGTAATAAGGTTAGGTTAGTCAAGTATTTTTAAGTTTTATAAGTTTCTTTTATTTTTCCGTCACCTTTTATTTTTCAACCATTTTTCTTTTTCGATCTTTTTCCGACGAACTCTTTTTCTTTCTTATTTCTCGCTATTCTAGTTTTTAGGACATAGATTTTTATTCTACTTCTTATCTAATTTTCTTAAAATTACTAAAATTTATTTTAAGTGGTTAAATTGATAGACATCAAAATTTTCTGGTTCGTAGTAATAGTTGGATTTGTACGTGGACCGGGTTATTGGAGCCAAACAGTCCTCAATTATATTGAGACCAAACGAATCCTGCCCCTCTGCTGCATCTTTTGGCTATTCGAAACGTGGGCAAAATCAGAAAAGTCTATTGATTAGATAACTTATTATAATTTTTCTTTCCTTTTAAAAACTAATAGGACATTCAGTGAATGCACCGAGCAAGACGTTCACCACCTTTTGTACGTTCACCACCTGTAACTAGATCAAGACATTTAGCAAATATTACCGCCGTTGATTTTTCTTTAGAATCGTCATCCAGTCGACCAAGTACTTCAGTTCAAATATCCGATAATCCATTTTTTGAACCCGACCTCACAATTGAGAATCCGGAGAATATTCAGGAACTATTCGTAGATCCTGAACCACTAAACTTTCCTTCGGAACCACCAATCATTCAAACAGAGATTGTTGAGGAACGAACCATTAAATCAGAATCCTCTAGTGATTCCGATTCAACAAATTCAATTATGGAGAATCTGGAACCTTTAAGTATGGAAGACCGAATGAGAGCTAAACGCACTGGCCAAGGTCACGCAATTACTCATCCAGACATTAATGCGCCAGATTATGAAATCAAAGGACAAATTCTACACATGGTGACTAATCAATGTCAATTTAGTGGTGCGCCGAAGGAAGATCCAAATGAACATCTACGTACCTTTAATAGGATCTGCACACTATTTAAAATCCGAGAAGTGGAGGATGAATAGATATATCTCATGTTATTTCCCTGGACTTTAAAGGGAGAAGCCAAAGATTGGTTGGAATCGTTACCTGAAGGAGCGATCGATACATGGGATGTTTTAGTTGACAAATTTCTTAAACAATTTTTTCCTGCATCTAAAGCCGTAAGACTTCAAGCAGAAATTGTTACGTTTACACAGAAACCGAATGAAACTCTATATGAGGCATGGACTAGATATGGAAAGTTGTTAAGAGGATGTCCGCAACATGGTTTAGACACCTGTCAAATAGTACAAATATTCTACCAAGGATGCGACATCACTACATGGAAAGACATAGATATAGCAGCTGGTGGTTCTATTATGAAGAAAACCGAAACTGATGCTTACAAAATTATTGATAACACTGCTTCCCACTCACATGAGTGGCACCAAGAAAAAGATATCGTTAGAACATCTAAAGCAGCTAGAGCCGATTCTAGCCATGACTTAGATTCCATTTCCGCAAAGATAGATGCTATGGAGAGACGAATGGAAAAGATGACTAAAGATATTCACTCAATACGAATTAGTTGTGAGCAGTGTGGAGGACCACATTTGACAAAAGATTGTCTCAGTATTGAATTAACAATGGAACAAAGAGAGAATATTTCATACATAAACCAAAGGCCTGGAAATAATTATCAGAATAATTATCAACCGCCAAGACCAATTTACAATCAAAACCAAAATTATAACCGAAATATTCCATACAACAACCAACAAGGTCCTAGCAATCAACAAGTATCCAATAATACTTACAATCAGCAAAGACCTAATTTTCAAAACAAACCACCACAACAAACCGATGATAAAAAGCCGAATTTAGAAGATATGATGACAAAGCTAGTTGAAACTCAAACACAGTTTTTCACATCTCAGAAACAAACCAATGAACAAAATGCTCAAGCATTTAGAAATCAACAAGCTTCTATTCAAAATCTGGAACAAGAAGTGAGTAACCTAGCAAGGTTAATAGGTGAAAGAAAACCGGAAAGTCTACCTAGTGATACAAATGCTAACCCCCGGAATGAAACAGCTAAAGCCATTACCACAAGAAGTGGTATAACACTTAAACCACCTGAAATACCTGTAACTTCTGATGAAGCTATTCCTACTCCACAAGAACCACAACCTGAACAAGATAAGGAAACAGAACCGGTAGTTGAAAAGGTTAATGAAGATAACACAGTTAAGGATAAACCTTATGTTAAACCATACCAACCACCACTTCCTTACCCGAGTAAAATGAAGAAAGAGAAACTTGAAGCCGAGCAATCTAAATTCTTGGATATGTTTAAACAGATAAATGTAAATCTTCCTTTCATTGATGTGATTTCAGGAATGCCTAGATATGCTAAATTCTTGAAAGATCTAATCTCAAATAGAAAGAAAATGGAAGAACTCTCGGCTGTTACTATGAATGCTAATTGTTCAGCAGTGTTGTTGAATAAGATACCAGAAAAACTATCTGATCCAGGAAGTTTCACAATTCCATGTTTTCTGGGTAGTCTTAGTTCAATAGAAGCATTGGCAGACTTAGGTGCTAGTATAAATCTAATGCCGTATTCACTATACACTAAACTAGACCTTGGAGAATTGAAACCAATAAGAATAAGCATACAATTAGCCGATAGATCAATAAAATATCCTAGAGGGATAATGGAGAACATGCTAGTTAAAATTGGTACTTTAGTATTTCCAGTAGATTTTGTTGTTCTGGACATGGAAGAAGATTCTCAAGTTCCTCTCATATTAGGAAGACCATTCTTAAACATGGCTAAAGCAATGATAGATGTGTTCGGTAAGAAATTGACCCTAAGTATAGAGGATGAGAGTGTTACCTTTTCAGTTGATAGAGCAATGCAACAACTACAATCTGCAGATGATACATGTTATTATATTCAAACTATAGATGCACATGCAGAATTATTAGAAGAATTTTCAGAATTACAAGGAACAGGAGAATGTTCTTTAGGAGAAGGTAATGAACCAATTGATGAAGCTGAAATGTTAGCTACACTTATAGCTAATGGATATGAACCAACAACAGAAGAAATTCAAATGCTAAAAGAAGAAGACAGATATCGATATAAATCATCGATAGAAGAACCTCCGAAATTAGAGTTAAAGCCACTTTCAAACCATTTGGAATACGCTTATTTACATGGTGAATCTGAATTACCTGTAATAATATCGTCTTCTCTTACTGAAAATGAGAAATCACAACTCATTTCTGTGTTGAAAGCTCATAAACCAGCCATTGCATGGAAGATTCATGATATTAAAGGAATAAGTCCTTCGTATTGCACACATAAAATCCTTATGGAAGAAGGTCATAAAACATTTGTGCAACACCAACGAAGACTAAATCCTAATATGCAAGATGTAGTTAAGAAAGAGATTATTAAACTGCTAGATGCAGGTTTAATTTATCCAATTTCTGATAGTCCATGGGTAAGCCCAGTTTAATGCGTACCTAAGAAGGGTGGCATGACTGTCATTACAAATGAGAAAAATGAGCTTATTCCTACTAGGACTGTAACAGGATGGTGTGTGTGTATTGATTATAGAAAATTAAATGATGCCACCAGAAAAGATCACTTTCCCTTACCTTTCATAGATCAAATGTTGGAAAGATTAGCCGGAAATAGTTACTATTGTTTTCTAGATGGATTTTCCGGATATTTTCAAATTCCAATAGCACCCGAGGACTAAGAAAAAACCACATTTACGTGCCCTTATGGTACATTTGCTTACAAACGCATGCCATTTGGACTTTGCAACACCTCTGCAACCTTTCAAAGGTGTATGATGGCAATTTTTCACGACATGATAGAAGAATGCATGGAAGTATTCATGGATGACTTTTCAGTCTTCAGTGATACATTTGAATCATGTCTAGTTAATCTGGAACGAATGCTAATTAGATGCGAACAATCAAATTTAGTACTTAATTGGGAGAAATGCCATTTCATGGTTAAAGAAGGCATCGTTCTTGGTCATAAAATTTCAAAAGAAGGAATTGAAGTGGATAGAGCTAAAGTAGATGTAATTGCTAAACTTCCACATCCCACCAATGTTAGAGGAGTTAGGAGTTTTCTAGGGCATACCGGTTTTTACCGACGTTTCATAAAAGATTTTTCTAAAATTGCTACTCCTATGAATAAACTCCTAGAAAAGGATGCTCCATTCATCTTTTCAGATGAGTGTATCAAGTCTTTTAATATTCTTAAAGAGAAACTCACTAAGGCGCCGATCATGATAACACCAAATTGGAATCTACCATTTGAATTAATGTGCGATGCAAGTGATTTCGCAATGGGAGCCGTTTTAGGACAAAGGATTGAAAAACGATTTCAACCTATATATTATGCTAGTAAGACGTTACAAGGAGCACAAACGAACTATACAACTACTGAAAAAGAACTCCTTGCTATTGTCTTTGCTTTTGACAAATTTCGATCATATCTCGTTCTAGCAAAAACGGTGGTCTATACCGACCATTCTGCTCTTAGATACCTATTTTCGAAACAAGATGCTAAACCAAGATTAATCCGTTGGATCTTACTCTTACAAGAGTTTGATATTGAAATCCGAGATAAAAGAGGAGCAGAAAATCTCGCCGCTGATCATCTTTCTCGTCTTGAAAATCCCGAATTAGAAGTTCTAAATGAATCGGCCATACAAGACAACTTTCCTGATGAATATCTATTGAAGATAGATTATAAAGAAATTCCATGGTTTGCAGACTATGCAAACTACTTAGTATGTGGATTCCTTGAAAAAGGATTATCGTACCAAAGACGAAAGAAATTCTTCAGTGATATAAAACACTATTTTTGGGAAGATCCACATCTGTTTAAAAGTTGTCCCGATGGAATAATACGCCGATGTGTATTTGGAGATGAAGCTAGTAAAATTTTAAACCATTGTCACACAGGACCAACAGGAGGGCATTATGGGCCTCAACTAACAGCAAGAAAAGTTTATGATGCTGGATTCTATTGGCCTACAATTTACAAAGACGCACACCTTCTTTGCAAATCCTGTGATGCTTGTCAAAGGGCCGGAAAAATAAGTCAACGTGATGAAATGCCACAAAATGTCATCCAAGTATGTGAAGTATTTGACATTTGGGGTATAGACTTTATGGGTCCATTTCCAAAATCTCATAATAATCTATATATACTCGTAGCCATTGATTATGTATCTAAATGGGCGGAAGCACAAGCTCTCCCAACTAACGATGCACGAGTTGTAGTCAACTTTTTAAAACGTCATTTTGCAAGGTTTGGAACACCGAAAGCTTTAATAAGTGATCGGGGTACTCATTTCTGTAATAATCAACTTGAGAAAGTTCTTAAAAGATATGGAGTAACTCATAAAATCTCCACCGCATATCATCCACAAACAAGTGGACAAGTTGAAAATACCAACCGAGCTTTAAAACGTATTCTAGAGAAAACCGTAGGATCAAATCCGAAGGAATGGTCCATTAAAATGTAGGATGCACTCTGGGCTTTTAAAACAGCCTACAAAACTCCAATTGGAACCACACCTTTTAGACTTGTTTATGGAAAAGCATGTCATCTTCCAGTAGAAATTGAACACAAAGCATTTTGGGCTTTGAAAATATGTAATCTTGATTTACATGAAGCTGGACGTCTACGATTAAGTCAACTAAACGAATTAGAAGAATTAAGACATGAAGCATACGAAAATTCGTTAATCTATAAAGAAAGAACGAAGAAATGGCATGATAAAAGAATCAGAAGTTCAAAAGAATTTAAAGAAGGAGACAGAGTTCTTCTTTTCAATTCACGATTCAAGCTATTTCCTGGAAAGTTGAAATCAAGATGGTCTGGACCATTCATAGTCAAAAGAGTTTTCCCATACGGAATGATAGAATTAATAAATTCAAATGGGATTGAATTTAAAGTTAATGGTCACAGAGTTAAACATTACATACATGGTCCGATGGAAGTCGACAACGAAGTTAATCACAATTTCGACACCACAGCTAACTAAGTGTGGGGAGAATCATGTCTTTAAAGGATAATATGTATTTCTGTTAGAGTTAGATTGTATGTTTTCGTGTAGTTCTCTAAAATGGAACCCGAATGGTCTTTCCCTAGCAGACCCTAAAGAACTAGTCTTCTCCCCCCATTCTGAATTTTTATTTTTTTTAGGTTTTTACGAAATGAAGACTGCCTGTGAACTAAACCATGGTCTAATGCTACACGCTATGATCACTAAACGAAATAATGACATACTACCGAGTGAATTAGTATCAGTAATCAGAGAAAGAATGGACGGAGTTAGAAAAGAATCCAGATGCGAAGATAATAAGTTACAATTTGGTAAAGGAAAATCAAAATCCGCAGCAAAAAGAAGAGCACGACACCTAGAACGATGTCACAATTGCGGAAAATGGTCACATGGAGGTAAATGTTCAAATAATCAAACCTATTCAAATACCGAATTTGTTACTTTATGCAGAGACGGACCGTTCATATGTTTAGAAGAAAAGACACTGAATGCTCGAGGTTACGCCTATGTAGCTATGGAAAACCAATTAAACCGACTATCTTATGAATGGGATAGATCATATAACTAAGAAATCTATTTCACAGGTATGTTTGTACAGTTTTTATTTTATTTATTTTTATTTTTAAATCTTTTGATGATAAACGCTAATTTGTTCGCTATAAAGTATTAAATTGGTATTAAATAAAATTAGGTTTGGCGACAGAAATTATTGATATCATTCAAAAATTTATTACATCACTGCAAAATTTAACGTTTATTCTTAAGGTATAAATATCTTTAATCAATCAACCTAAAATATTTCAAAAATTCGTCATGAGTTAAATTAGGTCTTGGAACCGAAATTACTTTACCGAAAAGAGGGGCGCATATTTTTGATAATATTTGATTGATTAAAGTGGGATAAAAAGCCAAAAAGATTTTTAATTTTATTTTTACCATGTTTTTAAAATTAATATAT
Source organism: Rutidosis leptorrhynchoides (assembly GCF_046630445.1). NCBI lineage: Eukaryota > Viridiplantae > Streptophyta > Magnoliopsida > Asterales > Asteraceae > Rutidosis > Rutidosis leptorrhynchoides. The sequence goes on along the minus strand of NC_092335.1, from coordinate 302,698,997 downwards.
AAATCTTAAATTAATATTGTAAACTTTGTAAAAACAATATATTTAAAATTGAAATATTTGAAAAATTAATATAAGTTTGGTGTGAATTTATAATATGAATTTTTAAATTAAGTTTGGTGAGAATTTTTAACTTTAATTTTGAATTTTATATTTAAGTTGTGTGAATTTAAAAACAAAAATTTACTTTATCTCATTAAGTTAAAAATATGATTTTTAAAATTCATCGTAAGTTGAAGACTAGGTCTTTGAACCGAAATTGCTTTACCCAAGGGAGGGACGAGAACTTTTATTATCATTATTTTTAATCTTATTGAATTAAAGTATACCAAAAACATTAAAAAACCAAAAATCTTAGCTTTTAAAACAATCGCTACAAAAAGACAAATTTTAAAATTTTGTCGAGGGACAGACTAGGACATCGATCCGAAACGACCTCGTCCTCAATAATAAGGAAAACAAAATTAAAAAAAAAATTATTTACTTAATTGTTTTATAAGTTAAAGATTATAAATATATATATATATATATATATATATATATATATATATATATATATATATATATATATATATATATATATATATATATATATATATATATATATATATATACCAAACTCCGCGACTCGCGGAGTTTGGAGGTTTAATCCTCGCGAGTCGCGGGAGGACCGGATTACAAAAAAAATAAAATGAGCTGAAACAGCTCAGTTTCACTCCCCACAACAGAAAACACAGCGAAAAACTGCCGAAAAAACACCCAAAAACACCCCCAAAATCACAATTTTTAACCGTTAATCACCAAATCTTTTACTAAAATCATGTTGAGAAGGATGCTATCTAGGAATTATTCAAGAAAAACGTTAAATTTCTACATCTAAACATCATTTAATCCGAAATTAGTGTTCTTGAGCAATTTTTTTCCCCAATTTGATTTTGATGCTTTTTAGTGTAATTATGCTTAAATTGTTTATGTATTATGCTTGTATAACCTAGAATGATGCTATTTAACATGATTAGAAGCCTTAAACTTCAAAATTTGATTAATCTAGGGTTTGTGTTCTTGAGCAAATTTGGGGCTTTTTGATATAAACAGGTTATGGCCGATTTTTGTCATGAATTGTTGCTAAATTAAGTAGTGTAACATGTTTAGATAGTTAAATGATCCAAACTTTGAGCCTAAACATGATTTTGAGAATTAAAGTGGACTTTTTCAAAGTCTAAAATTCATGAACTTGATTTTTGAAAGATAATGCCATTTGAAACTTGTTTAATTGCTAGTAATGATTATTTTGACATGTTATTTGAGTTGAATGCTTATGAACTTGGCGAACATTTTCGTATATGCTTATTTGAAAAAGTGTAGATTTGATGAAAATGTGAAAATGAGCTTAAGTTTGATATAAATTGATCATGTCATTGTAATTATTTTGATTGATGATTTTGCTGACACTAATGCATATTTGGATGCACAAAAATTGTGTTTGATGTGTTTTGCAGACTGAAAGGGGTGAATCTTCATCCCAAGCTCGCAATGCTCCTGCTGAGAATGCGGAACAACAGGAGGTGGATAACTACTACAAGCAGGATATACCGCATCCAGTCATGACCTTTTCTGATATGCACTTGGAAGAGTTGCACCCGAACCTGAGATTTGACAGACTTTGGATAGATTATCCAAAATATCAAAGGGGTTTGCATACTCTTCATTCTAAGGTTGTTGAGGTACCGAGGGTCATAGAATGGGGACCCTTAGAAGCTGTAGAATTGACCGGGCCAATTAGGGAATTACTTGTACAGAGGTATGGTAATTCTACTTTTAATGACTGGGTACGTTTATTCACAATGCGTAGACCTGTATATAAAGTATGGTGTGAAGAATTGTTGTGTAGTATAGAGTTGAATGATCGGGTAGCTAGTTTAACCGATCGTTCTTTTATTAGATTTTTGTTAGGCGGTTCGATGCGCCACATGTCTTTACAGGACATGGCTCAGGCTTTACGTATATATACGCCTGAGGAGTTAGCATCTGCCGATTGTAGAGGGTTGATACTAAACGGTAGAAAGATAGATGAAAATTTTGATACACACGGTGTGTGGAGTCAAATGACAAGCCATCACCATTTCAAAGGGGGAAATTACTCTTATTTGGATATAGATAGAGCCGAATTAAGAGTGATTCATAGGTTTTTAGCTAATTCGATTACACAAAGGGGTAAGAACAAGGAAAAGGTAAATGAACAGGATTTGTTTTACCATATGTGTATTCGAGACCCACAAAGCGCTGTAAGTATACCATATTGTGTGGGTTATTATTTATCAGCTATGGTTAGGGGGATGAGACCGCATAGCATAATAGGAGGTGGTATTTTTATTACTTTGATTGGTGAATATCTCGGTGTGGATATAAGTCGGGGGGATTATTAATAGAAGAACCAGAACCCCGCGATACTATAGGTTTAAATGTATACCATGGTGCGAAAGTTTTGAAAAGGCGAAATAACGCCGCAGTACCATACCATGGTAGACATCCACAGGTTGAGAGAAACCAACAGCAAGGTAATGTAGGAGGGGGAAATGAGATGCAAGAAATGCAAAGGTTTATAGCTTCACAGGAGTACGAAAATGCTAGACAGAGAGCATTTGAAGATTGGCAAGTTCATCAGAACCAAATCATAGCTCATTGCCAACATATAGGTAGAAACTATATTCCTACACCGAAACCCATCTTCCCTCCCTGGTCTATAGAGATGCAACCACCGTATCCTACGTATAACCCTGCCGAAGCATTCTATAGCACCTATGGTTATGCCTGGAACCCCTATTGGTACCAGTATCATCCCTAGTATACTTAGTTTTATTTATTTTGTAATTTGTAATGATTGATACGTTTAATACTTTTGTTAATATTGTAATAGTTTTTATAATTGTCTAACTTTTATTCTTAGATTTTAATAATTTTTGAATGTGGGGTAATATACCAAACTTCAAAAATATGTATATATGTTTGCAGTTTATCTTATGTACACAACAGGGTATAACAACGCATTTTCAAAGACTGGCATTAAGTTCAGCAAAAGCAACTAATTTTGACGACAAGATGCAAAATATATGTGAAATAACAACAAGACGGAATGAACAAATGATATGCACCATTTATCATTCAGCAAACAAACGCCAATATATTTGGAAACTTTGGTAAAAATTTAATCATTTTCACACAAATCACCCTCAATAATTTGAATTATTACTGATTTCTTGCAAATGAGGGCATTGCAAGATCTTAAGTGTGGGAAGGGGTTAAATTCTTTCGGATTTTAAAATTTTTATCTTAAACACTTGGTTACCATTAAAAATACTAGTAAAGCAGTAGTTGTATTAGAATCTAGTGCTCTCTGATAATAAAGAACAGCCCTAGTCTTATATACTGACTACCCGTGTCTAGTAAAATTTTTCAATATTTTTAATTAAATGAACTCAAAATCATGTTTATACATATTTATGAACGATAAAACTAGGTTTTAACACCGAAATTATTGTTACCTCGGAAAGGACATAAATTGAGAAACAAACCAAAATGTTAAAATTCATTTAAAATGGAATAGAGGACGATAAAAAGGAAAATAAAAGCCAAGTGTGGGAAAATTTACCAAGTTATCTTAAACATATGTCACATATATCTGTAACAAATAACTGAAAATAATTTTGCTTTGGACTAAACTAAACTGTTTTACCCGATGAAAGAAAAGAAGAAATGGATATACACGATGAATCAATTCCATCATTAAAAGGAAGTAAAGTCTTCCGAAAAAGAAACGCGCTTCTTGATTTAGGTCATGAAGTTGTCGTCCAGACCAGCTGTAGGTTGACAAAAAATCTAGAAAAGTCATCACTAAAATCAGCAGGAAATCCACGGACCTCAGCATTAAACAGGGTCGCCAAGTGGTCAGATTTATCCTAACCATGAGAAGGACTTATCTTGTACAATGGGGGGGCACCATGCAAATTAGCTGGATAAGACTAATGAATCAGATCCCCAGAAAGGATAATCTCCTTAAAGATTAAAAATCAGCTTTTAAGACTGATATTACTCAATCCTAGAGATTGACCTTAAAGATTGAGAATTACAAACTCATGGAATTCAATGATATCTAAACTCGAGCTTGAACGAGAAAATATTTTGATCAAAATTACAAACCGATTTGTTTTCTGAAAACCCTATTTTCAATGCGTTCATTACCATTGAACGTAAAATCCTAGGAATTCACCTGGAATTCATTAGGTCACCTGAACCAAATCGGGTGTCAACCGTAAGAACGGTGGTTGCATAGTGGTCAAAGACATGACCTTGTGCCATACCGAAAAATTATAAGGATGAGCTTTACTATTGCGCCTACCAAGGATAGTAAATTGCGTCCGACACGTTATAGACCATAATTAAAAGCATGTCAGGGGACATTGCCTTAACAGTTGCTTGTTCAACGCTTTCCTTTACAACCGGACGGTAGTTTACCGAAAGGTAATATACGGGACAAGTAAACTGGACGTGTTGCTTTCCAAATACAAGGTTAGCAAGTGGGTGACACAAAACCATAAGTTTTGAGCTAAAATTTTCAAATCTGAAACCCACCAAACCCACAAAAATATTTTGCAGACACCGGTAAAGGGTTATTCCGGAAAACTTATCTAGGGTAAAAACTAGATTTAATTTTCAAAAGATCAAATGTTTTCATAAAGATCCAATTTCCTTAATGGATCTAAATTTTTATAGTCATGTGGGACTGTAAACCATATCGTTACTACCATTGTTTATACCACCGTATAGAAATCACTGATGTACAAAGTGTGAAGAATAAAGAAGTGATTCTAGTATTTCAAGACGATATTGCTTGAGGACAAGCAACGCTCAAGTGTGGGAATATTTGATAATGCTAAAAACAAACATATATTTCATAGCATTAGTCCTCAAGAAAGACAAGCTTTTAGTTGCAATTGTTCTATTTACAAGTGATATTCGTTTAAATAATAAAAGGTGAAGACAAAAGACAGATTCGACGAATTGAAGACGCAAACGACCAAAAAGCTCAAAAGTACAAAAGACAATCAAAGAGGTTCCAATTATTGATAAGAAACGTCTCGAAATTACAAGAGTACAAGATTCAAAACGCAAAGTACAAGATATTAAATTGTACGCAAGGACGTTCGAAAATTCGGAACCGGGACCAGAGTCAACTCTTAACGCTCGACGCAACAGACTAAAAATTACAAGTTAACTATGTATATAAATATAATATAATATATAATTAATTATATTAATTATATATATATTATATATATAAAATAAATCGTCGGCAAGAAAGACTCCTAACATGGGTGAGCTGTAAAAGTAAACTCCGCGACTCGTGGAGTTTGAAGGCCAAAAAGGCCGCGAGTCGCGGAGCCCCAATTTCAGAAACTCCCTATAAAGCTCGCGCATTCTGATCGTAATCATCATCTTTTTCTTCTCCTCATTCATACGTAAAATATATATATATATTTATAATTTATATTTTAATTTTAATTATAATTCTAATAATAAGGGTATGTTAGCGAATGTTGTAAGGGTGTAAGTCGAAATTCTGTTCGTGTAACGCTACGCTATTTTTAATCATTGTAAGTTATGTTCAACCTTTTTACATTAATGTCTCGTAGCTAAGTTATTATTATGCTTATTTAAAACGAAGTAATCATGATGTTGGACTAATTACTAAAATTGGGTAATTGGGCTTTGTACCATAATTGGGGTTTGGACAAAAGAACGACACTTGTGGAAATTAGACTATGAGCTATTAATGGGCTTTATATTTGTTTAACTAAATGATTGTTTGTTAATGTTAATATAAAGATTTACAATTGGGCGTCCCTATAAATTACCATATACACTCATTCGGACACGATGGGCGGGGTATTTATATGTACGAATAATCGTTCATTTAACCGGACACGGGAATGGATTAACAGCCACTGGAATAATTAAAACAGGGGTGAAATTATTTACAAGGACACTTGGTATAATTGATAACAAAATATTAAAACCTTGGGTTACACTCAGTCGACATCCTGGTGTAATTATTAAACAAAGTATTAAAATCTTGTTACAGTTTAAGTCCCCAATTAGTTGGAATATTTAACTTCGGGTATAAGGATAATTTGACGAGGACACTCGCACTTTATATTTATGACTGATGGACTGTTATGGACAAAAACCAGACAGACATATTAAATAATCCAGGACAAAGGACAATTAACCCATGGGCATAAAACTAAAATCAACACGTCAAACATCATGATTACGGAAGTTTAAATAAGCATAATTCTTTTATTTCATATTTAATTTCCATTATTTTATATTTAATTGCACTTCTAATTATCGCATTTTTATTGTTATTGTATTTAATTGCACTTTTAATTATCCTACTTTTTAATTATCGCAAGTTTATTTTATCGCACTTTTATTATTCGCAATTTCATTATCGTTATTTACTTTATGCTTTAATTTAAGTCTTGTATTTATTTTTAATATTTTACATTTAGTTTTAACTGCGACTAAAGTTTTAAAATCGACAAACCGGTCATTAAACGGTAAAAACCCCCCCTTTATAATAATAATATTACTTATATATATATATTTGTATTTTTATAAAAGTAAACTAATATAGCGTTAAGCTTTGTTTAAAAAGATTCCCCGTGGAATGAACCGGACTTACTAAAAACTACACTACTGTACAATTAGGTACACTGCCTATAAGTGTTGTAGCAAGGTTTAAGTATATCCATTCTATAAATAAATAAATATCTTGTGTAAAATTGTATCGTATTTAATAGTATTTCCTGCTAAAATAATAGTATTTTATACCACTCCGCTACCACATCAGTAAAACAGTTTGAAAGCAAGCATGTGTCTCACCCCAAAGTTTAAAATAAGTAATAGAAACAGTTAAAAAGTGGGGCTATGAAGTTCACCTTAATAGCAAGCAAGCAAATCCACGCAAGTAGTATGAATGGAGTGTCTAATCAGAGATCTCAACCTAGAGATATAATGTTCGATTAGTCGATGTCTAATAGACATATAGCTTGTTTATTAATATAGTAAACTATATTAACAGTGACCGTTTTCAAGAAGGTTATATGTATATAAGTGATAATATACTTAGTGTTATAAAGTGTTACTATATAGGTATGTGTATATGTTATACTAATAATAGTATTATTGAACTTTAATTATTCAACCATTGTGTAAGTTATCATTATATGTTACGTATATAATTATATCTATGTGATACATACATATATTCTTTATTCATTATTATACATGTATACGTTCAATACTATATGATATATATATAGTAGGTGTATGTGTTACATATACAATAGTGTAAGATGGTACATATACATATACTTATTACTTTTATTATTATTTTTACTATACTTATATAACTTTCATAATGCACATTCATACATACATTCACACGTACATATACATACTTATATACACATACATATACACGTATGCATATATTTACATATACACAGACACATATACATACAGTGTATACATGCACATACGTACGTATGCATGCATGCATGCAAGTACACCATGATCATAACTATGTTACAACACCACAACCATAACCTAAATCTTTTAATCACAATCTTTATATCTTAACATAAAATCATAAGTTTGTGACTTAATAACTAGTAGTCTTTCTAGCCACTATCAATTTATAATCTTTAACTATCTTTACTAATTAACCACTTTTCACATAAAATAATATCTTTTCTTCATAATTAATAGTTACATTCATTAACCCTAATCATCATAACCATAATCATGCTTGTTATCACCTTTTAATAATACTTTTAATTTTACTTTTACCTTATTACACCACATAAAATCATAATCATATTCCTATAATCTTTTAATTATATTTTTCCTTTACCCATTATTATTATTACTAAACAACTTTTATTAAACCTACTTAACCTTTTAATCATAACATCTTTAACCATATTCCCACATAAATTCATACTACTTATTAATAACTAGTTATAACACTTGATCAAATTCTTATCATTATTCATTATAGGTTATATCTAGCCTCAACATAAAATCATAGACCTTTTTTCCTTAATACATGTAATTATTATCCAAGAGGTTTAAGTGAGATTAACTAGGGTTTAAAGGACTACCTTATGCAAGATTAGGAGTAGGATTGGTGATGGGTCTGGTTCGAAAACAGAAACAGAAGCAAGCAGCAACACAGCTGGTAATTACAACCCAAACAAGGGTCTGTTTTGGGTCTGACTTATTGACAGGATAACAGCAACAAATAGCAGCAGGTTAGCAGCAATATGGATCGTGTTTAGAACAGAAACAAGCAGCAGGTATAGCAGGTTTGATGGATGTTGTCGATAGAAAAATAGCAGGCTGGATGCAGGTTTGTCGGCGAATGAGCAGGAGGGTTTGTGTGGAGGTTTAGTTGACTGAATAGCTGGAGAGAATGCAGGAGATAGTCGACAGAAAACTGAGGGAATGCAGGTTTATTTGTCGACTGAATTGCAGGTTATTGTGGTGATTAACTTGGTAAATCACGAGCCTTATATAGATTGTAGGAGTTTCCTAATTGAACTCTGCTTACTTGGTGATCAAGACTTGGTGTTAGAGGTTAACAAGGATTAAACCACTTAAAGATCAAGGTTACATCCCCTAAATTTCTAAAGCAGCCGATTTATTTTGTGGTACATGATTTTATATTTTTTTTACACGACATTTCTTATTATGTAAATATATTATTTTTTTTATATAATTATTATTATTATTATTATTATTATTATTATTATTATTATTATTATTATTATTATTATTATTATTATTATTATTATTATTATTATTATTATTATTATTATTATTATTATTATTATCAATATTAGGTTTGTATTATTTTTGTTACATTTTTTTTTATTTATCAGTCCCTAATCTTGTATTAGTTGTCTTAGGTTCCAATTTGTTTGTATTAATTTTTTTTATAGTTTACACAATAACACTTTTAAGTATTAGTATATATTTATAGTTTGTATAATAAAGATAATACATAAAAACATAAACTTTATATAACATGAAATATCAATCAAAAGTTAATATTCAATCAACGGTTGTTAAACAAAGTTTACGAGTACATAAAGTCCTATTAATGGAACAGAAATAATAGATATAGCAGAAATGAAAAGAAAAATTAAGGGTTGTCATAGTACCTCCCCGTTAATAAAAACTTCGTCCCGAAGTTTTAGGTGGACTTCTCGGATGCATCTGCGGTTGAGAAGAGATGGGGATATTTCCGTCTCATTTGGTCTTCACGTTCCCAGGTATACTCGGGGCCTCGTCGCGAATTTCAACGGACTGTAACAATAGGTATAGTGCTTTGCTTCAAGCATTTCTTAGTTTGATCAATGACCTCAATTGGTTCTTTAATGAAGTGCATCTTATCATCAATGCGAATGTCATCCAAAGGAATAACGAGTGTGTCATCAGCAAGACACGTTTCAGATTTGAGATGTGAAACACGTTGTGTACCTTACTAAGCTCATCAGATAGTTATAATCGATAAGCCACGGGACCAATTCTTTCGATAATCTTGAAAGGTTCAACAAAACGCGAACTTAATTTACTTCATTTACCAAAACGAACGACTCCTTTCCAAGGGGATACTTTCAACATGACTTTATCACCAACTTGGAATTCTAAATCTTTCCGACGAATATCAGCATAGCTCTTTTGTCGGCTGCGGGCAGTTTCTAATCGTTTCTTAATTTGAACGATCTTTTCGGTTGTTTCATGAATGATTTCCAGACCAGTTATTTGTCTATCTTCTAGTTCATCCCAGCACAGTGGAGATCTACATTTTCATCCTTACAAGGCTTCAAAAGGTGCAGCCTTAATACTTGAATGATAACTGTTGTTGTAAGAGAATTCGGCTAAAGGCAAGTGTCTATCCCAACCTTTGCCAAAATCGATAACACAAGCACGAAGCATATCTTCCAATGTTTTAATGGTTCGTTCACTTTGACCATCGGTTTGCGGATGATAAGCAGTACTCATGTCAAGTTGAGTTCCAAGAGCAGATTGTAAAGTTTTCCAAAATCTAGAGATAAATCGACTATCGCGTTCTGAAATAATTGAAATAGGGACTCCATGACGCGAGACAATCACTTTGATATAAAGTTGTGACAATTTCTCCATCTTGTCAGTTTCTTTGATTGGTATGAAGTGTGCAGATTTAGTAAGACGATCTACTATGACCCATATAGTATCATTGCCGTTTGAAGTCTTAGGCAACTTGGTGATGAAATCCATAGTGATACATTCCCACTTCCACTGTGGAATATCCGGTTGTTGAAGTAAACCAGACGACTTTTGATGCTCGGCCTTAACTTTCAAACAAGTAAGGTACTTGCTCACATAATCGGCAATATCAGATTTAAGATTAGGCCACCAATAAAACTCTTTCACATAGTGATACATTTTACTAGAGCCCGGGTGAATAGAATACCTAGTCTTATGTACTTCATCCAAGACCAGTTCTCGAAGATTTCCAAAAATTGGGACCCAGATTCGGTTATTGAAATACCTTATTCCGTTTCACTTGAGTTCAAGTTTCTTCACGAGACCTTTAAGTCCCTCGAGTTGAACATTCTCTTCCTTCAATGCCTCAAGTTGTGCTTCACGGATTTGAGATGTAAGATTCGTACGAATACGTATGTTTAAAGCTCGGACTCGGATCAGTTTTGCACGATCTTTTCTACTTAGGGCATCGACAACTACATTCGCCTTACCGGGATGATATTTAAGCTCACAGTCGTAGTCATTTAATAACTTGACCCAATGCCTTTGTCTCATGTTTAGTTGCTTCTGGTCAAAGATATGTTGAAGACTCTTATGATCGGTAAACACCGTGAATTTAATCCAGTAGAGATAATGTCTCCACATCTTCAATGCAAATACCACATCTCCTAACTCTAGGTCATGCATAGTATAATTCTTCTCATGTTTCTTCAATTGTCTAGATGCATAAGCTATAACTTTGTTACGTTGCATTAAGACACATCCGAAACTTTGGTTCGAGGCATCACAATAGACTACAAAATTGTCGTTGCCATCGTGTAGTGATAGAATCGGGGCTGTGGTCAATTTATCCTTTAGAACCTTAAAAGCAGATTCTTGTTCTTCGGACCACTCAAACTTCTTCCCCTTGTGAGTTAGCTTAGTGAGAGGCTTGACTAAAATAGAAAAATCTTTGATGAATCTTCGGTAATAACCAGCAAGTCCTAAAAATTGGCGAATATGTTTCGCACTCTTAGGCACTTCCCAATTCCGAATAGCATTGATTTTCGCCGGATTGACATGTATTCCTTCACTATCAACTACATGTCCGAGAAATTGTACGGTTCGCAGCTAGAATTCATATTTAGAGAACTTGGCATACAGTTGTTCCTTCTTTAAGAGCTCTAGAATCAATCGCAAATGTTGCTCATGTTCTTTCTCGTTCTTGGAATAGATTAGAATATAGTCGATGAAAACAATCACAAATTTATCAAGATAAGGTTTGCATACACGGTTCATAAGATCCATGAATATAGCAGGAGCGTTGGTTAAACCAAAAGGCATAACAAGAAACTCATAATGCCCATAGCGAGTTCGGAAAGCAGTCTTAGAAACATCAGTTTCCTTGACTCTCAATTGATGATAACTCGACCTAAGATCAATCTTCGAATAAATACTTAACCCTTGCAGTTGGTCAAATAGGTCATCAATAAGCGGCAGTGGATAACGATTATTGATGGTTAGCTTGTTGAGTTCTTGGTAATCAATACACATTCTCAACGTGCCATCTTTCTTCTTGACAAATAGAACAGGTGCTCCCCACGGAGATGAGCTAGGACGAATTAAACCTTTCTCCAAAAGTTCTTGTAGTTGGCTAGATAATTCTTTCATTTCAGATGGAGCTAGTCGGTATGGTGCCTTTGCAATGGGTGCAGACCCGGGTGTCAAATCAATTTGAAACTCAACCTGTCATTGAGGAGGGAGACCAGGGAGTTCTTCGGGGAATACTTCGGGAACGTCTCTAACCACCGGTACATCTTCAACATGTTTTTCTTCCGATTCGACTTTCTTAACATGGGCTAAGATAGCTTGATATCCCTTCATTAGATATTTGTGGGTTTTGATACAAGAGATGATATTAAGTTTAGAACCACTCGTGTCTCCTTGAACGATTAGGGTCTCACCATTTTCTAGAGGAATGTTTATGGTTTTCTCATAGCACATGATTTCAGCTCTTAATGGGCGTAACCAATCCATACCTACGACTACGTCAAAGCTTCCTAACATGACTGGCAAAAGGTCGATCTTAAAGTGTTTATCGGCTAGGATCAGATCACAGTTTTTATACACATTATCTACTTTCATAACCTTACCATTAGCTACTTCTACAAGTCATTTAATTTCTAAGGCTTGTGGTTTTTCGGTGAATAAGGCACAAAATTCAGTAGACACGTAACTTCTATCGGCACCAGAATCAAATAAAACATTAGTATAGATGTTGTTAACCAGAAACGTACCCATTATCACTTCATCATCCTCACGGGCTTCTTCAGCAGTTATCACAAAAGCACGACTCTTAGCGTTACCATTGTTACTCTTGTTCTTTGGACACTGATTGCGGAAATGTCCAACTTCTCCACAATCATAGCAAGTTGGAACAAATGTGTTTGACTTTGTAGCGGGAGCTTTACAATACTTAGCAATATGTCCAGTCTTCTTGCACTTGGTGCAATGGGCCATACACCTCCCATAATGATGCTTATCACAGCGACTACATTGTGGTTTTATCCCAACATAACCACTTCTAGAACTATCAGCAGCTTTCTTGTTTGAACCTTGGCTTGAACCTTGAGATGGTTCAAACTTTCTCTTACCTTCGCTAGACTTAGCCTCGGCTTGTTTATTAGCCGCGGCCTTTCTCCTCTTAGCCATCATCAAATTTTGAGACATAAGTATTAATGCATCTAAAGTCTCCTTACTAGCAGCAATAACGTTTCCTTGAATCTCATCAGGAAGACCTTCTATGTATCGCTCAATCTTCTTTTGTTCAGTTGGTACCATATCCGGGCACAGAGAAACCAGCTCTATATACCTGTTGGTATAAGCTTCAATGTTAGTACCAATGACCTTTAATTCCCAAAACTCCACTTCTAGCCTTTGAATTTGATTCCTTGGGAAAAATTTATCCGTCATCATTCTTTTCACAACGGCCCATGGAATAGCATTAGCAGCATCTAGCCCCACAGTTTGGGCATAAGCGTTCCACCAAGTCAAGGCAAGGCCACCTAGTGTGTGAGTGGCATACTTCACCTTGTCGGCTTCCGCACAGTTACAGATACGAAAGATTGATTAGACTTTTTCAAACCTACGAGTTAACTAGACTGCTTCTTCATTTCCATTGAAGGATGGAGGCTTACAATTCATGAACTCCTTGTAGGTACATGATGTGGGTGGGTTGTTCCCTTGATTATTCCCTTAATTATTGCCTTGGGCGGCAGCAAGTAGTTGTTGAAATTGCGCGGGAGTCAAAGTGACATTTGGAAGAGCGTTAGCACCACGAGTTGCCATTGATCTTCAATACACAAAAACAGTATTAGTTGAAGAGTTATGGTGCTAGTAAGTTATAAGTTTGTTTAATAATGCACAAATTTCACACAACATGTAATAGGGAAATATATAAGAGAAAACAACGAGATGTAATAAGAACACTTAAATTTTTATTAAACATCACAAAGATAACTAACATCTTTTATTACACATGGTACGAAACTAGAATAAACACGAAACAAAACTAAGATAGTAGTTTTAGGCAAAGCCTTTACAATGAATGAAAACACTAATACGAAAATGGAAAACATATGCTAGATGAACACTATCTAATGGTATTCTTTGAAGAAATCTTCAAAATCCTTCATTGACTTATCTTGAAGCGCTTTCATATCGGCCATCATCTTCCCCAATTGATCTTGGTTCTTCTCGACCTTAGCCAATCGGGCATGAATAGACGCTTGCTCTTTATCCCCTAGGAGATCTTGAACAGATTTCATGAAACCTTCAAATACTTGGTGCTTTTGCCTTTGGTACTTGATAAAATCAGACATGAAATTAAAGATGCTCTCTTGCTCCTTTTCCAACCTATCTTGGCATTTAATGATCATTGCCAAGTCGGTGGTGTCTTGTCTCTTAGAAGGACCGGGGATATCATTAGTGAAATGTCTCGTTCATATTGATTATAAACGTTCCATATTAATTGATTTCGTTGCGAGGTTTTGACCTCTATATGAGACTTTTTCAAAGACTGCATTCATTTTTAAAACAACCATAACCTTTATTTTATCAATAAAGGTTTAAAAAAAACATTACGTAGATTATCAAATAATGATAATCTAAAATATACTATTTACACACGACCATTACATAATGGTTTACAATAGAAATATATTACATCGACATATGTTTCTTGAATGTAGTTTTTAAACAATATCATACAAACATGGACTCCAATTCTTGTCCTTATTTTAGTATGCAACAGCGGAAGCTCTTAGTATTTACCTGAGAATAAACATGCTTTAAACGTCAACAAAAATGTTGGTGAGTTATAGGTTTAACCTATATATATCAAATCGTAACAATAGACCACAAGATTTCATATTTCAATACACATCCCATACATAGAGATAAAAATCATTCATATGGTGAATACCTGGTAACCGACATTAACAAGATGCATATATAAGAATATCCCCATCATTCCGGGACACCCTTCGGATATGATATAAATTTTGAAGTACTAAAGCATCCGGTACTTTGGATGGGGTTTGTTAGGCCCAATAGATCTATCTTTAGGATTCGCGTCAATTAAGGTATCTGTTCCCTAATTCTTAGATTGCCAGACTTAATAAAAAGGGGAATATTCGATTTCGATAATTCAACCATAGAATGTAGTTTCACGTACTTGTGTCTATTTTGTAAATAATTTATAAAACCTGCATGTATTCTCATCCTAAAAATATTAGATTTTAAAAGTGAGACTATAACTCACTTTCACAGATATTTCCTTCCTCGGAAATAAGACTTGACCACGGATCGATTCACGAATCTATACAAATATGTACATATATATCAAAGTATGATCAAAATATAATTACAACCATTTTTATTATGTTTTAAAGATTTGAGTGTATTAAGTCAGCTGTCCTCGTTAGTAACCTACAACTAGTTGTCCACAGTTAGATGTACAGAAATAAATCGATATATATTATCTTGAATCAATCCAAGACCCAGTGTATACACGTCTCAGGCTAGATCACAACACAAAGTATATATATTTTTGGAATCAACCTCAACCCTGTATAGCTAACTCCAACATTACTGCATATAGAGTGTCTATGGTTGTTCCAAATAATATATATACATGGGTCGATATGATATGTCAAAACATTTGCATACGTGTCTATGGTATCCCAAGATTACATAATATATTAGAATACATGTATAATACAATATAAGTTAGCTAGGATATGATTTGTATAGATTTGTTAAACATTTCCCGTAGCTAAAATAATCAAAAAATATCCAATATTGTTTTACCCATAACTTCTTCATTTTAAATCCGTTTTGAGTGAATCCAATTGCTATGGTTTCATATTGAACTTAAGTTTATGAATCTATACAGAAAAAGTATAAGTTTATAGTCAGAATTACAGGTTACAAGTCGTTTTTGTAAAGGTAGTCATTTCAGTCGAGAGAACGACATCTAGATGACCATTTTGGAAAACATACTTCCACTTTGAGTTTAACCATGATTTTTGGATATAGTTTCATGTTCATAATAAAAATCATTTTCCCAGAAGAACAACTTTTAAATCAAATTTTATCATAGTTTTTAATTAACTAACCCAAAACTGCCCGCGGTGTTACTACAACGGCGTATATCCGGTTTTACGGTGTTTTTCGTGTTTTCTGGTTTTAAATCATTAAGTTAGCATATCATATAGATATAGAACATGTGTTTAGTTGATTTTAAAAGTCAAGTTAGAAGGATTAACTTTTATTTGCGAACAAGTTTAGAATTAACTAAACTATGTTTTAGTGATTACAAGTTTAAACCTTCGAATAAGATAGCTTTATATGTATGAATCGAATGATGTTATGAACATCATTACTACCTCAAGTTTTCTGGATAAAGCTACTAGAAATGAGAAAAATGGATCTAGCTTCAAAGGATTCTTGGATGGCTTGAAAGTTCTTGAAGCAGAATCATGACACGAAAACAAGTTCAAGTAAGATTTTCACTCGAAATACGATTGTTATAGTTGTAGAAATTGAATCAAAGTTTGAATATGAGTATTACCTTGAATTAGAAAGATAACCTACTTTAAATAACAAAGGTTCCTTGATCTTAGATGATTACTTGGAATGAATTAGAAAGCTTGGAAGTAGACTTGCAAACTTAGAAGTATTCTTGATTTTTATGAAACTATACTTATGGAATTTATGAAGAACACTTAGAACTTGAAGATGGAACTTGAGAGAGATCAATTAGATGAAGAAAATTGAAGAATGAAAGTGTTTGTAGGTGTTTTTGGTTGTTGATATATGGATTAGATATAAAGGATATGTAATTTTGTTTTCATGTAAATAAGTCATGAATGATTACTAATATTTTTGTAATTTTATGAGATATTTCATGCTAGTTGCCAAATGATGGTTCCCACATGTGTTAGGTGACTCACATGGGCTGCTAAGAGCTGATCATTGGAGTGTATATACCAATAATACATACATCTAAAAGCTGTGTATTGTACGAGTATGAATACGGCTGCATACGAGTAGAATTGTTGATGAAACTGAACGAGGATGTAATTGTAAGCATTTTTGTTAAGTAGAAGTACTTTGTTATGTGTCTTGAAGTCTTTCAAAAGTGTATCAATACATATTAAAACACTACATGTATATACATTTTAACTGAGTCGTTAAGTCATCGTTAATCGTTACATGTAAATGTTGATTTGAAACCTTTAAGTTAACGATCTTGTTAAATGTTGTTAACCCAATGTTTATTATATCTAATGAGATGTTAAATTATTATATTATCATGATATTATGATATATTAATATATCTTAATATGATATATATACATTTAAATGTCGTTACAACGATAATCGTTACATATAAGTCTCGTTTCGTAATTCTTGAGTTAGTAGTCTTGTTTTTACATATGTAGTTCATTGTTAACACACTTAATGATATATTTAAATATCATTTTATCATGATAAATATAGTGTATCAATATCTTAATATGATACATATGTATTTAGTAGACGTTATCATAACGATAATCGTTATATATATCATTTCGAGTTTCTTAACTTAGTAATCTCATTTCTTATGTATATCACACATTGTTAATATACTTAGTGAGATACTTACTCATCATAATATTATGTCAACCATATATATATGTCTATATATATACCACAACATGTAGTTTTTACAATTTTGTAACGTTCGTGAATCGCCGGTCAACTTGGGTGATCAATTGTCTATATGAAACTTATTTCATTTAATCAAGTCTTATCAAGTTTGATTACTTAACATGTTGGAAACATTTAATCATGTAGATAACAATTTCATTTAATATATATAAACATGGAAAAGTTCGGGTCACTACAGTACCTACCCGTTAAATAAATTTCGTCCCGAAATTTTAAGCAGTTGGAGGTGTTGACGAATCTTCTGGAAATAGATGCGGGTATTTCTTCTTCATCTGATCTTCTCGTTCGCAGGTGAACTCGGGTCCTCTACGAGCATTCCATCGAACCTTAACAATTGGTATCTTGTTTTGCATAAGTCTTTTAACCTCACGATCCATTATTTCGACGGGTTCTTCGATGAATTGTAGTTTTTCGTTGATTTGGATTTCATCTAACGGAATAGTGAGATCTTCTTTAGTAAAACATTTCTTCAAATTCGAGACATGGAAAGTGTTATGTACAGCCGCGAGTTGTTGAGGTAACTCAAGTCGGTAAGCTACTGGTCCGACACGATCAATAATCTTGAATGGTCCAATATACCTTGGATTTAATTTCCCTCGTTTGCCAAATCGAACAACGCCTTTCCAAGGTGCAACTTTAAGCATGACCATCTCTCCAATTTCAAATTATATATCTTTTCTTTTAATGTCGTTGTAGCTCTTTTGTCGACTTTGGGCGGTTTTCAACCGTTGTTGAATTTGGATGATCTTCTCGGTAGTTTCTTGTATTATCTCCGGACCCGTAATCTGTCTATCCCCCACTTCACTCCAACAAATCGGAGACCTGCACTTTCTACCATAAAGTGCTTCAAACGGTGCCATCTCAATGCTTGAATGGTAGCTGTTGTTGTAGGAAAATTCTGCTAACGGTAGATGTCGATCCCAACTGTTTTCGAAATCAATAACACATGCTCGTAGCATGTCTTTAAGAGTTTGTATCATCCTTTCACTCTGCCCATTAGTTTGTGGATGATAGGCAGTACTCATGTCTAGACGAGTTCCTAATGCTTGCTGTAATGTCTGCCAGAATCTTGAAATAAATCTGCCATCTCTATCAGAGATAATAGAGATTGGTATTCCATGTCTGGAGACGACTTTCTTCAAACACAGTCGTGCTAACTTCTCCATCTTGTCATCTTCTCTTATTGACAGGAAGTGTGCTGATTTGGTGAGACGATCAACTATTACCCAAATAGTATCAAAACTACTTGTAGTCCTTGGCAATTTAGTGATGAAATCCATGGTAATGTTTTCCCATTTCCATTTCGGGATTTCGGGTTGTTGAAGTAGACCTGATGGTTTCTGATGCTCCGCTTTGACCTTAGAACACGTCAAATATTCCTCTACGTATTTAGCAACATTGGCTTTCATACCCGGCCACCAAAAATATTTCTTGAGATCCTTGTACATCTTCCCCGTTCCAGGATGTATTGAGTATCTAGTTTTATGAGCTTCTCTAAGTACCATTTCTCTCATATCTCCAAATTTTGGTACCCAAGTTCTTTCAGCCCTATACCGGGTTCCGTCTTCCTGAATATTAAGATGCTTCTCCGATCCTTTGGGTATTTCATCCTCTAAATTTCCTTCTTTTAAAACTCCTTGTTGCGCCTCCTTTATTTGAGTAGTAAGGTTATTGTGAATCATTATATTCATAGATTTTACTCGAATGGGTTCTATGTCCTTTCTGCTCAAGGCGTCGGCTATCACATTTGCCTTCCCCGAGTGATAACAAATCTCAAAGTCATAATCATTCAACAATTCAATCCACCTACGCTGCCTCATATGCAGTTGTTTCTGATTAAATATGTGTTGAAGACTTTTATGGTCGGTATATATAATACTTTTGACCCCATATAAGTAGTGCCTCCAAGTCTTTAATACAAAAACAACCGTGCCTAATTCCAAATCATGTGTCGTATAATTCTGTTCGTGAATCTTTAATTGTCTAGACGCATAAGCAATTACTTTCGTTCGTTGCATTAATACACAACCGAGACCTTGCTTTGAGGCGTTATAATATATCACAAAATCATCATTCCCTTCAGGTAATGACAATATAGGTGCCGTAGTTAACTTTTTCTTTAACAATTGAAACGCTTTCTCTTGTTCATCTTTCCATTCAAATTTCTTCCCTTTATGCGTTAATGCAGTCAAGGGTTTTGCTATTCTGGAAAAGTCTTGCATGAACCTTCTGTAGTAACCAGCTAGTCCTAAAAACTGGCGTATGTGTTTTAGAGTTTTCGGGGTTTCCCACTTTTCAACAGTTTCGATCTTTGCTGGGTCCACCTGGATACCTTCTTTGTTCACTATGTGATTGAGGAATTGAACTTCTTCCAACCAAAATGCACACTTTGAAAACTTAGCGTACAGTTTTTCTTTCCTCAATACTTCTAGCACTTTTCTCAAATGTTCTTCGTGCTCTTGATCATTCTTTGAGTAAATAAGTATGTCATCGATGAAAACAATGACAAACTTGTTAAGATATGGCCCACACACTCGGTTCATAAGGTCCATGAACACAGCTGGTGCGTTAGTCAATCCAAACGGCATAACCATAAACTCGTAATGACCATAACGCGTCCTAAAAGCAGTTTTTGGAATATCATCCTCCTTTACTCGCATTTGATGATATCCAGAACTTAAATCGATTTTCAAATAAACAGACGAGCCTTGTAGTTGATCAAATAAGTCGTCAATTCTCGGCAGTGGATAACGGTTTTTGATGGTAAGTTTGTTCAACTCTCTGTAGTCAATACACAACCTAAATGTACCATCCTTCTTCTTGACAAACAAAACAGGAGCTCCCCATGGTGATGTGCTTGGTCGAATGAAACCACGTTCTAATAGTTCTTGCAGTTGGCTTTGCAGTTCTTTCATCTCGCTGGGTGCGAGTCTGTAAGGAGCACGAGCTATTGGTGCAGCTCCTGGTACAAGATCTATTTGAAATTCAACAGATCGATGTGGAGGTAGTCCCGATAATTCTTTGGGAAATACATCGGGAAATTCTTTTGCGACGGGAACATCATTGATGCTCTTTTCTTCAGTTTGTACTTTATCGACGTGTGCTAGAACAGCATAGCAACCTTTTCTTATTAATTTTTGTGCCTTCAAATTACTAATAAGATGTAGCTTCGTGTTGCCCTTTTCTCCGTACACCATTAAGGGTTTTCCTTTTTCTCGTATAATGCGAATTGCATTTTTATAACAAACAATCTCTGCTTTCACTTCTTTCAACCAGTCCATACCGATTATCACATCAAAACTCCCGAACTCTACTGGTATCAAGTCAATCTTAAATGTTTCGCTAACCAGTTTAATTTCTCAATTCTGACATATATTATCTGCTGAAATTAATTTACCGTTTGCTAATTCGAGTAAAAATTTACTATCCAACGGCGTCAATGGACAACTTAATTTAGCACAAAAATCTCTACTCATATAGCTTCTATCCGCACCCGAATCAAATAAAACGTAAGCAGATTTATTGTCAATAAGAAACGTACCCGTAACAAGCTCCGGGTTTTCCTGTGCCTCTACCGCATTAATATTGAAAACTCTTCCGCGGCCTTGTCCATTCGTGTTCTCCTGGTTCGGGCAATTTCTAATAATGTGGCCCGGTTTTCCACATTTATAACAAACTACATTGGCATAACTTGCTCCGACACTACTTGCTCTGCCATTACTCGTTTTGACACCATTTGTTCCTTTCGTTCTATTAACCCCTGGTCCGTAAACCTCACACTTCACCGCGCTATGACCATTTCTTTTACACTTGTTGCAAAATTTGGTGCAGAACCCCGAGTGATACTTTTCACACCTTTGGCATAGCTGCTTCTGATTGTTGTTGTTGTTGTTGTTGCGGTTGTTATTGTTGTTGGGATGATTATTGTAGTTGTTGTTGTTGTTGTTGTTGTTGTTGTGCCGTTTATTGTAGTTGCGATTGATGTTGCGATTGTTGGGATAGTTGTTGTTGTTTTGGTGACTCTTATCACCGTTTTCCTCCCACTTTCTTTTGACTAACTTCACGTTGGCCTCTTTGGCCGCCTGTTCTTTAATTCTTCCCTCAATCTGGTTCACTAGTTTGTGAGCCATTCTACATGCCTTTTGTATGGAGGCAGGCTCGTGTGAACTTATATATATCAAATCGTAACAATAGACCACAAGATTTCATATTTCAATACACATCCCATACATAGAGATAAAAATCATTCATATGGTGAACACCTGGTAACCGACATTAACAAGATGCATATATAAGAATATCCCCATCATTCCGGGACACCCTTCGGATATGATATAAATTTCGAAGTACTAAAGCATCCGGTACTTTGAATGGGATTTGTTAGGCCCAATAGATATATCTTTAGGATTCGCGTCAATTAGGGTGTCTGTTCCCTAATTTTTAGATTTCCAGACTTAATAAAAAGGGGCATATTCGATTTCGATCATTTAACCATAGAATGTAGTTTCACGTACTTGTGTCTATTTTATAAATCATTTATAAAACCTGCATGTATTCTCATCCCAAAAATATTAGATTTTAAAAGTGGGACTATAACTCACTTTCACAGATATTTCCTTCCTCGAAAATAAGATTTGGCCACGGATCGATTCACGAACCTATACAAATATGTACATATATATCAAAGTATGATCAAAATATAATTACAACCATTTTTATTATGTTTTAAAGATTTGAGTGTATTAAGTCAGCTGTCCTCGTTAGTAACCTACAACTAGTTGTCCACAGTTAGATGTACAGAAATAAATCGATATATATTATCTTGAATCAATCCACGACCCAGTGTATACACTTCTCAGGCTAGATCACAACTCAAAGTATATATATTTTTGGAATCAACCTCAACCCTGTATAGCTAACTCCAACATTACTGCATATTGAGTGTCTATGGTTGTTCCAAATAATATATATACATGGGTCGATATGATATGTCAAAACATTTGCATACGTGTCTATGGTATCCCAAGATTACATAATATATTAGAATACATGTATAATACAATATAAGTTAGCTAGGATATGATTTGTATAGATTTGTTAAACATTTCCCGTAGCTAAAATAATCAAAAAATATCCAATCTTGTTTTACCCATAACTTCTTCATTTTAAATCCATTTTGAGTGAATCCAATTGCTATGGTTTCATATTGAACTTAAGTTTATGAATCTATACAAGAAAGTATAAGTTTTTAGTAAGAATTACAGGTTACAAGTCATTTTTGTAAAGGTAGTCATTTCAGTCGAAAGAACGACATCTAAATGACCATTTTGGAAAATATACTTCCACTTTGAGTTTAACCATGATTTTTGGATATAGTTTCATGTTCATAATAAAAATCATTTTCCCAGAAGAACAACTTTTAAATCAAAGTTTATCATAGTTTTTAATTAACTAACCCAAAACAGCCCGCGGTGTTACTACAACGGCGTATATCCGGTTTTACGGTGTTTTTCGAGTTTTTCGGTTTTAAATCATTGAGTTAGCATATAATATAGATATAGAACATGTGTTTAGTTGATTTTAAAAGTCAATTTAGAAGGATTAACTTTTGTTTGCGAATAAGTTTAGAATTAACTAAACTATGTTCTAGTGATTACAAGTTTAAACCTTCGAATAAAATAGCTTTATATGTATGAATCGAATGATGTTATGAACATCATTACTACCTCAAGTTTTCTGGATAAAGCTACTGGAAATTAGAAAAATGGATCTAGCTTCAAAGGATCCTTGGATGGCTTGAAAGTTCTTGAAGCAGAATCATGACATGAAAACAAGTTCAAGTAAGATTTTCACTCGAAATAAGATTGTTATAGTTGTAGAAATTGAATCAAAGTTTGAATATGAATATTACCTTGAATTAGAAATATAACCTACTGTAAATAACAAAGGTTCCTTGATCTTAGATGATTACTTGGAATGGATTAGAAAGCTTGGAAGTAGACTTGCAAACTTGGAAGTATTCTTGATTTTTATGAAACTATACTTATGGAATTTATGAAGAACACTTAGAACTTGAAGATGGAACTTGAGAGAGATCAATTATATGAAGAAAATTGAAGAATGAAAGTGTTTGTAGGTGTTTTTGGTCGTTGGTATATGGATTAGATATAAAGGATATGTAATTTTGTTTTCATGTAAATAAGTCATGAATGATTACTAATATTTTTGTAATTTTATGAGATATTTCATGCTAGTTGCCAAATTATGGTTCCCACATGTGTTAGGTGACTCACATGGGCTACTAAGAGCTGATCATTGGAGTGTATATACCAATAGTACATACATCTAAAAGCTGTGTATTGTGCGAGTACGAATACGGCTGCATACGAGTAGAATTGTTGATGAAACTGAACGAGAATGTAATTGTAAGCATTTTTGTTAAGTAGAAGTACTTTGATATGTGTCTTAAAGTCTTTCAAAAGTTTATGAATACATATTAAAACACTACATGTATATACATTTTAACTGAGTCGTTAAGTCATCGTTAGTCGTTACATGTAAATGTTGATTTGAAACCTTTAAGTTAACGATCTTGTTAAATGTTGCTAACCCAATGTTTATTATATCTAATGAGATGTTAAATTATTATATTATCATGATATTATGATATATTAATATATCTTAATATGATATATATACATTTAAATGTCGTTACAACGATAATCGTTACATATAAGTCTCGTTTCGTAATTCTTGAGTTAGTAGTCTTGTTTTTACATATGTAGTTCATTGTTAACACACTTAATGATATATTTAAATATCATTTTATCATGTTAAATATAGTGTATCAATATATTAATATGATACATATGTATTTAGTAGACGTTATCATAACGATAATCGTTATATATATCATTTCGAGTTTCTTAACTTAGTAATCTCATTTCTTATGTATATCACACATTGTTAATATACTTAGTGAGATACTTACTCATCATAATCTTATTTCAACCATATATATATGTCTATATATATACCACAACATGTAGTTTTTACAATTTTGTAACGTTCGTGAATCGCCGGTCAACTTGGGTGATCAATTGTCTATATGAAACTTATTTCATTTAATCAAGTCTTAACAAGTTTGATTGCTTAACATGTTGGAAACATTTAATCATGTAGATAACAATTTTATTTAATATATATAAACATGGAAAAGTTCGGGTCACTACAATTAGTCGGGGTCTCGGGTTCCTTCCTCTTTAGAGGGAGAGGTGAGTCAACAGAGGGCTCGGATTCGGGTTCTTCCTCCTTGTCATCCCTATCATAATTATCATTAGTGCGGGATTCTCCCATAGGAGGAGAGTGTGGAGGAGTAGCGGGCGTGTAAACAGGTGATGTAGGCGGTGTAGCAGGTTCATAAACTGGTGCTGCGGGTGGAGTAGTAGGTGTGTAGTGAAATGTCCCTTTCTTATTGATTAAAAACGTTCCATATTAATTGATTTCGTTGCGAGGTTTTGACCTCTATATGAGACGTTTTTCAAAGACTGCATTCATTTTAAAACAAACCATAACCTTTATTTCATCAATAAAGGTTTAAAAAGCTTTACGTAGATTATCAAATAATGATAATCTAAAATATCCTGTTTACACACGACCATTACATAATGGTTTACAATACAAATATGTTACAACAAAATAAGTTTCTTGAATGCAGTTTTTACACAATATCATACAAGCATGGACTCCAAATCTCGTCCTTATTTAAGTATGCGACAGCGGAAGCTCTTAATAATCACCTGAGAATAAACATGCTTAAAACGTCAACAAAAATGTTGGTGAGTTATAGGTTTAACCTATATATATCAAATCATAATAATAGACCACAAGATTTCATATTTCAATACACATCCCATACATAGAGATAAAAATCATTCATATGGTGAACACCTGGTAACCGACATTAACAAGATGCACATATAAGAATATCCCCATCATTCCGGGACACCCTTCGGATATGATATAAATTTCGAAGTACTAAAGCATCCGGTACTTTGGATGGGGTTTGTTAGGCCCAATATGTGATGACCCGAGAATTTCCGACCAAATTTAAACTTAATCCTTATATGATTTCGACACGATAAGCAAATTCTGTAATGTTGAGTCTCGAAAATTTTTGAACTGTTTCATATATTCAATTACCCTTTGACTGTTTCCGAGAATTCACGAACAATGGTTATAAATAAATAAAAGTGTATGTGATAATGGGAATTAATAAAATACAATTTAACCATTTGAATTATAAATGAAAAGAAATATACAAAATAACTAAGTTGTTATTAAAATGAAACATGTAACTTGTTAGTACTAGTAGTATTGTTAAGTATTATCATTATTATTAAAATCATTATTAACAATATTATCAATAATTATTACTATTAATAATCATTATTATTATCATTGTTAGTAACATTTATTAACATTGTAATAATTATTACTATTAAGATTAACAATATTAATATTAATAATATATTTAGCAATTATTAATAATATAATATATAAAAATATATGATTACGAGTACTAGATCTTATCTACTTTCAAAGTTCTTGAATTTGTCATGTATAGTGTGTCTCAATTTTTTTTTTATATGCCGCTTGCTGAATATGTATTCTAAGACAATAACACGTATAAGTAATTGTTTATATATCACTTTCAATTGATATTTTCTGTCTTTCAAATTATATCCGTGATATCTTATTGACAAGTAGAAATTGAGCTGTAAAGTTGAGCTCCATTATTCACGGTTACTGTTTTCTTTTGATTCTATGTTGTGGAATATTATGTGATATATATGTATATATATATATATATATATGTATATATATATATATATATATATATATATATATATATATATATATATATATATATATATATATCGATAGATACATACATATTACACTCAAAACCGTCGACCACCATTATGTACACAACCACAGGCGGTCATCCGCTACTCCCCACACACCCTCTTTGAAAACCACCACAACCGTCTCCTACTTCTCTCTTCTCATTCGCTAGATATCTACCTCCCTCTCCTCTTTCTCAAACCCGTCACCACCTTCATATATCACCCTTGTGAGCCACTCTAAATCACCCAAATCAAACACTATCAAACCAAAACTGCAAGCACCATTTTGTTGCTATTTTCGAACGGTTCAACCCCACATAAACTGAACACTCATCACGAATGCAGCATCATCTAATTCTTTTTCTGTTTTAAATCATCAAGAAACCCATAATACCACCCTTGTTAAAATTCCAACCACAACCGAACCATCATCTCCTATATATATATATATATATATATATATATATATATATATATATATATATATATATATATATATATATATATATATATATATATAATTTTTATTTCTACCCTACTGCAAACCATTATCAATTATTATGAAATTTTGGTCTTCTATTTTTGCAAACAACTTTAATCATGGAGTTGTTAGCTGTAAAGTATTTTTGTTACAACTTTCCAAGTGGGACTAGAGGCAAGTGGTTTTATTATTGTATGGAATATTACGTACCAAGCTTTATTAAAATTCTAAAAGATTAGGCAAGGAGGATTAGGTGCCGACATGTACCAAATAAACAAAAACCCCACATGTCGCCTTTTCTGTTTAAACTAATCCTGGGTGCTACGACGGTCACAAGTGGATATTATTGTATAACAGCAAAACAAACAATTTTAATTTATGCAGGCCGTATTTTTTGGACTTAAAAATAAAAGGGTTAGGCCATTAGATAAAAGCAGGCTTCTTGTTCTAATGGGCTTTTGTTGGACTTCAAAATCTATAAATTGTTAGCGAAGTGATGATGTTACAACCATGATGTAATGATGATACATGATAACCTGATATTTTATGATGTGTGAAGTTGATAATGATGAAGATTTGATGAAAACAGTAGGATTGAGTAATGGATTGGTGATGTTAATGATCATACAAATGATGTACATGTGTGGCAATAGTGATGATGATAACGGGTAAGGTTAAGAAGTGATGATGATAATATATTAGGTTATGAATATCATTAATCTAGTTGTTTAATTTTTTAGAAGAAGAAGAAAAGAATCAGACAGAGAGTTGGTTGTGAGTGTTGGGGTTAAGCGGGAGGTCGCGAGTTCGAGCCCTGTCATGGGCAATTCTTTTTAGAAAGGCTTTCTAAAGGGTATAAACTTTTATATTATCATTTTAATTATTGTTATATTATTGTTATTATCAATTATTGTTATTATTATTATTATAGTAACATAAATACTATGATTTATATTATTATCACTTTTGTTAATTAAGTAACATTAGTAAGTATTTTTAATGTTATTATTAGTATTGATCTAAGTATTATTATGATTAGGATTATTATTAGTAATCATTATTATTATTATGATAATTGTTATTACCCCTAATATATTAGAAGTATTATTATCATTGATATCATTAGCTATTGTTATTTGTAATATTAGAAAAGGAATTATTATTAGTGTTAATACAACTAGTACTACTACTATTATTATTAATATTATTATTATTATTACTACTAATATACGTGTATTTATAAAAGTTATCATTTATTAACATTATCAAGTATTGTGGATATTATCATTATTATTAGTATGATTATAGTTATAATTAAGAATATTGTTATTATTATTATTATTATTATTATTATTATTATTATTATTATTATTATTATTATTATTATTATTATTATTATTATTATTATTATTACAAATAATTATGTTTATATAAAAATACATTACTAGAACGTTAAAATCACATATCACTATAATTTTATTATTAACAAGATAGTAACTAAGCTATATATATGAAATATATCAATTAATATATACATATATATTTTTTTTATATATAAACCCTAATATAAATTATTATTATTAATATGTTATAATGAAAGATAAACACTAATTAAATCAAATAGACAAATCAAATATATCTATATCTATACCTATATAACAAATAATTTAACAAGTATATTATTTAAAATAATATATAGATTTATTCGAATACGTGTATATGTTTTAATATATATACAAATGATATAGGTTCGTGAATCTGAGGCCAACCCTGCATTGTTCAGTTGTTCAATATAGTCATATGTATTTTTACTACAAAATACATTAGGTGAGTTTCATTATTCCCTTTTTATATATATTTTTGGGCTGAGAATACATGCGCAATTTTTATAACTGATTTACGAAATAGACACAAGTAATTGAAATTACATTATATGGTTGAATGATCGAAATCGAATATGCCCCTTTTATAGTCTGGTAATCTAAGAATTAGGGAACAGACACCCTAATTGACGCGAATCCTAAAGATAGATCTATCGGGCCCAACAAGCCCCATCCAAAGTACCGGATGCTTTAGTACTTCGAGATTTATATCATGTCCGAAGGAGGATCCCAGAATGATAGGGGATATTCTATATGCATCTTGTTAAGGTCGGTTACCAGGTGTTCACCATATGAATGATATTTTTGTCTCTATGCATGGGACGTATATTTATGAGAAATGAAAATCTTGTGGTCTATTAAAATGATGGAAATGATTATTTATATTAAACTAATGAACTCGCCAACCTTTTGGTTGACACTTTAAAGCATGTTTATTCTCAGGTATGAAAGAAATCTCCGGCTGTGCATTTGCTCATTTTAAAGATATTGCTTGGAGTCATTCATGGTATATTTCAAAAGACGTTGCATTCGAGTCGTTGAGTTCATCAAGATTATTATTAAGTCAATTATAGTTAGATATATTATGAAATGGTATGCATGCCGTCAATTTTCGTTGTAATGAAAGATTGTCTTTCCAAAAACGAATGCAATGTTTGTAAAATGTATCATATATAGGTCAAGTACCTCGCGATGTAATCAACTGTTGTGAATCGTTTATAATCGATATGGATTTCGTCTGGATGGATTAGGACGGGTCGCTACAGTTGGTATCAGAGCGGTGGTCTTAGCGAACCAGGTCTGCATTAGTGTGTATAACTGATAAGTCGTTAGGATGCATTAGTGAGTCTGGACTTCGACCGTGTCTGCATGTCAAAAATTTTGCTTATCATCTTTGTCGGAAATCATCAGTTTATCATCCTTAGGAAATTACCTGCTTATCATTCTTAGTCTGGACATATCTTACTGCAATGATTGTATGAATAGTGTATAGACAAAATCCATATCTTAGCTTATCTGTCACTGTAGACCTTATCTGACACGTTTCCTTAATTTACTCCGTAATTCACGGGATCTTTGGAAGTATGTATAGATATTCTATATATAATTAGAATATCATTCGATATTCAAAAATAATTTCATATCAAAACCCTTTAACTGATCGTGAGAGATGGATCCTACACCTAGCTTGGATTCCATTAGTTCTGGAAGCGATTTCGAGATGTATATTGAAGCAGACTCCGAAGTCCATAAACCAGAAGTGTCTCAACCATTTAGTTATTTTTCTTTCTGGAGGAGATGGGGGTGGGTCCGAGACTTACTCACTCGATGGAGAAATGAAGAAGGCGAGCCCTACCACTAACCAAACTTACCTCCTAACATCGGAGAAAACGATGTACTCACCGGTGAACCTATGCGCAACACTGTATTCACCCTTCTTGCTAAAATATTTCGCCTCGAAGGTCGCATTACTGCAATCTCAGAAAATATTCAACCTCTACTTCCGAATACCAATCGAAGGGGAATATTAGAAGAAGTTAGGGACCTTCGAATTGATAATCAAGATCTATCGAATCAGATGAGTGGATGGATAGAAATGATAGAGGGTAGGATAGAAACCCTGACAAGAATGGTGCGTGATATACAAGCTATACTTACTACACCAACATCATCACCAACCTCAGAACCAACAACACTTGTAGCACCGACAACACCAGTACCATCAACAATCCATGCTTTAATATCATCATATGTACTTTGAGTATGATCTTCGCTCTACGTATCGTTCTACCTCATTTATCTTCGTTCAACATGGCGAATATGTAATCTCTAAAGTTTTAGAGATTAGTTATTCTAGTTCCAACCGAAAAGCAAATGAGTTTAATATCATATTAACTCATTAAATCCATGAATACATCTGAAGAAAATATATATGTACATATGTTTTCATAAAGATTGTAATTTAAAAATTCTCTTGTACAAACTGTTAATGGTGAAAATATTTTAACGGGTAGGTAATACCCGAGGACTATTTAAATTTCACATTAATAAGTTATATTGTACGTTCTTTGAATCTGTTTCAACAGTCATATACTATCCTACTTACATCCACCAATATACAAATCCGTTCACCACAGAATAACCATATTCATCCAAATACATATTTAGATTTTGACCTATCAGAATCCAACAAGTGGCATAATGAAGAAATACTGGACACAATAAAAATTGATTAGAAACAGATTAATTAACAATATGAAATTCTATTAAGAATCCGCGCTAAAAAAATCCTAGCTAACTGATCCTAGCTAACTGTTAATTCCGTATTACATTTTAAATATTGCAATTTACATTCTCGCAACTTTATTTATCGTTATTTAATTGCTGTCATTTACTTTACGCACTTTATTTATCGTCATTTAATTTCTGTTATTTATTTTACGCACTTTAAATACCGGGACACGTATACAAGGTTTTGACATATCATATCGACGCATCTATATATATTATTTGGAATAACCATAGACACTCTATATGCAGTAATGATCGAGTTCTCTATACAGGGTTGAGGTTGATTCTATAATAATATATATACTTTGAGTTGTGATCTAGTCTGAGACATGTACACGGGTCACAATACATATTAATTAATTCGAACTTTATAAATTAGTGAATTGCTAACTGTGGACTATCAATTGAGAACTACCAACATTGGACAATTAAAAAGAGTTAAAATATTGATTATAACATATGAAACTAAACATTCTTCAAGTTTGCCACTTGATTTTATCTTAAACCTCATTTGTATCTTGATGATTACAATCTACGTACAAATCTTTCGTAATTCTTGAAAACACCTCAATCGAGCAGATGAACTAACCGCACTTCATCTACGGAAGAAAATATTGATACATATAGAAAACACTCGGAACCTGAGTAAACGTTTAACACGCATCTGTGCTAGATCCTTTAGCATTATTATTACCCAAAATAACTTTACAATCCCTTTCCAAATTAGCCAATTTTGTCACAGCTCCAACAAGTCAACTTCGACTTTTCATTCGAAGTTGCCTTACTATAATCCTGATATATATGATTACCCTTTTGATACCGAAGAATTCTTTTATATTTCACCATATTACCAGGAGACGTACCAGCAACCTCGTTGCTTCTTGGCTTAAATCTCTCTGACAAATCATTATATTTATTCATTGAAACCCTATCATATACTCATCCACATCTTGTAACGAGAACTGCCATACCAATTACCGGGAATCAGCAATCAGTACTTTGAAAACTCACAGCATATCTACATCAACAGTTATATGTATGACATTTATCTCTTAGAATTATCATCTCTCATTCTGAATTTCTGAAAAGCACTCAGTCACAAATCAATACTCTGAATATTGAAAAAGCTTTATGAAGCAGCAGAAACCATAGACAACCGTAAACGACCTTAATCATCGGAAGTTTGATGATAAAGAATAGTATGTTGGAAAAGCTCAGAAAAGTTGGAACTGGAAAACGGATTGAGCTAACCACGAAGGAGACCAAGGACAAATACAAGGACCATACCATATATTCAAAGAATCTAGGTAATTCTGGATCCATTGAAACCTTCAACGAATATCTTGCTCCGTACTCATGTTAAAATTTTGCGAAAAATCTTCCTCATCAACCATCGAACTTAGAAATTCCAAAATATCATCATAAATATCTTCGATATTTCTGAAGATATTTTCATAAATATTCTCGTCCGAAATTATTTATCTCTTCGTGCTATCTATATTACATCATAAAGGAAACTACTTTAATTTCTAAATTTCTTTAAAATTGGAGTTTAAAATATTAATGTTATTAAAGTAATGTTGGGAACTGATGCATGAGTTAGTATAATATAATGACACTTGATCAACGTGATTATATTATAGTAAGTCATGCTGAGTTTCTAAATGAAACATGATGATTCACAGATTATAACGTCATCATGTGTCATGTTACATAACTCTTTCATTCTGATTAACTTCCGAACATATCAAGAAACTATATTCTTGATAGTTCTATTCTCAGTGATTTTTGTAAATTGACAAATCAAATCGTGCTATTACGTTCTTTCTTGTTTAGAACATTAAGTTCATTCGAAGTTCCATACTTACGAATTCTGGACCGTTACTCATTTTACTAGAGGTTGAGAAGATAATAAAAAGGCAAAGAGCTCCAAAATATAAGAGAAAATATAAAGCCCAATAACAACACGGAGGTTACAAACCGTGGATATTAATACAAATAGCAATATAGAGACACGGTAGAATTAAGAATAGTATCCCCCCAAGGTAATAGTTGAAGTAAACAGATTCTTCTGGTGGAAGATTGAAAAGAAGGATGACAGAAGTGATAATTAGGAAAATGTCAATGATTAAGAGGAGATTAAGCATTTTCACAATCTTTTGGATGTATGAACTAAGAAAGAAAGTATAGGAATGGTAAGAGTAATGGAACGGAAGAGTTTAATTTATCATGGAAATATCAAACGTAGTAATCGAGACAGATCACCGTATTTATTTATAGAGATCTTAATTTTCTTATTCGCCGACGAATCAAATCTTTTAGATTTCGAAGATTTTCTTTAAATCCCATAAACTCTGGAAATCAACCCTATCTATGTCATAAGATATGACGAAACTTCATCTATTCATTTCACTCTTTTGTGATAACTTCATTCGTGCTCTTTGAATAATCGAATTATTTTATCTGTATTATTCAATAATGATAAAACTCTATTTATCAGCTCATATTCGTCAGGGAAACATATTTATTGTTAGCCATGACGACCTCACTCAAATTTCGGGACGAAATTTCTCTAACGGGTAGGTACTGTGATGACCCGAGAATTTCCGACCAAATTTAAACTTAATCCATATATGATTTCGACACGATAAGCAAATTCTGTAATGTTGAGTCTCGAAAATTTTTGAACTGTTTCATATATTCAATTACCCTTTGACTGTTTCCGAGAATTCACGAACAATGGTTATAAATAAATACGTATATATATATATATATAAATAAATAAAAGTGTATGTGATAATGAGAATTAATAAAATACAATTTAACCATTTGAATTATAAATGAAAAGAAATATACAAAATAACT
Organism: Rutidosis leptorrhynchoides; assembly: GCF_046630445.1. Lineage (NCBI taxonomy): Eukaryota > Viridiplantae > Streptophyta > Magnoliopsida > Asterales > Asteraceae > Rutidosis > Rutidosis leptorrhynchoides. The sequence goes on along the minus strand of NC_092335.1, from coordinate 302,664,939 downwards.
AAGTTGTTATTAAAATGAAACATGTAACTTGTTAGTACTAGTAGTATTGTTAAGTATTATCATTATTATTAAAATCATTATTAACAATATTATCAATAATTATTACTATTAATAATCATTATTATTATCATTGTTAGTAACATTTATTAACATTGTAATAATTATTACTATTAAGATTAACAATATTAATATTAATAATATATTTAGCAATTATTAATAATATAATATATAAAAATATATGAATACGAGTACTAGATCTTATCTACTTTCAAAGTTCTTGAATTTGTCATGTATAGTGTGTCTCAATTTTTTTTTTATATGCCGCTTGCTGAATATGCATTCTAAGACAATAACACGTATAACTAATTGTTTATATATCACTTTCAATTGATATTTTCTGTCTTTCAAATTATATCCGTGATATCTTATTGACAAGTAGAAATTGAGCTGTAAAGTTGAGCTCCATTATTCACGGTTACTGTTTTCTTTTGATTCTATGTTGTGGAATATTATGTGATATATATGTGTATATATATATATATATATATATATATATATATATATATATATATATGTATATATATATATATATATATATATATATATATATATATATATATATATCGATAGATACATACATATTACACTCAAAACCGTCGACCACCATTATGTACACAACCACAGGCGGTCATCCGCTACTCCCCACACACCCTCTTTGAAAACCACCACAACCGTCTCCTACTTCTCTCTTCTCATTCGCTAGATATCTACCTCCCTCTCCTCTTTCTCAAACCCATCACCACCTCCATATATCACCCTTGTGAGCCACTCAAAATCACCCAAATCAAACACTATCAAACCAAAACTGCAAGCACCATTTTGTTGCTATTTTCGAACGGTTCAACCCCACATAAACTGAACACTCATCACGAATGCAGCATCATCTAATTCTTTTTATGTTTTAAATCATCAAGAAACCCATAATACCACCCTTGTTAAAACGCCAACCACAACCGAACCATCATCTCCTATATATATATATATATATATATATATATATATATATATATATATATATATATATATAATTTTTATTTCTACCCTACTGCAAACCGTTATCAATTATTATGAAATTTTGGTCTTCTATTTTTGCAAACAACTTTAATCATGGAGTTGTTAGCTGTAAAGTATTTTTGTTACAACTTTCCAAGTGGGACTAGAGGCAAGTGGTTTTATTATTGTATGGAATATTACGTACCAAGCTTTATTAAAATTCTAAAAGATTAGGCAAGGAGGATTAGGTGCCGACATGTACCAAATAAACAAAAACCCCACATGTCGCCTTTTCTGTTTAAACTAATCCTGGGTGCTACGACGGTCACAAGTGGATATTATTGTATAACAGCAAAACAAACAATTTTAATTTATGCAGGCTGTATTTTTTGGACTTAAAAATAAAAGGGTTAGGCCATTAGATAAAAGCAGGCTTCTTGTTCTAATGGGCTTTTGTTGGACTTCAAAATCTATAAATTGTTAGCGAAGTGATGATGTTACAACCATGATGTAACGATGATACATGATAACCTGATATTTTATGATGTGTGAAGTTGATAATGATGAAGATTTGATGAAAACCGTAGGATTGAGTAATGGATTGGTGATGTTAATGATCATACAAATGATGTACATGTGTGGCAATAGTGATGATGATAACGGGTAAGATTAAGAAGTGATGATGATAATATATTAGGTTATGAATATCATTAATCTAGTTGTTTAATTTTTTAGAAGAAGAAGAAAAGAATCAGACAGAGAGTTGGTTGTGAGTGTTGGGGTTAAGCGGGAGGTCGCGAGTTCGAGCCCCGTCATGGGCAATTCTTTTTAGAAAGGCTTTCTAAAGGGTATAAACTTTTATATTATCATTTTAATTATTGTTATATTATTGTTATTATCAATTATTGTTATTATTATTATTATAGTAACATAAATACTATGATTTATATTATTATTACTTTTGTTAATTAAGTAACATTAGTAAGTATTTTTAATGTTATTATTAGTATTGATCTAAGTATTATTATTAGTAATCATTATTATTATTATGATAATTGTTATTACCCCTAATATATTAGAAGTATTATTATCATTGATATCATTAGCTATTGTTATTTGTAATATTAGAAAAGGAATTATTATTAGTGTTAATACAACTAGTACTACTACTATTATTATTAATATTATTATTATTATTACTACTAATATACGTGTATTTATAAAAGTTATCATTTATTAACATTATCAAGTATTGTGGATATTATCATTATTATTAGTATGATTATAGTTATAATTAAGAATATTGTTGTTGTTATTATTATTATTATTATTATTATTATTATTATTATTATTATTATTATTATTATTATTATTATTATTATTATTATTATTATTATTATTATTATTATTATTATTATTACAAATAATTATGTTTATATAAAAATACATTACTAGAACGTTAAAATCACATATCACTATAATTTTATTATTAACAAGATAGTAACTAAGCTATATATATGAAATATATCAATTAATATATACATATATATTTTTTTTATATATAAACCCTAATATAAATTATTATTATTAATATGTTATAATGAAAGATAAACACTAATTAAATCAAATAGACAAATCAAATATATCTATATCTATACCTATATAACAAATAATTTAACAAGTATATTATTTAAAATAATATATAGATTTATTCGAATACGAGTATATGTTTTAATATATATACAAATGATATAGGTTCGTGAATCCGAGGCCAACCCTGCATTGTTCAGTTGTTCAATATAGTCATATGTATTTTTACTACAAAATACATTAGGTGAGTTTCATTATTCCCTTTTTATATATATTTTTGGGCTGAGAATACATGCGCAATTTTTATAACTGATTTACGAAATAGACACAAGTAATTGAAATTACATTATATGGTTGAATGATCGAAATCGAATATGCCCCTTTTATAGTCTGGTAATCTAAGAATTAGGGAACAGACACCCTAATTGACGCGAATCCTAAAGATAGATCTATCGGGCCCAACAAGCCCCATCCAAAGTACCGGATTCTTTAGTACTTCGAGATTTATATCATGTCCGAAGGAGGATCCCGGAATGATAGGGGATATTCTATATGCATCTTGTTAAGGTCGGTTACCAGGTGTTCACCATATGAATGATATTTTTGTCTCTATGCATGGGACGTATATTTATGAGAAATGAAAATCTTGTGGTCTATTAAAATGATGGAAATGATTATTTATATTAAACTAATGAACTCTCCAACCTTTTGGTTGACACTTTAAAGCATGTTTATTCTCAGGTATGAAAGAAATCTCCGGCTGTGCATTTGCTCATTTTAAAGATATTGCTTGGAGTCATTCATGGTATATTTCAAAAGACGTTGCATTCGAGTCGTTGAGTTCATCAAGATTATTATTAAGTCAATTATAGTTAGATATATTATGAAATGGTATGCATGCCGTCAATTTTCGTTGTAATGAAAGATTGTCTTTCCAAAAACGAATGCAATGTTTGTAAAATGTATCATATAGAGGTCAAGTACCTCGCGATGTAATCAACTGTTGTGAATCGTTTATAATCGATATGGATTTCGTCCGGATGGATTAGGACGGGTCGCTACACAATAGATCTATCTTTAGGATTCGCGTCAATTAGGGTGTCTGTTCCCTAATTCTTAGATTACCAGACTTAATAAAAAGGGGCATATTCGATTTCGATAATTTAACCATAGAATGTAGTTTCACGTACTTGTGTCTATTTTGTAAATCATTTATAAAACCTGCATGTATTCTCATCCCAAAAATATTAGATTTTAAAAGTGGGACTATAACTCACTTTCACATATTTTTACTTCGTCGAGAAGTAAGACTTGGCCACTGTTGATTCACGAACCTATAACAATATATACATATATATTAAAGTATGTTCAAAATATATTTACAACACTTTTAATATATTTTGATGTTTTAAGTTTATTAAGTCAGCTGTCCTCGTTAGTAACCTATAATTAGTTGTTCACAGTTAGATGTACAGAAATAAATCGATAAATATTTTCTTGAATCAATCCATGACCCAGTGTATAAATATCTCAGTATTGATCACAACTCAAACTATATATATTTTGGAATCAACCTCAACCCTGTATAGCTAACTCCAACATTCACATATAGAGTGTCTATGGTTGTTCCGAAATATATATAGATGTGTCGACATGATAGGTCGAAACATTGTATACGTGTCTATGGTATCTCAAGATTACATAATATACAATACAAGTTGATTAAGTTATGGTTGGAATAGATTTGTTACCAATTTTCACGTAGCTAAAATGAGAAAAATTATCCAATCTTGTTTTACCCATAACTTCTTCATTTTAAATCCGTTTTGAGTTAATCAAATTGCTATTGTTTCATATTGAACTCTATTTTATGAATCTAAACAGAAAAAGTATAGGTTTATAGTCGGAAAAATAAGTTACAAGTCATTTTTGTAAAGGTAGTCATTTCAGTCAAAAGAACGACGTCTAGATGACCATTTTAGAAAACATACTTCCACTTTGAGTTTAACCATAATTTTTGGATATAGTTTCATGTTCATAATAAAAATCATTTTCTCAGAATAACAACTTTTAAATCAAAGTTTATCATAGTTTTTAATTAATTAACCCAAAATAGCCCGCGGTGTTACTACGACGGCGTAAATCCGGTTTTACGGTGTTTTTCGTGTTTCCAGGTTTTAAATCATTAAGTTAGCATATCATATAGATATAGAACATGTGTTTAGTTGATTTTAAAAGTCAAGTTAGAAGGATTAACTTTTGTTTGCGAACAAGTTTAGAATTAACTAAACTATGTTCTAGTGATTACGAGTTTAAACCTTCGAATAAGATTGTTTTATATATATGAATCGAATGATGTTATGAACATCATTACTACCTCAAGTTTAGTAGGTAAACCTACTGGAAGTGACAAGAAATGATCTAGCTTCAAAGGATCTTGGATGGCTTGAAAGTTCTTGAAGTAGGATCATGACACAAAAACAAGTTCAAGTAAGATTTTTACTCGAATTAAGATAGTTTATAGTTATAGAAATTGAATCAAAGTTTGAATATGAATATTACCTTGAATAAGAAAGATAACCTACTGTATATAACAAAGGTTTCTTGATCTTAGATGATTACTTGGAATGGATTAGAAAGCTTGGAAGTAAATTAGTAAACTTGAAGGGATTTTTGAAGTGTTCTTGAAGTGTTCTTCCTATGATGATTATAGCTTGATTCTTGAAGTGATTTTTGATGAAGATGATGATTAACTACTGGAAAAATACGTTCATAATAGTGTGTGTGTGTTGAGAGAGAATTAGAAAGAGAATTGGAAGTGAAATGGAGTGAATGATGAGTGGTAATTGGTGAGTGGTGAGTGGGGTTAAAAGGAGTTCTAGTTAGTTGACTAGCTCATGGTAGAAGTTAAAATTGATTAGTCATACATGACATAATCAAGAGTGGAATCCCATGCTAGTTCCTATTGGTATATACCCATAGTAAGTACGTTTTGAAGCTGTGTATAATACGGGTAAGAATACGACTAGAATTCTTGATGAAAGAAAAGAATGGAAAAGTAACTGTAACCATTTTCGTTAAGTATGAGTGTTTTGATATATGTCTTGAAGTCTTCCAAAAGTATTTTAATACATCTAAATACACTACATGTATATACATTTTAACTGAGTCGTTAAGTCATCGTTAGTCGTTACATGTAAGTGTTGTTTTGAAACCTTTAAGTTAACGATCTCAATTAATGTTGTTAACCCATTGTTTATTATATCTAATGAGATGTTAAATTATTATATTATCATGATATTATGATATATTAATATATCTTAATATGATATATATACATTTAAATGTCGTTACAACGATAATTGTTACATATATGTCTCGTTTCGAAATCCTTAAGTTAGTAGTCTTGTTTATATGTATATAACTCATTTTTAATATACTTATGGAGATACTTACTTATCATAATCTCATGTTAACCATATGTATATCCATATATATATCGTCATGTCATTTTTACAAGTTTTAACGTTCGTGAATCGCCGGTCAACTTGGGTGGTCAATTGTCTATATGAAACATATTTCAATTAATCAAGTCTTAACAAGTTTGATTGCTTAACATGTTGGAAACATTTAATCATGTAAATATCAATCTCAATTAATATATATAAACATGGAAAAGTTCGGGTCACTACATGTAGACCGGTGAGTTAATGGATCCTTCAGACTCGTTGTCAGAGATGATGATCGGGCTAACGCGAGACATCCTAAAAGACACGAAAGAACTAAGTTAGGTAAGCTCTAAGGAAGACGCAAAAGCACGAATTAAAATGTAAAGGAAAGTACTTAAAAATCGAGGCAGGAAAGGTAATAGACCTATGGATTACTAAGGCACCCTAACTAACACATAAGACACACATAAAATGCAATCCTGGTTCTCTATAACAACCTGGCTCTGATACCAATCTATCACACCCCCTAAATAGAACCGGGGGTAATCTGTGACTAACCAATATCATAACACAAGTGTAAAGCGAGAACGACTCTATATGAGACGTTTTAATTAAAAACCAATGTATTAACGCAGCGGAATGTATTAAGTCATTACAATTTGTAAATCCAAAATGTAAATGTAAACTAAATTGTTTTAATGCAGTGATATAAATGATAAAATGCGGACTCCAAAGCAGCAAAGCCCAAATAGCACACAAAGTCTTTAGCAATCTTCACCTGAGACAAAACATGCTTAAAGTGTCAACCAAAAAGGTTTAGTGAACAACATAGGTTTAATATATAGTTTTAGACCACAAGATTTAATAATAAAGTTCAATCAGTTCGGTAGTAGTGCTGAGGTGTATGATATCGAGACTAAACAAAGTTACTCCGTGATCACTGTATTCGTTCGTGTCGTTAAATCATTATTATGTAACCAAAGACTAGTGGTCAAATGGTTAGAGACGTCGCTCTCAATAGGCCTACTCACAATAACTAAGTTTGCATTTATAAGTAGCAATTAACGATATCATGGCAGGGATTTAGCATGAATCAAAGCATGCAGCACAGTTTGAACTAATCAAAAGAAAGTTTTCATGTACTTGTGTCTAAGCGTAAAACAGTTTGAAAGCAAGCATGTGTCTCACCCCAAAGTTTAAAATAAGTAATAGAAAGAGTTAAAAAGTGGGGCTATGAAGTTCCCCTTAATAGCAAGCAAGCAAATCCACGCAAGTAGTATGAATGGAGTGTGTAATCGGAGATCTCAACCTAGAGATATAATGTTCGATTAGTCGATGTCTAATAGACATATAGCTTGTTTATTAATATAGTAAACTATATTAACAGTGACCGTTTTCGAGAAGGTTATATGTATATAAGTGATAATATACTTAGTGTTATAAAGTGTTACTATATAGGTATGTGTATATGTTATACTAATAATAGTATTATTGATCTTTAATTATTCAACCATTGTGTAAGTTATCATTATATGTTACGTATATAATTATATCTATGTGATACATACATATATTCTTTATTCATTATTATACATGTATACATTCAATACTATATGATATATATATATATATATATATATATATATATATATATATATATATATATATATATATAGTAGGTGTATGTGTTACATATACAATAGTGTAAGATGGTACATATACATATACTTATTACTTTTATTATTATTTTTACTATACTTATATAACTTTCATAATGCACATTCATACATACATTCACACGTACATATACATACTTATATACACATACATATACACGTATGCATATATTTACATATACACACACATATACATACAGTGTATACATGCACATACGTACGTATGCATGCATGCATGCACACACACCATGATCATAACTATGTTACAACACCACAACCATAACCTAAATCTTTTAATCACAATCTTTATATCTTAACATAAAATCATAAGTTTGTGACTTAATAACTAGTAGTCTTTCTAGCCACTATCAATTTATAATCTTTAACTATCTTTACTAATTAACCACTTTTCACATAAAATAATATCTTTTCTTCATAATTAATAGTTACATTCATTAACCCTAATCATCATAACCATAATCATACTTGTTATCACCTTTTAATCATACTTTTAATTTTACTTTTACCTTATTACACCACATAAAATCATAATCATATTCCTATCATCTTTTAATTATATTTTTCCTTTACCCATTATTATTATTACTAAACAACTTTTATTAAACCTACTTAACCTTTTAATCATAACATCTTTAACCATATTCCCACATAAATTCATACTACTTATTAATAACTAGTTATAACACTTGATCAAATTCTTATCATTATTCATTATAGGTTATATCTAGCCTCAACATAAAATCATAGACCTTTTTTCCTTAATACATGTAATTATTATCCAAGAGGTTTAAGTGAGATTAAATAGGGTTTAAAGGACTACCTTATGCAAGATTAGGAGTGGGATTGGTGATGGGTCTGGTTCGAAAACAGAAACAGAAGCAAGCAGCAACACAGCGAGTAATTACGACCCAAACAAGGGTCTGTTTTGGGTCTGACTTGTCGACAGGATAACAGCAACAAATAGCAGCAGGTTAGCAGCAATATTGATCGTGTTTGGAACAGAAACAAGTAGCAGGTACAACAGGTTTGATGGATGTTGTCGACAGAAAAATAGCAGGCTGGATGCAGGTTTGTTGGCGAATGAGCAGGAGGGTTTGTGTAGAGGTTTAGTCGACTGAATAGCTGGAGAGAATGCATGAGATAGTCGACAGAAAACTGAGGGAATGCAGGTTTATTTGTCGACTGAATTGCAGGTTATTGTGGTGATTAACTTGGTAAATCACGAGCCTTATATAGATTGTAGGAGTTTCCTAATTGAACTTTGCTTACTTGGTGATCAAGACTTGGTGTTAGAGGTTAACAAGGATTAAACCACTTAAAGATCAAGGTTACATCCCCTAAATTTCTAAAGCATCCGATTTATTTTGTGGTACATGATTTTATATTTTTTTTTACACGGCATTTCTTATTATGTAAATATATTATTTCTTTTTTTTTATATAATTATTATTATTATTATCAATATTAGGTTTGTATTATTTTAATTACATTTTTATTTATTTATTAGTCCCTAATCTTGTATTAGTTGTCTTAAGTTCCAATTTGTTTGTATTAATTTTTTTTTATAGTTTACACAATAAAACTTTTAAGTATTAGTATATATTTATAGTTTGTATAATAAAGATAATACACAAAAACATAAACTTTATATAACATGAAATATCGATCAAAAGTTAATATTCAATCAACGGTTGCTAAACAAAGTTTACGAGTACATAAAGTCCTATTAATGGAACAGAAATAATAGATGTAGCAGAAATGAAAAGAAAAATTAAGGGTTGTCATACATAATAAAAATAACCGTATTTCGTATACCTCGCATAACATCAATATATATATATATATATATATATATATATATATATATATATATATATATATATATATATATATATATATATATATATATATATATATATATATATAATATATAATATATATATTTTACAAAGTGATAAATATAATATTAACTTAGTCATAAAATGTTTGATTTAAAAATATACATTTTGTTAAACAACGAAACTTCGATTTAAAGAAGTAAATGACCAAAACACTCAAATGAATAAGTTATATTTTCAGTGGGATAGTTTTTCATTAATTTGAGTCTTGTCATATATAAAAGTACGAGTCATTAAACATAAAATGCTAGTTTTCTAAGCGTACGAATATGCGTTCGAAAAATTGGAACTCGAACATAAGTCGAGTGACAACCTACGAGTCATTAGAACTAAAATTATAAATTAACTATGCACGTAAATATAATATAATATATAATTAATTATATAAATTAAATATATTATATATAAAATATAATAAAAATCGTCGGCAGCCCACGAGATAAATGGGAATGAGCTGGTACTAGTGTGTCCGCGATCGCGGAGCTGTGTACCCAAATACCATCGCGGTCGCAGAGGTTGAGGGTCCAGGTCTGGGGCTATAAAGCTCGAACTCTTCTGCGATTCATTTCACCAAAAATATTACTCCGTATATTTATTATATATATTATAATTATATTATTATTATTATTATTATTATTATTATTATTGTTATTATTATTATTATTATTATTATTATTATTATTATTATTATTATTATTATTATTATTATTATTATTATTAATCCTAATATTATTATTAGTAGTATTAGTATCCATATACATAAAATACTACGACGGGGGTATACGCGAGCATTTTCAAAACGGGTTTTTCGAATAGGATAAGGCTAAGGAAATTATAGGTTATGGTTATGGAGGTGATGGGTAATGTTCGGGAGTATGCTCGTGGGATCAATCTTGTATTTATCATCTCCGTGGCGTCTACGTACTTTTTCTGCAATATTGAATCTCAATATTGATACGTGAGCACTCATAACTTAACTTTTATATATTAATAATATATCCCTGACTAGTGCTCGAGTATATAGGATTATGCACGCTTGTACTTTTGATATTGCCATTAGATAGGTTATGTTGAATTCCGAATTAGTTACATATGCGGTTGAGATAAGGTATAAGATATGCATGTTGTTGGAAAGCTAACGAAAAATTAAGAACTTTTCATTTAGATATCGAATGGTTTCGATGAACGGATTAGAAGTTATAGTCAATCGAATTTTTATATTATTATTAAAAATGATTATTATTATCATCATTATTATCATCGTTATAGTTTTTATCTAATTATTATTATTATTATTATTATTATTATTATTATTATTATTATTATTATTATTATTATTATCATTATCATTATCAATAAAAGGTATTATCATTAAAAATTGTTATTTTTATTATTATTATTATCGTTACTATCGTTAAAGTTATAATTAGTAATATTATTATAATTAAAATAGTTATTAGTATTATCATTAATATTATCATAATATTTATTATTATTAGTATTATTATAATTAAAACTAATATCAGTAACACCTAATTATTATGATTACTATTATTATCATTATTATAAACGCGATATAAAAGAAGATTAAAAGCTATTAACAAATTGATTAGGAAATAATAAGTATGAGTATCATGATGAAATTAAAATATTGTAAGATATTGATTTAGATAAAATTATCGTTCATATTAATTTTATCATTATTATTATTATTAAAAGTATTACTAATAATAAAACTATCATTTTTACTAAAATTATTATTTGTAATAGAAATATAATTGTTATTATAAATTATCATTTTATCATAATTAATATCATTTTAAGTAAATATAAATATAGTTATTTTTATTAGTAGAATAATAATAATTATTATTACAAAATAATACAACTTTTACTTATTATTATTATTATTACTAATATTATTTTATCAAATGAATATGTAATACAAAGATATTTTATTACACGTAATATAATTACATTAATAATACCTATCATTATATTTTTATGATATTAAATGAACTTTATAAATTTATTTACTTAAGATATATAAAAGAATATTTTTATCATATACAAATTTTAAATATAAAATTTTATTAACAAATGACTTTTAAAAATAATAAATATATAAAAAGACGATATTCAAGCTATATAATAATCATGTATAAATTTTGGAAATCATTTTTGAGTCAAATTGACTTTTGTTGACTTCTGCATATTAGTCTCGAGCATTAGGATTGTGGTACACTATGACTTGACCTAATTTGTTAAACAAATATTGACCAACATATAAATATATATAATTAATTTAGGTTCGTGAATCCGAGGCCAACCTTGCACATGTTCAATGACGTTATATGTATTTTTACTACGAAATACAGTATGGTGAGTTCATTTGATTCCCTTTTACTCTTTACATTTTTGGGACTGAGAATACATGCGTTGTTTTTATAACTGTTTCCTAAATACTTTTGAGATATATATTTTTGAACTGAGAATATATGAACTGCTTTTATAAATGATTGACGAAATAGACACAAATATTCAAAACTACATTCTATGATAGAATTATTTGGATTCAGAGGTTCGATTTAGTAGTTAACAGAGAGATGATTTTGCATTGCGTATACATTAGCTCCCGTTTTAACTACCATCGGCGGGATAATTTTGCATTGCACGCACGCACTAGCCTCCGATGCATTGTATTGTATTATAGTCGACTTTGTAGTTGGTAACGGAGGGTTGATTTTGCATTACGTACGCATTAGCCCCCGTTTCAGCTACCCTCGGTGGGATGATTTTGCATTGCGTACGCATTAGCCCCCGTTGTAAGAATTATATTGTATTAACTACCACGGTGAGATGATTTTGTCATTACACTACGCATTAGCTACCGTTGGTGAGTTGTTGGAAAGGTTCCGGTGTTCTTCATATGAATGATTTTACAGCAGGAATAGACCTGCATAGATCGTTTTCTAATTATGAGTATCTTGTGGTATATTATATTATTGAAAATGATTGATTATGAAAAACTAATAAACTCACCAACCTTTTGGTTGACACTTTAAAACATGTTTATTCTCAGGTATTAAAGAAATCTTCCGCTGTGCATTTGCTCATTTTAAAGATATTACTTGGAGTCATTCATGGCATATATTTCGAAAGACGTTGCATTCGAGTCATTGAGTTCATCAAGATTATTATTAAGTCAATTATAGTTAAATAGTGGATATTATGAAATGGTATGCATGCATGTCAATTTTCGATGTAAAGAAAGTTTGTCTTTTAAAAACGAATGCAATGTTTGTAAAATGTATCATATAGAGGTCAAATACCTCGCGATGTAATCAACTATTGTGAATTGTTTATAATGTATATGAACGGGTCCTTTCAGTTTGATATTGGGTGTTTGTTTGTATGTATATATATTAATATAGAGAAAGGGTGGTGTTAGTGGGTTTGTTGATGTTGAGAACTAGAAAGAAGATGGTGATATTCAATTATGTTGCAGGTTAAACAGGGGTGTTTGGGTTTTTAGTTGATCACATAATTGTATGTCAATATAAATGGAGCAGAATATATGTTAGTGGCAAACACAAAAACAAATATAAAAATATAATAATAATACTTTATGTCATACGTTATGTGTATATACAAATATATAGATTAGAATATGATAAAGTATCATAGTAATAATTCCATTACTAACAAACTCTCGGATGAAACAAAATGAAAAGAAAAGAAAAAATTGATGGTCACGGGTGTAATACTTTACATTAATATATCTAAATATCATTTAGCACATGATTTATATTTGTAATGTAATTGTAATTGAGGGATGATAGAGTAATGATTGATAGTGTAATGGGACATGGTTGGCTCCTCAATTTTTGCCGTAAATAATGAGGCTTCTTAATCACCTTTATGTAACCATAATTGACTACTTTACTTATCTCATTTACAGCTCATAGATGTTTTTAATAGGTTATGAATTATTTCTATTATATTAATATATCAATTATATAAATATACGTACTATTAATATATACGTAGTAATAATATTAATATATAGTTACAAATAAACTATATATAAAATATATGGTTAATTACGTCGTTACATATTTCATATATATATATATATATATATATATATATATATATATATATATATATATATATATATATATATATATATATATATATATATATATATAAACAGTTGTTCGTGAATCGTCGGAAACAGTTGAACTTAAATGAGTGTATGTAAACATTTCAAAAATTTTGAGACTCAACCTAACAGACTTTGCTTATCGTGTCAAAAATATTAAATCGTATCTAGAGTTTTGTTTAAATTTAGTCGAAATTTTTTGGGTCGTGACAGTACCTACCCATTAAAGAAATTTCGTCCCGAAATTTGATCGAGGTCATCATGGCTAACAATAAAAATGTTTTCATGATGAATATGAGTTGATAAATAGAGTTTTATCATCATTGAATAATATGGATAGAACAATTCGATTAATCGAAGCGTACGAGTGAAGCTATCACAAAAGAATGAAATAAAGAAACAAAGATTCGTCTTAACATTTGACGTAGTCACAGTTGATTTTCAAAATTCTGGAATTTAAAGAAATCTCCTAATCAGGAAGAAAATGTAATAGCATGATTTATTAGCAAACTGTTGGAATTACAGAAGAACAGAAATATCAAGGAAATATTTTCGTGATATGCTTAGAGATAAAGTAAAATGAAAGAGTCGTGTAACATGGCACATGATGACAATATTGTCTGTGATTCATCATGTTTTATTTAAAAACTCAGCATGACTTACTATAATATAATCACGTTGATCAAGTGTCAATATAATATACTAACTCATGCTTCAGTTCCCAACACTACTTCAAAAACAATCAAAATTTAAATTTGAATTTTTTTTCAGAATTTAGAAGCTAAAATAGTTTCCTTTCTGATGTAACACTGATATCGCGAAGAGATAAATGATTGCAGATATGAATAGTTATGAAAATATCTTCAAAAATATCGAGGATATTTATAATGAAAGATACGATGATATCTTAGAATTTCTAAAATCGAAAGATGGGGAGGAAAATTTTTGTAAGAATGCAGAATGCGTAAGGAGATTTACATATCTTCTGAGATTTACATCAGAAATCGAATCATCTGGATTCTTTGATTACATGTTTAGTCCTTGTGATTTGTCCACAATTTTCTCAATCCATTTTTCCAGTTCCAAATCTTCTCTTTTTCTGAGCTTTGCCAACACACTATTCTTTATCATCAAACTTTTGATTGTTACAGTTGTCTACAGTTTTTGCTGCTTCATTCAGCTTTTTCGAAGTTCAATGTATTGGTCATAGACTGGGCAATTTTTCGAATTTCAGAATTGAATATCATAATTCTAGGAGATAAAGGTTATATGCATACATATAATTGTTGATGTAGAAACGCTGCAAGATTCGAAATACTGATTGATGATTCTCGGTAATTGGTATGGCAATTCTCGTTACAAGATGCGGATGAGTATATGATAGGGTATCGGTACATATAATGATTTTTCGAAAAGTCAAAGATCAACCAGGTTGTTGGTAAGTTTACTGCTAATGTGGTGGGATATAAAAAGTTCCCCGGTAACAATAAAAGAGCACGCATATATATCAAGATTATAATAAGGTTGTTTCGAACGAAAATTCGAAGTTGACTTGCTGGAGCTGTGACAAAACTGGCTATCTCGAACAGGAGTTGCAAAGTTATTTTCGGTAATAATAACGCTAAAGGAATTAGCACAGCTACGTGTTAAACGTTTACTCAGTTTTCGAGAGTTTTTTTAGGTGCATAACTATATGCATAAATCTTTCCTTCCGTAGATGAAGTGAGGTTGATTCATCCTCTCGATTGAGGTGTTTTCAAGAATTTGAAGGGTTTGAATGAAGATTGTAATTGTCAAGATACAAATGATGTTTAAGATGGAATCAAGTGGCAAACTCAAAGAAATGTTTAGTTTCATATATTAAAATCAATATTTTAATACCTTTTAATTGTCCAATATTTTCTTCAATATGCCACCCGTTAAATCTTGACTTGGATTCTGATCGGTCAAAATTCGAATATGAAATTGAATTTAAATGAAAATGGTTATTCTTGGGTGAACAGGTACGTATATCTATGGTTATAAGGAGTATAGCTAATGACTGTTGAATCAGAATTGAAGATTGTACAGTGTAACATATTAATGTGAAATCTAAATATTTCTTGGGTATTACCTACCCGTTAAAATATTTCCACAATTAACAGTTTGTACAAAAAAAATTTTAATTACAATCTTTATGAAAGTATACTTTTATATATATATATATATATATATATATATATATATATATATATATATATATATATATATATATATATATATATATATATATATATATATATATATATATATATTCCTCAGATGTAATCATGGATTTACTGAGTCAATATGATATTAATCTCATTTGATTTATCATTAGAATTAGAATATATAATCTCCAAAACATTAGAGATTACATAATCGCCATGTAGAAAGAAGATAAATGATGTAGAACGATATGTAGAACGATAATTATGCTCGAGGTATCGATTGTGATGTTGAGGCGTGTGATGTTGAGGCTTGGATTGTTGGTGGTACTGGTGCTGATGATGCTGATGTTGGTGGTACCGTTGTTGTCGGTACCGGTACTACTGGTGCTGGTGTTAGTGTAGTAAGCGTAAGTCTACCTTCCAAATTTAATATTGTGCTTTCTAGGGACTCTATTCTTCCTTCAATTCTAGCATGAAGCTCCCTGACTTCTTCCACTAATCCTACTTGATTAGTAGTCGGGAGTAGAGGTTGAATCACCAACATAACTCTATGAATGCGCACTTCGAGGCAGAATATTCTGGCAAAGAGTGTGAAAATGGTATTGCGAATTGATTGACCGATGAGCGCGTCAAGTTCTTCGATGTTGGGAGGTAAATTTTGTTCGTTGTAAGGTTCACCCTCTTCATTCCTCCATCGACTGAGTATGTGTAGAGACCCGTCCTAATCCATCCGGACGAAGTCCATATCGATTACAAACGATTCACAACAGTTGATTTCATCGCGAGGTAATTGACCTCTATATGATAAATTTTACAAACATTGCATTCGTTTTTAAAAGACAAACTTTCGTTACATCGACAGTTGACAGGCATGTAAAGCATTTCATAATATATCCAAATATAATTGACTTAATAATAATCTTGATGAACTCAACGACTCGAATGCAACATCTTTTGAAATATGTCATGAATGACTCCAAGTAATATCTCTAATATGAGCAAATGCACAGCGGAAGATTTCTTTCGTACCTGAGAATAAACATGCTTTAAAGTGTCAACCAAAAGGTTGGTGAGTTCATTAGTTTAACATAAATGATCATTTCATAATTTTTAATAGACCACAAGATTTCATATTTCCATTTCTCATAAACATACGTCCCATGCATAGAGACAAAATATCATTCATATGGATTGAACACCTGGTAACCGACATTCACAATATGCATATAAGAATATCCCCATCATTCCGGGATCCTCCTTCGGACATGATATTAATTTCGAAGTACTAAAGCATCCGGTACTTTGGATGGGGCTTGTTGGGCCCGATACATCTATCTTTAGAGTTCGCGTCAATTAGAGTGTCTGTTCCCTAATTCTTAGATTACCAGACTTAATAAAAAGGGGCATATTCGATTTCGATCATTCAACCATATAATGTAGTTTTGATTACTTGTGTCTATTTCGTAAAGCATTTATAAAAGCAGCGCATGTATTCTCAGTCCCAAAAATATATATTGCAAAAGCATTTAAAAAGGGATTTAATGAAACTCACAATACTGTATTTTGTAGTAAAAATACATATGACGTCATTGAACAACGCAGGGTTGGCCTCGGATTCACGAACCTATATCGAGTATGTATATTAACACATAAGATTAACATGTAATAATGATTAAACTAGTTTATATATATTATTTATTTAATTTAGTAATATATTTGTTATTTCAAGATAATATCTATGTTTATTTTGTATATTTAATATTTATACATATCGTTATACTAATACATATATCTATCTATATAATTGGTATTATTTTGTTAAATCAATTTGTTATACGTAAATATTTATGTAAATAATGTTATTATATTTGTAGTAATAATAATAACGTAATAATAATAATATTAATGATAATAGTAATGATAATAAAATTAATGTAACTAACATTATGTATAAAATCATGTTAATGAAAATAATAATAATAATATTAGTAATAATGATAACAATAATAATAATAATAATAACTACCTCATAAACTTTTCCAAAAACAAAATGCCCCAGACAGGGCTCGAACTCGAGACCTCTCATTTATACTCCACAGACTTAACCACTGCTCCACTTATTCATTTCTGTTTAAATATCGAATTAAAACCCTATAATTCATATCGTCATCTTCTTTTATCATTATTACCCCTCAGCCGAACAGCAAGACACAAGCCCAATCTTTTTCCACAGCCCAATTATAAGTTCACGGTCCAAAATGCAAAGGTTTCGTGTCCAGGTATAACCATGAAACATTGTGAGTCGAAAAAAAAAATTAAAAGGATTTCAGTTTCAATTCTTTATCCCATCAAAATATCATCGTCATTCATTGTAACAACCAGCACGACGGTCTGGCTTCATACTCAATATATTATCATAGTGGTATCTTCAAACGATCACCTTCATCTTCATTCTTGTTAAACTGAAACCGGAAGAAGCTGTAGTTACAGAAGTAATTACGGTTGGCCAGGGACACAGAAAAACATTCCACAAGTGATAACATCTGGGTCTCGACCCCAATGCTTCGAATAAAATACGGCCCAATATTGCTAAGCAAATAAAGGATACAACTTGATACATTATGATTGGATTCGTTTAAAAAAATGAATTGAAACCCACACCTTTTCTTGCATACCCCATCGGTCCCAAAAGAGATATAAAATAGTGACCAATATGACTTTATGTCCAGCTGTGTGAATCCAATGAGCTGGAATAATGGTTGGCGTTTGCAGATCGTCAAAAAGAAGAAGAAAAAAGGTAACATGTCGGTCCCCAATCTTTATCAATCCATCGATACGTTATTTTATGTCCTAGTTTCGTGTCATACAGTTCAGAAGGATCTTTATTGTATTATTATTTAAAGTGATCCACTAGTGACAAGTTGGTGAGTGGGTATTATCTAATTGGTAATTTGTCGGTTAGAAAGGAAAGACACTCACTAATAGCTATCCAAGTCCATGGTGCGGTTTATTTGATTTGAATAGGTACAAAATGTTTGCAGCAGCAGAAAAATATACTTACCACCGTACTTCTCATCATTTTAATCAATTATTTTTGATAGTAGCAGCAGTCTATGTGGTCGCCTTGGGTGTCTTCATCTGATCGGAAAAGAAAGAAAGAAAGAAACATATAGCAGTAGTCCAACGGTTTAATGGTGGTGGTGGGTTTTATGATGAAGGTGGTGGATAATGGGTTTAGCTATTAATAAAACCTCACAACAATTAAGTATGAGCGGGTTAGTTTTTCAATTTCGAAAGGAAACAGAAATATGTGACGGGTTTGTTGAAAATGGTGGTTTTAATTTAAGAGAGAGAGAGAAGAGAGTGAGAGGGTGGTGTTGCGGTTGTGATGGAGTGTTCACGAAGAAGAATGGGGTTGGTGTTCTTGCGCTGAATTTTGTAGTTTACAGTGGCGGTTTGTGGTTTTGATTCAACAACAAGTGGGTTTTCAATTATAGAACATGAATTGTGATTGAGCTAGTGAGGATGTTGTGGTTTTGTTAGTGATGGTTGGTATTGAGGATTGTAACACGTGATTGTTATAGTATAATCAAGTAAATAATTTAATAGTAATGTGAGATTGTAATTGATCTTTGATATGGACAGGAAATAATTCACAGACAAGTGGTAGCCAGTTTTCAAAAATAGAATAGCAGAAAGAAAGAATAAAACAGATGTTGCCAAATTTGCTACATGTATTTGATGGAGATGTAAAACTGAATTGGATTCTCTAAATCTTACATATGATCTTATATGATATTTGATAAATGTAATTATATTAATAATAATAATCTTAAATCTTAATCTTAATAATAATAATATAATTAACAATAATAATATTAATATTATCAAGTACTACTAAAAATGATATTAATAATAGTAATAATAATGATTTAAATATAAAGATAATAATAATAAAAATGATAATAATATCATTAATAATATCCAAAAACAATATCAGTTACAATAATATTAATATTATACTATTTATGTTAATAATAATAATAATAATAATATTAATAATAATATTACTAATAATGTAACAACTTATTCATATCAAGTTTCATATATATGTATATTGAAACAAATTAATTTAATTATACATTATACGTTTAATACTTTGTTAATGTTGATTACATTATATTCGAAATCATTTATATTTAATATACTCTTTGTATAACAAATTTTAATTAGTTAAAGTTATCCTACATCGTAACTAAAATACACAATAGTTTGTTTATATAATTAATATAATTATTTACATTTCTGTTTACAGTTATAGGTTCGTGAATCGTCGAGCTAGTCAAAGGGTAATTCGAATATATGAACATAGTTTTCTAAAAAAAATTTGAGACTCAACATTACAGAATTTGCTTATCGTGTCGAATCATATAAAGATCAAGTTTAAATTTGGTTGGAAATTCCCGGGCCATCACAGTACCTACCCGTTAAAGAAATTTCGTCCCGAAATTTGAGTGTGGTTGTCATGGTTAACAATAAATATGTTTTCATGACGAATATGCGTTGGTAAAATAGAGTTCTAACATTATCGAGTAATATGGATTAAACAATTCGATTATTCGAAGAGTACGAATGAAACTATCGTAAGAGAGGTTCCAACGGCATCGTCCACCTTCAACCAAAAACTTGCCCAAATTTTTAGCCGTTAGTAAAATAAAAATAAAAAAAATTCAACGGCTATCCCAACGGTCACTTTTACTCTATAAAAAACACCAACCATATTCTTCATTTTATACACTCAAACATATATTTCTTTTATATTTCCACCTTTCTCAAAAATCAAAATCAAACACCCCCAAACTGCAAAATGTTAACACTTCCCCCAATGATTGTTTCATTCAATGTTCATTACGGAGGTGATTTCCGTAATCAAATGAAGGAATACAAGTGGGGCGATAGTATTTCGTTTGAAGATATCGACATTCGTGATGTTGGTTTACAAGACTTGCTATCCTTTCTGAAGGAAAAAGTTCCGTGTGAATTCACGTCTGTGTTCTTTTATAAAGACGATTATGATGCGGATTGTAGGGCAAGTTTTCTGTGTACCAATGATCAATGGTACTTTATAAAAGATACCATTGAAGATCGCGGTAAACGCATTTCTTTGTATGCGGTTCTTGAAGATGAAGAGACGTTGGGTTATCGTTACCTCGATGAATCAGCTGAAGCAGCAGTTGAGGCATCAAGAGAAATACCGATGTCTCCAGAGTACCTTACGGATGGTGAAATGACTGGTGAACGCTACTTTGCAGATGACAATTGATGACGACGATTAGTTTGATTATAATCTTTTAATTTTTAATTGTCGTGATGTTTTAATTTTTAATTATTGTAATCTCAGTGTTGTTGTCGAGTTTTATATCTTCCTTTATGTTTCAGAGCTCTTCGTCTTTTTAATCTCCTCCCGATCTCTAGAAAAACGAGTAATGATCTAGAATTTGTAAGTATGGAGTTTCGAATGAATTTAATGTTATAATCAAGAAAGGACGTAATAGCACGATTTGATTCGTCAGATTACCAGAATCATTGAGAATAGAGCTATCAAGAATATACTTTATTGATATGTTCAGAAATTAATTAGAATGAAAGAGTTATGTAACATGACACATGATGGTGGTATGATCTACTGTGAACCATCATGTCCCATTAGAACTCAGCATGTCTTACTGTAATATAATCACGTTGATCAAGTGTCATTATATTATACTATCTCATGCATCAGTTCCCAATATTACTTCAAAAACATTCATATTTTAAGCTCGAAAGTTTACAGAATATAGAAACTAACAGTTTCTATATGATGTACACTGATAACATGAAGAGATTTTTGATTTCAGATAAGAATAGTTATAAAATTATCTTCAGAAATATTGAGGATATTTAATAAAAGATACGATGATATCTTGGAATATCTATGATCGGAGGATGAGGAAGAATATCGTCCACAAGGGTTTAGAGTAAAGAGCAAGACATTTGCTAAAGGCTTCAGCAGGCATTGAATCATTTGGATTCTTTGAAGTCAAACTTATTCTTTGTGACTTGTCCACGGTTTCCTTCATAGTTTCGCATAATCTGCTTTTCAGTACTAAATTTTCTATTGAGTGTTTCCGATACTCCATTCCTTATCATCAAGACTTCCGACGATTAGGGTCGTTTACAGTTGTCTACGATTTCTGCTGCTTCATTCAGCTTTTTCAACATTCAAAGTATTTGATTTGTAGACTGAGTGCTTTTCAGGATTTCAGATGAGAGATCATAATTCTAAGAGATAAATGTTATATGTTTACATATAACTGTTGATGTGGAAGCATTGCAAGGCTCACAATACAGATTTGCTGATTCTCGGTAATTGGTATGGCAATTCTCGTTACCAGATGTGGATGAGAATGTGATGAGACTTCAATAGATAAATGTAGTGATTTGCCTGAGGGATTTAAACCAAGGAGCAACGATATTACAAGTATGTCTGCTGGTAATATGGTAGAATATAAAAGAATTCTCCGATATCAAAAGGGTAATCAGGATTTATAGTAAGGCTACTTCGAATGAAAAGTCGAAGTTGATTTGCTGGAGCTGTGACAAAATTAGCTAATTTGGAAAGGGATTGAAAAGTTATTTTGGGTAATAATAACACTAAAGAAATTAACACAGCTATGTGTTAAATGTTTACTCAGGTTTTTGAGAGTTTCCAGGTGAATAGCTATATGCATCAATATTTTCTTCCGTAATTGAAGTGCGGTTGGTTCATCCTCTTGATTGAGGTGCTTTCAAGAATCACGAAAGGTTTGAACGCAGATTGTAATCATTAAGATTCAAATGGAATTTAAGATGAAATCAAGTGGCAAACTTGAAGAATTATTTAGTTTCATATATTATAATCAATATTTTAATTCATTTTAATTGTCCAATGTTATTAGTCCATAGTTGACAGTCCAATAATTCATATATAATTTAATATATAATATTCGAATTAATTAATACGTATCGTGACCCGTGTACATGTCTCAGACTCGATCACAACTCAAAGTATATATATTATTATAGAATCAACCTCAACCCTGTATAGAGAACTCGATCATTACTGCATATAGAGTGTCTATGGTGATTCCAAATAATATATATAGATGTGTCGATATGATATGTCAAAACTTTGTATACGTGTCCCGATATTTAAAGTGCGTAAAATAAATACAGAAATTAAATGACGATAAATAAAATGCGTAAAGTAAATAACAGAAATTAAATAACGATAAATAAAATTGCGAGAATTAAAATTGCGATAAAATAAATTGCAATAAATAAAATGTAATATGGAATTAACAGTTAGCTAGGAACAGTTAGCTAGGATTTTGTTAGCGTGGTTTCTTAACAAAAATTTCATATTGTCAATTAGTCTGTTTCTAATCAATTTTTATTGTGTCCATTATTTCTTCATTATGCCACTTGTTGGATTCTGATAGATCAAAATCCAAATATGAAATTGAATTTGAATGGAAATAGTTGTTCTTTGGTGAACGGATACGTAAATCGGTGGTTGTAAATAGGATAGTAAATGATCGTTGAATCAATTCCGAAGAATGTACAGTGTAACTTATTAATGTGAAATCTAAATACTCCTCGGGTATTACCTACCCGTTAAAATATTTTCACCATTAACAGTTTGTACAAAAGAATTTTTTTTTTTTTTTTTTTTTTTTTTTAATTACAATCTTTATGAAAACATATATACGTATATATATATATATTTTTTAGATGTAATCATGAATCTAATGAGTTAATGTGATATTGATCTCATTTGATTTATTATTAGAACAAGAATATGTAATTTCTAAAACATTAGAGATTACATAATCGCCATGTCGAACGAAAATAAAATAGATAGAACGATACGTAGAACGATGATTATACTTGAGGTATAGAATGAGATGTCGAAGCTGGTGGTGCGGATGTTGTTGTTGGTGGTACTAATGCTGTTGGTGCTAAGGTTGGTGATGTTACTGGTGTTGGTGATACTGATGGTGCTTGCAAATTGTGTACCATGCTCTCTAAAGTTAACACTCGAGCTCGAAGTTCTTTAACTTCTTCTACTAACCCTGGTTGGTTATCAGTGTGAGGTAGAGATCGGATATCTTCTCTAGTTCCGTAAATGGTAGCCTCAATACGAAAAATTCTTGCAAAAAGGGTATAAACGGTGTTGCGAACGGGTTCGCCGGTGAGCGGGTCAAGTACTCCAAGGTTAGGTGGTAGATTTGGTTCATGATATGGAGTACCTTCTTCCCTTCTCCATAGGGTGAGTATGTCGCGAACCCACCCCCATTTTCTCCAGTAATCACGGTAGTTGATTGGTTGGTGAGCTCCTGTCACGCTATCTTCGGAGTCAGATGAACTTGGTTGGTTCGTAGAGGCCATCTTACGCGATCTCAGAAAAAAAAAAAATTTTGGTATGAAAAGTTTAGTGACAGCAATTGATAGTTGGATGGTATTCTCAATGCATAATATTCATAGATATATAGTAGCAGTTTCCCTTAAATTACGGAGAAATTTACGGAAGATATCAGGCAAGATCTAAAGTAACAGATACGCTAGGATATGAATTTTGTCTATACACTATTTATGCAGTCAATGCAGTAAAACGTGTCTAGACTAAGAATGATAAGCAAGTGATTCTCTAAGAATGATAAGCAGGTACTTTTTGACACGAAATGATAAGCAAAACTTTTAACATGCAGACACGGTCGAAGTCCAGACTCACTAATGCATCCTAGCGACTATCAGTTAGGCACGCTAATGCAAGACCTGGTTCACTAAGACCACCGCTCTGATACCAACTGTAGAGACCCGTCCTAATCCATCCGGACGAAGTCCATATCGATTACAAACGATTCACAACAGTTGATTTCATCGCGAGGTAATTGACCTCTATATGATAAATTTTACAAACATTGCATTCGTTTTTAAAAGACAAACTTTCGTTACATCGACAGTTGACAGGCATGTAAAGCATTTCATAATATATCCAAATATAATTGACTTAATAATAATCTTGATGAACTCAACGACTCGAATGCAACATCTTTTGAAATATGTCATGAATGACTCCAAGTAATATCTCTAATATGAGCAAATGCACAGCGGAAGATTTCTTTCGTACCTGAGAATAAACATGCTTTAAAGTGTCAACCAAAAGGTTGGTGAGTTCATTAGTTTAACATAAATGATCATTTCATAATTTTTAATAGACCACAAGATTTCATATTTCCATTTCTCATAAACATACGTCCCATGCATAGAGACAAAATATCATTCATATGGATTGAACACCTGGTAACCGACATTCACAATATGCATATAAGAATATCCCCATCATTCCGGGATCCTCCTTCGGACATGATATTAATTTCGAAGTACTAAAGCATCCGGTACTTTGGATGGGGCTTGTTGGGCCCGATAGATCTATCTTTAGAGTTCGCGTCAATTAGAGTGTCTGTTCCCTAATTCTTAGATTACCAGACTTAATAAAAAGGGGCATATTCGATTTCGATCATTCAACCATATAATGTAGTTTTGATTACTTGTGTCTATTTCGTAAAGCATTTATAAAAGCAGCGCATGTATTCTCAGTCCCAAAAATATATATTGCAAAAGCATTTAAAAAGGGATTTAATGAAACTCACAATACTGTATTTTGTAGTAAAAATACATATGACGTCATTGAACAACGCAGGGTTGGCCTCGGATTCACGAACCTATATCGAGTATGTATATTAACACATAAGATTAACATGTAATAATGATTAAACTAGTTTATATATATTATTTATTTAATTTAGTAATATATTTGTTATTTCAAGATAATATCTATGTTTATTTTGTATATTTAATATTTATACATATCGTTATACTAATACATATATCTATCTATATAATTGGTATTATTTTGTTAAATCAATTTGTTATACGTAAATATTTATGTAAATAATGTTATTATATTTGTAGTAATAATAATAACGTAATAATAATAATATTAATGATAATAGTAATGATAATAAAATTAATGTAACTAACATTATGTATAAAATCATGTTAATGAAAATAATAATAATAATATTAGTAATAATGATAACAATAATAATAATAATAATAACTACCTCATAAACTTTTCCAAAAACAAAATGCCCCAGACAGGGCTCGAACTCGAGACCTCTCATTTATACACTACAGACTTAACCACTGCTCCACTTATTCATTTCTGTTTAAATATCGAATTAAAACCCTATAATTCATATCGTCATCTTCTTTTATCATTATTACCCCTCAGCCGAACAGCAAGACACAAGCCCAATCTTTTTCCACAGCCCAATTATAAGTTCACGGTCCAAAATGCAAAGGTTTCGTGTCCAGGTATAACCATGAAACATTGTGAGTCGAAAAAAAAAAATTAAAAGGATTTCAGTTTCAATTCTTTATCCCATCAAAATATCATCGTCATTCATTGTAACAACCAGCACGACGGTCTGGCTTCATACTCAATATATTATCATAGTGGTATCTTCAAACGATCACCTTCATCTTCATTCTTGTTAAACTGAAACCGGAAGAAGCTGTAGTTACAGAAGTAATTACGGTTGGCCAGGGACACAGAAAAACATTCAACAAGTGATAACATCTGGGTCTCGACCCCAATGCTTCGAATAAAATACGGCCCAATATTGCTAAGCAAATAAAGGATACAACTTGATACATTATGATTGGATTCGTTTAAAAAAATGAATTGAAACCCACACCTTTTCTTGCATACCCCATCGGTCCCAAAAGAGATATAAAATAGTGACCAATATGACTTTATGTCCAGCTGTGTGAATCCAATGAGCTGGAATAATGGTTGGCGTTTGCAGATCGTCAAAAAGAAGAAGAAAAAAGGTAACATGTCGGTCCCCAATCTTTATCAATCCATCGATACGTTATTTTATGTCCTAGTTTCGTGTCATACAGTTCAGAAGGATCTTTATTGTATTATTATTTAAAGTGATCCACTAGTGACAAGTTGGTGAGTGGGTATTATCTAATTGGTAATTTGTCGGTTAGAAAGGAAAGACACTCACTAATAGCTATCCAAGTCCATGGTGCGGTTTATTTGATTTGAATAGGTACAAAATGTTTGCAGCAGCAGAAAAATATACTTACCACCGTACTTCTCATCATTTTAATCAATTATTTTTGATAGTAGCAGCAGTCTATGTGGTCGCCTTGGGTGTCTTCATCTGATCGGAAAAGAAAGAAAGAAAGAAACATATAGCAGTAGTCCAACGGTTTAATGGTGGTGGTGGGTTTTATGATGAAGGTGGTGGATAATGGGTTTAGCTATTAATAAAACCTCACAACAATTAAGTATGAGCGGGTTAGTTTTTCAATTTCGAAAGGAAACAGAAATATGTGACGGGTTTGTTGAAAATGGTGGTTTTAATTTAAGAGAGAGAGAGAAGAGAGTGAGAGGGTGGTGTTGCAGTTGTGATGGAGTGTTCACGAAGAAGAATGGGGTTGGTGTTCTTGCGCTGAATTTTGTAGTTTACAGTGGCGGTTTGTGGTTTTGATTCAACAACAAGTGGGTTTTCAATTATAGAACATGAATTGTGATTGAGCTAGTGAGGATGTTGTGGTTTTGTTAGTGATGGTTGGTATTGAGGATTGTAACACGTGATTGTTATAGTATAATCAAGTAAATAATTTAATAGTAATGTGAGATTGTAATTGATCTTTGATATGGACAGGAAATAATTCACAGACAAGTGGTAGCCAGTTTTCAAAAATAGAATAGCAGAAAGAAAGAATAAAACAGATGTTGCCAAATTTGCTACATGTATTTGATGGAGATGTAAAACTGAATTGGATTCTCTAAATCTTACATATGATCTTATATGATATTTGATAAATGTAATTATATTAATAATAATAATCTTAAATCTTAATCTTAATAATAATAATATAATTAACAATAATAATATTAATATTATCAAGTACTACTAAAAATGATATTAATAATAGTAATAATAATGATTTAAATATAAAGATAATAATAATAAAAATGATAATAATATCATTAATAATATCCAAAAACAATATCAGTTACAATAATATTAATATTATACTATTTATGTTAATAATAATAATAATAATAATATTAATAATAATATTACTAATAATGTAACAACTTATTCATATCAAGTTTCATATATATGTATATTGAAACAAATTAATTTAATTATACATTATACGTTTAATACTTTGTTAATGTTGATTACATTATATTCGAAATCATTTATATTTAATATACTCTTTGTATAACAAATTTTAATTAGTTAAAGTTATCCTACATCGTAACTAAAATACACAATAGTTTGTTTATATAATTAATATAATTATTTACATTTCTGTTTACAGTTATAGGTTCGTGAATCGTCGAGCTAGTCAAAGGGTAATTCGAATATATGAACATAGTTTTCTAAAAAAATTTTGAGACTCAACATTACAGAATTTGCTTATCGTGTCGAATCATATAAAGATCAAGTTTAAATTTGGTTGGAAATTCCCGGGCCATCACAGTATGTCTCTAACCCATCCCCATTTATTCCAGAAAGAAGTGTAGTCAACCAGTTGGGGCACTTCGGTCACACTACCTTTAGAGTCTTCAGTATCGCCCTCGGAACTATAGAAACTCGGACTTTGTGCAGGATACATCTTACATGGTCAGCTGGAGGATTTTCGATAGGAAATGATTTTCAGATATTGGATGATATTCTAATTACATAGAATACCTATATATAGTATAAGAGATCACGTAGATTACGGAGGGAATTAAGGAAACGTGTTAGATAAGGTCAAATATGATAGGATATGAATTTTTCTATACACCATCTATGCAATAATTGCAATAAGACGTGTCGAGACTGAAAATGATAAGTAGATATTTTCCGACAAGAAATGATATGCAAAAATTTTGACATGCAGACAAAGTCCAAGTCTAGACTCATTAATGTATCCTAACAACTACTAGGTCAAAGTCCAGACTCACTAATGCATCTTAACAACTATCAGTTAGACACACTAATGCAAGACCTGGTTCGCTAAGACCACCGCTCTAATACCACCTGAAGCGATCCGTCCTAATCTACCTGGACGAAGTCATCAACATTTGGTCCCATCGCGAGGTGCAGACCTCGATATGCCATGAACGACTCCAAGTAATATCTTTAAATTGAGAAATGCACAGCGGAAGATTTCTTTCGTACCTGAGAATAAACATGCTTAAAAGTGTCAACCAAAAGGTTGGTGAGTTCATAGGTTTATCATAATCATTCATTTCCATAATTTTAATAGACCACAAGATTTCATTTTTATATTACACATAACCTGTGTAATAAAATAGTACGCATAACCTGCGAATTAAAATTCATTCATATGGTGAACACCTGGTAACCGACATTAACAAATGCATCTAGAATATCCTCAAATATACAGGAACACTCATCTGTATATAAAATCGAAGTACTAAAGCATCCGTAACCCGGATGGAACGTGTCAAAGTCCATAGATCTATCTTCAGGATTCACGTCAATTTGGGGGTCTGTTCCCAAATTCTTAGGCTACCAAGCTAAAAAGAGTGATATCTGGTATAATAATTCAACCATAGAATGTAGTTTCAAGTACTTGTGTCTATTTCGTAAAATAGTTATAAAAGCAGCGCATGTATTCTCAGTCCCAAAATATATATTGCAAAAGCATTTAAAAAGGGAGCAAATGAAACTCACTATACGATATTTTATAGTAAAATATGCATACGACGATAGTGAACAATGCAGGGTTGGCCTCAGATTCACGAACCTTTGAAGACAAGCCTTAAAAAAATAAACGCCTTAGCCCGGGTTCGAACCCGCAACCTCTCGCTTAACCCATCCCACACTAAACCAATGAACCATTTATTATTTTCTTGAATTATCTTCCACTTTTTATTATATAAACTTTACAACTGTCATGACTTATCTTTATCACACCCATCATTGTACTACGTCATCATCATCGTTATTATCCACTGTATCATCACTAATCGGCCCAAGAATATAATCATGTATACGGCCCAATAAATAACATCAATAGTAACTCGGCCCAAGTACAAAGATCATGGCCCAATACAAATTGGGGTTTTAGGTGTACATATCTACCCACTCAAGAATAGAAGTCGACAAACAACAAAAAAAAATTAATAGGGTTTCGGTTTTTTTTTTAAAACATCATCGTGTCATCATCATTCTTTTTCGTGTTCATCGTCATCATCTCTGCATCGTTATCATCATCATACGAAATCATCAAATATGATCATCATCCTATTACCATAATAACATCACTTCGTTCATCACCTTCACCATCATCAAACCTTATCATCATTCTAGTTCTAGCAGAAAAAGGAAACCGGAAATAAGAGATCATCGAGTAATCTCTATTCATCTTCTTCTTCGTGTTAATAATGGTTTTGAGGTTTTCAGAAAAGAAACAGAAAGGATCTCAAATAAAAACAGAATACAAGAGCTGTAGCAGGTTCGGTGTTTGGGTGGTTTATGGTGACAGTAAACAGGAAATAAGAAACGGGAAAGGAAACGCAGTAGTAGTAATAAAATGGGTGTTTTAAGGTGATGAAGGTGATCGAAGTGAGTAACATGAAGAAGATGGTGACAATCAGTGGTGAGGTCACGATCGATGGTTTTGGGTTGGGTTGCCAGTCGAACAGCTGTACACAACAGTAACAACAATATGAGCATCAATTCGATGTATAAGTGTCGTTTGAACTGAAGTATAAACGTGCAGTAACAACTCGAAGTTGTTTTTCTGTGGTGGAGATCAAAATAGTAGTAGAACAGTAGGAGTTTCGAATAGAACAGAAAAGAGTAGTGGCAATTAGCAGTAGAAATCATCAAGATGGCAGCAGCCGGTGGTGATCAAGTTGTGGTTAAAAGGGTGGTGGTCGTCGACTGTTTAGGCTGCAGAAATGAACGAATTATGGTGGCTGTGTTGATCAGGCAGATACGTTTACAATAGCAGCTGTTCGTGTTGGGTTTTGGCTAAAAAAATAGGGACGAAGGTGGTGGGGTGACTTCGGATGGTGAAGGTGTCGATGGATGGTTTGATATTGGGTGTTTGTTTGTATGTATATATATTAATATAGAGAAAGGGTGGTGTTAGTGGGTTTGTTGATGTTGAGAACTAGAAAGAATATGGTGATATTCGATTATGTTGCAGGTTAAGCAAGGGTGTTTGGGTTTTTGGTTGATCACATAATTGTATGTCAATATAAATGGAGCAGAATATAAGTTAGTGGCAAACACAAAAACAAATATAAAAATATAATAATAATACTTTATGTCATACGTTACGTGTATATACAAATATATAGATTAGAATATGATAAAGTATCATAGTAATAATTCCATAACTAACAAACTCTCGGATGAAACAAAATGAAAAGAAAAGAAACAATTGATGGTCACGGGTGCAATACTTTACATTAATATAACCAAATATCATTTAGCACATGATTTATATTTGTAATGTAATTGTAATTGAAGGATGATAGAGTAATGATTGATAGTGTAATGGGACATGGTTGGCTCCTCAATTTTAGCCGTAAATAATGAGGCTTCTTAATCACCTTTATGTAACCATAATTGACTACTTTACTTATCTCATTTACAGCTCATAGATGTTTTTAATAGGTTATGAATTATTTCAATTATATTAACATATCAATTATATAAATATACGTACTATTAATATATACGCAGTAATAATATTAATACATAGTTACAAATAAACTATATATAAAATATATGGTTAATTACGTCGTTACATATTTCATATATATATATATATATATATATATATATATATATATATATATATATATATATATATATATATATATATATATATATATATATATATATATATATATATATATATATATATATATATATTGTGACGACCCGGAAATTTCCGACCAAATTTAAACTTAATCTTTATATGATTTCGATACGATAAGCAAAGTATGTAATGTTGAGTCTAGAAGATTTTGGAACAATGTTCATATATTCAATTGACCTTCGACTGCTTTCGACGATTCACGAACCATTAATTGTAAATAGATATGTGTGTATATATATATAAATGGTAATTGAAAATATAATTTGAAATATTATATGTTATTGCTATTAAAATTTAATTATGTAAAATAAAATAATAATAGGATATTATAATAATTATTATTTAAAATATATCTATATATATAAATAAAGTTTATTAAAAATAGATATTAAACGATTGTAATATTCATTGATGTTCCGATTGATATTAAGCAAGTTAAATTCAAACTTATATAGTTTTAAAATAATCGGTGATCCGAAAATGAGTGATATAAATTTTAGGCTTATTAAAAATGTATTTAGGAACTATTTGTTGAATTTCAAAACTTTTTATATTTTACTTGGGGTTGGAAGTGAATAATTAATGTAATATTTATTTAATAGTTAATGACTGAATTTTATACCATAATGACTGAAATAAATAAAGTTAATTACTATAAAATTTGGGATTTTTCTGAAGACTTTTAACCGTCATTGATTAACAACAGAGTACGAAATCTAATCCGTAATTGGTGACGGCTAATATTATCACACACTTATATATTTATATTATATATTTCTTTTCACTTTTGCTTTTGCTGGAATTCCTATCCGTGAAAATATTGGACATAATATTCAATGTTACTATTTATGATTTAAATTAGTGTGTTTAATTTTTGTCTATTATCCCTTCCACTAGTATAGATACACATGTAATATATATGGTTGTTATTATGATTAATAAGCTTAGTGTTTTTCTTTCCACTTGCATACCATTCACTTATTTTAATATTCATATTATTAGTTATATTTACCATCACATTTTGTCTGAGGAACAAAGAAAACCAGAGTGCAACTTTAATATCATTTTTATTCTCTTCTCCTTTTGCTCGACTAGTTATGAGATTTTCCACCCAGAAACCAAGCTTGCTAACAAGACACTCTATTCATCGCCCACCATATTTCACCCTCATCATCGATCATCTTCTTTAAATAATCACTATCACCTAGCTTCATCCTCAAACACCAAACATCTCTTTTCTCCTTGATTGTATTTTTGGTTATAACCCGGAACCTAAACCGTTACATGCTATATTTTTTTTTAAAAACGCAAACACCCACCTTTCCAACTATTATTCCCGTTCGAAGTGAAACCCAACACCTTCGGTCCATCACAACCATCACTCCATCGGCCACCTTCACCGTTAGAACAACCACCTAGCTTTTTACTGTTTCGATTAAAACCCATCATCACCACCTCTGCCGCCGACCACCACATCTCAACCACCGGTCATTACCATCATCAAGTTTTCACCACCTTGATCACCACCTACAACCTTGTAATACTGCTGCTACTGCTATTGTAATGCTACGACATCTGCTAAATATTTTCTTCCTGTTTGCTATTTGAAGTAAAGCAAACCACCATCGATCCTCATCTACACTCACAGCTACTGTTGCAGTCTAGAACCACCACAATTCACCATTTAAAACACTTTTAGTCGTTGAACGCTCCTGCTATATCATATTTCTGTTGGAACCACTCCGTATATTTCTGATTTCGATCAAACAAAGCCCACAATCACCATCTTTTCTGTTTATATTTTGCTACTACAAATCTTTTTGTTTATGCTTACGTAGTAGCTGATGTCACAGCTACTATTCGATTAGTATTCATTTCCAGTTTATGTTTAAAAGACAATGAACGATGATGAGGAGTTTATGATGAAATTAAATATGATTTTATGTGAATTATGTAAATGAAGAGGATGTTGAATAGTGATGGGTATTGGTAATGATGAACGAAATCAGTGAAGAAGATGATGGGATGATAAAGATGATCGTTATGATGATACACGATGATGATAGATGGTGATAACAATTTGAAAGCGAAGAAGATGAAGATGAAGAAAGTTAAAACAAAAATAATAACGGGTTATATATAATTTATAGCTAATCTAAATCAGGAAAAACGGAAATGGAGTAGTGGTTAGGGAGTGCTTGTGTTAAGTGAGAGGTCGCGGGTTCGAGCCCGGGCACGGGCATTTTAAAAAAAAAAAGCCAATTCATTGAGGTATTATTATTATTATTATTATTATTATTATTATTGTAATTATTAATATAAGTATTATAGTTACAACTACAATTAGGATTTTTATTATTTAATATTGTTATTACTAACATTATTATCCTTACTTGTAATATCATTATGTAGTATCATTTTAAATACTAACATTAATAATAAAAAGATTGTTGTTATTATTATTATAAACATTAAGTATTATGTATTTTTTTTTATCAAAAGTATTATTTTCGTTACTATTATTATCAAACTTTTCGTTTCATTTAAAAACTACAGTTATTATCATTATTATTAATAAAGTTATTACTACTATTAGTAAATCATTATTTTTATCAAAAACTATCTTTTCAAGTAGATAAATATTTTATGCAAAAATATACTCTTTGAAATGTCCCGTTCTTATTGATTAAAAACGTTCCATATTAATTGATTTCGTTGCGAGGTTTTGACCTCTATATGAGACGTTTTTCAAAGACTGCATTCATTTTAAAACAAACCATAACCTTTATTTCATCAATAAAGGTTTAAAAAGCTTTACGTAGATTATCAAATAATGATAATCTAAAATATCCTGTTTACACACGACCATTACATAATGGTTTACAATACAAATATGTTACAACAAAATAAGTTTCTTGAATGCAGTTTTTACACAATATCATACAAGCATGGACTCCAAATCTTGTCCTTATTTAAGTATGCAACAGCGGAAGCTCTTAATAATCACCTGAGAATAAACATGCTTAAAACGTCAACAAAAATGTTGGTGAGTTATAGGTTTAACCTATATACATCAAATCATAATAATAGACCACAAGATTTCATATTTCAATACACATCCCATACATAGAGATACAAATCATTCATATGGTGAACACCTGGTAACCGACATTAACAAGATGCATATATAAGAATATCCCCATCATTCCGGGACACCCTTCGGATATGATATAAATTTTGAAGTACTAAAGCATCCGGTACTTTGGATGGGGTTTGTTAGGCCCAATAGATCTATCTTTAGGATTCGCGTCAATTAGGGTGTCTGTTCCCTAATTCTTAGATTACCAGACTTAATAAAAAGGGGCATATTCGATTTCGATAATTCAACCATAGAATGTAGTTTCACGTACTTGTGTCTATTTTGTAAATCATTTATAAAACCTGCATGTATTCTCATCCCAAAAATATTAGATTTTAAAAGTGGGACTATAACTCACTTTCACAGATTTTTACTTCGTCGGGAAGTAAGACTTGGCCACTGGTTGATTCACGAACCTATAACAATATATACATATATATCAAAGTATGTTTAAAATATATTTACAACACTTTTAATATATTTTGATGTTTTAAGTTTATTAAGTCAGCTGTCCTCGTTAGTAACCTACAACTAGTTGTCCACAGTTAGATGTACAGAAATAAATCGATAAATATTATCTTGAATCAATCCACGACCCAGTGTATACGTATCTCAGTATTGATCACAACTCAAACTATATATATTTTGGAATCAACCTCAACCCTGTATAGCTAACTCCAACATTCACATATAGAGTGTCTATGGTTGTTCCGAAATATATATAGATGTGTCGACATGATAGGTCGAAACATTGTATACGTGTCTATGGTATCTCAAGATTACATAATATATAATACAAGTTGATTAAGTTATGGTTGGAATAGATTTGTTACCAATTTTCACGTAGCTAAAATGAGAAAAATTATCCAATCTTGTTTTACCCATAACTTCTTCATTTTAAATCCGTTTTGAGTGAATCAAATTGCTATGGTTTCATATTGAACTCTATTTTATGAATTTAAACAGAAAAGTATAGGTTTATAGTCGGAAAAATAAGTTACAAGTCGTTTTTGTAAAGGTAATCATTTCAGTCGAAAGAACGACGTCTAGATGACCATTTTAGAAAACATACTTCCACTTTGAGTTTAACCATAATTTTTGGATATAGTTTCATGTTCATAATAAAAATCATTTTCTCAGAATAACAACTTTTAAATCAAAGTTTATCATAGTTTTTAATTAACTAACCCAAAACAGCCCGCGGTGTTACTACGACGGCGTAAATCCGGTTTTACGGTATTTTTCGTGTTTCCAGCTTTTAAATCATTAAGTTAGCATATCATATAGATATAGAACATGTGTTTAGTTGATTTTAAAAGTCAAGTTAGAAGGATTAACTTTTGTTTGCGAACAAGTTTAGAATTAACTAAACTATGTTCTAGTGATTACAAGTTTAAACCTTCGAATAAGATAGCTTTATATGTATGAATCAAATGATGTTATGAACATCATTACTACCTTAAGTTCCTTGGATAAACCTACTGGAAAAGAGAAAAATGGATCTAGCTTCAACGGATCCTTGGATGGCTCGAAGTTCTTGAAGCAGAATCATGACACGAAAACAAGTTCAAGTAAGATCATCACTTGAAATAAGATTGTTATAGTTATAGAAATTGAATCAAAGTTTGAATATGATTATTACCTTGTATTAGAATGATAACCTACTGTAAGAAACAAAGATTTCTTGAGGTTGGATGATCACCTTACAAGATTGGAAGTGAGCTAGCAAACTTAAAAGTATTCTTGATTTTATGTAACTAGAACTTGTAGAATTTATGAAGAACACTTAGAACTTGAAGATAGAACTTGAGAGAGATCAATTAGATGAAGAAAATTGAAGAATGAAAGTGTTTGTAGGTGTTTTTGGTCGTTGGTGTATGGATTAGATATAAAGGATATGTAATTTTGTTTTCATTTAAATAAGTCATGAATGATTACTCATATTTTTGTAATTTTATGAGATATTTCATGCTAGTTGCCAAATGATGGTTCCCACATGTGTTAGGTGACTCACATGGGCTGCTAAGAGCTGATCATTGGAGTGTATATACCAATAGTACATACATCTAAAAGCTTTGTATTGTACGAGTACGAATACGGGTGCATACGAGTAGAATTGTTGATGAAACTGAACGAGGATGTAATTGTAAGCATTTTTGTTAGGTAGAAGTATTTTGATAAGTGTATTGAAGTCTTTCAAAAGTGTATAAATACATATTAAAACACTACATGTATATACATTTTAACTGAGTCGTTAAGTCATCGTTAGTCGTTACATGTAAGTGTTGTTTTGAAACCTTTAGGTTAACGATCTTGTTAAATGTTGTTAACCCAATGTTTATAATATCAAATGAGATTTTAAATTATTATATTATCATGATATTATCATGTATGAATATCTCTTAATATGATATATATACATTAAATGTCTTTACAACGATAATCGTTACATATATGTCTCGTTTAAAAATCTTTAAGTTAGTAGTCTTGTTTTTACATATGTAGTTCATTGTTAATATACTTAATGATATGTTTACTTATCATAGTATCATGTTAACTATATATATATCCATATATATGTCATCATATAGTTTTTACAAGTTTTAACGTTCGTGAATCACCGGTCAACTTGGGTGGTCAATTGTCTATATGAAACATATTTCAATTAATCAAGTCTTAATAAGTTTGATTGCTTAACATGTTGGAAACATTTAATCATGTAAATATCAATCTCAATTAATATATATAAACATGGAAAAGTTCGGGTCACTACAGTACCTACCCGTTAAATAAATTTCGTCCCGAAATTTTAAGCAGTTGGAGGTGTTGACGTATCTTCCGGAAATAAATGCGGGTATTTCTTCTCCATCTGATCTTCACGCTCCCAGGTGAACTCGAGTCCTCTACGAGCATTCCATCGAACCTTAACAATTGGTATCTTGTTTTGCTTAAGTCTTTTAACCTCACGATCCATTATTTCGACGGGTTCTTCGATGAATTGGAGTTTTTCGTTGATTTGGATTTCATCTAACGGAATAGTGAGATCTTCTTTAGCAAAACATTTTTTCAAATTCGAGACATGGAAAGTGTTATGTACAGCCGCGAGTTGTTGAGGTAACTCAAGTCGGTAAGCTACTGGTCCGACACGATCAATAATCTTGAATGGTCCAATATACCTTGGATTTAATTTCCCTCATTTACCAAATCGAACAACGCCTTTCCAAGGTGCAAATTTAAGCATGACCATCTCTCCAATTTCAAATTCTATATCTTTTCTTTTAATGTCAGCGTAGCTCTTTTGTCGACTTTGGGCGGTTTTCAACCGTTGT
The DNA here is from genome assembly GCF_046630445.1 of Rutidosis leptorrhynchoides. Classification (NCBI taxonomy): domain Eukaryota; kingdom Viridiplantae; phylum Streptophyta; class Magnoliopsida; order Asterales; family Asteraceae; genus Rutidosis; species Rutidosis leptorrhynchoides. The sequence continues at coordinate 302,626,401 of NC_092335.1, read as the reverse complement.
TGAATTTGGATGATCTTCTCGGTAGTTTCTTGTATTATCTCCGGACCCGTAATCTGTCTATCCCCCACTTCACTCCAACAAATCGGAGACCTGCACTTTCTACCATAAAGTGCTTCAAACGGCGCCATCTCAATGCTTGAATGGTAGCTGTTGTTGTAGGAAAATTCTGCTAACGGTAGATGTCGATCCCAACTGTTTCCGAAATCAATAACACATGCTCGTAGCATGTCTTCAAGCGTTTGTATCGTCCTTTCGCTCTGCCCATCAGTTTGTGGATGATAGGCAGTACTCATGTCTAGACGAGTTCCTAATGCTTGCTGTAATGTCTGCCAGAATCTTGAAATAAATCTGCCATCCCTATCAGAGATAATAGAGATTGGTATTCCATGTCTGGAGACGACTTCCTTCAAATACAGTCGTGCTAACTTCTCCATCTTGTCATCTTCTCTTATTGGCAGGAAGTGTGCTGATTTGGTGAGACGATAACTATTACCCAAATAGTATCAAAACCACTTGCAGTCCTTGGCAATTTAGTGATGAAATCCATGGTAATGTTTTCCCATTTCCATTCCGGGATTTCGGGTTGTTGAAGTAGACCTGATGGTTTCTGATGTTCAGCTTTGACCTTAGAACATGTCAAACATTCTCCTACGTATTTAGCAACATCGGCTTTCATACCCGGCCACCAAAAATGTTTCTTGAGATCCTTGTACATCTTCCCCGTTCCAGGATGTATTGAGTATCTGGTTTTATGAGCTTCTCTAAGTACCATTTCTCTCATATTTCTAAATTTTGGTACCCAAATCCTTTCAGCCCTATACCGGGTTCCGTCTTCCCTAATATTAAGATGCTTCTCTGATCCTTTGGGTATTTCATCCTTTAAATTTCCCTCTTTTAAAACTCCTTGTTGCGCCTCCTTTATTTGAGTAGTAAGGTTATTATGAATCATTATATTCATAGATTTTACTCGAATGGGTTCTCTGTCCTTCCTGCTCAAGGCATCGGCTACCACATTTGCCTTCCCCGGGTGGTAACGAATCTCAAAGTCGTAATCATTCAACAATTCAATCCACCTACGCTGCCTCATATTCAGTTGTTTCTGATTAAATATGTGTTGAAGACTTTTGTGGTCGGTATATATAATACTTTTGACCCCATATAAGTAGTGCCTCCAAGTCTTTAATGCAAAAACAACCGCGCCTAATTCCAAATCATGCGTCGTATAATTTTGTTCGTGAATCTTCAATTGTCTAGACGCATAAGCAATCACCTTCGTTCGTTGCATTAATACACAACCGAGACCTTGCTTTGATGCGTCACAATAAATCACAAAATCATCATTCCCTTCAGGCAATGACAATATAGGTGCCGTAGTTAGCTTTTTCTTCAATAACTGAAACGCTTTCTCTTGTTCACCATTCCATTCAAATTTCTTCCCTTTATGCGTTAATGCAGTCAAGGGTTTTGCTATTCTGGAAAAGTCTTGGATGAACCTTCTGTAGTAACCAGCTAGTCCTAAAAATTGGCGTATGTGTTTCGGAGTTTTCGGGGTTTCCCACTTTTCAACAGTTTCTATCTTTGCCGGATCCACCTTAATACCTTCTTTGTTCACTATGTGACCGAGGAATTGAACTTCTTCCAACCAAAATGCACACTTTGAAAACTTAGCGTACAATTCTTCCTTCCTCAATACTTCTAACACCTTTCTCAAATGTTCACCGTGTTCTTGGTCATTCTTTGAGTAAATAAGTATGTCATCAATGAAAACAATGACAAACTTGTCAAGGTATGGTCCACACACTCGGTTCATAAGGTCCATGAACACAGCTGGTGCATTAGTTAAACCAAACGGCATGACCATAAACTCGTAATGATCGTAACGTGTTCTGAAAGCAGTCTTTGGAATATCATCTTCTTTCACCCGCATTTGATGATACCCGGAATGTAAGTCAATCTTTGAATAAACAGACGAGCCTTGTAGTTGATCAAATAAGTCGTCGATTCTCGGTAGTGGGTAGCGGTTCTTGATGGTAAGTTTGTTCAACTCTCGGTAGTCGATACACAACCTGAATGTACCATCTTTCTTCTTGACAAACAAAACAGGAGCTCCCCACGGTGATGTGCTTGGTCGAATGAAACCACGCTCTAAAAGTTCTTGTAATTGGCTTTGCAGTTCTTTCATCTCGCTGGGTGCGAGTCTGTAAGGTGCACGAGCTATTGGTGCAGCTCCTGGTACAAGATCTATTTGAAATTCAACGGATCGATGTGGGGGTAATCCCGGTAATTCTTTCGGAAATACATTGGGAAATTCTTTTGCAATGGGAACATCATTGATGCTCTTTTCTTCAGTTTGTACTTTCTCGACGTGTGCTAGAACAGCATAGCAACCTTTTCTTATTAGTTTTTGTGCCTTCAAATTACTTATAAGATGTAGCTTCGTGTTGCCCTTTTCTCCGTACACCATTAAGGGTTTTCCTTTTTCTCGTATAATGCGAATTGCATTTTTGTAACAAACGATCTCTGCTTTCACTTCTTTCAACCAGTCCATACCGATTATCACATCAAAACTCCCTAACTCTACTGGTATCAAATCAATCTTAAATGTTTCGCTAACTAGTTTAATTTCTCGATTCCGACATATATTATCTGCTGAGATTAATTTACCATTTGCTAATTCGAGTAAAAATTTACTATCCAAAGGCGTCAATGGACAACTTAATTTAGCACAAAAATCTCTACTCATATAGCTTCTATCCGCACCCAAATCAAATAAAACTTAAGCAGATTTATTGTCAATAAGAAACGTACCCGTAACAAGCTCCGGGTCTTCCTGTGCCTCTGCCGCATTAATATTGAAAACTCTTCCGCGGCCTTGTCCATTCGTATTCTCCTGGTTCGGACAATTTCTAATAATGTGGCCCGGTTTTCCACATTTATAACAGACTACATTGGCATAACTTGCTCCGACACTACTTGCTCCGCCATTACTCGTTCCGACACCATTTGTTCCTTTCGTTCTATTAACCCCTGGTCCGTAGACCTCACACTTCGCCGCACTATGACCATTTCTTTTACACTTGTTGCAAAATTTGGTGCAGAACCCCGAGTGATACTTTTCACACCTTTGGCATAGCTGCTTCTGATTGTTGTTGTTGTTGTTGCGGTTATTATTGTTGTTGGGATGATTGTTGTAGTTGCTGTTGTTGTTGTTGTTGTTGTTGTTGTTGTTGGGCCGTTTGTTGTAGTTGCGATTGATGTTGCGATTGTTGGGATAATTGTTGCGATTATTGTTGTAATTGCTGTTGTTGTTGTATTGGTGATTCTTATCACCGTTTTCCTCCCACTTTCTTTTGACTTGCTTCACATTGGCCTCTTCAGCAGTCTGTTCTTTAATTCTTTCTTCAATCTGGTTCACTAGTTTGTGAGCCATTCTACATGCCTGTTGTATGGAGGCGGGCTCGTGTGAACTTATATCTTCTTGGATTCTTTCCGGTAATCCTTTCACAAACGCGTCGATCTTCTCTTCCTCATCTTCGAATGCTCCCGGACACAATAGGCACAATTCTGTGAATTGTCTTTCGTACGTGGTAATATCAAATCCTTGGGTTCGTAACCCTCTAAGTTCTGTCTTGAGCTTATTGACCTCGGTTCTGGGACGGTACTTCTCGTTCATCAAGTGCTTGAATGCTGACCACGGTAGTGCGTACGCATCGTCTTGTCCCACTTGCTCTAGATAGGTATTCCACCATGTTAACGCAGAACCTGTGAAGGTATGCGTAGCGTACTTCACTTTGTCCTCTTCAGTACACTTACTTATGGCAAACACCGATTCGACCTTCTCGGTCCACCGTTTCAATCCGATCGGTCCTTCGGTTCCATCAAATTCCAAAGGTTTGCAGGCAGTGAATTCTTTGTAGGTGTATCCTACACGATTTCCTGTACTGCTAGATCCAAGGTTATTGTTGGTATGTAGCGCAGCCTGTACTGCGTCTATGTTTGAAGCTAGAAAAGTACGGAATTCCTCTTCATTCATATTCACGGTGTGTCGAGTAGTCGGTGCCATTTCCTTCAAAATAGTCAAATGGAACAAGTTAATCATACAGAATATTAAGAGTAGTTAATAGTATTTCGTAGCATAATATGAACTCATTTATAAAAGCTTTTTCTTCATATTAGCGTTTTATAAGTTTAAATTCGGGTAGTACCTACCCGTTAAGTTCATACTTAGTAGCTAATATATAATTCAACTACTACAATTCTATATGAAAAACTGATTATAATAATATTTCGCTTTCAAACTTTTACACAATATTTTACAAACTTACAATACCGCTTATTTTACATATAGCATGAAATATAGCACACAATAAATTTGATACAAGATGGTTGTGAAGATAATTCTAGCTAGTACACAAGTCGTTCAGCAAAGGCAATAAAGACACGTAATTCATACGTCCAGAAACAAGTCATGCATTCTGGTTTTACTAGGATTACTTCCCATCCTTGGTCTTGTGGAACATAACCGTTATGGCCGTTGATAAGATAGCGTGTTGTAACGTCGTCAAAGGGACGAGGGTTACGTAATGTCCAACAGTCCCGTAACAATCTAAAAACCTCATTTCTTACCCTAATTACCGACTCCGTCACTTGTGGGAATGTTTTGTTTAATAGTTGTAGCCCGATGTTCTTGTTCTCACTTTGGTGAGAAGCGAACATTACTAATCCGTAAGCATAACATGCTTCTTTATGTTGCATGTTAGCCGCTTTTTCTAAATCACGAAGTCCAATATTCGGATATATTGAGTCAAAATAATTTCTTAACCCATTGCGTAAAATAGCATTTGGGTTCCCCGCAATATATGCGTCAAAGTAAACACATCGTAACTTATGGATTTCCCAATGTGATATCCCCCATCTTTCGAACGAAAGCCTTTTATAAACCAAGGCATTCTTGGAACGTTCTTCGAATGTCTTACAAACTGATCTCGCCTTAAATAGTTGTGCCGAGGAATTCTGACCGACTCTAGACAAGATTTCATCAATCATGTCTCCGGGTAGGTCTCTTAAAATATTGGGTTGTCTATCCATTTTGTGTTTTTATACTGTAAAATAGACAAGAGTTAGATTCATAAAAAAAATACTTATTAATACAAGCAATTTTTACATATATCATAAAGCATAAGCACACTATATTACATATATTACATCACACGAATACAACTATCTTATTCCGACTCACTCGTTTCTTCTTGTTCGGTTTTGGTTCGTTTTGCCAAGTTTCTAGGGATATATGATGTTCCCCTAATACGAGCCGTCGTTGTCCACATTGGTTTAGAAAAACCTGGTGGTTTAGAGGTTCCCGGGTCATTGTTACAACTTAAGGACTTCGGGGGTTGACGATACAAATAAAGTTCATCGGGGTTGGAATTAGATTTCTCTATTTTTATGCCCTTTCCCTTATTATTTTCTTTTGCCTTTTTAAATTTAGTTGGGGTAATTTCTATAACATCATCGGAATTCTCGTCGGAATCCGATTCATCGGAGAATTGGTAATCCTCCCAATATTTTGCTTCCTTGGCGGAAACACCATTGACCATAATTAACCTTGGTCGGTTGGTTAAGGATTCTCTTTTACTTAACCGTTTTATTATTTCCCAAACCGGTTCTATTTCTTCTTCCGGTTCCGATTCTTCTTCCGGTTCCGATTCTTCTTCCGGTTCCGACTCTTCTTCCGGTTCCTCTTCAGGAACTTGTGAATCAGTCCACAAATCATTCCAATTTACATTTGACTCTTCATTATTATTCTCTTCTCCTTTTGCTCGACTAGTTATGAGATTTTCCACCCAGAAACCAAGCTTGCTAACAAGACACTCTATTCATCGCCCACCATATTTCACCCTCATCATCGATCATCTTCTTTAAATAATCACTATCACCTAGCTTCATCCTCAAACACCAAACATCTCTTTTCTCCTTGATTGTATTTTTGGTTATAACCCGGAACCTAAACCGTTACATGCTATATTTTTTTTTAAAAACGCAAACACCCACCTTTCCAACCATTATTCCCGTTTGAAGTGAAACCCAACACCTTCGGTCCATCAGAACCATCACTCCATCGGCCACCTTCACCGTTAGAACAACCACCTAGCTTTTTACTGTTTCGATTAAAACCCATCATCACCACCTCTGCCGCCGACCACCACATCTCAACCACCGGTCATTACCATCATCAAGTTTTCACCACCTTGATCACCACCTACAACCTTGTAATACTGCTGCTACTGCTATTGTAATGCTAGGACATCTGCTAATTATTTTCTTCCTGTTTGCTATTTGAAGTAAAGCAAACCACCATCGATCCTCATCTACACTCACAGCTACTGTTGCAGTCTAGAACCACCACAATTCACCATTTAAAACACTTTTAGTCGTTGAACGCTCCTGCTATATCATATTTCTGTTGGAACCACTCCGTATGTTTCTGATTTCGATCAAACAAAGCCCACAATCACCATCTTTTCTGTTTATATTTTGCTACTACAAATCTTTTTGTTTATGCTTACGTAGTAGCTGATGTCACAGCTACTATTCGATTAGTATTCATTTCCAGTTTATGTTTAAAAGACAATGAACGATGATGAGGAGTTTATGATGAAATTAAATATGATTTTATGTGAATTATGTAAATGAAGAGGATGTTGAATAGTGATGGGTATTGGTAATGATGAACGAAATCAGTGAAGAAGATGATGGGATGATAAAGATGATCGTTATGATGATACACGATGATGATAGATGGTGATAACAATTTGAAAGCGAAGAAGATGAAGATGAAGAAAGTTAAAACAAAAATAATAACGGGTTATATATAATTTATAGCTAATCTAAATCAGGAAAAACGGAAATGGAGTAGTGGTTAGGGAGTGCTTGTGTTAAGTGAGAGGTCGCGGGTTCGAGCCCGGGCACGGGCATTTAAAAAAAAAAGCCAATTCATTGAGGTATTATTATTATTATTATTATTATTATTATTATTATTATTATTATTATTATTATATTATTATTATTATTATTATTATTATTATTATTATTATTATTATTATTATTGTAATTATTAATATAAGTATTATAGTTACAACTACAATTAGGATTTTTATTATTTAATATTGTTATTACTAACATTATTATCCTTACTTGTAATATCATTATGTAGTATCATTTTAAATACTAACATTAATAATAAAAAGATTGTTGTTATTATTATTATAAACATTAAGTATTATGTATTTTTTTTTATCAAAAGTATTATTTTCGTTACTATTATTATCAAACTTTTCGTTTCATTTAAAAACTACAGTTATTATCATTATTATTAATAAAGTTATTACTACTATTAGTAAATCATTATTTTTATCAAAAACTATCTTTTCAAGTAGATAAATATTTTATGCATAAATATACTCTTTGAAATGTCCCGTTCTTATTGATTAAAAACGTTCCATATTAATTGATTTCGTTGCGAGGTTTTGACCTCTATATGAGACGTTTTTCAAAGACTGCATTCATTTTAAAACAAACCATAACCTTTATTTCATCAATAAAGGTTTAAAAAGCTTTACGTAGATTATCAAATAATGATAATCTAAAATATCCTGCTTACACACGACCATTACATAATGGTTTACAATACAAATATGTTACAACAAAATAAGTTTCTTGAATGCAGTTTTTACACAATATCATACAAGCATGGACTCCAAATCTCGTCCTTATTTAAGTATGCAACAGCGGAAGCTCTTAATAATCACCTGAGAATAAACATGCTTAAAACGTCAACAAAAATGTTGGTGAGTTATAGGTTTAACCTATATATATCAAATCATAATAATAGACCACAAGATTTCATATTTCAATACACATCCCATACATAGAGATAAAAATCATTCATATGGTGAACACCTGGTAACTGACATTAACAAGATGCATATATAAGAATATCCCCATCATTCCGGGACACCCTTCGGATATGATATAAATTTCGAAGTACTAAAGCATCCGGTACTTTGGATGGGGTTTGTTAGGCCCAATAGATCTATCTTTAGGATTCGCGTCAATTAGGGTGTCTGTTCCCTAATTCTTAGATTACCAGACTTAATAAAAAGGGGCATATTCGATTTCGATAATTCAACCATAGAATGTAGTTTCACGTACTTGTGTCTATTTTGTAAATCATTTATAAAACCTGCATGTATTCTCATCCCAAAAATATTAGATTTTAAAAGTGGGACTATAACTCACTTTCACAGATTTTTACTTCGTCGGGAAGTAAGACTTGGCCACTGGTTGATTCACGAACCTATAACAATATATACATATATATCAAAGTATGTTTAAAATATATTTACAACACTTTTAATATATTTTGATGTTTTAAGTTTATTAAGTCAGCTGTCCTCGTTAGTAACCTACAACTAGTTGTCCACAGTTAGATGTACAGAAATAAATCGATAAATATTATCTTGAATCAATCCACGACCCAGTGTATACGTATCTCAGTATTGATCACAACTCAAACTATATATATTTTGGAATCAACCTCAACCCTGTATAGCTAACTCCAACATTCACATATAGAGTGTCTATGGTTGTTCCGAAATATATATAGATGTGTCGACATGATAGGTCGAAACATTGTATACGTGTCTATGGTATCTCAAGATTACATAATATACAATACAAGTTGATTAAGTTATGGTTGGAATAGATTTGTTACCAATTTTCACATAGCTAAAATGAGAAAAATTATCCAATCTTGTTTTACCCATAACTTCTTCATTTTAAATCCGTTTTGAGTGAATCAAATTGCTATGGTTTCATATTGAACTCTATTTTATTAATTTAAACAGAAAAGTATAGGTTTATAGTCGGAAAAATAAGTTACAAGTCGTTTTTGTAAAGGTAATCATTTCAGTCGAAAGAACGACGTCTAGATGACCATTTTAGAAAACATACTTCCACTTTGAGTTTAACCATAATTTTTGGATATAGTTTCATGTTCATAATAAAAATCATTTTCTCAGAATAACAACTTTTAAATCAAAGTGTATCATAGTTTTTAATTAACTAACCCAAAACAGCCCACGGTGTTACTACGACGGTGTAAATCCGGTTTTACGGTATTTTTCGTGTTTCCAGGTTTTAAATCATTAAGTTAGCATATCATATAGATATAGAACATGTGTTTAGTTGATTTTAAAAGTCAAGTTAGAAGGATTAACTTTTGTTTGCGAATAAGTTTAGAATTAACTAAACTATGTTCTAGTGATTACAAGTTTAAACCTTCGAATAAGATAGCTTTATATGTATGAATCGAATGATGTTATGAACATCATTACTACCTTAAGTTCCTTGGATAAACCTACTGGAAAAGAGAAAAATGGATCTAGCTTCAACGGATCCTTGGATGGCTCGAAGTTCTTGAAGCAGAATCATGACACGAAAACAAGTTCAAGTAAGATCATCACTTGAAATAAGATTGTTATAGTTATAGAAATTGAACCAAAGTTTGAATATGATTATTACCTTGTATTAGAATGATAACCTACTGTAAGAAACAAAGATTTCTTGAGGTTGGATGATCACCTTACAAGATTGGAAGTGAGCTAGCAAACTTAAAAGTATTCTTGATTAAATGTAACTAGAACTTGTAGAATTTATGAAGAACACTTAGAACTTGAAGATAGAACTTGAGAGAGATCAATTAGATGAAGAAAATTGAAGAATGAAAGTGTTTGTAGGTGTTTTTGGTCGTTGGTGTATGGATTAGATATAAAGGATATGTAATTTTGTTTTCATGTAAATAAGTCATGAATGATTACTCATATTTTTGTAATTTTATGAGATATTTCATGCTAGTTGCCAAATGATGGTTCCCACATGTGTTAGGTGACTCACATGGGCTGCTAAGAGCTGATCATTGGAGTGTATATACCAATAGTACATACATCTAAAACCTGTGTATTGTACGAGTACGAATACGGGTGCATACGAGTAGAATTGTTGATGAAACTGAACGAGGATGTAATTGTAAGCATTTTTGTTAAGTAGAAGTATTTTGATAATTGTATTGAAGTCTTTCATAAGTGTATAAATACATATTAAAACACTACATGTATATACATTTTAACTGAGTCGTTAAGTCATCGTTAGTCGTTACATGTAAGTGTTGTTTTGAAACCTTTAGGTTAACGATCTTGTTAAATGTTGTTAACCCAATGTTTATAATATCAAATGAGATTTTAAATTATTATATTATCATGATATTATCATGTATGAATATCTCTTAATATGATATATATACATTAAATGTCTTTACAACGATAATCGTTACATATATGTCTCGTTTAAAAATCTTTAAGTTAGTAGTCTTGTTTTTACATATGTAGTTCATTGTTAATATACTTAATGATATGTTTAATTATCATAGTATCATGTTAACTATATATATATCCATATATATGTCATCATATAGTTTTTACAAGTTTTAACGTTCGTGAATCACCGGTCAACTTGGGTGGTCAATTGTCTATATGAAACATATTTCAATTAATCAAGTCTTAATAAGTTTGATTGCTTAACATGTTGGAAACATTTAATCATGTAAATATCAATCTCAATTAATATATATAAACATGGAAAATTTCGGGTCACTACACTCTTTACATATACTATAATTATAATAAAACTTCATATAACTATATATAACAAATTTATTAAGATTATTTATATAAATACTTACAAATGACAAACTATCGATTTAAAATGTAACACTAAATAATTACGTATATAAATATGGACATATTAATATAACTATACAAATAATAAATCAACTTGAATATATACACAAATCAATTATACAATATATAAATTAAAATATAATGAAAATGTTTATTCGATTACTATTATATATATATATATATATATATATATATATATATATATATATATATATATATATATATATATATATATATATATATATATGATATAGGTTCGTGAATCTAAGGCCAACCCTGCATTGTTCAGTTTTGTAATATGTATTTTTACTACAAAATACAGTATGGTGAGTTCATTTGATTCTCTTTTACTCTTTACATTTTTGGGACTGAGAATACATGCGCTACTTTTACAACTGCTTTATTAAATGTTTTTGAACTGCGAATACATGAAATGCTTTTATAAATGTTTGACGAGATAGACACAAGCAAAACATTCCTCGAATGAATTATGTGGACGTGATAATTGCCACCATTGAATTATGTGGACATGATAATTGCCACAATTGATATGAATATTTTCCCCTGATTATTATTGCTTGGTAACCTAAGAATTAGGGAACATCACTAATTTTGAGAATTAGTGCACGCCTAATTGACGCGAATCCTAAAGGTAGCTACCGGGTTTAACACCCCCACCCAGAATGTTCACTAGACGGAAGGGCTAGTGGGCGTGGTGTTTAGTACTTCGAAGTTTATATGATTATTATACAGACGAGATGTTCTGTTTTGGGGATATTATTATGCGCATTATATGTTAAGGTCGGTTACCAAGCCAAGCTATGAAAGCAATGAAAAGTGAATGTTATCTATCGAGAGAATGATTTTATACACAAGTTATGTGTATGTTATTTTTGTGCACGAGATATGTGTACGGTTACTAAGATTTATGAAAGATGATTTCTTACACGAGAAAGGTGTACTGTATTTAAAAGATATCGCATGTACATTACAGGTGGGTATAGGATTCGGGCCCATTTGTACCATGCAGGATTTAAATCTTGTGGTCTATCAAAATGATGAATTTTATTGTTTTAAGATAAACCTATGAACTCACCAACCTTTTGGTTGACACTTGAAAGCATATTTATTCTTAGGTATGAAAGAAATCATCCGTTGTGCATTTGCTCATTGTAAAGACATTATTTGGAGTCGATCATCGCAATGGAACCAGATGTTGGTGACTTCGTCCAGATGGATTAGGACGGGGTATGACACACACACACACACACACACACATACACACACACACACACACACACACACACACACATATATATATATATATATATATATATATATATATATATATATATATATATATATATATATATATATATATATATATATATATATATATATATATAACAGTAGTTCGTGAATCGTCGAAAACAGTTGAAGTTAAATGAGTGTATGTAAACATTTCAAAAATTTTGAGACTCAACCTAACAAACTTTGCTTATCGTGTCAAAAATATTAAATCGTATCTAGAGTTTGGTTTAAAATTAGTCGAAATTTTCCGGGTTGTGACACATGATTGGCTTATTGTTGTTGATCGTTGCTGATTAAAATGAGTTCATGGTTTGCTGATTAAATGAGAGGGAAGAAGGGTTCATGGTTTGTTGATTAAACGAGAAGGAAGAATGGTATGAGTAATTAATCTCATACCCGATAATACACGGGTATTTAACAGTTTACGTAATGTTTAAGTTTAATGCTTATTGTATGTTTTACAAACAACATTTTTATTCAAAACGACAAAATTTTATTCCTCATAACTTTACATCAACTTTGACTCCTCGTCCTTTTTTTTTTTTTTGTGTGCATCCCTCGTCCCTAATATTTGAACATTCTACATTCCTCGTCCTTCCGTCAAACTAAAGTTAGTTTTGACTGTTAAGTGTTGTCATGTGAAAGTCATGTGAGGGTATTTTTGTCTTTTCAATCATTCTCCTATCTTAATCATCCCCAACCCAAATCAAGATAATAAACCCTAAAAATGATGAACAACCTAAAAACGAACGAACCAAAAACTAATTTCTTTCACTAAATTACAAGGTATCTCTCCCTCTAAATCGGTTACATCGACCAAAAAACCAACTCATTGATACTTCAATTTAAACATACGTGGATGAACAAAAATGAAAAATTTATTGCCTCCATTTCGATTAGCAACCTTAGGATTGATATTCATTTTCGATCTCCCATCAATCGTGACAACTAGATGCTGAAACGGTTACATCGAACAGAAAAAATAGAACCACCATAACCTGAATCGGTTATATCGAGTTGCTCGTACAGTCGGAACTTCAAAGTACGGATCCATGGGGGTTGGGAAAGATCTATATCCAAAACCAAAAACCCTTTTTCGTGAATCCATTATGTATTCGTTACTCTCCGATGGTAAACGGGTCAGACCCATTACATTAAGAAACAGAAATCGGAAACCAGAAATTGATACCCAGATCTGTTAATAAATTCGATAACAGAGAATCAATTTCGGGTCAGATCTTCGTATCTGAAAAATTAGCGAAGCATCAATTTACATTTACATACCCTTAAAAACTAAGATTGTGAAGTGATAAATGTAGTGACCCGAAATTTTCCATGTTTTTATATATTAAATGAAACTGATATTTACATGATTAAATGTTTCCAACATGTTAAGCAATCAAACTTGTTAAGACTTGATTAATTGAAATGGGTTTCATATAGACAATTGACCACCCAAGTTGACCGGCGATTCACGAACGTTAAAACATGTAAAAACTATATGATGACATATATATGGATATATATATATATATATATATATATATATATATATATATATATATATATATATATATATATATATATATAGTTAACATGATATTATGATAAGTAAACATATCATTAAGTATATTAACAATGAACTACATATGTAAAAACAAGACTACTAACTTAATGATTTTGAAACGAGACATATATGTAACGATTATCATTGTAACGACATTTAATGTATATATATCATATTAAGATATATTAATACATCATGATATCATGATAATGTAATAATTTAACATCTCATTTGATTTAATAAACAATGGGTTAATAACAATTAATAAGATCGTTAACCTAAAGGTTTCAAAACAACACTTACATGTAACGACTAACGATGACTTAACGACTCAGTTAAAATGTATATACATGTAGTGTTTTAATATGTATTCATACACTTTTGAAAGACTTCAAGACACTTATCAAAATACTTCTACTTAACAAAAATGCTTACAATTACATACTCGTTCAGTTTCATCAACAATTCTACTCGTATGCACCCGTATTCGTACTCGTACAATACACAACTTTTAAATGTATGTACAATTGGTATATACACTCCAATGATCAGATCTTAGCAGCCCATGTGAGTCACCTAACATATGGGGGAACCATCATTTGGCAACTAGCATAAAATATCTCATAAAATTACAAAAATATGAGTAATCATTCATGACTTATTTACATGTAAATAAAATTACACATCCTTTATATCTAATCCATATACCAATGACCAAAAACACCTACAAACACTTTCATTCTTCAATTTTCTTCATCTAATTAATCTCTCTCATGTTCTATCTTGAAGTTCTAAGTGTTCTTCATAAATTCTACAAGTTTTAGTTTCATAAAATCAAGAATACTTCCAAGTTTGCTAGCTTACTTCCAATCTTGTAGATTGATCATCCAACCTTAAGAAATCTTTATTATTTATAGTAATATATCTTTCTAATACAATGTAATACTCATATTAAAACTTTGATTCAATTTCTATAACTATAACAATCTTATTTCGAGTGGAAATCTTACTTGAACTTGTTATCGTGTCATGATTCTGCTTCAAGAACTTTCAAGCCATCCAAGGATCCTTTGAAGCTAGATCTATTTTTCTCATTTTCAGTAGCTTTATCCAGAAAACTTGAGGTAGTAATGATGTTCATAACATCATTCGATTCATACATATAAAGCTATCTTATTCGAAGGTTTAAACTTGTAATCACTAGAACATAGTTTAGTTAATTCTAAACTTGTTCGCAAACAAAAGTTAATCCTTCTAACTTGAATTTTAAAATCAACTAAACACATGTTCTATATCTATATGATATGCTAACTTAATGATTTAAAACCTTGAAACATGAAGAACACTGTAAAACCGGACATACGCCGTCGTAGTAACACCGCGGGCTGTTTTGGGTTAGTTAATTAAAAACTATGATAAACTTTGATTTAAAAGTTGTTCTTCTGGGAAAATTATTTTTCTTATGAACATGAAACTATATCCAAAAATCATGGTTAAACTCAAAGTGGAAGTATGTTTTCTAAAATGGTCATCTAGACGTCGTTCTTTCGACTGAAATGACTACCTTTATAAAAATGACTTGTAACTTATATTTCCGACTATAAACCTATACTTTTTCTGTTTAGATTCATAAAATAGAGTTCAATATGAAACCATAGCAATTTGATTCACTCAAAACGGATTTAAAATGAAGAAGTTATGGGTAAAACAAGATTGGATAATTTTTCTTGTTGTAGCAACGTGAAAATTGGTAACAAATCTATATTAATCATATCCTAGCTAACTTATATTGTATTATACATGTATTCTAATATATTATGTAATCTTGGGATATCATAGACACGTATGCAGATGTTTTGACATATCATATCGACCCATGTGTATATATTATTTGGAACAACCATAGACACTCTATATGCAGTAATGTGGGAGTTAGCTATACAGGGTTGAGGTTGATTCCAAAAATATATATACTTTGAGTTGTGATCTAGCCTGAGACGTGTATACACTGGGTCGTGGATTGATTCAAGATAATATATATCAATTTTTTTCTGTACATCTAACGCTGGACAACTAGTTGTAGGTTACTAACGAGGACAGCTGACTTAATAAACTTAAAACATCAAAATGTATTAAAAGTGTTGTAAATATATTTTGAATATACTTTGATATATATGTACATATTTGTTATAGGTTCGTGAATCGACCAGTGGCCAAGTCTTATTCTCGACGAAGTAAAAATCTGTGAAAGTGAGTTATAGTCCCACTTTTAAAATCTAATATTTTTGGGATGAGAATACATGCAGGTTTTATAAATGATTTACAAAATAGACACAAGTACATGAAACTACATTCTATGGTTGAATTATCGAAATCGAATATGCCCCTTTTTATTAAGTCTGGTAATCTAAGAATTAGGGAACAGACACCCTAATTGACGCGAATCCTAAAGATAGATCTATTGGGCCTAACAAATCCCATCTAAAGTACAGGATGCTTTAGTACTTCGAAATTTATATCATATCCGAAGGGTGTGCCGGAATGATGGGGATATTCTTATATATGAATCTTGTTAATATCGGTTACCAGGTGTTCACCATATGAATGATTTTTATCTCTATGTATGGGATGTATATTGAAATATGAAATCTTGTGGTCTATTGTTACGATTTGATATATATAGGTTAAACTTATAACTCACCAACATTTTTGTTGACGTTTAAAGCATGTTTATTCTCAGGTGAATATAAAGAGCTTCCGCTGTTGCATACTAAAATAAGGACAAGATTTGGAGTCCATGTTTGTATGATATTATGTAAAAACTGCATTCAAGAAACATATGTCGATGTAATATATTTCTATTGTAAACCATTATGTAATGGTCGTGTGTAAACAGTATATTTTAGATTATCATTATTTGATAATCTACGTAATGCTTTTGAAACCTTTATTGATAAAATAAAGGTTATGGTTGTTTTAAAAATGAATGCAGTCTTTGAAAAACGTCTCATATAGAGGTCAAAACCTCGCAACGAAATCAATTAATATGGAACGTTTATAATCAATATGAACGGGAAATTTCAGTTGGTATCCGAGCGTTGGTCTTAGAGAACCAGAAAATTTGCATTAGTGTGTCTTATCGAGTTTGTTAGGATGCATTAGTGAGTCTGGACTTCGACCGTGTTTTCTTTAAAAATGATTGCTTAACATTTTTGTTGGAAACTATATATTTTTAACATGTGAATATTATGTGATATATTAATCTCTTAACGTGTTTGATATTATGTGATAGATGTCTACCTCTAGAACAAGTCCCATTGACTCACCTAATAATAATGAAGAGTCAAATGTAAATTGGAATGATTCGTGGACTGATTCACAAGTTCCCGAAGAGGAACCGGAAGAAGAGTCGGAACCGGAAGAAGAATCGGAACCGGAAAAAGAATCGGAACCAGAAGAAGAAATAGAACCAGTGGGGGAAATAATAAAACGGTTAAGTAGAAGAAAATCCTCAACCAACCGACCAAAGTTAATTATGGTCAATGGTGTTTTCGCCAAGGAAGCAAAGTATTGGGAGGATTACCAATTCTCCGATGAATCGGATCCCGACAAGGATTCCGATGATGTTATAGAAATTACCCCAACACAATTTAATAAGGCAAAAGAGAACAATAAGGGAAAGGGCATAAAAATAGAGAAATTTGATTCCAAACACGATGAACTTTATATGTATCGTCAACACCCGTATTTCTTAAGTTGTGACAATAACCCGGGAACCTCTAAACCACCAGGTTTTTCTAAACCAATGTGGAAAACGACGGCAGGGGAACATCATATATCCCTAGAAACTTGGCAAAACTAACCAAAACCGAAGAAGAAGAAACGAGCGATTCGGAATAAGATAGTTGTATTCGTGTGGTGTAATATATGTAATATAGTGTGCTTATGCTTTATGATATATGTAAAAATCGCTTGTATTAATAAGTATTTTTTTTTATGAATCTAACTCTTGTCTATTTTACAGTATAAAAACACAAAATGGATAGACAACCCAATATTTTAAGAGACCTACCCGGAGACATGATTGATGAAATCTTGTCTAGAGTCGGTCAGAATTCCTTGGCACAACTATTTAAGGCGAGATCAGTTTGTAAGACATTCGAAGAATGTTCCAAGAATGCCTTGATTTATAAAAGGCTTTCGTTCGAAAGATGGGGGATATCACATTGGGAAATCCATAAGTTACGATGTGTTTACTTTGACGCATATATTGCGGGGAACCCAAATGCTATTTTACGCAATGGGTTAAGAAATTATTTTGACTCAATATATCCGAATATAGGACTTCGTGATTTAGAAAAAGCGGCTAACATGCAACATAAAGAAGCATGTTATGCTTACGGGTTAGTAATGTTCGCTTCTCACCAAAGTAAGAACAAGAACATCGGGCTACAACTATTAAACAAAACATTGCCACAAGTGACAGAGTCGGTAATTGGGGTAAGAAATGAGGTTTTTAGGTTATTACGAGACTGTTGGTCATTACGTAACTTTCATCCTTTTGATGACGTTATAACACATTGTCTTACTATCGGTCACAACGGTTATGTTCCACAAAACCAAGGATGGGAAGTGGTATTAGTAAAACCAGAATGCATGAATTGTTTCTGGACGTATGAATTACGTGTCTTTATTGCCTTTGCTGAACGCCTTATTTATTAACTAGAATTATCTTCGCAACTACTTTGTATCAAAGTTATATGTGCTATATTTCATGCTATATGTAAAAAAAAGCGGTATTGTAAGTTTGCAAGTTATTGTATAAAGGTTTGAATATGATTTTTTTTTTTTTTTTTTTTGTGATTAGTTTTTCATATAGAATTGTAGTAGTTGAAATGGTATGTTAGCTACTAAGTATGAACTTAACGGGTAGGTACTACCCGAATTAAAGAGTATAAAATGCTAATATGAAGAAAGAGCTTTTATAAATAAGTTCATATTACGCTACGAAATACTATTGACTACTCTTGATATTCTATATGATTAACTCGTTTCATTTAACTATTTTAAAGGAAATGGCACCGACTACTCGACACACCTTGAATATGAGCGAAGAGGAATTTCGTGCCTTTCTTGCTTCAAACATAGCCGCAGTACAGGCTGCGCTACATACCAACAATAACTCCGAATCTAGCAATGCAGCTAACGGAGCAAGAAATCGTGTAGGATGCACCTACAAAGAATTCACTGCCTACAAACCTTTGGAATTTGATGGAACCGAAGGACCGATCGGATTGAAACGGTGGACCGAGAAGGTCGAATCGGTGTTTGCCATAAGTAAGTGTACTGAAGAGGACAAAGTGAAGTACGCTATGCATACCTTCACAGGTACTGCGTTAACATGGTAGAATACCTATCTAGAGCAAGTGGGACAAGATGATGCTTACGCACTACCGTGGTCAGCATTCAAGCACTTGATGAATGAGAAGTACCGTCCCAGAACCGAGGTCAATAAGCTCAAGACAGAACTTAGAGGGTTACGAACCCAAGGATTTGATATTACCACGTACGAAAGATGATTCACAGAATTGTGCCTATTGTGTCCGAGAGCGTTCGAAGATGAGGAAGAGAAGATCGACGCGTTTGTGAAAGGATTACCGGAAAGAATCCAAGAAGATATAAGTTCACACAAGCCCGCCTCCATACAACAGGCATGTAGAATGGCTCACAAACTAGTGAACGAGATTGAGGAAAGAATTAAAGAACAGGCGGCTGAAGAGGCCAATGTGAAGCAAGTCAAAAGAAAGTGGGAGGAAAACGGTGATAAGAATTACCAATACAACAACAACAGCAATTACAACAATAATCGCAACAACTATCCCAACAATCGCAACATCAATCGAAACTACAACAAACGGCCCAACAACAACAACAACAACAACAACAACAACAACAACAACAACAACAACAACAACAACAACAACAATCAGAAGCAGCTATGCCAAAGGTGTGAAAAGTATCACTCGGGGTTCTGCACCAAATTTTGCAACAAGTGTAAAAGAAATGGTCATAGCGCGACGAAGTGTGAGGTCTACGGACCAGGGGTTAACAGAACGAAAGGAACAAATGGTGTCGGAATGAGTAATGGCGGAGCAAGTAGTGTCTGAGCAAGTTATGCCAATGTAGTTTGTTATAAATGTGGAAAACTGGGCCACATTATTAGAAATTGCCCGAACCAGGAGAACACGAATGGACAAGGCCGTGGAAGAGTTTTCAATATTAATGCGGCAGAGGCACAGGAAGACCCGGAGCTTGTTACGGGTACGTTTCTTATTGACAATAAATCTGCTTACGTTTTATTTGATTCGGGTGCGGATAGAAGCTATATGAGTAGAGATTTTTGTGCTAAATTAAGTTGTCCATTGACGCCATTGGATAGTAAATTTTTACTCGAATTAGCAAACGGTAAATTAATTTCAGCAGATTATATATGCCGGAATCGAGAAATTAAACTGGGTAGCGAAATATTTAAGATTGATTTGATACCCGTAGAGTTAGGGAGTTTTGATGTAATTGTTGGCATGGACTCGCTGAAGAAGGTGAAAGCAGAGATCGTATGTTATAAAAATACAATTCGCATTGTACGAGAAGAAGGAGAACCCTTAATGGTGTACGGAGAAAAGGGCAACATGAAGCTACATCTTATTAGTAATTTGAAGGCACAAAAACTAATAAGAAAAGGTTGCTATGCTGTTCTAGCACACGTCGAGAAAGTACAAACTGAAGAAAAGAGCATCAATGATGTTCCCGTCGCAAAAGAATTTCCCGATGTATTTCCGAAAGAATTACCGGGACTACCTCCACATCGATCTGTTGAATTTCAAATAGATCTTGTACCAGGAGCTACACCAATAGCTCGTGCTCCTTATAGACTCGCACCCAGTGAGATGAAAGAACTGCAAAGCCAACTGCAAGAACTATTAGAACGTGGTTTCATTCGACCAAGCGCATCACCATGGGGAGCTCCTGTTTTGTTTGTCAAGAAGAAGGATGGTACATTTAGGTTGTGTATTGACTACAGAGAGTTGAACAAACTTACCATCAAAAACCGTTATCCACTGCCAAGAATTGATGACTTATTTGATCAACTACAAGGCTCGTCGGTTTATTCGAAAATCGATTTACGTTCTGGATATCATCAAATGCGAGTAAAGGAGGATGATATTCCAAAAACTGCTTTTAGGACGCGTTATGGTCATTACGATTTTATGGTTATGCCGTTTGGATTGACTAACGCACCAGCTGTGTTCATCGACCTTATGAACCGAGTGTGTGGGCCATATCTTGACAAGTTTGTCATTGTTTTCATCGATGACATACTTATTTACTCAAAGAATGATCAAGAGCACGAAGAACATTTGAGAAAAGTGCTGGAAGTATTGAGGAAAGAAAAACTGTACGCTAAGTTTTCAAAGTGTGCATTTTGGTTGGAAGAAGTTCAATTCCTCGGTCACATAGTGAACAAAGAAGGTATCCAGGTGGACTCGGCAAAGATCGAAACCGTTGAAAAGTGGGAAACCCTAAAAACTCCGAAGCATATACGTCAATTTTTAGGATTGGCTGGTTACTATAGATGATTCATCCAAGATTTCTCCAAAATAGCAAAACCCTTGACTGCATTAATGCATAAAGGGAAGAAATTTGAATGGAAGGATGAACAAGAGAAGGCGTTTCAATTATTGAAGAAAAAGCTAACTACGACATCTATATTCTCATTGCCTGAAGGGAATGATGATTTTGTAATTTATTGTGACGCATCAAAGCAAGGTCTCGGTTGTATATTAATGCAACGGACGAAGGTGATTGCTTATGCGTCTAGACAATTGAAGATTCACGAGCAAAATTATACGACGCATGATTTGGAATTAGGCGCGGTTGTTTTTGCATTAAAGACTTGGAGGCACTATTTATATGGGGTCAAAAGTATTATATATACCGACCACAAAAGTCTTCAACACATATTTAATCAGAAACAACTGAATATGAGGCAGCGTAGGTGGATTGAATTGTTGAATGATTATGACTTTGAGATTCGTTACCACCCGGGGAAGGCAAATGTGGTAGCCGACGCCTTGAGCAGAAAGGACAGAGAACCCATTCGAGTAAAATCTATGAATATAATGATTCACACTAACCTTACTACTCAAATAAAGGAGGCGCAACAAGGAGTTTTAAAAGAGGGAAATTTAAAGGGTGAAATACCCAAAGGATTGGAGAAGCATCTTAATATTCGGGAAGACGGAACCCGGTATAGGGCTGAAAGAATTTGGGTACCAAAATTTAGAGATATGAGAGAAATGGTACTTAGAGAAGCTCATAAAACCAGATACTCAATACATCCTAGAACGGGGAAGATGTACAAGGATCTTAAGAAACATTTTTAGTGGCCAGGTATGAAAGCCGATATTGCTAAATATGTAGGAGAATGTTTGATGTGTTCTAAGGTCAAAGCTAAACATCAGAAACCATCAGGTCTACTACAACAACCTGAAATCCCGGAATAGAAATGGGAAAACATTACCATGGATTTCATTACTAAATTGCCAAGGACTGCAAGTGGTTATGATACTATTTGGGTAATAGTTGATCGCCTCACCAAGTCAGCACACTTTATGCCAATAAGAGAAGATGACAAGATGGAGAAGTTAGCACGACTGTATTTGAAGGAAGTCGTCTCCAGACATGGAATACCAATCTCTATTATCTCTGATAGGGATGGCAGATTTATTTCAAGATTTTGGCAGACATTACAGCAAGCATTAGGAACTCGTCTAGACATGACTACTGCCTATCATCCACAAACTGATGGGTAGAGTGAAAGGATGATACAAACGATTGAAGACATGCTACGAGCATGTGTTATTGATTTCAGAAACAGTTGGGATCGACATCTACCGTTAGCAGAATTTTCCTACAACAACAGCTATCATTCAAGCATTGAGATGGCGCCGTTTGAAGCACTTTATGGTAGAAAGTGCAGGTCTCCGATTTGTTGGAGTGAAGTGGGGGATAGACAGATTACGGGTCCAGAGATAATACAAGAAACTACCGAGAAGATCATCCAAATTCAACAACGGTTGAAAACCGCCCAAAGTCGACAAAAGAGCTACGCCGACATTAAAAGAAAAGACATAGAATTTGAAATTGGAGAAATGGTCATGCTTAAGGTTGCACCTTGGAAAGGTGTTGTTCAATTTGGTAAACGGGGGAAATTAAATCCAAGGTATATGGGACCATTCAAGATTATTGATTGTGTCGGACCAGTAGCTTACCGACTTGAGTTACCTCAACAACTTGCGAATGTACATAACACTTTCCACGTCTCGAATTTGAAGAAATGTTTTGCTAAAAAAGATCTCACTATTCCATTGGACGAAATCCAAATCAATGAAAAACTTCAATTCATTGAAGAACCCGTCGAAATAATGGATCGTGAGGTTAAGAGACTTAAACAAAACAAGATACCGATTATTAAGGTTCAATGGAATGCTCGTAGATGACCCAAGTTCACCTGGGAGCATGAAGATCAGATGAAGAAGAAATACCCGCATCTATTTCCAGAAGATTCGTCAACACTTTCAACAGCTTAAAATTTCGGGACGAAATTTATTTAACGGGTAGGTACTGTAGTGACCCGAACTTTTCCATGTTTTTATATATTAAATGAAATTGATATTTACATGATTAAATGTTTCCAACATGTTAAGCAATCAAACTTGTTAAGACTTGATTAATTGAAATAGGTTTCATATAGACAATTGACCACCCAAGTTGACCGGCGATTCACGAACGTTAAAACATACAAAAACTATATGATGACATATATATGGATATATATATAGTTAACATGATATTATGATAAGTAAACATGTCATTAAGTATATTAACAATGAACTACATATGTAAAAACAAGACTACCAACTTAATGATTTTGAAACGAGACATATATGTAACGATTATCGTTGTAACGACATTTAATGTATATATATATATATATCATATTAAGATATATTAATACATCATGATATAATGATAATGTAATAATTTAACATCTCATTTGATTTAATAAACAATGGGTTAACAACAATTAATAAGATCGTTAACCTAAAGGTTTCAAAACAACACTTACATGTAACGACTAACGATGACTTAACGACTCAGTTAAAATGTATATATATGTAGTATTTTAATATGTATTCATACACTTTTTAAAGACTTCAAGACACTTATCAAAATACTTCTACTTAACAGAAATGCTTACAATTACATCCTCGTTCAGTTTCATCAACAATTCTACTCGTATGCACCCGTATTCGTACTCGTACAATACACAGCTTTTAGATGTATGTACTATTGGTATATATACTCCAATTATCAGATCTTAGAAGCCCATGTGAGTCACCTAACATATGTGGGAACCATCATTTGGCAACTAGCATGAAATATCTCATAAAATTACAAAAATATGAGTAATCATTCATGACTTATTTACATGTAAACAAAATTACACATCCTTTATATCTAATCCATATACCAACGACCAAAAACACCTACAAATACTTTCATTCTTCAATTTTATTCATCTAATTAATCTCTCTCAAGTTCTATCTTCAAGTTCTAAGTGTTCTTTATAAATTCTACAAGTTTTAGTTTCATAAAATCAAGAATACTTCCAATTTTGCTAGCTTACTTCCAATCTTGTAGAGTGATCATCCAACCTCAAGAAATCTTTATTATTTATAGTAAGATATCTTTCTAATACAAGGTAATACTCATATTCAAACTTTGATTCAATTTCTATAACTATAACAATCTTATTTCGAGTGGAAATCTTACTTGAACTTGTTTTCGTGTCATGATTCTGCTTCAAGAACTTTCAAGCCATCCAAGGATCCTTTGAAGCTAGATCTATTTTTCTCATTTCCAGTAGCTTTATCCAGAAAACTTGAGGTAGTAATGATGTTCATACCATCATTCGATTCATACATATAAAGCTATCTTATTCGAAGGTTTAAACTTGTAATCACTAGAACATAGTTTAGTTAATTCTAAACTTGTTCGCAAACAAAAGTTAATCCTTCTAACTTGACTTTTAAAATCAACTAAACACATGTTCTATATCTATATGATATGCTAACTTAATGATTTAAAACCTGGAAACACGAAGAACACTGTAAAACCGGACATACGCCGTCGTAGTAACACCGCGGGCTGTTTTGGGTTAGTTAATTAAAAACTATGATAAACATTGATTTAAAAGTTATTCTTCTGGGAAAATAATTTTTCTTATGAACATGAAACTATATCCAAAAATCATGGTTAAACTCAAAGTGGAAGTATGTTTTCTAAAATGGTCATCTAGACGTCGTTCTTTCGACTGAAATGACTACCTTTACAAAAATGACTTGTAACTTATATTTACGACTATAAACCTATACTTTTTCTGTTTAAATTCATAAAATAGAGTTCAATATGAAACCATAGCAATTTGATTCACTCAAAACGGATTTAAAATGAAGAAGTTAGGGGTAAAACAATATTGGATAATTTTTCTTGTTGTAGCAACGTGAAAATTGGTAACAAATCTATATTAATCATATCCTAGCTAACTTATATTGTATTATACATGTATTCTAATATATTATGTAATCTTGGGATATCATAGACACGTATGCAGATGTTTTGACATATCATATCGACCCATGTGTATATATTATTTGGAACAACCATAGACACTCTATATGCAGTAATGTGGGAGTTAGCTATACAGGGTTGAGGTTGATTCCAAAAATATATATACTTTGAGTTGTGATCTAGCCTGAGACATGTATACACTGGGTCGTGGATTGATTCAAGATAATATATATCAATTTTTTTCTGTACATCTAACGCTGGACAACTAGTTGTAGGTTACTAACGAGGACAGCTGACTTAAT
The DNA here is from genome assembly GCF_046630445.1 of Rutidosis leptorrhynchoides. Taxonomy (NCBI): domain Eukaryota; kingdom Viridiplantae; phylum Streptophyta; class Magnoliopsida; order Asterales; family Asteraceae; genus Rutidosis; species Rutidosis leptorrhynchoides. Next base: position 302,600,731 of record NC_092335.1, on the reverse strand, counting down.
AAACTTAAAACATCAAAATGTATTAAAAGTGTTGTAAATATATTTTGAATATACTTTGATATATATGTACATATTTGTTATAGGTTCGTGAATCGACCAGTGGCCAAGTCTTACTTCTCGACGAAGTAAAAATCTGTGAAAGTGAGTTATAGTCCCACTTTTAAAATCTAATATTTTTGGGATGAGAATACATGCAAGTTTTATAAATGATTTACAAAATAGACACAAGTACGTGAAACTACATTCTATGGTTGAATTATCGAAATCGAATATGCCCCTTTTTATTAAGTCTGGTGATCTAAGAATTAGGGAACAGACAACCTAATTGACGCGAATCCTAAAGATAGATCTATTGGGCCTAACAAACCCCATCCAAAGTACCGGATACTTTAGTACTTCAAAATTTATATCATATCCGAAGGGTGTCCCGGAATGATGGGGATATTCTTATATATGCATCTTGTTAATGTCGGTTACCAGGTGTTCACCATATGAATGATTTTTATCTCTATGTATGGGATGTATATTGAAATATTAAATCTTGTGGTCTATTGTTACGATTTGATATATATAGGTTAAACCTATAACTCACCAACATTTTTGTTGATGTTTAAAGCATGTTTATTCTCAAGTGAATATTAAGAGCTTCCGCTGTTGCATACTAAAATAAGGACAAGATTTGGAGTCCATGTTTGTATGATATTATGTAAAAACTGCATTCAAGAAACATATGTCGATGTAATATATTTCTATTGTAAACCATTATGTAATGGTCGTGTGTAAACAGTATATTTTAGATTATCATTATTTGATAATCTACGTAATGCTTTTGAAACCTTTATTGATAAAATAAAGGTTATGGTTGTTTTAAAAATGAATGCAGTCTTTGAAAAACGTCTCATATAGAGGTCAAAACCTCGCAACGAAATCAATTAATATGGAACGTTTATAATCAATATGAACGGGACATTTCAATAAAAGTCGAGAACGGATCACCATTTACAAAAGTACGAGAGATGCAAATACATAAAAAAAGGCGTTGAAGTACCATTTCTTTATTGCAATTTTGAATCCATTATCACCATCGAGTTCAATTTTGAAGTAACATATATTTAAACATGTGATGGATTCAATTTTGAGATGGTTTATTCGATGGTGTTGATTGAATTCATATGTAGCTATAATGATGAACAAAGAAGGGGTGGGGAGTAGGTTGAAAGGACCCGTTCATATATATTATAAACGATTCACAATAGTTGATTACATCGCGAGGTATTTGACCTCTATATGATACATTTTACAAACATTGCATTCGTTTTTAAAAGACAAACTTTCTTTACAACGAAAGTTGACGGCATGCACACCATTTCATAATACATCCAACTATAATTGGTTTAATAATAATCTTGATGAACTCAATGACTCGAATGCAACGTCTTTCAAAATATGCCATGAATGACTCCAAGTAATATCCTTAAAATGAGCTAATGCACAGCGGAAGATTTCTTTAATACCTGAGAATAAACATGCTTTAAAGTGTCAACCAAAAGGTTGGTGAGTTCATAGGTTTATCATAACAATCATTTCAATATATTAATAGACCACAAGATTTCCGTTTATAAATATATGTACACTCGCAAGTGTATAAAAGTATTCTATAAGTTGTAGGCACCCGGTAACAAGCCTTAACGTTCATGTTTTACCCTCTGAAGTACACCAGATCAGGTGTGTTTAAAATAACCTCGAAGTACTAAAGCATCCCATAGTCAGGATGGGATTTTTCAGGCCCAATAAATCTATCTTTAGGATTCGCGCCTACCGTACATAGACAAGTAGTTTAATGTTACCAAGCTAAGGGTATATTTCTGGTTTAAATCCACGTAGAATTAGTTTTAGTACTTGTGCCTATTTCGTAAAACATTTATAAAAACAGCGCATGTATTCTCAGTCCCAAAAATATATATAAAAGGGAGCAAATGAAACTCACCATACTGTATTTCGTAGTAAAAATACATATAACGTCATTTAACAAGTGCAAGGTTGGCCTCGGATTCACGAACCTATATTAATTATATATATTTATATGTTGGTCAATATTTGTCTAACAATTTTTGGTCAAGTCATAGTGTACCACAATCCTAATGCTCGAGACTAATATGCAAAAGTCAACAAAAGTCAACTTGACCCAAAATGACTTCTAAAATTTATACGTGTTTATTATATAACTTAAATATAGTCGTTTTATATATTTAAATATATTTATTAGATTTTATAATAATAAAAGTCATTTATTAATAAAAATTTATATTAACGTTTATATATGATAAAATATACTTTTATATATCTTAAGTAGTAAAATTTATAAAGTTCACTTAATATCTTAAAACTATAGTGGTAAGTATTATTAATGTAATTATATTACGCGTGGTGAAAAATATCTTTGTATCCCCTATTTATTTGATAAAATAATATTGATCTGTTATAATTCAGTAGGCTTATAACTACTTTTAATGGTTATAAGAACAAAGAGAGAAAAAGAGAGAAGAAGGAGAGAAGAAATATTGATATTGATATTTCAAGAGAAATGGTGCACCTTAAATGGTTACCATACATGTCTATTTATAGTCTAAAATATTACTATGCAAGAAATATAATAATAATAAAATTAACATCCAATCTAGATATTTTATAACACAATCTAGATATTTTATAACACTCCCCCTTGGATGACAATTTTATTAGAGAATAACTAGTACTGCCTCGTTAAAAACCTTGCTAAAGAAAACTCATTGAGATAAAACTTTAGCTAAGGGAAAAAGAGTGCAGCATAAAGTTGACTCCCCCTCAAGTAGGCAACGCCTGAGTTGTTACATCTTCTGAATATGCCTCATGCCAATATTATGAACGTGTGTTCTAAAAATAGCAGTTAGCAGTGCTTTGGTATAAAGATCAGCAGAGTTGTTGATTGAACGTATCTCATTTTAATCTGGTTGTCTTTTACGATATCTTGAGTATATGAGAAAAATCTGAGGTTTTCATCTGAAACTGTATCATCTAAATCTTTTATGTACAAGTTTGGCCCTCGTGATTTGTCTACAGTCTCCTTCATGGTTTGTTCAAACCGTTGTTTCAGTTCCTATTCCCTTTCAGTCTTTTTCTGAGCCTTACCAATATACCATTCTTTTCCATCAAACTTATGACCGTTAAGACCGTTTATAGCTTTAGCGCCTCGTCAGCATTTATGTTTTGTTCTGTCATTTTTGATACTCTTCTTTCATTTGTATTATGTAAGCTGTATTATCTTCATAGATAGTTGTTACGCTTTTATAGCGTTCTAGTCCACAAGAATCAATAATGATTTGTATCATTGATCTTAACTAAAATCATTCCCGAGTAGCTTCATGTAATGCAATCACTTCGGCATGATTTGATGATGTTGCAACAAGTGTTTGTTTTGAGAACGTCATGATATTGTGGTGCCTCCATTTAGGAATACATATCCAGTTTGAGATTTAGCTTTATGTAGATCGGATAAATAATCTGCATCTGTATAACCGAACAAATCTTGTTTCGAGTTGTTAGAATAAAATAATTATAAATTAGTAGTTCCCCGAAGGTATCAAACTATTTGTTTGATCCCATTCCAATGTCTTTTGGTAGGGGCTGAGCTGAACCTTGTCAACAAATTAACTGCAAAAGAAATGTCAGATCTTGTATAATCTATAAGATACATAAGAACCTCAATTGCACTAAAATATAGAACTTCCGATCTGTTAAAATTTTCATGATCTTCGCAGGGATGAAATAGATCAGTGTCAATATTGAGTGATCTAACAACAATGAGTTTGTCTTTAAAAAAAATGTTTTAAAATCTTTTCGGTATAAGTTGTTTGATGTACAAGTAAACCATTAGGCATATGCTCAATTTGCAATCCAAGGTAATACTTGGTTTTTTCAAGATCTTTCATTTCAAAATAATTCTTTAGAAGTTGAATGATTTCATAGATCTCTTTATTTGTTCATATGATGTTAAGAACATTGACATAAACAACTACGATCTCATATCCGAACATTGTTTTTATAAAACATACGTGCAAAATAAGTTTATATTTATACCCTTTTTTTTATCAAGTAGTCATTTAATCGGTTATACCACATACGTCTCGTTTGTATAAACCCACTTAGAAATCTTTGTGATTTAATAGAATATATTCCCTTGGGTTTTACATTAGATGCTTATGATACCTTAACCCTTTAGGTATATTCATATATATCACTATTAAGTGATCCATACAGATAAGTAGTAATAACATACATGAGATGCATTTAAATAACTACCAGGTTGATTAAGTAACTAATAAGTAATTGTATCCATTACAGGAGGATAATTTTTCCTCCTAATTCATTTCTGGTCTTTGTGGGAAATATTGAGTTACAAGTCTAGTTTTGCCTTGTAACTTCATTTGCACATTTCTTTTCGGATAAAAATTCATTTGTATCCCATACGTTTCACATCTTTAAAAGTGATAACGATTGATCCGAAAACTTTTCTTTTATCGAGCGATTCTAATTCAGCTCTTATTGCTCCTTTCCATTGAGCTCAATCATGTCCATTTTGTATATTCAATGACAGATTTTAGTTCCAGATCATCATCTTTATTCATGATGTCATTGTAACATTATATGAAAATATCTCATAGAGATTTTAGTTTCATTTCGGTTCCATAATATTGCATAATTTATCGCAATTTTAGTATTTACATTTATCAATATCCTCTGCAGAAGGAATATTGATTTGTGGTTCTTCTTGAACACTTTCTCTTACCTCATTATCAGCTGATTTTCTTTTTCGAGGATTTTTATCTTCGGAACCAATTGATCTTCCACGTTTGATGCGTGGCAAAGACTCAACAGTGACATTATTGCCAGCTTTTGGAATTTCAGTTCGAGCTGGAGCATTTATCACTGGTATATATGATTTAGTCACTTTTTTATATCTGTAAATGCATAAAGTAATTAATTTGCAAGTTCTTGCATATGCATTATTTTTGAACTTTCGTTTCACATTCTTTTGTGCGAGTTCAATATACCTTAATTGATGTTCACATCATGAAGCATCATTTTATTTTTTATTTTTATTTCTCCCCCTAATCTAGGGAACAATGTTTTATTAAAATGACAATCAGCAAAATGTGCTGTAAAAACATCACCCATCATGGGTTCAATATATCTTATGATCGAAGATGTTTTATATCCAAAATATATTATCATCTTTCATTGAAGAACCATTTTATTGTGTTGTGGTGATACAATTGGAACATACACTGCACAACCAATGTTTTAAGGTAGAAAATATTTGGCTCTTGGCCAAAATCAAGTATTAAGTGAAAATATTTACGACTTCCACATGGTATAATGCGAATTAATGTCGCAGCATGTAAATTTACATGTCCACATATAAATATTGAGAGATTTGTACTCATTATCAATTGTCTAGTTATTAGCTGTAAGCGTTTATCTATTGATTCAGCTAAACCAATTTTGTGTATGCACATGAGCAACTGGATGTTCAACAACAATCCCTGTAGATATATAATGATCATTAAATGCTTGAGATGTTAACTCACCAGCATTATCAAGTCTCATCCTTTTAATGGTGTAATCAGAATAATGTGTTCTCAATTTAATAATTTGTGCAAGAAACTTTGCAAATGCCATATTACGGCTTGATAACATACAAATATGAGACCATCCGCTTGATGCGTCTATTAGAACCATGAAATATCAAAATGGTTCACATGATGGATGAATTGGTTCATATATCTTACCTTGAATTCTTTCAAGAAACATTTGTGATTCTTTTTCACAATATACTTTTCATTAATCACCATATGTGCTTTCCATTAATCACCATATGTGTTTTTTTTTTTATATAAATCACCATATGTGTTTTTTTTTTATCATATATCCTTTTCACCATATACGCTTTTAATCAAATGCGCTGTGTTTTTCACCATATGCGCTTTTAATCATATGCGATTTTCATCATATGCGTTGTGCTTTTCATCATATTCGCTTTTTATCATATGCGATGCGCTTTTTATCATATGCGCTTTTTTATGTGAATAGTAAATTAATTAATTTCGTTTTACTATTCATATGAATTAATTTAGATTTACTATTTTGTTAATTGAGTAATATATATATATACATCATATACTTGTGACTCCGAAGGCTCAAATGAATTTGACCATATAGTTATACGTTGTACCTTGCACATTAATTTTCAGTAGAAGCTTTAGATGCATATTATTTTCAGTAGAAGCTTTAGATGCACTTTTTTTTAATCACCAAATACCACAAACACTTTGTTTGCGTTTGTTCATAGTCATCAATGAAAACCATTTTCTTTAATTTTATTTTATACAATAAAATTAACGCATCATTATTCTTTTCAAAAACAATAATCTATTGTTATTGTTCACTTGTGCCATGTTTAACAACAAAAGTCAACAACCTCTGTCTTGTTTGTTGTGGCAACCAAAAACAACCTTTGCTTTTGTTACCGAGAATCCAAGACCAAAAAACAATTAATTTTTAATTAATCTTTTATCAAAATCATAAATGATTTTATTGATCTACGTTGATATGGCCATAAACAATTGACGGCTGACCTACTTTTGTAAGTGTATTTCGGCTATCATCCCGAAAACGCACAACGACCTTTTTTTTTTTTATGAACTATTTGTTTCATATCTAGCTTAGGTAATTATTGTGAACATTTGGTCCCTATAAGAGCATTTATTTTTTAGACTTTTAGTTGATTTGTACTTGTCACAATTAGGGATAGCACCCGCGAGTCGTGGATGCAGATCCATTGGATCCATCACCCGTACCCGCGGATTTTTTTTTAAGAGACATCCAATTGAACCCTTGTTCATTGAAACAATTTGACTATATTTTTACTCCCCATTATTAAACGGGCCATTTTGATGCACACTCTTAAAAAAATAATTTGTTTTTTAAGTTTTATTATTCAACCTCCTTTTTTCAACGGTCACGTTTTTAACAAAACATTTGACAAGTTTGGAAAAAAGTTTTTTATTGATTATCATCAAAAGTTTTCTATTGTCACTCTACTGGATGGAATTATGGCATACAACCAAAATTGCAACCCAACACTACATAAGAACAAAAAGGTTGTTTTTAATTAACATATGTATATGTGTTAAACTCGGAATAATAATAACTTATTTTAGAAAATTAACATAAGACATGTTGAAACATTTTTGTCACATTTAGCTCATCAAGTCTAATACTTATCATTGATAGATTTTATCACGTCTAGGAGATGTTTACTTTTTTCTTGTATTAAGTCCTACTTTCATTTACCTTTGTTTGGAAAAAAGTTTTTTTTTTTTACTTTGCTTTCCCCCTTTCTGTAAAACTCATTTAAACACTTTCTTTGTTTTTTTTTTTAAAAAAAAACTTCCTTTTTTTTACGTTACCCGTAAATTATAAATATATAAAAAAAACTTTTTGTTTAAATTTTTTTTCCTAGTTTTTAAAAGGCCACTTGACCAATTTTTTAATTCTTTCACAACACCTGATATCGTGATCGTGACCTTTCACCAAAGCAAGAGATATTCTTGATAAACTAAACACGGACTCGTGTTTGAAATTGTCGGCCACAAAAAAATTCATTTGATAAAAGTATATATTTTTTTTTAGTTATAGAAGGAGACCACTTCATTTTCAATACTTCATTTTTGACAAAAAAACTATTCCATTTTATCATCCCCTTTTTTTTCTTACTTTAACTTTTAAGATATACTTTTAATAAAAATACAAACTACTTTTTCTTATTTTAACTTTTAAGATTTACTTTTAATAAAAATACAAACTACTTTTTGTATTTTAACTTTTAAGATTTACTTTTAATAAAAGTACAAACTATTTTTTTATTTTAACTTTTAAAATTATAAATTTAAGAATAAACATTAGTATGCATGAAATAAATAATGATTAATTGCATAAGTAATCATAAATGTTAGATAACATATAAAGACCCCGTCGTATTCGTATTGATCGGAATTAATCTCGACCCATGGTACCGTGTTGTCAAATGACGTGTTGCGTACATAAAGTACCGTGTTGTCAAATGACGTGTTGCGTAAAATCATGAGGTCTTATTAACATAAATATAAATGTTAGTGAAGTTAATAAGAGTTAGATTACAGAAAATATAATTCAGGTGGTATAACCGACCATATATAACTTAAATAAAATAAATATAAATGTTAGTGAAGTTAGTAAAAGTTAGATTACAGAAATATAATTCAGGTGGTATAACCGACCATATATAACTTAAATAACATAAATATAAATGTTAGTGAAGTTAGTAAAAGTTAGATTACAGAAATATAATTCAGGTGGTATAACCGACCATATATAACTTAAATAACATAAATATAAATGTTAGTAGTCCAAAATTTGATATATTCGAGTCTGAAAATTATTAATAATTTCATACCTTGATTAGTGATTCGTGATCGTTTGGGATATCTTTTAATTACACTAAGCTTTTCGTGCTGATAACGTGTTATAATTCAGTAGGCTTATAACTACCTTTAATGGTTATAAGAACAAAGAGAGAAAAAGAGAGAAGAAGGAGAGAAGAAATATTGATATTGATATTTCAAGAGAAATGGTGCACCTTAAATGGTTACCATACATGTCTATTTATAGTATAAAATATTACTATGCAAGAAATATAGTAATAATAAAATTAACATCCAATCTAGATATTTTATAACACAATCTAGATATTTTATAACATGATCATAATAATAACAAGTAAAAGTTGTATTATTTTGTAATAATAATTATTATTATTCTATAAAAAAATAACAATATTTATATTTACTAAAAATGTTATTATGATAAAATGATAATACTAACATAATAGTAATAATGATATTTTATAATAACAATGATATTTCTATTAAAATAATAACTACGATAGTAATAATAATCATTTTAACAATAATACTAAAATTCAGTTGACTATAACTTCAAATCCGTTCATCGAAACCATTCGATATCTAAATCAAAAGTTCTTAATTTTTCGCTAGCTTTCCAATGACATGCATATCATATACCCTATCTCAGTAGCATATGTATCTAATTCAGGATTCAACAAACCTATCTAAGGACAATATCGAATGTACAAGCATGCATAATCCTATATACTCGAGCACTAGTCAGGGATACACTATTGATATATAAAAGTTAAGTTATGAGTGCTCACGTATCAATATTGAGATTCAATATTGCAGGAAAGTACGTAGATGCAACGGAGATGATAAACACTAGATTGACCTCACGAGCATACCCATGAACCATACCCATCACTTCCATAGCTATAACCCATAATTTCCTTAGCTTCGACTCATTTAAAAAAACTATTTTGAAATCACTCGGACATCACTCCGTCGTAATATTTTATGTATACTAATAATATCTTGAAATAATACAGAGCAATATATATATATATATATATATATATATATATATATATATATATATATATATATATATATATGTAAATCGATTGAGAGAGTTTAGAGAAATATATTTTCAAGTTTCTATGAAATAATGAAACCTATTGAATTCTATTTATAATAGATTTTTGAATTATTAAAGTGAATTATTAAAGTATGAATTATTAAAGTGAATTATTAAAGTATGAATTATTAAAGTGAATTATTAAAGTATGAATTATTAAAGTGAATTATTAAAGTATGAATTATTAAAGTGAATTATTAAAGTATGAATTATTAAAGTGAATTATTAAAGTTAAAGTAAAGTAAAGGTAAAGTTAAAGTATAGTAAAAGTATAAAAACTATGTATGTATAATACGCGTATAAATATATATAATATTAATTTAAATCATTATATATATTTAATGAAATAAATTATAAATATCTTTATATTTATTATACTGGTTAAGTAATGAGTTGTCAAAAGTGATTCTAGATATTTATAAAAGTTTAATAATAAAGTTTTTTTTTTTAAAACTGAAAACGTTTTTGTACGTTTGAAAATAGATTAATAGAATATTATGGAAACCAATTCTCCACTAGCTTTTGTCTAACTTTCGTAAATGACACTTTTTATTTTTATTTATAAATAGCTTTACAAATTATTCCAAATATCGTTAAGAGGAATAGATTTCTCAAATCATAGTGGACCTCTCAACAGAGACTTGTAATCATAATTCAATGTTTCTGATAATTCAATCATTTAATATATTTTTTTTAATTTCGTCGATAATCATATTGAAACAAATACGTTCATATAAAGCATTATACTTTTAAATACTTTGTTGACATTTTCAATTTATAACATATACACATATACATACATATTCATATATGTTCATTTAATGGTTCGTGAATCATTAGAATTTGGTCGAGGTTTAAATGAATGTATAAACATAGTTTAAAATCCTTGAGATTTAACTTAACAAACATTGCTTATCGTGTCAGAATAATATAAAGATAAAGTTTAAATTTAGTCGGAAATTTCCGGGTCGTCACAGTACCTACCCGTTAAAGAAATTTCGTCCCCGAAATTTGATAGAGGTCGTTATGGCTAACAATGAAAATGTTATTATGACGATTATGAAGTTTTATCATGTCTAAGAAGTATGGATAAAATAATTCGATTACTCAAAGCGTATGAGGGAAGTTATCGTAAATGAAGGAAATAAGATTATAGTGATTCGTCATATCTTTTGACGTCATCACAATTGATCTCCGAATTTAAAGAAAATCTTTGTAATCTATGTTGGATTTGATGCTTCGGTGATTATGGAGATTATGATTCTCTTCGAATTAATACGATAATCCATCTTGATTTCTCTGTCGGGTATTTCACTATAAATCCACCTCCTTCGTTTCCTTACAACTCACACCTTCTATTCTTTCTCCCTCAACTCATATTTTAAAGTATTTGTCAATATGCTTCATCCAGTACTGATTCTCGATATACTCCTCACTTTCATATCTGTCGTTCTTCTTTTTCATCTGCCTCCGGAAGAATCTATTTACTTCTACTATACTCTCGGTTTTATAGTGTTTTTAGTTCTTCCGTGTCTTTATATTGCTATATGCATCGATATATACGGTTTATAATTTTTGGGTAGTTGTTGGGTTTTATATCTTCCCTTATATTTCAAAGCCCCTGCTTTTGTCTTCTATAATCATTGACATCCACAGTTAATGCTCCCTTCTATTTGCTGCGATTTATACTCCAATTTCTATTTTGGAGTTTTGTCCTTTCGTTTCTTCTTCTTGCGATTAAGCAACGTTTGTAATGGTCCAGTATTCGCAGATATGAATTTCAGAATGAACATAGTTAATGTTCTAAGAAGGAAATGGTAATGGCACGAACTTGATTTGTTAATTTACCAGAATACCCTGAAAAGACCGAATCATCAAGAAAATATATTCTTGATATTTTTAGAGATTAAATAGAATACAAGAGTCGTGTAACATAGAACATGATGACGGCATGGTCTGTGAATCGTCATGTCCCATTAGAAACTCAGCATGACTTACTGTAATATAATCACGTTGATCAAGTGTCATTATATTATACTAACTCATGCTTCAGTTCCCAGCACTACTTCAAAACATTCATAATTTAAACTCAAAAGTTTATAGAATATAGAAACTAATAGTTTCTTATATGATGTAACACTGATAGCGCAAAGAGATAAATGACTTCAGATAAGATTAGTTGTGAAAATATCTTCAGAAATATCGCGGATATTTATAATGAAAGATATGATAATATCTTAGAATTTCTAATATTGATGGATGATGATGAAGATTTGTCTGTAAAGGTTTAGAATAAAGAGTAAGGTATTCGTTAATGACTTTAGCAGGCACTGAATCATTTGGATTCTTTGAAGGCAGATTTAGTCTTTGTGATTTGTCCACAGCCTCCTTCATAGTTTGTTCAATCCGTTTTCCAGTTCCAAACCTTCTCTTTTTCTCAGCTTTTCCACCTTACTATTCTTTGTCATCAAACTTTTTACTGTTAAGATCGTTTACAGTTTTTGATGCTTCATCAGTATTTCGAGAACTAGTTCGCAGTTTAAGGTGTTTTTCAGAAACTTCACATTCAAAGTATATAAGTCCAGAAGATAGACACATATAATTGTTGGCGTAGACATGCTGCGAGATTTCAAAATACTGATTGCTAATTTCTGATGATTCATATGGCAATTCTCGTTACAAGATGCAGATGAGTAAATGATGGGATTTTGATAAATATAAAGATTTTTCGGAAAGTCAAAGATCAATGAAGTTGTTAATAAGTTTACTGCTAATGTGGCGAGATATGAAAGGTTCCCCGGTAATAATGATGAAGGGGTAATCATTATAATAAGGCTTATTCGAATGAACAATTGAAGTTGGTTTGCTGGAGCTGTGACAAAATCGTCTATTTTTAGAAGGGATTGAAAAGTTATTTTAGCTAGTAAATGCCAAAAGGTCTGACATGGATACATGTTAAATTATGACTTTGGTTTCAAGAGTTTTTCAGGTACGTAACTGTGGATAACATGTGGTTGGATCATCATCTCGATTGTTCATTATTTGAAGTGTCTTCAGGTATTTCGAAGGGCTTGAACACAGATTATAATCGTTAATATACATACAATGTTCTAACACAGTTTTGAAGTTAAAGTATAGCTTTGAAAGATGTAAGAATCTAAGAGTGATGATATCGTTTATAACTCGAATTGAATTCGGCGATTTCAAAATCAGAATATGTAATTAGATTTTTGAATGAGTATGGTTGTTTTGATTTCTATAAAAGAATGTATATTGTTGTGAAAGTAGGGAGTATAATGGATGATTTGCTGAATCAGATTCGAAGAATGTAACATATTAATTATCTCTCGGGTATTAACTACCCGTTAAAAAAAATGTCACAATTAATATTTTGGACAAAAGAATTTTATTACAGTCTTTATGGAAATATATGTGTATATTTCTTCAGATGTAATATAGATTTAATGAGTTAATATTAAATTAAACTCACTTGATTTATGGTTAAGGCTAGGATAGATAATTTCTAAACTTTAGAAATTACATAATCGTCGTAGAATGTTTTCCCAATGAAGTTATGAATCAATACTTCATCGTAGTGGTATTCCTTAGTATCTACAGGGCGTATGACGTCGATGCTCATGGGACAGATTGTGAAGTTGAGGTTTGCGATGCGGTTGTTGTTGGTGGTGGTAATGGTACTGTTGGTGTTGCTGATGGTGGTAATGTTTATGCTGCTGGTGCTGCTGCTGGTGTTTGTAACCTTTGCACCATATTCTCCAAAGCCACTACCCGAGCGCGAAGCTCGTTGACTTCTTCTATTACACCGGGGTGATTGTTGGTTCGGACGAGCGGATAAATAAAATCTAGAATTTGGTGTAGTATGTAATCGTGACGAGATACTCTAGAAATAAGAGAGAAAATGGTGTTCCGGATAGGTTCGCCGGTAAGTGCTTCAGGTTCTTCGCCAAGAGGGCAATGTGGTGGATGGAAGGGATCACCTTCTTCTTGTCTCCAATGATTAAGGAGGCTACGAACCCATCCCCAATTCATCCAGAATAGATGATGACTAATTGGTTGATCCATTCCGGTCACACTGCTTTCGGAACTTGAGTGGGATTCCATTTCGGAATCCGAGGGACTTGAACTAATGAAGAATTCCATTTCGTACGATTGAATAAAGAATTTTTGGATATGAAATGATTTTCCGGCTATCGGGTGGTATTCTAATTAATAGAGCAAAAGGTTTCGTAGATTACGGAGGAATTTACGGAATATGTCAGGCAAAGTTTACAGTAACAGATACGCTAAGATATGAATTAGCAGATACGCTAAGATATGAATTTTGTCTATACACTATTCATGCAATCAATGCAATAAGATGTGTCTAGACTAAGAATGATAAGCAGGTAATTTCCGACAAGAATGATGAGCAAAACTTTTGAAATGCAGACACGGTCGAAGTCCAGACTCACTAATGCATCCTAACGACTATCACTTAGACACACTAATGCAGAACTGGTTCGCTAAGACCACCGCTCTGATACCAACTGAAAGGACCCGTTCATATATATTATAAACGATTCATAATAGTTGATTACATCGCGAGGTATTTGACCTCTATATGATACATTTTACAAACATTGCATTCGTTTTTAAAAGACAAACTTTCTTTACAACGAAAGTTGACAGCATGCACACCATTTCATAATACATCCAACTATAATTGGTTTAATAATAATCTTGATGAACTCAATGACTCCAATGCAACGTCTTTCAAAATATGCCATGAATGACTCCAAGTAATATCCTTAAAATGAGCTAATGCACAGCGGAAGATTTCTTTAATGCCTGAGAATAAACATGCTTTAAAGTGTCAACCAAAAGGTTGGTGAGTTCATAGGTTTATCATAACAATCATTTCAATATATTAATAGACCACAAGATTTCCGTTTATAAATATATGTACACTCGCAAGTGTATAAAAGTATTCTATAAGTTGTAGGCACCCGGTAACAAGCCTTAACGTTCATGTTTTACCCTCTGAAGTACACCAGATCAGGTGTGTTTAAAATAACCTCAAAGTACTAAAGCATCCCATAGTCAGGATGGGGTTTGTCAGGCCCAATAGATCTATCTTTAGGATTCGCGCCTACCGTACATAGACAAGTAGTTTAATGTTACCAAGCTAAGGGTATATTTCTGGTTTAAACCCACGTAGAATTAGTTTTAGTACTTGTGCCTATTTCGTAAAACATTTATAAAAACAGCGCATGTATTCTCAGTCCTAAAAATATATATAAAAGGGAGCAAATGAAACTCACCATACTGTATTTCGTAGTAAAAATACATATAACGTCATTTAACAAGTGCAAGGTTGGCCTCGGATTCACGAACCTATATTAATTATATATATTTATATGTTGGTCAATATTTGTCTAACAATTTTTGGTCAAGTCATAGTGTACCACAATCCTAATGCTCGAGACTAATATGCAAAAGTCAACAAAAGTCAACTTGACCCAAAATGACTTCTAAAATTTATACGTGTTTATTATATAACTTAACTATAGTCGTTTTATATATTTAAATATATTTATTAGATTTTATAATAATAAAAGTCATTTATTAATAAAAATTTATATTAACGTTTATATATGATAAAATATACTTTTATATATCTTAAGTAGTAAAATTTATAAAGTTCACTTAATATCTTAAAACTATAGTGGTAAGTATTATTAATGTAATTATATTACGCGTGGTGAAAAATATCTTTGTATCCCCTATTTATTTGATAAAATAATATTGATCATAATAATAATAAGTAAAAGTTGTATTATTTTGTAATAATAATTATTATTATTCTATAAAAAAATAACAATATTTATATTTACTAAAAATGTTATTATGATAAAATGATAATACTAACATAATAGTAATAATGATATTTTATAATAACAATGATATTTCTATTAAAATAATAACGACGATAGTAATAATAATCATTTTAACAATAATACAAAAATTCAGTTGACTATAACTTCAAATCCGTTCATCGAAACCATTCAATATCTAAATGAAAAGTTCTTAATTTTTCGCTAGCTTTCCAATGACATGCATATCATATACCCTATCTGTGACGACTCCGTCAAAACACTTAACGGCTCCGTCACTTGGTCCCACAGCTTGATCGAAACTCTATATGAATTTAATAAAACAACCTTGCATTCTTTATTTAAAAATGATTTCCTATAAAGGAAATCTACTAAAATGTATAAGTTTAGAAAAACTATACAATAATACTTTAACCAAAAGTTGACCAAAATAAAGTCAACAAACAACCACTTTTTAATGTAACAAAATAGAATGCAAGTTAATGTTTAACAAAAGCTGCCATCATAAATATGCAGACTCTCTAAGCACAGCGGAAGCAATCAATCATGAACCTGAGAATAAAACATGCGAGTAACTGTCAACAAAAATGTTGAGTGAATTATAGGTTTAATATTGTAAACAATATTTAATTTAAACAATAAAAATTTATGTTTGAAAACATAAAAACTCCTTTTTGAACCACCAAATTATATGCTAGAAAACATATAATAAAACATTATTCCATTTTTCGTGAGCCACCTGGTAACCACTTAACCATTTATTTACCCTTGCCAAACACAATAAATAATATACACCGAACAAGTGTATCTACAACAAAATACGAAGTACTAAACATTCCGATTATAAATTGCTAGCGCGACTAGCTCGAAATGGGGTTGTCAAACCCGATAGATCTATCCATAGGATTCGCGTTCACCAGTAGAAACCAGTGATTACAATTACCAGATTAGGGAATATTTTTGTTCGACTCACAATGAATAATTTAAACCAACTTCCACTTGTGTCCAAAATATAAAATAAATTGCATGTATTCTCATCCCAAAAGATTTAAAATAGAAAAATTGGACTATAACTCACCTTAATAGCAACGAAGTAACCAACACAATTAAGCGAACAGCAAATGTAGTACAGTGATCAGGAATGATCACAACGCCGACCTATAAATAAAGCAGGTCGATATAAATAACTAACTTAGGTCAAGTCTTAGTATGACAGCTATTGTACATGTTGCAAGTAGTCATAGAACAATACTCAATATGCATCGGTTTGATCGGAACAGCTTACGGACACACACTTTCTATTTTTAGAAAGTTTCTATTTTTAGCAGGTTTCCATTTTTGGAAAGTTTCTATTTTTGGAAAGTTTCTATTTTTGGAAAGTTTCTATTTTTGGAAAGTTTCTATTTTTGGAAAGTTTCTATTTTTGGAAAGTTTCTATTTTTGGAAAGTTTCCAAATTTAGAAAATTGCTATTTTAGGAAAGTTTATAAGTTAGGAAAGTTTCCTTAATTAGAAAGTCAACAAAAGTCAACTGAAAGTCAAAGTCAATCGAAAGTCAACTCAAAAGTCAACCTTGGTCAAACATGGTCAATGTAAATTTTAAAAGTGTAAGTTATAATAATAATATAAGTTATAACGTTTATTAAAGTTAAATATGTCTAGTTATGTCATAACATAAGTTTAATTAAATTAAAATGAATTATTAAAGTTAATATAAGTTTAAATGGTATAATTAATATAACATAAGTATTTAATTAATTAATTAAATATTAGTCATAATGTAAGTATTATTAATTAATAATAAATTTTAAATCATATCATAAGTATTATTAATTAATAATGAATTATTAATCATATCATAAGTTTCTAATTATAATTATTAAATCATAAGTATTTAATAATTAAATTATAATTAAATAATAACTAAGCCTTATAATAATTAAATGATTAATTAATCCTTATTATAAGTCTTATTATAATAATCTCATTATATAAGTTTAATACTTATCATAAGTATTTTCCATTAATAATGAAGTATCATTTATAATATGTTTAATTAAAATGTTAATTAAATCATAAGTATTAATTAAATGATATAATAAATATATATCATAAGTCTTAAATAATAATAATAATTACTTTTTATATCATAAGTAATTAAATGATAATGAAATCCATTATTTATATCATAAGTTTAATAATAAATCCCAAGTTTTAAAATCAAAAGTTCATCGGGTCGTATCCTGAGCCCCGGGTGTCGGTTTTCGGCGAGCCTTACATATATCTCCGCCTAAGCAAACCACCCGACACTTTGGTACACTCAAGAACACACCATGAACAGCCCACAAGTCGTGATATACAGCCAATACACTACTTGGAACTTCAATTCAATCAAAAACGTGTTTTAGACGTAACGGGTGATTCGTGGCTCGGATTGAGATGACCCGAACATGAAAGTTCGCCCCACCATCAGTCCTAACACACTAAAACACCCTAAAGTCACCAAATATGGTCACAAAGTCGGACCAAACCTGGTTCATACCAAAATCACATTTCAATCTTAACAAAATACCACTTTGCTCGCATCTAGGGCTCCGGGAATCGAAACGACATGAATCCGGAGTCTAGAATTAATGTCTTGATGAGAGGAACTCATTTATATACTTTATTTTATGATCAACATCAGTTACACTATCAGAAACACACGAAAAAGCTGCTGTCCCAATTTTATCAAACCGAAAACAAGTGAAATTGAGCAATTCTATGCATACAAACATCATTACAATAATCCACAATCATCATACTACTATAATAACATATAAAAACAGAAA
This sequence comes from Rutidosis leptorrhynchoides, assembly GCF_046630445.1. Taxonomy (NCBI): domain Eukaryota; kingdom Viridiplantae; phylum Streptophyta; class Magnoliopsida; order Asterales; family Asteraceae; genus Rutidosis; species Rutidosis leptorrhynchoides. The sequence continues at coordinate 302,582,380 of NC_092335.1, read as the reverse complement.
AATAAAGAAAAATCAAAAGTTCTAGGGTTAGGGTTTATACCCTAATCAAGAAATGATTAGTATGAACGCGTAGAGCTCGATACGGTGAATCCGGAAATGATGAAAGCCCTAAATCTCCAAGCTTGAAATAAAAAGATGATGATGGTTATTGGTGTTGTAGGTGACGGCTCCAAAGAAAAGAGAAGGAGAGGAGAAAACTAAAATGAGAAATTAGGGTGAAATGAAGGAAAATGAGACTTTTGATCAATCTAGTCACTAATTACACAAAATTGCACAAACACCCCCTTTCAAAGGGGCTTGGCCGAATTTTTGAGAGGGGTGGACCCCACATGGCCCACTTGATCAATTGAAAGAGGTCTTGTGGCCCGAATGCCCGAACGAAGCCCGAAACGCGAAAATACCGCTACGCGATTAAATCTTCGGAGAGAGAACGCACACGCGACAAATAAAATATATAAACACTATATATAATCATATGACATCAAAATATCATATTTAAAATAATTAGGACTTAAAAATTCCAAAAGTTCGACCGTTGGTTTGAAAACCGAAAAGATTCGCCGGATAGAAATCCGCGACACGTAGAAACGTACAGTTAAAGATATGAATACAATTATTCATATAACACATAATAATTAATATATTATTACAAAAATAATAATATAGGTCATAGAAATGACGTGGCACGAAAAATAATTAACGGTCGTTAAATAATTAACGGCAAAAGATAACGGAAAAAGTAGGGTCGTTACAGTACCTTCCCGTTACGGAAATTTCGTCCCGAAATTTAAGCAGGTGTAGGGGTTTCCTCGGCATCTGGGAACAAATGCGGTTACTTCTGCTTCATCTGACCTTCACGCTCCCAAGTGAACTCGGGACCGCGTCCGGTGTTCCATCTAACTCGAACAATAGGAATTTTACTCTGCTTAAGAGTCTTTACCTCTCGGTCCATAATTTCAACAGGTTCTTCAATAAAATAAAGTTGCTTATCAACATGAAGTTCATCAAAAAGAATAGTTTCATTGGCCTCGGCCAAACACTTCTTTAAATTCGATACATGAAAAACGTCACGAATAGCACTGAGTTCTTGTGGCAATTTCAAACGATAAGCCACTGGTCCAACTCTCTCAATAATCCCAAAAGGTCCAACAATTCGAGGATTCAACTTTCCCCTTTTACCAAAACGTACCACACCCTTCCAAGGTGAAACTTTCAACATAACACGATCACCGACCTGAAAGTCGATATCGTTCCTTCTCTTATCAGCATAACTCTTTTGCCTACTCCTGGCAGTTCTCACTCTTTCCTTAATCTGTGCAATCTTCTCGGTAGTCTCGTGAATGATCTCTGGTCATGTGAGTTGAGCATCCCCAACCTCATTCCAACAGACAGGAGACCTACACTTTCTACCATACAGAGCTTCAAATGGTGCGGCTTTAATACTTGCATGATAACTGCTGTTATAAGAAAACTCATCCAGCGGCAAATATTTATCCCACCCATTTCCAAAATCAATAACACACGCTCTTAACATGTTTTCTATGTTTGAATGGTCCCTTCACTCTGACCATCCGTCTGTGGATGATAAGCGGTGCTCATATCCAATTTAGTTCCTAGAGCACCTTGTTAGGACTGCCTCAGTCCAACATAATCGACACGGGAACACCATGTCTCGAAATAATCTCCTTCAAATACAAACGAGTAAACTTCTTCATTGAATATGTTTCCTTAATTGGCAAGAAAAGAGTTGACTTAGCGAGTCGGTAACAATCACCCAAATGGTATCATAACCACCCACAACTCCCGGTAACTTCGTAATAAAGTCCATCTTAATACCTTCCCACTTCCACTCGGGAATTTCAGGTTGCACCAAAAGTCCAGACGGTTTCTGATGTTCAGCTTTAACCTTAGCGCAGGTCAAACACTTAGCCACATACGTAGCCACATCAGCTTTCAAATTAGGCCACCAATACAGCTCCTTAAGATCATGATACATCTTTCCTGAACCAGGATGAATAGAGTACCTAGACTTATGAGCCTCATCTAAAACAAGTTTTCGTATATCACCAAACTTCGGAACCCAAAGGCATCCCGCAAAATACCGAGTACCATCGGTTTGTACCTCTAACTGTTTACTCAAGCCTCGGACCTTCCCGTTACAAAATTTTCCTCCTTCAAGGCTTCTTATTGTGCCTCAAGGATCTGCCTAGCGAGGTTTGTTTGAATTGTCATATTCAAGGCCCTAAACCTGCGAGGTTCAGCCCTTTCTTTATGACTTAATGCATCAGCCACATCATTGGCCTTTCCCGGATGATATAAAAGTTCGCAATCATAATCATTTAACGTCTCAACCCATCTTTGTTGCCTCATATTTAGCTGTTTCTGATCAAGAATATGTTGAAGACTTTTGTGATCAGTGTACAATGTACCTTTGACCCCATATAGATAATGTCTGCAAATCTTAAGCGCAAACACAGCAGCTCTCAACTCTAAATCATGGGTTACGTAATTCTGCTCGTGAATCTTCAACTGACATGACGCATATGCAATAACCTTCTTTCATTGCATCAAAACACACCCAAAGCCTTGACGCGAAGTATCACAATAAACAACAAAATCATAATTACCCTAAGGTAGTGATAATATCGGAGCGGAAGTTAACTTCTTCTTCAGAGTTTGGAAAGCAGACTCTTGTTCACTCTTCCACTCGTACTTCTTCCCCTTATGCGTTAAAGCAGTCAGAGGTTTCGCTACTCGTGAAAAATCTTGAATGAACCTTCTATAATAGCCTGCTAATCCTAGAAACTGGCGAATCTGAGTAGGAGTTTTCGGAATTTCCCACTTTTCAATTGCCTCAATCTTGGCGGGATCAACTAGTATTCCTTGTTTACTAACAATATATCCAAGGAATTGAACTTCTCTTAATCAGAAATTACACTTAGAGAACTTAGCATACAACCCTTCTTTTCTCAATAAATCAAGCACCAACTTCAAATATTCTTCGTGTTCTTCATCACTCTTAGAATAAATAAGGATGTCGTCGATAAAAACAATAACGAATATGTCCAGATAGGGTCTACACACACGGTTCATGAGGTCCATAAACACAGCAGGTGTATTTGTATCCGAACGGCATAACAAGAAATTCAAAGTGACCGTAACGGGTGCGGAAAGCAGTTTTCAGAATATCAGTTTCTTTAGCGCGTAATTGGTGATAACCGTAACGAAGATCAATCTTATAATAAACGGACGAACCTTGAAGTTGATCGAACAGATCATCAATTCTCGGAAGAGGGTAACGGTTTTTAACAGTAAGCTCGTTCAATTCACGATAATCAATACACAATCGGAACGAACCATCTTTCTTCTTGACAAACAAAATAGGAGCTCCCCAAGGGGACGAACTGGGACGAATGAAATATAGTTGCAACAATGAAGGAAGAAATATATGGAGTAGTCACATCGGTGACATAGATATATAAGGCAATTCTCTCAAAGGAGATAACGAGGATCATGGTCTTCAAAGTAAATTTTCATTACATTCCCGAAAGGAATGCGTACGAAAGGTGTGATATTTCATCGAGAGTGAACTTCCTTGTACAACGAGCGAGGAAATCTAGGATTCATCCATATTCTTAAATTTATGTGCGGATGAAAAGAACGCGAATCATGGGTTATAAAGAATGGCCGACTCCAGGTGAGATGAATCTCCAAAAATAATTTCGTGTACCCCAGAAACTTGATTTATCGGTCTACGTTTCGGCCATGTCCAACCATAAGAGGGAAAATTCTATGAGCGCAAAGACTTTCCAACAAATTTTATAAAACCGGCATCCAAACTGGTGTAAGAATTTTTATCAATGGACTTAATGGTAAATTTTCATCCTTAAACGGAGGATGAGAAGAAATGTGATCCAAACACTCTGTAGAGTAATGCGAAAATTCTAATGTAATCAATCAAAGAAGTTTTGAAAAAGCTTTAAATGTCTGATGTAACCCCATAAATGGAACAAAGCTCTTAGTAAATTTAGAAGTATGTACAACGTGTACCATTTTACGTAAATCAATTTGAGTTAACTAGACAACTCAATAAGAGTGGTTTTAAAATAATTTTGAAGGTATAAATTAGTGTATACTAGCCAAAATAGGTAAGGGTAAATTTGTCCATTTGAATTCATACGTACATATATGATTTTATAAATAGTATACATGACAAAATATTTCATTACTTCTATTCGCCCATAAATCTCGTGAGAACCGCCCAATTACACAAATGTGTAAAAATTTTTAATGAAAAGCAGGGTATCCGCATCACAGAGGTTACGAGTTGAAGTAAGATCGTTAAAGTTCGGGTGATGGACTTGAATCGTCTTGCGACATCTCTTCAATAAATGCTACGAGGTCATGAAAACCAATGAGTTAAATATTGTTTTGACTATTATCAGGACATAAGTCCTTGGGCCAAAACTCTTCACGTGCGAAGCTGTCACTAACAAGCGAGTTATGAATGATAAAACATGGGGTAGGTAGTTCGGTTAAGATGAGTCTCTCGCATATCAACAAATAAGATAATGAGTATCTTCCTTACTCATGTAATAACGTTAGAATTTCCGAATGAGTGGTGTACAAATTTTCTTTGACTCGCTTTCTATTCCTCATGTCACAATATTGGGACTTTTTATGAATTAAAGTAATATAATCACGTTGGCCTGACGCCATTATATTTCACTAACTCATAGTTCCATTCCAATATCACTACATAAGGTCAGGACACGTGGTCAACCTCGAATTTCAACACAATTTCCCTAAAACAATTTCTTAACAATGTGCTAAGGATAGCACAAGAGACAAAGACATCGAAAGTAATGAATAGGAGTAACAATGACATAAAAATGTCTTCGAAGTACCAAGAATCTCTAAAAGTAAGAATGACGTTTTCCGTTTCAACAACCAAAGCACATAGGCACAACGGCACAAATGCACGTAATATAACAAAAATGTTATATACCTAAACATAATAGCTGACATTGAAATGCCGAGCATTTAGAAGTTAAGAATGACATCTCGCGTAATATAACTCAAACGTTATATACATAACCATAATAGATGACATAGAAATGCCGAGAATTCTAGAACACGTAATGTAACTTAAACGTTATATCAATAAACACTAATTATGACATAGAAATGTCGAGAATTCCAGAAGTCAAGAATGACACCCCCTCAGTTTCACTAACCGAGGTGTTCCTTTAAAAGATGAACTCGCATGAGTCGGAGAATACGTTTAAATCGGAATGGGAGTTCCTCCCGGATTCAGAACATAATAGAAATGTATGTATGATAACAATATACATACCAACACGACACAAATAATCACATATAATAATATATAATAGGCCGGGCTGTAGACTAGACTCACTAATGCACCCTATTGACCCGGGTAACGACATCAATGCAGCCTAATTCCCTACAACCAGAGCTCTGATACCAACTGTGACGACTCCGTCAAAACACTTAACGGCTCCGTCACTTGGTCCCACAGCTTGATCGAAACTCTATATGAATTTAATAAAACAACCTTGCATTCTTTATTTAAAAATGATTTCCTATAAAGGAAATCTACTAAAATGTATAAGTTTAGAAAAACTATACAATAATACTTTAACCAAAAGTTGACCAAAATAAAGTCAACAAACAACCACTTTTTAATGTAACAAAATAGAATGCAAGTTAATGTTTAACAAAAGCTGCCATCATAAATATGCAGACTCTCTAAGCACAGCGGAAGCAATCAATCATGAACCTGAGAATAAAACATGCGAGTAACTGTCAACAAAAATGTTGAGTGAATTATAGGTTTAATATTGTAAACAATATTTAATTTAAACAATAAAAATTTATGTTTGAAAACATAAAAACTCCTTTTTGAACCACCAAATTATATGCTAGAAAACATATAATAAAACATTATTCCATTTTTCGTGAGCCACCTGGTAACCACTTAACCATTTATTTACCCTTGCCAAACACAATAAATAATATACACCGAACAAGTGTATCTACAACAAAATACGAAGTACTAAACATTCCGATTATAAATTGCTAGCGCGACTAGCTCGAAATGGGGTTGTCAAACCCGATAGATCTATCCATAGGATTCGCGTTCACCAGTAGAAACCAGTGATTACAATTACCAGATTAGGGAATATTTTTGTTCGACTCACAATGAATAATTTAAACCAACTTCCACTTGTGTCCAAAATATAAAATAAATTGCATGTATTCTCATCCCAAAAGATTTAAAATAGAAAAATGGGACTATAACTCACCTTAATAGCAACGAAGTAACCAACACAATTAAGCGAACAGCAAATGTAGTACAGTGATCAGGAATGATCACAACGCCGACCTATAAATAAAGCAGGTCGATATAAATAACTAACTTAGGTCAAGTCTTAGTATGACAGCTATTGTACATGTTGCAAGTAGTCATAGAACAATACTCAATATGCATCGGTTTGATCGGAACAGCTTACGGACACACACTTTCTATTTTTAGAAAGTTTCTATTTTTAGCAGGTTTCCATTTTTGGAAAGTTTCTATTTTTGGAAAGTTTCTATTTTTGGAAAGTTTCTATTTTTGGAAAGTTTCTATTTTTGGAAAGTTTCTATTTTTGGAAAGTTTCTATTTTTGGAAAGTTTCCAAATTTAGAAAATTGCTATTTTAGGAAAGTTTATAAGTTAGGAAAGTTTCCTTAATTAGAAAGTCAACAAAAGTCAACTGAAAGTCAAAGTCAATCGAAAGTCAACTCAAAAGTCAACCTTGGTCAAACATGGTCAATGTAAATTTTAAAAGTGTAAGTTATAATAATAATATAAGTTATAACGTTTATTAAAGTTAAATATGTCTAGTTATGTCATAACATAAGTTTAATTAAATTAAAATGAATTATTAAAGTTAATATAAGTTTAAATGGTATAATTAATATAACATAAGTATTTAATTAATTAATTAAATATTAGTCATAATGTAAGTATTATTAATTAATAATAAATTTTAAATCATATCATAAGTATTATTAATTAATAATGAATTATTAATCATATCATAAGTTTCTAATTATAATTATTAAATCATAAGTATTTAATAATTAAATTATAATTAAATAATAACTAAGCCTTATAATAATTAAATGATTAATTAATCCTTATTATAAGTCTTATTATAATAATCTCATTATATAAGTTTAATACTTATCATAAGTATTTTCCATTAATAATGAAGTATCATTTATAATATGTTTAATTAAAATGTTAATTAAATCATAAGTATTAATTAAATGATATAATAAATATATATCATAAGTCTTAAATAATAATAATAATTACTTTTTATATCATAAGTAATTAAATGATAATGAAATCCATTATTTATATCATAAGTTTAATAATAAATCCCAAGTTTTAAAATCAAAAGTTCATCGGGTCGTATCCTGAGCCCCGGGTGTCGGTTTTCGGCGAGCCTTACATATATCTCCGCCTAAGCAAACCACCCGACACTTTGGTACACTCAAGAACACACCATGAACAGCCCACAAGTCGTGATATACAGCCAATACACTACTTGGAACTTCAATTCAATCAAAAACGTGTTTTAGACGTAACGGGTGATTCGTGGCTCGGATTGAGATGACCCGAACATGAAAGTTCGCCCCACCATCAGTCCTAACACACTAAAACACCCTAAAGTCACCAAATATGGTCACAAAGTCGGACCAAACCTGGTTCATACCAAAATCACATTTCAATCTTAACAAAATACCACTTTGCTCGCATCTAGGGCTCCGGGAATCGAAACGACATGAATCCGGAGTCTAGAATTAATGTCTTGATGAGAGGAACTCATTTATATACTTTATTTTATGATCAACATCAGTTACACTATCAGAAACACACGAAAAAGCTGCTGTCCCAATTTTATCAAACCGAAAACAAGTGAAATTGAGCAATTCTATGCATACAAACATCATTACAATAATCCACAATCATCATACTACTATAATAACATATAAAAACAGAAAAATAAAGAAAAATCAAAAGTTCTAGGGTTAGGGTTTATACCCTAATCAAGAAATGATTAGTATGAACGCGTAGAGCTCGATACGGTGAATCCGGAAATGATGAAAGCCCTAAATCTCCAAGCTTGAAATAAAAAGATGATGATGGTTATTGGTGTTGCAGGTGACGGCTCCAAAGAAAAGAGAAGGAGAGGAGAAAACTAAAATGAGAAATTAGGGTGAAATGAAGGAAAATGAGACTTTTGATCAATCTAGTCACTAATTACACAAAATTGCACAAACACCCCCTTTCAAAGGGGCTTGGCCGAATTTTTGAGAGGGGTGGACCCCACATGGCCCACTTGATCAATTGAAAGAGGTCTTGTGGCCCGAATGCCCGAACGAAGCCCGAAACGCGAAAATACCGCTACGCGATTAAATCTTCGGAGAGAGAACGCACACGCGACAAATAAAATATATAAACACTATATATAATCATATGACATCAAAATATCATATTTAAAATAATTAGGACTTAAAAATTCCAAAAGTTCGACCGTTGGTTTGAAAACCGAAAAGATTCGCCGGATAGAAATCCGCGACACGTAGAAACGTACAGTTAAAGATATGAATACAATTATTCATATAACACATAATAATTAATATATTATTACAAAAATAATAATATAGGTCATAGAAATGACGTGGCACGAAAAATAATTAACGGTCGTTAAATAATTAACGGCAAAAGATAACGGAAAAAGTAGGGTCGTTACACTATCTCAGTAGCATATGTATCTAATTCAGGATTCAACAAACCTATCTAAGGACAATATCGAATGTACAAGCATGCATAATCCTATATACTCGAGCACTAGTCAGGGATACACTATTGATATATAAAAGTTAAGTTATGAGTGCTCACGTATCAATATTGAGATTCAATATTGCAGGAAAGTACGTAGACGCAACGGAGATGATAAACACTAGATTGACCTCACGAGCATACCCATGAACCATACCCATCACTTCCATAGCTATAACCCATAATTTCCTTAGCTTCAACTCATTCAAAAAAACTATTTTGAAATCACTCGGACATCACTCCGTCGTAATATTTTATGTATACTAATAATATCTTGAAATAATATAGAGCAAATATATATATATATATATATATATATATATATATATATATATATATATATATATATATATATATATATATATATATATATATATATATATATATATATATATATATATATATATATATATATGTATGTAAATCGATTGAGAGAGTTTAGAGAAATATATTTTCAAGTTTCTATGAAATAATGAAACCTATTGAATTCTATTTATAATAGATTTTTGAATTATTAAAGTATGAATTATTAAAGTGAATTATTAAAGTATGAATTATTAAAGTTTTAATGTATGAATTATTAAAGTAAATTATTAAAGTATGAATTATTAAAGTGAATTATTAAAGTATGAATTATTAAAGTGAATTATTAAAGTATGAATTATTAAAGTGAATTATTAAAGTTAAAGTAAAGTAAAAGTAAAGTAAAGGTAAAGTTAAAGTATAGTAAAAGTATAAAACTATGTATGTATAATACGCGTATAAATATATATAATATTAATTTAAATCGTTATATATATTTAATGAAATAAATTATAAATATCGTTATATTTATTATACTGGTTAAGTAATGAGTTGTCAAAAGTGATTCTAGATATTTATAAAAGTTTAATAATAAAGTTTTTTTTTTTAAAACTGAAAACGTTTTTGTACGTTTGAAAATAGATTAATAGAATATTATGGAAACCAATTCTCCACTAGCTTTTGTCTAACTTTCGTAAATGACACTTTTTATTTTTATTTATAAATAGCTTTACAAATTATTCCGAATATCGTTAAGAGGAATAGATTTCTCAAATCATAGTGGACCTCTCAACAGAGACTTGTAATCATAATTCAATGTTTCTGATAATTCAATCATTTAATATATTTTTTTTAATTTCGTCGATAATCATATTGAAACAAATACGTTCATATAAAGCATTATACTTTTAAATACTTTGTTGACATTTTCAATTTATAACATATACACATATACATACATATTCATATATGTTCATTTAATGGTTCGTGAATCATTGGAATTTGGTCGAGGTTTAAATGAATGTATAAATATAGTTTAAAATCCTTGAGATTTAACTTAACAAACATTGCTTATCATGTCAGAATAATATAAAGATAAAGTTTAAATTTAGTCAGAAATTTCCGGGTCGTCACATAGGTGTTATTAAAAGAAATAAATAAAATATAAAAATTATATTCCTCATCCCTTTTCCAAAATTACCCTCACATGCTCTGCACGTGATAGAAGGGTAACGGCAAAATAGACAGAAAATTGACGGGAGGACGAGGGATGCACAAAAAAAAGTAAAAGGACAGGGAGTTAAAGTTGATCTAAAGTTCAGGGACGAGGAATGAAATTTTGTCATTCAAAACACAAACAGTTACATTTTCTGAAATACAACATAATAAAAAAATAGAAAAAGAAATAAATTAAATAAAACATAATAAAAAACAGAAAAATAAAAATAAAATGTCACATCAGCATTGCACTAAAATAAATACCAAAAAAGAAACATCACCACTACTCCACTAAAAAAAGAAACACGTCCTAATAATTTAAAAAGTACAAAAAGGCAAGTGATACGATAAAGAAACGCCTATACACGGGATTTGATTTCCTTTGATAAGTAAGACATACATTCTCATATACTATACATAATAGTATGATAATGATAATTTCTTTTTTAAAATTTAAAATAAAATTGACAGCAAAAAGCTTCACACATAATTTATGAATAAATTTTCCATTTGGTTAGTTGATCACATTTTAACTTTTTAAACAACATTTACCATCAATTCTTATTAGTGTTATTTACTAGTGAAATGACCCGTGAAAACACGAGTTTGTTTAAACGAAATAGTTTAATGATATGTTTTAGGTATTAAGTGAATGTAAATGTTAAAGTCATTTAGTTTATTGCTCCGTAGAATCACGGATTCCTACTAAGAAACTTGTCGTTAATTTTACAAACATAAAGTTCGCTCAAAGTTAAGTATTTATATTTATATTTTTAATAATAATAATTATTATTATTAATAATAAATGCCTTTTAAATTTTTTCTAAAAAATAAAATTACAATTTAGAAGAGATTAATATTTTCTTTTATAAAAGGTTTCGTATTATTTTTAATTAAACTAATATATAATTATGACATCATCATTATGAAAAGTAAAGGATAATTAGCTTAATGATAACATCATTATTTTAGAGCTTTATATATATTAATATATTATTATACATAATTACTTAATACACGGGATTTGATCTCCTTTGATTAGTATGCCAATCATTCTCAATGTCTCTTTATTCTTTACATAATGGTATGTTAATTTTTATATAAAATTTAAAAATAAAATTGACAACAACAAACTTGACACATAATTTATAGAGAAATTTTCTATTTAGTTAGGTGATCAAATTTTAAATTTTTAAACAACATTTACGGTCAATTCTTATTACTATTATTTACTAATTACATGTAATTATATTTCAAGATAAATTTTACAAAATTTACTTAAGATATCAATGATTAAAAGTGATAAAATAGTGATAAATTCACGTATTTTTAATGATATATAAAAGTTATTTTTTGCATTTGAAAAATTATTTTGCAAAATACACAATAGTAAAGTGAACTACGTCCATAGCGCACGCCTTCCATAATTCTCATGCTGGCTATATTGGCAAAATGAAGTATTATCTATTTGTAGTAATTGGTATATGCAGTGTTGCAAAAAACCCTTTTACTCCCCGTTTAATCCCCGATTAATCATTTTTAAGGGCAATCCGTTCCGATTTTTGAAAATCCGTTTAATTAATTGGTCAACGTCGATTGATGGGTCAAAATCAAATTTGGTAATTAAAATAGGTCAAAGTCAAAATTGGTCAACATTTTAACACAAAGTTGAACTATAATTTTAAAGATTTTGAACAAAACGAACACTTTTAGACAATTATGTTAAACTTTATGTTTATATTTATGGTTTTATTCTATAATTTCACATATAATTTTTGAAAATTAATATTTTAATGTAAATAGTACAATCCGATTAATCCCCGATTAATCTCCGAATTTCCGATTAATCCTTCCAAAATCTCGACCGATTAATCCCCGAATAACGAATTTTGCAACCTTGGATATATGTACTACTGCATTTGTCACATGGGCTTTGAACATTTACATATTTTAAAAACAAGGTTTGGTCTCCTCTTATTATATATATCATCTTATTTACATTTGTAGTTCTACTGTTCTGATATTACTTTATTATTAATTTACGAGTTGATCATAAGTAATTTTTTAATTGATTTTTTATTGATCTTGCATCGCACGGAATTGAAACCTAGTATTGATTTATAGAAGAATCAAGAAAATATATATTGTAACAAAATCTTGACATGTACAATTAGTTGCGGATGTAAAACATGTCGAAGGCAATCACTCTCTAAAAAAAAAAAAAAAATTCGCCCACGATCAAGAAGGCAGTGCAAAAATAAAGATCGATATGACTGCTATTATTCATACTAATGTATTAATAATGTTGTGTTTTTTTATGTATTTTGAACTAGAAAACGCAAAGACGAAGAGAATATGTTTTTATTGATGATGACAATAATAATACAATATTCTTTTTTGGCTTAAAGAAAGTTTGCTATAAACAGGTTAGATCATCATAAGATGAAGAAATCGAACAGAGTACAACGAAGAAATGAAGAGGCTCGAAACTAAAAAATGTCACTGTATCCACTATCTACAACCAAACCAAACCAAACCAAACCAAACCAAACGACAAAATAAAAGCAAACAATACAACCAAAGAATACCAAAACTACACATACAATTAACAATCCAACAATAACATTAAAACATACATTAATAAAACAGTAGCTCATAAAGTTAACATATTATTATTATTAAATGAGTAGTAGAGTTATAATCTCTTGAATCCATTAATTTGCTTGAAATTAAAGGGACCAATGAGAGCGCGACATGTGGCGCAAAAATCACATGTGATTGAAAAAAAAAATTTAAAAATATTTTTTGGTAAATTTTTTTTGAAATTTTGTTTCGAAAAAAAAAATTTTCGAAATTTTTTTTTTTTACAATCACATGTGATTCTGCATGTCAATCACATATGATTGTAAACCCAATCACATGTGATTATGCATGTCAAATCCAATCACATGTGATTGTGAAGGTAAATCACATGTGATTGTAAAAAAAATTTGAAAACAAAAATTCGAAAAAAAAAGTTTTTTAAATAAAAATTTTGAAATTTTTTCTAAAAAGTTTTTTTTTCAAAAAAAAAAATTTTTGATTTTTTTTTCAATCACATGTGATTTTCGCGCAACATGTCGCGCTCTCATTGGTCCCTTGAATCTCAACTTAATTTATGGATTCAAATGAATATTTCTCATGAGTAGTAATATAAACATTCTGTCAGGGTGACTCCACCCTATAGGGTGTGGGGTCATTCATAGGTTCCCATTAATTTTAAATTTTTTATACAATTTACTCTTCAAATTGTATAAGATACCACTAAATTTAATTAAAAGATCTTATATATTTTTAAAATTTATGAATTTTTAGGTAAATAATCAATAAAATACTCTTAAAATATAGATAGTTTTAAAAAGATATTTTGTTTGATATATCCACTAACATTTGTAGCTACTTTCCAGTAGTATTCTCAAATAAATTTCAACACCAAAAATTATATAATATATTTATAAAAATGTAATTTAGTAAATTTTGATAGATCTATTAAACACATTGTTAAATATCAACTCCCTTATAATTTATTACTAGCTTAAGACCCGCGAAATTCGCGGGTTTTTGAAAGGGACGAATCAAAATTAAATTGTCACAATATTAATATTTTATATAGAGCAAGCCAAAGAGTTAGAGTTGGTACACACACGACACGTTTAAAGATTAAAAAGAAGGAAAAACTCAGTTGCAACGAATCATTACAATGTAATGATGAATTATACAATTTTTAATGAAACAGTTTATAAACTTTTTCTTTAATTCCTATACCACAAATTTAAAAAAAAAAAAAAAAAAAAAAACCCTCTCATCAGTAACCACATAACACTTACTCTTGCATACCAACCGATGCTCCATTTCAATTATAAAGTGGTCATCTTGACCCAGTTCATTAACATAGATGTACCTTCGAATTAAAAAAAGTCTCATGGCAGTAATGTTGACTCGAGTACAATCTAACTAAATACATTTGGCCCATATCACAGAGCAAGAAGTAAAACCGACCCATAAAAGTTACACAATAGTAAAGTTGACCTAAACCTTGTGTTGGGTAGCAGTCTTGACCCATATCCTTGATGTAGTGGCAATTTCAACCCAACCCATCTCTGCAGTGATAATTTTGATCCAGTGTTGGACTAAAGCAGAAATTTTGAACCATATCACTACTATAGTGGAAATTCCAACCCATATTAACATTCAGACCCCACCTGAAGCCACCAGAGTCACCACATATACAATATGTAAATTCATAGTAACAATGATAGGATACATAGGCAAACTCTAACCCTAGATACACAGGGTAGCTTAATTGAAAAAAATTGGACTTTTGATATTGAGAATAAAGATGACCCATTTGACTTTTTTATCATTATAATTTTACAAAATGGTTTGACCTATTTATCCTTTTGTCAACACTGGTTTCAATAAAACATACCCATTTGACAGTTTGTCAATAAAACATACCCATTTGACCCATTTGACCGGTTTATAATAAAACATACCCATTTGGACCCATTTGACTTTTTTTTTATCATTTTAATTTAACAATATGATTTGACTCATTTATAATAAAACATCCCTATTGTGAAGCCTGATTTCATGTTTTCATAAATGTAACTAACATTTATTACTACAATTAAATAACTTTGCATTACCTATGGCATTTTCTGAAATAAGCTCTCCTTCTAAGTAACTGTTGATATTTGAATTCTACAAATCAATAATTAAAATTTTAGCAAACCCTGAATGTTTAAATCCATAAGAACAACAAATCATATGCCTCATCAAAATTTTAGCAAAACTTACATATTTATATCCAAAAACAACAAATCAAATACCTCACTAAGGATGATTATTGTTCATATCTTTTAAAGAAGCTAATTAACCATCACAATTGGAGTAGTCTTCACCTGGTAATTTGAAAAATCGGATGTAAATAAAAAGTATGTAAATGAACTAACATCCTGTGACGACCCGGAAATTTCTGACCAAATTTAAACTGGATCTTTATAAGATTCTGACATGATAAGCAAAGGCTGTATTACTGAAGTCTAAAAAACTTTGAACTGTGTTCATGTATGCATTGACCTTCGACCATTCTCGATGATTCACGAACCATTATCTATAAATAAATGTGTATATATATAAAAATAAATATAAAAATATGTATAGAATATATTATAAATAATTATTTAATGATTGTAATACTCGTTGGACGTTTCGATTATTATTTAGAGAAGTTTAATTCGAACTTATGTGATTATAAAATAAACGGCGATCCGAAAATGAGTTAGATAAGTTTTAGGCTTATTAAAAATATATTCAGGAGCTAATTAATAAATTTCAACAATTTTTATATTTTACCCAGAATTGAGAGGGGCAGTTGATGTAATTTTTATTTAATAAATTAATGATTGAATTTTATACCATAATGACTGAAATAAATAAAGTTGATTACTATAAAAATTTGGGATTAATCCGAAGACTTTTATCCGCCAGTAATTAACAACGGAGTACGAACTTCAGCCCGTTTTGTATAGAGTCCAAAACTGTCGGCAGATATAGATTTGAGTAACATCTAATTCACATGTGTTACTTTTTAATTTATTATTATATATTAATTATTATATGTCAGTAAAAATATCTGCGACATATTGATTGAAGATTACTGTTTCATTTACTATTAATATTTTGAATTCTTTGTATATTATATATATTATATATATTTGTCTATATATATTTATTTATATGTATGTATACAGACTACACACACCACACCAAACCATTGTCTGTCGTTTCTGTTTTACAACTACCACCAACCCACTACTATCAACTTGTGTTTTTTTTTGTTTGTAATTCTATTCAACCACAGTTATTAGCTAAATTTTGTGCAAGTCAATAACATTATAGATGTACTAGTCAAATAAGTGTAACACACCTTCACCACTTCTCCCATTAACCACCACCATTCAACAAACCCACTTTTCATTCCTACTTTTCTGTTTCTAATAGACCACAAGGCAAACCATCATTTTAGCACCACAACCCATCAGCGATCGAACTTCATCATTCCGGGCAAGGATTCGAGTTTCGGTTAATAGATTTTACACTCATACACATGTATACACCCACCAACACCACCCAAAGGTCACAGTTTTTGTTGTTGATCACCCCACAAGCCATCGATCACCATCAACTAACACATATACTCATTCTTCTCTTGATTCAACGTTCGAAACCCATAACCACAACAACCATTCACCACCATTTTCTCGTTGCTGTTTTGATCACCCTCACTCAGCCCACCATGATCACCATAAATCACAACCGCACTAACAACTACAATCGGCCACCATGCTCCACCACTAAACCCGACACACCCATTTTCTTCAACACCCACCATCACCGGTTAAACCACCATCGACATCTTTGTCCCTCTTTCTTACCTCTTTCTCGTTTCATGTTCAATGAACAAACACCAACCATCGATCAACACAACCATCATTAACAACCGATTAATCACCACTTTTCATCACCACAAAACACCATAACCACTTCTATCTCACTGCATATTTTTTTTCTATTTTATTTAAACCGGAAACCACCATCATACGCCATCACGAAACCCATTTAAACCCCAACCATAGACGGCCACAATCGAGAACTGCTACAGCCTGTTCGTTTTACGTTTCAGTTGCTGCTGCACGTTCATGTTTTCCATTCCCATTCGAACACCACAACCCAACACCTACAACCACCACTTTCACTCTCATATGATCACCAGCCCTAGCTAGTATATGGCTGCATTCTTGCTACTACTGTTCGACAGCTCAACAAGACATCCTGTATGTAGATGCCGTTCCTTTAAAATGACAAAAAGGCAGCTGAAATTTGTGAGTTTCGATGCTTTTAAATAATAGACCATAAACTTTTTTGACATATACTAGTGGATTAGTTTGGTAGTATTCCACAAGTTGTAATATAAAGAAGGAAGATATATTTTTTTTATGTTGTGATGATTGTAATGTGGGACAACAAAACTGTAAAAGACCTTTCTTTTTACAATATCATACGCCACAATTTCAATTCAACAAAACATATATTCAAGAAAAATCGGTCATTTAATTGGGCTGAGATATATATATATATATATATATATATATATATATATATATATATATATATATATATATATATATATATATATATATATATATATATATATATAGTTTTTTGGCTGTGTACTTATTGATGGGCCGAGTTCTATTTTGGTGTAGTTGGGCCAAGGATTCATTTAATTGTTAGGCTCATGAAAGTGTTGTTGTGCTCCTTAAAGCAGGTTAAAGATACTTGGATTATGAATTAATTCAGGAAAAACTGAATTGGTGGAATGGTTAAAGATGTTATCGGGTTAGCGGGACGCCGCGGGTTCAAATCCAGACTTGGACATTATTTTTAAGGGCTACTCCTTTGAGGTAGTACTACTATTACTAATACTATTACTATTAAAATTATTATTATCATTATTATTATTATTATTATTATTATTATTATTATTATTATTATTATTATTATTATTATTATTATTATTATTATAAACATAAGTATTATTATTATTAAAAATAATTATCATTATTATTATTATTATTATTTTTATTACTAGTATTATCATTATTATTTTTACAACAAATAAATATTATATATATAAAATTATACTTATAATAATATTACAGATTATAAACATATTTTTATATAAATATTCATATATAACAAATGATGTATTTTACTATAATATTACTCATATATAAATATTAATATAACTATATAAATATTAGTCATTTTTAAAGATACTTACAAATTAAATATATAATAATTTAAGATATATCCAATTTGTTCGATTACAAAGATATGTGTTAATATATAAAAATGATATAGGTTCGTGAATCCGAGGTCAACCCTACATTTGTTAAATGTCGTCGTATGTATTTTTACTACAAAATACAATAGGTGAGTTTCATTATTCCCTTTTTATATATATTTTTGGGCTGAGAATAAATGCAATGTTTTAATAACTATTTTACAATATTTATATGCGTGAGTTTCATTTGCTCCCTTTTTACTCATTACATTTTTGGGCTGAGAATACATGCAAATGCTTTACTAACTGTTTTACAATATATGCGTGAGTTTCATTTGCCTTTTTACCCTTTATATTTTGGGCTGAGAATACATGCGCAATTTTTATAAATGTTTTACGAAATAGACACAAGTAATTGAAACTACATTATATGGTTGAATTATCGAAATCAAATATGCCCCACACCCTAATTGACGCGAACTCTAAAGATAGATCTATCGGGCCCAACAAGCCCCATCCAAAGTACCGGATGCTTTAGTACTTCGAAATTTATATCATGTCCGAATGAGGATCCCGGAATGATGGGGATATTCTTATATGCATATTGTGAATGTCGGTTACCAGGTGTTCAATCCATATGAATGATATTTTTGTCTCTATGCATGGGACATATGTTTATGAGAAATGGAAATATGAAATCTTGTGGTCTATTAAAAGTATGAAATGATTATTTATGTTAAACTAATGAACTCACTAACCTTTTGGTTGACACTTTAAAGCTTGTTTATTCTCAGGTACGAAAGAAATCTTTCGCTGTGCATTTTCTCAATTTATAGATATTACTTGGAGTCATTCATGGCATATTTCAAAAGATGTTGCATTCGAGTCGTCGAGTTCATCAAGATTATTATTAAATCAATTATAGTTAGATATATTTTGAAATGGTATGCCTGCTGTCAACTTTCAATGTAATGAAAGATTGTCTTTTCAAAAAAGAATGCAATGTTTGTAAAATGTATCATATAGGGGTCAAGTACCTCGCAATATAATCAACTGTTGTGAATCGTTTATAATCGATATGGACTTCGTCCGGATAGATTAGGACGGGTCCTTTCAGTTGGTATCAGAGCAGTGGTCTTAGCGAACCAGGTCTGCATTAGTGTGTATAACTGATAAGTCGTTAGGATGCATTAGTGAGTCTGGACTTCGACCGTGTCTGCATGTCAAAAGTTTTGCTTATCATTTCTAGTCGGAAATCATCTGCTTATCATCCTTAGAAAATTACCTGCTTATCATCCTTAAAGTCTAGACACGTCTTACTGCCTGGATTGCATGAATAGTGTATAGACAGAATTCATATCTTAGCGTATCTGCTAATTCATATCTTAGCATATCTATTACTGTAAACTTTACCTAACATATTCCATAGATTCCTCCGTGACTTATAGGATTTTAGTATTATATATGCATATGTAAATTATGTATTGCAGGGTACTAATCTACATCCTATAATCTATTTCTTATCGAAAATCCTTCATCTGATCGTACGAGATGAATCCCTCAACCAGTTCGAGTCCCTCAGATTTCGATAGCTATTCCGATAGTTATTCCGACAGCTATTCAGACATGGATATTCACCTAAGCTCCGAAAGCGGTGTCACCTGAATGAATCAATCAGCCATCCCCAATTCATCTGATGAGTTCATAGTCGACTTAATCAATGGAGACGCGAAGAAGGTGATTCCTTCCACCAACTGAATTCACCTATTGGCGAAGAACCTGAAACACTTACCGGTAGACCCATTTGAAACACCATTTTCACACTCATTTTCCGGATATCTCGCCACGATTAGATTCTATCTAAAATTCTAAACCTTATTCATCCGCTTGTTCCAATCGACAATCATCCTGGAATAATATAAGAAGTCAACGAACTTCGCGCTCGAGTAATCAATTTAGAGAATAGTGTGAAAAATTTACCAGCTTCAGCAACATCATCGGTACCAACAGTACCACCAACAACGGTAGAGACAGCACCAGTACCATCAACAAACCATGCCTCAACATCTCATTCTGTACCTTGAGTATAATCATCGCTCTACGTATCATTCTACATCAATTATCTTCGTTCTTCATGATGATTATGTAATCTCTAATGTTTTAGAGATTATATATTCTTGTTCTAACGACAAATCAAATGAGTTGAATATCATGTTGACTCATTAAATCCATGATTACATCTAAAGAAAATATATATGTATATATGCTTTCATAAAGATTGTAATTAAAAATTCTTTTATACAAACTGTTAATGATGAAAATATTTTAACGGGTAGGTAATACCCGAATAATATTTAAGATTTCACATTAATAAGTTACACTGTACACTCTTCGAATCTGATTCAACGATCATTTACTATCCTACTTACATCCACAGATATACGTATCCGTTCACCACAGTATAACCATTTCCTTTCAATTTCATATTGGGATTTTGATTTATCAGAATCCAACAAGTGGCATAATGAAGAAAATATTGGACAAAATAAAATTTGTTAGAAACAGACAATTTAACTATGAGGAATTTTGTTAAGAATTCACGCTAACAAAAATCCTAGCTAACTGTTCCTAGCTAACTATTAATTCCGTATTACATTTTATTTTATCGCAATTTATTTTATCGCAATTTAATTCTCGCAACTTTATTTATCGTCATTTATTTTCTGTTATTTATTTTATGCACTTTAAATATCGGGACACGTATACAAGGTTTTGACATATCATATCGACGCATCTATATATATTATTTGGAATAACCATAGACACTCTATATGCAGTAATGCCAGAGTTAGCTATACAGGGTTGAGGTTGATTCTACAATAATATATATAGTTTGAGTTGTGATCGAGTCTGAGACGAATACGGGTCATGATACATATTAATTAATTCAAATATTATGCATTAAACTATATATGGATTATTGGACTGCCAACTGAGGACTATCGAATGTGGACTAAAAACATTGGACAATTAAAATGAATTATAAATATTGATTATAAATATGAAACTAAACAATTCTTCAAGTTTGCCACTTGAATTCATCTTAAACCTCATTTGTATCTTGACGATTACAATCCGCGTTCAAACCTTTCATGATTCTTGAAAACACCTCAATCGATAGGATGAATCAACCGCACTTCATCTACGGAAGGAAAGATTTATGCATATAATTATGCACCTGAAAAACTCTCGAAAACTGAGTAAACATTTAACACATAGCTGTGTTAATCCCTTTAGTGTTATTATTACCTAACATAACTTTGCAATCCCTTTCCAAATTAGCCAATTTTGTCACAGCTCCAACAAGTCAACTTCAACTTTTCACTCGGATTAGCTTATTATAACCCTGATATAAAAGTTGCCTTTCGTCACCGATACCGGAAAACCGTTTATATCTCACTACATTAGCAGTAAACTTACCAGCAACATCATTGATTTTTGACTTTATGAGAAGTTATTATATTCATTGAATTCCTATCATCTACTCATCTGCTTCTGATAACGGGAATTGCCATACCAAACACCGAGAATCAGCAATCAATATTTTGAAATCTCGCAGCTTGTCTACATCAACAGTTATATGTAAACATATAACATTTATCTCTTAGAATTATGATCTTCCATTCTGAAATTCTGAAAAGTACCCAGTCTACAAATCAATACCACAAATTCTGAAAAAGCTGAATACAGCAGCAAAAACAGTACACGACTGTAACGACCTTACGTTTTCCGTTATCTTTTACCGTTAATTATTTAACGTCCGTTAATTGTTATTCGTGCCACGTCATTTCTATGATCTATATTATTATTTTAGTAATAATATATTAATTATTATGTGTTAAATGAATATTTGTATTCATATTTTAAATTGTACGTTTCTACGTGTCGCGGATTTCTATCCGGCGAATCTTTTCGGTTTTCAAACCAACGGTCAAGCTTTTGGGATTTTTAAATCCTAGTTATTTTAAATATGATATTTTTATGTCATATGTTTATATATAGTATTTATATTTATTTTTCGTCGCGTATTTGTTATCTCTCCGGATTTTTAATCGCGTAAGTGCGTTTTCGCGTTTCGGGACTCATCCCAATTTCGGCCGAAGCCAAGGGGGAGGGGATACCCCTTCACACTTTGCATTTTATTTTCATTTTTCTCATTTTCAAGATTAAGTCATCAAAACCTAATTCTATTTTTGTGGTGCTCTCCTCTCTCCCTCCCCATTTGGCCGTCACCATCCACCTCCCCAACACCATCAATCTTCAACAATTTTATAGCTTGGATCATCAACTGTTTAACACCAACGCATTTCTCGTTCCGTTCTCTACGCGATCATACCAATTGTTTCTTGATTAGGGTATAAACCCTAACCATAGAACTTTTAATTTTTCATTAATTTTCTGTATTTTGATGATTTATTAGTAGTATGATGATTGTTGATTGTTGTAATGATGTTTGTATGCATAGAATTACTAATAATCACTTGTTTTCTGTTTGATAAAATTGGGACAGCAGCTATTTCGTGTATTTCTGATATTGTGACTGTTATAAAAGTTAAAATAAAGTATCTAGATGAGTTCCTCTCATCAAGACATTAATTTTAGACTCCGGATTCATGTCGTTTCGATTTCCGGAGCCCTAGATATGATCAAAGTGGTATTTTGTTAAGATTAAAATGTGATATCGGTATGAACCAGGTTTGGTCCGACTTTGTGACCATATTTGGTGACTTTAGGGTGTGTTAGTGTGTTAGGATCAATGATGGGATGAACTTTCATGTTCGGGTCATCTAAATCCGAGCCACGAATCACCCGTTACGTCTAAAACACGTTTTTGATTGAATTGAAGTTCCAAGTAGTGTAATGGCTGTACATCACGACTTGTGGATTGTTCTTGGGGTGTTCTTGAGTGTACCAAAGTGTCGGATGGTTTGATTATGTAACAACCGTTTTTCAGTTACACGTTATTTCGAGCGTCATTCGAAATACGAGGCATGTAAGCGTATATTTGGATCCCAAATAAAATTAGAGTTGATGTTCTAAAACCTTACCATTGGATAGTAAATCTCATTACATTTCCAACGATATTTGGTTCATCAAAAACGGAGCTACGGTTTGAAAGTTACGACCAAAACAAGTTCAGTTTCAAGCTCAGTTCATTGGGACTCCGTCCAGACTTTGGGACGCCGTCCAAGAATGAAGGGTGGGACGCCGTCCGGCCATTTTGGACGCCGTCCAAAGTGCCTGACAGGCCTGCAGCTGTATTTTTAAAGGTTTTAAAATAGGGTATTTGAGTCTTTTCACTTGGGGGTCGGTTTTGAGCCATTAAAACTGATCCACTCTCATTCTTATCCCCATTTCACCTTCTCAAACACTCTCATCAAACCCTAGTGAGAGAGAGAGGTTCTAGCGAGAGAGAGAGTTGGGGATTTGGAGAAGAAGAAGTGTGATTCGGGTCGGGTCTCAAGAGTTAAAGTTGTTCACCTCGTTCACGGCTACGTGGTGGTAGTGTTGGTAAGCTCTAAATCCGAATTTCTTTGTTAAGATTATTGTTTGAGTTAAAGTTTGTGCTAGTTAGAGTTATAACCCATTTATTGTGAAGTTTGGGGGTTTTTGGGGAAGATTCATGTATGTAAACCCGAATTGGTGACTTAGGGTTTCAATTGATGGAATTGTTAGTTTGGACCTTGCATGTGTTAGTTAAACCTTAGAACACTTGTGTTGACTTGATTTTTGGGTGTAAACCCTAATCTAGGTCAAAATGGGTCGAATGGGTATTTTGGGTCAAGTAAGCTTGATTCGGTGTCAAACTAAGTTATGGGTCAAGATTTGATGAACCAAGTATATAAATGTTTGATTCAAGTGTTAAATGGTATTTTGGAAAGTTAGTCACTAGCCGTTAATGATTAAAGATGTTTTTGGGACTTATGTCAAAATGGGTTGACTTAGATGGGTCAAATTTGGTAATGACTTTAATTTTGGATTAATTGGATGATAAGCAATTTTGGTTAAGACCTAGATTGGTTTAAATGGTGTCAAATATAATTTTGGTTAAATTGTACTTGTTGGATGGGTAGGAATTACCACCCGTAGTGGTAATTGGTGAAGTCCACTTTATGTGTCTAAATGGGCGGTTTGTGGTGATAGGTGTAAACCCTTGGTTAAGGGTGTTGAAGTCGAATTCTCTCGTAGAGAATGTATGTTGATTGTTTGTATATCTATATGCGTATTATAGGTAAAAGGTTTGCTCGGTTGCTTTTGGAGGCGATTTACGTTTATGACTTGTGCGGGCAATTCGAGGTGAGTGGAATAATTATATGTGTAGGTATATAATGTATCTATTTGTTGTAGCGTGAAATGTGTAGTGTCGAGGTGCTAAGACACCATGTTTCACGTGAAGAGTGTAGCATCGAGGTGTTAAGATGCCACTCGGGTGTAGCATCGAGGTGTTAAGATGCCACTCGGGTGTAGCATCGAGGTGTTAAGATGCCACCTAGGAGTGTAGTGTCGAGGTGTTAAGACACCACTCTGTAAAATAATGAGTGTTGCATCGAGGTGTTAAGATGCCACTCGGGGTGATGTGCCGAGGTGTTAAGGTGCCACCCTATGGGTTAGTGGTGCGAGGTGTTAAGTGCCCTAACGGATGTTATGAACACCGATGGCGTTTTCGCGAGCGCCGTTCCCTTGTACTATTGGTTAACCATGGTTATTTGTGTTGTAGCGTAAGCATATTATATTTCTTCATATTATATATGCTTTTGTTATGCTAGCTTGATTATTGGAGGTTATAGCTTGTAATTGTGATGATAAGCTAATTGTGTTGCTAGCATGTATGCGGTATGTGAGTAAGTGTTTGCAAGTAGGTATATTATATATGTATGTGTATAATTATTGCATTCACTAAGCCTCGGCTTACCCCTCTCGTTGTTTACCTTTTTACAGGTATTGTGTTATTGATGCTAGCTAGTTGTTAGACTAGACGTGCAGGAGCGGTTGGGCTTGATGGGGTAGCTTTCGGATAATTGGACGCGGATGGGGGTTTTGGTAGTCCCCGGGATTATGCTCTTGGTATCGGGTTGGGTTGTAGAGTTCTAATCCGTATAAAGAGATAAATGGGTCGAAACTGCTACTTTATTTGTAAAACGGGTCATTGTGAGCCCGGGGTTGTAAAACTTGTTTTTATGGTGGCAATATCTTAGTTTTACTTAATATGTCATATTGTGAAAATGGTTTCGTTGAAAAGTGTCGGGGAGCGGGTTTTTCGCTCGCGTGTAAACAAAAACTGATCAGTACTTTTTAGTTCATGGGACGCCGTCCCAAATCCTTGGACGCCATCCCAGTTGTAAAGGCTGGACGCCGTCCCGATTTCTGGACGCCGTCCAGATGGGGAGTCACAGAATTTTTTTTTTTTGTGTCGTGTTTTTGGTAAATCAATGTTGGGTTGTTACAGATTAGGCGGAGATATATGTAAGGCTCGCCGAAAACCGACAACCGGGGCTCAGAATACGACCCGATGAACTTTTGATTTAAAACTTGTGGCTAATTATTAAACTTATGATATAAATAATGGATTTCATTATCATTTAATTACTTATGGTAAAAAAAGTAATTATTATTATTTACAACTTATGATATATTTATTATATCATTTCATTTATACTTATGATTTAATTAACATTTTAATTAAACACATGATTAATAATACTTCATTATTAATGGAAAATACTTATGATAAGTATTAAACGTATATTATGAGATTATTATAACAAGACTTATAATAAGGATTAATTAATTATTTAATTATTATAAGGCTTAGTTATTACTTAATTATAATTTAATTATTAAATACTTATGATTTAATAATTATAATTAGAAACTTATGATATGATTAATAATTCATTATTAATTAATAATACTTATATTATGACTAATATTTAATTAATTAATTAAATACTTTTGTTATATTAATTATATCATTTAAACTTATATTAACTTTAATAAATCATTTTAATTTAATTAAACTTATGTTATGACATAATTAGACATATTTAACTTTAATATACGTTATAACTTATATTATTATTATAACTTACACTTTTAAAATTTAGGTTGACTAGGTTTGACCAAGGTTGACTTTTGAGTTGACTTTCGGTTGACTTTGACTTTTAGTTGACTTTTGTTGACTTTCTAATTAAAGAAACTTTCCTAACTTATAAACCTTCCTAAAATAGCAACTTTCTAAATTTGGAAACTTTTCAAAAATAGAAACTTTCCAAAAATAGAAACTTTCCAAAAATAGAAACATTCCAAAAATAGAAACTTTCCAAAAATGGAAACCTGCTAAAAATAGAAACTTTCTAAAAATAGAAAGTGTGTGTCCGTAAGCTGTTCCGATCAAACCGATGCATATTGAGTATTGTTCTATGACTACTTGCAACATGTACAATAGCTATCATACTAAGACTTGACCTAAGTTAGTTATTTATATCGACCTGCTTTATTTATAGGTCGGCGTTGTGATCATTCCTGATCACTGTACTACATTTGTTGTTCGCTTAATTGTGTTGGTTACTTCATTACTATTAAGATGAGTTATATTCCCATTTTTCTATTTTAAATCTTTTGGGATGAGAATACATGCAATTTATTTTATATTTTGGACACGTGGAAGTTGGTTTAAATTATTCATTGTGAGTTGAACAAAAATATTCCCTAGTCTAGTAACTGTAATCACTGGTTTCAACTGGTGAATGCGAATCCTATGGATAGATCTATCGGGTTTGACAACCCCATTTCGAGCTAGTCGCGCTAGCAATTTATAATCAGAATGTTTAGTACTTCGTAATTTATTATAGATACACTTGTTTGGTGTATATTATTTATTGTGTTTGGTAAGGGTAAATAAATGGTTAAGTGGTTACCAGGTGGCTCATGATAAATGGAATAATATTTTTATATGTTTTCTAGCATATAATTTTGTGGTCCAAAAAGGAGTTTTTATGTTTTCAAACATAAATTTTTACGGTTTAAATTAAATATTGTTTGCAATATTAAACCTATAATTCACTCAACATTTTTGTTGATAGTTACTCGCATGTTTTATTCTCAGGTTCATGATTGATTGCTTCCGCCGTGCTTAGAGAGTCTGCATATTTATGATGGCAGCTTTTATTAAACATTAACTTGCATTCTATTTTGATACATTTAATAGTGGATGTTGTTGACTTTGTTTAGGTCAACTTTTGGTTAAGTAATAATGTATGGTTTTTCTAAACTTACATATTTTGGTAGGTTTCCTTTATAGGAAATCATTTTTAAAGAAAGAATGCAAGGTTATTTGTCAAATTCATATAGAGTTATGATCAAGCTGTGGGACCAAGATAATGATGGTCGTCAAGTGTACTTTGACGGGTCGTTAAAGTTGGTATCAGAGCTCTGGTTGTAGGGAATTAGGCTGCATTGATGTTGTTACCCGAGTCGATAGGGTGCATTAGTGAGTCTAGTCTACAGCCCGGCCTATAATGTATTATTATATGTGATTATTTGTATCGTATTGGTATGTATATTTTTATCATACATACATCCCTATTATGTTTTGAATCCGGGAGGAACTCCCATTCCGATTTAAACGTAGTCTCTGACTTTTGCGAACTTATCCTTATAAGAACACCTTGGGTAGTGAAACCGAGGGGTGTCATTCTTGACTTCTGAAATTCTCGACATTTCTATGTCATCTATTATGGTTATGTATATATAATGTTTGAGTTATCTTATGCGAGATGTCATTCTTGACTTCTAAATGCTCGGCATTTCAATGTCAGCTATTATGTTTAGGTATATAACATTCTTATTATATTACATGCCTTTGTGCCGTTTTGCCTATGTGCTTTGGTTTTTGAACCGAAAAACGTCATTCTTGACTTTTAGAGATTCTTGGTACTTCGAAGACATTTTTATGTCATCGTTACTCCTATTCATTACTTTTGATGTTTTGTCTCTTGTGCTATCCTTAGCACATTGTTTAAGAAACCCTTTTAGAGAAATTATGTGAAAATTCGAAGTTGATCGCGTGTCCAGACCTCATGTAGTGCTATTGGAATGGAACTATGAATTAGCGAAATATAATGGCGTCTGGCCAACATGATTATATTATGTTAATTCATAAAGAAGTCCAATGTATTACACGGGTAGGGAAAATATTCATTATCTTATTTGTTGATATACGAGAAGCTCATTTTAACCAGATTATCTATCTCATGCTCTATCCTTCATAACTCGCTTGTTAGCAATAGCTTCGCTCGGGAACAGTTTTGGCCCAAGGACTTATGTCCTGATAATAGTCAAAACAACATTTAACTCATTAGTTTTCATGACCTCGTAACATTTGTTGGTCAAATGTCGCACGACGATTCAAGTCCTTTACTCGATCTTCCACGATCTTACTTCAACTTGTAACCTCTGAAATACAGATACTCTGTTTATCATCGAGATTTTACACATTTGTTTAATTGGGCGGTTCTCACAGGATTTATGGGTGAATAGAAGTAATGAAATATTTTGTCATGTATACAATTTATAAAATCATACATGTATGTATGGTTTCAAATGAATAAATTTACCCTTACCTATTTTGGCTAGTATATACTAAATCATACCTCCAAAATTATTTTAAAACCACTCATTGAGCTGTTTGACTAAGTCAATTTATTTTATATAAAATGGTACACGTTGTACATACTTCTAAATGTACTAAGAACTTCGTTCTGTTTATGTTGTCACATCAAACATTTAAAGCTTTTTCAAAACTCCTTTGATTGATTTTATCAAATTTTCGCATTACTCTACAGAGTGTTTGGATCACAGTTCTTCTCATCCTCCGTTTAAGGATGAATCCTACCATTAAGTTCATTGATAGAAACTCTTACACCACTTTGGATGCCGGTTTTATTAAATTTGTTGGAAAGTCTTTGCGCACATAGAATTTTCCCTCTTATGGTTGGACATGACCGAAATGCGGACCGATAAATCAATTTTCTGGGGTACACTCGGTGGTCACCCTATTGTAGAAACGCGCTAGGTGGGTTTCTACCCCAACTGTTGTTATAGTGGGTATCATGGATATATATTACTCTAGACCGTTTGAGGAGTTTCTACTCTCAATATTCGCTGTCAACCGCAACACCCTTGAAAACATCAATCCTATGATCCAATACTTTGGGGTGCACGAAATTATTTTTGGAGATTCATCTCACCCGAAGTCGGCCATTCTTTATAACCCATGATTAGCGTTCTTTTCATCTGCACATAAATTTAAGAATATGGATGAATCCTAGATTTCCTCGCTCATTGTACAAGGAAGTTCACTCTCGTTGAAATATCACACCTTTCGTACATCTTCCTTTCGGAAATGTAATGAAAATTTACTTTAAAGTCCGTGATCCTCGTTATCTAATTTGAGAGAATTTCCTTAAATATCTATGCCACCGATGTGACTACTCCATATATTTCTTCCTTAATTGTTGCAACTATATTTCATTCGTCCCAGTTCGTCTCCTTGGGGAGCTCCTATTTTGTTTGTCAGGAAGAAAGATGGTTCGTTTCGATTGTGTATTGATTATCGCGAGTTAAACAAGCGTACTATTAAGAATCGTTACCCTTTTCCGAGAATTGATGATCTGTTCGATCAACTTCAAGGTTCGTCCATTTATTCTAAGATTGATCTTCGTTCTGGTTGTAGTGACCCGAACTTTTCCATGTTTATATATATTAATTGAGATTGATATTTACATGATTAAATGTTTCCAACATGTTAAGCAATCAAACTTGTTAAGACTTGATTAATTGAAATATGTTTCATATAGACAATTGACCACCCAAGTTGATCGGTGATTCACGAACGTTAAAACTTGTAAAAACTATATGATGACATATATATGGATATATATATATATAGTTACCATGATACTATGATAAGAAAACATATCATAAAGTATATTAACAATGAACTACATATGTAAAAACAAGACTACTAACTTAATGATTTTTAAACGAGACATATATGTAACGATTATCGTTGTAAAGACATTTAATGTATATATATCATATTAAGAGATATTCATACATGATAATATCTTGATAATATAATAATTTAAAATCTCATTTGATATTATAAACATTGGGTTAACAACATTTAACAAGATCGTTAACCTAAAGGTTTCAAAACAACACTTACATGTAACGACTAACGATGACTTAACGACTCAGTTAAAATGTATATACATGTAGTGTTTTAATATGTATTTATACACTTTTGAAAGACTTCAATACACTTATCAAAATACTTCTACTTAACACAAATGCTTACAATTACATCCTCGTTCAGTTTCATCAACAATTCTACTCGTATGCACCCGTATTCGTACTCGTACAATACACAGCTTTTAGATGTATGTACTATTGGTATATACACTCCAATGATCAGCTCTTAGCAGCCCATGTGAGTCACCTAACACATGTGGGAACCATCATTTGGCAACTAGCATGAAATATCTCATAAAATTACAAAAATATGAGTAATCATTCATGACTTATTTACATGAAAACAAAATTACATATCCTTTATATCTAATCCATACACCAACGACCAAAAACACCTACAAACACTTTCATTCTTCAATTTTCTTCATCTAATTGATCTCTCTCAAGTTCTATCTTCAAGTTCTAAGTGTTCTTCATAAATTCCAAAAGTTCTAGTTTCATAAAATCAAGAATACTTTCAAGTTTGCTAGCTCACTTCCAATCTTGTAAGGTGATCATCCAACCTCAAGAAATCTTTGTTTCTTACAGTAGGTTATCATTCTAATACAAGGTAATAATCATATTCAAACTTTGGTTCAATTTCTATAACTATAACAATCTTATTTCAAGTGATGATCTTACTTGAACTTGTTTTCGTGTCATGATTCTGCTTCAAGAACTTCGAGCCATCCAAGGATCCATTGAAGCTAGATCCATTTTTCTCTTTTCCAGTAGGTTTATCCAAGGAAATTAAGGTAGTAATGATGTTCATAACATCATTCAATTCATACATATAAAGCTATCTTATTCGAAGGTTTAAACTTGTAATCACTAGAACATAGTTTAGTTAATTCTAAACTTGTTCGCAAACAAAAGTTAATCCTTCTAACTTGACTTTTAAAATCAACTAAACACATGTTCTATATCTATATGATATGCTAACTTAATGATTTAAAACCTGGAAACACGAAAAACACCGTAAAACCGGATTTACGCCGTCGTAGTAACACCGCGGGCTGTTTTGGGTTAGTTAATTAAAAACTATGATAAACTTTAATTTAAAAGTTGTTATTCTGAGAAAATGATTTTTATTATGAACATGAAACTATATCCAAAAATTATGGTTAAACTCAAAGTGGAAGTATGTTTTCTAAAATGGTCATCTAGACGTCGTTCTTTCGACTGAAATGACTACCTTTACAAAAACGACTTGTAACTTATTTTTCTGACTATAAACCTATACTTTTTCTGTTTAGATTCATAAAATAGAGTTCAATATGAAACCATAGCAATTTGATTCACTCAAAACGGATTTAAAATGAAGAAGTTATGGGTAAAACAAGATTGGATAATTTTTCTCATTTTAGCTACGTGAAAATTGGTAACAAATCTATTCCAACCATAACTTATTCAACTTGTATTATATATTATGTAATCTTGAGATACCATAGACACGTATACAATGTTTTGACCTATCATGTCGACACATCTATATATATTTCGGAACAACCATAGACACTCTATATGTGAATGCTGGAGTTAGCTATACAGGGTTGAGGTTGATTCCAAAATATATATAGTTTGAGTTGTGATCAATACTGAGATACGTATACACTGGGTCGTGGATTGATTCAAGATAATATTTATCGATTTATTTCTGTACATCTAACTGTGGACAACTAGTTGTAGGTTACTAACGAGGACAGCTGACTTAATAAACTTAAAACATCAAAATATATTAAAAGTGTTGTAAATATATTTTGAACATACTTTGATATATATGTATATATTGTTATAGGTTCGTGAATCAACCAGTGGCCAAGTCTTACTTCCCGACGAAGTAAAAATCTGTGAAAGTGAGTTATAGTCCCACTTTTAAAATCTAATATTTTTGGGATGAGAATACATGCAGGTTTTATAAATGATTTACAAAATAGACACAAGTATGTGAAACTACATTCTATGGTTGAATTATCGAAATCGAATATGCCCCTTTTTATTAAGTCTGGTAATCTAAGAATTAGGGAACAGACACCCTAATTGACGCGAATCCTAAAGATAGATCTATTGGGCCTAACAAACCCCATCCAAAGTACCGGATGCTTTAGTACTTCGAAATTTATATCATATCCGAAGGGTGTCCCGGAATGATGGGGATATTCTTATATATGCATCTTGTTATTGTCGGTTACCAGGTGTTCACCATATGAATGATTTTTATCTCTATGTATGGGATGTGTATTGAAATATGAAATCTTGTGGTCTATTGTTACGATTTGATATATATAGGTTAAACCTATAACTCACCAACATTTTTGTTGACGTTTAAAGCATGTTTATTCTCAGGTGAATATTAAGAGCTTCCGCTGTTGCATACTAAAATAAGGACAAGATTTGGAGTCCATGTTTGTATGATATTGTGTAAAAACTGCATTCAAGAAACTGATTTCGATGTAACATATTTGTATTGTAAACCATTATGTAATGGTCGTGTGTAAACAGGATATTTTAGATTATCATTATTTGATAATCTACGTAAAGCTTTTTAAACCTTTATTTATGAAATAAAGGTTATGGTTTGCTTTAAAAATGAATGCAGTCTTTGAAAAACGTCTCATATAGAGGTCAAAACCTCGCAACGAAATCAATTAATATGGAACGTTTTTAATCAATAAGAACGGGACATTTCAGTTGGTATCCGAGCGTTGGTCTTAGAGAACCAGAAAATTTGCATTAGTGTGTCTTATCGAGTTTGTTAGGATGCATTAGTGAGTCTGGACTTCGACCGTGTTTTCTTTAAAAATGATTGCTTAACATTTTTGTTGGAAACTATATATTTTTAACATATGAATATTATGTGATATATTAATCTCTTAACGTGTTTGATATTATGTGATAGATGTCTACCTCTAGAACAAGTCCCATTGACTCACCTAATAATAATGAAGAGTCAAATGTAAATTGGAATGATTCGTGGACTGATTCACAAGTTCCCGAAGAGGAACCGGAAGAAGAGTCGGAACCGGAAGAAGAATCGGAACCGGAAGAAGAATCGGAACCGGATGAAGAAATAGAACCGGTGGGGGAAATAATAAAACGGTTAAGTAAAAGAAAATCCTCAACCAACCGACCAAGGTTAATTATGGTCAATGGTGTTTCCGCCAAGGAAGCAAAATATTGGGAGGATTACCAATTCTCCGATGAATCAGATTCCGACGAGAATTCCGATGATGTTATAGAAATTACCCCAACTGAATTTAAAAAGGCAAAAGAAAATAATAAGGGAAAGGGCATAAAAATAGAGAAATCTAATTCCAACCCCGATGAACTTTATATGTATCGTCAACCCCCGAAGTCCTTAAGTTGTAACAATGACCCGGGAACCTCTAAACCACCAGGTTTTTCTAAACCAATGTGGAAAATTACGGCTCGTATTAGGGGAACATCATATATCCCTAGAAACTTGGCAAAACGAACCAAAACTGAAGAAGAAGAAACGAGCGAGTCGGAATAAGATAGTTGTATTCGTGTGGTGTAATATATGTAATATAGTGTTCTTATGCTTTATGATATATGTAAAAATTGCTTGTATTAATAAGTATTTTTTTTATGAAACTAACTCTTGTCTATTTTACAGTTTAAAAACACAAAATGGATAGACAACCCAATATTTTAAGAGACCTACCCGGGGACATGATTGATGAAATCTTGTCTAGAGTCGGCCAGAATTCTTCGGCACAACTATTTAAGGCGAGATCAGTTTGTAAGACATTCGAAGAACGTTCCAAGAATGTCTTGGTTTATAAGAGACTTTCGTTTGAAAGATGGGGGATATCACATTGGGAAACCCATAAGTTACGATGTGTTTACTTTGACGCATATATTGCGGGGAACCCAAATGCTATTTTACGCAACGGGTTAAGAAATTATTTTGACTCAATATATCCGAATATTGGACTTCGTGATTTAGAAAAAGCGGCTAACATGCAACATAAAGAAGCATGTTATGCTTACGGATTAGTAATGTTCGCTTCTCACCAAAGTGAGAACAAGAACATCGGGCTACAACTATTAAACAAAACGTTTCCACAAGTGACGGAGTCGGTAATTGGGGTAAGAAATGAGGTTTTTAGATTATTACGGGACTGTTGGA
This sequence comes from Rutidosis leptorrhynchoides, assembly GCF_046630445.1. Taxonomy (NCBI): domain Eukaryota; kingdom Viridiplantae; phylum Streptophyta; class Magnoliopsida; order Asterales; family Asteraceae; genus Rutidosis; species Rutidosis leptorrhynchoides. Next base: position 302,547,539 of record NC_092335.1, on the reverse strand, counting down.
CATTACGTAACCCTCGTCCCTTTGATGACGTTACAACACGCTGTCTTATCAACGGCCATAACGGTTATGTTGCACAAGACCAAGGATGGGAAGTAGTCCTAGTAAAACCAGAATGCATGACTTGTTTCTGGACGTATGAATTACGTGTCTTTATTGCCTTTGCCGAACGACTTGTGTACTAGCTAGAATTGTCTTCACAACTATCTTGTATCAAAGTTATTGTGTGATATATTTCATGCTTTATGTAAAATAAGCGGTATTGTAAGTTTGTAAAATATTGTATAAAAGTTTGAACGCGAAATATTATTACAATCAGTTTTTCATATAGAATTGTAGTAGTTGAATTGTATATTAGCTACTAAGTATGAACTTAACGGGTAGGTACTACCCGAATTTAAACTTATAAAACGCTAATATGAAGAAAAAGCTTTTATAAATGAGTTCATATTATGCTACGAAATACTATTAACTACTCTTAATATTCTGTATGATTAACTTGTTCCATTTAACTATTTTGAAGGAAATGGCATCGACTACTCGACACACCGTGAATATGAATGAAGAGGAATTCCGTACTTTTCTAGCTTCAAACATAGCCGCAGTACAGGCTGCGCTACATACCAACAATAACCTTGGATCTAGCAGTACAGGAAATCGTGTAGGATGCACCTACAAAGAATTCACTGCCTGCAAACCTTTGGAATTTGATGGAACCGAAGGACCGATCGGATTGAAACGGTGGACCGAGAAGGTTGAATCGGTGTTTGCCATAAGTAAGTGTACTGAAGAGGACAAAGTGAAGTACGCTACGCATACCTTCACAGGTTCTGCGTTAACATGGTGGAATACCTATCTAGAGCAAGTGGGACAAGATGATGCGTACGCACTACCGTGGTCAGCATTCAAGCACTTGATGAACGAGAAGTACCGTCCCAGAACCGAGGTCAATAAGCTCAAGACAGAACTTAGAGGGTTACGAACCCAAGGATTTGATATTACCACGTACGAAAGACGATTCACAGAATTGTGCCTATTGTGTCCGGGAGCATTCGAAGATGAGGAAGAGAAGATCGACGCGTTTGTGAAAGGATTACCGGAAAGAATCCAAGAAGATATAAGTTCACACGAGCCCGCCTCCATACAACAGGCATGTAGAATGGCTCACAAACTAGTGAACCAGATTGAAGAAAGAATTAAAGAACAGACTGCTGAAGAGGCCAATGTGAAGCAAGTCAAAAGAAAGTGGGAGGAAAACGGTGATAAGAATCACCAATACAACAACAACAGCAATTACAACAATAATCGCAAAAATTATCCCAACAATCGCAACATCAATCGCAACTACAACAAACGGCCCAACGACAACAACAACAACAGCAACAGCAACTACAACAATCATCCCAACAATAATAATAACCGCAACAACAACAACAATCAGAAGCAGCTATGCCAAAGGTGTGAAAAGAATCACTCGGGGTTCTGCACCAAATTTTGCAACAAGTGTAAAAGAAATGGTCATAGCGCGGCGAAGTGTGAGGTCTACGGACCAGGGGTTAATAGAACGAAAGGAACAAATGGTGTCGGAACGAGTAATGGTGGAGCAAGTAGTGTCGGAGCAAGTTATGCCAATGTAGTTTGTTATAAATGTGGAAAACCGGGCCACATTATTAGAAATTGCCCGAACCAGGAGAACACGAATGGACAAGGCCGTGGAAGAGTTTTCAATATTAATGCGGCAGAGGCACAGGAAGACCCGGAGCTTGTTACGGGTACGTTTCTTATTGACAATAAATCTGCTTACGTTTTATTTGATTCGGGTGCGGATAGAAGCTATATGAGTAGAGATTTTTGTGCTAAATTAAGTTGTCCATTGACGCCTTTGGATAGTAAATTTTTACTCGAATTAGCAAATGGTAAATTAATTTCAGCAGATAATATATGTCGGAATCGAGAAATTAAACTGGTTAGCGAAACATTTAAGATTGATTTGATACCAGTAGATTTAGGGAGTTTTGATGTGATAATCGGTATGGACTGGTTGAAAGAAGTGAAAGCGGAGATCGTTTGTTACAAAAATGCAATTCGCATTATACGAGAAAAAGGAAAACCCTTAATGGTGTACGGAGAAAAGGGCAACACGAAGCTACATCTTATTAGTAATTTGAAGGCACAAAAACTAATAAGAAAAGGTTGCTATGCTGTTCTAGCACACGTCGAGAAAGTACAAACTGAAGAAAAGAGCATCAATGATGTTCCCGTCGCAAAAGAATTTCCTGATGTATTTCCGAAAGAATTACCGGGATTACCCCCACATCGATCCGTTGAATTTCAAATAGATCTTGTACCAGGAGCTGCACCAATAGCTCGTGCTCCTTACAGACTCGCACCCAGCGAGATGAAAGAACTACAAAGCCAATTACAAGAACTTTTAGAGCGTGGTTTCATTCGACCAAGCACATCACCGTGGGGAGCTCCTGTTTTGTTTGTCAAGAAGAAAGATGGTACATTCAGGTTGTGTATCGACTACCGAGAGTTGAACAAACTTACCATCAAGAACCGCTACCCACTACCGAGAATCGACGACTTATTTGATCAACTACAAGGCTCGTCTGTTTATTCAAAGATTGACTTACGTTCCGGGTATCATCAAATGCGGGTGAAAGAAGATGATATTCCAAAGACTGCTTTCAGAACACGTTACGGTCATTACGAGTTTATGGTCATGCCGTTTGGTTTAACTAATGCACCAGCTGTGTTCATGGACCTTATGAACCGAGTGTGTGGACCATACCTTGACAAGTTTGTCATTGTTTTCATTGATGACATACTTATTTACTCAAAGAATGACCAAGAACACGGTGAACATTTGAGAAAGGTGTTAGAAGTATTGAGGAAGGAAGAATTGTACGCTAAGTTTTCAAAGTGAGCATTTTGGTTGGAAGAAGTTCAATTCCTCGGTCACATAGTGAACAAAGAAGGTATTAAGGTGGATCCGGCAAAGATAGAAACTGTTGAAAAGTGGGAAACCCCGAAAACTCCGAAACACATACGCCAGTTTTTAGGACTAGCTGGTTACTACAGAAGGTTCATCCAAGACTTTTCCAGAATAGCAAAACCCTTGACTGCATTAACGCATAAAGGGAAGAAATTTGAATGGAATGATGAACAAGAGAAAGCGTTTCAGTTATTGAAGAAAAAGCTAACTACGGCACCTATATTGTCATTGCCTGAAGGGAATGATGATTTTGTGATTTATTGTGATGCATCAAAGCAAGGTCTCGGTTGTGTATTAATGCAACGAACGAAGGTGATTGCTTATGCGTCCAGACAATTGAAGATTCACGAACAAAATTATACGACGCATGATTTGGAATTAGGCGCGGTTGTTTTTGCATTAAAGACTTGGAGGCACTACTTATATGGGGTCAAAAGTATTATATATACCGACCACAAAAGTCTTCAACACATATTTAATCAGAAACAACTGAATATGAGGCAGCGTAGGTGGATTGAATTATTGAATGATTACGACTTTGAGATTCGTTACCACCCGGGGAAGGCAAATGTGGTAGCCGATGCCTTGAGCAGGAAGGACAGAGAACCCATTCGAGTAAAATCTATGAATATAATGATTCATAATAACATTACTACTCAAATAAAGGAGGCGCAACAAGGAGTTTTAAAAGAGGGAAATTTAAAGGATGAAATACCCAAAGGATCGGAGAAGCATCTTAATATTCGGGAAGACGGAACCCGGTATAGGGCTGAAAGGATTTGGGTACCAAAATTTGGAGATATGAGAGAAATGGTACTTAGAGAAGCTCATAAAACCAGATACTCAATACATCCTGGAACGGGGAAGATGTACAAGGATCTCAAGAAACATTTTTGGTGGCCGGGTATGAAAGCCGATGTTGCTAAATACGTAGGAGAATGTTTGACGTGTTCTAAGGTCAAAGCTGAGCATCAGAAACCATCAGGTCTACTTCAACAACCCGAAATCCCGGAATGGAAATGGGAAAACATTACCATGGATTTTATCACTAAATTGCCAAGGACTGCAAGTGGTTTTGATACTATTTGGGTAATAGTTGATCGTCTCACCAAATCAGCACACTTCCTACCAATAAGAGAAGATGACAAGATGGAGAAGTTAGCACGACTGTATTTGAAGGAAGTCGTCTCCAGACATGGAATACCAATCTCTATTATCTCTGATAGGGATGGCAGATTTATTTCAAGATTCTGGCAGACATTACAGCAAGCATTAGGAACTCGTCTAGACATGAGTACTGCCTATCATCCACAAACTGATGGGCAGAGCGAAAGGACGATACAAACGCTTGAAGACATGCTACGAGCATGTGTTATTGATTTCGGAAACAGTTGGGATCGACATCTACCGTTAGCAGAATTTTCCTACAACAACAGCTACCATTCAAGCATTGAGATGGCGCCGTTTGAAGCACTTTATGGTAGAAAGTGCAGGTCTCCAATTTGTTGGAGTGAAGTGGGGGATAGACAGATTACGGGTCCGGAGATTATACAAGAAACTACCGAGAAGATCATCCAAATTCAACAACGGTTGAAAACCGCCCAAAGTCGACAAAAGAGCTACGCTGACATTAAAAGAAAAGATATAGAATTTGAAATTGGAGAGATGGTCATGCTTAAAGTTGCACCTTGGAAAGGCGTTGTTCGATTTGGTAAACGAGGGAAATTAAATCCAAGGTATATTGGACCATTCAAGATTATTGATCGTGTCGGACCAGTAGCTTACCGACTAGAGTTACCTCAACAACTCGCGGCTGTACATAACACTTTCCACGTCTCGAATTTAAAGAAATGTTTTGCTAAAGAAGATCTCACTATTCCGTTAGATGAAATCCAAATCAACGAAAAACTTCAATTCATCGAAGAACCCGTCGAAATAATGGATCGTGAGGTTAAAAGACTTAAGCAAAACAAGATACCAATTGTTAAGGTTCAATGGAATGCTCGTAGAGGACCCGAGTTCACCTGGGAGCGTGAAGATCAGATGAAGAAGAAATACCCGCATCTATTTCCAGAAGATTCGTCAACACCTTCAACAGCTTAAAATTTCGGGACGAAATTTATTTAACGGGTAGGTACTGTAGTGACCCGAACTTTTCCATGTTTATATATATTAATTGAGATTGATATTTACATGATTAAATGTTTCCAACATGTTAAGCAATCAAACTTGTTAAGACTTGATTAATTGAAATATGTTTCATATAGACAATTGACCACCCAAGTTGATCGGTGATTCACGAACGTTAAAACTTGTAAAAACTATATGATGACATATATATGGATATATATATATAGTTAACATGATACTATGATAAGAAAACATATCATAAAGTATATTAACAATGAACTACATATGTAAAAACAAGACTACTAACTTAATGATTTTTAAACGAGACATATATGTAACGATTATCGTTGTAAAGACATTTAATGTATATATATCATATTAAGAGATATTCATACATGATAATATCTTGATAATATAATAATTTAAAATCTCATTTGATATTATAAACATTGGGTTAACAACATTTAACAAGATCGTTAACCTAAAGGTTTCAAAACAACACTTACATGTAACGACTAACGATGACTTAACGACTCAGTTAAAATGTATATACATGTAGTGTTTTAATATGTATTTATACACTTTTGAAAGACTTCAATACACTTATCAAAATACTTCTACTTAACACAAATGCTTACAATTACATCCTCGTTCAGTTTCATCAACAATTCTACTCGTATGCACCCGTATTCGTACTCGTACAATACACAGCTTTTAGATGTATGTACTATTGGTATATACACTCCAATGATCAGCTCTTAGCAGCCCATGTGAGTCACCTAACACATGTGGGAACCATCATTTGGCAACTAGCATGAAATATCTCATAAAATTACAAAAATATGAGTAATCATTCATGACTTATTTACATGAAAACAAAATTACATATCCTTTATATCTAATCCATACACCAACGACCAAAAACACCTACAAACACTTTCATTCTTCAATTTTCTTCATCTAATTGATCTCTCTCAAGTTCTATCTTCAAGTTCTAAGTGTTCTTCATAAATTCCAAAAGTTCTAGTTTCATAAAATCAAGAATACTTTCAAGTTTGCTAGCTCACTTCCAATCTTGTAAGGTGATCATCCAACCTCAAGAAATCTTTGTTTCTTACAGTAGGTTATCATTCTAATACAAGGTAATAATCATATTCAAACTTTGGTTCAATTTCTATAACTATAACAATCTTATTTCAAGTGATGATCTTACTTGAACTTGTTTTCGTGTCATGATTCTGCTTCAAGAACTTCGAGCCATCCAAGGATCCATTGAAGCTAGATCCATTTTTCTCTTTTCCAGTAGGTTTATCCAAGGAAATTAAGGTAGTAATGATGTTCATAACATCATTCGATTCATACATATAAAGCTATCTTATTCGAAGGTTTAAACTTGTAATCACTAGAACATAGTTTAGTTAATTCTAAACTTGTTCGCAAACAAAAGTTAATCCTTCTAACTTGACTTTTAAAATCAACTAAACACATGTTCTATATCTATATGATATGCTAACTTAATGATTTAAAACCTGGAAACACGAAAAACACCGTAAAACCGGATTTACGCCGTCGTAGTAACACCGCGGGCTGTTTTGGGTTAGTTAATTAAAAACTATGATAAACTTTAATTTAAAAGTTGTTATTCTGAGAAAATGATTTTTATTATGAACATGAAACTATATCCAAAAATTATGGTTAAACTCAAAGTGGAAGTATGTTTTCTAAAATGGTCATCTAGACGTCGTTCTTTCGACTGAAATGACTACCTTTACAAAAACGACTTGTAACTTATTTTTCTGACTATAAACCTATACATTTTCTGTTTAGATTCATAAAATAGAGTTCAATATGAAACCATAGCAATTTGATTCACTCAAAACGGATTTAAAATGAAGAAGTTATGGGTAAAACAAGATTGGATAATTTTTCTCATTTTAGCTACGTGAAAATTGGTAACAAATCTATTCCAACCATAACTTAATCAACTTGTATTATATATTATGTAATCTTGAGATACCATAGACACGTATACAATGTTTCGACCTATCATGTCGACACATCTATATATATTTCGGAACAACCATAGACACTCTATATGTGAATGTTGGAGTTAGCTATACAGGGTTGAGGTTGATTCCAAAATATATATAGTTTGAGTTGTGATCAATACTGAGATACGTATACACTGGGTCGTGGATTGATTCAAGATAATATTTATCGATTTATTTCTGTACATCTAACTGTGGACAACTAGTTGTAGGTTACTAACGAGGACAGCTGACTTAATAAACTTAAAACATCAAAATATATTAAAAGTGTTGTAAATATATTTTGAACATACTTTGATATATATGTATATATTGTTATAGGTTCGTGAATCAACCAGTGGCCAAGTCTTACTTCCCGACGAAGTAAAAATCTGTGAAAGTGAGTTATAGTCCCACTTTTAAAATCTAATATTTTTGGGATGAGAATACATGCAGGTTTTATAAATGATTTACAAAATAGACACAAGTACGTGAAACTACATTCTATGGTTGAATTATCGAAATCGAATATGCCCCTTTTTATTAAGTCTGGTAATCTAAGAATTAGGGAACAGACACCCTAATTGACGCGAATCCTAAAGATAGATCTATTGGGCCTAACAAACCCCATCCAAAGTACCGGATGCTTTAGTACTTCGAAATTTATATCATATCCGAAGGGTGTCCCGGAATGATGGGGATATTCTTATATATGCATCTTGTTATTGTCGGTTACCAGGTGTTCACCATATGAATGATTTTTATCTCTATGTATGGGATGTGTATTGAAATATGAAATCTTGTGGTCTATTGTTACGATTTGATATATATAGGTTAAACCTATAACTCACCAACATTTTTGTTGACGTTTAAAGCATGTTTATTCTCAGGTGAATATTAAGAGCTTCCGCTGTTGCATACTAAAATAAGGACAAGATTTGGAGTCCATGTTTGTATGATATTGTGTAAAAACTGCATTCAAGAAACTGATTTCGATGTAACATATTTGTATTGTAAACCATTATGTAATGGTCGTGTGTAAACAGGATATTTTAGATTATCATTATTTGATAATCTACGTAAAGCTTTTTAAACCTTTATTTATGAAATAAAGGTTATGGTTTGTTTTAAAAATGAATGCAGTCTTTGAAAAACGTCTCATATAGAGGTCAAAACCTCGCAACGAAATCAATTAATATGGAACGTTTTTAATCAATAAGAACGGGACATTTCACTGGTTATCACCAATTGCGCGTTAAAGAATCTGATGTTCCGAAAACCGCTTTTCGCACCTGTTATGGTCACTTCGAATTCCTTGTTATGCCGTTCGGATTAACAAATGCACCTGCTGTGTTCATGGACCTCATGAACCATGTGTGCAGACCCTATCTGGACAAATTCGTTATTGTTTTCATCGACGACATCCTTATTTATTCTAAGAGTGATGAAGAGCACGAAGAACATTTGAAGTTGGTGCTTGATTTATTGAGAGAAGAAGAGTTGTACGCCAAGTTCTCTAAGTGTGCTTTCTGATTAAGAGAAGTTCAATTCCTTGGACATATTGTTAGTAACCAGTAGCGAAACCCTGGTTACTAACAATTCCGAAAAATCCTACTCAGATTCGTCAGTTCCTAGGTTTGGCAGGCTATTTTAGAAGGTTTACTCAAGAGTTTTCACGAGTAGCGAAACCTCTGACTGCTTTAACGCATAAGGGGAAGAAGTACGAGTGGAAAAGTAAACAAGAGTCTGCTTTCCAGACTCTGAAGAAGAAGTTAACTTCTGCACCGATATTATCACTACCTGAGAGTAATGATGATTTTGTTATCTATAGTGATGCTTCGTGCTGAGACTTGGGTTGTGTTTTGATGCAGTGAAAGAAAGTCATTGCCTACGCGGCACGACAGTTAAAGATTCATGAACAGAATAATACAACCCATGATTTAGAATTGGGAGCTGTTGTGTTCGCACTCAAGATTTGAGACATTACTTATATAGGGTCAAATGTACTGTGTACACTAGTCACAAAAGTCTTCAACATACCCTTGATCAGAAACAGTCGAATATGAGGCAACGAAGATGGATTGAGACGTTGAACAAATATGATTGTGAACTTTTATATCATCCGGGGAAGGCTAATGTTGTGGCCGATACATTAAGTCGTAAAGAGAGGACTGAACCTCATAGGTTTAGGGCCTTAAATATGACCATTCGAACAAACCTCGCAAGGCAGATACTTGCAGCTCAATAAGAAGCCTTGAAGGAGGAGAATTTTGTAACGGGAAGGTCCGAGGCTTGAGTAAACAGTTAGAGGTATGAACCGATGGTACTCGGTATTTTGCAGGACGCCTTTAGGTTCCGAAGTTTGGTGATCTGCGACAACTTGTTCTAGAGGAGGCTCATAAGTCTAGGTACTCTCTTCATCCTAATTCAGGAAAGATGTATCATGATCTTAAGGAGCTGTATTGGTGGCCTCATTTGAAGACTGATGTGGCTACGTATGTGGCTAAGTGTTTGACCTGTGCTAAGGTTAAAGCTGAACATCAGAACCGTCAGGACTTTTGGTGCAACCTGAGATTCCCGAGTGGAAGTGGGAAGGGATTACGATGGATTTTATTACAAAGTTACCAAGAGTTGCGGGTGGCTATGATACCATTTGGGTGATTGTAGATCGACTCACTAAGTCGGCTCACTTTTTGCTTATTAGGGAAACAGAGTCAATGGAGAAGCTTACACGTTTGTATTTGAAGGAGATTATTTCTAGGCATGGTGTTCCTGTATCCATTATTTAGGACCGAGACAGTCGATTTGTATCGAGGTTTTGGCGATCCTTACAGGAAGCTTTGGGAATTAAGTTAGATATGAGCACCTCTTATCATCCTCAAATGGATGGTCAGAGTGAAAGGACCATTCAGACGTTAGAAGATATGTTACGAGCGTGTGTTATTGATTTTGGTAATGGGTGGGATAAATATTTGCCGCTAGCTGAGTTTTCTTATAACAACAGTTATCACGCAAGTATTCAAGCCGCACCGTTTGAAGCTCTGTAGGGTAGAAAGTGTAGGTCTCCTGTCTGTTGGACTGAGGTTGGGGATGCTCAACTCACAGGCCCAGAAATTATTCACGAGACTACCGAGAAGATTGTACAGATTAAGGAAAGGTTGAGAACCGCTAGAAGTCGGCAAAAGAGTTATGCCGATAGGGGAAGGAAATATGTGGAATTTCAAGTTGGTGATCATGTTATGTTAAAGGTTTCACCTTGGAAGGGTGTGATCCGTTTTGATAAGAGGAGAAAGTTGAGTCCTCGGTTTGTTGGACCATTTGAGATCATTGAGAGAGTTGGACCGGCGGCTTATCGTTTGAAGTTGCCACAAGAACTCAGTGCTGTTCACGATGTTTTTCATGTATCGAATTTAAAGAAGTGTTTGGCCAAAGCCGATAAGACTATTCCTCTGTAAGAACTTCATGTTGATAAGCAACTACATTTTATTGAGGAGCCTGTTGAAATTATGGGCCGAGAAGTTAAGACTCTTAAGCAGAACCGAATTCCTATTGTCCGGGTTAGATGGAACGCTAGACGCGGTCTCGAGTTTACTTGGGAGCGTGAAGATCAGATGAAGCAGAAGTACCCGCATTTGTTCCCAGATGCTGAGTCAACCCCTGCACCTGCTTAAATTTCGGGACGAAATTTCCGTAACGGGAAGGTACTGTAACGACCCTACGTTTTCCGTTATCTTTTTCCTTTAATAATTTAACGTCCGTTAATTGTTATTCATGCCACGTCATTTCTATGATCTATATTATTATTTTAGTAATAATATATTAATTATTATGTGTTAAATGAATATTTGTATTCATATTTTAAATTGTACGTTTCTACGTGTCGCGAATTTCTATCCGGCGAATCTTTTCGGTTTTCAAACCAACGGTCAAGCTTTTGGGATTTTTAAATCCTAATTATTTTAAATACGATATTTTTATGTCATATGATTATATATAGTATTTATATATATTTTTCGTCGCGTATTTGTTATCTCTCCGGATTTTTAATCGCGTAAGTGCGTTTTCGCGTTTCGGGACTCGTTCGGGCTTTCGGGCCACAAGGAATTTACATTTAAGTGAGATGGACCACCATGGGGCGAACCCCATCCCAATTTCGGCCGAAGCCAAGGGGAGGGGATACCCCTTTACACTTTGCATTTTATTTTCATTTTTCTCATTTTCAAGATTAAGTCATCAAAACCTAATTCTATTTTTGTGGTGCTCTCCTCTCTCCCTCCCCATTTGGCCGTCACCATCCACCTCCCCAACACCATCAATCTTCAACAATTTTATAGCTTGGATCATCAACTGTTTAACACCAACGCATTCCTCGTTCCGTTCTCTACGCAATCATACCAATTGTTTCTTGATTAGGGTATAAACCCTAACTCTAGAACTTTTAATTTTTCATTAATTTTCTGTATTTTGATGATTTATTAGTAGTATGATGATTGTTGATTGTTGTAATGATGTTTGTATGCATAGAATTACTCATAATCACTTGTTTTCTGTTTGATAAAATTGGGACAGCTGCTATTTCATGTATTTCTGATATTGTGACTGTTATAAACGTTAAAATAAAGTATCTAGATGAGTTCCTCTCATCAATACATTAATTTTAGACTCCGGATTCATGTCGTTTCGATTCCCGGAGCCCTAGATATGATCAAAGTGGTATTTTGTTAAGATTAAAATGTGATATCGGTATGAACCAGGTTTGGTCCGACTTTGTGACCATATTTGGTGACTTTAGGGTGTGTTAGTGTGTTAGGATCAATGATGGGATGAACTTTCATGTTCGGGTCATCTAAATCCGAGCCACGAATCACCCGTTACGTCTAAAACACGTTTTTGATTGAATTGAAGTTCCAAGTAGTGTAATGGCTGTACATCACGACTTGTGGACTGTTCTTGGGGTGTTCTTGAGTGTACCAAAGTGTCGGGTGGTTTGATTAGGCGGAGATATATGTAAGGCTCGCCGAAAACCGACACCCGGGTCTCAGAATACGACCCGATGAACTTTTGATTTAAAACTTGTGGCTAATTATTAAACTTATGATATAAATAATGGATTTCATTATCATTTAATTACTTATGGTAAAAAAAAGTAATTATTATTATTTACAACTTATGATATATTTATTATATCATTTAATTTATACTTATGATTTAATTAACATTTTAATTAAACACATGATTAATAATACTTCATTATTAATGGAAAATACTTATGATAAGTATTAAACGTATATTATGAGATTATTATAACAAAACTTATAATAAGGATTAAATAATTATTTAATTATTATAAGGCTTAGTTATTATTTAATTATAATTTAATTATTAAATACTTATGATTTAATAATTATAATTAGAAACTTATGATATGATTAATAATTCATTATTAATTAATAATACTTATATTATGACTAATATTTAATTAATTAATTAAATACTTTTGTTATATTAATTATATCATTTAAACTTATATTAACTTTAATAAATCATTTTAATTTAATTAAACTTATGTTATGACATAATTAGACATATTTAACTTTAATATACGTTATAACTTATATTATTATTATAACTTACACTTTTAAAATTTACGTTGACTAGGTTTGACCAAGGTTGACTTTTGAGTTGACTTTAGGTTGACTTTGACTTTCAGTTGACTTTTGTTGACTTTCTAATTAAGGAAACTTTTCTAACTTATAAACCTTCCTAAAATAGCAACTTTTTAAATTTGGAAACTTTCCAAAAATAGAAACTTTCCAAAAATAGAAACTTTCCAAAAATAGAAACTTTCTAAAAATGGAAACCTGCTAAAAATAGAAACTTTCTAAAAATAGAAAGTGTGTGTCCGTAAGCTGTTCCGATCAAACCGATGCATATTGAGTATTGTTCTATGACTACTTGCAACATGTACAATAGCTATCATACTAAGACTTGACCTAAGTTAGTTATTTATATCGACCTGCTTTATTTATAGGTCGGCGTTGTGATCATTCCTGATCACTGTACTACATTTGCTGTTCGCTTAATTGTGTTGGTTACTCCATTACTATTAAGATGAGTTATAGTCCCATTTTTCTATTTTAAATCTTTTGGGATGAGAATACATGCAATTTATTTTATATTTTGGACACATGTGGAAGTTGGTTTAAATTATTCATTGTGAGTTGAACAAAAATATTCCCTAGTCTGGTAACTGTAATCACTGGTTTCTACTGGTGAACGCGAATCCTATGGATAGATCTATCGGGTTTGACAACCCTATTTCGAGCTAGTCGCGCTAGCAATTTATAATCGAAATATTTATTACTTCGTAATTTGTTGTAGATACACTTGTTCGGTGTATATTATTTATTGTATTTGGTAAGGGTAAATAAATGGTTAAGTGGTTACCAGGTGGCTCACGGTAAATGTAATAATATTTTTTTATGTTTTCTAGCATATAATTTTGTGGTCCATAAAGGAGTTTTTATGTTTTCAAACATAAATTTTTACGGTTTAAATTAAATATTGTTTGCAATATTAAACCTATAATTCACTCAACATTTTTGTTGACAGTTACTCGCGTGTTTTATTCTCAGGTTCATGATTGATTGCTTCCGCTGTGTTTAGAGAGTCTGCATATTTATGATGGCAGCTTTTGTTAAACATTAACTTGCATTCTATTTTGATACATTTAATAGTGGATGTTGTTGACTTTGTTTAGGTCAACTTTTGGTTAAGTAATAATGTATGGTTTTTCTAAACTTACATATTTTGGTAGGTTTCCTTTATAGGAAATCATTTTTAAATAAAGAATGCAAGGTTATTTGTCAAATTCATATAGAGTTATGATCAAGCTGTGGGACCAAGATAACGATGGTCGTCAAGTGTACTTTGAAGGGTCGTTAAAACGACCTTAACCGTCGAAAGTTTGATGATAAAGGATGGAGTATTGGAAACATTCAATAGAAAATTTAGTGCCGAGAAGCGAATTATGTGAAACTATGAAGGAAGTCGTGGACAAATCACAAAGAATAAGTTTGACTTCAAAGAATCCAAATGATTCAATGTCTGCTAAAGTCTTTAGCGAATATCTTGCTCCTTACTCTAAACCCTTGCGAACAATAGTTTCTATCATCCTCTGATCTTAGATATTCTGAGATATTATCGTATCTTTCATTATAAATATCCTCGATGTTTCTGAATATATTTTCATAACTAATCTTATCTGAAATCATTAATCTCTTCGTGCTATCAGTGTTACAGCATATAGAAACTGTTAGTTTCTATATTCTATAAACTTTCGAGCTTAAAATATGAATGTTTTTGAAGTAATGTTGGGAACTGATGCACGAGTTAGTATAATATAATGACACTTGATCAACATGATTATATTACAGTAAATCATGCTGAGCTTCTAATGGAACATGATGATTCACAGACCCTACCGTCATCATGTGCCATGTTACATAACTCTTTCATTCTGCTTAACTTCTAAACATATCAAGAAAATATATTCTTGATAGTTCTATTCTCAGCGATTCGGGTAATTTGACAAATTAAATCGTGCGATTTCGTTCTTTCTTGTTTAGAACATTAAGTTCTTTTGAAACTCCATAATTACGAATTCTGGACCATTATTCGCTTGGTTTAAAGTCGGGAAAAGAAAAACAAAAGAATGAATCTCCGAAATAGAAATGAGGGGTATAAATCGCAGCAAATAGGAGAGAGTATTAACTGTGGATAACAATGATTATTGAAGACAGAAGCAAGGACTTTGAAATATAAGGGAGAATATAAAACCCAACAACAACACCGAAATTACAAACTGTGGATATCAGTGCGTATAGCAATATAAAGACACGGGAGGATTATAAATACAATAATCCCTAGAGCATAGTAGAAATAAACAGATTCATCCTGCGGAAGTTGGAAAAGGAGGACAGTCAGGATAAGGACAAGGATCAGAACTGGATTAAGCATTTTCACAATCTTTTAAATTTGGGAATTGAGTATAGGAGTGGTAAAAGTTATGGAACGGAAAAAGTTTAATTTATAATGGAAATAGCAGACAGAGTAATCGAGGCAGATAAACTTATTTAATTATAGAGATCTTAATTTCCTTATTCGCCGAAGAATCAAATCTGTTAGATTTCGAAGATTTTCTTTAAATCCCCTGAATTTCGGAAATTCAACCAAGACAACATTTAAAGTTAAGACGCGTCTTATTTTCTAAATTCAACCATGACTATATCAAAAGTTAAGACGAAGCTTTATTTCTTCATCTCACTCTTTTGTGATAGCTTCATTTGTACGTTTCGAGTAATCGGATTATCTTATCCATATTACTCAACAGTAATAAATCTCTATTTATCAGCTCGTATTCATCAGGAAAACATTTCTATTGTTAACCATGACGACCACACTCAAATTTCGGGACGAAATTTCTTTAACGGGTAGGTACTGTGACGACCCGAAAATTTCCGACCAAATTTAAACTTGATCTTTATAAGATTCTGACATGATAAGCAAAGGCTGTATTACTAAAGTCTCAAAAACTTTGAACTGTGTTCATGTATGCATTGACCTTCGACCATTCTCGATGATTTACGAACCATTATCTATAAATAAATGTGTGTATATATAAAAACATGTATAGAATATATTAGAAATAATTATTTAATGATTGTAATACTCGTTGGACGTTTCGATTATTATTTAGAGAAGTTTAATTCGAACTTATGTGATTTTAAAATAAACGGCGATCCGAAAATGAGTTAGATAAGTTTTAGGCTTATTAAAAATATATTCAGGAGCTAATTAATAAATTTCAACAATTTTTTTATTTTACCCAGAATTGAGAGGGACAGTTGATGTAATTTTTATTTAATAAATTAATGATTGAATTTTATACCATAATGACTGAAATAAATAAAGTTGATTATTATAAAATTTTGGGATTAA
Organism: Rutidosis leptorrhynchoides; assembly: GCF_046630445.1. Lineage (NCBI taxonomy): Eukaryota > Viridiplantae > Streptophyta > Magnoliopsida > Asterales > Asteraceae > Rutidosis > Rutidosis leptorrhynchoides. The sequence goes on along the minus strand of NC_092335.1, from coordinate 302,531,387 downwards.
TCCGAAGACTTTTATCCGCCAGTAATTAACAACGGAGTACGAACTTCAGCCCGTTTTGTATAGAGTCCAAAACTGTCGGCAGATATAGATTTGAGTAACATCTAATTCACATGTGTTACTTTTTAATTTATTATTATATATTAATTATTATATGTTAGTAAAAATATCTGCGACATATTGATTGAAGATTACTGTTTCATTTACTATTAATATTTTGAATTCTTTGTATATTATATATATTATATATATTTGTCTATATATATTTATTTATATGTATGTATGTATACAGACTACACACACCACACCAAACCATTGTCTGTCGTTTCTGTTTTACAACTACCACCAACCCACTACTATCAACTTGTGTTTTTTTTTGTTTGTAATTCTATTCAACCACAGTTATTAGCTAAATTTTGTGCAAGTCAATAACATTATAGATGTACTAGTCAAATAAGTGTAACACACCTTCACCACTTCTCCCATTAACCACCACCATTCAACAAACCCACTTTTCATTCCTACTTTTTTGTTTCTAATGGACTACAAGGCAAACCATCATTTTAGCACCACAACCCATCACCGATCGAACTTCATCATTCCGGGCAAGGATTCGAGTTTCGGTTGATAGATTTTACACTCATACACATGTATACACCCACCAACACCACCCAAAGGTCACAGTTTTTGTTGATGATCACCCCACAAGCCATCGATCACCATCAACTAACATATATACTCGGTCTTCTCTTGATTCAACGTTCGAGACCCATAACCACAATAACCATTCACCACCATTTTCTCGTTGCTGTTTTGATCACCCTCACTCAGCCCACCATGATCACCATAAATCACAACCGTACTCGCCTTAACAACTACAATCGGCCACCATGCTCCACCACTAAACCCGACACACCCATTTTCTTCGACACCCACCATCACCGGTTAAACCACCATCGACATCTTTGTCCCTCTTTCTTACCTCTTTCTCGTTTCATGTTCAATGAACAAACACCAACCATCGATCAACACAACCATCATTAACAACCGATTAATCACCACTTTTCACCACCACAAAACACCATAACCACTTCTATCTCGCTGCATATTTTTTTTTCTATTTTATTTAAACCGGAAACCACCATCATACGCCATCACGAAACCCATTTAAACCCCAACCATAGACGGCCACAATCGAGAACTGCTACAGCCTATTCGTTTTACATTTCAGTTGCTGCTGCACGTTCATGTTTTCCATTCCCATTCGAACACCACAACCCAACACCTACAACCGCCACTTTCACTCTCATATGATCACCAGCCCTAGCTAGTATATGGCTGCTTTCTTGCTACTACTGTTCGACAGCTCAACAAGACATCCTGTATGTAGATACCGTTCCTTTAAAATGACAAAAAGGCAGCTGAAATTTGTGAGTTTCGATGCTTTTAAATAATAGACCATAAACTTTTTTGACATATACTAGTGGATTAGTTTGGTAGTATTCCACAAGTTGTAATATAAAGAAGGCAGATATTTTTTTTTATGTTGTGATGATTGTAATGTGGGATAAGAAAACTGTAAAAGACCTTTCTTTTTACAATATCATACGCCACAATTTCAATTCAACAAAACATATATTCAAGAAAAATCGGTCATTTAATTGGGCAGAGATATATATATATATATATAGTTTTTTGGCCGTGTACTTATTGATGGGCCGAGTTCTATTTTGGTGTAGTTGGGCCAAGGATTCATTTAATTGTTGGGCTCATGAAAGTGTTGTTGTGCTCCTTAAAACGGGTTAAAGATACTTGAATTATGAATTAATTCAGGAAAAACTGAATTGGTGGAATGGTTAAAGATGTTATCGGGTTAGCGGGACGTCGCGGGTTCAAATTCGGACTTGGACATTATTTTTAAGGGCTACTCCTTTGAGGTAGTACTACTATTACTAATACTATTACTATTAAAATTATTATTATCATTATTATTATTATTATTATTATTATTATTATTATTATTATTATTATTATTATTATTATTATTATTATTGTTATTGTTATTATTATTATTATTATTATTATTATTATGAACATAAGTATTATTATTATTAAAAATAATTATCATTATTATTATTATTATTATTATTATTATTTTTATTACTAGTATTATCATTATTATTTTTATAACAAATAAATATTATATATATAAAATTATACTTATAATAATATTACAGATTATAAACATATTTTTATATAAATATTCATATATAACAAATGATGTATTTTACTATAATATTACTCATATATAAATATTAATATAACTATATAAATATTAGTCATTTTTAAAGATACATACAAATTAAATATATAATATACAATTTAAGATATAACCAATTTGTTCGATTACAAAGATATGTGTTAATATATAAAAATGATATAGGTTCGTGAATCCGAGGTCAACCCTACATTTGTTCAATGTCGTCGTATGTATTTTTACTACAAAATACAATAGGTGAGTTTCATTATTCCCTTTTTATATATATTTTTGGGCTGAGAATACATGCAATGTTTTAATAACTATTTTACAATATTTATATGCGTGAGTTTCATTTGCTCCCTTTTTACTCATTACATTTTTGGGCTGAGAATACATGCAAATGCTTTACTAACTGTTTTACAATATATGCGTGAGTTTCATTTGCCTTTTTACCCTTTATATTTTGGGCTGAGAATACATGCGCAATTTTTATAAATGTTTTACGAAATAGACACAAGTAATTGAAACTACATTATATGGTTGAATTATCGAAATCGAATATGCCCCCTTTTTATTAAGTCTGGTAATCTAAGAATTAGGGAACAGACATCCTAATTGACGCGAACTCTAAAGATAGATCTATCGATCCCAACAAGCCCCATCCAAAGTACCGGATGCTTTAGTACTTCAAAATTTATATCATGTCCGAAGGAGGATCCCGGAATGATGGGGATATTCTTATATGCATATTGTGAATGTCGGATACCAGGTGTTCAATCTATATGAATGATATTTTTGTCTCTATGCATGGGACGTATGTTTATGAGAAATGGAAATATGAAATCTTGTGGTCTATTAAAATTATGAAATGATTATTTATGTTAAACTAATGAACTCACCAACCTTTTGGTTGACACTTTAAAGCATGTTTATTCTCAGGTACGAAAGAAATCTTCCGCTGTGCATTTGCTCAATTTATAGATATTACTTGGAGTCATTCATGACATATTTCAAAAGACGTTGCATTCGAGTCGTCGAGTTCATCAAGATTATTATTAAATCAATTATAGTTAGATATATTTTGAAATGGTATGCATGCTGTCAACTTTCGATGTAATGAAAGATTGTCTTTTCAAAAACGAATGCAATGTTTGTAAAATGTATCATATAGAGGTCAAGTATCTCGCAATGTAATCAACTTTTGTGAATCATTTATAATCGATATGGACTTCGTCCGGATGGATTAGGACGGGTCCTTTCACATCCCTATTCAAAAGATAATGAAATTTCCGTTAGAGATCGATACCTTTGTATTTTGCCACCGTGTTCATCACCGAATTCACATCTCATCGATTTGCATATGGTAATGTGCGAACCCTAATACTTTCTCCATCGTTCTACTATTCTTATTAACTTAGAATTGATCTGAATAACTGTCAGTTATGTGATACGTTAAATGACAGTCGAAAAAGTTTCATGTATACGTTAAAGAAAAGTTCAACAATTATATTATTTACCGTTGAGTATCCTCGCTCGGCATGAGCTGATTGCAATAATGACTGGATTCTCTAGCTTTTCATATGTTTCTGCATCAAAGTGGATGGCCTGCTGGTTCTAAAATCTATTTAAACCGTGTCGTTGCTGAAAATAAAAACAACAAAGTAGTCGTTGATATAACGTGTAGGCAAAGTAAACTTCGACATTAGAAACACTTAACTACCAGCATCATCAGGGGTGTCAAATCCACCTGTAATCAAACTAACATAAATCTAAAAGATCAAATTCAAAGAATCATGTGCCTTTCAGATTTTAACAATAATATCGAACAACAAATGTATTAACTGAAGACAAAAGGCAATATGATATTCCAAAATAAGAAAAGCCAACAGAAGCAAATATGAACCTAATAATCCAGGTAACGCAACATTTGAACTTACGATGAACAATGGGTGGCGAAAGCTACTGCGCAAAAAAAAAGAGGATGCAAGGAACTTTTTTTTTTATTTCTTCAAAATGATATGTTAAAGGAAAAAAGTAAATGCTGCTATTAGGCCTGAAATAAGTAAAAACAAACTTATGAATTAACTTATTAGCTGGGTTAGTACAACAAACCACAGCTGCGGTTGACGGAATTCATGCAGTTGAATGCTTTTGAGTAATACAAATCCCTTACAACCCATCCAAAAAGTTAATATCTCCTGCACCAAAAATAATTACACACGTTAAATCTTTAAGACACTGGTTCTTTAAGGTCATAAGCTTATAAAAATGTTCAATTAACCCATTATTCATCTTACAATTTTCCTGCACTTAGGATGAAACAGAAACTAATAAACCTCACATCTAAATCAAACGTGCAACACACAGATATACGTAAATCGAGATTTCAAATTAACAAACAAAAAAGGGAAACAACAACATTCAGCTGATTCCAACAATAGTTAGGAGGTAATACGAAGCTAATCTATATCAAAGAAAATCAGTTCACAAAGTATCTATCAAACATAAACAGGAATAAGAAGATATAGAAGATAAAAGTGACATAGAAGTGAATGTCAGACAAAAAATAATAGCTACTAAAACAACAGAATACGAAAAAATAGAAAACCAAATAAATACAGTCTAACGAACCCTAATTAAACATACAATTAAATAATACAGTATACGACATAAAAATGAGTGCCAGACAAAAAAAAATACGGACTAACGAACCCTAATGAAACATACATTAAAACAGTAAATGTATTCACAAACGGCACCAAAAAACAGAAATAGGAAACCCGTTACCTGACGGAGCCACCGAAACGCAAAATCGATGTTGAATCCAACAATGCTTCGGTTTGAATCACTCGAATTTGTGGACGAAACCTATTGATTTGAATTTGATTTTAGAAAACGTTTTGGGAAAGAAAATTAGGGTTTTTGTTGTCTGATGCGATTTTTATCTGGATATGAGAAGGAGGCGAGTATTCTTCGATACATCATACTCTGAAATTGGATTGAATCCGTGTTGCCTGTTTCCAATATTTCAGTTAACGATTATAGATGATGATTTATAGCCTGATCAATCAAACCCTAAAATGAATTTATGCGATTTGGGGAGAAAAATTTAGGGCTGCGCTAACTAACTGCAATTTTTTTTCTTTCTCAGTGTGTTGAATGAATTAGGTGTGCGTTAACCCCTAATTTTGTTATTCTAACCCGTAATTTTTAATAAGAGTGCAAATCTTGGTTAGAAGGGTGTTTTAGTAATCACACAATTAAAGGTCAAGATTATGAGGTCATTAGAAAGATTAGGAAGAAATTAAGGGTTAAGATCAAAGATGATTAATTAAATGGATGGCTAAGATTAGTTTAGGCTCCTTAAAATGATCTATTTTTGTTTTTGTTATTATATACTACTATATAATAGATAGATTTATTAAGTTATATTTTATTTTTTTTGGTAAATCTTTTGTTCCACTTCTTCGACGTTTTTCTTTTGTTTCTATTTTATAGTAGTTTTGTTTGTTTCATTTATCTGTCTGTTCTGTTATTTATGTGCCAAATGGCAAATGACCACAACTAGTGAGAAAAAGACAAAATTGTACAAGAGTTATATATGTAATTCATTCGTCATCAAAGTCTTAAACGCTTACTATTTTTAAATTTTCTAATCACATATGTATGTCACAACAGCTACACATGAACAAGAACATAATATACAACGAGTGATCATATATCCAATTTTTTTTTTTTAACCAAATCTACTGGAAATGTAAATTAAAAGCTTTACAAATAAATAAATGCATAATTTTGATGAATTTATATAAAAGTATAGTGGATACAAACATAATTTTGATCAAACTTTGGTTGATCGATCGAGTATGAAATTGTCATCTACTTTGTAGCTTTAAAAGCTTGCACGAAATGAATGTGCATGTTTTGTCAAGAAATTAAAACAGATATATAAGTTGGTGAATTGTTTTGTTTAATTAATGCTGAATAAATCTAAGATTTTAAAATTTATTTATTTAATTCATCAAATGTTTTGATATAATTACTTGATTGAAGTGTTTTAATTAATTAGATATAAATCTTTTTAAAAAAATATGAAAAATTGTGAGGTCAGATTGCAGTCGCTGTGATGACTTGATGTGGTCTTAGCCCCTCCATGTGAACATATATAATCGACTCATGCTCCAAATGGATATCAGATACATACTTAAGTAAATAAAGTTATACTATTTTATTAAATTTACAGTTTAATATTGCAATTTTGACACTCAGTCCGCCAGCCTTTTATAGAAAAGAATTTGTTTTGTTGGAAACTATTAACCTGTTAGTGATTGTCGTAGCTTTTGCCGTCCGAATCCTATTATTTTTTATTGACACAATTTTTTAATGAGTTGTATAATTTAATGCATGACACATTTTGTCAACTTCCTTTATGTATATGATTCACGTTCCTTGTAGTTATATATAGTTAGATTATAAAATTGTGTAATCTAGCTAGTTGAGTTATAGGATTTTCAGAATTTTTGTTCACAGATATCTTGAAATAATGAAAAGGGATAGACATGGAGAGATATGGGATTTTGAGCATGAACTTGTACCAAGTGCAAGTGATCAGAAACTAATACTGGGATTGGATGGTGGTACTACAAATACGATATGCGTTTGTATGCCCATCACCCCGAACCACCATCGTTCTCCTCCTGTATACGCTCGTGCTGTTGCTGGCTGCTCCAATCATAACAGTGTTGGCGGTAACAGTTCAACTAACTCTTTATCTGTTATTACTACTATTTTTGTCATTGTATATGAGTAAACGAAGTTTACTCTGTTTAGAGTACTATCCGGAGAAGGGGAATAGTTTTAGTAACATGGGTGGTGAGGCAGATAATGAAGATTGTGATATAATCAGAATACCAACCTATCCACTAGGTTATCTTGTACAATGACGCTTCGGTAATTGATATAACAATAATTAGTGAGTTAGAGTTAAAATCTGAAAATGTTTATATTAATGTAGCTTTGTTAATAAAGCGAGTCTGGAGACTTTTATATACTAAGAAAATTAGATTTTAGCCCGCTTTTGATGTATCCGATGATCCTTAACTGTGTCCTTTTTAATGAAGTTTGTTAATTAGATTATGCACCTATATATGTTTCACAGAAACTGCTGCAAGAGAGACACTTGAACAAGTAATGGCAGAAGTACTTTTAAAATCAGGTGCTACTCGGTCTGCTGTTCGTGCTGTTTGCTTAGCGGTATCTGGAGTTAATCATCCAACAGACCAACAACGTATTTCAGATTGGCTTAGGTTCAACTTTCTAAATCCATACAACATTTCACATGTCTTCATTTAAAACTATATGATTAATTCACCATTTGCCTTAGTTGTATGATTTGAATCAATTCAGATACATCACAATTCAACGTGTTGTGTGCAAATTTCTTAATATGGCCATCTCTAACTTGTAATTTTCAAAAGTAACCTATGAAATTTTGTTGGGGAGTATCACAAAATACATGCTTTGATGTTAAGCTATGTAAACAGAGGTAAAGAACAACAAATAATTAACTAGTCATTATATTGAATTGATTGAGTAATAATAACGATTACAAAGAATATTTAGTTAATGCTAATGGGTCATGCTCAGATGCTCTAATAAAACTCAATATGACTAATTACCCACTATACTAATTGTTCACAATGTTCAACGACTATCATGTTCATGTGAAAAGTACATAGGGGTATTTTAGTAATTTCAAAAAAATTAGTTGTGCAACTATTATTCTCTTGTGAATAGTAACATTTATTTATACACAAAGTTATTTAGTAATTAGGCATTTTATTTTTATGAACTTTTTTGTTTACTTTTTGCCCAATGAAACGGGCCCACACACCGCTGCTATGTATTCTAACTACATTCAATTTAATTTCCACTTTATAACTACATATGCATGCTCCATATCTTAGATAAAAAACTAATGTACTAACTCTTAGCTGGCTAACTTATGTTGTTTCTGCTTCAACCCTCATTATTCTTCTGTATAATTTTTCCTGATTTATTGTTTTCATGCTCAGAGATATATTCCCAAGTGATGTTGAATTTTTCGTTGAGAATGATGCCGTGGCAGCATTGGCTAGTGGAACTATGGGCAAACTTCATGGTTGTGTTCTGATTGCTGGAACCGGAACCATCGCTTTTGGTTATACCGAAGATGGGAGAGAAGCTCGAGCCTCTGGAGCAGGTCCTGTCTTAGGTGACTGGGGAAGGTACATATTACATGCCAAATTATACTTCTTAGCTTTAACTAGACGTCGGTCGTACTGACAGGTTACGATAAATCATTTTTGTGCAGACGTGATCGATTCACTAACATATGATAAATGTATTTTTAATGTTAATTATAAAATTTCAATACAATGATTATCTAATTTTTAAGATAATAAGACTTTCTAGATGTATACTAATGTAGGTAGTATACATTTTTACATTCTTACTTGTAAGATGAAATTCAACCCATGTTGATTGTGAGACGTTTCATGTTTACCTTTTAGTGGATATGGTATAGCTGCAAAGGCTTTGACATCGGTAGTAAGGGCTTATGATGGGCGTGGTCCAGAAACAATGCTTACTTGTCGCATTCTCAATGAACTCGAACTTTCTTCTCCAGATGAATTAATTGGGTATTTGTTTATCTATAAAATGTTTATTTTCTACATCTTTCTTCCGCCCAATGTGTGACTGTCATAAATATAACCATCCAAATCATCTTTAGAAGAATAACATTATATTGTAATAACATATATTTTGTAATCTATTGTTGTTGTTTTTCTTGTAATTCTTCAAACAAGTCCATGTTTATGGTCTGTTCAAACTGATACTTGACTGCTTGTCATAAAAAAAATAAAATTCTGATACTTAACCTACAACAAAGATATATGTTTTGACCCATTCTCACTTATTCATTTATTTTTATGCAGGTGGACGTATGCTGATCCATCTTGGGCTCGGATTGCAACATTAGTCCCAATAGTGGTATCATGTGCAGAAGCAGGTGATGAAGTTGCAAATGAAATACTGCTTCATGCTGTTCAGGAATTGGCTTCAAGTGTTAAAGCTGTTGTTCATAGACTTGGATTGTGTGGAAAAGGTACACACCCATACCAAGACTATTCATTAAAAAAAAAAAAAAAAAAAAACATTTCAAAAATATGTATTCTACCTGGTTTTGCAAGATATTTTGAACAGATTCGTTATTTGATCGGTGTTACAAAAATAGACACACTTCGCAATAAAAAAAAATTGCAAATCAAAAAACTTCAAATCACATAACCCACGGCCTGCTATAATCGTGCTTAGTGCAGGATGGTTATGATATAGATAATATATTGGAAACGAAGACATGAGTTCAAAAAGCACATGCATAACTAATATTATATTAATTAAATCATTAAACTATCGAGTTTTAAATCGTAATAAGCTTATAGTTTTATTTATTCTTTGGTTCATTATAATAGACATGGGTTCCCTTTGAATGAGGTCTCTGTTAACACACATTTTGATCTAAAACTCATTGTAAATGCATCAAAATTTCCACCTCAACAACTATCATGTATAACCTATTAAATCACTTAATCATAAGTTAAATTTCAATCATCTCATACAGTTTATTAATGGGAGTTGATATTTCCAAACTAGATTTTGATTAATCCGCTACAATTTGATGCTAACTTCCTAAACTGTCCTCAAATAAATTTTAACATAAAATTTTTGTAAACTATCATTTAAGGGTATTTTAGTAAAGTCATGTGGATCTATCAAAAATCAATTTGGAAATATCACCGCCCTTTATTAATTAATTAGTCTGTTGTTTTGCAGATGGAAAGGATGTTTTTCCTCTTGTAATGGTCGGGGGTGTTCTCGAACCCAATAGGAGATGGGATGTAGGAAAACAAGTAATTAGTTGCATTGCCAAAGATTTTCCAGGGACCCGCCCAGTTCGACCTAAGGTAACTCTACACGTTTATTAAAGGTGGTATTTTGACCCATTTGCTTATGAGTGGGTTGATATGGACAGTGTTTTATATCACAAACTAGTTAATTAAAAACTTTAGCTAAAAGGACGAGTGGCTCGTATTGAATTCTCACACTCTTTTTTCAATGTATACATCTCCTAAACCGTTATATTCAAAGATGTAGCATATAAATATAATAATATACGACCTCCTGATCTAAATGGTGGTAGTATTTAAACCCAACCTGATCCATTTTGACCCTTACATGACATGCATTTTCATTGTACATTTGTTGTTAAAGACTGTGTTTTGGTTCCTTCAGGTGGAGCCTGCTGTTGGAGCCGCATTGCTTGCTTGGAACTACCTAATAGAACAATCCCAGCATCAGCATTCAAATCAAATGTAGACCATATATGATTAGGTTCAAGTCCTAGCATGATCGATGTCTAATGGTTATCAAACTGTATAGTATCGACCGAAGATAACAAACAAAATTTAGAAACGGAAAATCATATGAACTTACACATATGATTATATATTTTGTGATTAGGGTTGTGATTATATCTTTGTTTTTGTGTTTACACATTTTTAATTTTTACATTATTTATTATTTACATGATCATAAAGTTAGGTGCATTTAATTTGTTTTTTTAACTTGTGCTTCCAAAAAAATGATGCTTCAAGGGTAACTTGGTTGGAAGTGCGTGGAATCCTATTTGAATGTTGTACATATTGATTCTATACGGAATGTTGCAAAAGAGGTGGGGGATGTTTTGTATGTACATAAACATTCTTGTGAAAAATAGCAAGCTCGATCTGTTTTTGTGTTAACAGAGGTCTCTAATCCGAGTGCAATTCCAAAAAATATTATGGCATCCTCTTCGAATTGTAAGAAGTATAATCTTTGGGTTGAAGAAATCAAAGGTGATATGGGTTTTGGTATGGTGATCTCGGATGAAGAGACTGCCTTTCTCAATGATTGTGTCACAAAAAATATGGTTGATTTCGGTGAAGATAAGGCTAAAAACAAACACAGCCTGAAGTTGCTCCGGCGACTGAAAAGGGTATTACAAATCCTACCATTTGTGTTTCAAGTTCAAATTATATTCCTTTTGTTGGGGAATGTGTTATCAAGACTACACTAGGGAATTCAAATGAAGTTGGATACAATCAAAATAATGTTTATTCTGCGTCGTTAGACAAAGTCAACTCTTTTTTATCAAAACATCCAACTGAATCGGAATTCACCTACATACAACTCATCTCCTTTCATTGATATTCCCTAAATGTTCTTGTCACTTCCGAATGCCATATCAATACATTTTTTTAACAACGATTTTTGCATCAGCAGATCATTTATTTCAATGACCCTCATCATGTGATGACCCGGGAATTTCCGACCAAATTTAAACCTAATCTTGATATGATTTCGATACAATAAGCAAAGTCTATTAAACTGTGTCTCGAAAATTTTGGAACTATGTTCATATAACCAATTACCCTTTGACCTATTCCGACGATTTACGAACAATTATTATAAATAAATAAATAAATATATATATATATATATATATATATATATATATATATATATATATATATATATATATATATATAAATGTAAGTAGTGGAAATAATAAGATATAATTGAATCATTAGAACTTAAATTAACAAATGGAATTAATAAATTACTATTATATATATATATATATATATATATATATATATATATATATATATATATATATATATATATATATATATATATATATATATATATATATATATATATATATATATATATATATATATAAATCTATATATGATTTCTATTAATAAGTATAAATATATTGTTATATATATAAGATCTCTAATGGTAATAATTATAAATTAACATTTATCAAATATATATATACGAAATATTCAATATATGTTATTAGTAATATGATATAATTAATAAACTGTAACACTGAAATATTAAATGTAATTACAGGTTGAAAATATATTTGTATAATATTATGACTACTTTTATCGTTATTAACATTTATACCTGTATCAGTATTATTAATATCACTATTCAAATAAGAAAATAGAATACATGTAACTTGCTATAATTTTTATATCACTTGTATTATTAAATATTATTATTGTTATTATTAAGAATTATTAACTAATATTATTATTAGGAACTAATATCTTTCATTAATATTAACATTTTTATTACTATCATTATTATTAATTAATATTAAACTTATTAAAAAAAAAATTATTGTTATTACTAATGACATCATATAATAATAATTATTATTACTAGTAATATTGTTATCACTAATAAAATTGTTATTATTATATTTTTATTATTATTATTATTGATATTTATCATTTTATTATTAGGATTATTATTATTAATATACTTAATTACTTTTTATTTATATTAATTTATTTATACACGAATTATAAAAGAATCTGATATATATGAATTGGAATCAGGTTTCTTTGTCACAATCTTATTGTACTGATTTTGTTTATTCCTGCCTATAAATCGAATAAGATCACAGCAAAAGAACAAAATCTATTAGCTATACTTATCACTTTAGCTTTTATTTTATTTTTTTATTTATTTATTCATTCTTCCTGTACGATTAAATCATCCCGTGATTTTCTTGTACTACAAAACAGCTAATTAACACTTGAATTTAATGTAGTCATTCAGTTCTTCCATCTTCATCTCAACTAAAACAAATATAGTCGGTATTAGATTGAAATTTAATAAGAAAAAGGGGATGAACCCGACGTTACCTCTGTTATTCAAACTCTTTGGCCAAAACAAAAATTTTGAATCGAATTTCAAAATGTGTTAATGGTATGTTGTTAGGAATCAGATAAGTAAACTTTCTATATATATATATATATATATATATATATATATATATATATATATATATATATATATATATATATATATATATATATATATATATATATATATATATATATATATATATATATATATATATATATATCAAGGTTCAATTTTTCTTAACAAGGTTTAATTTTGGAAGTCAAACTCTTATTCAAAAAGTCAAACAGTCGTGTTCATCATAAAATCCAAGATTTATATAAAGTTTTGGATCCAATTGAGGATACATAAAGTTTCTAAGGATCGTTTGAAACATATTTCATGTTATAAATATAAGTCAAAACACTCTAGAAATCGAAATTGGAATTTGAGTTCATGGGTGTTCTTGACGGGTCTGCTACTGCATCAAAATTTCCCTTCTATTTTAAGGAATCCAGATCACCATTTCTAATTATTCTGTTTCAATTTAAGAACCTAAATCATCCAGTTAATTAATGGTTATCATTGAATTTGGTTTTGGTCGATTAAAATTTTAAGGAAGGAGAAGGAAGAGGAGATGTCAGAAGGAGTAGTTAAATAATGTTAGGATGGGAATATATCAGAAAAAGCGGATAGCTTGGATGGTTAGAGTGTTGGGTCAGTTAGCGAGAGGTCACGGGTTCGAGCCCGGTGGTGGGCATTTCTTTTTAGAACGAATCTATTAAAGGGTATATTTTTTCTTTTCTTTTCTAATTATTGTTATTATTATTATTATTTGTTATTATTATTGTTATGTTAATGGTTATAATTATTATTATAAATACAAATTATTATTATTATTATTATTATTATTATTATTATTATTATTAATAGAGTTAATATCAGTATATAACTAATAATATCATTGTTATTAGTATTATTATGAATATCATTATAATTAGTAATAATGTGATTAATGAGATTATTGTTATTATTATCATTATTTTCAGTGATATAAGTATGACTATTATTATTATTATATTTATCAATAACAAATATATGTATTATCACTATTATTAGTTTTATTATTATTATGATTGTAATTATAATTATTATTGTTAATGTATGTATTATTATTTTTTAACATGATTATGATTATTGTTAGTATTATTTGTTAGTTATTATGATTATTATTATTAATCTATGTATTATTATCATTAATATTAGGAGTACCCTTTTTCATTAATTTTAGTATTATTAATTATGAACACTACAAATTTCTATTTAAAACTATAATTATTATTAAACTTACCATTACTATTGAAAATGCTATTTTTGCTAAAACTATTATTTTTACTTTATCATTACTAATAGAATTACCATATTTACTAAAATTACGATTATCAGTATTATTATTATTCTTAAACTAGTACTACTACAATTGATAATTTTTACAAAACAAACGATATATAAATATATAAATACAGATATATTTACTAAATAAAGTATACTAATACTACATAAAAATTTCGTTTTAACTAGTAACATTAATTAAATATCAAATAAGTATCATAATGTAAAGTAAGTATTAATAAAATTATATATATAAGAACATTAATCTTAATACATAAAATAATAGATATACATTTGTTTAATTACGATTATTTGTTTTAATATATATACAAATGATATAGGTTCGTAAATCCGAGGACAACCCTGCATTGTTCAATATAGTCATATGTATTTTTACTACAAAATATATTAGGTGAGTTACCTTTGCTCCCTTTTTAAATGCTTTTGCAATATATATTTTTGGGACTGAGAATACATGCGTTATTTTTATAACTGTTTTATGAAATAGACACAAGTAATTGAAACTGCATTATATGGTTGAATTATCGAAATCGAATATGCCCCTTTTTATTAAGTCGGGTAATCTAAGAATTAGGGAACAGACACCCTAATTGACGCGAATCCTAAAGATAGATCTTTGGGCCTAACGAACCCCATCCAAAGTACCGGATGCTTTAGTACTTCGAATTATTTTATATCATGTCCGAAGGGTTTCCCGGAATGATAGGGGATATTCTTATATACATCTTGTTAATGTCGGTTACCAGGTATTCAATCCATATGAATGATATTTTTGTCTCTATGCATGGGATGTATATTTATGAGAAATGAAAATCTTGTGGTCTATTAAAATGATGGAAATGATTATTTATGTTAAACTAATGAACTCACCAACCTTTTGGTTGACACTTTAAAGCATGTTTATTCTCAGGTATGAAAGAAATCTTTCGCTGTGCATTTGCTCATTTTAGGGATATTACTTGGAGTCATTAATGGCATATTTCAAAAGACGTTGCATTCGAGTCGTTGAGTTCATCAAGATTATTATTAAGTTAATTATAGTTAGATATATTATGAAATGGTATGCATGACGTCAACTTTCGTTGTAATGAAAGATTGTATTTTCAAAAACGAATGCAATATTTGTAAAATGTATCCTATAGAGGTCAAGTACCTCGCGATGTAATCAACTGTTGTGAATCGTTTATAATCGATATGGACTTCATCCCGGTGAATTAGGACGGGTCTCTACAGTTGGTATCAGAGCGGTGGTCTTAGCGAACCAGGTCTTGCATTAGTGTGTCTAACTGATAGTCGTTAGGATGCCTTAGTGAGTCTGGACTTCGACCGTGTCTGTATGTCATAAGTTTTGCTTATCATTTCTAGTCGGAAATCACCTGCTTATCATTCTTAGTCTAGACATGTCTTACTGCCTCTATTGCATAGACAGTGTATAGATAAATTCATATCTTAGCGTATCTGTTTTGTTACCTTTGCCTGACAGCTTCCGTAGATTCCTCCGTAACTTATGGGATTTTAGTATTATATATGCATATGTAAATTATGTATTACAGGGTACTAATCTACATCCTATAATCTATTTCTTATCGAAAATCCTTCATCTGATCGTACGAGATGAATCCTTCAACCAGTTCAAATTCCTCGGATTCCGACAGCCATTCCGATATGGAGTTTCACCTATCAGCGTCTCCAGAATGAATCAACCAATCAGTCATCCCCAATTCATCTAATGGGTTCGTAGTCGACTCATCAATGGAGACGCGAAGAAGGTGATCCCTTCCACCAACCGAATTTACCTTTTGACGATGAACCTGAAGCACTTACCGGCGAACCAGTCCGAAATACCATTTTCACCCTCATTTCCCGAATATCTCAACATAATTATATTCTATCCACAATTCTAAACCTTATTCAGCCGCTCGTTCCAACCGACAATTATTCCGGAATAATGGAAGAAGTCAACAAGCTTCGCGCTCGAGTAATCAATTTGCAGAATATGGTGCAAAACTTACCAGCTTCATCAACAACATCAATACCATTACCACCAACAACCCAAGTTTCAACGTCACACGCCTCAACGTCTCATTCGGTACCTCGAATATAATCATCGTTCTATGAATCGTTCTACATAAACTATCTTCGTCCTTCATGGAAATTATGTAATCTTTAATGTTTTAGAGATTATGTACTCTAGTTTTAGCCGTAAATATGATGAGTTTAATATCACATTGACTCATTAAATTCATGATTACGTCTGAAGAAAATATATATGTATATATGTTTTTATAAAGATTGTAAATAAAAATTCTTTTGTACAAACTGTTAATGGTGAAAATATTTTAAAGGGTAGGTAATACCCGAGGAATATCTAGATTTCATATTAATAAGTTACATTGTACATTCTTCGAATCTGATTCAACAGTCATTTACTATCCTATTTACAACCACTGATATACGTATCCGTTCACCGCAGAATAACCATTTTCATTCAATTTCATATTTGGATTTTGATTTATCAAAATCCAATAAGTGGCATAATGAAGAAAACATTTGACGAAAATAAAATTTGTAGAAACAAACAAATTAACTATGAGAAATTTTGTTAAGAATCCACGCTAACTGTTCCTAGCTAACTGATTACATTTTATTTATCGCAGTTTATTTATCGCAATTTTAGTTATCGTCATTTAATTTCTGTTTTTATTTTACGCACTTTAAATATCGGGACACGTATACAAGGTTTTGACATATCATATCGACGCATCTATATATATTATTTGGAATCACCATAGACACTCTATATGCAGTAATGATCGAGTTCTCTATACAGGGTTGATGTTGATTCTCAAATAATATATATAGTTTGAGTTGTGATCGAGTTTGAGACATGTACACGGGTCACGATACATATAAATTAATTCGAATATAATATATTAAACTATATATGAATGATTGGACTGTTAACTGTGGACGATCGACTGTGGACGAATAATATTGGACAATTAAAATGAATTAAAATATTGATTATAAAATATGAAACTAAACAATTCTTCAAGTTTGCCACTTGATTTCATCTTAAACCTCATTTGTATCTTGATGATTACAATCTGCGTTCAAACCTTTCATGATTCTTGAAAACACCTCAATCGAGAGGATGAACCAACCGAACTTCATCGACGGAAGAAAAGATTGACGCATATAGTTATGCACATGAAAAACTCTCGGAACCTGAGTAAACGTTTAACACATATCTGTGCTAACTCCTTTGGCGTTGTTATTACCCAAAATAACTTTGCAGTTCTTTTCCAAAGTAGTTAATTTTGTCACAGCTCCAATAAGTCAACTTCGATTCTTCAGTCAAAACAGCCTTATTATAACCTTGTTATATACGTTGCCCTTTTATCATCGTTACTGGAGAACCTTTCATGTTCCACCACATTAGCAATAAACTTACCAACAACTTCAATTATCTTTGACTTTCCGAAAAATCGTTATATTTATCGAAATCCCATCATTTACTCCTTCGCATCTTGTAACGAGAATTGCCATATGAATCATCAGAATTTAGCAATCAGTATCTTGAAATCTCGTAGCATGTCTACATCAACAGTTATATGTATATATATAACGTTTATCTCTTAGAACTATGATCTTCCATTCTGAAATTCTGAAAAGCACCCAGTCTGTGAATTAATACTCTGACTGTTGAAAAAGCTGAATACAGCAACAGAAACTATACACGACCTTAACTGTAGAAAGTTTAATGATAAAGCATGGAGTATTGGAAACACCCAATAGAAAATTTAGTACCGAAAAGCGGATTATGCGAAACTATGAAGGAAGCCGTGGACAAATCACAAAGAATAAGTTTGACTTCAAAGAATCTAAATGATTCAATGTCTACTGAAGTCTTTAGCGAATATCTTGCTCCTTACTCCAAACCCTTGCGGACAATAGTCTTCATCATCCTCTGATCTTAGATATTCACAGATATTATCGTATCTTTCATTATAAATATCCTTCATATTTTTGAAGATATTTTTATAACTATTCTTATATGAAATCATTAATCTCTTCATGATATCAGTGTTACATCATATAGAAACTGTTAGTTTCTATATTCTATAAACTTTCGAGTTTAAGATATGAATGTTATTGAAGTAATGTTGGGAACTGATGCATGAGTTAGTATAATATAGTGACACTTGATCAACGTGATTATATTACAGTAAGTCATGCTGAGCTTCTAATGGAACGTGATGATTCACAGATCATACCGTCATCACGTCCCATGTTACATAACTCTTTCATTCAAATTAACTTCTGAACATATCAAGAAAATATATTCTTGATAGTTCTATTCTCAGTGATTCTGGTAATTTGACAAATCAAAACTTGCTATTACGCTCTTTCTTGCTTAGAACATTAAGTTTATTCGGAACTCCATACCTACAAATTCTAGACCAATACTTGCGAAAAGAAAACAAAAGCATGAAGCTCCGAAATAAAAAGGGGGTATAAATCGCAGCAAAATAGGAGAGAGCATTAACAGTGGATGACAATGATTATAGAAAACGGAAGCATGGATTTCGAAATATAAGAGAAAATATAAAGCCCAATAACAACACGGAGATTACAAACCATGGATATTAATACGAATAGCAATATAAAAACACGGTATAATTAAGAATAGTATCACCCCAAGGGCGATGTGGAAGAAAACAGATTCCTCCGGTGGAAGTTGGAAAAGGAGAATGGTTGTTGCGATAGTAAGGATAAGGACAAGGATTATGAAATGTCCCGTTCATATTGATTATAAACGTTCCATATTAATTGATTTCATTGCGAGGTTTTGACCTCTATATGAGACGTTTTTCAAAGACTGCATTCATTTTTAAAACAATCATAATCTTTATTTTATCAATAAAGGTTTCAAAAGCATTAAGTACATTATCAAATAATGATAATCTAAAATATACTGTTTACACACGACCATTACATAATGGTTTACAATAGAAATATATTACATCGACATATGTTTCTTGAATGCAGTTTTTACATGATATCATACAAACATGGACTCCAAATCTTGTCCTTATTTTAGTATGCAACAGCGGAAGCTCTTAATATTCACCTGAGAATAAACATGCTTTAAACGTCAACAAAAATGTTGGTGAGTTATAGGTTTAACCTCTATATATCAAATCGTAACAATAGACCACAAGATTTCATATTTCAATACACATCCCATACATAGAGATAAAAATCATTCATATGGTGAACACCTGGTAACCGACATTAACAAGATGCATATATAAGAATATCCCCATCATTCCGGGACACCCTTCGGATATGATATAAAATTCGAAGTACTAAAGCATCCGGTACTTTGGATGGGGTTTGTTAGGCCCAATAGATCTATCTTTAGGATTCGCGTCAATTAGGGTGTCTGTTCCCTAATTCTTAGATTACCAGACTTAATAAAAAGGGGCATATTCGATTTCGATAATTCAACCATAGAATGTAGTTTCACGTACTTGTGTCTATTTTGTAAATCATTTATAAAACCTGCATGTATTCTCATCCCAAAAATATTAGATTTTAAAAGTGGGACTATAACTCACTTTCACAGATTTTTACTTCGTCGGGAAGTAAGACTTGACCACTGGTTGATTCACGAACCTATAACAATATATACATATATATCAAAGTATGTTCAAAATATATTTACAACACTTTTAATATATTTTGATGTTTTAAGTTTATTAAGTCAGCTGTCCTCGTTAGTAACCTACAACTAGTTGTCCACAGTTAAATGTACAGAAATAAATCGATAAATATTATCTTGAATCAATCCACGACCCAGTGTATACGTATCTCAGTATTGATCACAAATCAAACTATATATATTTTGGAATCAACCTCAACCCTGTATAGCTAACTCCAACATTCACATATAGAGTGTCTATGGTTGTTCCGAAATATATATAGATGTGTCGACATGATAGGTCGAAACATTGTATACGTGTCTATGGTATCTCAAGATTACATTATATACAATACAAGTTGATTAAGTTATGGTTGGAATAGATTTGTTACCAATTTTCACGTAGCTAAAATGAGAAATATTATCCAATCTTGTTTTACCCATAACTTCTTCATTTTAAATCCGTTTTGAGTGAATCAAATTGCTATGGTTTCATATTGAACTCTATTTTATGAATCTAAACAGAAAAAGTATAGGTTTATAGTCGGAAAAATAAGTTACAAGTCGTTTTTGTAAAGGTAGTCATTTCAGTCGAAAGAACGACGTATAGATGACCATTTTAGAAAACATACTTCCACTTTGAGTTTAACCATAATTTTTGGATATAGTTTCATGTTCATAATAAAAATCATTTTTTCAGAATAACAACTTTTAAATCAAAGTTTATCATAGTTTTTAATTAACTAACCCAAAACAGCCCGCGGTGTTACTACGACGGCGTAAATCCGGTTTTACGGTGTTTTTCGTGTTTCCAGGTTTTAAATCATTAAGTTAGCATATCATATAGATATAGAACATGTGTTTAGTTGATTTTAAAAGTCAAGTTAGAAGGATTAACTTTTATTTGCGAACAAGTTTAGAATTAACTAAACTATGTTCTAGTGATTACAAGTTTAAACCTTCGAAAAAGATAGCTTTATATGTATGAATCGAATGATGTTATGAACATCATTACTACCTCAAGTTCCTTGGATAAACTTACTGGAAATGAGAAAAATAGATCTAGCTTCAAAGGATCCTTGGATGGCTTGAAAGTTCTTGAAGCAGAATCATGACACGAAAACAATTTCAAGTAAGATTTCCACTCGAAATAAGATTGTTATAGTTATAGAAATTGAATTAAAGTTTGAATATGATTATTACCTTGTATTAGAAAGATAACCTAATATAAGTAACAAAGGTTTCTTGATCTTGGATGATTACTTGGAATGGATTTAGAAAACTTGGAAGTAAACTTGCAATCTTGGAAGTATTCTTGATTTTATGAAACTAGAACTTTTGGAATTTATGAAGAACACTTAGAACTTGAAGATAGAACTTGAGAGAGATCAATTAGATGAATAAAATTGAAGAATTAAAGTGTTTTTAGGTGTTTTTGGTCGTTGGTGTACGGATTAGATATAAAGGATATGTAATTTTGTTTTCATGTAAATAAGTCATGAATGATTACTCATATTTTTGTAATTTTATGAGATATTTCATGCTAGTTGCCAAATGATGTTTCCCACATGTGTTAGGTGACTCACATGGGCTGCTAAGAGCTGATTATTGGAGTGTATATACTAATAGTACATACATCTAAAAGCTGTGTATTGTACGAGTACGAATACGGGTGCATACGAGTAGAATTGTTGATGAAACTGAACGAGGATGTAATTGTAAGCATTTTTATTAAGTAGAAGTATTTTTATAAGTGTCTTGAAGTCTTTCAAAAGTGTATGAATACATATTAAAACACTACATGTATATACATTTTAACTGAGTCGTTAAGTCATCGTTAGTCGTTACATGTAAATGTTGTTTTGAAACCTTTAGGTTAACGATCTTGTTGAATGTTGTTAACCCATTGTTTATTATAACAAATGAGATGTTAAATTGTTATATTATCATGATATTATGATATATAATATATCTTAGTATGATGTATATACAGTTAAATGTCGTTACAACGATAATCGTTACATATATGTCTCGTTTCGAAATCATTAAGTTAGTAGTCTTATTTTTACATATGTATTTCATTGTTAATACACTTAATAATATATTTACTTATCATTTAACATAATTAACCAAGTGTATCAATAACTTAATATGATTCATATGTACCTAGTAAGACGTTGTTATAACGATAATCGTTATATATATCGTTTTCGAGTTTCTTAAATTAATAGTCTCATTTTTATGTATATAACTCATTGTTAAAATACCTAATGAGATACATACTTATAATAAAATCATGTTAACTATATATATAACCATATATATGTCATCGTATAGTTTTTACAAGTTTTAACGTTCGTGAATCACCGGTCAACTTGGGTGGTCAATTGTCTATATGAAACCTATTTCAATTAATCAAGTCTTAACAAGTTTGATTGCTTAACATGTTAGAAACACTTAATCATGTAAATAACAATTTCGTTTAATATATATATAAACATGGAAAAGTTCGGGTCACTACAGTACCTACCCGTTAAATAAATTTCGTCCCGAAATTTTAAGCAGTTGGAGGTGTTGACGTATCTTCTGGAAATAAATGCGGGTATTTCTTCTTCATCTGATCTTCACGCTCCCAGGTGAACCCGGGTCCTCTACGAGCATTCCATCGAACCTTAACAATCGGTATCTTGTTTTGTTTAAGTCTCTTAACCTCACGATCCATTATTTCGACGGGTTCTTCAATGAATTGAAGTTTTTCATTGATTTGGATTTCGTCCAACAGAATAGTGAGTTGTTGAGGTAGCTCCAGTTGGTAAGCTACTGGTCCGACACGATCTATAATCTTGAATGGTCCAATGTACCTTGGATTTAGTTTCCCCCGTTTACCAAATCGAACAACGCCTTTCCAAGGTGAAACCTTAAGCATGACCATTTCTCCAATTTCAAACTCTATATCTTTTCTTTTACTGTCCGCGTAGCTCTTTTGTCGACTCTGGGCGGTTTTCAATCTTTGTTGAATTTGGATGATTTTCTCGGTAGTTTCTTGTATTATCTCCGGACCCGTAATCTGTCTATCCCCCACTTCACTCCAACAAATCGGAGACCTGCACTTTCTACCATAAAGTGCTTCAAACGGCGCCATCTCAATGCTTGAATGGTAGCTGTTGTTGTAGGAAAATTCTGCTAACGGTAGATGTCGATCCCAACTGTTTCCGAAGTCAATAACACAAGCTCGTAGCATGTCTTCAAGCGTTTGTATCGTCCTTTCGCTCTGCCCATCAGTTTGTAGATGATAGGCAGTACTCATGTCTAGACGAGTTCCCAATGCTTGCTGTAATGTCTGCCAGAATATTGAAATAAATCTGCCATCCCTATCAGAGATAATAGAGATTGGTATTTCATGTCTGGAGACGACTTCCTTCAAATACAGTCGTGCTAACTTCTCCATCTTATCATCTTCTCTTATTGGCAGGAAGTGTGCTGACTTGGTGAGACGATCAACTATTACCCAAATAGTATCATAACCACTTGCAGTCCTTGGCAATTTTGTAACGAAATCCATGGTAATGTTTTCCCATTTCCATTCCGGGATTTCAGGTTGTTGTAGTAGACCTGATGGTTTCTGATGTTCAGCTTTGACCTTTGAACACGTCAAATATTCTCCTACATATTTAGCAATATCGGCTTTCATACCTGGCCACCAAAAATGTTTCTTAAGATCCTTGTACATCTTCCCCGTTCCAGGATGTATTGAGTATCTGGTTTTATGAGCTTCTCTAAGTACCATTTCTCTCATATCTCCAAATTTTGGTACACAAATTCTTTCAGCCCTATACCGGGTTCCGTCTTCCCAAATATTAAGATGCTTCTCCAATCCTTTGGGTATTTCATCCTTTAAATTTCCCTCTTTTAAAACTCCTTGTTGCGCCTCCTTTATTTGAGTAGTAAGGTTAGTGTGAATCATTATATTCATAGATTTTACTCGAATGGGTTCTCTGTCCTTTCTGCTCAAGGCGTCGGCTACCACATTTGCCTTCCCCGGGTGGTAACGAATCTCAAAGTCGTAATCATTCAACAATTCAATCCACCTACGCTGCCTCATATTCAGTTGTTTCTGATTAAATACGTGTTGAAGACTTTTGTGGTCGGTATATATAATACTTTTGCCCCCATATAAGTAGTGCCTCCAAGTCTTTAATGCAAAATCAACCGCGCCTAATTCCAAATCATGCGTCGTATAATTTTGCTCGTGAATCTTCAATTGTCTAGATGCATAAGCAATCACCTTCGTCCGTTGCATTAATACACAACCGAGACCTTGCTTTGATGCGTCACAATAAATCATTCCCTTCAGGCAATGACAATATAGGTGCCGTAGTTAGCTTTTTCTTCAATAATTGAAACGCCTTCTCTTGTTCATCCTTCCATTCAAATTTCTTCCCTTTATGCGTTAATGCAGTCAAGGGTTTTGCTATTTTGGAGAAATCTTGGATGAATCTTCTGTAGTAACCAGCCAATCCTAAAAATTGACGTATATGCTTCGGAGTTTTTGGGGTTTCCCACTTTTCAACGGTTTCGATCTTTGCCGGGTCCACCTGGATACCTTCTTTGTTCACTATGTAACCGAGGAATTGAACTTCTTCCAACCAAAATGCACACTTTGAAAACTTAGCGTACAGTTTTTCTTTCCTCAATACTTCTAGCACTTTTCTCAAATGTTCTTCGTGCTCTTGATCATTCTTTGAGTAAATAAGTATGTCATCGATGAAAATAATGACAAACTTGTCAAGATATGGCCCACACACTCGGTTCATAAGGTCCATGAACACAGCTGGTGCGTTAGTCAATCCAAACGGCATAACCATAAACTCGTAATGACCATAACGCGTCCTAAAAGCAGTTTTTGGAATATCATCCTCCTTTACTCGCATTTGATGATATCCAGAATGTAAATCGATCTTCGAATAAACCGACGAGCCTTGTAGTTGATCAAATAAGTCGTCAATTCTCGCCAGTGGATAACGGTTTTTGATGGTAAGTTTGTTCAACTCTCTGTAGTCAATACACAACCTAAATGTACCATCCTTCTTCTTGACAAACAAAACAGGAGCTCCCCATGGTGATGTGCTTGGTCGAATGAAACCACGTTCTAATAGTTCTTGCAGTTGGCTTTGCAGTTCTTTCATCTCGCTGGGTGCGAGTCTATAAGGAGCACGAGCTATTGGTGCAGCTCCTGGTACAAGATCTATTTGAAATTCAACAGATCGATGTGGAGGTAGTCCCGGTAATTCTTTCGGAAATACATCGGGAAATTCTTTTGCGACGGGAACATCATTGATGCTCTTTTCTTTAGTTTGTACTTTCTCGACGTGTGCTAGAACAGCATAGCAACCTTTTCTTATTAATTTTTGTGCCTTCAAATTACTAATAAGATGTAGCTTCATGTTGCCCTTTTCTCCGTACACCATTAAGGGTTCTCCTTCTTCTCGTACAATGCGAATTGCATTTTTATAACATACGATCTCTGATTTCACCTTCTTCAGCCAGTCCATGCCAACTATTACATCAAAACTCCCTAACTCTACTGGTATCAAATCAATCTTAAATATTTCGCTACCCAGTTTAATTTCTCGATTCCGGCATATATTATCTGCTGAAATTAATTTACCATTTGCTAATTCGAGTAAAAATTTACTATCCAAAGGCGTCAATGGACAACTTAATTTAGCACAAAAATCTCTACTCATATAGCTTCTATCCGCACCCGAATCAAATAAAATGTAAGCAGATTTATTGTCAATAAGAAACGTACCCGTAACAAGCTCCGGGTCTTCCTGTGCCTCTGCCGCATTAATATTGAAAACTCTTCCGCGGCCTTTTCCATTCGTGTTCTCCTGGTTCGGGCAATTTCTAATAATGTGGCCTGGTTTTCCACATTTATAACAAACTACATTGGCATAACTTGCTCCGACACTACTTGCTCCGCCATTACTCGTTCCGACACCATTTGTTCCTTTCGTTCTGTTAACCCCTGGTCCGTAGACCTCACACTTCACCGCGCTATGACCATTTCTTTTACACTTGTTGCAAAATTTGGTGCAGAACCCCGAGTGATACTTTTCACACCTTTGGCATAGCTGCTTCTGATTGTTGTTGTTGTTGCGATTGTTATTGTTGTTGGGACGATTGTTGTAGTTGCTGTTGTAGTTGCTGTTGTTGTTGTTATTGTTGTTGTTGTTGTTGTTGTTGTTGTTGTTGGGCCGTTTGTTGTAGTTGCGATTGATATTGCGATTGTTGGGATAATTGTTGCGATTATTATTGTAATTGTTGTTGTTGTTGTATTGGTGATTCTTATCACCTTTTTCCTCTCACTTTCTTTTGACTTGCTTCACATTGGCCTCTTCAGCCGTCTATTCTTTAATTCTTTCCTCAATCTAGTTCACTAGTTTGTGAGCCATTCTACATGCCTGTTGTATGGAGGCGGGCTCGTGTGAACTTATATCTTCTTGGATTCTTTCCGGTAATCCTTTCACAAACGCGTCGATCTTCTCTTCCTCATCTTCGAACGCTCCCGGACACAATAGGCACAATTCTGTGAATCGTCTTTCGTACGTGGTAATATCAAATCCTTGGGTTCGTAACCCTCTAAGTTCTGTCTTGAGCTTATTGACCTCGGTTCTAGAACGGTACTTCTCGTTCATCAAGTGCTTGAATGCTGACCACGGTAGTGCGTAAGCATCATCTTGTCCCACTTGCTCCAGATAGGCATTCCACCATGTTAACGCAGAACCTGTGAAGGTATGCGTAGCGTACTTCACTTTGTCCTCTTCAGTACACTTACTTATGGCAAACACCGATTCGACCTTCTCGGTCCACCGTTTCAATCCGATCGGTCCTTCGGTTCCATCAAATTCTAAAGGTTTGCAGGCAGTGAATTCTTTGTAGGTGCATCCTACATGATTTCCTGTACTGCTAGATCCAAGGTTATTGTTGAAATGTCCCGTTCTTATTGATTAAAAACGTTCCATATTAATTGATTTCGTTGCGAGGTTTTGACCTCTATATGAGACGTTTTTCAAAGACTGCATTCATTTTTAAACAAACCATAACCTTTATTTCATCAATAAAGGTTTAAAAAGCTTTACGTAGATTATCAAATAATGATAATCTAAAATATCCTGTTTACACACGACCATTACATAATGGTTTACAATACAAATATGTTACAACAAAATAAGTTTCTTGAATGCAGTTTTTACACAATATCATACAAGCATGGACTCCAAATCTTGTCCTTATTTAAGTATGCGACAGCGGAAGCTCTTAATAATCACCTGAGAATAAACATGCTTAAAACGTCAACAAAAATGTTGGTGAGTTATAGGTTTAACCTATATATATCAAATCGTAACAATAGACCACAAGATTTCATATTTCAATACACATCCCATACATAGAGATAAAAATCATTCATATGGTGAACACCTGGTAACCGACAATAACAAGATGCATATATAAGAATATCCCCATCATTCCGGGACACCCTTCGGATATGATATAAATTTCGAAGTACTAAAGCATCCGGTACTTTGGATGGGGTTTGTTAGGCCCAATAGATCTATCTTTAGGATTCGCGTCAATTAGGGTGTCTGTTCCCTAATTCTTAGATTACCAGACTTAATAAAAAGGGGCATATTCGATTTCGATAATTCAACCATAGAATGTAGTTTCACGTACTTGTGTCTATTTTGTAAATCATTTATAAAACCTGCATGTATTCTCATCCCAAAAATATTAGATTTTAAAAGTGGGACTATAACTCACTTTCACAGATTTTTACTTCGTCGGGAAGTAAGGCTTGGCCACTGGTTGATTCACGAACCTATAACAATATATACATATATATCAAAGTATGTTCAAAATATATTTACAACACTTTTAATATATTTTGATGTTTTAAGTTTATTAAGTCAGCTGTCCTCGTTAGTAACCTACAACTAGTTGTCCACAGTTAGATGTACAGAAATAAATCGATAAATATTATCTTGAATCAATCCACGACCCAGTGTATACGTATCTCAGTATTGATCATAACTCAAACTATATATATTTTGGAATCAACCTCAACCCTGTATAGCTAACTCCAACATTCACATATAGAGTGTCTATGGTTGTTCCGAAATACATATAGATGTGTCGACATGATAGGTCGAAACATTGTATACGTGTCTATGGTATCTCAAGATTACAAAATATACAATACAAGTTGATTAAGTTATGGTTGGAATAGATTTGTTACCAATTTTCACGTAGCTAAAATGAGAAAAATTATCCAATCTTGTTTTACCCATAACTTCTTCATTTTAAATCCGTTTTGAGTGAATCAAATTGCTATGGTTTCATATTGAACCCTATTTTATGAATCTAAACAGAAAAATTATAGGTTTATAGTCGGAAAAATAAGTTACAAGTCGTTTTTGTAAAGGTAGTCATTTCAGTCAAAAGAACGACGTCTAGATGACCATTTTAGAAAACATACTTCCACTTTGAGTTTAACCATAATTTTTGGATATAGTTTCATGTTCATAATAAAAATAATTTTCTCAGAATAACAACTTTTAAATCAAAGTTTATCATAGTTTTTAATTAACTAACCCAAAACAGCCCGCGGTGTTACTACGACGGCGTAAATCCGGTTTTACGGTGTTTTTCGTGTTTCCAGGTTTTAAATCATT
Organism: Rutidosis leptorrhynchoides; assembly: GCF_046630445.1. Classification (NCBI taxonomy): domain Eukaryota; kingdom Viridiplantae; phylum Streptophyta; class Magnoliopsida; order Asterales; family Asteraceae; genus Rutidosis; species Rutidosis leptorrhynchoides. Next base: position 302,502,484 of record NC_092335.1, on the reverse strand, counting down.
AAGTTAGCATATCATATAGATATAGAACATGTGTTTAGTTTATTTTAAAAGTCAAGTTAGAAGGATTAACTTTTGTTTGCGAACAAGTTTAGAATTAACTAAACTATGTTCTAGTGATTACAAGTTTAAACCTTCGAATAAGATAGCTTTATATGTATGAATCAAATGATGTTATGAACATCATTACTACCTTAAGTTCCTTGGATAAACCTACTGGAAAAGAGAAAAATGGATCTAGCTTCAATGGATCCTTGGATGGCTCGAAGTTCTTGAAGCAGAATCATGACACGAAAATAAGTTCAAGTAAGATCATCACTTGAAATAAGATTGTTATAGTTATAGAAATTGAACCAAAGTTTGAATATGATTATTACCTTGTATTAGAATGATAACCTAATGTAAGAAACAAAGATTTCTTGAGGTTGGATGATCACCTTACAAGATTGGAAGTGAGCTAGCAAACTTGAAAGTATTCTTGATTTTATGAAAATAGAACTTTTGGAATTTATGAAGAACACTTAGAACTTGAAGATAGAACTTGAGAGAGATCAATTAGATGAAGAAAATTGAAGAATGAAAGTGTTTGTAGGTGTTTTTGGTCGTTGGTGTATGGATTAGATATAAAGGATATGTAATTTTGTTTTCATGTAAATAAGTCATGAATGATTACTCATATTTTTGTAATTTTATGAGATATTTCATGCTAGTTGCCAAATGATGGTTCCCACATGTGTTAGGTGACTCACATGGGCTGCTAAGAGCTGATCATTGGAGTGTATATACCAATAGTACATACATCTAAAAGCTGTGTATTGTACGAGTACGAATACGGGTGCATACGAGTAGAATTGTTGATGAAACTGAACGAGGATGTAATTGTAAGCATTTTTGTTAAGTAGAAGTATTTTGATAAGTGTATTGAAGTCTTTCAAAAGTGTATAAATACATATTAAAACACTACATGTATATACATTTTAACTGAGTCGTTAAGTCATCGTTAGTCGTTACATGTAAATGTTGTTTTGAAACCTTTAGGTTAACGATCTTGTTAAATGTTGTTAACCCAATGTTTATAATATCAAAAGAGATTTTAAATTATTATATTATCATGATATTATGATGTACGAATATCTCTTAATATGATATATATACATTAAATGTCGTTACAACGATAATCGTTACATATATGTCTCGTTTCAAAATCATTAAGTTAGTAGTCTTGTTTTTACATATGTAGTTCATTGTTAATATACTTAATGATATGTTTACTTATCATAATATCATGTTAACTATATATATAACCATATATATGTCATCATATAGTTTTTACAAGTTTTAACGTTCGTGAATCACCGGTCAACTTGGGTGGTCAATTGTCTATATGAAACATATTTCAATTAAATCAAGTCTTAACAAGTTTGATTGCTTAACATGTTGGAAACATTTAATCATGTAAATATCAATCTCAATTAATATATATAAACATGGAAAAGTTCGGGTCACTACAGTACCTACCCGTTAAATAAATTTCGTCCCGAAATTTTAAGCTGTTGAAGGTGTTGACGAATCTTCTGGAAATAGATGCGGGTATTTCTTCTTCATCTGATCTTCACGCTCCCAGGTGAACTCGGGTCCTCTACGAGCATTCCAACGAACCTTAACAATTGGTATCTTGTTTTGCTTAAGTCTTTTAACCTCACGATCCATTATTTCGACGGGTTCTTTGATGAATTGAAGTTTTTCGTTGATTTGGATTTCATCTAACGGAATAGTGAGATCTTCTTTAGCAAAACATTTCTTCAAATTCGAGACGTGGAAAGTGTTATGTACAGCCGCGAGTTGTTGAGGTAACTCTAGTCGGTAAGCTACTGGTCTGACACGATCAATAATCTTGAATGGTCCAATATACCTTGGATTTAATTTCCCTCGTTTACCAAATCGAACAACGCCTTTCCAAGGTGCAACTTTAAGCATGACCATCTCTCCAATTTCAAATTCTATATCTTTTCTTTTAATGTCAGCGTAGCTCTTTTGTCGACTTTGGGCGGTTTTCAACCGTTGTTGAATTTGGATGATCTTCTCGGTAGTTTCTTGTATAATCTCCGGACCTGTAATCTGTCTATCCCCCACTTCACTCCAACAAATCGGAGACCTGCATTTTCTACCATAAAGTGCTTCAAACGGCGCCATCTCAATGCTTGAATGGTAGCTGTTGTTGTAGGAAAATTCTGCTAACGGTAGATGTCGATCCCAACTGTTTCTGAAATCAATAACACATGTCTTCAAGCGTTTGTATCGTCCTTTCGCTCTGCCCATCAGTTTGTGGATGATAGGCAGTACTCATGTGTAGACGAGTTCCTAATGCTTGCTGTAATGTCTGCCAGAATCTTGAAATAAATCTGCCATCCCTATCAGAGATAATAGAGATTGGTATTCCATGTCTGGAGACGACTTCCTTCAAATACAGTCGTGCTAACTTCTCCATCTTGTCATCTTCTCTTATTGGTAGGAAGTGTGCTGATTTGGTGAGACGATCAACTATTACCCAAATAGTATCAAAACCACTTGCAGTCCTTACCAATTTAGTGATGAAATCCATGGTAATGTTTTCCCATTTCCATTCTGGGATTTCGGGTTGTTGAAGTAGACCTGATGGTTTCTGATGCTCAGCTTTAACCTTAGAACACGTCAAACATTCTCCTACGTATTTAGCAACATCGACTTTCATACCCGGCCACCCAAAATGTTTCTTGAGATCCTTGTACATCTTCCCCGTTCCAGGATGTATTGAGTATCTGGTTTTATGAGCTTCTCTAAGTACCATTTCTCTCATATCTCCAAATTTTGGTACCCAAATCCTTTCAGCCCTATACCGGGTTCCGTCTTCCCGAATATTAAGATGCTTCTCCGATCCTTTGGGTATTTCATCCTTTAAATTTCCCTCTTTTAAAACTCCTTGTTGCGCCTCCTTTATTTGAGTAGTAATGTTATTATGAATCATTATATTCATAGATTTTACTCGAATGGGTTCTCTGTCCTTCCTGCTCAAGGCATCGGCTACCACATTTGCCTTCCCTGGGTGGTAACGAATCTCAAAGTCGTAATCATTCAATAATTCAATCCACCTACGCTGCCTCATATTCAGTTGTTTCTGATTAAATATGTGTTGAAGACTTTTGTGGTCGGTATATATAATACTTTTGACCCCATATAAGTAGTGCCTCCAAGTCTTTAATGCAAAAACAACCGCGCCTAATTCCAAATCATGCGTCGTATAATTTTGCTCGTGAATCTTCAATTGTCTAGACGCATAAGCAATCACCTTCGTTCGTTGCATTAATACACAACCGAGACCTTGCTTTGATGCGTTACAATAAATCACAAAATCATCATTCCCTTCAGGCAATGACAATATAGGTGCCGTAGTTAGCTTTTTCTTCAATAACTGAAACGCTTTCTCTTGTTCATCCTTCCATTCAAATTTCTTCCCTTTATGCGTTAATGCAGTCAAGGGTTTTGCTATTCTGGAAAAGTCTTGGATGAACCTTCTGTAGTAACCAGCTAGTCCTAAAAACTGGCGTACGTGTTTCGGAGTTTTCGGGGTTTCCCACTTTTCAACAGTTTCTATCTTTGCCGGGTCCACCTTAATACCTTCTTTGTTCACTATGTGACCGAGGAATTGAACTTCTTCCAACCAAAATGCACACTTTGAAAACTTAGCGTACAATTCTTCCTTCCTCAATACTTCTAACACCTTTCTCAAATGTTCACCGTGTTCTTGGTCATTCTTTGAGTAAATAAGTATGTCATCAATGAAAACAATGACAAACTTGTCAAGGTATGGTCCACACACTCGGTTCATAAGGTCCATGAACATAGCTGGTGCATTAGTTAAACCAAACGGCATGACCATAAACTCGCAATGACCGTAACGTGTTCTGAAAGCAGTCTTTGGAATATCATCTTCTTTCACCCGCATTTGATGATACCCGGAACGTAAGTCAATCTTTGAATAAACAGACGAGCCTTGTAGTTGATCAAATAAGTCATCGATTCTCGGTAGTGGGTAGCGGTTCTTGATGGTAAGTTTGTTCAACTCTCGGTAGTCGATACACAACCTGAATGTACCATCTTTCTTCTTGACAAACAAAACAGGAGCTCCCCACGGTGATGTGCTTGGTCGAATGAAACCACGCTCTAAAAGTTCTTGTAATTGGCTTTGAAGTTCTTTCATCTCGCTGGGTGCGAGTCTGTAAGGAGCACGAGCTATTGGTGCAGCTCCTGGTACAAGATCTATTTGAAATTCAACGGATCGATGTGGGGGTAATCCCGGTAATTCTTTCGGAAATACATCGGGAAATTCTTTTGCGACGGGAACATCATTGATGCTCTTTTCTTCAGTTTGTACTTTCTCGACGTGTGCTAGAACAGCATAGCAACCTTTTCTTATTAGTTTTTGTGGCTTCAAATTACTAATAAGATGTAGCTTCGTGTTGCCCTTTTCTCCGTACACCATTAAGGGTTTTCCTTTTTCTCGTATAATGCGAATTGCATTTTTGTAACAAACGATCTCTGCTTTCACTTCTTTCAACCAGTCCATCCCGATTATCACATCAAAACTCCCTAACTCTACTGGTATCAAATAAATCTTAAATGTTTCGCTAACCAGTTTAATTTCTCGATTCCGACATATATTATCTGCTGAAATTAATTTACCATTTGCTAATTCGAGTAAAAATTTACTATTCAAAGGCGTCAATGGACAACTTAATTTAGCACAAAAATCTCTACTCATATAGCTTCTATCCGCACCCGAATCAAATAAAACGTAAGCAGATTTATTGTCAATAAGAAACGTACCCGTAACAAGCTCCGGGTCTTCCTGTGCCTCTGCCGCATTAATATTGAAAACTCTTCCGCGGCCTTGTCCATTCGTGTTCTCCTGGTTCGGGCAATTTCTAATAATGTGGCCCGGTTTTCCACATTTATAACAAACTACATTGGCATAACTTGCTCCGACACTACTTGCTCCGCCATTACTCGTTCCGACACCATTTGTTCCTTTCGTTCTATTAACCCCTGGTCCGTAGACCTCACACTTTGCCGCGCTATGACCATTTCTTTTACACTTGTTGCAAAATTTGGTGCAGAACCCCGAGTGATACTTTTCACACCTTTGGCATAGCTGCTTCTGATTGTTGTTGTTGTTGCGGTTATTATTGTTGTTGGGATGATTGTTGTAGTTGCTGTTGTTGTTGTTGTTGTTGTTGTTGGGCCATTTGTTGTAGTTGCGATTGATGTTGCGATTGTTGGGATAATTGTTGCGATTATTGTTGTAATTGCTGTTGTTGTTGTATTGGTGATTCTTATCACCGTTTTCCTCCTACTTTCTTTTGACTTGCTTCACATTGGCCTCTCCAGCAGTCTGTTCTTTAATTCTTTCTTCAATCTGGTTCACGAGTTTGTGAGCCATTCTACATGCCTGTTGTATGGAGGCGGGCTCGTGTGAACTTATATCTTCTTGGATTCTTTCCGGTAATCCTTTCACAAACGCGTCGATCTTCTCTTCCTCATCTTCGAATGCTCCCGGACACAATAGGCACAATTCTGTGAATCGTCTTTCGTACGTGGTAATATCAAATCCTTGGGTTCGTAACCCTCTAAGTTCTGTCTTGAGCTTATTGACCTCGGTTCTGGGACGGTACTTCTCATTCATCAAGTGCTTGAATGCTGACCACGGTAGTGCGTACGCATCATCTTGTCCCACTTGCTCTAGATAGGTATTCCACCATGTTAACGCAGAACCTGTGAAGGTATGCGTAGCGTACTTCACTTTGTCCTCTTCAGTACACTTACTTATGGCAAACACCGATTCAACCTTCTCGGTCCACCGTTTCAATCCGATCGGTCCTTCGGTTCCATCAAATTCCAAAGGTTTGCAGGCAGTGAATTCTTTGTAGGTGCATCCTACACGATTTCCTGTACTGCTAGATCCAAGGTTATTGTTGGTATGTAGCGCAGCCTGTACTGCGGCTATGTTTGAAGCTAGAAAAGTACGGAATTCCTCTTCATTCATATTCACGGTGTGTCGAGTAGTCGGTGCCATTTCCTTCAAAATAGTTAAATGGAACAAGTTAATCATACAGAATATTAAGAGTAGTTAATAGTATTTCGTAGCATAATATGAACTCATTTATAAAAGCTTTTTCTTCATATTAGCATTTTATAAGTTTAAATTCGGGTAGTACCTACCCGTTAAGTTCATACTTAGTAGCTAATATACAATTCAACTACTACAATTCTATATGAAAAACTGATTATAATAATATTTCGCGTTCAAACTTTTATACAATATTTTACAAACTTACAATACCGCTTATTTTACATAAAGCATGAAATATAGCACACAATAACTTTGATACAAGATAGTTGTGAAGACAATTCTAGCTAGTACACAAGTCGTTCAGCAAAGGCAATAAAGACACGTAATTCATACGTCCAGAAACAAGTCATGCATTCTGGTTTTACTAGGACTACTTCCCATCCTTGGTCTTGTGCAACATAACCGTTATGGCCGTTGATAAGACAGCGTGTTGTAACGTCATCAAAGGGACGAGGGTTACGTAATGTCCAACAGTCCCGTAATAATCTAAAAACCTCATTTCTTACCCCAATTACCGACTCCGTCACTTGTGGAAACGTTTTGTTTAATAGTTGTAGCCCGATGTTCTTGTTCTCACTTTGGTGAGAAGCGAACATTACTAACCCGTAAGCATAACATGCTTCTTTATGTTGCATGTTAGCCGCTTTTTCTAAATCACGAAGTCCTATATTCGGATATACTGAGTCAAAATAATTTCTTAACCCGTTGCGTAAAATAGCATTTGGGTTCCCCGCAATATATGCGTCAAAGTAAACACATCGTAACTTATGGATTTCCCAATGTGATATTCCCCATCTTCCGAACGAAAGTCTCTTATAAACCAAGACATTCTTGGAACGTTCTTCGAATGTCTTACAAACTGATCTCGCCTTAAATAGTTGTGCCGAAGAATTCTGGCCGACTCTAGACAAGATTTCATCAATCATGTCTCCGGGTAGGTCTCTTAAAATATTGGGTTGTCTATCCATTTTGTGTTTTTAAACTGTAAAATAGACAAGAGTTAGATTCATAAAAAAAATACTTATTAATACAACCAATTTTTACATATATCATAAAGCATAAGAACACTATATTCCATATATTACACCACACGAATACAACTATCTTATTCCGACTCAATCGTTTCTTCTTCTTCGGTTTTGGTTCGTTTTGCCAAGTTTCTAGGGATATATGATGTTCCCCTAATACGAGCCGTCGTTGTCCACATTGGTTTAGAAAAACCTGGTGGTTTAGAGGTTCCCGGGTCATTGTTACAACTTAAGGACTTCGGGGGTTGACGATACATATAAAGTTCATCGGGGTTGGAATTAGATTTCTCTATTTTTATGCCCTTTCCCTTATTATTTTCTTTTGCCTTTTTAAATTCAGTTGGGGTAATTTCTATAACATCATCGGAATTCTCGTCGGAATCCGATTCATCGGAGAATTGGTAATCCTCCCAATATTTTGCTTCCTTGGCGGAAACACCATTGACCATAATTAACTTTGGTCGGTTGGTTGAGGATTTTCTTTTACTTAACCGTTTTATTATTTCCCCCACCGGTTCTATTTCTTCATCCGGTTCCGATTCTTCTTCCGGTTCCGATTCTTCTTCCGGTTCCGACTCTTCTTCCGGTTCCTCTTCGGGAACTTGTGAATCAGTCCACAAATCATTCCAATTTACATTTGACTCTTCATTATTATTAGGTGAGTCAATGGGACTTGTTCTAGAGGTAGACATCTATCACATAATATCAAACACGTTAAGAGATTAATATATCACATAATATTCATATGTTAAAAATATATAGTTTCCAACAAAAATGTTAAGCAATCATTTTTAAAGAAAACACGGTCGAAGTCCAGACTCACTAATGCATCCTAACAAACTCGATAAGACACACTAATGCAAATTTTCTGGTTCTCTAAGACCAACGCTCGGATACCAACTGAAATGTCCCGTTCTTATTGATTAAAAACGTTCCATATTAATTGATTTCGTTGCGAGGTTTTGACCTCTATATGAGACGTTTTTCAAAGACTGCATTCATTTTTAAACAAACCATAACCTTTATTTCATCAATAAAGGTTTAAAAAGCTTTACGTAGATTATCAAATAATGATAATCTAAAATATCCTGTTTACACACGACCATTACATAATGGTTTACAATACAAATATGTTACAACAAAATAAGTTTCTTGAATGCAGTTTTTACACAATATCATACAAGCATGGACTCCAAATCTTGTCCTTATTTAAGTATGCGACAGCGGAAGCTCTTAATAATCACCTGAGAATAAACATGCTTAAAACGTCAACAAAAATGTTGGTGAGTTATAGGTTTAACCTATATATATCAAATCGTAACAATAGACCACAAAATTTCATATTTCAATACACATCCCATACATAGAGATAAAAATCATTCATATGGTGAACACCTGGTAACCGACAATAACAAGATGCATATATAAGAATATCCCCATCATTCCGGGACACCCTTCGGATATGATATAAATTTCGAAGTACTAAAGCATCCGGTACTTTGGATGGGGTTTGTTAGGCCCAATAGATCTATCTTTAGGATTCGCGTCAATTAGGGTGTCTGTTCCCTAATTCTTAGATTACCAGACTTAATAAAAAGGGGCATATTCGATTTCGATAATTCAACCATAGAATGTAGTTTCACGTACTTGTGTCTATTTTGTAAATCATTTATAAAACCTGCATGTATTCTCATCCCAAAAATATTAGATTTTAAAAGTGGGACTATAACTCACTTTCACAGATTTTTACTTCGTCGGGAAGTAAGGCTTGGCCACTGGTTGATTCACGAACCTATAACAATATATACATATATATCAAAGTATGTTCAAAATATATTTACAACACTTTTAATATATTTTGATGTTTTAAGTTTATTAAGTCAGCTGTCCTCGTTAGTAACCTACAACTAGTTGTCCACAGTTAGATGTACAGAAATAAATCGATAAATATTATCTTGAATCAATCCACGACCCAGTGTATACGTATCTCAGTATTGATCACAACTCAAACTATATATATTTTGGAATCAACCTCAACCCTGTATAGCTAACTCCAACATTCACATATAGAGTGTCTATGGTTGTTCCGAAATACATATAGATGTGTCGACATGATAGGTCGAAACATTGTATACGTGTCTATGGTATCTCAAGATTACAAAATATACAATACAAGTTGATTAAGTTATGGTTGGAATAGATTTGTTACCAATTTTCACGTAGCTAAAATGAGAAAAATTATCCAATCTTGTTTTACCCATAACTTCTTCATTTTAAATCCGTTTTGAGTGAATCAAATTGCTATGGTTTCATATTGAACCCTATTTTATGAATCTAAACAGAAAAATTATAGGTTTATAGTCGGAAAAATAAGTTACAAGTCGTTTTTGTAAAGGTAGTCATTTCAGTCAAAAGAACGACGTCTAGATGACCATTTTAGAAAACATACTTCCACTTTGAGTTTAACCATAATTTTTGGATATAGTTTCATGTTCATAATAAAAATAATTTTCTCAGAATAACAACTTTTAAATCAAAGTTTATCATAGTTTTTAATTAACTAACCCAAAACAGCCCGCGGTGTTACTACGACGGCGTAAATCCGGTTTTACGGTGTTTTTCGTGTTTCCAGGTTTTAAATCATTAAGTTAGCATATCATATAGATATAGAACATGTGTTTAGTTTATTTTAAAAGTCAAGTTAGAAGGATTAACTTTTGTTTGCGAACAAGTTTAGAATTAACTAAACTATGTTCTAGTGATTACAAGTTTAAACCTTCGAATAAGATAGCTTTATATGTATGAATCAAATGATGTTATGAACATCATTAATACCTTAAGTTCCTTGGATAAACCTACTGGAAAAGAGAAAAATGGATCTAGCTTCAATGGATCCTTGGATGGCTCGAAGTTCTTGAAGCAGAATCATGACACGAAAATAAGTTCAAGTAAGATCATCACTTGAAATAAGATTGTTATAGTTATAGAAATTGAACCAAAGTTTGAATATGATTATTACCTTGTATTAGAATGATAACCTAATGTAAGAAACAAAGATTTCTTGAGGTTGGATTATCACCTTACAAGATTGGAAGTGAGCTAGCAAACTTGAAAGTATTCTTGATTTTATGAAAATAGAACTTTTGGAATTTATGAAGAACACTTAGAACTTGAAGATAGAACTTGAGAGAGATCAATTAGATGAAGAAAATTGAAGAATGAAAGTGTTTGTAGGTGTTTTTGGTCGTTGGTGTATGGATTAGATATAAAGGATATGTAATTTTGTTTTCATGTAAATAAGTCATGAATGATTACTCATATTTTTGTAATTTTATGAGATATTTCATGCTAGTTGCCAAATGATGGTTCCCACATGTGTTAGGTGACTCACATGGGCTGCTAAGAGCTGATCATTGGAGTGTATATACCAATAGTACATACATCTAAAAGCTGTGTATTGTACGAGTACGAATACGGGTGCATACGAGTAGAATTGTTGATGAAACTGAACGAGGATGTAATTGTAAGCATTTTTGTTAAGTAGAAGTATTTTGATAAGTGTATTGAAGTCTTTCAAAAGTGTATAAATACATATTAAAACACTACATGTATATACATTTTAACTGAGTCGTTAAGTCATCGTTAGTCGTTACATGTAAATGTTGTTTTGAAACCTTTAGGTTAACGATCTTGTTAAATGTTGTTAACCCAATGTTTATAATATCAAAAGAGATTTTAAATTATATATTATCATGATATTATGATGTACGAATATCTCTTAATATGATATATATACATTAAATGTCGTTACAACGATAATCGTTACATATATGTCTCGTTTCAAAATCATTAAGTTAGTAGTCTTGTTTTTACATATGTAGTTCATTGTTAATATACTTAATGATATGTTTACTTATCATAATATCATGTTAACTATATATATAACCATATATATGTCATCATATAGTTTTTACAAGTTTTAACGTTCGTGAATCACCGGTCAACTTGGGTGGTCAATTGTCTATATGAAACATATTTCAATTAAATCAAGTCTTAACAAGTTTGATTGCTTAACATGTTGGAAACATTTAATCATGTAAATATCAATCTCAATTAATATATATAAACATGGAAAAGTTCGGGTCACTACAATTGTTAGTATGTAGCGCAGCCTGTACTGCGGCTATGTTTGAAGCTAGAAAAGTACGGAATTTCTCTTTATTCATATTCCCGGTGTGTCGAGTAGTCGGTGCCATTTCCTTCAAAATAGTCAAATGGAACAAGTTAATCATACAGAATATTAAGAGTAGTTAATAGTATTTCGTAGCATAATATGAACACATTTATAAAAGCTTTTTCTTCATATTAGCATTTTATAAGTTTAAATTCGGGTAGTACCTACCCGTTAAGTTCATACTTAGTAGCTAATATACAATTCAACTACTGCAATTCTATATGAAAAACTGATTATAATAATATTTCGCGTTCAAACTTTTATACAATATTTTACAAACTTACAATACCGCTTATTTTACATAAAGCATGAAATATAGCACACAATAACTTTGATACAAGATAGTTGTGAAGATAATTCTAGCTAGTACACAAGTCGTTCAGCAAAGGCAATAAAGACACGTAATTCATACGTCCAGAAACAAGTCATGCATTCTGGTTTTACTCGGACTACTTCCCATCCTTGGTCTTGTGGAACATAACCGTTATGGCCGTTGATAAGACAGCGTGTTGTAACGTCGTCAAAGGGACGAGGGTTACGTAATGACCACCAGTCTCATAATAACCTAAAAACCTCATTTCTTACCCCAATTACCGACTCCGTCACTTGTGGGAACGTTTTGTTTAATAGTTGTAGCCCGATGTTCTTTTTCTCACTTTGGTGAGAAGCGAACATTACTAACCCGTAAGCATAGCATGCTTCTTTATGTTGCATGTTAGCCACTTTTTCTAAATCATGAAGTCCTATATTCGGATACATTGAGTCAAAATAATTTCTTAACCCTTTGCGTAAAATAGCATTTGGGTTCCCCGCAATATATGCGTCAAAGTAAACACATCGTAACTTATGGGTTTCCCAATGTGATATCCCCCATCTTTCAAACGAAAGTCTCTTATAAACCAAGACATTCTTGGAACGTTCTTCGAATGTCTTACAAACTGATTTCGCCGTAAATAGTTGTGCAGAAGAATTCTGACCGACTCTAGACAAGATTTCATCAATCATGTCTCCGGGTAGGTCTCTTAAAATATTGGGTTGTCTATCTATTTTGTGTTTTTATACTGTAAAATAGACAAGAGTTAGATTCATAAAAAAAATACTTATTAATACAAGCAATTTTTACATATATCATAAAGCATAAGCACACTATATTACATATATTACACCACACGAATACAACTATCTTATTCCGACTCGCTCATTTCTTCTTCTTCGGTTTTGGTTCGTTTTGCCAAGTTTCTAGGGATATATGATGTTCCCCTAATACAAGCTATCATTTTCCACCACGGTTTAGAAAAACCTGGTGGTTTAGAGGTTCCCAGGTCATTGTTACAACTTAAGGGCTTCGGGGGTTGACGATACATATAAAGTTCATCGGGGTTGGAATTAGATTTCTCTATTTTTATGCCCTTTCCCTTATTATTTTCTTTTGCCTTTTTAAATTCAGTTGGGGTAATTTCTATAACATCATCGGAATTTTCATCGGAATCAGATTCATCAGAGAATTGGTAATCCTCCCAATATTTTGCTTCCTTAGCGGAAACACCATTGACCATAATTAACCTTGGTCGGTTGGTTGAGGATTTTCTTTTACTTAACCGTTTTATTATTTCCCCCACCGGTTCTATTTCCTCCTCCGGTTCCTCCTCTTCTGGTTCTGATTCTTCTTCCTGTTCTGATTCTTCTTCCGGTTCTTCTTCGGGAACTTGTGAATCAGTCCAATATATATTCGACTCTTCGTTATTATTAGGTGAGTCAATGAGATTTATGCTAGAGGTAGACATCTATCACACAATGTCAAACATGTTAAGAGATTAATATATCACATAATATATACATGTTAATAATATATAGTTTCCAACAAAAATGTTAAGCAATCATTTTTAAAGAAAATACGGTCGAAGTCCAGACTCACTAATGCATCCTAACAAACTCGATAAGACACACTAATGCAAATTTTCTGGTTCTCTAAGACCAACGCTCGGATACCAACTGAAATGTCCCATTCATATTGATTATAAACGTTCCATATTAATTGATTTCGTTGCGAGGTTTTGACCTCTATATGAGACGTTTTTCAAAGACTGCATTCATTTTTAAAACAACCATAATCTTTATTTTATCAATAAAGGTTTCAAAAGCATTACGTAGATTATCAAATAATGATAATCTAAAATATACTGTTTACACACGACCATTACATAATGGTTTACAATAGAAATATATTACATCGACATATGTTTCTTGAATGCAGTTTTTACATGATATCATACAAACATGGACTCCAAATCTTGTCCTTATTTTAGTATGCAACAGCGGAAGCTCTTAATATTCACCTGAGAATAAACATGCTTTAAACGTCAACAAAAATGTTGGTGAGTTATAGGTTTAACCTATATATATCAAATCGTAACAATAGACCACAAGATTTCATATTTCAATACACATCCCATACATAGAGATAAAAATCATTCATATGGTGAACACCTGGTAACCGACATTAACAAGATGCATATATAAGAATATCCCCATCATTCCGGGACACCCTTCGGATATGATATAAAATTCGAAGTACTAAAGCATCCGGTACTTTGGATGGGGTTTGTTAGGCCCAATAGATCTATCTTTAGGATTCGCGTCAATTAGGGTGTCTGTTCCCTAATTCTTAGATTACCAGACTTAATAAAAAGGGGCATATTCGATTTCGATAATTCAACCATAGAATGTAGTTTCACGTACTTGTGTCTATTTTGTAAATCATTTATAAAACCTGCATATATTCTCATCCCAAAAATATTAGATTTTAAAAGTGGGACTATAACTCACTTTCACAGATTTTTACTTCGTCGGGAAGTAAGACTTGGCCACTGGTTGATTCACGAACCTATAACAATATATACATATATATCAAAGTATGTTCAAAATATATTTACAACACTTTTAATATATTTTGATGTTTTAAGTTTATTAAGTCAGCGGTCCTCGTTAGTAACCTACAACTAGTTGTCCACAGTTAAATGTACAGAAATAAATCGATAAATATTATCTTGAATCAATCCATGACCCAGTGTATACGTATCTCAGTATTGATCACAACTCAAACTATATATATTTTGGAATCAACCTCAACCCTGTATAGCTAACTCCAACATTCACATATAGAGTGTCTATGGTTGTTCCGAAATATATATAGATGTGTCAACATGATAGGTCGAAACATTGTATACGTGTCTATGGTATCTCAAGATTACATAATATACAATACAAGATGATTAAGTTATGGTTGGAATAGATTTGTTACCAATTTTCACGTAGCTAAAATGAGAAAAATTATCCAATCTTGTTTTACCCATAACTTCTTCATTTTAAATCCGTTTTGAGTGAATCAAATTGATATGGTTTCATATTGAACTCTATTTTATGAATCTAAACAGAAAAAGTATAGGTTTATGGTCGGAAAAATAAGTTACAAGTTATTTTTATAAAGGTAGTCATTTCAGTCGAAAGAACGACGTATAGATAACCATTTTAGAAAACATACTTCCATTTGAGTTTAACCATAATTTTTGGATATAGTTTCATGTTCATAATAAAAATAATTTTCTCAGAATAACAACTTTTAAATCAAAGTTTATCATAGTTTTTAATTAACTAACCCAAAACAGCCCGCGGTGTTACTACGACGGCGTAAATCCAGTTTTACGGTGTTTTTCGTGTTTCCAGGTTTTAAATCATTAAGTTAGCATATCATATAGATATAGAACATGTGTTTAGTTGATTTTAAAAGTCAAGTTAGAAGGATTAACTTTTATTTGCGAACAAGTTTAGAATTAACTAAACTATGTTCTAGTGATTACAAGTTTAAACCTTCGAATAAGATAGCTTTATATGTATGAATCGAATGATGTTATGAACATCATTACTACCTCAAGTTCCTTGGATAAACCTACTGGAAATGAGAAAAATAGATCTAGCTTCATAGGATCCTTGGATGGCTTGAAAGTTCTTGAAGCAGAATCATGACACGAAAACAATTTCAAGTAAGATTTCCACTCGAAATAAGATTGTTATAGTTATAGAAATTGAATTAAAGTTTGAATATGATTATTACCTTGTATTAGAAAGATAACCTACTGTAAGTAACAAAGGTTTCTTGATCTTGGATGATTACTTGGAATGGATTTAGAAAACTTAGAAGTAAACTTGCAATCTTGGAAGTATTCTTGATTTTATGAAACTAGAACTTTTGGAATTTATGAAGAACACTTAGAACTTGAAGATAGAACTTGAGAGAGATCAATTATATGAAGAAAATTGAAGAATGAAAGTGTTTGTAGGTGTTTTTGGTCGTTGGTGTATGGATTAGATATAAAGGATATGTAATTTTGTTTTCATGTAAATAAGTCATGAATGATTACTCATATTTTTGTAATTTTATGAGATATTTCATGCTAGTTGCCAAATGATGGTTCCCACATGTGTTAGGTGACTCACATGGGCTGCTAAGAGCTGATCATTGGAGTGTATATACTAATAGTACATACATCTAAAAGCTGTGTATTGTACGAGTACGAATACGGGTGCATACGAGTAGAATTGTTGATGAAACTGAACGAGGATGTAATTGTAAGCATTTTTGTTAAGTAGAAGTATTTTTATAAGTGTCTTGAAGTCTTTCAAAAGTGTATGAATACATATTAAAACACTACATGTATATACATTTTAACTGAGTCATTAAGTCATCGTTAGTCGTTACATGTAAATGTTGTTTTGAAACCTTTAGGTTAACGATCTTGTTGAATGTTGTTAACCCATTGTTTATTATAACAAATGAGATGTTAAATTGTTATATTAACATGATATTATGATATATAATATATCTTAGTATGATGTATATATAGTTAAATGTCGTTACAACGATAATCGTTACATATATGTCTCGCTTCGAAATCATTAAGTTAGTAGTCTTATTTTTACATATGTATTTCATTGTCAATACACTTAATAATATATTTACTTATCATTTAACATAATTAACCAAGTGTATCAATATCTTAATATGATTCATATGTACCTAGTAAGACGTTGTTATAACGATAATCGTTATATATATCGTTTTCGAGTTTCTTAAATTAATAGTCTCATTTTTATGTATATAACTCATTGTTAAAATACCTAATGAGATACATACTTATAATAAAATCATGTTAACTATATATATAACCATATATATGTCATCGTATAGTTTTTACAAGTTTTAACGTTCGTGAATCACCGGTCAACTTGGGTGGTCAATTGTCTATATGAAACCTATTTCAATTAATCAAGTCTTAACAAGTTTGATTGCTTAACATGTTAGAAACACTTAATCATATAAATAACAATTTCGTTTAATATATATATAAACATGGAAAAGTTCGGGTCACTACAGATTAGAACTGGATTACGCATTTTCACAATCTTTTGAATTTGGGAATTTAGTATAGAAGTGGTGAAAACTAATGGAACGGAAAAGATAAATTTATAATGGAAATATCAGACGTAGTAAACGGGACAGATCATCGCATTTAATTAAAGAGATCATAATTCCTTAAATATCGAAGAATCAAATCTTATATAGATTCGAAGTTTATCTTTAAATCCCTTGAATTCTGGAATTCAACCAAGACAACGTCAAAAGCTAAGACGCACCTTAATTTATAAATTTAAACGTGACCACGTCAAAAATTATGACGAATCTCTATTTCTTCATTTCAATCTTTTGTGACAGCTTCACTGTTATGCTTCACACAATCGAATCATTTTACCTATGTTAATAGATAATGATAAAACTCTATTTATCAACTCATATTAGTCAGGAAAACATATTTATTGTTAGCCATGATGACCTCACTCAAATTTCGGGACAAAATTTCTTTAACGGGTACGTACTGTGATGACCCGGGAATTTCCGACCAAATTTAAACCTAATCTTGATATGATTTCGATACGATAAGCAAAGTCTATTAAACTGTGTCTCGAAAATTTTGGAACTATGTTCATATAACCAATTACCCTTTGACCTATTCCGACGATTTACGAAGAATTATTATAAATAAATATATATGTATGTATATATATATATATATATATATATATATATATATATATATATATATATATATATATATATATATATGTATATATATATATATATGTAAGTAGTGGAAATAATAAGATATAATTGAATCATTAGAACTTAAATTAACAAATGGAATTAATAAATTACTATTATATATAACTATATATATATAAATCTATATATGATTTCTATTAATAAGTATAAATATATTGTTATATATATAAGATCTCTAATGGTAATAATTATAAATTAACATTTATCAAATATATATATACGAAATATTCAATATATGTTATTAGTAATATGATATAATTAATAAACTGTAACACTGAAATATTAAATGTAATTATAGGTTGAAAATATATTTGTATAATATTATGACTACTTTTATCGTTATTAACATTTATACCTGTATCAGTATTATTAATATCACTATTCTAATAAGAAAATAGAATACATGTAACTTGCTATAATTTTTATTATTATTAGGAACTAATATCTTTCATTAATATTAACATTTTTATTACTATCATTATTATTAATTAATATTAAACTTATTAAAAAAAATTTATTGTTATTACTAATGACATCATATAATTATTATTATTATTACTAGTAATATTGTTATCACTAATAAAATTGTTATTATTATATTTTTGTTATTATTGTTATTGATATTTATCATTTTATTATTAGGATTATTATTATTAATATACTTAATTTAATTGTTATTAAATGTAATTATTAGGATTATTGTTATTATCGTTCTTCCTATACGATTAAATCATCCCGTGAATTTCTTGTACTACAAAACAGCTAATTAACACTTGAATTTAATGTAGTCATTCAGTTCTTCCATCTTCATCTCAACTAAAACAAATATAGTCGGTATTAGATTGAAATTTAATAAGAAAAAGGGGATGAACCCGACGTTACCTCTGTTATTCAAACTCTTTGGCCAAAACAAAAATTTTGAATCGAATTTCAAAATGTGTTAATGGTATGTTGTTAGGAATCAGATAAGTAAACTTTTTGTAAAATATCAAGGTTCAATTTTTCTTAACAAGGTTTAATTTTGGAAGTCAAACTCTTATTCAAAAAGTCAAACAGTCGTGTTCATCATAAAATTTGAGATTTATATAAAGTTTTGGATCCAATTGAGGATACAGAAAGTTTCTAAGGATCGTTTGAAACATATTTCATGTTATAAATATAAGTCAAAACACTCTAGAAATCAAAATTAGAATTTGAGTTCATGGGTGTTCTTGACGGGTCTGCTACTGCATCAAAATTTCCCTTCTGTTTTAAGGAATCCAGATCACCATTTCTAATTATTCTGTTTCGATGGAAGAACCTAAATCATCCAGTTAATTAATGGTTATCATTGAATTTGGTTTTGGTCGATTAAAATTTTAAGGAAGGAGAAGGAAGAGGAGATGTCAGAAGGAGTAGTTAAATAATGTTAGGATGGGAATATATCAGAAAAACAGGATAGCTTGGATGGTTAGAGTGTTGGGTCGGTTAGCGAGAGGTCACGGGTTCGAGCCCGGTGATGGGCATTTCTTTTTAGAATGAATCTATTAAAGGGTATATTTTTTCTTTTCTTTTCTAATTATTGTTATTATTATTATTATTATTTGTTATTATTATTGTTATGTTAATGGTAATAATTATTATTATAAATACAAATTATTTTTATTATTATTATTAATAGAGTTAATATCAGTATATAACTAATAATATCATTGTTATTAGTATTATTATGAATATCATTATAATTAGTAATAATGTGATTAATGAGATTATTGTTATTATTATCATTATTTTCAATGATATAAGTATGATTATTATTATTATTATATTTATCAACAACAAATATATGTATTATCACTATTATTAGTTTTATTATTATTATGATTGTAATTATAATTATTATTGTTAATGTATGTATTATTATTTTTTAACATGATTATGATTATTGTTAGTATTATTTATTAGTTATTATGATTATTATTATTAATCTATGTATTATTATCATTAATATTAGAATATTAGGAGTACCCTTTTTCATTAATTTTAGTATTATTAATTATGAACACTACAAATTTCTATTTAAAACTATAATTATTATTAAACTTACCATTACTATTGAAAATGCTATTTTTGCTAAAACTATTATTTTTACTTTATCATTACTAATAGAATTACCATTTTTACTAAAATTACTATAATCAGTATTATTATTATTCTTAAACTAGTACCACTACAATTGATAATTTTTACAAAACAAACGATATATAAATATATAAATACAGATATATTTACTAAATAAAGTATACTAATACTACATAAAAATTTCATTTTAAATAGTAACATTAATTAAATATCAAATAAGTATCATAATGTAAAGTAAGTATTAATAAAATTATATATATAAGAACATTAATCTTAATACATAAAATAATAGATATACACTTATTTAATTACGATTATTTGTTTTTAATATATATACAAATGATATAGGTTCGTAAATCCGAGGACAACCCTGCATTGTTCAATATAGTCATATGTATTTTTACTACAAAATACATTATGTGAGTTTCATTTGCTCCCTTTTTAAATGCTTTTGCAATATATATTTTTGGGACTGAGAATACATGCGCTATTTTTATAACTGTTTTACGAAATAGACACAAGTAATTGAAACTATATTATATGGTTGAATTATCGAAATTGAATATGCCCCTTTTTATTAAGTCTGGTAATCTAAGAATTAGGGAACAGACACCCATATATACGCAAAACCTAAAGATAGATCTATGGGCCTAACGAACCCCATCCAAAGTACCGGATGCTTTAGTACTTCGAATTATTTTATATCATGTCCGAAGGGTGTCCAGGAATGATAGGGGATATTCTTATATACATCTTGTTAATGTCGGTTACCAGGTGTTCAATCCATATGAATGATATTTTTGTCTCTATGCATGGGACGTATATTTATGAGAAATGAAAATCTTGTGGTCTATTAAAATAATGGAAATGATTATTTATGTTAAACTAATGAACTCACCAACCTTTTGGTTGACACTTTAAAGCATGTTTATTCTCAGGTATGAAAGAAATCTTCCGCTGTGCATTTGCTCATTTTAGGGATATTACTTGGAGTCATTAATGGCATATTTCAAAAGACGTTGCATTCGAGTCGTTGAGTTCATCAAGATTATTATTAAGTTAATTATAGTTAGATATATTATGAAATGGTATGCATGACTTCAACTTTCGTTGTAACGAAAGATTGTCTTTTCAAAAACGAATGCAATATTTGTAAAATGTATCCTATAGAGGTCAAGTACCTCGCGATGTAATCAAATGTTGTGAATCATTTATAATCGATATGGACTTCGTCCGGGTGGATTAGGACGGGTCTCTAAACATCATTTGCACGTAACACACACGTTCGGGCGGAAACCCGAAACCGATCGATGGTACTCAGGAACACATCCATAAGGGTAGTTTCCGAGTAGAGGTCTGTGAACGGATCCGGTAAAACCTCCTAGCCAGGCTTATTTTAATGAGACACCTTCTCTCACGAAGAGATTTAAATTGGTGACCTCAACCCAGGCATCCCACGTAATGTGGGGAGTGAACTTGGGAATTAATTGTGTGTGATTCGAACCCGTATCTCCCCTGTGAGGAGAATGCGTCAATCCACCACACCACAGCCGCAAGTTCCATATCAATACCTTTTCAACTAATAATAATCCAACTTTTGTACCTGACCATGCTTTTGCATTAAACACGTCAATGGATACCTCTGACTCAACTAATCAACCTCTGCCCTCTCATTGAATCACCGAACATTTACCTCTTGATCCAACCCCAAACAAAAATTCAACTGCTCCGCCATCATCTTCTTCCACTCGGACGGTTCAATTTTTCATTCCAAATGTATCGGAGAAGATTACAAAGCCTCATGTGCTCTTTTCAAGAAAGACTTGCAAATAATCAAAGATAACAAAGAATTCGATGATTTTAATGGTTCCAAAGTTAGTAGGGGTTGCAACTCTTGGAATGAATATAACAAGATGTTGAAATAAAAGGTGATGGATTTTAATGAAGAGATTTATGAATCTCCTTTCCATATGATTCTATTGATACTTCCAGTGAAGTAGAGACTAATGGAGATGCCAAGAAAAAACAGGAACAAAACATCTTTCAAAACGACGTCAACACCAATATGATCAAAAGTTACTCTTGGAAAATTTGGAATGTCATGAATGCCTTGGACGAGAGTGAAAAACTCAAATGAAAGTAATTAGTATGATTATTGCCTAGCGGAATTTCTATGGTCTTGGGTGTAATTCGAGAGAAAAAATGGTGAGCTTCATGTTTTCCAGCATCAAGTAAAGTTTGTAGCAAATCAATGACGTTACTGGCCCCCAAAAGTGGAAATGGAAGCTAGGATACAGGTCTAAATTATCCCTTTGGAACGAATTTTGGCTTAGTAATTTGTCTATTCGGGATCGTTATCTTGCTTTGTTTCGGGTGTGCCATATAAATTAAGCTAGTCTACATCAATTTTGTTCTCTACATTCCGAGTCCCAACGTTGGGTATGGAATTTACATGTAAGATGCCTTTGAATGAGCAAGACTCAAATGATTTTCTCCATTGCCTTAGCCTCATTTGTGACGACCCGGAAATTTCCAACCAAATTTAAACTTTAATCTTAAATGGTTTCGACACGATAAGCGAAATCTGTAATGTTGAGTCTTAAAAATTTTGAACTATTTCATATATGCAACTACCCTTCGACTATTCCCGACGATTCACGAACAATTTCGTATACAAAAATGTAAATAGATATATATATATAAGAGTATATATAATATTTTTGAATAAATAAAAATACACATTAACTGTAAAATAATAAACAAAATAATTAAGTAATATTAAAATGAATATGTATAAATATATATATGATATTAATCTATATATGTATATATGATTCTTATTAATGATTATTATTATATGGTAATATATAAAAATATATATAAAAAAAATTTCTGATATAATAAATAGTCATATTACCTAATCTATAATAATGTAATATTAGTATATTAAAGTTGTTATATTGTTATTACTTTAATATCAATACTTGTATTATTATTATTGCTATATTAAAAATATAGATATGAAATTTGACATATATAAATTGATATAATATTATAATACTGCTAATAATAATATTATTATTATACATTTTATAGTAATTACTTTTATTATTATTAGTAATAATATTATTAATAGTACTACTATACTTGTATTATTATTAGTTATAATATTAAGAGTATTATTAATATAATTATATTTATTAAAAGATTAATTATAATCTATAAATAAAAATATGTAATTACAAGAGAAATATAAATAAGAAAATAAAAACAAATGTATGAAGTTATATATAAATACATATACATAATACTGTTATACATATATATACAAAATTTAAACTTATGTGACGACTAATATGTGACGACCCGGAAATTTCTGACCAAATTTAAACATAATCTTTATATGTTTCCGACACGATAAGCAAAGTCTGTAATGTTGAGTCTCAAAATTTTAAACTATTTCATATATTCAATTGACCTTCGACTGTTCTCGATGATTCACGAACAACTATTTGTAAATAGATATGTGTGTGTATATATATAAATAATAATTAGAAGTATAATTTGAAATATTAAATGTTGTTGTTATGAAATATATAATAATTATTATTTATAAATATATCTATATATAAATAAAAGTATATTACAAATAAATATTAAATAATTGTAATACTAGTTTGATGTTCCGATTGTCATTAAGCAAGTTAAATTCGAACTTATGTGATTTTAAAATAAACGGAGATCCGAAAATGAGTTTTATAAATTTTAGGCTTATTAATAATATATTTAGAAGTTATTTGATAAGTTTTAACACTAACTATATTTTACTTGAGGTTGGGAGTGAATAATTAATGTAATTTTTATTTAATAATTAAATGATCGAATTATATACCATAATGACCAAAATAAATAAATATAGTTAAATTAAAAATTTGGGATTTTTTTCCTAAGACTTTTATCCGCCACTGATTATGAACGGAGCACGAATTTCTGTCCGTGAATGAAATAGTAGACGACGGCTAACATATCACACATTTCTATATTATAATTATTATATTATTATTATTATTATTCGATCACTGTTTGTGATTAGTATATTGATTGAAAAATGCGGTTATATGTTTCCTCCTTTCTCAATCACAGGCATTATTTATTATACAAGTGACAGCTATGTTAATTCATGAACTCATTAATAGAATCACTATGTTTGTTTCTTATAGTAGTACATATTCTATCTAACAATAAGTATATCTATATCTATGCATCGACAAAACCACTTTGATCCATCAAAACCCACTAAATTATATATTCTGTTTTAAGAACTAGACCATCATCACCACTTTTCCTAATTAAATGATACTCCACCACCTTTTTAAAAACAAACCCATTTACTCTATTAGTTCTTGATTCACCAACCATCCATCCAATTGCTATATATAATATACATATACTTTACAGGCAAAGCAATTATAAATATTTATATACTTTAGTCATAAAACTATCTTATATATATACATATGCATAAACAGGTCAATATGTAGATATTCCATGGATCATTTTTCTTCATACTAGTTCTTTCTCTTTAACCATGAGATCCACCATCACCACCCTCACACATCCGACAATCCCTTCCACCATTTAATCCGCCACACTACAACCATCTACAAACCTCAAGACCACCACCTACGATCAATACATTGCTGCTAATACCTTGCTCTGTGTTTCCTAGCTCGAGACAGTCACCATTACAATCTTGAACACACAAATCACCATTGTTGCTATCATACTCTTACTTCATCTCTTTGATCCAAAAACCACCATTTAACCACCATCGACCAAAAACCCTCACAATTTCACCATCTCTCTCCTAATGCTAATTGGTGTTACTGTCGACAAAAGAACCACCATGATGATCACCAACCTCATTACATGAGTGAATGTTACTGCTGCTAATTTTGTTCTTAATTCGGTCATGAACCCAACACAAAACGAACTCATCTGTTGTTGATCGACCCCTATTGAATCCCGATATATATTTTTTTTTTCTTTTCTTGTTCTTTTGTTCGATCGATAACCTGTAGCTACTGAACTGTTACTAATCTGTTTCTATTCGATACCTTTGGTTCTACTATCATCGAAGACCACCCAAAACGCTATTGCTATGATACTATTGTGGTTGCACTTTTCTGTTATGGTTCGGTTACAGTAACGATAGGATGATGATGAATAATTACAACGGTGATGTTAGATAGTTAAGGATAATATAATAACGATAAGATCACGATTAAAATATTATGGATTAGATGGTGATCGAGATGAAAAGAAGATGATGACTTCTTGTTGTTTTATTCCGGACAAACCCCACCACTACGATTACATTATGCAATATAATTTAAATCTGCTTTGGGCCATAAACCTACTATTGTGATTAGGCCGAGATTTTTCAACTGCTGGGCTGTAATTCTAATTGGACTGTGGATTGTTTATGCTGTTGGGCCGTGTCCCATATTTTTATTATTGGGCCAAATGATAAAAGGATGAGGGTTATTTAGATAGGAGTCGGGTTAGCGGGAGGTTGCGGGAGGTTGCGGGTTCGAGTCCCGCTTCAGACAGTTTATTTCCTTCTTTTTAAGAAAAGCTTCTAAGGTATTATTATTATTATTATTATTATTATTATTATTATTATTATTATTATTATTATTATTATTATTATTATTATTATTATTATTATTATTATTATTATTATTATTATGATTAAGATTAAGATTATTGTTATTATTAATATATTATCATTAAAATTGTTACTAGTATTATTGTTATCCTTATCAATATCATTAAAAGTATTATTATGGAAATCTTAGAATTATCATTGTTATTAATATAGGTATTACTAATATTACTATGATTATTACTATTAATATTGTTATTATTAATAGGAAAATGATATAAATCATTATTATTTTCACTAATAATAGTATTAGTATCGTTTTCATAATTATCAGTATTAATATTATTATTAGTATTAACATAAATATTATTCTTAACAATATCATTATTATTATTAGTATTATCATTATCACTAATATCATTAGTAGTAATATTATTATAATTATTATTATTATTATTATTATCAGTATTAGTATTGTTAGTAATACCATTATTATTAAAAGTAACATTATTTTCAAACCTATCATTTTTGTCAAAACTAATAGTATCATTAAAAGTAACATATTTACTATCATTATTATTATTATTATTAGTATTATCAATATCATTAGAATTATTATGATTATAAAAATAAAGGTTTTAAAGATATTGTTAAGGTTATATGTATAAAATAAAGATTACATATACACAAATATATTTAAATTACATAACTTAATTATATTAAAATTTCTATATATAATAATGAAAATATAAAAAAATAAATAATGAAACTTATAAATTATTAAATATAACAAATACATCATTAATAATAATAAAAAGAATTATTCGATTACAAGAATATGTATTAATATATATATATATATATATATGAATGATATAGGTTCGTGAATCCAAGACCAACTATGCATTGTTCAGTTGTTCAATGCTGTCATATGTATTTTTACTACAAAATACAGTATCGTGAGTTTCATTTGCCTTTTTACCCTTTATATTTTTGGGCTGAGAATACATGCGAAATTTTTATAAATGTTTTACGAAATAGACACAAGTAATCGAAACTACATTATATGATTGAATGATCGAAGCCGAATATGCCCCTTTTATCTTGGTAGCCTAAGAATTTGGGAACAGACCCCCAAATTGACGCGAATCCTAAAGATAGATCTATCGGGCCCAACAAGCCCCATTCTGGAATTTGGAATGCTTTAGTACTTTGATTTTATCATATCCGATGGGTGTCCCGGAATGATGGGGATATTCTATATGCATCTTGTTAATGTCGGTTACCAGGTGTTCAATCCATATGAATGATTTTTGTCTCTATGCATGAGACATATTTTTATGAGAAATGAAAATGAAAATCTTGTGGTCTATTAAAATGATGGAAATGATTATTTATGTTAAACTAATGAACTCACCAA
Organism: Rutidosis leptorrhynchoides; assembly: GCF_046630445.1. Classification (NCBI taxonomy): domain Eukaryota; kingdom Viridiplantae; phylum Streptophyta; class Magnoliopsida; order Asterales; family Asteraceae; genus Rutidosis; species Rutidosis leptorrhynchoides. The sequence continues at coordinate 302,475,675 of NC_092335.1, read as the reverse complement.
CCTTTTGGTTGACACTTTAAAGCATGTTTATTCTCAGGTATTAAAGAAATCTTCCGATGTGCATTAGCTCATTTTAAGGATATTAATTGGAGTCATTCATGACATATTTCGAAAGACGTTGCATTCGAGTCGTTGAGTTCATCAAGATTATTACTAAGTTAATTATAGTTGGATATATTATGAAATGGTATGCATGCTGTCAAATTTCGATGTAATGAAAGTTTGTCTTTTAAAAACGAATGCAATGTTTGTAAAATGTATCATATAGAGGTCAAGTACTTCGTGACGTAACCAAATGTAATGTATTCGTCCAGATGGATTAGGATGGGTCGCTCCAGTTGGTATCAGAGCGGTGGTCTTAGCGAACCAGGTCTTGCATTAGTGTGTCTAACTAGTAGTTGTTAGGATGCATTAATGAGTCTGGACTTCGACCGTTTTTGCATGTCAAAAGTTTTGCTTATCATTTAGTGTCGAAAATTACCTGGTTATCATTCTTAGTCTAGACACATCTTACTGCATTGATTGCATGAATAGTGTGTAGACAAAATTTATATCTTAGCGTATCTGTTATTGTTATCTTTGCCTGACAGCTTCCGTAGATTCCTCCGTAACTTATGGGATTTTAGTATTATATATGCATATGTAAATTATGTATTATAGGATACTAATCTACATCCTATAATCTAATTTGTATCAAAAATCCACCATTTGATCGTACGAGATGGATCCCTCAACCAGTTCGAATTCCTCGGATTCCGACAGCTATTCTGATATGGATTTCGACTCAAGCTCCGAAGACAGTGTAACCGGAATAGATCAATCAATCAGTCATCACCAATTCTAGTTGAATTGGGGGTGAGTTCAAAGTCGACTTAATCAATGGAGACGCGAAGAAGGCGATCCTTTTTTTCAACCGAATTCACATCTTGACGAAGAACCTGAAGCACTTACTGGCGAACCTGTCCGCAATACCATTTTCTCTCTCATTTCCAGAGTATCTCGTCATGATTATATACTATCTCGAATCCTAGATCTTATTCATCCGCTCGTCTGAACCGACAATCATCCCGGAGTAATCGAAGAAGTCAACGAGCTTCGCGCTCGAGTAATCAATTTGGAAAACATGGTGCAAAACCTATCAGCTTCAGCAACAGCACCGGAAATACCAGTACCACCAATAACATAAGCTTCAACATCACACGCTTCAACATCGCAATCTATACCTCGAGCATAATCTTCGTTCTACATCTTGTTCAACATCGGTTATCTTCGTTATTCATGATGATTATGTAATCTCTAATGTTTTAGAGATTATGTATTCTAGTTCTAACGGTAAATCAAATGAGTTAATATTATATCTACTCATTAAATCCATGATTACATCTGAAGAAAATATATATGTATATATATTTTCATAAGGATTGTAATTGAAAATTCTTTTGTACAAACTGTTAATGGTGAAAATATTTTAACGGGTAGGTAATACCTGAGGAATATTTAGATTTCACATTAATAAGTTACACTGTACATTCTTCGAATCTGATTCAACAGTCATTTACTATCCTACTTACACCCACTGATATACGTATCCATTCACTGCAGAATAACCATTTTCATTCAATTTCATATTTGGATTTTGATCTATCAGAATCCAACAAGTGGCATAATGAAGAAAACATTGGACAAAATAAAATTTGTTAGAAACAAACAAATTAACTATGAGAAATTTTGTTAAGAATCCACGCTAACTGTTCCTAGCTAACTGTTCCTAGCTAACTGTTAATTCCGTATTACCTTTTATTTATCGCAATTTATTTATCGCATTTTATTTATCGCAATTTTATTTATCGTCATTTAATTTCTGTTATTTATTTTACGCACTTTAAATATCAGGACACGTATACAAGGTTTTGACATATCATATCGACTAATTTCTATATATATTATTTGGAATAACCATAGACACTCTATATGTAGTAATGCTGGAGTTAGCTATACAGGGTTAAGGTTGATTCTATAATAATATATATACTTTGAGTTGTGATCGAGTCTGAGACATGTACCCGGGTTATGATACGTATTAATTAATTCAAATATTATATATTAAACTATATGAATTATTGAACTGTTAACTGTGGACTATCGACTATGGACTAATAATATTGGACAATTAAAATGAATTAAAATATTGATTATAACATATGAAACTAAACAATTCTTCAAGTTTGCCACTTGATTTCATCTTAAACCTCATTTGTATCTTGACGATTACAATTTGAGTTCAAACCTTTCATGATTCTTGAAAACACCTCAATCGAGAGAATGAACCAACTGCATCTCATCTACGGAAGAAAAGATTGATGCATATAGTTATGCACCTGAAAACACTCGGAACCTGAGTAAACGTTTAACACGTATCTGTGCTAGCTCCTTTGACGTTGATATTACCGAAAATAACTTTGCAATTCCTTTTCAAATTAGACAGTTTTGTCACAGCTTCAGCAAATCAATTTCGATCTTTCATTCAAATAAGCTCTATTATAACCTTGATATATAAGTTGCCTTTCGTCATCGTTACCAAGGAACCGTTTATATTCCACCACATTATCAGTAAACTTGCCAGCAACTTCATTACCCATTGACATAAATATCTCCGAAGAACCATTAGATATGTTCATTAAAATCTTATCATATACTCATCCGCACCTAGTAACAAGAATTGCCATACCAATTACCAGAAATCAGCAATCAATATTTTGAATCTCGCAGCGTTTCTACATAACAGTTAAATGTATACATATAACATTTATCTTTTAGAATTATGATTTTCCATTTTGAAATTTTGAAAAGCAATCAATCTACGAATCAATACTCCAAACTTTGAAAATTTCTGATGAAGCAGCAAAAACTGTAAACGACCATAACAGTCGGAAGTTGATGATAAAGAATGGAGTGTTGGAAGCATTCAATAGAAAATTTAGTACCAAAGAGCGAATTATGAGAAATTATGAAGGAGACCGAGGACAAATACAAGTACCAAACCCTATAATCAAAGAATCCAGGTAATTCTAGATCCGTTGAAATCTTTAGAGAATATCTTACTCCGAAGTCATGTTAAAATCTTGCGAAAAATTTTTCATCATCAACCTTCGATCTTAGATATTCCAAGATATCATCGTATCTTTAATTATAAATATCCTCCATATTTCTGAAGATATTTTCATAACTATTCTTATCTGAAATCATTAATCTCTTCACACTATTAGTATTACATCATATAAGAAACTGTTAGTTTCTATATTCTGTAAACTTTTGAGTTTAAATTATGAATGTTTTTGAAAAAGTGTTGGGAACTGATGCATGAGTTAGTATAATATAATGACACTTAATCAACGTGATTATATTACAGTAAGTCATGCTGAGTTTCTAATGGGACGTGATGATTCACAGATCATAACGTCATCATGTGCCATGTCACATAACTCTTTCATTCTGCTTAACTTCTGAACATATCAAGACAGTATATTCTTGATAGTTCTATGCTCAGTGATTCTGGTAATTTGACAAATTGAATTGTGATATTACGTTCTTTCTTGTTTAGAACATTAAGTTCATTCGAAACTCCATACTTACGAATTCTGGACCATTACTCGCTTTACTAGAGGTCGAGAGGAGAATAAAAAGGCAAAGAGCTCCAAAATATAAAAGAAAATATAAAGCTCAATAATAACACGGAGGTTACAAACCGCGTATATTAATACGAATAGCTGATAATGCTAAAAACGAACATATATTTCATAGCATTATCCCTCAAGAAAGACAAGCTTTTAGTTGCAATTGTTCTATTTACAAGTGATATTCGTTTGTATAATAAAAAGTGAAGACAAAAGACAGATTCGACGAATTGAAGACGCAAACGACCAAAAAGCTCAAAAGTACAAAGTACAATCAAAGTGGTTCAAATTATTGGTGAGAAACGTCTCAAAATTACAAGAGTACAAGCCGCAAAACGCAAAATACAAGATATTAAATTGTACAAAAGGACGTTCGAAAATCCAGAACCGGGACCAGAGTCAACTCTCAACGCTCGACGCAACGGACTAAAAATTACAAGTCAACTATGCACATGAATATAATATAATATATAATTAATTATTAAAATTATATATATATTATATTATTATGTAAAACCGTCGGCAAGCTAGGAGCCAAGAGTACATGAGCTAGAAAAAGAGGACATGCGATCGCATGGCCTGGAGGCCTAAATCCCATGCGATCGCATGGTGAACAGTATCTGGTGACATCCTATAAATTTCGCGTGTTTTGGCCAGTTTAATCACATCTTTATCTATCTCTCTCTCTAACGTGTATATATATATATATATATATATATATATATATATATATATATATATATATATGTATATATATATATATATATTATAATATTAATTTTGATTTTAATTTTAATAATAAGGGTATGTTAGCGAATGTTGTAAGGGTGTAAGAAGAAATTTTGTCCGTGTAACGCTACGCTATTATTAATCATTGTAAGTTATGTTCAACCTTTTTAAATTAATGTCTCGTAGCTAAGTTATTATTATGCTTATTTAAGCCGAAGTAATCATGATGTTGGGCTAAAATATTAAGATGGGGTAATTGGGCTTTGTACCATAATTGAGGTTTGGACAAAAGAACGACACTTGTGGAACTTAGACTATGGGCTATTAATGGGCTTTATATTTGTTTAATTAAATGATAGTTTATTAATTTAATATAAAGATTTACAATTGGATGTACCTATAAATAACCATATACACTCGATCGGACACGATGGGCGGGATATTTATAAGTACTAATAATCGTTCATTTAACCGGAAATGGAAATGGATTAATAGTTAATGGACTTATTAAAACAGGGGTGAATTATATACAAGGACACTTGGTGTAATTATAGTTTAAGTTCCCAATTAGTTGGAATATTTGACTTCAGATATAAGGATAATTTGACGAGGACACTCTCACTTTATATTTATGACTGATGGACTATTATGGACAAAAACCAGACGGACATATTGAATAATCCAGGACAAAGGACAATTAACTCATGGTAATAAACTAAAATCAACACGTCAAACATCATGATTACGAAAAGTTTAAATAAGCATAATTCCTTTATTTCATATTTAATTGCACTTTTAATTATCGCACTTTAATTTATTGTCATTTTAATTATTGTACTTTTTAGTTATTGCAATTTTATTTATCGTCATTTTATTTATCGAATTTTTATTTATCGCAATTTCATTATCGTTATTTACTTTACGCTTAAAATTAAGTTATATTTATTTTTAATATTTTACAATAGGTTTTAACTGGACTTAAGTTTTAAAATCGACAAACCGGTCATTAAACGGTAAAAACCCCCTTTTTATAATAATAACACTACTTATATATATATATTTATATTTTTACAAATATAGTTTTTAAAATTATAGCGTTAAACTTCGCTAAGATCTCTGTGGAACGAACCGGACTTACTAAAAACTACACTACTGTACGATTAGGTACACTGCCTATAAGTGTTGTAGCAAGGTTTAGGTATATCCACTCTATAAATAAATAAATAACTTGTGTAAAATTGTATCGTATTTAATAGTATTTTGTAGCAAATATACTACTATTTTGTACCCCTTCGCTTTAACATCAAGTATTTTTGGCGCCGCTGCCGGGGAACTCCCTAAACGCCGGAAGCGAAACGCTATATATATAAAAAAAATTAATTTACTTTTGTAAAAATACGCTTTTGTAAAAATACGTTTTAAATATTAAAAAAACAAAAATATAAAAAAAAACAAAATATATATATTTTTAAGAGTTGTTCAAAATATAAAAAATTAAAAAGTTTCTATTTTCTTTTAGTTACAAAAACTAATAGGTAAATATTTTTGTAAAAATTTAAGTTTTTATTTATTTTATATATTTATAAAACAGAAAATTTAAAACAGAAAAAAAATATATATAAAATTCACTCAGCCTGGTACTGTAGCAGCCCAGATTCTGGCCCAAAACCCTACTCCATGCGACCGCATGGATTTATAACACAAAGACCATGCGATCGCATGGCCTGATTTGACACGCCACAGTTTGACCTATTTCAGCATTAATTAGGGAATATTAATTATTATTATTATTATAAACCCTAATTAGGGTTATTTATTTAATTAATTAGTTTAGTTTTTAGTTTTAATTTGTATTTTTAGTTTTAATTAGTTTTAATAAATTATAAAATTAATACTTTTATAAAATAAATAATATAAAAATAATATTTTTATAAAAATTGTACTTTTTACAACTTTAAGTTTATTTTTATATTTCGTATCTTTTTAATCGTTAAAGCATATTTTTGTTATTTTTCGCTCGTAATTAGTTTTAAGTCATAGTTTTTGCCATAGTTATTTTTATTTCTAGATTTTTAGGCTTTGCCGTAAAATCCCTTAAGTGCTTTTTCTTTAGACTAAGATTTAGGTGCTTTAAAATTTTGCGACGCTGTTTATAAATTTTAGTTCCTTTTTAAGTTTCGACGCGCTACGTTCTTTTTATTATTTTTCGACGTTTTTCCGACGCGCTATTTTTCTTTCTTATTTTTCGCCGCTCTAGTTTTTAGGACATAGAATTTTCTATTTCTTCTCTAAAATTTCTTTAAAAATCAAAACGAAAAATTATTTTAAGCTGTTAAATTGATAGACATCCAAATTTTCTGCTTCGTAGTAATAGTTGGATTTGTTAGTGGCGGAGTTGTGAGCTTCCGATTTAAAGAGTTCTGGCTCCCTGCTACATCTTTTGGCTATTCGAAACGTTGGCAAAAGCAGAAAAGTCTATTAATTTGATAACTTATATAATTTTTATCTTTTATAACTAATAGGATATTCAGTAAATGCACCGAGCAAAGCGTTCACCACCTTTTATACGTTCACCACCTGTAACCAGATCAAGACATCTAGCCAATATTGTCGCCGTTGATTTTTCTTTAGAATCGTCATCAAGTCGACCAAGTACTCCAATTCAAATTTCCGATAATCCATTTTTTGAACCCGACCTCACAATTGAGAATCCGGAGGATATTCAGGGACAATTCAGAGATCCTGAACCATTAATCTTTCCTCCGGAACCACCAATTATTCAAACAGAGATTGTCGAGGAACAACCCATTAAATCAGAATCCTCTAGTGATTCAGATTCAACAAATTCAATCATGGAGAATCTGGAACCTCTAAGTATGGAAGACCGAATGAGAGCTAAACGCACTGGCCAAGGTCACGCAATTACTCAACCAGACATTAATGCGCCAGATTATGAAATCAAAGGACAAATCCTACACATGGTAACAAATCAATGCCAATTTAATGGTGCGCCGAAGGAAGATTCAAATGAGCATCTTCGAACCTTTAATAGGATCTGTACTTTATTTAAAATCCGAGAAGTGGAGGATGAACAGATATATCTCATGTTATTTCCCTGGACTTTAAAGGGAGAAGCTAAAGATTGGTTAGAATCGTTATCTGAAGGGGCGATTGATACATGGGACGTTTTAGTTGAAAAATTTCTTAAACAATTCTTTCTGGCATCTAAAGCCGTAAGACTTCAAGGAGAAATTGTTACGTTCACACAAAAGCCAAACGAAACTCTATATGAAGCGTGGACAAGATTTGGAAAGTTATTGATAGGATGTCTGCAACATGGTTTAGACACTTTTCAAATAGTACAAATATTCTACCAAGGATGTGACATCACTACACGAAAAGATATCGATATAGCAGCTGGTGGTTCCATTATGAAGAAACCGCAACTGACGCTTACAAAATTATTGATAACACTGCTTCCCACTCACATGAGTGGCATCAAGAAAAAGATATCATTAGATCATCTAAAGCAGCTAGAGCCGATTCTATCCATGACTTTGATTCCATTTCTACAAAGATAGATGCTGTCGAGAGACGAATGGAAAAGATGACTAAGGATATTCACTCAATAAGAATTAGTTGTGAGCATTGTGGAGGACCTCATTTGACAAAAGATTGTCTCAGTATTGAACCAACAATGGAACAAAGAGAGAATGTTTCATACATGAACCAAAGGCCTGGAAATAATTATCAAAATAATTATAAACCGCCAAGACCAATTTACAATCAAAATCAGAATTATAATCGAAATGTTCCATACAACAACCAACAAGGTCCTAGCAATCAACAAGTATCCAATAATACTTACAATCAGCAAAGACCTATTTTTCAAAATAAATCACCACAAACCGATGATAAAAAGCCAAATTTAGAAGATATGATGTCGAAGCTAGTTGAATCTCAAACGCAGTTTTTCACATCTCAGAAACAAACCAATGAACAAAATGCTCAAGCATTTAGAAATCAACAAGCTTCTATTCAAAATCTGGAACAAGAAGTAAGTAACCTATCAAGGTTAATAGGTGAAAGGAAACCGGAAAGTCTACCTAGTGATACAAATGCTAACCCCCGGAATGAAACAGCTAAAGCCATTACCACAAGAAGTGGTATTACACTTAAACCACCTGAAATGCCTGTAATCTCTGATGAAGCTATTCCTACTCCACAAGAACCACAACCTGAGCAAGATAAGGAAACAGAACAGGTAGTTGATAAGGTTAATGAAGAAAACACAGTTAAGGCTAAACCTTATGTTAAACCATACCAACCACCACTTCCTTACCCGAGTAAAATGAGAAAAGAAAGACTTGAAGCCGAGCAATACAAATTTTTGGATATGTTTAAACAAAAAATGTAAATCTTCCTTTCATTGATGTGATATCAGGAATGCCTAGATATGCTAAATTCTTGAAAGATCTAATCACAAATAGAAAGAAAATGGAAGAACTCTCGGCTGTTACTATGAATGCTAATTGTTCTGCAGTAATGTTGAATAAGATACCAGAAAAATTATCAGATCCAGGAAGTTTCACGATTCCATATTTTCTGGGTAGTCTTAGTTCAATAGAAACATTGGCAGATTTAGGTGCTAGTATAAATCTAATGCCGTATTCACTATACGCTAAACTAGACCTTGGAGAATTGAAACCAACACGAATAAGCATACAACTAGCCGATCGATCAGTAAAATATCCTAGAGGGATAATGGAGAACATGCTAGTTAAAGTTGGTACTTTAGTATTTCCAGTAGATTTTGTTATTCTAGACATGGAAGAAGATTCTCTAGTTCCTCTCATATTAGGAAGACCATTCTTAAATACGGCTAATGCAATAATAGACGTGTTCGGTAAGAAACTGACCCTAAGTATAGAGGATGAGAGTGTTACCTTTTCAGTTGATAGAGCCATGCAACAACCGCAATCTGCAGATGATACATGTTATTATATTCAAACTATAGATTCACATGCAGAATTGTTAGAAGAATTTCTAGAATTACAAGGAACAGGAGAATGTTCTTTAGGAGAAGGAACTGAACCAATTAATGAAGCTGAAATGTTAGCTACACTTATGGCTAATGGATATGAACCTACAACAGAAGAAATTCAAATGCTAAAAGAAGAAGACAAATATCGATATAAATCATCGATAGAAGAACCACCGACATTAGAGTTAAAGCCACTTCCAAACCATTTGGAATATGCTTATTTACATGGTGAATCTGAATTACTTGTAATAATATCGTCTTCTCTTACTGAAAATGAAAAATCTCAACTCATTTCTGTGCTAAAAGCTCATAAACCAGCTATTGCATGGAAGATTCATGATATTAAAGGAATAAGTCCTTCGTATTGCACACATAAAATCCTTATGGAAGAAGGTCATAAAACGTATGTGCAATGCCAACGAAGACTAAATCCTAATATGCAAGATGTTGTTAAAAAAGAAATTATTAAACTGCTAGATGCAGGATTAATTTATCCAATCTCTGATAGTCCATGGGTAAGCCCAGTTCAATGCGTACCTAAGAAGGGTGGCATGACTGTCATCACAAATGAAAAAAATGAGCTTATTTCTACTAGGACTGTAACAGGATGGCGTGTTTGTATTGATTATAGAAAATTAAATGACGCCACCAGAAAAGATCACTTTCCCTTACCTTTCATTGATCAAATGTTGGAAAGATTAGCCGAAAATAGTTACTATTGTTTTCTTGATGGTTTTTCTGGATACTTTCAAATTCCAATAGCACCCGAGGATTAAAAGAAAACCACGTTCACTTGACCTTATGGTACTTTTGTTTACAAACGCATGCCATTTGGACTTTGCAATGCCCCTGCAACCTTTCGAAGGTGCATGATGGCGATTTTTCACGACATGATAGAAGAATGCATGGAAGTTTTCATGGATGACTTTTCAGTCTTCGGTGATACATTTGAATCATGTCTAGTTAATCTTGAACGAATGCTTATTAGATGAGAACAATCAAATCTAGTACTTAATTGGGAGAAATGCCATTTCATGGTTAAAGAAGGCATCGTTCTTGGTCATAAAATTTCAAAAGAAGGAATTGAAGTAGATAGAGCTAAAGTAGATGTAATTGCTAAACTTTCACATCCCACCAATGTTAGAGGAGTTAGAAGTTTTTTAGGGCATGCCGGTTTTTACCGATGTTTCATAAAAGATTTTTCTAAAATTGCCACTCCTATGAATAAACTCCTAGAAAAGGATGCTCCATTCATCTTTTCAGATGAATGCATCAAATCTTTTAATATTCTTAAAGAAAAACTCACTAATGCTCCGATCATGATAACTCCAAATTGGAATCTACCGTTTGAACTCATGTGCGATGCAAGTGATTTTGCAATGGGAGCCGTTTTAGGACAAAGGATTGAAAAACGATTTCAACCTATATATTATGCTAGTAAGACGTTACAAGGAGCACAAACGAATTATACAACTACTGAAAAAGAACTTCTTGCTATTGTCTTTGCTTTTGACAAATTTCGTTCATATCTCGTTCTAGCTAAAACGGTGGTCTATACTGACCATTCTGCTCTTAGATACCTATTTTTGAAACAAGATGCTAAACCAAGATTAATCCGTTGGATCTTACTCTTACAAGAGTTCAATATTAAAATCCTATATAAAAAGGGAGCAGAAAATCTCACCGCTGATCATCTTTCTCGTCTTGAAAATCCTTATTTAGAAGTTCTCAATGAATCGGCCATACAAGATAACTTTGCTGATGAATATCTATTGAAGATAGATTATAGTGAAATTCCATGGTTTGCAGACTATGCAAACTATTTTGTATGTGGATTCCTTGAAAAAGGATTGTCGTACCAAAAACGAAAGAAATTCTTTAGTGATATAAAACACTATTTCTGGGAAGATCCACATTTGTTTAAAAGTTGTCCCGATGGAATAATACGCCGATGTGTATTCGGAGATGAAGTTAGTCAAATCTTAAACCATTGTCACACAGGACCAACAGGAGGGCATTATGGGTCTCAACTCACAGCAAGAAAAGTTTACGATGCTGGATTCTATTGGCTTACAATTTTCAAAGATGCACACCTTCTTTGCAAATCCTGTGATGCATGTCAAAGGGTCGGAAAAATTAGTCAACGTGATGAAATGCCACAAAATGTCATTCAAGTATGTGAAGTATTTGACATTTGGGGTATTGACTTTATGGGCCCATTTCCAAAATCTCATAATAATCTCTACATTCTCGTTGCCATTGATTATGTATCTAAATGGGCGGAAGCACAAGCTCTTCCAACTAACGATGCACGAGTTGTAGTCAACTTCTTAAAACGTCTTTTTGCTAGGTTTGGAACACCGAAAGCTTTAATAAGTGATCGGGGTACTCATTTTTGTAATAATCAACTTGAGAAAGTTCTCAAAAGATATGGAGTAACTCATAAAATCTCAACCGCTTATCATCCACAAATAAGTGGACAAGTTGAAAATACCAACCGAGCTTTAAAACGTATTCTAGAGAAAACCGTAGGATCAAATCCGAAGGAATGGTCCATAAATTTGGAGGATGCACTCTGGGCTTTTAGAACAGCCTACAAAACTCCAATTGGAACCACACCTTTTAGACTCGTTTATGGAAAAGCATGTCATCTTCCAGTAGAAATTGAACACAAAGCATTTTGGGCTTTGAAGACATGTAATCTTGATTTACATGAAGCCGGACGTCTACGGTTAAGTCAATTAAACGAATTAGAAGAATTAAGACATGAAGCATATAAAAATTCGTTAATCTATAAGGAAAGAATGAAGAAACGGCATGATAAAAGAATCAGAAGTTCAAAAGAATTTAAAGAAGGAGACAAAGTTCTTCTTTTCAATTTACGATTCAAGCTATTTCCTGGAAAATTGAAATCAAAATGGTCTGGACCATTCATAGTCAAAAGAGTTTTCCCATACGGAATAGTGGAGTTAATAAATTCAAATGGGATTGAATTTAAGGTTAATGTTCACAGAGTTAAACATTACATAGATAATCCAATGGAAGTTGAAGATGAAGTCTATCACAATTTCGACACCACAGCTAACTAAGTGTGGGAAGGTTTGAATCTTTTTAGGGTAATATATATTTCTGTTAGAGTTAGTTATTCTGTTTTCGTGTAGTTTTCGAGAATGGAATCCGAATGGTCTTTCCCTAGCAGACCCTAAAAAACTAGTCTTCTCCCCTCATTCTAAATTTTTATTTTTTTTTAGGTTTTACGAGATGAAGAATTCCTTTGATCTGAACCATGGTCTAATGCTATACGCTATGATTACTAAACGTAATAATGACACACTCTCGAGTGAACTAGTATCATTCATAAGAGGCAAAATGGACGGAGTAAGAAAAGAACTCAGAAAGGATCATCATAAGATACATTTTGGTAAAGAAAAATCAAAATCCGCAACAAAAAGAAGAGCACGACACCTTGAAAGATGTTATAAATGCGGAAAATGGTCACATGAAGGTAAATGTTCAAATAATCAAACATATTCAAATACCGAATTTGTTACTCTATGCAGAGAAGGACCGTTCATATGTTTAGAAGAAAAGATATTGAAGAATCGAGGTTATGCTTATGTAGCTATGGAAAATCAAATCACACGACTCTCCTATGAGTCGGCTAAAGCAGGTCTCTGAGAATTCTTTCTCACAGGTAAGTATGTACAGTTTTTATTTTTATTTTTATTGCTTTTAACCTTTTGATAATAAACGCTGAATCGTTCGCTATAAAGTATTAAATTAGTATTCAATAAAATTAGGTATGCGTAATCGAAATTATTGATATCATACCAAAATTTATTACATCACTGCGAAATTTACCGTTTATTCTTAAGGTATAAATATCTTTAATCAATCAACCCAAAATATTTCAAAAATTCGTCAGGAGTAAAACTAGATTATGGAACAGAAATTACTTTATCGAAAAGAGGGGCGTATATTTTTGATAATATTTGATTGATTAAAGTGGGATAAAAGACCAAAAAGATTTTTAATTTTAATTTTTTTACCATGTTTTTAAAATTAATATATAAATATTAAATTAATATTGTAAAACTTTTTAAAATCAATATATTTAAGTTTGTAAATATTTGAAAAAAAATTAATAATTTTAATATAAGTTTGTATGTATAAAAACAAAAATATACTATAAATTTGGTGTGAATTTTTAATTTTTAATTTTATGCATTTTAAATTTTAGTTTGGTGTGAATTTAAAAACAAAATTTACTTTATTTCGTTAAGTTAAAAATTGGATATTTAAAATTCGTCGTGAGTTGAAAACTAGGTCGTTGAACCGAAATTGCTCTACCCAAGGGAGGGACGAGAACTTTTATTATCATTATTTTTAATCTTGTTGAATTAAAGTATGTCAAAAATATTTAAAAAAAAATCCGAAAATCTTTGCTTTTAAAACTGTTCTTAAAAATGACAAATTTTAAAATTTTGTCGAGGGACGGACTAGGACAATGATCCGAAACGCCCTCACTCCTAAAAAGAGATAAATTTTTAAAATTTATTAATTTATATTTTAAAAGTATAAGGTTATTATTTAAAAAAAAAATCAGACCCCCATGCGATCGCATGGGGTTTGGCCTTCAAACTCATGCGATCGTATGAGGACCAATATCTGGTTAGATTGATAAACCCAGCGAGTTCTGCTTCTGCTCCCCACATTTTACACACACACATACGCGAATACACTCCAAAAACACCCCTAATTTCGCCATTTTTTCACCAAATTCAACCAAATTTCATCCTACAATCCGCTCTAATCATGCCTAGGTTTGGATTTTTCAGCAAGAAGGTAAAAATTACACCCCTAAACTCTTAAATTTCTTAATTTTTGTGATATTTACCAATATTTTACCTAATTTGATTTTGTTAATTTCTAGTGTAATTAGTGTTAAATTGTTAGTATTTTTTGCATGTATAACCTAGATTGATGCTATTTAACATGATTTGAAGCCAAAAACTTCAAAAATTTTAGAAATCTAGGGTTTGTGTTCTTGAGCAATTTGGGGCTTTTTGATATAAACAGGTTATGGCCGATTTTTGTCATGAAATATTGCTAAACTAAGTAGTGTAACATGTTTAGGTAGCTAAATAATCCAAACTTTGATCCTAAACATGATTTTTGAGAATTAAAGTGGACTTTTTAGGTATAAAATTCATGAACTTGATTAAATTGATGTAAATGTCATTTAAAACTTGTTTAATTGCTAGTAATGGTTATTTTAACATGTTATTTGAGTTGAATGCTTATGAACTTTGTAAACATTTTCATATATGCTTATTTGAAAAAGTGTAGAATTGTAAAAATTGTGAAAATGTGTATAAGTTTAATTTTGATTAAACATGTTATTGTAATTGTGTTAATTTGTTATTTTGCTAACACTAATGCATATTTGGATGCACAAATTTTGTGTTTAATGTGTTTTGCAGAAAAATACCGATACTGATGGTGCATCATCATCATCTAGACAACCTGCTCCAGAACCTGAACCAGAAATGCAATATGAACCTGAACAGGAGCAACAACAGGAATAACAACAACAAACTGATCAACACGTACCTTATTATGATCTGCAACAAGAATATGTTGATGCCTACATAGTATTTCCGATGCATCTGATAGTAGCACACCGAACGATTCATGAAGAACAGTTGCATCCCATTTTGAGGTTTGATCGAAGTTGGAGAGATTACCCATCATATCAAAGTAACAAATTCAAACTAGTACCGAAAAATGTAGAAGTACCGAGGGTAATCGATTGGGAGCCTTTGGAAAGGGTCCAACTTGCTAACTCAGTTAGACAGCATCTGATCCAAAGGTATGGCAGCTCTTCTTTTCCCGATTGGGAATGTTTATTCACCATTCGTAGACCTGTATATAAGGAATGGTGTGTTGAGCTTATGAGTACTATAACATTAAATGCGGATGTAGATAGGTTAGATGATAGAAGTTTTCTTAGATTTATACTTGGCCGTAGGATGTACAGGATGTCCATGCTGGACATGGCCAGGGCTTTACAGATATATACGCCCACTGAATTACTATTACCCGATTGTACAAACTTGATTTATCATGGTGAAAGTTTAGATAGGAATTTTGATGCTAACGCCGTCTGGAGGCGTATGTCAGATTTTAAAGTTTTTGGGCGGGCAGGAACACATACCTACTTACATATTAACAAAGCCGAACTTCGTATAATTCATAGATTTCTGGCTAACTCGATTACACAGAGAGGTCACAACAAGGAGAAAATGACCTTACATGATTTATTTTACCTAAAGTGTATTCGAGACCCAAGAGGCTTTGTTAATATCCCTTACTGTGTTGGTTTTTATTTATCTAAGATGGTGGAAGGAATACAGGAAGGGGGAGTAATAGGAGGAGGTATTTTTGTTACTCTCATTGGAGAGTATTTGGGTGTAGATAGGGATCAAGTGGGTCCACTTTTGGTATATAGGGAACAGGTTGAGCCTTTAGGATTGAGGGTCTATCAGGGTGCTAAGGTATTAAAGAGCAGACGCAATCAGGCAGTACCCTATGATGGTAATCATCCACAGGTAGAGAGAGGTTCAGATGAGGAAATGGAGGAAGCGGATGACATTAGGGATGTCATTAGGGAAGCTATGACTGACGTCTACCAGCGTGTATATGAGGTAGAAATGACAAACGAGGAGAGACATAGACGGTACGAGCAGTGGCAAGCCCGGAATGATTACGAGCATTCCAGGCAACGACAGCATGATAGATGGCACTATCGTCAGCATCAGATCATGAGCCGGCTATCACCTCAGGATCACTACGTACCGACCCGACCCACTTACTATCCTCCACACCAGCCCGATATGAGACCACCATATACTCTCTACGATCCTAACCAGGCCTACCAGTATACCTATTACCAACCATGGAACCCGACCGACGACATGAACTGAAACCCCTATCCAGATTGATATAGTTCCCGTTGGTGATTTCTATGATTTTTATCTTTTTATTATTTATTATTTCTATTTATTTATGTTTAAACATATAATATTGTGATACTTTTATTGTAATGTTTAATAATTTTATTATATTGTACTAATATTTCATATTTGATTTGAAAGTGGGATTTTAAGTCCTATTTTAAATTACCATGCATGTTATTATTTGTATGTATTTATATTGTCAATTGTACACAACAGGGTAAAACAGCGCATTTTCAAAGACTGGCATTAAGTTCAGCAAAAGCTACTAATTTTGACGACAAAACGAAAAACAAATGTGATGAAACAACAAGACGGAATGAACAAATGATGTGCACCATTTATCATTCAACAAACAAACGTCAATATGTTTGGAAACTTTGGTAAAATTTTATCATTTTTCTACGCTAAATAACCCTCAATAATTTAAATTGTTACTGATTTCTTGCAAATGAGGGCATTGCAAGATCTTAAGTGTGGAAAGGGGTTAAATTCTTTCGGATTTTTAAAATTTTAACTTATACACTTGGTTATCATTAAAAATACTAGTAACACAGTAGTTGTATTAGAATCTAGTGCTCTCTGATAATAAAGAACAGCCCTAGTCTTATATACTGACTACCCAATTCTAGTAAAATTTTCAAAATTTTCAATTAAATGAATTCAAAATCATGTTTATACATATTTATTAACGATAAAACTAGGTGTTAACACCGAAATTATTGTTACCTCGGAAAGGACATAAATTGAGAAACAACCCAAAATGTTAGAATTCATTTAAAATAGAATAGAGGATAATAAAAAGGCAAAGAAAGGAAAATAAAAGCCAAGTGTGGGAAAAATTTACCAAGTTATTTAAAACATATATCACATATTTTTGTACAAATAATTGAAGATACTTTTGTTTTGGACAAAATTAACCGTTTTACCCGATAAATTGTAATATATTTGAAAGAAATATGGATCTACACGATGAATCAATTCCATCATTAAAAGGAAGTAAAGTCTTCCGAAAAAGACACGCGCTTCTTGATTTAGGTCAGGAAGTTGTCATCCAGACCAGTTGTAGAGTCTACGAAAAAACTTTGAAAAGTTTTCTCGAAAATCAGCTGGAAATCCACGGACCTCAGCATCAAACAGGGTCGCCAAGTGGTCAGACTAATCCTAACCATGAGAGGATCTGTCTCGTAAAATGGGGAGGGCGCCGTGAAAATTAGCTTGATAAGACTAATGAATCAGACCCCCAGAAAGGATAATCTCCTTAAAGATCAAAAAATCAGCTTTTAAGACTGATATTACTCAATCCTTGAGATTGACATTTAAAGATTGAGATTTACAAACTCATGGAATTTGATGATATCTAAACTCGAGCTTGAACGAGAAAATATTTTGATCAAAATTACAAACCGATTTGTTTTTTGAAAACCCATTTTTAATGCATTCATTACCATTGAACGTAAAATCCTAGGAATTCACCTGGAATTCATTAGGTCACCTGAACCAAATCGGGTATCAACCGTAAGAACGGTGGTTGCATAGCATGGTCAAAGACAGGACCTTGTGCCAGACCGAAAAACTATAGGGTGAGCTTTACTATTGCTCCTACAAAGGATAGTAATTGCATCCGACACGTTATAGACCATAATTAAAAGCACGTCACTGGACATTACCTTAACAGTTGCTTGTTCAACGCTTTCCTTTACAACTGGACGGTAGTTTACCGAAAGGTAATATACGGAGCAAGTATACTGGACGTGTTGCTTTCCCAATACAAGGTTAGCAAGTGGGTGACACAAAACCATAAGTTTTTAGGCAAAATTTTCAAATCTGAAACCCACAAAACCCACAAAAACAATTTTGCAAACACCGGTGAAAGGTTATTTCGGAAAACTTATCTAGGGTAAAAGCTAGATTGAATTTTCAAAAGATCAAATGTTTTCATAAAGATCCAATTTCCTAAAGGATCTATATTTTTATAGTCATGTGGGACTGTAAACCACATCGTTACTACCATTGTTCATACCACCGTATAGAAATCACTGATGTACAAAGTGTGAAGAATAAAGAAGTGATTCTAGTATTTTTATTTCAAGACTATATTGCTTGAGGACAAGCAACGCTCAAGTGTGAGAATATTTGATAATGCTAAAAACGAACATATATTTCATAGCATTATCCCTCAAGAAAGACAAGCTTTTAGTTGCAATTGTTCTATTTACAAGTGATATTCGTTTGTATAATAAAAAGTGAAGACAAAAGATAGATTCGACGAATTGAAGACGCAAACGACCAAAAAGCTCAAAAGTACAAAGTACAATCAAAGTGGTTCAAATTATTGGTGAGAAACGTCTCAAAATTACAAGAGTGCAAACGCAAAACGCAAAATACAAGATATTAAATTGTACAAAAGGACGTTCGAAAATTCGGAACCGGGACCAGAGTCAACTCTCAACGCTCGACGCAACGGACTAAAAATTACAAGTCAACTGTGCACATGAATATAATATAATATATAATTATTTATTAAAATTATATATATATATATATATATATATATATATATATATATATATATATATATATATATATATATATATATATATATATATATTATATTATTATATAAAACCGTCGGCAAGCTAGGAGCCAAGAGTATATGAGCTGGAAAAAGAGGCCATGCGATCGCATGGCCTGGAGGCCTAAATCCCATGCGATCGCATGGTGAACAGTATCTGGTGACATCTTATAAATTTCGCGTGTTTTGGCCAGTTTAATCACATCTTTATCTATCTCTCTCTCAAACGTGTATATATATATATATATATATATATATATATATATATATATATATATATATATATATATATATATATATATTATATTTTTAATTTTAATTTTAATTTTAATTTTAATTTTAATAATAAGGGTATGTTAGCGAATGTTGTAAGGATGTAAGTCGAAATTCTGTCCGTGTAACGCTACGCTATTATTAATCATTGTAAGTTATGTTCAACCTTTTTAAATTAATGTCTCATAGCTAAGTTATTATTATGCTTATTTAAGCCGAAGTAATCATGATGTTGGGCTAAAATATTAAGACGGGGTAATTGGGCTTTGTACCATAATTGGGGTTTGGACAAAAGAACGACACTTGTGGAAATTAGACTATGGTCTATTAATGGGCTTTATATTTGTTTAATTAAATGATAGTTTGTTAATTTAATATAAAGATTTACAATTGGACGTACCTATAAATAACCATATACACTCGATCGGACACGATGGGCGGGATATTTATAAGTACGAATAATCGTTCATTTAACCGGACACGGGAATGGATTAATAGTTAATGGACTTATTAAAAAAGGGGTGAATTATATACAAGGACACTTGATGTAATTATAGTTTAAGTCCCCAATTAGTTGGAATATTTGACTTCGGATATAAGGATAATTTGACGAGGACACTCGCACTTTATATTTATGACTGATGGACTGTTATGGACAAAAACCAGACGGACATATTGAATAATCCATGATAAAGGACAATTAACCCATGGTAATAAACTAAAATCAACACGTCAAACATCATGATTACGAAAATTTTAAATAAGCATAATTCCTTTATTTCATATTTAATTGCACTTTTAATTATCGCACTTTAATTTATTGTCATTTTAATTATTGTACTTTTTAATTATCGCAATTTTATTTATCGTCATTTTATTTATCGCATTTTTATTTATCGCAATTTCATTATCGTTATTTACTTTACGCTTAAAATTAAGTTATATTTATTTTTAATATTTTACATTAGGTTTTAACTGAGACTTAAGTTTTAAAATCGACAAACCGGTCATTAAACGGTAAAAACCCCCTTTTTATAATAATAATAATACTACTTATATATATATATTTATATTTTTACAAATATAGTTTTTAAAAATATAGCGTTAAACTTGGCTAAGATCCCTGTGGAACGAACCGGACTTACTAAAAACTACACTACTGTACGATTAGGTACACTGCCTATAAGTGTTGTAGCAAGGTTTAGGTATATCCACTCTATAAATAAATAAATAACTTGTGTAAAATTGTATCGTATTTAATAGTATTTTGTAGCAAATATACTACTATTTTGTACCCCTTCGCTTTAACATCAATAGCAATACAAAGACACGGTATAATTAAGAATAGTATCACCCAAGGTAATAGTAGAAGTAAGCAGATTTTTCTGGTGAAAGATTGAGAAGAAGGATGACAGAAATGATAATTAAGAAAATATCAAGGATTAGACTAGAATTAAGCATTTTCACAATCTTTTGGACGTATGAACTAAGAAAGAAAGAATGCAAATGGAGAGAATGATGGAACGGGAGAGTTTAATTTATAATGGAAATATCCGACGGAGAAATCGAAGCAGATCACCGTATTTAATTATAGAGATCTTAATTTTCTTAATCACCGAAGAATAAAATATTTTAGATTTCGAAGATTTTCTTTAAATCCCTTGAATTCCGAAATTCAACCAAGACAACTGAAGTGACCCGTCCTAATCCATCTGGACGAATACATTACATTTGGTTACATCGCGAGATACTTGACCTCTATATGATACATTTTACAAACATTGCATTCGTTTTTCGAAAGACAAACTTTCTTTACATAGAAAGTTGACGACATGCATGCCATTTCATAATACATCCAACTATAATTGACTTAATAATAATCTTGATGAACTCGACGACTCGAATGCAACGTCTTTTGAAATATGTCATGAATAACTCCAAGTAATATCTCTAATATGAGTAAATGCATAGCGGAAGATTTCTTTCATACCTGAGAATAAACATGCTTTCAAGTGTCAACCAAAAGCTTGGTGAGTTCATAAGTTTAACATAAAATAAAAAAATTCAACATTTTGATAGACCACAAGATTTAAATGCTGCATGGTACAAATGGGCCCGAATCCTATACCCACATGTAATGTACATGCGATATCTTTTAAATACAGTACACCTTACTCGTGTACGAAATCATCCTTCATAAATCTTAGTAACCGTACACATATCTCGTGCACAAAAACTCATACACATAACCTGTGTATAAAAATCATTCTCTCGATACATAACATTCATATCAATTGGTGGCAATTATCATGTCCACATAATTCAATGGTGGCAATTATCCTGTCCACATAATTCAATGGTGGCAATTTATGAAAATAATAATAAATTGTATTGTTTTGAGAATAATAATAATAACCATAATCATAAAAATGATAATAATACTTAAAATGATAAAATTAATAATAATAATAATAGTTATATAAATAATACTTATAGTAATACTAATGATAATAATTCCTATAATACTTATAGGTATAATAATAATAATAATTATTATAATAAAAATAATAACAATAATATTCATAATACTAACAATAATAATTTTAATCATAATAATTAATAATAATAATAATAATAATGGAAATAAAATTAAGAGTGTATACCCTTAAAAGCTTTGTCTAAAAAGAAATGCTCCAGAAGGGACTCGAACTCGCGACCTCTCGCTCACCCTCAAACACTCAAGACCACTCGACCAATTGGACTTTTCTAATAAACCTCGGCCCTATTTTTCCTTAACCCATCATCGCCATTTCCCTTGATCTGGCCCATTCGGCCCAACAACCATATCGTAAGCCCAATAGCAAATCAAGCCCAAGTCAGATTTATGTTAGTTTAATATATGCCACGTAAATAAAATAGCTGGAGATTTATAATTCATGTGGGGCTGTAGGGTTTCGACAAAAGGAGGAACCGAAACTGTATCACTTTTCATCATCGTTTCTATATCATCATCTATACCACCATCTATCATCGTACTCTTAATCATAATCATTATCCCATTCCAATCATCATCATCATTACTTCATCGCCTCTCTGTTATCATTATCATAATCGTCATCATCACATACATCACTAACATCGATTATCATCTTCATTGTTGTCTCTCATCATCATCATGATCATCATCTGTTTCGAACCATTATCATCAATATATCGCCATTCATCATCTTCATTCACGTCATCAACTCATCGTCACTTCCATCATCATATCAGTCCCTCATCGTTAACATACTATCACGTCCACCATCTTCATCTTAATTTCATCTTCACTGTTCATCTGGGTTTTGGTAAAAATTTTAGAAACAGGCGAGTATAGTAGTAGTAACATATAACGGTTTAAATGGTGGCGGTTTTGATGGTGGAGGAGGGTGATGGTAGCGATATGGTCATGATGGTAACGACGGTGGTGTGTGGCTGGTCCCAGCTGTTTGCAGTGGTAGTGGCATTCGATTGTGTTAAAGATTGAAACAGAAACAGAAACGAAAAATAGCAGCAACAATTGTGAGTTATAGTTGGTGTTGTGGTTATCGATTACAAACAGATGGGTGATGGTTTAATCAGGAGGGATGGAGAGAGAGGTGGGAGAGAGAGCAGGTATTGGTGTGGTGATCGTGTTGTAGTTGTTTATGTTGGTACCCAAACACCGAAACAGAAACAGTTTAGCCAACGGGTCTTATGGTGTTGGTTGTGATGTGTGCTTCAGACAGAAAACGATAATAGCTTGTAACTCGGGTTTTGGTGTTTGGCTCGTGGTCTTGGTTCAATGACAATATGTGGTTTGATGTTGATGTTCATGGTTGATAATAGCAACGAGGAATAACACAAAGAAAATAGTTCGGTTAGGATGTGGAAGTTCCTGGTGGGTTACGTTTTATGGGTTGAAGATCAAAATAGAAAAGTGATTCATTAATGGGTTTTATAATATGTCTTGTTGACGATCGCAATCATATCAAGAAGTAGTAGTTTCATTCATGGTGACATATATTTACGATGATGCAATGTTGGTGATTGAAGAAAAATGAGATAGAAATAGAGATAGGAGCTGAGATGTTTACTTGGTGGCCCAACATATATACATATTTCATATATATCATCTAATTATATTCGATAGACAAACTCTTAGTGCACCAATAATTAATATTAATAATATAATAATAATAATATCTCAATTCATAATATGATGTACAGCAACGCCATCAAAGATTTGTTTTAATCTACCGACAGTTTTCACGGACTATTATATCGTGCCCCGTTGTTCACTTAGTGACGAATAAAAAGTCTTCAGAAAAAATTCCATATTTTTAAATTAACTTTAGTTATTTATTCTAGTCATTATGATATAAAATTCGATCCTAAATTTGATAACTAAAAATTATATCAACTGTCCCTCTCATTTCTGGGTAAAATATAAAAAGTGTTAAAATTTAAAAACTAGATCCTAAATACATTTCTGGTAAGCCTAAAATTTATAGATCTCATTTCCGGATCACCGTTTATTTTAAAATCATATATATTTTCAATATTCATATACGCGTTGCGAGTTATTTATATATATTACAATATAATAATTCTTAATAGTAATCATACACACACACACACACACACACACACACACATATATATATATATATATATATATATATATATATATATATATATATATATATATATATATATATGCAAATTCTTTTTACTTATTTATTTTGTATTATATTTTACATACATAATGTTAATATTTACATTATAGTTTATAATTATCATATATTTTTGCATTTGTATATATATAACTATACATATTTATTTACAAACAACTGTTCGTGAATCGTCGAGCATAGTCGAAGGGTAATTGATTACATGAATATAATTTCAAGATTTTCGAGACTCAACATTACAGATTTTACTTATCGTGTCGGAACCATATAAAGATTAAAGTTTAAATTTGGTCAAAAATTCCCGGGTCGTCACAGTACCTACCCGTTAAAGAAATTTCGTCCCAAAATTTGAGTGAGGTTGTCATGTCTAACAATAAGAATGTTTTTATGACAAATCTGAGTTGATAAATAGAGTTTTATCATCATTGAGTAATATGGATATGGATAAAATGATTTGATTAATCGAAGAGAACGAATGAAGTTATCACCAAAGAGTGAAATAGGAAAGTAAAGATTCATCTTAACTTTTGACAGAGTCAGGGTTGAATTCCGGAATTCAAGGGATTTAAAGAAAATTTTTGAAATCTAAAAGATTTGATTCTTCGGCGAGTAAGGAAATTAAGATCTATATAAATAAATACGGTGATCTGCCTCGATTACTCTGTCTGATATTTTCACTATAAATTAAGCTCTTCCGTTCCATTATTCTCACCATTTCTATACTTTCTTTCTTAGTTCATACATCCAAAAGATTGTGAAAATGCTTAATCCCGTTCTAATCCTTGATATTTTCTAAGTATCATTTATGTCATCCTTTGATAGGTCAGATCATGTTGAGATTGAGAGAAAAGATAAGATAGAGTGAGATTCGGTATATAGGAAGAAGACTCGGTATGAGAGAGAATCGGTAAAATTACATTCCATAGCTTCTAGAACTCGGTTACAATGCAATGGCTATCTAATTAGGACTACATAGGTTCCTTATATAGCCCTCTTCTAAGGAACCTTCATTTAAGCTTAATTCACATTAACACTATACAACTTCGGGGTCCTAACAATCTCCCCCTTAGTGTTAAATGTGAACTTTACAATATAATCCTATTGTGAAATCTTGAGAGGTCCAAACGTTAGTTTCCATAGTGAGCCATCTGGTTTTGAAACTTCTACTTGATTTTCTGAAATTTGCTTAGAAGTTTTCCAGACTCCCCACGCTTTCCTTGGATCTCCCTCATGTAATGGATATTCATCCATTTCCTTGAAATACCTTCTCTTTCTCTGGCCACGAAGAATCTCAAACTGTGTTGTACGGATTCGGATCTTTAAACGATCTCTGATATGCTTTATAAACTCTCCAAGACCCATTTTTGTATCAAAGTTATCAACCTTGCTTTGACGAATTTTAAGATACTTCAGTGCAGCCTTAAGTGTTCCATCTGAATATTTGTTCAGCTCTTCAGTACGAATGAACACCTTTTCCTTTTGAGAATTTACAAATACAAACCCTTCGGGTTCGAATTGCATTTGAAACATCCTCATATCCTTCAGTCCCTCCGTAAATTGATTTGGACACGTTATTCGAATTTTTTTCCTATTTGCTTTGAGACCTATTTGAAAATCTTCACGTCTCATCAGTTCAATTGTCTCCATCATATATCTTTTCACAGCTTCCAAAGCTTGAGCTTTAGGAAAAGGTCGAATGGTGATGATACTGAGGTAGTTGTAGATGTGAATGATGTCAAGCATATCAAGATTATGAAAATCGGCTTCTGTGAACTTGTACTCTTTCTCATCTTCTCTAATAACGTGGAACTGACTGATGACGTCTTTCTTTTCACTTATCTCTACTCCGACTCGAGCAATATTCAACACTTCTGAAATACGATATTTTCTTTGAAGCCACAAATCATCTTCATCTTTGTTGATATGTTTCCTCCACATTAACTCATACCAATTCCTTTCACTTGCTGGAAGCAATCGTGAACCTATATATGTAAATCTTTTACTCCTTGGTATATCTTTGATGCGGAAGATCTTGTAAGCATTTTCTTCGATGAATGTGTTTCGTAACGTTATAAAATCATGTTCAACTCCCAATAATAATCTTTGTTCTTGATTCTTAAAGAATATTCCATGGTTGTATTTGAATCTGGAATTTACTGTTTCACTTGATGTAGATGTACCAAAAGTTGAGCTTTCAATAGCATTTGTTGGATGTGAACTCGATGATGGTGTAGAATTCGATGAATGATTAGTAGGATTTGTTGCATCATCGTTTGGAACATCATCATCTTCAATATGATTAAAGATATCATCTTCATTTGGATCAACATAAAGATTGACTTCATCGTCATCAGAAGAATCCATTTCATCATCACTTTCTATTACTGGATCAGGATTCCCTTCATCTACAATCTCTACATCTTCCGGAATTGAAGATACTGAAGATAACTTGCTTAAGATGACAAACCCATCATCATCCGTCTCTTCAAGATAAAAATCACTTAAGTTCAAATCCTCATCTACTGGTCCACTATCAGCCTCTTTATGAACAATGGAATTAAAACTTGCTCAGGCTCCTTATCATCAATTTCATCATGTGCAGAAACCATTTCTGATTCCGTCTAAACTTGTTGAGCTTGTGAAGCTGATGAAGACCTCACATCACCACCCTTGGTTGAAATGTTCACCGATAGATATTCTCCATCTACTCCTATCTCCCCCTCATGGCTATTCTGAGGATCAGAATCGTCATGTTCATCATCACGGTGAGGACTCAAAGGAGAAGAGCAGGAAGTAAGTGGATATCGAACACGAGCACGAAACAATGATTGAAGCGAAGTGCGTCGAAGAACATCAAGATTGACTCTAGAAAACATACGACTGAAATATTCTTGCTCCAAAGCATCATAAAAATGTGGTAAACGAGAGGGTGATGATGGAAAAGTAACAATGGGAACAGCAGCAGCAGCAGTACCTGTTGAAAGCAATGTCGATGGAAGTATTTGAGTTGCCGTGAGGGCAGGTAAGGATGATTGTGCGGTATTATTCTTATATGTAGGGCTGTACATACTACTAGTCAGATTCGTGATATCCCCTTCTGATGGAGGTTGGGTAACAACCGGAGTTGTCACTGGCGAAGTTTCTTTCGAAGCATCTGCCTCCATGACTTTAGTCTCATGGGACTCTGACAGAGTAGCAGAACTACCCGTCGGTTTAGCTCTCGCAGAGATATTACTATCTCTGACTCCTGAAATCATTGATATACCATGAGGTGGCAAATCTCTTTTAGTTAAAGACTCTTCCTCCAGACCCTGAGATTCAGAATCCGGAAGAGAAGTGGTTTGATCCAATGAATCACTTTCATGAATCAAGGGATCAGTCTGCCAGAAGTCTGATAAATATCCCGAAGGATTGTCATGTTGACTCATTTCCATGGGACGCGGCAGATCTCCCTCATCAAGATAAGCTGAACCTTGAGACCCTGTTGTACGTTGAGGCACAGGAGGATTTCCAGCCGATACGCAGGGTGCCTTTTCAAGACTTTTCGGCTCCCCTTTGGCCATTCTGGACTTCAATGATTGAGTTTCCTCAATCGATTGAGTCAACGCAGACTTTACTGTAGAGGAAGACTTTACTTCCTTAGATGCCGAAGCACCTTGCTTTGTAGGATTTATTATTAAGTCCTGTTTAGATTGGATGGGCTTAGTGGTCTTTGTACCATCCGTGCGTTTAAATCTCTTGCCTACCGAAACTTGCGCTTCATTTAGTTTAGGGCTTACTGTTATTATTGGATGTGATACGGAGATGGGTGAGGGTGTCCTAATTGGTTCTAGGTCTTGGTCCGTATCACCAACGGTTGTAGTAACTGCTTGGCGGACGATAGGTGTATATATATATATATATATATATATATATATATATATATATATAGAATTATTCGATTACAAGAATATGTATATATATATATATATATATATATATATATATATATATATATATATATATATATATATATATATATATATATATGAATGATATAGGTTCGTGAATCCAAGACCAACTATGCATTGTTCAGTTGTTCAATGTCGTCATATTTATTTTTACTACAAAATACAGTATCGTGAGTTTCATTTGCCTTTTTAACCTTTATATTTTTGGGCTGAGAATACATGCGAAATTTTTATAAATGTTTTACGAAATAGACACAAGTAATCGAAACTACATTATATGGTTGAATGATCGAAGCCGAATATGCCCCTTTTAGCTTGTTAGCCTAAGAATTTGGGAACAGACCCCCAAATTGACGCGAATCCTAAAGATAGATCTATCGGGCTCAACAAGCCCCATTCTGGAATTTGGAATGCTTTAGTACTTCGATTTTATCATGTCCAATGGGTGTCCTAGAATGATGGGGATATTTTATATGCATCTTGTTAATGTCGGTTACCAGGTGTTCAATCCATATGAATAATTTTTGTCTCTATGCATGTGACGTATTTTTATGAGAAATGAAAATGAAAATCTGGTGGTCTATTAAAATGATGGAAATGATTATTTATGTTAAACTAATGAACTCACCAACCTTTTGGTTGACACTTTAAAGCATGTTTATTCTCAAGTATTAAAGAAATCTTCCGCTGTGCATTAGCTCATTTTAAGGATATTAATTGGAGTCATTCATGACACATTTCGAAAGACGTTGCATTCAAGTCGTTGAGTTCATCAAGATTATTACTAAGTCAATTATAGTTGGATATATTATGAAATGGTATGGATGCCGTCAACTTTCGATGTAATGAAAGTTTGTCTTTTAAAAACGAATGCAATGTTTGTAAAATGTATCATATAGAGGTCAAGTACTTCGCGATGTAACCAAATGTAATGTATTCGTCCAGATGGATTAGGACGGGTCGCTTCATAATATATGTATTATCATTATTATTATGTAGACATAAATAATATGATTAATGTTATTATCATTTTTGGTTAACAAGTAATATCAATAAGTATTATTAATGTTATTATTAGTATTATTAATATTAAAATAAGTATTATTATGATTAAGATTATTATTATTATTATGAGTATCATTTAACGAACCATTACTAAAATGATTATTAGTAATAAAAAGGTTATTTTTATAGTTATTAATAATATCAATATTATTACTGTTATCATTAATATTAGAAGTATCATTATTTTAATCTATAATCTTATTAAAAACTAGTAGTATCATTATTATTAACATCATAAGTATTATTAAAAATTATCATCTTATATAAATTTACACTATTTTCATTACTATTAAATCTAATAGTATTACTACCTATATCCTAATATTATATTAAATTAACTAACAAATGATATTCATATAACAATATACCTGATACACATAAGCAAACTACATATATAAAATGAATATATAATGAAATATATAAATTATTGATATAAAAACTTATATTACTAATAATAATATATATATTTGTTCGATTACAAGTATATGTTTTAATATATATACGAATAATATAGGTCATGAATCAAAGGCCAATCCTGTATTGTTCAATGTCGTCATATGTATTTTTACTACAAAATACAGTATTGTGAGTTTCATTACTCCCTTTTTATATATATTTTTGGGACTGAGAATACATGCGCTGATTTTACTAATGTTTTACGAAATAGACAAAAGTGATCAAAAACTACATTCTATGGCTGGATTGTGAATATTGAATATCACCCCTTTTTAGCTTGGTAACCTAATGATTAGGACACGGGTATGGCCCCTAATCGATGCGAATCCTAAAGATAGATCTATGGACCTCGACAAGTCCCATCCGGGGTACGGATGCTTTAGTACTTCGAGATTATTATTATTATACAGACGAGAGGTTCTGTTTGGGTATATTCTATGCATTAAAGTTAAGTCAGTTATCAAGCGTTCACCATAAGAATGAATTTTAATTCGCGGGTTAGGCGTGTTATTATGTACTCGGGTTACTTGTACAATTAAATATATGAAATCTTGTGGTTTAATAAAATGATGGAAATGAATGTTTACAATAAACTAATGAACTCACCAACCTTTTGGTTGACACTTGAAAGCATGTTTATTCTCAGGTATTAAAGAAACCTTTCGCTGTGCATTTGCTCATTCTAGAGATATTACTTGGAATCATTCATGATATATTTCAAAAGACGTTGCATTCGTGTCGTTGAGTTCATCAAGATTATTATTAGGTCAATTATAGTTGGATATATTATGAAATGGTATGCATGCCGTCAACTTTCGATGTAATGAAAGTTTGTCTTTTAAAAATGAATACAATGTTTGTAAAATGTATCATATAGAGGTCAAGTACCTCGCGATGTAACCAAATGTAATGTATTCGTCCAGATGGATTAGGACGGGTCTTTATAGTTGGCATCAGAGCGGTGGTATTAGCGAACTAGGTCTTGCATTAGTGTGTCTAACTGATAGTTGTTTAGATGCATTAGTGGGTCTGGACTTCGACCGTGTCTGCATGTGAAAAGTTTTACTTATCATTTCGTGTCAAAAATTACCTGCTTATCATTCTTAATCTAGACACATCTTATTGCATTGATTGCATGGATAGTGTAAAGACAAAATTCATATCTTAGCGTATCTGCTAATTCATATCTTAGCTTATCTGTTACAGTAAACTTTGCCTGACATATTCCGTAAATTCCTCCGTAATCTACGAAATCTTTTGCTATATATATATATATATATATATATATATATATATATATATATATATATATATATATATATATATATATATAATATGTATATAGATATTCTATGTAATTAGAATACCATCCGATAGCCGGAAAATCATTTCATAACGAAAAATTCTTTATTCAATCGTACGAAATGGAATTCGCCACTAGTTCAAGTTCCTCGGATTCTGACAGCTATTCCGATATGGATTTTCACTTGAGCTCCGAAAGTAGTGTGACCAAAATGAATCAACCAATCAGCCATCCCCAATTCATCTGATGGGTTTGTAGATGACTTAACCAATGGAGACGCGAAGAAGGCGATCCTTTCCATCCACCACATTGCCATCTTGGTGAAGAACATGAAGCACTTACCGGCAAACCTGTCTGAAACACCATTTTCTCTCTCATCTCCAGAGTATCTCATCATGACTACATACTATCACAAATTCTAGATCTTATTCATCCGTTCGTCTGAAACGGCAATCATCCCGGTGTAATAGAAGAAGTTAACGAGCTTCGCGCTCGAGTATTGGCTTTGGAGAATATGGTGCAAAGGTTACAGGCACTAGCAGCAGCACCAGCAGCATAATCAGTACGACCATCCACAACAACCACATCCGCACCGCAAACCTCAACTTCATAATCTGTACCTCGAGCATCAACATCGTACTTACCATAGATACCAAGGAGTACTAATAAGAATCAACGATGAAGTATTGATTCATAACTTCATTGGAGAACTATTAGGCGGCGATTATGTAATCTCTAAAGTTCTAGAGATTATTTATTTTAGCTCAATCCAAAAAGCAAATGAGATTAATATCATATTAACTCATAAATCCATGATTACATATGAAGAAAATATACATGTATATATGTTTTCATAAGGATTGTAATTAAAAATTCTTTTGTACAAACTGTTAATGGTGAAAATATTTTAACGGGTAGGTAATAGCCAAGGAATATTTAGTTTTCACATTAATAAGTTACACTGTACATTCTTCGAATCTGATTCAGCAGTCATTTACTATCCTACTTACATCCATCGATATACGTATTCGTTCACCATAGTATAACCATTTTCATTCAATTTCATATTTGGATTTTGACTTATCAGAATCCAACAAGTGGCATAATGAAGAAAACATTGGACGAAAACAAAATTTGTTAGAAACAAACAAATTAACTATGAGAAATCTTGTTAAGACTCCACGCTAACAAAATCCTAGCTAACTGTTCCTAGCTAACTATTAATTCCGTATTACATTTTATTTATCGCAATTTATTTCATCGCAATTTAATTCTCGCAATTTTATTTATCGTCATTTAATTTCTGTTATTTATTTTACGCACTTTAAATATCGGGACACGTATACAAGGTTTTGACATATCATATCGACGCATCTATATATATTATTTGGAATAACCATAGACACTCTATATGCTGTAATGCTCGAGTTCGCTATACAGGGTTCAGGTTGATTCTTTAATAATATATATACTTTGAGTTGTGATCGAGTCTGAGACATGTATACAATGGATCACGATACGTATTAATTAATTCGAATATTATATATTAAATTATATATGAAATATTGAATTACTAACTGTGGACTACCAATATTGGACAATTAAAATGAATTAAAATATTGATTATAACATATGAAACTAAACATTTCTTCAAGTTTGCCACTTATTTCATCTTAAACCTCATTTGTATCTTAACAATTACAATCTGAGTTCAAACCTTTAATGATTCTTGAAAACACCTCAATCGAGAGGATGAACCAACCGCACTTCACCTACGGAAGAAAAGATTTATGCATATAGTTATGCACCTGAAAAACTCTTGGAACCTGAGTAAACGTTTAACACGTGTCTGTGCTAGCTCCTTTGGCGTTGTTAATACCGAAAATAACTTTACAATCTCTCTTCAAATTAGCCAATTTTGTCACAGCTCCAGCAAGTCAACTTCGACTTTTATTTGAATAAACCTTATTATAACCTTGATATAAGTTGCCTTTCGTTATCATTAACGAAAAACCAATTATATCTCACCGCATTAGTAGTAAACTTACCATCAACTTCATTACCCCTTTGATTAAAGTCTCTCTAAAAACCATTATATTTGTTCATCACAAAACCCTATCATATACTCATTCACATCTTATAACGAGAATTGTCATACCAATTACCAGAAATCAGCAATCAGTACTTTGGAAACTCGCAGCATGTCTACATCAACAGTTATATGTATAACATTTATCTCTTAGAATTATGATCTTCCATTCTGAAATTCTGATAAGCACTCCAATTTACGAATCAGTTCTCGAAATTTTGAAAAATGCTGATGAAGCAGCAAAAACTGTAAATGATCCTAACAGCCAAAAGTTTAATGATAAAGAATAATGGGTTGGCAAAGCTCAAAAAAAGAGAAGATTTGGTAATAATATACGGAGTGGGCAAACCATGAAGAAGACTGTAGACAAATCACAAAGACTAAATCTGCCTTCAAAGAATCCAAATGATTCAGTATCTGCTGAAGTCATTAACGAATGCCTTGCTCCTGACTCTACACTTTTACGGACAAATATTCATCATCGTCCATCGATATTAGAAATTCTAAAATATCATCATATCTTTCACTATAAATATCCTCGATATTTCTGAAGATATTTCATAACTATTCTTATCTGAAATCCTTTATCTCCTCGCGTTATCTGTATCACATTATAAAAGAAACTGTTTTAGTTTCTAAATTCTGAAACCTTCAAGTTTAAAATATGAATGTTTTTGAAGTAGTGTTGGGAACTGAAGCATGAGTTAGTATAATATAATGACACTTGATCAACGTGATTATATTACAGTAAGTCATGATGAGTTTTTAAATGAAACGTGATGATTTACAGACCATAACGTCATCATGTGCCATGTTACATGACTCTTACATTTTACCTAATCTCTAAACATATCAAGAACATATTTTCTTGATAGTTCAATCTTTTCTCTTGAATTCTGATAATTTAACCAATCAAGATCGTGCTATTACAATCTCTCTCTTTGAACATCAGTCATGTTCATTCGAAGCTTCATATCTACGAATTCTGGATCATTATTCGCTTGACTTAAAGTCGAAAAGAGAAAACAAAAGGATGGAACACCAAAATATAAAGGAAGTGACGAGAATAGATTTATAGTGAAATATCCGACAGAGCAATCAAAACATATTATCGCATTTAACCGAAGAAGATCTTAATTTCCTTAATTACCGAAGAATCAAATCTTATTACCAAGATTTTATCTAAATCCTTAAATTCTAGAAAATCAACCGTGACTACGTCACCGATTAAGATGAACCTGCATTTACTCATTTCATTCTTTTGTAATAGCTTCACTCGTACTCTTTACATAAATGATTTATTTATTCCATATTACTCACTGATGATAAAAACTCTAATTTCTAGCTCGTTTAGGTCATGAGAATATTTTTATTGTTAGCCATATTTGTGATAACCCGGAAATTTCCAACCAAATTTAAACTTTAAATCTTTATATATTCCCGACACGATAAGCAAAGTTTGTAAGTTGAATCTCAAAAATTTTAAACTGTGTTCATACATTCATTTAACCTCGACCAAATTCCAAAGATTCACGAACCATTATAGGAACGGATATGATTATATATGTATATATTATAACTTGAAAACATTAACAAAGTATTAGACGTATAATACTTTACATAAACTTATTTGCTTCGAAATATATATATATTCAAATAGTTATCGATGGGATTAGAAGATGTTATCAAATGATTGACTTAACAGATACATTGAATTAGGATTACGAGTCTCTATTAAGAGGTCCACTTTGATTTATAAAACCTTTCCTTTTTAACGATATCCGAAATATTTGATAAAAGTGATTTACAAAAGTGTCATTAACGTGAGTTAGTCAAAAGTTAGGAATCATTTCCGTTTAAATTTCAAAAATATACTTTACTTGATTAACTCGTGTCCCTAGATAAACAACCCTTTAGTTTTCACATTAAAAATAGTATTTGGTGAAATAACTACTATTATTTAAAAACGAGTTAAATAAAACGAACTTTGAAAAATATTTGATTTTGAAAAAAAATAACTAAATAATACATCATTAGTTAAAATATTTCAAATATATTTATTATGTACGAATTTACAATTCTAAATAAAAATATATATATTTTAACTTAGTCATAAGACGTCCTGATTTAAAATAATATATTTTGACAAACAACGAGTCACTGATTTATAGAAGCAAATGACCACAACGCTCAATTTTATAAGTTACATTTATTATAAGGTAATTTTTTTGATAAGTAAGTCAAATTAATGATAAGGGTACACGTCGCATAACGTAAAAGGCTAGTTATCTAAACGTACGAACGAGCGCTCGAAAAACCGAAAGTGGTACATGAGTCGAGTGACAACGTACGAGTCATTTGCGTAAAAATTACATTTTTACCATGCACGTAAATATAATATAATATATAATTAATTATATAGATTAAATATTAATTTATATATAACATTAATTATAAAACAAGGGTACGTTCAAAACCATATTCCAAGTTCAAAACCATGTTCCATTATTTATTCGTGCGTACGCATAGTGGCAAATTATATCTATAAAACCAACTCGATCAGGATCCAGTTTTCACTCTTTATCTCTCTCAAGATATATACACATATATTTATATTATAAATATTTTTATTAAGATTAATATTTTTATTAATCTAATTATTATCACTAGAAGTATTATTATTAGTATTAATATACATAAAATACTACGACGAGGTCATGAGCGGGTCATTTCAAGACAAGTTTTGCGAGTAGGACAGGGCTAAGGAAATTATGGGTTATAGCCATAGAGGTGATGGGTATGGTTCATGGGTGTGTTCGTGAGGTCAACCTAGTATTTATCGTCTCCGTGGCGTCTACGTACCTTTCCTGCAATATTGAATCTCAATATTGATATGTGAGTACACGTAAATTAACTTTTATATATTAATAGTGTATCCCTGACTAGTGCTCGAGTATTTAGGATTATGCATGCTTGTACTTTTGATATTGCCCTTAGATAGGTTGTGTTGAATCTTAAATTAGTTACCTATGCGGTTGAGATAAGGTATAAGATATGCATGTCGTTGGAAAGCTAGCGAAAAATTAAGAACTTTTCATTTAGATGTCGAATGGATTCGATGAACGGATTAGAAGTTATAGTCAATTGAAGTTTTGATATTATTATTAAAAATGATTATTTTTATCGTCGTTATTATCGTCGTTCTAATTTTTATCAAATTATTATTATTATTATTATTATTATTATTATTATTATTATTATTATTATTATTATTATTATTATCAATAAAAAGTATTATCATTAAAAATTGTTATTTTTATTATTATTACTATTGTTAAAGTTATAATTAGTATTATTATTATTATTATTAATTATTAAAATAGTTATTAGTAATATCATTATCATAACATTTATTATTATTAGTATTATAATATTAAGTGACACTTAATTATTATAACTACTATTATTATCATCAAAATGAACGCGAAATGAAAGACGATTTAAAAGTTACTAACAAATCGATTAGGAAATAATGAGTATGGGTATCATGATAAAATTTAAAATATTGTAAGACATTGATATAGATAAAATTATCATTTTTCATTATTCTTATCACTATTATTATTAAAAGTATTATTAATATTAAAAATATCATTTTTACAAAAATTATTATTTTTAAGAGGAATATCATTTTTAATATAAAATTTCATTATTATGATGAATTAGAACTATCATTTTATCATAACATCATTTTTAGTAAATATAAAAATTAATATTTTTATTAATAGGATAATAATCATTATTATTACAAAATAATACAACTTTTACTTATTACTATTACCAATGTTATTTTATCAAATAAATATGTAATACAAATAATATAATTACCATAATAAAACCTATCGTAATATTTTTATGATATCAAATGAACTTTATAAATTTTATTACTTAAGATATATAAAAGTATATTTTTATATAAAATTATATTTGTTAATAAAAGAATTATATTATTTACTCTAGTAATTCTTTTAAAAATATAAAACGATGATGTTTAAAATATATTATAATCATGTATAAATTTTGGAAATCATTTTGAGTCAAATTGACTTTTGTATATTAGTCTCGAGCATTAGGATTGTGGTACACTATGACCTGACCTAATTGTTAGACAAATTTTGACCAACTTATATATATATAATTAATTTAGGTTCGTGAATTCGAGACCAACCTTGCACTTGTTCAATGACGTTATATGTATTTTTACTACTAAATACAGTATGGTGAGTTTCATTAATCCCTTTTTAAATGCTTTTGCAATATATATTTTTGGGACTGAGAATACATGCACTGTTTTTATAAATGCTTTACGAAATAGACGCAAGTAATCGAAACTACATTCTATGGTTGGATTATCTAATCGAATATGCCCTTTTTATGAAGTCTGGTAATCTAAGAATTAGGGAACAGACACCCTAATTGACGCGAATCCTAAAGATAGATCTATTGGGCCTAACAAACCCCATCCAAAGTACCGGATGCTTTAGTACTTCGAAATTTATATCATGTCCGAAGGAGGATCCCGGAATGATGGGGATATTCTTATATGTATCTAGTTAATGTCGGTTACCAGGTGTTCACCATATGAATGATTATTTTTATCTCTATGCATGGGACGTATATTTATGAGAACTGGAAATGAAATTCTTGTGGTCTATTAAAATGATGTAAATAAATGATTATGATAAACTAATGAACTCACCAACCTTTTGGTTGACACTTTAAAGCATGTTTATTCTCAGGTATTAAAGAAATCTTCTGCTGTGCATTTGCTCATTTTAAAGATATTACTTGGAGTCTTTCATAGCATATTTCGAAGAACGTTGCATTCGAGTCATTGAGTTCATCAAAGATTATTATTAAATCAATTTATAGTTGGATAGTGGATATTATGAAATGGTATGCATGTCTGTCAATTTTCGATGTAAAGAAAGTTTGTCTTTTAAAAACGAATGCAATGTTTGTAAAATGTATCATATAGAGGTCAAATACCTCGCAATGTAATCAACTATTGTGAATCGTTTATAATGTATATGAACGGGTCCTTTCAATATTGACCACCTCACTCAAATTTCGGGACAAAATTTCTTTAACGGGTAGGTACTGTGACGACCCGGAAATTTCCAACCAAATTTAAACTTTAATCTTAAATGGTTTCGACACGATAAGCGAAGTTTGTAATGTTGAGTCTTAAAAATTTTGAACTATTTCAAATATGCAACTACCCTTCGACTGTTCCTGACGATTCACGAACAATTTCGTATACAAAAATGTAAATAGATATATATATATATATATATATATATATATATATATATATATATATATATATATATATATATATATATATATATATATATATATATATATATATATATATATATAAATATAAGAGTATATATAATATTTTTGAATAAATAAAAATACACATTAACTGTAAAATAATAAACAAAATAATTAAGTAATATTAAAATGAATATGTATAAATATATATATGATATTAATCTATATATGTATATATGATTTTTATTAATGATTATTATTATATGGTAATATATAAAAATATATAATAAAAAAATTTCTGATATAATAAATAGTCATATTACCTAATCTATAATAATGTAATATCAGTATATTAAAGTTGTTATATTGTTATTACTTTAATATCAATACTTGTATTATCATTATTGCCATATTAAAAATATAGATATGAAATTTGACATATATAAATTGATATAATATTATAATACTGCTAATAATAATATTATTGTTATACATTTTATAGTAATTACTTTTATTATTATTAGTAATAATATTATTAATAGTACTACTATACTTGTATTATTATTAGTTATAATATTAAGAGTATTATTAATATAATTATATTTATTAAAAGATTAATTATAATCTATAAATAAAAATATGTAATTACAAGAGAAATATAAATAAGAAAATAAAAACAAATGTATGAAGTTATATATAAATACATATACATAGTACTGTTATACATATATATATACATACATCTATATAGATATATATGTATATGTGTATATATTGATAAATAAATATATACTCCCTATAACAAATACAGAAAATCCATATTCAGTTTCATATCATTGTCAAACTGTTGAGAATTGATTTTATCTCCTCAGAATCGTACCAATCATGAATTCAAACACCAGGAAGGATCCAAATTCTGTTAGCTATCATATTCTTCTTTTAATTTTTTTTTATATTTCTGTACGAGTTTAATAATAGCTGTCGACTAAGATTTTTGATATATAACAAACAAATTAATCAGTGTATTATGACAATACATTCATAACCCAACGACAAAACACTCAGTACAATTTACCTCACTACGATTTGAGAATTTAAACAGAAATAAGCAAAGAACACTGGTATTACCCTGTTCTTACTTCATTTTTTAAACAGACGATTTTGTAATAAATTTTAAATTGTGTTAATGCAATCTTGTTAGAAAATGCCTACTTAATCTATCTGTAAAATCCCAAGTCTCAATTTTATTTATCAAATTCGAATTTCTGAGTCAAACATGATATTTCAAAAGTCAGACAATTGGCTCATCTTAAAATTCGAATTCTGTTTGTTGTTGCTGGATCAATTAAGGATTCACAAAGTTTCCAGTAATGATTTGGAGCATATTTCATCTTGTAAGTATTATCTAATACGTCCTAAAATTTAAATTTGAATTTCAAGTTCATCGTGTTCATACTATGATTAACCTCAACTTCAATTTGAATGAATTTTAAAAATCTATTAAAGCAGTTATGTTAGGATTCATATGGTCGAACTTTCTATAAAGTTTCAAGTCTCAAGTCGATATATGGAATTTGAATTGGGGAGTCAAAGTTTTAAATGGAAAAAGTCAACACTTGTTCTTCAAACAAATTCGAATTTTCTGTCAAGCTTTAAGTTTAATTAACGGCTCTAATGTAATCCAGTGATGATATAAAAAGTAATTCGTGAAGGTGTCAAGGTCTAAAAACATTTCAAAATCAAAATCATAAATTTTGTGTTCTTAAAATTTTCGAACAGCAACATGTGTTTTCTTTTCTTTAAATTTTTTTAAACTGTATTTATTATAGGTCGTCTGTAAATTGTTAGAAGGTTTTAAATCAAGAATTGCATCGTTAATTGGATCTGTTCTTTGGTTGATTGAGTTGAGAGAATAAAGAAGATGGGGATAATAAATAATACGAGTTATATAATTTAGTTTTGGGTATTAATCAGAAAATGAGCAGCAGCTCAATGGTTAAGTGTTTGATTGTGTGAGTGGGAGGTCTCGGGTTCGAGCCCGGGCGTGGGTTGTTATCTTTTTGGAATCAATTCTTTTAAGGTAGTTTTTGTTATTTATTATTATTAATATTATTATTATTATCATTATTATTATTATTATTGCTATAATTATTATTATCGTTACTAATATTGTTATTATTATTATTGTTATTATTTATTAATGTAATTATTATTAGAATTATAATCATTATTATTATTATTACCATGATTATAAGTAATATGAATATTATTATTATTATTAACCTTATTAATGTATTTATTATTATAAATTTTGTAATTTAAGTATTAGATATCATTTATTTTTATTATTATTATATTTATTAACGACTAATATATGTATTATCATTATCATTTTTGCCACTTGATCTCATCTTAAACCTCATTTGTATCTTGACGATTACAATCTGCGTTCAAACCTTTCATAATTCTTGAAAACACCTCAATCGAAAGGATGAACCAACCGTACTTTACCTACGGAAGAAAAGATTGATGCATACAGTTATGCACCTGAAAAACTCTCAAAAACTGAGTAAACGTTTAACACGTATCTGTGCTAATTCCTTTAACGTTGTTATTACTGAAAATAACTTTGCAATCTCTTTCCAAATTAGCAAATTTTGTCACAGCTCCAGCAAGTCAACTTCGACTTTCATTCGGATTAGCCTTATTATAGCCTTGATATATAAGTCTGCCTTTCGTCATCGTTGTCGGGGAACCTTTTATAATCCACCACATTAGCAGTAAACTTACCAGCAACTTCATTACTCATTAACTTAAGTCACTCCGAAGAACTATTATATTCGTTCATTAAAACCCTATCA
The DNA here is from genome assembly GCF_046630445.1 of Rutidosis leptorrhynchoides. Taxonomy (NCBI): domain Eukaryota; kingdom Viridiplantae; phylum Streptophyta; class Magnoliopsida; order Asterales; family Asteraceae; genus Rutidosis; species Rutidosis leptorrhynchoides. The sequence continues at coordinate 302,434,588 of NC_092335.1, read as the reverse complement.
TATACTCATCCGCGTTTTGTAACAATAATTGCCGTACCAGTTATCGTGAATCAGCAATCAGTATTTTGAAATCTCGCAGCATGTCTACATCAACAGATATATGTATACATATAACATTTACCTCTTAGAATTATGATCTTCCATTCTGAAAATTCTGAAAACCACCCAGCCTACGAATCAATACATTGAACTTTAAAAAAGCTGATGAAACAGTAAAAACCGAAGACTGCCTTAACAGTCAAAAGTTTAATGATAAAGAATGGAGTGTTGGAAACACTCAATGGAAAATTTTGTAACGACCCTGGATTTTCCAACGTTTATTTATTAATAATTGTTATTATTAATACTTTTGATTTAATGAATGTATGTTATATGTTATTACATTTACTTGTTACCATGATTGCCCGTACTTGACTTTAATCGCCCGAAACGTCTTTGTGACACACGAAACTTTCACGAATAATATTTTTAGAATATTATTTACATTCATGATTGATTTTATTAATCATTTTAATTAACTAAGGTTATTAGTTAGTTACTTGGGCTTTTATTGGATTAGCTTGTTAATTACTTGAACTTGGGCCTTTATTAGTGTTAATGAACCTATGAAGCCCACCCTACATCTCTATGGACTTAATTAGCCCAACACTTCATGTAAGTATTACTTAACTAGTTAGTTTAAAGACTTGGAATCTAGTTACAACTCATTCCCATAACAATACACCAAATAACCAACTTTTATGAACCTTTTCTTGCATGAGACTAGTGTGTAATCCTCTCCCTCCCTTTTGTAACCAAACCGTCGGCCAAGGGGGGTTTACAAGGGATTTAAAATTTTTTTTTTCATTACTTGTTTACTTACATTCATTTCATTCTCACACACACTCTTATTTACATTTTCCTCTCAACTTTCTTTCTCTCATTTTCTCTCTTTCTTGTAAGTATTATGAACAATTTCTTCTCTTCTTTTTCTTACAAAAACCAAAACCATAATCATCATCATCATTTGTTCTTTGTTTGTTGTTTGATACTTGTTCATGTTTGTTACTTAGTTACATGAACTTTGTTGTTGTTATTTACTTGTTGTTGTTACTTACTAATTACTAAGAAGCAAACTTGTTAGTTTGATTCTCCATGACATCTTGTTTTTACAAGAACACTCAAGAACATAAACTTACTAGTTTATGATTCTACCTTTATTGTTTTAAAAGATTGTAAGTTCATGTGTTAAGATCATACTTGAAGCTCATGAAGTAAACTTAAAGTTTACTTTCTAAAGATCAAGACTTAGGCTTGAATCTTTAAAGTATGCAACCCATGAACTTATTAACTTGTTTATTTAGTTTATCACTTCATTCTTGCACTTTAATTTTATGTTTGTTAGTTTAAATGGTCAAGTATTACAAGTTAGTCTTGATCTCATACTTTCTTGAACTAAAATTAACTTTAAAAGTTCAAGAACATGTAAGTAAGCTTTCTTTAATTATAACTTGGTACACTTATGTTAGATCTAGACTTTTGGGTCTAGGATCTTCAAGATCTAACTAAGAACTATGTTCTACAACTTAAGATCTTGATTTCATAAGTTCACTTTCAAGTTTGTAACTTATTATTAGTTTTAAAGTTCATGTATGTGTTAAATCTAAGACTTTGATGTAACTTTGGTTCATCAAAACACTTGCAACACTTAAATGAGTTGTGCTACATGTCTTGGACTTACACAAGTGTTATGATGGTGAAACCTTGGTTAAGATGATGCAAACACATCAATGAGTTGTACACTTGAAGCTATATGCATCAAGGATGAGAACCGTGAATAGCATAGAGTACCAAGAACTCCCGGAACCTACTGTTTTGCTGTTTAAGGGTCTGAACAGTAAGACCTGGGCTGCTGTAACTATGATTTTCAGATAGCTCTGTTCGAGTAGATAACTTTTCATATAGGACTCGTCTTAATCCGAGTTACGGTTTAGGATTTATGGCCCTCCGATCGTCACTATGTCCATTTAACGTTGTGCTGAAAATTCTGACCTACTCGCACTTAGACCGTCTCCACGGTCAAATGAAGACGAGTTTGCTTCTGTAATTTTTACCACACTTAAAGGACTCATAGACGGAGCCATGGCCACTGGTCTCACCTTATTTCAGTAGGTATTGAGACCGTGGTGACTGACCGAAGTCAGCCCTTGTTTTAAACGCTTTCCTTGAACAAAACTTACTTTATACCTTTCGTTTGATGATGAATGATGATGACCCTTAAGACCTTATTTACATACTTATAAACCTATTGGGATGATTTACTGACTTAGTACTATTTGACTTAGGTTGAGGACTTTCCGGACCTACACACTTGCTTATTTCCCGAGTCATACTTTACCGCTACTTTATCATTGTGAGTTATAGCATTCCCTTTTTACTTTAACTATTTTGGGAACTGAGAATACATGCGCATTTTATGTTTTACATACTAGGCACGAGTACTTAAACTTATATATGTGTGGGTTATACAACGGCATAAACATTCCCTTTAGCTCGGTAACGTTTAGTCATTGGTTTTTGAACCGGTGAACGCGAATCTTAGATATGGATCCATAGGGTTTAACATCCCCACTCAGGCTAGTAGCGCTAGCATTTAACGAGTGTTTAATACTTCGTATACATACACACTTGACAAGTGTACTTTCAGGGGGTATAAACGTTAAGTTAGTTACCAAGTGCCCACGGTTAACATATACTTTATCATACTGTTTTGAAACGCTCTTTGTAGCACTGAAATCTCGTGGCCTACCTTTCATACTGTTATACTTAAACTATAGCTCACCAACCTTTGTGTTGACATTTTTAAGCATGTTTTTCTCAGGTGCTTAAGGTTGCTTCCGCTGTGTACTAGTCTTGCTGTAGATACCCGATGCTCTAGAGTCATCACCGCATGAACTGTTTACCTTGCATTCATAACTTTAATACTTTTGAAACAGTGATTTGTAACGACCTAAGGGTCACGTACTATTATCTTTGCTTCCATTCATAGAAGCATACTTTTGATGTAAAACATTTGACGTTAGTTATGACATCACCCTTTTATCATGAATGCAAACTTATTTTGAAAGCGCATATAGTGTTTGACCTTATAATGATCCTGTTGTTGATGGTCTGTACATGATGATTTAGTACGGGGAGTCACAAATTTGTACTGGAAAAATGGATTGAGCAAACTATAAAGGAGACTCTGAACAAATCACAAGGACTAAACTTGTACATAAATAATCCTGATGATTCTGATTCTGATGAAATCTTTAGCAAATATCTTGCTCCTTAATCGCTCTAAATCATTGTGAATGAATTTCTTCATCGCAATTTGATTCTAAAATCCTAAGATATTATCGTATCTTTCATTAAGAATATCCTCAATATTTCTGAAGATATCTTCATAAATATTCTCGTCCGATATTAATTATCTCTCCGCACTATCTGTGATATACCATAAAGGAAACTATTTTAGTTTCTAAATTCTGAAAAATTTGAATTTAAATTATGAATGATTTTGAAGTAGTGTTGGAAATTGATGCATGAGTTAGTATAATATAATTACACTTATTCAACGTGATTATATTATAGTAAGTCATGCTGAGTTTCTAATGGAACGTGATGATTCACAGACTATAACGTCATCATGTGACATGTTACACGACTCTTACATTTTATCTAATCTCCAAACATATCAAGAACATATTTTTCTGAAAATTCTATCTTTTCCATTGAATTCCGGAATTCAACCAAGACAACGTCAAAAGTTAAGATGCACTTTATTTTTCTAAATTCAAACATGACTACGTCAAAAGTTAAGTCGAAACTTTATTTCTTCAATTCACTATTTTGTGATAACTTCATCCGTACTCTTTACATAAGCAAATTGTTTTATCTATATTATTCACTGACGATAAAACTATAATTCTCAGCTCGTATACATCATGAAAACATACTTATTGTTAGCCATGACAACCTCACTCAAATTTCGGGACGAAATTTCTTTAACGGGTAGGTACTGTGACGACCCGGAAATTTCCGACCAAATTTAAACTTAATCTTTATAGGATTTGAATACGATATGCAAAGTTTGTAATGTTGAGTCTAAAAACTTTTGAACTGTTTACATAGTTTCATTTAACCATTCGACCAGTCCAGACGATTCACGAATAATTGGTTGTAAATAAATATGTATATATGTAAGAATTTAATACCCAATGTAAGCTACTATATATATAATTATTAAATGCTACATAATTAATAAATTGTATATATAAAGTGTAAATACAAGTTAAGAATATAGTCGTTATTATAACCATGTTATTACTTTCATTATAATACTAACACTAATATCAAAATCAATATCAGTTTTATGTATATATTATAATTGTAATCTAAATATTATCAGTTTTTATAATTGTTATCATTATGTATTTGTATTATAATTATTGTTAGTATTAATATTATTTTAATATTATTTATTATTATAAATCTTTACCAATAACATTACTGATAATATTATTATTGGTATTATTAATTATTAATAATAATAGTATTAATATAATTATACTAGTTAGTTATCAAATTTAAGAATGTGATATATATATATATATATACATATATGTATGAACAAGATATAAATACAAATATATAAAAACATATACACATATAAAAAAAATACAGGTTTATATATATGAAAATATATATATATATATAGAAAAATATATATAATTACGGTTATAACTATTTTAAAATAAATATATACGTATGCAAGATCATATGATCCTAAAAGCTGTTCTAAATCACTGTCAAATTGTATCTGATTGAAAGATACTGCTTCTAATTGTTGAAGTTAAACCGAAACATTCCAAATCCTGTTGAACCTCACTTGCAAATTTCAATTCTTCTGTTTTTGAGTTAACCTTCTGTCGACCTTCACACAATATTTGACAAACGAATTATTCAATGATATGGGTGAGAAACATTTAGCTCTTACTGATATCAATTTCAATCAACTCAATTGGTTGAGTTTAAAACCAGAAACATATTTTTTCTTTTTAGTTTTTGCTCGACAACTCTGTTTCCAGTTACTAAATTCAAAGGCTCGATTTTAAATGATATTTCAAAATGTAAAAATGCCAATCTGTTAGGAATCCCATATGAAAACTCTCTGTCAAGTTTCAAATCCTAATTCTTGTTATCGATCTCTAATTCTTGAGTTAAAGTTAAAATTTCAAAAATGTCAAACTTTTGTTCATCACCAATTTTAAATGCAAATCGATGTTTCTGATTCAATTAAGGTTACAGTTAGATTATAGGAAGGGTTTGAAACATCTTCTATGTTTTGATCTTTGTCTAAAACGCATTTAAACTTCGAATTTGATTTATGGTTCATAACGAGTTTTATAGTTCTGTACAGCGAAATTTTTTTTACATCTTTTATTGATTTAATGAATTCACTAAGTCTCTAAATGTTTCTGTACTCTTTCTCAAATCGTATTTTCATCCTTAAATTTGTTATAAGTGATGATACTTGAATTCCCTGGTCTACCATGTAATCTGTTGAAGAAGAAGGGAAGTTAAAACAGGAAATTAGTTAAATAAATTTGGGATTCTTATTATATCAGAAAGTAGAAACAGCGGATTGGTTTGTGGTGTTAACGGGTATTCGGGTGGTCGCGGGTTCGAGTCTCGTTGTGGACAATTCTTTTTACACAAAGCTTTAAAGGGTATAAATCTTTTATTTTTTTTATTTCTATTATTATTATTATTATTATTATTATTATTATTATTATTATTATTATTATTATTATTATTATTATTATTATTATTATTATTATTATTATAATTATTATAATTATTATTATTATTATTATTATTATTATTATTATTATTATTATTATTAATTATGGTTATCACAAGTATTATGATTATTATTATTAATACCATTACTAATGAATGTATTATTATTTTTAACATGACTAGGATTATTATTAGTACCATTTATTAGTTATTAGGATTATTATTATTATTAGCCTAAGTATCATTATATAAATATTAGAGTTATTATTATTATTATTATCAACATGTGTATTATTATAAATATTATCAATATTATTATTGTGTTTACAATTATTAGTATTGTTATTATTAAAAATTACTATTACTATTATTATGGTTAAGTTAATTATTAATAATAATATGATAATGCCATTACATATTATTATCATTTAAAACGAGTATTATTAACATAACCGTAAATATTATTATCACTATTAATATTAATACTAAGCTTATTATTGTTACTACCAAGAACATGATTATAAGCATTAGTAGTTGTATTATCATGAGTATTACTATTAGGTAATTACTAATATCGTTATCATAACCCTAGTTACAATTATAATTATTGTTATTACTAATATTATTATACAAATAGGTATTATTATTAAATACTATGATTATTAATATTATCTTTATTAATCTCAAAACTACCTTTTTAAGCAGATAAATATTTTGTACATAAAATATACCTATTACTTATACTATAATTATATTAAAATTTCATATAACTATATATATCAAACTTACTAATATTATTTATATAAATACTTACAAATAACAAATTATTGATTTTTAAATATAATATTAAACAAGTATGGATATATTAATATAACTATATAAATAATAACCATTTTGAATATAAACACAAATAAAATATATAATATATAATTTAAAATATAATAAATTGTTCGATTACGATTATACGTTTTAATATATACATACCAATGATATAGGTTCGTGAATCCGGGGCCAACCCTACACTTGATAAATGACGTCATATGTATTTTTACTACAAAATACAGAATTGTGAGTTCATTTGATTCCCTTTTACTCTTTACATTTTTGGGACTGAGAATACATGCGCTGTTTTTATATCTGCTTTGTTAAATGCTTTTGAAATATATTTTGAACTGCGAATACATGAAATACTTTTATAACTGTTTTACGAAATAGACACAAGTAATTGAAACTACATTCTATGGTTGAATTATCTAAATCGAATGTGCCCATTTTATCATGTCCGATGTTTTCCTGGAATGATGGCGAATTTATCATGTCCGATGTTTTCCATGAATGATGGAGAATTTATCATGTCCGATATTTTCCCGGAATGATAGCGAATTTATCATGTCCGATGTTTTCCCGGAATGATGGCGAATTTATCATGTCCGATGTTTTCCCGGAATGATGGCGAATTTATCATGTCCGAAGTTTTCCCGGAACGATGGCGAATTTATCATGTCCGAAGTTGTCCCGGAATGATGAGGATACTCTATATGCAATTTGTTAAGGTTGATTACCAGGTGTTCAATCCATATGAATGAATTTTATGCATAATGGTTATGGGAAATGGGAATATTAAATCTGGTGGTCTATTAAAATGATGAATTTTATTGTTTACGATAAACCTATGAACTCACCAACCTTTTGGTTGACACTTTAAAGCATGTTTATTCTCAGGTATTAAAGAAATCTTCCGTTGTGCATTTGCTCATCTTAGAGATATTACTTGGAGTTATTCATGACATATTTCAAAAGACGTTGCATTCGAGTCATTGAGTTTATCAAGAATATTAGCAAGTCATTTATAGTTTAGATATATTATGAAATGGTATGCATGCCTGTCAATTTTCGATGTAAAGAAAGTTTGTCTTTTAAAAACGAATGCAATATTTGTAATATGTATCGTATAGAGGTCAAGTACCTCGCGATGTAATCAACTATTGTGAATCGTTTATAATGGATATGAACGGGTCCTTTCATTAAAAACGAATGCAATGTTTGTAAAATGTATCATATAGAGGTCAAGTACCTCGCGATGTAACCAAATGTAATGTATTAGTCCAGATGGATTAGGACGGGTCTTTATATCATTTCCCTTTTACCCTTCCAAGAGGATTGTGTGGTTTGGTCACAATATGTTGATAACCAATACATGGTTGTGTAAGGGGTTTGATTTTTTATTTGATAGTGGTGCTCAACCTCCAAAATGGGTAACATGTCATCTGATATCCAAATCCCGTCATAAAATTAGGATCTTCCATGTTCATTGGTTGACAATTCAAAAAGTGTCCCGGTTAAAAGTGTTTTAAGGCGACGTAATATTATTCAACACCGGCAATCATTTTTATTAAGATGAAGAATTTTCAATGCGCAATTAACTCCAAGTTATATTTTAGTCATCAATTTTATGTATGGGATTGTAATTCTTGGCTTCTTTATAAGGCTTAGTTTTGTATTTGCTCGATCTATTTAGTCATCAATTGATACTATGTCTTAGGTTTGATACACGCTACTACTTGCTTTTGTACTTGTAATATCCTTCATCTGTTTAATGTTGAGACGCTCTACCGGCGACACTGACTTCTAGGCCGGCGGGTGGCTTGAGCAAGAATCTAAGATTCTCCATTTAAAGCCTTAAACGCGTGAACAGTTTCCTTAGGTTCGGCAGCCGGCTTGTATTTTCTAGCCAACAGCTTGAGCTGGATTACGCAGGAACTTTTTCGGTGTTAACATTTTTTGAGTCTTTGTTGACTTCAGCAGGGGCCATTGAATTGTTATTATGGGCCGACGGCTGGAGCCGTTTTTCAGTAAATCTATTCTCTTTTAATCTCTTCTTACTTTTGGCTTGATTTATCTTGAAATGCACCTTTTTGATCACAAACAAATTTTTTCATACGGGCAGTAGCTTTTTCTCATTTTCATCCAATAAGCAAAGGAGTTAATTAATTTTGTGAATAAAAGAGGATGATAGCATCATAAAAATGGTAGAAAAGTATGGTACAATTTTGGTATTATGATATGTATCTATTAAGATTAACATTTAAGATAATCATTTATTTATTAGGATGATAGCATCATAAAAATGGTAGAAAAGTATGGTATAATTTTGGTATTATCATATGTATCTATTAAGATTAACATTTAAGATAATCATTTATATATATATATATATATATATATATATATATATATATATATATATATATATATATATATATATATATATATATATATATAGAGGGGCAGGATCAATGGGGAAGTAACCAATCGGGGGGAAGCGTAGGGAAGCAAAAAAAAAAATTCGTTTTTTTAAAAAAAAAATTTTTCCGGCATCAAGATCACATGAAAATATGAACATTTAGAAGAGACACTTCGTGATGAATATTATTATTTAGGAGGGAAAACGATCGACAAAAATAACATTCAAGATAATATTGTTCTTGAAGAATATGAACATTTTTTTCATGTTTTGTGAAGTAAAATTTAGCCCGATTTAGAGTTTAGGGTTTAGGGTTTGGTGTTTTGGGTTTATTCCATAAACCCAAAACACCAAACCCTAAACCCTAAACCCTAAACTCTAAATCGTTCGTGTTAAAAACTCTATCTAAATCCTAAATCTAAACCCTAAATCTAAACCCTAAACCCTAAATTTCTAAACCCTAATATCTAAACCCTATAAACCCTAATATCTAAACCACAATAGCTAAAACCTCAATATACGCTCGAAAAACACGATAATTGTTATATATTACTTCTTCGAGCATTTTCCCGCCAAAATAAAAACATTTATCACAAAGTGTCTCTACTAAATGTTCATATTTTCATCTCATCTATAATTTTCGTGAACAAAGTTTGTTCAAAAAACGAAAAAAAAAAAGTTTTTGCTTCCTCCCGCTTCCCCCCGAATGGTTACTTCCCTCTTGATCCCAAAACACCAAACCCTAAACCCTAAACCCTAAACTCTAAATCGGGATAAATTTTACTTCACAAAACATGAAAAAAACCGTTCATATTCTTCACGAACAATATTATCTTGAATGTTATTTTTGTCGATCATTTTTCCGCCTAAATAATAACATTCATCACGAAGTGTCTCTTCTAAATGTTCATATTTTCGTGTGATCTTGATGCCGGAAAAAAAATTCCAAAAAAAACGAAAAAAAAAATTTGCTTCCCCCCGCTTCCCCCCGATTGGTTACTTCTCCATTGATCCTGCCCCTATATATATATATATATATATATATATATATATATATATATATATATATATATATATATATATATATATATATATATATATATATATATATATATAGGGGCATGATCAATGGGGAAGTAACCAATCGGGGGGAAGCGGGGGGAAGCAAATTTTTTTTTCTTTTCGTTTTTTGGGAATTTTTTTTTCCGGCATCAAGATCACACAAAAATATGAACATTTAGAAGAGACACTTCGTGATAAATGTTATTATTTAGGCGGAAAAACGATCGACAAAAATAACATTCAAGATAATATTGTTCGTGAAGAATATGAACGTTTTTTTCCATGTTTTGTGAAGTAAAATTTAGCTCGATTTAGAGTTTAGGGTTTAGGGTTTAGGGTTTAGGTGTGACGACCAGGAAATTTCCGACCAAATTTAAACGTGATCTTTATATGATTTCGACACGATAAGCAAAGTCTGTAAGGTTGAGTCTAAAAGATTTTGAACTATTTCTCATTTGACCTTCGAATGTTACCGACGATTCACGAATAATTATTTGTAAATAAATATGTATATGTGGATATAGGTATATAAATAATAATTAGAGATATTAAATAAAGTATTATATGATTTGATGATTTGAAGTTAATAATTAAATTGTTAGTTAATATATATATGTAAATATAATGTAATTCGAAAATAGATGGTTTCGAATTCATTTAGGAAACAATAATAATACTTGTTTATTATTCAATGGATATCTAAGCAAACTTGTCTCATTTTAAAATTTAATGATGAACCAAAAATATGTTATATAAATTCTATATTTATTACAAACATGTTAAAGATCTATTTATCAAATTTTAACACTTTTATCCGCCATTAATTTATAACGGAGTACGATATAGCACCCCGTGGAAAAACTGTCGATTTAATATTCTTTACTACATGTTTTATTAATAGGAGTTAATAGCATATTCCTATAATAGATAATGGATATATTATTTTCACTTTCCCTATATCATGAATAATACATATAACCTATTTTATGTTTAAATTCATGCACACAAAATAACCCACTTATTAAATTTATTTTCAATCGTGATTAATCAAACACATCACACCACCTTTACTAAAAAGTATTTTGTTTCCTTTCCACATTTTTTTTTTATTTCCTAAATGATACATCAAACCACTACTTTACTATTAAATATACATAATACTATATTTGGTTATTCCATTTCACTTAGTGAAGTTTGAATTTATCATTTTCTTATTCCAACTTGCTTCTCATATCACACAATATAAAAATCGATACATCCATTTAGATGAGAGTATTCGATTAAAGACAAACAGCAAAAAAAATATAATTGTTCTCAATATTCAACATTTATGCTACTTCAACAATTACACTAAAATGCATATATATTGTAGTGACCCGAACTTTTCCATGTTTATATATATTAATTGAGATTGATATTTACATGATTAAATGTTTTCAACATGTTAAGCAATCAAACTTGTTAAGACTTGATTAATTGAAATATGTTTCATATAGACAATTGACCACCCAAGTTGACCGGTGATTCACGAACGTTAAAACTTGTAAAAACTATATGATGACATATATATGGATATATATATAGTTAACATGATACTATGATAAGTAAACATATCATTAAGTATATTAACAATGAACTACATATGTAAAAACAAGACTACTAACTTAATAATTTTTAAACGAGACATATATGTAACGATTATCGTTGTAAAGACATTTAATGTATATATATCATATTAAGAGATATTCATACATGATAATATCATGATAATATAATAATTTAAAATCTCATTTGATATTATAAACATTGGGTTAACAACATTTAACAAGATCGTTAACCTAAAGGTTTCAAAACATCACTTACATGTAACGACTAACGATGACTTAACGACTCAGTTAAAATGTATATACATGTAGTGTTTTAATATGTATTTATACACTTTTGAAAGACTTCAATACACTTATAAAAATACTTCTACTTAACAAAAATGCTTACAATTACATCCTCGTTCAGTTTCATCAACAATTCTACTCGTATGCACCCGTATTTGTACTCGTACAATACACAGCTTTTAGATGTATGTACTATTGGTATATACACTCCAATGATCAGCTCTTAGCAGCCCATGTGAGTCACCTAACACATGTGGGAACCATCATTTGGCAACTAGCATGAAATATCTCATAAAATTACAAAAATATGAGTAATCATTCATGACTTATTTACATGAAAACAAAATTACATATCCTTTATATCTAATCCATACACCAACAACCAAAAACACCTATAAACACTTTCATTCTTCAATTTTCTTCATCTAATTGATCTCTCTCAAGTTCTATCTTCAAGTTCTAAGTGTTCTTCATATATTCTACAAGTTCTAGTTACATAAAATCAAGAATACTTTCAAGTTTGCTAGCTCACTTCCAATCTTGTAAGGTGATCATCCAACCTCAAGAAATCTTTATTTCTTACAGTAGGTTATCATTCTAATACAAGGTAATAATCATATTCAAACTTTGGATCAATTTCTATAACTATAACAATCTTATTTCAAGTGATGATCTTACTTGAACTTGTTTTCGTGTCATGATTCTGCTTCAAGAACTTCGAGCCATCCAAGGATCCGTTGAAGCTAGATCCATTTTTCTCTTTTCCAGTAGGTTTATCCAAGGAACTTAAGGTAGTAATAATGTTCATAACATCATTCGATTCATACATATAAAGTTATCTTATTCGAAGGTTTAAACTTGTAATCACTAGAACATAGTTTAGTTAATTCTAAACTTGTTCGCAAACAAAAGTTAATCCTTCTAATTTGACTTTTAAAATCAACTAAACACATGTTCTATATCTATATGATATGCTAACTTAATGATTTAAAACCTGAAAACACGAAAAACACCGTAAAACCGGATTTACGCCGTCGTAGTAACACCGCGGGCTGTTTTGGGTTAGTTAATTAAAAACTATGATAAACTTTGATTTAAAAGTTGTTATTCTGAGAAAATGATTTTTATTATGAACATGAAACTATATCCAAAAATTATGGTTAAACTCAAAGTGGAAGTATGTTTTCTAAAATGGTCATCTAGACGTCGTTCTTTCGACTGAAATGACTACCTTTACAAAAATGACTTGTAACTTATTTTTCAGACTATAAACCTATACTTTTTCTGTTTAGATTCATAAAATAGAGTTCAATATGAAACCATAGCAATTTGATTCACTCAAAACGGATTTAAAATGAAGAAGTTATGGGTAAAACAAGATTGGATAATTTTTCTCATTTTAGCTACGTGAAAATTGGTAACAAATCTATTCCAACCATAACTTAATCAACTTGTATTGTATATTATGTAATCTTGAGATACCATAGACACGTATACAATATTTCAACCTATCATGTCGACACATCTATATATATTTTGGAACAACCATAGACACTCTATATGTGAATGTTGGAGTTAGCTATACAGGGTTGAGGTTGATTCCAAAATATATATAGTTTGAGTTGTGATCAATACTGAGATACGTATACACTGGGTCGTGGATTGATTCAAGATAATATTTATCTATTTATTTCTGTACATCTAACTGTGGACAACTAGTTGTAGGTTACTAACGAGGACAGCTGACTTAATAAACTTAAAACATCAAAATATATTAAAAGTGTTGTAAATATATTTTGAACATACTTTGATATATATGTATATATTGTTATAGGTTCGTGAATCAACCAGTGGCAAAGTCTTACTTCCCGACGAAGTAAAAATCTGTGAAAGTGAGTTATAGTCCCACTTTTAAAATCTAATATTTTTGGGATGAGAATACATGCAGGTTTTATAAATGATTTACAAAATAGATACAAGTACGTGAAACTACATTCTATGGTTGAATTATCGAAATTGAATATGCCCCTTTTTATTAAGTCTGGTAATCTAAGAATTAGGGAACAGACACCCTAATTGACGCGAATCCTAAAGGTAGATCTATTGGGCCTAACAAACCCCATCCAAAGTACCGGATGCTTTAGTACTTCGAAATTTATATCATATCCGAAGGGTGTCCCGGAATGATGGGGATATTCTTATATATGCATCTTGTTAATGTCGGTTACCAGGTGTTCACCATATGAATGATTTTTATCTCTATGTATGGGATGTGTATTGAAATATGAAATCTTGTGGTCTATTATTATGATTTGATATATATATAGGATAAACCTATAACTCACCAACATTTTTGTTGACGTTTTAAGCATGTTTATTCTCAGGTGATTATTAAGAGCTTCCGCTGTCGCATACTTAAATAAGGACGAGATTTGGAGTCCATGCTTGTATGATATTGTGTAAAAACTGCATTTAAGAAACTTATTTTGTTGTAACATATTTGTATTGTAAACCATTATGTAATGGTCGTGTGTAAACAAGATATTTTAGATTATCATTATTTGATAATCTACGTAAAGCTTTTTAAACCTTTATTGATGAAATAAAGGTTATGGTTTGTTTTAAAATGAATGCAGTCTTTGAAAAACGTCTCATATAGAGGTCAAAACCTCGCAATGAAATCAATTAATATGGAACGTTTTTAATCAATAAGAACGGGACATTTCAGTTGGTATCCGAGCGTTGGTCTTAGAGAACCAGAATTTTGCATTAGTGTGTCTTATCGAGTTTGTTAGGATGCATTAGTGAGTCTGGACTTCGACCGTGTTTACTTGAAAAATGATTGCTTAACAAATTTTGTTGGAAACTATATATTTTTAACATGTGAATATTATGTGATATATTAATCTCTTAATGCGTTTGATATTATGTGATAGATGTCTACCTCTAGAACAAGTCCCATTGACTCACCTAATAATAATGAAGAGTCAAATGTAAATTGAAATGATTCGTGGACTGATTCACAAGTTCCCGAAGAGGAACCGGAAGAAGAGTCGGAACCGGAAGAAGAATCGGAACCGGAAGAAGAATCGGAACCGGATGAAGAAATAGAACCGGTGGGGGAAATAATAAAACGGTTAAGTAAAAGAAAATCCTCAACCAACCGACCAAGGTTAATTATGGTCAATGGTGTTTCCGCCAAGGAAGCAAAATATTGGGAGGATTACCAATTCTCCGATGAATCGAATTCCGATGATGTTATAGAAATTACCCCAACTGAATTTAAAAAGGCAAAAGAAAATAATAAGGGAAAGGGCATAAAAATAGAGAAATCTAATTCCAACCCCGATGAACTTTATATGTATCGTCAACCCCCGAAGTCCTTAAGTTGTAACAATGACCCGGGAACCTCTAAACCACCAGGTTTTTCTAAACCAATGTGGAAAACGACGGCTCGTATTAGGGGAACATCATATATCCCTAGAAACTTGGAAAAACGAACCAAAACCGAAGAAGAAGAAACAAGCGAGTCGGAATAAGATAGTTGTATTCGTGTGGTGTAATATATGTAATATAGTGTGCTTATGCTTTATGATATATGTAAAAATTGCTTGTATTAATAAGTATTTTTTTTTATGAATCTAACTCTTGTCTATTTTACAGTATAAAAACACAAAATGGATAGACAACCCAATATTTTAAGAGACCTACCCGGAGACATGATTGATGAAATCTTGTCTAGAGTCGGTCAGAATTCTTCGGCACAACTATTTAAGGCGAGATCAGTTTGTAAGACATTCGAAGAACGTTCCAAGAATGCCTTGGTTTATAAAAGGCTTTCGTTCGAAAGATGGGGGATATCACATTGGGAAATCCATAAGTTACGATGTGTTTACTTTGACGCATATATTGCGGGGAACCCAAATGCTATTTTACACAATGGGTTAAGAAATTATTTTGACTCAATATATTCGAATATTGGACTTCGTGATTTAGAAAAAGCGGCTAACATGCAACATAAAGAAGCATGTTATGCTTACGGATTAGTAATGTTCGCTTCTCACCAAAGTGAGAACAAGAATATCGGGCTACAACTATTAAACAAAACGTTCCCACAAGTGACGGAGTCGGTAATTGAGGTAAGAAATGAGGTTTTTAGATTGTTACGGGACTGTTGGACATTACGTAACCCTCGTCCCTTTGACGACGTTACAACAAGCTGTCTTATCAATGGCCATAACGGTTATGTTCCACAAGACCAAGGATGGGAAGTAATCCTAGTAAAACCAGAATGCATGACTTGTTTCTGGACGTATGAATTACGTGTCTTTATTGCCTTTGCTAAACGACTTGTGTACTAGCTAGAATTATCTTCACAACCATCTTGTATCAAATTTATTGTGTGCTATATTTCATGCTATATGTAAAATAAGCGGTATTGTAAGTTTGTAAAATATTGTGTAAAAGTTTGAACGCAAAATATTATTATAATCAGTTTTTCATATAGAATTGTAGTAGTTGAATTGTATATTAGCTACTAAGTATGAACTTAACGGGTAGGTACTACCCGAATTTAAACTTATAAAATGCTAATATGAAGAAAAAGCTTTTATAAATGAGTTCATATTATGCTACGAAATACTATTAACTACTCTTAATATTCTGTATGATTAACTTGTTTCATTTGACTATTTTGAAGGAAATGGCACCGACTACTCAACACACCGTGAATATGAATGAAGAGGAATTCCGTACTTTTCTAGCTTCAAACATAGCCGCAGTACAGGCTGCGCTACATACCAACAATAACCTTGGATCTAGCAGTACAGGAAATCGTGTAGGATGCACCTACAAAGAATTCACTGCCTGCAAACCTTTGGAATTTGATGGAACCGAAGGACCGATCGGATTGAAACGGTGGACCGAGAAGGTCGAATCGGTGTTTGCCATAAGTAAGTGTACTGAAGAGGACAAAGTGAAGTACGCTACGCATACCTTCACAGGTTCTGCGTTAACATGGTGGAATACCTATCTAGAGCAAGTGGGACAAGACAATGCGTACGCACTACCGTGGTAAGCATTCAAGCACTTGATGAACGAGAAGTACCGTCCCAGAACCGAGGTCAATAAGCTCAAGACAGAACTTAGAGGGTTACGAACCCAAGGATTTGATATTACCACGTACGAAAGACGATTCACAGAATTGTACCTATTGTGTCCGGGAGCATTCGAAGATGAGGAAGAGAAGATCGACGCGTTTGTGAAAGGATTACCGGAAAGAATCCAAGAAGATATAAGTTCACACGAGCCCGCCTCTATACAACAGGCATGTAGAATGGCTCACAAACTAGTGAACCAGATTGAAGAAAGAATTAAAGAACAGACTGCTGAAGAGGCCAATGTGAAGCAAGTCAAAAGAAAGTGGGAGGAAAACGGTGATAAGAATCACCAATACAACAACAACAGTAATTACAACAATAATCGCAACAATTATCCCAACAATCGCAACATCAATCGCAACTATAACAAACGGCCCAACAAAAACAACAACAACAACAACAACAGCAACTACAACAATCATCCCAACAACAATAATAACCGCAACAACAACAACAACAATCAGAAGCAGCTATGCCAAAGGTGTGAAAAGTATCACTCGGGGTTCTGCACCAAATTTTGCAACAAGTGTAAAAGAAATGGTCATAGCGTGGCGAAGTGTGAGGTCTACGGACCAGGGGTTAATAGAATGAAAGGAACAAATGGTGTCGGAACGAGTAATGGCGGAGCAAGTAGTGTCGGAGCAAGTTATGCCAATGTAGTTTGTTATAAATGTGGAAAACCGGGCCACATTATTAGAAATTGCCCGAACCAGGAGAACACGAATGGACAAGGCCGCGGAAGAGTTTTCAATATTAATGCGGCAGAGGCACAGGAAGACCCGGAGCTTGTTACGGGTACGTTTCTTATTGACAATAAATCTGCTTACGTTTTATTTGATTCGGGTGCGGATAGAAGCTATATGAGTAAAGATTTTTGTGCTAAATTAAGTTGTCCATTGACGCCTTTGGATAGCAAATTTTTACTCGAATTAGCAAATGGTAAATTAATTTTAGCAGATAATATATGTCGGAATCGAGAAATTAAACTGGTTAGCGAAACATTTAAGATTGATTTGATACCAGTAGAGTTAGGGAGTTTTGATGTGATAATCGGTATGGACTGGTTGAAAGAAGTGAAAGCAGAGATCGTTTGTTACAAAAATGCAATTTGCATTATACGAGAAAAAGGAAAACCCTTAATGGTGTACGGAGAAAAGGGCAACACGAAGCTACATCTTATTAGTAATTTGAAGGCACAAAAACTAATAAGAAAAGGTTGCTATGCTGTTCTAGCACACGTCGAGAAAGTACAAACTGAAGAAAAGAGCATCAATGATGTTCCCATTGCAAAAGAATTTCCCGATGTATTTCCGAAAGAATTACCGGGATTACCCCCACATCGATCGGTTGAATTTCAAATAGATCTTGTATCAGGAGCTGCACCAATAGCTCGTGCTCCTTACAGACTCGCACCCAGCAAGATGAAAGAACTGCAAAGCCAATTACAAGAACTTTTAGAGCGTGGTTTCATTCGACCAAGCACATCACCGTGGGGAGCTCCTGTTTTGTTTGCCAAGAAGAAAGATGGTACATTCAGGTTGTGTATCGACTACCGAGAGTTGAACAAACTTACCATCAAGAACCGCTACCCACTACCGAGAATCGACGACTTATTTGATCAACTACAAGGCTCGTCTATTTATTCAAAGATTGACTTACGTTCCGGGTATCATCAAATGCGGGTGAAAGAATATGATATTCCAAAGACTGCTTTCAGAACACGTTACGGTCATTACGAGTTTATGATCATGCCGTTTGATTTAACTAATGCACCAGCTGTGTTCATGGACCTTATGAACCGAGTGTGTGGACCATACCTTGACAAGTTTGTCATTGTTTTTATTGATGACATACTTATTTACTCAAAGAATGACCAAGAACACGGTGAACATTTGAGAAAGGTGTTAGAAGTATTGAGGAAGGAAGAATTGTACGCTAAGTTTTCAAAGTGTGCATTTTGGTTGGAAGAAGTTCAATTCCTCGGTCACATAGTGAACAAAGAAGGTATTAAGGTGGATCCGGCAAAGATAGAAACTGTTGAAAAGTGGGAAACCCCGAAAACTCCGAAACACATACGCCAGTTTTTAGGACTAGCTGGTTACTACAGAAGGTTCATCCAAGACTTTTCCAGAATAGCAAAACCCTTGACTGCATTAACTCATAAAGGGAAGAAATTTGAATGGAATGATGAACAAGAGAAAGCGTTTCAGTTATTGAAGAAAAAGCTAACTACGGCACCTATATTGTCATTGCCTGAAGGGAATGATGATTTTGTGATTTATTGTGACGCATCAAAGCAAGGTCTCGGTTGTGTATTAATGCAACGAACGAAGGTGATTGCTTATGCGTCTAGACAATTGAAGATTCACGAACAAAATTATACGATGCATGATTTGGAATTAGGAGCGGTTGTTTTTGCATTAAAGACTTGGAGGCACTACTTATATGGGGTCAAAAGTATTATATATACCGACCACAAAAGTCTTCAACACATATTTAATCAGAAACAACTGAATATGAGGCAGCGTAGGTGGATTGAATTATTGAATGATTACGACTTTGAGATTCGTTATCACCCGGGGAAGGCAAATGTGGTAGCCGATGCCTTGAGCAGGAAGGACAGAGAACCCATTCGAGTAAAATCTATGAATATAATGATTCATAATAACCTTACTACTCAAATAAAGGAGGCGCAATAAGGAGTTTTAAAAGAGGGAAATTTAAAGGATGAAATACCCAAAGGATCTGAGAAGCATCTTAATATTCGGGAAGACGGAACCCGGTATAGGGCTGAAAGGATTTGGGTACCAAAATTTGGAGATATGAGAGAAATGGTACTTAGAGAAGCTCATAAAACCAGATACTCAATACATCCTGGAACGGGGAAGATGTACAAGGATCTCAAGAAACATTTTTGGTGGCCGGGTATGAAAGCCGATGTTGCTAAATACGTAGGAGAATGTTTGACGTGTTCTAAGGTCAAAGCTGAGCATCAGAAACCATCAGGTCTACTTCAACAACCCGAAATCCCGGAATAGAAATGGGAAAACATTACCATGGATTTCATCACTAAATTGCCAAGGACTGCAAGTGGTTTTGATACTATTTGGGTAATAGTTGATCGTCTCACCAAATCAGCACACTTCCTGCCAATAAGAGAAGATGACAAGATGGAGAAGTTAGCACGACTGTATTTGAAGGAAGTCGTCTCCAGACATGGAATACCAATCTCTATTATCTCTGATAGGGATGGCAGATTTATTTCAAGATTCTGGCAGACATTACAGCAAGCATTAGGAACTCGTCTAGACATGAGTACTGCCTATCATCCACAAACTGATGGGCAGAGCGAAAGGACAATACAAACGCTTGAAGACATGCTACGAGCATGTGTTATTGATTTCGGAAACAGTTGGGATCGACATCTACCGTTAGCAGAATTTTCCTACAACAACAGCTACCATTCAAGCATTGAGATGGCGCCGTTTGAAGCACTTTATGGTAGAAAGTGCAGGTCTCCGATTTGTTGGAGTGAAGTGGGGGATAGACAGATTACGGGTCCGGAGATTATACAAGAAACTACCGAGAAGATCATCCAAATTCAACTACGGTTGAAAACCGCCCAAAGTCGACAAAAGAGCTACGCTGATATTAAAAGAAAAGATATATTATTTGAAATTGGAGAGATGGTCATGCTTAAAGTTGTACCTTGGAAAGGCGTTGTTCGATTTGGTAAACGAGGGAAATTAAATCCAAGGTATATTGGACCATTCAAGATTATTGATCGTGTCGGACCAGTAGCTTACCGACTTGAGTTACCTCAACAACTCGCGGCTGTACATAACACTTTCCACGTCTCAAATTTGAAGAAATGTTTTGCTAAAGAAGATCTCACTATTCCGTTAGATGAAATCTAAATCAACGAAAAACTTCAATTCATCGAAGAACCCGTCGAAATAATGGATCGTGAGGTTAAAAGACTTAAGCAAAACAAGATACCAATTGTTAAGGTTCGATGGAATGCTCGTAGAGGACCCGAGTTCACCTGGGAGTGTGAAGATCAGATGAAGAAGAAATACCCGCATCTATTTCCAGAAGATTCGTCAACACCTTCATCAGCTTAAAATTTCAGGACGAAATTTATTTAACGGGTAGGTACTGTAGTGACCCGAACTTTTCCATGTTTATATATATTAATTGAGATTTATATTTACATGATTAAATGTTTCCAACATGTTAAGCAATCAAACTTGTTAAGACTTGATTAATTGAAATATGTTTCATATAGACAATTGACCACCCAAGTTGACCGGTGATTCACGAACGTTAAAACTTGTAAAAACTATATGATGACATATATATGGATATATATATATAGTTAACATGATACTATGATAAGTAAACATATCATTAAGTATATTAACAATGAACTACATATGTAAAATCAAGACTACTAACTTAATGATTTTTAAACGAGACATATATGTAACGATTATCGTTGTAAAGACATTTAATGTATATATATCATATTAAGAGATATCCATACATGATAATATCATGATAATATAATAATTTAAAATCTTATTTGATATTATAAACATTGGGTTAACAACATTTAACAAGATCGTTAACCTAAAGGTTTCAAAACAACACTTACATGTAACGACTAACGATGACTTAACGACTCAGTTAAAATGTATATACATGTAGTGTTTTAATATGTATTTATACACTTTTGAAAGACTTCAATACACTTATCGAAATACTTATACTTAACAAAAATGCTTACAATTACATCCTCGTTCAGTTTCATCAACAATTCTACTCGTATGCACCCGTATTCGTACTCGTACAATACACAGCTTTTAGATGTATGTACTATTGGTATATACACTCCAATGATCAGCTCTTAGCAGCCCATGTGAGTCACCTAACACATGTGGGAACCATCATTTGGCAACTAGCATGAAATATCTCATAAAATTACAAAAATATGAGTAATCATTCATGACTTATTTACATGAAAACAAAATTACATATCCTTTATATCTAATCCATACACCAACGACCAAAAACACCTACAAAAACTTTCATTCTTCAATTTTCTTCATCTAATTGATCTCTCTCAAGTTCTATCTTCAAGTTCTAAGTGTTCTTCATATATTCTACAAGTTCTAGTTACATAAAATCAAGAATACTTTCAAGTTTGCTAGCTCACTTCCAATCTTGTAAGGTGATCATCCAACCTCAAGAAATCTTTGTTTCTTACAGTAGGTTATCATTCTAATACAAGGTAATAATCATATTCAAACTTTGGTTCAATTTCTATAACTATAGCAATCTTATTTCAGGTGATGATCTTACTTGAACTTGTTTTCGTGTCATGATTCTGCTTCAAGAACTTCGAGCCATCCAAGGATCCGTTGAAGCTAGATCCATTTTTCTCTTTTCCAGTAGGTTTATCCAAGGAACTTAAGGTAGTAATGATGTTCATAACATCATTCGATTCATACATATAAAGCTATCTTATTCGAAGGTTTAAACTTGTAATCACTAGAACATAGTTTAATTAATTCTAAACTTGTTCGCAAACAAAAGTTAATCCTTCTAACTTGACTTTTAAAATCAACTAAACACATGTTCTATATCTATATGATATGCTAACTTAATGATTTAAAACCTGGAAACACGAAAAACACCGTAAAACCGGATTTACGCCGTCGTAGTAACATCGCGGGCTGTTTTGGGTTAGTTAATTAAAAACTATGATAAACTTTGATTTAAAAGTTGTTATTCTGAGAAAATGATTTTTATTATGAACATGAAACTATATCCAAAAATTATGGTTAAACTCAAAGTGGAAGTATGTTTTCTAAAATGGTCATCTAGACGTCGTTCTTTCGACTGAAATGACTACCTTTACAAAAACGACTTGTAACTTATTTTTCTGACTATAAACCTATACTTTTTCTATTTAAAATGGATTTAAAATGAAGAAGTTATGGGTAAAACAAGATTGGATAATTTTTCTCATTTTAGCTACG
Source organism: Rutidosis leptorrhynchoides (assembly GCF_046630445.1). Taxonomy (NCBI): domain Eukaryota; kingdom Viridiplantae; phylum Streptophyta; class Magnoliopsida; order Asterales; family Asteraceae; genus Rutidosis; species Rutidosis leptorrhynchoides. Next base: position 302,411,361 of record NC_092335.1, on the reverse strand, counting down.
TGAAAATTGGTAACAAATCTATTCCAACCATAACTTAATCAACTTGTATTGTATATTATGTAATCTTGAGATACCATAGACACGTATACAATGTTTCGACCTATCATGTCGACACATCTATATATATTTTGGAACAACCATAGACACTCTATATGTGAATGTTGGAGTTAGCTATACAGGGTTGAGGTTGATTCCAAAATATATATAGTTTGAGTTGTGATCAATACTGAGATACGTATACACTGGGTCGTGGATTGATTCAAGATAATATTTATCAATTTATTTCTGTACATGTAACTGTGGACAACTAGTTGTAGGTTACTAACGAGGACAGCTGACTTAATAAACTTAAAACATCAAAATATATTAAAAGTGTTGTAAATATATTTTGAACATACTTTGATATATATGTATATATTGTTATAGTTCGTGAATCAACCAGTGGCCAAGTCTTACTTCCCGACGAAGTAAAAATCTGTGAAAGTGAGTTATAGTCCCACTTTTAAAATCTAATATTTTTGGGATGAGAATACATGCAGGTTTTATAAATGATTTACAAAATAGACACAAGTACGTGAAACTACATTCTATGGTTGAATTATCGAAATCGAATATGCCCCTTTTTATTAAGTCTGGTAATCTAAGAATTAGGGAACAGACACCCTAATTGACGCGAATCCTAAAGATAGATCTATTGGGCCTAACAAACCCCATCCAAAGTACCGGATGCTTTAGTACTTCGAAATTTATATCATATCTGAAGGGTGTCCCGGAATGATGGGGATATTCTTATATATGCATCTTGTTAATGTCGGTTACCAGGTATTCACCATATGAATGATTTTTATCTCTATGTATGGGATGTGTATTGAAATATGAAATCTTGTAGTCTATTATTATGATTTGATATATATAGGTTAAACCTATAACTCACCAACATTTTTGTTGACGTTTTAAGCATGTTTATTCTCAGGTGATTATTAAGAGCTTCCGCTGTCGCATACTTAAATAAGGACGAGATTTGGAGTCCATGCTTGTATGATATTGTGTAAAAACTGCATTCAAGAAACTTATTTTGTTGTAACATATTTGTATTGTAAACCATTATGTAATGGTCGTGTGTAAACAAGATATTTTAGATTATCATTATTTGATAATCTACGTAAAGCTTTTTAAACCTTTATTGATGAAATAAAGGTTATGGTTTGTTTTAAAATGAATGCAGTCTTTGAAAAATGTCTCATATAGAGGTCAAAACCTCGCAATGAAATCTATTAATATTGAACGTTTTTAATCAATAAGAACGGGACATTTCATATATTTATATATATCATGAAAACTTCCAATCAATATAGAAACAAATAAGTATCTAATTAGTGTTATATATCAACTTCACAAATATCTTTTTGTCTATCAATTTACTTTATGAAAGTAATATGTAACAAACTTTTAGTATTTCATACGTAGGATTTGAATTATGAAACCAAATCCATGATCAACAAACCCATTACTTTTTCTTTCTTTCTTTCTTTCTTTCTTTCCTTCTATTCTGTCTTCTGCCTCTATTCCCGAAGGACATCACCATCAAACATCTTAATCATCTGTTCAACTGCAACCACTCTTTTAACTGTTGTGCTGCTACTGCTGTTCTGCATAATCAAATAAGAAGCACCAATTAAATCTTCCATTTAAAATACTGCAATGATTTATATGTTCTGTCTACTTGAATATCACAATAAAACCCACAAAAACTGCTCCTTAAGTCTTGAATACTAACCTGCTGCTGCATACTATGTTTCCTGTACTCATTTTAATCAAGATGATACACTGCAACCTGCAACCATGCTGTTTTACTACTGCTAGTACTCGATATCTGATTCTATTCAAAAACCACCACATTTATTGCAGCTGCAGCCACAGTTTATGTTTCTGTACCTATTTACAACTTCAAACTATCAACCTAAAACCTATTACTACTAGGATGTTACTGTATTCTAAATGTTATTGAATTCTGTTCTATATTCACAACCAAACCGCCACCATCAATATATTTTTGGGCTGCAGCTACAAATCATTACCTTCCCTTATTTCATATACATATGTATAATACATTAATACATGATTGAACCCTGATGGTGTAGCGTGAGGGTACGAAATAGTATTATTTTTAATACAAAATACTACAAAATATGACACAAGTTTTATTAATTTACGGATGGGATATACCTAAACCTTGCTACAACACTATAGGCAGTGTACCTAATCGTAGAGTAGTGTAGTTTTTAGTAAGTCCGGTTCGTTCCACAGGGAGCTGGTGAAGTTAACGCTATATTATTAAGTTTATTTGTAAAAATATATATATAAATAAGTAGTAGTATTATTATAAAATGGGGGTTTTACCGTTTAATGACCGGTTTGTCGATTTTAAGCGTAAAAATAAATGACAAAAATTAAAGTGCGTAAAATAAATTGCGATAAATAAAATGACAGAAAATAAAATTGCGAGTAATAAAATGACAGTAAATAAAGATACGATGAGAAATATAATAAAAGAATTATGCTTATTTAAACTTCCGTAATCATGATGTTTGACGTGTTGATTTTAATTTATTACCATGGGTTAATTGTCCTTTGTCCTGGTTTATTTGATACGTCTATCTGGTTTTTGTCCATAATAGTCCATCGGTCATAAATATAAAGTGCGAGTATCCTCGTCAAATTACCCTTATACCCGAAGTCAAATATTCCAACTGATTAAGGATTTAAACTGTGACGCAGTTATCACTTCTGTCAACAATTACACCAGTTATCACTGTATGTAATCCACCCCTGTTTTAATTAGTTTATGAATATTAATTCATCCACTTGATCAGAATGAATAATCAATTACCCAACCCAATTGATTAATTAAATGATTATAACAGATTCCATATGAACATCACTAAATAGGACAACCATAATCATTATTAATTATTAGGTTAATTAATTTGAAGATAGGTTCGACAGACTCCAATGAGTTGTCACTCAATTAGACAATACCCCCCATCTATTAATAGTCAATAGTCCAATTTCCACAAGTGTCGGTCTTTTGCCCAAACCTTAATTATGGTACAAAATTCAATAACCCCGTCTTAATATTTTAGCCCAACATCACGATTACTTCGGCTCAAATAAGCATAATAATAACTTAGCTACGAGACATTAATGTAAAAAGGTTGAACATAACTTACAATGATTAAAAATAGCGTAGCGTTACACGGACAGAATTTCGACTTACACACTCAAATGATCTCTATCATAAATCTTATTATTATCATAATTTAAACTTAAAATTAAGATTATTGTTATATCTTATTACATTAACATTATGATAGAGATATAGAATATAGATATTGATAATTGATATTGATAATTGATCGAAGAAAAAAAGATCGAACAAAAAATTCTTCCTTTACATCATCGAACGTATCGTTCCTTTTATAGGCAAATTAGAATTCAAATTTTCATTTACGACCCCTGAACTATGCTCAATTAACAACTTTTTATTATTTAATATTATTCTTATTATGAATTATTTAAATATTATATTTTATTCTTGTGCATAGTTGACTTGTAATTTTTACACCGTTGCGTCGAGCGCTGAAAGTTGGTTCATGCCTCGGTTCCGGATTTTCGAACGTCCTTTCGTACAATTTTATATCTTGTACTTTGCGTTTTGTAACTTGTACTCTTGTCATTTTTAGACGTTCTTCATCAATAAATTGAACCTTTTGAATTGTATCTTGTACATTTGAGCTTTTTGGACCTTTTGGTCTTTCAAATCTTCGTTTTTGTCTTTAAATCTTCATTTTCGAGCGATTTGCGTCTTTCGTCTTCGCACTTATTTATTTAACTATTACAACTAAAAATAAGGAAATTACATTTAAAAACTTTACATATTGGAACGATATTGCTACTAAATATATGTTCATTTGGAGCACTATCAAATATCCCCACACTTGAGCGTTGCTTGTCCTCAAGCAATACAGAACTTGAAATAAAAACATACATGAATCACTTTTTTATTCATCACATTTTGTACATCAGTGATTTTGATATAGCGGTATAAACAATGACAGTAATGATGGTTAAAGGTGGGTGTGTCATCCACAGTTGCCTCGGGTTTAGGTCAACGACACTTGCAATCAAATAGCCGATTTACTTTCGGTTTCCAAAGCAAAGTGCACATTTGAAAGGCGGTTTACAGTCCCACATGACTATAAAAATGTAGATCCTTTAGGGAAATTGGATCTTTATGAAAACATTTGATCTTTTGAAAATTCAAGCTAGATTTTACCCTAGACAAGTTTTCTGATTTGATCCATCATTGGTGTTGCAAAATACATTTGTGGATCAATATTTTGGCTAAAAACATTTAGGTTTGTGTAATCCACTGCTATCCCGGTATCGGAAAGCACACATCCAGTTTACGTGTTCCGTATATTACCTTTCGGCAAACTACCGTCCGGTTGTAAAGGAAAGCGATGAACAAGAAACTGTTAAGGCAATGTCCCGTGACATGCAGATGATTATGGTCTTTTAACGTGTCGGATGCTAGAACTATCCTTGGTAGGAGCGATAGTAAAGATCATCCTATGATTTTTCGGTCTGGCACAAGGTCCTGTCTCTGACCATGCTATGCAACCACCGTTCTTACGGTTGACACCCGATTTGCTTCAGGTGACCTAATGAATTCCAGGTGAATTCCTAGGATTTTACGTTCAATGGTAATGAACGCATTGAAAATGGATTTTCAGAAAACAAATCGGTTTGTATTTTTGATCAAAATATTTTCTCGTTCAAGCTCGAGTTTAGATATCATTGAATTCCATGAGTTTGAATTCTCAATCTTTAAGGTCAATCTCAAGGATTGAGTAATATCAGGCTTAAAAGCTGATTTTTGATCTTTAAGGAGATTATCCTTTCTGGGGATCTGATTCATTAGTCTTATCAAGCTAATTTGCACGGTGCCTCCCCATTGTACGAGATAAATCCTTCTCATGGTTAGGATAAATCTGACCACATGGCGACCCTGTTTGATGCTGAGGTCCGTGGATTTCCTGCTGATTTTAGAGATGACTTTTCTAGATTTTTCGTCAACCTACAGCTGGTCTGGACGACAACTTCTTGACCTAAATCAAGAAGCGCGTGTCTTTTTCGGAAGACTTTACTTCCTTTTAATGATGGAATTGATTCATCGTGTAGATCCATCTTTCTTTCAAATGTATTACAGTAAACCGGGTAAAACTGATTAGTATCATCCAAAACAAAAGTACCTCTAATAATCTTGTACAAAGATATGTGATAGATAGTTTTTAATTGAATAACTTGGTACATTCTCCCCACACTTAGTTTCTTTCTTTGCCTTTTTATTCTCCTTTATTCCATTTTAAATGAATTCAAGCAGTTTAGGTTGTTTCTCAATTTATGTCCTTTCCGATGTAACGATAATTTCGGTATTATCACCTAGTTTTCACCGTTCATAAATATGTATAAACATGATTTTGACTTCATTTAATTGAAAATTTTTCAAATTTTTACAAAATTTGGCAAATAAACCAAGTATAAACCTGAGAGAATTTATAACCCTTCCCCACACTTGAGATCATGCAATGCCCTCATTTGCATGAAATCAGACTATAATTATAAATTCATGAGGGTGATTAGTGTAGAAAAGTTATTAAAAATACCGAGTTTGCAAACATATTGTTATTTCACATTTGATTTTTTTGCGTCTTGTCAAAATCAGTAGCTTTTGCTGAACTTCATGACAGTCTTTGAAAGTGCGCTGTTTTACCCTGTTTTGTACATAAGATAATATACAAACATATATATACATATTTTTGAAGTTTGGTACATAACCCCACGTTCAAAAATTTATAATATATAATATTTTTGGCATGCTTTAGATCAATAAAATTAAAAATAATGATAACAAAATTTATCGCCCCGCCCTCGGGTAAAGCAATTTCGGTTCAATGACCTACTGTTCAACTTACGACGAATTTTAAAAATCATATTTTTAACTTAAAGAAATAAAGTAAATTTTGTTTTTTTAAAATCACAATAAAACATAAATTAAAATGCATATTAATTTCAAATAAAACCTAAAAAAAAATAAAAATTCAGAATGGAGGGAGAAAACTAGTTCTTTAGTGTCTGCTAGCGGAAAAGACCAATCGGGTTCCATTCTCGGAACTACACGAGAACAGAACAACTAACTCTAGATAGCATTTTCTTTTTAGAACATTTGAATCTCCCCACACTTAGGTAGCCGTGGTGTCAAAATTGTGATTAACTTCATCGTTAATTTCTCTTGGTCCATAATCAACTTGCATATCCGTGACTTTTTCTTTAAGCCAGTGCCCGACTTCTTCCGTAATATCCCAAAATTCAACTAGTTTCGCCTTTTCTTTAGGTGACAGATTGGATACTAACCGGTTACATAACTTAAAGTTCCCCTTACTTCTAGCATCGATAGCCCGTTTAAAAAGTTTCTTCATTGAACTGTTAATAACGGGGTCATTTAATTTCGTATCAACAACGGGGTTCTTTATTATCAAGTCATCATTAGGTTTTACTTCATTTTCCCCACACTTAGGCGTTTTATTATTATTAAGCACTACCGTTGGAGTTGGTAAAACAACATGGTTGTTACCAATCGTTTTTGCTGGTTCAATGGTTTTGGTTGGTGGAGATTTAGACTTTCGAATCATAAAGGTGATCGATTTGTTACCACTACTAAGTGTCATTCTTCCATTTCCTACATCAAATAACGCCCCGGTGGACGCTAAGAATGGTCGACCTAAAATTAGAGGAATGTTTGGGTCCTCTTCTATGTTAATGACAATGAATTCGACTAGAAAGGTTAAATTGCCTACTTGAACGGGTAGGTTGTCAGCAATTCCAACTGGGTGCTTAATGGTTTGATCAAAGAGTCGAACACTCATATCCGTTGGACTTAACTTACCTACACCTAATCTCTTATATAAGGAAAGAGGCATAACACTTACACTCGCACCTAAATCTGCTAGTGCATCATACATGACACAATCACTAAGTAGACAAGGAACAATAAATTCACCCGGATCACCTACCCTAGGTGGAGGTTTTGGTGGAACTGTCTTCACCGGGTTTATATTTACGGCTTTTGTTTCTTGCACTTTCTTATTCTTTTTCTTCTTCTTCTTTCCAGAGGTATCATAATCTTTATTACCTATCACTTGCTCATACTCAACTCCTTTTCTTGGAAACGGGATGGGCGGTTTGTATGGTGCCACCACTGGCTTTACATACTCGGGTGGTGGTGGTGTAACTTCTTCATTGTTACTCTCATCTAAAACCTTCCCATCTTCTGATGCTGGTTTTTCAGAATTCGTTGACACCATATTAACATTCTCATTCCGAGGATTTACTTCAGTATTACTCGGTAGCTTTCCTTGTTCCCTCTCACTCATCATGCTAGCAAGAGTACCTACGTGTTTTTCTAGATTCAAAATGGAAGCTTGTTGAGTTCTTAATGACTGATCAAACCTCTCGTTCGTTTGGGTTTGAGATGTAATGAATTGTGTTTGAGATTCAATCAGCTTTGCCATCATTTCTTCTAGATTTGGCTTTTTCTCTTCGGGTTGTTGTAGTGGTTTATACAAGCTAGGTCTTTGTTGATTGAAAGTGTTGTTTTGAGTTGGTTGGTTATTCGGACCTTGTTGGTTATACCAGTTATTTTCGGGTCCTTTTGGATTGTAAAGAATGTTTTGATTTCGATTTAAGTTTAGCCTTGGCGGTTGATAATTATTTTGATAATTATTTCCCGGCCTTTGGTTCATATAGGAAACATTCTCTCGTTGTTCCATCGTTGGTTCAATGTGACAATCTTTCAATAAGTGTGGTCCACCGCATTGCTCACAACTGATTCGTATTGCGTGAATATCTTTATTCATCTTTTCCATTCGTCTTTCGAAAGCATCTATTTTTGCGGAAACGGAATCAAAGTCAGGGCTAGAATCGGCTCTAGCCGCTTTAGATGATCGAAAGATATCTTTTTCTTGGTGCCACTCATGCGAGTGGGAGGCTGTGTTATCAATAATTTTGTAAGCTTCAGTTGCGGTTTTCTTCATAATGGATCCACCAGCGGTTATGTCGATGTCTTTTCGTGTGGCGATGTCTACGCCTTTATAGAAGATTTGTACTATTTGAAAAGTATCTAATCCGTGTTGAGGACATCCTCTCAACATCCTTCCGAATCTTGTCCACGCCTCATATAATGTTTCATTTGGATTTTGCGCGAACGTAACAATTTCTCCTTGAAGTCTCACGGCTTTAGATGCCGGAAAGAATCTTTTAAGAAATTTCTCAACTAAAACATCCCATGTGTCAATCGCCCCTTCAGGTAACGATTCTAACCAATCTTTGGCTTCTCCCTTTAAAGTCCAGGGAAACAACATGAGATAGATCTGTTCATCCTCCACTTCTCGGATTTTGAATAGTGTACAAATTCTTTTAAACGTACGAAGGTGTTCGTTTGGGTCTTCATTCGGCGTACCACTACATTGGCACTGATTAGTTACCATGTGTAGAATTTGCCCTTTAATTTCATAATTTGGAGCATTAACTTCTGGTTTAATAATGGCGTGACCTTGGCCAGTGCGCTTAGCTCTCATTCGTTCTTCCATACTTAGAGGTTCTAGATTTTCCATGATTGGATTTGTTGTATCCGAATCACTAGAGGATTCTGATTTAATGGTTTCTTTCCTCAACAATCTCTGTTTGAATGATTGGTGGTTCCGGAGGAAAGTTTAATGGTTCGGGATCTACAAACCGTTCCTGAATATTCTCCGGATTCTCAATTGTGAGGTTTGTTTCAAAAACTGGATTATCGGAAATTTGAGTTTGAGGATTTGGTCGACTTGATGACGATTCTAAAGAAAAATCAACGGCGGCGATATTCGTTAAACGATGTCTTGATCGAGTTACAGGTGGTGAACGTATGACCGGCGGCGAACGTCTTGCTCGGTGCATTCACTGAATATCCTATTAGTTTTTTAAAAAGGAAAGAAAAATTATAATAAGTTATCCAACCAATAGACTTTTCTGATTTTGCCCACGTTTCGAATAGCCAAAAGATGCAGCAGAGGGGCAGGATTCGTTTGGTCTCAATATAATTGAGGACTGTTTGGCTCCAATAACCCGGTCCACGTACAAATCCAACTATTACTACGAACCAGAAAATTTTGATGTCTATCAATTTAACCACTTAAAATAAATTTTCGTAATTTTAAGAAATTTAGAGAAGAAGTAGAAAAAAATTCTAAGTCCTAAAAACTAGAATGGCGAGAAATAAGAAAGAAATAGATTGCGCGTCGAAAAATGTCGAAAAATAAAAGGTCGAAAAATAGGCGTCGAAAAATAAAAATAAGAAAGTAGTGCGAAATACGGCGTCGTAAAATTCTAAAGCACCTAAAACTTAGTCTAAGGAATAAGCACTTAAGGGATTTTACGGCAAAGCCTAAAAATTCTAGAAGTAAAAATAACTATGGCAAAACTAAACTTAATACTAAAAGTTGCGACTATAGTCTAAAAATCTAAAGGTAATAAAACTAAAAAAAACATTTTTTTTATAGACAAAATTTTAAAAATATATATATATTTTTTTTTTTTTTTTTACGTTTTTTTTTTTTTTTTTTTTTTTTTTTTTTTTTTTTTTTCGTTTTTTTTTTTTAAATTTTTTTAAAAAAAAACGATTTTTTTTTTTTTTTTTTTAAAACGATTTTTTTTTTCTTTTAAAAAAAAAAAACGATTTTTTTTTTTTTTTTTTTTTTTTACACAAATTTTTTTTTTTTTTTTTTTTTTTTTTTTTTTTTTTTAAAACGATTTTTTTTTTTTTTACAAATTAATAATTTTTTTATAATTATAATTTTTTTTAAAATTTTTTTTTTTTTTATTTTTTTTTTTTTAATTCATTTACTATTCATGAATAGTAAATGAAAATAAATTAATTAATTTACTATTCACATGAAAGCGACATGATAGCAATTATTAATTATAAGTTACATAATATACCCCTGAAGTATTTAATAAATACGACTTTTTTTTTTAAATTTTACGTAAACTTTTATTCTTAAATATTTTTATATTATTATATTCTATTTCAATATTATTATATTATTATATTCTATTTCAATATTATTATATTATTATATTTTATTTCAATATTATTATAATTAAAAATATAGCGTTTTAGCGCTCCCCGGCAGCGGCGCCAAAAACTTGATGATGTAGCGTGAGGGTACGAAATAGTATTATTTTTAATACAAAATACTACAAAATATGACACAAGTTTTATTAATTTACGGATGGGATATACCTAAACCTTGCTACAACACTATAGGCAGTGTACCTAATCGTAGAGTAGTGTAGTTTTTAGTAAGTCCGGTTCGTTCCACAGGGAGCTGGTGAAGTTAACGCTATATTATTAAGTTTATTTGTAAAAATATATATATAAATAAGTAGTAGTATTATTATAAAATGGGGGTTTTACCGTTTAATGACCGGTTTGTCGATTTTATATATTTTTTTTTTTATATTTTTGCAAATATAAATTAAAAATATAGCGTTTTAGTGCTCCCCGGCAGCGGCGCCAAAAACTTGATGGTGTAGCGTGAGGGTACGAAATAGTATTATTTTTAATACAAAATACTACAAAATATGACACAAGTTTTATTAATTTACGGATGGGATATACCTAAACCTTGCTACAACACTATAGGCAGTGTACCTAATCGTAGAGTAGTGTAGTTTTTAGTAAGTCCGGTTCGTTCCACAGGGAGCTGGTGAAGTTAACGCTATATTATTAAGTTTATTTGTAAAAATATATATATAAATAAGTAGTAGTATTATTATAAAATGGGGGTTTTACCGTTTAATGACCGGTTTGTCGATTTTAAGCGTAAAAATAAATGACAAAAATTAAAGTGCGTAAAATAAATTGCGATAAATAAAATGACAGAAAATAAAATTGCGAGTAATAAAATGACAGTAAATAAAGATACGATGAGAAATATAATAAAAGAATTATGCTTATTTAAACTTCCGTAATCATGATGTTTGACGTGTTGATTTTAATTTATTACCATGGGTTAATTGTCCTTTGTCCTGGTTTATTTGATACGTCTATCTGGTTTTTGTCCATAATAGTCCATCGGTCATAAATATAAAGTGCGAGTATCCTCGTCAAATTACCCTTATACCCGAAGTCAAATATTCCAACTGATTAAGGATTTAAACTGTGACGCAGTTATCACTTCTGTCAACAATTACACCAGTTATCACTGTATGTAATCCACCCCTGTTTTAATTAGTTTATGAATATTAATTCATCCACTTGATCAGAATGAATAATCAATTACCCAACCCAATTGATTAATTAAATGATTATAACAGATTCCATATGAACATCACTAAATAGGACAACCATAATCATTATTAATTATTAGGTTAATTAATTTGAAGATAGGTTCGACAGACTCCAATGAGTTGTCACTCAATTAGACAATACCCCCCATCTATTAATAGTCAATAGTCCAATTTCCACAAGTGTCGGTCTTTTGCCCAAACCTTAATTATGGTACAAAATTCAATAACCCCGTCTTAATATTTTAGCCCAACATCACGATTACTTCGGCTCAAATAAGCATAATAATAACTTAGCTACGAGACATTAATGTAAAAAGGTTGAACATAACTTACAATGATTAAAAATAGCGTAGCGTTACACGGACAGAATTTCGACTTACACACTCAAATGATCTCTATCATAAATCTTATTATTATCATAATTTAAACTTAAAATTAAGATTATTGTTATATCTTATTACATTAACATTATGATAGAGATATAGAATATAGATATTGATAATTGATATTGATAATTGATCGAAGAAAAAAAGATCGAACAAAAAATTCTTCCTTTACATCATCGAACGTATCGTTCCTTTTATAGGCAAATTAGAATTCAAATTTTCATTTACGACCCCTGAACTATGCTCAATTAACAACTTTTTATTATTTAATATTATTCTTATTATGAATTATTTAAATATTATATTTTATTCTTGTGCATAGTTGACTTGTAATTTTTACACCGTTGCGTCGAGCGCTGAAAGTTGGTTCATGCCTCGGTTCCGGATTTTCGAACGTCCTTTCGTACAATTTTATATCTTGTACTTTGCGTTTTGTAACTTGTACTCTTGTCATTTTTAGACGTTCTTCATCAATAAATTGAACCTTTTGAATTGTATCTTGTACATTTGAGCTTTTTGGACCTTTTGGTCTTTCAAATCTTCGTTTTTGTCTTTAAATCTTCATTTTCGAGCGATTTGCGTCTTTCGTCTTCGCACTTATTTATTTAACTATTACAACTAAAAATAAGGAAATTACATTTAAAAACTTTACATATTGGAACGATATTGCTACTAAATATATGTTCATTTGGAGCACTATCAAACCCAAACCCAAAAGCACTCATTTAACTGTAACTGATTTCGACTGACGCCTAAATTTTTTTCTGTTTCTTCATACCAACACGACAACAAGAAGGAATTGGACCAAGGAATGGTCTGCTTACAGCAGGTAGTCATGACATTTTTTTTTATATATAAATATAATCGAAACATTTATATAATTTGTATATAAAACATTTCTTGTCTACCATTAGTTAAAGTGTAATACTAACTCAATGATTAATTTCACATGAATTATATAGATATACCTGTATATGTAAGCAGCTATGTACACAAATAATAAATCAATTAATACCAAAAGGAGTTAAATCGATTAAACAAAGGTTTATAATTTCAACCTCTTCGTTACTGCTTGTTGTAAAAATGTTCAATGTTTCTGTTACCTGTTTTGATTTCAACAAACGAACACATATACGATCCGGAAAATCACCATCTTTTTTTACCATCTGCTATTAATTCTGTTTCGAGTTCAACCGATCACCACCCTCACCAAACCATTGTTGATCGACATCAAACCCTTCTGTTCGATAATTGCTACTCGATCTACTTGTCTTCATCGGTTATGCTTGTATTTCAACGAAGAGGATGATGCACGAAGGAGATAGTGAATAACGAAATTGATGCTATGATTTTGATAATCGATGAAGAGATGATGATGATGATAGTAAAGAAGACGATCGATGGTGAACCAGGAGAATCAAAACCCTAATTTTGCTACTCCACTATGCAAGTTTATTTGTTCTTGTTTTGATCGGATAAAGATTCCAACCGAACCCTCAAACCCCTTTGTTTTAAAAACCGGACTAAATACAACATGGGCTTATTACCTGTTGAGGATCGGGCTGGAAAGGTTTAAATGGTCAAGCTTTGTGGACTATTAAATTTTTGGGCCTTATATTTCAGTTTGGTAAATTGGGCTGAAATTAAGAATTACTAAGTATTATTATCACTTATTATTATTATTATTATTATTATTATTATTATTATTATTATTATTATTATTATTATTATTATTATTATTATTATTATTATTATTATTATTATTATTATTATTATTATTATTATTATTATTATTATTTTTAACATTAATACTAGTATTATCATTATTATTGATTTAACTAATGTTACTAATAGTATTATTATTTTCATTAGAAACGGATATTATTTATAATTACTATTTATAGCATAAGTATAATAATATTACAAGTTACTATGTTTTTATATCTTAACTAACATATTATTATAACATTAAATTAAATATTTTATATATAACATAACCTATTATAGGTACTAATATAATTACACGTAAAAATATTAATACTAATACATTATAAAATATATATAAACTTATTCGATTACGATTATGTGTATTAATATATATACAAATGATATAGGTTCGTGAATCCAAGGCCAACCCTACTTTTGTTCAATGTCGTCATATGTATTTTTACTACAAAATACATTAAGTGAGTTTCATTAATCCCTTTTTAAATGCTTTTGCAATATATATTTTTGAGACTGAGAATACATGCGCTGCTTTTATAACTGTTTTACGAAATAGACACAAGTAATTGAAACTACATTATATGGTTGAATGATCGAAATCGAATATGCCCCTTTTTATTAAGTCTGGTAATCTAAGAATTAGGGAACATACACCCTAATTGACGCGAACTCTAAAGATAGATCTATCGGGCCCAACAAGCCCCATCCAAAGTACCGGATGCTTTAGTACTTCGAAATTTATATCATGTCCGAAGGAGGATCCCGGAATGATGGGGATATTCTTATATGCATATTGTGAATGTCGGTTACCAGGTGTTCAATCCTTATGAATGATATTTTTGTCTCTATGCATGGGACGTATGTTTATGAGAAATGAAAATATGAAATCTTGTGGTCTATTAAATTTATGAAATGATTATTTATGTTAAACTAATGAACTCACCAACCTTTTGGTTGACACTTGAAAGCATGTTTATTCTCAGGTATGCAATAAATCTTCCGCTGTGCATTTGCTCATTTTAAGGACATTACTTGGAGTCATTCATGGCATATTTCAAAAGACGTTGCATTCGAGTCGTCGAGTTCATCAAGATTATTATTAAGTCAATTATAGTTGGATATATTATGAAATGGTATGCATGTCGTCAACTTTCGTTGTAAAGAAAAATTGTCTTTTAAAATCGAATGCAATGTTTGTGATATGTATCATATAGAGGTCAAGTACCTCGCGATGTAACCAACTGTTGTGAATCGTTTATAATCGATATGGACTTCATCCGGATGGATTAGGACGGGTCTTCACATTAGGGTTTGGTGTTTTGGGTTTATTCCATAAACCCAAAACACCAAACCCTAAACCCTAAACCCTAAACCCTAAACTCTAAACCGTTCGTGTTAAAAACTCAATCTAAATCCTAAATCTAAACCCTAAATCTAAACCCTAAACCCTAAATTTCTAAACCCTAATATCTAAACCCTAATATCTAAACCCCAATAGCTAAAACCTTAACATACGCTCGAAAAACACGATAATTGTTATATATTACTTCTTCGAGCGTTTTCCCGCCAAAATAAAAACATTTATCACAAAGTGTCTCTACTAAATGTTCATATTTTCATCCCATCTATAATGTTCGTGAACAAAGTTTTTTCAAAAAACGAAAAAAAAAAATTTGCTTCCCCCCGCTTCCCCCCGATTGGTTATTTCCCTCTTGATCCTACCACTATATATATATATATATATATATATATATATATATATATATATATATATATATATATATATATATATATATATATATATATATATATATATATATAATTATCAAAAGGGGGGATTATTAAGTAACTGTTTAGTAGTCGGAGGACTAAATTGTTATTTTATCGTAAATGTTTTAGCGGATACAAAGAAAAAATTCAGGAAAGCTGCAACAGGCAGCAGCAGAGTTCACCCTAACCTGAACTGAGAAATGGCTACCGCCGGCAACAACAATAAGAAGAGGAAGAATCACTACCGCCAACCTAACGTAACTCTTATTTATTTATTTATTTATTTATTTGTATTTAAATATTTAATTAGATATATTATTATGTGTAACTGTCATTCAGTTGATCCCTTAGGGTTTTAAATAATTATAAATACAGAAATCAGTGAAGAAGAAGGGTTCATACCCATTGAGGCCAGGAGTACAAGGTTTTTTCATCACCTGTGATGGTGGTAGGGAACGTCAAGCCTCTCAAGAAGCTGTTCAAGTTTTTGATTCTGTAACTACTTCCTCTTACTCTCTCTATTATAATTATTTGTTTAATTGGTTGATTTAAATTTAATTTAATTTGTCTTTAAATGTTATATATTTGACCCTAGATTATATACTATTTCCTCGATGAATATTATCAGTAAAATATGGTTGCTTTTATCAAATGCTATCAGTAAAATATGGTTGCTTTTATCAAATGCGGTAGACCTAAGGGTATCGAGGTGTCCGGACTACTATCACGGAGGTGACCGGACTACTATCACGTTTGGATTTAAGTTCCTTTTTAGGGACAAAATGCATAAATGTGTTTGACTTTATGAAAATCAATACTCTCCCTACAAACATATTCATATTATTTTTGGAAATTCAGAGGCCATTATTAAGTTTTCTAATCTTATTTGTGGAACCACCACTGTTATTATCAACATATATGTTCATTGTTACGTTTCTTGTTCTTCTGTGCTAAATGTTAAGCTTTTTTTATTTGTTATTTGGTCATTTTTATTATTATTGTTCTGCCATGTGCTCGCAATATGTCTTTTTCTGTTCGTATCTGCTTTTTTTTCCTTCTCCTACTATTGTGGAAGAAAGCTAACAATTTTGCACTGTAAACCGTCAACGTTCTAAAAGACAGTAATGGACATTTAATGGACGCCAGTTATAATGCTATACTGTCGCTATTTTAGAACCGACCATGGTCTCCTAGAAATATCTATCAAAGTGATTACTTCATACTTTTTACAACTCATTACTACTAAGTACCTCGTATAGTTTTAAATGTTCTCTTTACTTATTCAAAACAATTCGATCCTAATTTCCCTCGATTGAGCATAATCTTTGAATTTTTGAACTAGGTTTGCACGTTAATTAGAGTGTTAAAGATTGATCACCCTTAAACCATCATGTATTGCATTCATATTAAAGTAGGCTTGATCTTCATCTGATTACGAGTTAAACCTTGTTTTTTTTTTTTTTTTTAAATTTCTTTTCATTTCACCCCTATAAGATTATAGTATCTAACATCATACGTGTTCAAATCAAGACTTCGATAATTAAACCAAGGAGAATCTTCAATTTTTTTCTATCTAAATACTGAAGCTATAATTTAAGAATCAGGTGGTAGCAAGATGCATCATTCAGGATGTGTGTAAAAGATAATAATCTTCAATAGTATCTTTGTATCTGCAGCTTTCTGAATAATACTTCATGCGTAATACTAGTTTACACAAAGAACATATATATGCCGTTTTTTTATATTCTATATATTACCTACGCTAGTTTTTGGAAGATCTGGCTGAGGGAGAGGATTCAGATGGGACACCCACCCCAGTGCTACCCATTAATAAAAAGATAAAGTTCAGTTATTCTGATTCTGAAGATGACGCAGACCATGATGATGAGAAAAATGATGGGGCCCACATTGTCGTAGCTTCTGATACATTGAATGATGCAACACCGAAAAATGAAGGTGACGGTTCTGAAACAAAGGAGATCGCTGAAGATAGTAAGAATTCTCATGTAAATTATGAAGGTGCAACACCTAAAAATGAAGGTGACGCAACTGAAACGAAGGAGATCACAAAAGATATTAAGATTTCTCATGAAGATGGTAAACAACAACTGGAAAAGAAACCACACATAGAAAAAGGTGAGGCCAAATGTGAACAAGTCGTAAAGAGTAAGGTGGAGGAAATGTCCGTTGATCAGTTAATCGAGGCTGAGCTTGCAGAGTTAAAAGATAAAAGCAAGGTGAGTTTATAATAATGAAATAGAGAGTTGCAGTTCGATCTATTTACTTGCAAATGGGGTAAATTTAGATCAAGTTTATCTGCTAAAACATAAATGAGTTGAGATTTTAACGGATGGAATATTCTACATATAATTCAAAAAGTTTGTTTTTGTTATATTTTATATATTTGTTATATATATGAAGCTGACATTGTGTCAACTCCCTACCCATACAAAATTTTATCTGTTATGGTCCCTTATCACACTGGGTTGCTTTGACACAGTTAGTTACAAACCCCATAGGAATATTTTATTATTTTGAGCAGTGACTCATTTAGAAAATCATACTGGACATTTAAGCATATTCTTCAATGCATGCTTCAATTTTTAGAATCATACTTCCTAGTTTTGATCTCTACTTTAAATATAAAATTTTGAGCGAAAAAAAAAAAAAAAGAAAAGAAAAAGTTGCTGAGAGTGTTATGATTTTTTTAATTTTCGTCAAACTAAAATCAGAACTTATCTTCAAAGACCTTTATATTAAAACCTTATATTTTCTTTTTTTCTAAATGACAGAGGCGTTTCAACTACCTTGATTCTGGGTGTAATGGTGTAGTCTTTGTAGAAATGCGCAAGAGAGATGAAGATCCAACTCCTAAAGAAATTGCCCAACGCATGATAACTTATGCTGCCACCACACAAAAACATATGTCCAGGTTAAGTTTTTAAAGTTAGATTTCACTTGCCATTTTTTTATTTGTTATTTTATAAAAAGAGACAGTATGTTAAAGTGCAATATGGTGTGATATTATTCTATTAATTGTTTGTATTAGTAGGAATTTGTGTAACAGTATGTCTAATTGTAAAGAAGTGTTTGATAAAGCGAGTAATGAGGTTGTATGCATTAGTCATACACTTTTAAGACTCTTTAACCGTTTTACATGTTGCTATTTTTCCTTGGATTAAACACAATACACATCAACTCAGTTTTTAAGAATATGGATCAAAATTACCACTTCTGGCTATGTAGATTACATCACTTAGATAATTACATTTTTAGTTGGCTAAATTATTAATGTATTTTCAGGTTCATTTTAAGGGTGCTACCAGTTGAAGTGACATGTTATGCATCAGAAGAAGAGATTTCAAGAGCCATCAAACCTTTGATTGCTCGATACTTTCCTATGGAAGTAGAAACACCTTACAAGGTATGTTATGGTCATTTACATATCTATGCATCACAGATGGTATGTTTGGAGTCCACTGTATGTACATGTTAAAAAAAAATCATGATAGGACATGCATAGAGTTTGGAAATGTCAAAAGTAAAGGTGGCAATATGGGCCAGAGCCTGAAAGAGTGTTTTGTCTGATTAGTTAGTGAGTCAGATATGGTCACATAAATAATATTATTTCATTAATAACCTAATCCTTTTAAAATAGTTAAGGAACTTTTTGGAACTAGAACTTAAATTTTTTGGAACTTCCAACCAATTTTTTTCTTATCTGTATCTTCATCTACTAGTCTGCTAGTGTTAAATTCAACATTAGTTGTTACTGTCTTAATATATGTATGCTTTTTTATTCAGTTTGCGGTATTATGTGAAGCCCGTGCAAATAGTGGTGTGGAGAAAATGAAAATAATAAATGTGGTTGCAAAGTCTGTTCCCGAACCCCACAAAGTTGATCTCACCAATCCAGACAAAACTATTGTGGTCCAAATTGCCAAGGTATGTGTCTAATGTCTATACATTGATACATGTAAAGATGTAAAATGTATTATAAGGCCGTAAAGCTTGCATAAAGCTAATTTTCTTTTCCTTTCTAGTGGTTTACAACAGTGTTTTAAACGGCAGCCGTCTTGCCAGGCTAGTCCGTTTGATGTCTAGCCCATCGCATTTCGCCCAAAAAACGTCTAATAAGTCGGTCTGATGTCTCTGTCAAAGTCATGTTTGGTCAAATTTTTAATATTTTTTTATACTCAGATTCTGAGCCCTATACATATGTTTGAAATATTATTATTAATTATGCTTGATATATTTATGTGTAATACATATATGTTAAATGTATATTACTAAAACGTTTTAGG
The DNA here is from genome assembly GCF_046630445.1 of Rutidosis leptorrhynchoides. NCBI lineage: Eukaryota > Viridiplantae > Streptophyta > Magnoliopsida > Asterales > Asteraceae > Rutidosis > Rutidosis leptorrhynchoides. Next base: position 302,391,725 of record NC_092335.1, on the reverse strand, counting down.
GTTTCATTTCTGATTCTTGACACATCAACATTGGCGTACATAGAATCAGGATGTTTTTCCTTTCCGGTCTATTTTTGTAAACATTTTTGTTATAGTGCGTTGTTTTATTTCCGTCAAAGTTTTTTTCTTTTTTTTGTTTATATCAGAAAATAAGTGGGCTGTATAAAAATTGAACTGCTTCAAGTGTTACAATCTGTTTATACGCTAAACGGATTGTTTTTGTTATGGTATATGCAGACTGTGTGTTGCATTGGCGTAGTTGACAAGTACAAGGAATTGGCCAAGTATAATTTGAGGCAGTTGACATCATCCAAACCGTAGCTACCCTCATGGTGTCCCTTTGCGTAGCCAAAACTTTATGGACATGTACTTTTAGTTTTCATAACGTTTAAATAGAACTTGCAATAATTTATAAGAGCAGAATCTATGTTTTGAATTGACTTGAACCAAATGCTGTGATTGTCGTCAATTTGATGTTTTAGGGAATCAATGTGGCGATCCGACGAGCATCCTCTTGTATTTTTATTTTAGCTTATTTTATTTTTTTGTTTGCTATCTCGGTGAGTTGTAACATTATACAAATAATCATATTTGTTATCGTTGCATATAGTTAGCCTCATTGACATTTGCGCACCCTGCCAAAGTTAAACTATATCTGCAGTGCCAAATGAAAGTTGCGGACTCTGTGGTTTGAAGAAGATATAAATGTATATTTTGATCATGAAATTTATATGTAATTATAATTTATAATTGAAGATTATAGAGAGAGTTAATTATACTGCTAGTCCCTGTGGTCTACTCAAATACTCTATACTGATAGTCTTTTTCTTTCGAAAATTATGCCGGTAGTCCCTATGGTTTAATAAATGCGTGGCGTTGGTCCTATTTTTAAAGTCAATTAATTTGGGCCGTTAACTAAGTACATGTGGGCACATGTACCATAATTTGATGCAGATATGGTAAAATACATTAAATCAAAATTCTTGATCATTAATCGACATAAGCGAACATTCCGGTTACTGAAAAGACGTAACCACCTTTTTGCTATGGGGGTTGTAGAAGACTCTGAATCCAAAAGCACTATTAGATCTGTGAGAATCAGATGTATCTATGAAAATAGACGGATCTGAAAGCTGATCGGGTCTGGTTACCGGGTCATTGCAAAGTCACTTGACTGCTTCAAAGTTAATTAATTATGTAGATGGCATAAAATAGATGAATGTACTTCAAAATTATGCGAGACGTTTGAGCCGCACAAATCGCTTGCTGATTACAAAATAGATTAATATAAAATAGACAGAAAATAAATTGATGAATTCAAAATAGATAGGTTAATCCAAAACAGAATCATATAAAGAATATTATATTGAATATTAAACTGTATTGAAACAAAGAATACACAACAGATCAATATCAAGAGATCCTCTAAAAGTTTCGAATGCAAAGTATATTAAGTCGAATTTGCATTTGTTTTTCAACAACATTTACATGAACGAGGGGATCGATCCCACAAACACATCCTTATGCAACTGGCTTGTACAGCTTCTCCACCATCTTCCTGTATTCTGTAAACACACAACAACATCATTACATCATATATCATATATCATATAATATTAATAATATTAATATTGATATATAAATAAGAAATGATACAACTATCACAATATCTATTCCAACAATGTACCTTGTTGATTATTCCAAAGTGCTGCAGCTTGGCTGTTCAGAGGTGAACTTGTGTTTGGTTCTGCAATCAACATCAAACAATAGAACAGTTAGCAACCATTTCTTTTTTTAACTTTCAAAATTGTTAAAATATCAACCTAACTAAGAATTTGCGTCCAGTTAGGTTTTCAAGAATAGATGAACAGCTCTTTTACCTCCAAGGAGACTTTGGATAGAAATCAGAATAGTTCTAACATCATAAGCAGATGACCATTTGTCCTGAAAAACAAACAAGTTACATATTAAAAACACTCTTACAAATTCTTCAAAAAAAAATCGCTGCAATCAACTTATATGTATGGAATAAAGGGCCAATTAGTTACCTGAAGAATATCTAAACATATATTTCCAAATACATCCACGTTCGGATGAAAGCAACCAGTCTGGAACTTCACATTTGGAGGCTTGAAAGGGTAATCATTTGGGAATGTAAGTGAAAGCTTATACTCGGTTCCTTCGAACACAGTGTCTTTGCTCCCTAGAATCGTTCCTCTCCAACACATTATGTTGTCATCCTTTGGAAAGGCAGATATTCCAGACTCACCACTCATCTATAATTGCATTTGCAAATAAATTACTAATAGAAAAGGCCATATTTAATAAATCAATCAATAACAAAGAATCCACTAAAAAGAAAGTAAAGACTAAATATTGAACAAAAAATATGTACCATTAAAGCCATCAGTTCCGACTGCAATCTGTTGCAGCAATCAAACACAATACAAAGTATTATTAGTATTAAAACTAGATGGCAACTAACAGAAGTACATAAAAAAAGTAAGTAAATACCATATACCGAATAATAACTGTTTACTGTTAACTGAAAATAGCATCCTGTATATATTGAGTAACAAATACAAGTATACAAAGAAATATTATTAGTCCCCAAATACATGGGTAAAAATCATTGCTTTCATTTTGGTCAATTTGGTTAAAATGATTTGTTTTTCGCAAGTTAAAAAACCCTGATTATTTTATATCAATTATTACACATTATCCGCTCAATATTTCAATCAGTATACAGGGATATGATTGAAATATCCAGATCAAGTCCTAAAAAATTTCACTTAGTAAATGTGATTTGATAAATTTGTAACAGGAAACTAATTGGCTGGCAGTCATCCATAACATATACTAAATAGTAAGATAAGATGATAAATAACAGTGAACATTAAAACAAATCATAACCAAAATTAATTAAATTAATATAAAGACCTTTTGACAACGGATTGAGTATCAACAGATTTAGGCGTAGGGAGAGACTGTTTAGAGGCATTCATTGGCGGGGCAGTATTAATTTGTCTGTTGTTGTTGTTGTTGCTTTCTTGATTGTTCATCGTTGCCATGTTAATTTTAATTTACAATTTGAAAGGTGTAATCTAATTGAAAGAAGAAGATGTAAATTGGATCAGAAATACAAAATCGATGATGAGTAATTTGATTTCTTCTTCCAATTTTAGTTTTGAGAGAGGGAGAAGGAGAGATATTTCTAGTCTAGTCTAGGGTTTGGAATGAAAGTAAAATGAAAATTAAAGAGGAACGAGGGAGTTTAAGTACGCGTACATTTAGGACGTTAGACGCCGACTATGGGCTATTTCTCTACAACGGCTAGTTTTTTACTGCTTTGTTTCTTTCCTTTGGTACTTTTAATTATTAATTAATCAAATCAAATCAATATCAATCAATCAATCAATATCAATCATCAATATCAAAATCAAAATCAAAATCAAAATTATAATAAACATAATTAATTAATTTAAATTTAATCTAATAAATAATAATAAATAAATAGTAGTAAAATTTTTTAATGACAACACTTAAAACATATCGTTATAACTTATATGTAATAAGTAACTACCAGTTTGGAGGCGATGTAACTTTTAAAGGCAAGGCGAAGCCATTACTAGTGACACAATGTTGGTACTATTTTTCGTCAAGCGGGTAGTTACCACTACAATACTATAACAGCCTAGCGTTGAGCGATATGTTGTCGACTGATGTTTGCCATCTGGAAAGAATCCCTGCAGACCCGGTTTACGGATGATATATCCGTGGGGTGGTCTTATCAGTCTTTGGACCAATATGAAGTTGGTCCGTGTAGCGTTCTGTTGCTAAGCGGTTAAAGTATTAGAGTGAGAAAGTACTGTGTGAGAGAGAAAGTGTATTCTCTGCTCTCAGAGTTCCAGATGATAAATGTTGTGACCCAAGGGGTCTGTTTATAGGCGTAGAATGTCCGAAATTCTCGAAAACACGTGTTAAACGCTGATTAATTCGATCATGCGAAATATCTGGAACTGCCTTTGGCATGGGCTGACGTGACTGCGTGCCGCTCACGCGCCTAATCAAGGGCTTAAGCATAGAAGCTGCCTACAGAACTTACGCATGACGCTGGGCGGCTTGCTGAGCACTGGACGGATAATAATAAAAAATGCCAAAATTGCTACTCCCTCCGTCCCAAAATAAGTGTCCTGTTTGACTTTCCAGGGTCAATCTTTTGATATTTTGACTTTAAATATTTTTATTTGTGTTATATAATATTTGATGAAAATTATATGAATATTTTCGATTTCAAAATGTGTTTTCATTGATATAACTTTTATCAAATATTATATAACACAAATAACATTATTTGAAGTCAAAGTTGTAAATGAAAGACCACAAAAAGTCCAACAAGACACTTATTTTGGGACAAAGGGAGTATCTTTTATGCTTTTCGATCTTTTTTTTTGTACAAAAATGATACTTTTATGAGTGTATCCCTTAGGATACACCATTAAGTCTCCCAGTTTAATGTCTTTATTTTTGTAAAAAAATAAAGTCATTAAACTATAAAAAACAAAAGATGCCTTTTTCTCGGGAACATAAACTGTTGTAGCCGTCTGCTGCACTATCCTGATGTAACCCTCAAATGATGATTTTACCACCAAAAACCTCCATTTTTATTTATTAAAATTATGTTAATTAATTTAAACTTTAAAAATTGATCCCAATTCATCTGCCCCTACACGTGTCCCAATCTAGCCGTTCGTTTCACCCACCAATTTGATTATAAATACTCCGTCGGCATTTCAAATTATTTTTTTCCGAAACTCTCCAACTCTGCTAAGCATCTTCTTGTGAAAGAAATTCTAGGGTTTATATCGATTACTTTTGCAAGGTTAGTATTCGACTTCCTTCTTCTCTATTTCTGTTCGTTATCTTGCTACCATGGCCGAATCAACCAGTACGTCATCCCAGAAGGACACCCGCAACGTGAATACTATTCAATCAAGTATGACAGAGGCACAATTAGACAAACTTTGTATAGCATATAAAAATGTTAGTTGATTAAACCCGATAGTCCCTTCTTCTGATGAAAGAGCCAATAAACCTCCGTGCAAGATGATAACCCTGTACAATTACAACTAACTGTAAGAAACCTTCGTATTCCCCCTTCTGTGTTTTTACAGAGAGTTCTTTCCCACTATAGGATTGGTCTTAGCCAAATTCACCCTCTTGGCTTGCAGAAAATTATTTTGTTTGAAATGTATTGTAATTGTTTGAATATGAAACCTAGAGTGCATATTTTCCACGAGTTATTTAGAACTCGATTAGTTAGCCAGTGTTGGAATACGTTTGACTGCAAACCAGGGAAAGATTTTGTGGGTGAGAAAGAATCATCCTTAAAAAACGGGAAAAAACCCTTTTTCTTTGTTAATGAGAAGGTTATTTAAGAACCTTGGGCTGGTGTTCGCCAATAGGCCAAAACCAAGATTGGCGCCATCAAAGTCTATCAACCTGTCAGATAGGGATGAAACAACAGTTGAAGCATGGAAGTCATTGAGGCTTCCGCAGAGATCATTTGTTGATTTTGAAGCTATTTTGGTCCTCTGCGGCATGAGTGACAATTGGCGTACTGGGTTTATGCCAAAACTGCGTTTGACATGCCATGGTAGGTTTCCTTATTATTATGCGATGTTACTGATGCTTAATTATGATATGTATATGTTCTTATGTATACTTTTGTTGCATGTATTTCTATTGAGTTATACAGACGAAGAGATGAAAGTGTACAACACATTCAGTAGACACACGCTGGATGATGTTATTGTAGAAGAAAGACAAAAAATAGCTGAAGAGCTGGAGGCTGAGAAGGAAAAAGCTACAGAGTTTGAGCAGCAACTGAAGAGCCCTTAGCAAACGGCGGAGGCCGGTGGTGGTGGTGCTGAACAACCATCACCTGATTTTGAAATTGTAGAGGTCACCCCCTCTCCTTCTGGTTCGAAAAAAGCTACTAAACGCTGTAAGCATGCAGGAAAACTTCCAATGGTTGCTTCTTCTCCACCCAAGAAACAAAGAAGTATGTACTGTGTTTATTATTGCAATAATGCATCTATTATGTTGTTATACTCATTTATTGCTTTATTGACCATGATTGATTCTTCAAGATGAGGAGAATGATGATGATGAAGCCACTGTTGATGGCAACAATGATGATGATAATGAAAATGATGATGATGATGCTAATGATGATGATGTGATTGAGAGAACACCTTTCTCTACACCGCTGTTCTCAAAGGGTCCAGGCACAACACAATCTTCTTCTTCTTCTTCTTCTCTTCCTCTGCCCTCCGTGCCTCTAGCCGGATTGAGAACATTCCTTGAAGATCCTATCAACAAATCTGATAGCTTTGTTGAGTTTTTGAAGGTAAAACTGTTGTTTGAAAATTGTGTTGTTGTTATTGAATTGTTAATTATACTTATGCCTGTAAATTATATTCTTCTTGTACAGACAAACATCGTTGCTGATCTGTCTTCCTCATTGTCCTGCCTGACCTTAAAACAGAGTTACCATCTACTGTTGATTCCCTTATGTTGCATACTCAACATGTGCTTCACAATCTCAAGATGCAGGAGGCACAAGAAGCTGTTGTTGCTAATACTGTACGGAATGCAGCTAAACTGAAAAAACTGAAAGTAGAAGTGGATGATGTGCACAAGAAATGGACAACTGCTGCTGATCTTGTACAAAAGAAGGAGGATGCATTGAAGGTGGTAGAGGGTACTTGTGTTGAGGTGAGGTCTGAAAGGGAAAAATTATTGCAAGAAAATGAAAAGCTACTGAAGCAGGTGGAGGAGTTAAAGAAGAGTATGGAGGACAAAGGTTGTGCAGCTGAAGAGAATGCTATTGCTGCTACTGCTGCTGCTGCTGCTCAGAAGGACCTGTTGTGACGACCCGAAAATTTCCAACCAAATTTTAACTTAATCTTTAAATGATTTCGACACGATAAGCAAAGTCTGTAATGTTGAAGTTTCAAATTTTTGAACTGTTACATGAATTCAATTGACCTTTGACTATTTCCGACGATTCACGAACTATTGTTTATAAATAAATATATATATAAATATAAATGTAAGTATTGTAAATAATAAAATGTTATTGAATCAGTAGAATTAAAAATGTAAAATAATAAACAAAATAATTAAGTTATTATTAAAATGAATATATAAATAGATATATGATATTATTATGAATCAATATGGTAACATATATAAAAGGTTTCTATTAATAACTATTATATTGTAACATTTATAAATATAAAAATATTAAATATTCAATAGAGGTACTCATATAATATATGATATAAATTGTAATATAAATATATTAAATGTAATTACAAGTTCAATTATAATTATTATATGATTATTGTTACATTCATTATCATTAGTAATATTAATATCAATATCATTAAAAGTTATAATACTGAAATTATTATAGTTGATTTGTTAATATCATTATATTTGTCACTAGTAGTAAAACTGTAATTTTAGTTATATGATTAATATTAGTATTGTTATTAGATATTATCATTATTATTATTATAGATTATCAACATTATTATTATAATAGTATATAATTTATTATTATTATCATTAATAATATTGTTATTAACATTATTATTAACATTATTATTATTATTGTTATTAATAGTATTATTATGATAATTATTATTAATATTAACTGTATTATTATTTTTATTAATATATTATAAGTATTACTATTATTATTAATATTATTATTAATTATTAATATTAATATTATTATAATTATTAATTATTAATTGTTATTTATAATATTTTATATACTGCCAGATATATACGCATATCAAGACAGATATCTGTCTTCTTCACTTTATTTTTCTGTTTATCCTGTGAACTATGGTCGACCCATCTCCATCTATATCAATCGATCAATTCACATTTTGTTAACAAAACCCTTTCGAATTCTTCATCCTCAATATCAATATAAAACAGTCTTTGATTTATTATATCTGTTGAATTTTTTTTTAAAAAAAGTCGCTAACCTCTGCTTGTATACCATTTTACAAAAGCTCAATTTTAAATCGTTTATCAAAATATAAAAATGCAGATAGATTAGGAATCCTCTAGTGAATGTTTCTGTAAAGTTTCATCCATTAATTTCTAATATCGAGTAAGAATTTTGAGGTTAAAGCTTTAAATTTAAAAAGTCAAAATAATTGTTCTTCGCGAAATTCGTTTTTATTTTGAGGTTTCAGATTCAATTATGGATACAGGTAGTTTCTAAAGAAGTTTTGTAATCTATTTCATGATGTAAGTTTTAGTTGAAACGATCTCTAAAACAAATTCAAGATTTTTTTTTGCGAGACTGCAGTAGCAGCCTTATTTTTTTTCGTTTTCATCTTAACTCTGTCAAGACCCGTCCTAATCCATCCGGACGAAGTCCATATCGATTATAAACGATTCACAACAGTTGATTACATCGCGAGGTACTTGACCTCTATATGATACATTTTACAAACATTGCATTCGTTTTTGAAAAGACAATCTTTCATTACATCAAAAGTTGACGGCATGCATACCATTTCATAACATATCTAACTATAATTGACTTAATAATAATCTTGATGAATTCAACGACTCGAATGCAACGTCTTTTGAAATATGTCATGAATGACTCCAAGTAATATCTCTAAGATGAACAAATGCACAGCGGAAGATTTCTTTCGTACCTGAGAATGAACATGCTTTAAAGTGTCAACCAAAAAGTTGGAGAGTTCATTAGTTTAACATAAATAATCATTTCCATCATTTTAATAGACCACAAGATTTCATTTTCAGTTCTCATAAATATACGTCCCGTACATAGAGACAAAAATAATCATTCATATGGATTGAACACCTGGTAACCGACATTCACAATATGCATATAAGAATATTCCCATCATTCCGGGATCCTCCTTCGGACATGATATATATTTTGAAGTACTAAAGCATCCGATACTTTGGACGAGGCTTGTTGGGCCCGATAGATCTATCTTTAGAGTTCGCGTCAATTAGGGTGTCTGTTTCCTAATTCTTAGATTACCAGACTTAATAAAACGGGACATATTCGGTTTAATAATTCAACCATCGAATGTAGTTTCGATTACTTGTGTCTATTTCGTAAAACAATTATAAAAGCAACGCATGTATTCTCAGTCCCAAAAATATATATATTGCAAAAGCATTTACAAAGGGAGCAAATGAAACTCACCATAATGTATTTTGTAGTAAAAATACATATGACGACATTGAACAATGCAGGGTTGGCCTTGGATTCACGAACCTATATCATTTGTATATTTATTAATACACATAATCGTAATCGAACAAATTTATTTATTATATCTTAATTTATATATTATATATTTAATTTGTGTATATATTCAAAATGATAAATATCCATATAATTATATTAATATATATTTGGTTAGTATTATATTAAAATACTTAAGTTGTTATATATGAATATTTATATATAAAATGTTAATATGATTATTAAACACTTATATGTAATATTACTAAGAGTATATTTTATATACAAAATGTTTACTTGGTAACATAATATCAATAATAGTAATAAAAGTTGTTTTTAATTATAATGATAATATACTTCTAATAATAATAACTATAAAAATAATGATTGTATAAATAATAATAATACTAATTCTTATCTTAATAACCACGATGATAATAATACTACTAATAATAAAAATGTTAGTCATGATAATACTAATAATTTTTAATTGATAATACTAGTAATGATAACGATTTTAATATTAGTGACAATAACAATGATACTAATTAATATTACTTGATAATGATGATAATATTAGTAATAATAAAAGTTATATTATTAATCTTAGTACAACTATAATAACAATAATAATAATTATAATAATAATGTTAATAATAATAATACTTATATCAATATTAATACTAATAATAACACTAATAATAATACTAATAACAATAATAATAATAATAATAGTAATGATAAAATATATATATATATGTATATATATATGTATATATATATGTATATGTATATGTATATATATATGTATATATATATATATATATATATATATATATATATATATATATATATATATATATATATATATATATATATATATATATATATATATATATATATATATATATATATATATATATATGCTACCTTCCAAGTAAGCCTTTAAAAAAAATAATAGCCGCCACCACCCGAGCTTGAACTCAAGACCTCCCGGTTACACAAAACACCTCCCACCACTCGACTGCTTATTACTTTTCTGTAATTAATCTAACTTAAATTTATTTACACGAATTATCCAGTGTCCATCTCCTTCTTCTGCTTCAAAACCCAGATCAAACCATCAATCATCAAAATCATCATATTGTTCCCTTCATCTTCGAATCATTCACAGAATCAAAATATCATGTATCATAATCATATTATCACATATTCATTTCTTCATTATCACTACATCACCTTCATTTATGATTCTATGTATCATCTTTATCATTCACGTTAATATCATCATCACTTAATTATCTATCTTAATCGTCATCATCATCACTATATATGTATCATCATCGTAAAACATTTTAACTCATCATCAACATCTAAACTGTAACCATTATCATGAAACTCCTTCGTAGTTTGCTCAATCAGTTTTTCAGTTTCAAACTTTTTCTGAGCTTTGCCAACATACAATTCTTTATCATCAACTTTTGGCTGTTGAGGTCGTTTACAGTTTTTGTTGCTTCATTCAACTTTTCAAAATTCCTAGCATTAATTCACAGACTGTGTGCTTTTCAGAATTTCAGAATGGAAGATCATAGTTCTAAGAGATAAATATTATATGGATACATATAACTGTTGATGTGGAAACATTGCGAGACTCACAATACAGATTTGTTGATTCCCGGTAATTGGTATGGCAATTATTGTTACAAGATGCGGATGAGTACATGATGAGACTTCAATAGATAAATACAGTGATTTGTCGGAGAGATTTAAACCAAGGAGTGGCGAGGTTGCCGGTACATCTGCTGATAATATGGTGGAATATGAAAGGTTCCCCGGTAACAATAAAAGAGCATGCATATATATATATATCAAGGTTATAATAAGGTTCTTTCGAACGAAAAGTCAAAGTTGACTTGTTGAAGCTGTGACAAAATTTGCTACTTTGAAAGGGATTACCAAGTTAATTTGGGTAATAATAACACTAAGGAATTAGCACAGCTACGCGTTAAACGTTTACTCAGTTGCCGAGAGTTTCTCAGGGGCATAACTATATGCATAAATCTTTCCTTCCGTGGATAAAGTGCGGTTGATTCATCCTATCGCTTGAGGTATTGTCAAGAATCGTGAAAGGTTTGAACACAGATTGAAATCGTCATGATACAAATGAGGTTTAAGATGAAATCAAGTGGCAAACTTGAAGAAATGTTTAGTTTCATATGTTATAATTAATATTTTAATTCATTTTAATTGTCCAATGTCATTAGTCTACAGTCGATAGTCCATAGTTAACAGTCCAATAATTCATATATAATTTAATGTATAATATTCGAATTAATTAATACGTATCATGACCCGTGTACGTGTCTCAGACTCGATCACAACTCAAGCTATATATATTATTGTAGAATCAACCTCAACCCTGTATAGAGAACTCGATCATTACTGCATATAGAGTGTCTATGGTTATTCCAAATAATATATATAGATGCGTCGATATGATATGTCAAAACCTTGTATACGTGTCCCGATATTTAAAGTGCGTAAAATAAATAATAGAAATTAAATGACGATAAATTAAATTGCGAGAATTAAAATTGCGATAATAAATTGCGATAAATCAATGTAATATGGAATTAACAGTTAGCTAGGAACAGTTATCTAGGATCTTGCTAGCGTGGTTTCTTAACAAAATTTCATATTGTTAATTAGTCTGTTTCTAATTAATTTCCATTATGTCCATTATTTCTTCATTATGCCACTTGTTGGATTTTGATAGGTCAAAATCCAAATAATGAAATTGAATTTGAATGAAAATAGTTATTCTTTGGTGAACGGATATGTATATCGGTGCTTGTAAATAGGATAGTAAATGATCGTCGAATCAAATTTGAAGTATGTACAGTGTAACTTATTAATGTGGAATCTTATATATCCCTCGGGTATTACCTACCCGTTAAAATATTTTCACAATTAACACTTTGTACGAAAGAATTTTTAATTACAATCTTTATGAAAACATATATACATATATATTTTCTTCAGATGTAATTATGGATTCATTGAGTTAATATGATATTAAACTCATTTGGTTTACCATTAGAACTAGAATACATAATCTCTAAAACATTTAGAGATTACTTAATCGTCATGAAGAATGAAGATAATCGATGTGGAACGATACATAGAACGATGATTATACTCGAGGTACAGAATGAGATGTTGAGGCATGGATTGTTGATGGTAGTGATGCTGTTATTGATGGTACTATTGGTGCCGGTGATGTTGCTGAAGCGGGTACGTTTTGCACCATATTTTCCAAGGCTACAACTCGGTCGCGAAGCTCGTTGACGTATTACTCCGGAATGATTGTCAGTAGGAACGAGCGAATGAATAAAGTTTAGAATTGTGGATAGAATATAATCATGTCAAGCTACTCTAGAATGAGAGAGAAAATAGTATTACGAACAGGTTCGCCGGTAAGTGCTTCAGGTTCATCGCCAAGAGGTAAATTCGGTTGGTGGAAAGGAAAGGATCGCTTTCTTCATGTCTCTATTGGTTTAGTCGACTACGAACCCATCGCCAATTCATCCCGAATTGATGATGACTAATTTTGTTGATCCATTCCAGTTATACTGCTTTCAAAACTCAAGTGTGTTTCCATATCGGAATAGCTGTCAGAATTCGAGGAACTTGAACTGGGTGAGGGATTCATCTCGTACGATCAGATGAAAGATTTTCGATAATAATTAGATTATAGGATGTAGATTAGTACCCTGCAATACATAATTTACATATGCATATATTATACTAAAATCCCATGAGTTACGGAGGAATCTACGGAAATTGTCAGGCATCGGTAACAATAACAGGTACGCTAAGATATGAATTAGCAGATATGCTAAGATATAAATTTTTGTCTATACACTAATCATGCAATTAATGCAATAAGATGTGTCTAGACTAAGGGTGATAAGCAAGTGATTCTCTAAGAATGATAAGCAGGAAATTTTCGACACGAAATGATAAGCAAAACTTTTGACATGCAGACACGGTCGAAGTCCAGACTCGCTAATACATCCTAACGACTTATCAGTTAGACACACTAATGCAGACTTGGTTCGCTAAGACCACCGCTCTGATACCAACTGTCAAGACCCGTCCTAATCCATCCGGACGAAGTCCATATCGATTATAAACGATTCACAACAGTTGATTTCATCGCGAGGTACTTGACCTCTATATGATACATTTTACAAACATTGCATTTGTTTTTGAAAAGACAATCTTTCATTACATCAAAAGTTGATGGCATGCATACCATTTCATAACATATCTAACTATAATTGACTTAATAATAATCTTGATGAATTCAACGACTCGAATGCAACGTCTTTTGAAATATGTCATGAATGACTCCAAGTAATATCTCTAAGATGAACAAATGCACAGCGGAAGATTTTTTTCGTACCTGAGAATGAACATGCTTTAAAGTGTCAACCAAAAGGTTGGTGAGTTCATTAGTTTAACATAAATAATCATTTCCATCATTTTAATAGACCACAAGATTTCATTTTTAGTTCTCATAAATATATGTCCCGTACATAGAGACAAAAATAATCATTCATATGGATTGAACACCTGGTAACCGACTTTCACAATATGCATATAAGAATATCCCCATCATTCCGGGTTCCTCCTTCGGAAATGATATAAATTTCGAAGTACTAAAGCATCTGGTACTTTGGATGGGGCTTGTTGGGCCCGATAGATCTATCTTTAGAGTTCGCGTCAATTAGGGTGTCTGTTCCCTAATTCTTAGATTACCAGACTTAATAAAAAGGGGCATATTCGGTTTAATAATTCAACCATAGAATGTAGTTTCGATTACTTATGTCTATTTCGTAAAACAATTATAAAAGCAACGCATGTATTCTCAATCCTAAAAATATATATATTGCAAAAGCATTTAAAAAGGGAGCAAATGAAACTCACCATAATATATTTTGTAGTAAAAATACACATGAAAACATTGAACAATGCAGGGTTGGCCTTGGATTCACGAACCTATATCATTTGTATATTTATTAATACACATAATCGTAATCGAACAAATTTATTTATTATATCTTAATTTATATATTATATATTTAATTTGTGTATATATTCAAAATGATAAATATCTATATAATTATATTAATATATATTTGGTTAGTATTATATTAAAATACTTAAGTTGTTATATATGAATATTTATATATAAAATGTTAATATGATTATTAAATACTTATATGTAATATTACTAAGAGTATATTTTATATACAAAATGTTTACTTGGTAACATAATATCAATAATAGTAATAAAAGTTGTTTTTGATTATAATGATAATATACTTCTAATAATAATAACTATAAAAATAATGATTGTATAAATAATAATAATACTAATTCTTATCTTAATAACCACGATGATAATAGTACTACTAATAATAAAAATGTTAGTCATGATAATACTAATAATTTTTAATTGATAATACTAGTAATGATAACGATTTTAATATTAGTGACAATAACAATGATACTAATTAATATTACTTGATAATGATGATAATATTAGTAATAATAAAAGTTATATTATTAATCTTTGTACAACTATAATAACAATAATAATAATTATAATAATAATGTTAATAGTAGTAATACTTATATCAATATTAATACTAATAATAACACTAATAATAATACTAATAACAATAATAATAATAATAGTAATGATAAATATATATATATATATATATATATATATATATATATATATATATATATATATATATATATATATATATATATATATATATATATATATATATATATATATATATATATATATATATATATGCTACCTTCCAAGTAAGCCTTTTAAAAAAAATAATAGCCGCCACCACCCGGGCTCGAACTCAAGACCTCCCGGTTACACAAAACACCTCCCACCACTCGACTGCTTACTACTTTTCTGTAATTAATCTAACTTAAATTTATTTACCCGAATTATGCAGTGTCCATCTCCTTCTTCTGCTTCAAAACCCAGATCAAACCATCAATCATCAAAATCATCATATTGTTCCCTTCATCTTCGAATCATTCACAGAATCATAATCTCATGTATCATAATCATATTATCACATATTCATTTCTTCATTATCACTACATCACCTTCATTTATGATTCTATGTATCATCTTTATCATTCACGTTAATATCATCATCACTTAATTATCTATCTTAATCGTCATCATCATCATCATCACTATATATGTATCATCATCGTAAAACATTTTAATTCATCATCAACATCTAAACTGTAACCATTATCATGAAAACACCATAATCATCATCATGATTACGCATCACCACTATCATTTGTGTATCACTCATTCGTTGTCATCATCATCATCTAAACTAAATAAAGTGTTTTTGAGTTGTTGAGCAGGAACCCGAAAAGAATAATGGGTTTGCAAGTCTCGATCCATGTTTGTTAGCCCAAGTATTTACGGCCCAACAATAAAAAAAAATCACGGTCCAAATAAAGAAAAAGGATCACGGCTCAATTAGTATTTAGATTAATCATATGCCTCGTGCATTTTAAAAATAAAACAGATGATATTAAAGTTGTTGTGTGGGGTTCTGTTATGGTTGTTTACAAGAAGTCTCACTCAGCCGTCCCCATTATCTAATGTGATTAAATACCACTTACCAATTCACGTCCCTACAACATCCTAAAGAAAAGCAAATCCACGACCAAGTGGGTGAATAAAGTTATTTGTTGTTGGCCACAAGCATCAGTTATATTCTCTTTAACATTTGATTCCTTCATCGAGTTTAAAAACAGAAATAAATCAGCCATAACAGCAGCATGAACTGACCACAGAAATCTTTCGTAACAGAAAAAGGGATTCGAGATGGCGATATTGATGTTAGTGTGATTGGATCGATCGTCATCAGAAACGGTTTCAAGATATAAAGGTGATGGTTTTGGTTCGTAACAGCAATTTTTGTGCAGATAGTTGTTTAAATGATACAAGTAGTGACTGTTTGATATTGAAGGTGGTTGATGGTTCGAATCATAACAGAATATAACCATGGTGATTTAGGTTGTTGTGGTTAACGGTTGATTATGCAATGGAAGAAAGAAACATAAAGTTTGTAAGTGGTGGGTTTGTTCGAATCAAAGATATTAGAGAGAGATGAGAGAGAGTGAGTGAGGTGATTGATGGTGTTCGGTGGTTCAAGGAAAATAATGGTTGACGATCGAAGATGTCTTGAATCAAAGTTGGCGATGATTTATATGTTTCGGGTTCACAGAATATAAAAAGAGATAAATAAGATGGTTTGGTCTTGTGGTGAGTTTCCGAATATAAAAGAGTGATATCGAGCAAGATGATCACGAAAGTGGTCGATGATGGTTGGTTGTTTAGTGTTGTAGTGGTGTTGTAGGGTGGCGATGGTTATGGATTTGAAAAAGAAAGGTGATTGGGTTAATGATGGAACGAATCTGTAAATAGATTGCAGTGATGGTTTGGTTTGGAAATGGTGAAACAAGGAGTAGCAACAAGAATATATATGTATGCATATATGAAGTCTAGCAACAGAAATACTAGTAGATTATGATGATGGTTGTCGTTGGTGGTTTAAGGTGGTGATAATTGTCTTTGTTCATAAGCAGAAACATGGAGAGAAGATGAATTGATGTGTTAGTGAAAAAAATATGCATCTGCATGTATCTAATATGTAGAATATAGGATAGATAATAAAGTATAATTCTATATTACTAAATCAAGAAGTGAAAGGAATCGTGCAAGTGACATGTATCATAATTGTGAGAAAGGAACAAGAGATGAAATAGGAGGTGAGATGTATAGATTGTTCAGTATAACAGAAAGTTGATAGAAAGGAGAATGATGGGAACAAAAGTGGAATAATTATTCAATCAAAAACAGTAACCAATTAATATAAAATAATATTAATATCCTAATGAAATATGAACGTGTTAAGGGTTTCTACCGACAGTTTTCCACTGATATTATATCGTACCCCGATGATAATTAGTGGCGGGTAAAAGTCTTAAAAAAAATCTCAAATTTATAGATTATCTTATATTTATTTATTTTCAACTATTAGGGTGTAAAATCAATCATAAAAAGTTGATTAAATATTAGCACTCAGTCCCAAGTAACAATATACAGAGTGTTAGAATTTATCAAAATATATTCTAAATATATTTTTAATAAAGCTATAATTTATATAACTCAAATTCGGATTGTCGTTTATTTTAAAAAATCATATAAGTTTGAATTTAACTTACTTAATATCAATCGGAACATCAAACGAGTATTACAATCATTAAATATTTATTTTTAATATACATTATTTATATATAGAGATATATTTTAAATAATAATTATAATATCCTATTTTTATTTTATTTATTTTTACTAACAACAACATATAATACTTCAAATTATATTTCGAATTATTATTTATATGTACATATACACATATCTATTTACAATTTAACTGTTCGTGAATCGTCGGGAGTAGTCAAAGGTCAAATGAATACATAAACACAGTTCACAGTTTTTGAGACTTCAACGTTACAGACTTTGCTTATCGTGTCGAAATCATAATTAGATTAAGTTTAAATTTGGTCGGAAATTCCCGGGTCGTCACAGTACCTACCCGTTAAAGAAATTTTGTCCCGAAATTTGAGTGTGGTTGTCATAGCTAACAATAAAAATGTTTTCATGACAAATATGAGTTTGATAGATAGGGTTTTATCATCATTGAGTAATATGGATAAAACAATTCGACAATTAGAAGAGTACGAATGAAGTTATTACAAAAGAATGAAATGAGTAAATGCAAGTTCATCTTAACCAGTGACGTAGTCACGGTTGATTTTCAGAATTCAAGGGATTTAAGAAAATCTTCGAAATTTAATAGATTTGATTCTTCGGTGAATAAGGAAATTAAGATCTCTATAATTAAATACTGTGATCTGCCTCGATTTACTCTGTCTGATATTTTCATTATAAATTAAACTCTTCCGTTCCATTATTCTCACCATTACTATACTTTCTTTCCTAGTTCATACATCCAAACGATTGTGAAAATGCTTCATCCAGTTCTAATCCTTGATATTTTTCTAATTATCATTTCTGTCATCCTTCTTTTTAATCTCCCACCAAAAGAATATGTTTACTTCTACTATTACCTTGGGTTGATACTATTCTTAATTCTACCATGTCTTTATATTGCTATTCGTATTAATATTCACTGTTGGTAACCTCCGTGTTGTTATTGGGCTTTATTTTTTTTTATTATTTTTTTTATTTTGAAGCTCTTTGCCTTTTTTATTATCTTCTCGATGTCTAGTAAAGCGAGTAACGATCCAGAATTCGTAAGTACAGAGTTTCGAATGAACATGGCTAATGTTCTAAGAGTAAGATTGTAATAGCACGATCTAGATCGGTTAAATTACTAGAATTTAAGAGAAAAGATAGAATTATTAGGAAGATATGTTCTTGATATGTTTGGAGATTAGGTAGAATGTAAGAGTCGTGTAACATGACACATGATGACGTTATGGTCTATGAATCATCACGTTTCATTAGAAACTCATCATGACTTACTGTAATATAATCACGTTGATCAAGTGTCATTATATTATATTAACTCATGCATCAGTTCCCAACATTACTTCAATAACATTCATATTTTAAGCTCGAAAATTTACAGAATATAGAAACTAACAGTTTCTATATGATGTAACACTGATAGCACTAAGAGATTAATGATTTCAGATAAGAATAGTTATGAAAATATCTTCAGAAATATGGAGGATATTTATAATGAAAGATACGATAATATCTTGGAATTTCTAATATCGAAGGATGGTGAAGAAAATTTGTCCTCAAGAGTTTGGAGTCAGAAGCAAGGTATTCGCTAAAGATTTCATCAGAAACAGAATCATCAGGATTCTTAATGTACAAGTTTAGTCCTTGTGATTTGTTCAGAGACTCCTTCGTAGTTTGCTCAATCAGTTTTTCAGTTTCAAACTTTTTCTGAGCTTTGCCAACATACAATTCTTTATCATCAACTTTTGGCTGTTGAGGTCGTTCACAGTTTTTGTTGCTTCATTCAACTTTTCAAAATTCCTAGCATTAATTCACAGACTGTGTGCTTTTCAGAATTTCAGAATGGAAGATCATAGTTCTAAGAGATAAATATTATATGGATACATATAACTGTTGATGTGGAAACATTGCGAGACTCACAATACAGATTTGTTGATTCCCGGTAATTGGTATGGCAATTATTGTTACAAGATGCGGATGAGTACATGATGAGACTTCAATAGATAAATATAGTGATTTGTCGGAGAGATTTAAACCAAGGAGTGATGAGGTTGCCGGTACATCTGCTGATAATATGGTGGAATATGAAAGGTTCCCCGGTAACAATAAAAGAGCATGCATATATATATCAAGGTTATAATAAGGTTCTTTCGAACGAAAAGTCAAAGTTGACTTGTTGGAGCTGTGACAAAATTTGCTACTTTGAAAGGGATTACCAAGTTAATTTGGGTAATAATAACACTAAGGAATTAGCACAGCTACGCGTTAAACGTTTACTCAGTTGCCGAGAGTTTCTCAGGGGCATAACTATATGCATAAATCTTTCCTTCCGTGGATAAAGTGCGGTTGATTCATCCTATCGCTTGAGGTATTGTCAAGAATCGTGAAAGGTTTGAACACAGATTGAAATCGTCATGATACAAATGAGGTTTAAGATGAAATCAAGTGGCAAACTTGAAGAAATGTTTAGTTTCATATGTTATAATTAATATTTTAATTCATTTTAATTGTCCAATGTCATTAGTCTACAGTCGATAGTCCATAGTTAACAGTCCAATAATTCATATATAATTTAATGTATAATATTCGAATTAATTAATACGTATCGTGACCCGTGTACGTGTCTCAGACTCGATCACAACTCAAGATATATATATTATTGTAGAATCAACCTCAACCCTGTATAGAGAACTCGATCATTACTGCATATAGAGTGTCTATGGTTATTCCAAATAATATATATAGATGCGTCGATATGATATGTCAAAACCTTGTATACGTGTCCCGATATTTAAAGTGCGTAAAATAAATAACAGAAATTAAATGACGATAAATTAAATTGCGAGAATTAAAATTGCGATAATAAATTGCGATATGGAATTAACAGTTAGCTAGGAACAGTTATCTAGGATCTTGCTAGCGTGGTTTCTTAACAAAATTTCATATTGTTAATTAGTCTGTTTCTAATTAATTTCCATTGTGTCCATTATTTCTTCATTATGCCACTTGTTGGATTTTGATAGGTCAAAATCCAAATAATGAAATTGAATTTGCATGAAAATAGTTATTCTTTGGTGAACGGATACGTATATTGGTGCTTGTAAATAGGATAGTAAATGATCGTCGAATCAAATTCGAAGTATGTACAGTGTAACTTATTAATGTTTAATCTTATATATCCCTCGGGTATTACCTACCCGTTAAAATATTTTCACAATTAACACTTTGTACGAAAGAATTTTTAATTACAATCTTTATGAAAACATATATACATATATATTTTCTTCAGATGTAATCATGGATTCATTGAGTTAATATGATATTAAACTCATTTGGTTTACCATTAGAACTAGAATACATTATCTCTAAAACATTTAGAGATTACTTAATCGTCATGAAGAAGGAAGATAATCGATGTGGAACGATACATAGAACGATGATTATACTCGAGGTACAGAATGAGATGTTGAGGCATGGATTGTTGATGGTAGTGATGCTGTTATTGATGGTACTATTGGTGCCGGTGATGTTGCTGAAGCGGATACGTTTTGCACCATATTTTCCAAGGCTACAACTCGGTCGCGAAGCTCATTGACGTATTACTCCGGAATGATTGTCGGTAGGAACGAGCGAATGAATAAAGTTTAGAATTGTGGATAGAATATAATCATGTCGAGCTACTCTGGAATGAGAGAGAAAATAGTATTACGAACAGGTTCGCCGGTAAGTGCTTCAGGTTCATCGCCAAGAGGTTTCTTCATGTCTCTGTTGGTTTAGTCGACTACGAACCCATCGCCAATTCATCCCGAATTGATGATGACTAATTTTGTTGATCCATTCCAGTTATACTGCTTTCGAAACTCAAGTGTGTTTCCATATCGGAATAGCTGTCAGAATTCGAGGAACTTGAACTGGGTGAGGGATTCATCTCGTACGATCAGATGAAGGATTTTCGATAATAATTAGATTATAGGATGTAGATTAGTACCCTGCAATACATAATTTACATATGCATATATAATACTAAAATCCCATGAGTTACGGAGGAATCTACGGAAATTGTCAGGCATCGGTAACAATAACAGGTACGCTAAGATATGAATTAGCAGATATGCTAAGATATAATTTTTTTTCTATACACTAATCATGCAATTAATGCAATAAGATGTGTCTAGACTAAGGGTGATAAGCAAGTGATTCTCTAAGAATGATAAGCAGGAAATTTTCGACACGAAATGATAAGCAAAACTTTTGACATGCAGACACGGTCGAAGTCCAGACTCACTAATGCATCCTAACGACTTATCAGTTAGACACACTAATGCAGACTTGGTTCGCTAAGACCACCGCTCTGATACCAACTGTCAAGACCCGTCCTAATCCATCCGGACGAAGTCCATATCGATTATAAACGATTCACAACAGTTGATTGCATCGCGAGGTACTTGACCTCTATATGATACATTTTACAAACATTGCATTCGTTTTTGAAAAGACAATCTTTCATTACATCAAAAGTTGATGGCATGCATACCATTTCATAACATATCTAACTATAATTGACTTAATAATAATCTTGATGAATTCAACGACTCGAATGCAACGTCTTTTGAAATATGTCATGAATGACTCCAAGTAATATCTCTAAGATGAACAAATGCACAGCGGAAGATTTTTTTCGTACCTGAGAATGAACATGCTTTAAAGTGTCAACCAAAAGGTTGGTGAGTTCATTAGTTTAACATAAATAATCATTTCCATCATTTTAATAGACCACAAGATTTCATTTTTAGTTCTCATAAATATACATCCCGTACATAGAGAAAAAAATAATCATTCATATGGATTGAACACCTGGTAACCGACTTTCACAATATGCATATAAGAATATCCCCATCATTCCGGGATCCTCCTTCGGACATGATATAAATTTCGAAGTACTAAAGCATCTGGTACTTTGGATGGGGCTTGTTGGGCCCGATAGATCTATCTTTAGAGTTCGCGCCAATTAGGTTGTCTGTTCCCTAATTCTTAGATTACCAGACTTAATAAAAAGGGGCATATTCGGTTTAATAATTCAACCATAGAATGTAGTTTCGATTACTTGTGTCTATTTCGTAAAACAATTATAAAAGCAACGCATGTATTCTCAGTCCCAAAAATATATATATTGCAAAAGCATTTAAAAAGGGAGCAAATGAAACTCACCATAATATATTTTGTAGTAAAAATACATATGAAAACATTGAACAATGCAGGGTTGGCCTTAGATTCACGAACCTATATCATTTGTATATTTATTAATACACATAATCGTAATCGAACAAATTTATTTATTATATCTTAATTTATATATTATATATTTAATTTGTGTATATATTCAAAATGATAAATATCTATATAATTATATTAATATATATTTGGTTAGTATTATATTAAAATACTTAAGTTGTTATATATGAATATTTATATATAAAATGTTAATATGATTATTAAATACTTATATGTAATATTACTAAGAGTATATTTTATATACAAAATGTTTACTTGGTAACATAATATCAATAATAGTAATAAAAGTTGTTTTTGATTATAATGATAATATACTTCTAATAATAATAACTATAAAAATAATGATTGTATAAATAATAATAATACTAATTCTTATCTTAATAACCACGATGATAATAATACTACTAATAATAAAAATGTTAGTCATGATAATACTAATAATTTTTAATTGATAATACTAGTAATGATAACGATTTTAATATTAGTGACAATAACAATGATACTAATTAATATTACTTGATAATGATGATAATATTAGTAATAATAAAAGTTATATTATTAATCTTTGTACAACTATAATAACAATAATAATAATTATAATAATAATGTTAATAGTAGTAATACTTATATCAATATTAATACTAATAATAACACTAATAATAATACTAATAACAATAATAATAATAATAATAATAATAATAATAGTAATGATAAATATATATATATATATATATATATATATATATATATATATATATATATATATATATATATATATATATATATATATATATATATATATATATATATATATATATATATATATATATGCTACCTTCCAAGTAAGCCTTTTAAAAAAAATAATAGCCGCCACCACCCGGGCTCGAACTCAAGACCTCCCGGTTACACAAAACACCTCCCACCACTCGACTGCTTACTACTTTTCTGTAATTAATCTAACTTAAATTTATTTACCCGAATTATGCAGTGTCCATCTCTTTCTTCTGCTTCAAAACCCAGATCAAACCATCAATCATCAAAATCATCATATTGTTCCCTTCATCTTCGAATCATTCACAGAATCATAATCTCATGTATCATAATCATATTATCACATATTCATTTCTTCATTATCACTACATCACCTTCATTTATGATTCTATGTATCATCTTTATCATTCACGTTAATATCATCATCACTTAATTATCTATCTTAATCGTCATCATCATCACTATATATGTATCATCATCGTAAAACATTTTAACTCATCATCAACATCTAAACTGTAACCATTATCATGAAAACACCATAATCATCATCATGATTACGCATCACCACTATCATTTGTGTATCACTCATTCGTTGTCATCATCATCATCTAAACTAAATAAAGTGTTTTTGAGTTGTTGAGCAGGAACCTGAAAAGAATAATGGGTTTGCAAGTCTCGATCCATGTTTGTTAGCCCAAGTATTTACGGCCCAACAATAAAAAAAATCACGGTCCAAATAAAGAAAAAGGATCACGGCTCAATTAGTATTTAGATTAATCATATGCCTCGTGCATTTTAAAAATAAAACAGATGATATTAAAGTTGTTGTGTGGGGTTCTGTTATGGTTGTTTACAAGAAGTCTCACTCAGCCGTCCCCATTATCTAATGTGATTAAATACCACTTACTAATTCACGTCCCTACAACATCCTAAAGAAAAGCAAATCCACGACCAAGTGGGTGAATAAAGTTATTTGTTGTTGGCCACAAGCATCAGTTATATTCTCTTTAACATTTGATTCCTTCATCGAGTTTAAAAACAGAAATAAATCAGCCATAACAGCAGCATGAACTGACCACAGAAATCTTTCGTAACAGAAAAAGGGATTCGAGATGGCGATATTGATGTTAGTGTGATTGGATCGATCGTCATCAGAAACGGTTTCAAGATATAAAGGTGATGGTTTTGGTTCGTAACAGCAATTTTTGTGCAGATAGTTGTTTAAATGATACAAGTAGTGACTGTTTGATATTGAAGGTGGTTGATGGTTCGAATCATAACAGAATATAACCATGGTGATTTAGGTTGTTGTGGTTACCGGTTGATTATGCAATGGAAGAAAGAAACATAAAGTTTGTAAGTGGTGGGTTTGTTCGAATCAAAGATATTAGAGAGAGATGAGAGAGAGTGAGTGAGGTGATTGATGGTGTTCGGTGGTTCAAGGAAAATAATGGTTGACGATCGAAGATGTCTTGAATCAAAGTTGGTGATGATTTATATGTTTCGGGTTCACAGAATATAAAAAGAGATAAATAAGATGGTTTGGTCTTGTGGTGAGTTTCCGAATATAAAAGAGTGATATCGAGCAAGATGATCACGAAAGTGGTCGATGATGGTTGGTTGTTTAGTGTTGTAGTGGTGTTGTAGGGTGGCGATGGTTATGGATTTGAAAAAGAAAGGTGATTGGGTTAATGATGGAACGAATCCGTAAATAGATTGCAGTGATGGTTTGGTTTGGAAATGGTGAAACAAGGAGTAGCAACAAGAATATATATGTATGCATATATGAAGTCTAGCAACAGAAATACTAGTAGATTATGATGATGGTTGTCGTTGGTGGTTTAAGGTGGTGATAATTGTCTTTGTTCATAAGCAGAAACATGGAGAGAAGATGAATTGATGTGTTAGTGAAAAAAATATGCATCTGCATGTATCTAATATGTAGAATATAGGATAGATAATAAAGTATAATTCTATATTACTAAATCAAGAAGTGAAAGGAATCGTGCAAGTGACATGTATCATAATTGTGAGAAAGGAACAAGAGATGAAATAGGAGGTGAGATGTATAGATTGTTCAGTATAACAGAAAGTTGATAGAAAGGAGAATGATGGGAACAAAAGTGGAATAATTATTCAATCAAAAACAGTAACCAATTAATATAAAATAATATTAATATCCTAATGAAATATGAACGTGTTAAGGGTTTCTACCGACAGTTTTCCACTGATATTATATCGTACCCCGATGATAATTAGTGGCGGGTAAAAGTCTTAAAAAAAAATCTCAAATTTATAGATTATCTTATATTTATTTATTTTCAACTATTAGGGTGTAAAATAAATCATAAAAAGTTGATTAAATATTAGCACTCAGTCCCAAGTAACAATATACAGAGTGTTAGAATTTATCAAAGTATATTCTAAATATATTTTTAATAAAGCTATAATTTATATAAGCTATAATTTATATAACTCAAATTCGGATTGTCGTTTATTTTAAAAAATCATATAAGTTTGAATTTAACTTACTTAATATCAATCGGAACATCAAACGAGTATTACAATCATTAAATATTTATTTTTAATATACATTATTTATATATAGAGATATATTTTAAATAATAATTATAATATTCTATTTTTATTTTATTTATTTTTACTAACAACAACATATAATACTTCAAATTATATTTCGAATTATTATTTATATGTACATATACACATATCTATTTACAATTTAACTGTTCGTGAATCGTCGGGAGTAGTCAAAGGTCAAATGAATACATAAACACAGTTCACAGTTTTTGAGACTTCAACGTTACAGACTTTGCTTATCGTGTCAAAATCATAATTAGATTAAGTTTAAATTTTGTCGGAAATTCCCGGGTCGTCACAAACTCAAACATCTGATTCTGATTATTGACGATTGTTTTGAAATATCTTAATTATTGTGGGATGATTGAAAATGCCTGTGGTCGATTTAATCTGCGAAGTAGAAGAAGTAGGAAAACAGAAAATGTGGAAAGGTTAAATAACTTGTGGTTACGTATTAAAACAGAAAATGGGCACAACCCAACTGGTTATATGGAGTGATGGGTGAGCGGGATTGCGGGTTCGAGTCTCACTTGGGACAATTCTTTTTAAGCAAAGTTTTGAAAGGGTATACACCATTACTCTTAGTTCTATTATCATTATTAATATTAATTATTATGATTATTATTATTATTATTGCTATGATTATTATTAGTTAATAATATTATTATTATGATTATAAGTCTTATTATGAATATTATCATTTCATTATTATTATTATTATTATTATTATTATTATTATTATTATTATTATTATTATTATCATTTTTATTATTATTATTTTTATTATTATTATTATTATTATTATTATTATTATTATTATTATTATTATTATTATTATTATTATTATTATTATTATTATTATTATTTGTTATTATTATTTTTATTATTATTATTACTAGTGTTATAGTTATTAGTATTATTATTTTTACTAATAAAAGTAATAGTTACCATTTATGATTTTTATTGTAATTATAATTACAATGATGATGTTATTATTGTTATTACTAAAATTATTATCATTACTAGTATTATTATTAAGTAGTATTAGTATTATTAATATGATTATATTGATACAAGTATTATTATTATTATGATTATGATTATGATTATTACTATTAGTGTTATTATGAAAATAATACAATTTATTGTTATTATCATTAATATTAGCATTAGTACCATTTTTAGTACCATTATTATTTTATTTATTAACAAAAAATATTACTAATATGAATATCATTAGTAGTAATATTATTATCAATATAATTAAATACAACTTTTATTAAATATTATTATCTATATAAAAATATACTTATAAGTATATTACATATAACTATAAATTAATTAGATTAACAATCTTTATATAAATATCCATATATAACAAATTAAGTATTTTTAATATATATATATATATATATATATATATATATATATATATATATATATATATATACAAATTAATTACATAATATATAAAGTTATAATAGTTCGATTACGAGAATATGTTTTAATATATATACTTGATATAGGTTCGTGAATCTGAGGCCAACCCTGCATTGTTCAATATCGTCATATGTATTTTTACTACAAAATACAGTATTGTGAGTTTCATTTGCTCCCTTTTTAAATGCTTTTGCCATATATATTTTTGGGACTGAGAATACATGCGCTGCTTTTATAAATGTTTGACGAAATAGACACAAGTACTTAAAAACATTCTACGATTGAGTTACGAGTACACCGGATATCACCCCTTTATAGTCTGGTAATCTAAGAATTAGGGAACCGAGCCCCTAATTGACACGAATCCTAAAGATAGATCTATGGGCACTCACAAGCCCCAGTCAGAGAATTTGAACTGCTTTAGTACTTCGAAATAGGTATACAACCGCCAGCTTTAAAAGATATGATCTGTTTGTGAGGTGTACACAACCATCATATTTAAAAGAGTGGCCTGTTTGTATGCTTTTGCATGACCGTGCGGAATGCCGGTATGCGGGGGATATTCTATATGCATCTTGTTAAGGTTGATTACCAGGTGTTTATATACCGTATGAATGATTTTACAGCAGTGAGCAGACCTGCACATATTGTTTTCGAAATATGAGTATCTTGTGGTCTATTATATTATTGAAAATGATTGATTATGATAAACTAATGAACTCACCAACCTTTTGGTTGACACTTGAAAGCATGTTTATTCTCAGGTATTAAGGAAATCTTCCACTGTGCATTTGCTCATTTTAAAGATATTACTTGGAGTCATTCTTGGAATATTTCAAAAGACGTTGCATTCGAGTCATTAAGTTCATCAAGATTGATAAGAAGTCGTTGATAGATTGATATATTAGGAAATGATATGCATGCCTGTTTAACTTTCGATGAAATGAAAGTTTGTCTTTTAAAAACGAATGCAATGTTTGTAAAATATATCATATAGAGGTCAAATACCTCGCGATGTAATCAACTATTGTGAATCGTTTATAATGTATATGAGCGGGTCCTTTCAGTTGGTATCAGAGCGGTGGTCTTAGCGAACCAGGTCTTGCATTAGTGTGTCTAACTGATAGTTGTTTAGATGCATTAGTAAGTCTGGACTTCGACCATGTCTGCATGTCAAAAATTTTGCTTATCATTTCTTGTCAGAAATTACCTGCTTATCATTCTTAGTCTAGACACGTTTTACTGCATTGACTGCATTAATAGTGTATAGACAAAAAATTCATATCTTAGCGTATCTGTTACTGTAGACCTTGCCTGACAGCTTTCGAAGATTCCTCCGTAACTTATGAAATTTTAGTATTATATATGCATATGTAAATTATGTATTGCAGGATACTAATCCACATCCTATAATCTAATTCATATCGAAAATCCTTCATCTGATCGTACGAGATGGATCCCTCAACCAGTTTGAATTCCTCAGATTCCGATAGCTATTCCGATATGGATATCCACCTGAGCTCCGAAAGCATGCGTCACTAGAATGAATCAACCAATCATTCATCCCCAATTTATCTGATGAGTTCGTAGTCGACTTAATCAATGGAGATGAGAAGAAGGCGATACTTTCCATTAACCAAATTTCCCTCTTGGTGATGAACCTGAAGCACTCACCGATGAACCAAATCGAAACACCATTTTCACCCTCATTTCCCGAATATCTCGCCATGATTATATCCTATTTAAAGTTCTAAACCTTACTCACCCCCTCATTCCGACCGACAATCATCCCGAAATAATAGAAGAAGTCAACGCGCTTCGCGCTCGAGTAATAAATTTGGAGAATATGGTGCAAAACTTATCAGCTTCAGCAACATCACTGACATCAACAGAACCACCAGCAACAACGCCCGTACCATCAACAACACACGTCTCAACATCACAATCCATACCTCGAACTTAATCATCGTTCTACAAATCGTTCTACATCATTTATCTTCGTTCTGCATAACGATTATGTAATTTCTAATGTTTTAGAGATTATATATTCTAGTTCTAACGGTAAATCAAATGATATTAATATCATATTATATAACAACCCGAAAATTTCCGACTAAATTTAAACCTAACTTTGATATGATTCCGACGATTCACGAACCATTATTAGTAAATAATTATGTATTGATATTAATTTTTTATATTAATATTATTATTATCACTCATCATTATCATTTACAATTATCATTATCAGTATTGTCAAAAACAATACTATTATTATTATTATTATCAAAATTATTATTATTATTATTATTTATCATCTATTATGATGGTTAGTAATATCATTAATGTAATATATATCATTAACATTATTATTAGTATAATCGTATAAAGTATTATCATTACTAATATTATTAATAGTATTATTATTATTGTTACTAATATTATTATTGTTATTAATATCATTATTAATATTAATATTATAATTAGTAGTAAAATTTTTGACTTTAGTTACTATTATGTTTATTAATATTATTATTATAATTACCATTATCATTATCATTAATATAGTTATTATTATTAATATAAAAATAATACCATTTATTATTATTATTATCATAAATTATCATTATCATTTATTATTTCTATTATTATTATTATCAATAATATTACTTTTATTATTATTATTATTAATAAAATTTTCAAATGATTATTATTAAATATATTTATTAATAATTAATATCAATTAAAAAAATATTAAAAAGTTAAATAAAATGAACTGATTATATAAATCTATTTATTTTATTTATATATATCATAATCTGCTTTTGATTTATAAAAATTTAATCGTGATCCAGCTTTTATTTTTTTATTAATCGTGAACTGATTTTTATATTTATCATCTTATTATTTTTTTAATTTGTACTGGTTTTAATTTTGTTGCTATCGAACCACTATATGTTTTTTTATCTAATCGTGATTAATTAGTGTCCTACTTCAATTATTCAGTTCAAGCTATATATTATGCATTGTAGGAATTAAACAGAAAAAATATAAATATATATATATATACAGCTTAATACCTCTGTTTGTGTTATCTTATAAACAAAAACTCGAATTCAAAACAATCATCAAAAACTGAAAATGCAGTAGTGTTGAGAATCACATAACGAACCTATCTGTAAAGTTTCACATTCCAATTCCTCATATCAATTACAAATTCGAGAGTCAAAATTTTAATTTCAAAAAGTCAACTCAATGTTCATCAGGAAATTCGAAGTCACGTTGATGTTTTTGGTTCAATTAATGATTCGTAAAGGTTCTAGGAATGATTTAAAACAAATTTCATGTTGTAATCATAATCTGAAACAGTCCAAATTTCATATTCGATGCTTGAGTTCTTGGTGTTTCTTCGAAGTTGCTGCTGCTGCTGTTTAATTCTTCTATTTCTTGTCTGCTGATCAAATCCCCATATTCGATTACTTCTGTTTCAATTTCAAACTCAAAACACATTTTATTATTTAGCTATTATGATTTTATTTCGCTCGATCGAATTTTTAAAAGAAGAAGGAGAAAAAGGATGGAGTAATGGTTGGGTGTGTTGCGGGTTAGCGGGAGGTCACGGGTTCGAGTCCCGTCAATGGCAATTTTTTTAAGAAAAGCTTATAAGGTAGTTTCCATTTATTATTATTATTATTATTATTATTATTATTATTATTATTATTATTATTATTATTATTATTATTATTATTATTATTATTATTATTATTGTTATTATTATTATTATTATTATTATTATTATTATTATTATTATTATTATTATTATTATTATTATTATTATTATTATTATTATTATTATTATTGTTATTCTAATTATTATTACTATTATTAGAATAATCATTATTATTAAGAGTATTATTATTAAAATTTTAGAATTATAATAGTTATTAATATAAGTATTATTAGTATTACAACTATATTAATATTATTATTATCATTATCTTTACTAACTAGTATCATTATTATTATTAAGTATCATTATTATTATTAGAATTATCATTTTTACAAACACTATCATTTTTGTTATTAATATTATTACCAATATTATTATTATTATTAATTATCATTATTTTTAAATATTAGTATTATCATTACTATTGTTATTACTACTATTAGCAAAATATTAATTATCATTATCATTATCATTACTAACAAAGTAACTAATGATACTATCAAAATTTTTATTTTCAACATCATTATTAAATCTAATTAATAGTATTATCATCATTATTTTTAGTATCATCATTATTATATTATCATTATCATTATAAAAATTATTATTATAACAAAATATTCATTATCATTATTAAAGTCATTTTATCAAACAAATACTTATACATAGAATATATATATATAAGTATATATATACAAAAATATATAACATGTGAAATAATATATAAACTTATTCGATTACAAGTATATGTGTTAATATATATACTTGCTATAGGTTCGTGAATCCGAGGACAACTCTGCACTTGTTCAGTGCCATCATACTCGTAAAATATGAAATACAGTATAGTGAGTTTTCATAGTTCCCTTTTTATCTATATTTTTGGGCTGAGAATACATGCGCTACTTTTATAACTGTTTTTATGAAATGAATACAAATACTAAAACTGATTTTTCGTGAGTTTTCATAGCTCCCTTTTTACATATATTTTTGGGCTGAGAATACATGCGTAACTTTTATAACTGTTTTACACGTTAAACACAAATACCAACTATTAAAATGTGCTATATCTGGCTATGTCCTGCAAGTCCCCACTCAAGCCGACAAGGACAGTACAACTTGTCACGGGGCAAACTTTGAAACTGTTTAATCTAAATATCACGAACTGGCATAACTTTTTGGTCCCTGCGAGATCAACTTTACTTTTTGGTCCCTGTGAGATTAACTTTACTTTTTGGTCCCTGCGAGATCAACTTTACTTTTTGGTCCCTGCGAGATCAACTTTACATTTTGGTCCCTGTGCGATCAACTTTACTTTTTGGTCCCTGCGAGATCAACTTTACTTTTTGGTCCCTGTGAGATCAACTTAACTTTTTGGTCCCTGCGAGATCAACTTTACTTTTTGGTCCCTGTGAGATCAACTTTACTTTTTGGTCCCTGTGAGATCAACTTAACTTTTTGGTTCCTGCAAGATCAACTTTATAAACTAAATCTTGTGGTCTATATCTATTACTGAAATCATTGTTTATGAAAAACCTATGAACTCACTCAACCTCGTGTTGACACTTTAAAGCATGTTTATTCTCAGGTCCTACATAATGCTTCCACTGTGTATTTGCTAATTGAAAGCAACATTTCAATGAGTCATTCATGGATAATTTGAACGACTTGCATTTGCTAACTTGATGATGATTTCTTGCTATGCTTGGAGTCTTCATTACATATCATATCAATTAAAGACATTTGATGCGTTGTTCATTAAATACAATGTAATCTATTTATCTTCCACTGAAAAACTTAATAAAATGTCTCATATAGAGTCGGTCTCGTTTATACAACTGTAATTTGATATAATTAGTCACAAATACCTCAGGCCCTATTTGGGGGTGTGACAGAGATTGGTATCAGAGCAGTTTTGTTGTAGAGAACCAGGATTGCATTTTATGTGTGCCTTATACAATTAGGTACCTTTACTTATTGCCTTTAACTGTTAAATGCTACACTATACTTTAGAAACTTTAATTATCTTAGAATGCCGAGCCAATCTAAGAACTCTGCGTATTCTCCTAAGTACTATTCAATTCCGCCACCACATTTAAATACGACACCAAGATTTCTGAAATTCTTGACATTCCTATGTCATTTATCATGGTTTTGTGTATTATATATGTATTAAATGAAATATTATCCATGATTTTTGAAACTCCTATAATTGTTACTATTCATACTCAAACGTATATAACTCCCTGTTATATATCATGTACCTATATGCCTTATGCCTTTATGCATCGGTTTACGAACTGAAAAATGTCATTGGGTTATCACAGTATACGAATTGAAAGTATTTAATTGAAAGATTATCAGATTACATATAATCTCGACAAGTCATACTGCAATTATTGTATAAATGGAGTATAGACAAATCATATCTTATCATATCTATCCCAATAAACTTTGTCTAACACTTTTCCTAAATTTTCTCCGTAAATTACGGAAATCTTTTGCTATATATACATATTCAAGGAGACAAATATATCATTCAATATTCAAAAACTCATCTCATATCGAAACCCTTATCCGATCACATAATATGGATTTCTCATCTGATTCCTCAAGCTCCAATGGCAGCGTAACCGGAACGAACGAACCAATCAGTCATCATCTTTTTTGGATGAATTGGGGATGGGTTCGTAGTCGACTTAATCAATGGAGGCGAGAAGAAGGAGATCCCTTTCACCAATCAAATTGTCCTATTAGTGAAGAACCTGAAGCACTTACCGGCGAACCAATCCGGAACACCATTTTCACACTCATTTCCAGAACAGCTCGCCACGATTATATAGTATCTAGAATTCTAGATCTTATTCGTCCCCTTATCCGAACCGCCAATCATCCCAGTATAATAGAAGAAGTCAACGAGCTTCGTGCTCGAGTTGTAGCTCTGGAGAATATGGTGCGAATTCTACAAGCATCAGCAGCACCAGCAGCAGAACCAACATCAACAACAACATAAGCACTGTAAGCACCAGTATCAGCAACAGCAACACCACCAACAACACCAGTACCAACAACAACAACAACAACAACAACAACAACAACAACCACATCGCAAGCCTCAACATCACACTCAGTACCTTAAACATCAACATCATACACCCCATAGATACCAAGGAATATTAGTAATAATGAGTTAAGATGTATTGACTCATTCTTCCTGAAGAATTATATATGTATGTATGTATATATATATATATATATATATATATATATATATATATATATATATATATATATGGTTTGGAACAATAATAAATCTTTTCTTACTAAGCTATTATGTGTGAATCTTAACTAGTATGTACTACTTGGTTAATTTATATCACTAATATGCTATGATGTACATCTTTTGTTAATAACTTAACAATCGTTAATCACTGCTTCAACACAATAAACTCCATTTCATAATAAACCAAGTGTATTACTCAAATACATGATTGATTATATACTTTCATTTTCGATGTACTTGAAACTTTCTAGAAAATATCATTAGTGCCTTACGAATTTCACAAGAATTCCACGAGCACCAACATCATATACCGAGGTATATCAATAACAATGAACGATGAAGTATTGATTCATAACTTCATTAAAGAAATATTTCATGACAATTATGAAATCTCTAAAGTTTTGACGATTATTCTCGTTCCAACCACAATTCAAATGAGTTTAATATTATATTAACTCATTAAATATATATTATATCTGAAGAATACATATATGAACGTATATCTTCTCTTTTGTACAAACTGTGAATTGTGAAAATATTTTAACGGGTAGGTAAAACCCGAGAAATATTTATATCTCACATTAATATGTTACATCGTACAAATTCTGATTCAATAGTCAGCAACTATACTACTTACATTCACAAGATATATGTATCCATTCACTAAGGAACAACCATTTGCATACAAATTCAATTATATATCCTGATTTTGACATATCAGAATCCAAGTAAAGCTTTAGCAAGTGTTATCTTCCTAAAGATCACTACATTCATGAATTATATTCATTCGTATTCTATGATGAATTATCACATCAAACCACCAAAATTATCATTCATTACTTTTGAAATCAACAACGCCTATTCGTCAACCATTAGATCCGTTGACGATTACAATCAGCGTTTAATCATCTAAAAATAAAATTTCTTGAAACCACCTCGGATTAATAATCAATGATTCAGATTTGTTAACCTTGAGAATGCTGACGAAGAAGCAAAAGCTATAGATGGTCTTAATGGCCAAAAGTTTGATGATAAAGAAGGATGTATTGGAAAAGATCAGATTTAGAACTGAAAAACGGATTGAGCTAACCATGAAGGAGACCAAGGACAAATACAAGGACCAAACCCTATATTCAAAGAATCCAGGTAATTCTGGATCCGATGAAATCTTTAGAGAATATCTTGCTCCGAAGTCATGTTAAAAGCTTGCGAAAAATTGTTCTTCATCAACTTTCGAACTTAGAAATTCCAAAATATCATCATAAATATCTTCGATATTTTCATAAATATTCTCGACCGAGATTATTTATCTCTTCGTGCTATCTGTATTACATCATAAAGGAAACTGTTTTAGTTTCTGTATTCTGTAAAATTCAAGTTTAAATTATAAATGTTTTGAAGAAGTGTTGGGAATTGAAGCATGAGTTAGTATAATATAATGACGTCAGGCCAACGTGATTATATTACAGTAAGTCATGCTAAATTTTTAATGGAAGATGATGATTCATAGACTTTATAATCATCATTTGCCATGTTACACGACTCTTACATTCTACCTAATCTCTAAATATATCAAGAACATATATTCTCGATAGATCTACCTGGTAATTTGACAAATCAAGATCGTGCTATTGCTTTCTTAAAACATTAATTATGTTTATTCGAAACTTCATACCTACAAATTCTGGACCATTATTCGCTTTACTTAGAGCCGAGAAGAGAATAAAAAGGCAAAGAGCTCCGACATATAAGGGAAAATATAAAGCCCGATAACGATACCGAAATTACAAATCGTGTATATCAATGCGTATAGCAATACAAAGACACGGGAGAACTAAAAACACTATAAAATCAAGAGCATAGTAGAAGTAAACAGATTCCTCTGGTGGTAAATGAAAAAGAAGAATGACTACATATATGGTCAATATAGTAACAATGATCAGAACTGGATTAAGCATTTCCTTAATCTTTTGGAAGTTTGAATTGAAAAAGAAAGTATAGAAGTTGTAAAGATAATGGAACGGAAGAAGCTAATTTATAGCGAAATTCCAGACATAACAATCGAGATAATTTACCGCATTTAATCAAAGAAATCCTAATTTCCTTAAATACCAGAGAATCAAATCTTATAAACTACGAAGATTTCCTTTAATCCCTTAAATTTCGGAAATCAATTGTGACTACGTTAAAAGTTAAGGCGAACATTTAATTTTCTCATTCACTCTTTTACGATAGCTTCGTTTATACTCTTCCTGTAATCGAATCGTTTCATCTATATTACCCAATGTTGATAAAAGTCTATTTTTCAACTCATATTCATCATTCTTGTTGTAAACAATGATGATCTATATCAAATTTCATGACTGTGATTTTCACGTACATCTCTCTATTTGTCTGCCCTAATATTATGGCATAAACGCTCAAGATTTTAAATGAGCTCAATACTATTCATAACACATTTCATGTGTATTGAAATGCTTGTATAGCACCATTATCCCTTTTGAGGATAACCTAGTCAAATGACACTCCTGTTAATCTTTAGATAACCACCGCATTAATGAATAAATGCACTCCATAGAAGAACCTATAGAAATTATGGTTCGTATGATTTAAACGCTTGAAACAGAACAATATTCTATCTGTTGAATTCACGCAAGGCCCCGAACATACCTGGGAACGTGAAGAACAAATAAAACATAAATATCCTCGTCTATGTACGAACAACGCCGATTGATGGCAACAACTAAATTTCGGGACGAAATTTCTTTTAACGAGTAGGTACTATAACAACCCAGAAATTTTCGACTAAATTTAAACCTAACTTTGATATGATTCCGACGATTCACGAACTATTATTAGTAAATAATTATGTATTGATATTAATTTATTATATTAATATCATTATTATCACTCATCATTATCATTTACAATTATCATTATCAGTATTATCAAAAATAATACTATTATTATTATTATTATTATCAAAATTATTATTATTATTATTTATCATCTATTATGATGGTTAGTAATATCATTAACGTAATATATATCATTAACATTATTATTAGTATTATCGTTTAATGTATTATCATTACTAATATTATTAATAGTATTATTATTATTGTTACTAATATTATTATTGTTATTAATATCATTATTAATATTAATATTATAATTATTAGTAAAATTTTGACTTTAGTTACTATTATGTTTATTAATATTATTATTATAATTACCATTATCATTATCATTATCATTAATAATTAATATAGTTATTATTATTAATATAAAAATAAT
The DNA here is from genome assembly GCF_046630445.1 of Rutidosis leptorrhynchoides. NCBI lineage: Eukaryota > Viridiplantae > Streptophyta > Magnoliopsida > Asterales > Asteraceae > Rutidosis > Rutidosis leptorrhynchoides. The sequence goes on along the minus strand of NC_092335.1, from coordinate 302,353,585 downwards.
ACCATTTATTATTATTATCATAAATTATCATTATCATTTATTATTTCTATTATTATTATCAATAATATTACTTTTATTATTATTAATAACATTTTCAAATTATTATTATTAAATATATTTATTAATAATTAATATTAATTAAAAAAAATATTAAAAAGTTAAATAAAATGAACTGATTATATAAATCTGTTTATTTTATTTATATATATATATATCATAATCTGCTTTTTATTTAAAAAAATTTAATCGTGATCCAGCTTTTATTTTTTTATTAATCGTGATCCAATTTTTATATTTATCATCTTATTATTTTTTAATTTGTACTGATTTTAATTTTGTTGCTATCGAACCACTATCTGTTTTTTTTATCTAATCGTGATTAATCAGTGTCCTACTTCAATTATTCAGTTCAAGCTATATATTACGCATTGTAGGAATTAAACAAAATATATATATATATATATATATATATATATATATATATATATATATATATATATATACAACTTAATACCTCTGTTCGTGTTATCTTATAAACAAAAACTCGAATTCAAAATAATCATCAAAAACTGAAAATGCAGTAGTGTTGAGAATCACATAACGAACCTATCTGTAAAGTTTCACATTCCAATTCCTCATATCAATTACGAATTCGAGAGTCAAAGTTTTAATTTCAAAAATTCAACTCAATGTTCATCAGGAAATTTGAAGTCACGTTGATGTTTTTGGTTCAATTAATGATTCGTAAAGGTTCTAGGACGATTTAAAACAAATTTCGTGTTGTAATCATAATCTGAAACAGTCCAAATTTCATATTCGATGCTTGAGTTCTTGGTGTTTCTTCGAAGTTGCTGCTGCTGCTGTTTAATTCTTCTGTTTCTTGTCTGTTGATCAAATCCCCACATCCAATTACTTCTGTTTCAATTTCAAACTCAAAACACATTTTATTGTTTAGCTGTTATGATTTTATTTCGCTCGATCGAATTTTTAAAAGAAGAAGGAGAAGAAGAAAAGTTGTTGAACGGGTTATATATTTATGTTGGTGTTATAAAATAGAAATAAAATGGATGGAGTAATGGTTGGGTGTGCTGCGGGTTAGCGGGAGGTCACGGGTTCGAGTCCCGTCAATGTCAATTTTTTTTAAGAAAAGCTTATAAGGTAGTTTCCATTTATTATTATTATTATTATTATTATTATTATTATTATTATTATTATTATTATTATTATTATTATTATTATTATTATTATTATTATTATTATTATTATTATTATTATTATTATTATTATTATTATTATTATTATAATTATTATTATAATTATTTATTTTTATTATTATTATTATTATCGTTATTCTAATTATTATTACTATTATTAGAATAATCATTATTATTAAGAGTATTATTATTAAAATTTTAGAATTATAATAGTTATTAATATAAGTATTATTAGTATTACAACGATATTAATATTATTATTATCATTATCTTTACTAACTAGTATCTTTTTTATTATTAAGTATCATTATTATTATAGAATTATCATTTTTACAAACACTATTATTTTTATTATTAATATTATTACCAGTATTATTATTATTATTATTATTAATTATCATTATTTTTAAATATTAGTATTATCATTACTATTGTTATTACTACTATTAGCAAAATATTAATTATCATTATCATTATCATTACTAACAAATTAATTAATGATACTATCAAAATTATTATTTTCAACATCATTATTAAATCTAATTAATAGTATTATCATCATTATTTTTAGTATCATCATTATTATATTATAATTATCATTATAAAAATTATTATTATTACAAAATATTCATTATCATTATTAAAGTCATTTTATCAAACAAATACTTATACATAGAATATATATATATATAAGTATATATATATACAGAAATATATAACAAGTGAAATAATATATAAACTTATTCGATTACAAGTATATGTGTTAATATATATACTTGCTATAGGTTCGTGAATCCGAGGATAACTCTGCACTTGTTCAGTGCCATCATACTCGTAAAATACGAAATACAGTATAGTGAGTTTTCATTGTTCCCTTTTTTCTATATTTTTGGGCTGAGAATACATGCGCTACTTTTATAACTGTTTTTATGAAATGAATACAAATACTAAAACTGATTTTTTGTGAGTTTTCATAGCTCCCTTTTTACATATATTTTTGGGCTGAGAATACATGCGCAACTTTTATAACTATTTTACACGTTAAACACAAATACCAACTATTAAACTGTGCGATATCTGACTATGTCCTGCAAGTCCCCACTCAAGCCGACAAGGATAGTACAACTTGTCACGGGGCAAACTTTGAAACTGTTTAATCTAAATATCACGAACTGGCATAACTTTTTGGTCCCTGCGAGATCAACTTTACTTTTTGGTCCTTGTGAGATCAACTTTACTTTTTGGTCCCTGCGAGATCAACTTTACTTTTTGGTCCCCGCGAGATCAACTTTACTTTTTGGTCCCTGCGAGATCAACTTTACTTTTTGGTCCCTGCGAGATCAACTTAACTTTTTGGTCCCTGTGAGATCAACTTTACTTTTTGGTCCCTGCGAGATCAACTTAACTTTTTGGTCCCTGCGAGATCAACTTTATAAACTAAATCTTGTGGTCTATATCTATTACTGAAATCATTGTTTATGACAAATCTATGAACTCACTCAATCTCATGTTGACACTTTAAATCATGTTTATTCTCAGGTCCTACATAATGCTTCCGCTGTGTATTTGCTAATTGAAAGCAACATTTCAACGAGTCATTCATGGATAATTTGAAAGACTTGGATTTGCTAACTTGATGATGATTGCTTGCCATGCTTGGAGTCTTCATTACATATCATATCAATTAAAGACATTTGATGCGTTGTTCATTAAATACAATGTAATCTATTTATCTTCCGCTGCAAAACTCAATAAAACGTCTCATATAGAGTCGTTCTCGTTTATACAACTGTAATTTGATATAATTAGTCACAAATACCCCAGGCCCTATTTGGGGGTGTGACATATTAACTCATTAAATCCATGACTACATCTGAAGAAAATATATATGTATATATATTTTCATAAAGATCGTAATTAAAAATTCTTTCGTACAAACTGTTAATGGTGAAAATATTTTAACGGGTAGGTAATACCCGAGGAATATTTAGTTTTCACATTAGTAAGTTACACTGCACATTCTTCGAATCTGATTCAACAGTCATTTACTATCCTACTTACACCCACAGCTATACGAATCCGTTCACCACAGAGTAACCATTTTCATTCAATTTCATAATTGAATTTTGACTTATTAGAATCTAACAAGTGGCATAATGAAGAAAATATTTGACAAAATAAAATTTGTTAGAAACAAACAAATTAACTATGAGAAATTTTGTTAAGAATATGCGCTAACAAAATCCTAGCTAACTGTTCCTAGCTAACTGTTAATTCCGTATTACATTTTATTTATCGCAATTTATTTATCCAATTTATTTATCGCATTTTATTTATCGCAATTTTAATTATCGCAATTTTATCTATCGTCATTTAGTTTCTGTTAGTTATTTTACGCACTTTAAATATCGGGACACATATACAATATTTTGACATATCATATCGACATCATCTATATATATTATTTGGAATAACCATAGACACTCTATATGCTGTAATGCTCGAGTTCGCTATACAGGGTTGAGGTTGATTCTAAATAATATATATACTTTGAGTTGTGATCGAGTCTGAGACATGTATATAATGGGTCACGACACGTATTAGTTAATTTGAATATTATATATTAAACTATATATGAATTGTTGAACTACTAATTGTGGACTAATAACATTGGACAATTAAAATGAATTAAAATATTGTTTTTAACATATGAAACTAAACATTTTTTCAAGTTTGCCACTTAATTTCATCTTAAACCTCATTTGTATCTTGACGATTACAATCTGCGTTCAAATCTTTCATGATTCTTGAAAACACCTCGATCGAGAGGATGAATCAACCGCACTTCATCTGCGGAAGAAAAGATTGATGCATATAGTTATGCACCTGAAAACACTCGAAACCTGAGTAAACGTTTAACACGTTTCTGTGCTAGTTCCTTTGGCGTTGTTATTACCAAAAATAACTTTGCAATCCCTTTTTAAAGTAGCCAATTTTGTCACAGCTTCAGCAAATCAATTTTGACTTTTCATTCGAATAAACTCTATTATAACCATGATATATAAGTTTACCTTTCATCATCGCTACCGGGAAACCATTTATATCCCACCACATTAGCAGTAAACTTACCAGCAACTTCATTGATCTTTGACTTTCCAAAAAATCATAATATTCATTGAAACCCTATCATATACTCATCCGCATCTTCTAACGAGAATTTCCATACCAATTACTGGGAATCAGTAATCAGTATTTTGAAATCTCGCAGCATGTCTACAACAACAGTTATATGTATACATATAACATTTATCTCTTAGAATTATGATCTTCAATCCTGGAATTCTGAAAAGCAACCAGTATGCGAAACAATTCTCTGAGTTTTGAAAAGCTGAACGAAGCAACAACAACGATAAATGACTTTAACAGTCGGAAGTTTGATGATAAAGGATAGTATGTTGGCAAAGCTAAGAAAAGTTGGAACTGGAAAATGGATTGAGCAAACCATGAAGGAGACTATGAACAATTCACAAGGACTAAACTTGTACATAAAGAATCCAGATGATTCTGTTTCTGATGAAATCTTTAGCGAACACCTTGCTCCTTAACCGCTCTAAATCATCGTGAATGAATTTCTTCATCACAATTTGATTCTAACATTCCATGATATTATCGTATCTTTCATTATAAATATCCTCGATATTTTCGAAGATATTTTCATAATTATTCTTATCTGAAATCAATTACCTCTTCGCGATATCTGTGTTACATCAGAAAGAAAACTGTTTTAGTTTCTAAATTCTGAAAAATTCGAATTTAAAGTATGAATGTTTTTGAAGTAGTGTTGGGAACTGAAGCATGAGTTAGTATAATATAATGACACTTGATCAACGTGATTATATTACAGTAAGTCATGCTGAGTTTCTAATGAAACGTGATGATTCACAGACCATAATGTCATCATGTGCCGTGTTACATAACTCTTTCATTCTGCTTAACATCTGAACATATCAATAAAATATATTCTTGATAGTTCTATTCTCAGTGATTCTGGTAATTTGACAAATCAAATCGTGCTATTACGTTCTTTCTTGTTTAGAACATGAAGTTCATTCGAAACTCCATACTTACGAATTCTGGACCATTACTCACCTTACTAGTGGTTGAGAAGAGAATAAAAAGGCAAATAGCTCCAAAATATAAGAGAAAATATAAAGCCCAATAATAACACGGAGGTTACAAATCATGGATATTAATACGAATAGCAATATAAAGACACAGTATAATTAAGAATAGTATCACCCCAAGGTAATAGTAGAAGTAAACAGATTTTTCTGGTGGAAGATTAAAAAGAAGGATGACAGAAACGATAATTAGAAAAATATCAAGGATTTGAATAGGATTAAGCATTTTCACAATCTTTTGGATGTATGAACTAAGAAAGAAAGTATAGGAATGGTGAAAATAATGGAACGGGAAAAGTTTAATTTATAATGGAAATATCAGATAGAGTAATCGAGGCAGATCACCGTATTTAATTATAGAGATCTTAATTTCCTTATTCGCCGAAGAATCAGATCTTATAGATTTCCAAGATTTTCTTTTAAATCCCTTAAATTCCGAAAACAAACCGTGACTACTGTAGAGACCCGTCCTAATCCATCCGGACGAAGTCCATCTCGATTATAAATGATTTACAACAGTTGATTACATCGCGAGGTATTGACCTCTATATGATACATTTTTACAAATATTGCATTCGTTTTTGAAAAGACAATCTTTCATTACATCGAAAGTTGACAACATGCATACCATTTCGTAATATATCTTACTATAATTGACTTAATAATAATCTTGATGAACTCAACGACTCGAATGCAACGTCTTTTGAAATATGTCATGAATGACTCCAAATAATATCTCTAAGATGAGCAAATGCACAGCGGAAGATTTCTTTCGTACCTGAGAATAAACATGCTTTAAAGTGTCAACCAAAAGGTTGGTGAGTTCATTAGTTTAACATAAATAATCATTTCATAATTTTAATAGACCACAAGATTTCATATTTCCATTTCTCGTAAACATACGTGATACGTCCCATGCATAGAGACAAAAATATCATTCATATGGATTGAACACCTGGTAACCGACATTAACAAGATGCATATAAGAATATCCCCTATCATTTCGGGAAATCCATCGGACATGATAAAACAAAATCGAAGTACTAAAGCATCCGGTACTTTGGATGGGGTTTGTTAGGCCCAATAGATCTATCTTTAGGATTCACGTCAATTAGGGTGTCTGTTCCCTAATTCTTAGATTACCAGACTTAATAAAAAGGGGCATATTCTATTTCAATAATTCAACCATATAATGTAGTTTCGATTACTTGTGTCTATTTCGTAAAACATTTATAAAAAATGCGCATGTATTCTCAGCCCAAAAATATAAAGGGTAAAAAGACAAATGAAACTCACCTAATGTATTTTGTAGTAAAAATACATATGACGATATTGAACAACTGAACAATGCAGGGTTGGCCTCGGATTCATGAACCTATATCATTTGTATATATATTAAAACATATACTCGTATTCAAAGAAATCTATATCTTATTTTTAATAATATACTTGTTAAATTATTTGTTAAATAGGTATAGATATAGATATATTTGATTTATCTATTTGATTTAATTAGTGTTTATCTTTCATTATAACATATTAATAATAATAATTTATATTAGGGTTTATATAAAAAAAATATATATATGTATATATTAGTTGATATATTTCATATAAATAGCTTAGTTACTATCTTGTTAATAATAAAATTATAGTGATATGTGATTTTAACGTTCTAGTAATGTATTTTTATATAAACATAATTATTTGTATTAATACTAATAATAATAATAATAATAATAATAATAATAATAATAATAATAATAATAATAATAATAATAATAATAATAATAATAATAATAATAATAATAATAATAACAATATTCTTAATTATAACTATAATCATACTAATAATAATGATAATATCTACAATACTTGATAATGTTAATAAATGATAACTTTTATAAATACATTATATTAGTAATAATAATAATAGTATTAATAATAGTAGTAGTACTAGTTGTATTAACACTAATAATAATTCCTTTTCTAATATTACAAATAACCATAACTAATGATATCAATGATAATAATGGTAATAATAATAAAATGAAAAGACAGGTATACCCTCATGAAAAGCTTTTCTAAAAAAAAATAGCCTTGGACCGGACTCGAACCCAAGACCTCTCGATAACACGCCTTCCTCTCAAACCATTTGAGTCATTTTGTTTTTCTGTTTTTATTACCCGAATAATTCTTTTTATCATGTATCTCTTGACTCAACTAGAAGCCCAACTCAACGTTTAAACCTCACGGCCCAACAGGAAGAAAAAAATTAGCCACGGCCCAGCAGCAATTCTGGTTCTTCTTTAAAAAAAAATGTGGCACAGCAGGGATCGAACCCGAGACCTCCTGAATACACGTAACACTCAGAACCGTTAGGCTATTGCTCAGTTTCTGTTTTAATTCAGTTTTATTTATTTATAACCCATTTAAATGTATCATCTCCTTCTTCATCTTCTAAATCGACCAGAGGTTCCAACATCATCAAACAAATTTTTAAAACAAGATTTACAAGATTGAACTTTAATTAATACGACTTATATTTGGAACATTAATTCAATAGATACACAAAAATAAAAAAAAAAATATAAAAAGAAGAAGAACAGCAACTGTTTCGTCGCTGCTTCAATAAATAAAAAAAATTGATTTCGCATCAGAAGTTGTTTTGGACAAAACTTTGAACACGAAAGGTGTTTAAAATTACTCCTAGAAGCTTTACAAATTATCAATTTAACTTAATTCATAATAGAAAGCTCGAATTCAATTTAAGAACTACCATTTGACTTTTGAATATTAAAGTTTGACTGCAAAATTTGAATTCGATAGAACAAATTGGTATTTGAAATTTAGCAGGTAGTTTGAGTAAAGGAAAACTAACAAGATTTCATTATTACTTTTTGAGATGGAAATCGAATTCGAGCAGCTATAAAATGAAACAAGAACAGAATATTGAGCTGTGTTTATGGCTTTTATATTTTATTCAACAGCTCATACCTGTCAATTGTGATTGTAATTGATATGGAGTGTGTAAAGTTAAATGAATTTGTCAAAAACACTGAGCCATTTGTTTGTTTTATGGTCAATTTGTATCGACAGGATAATTCAATCGTACAAAAAAAAAATAAAAAAAATATAAAGAATGATCCCAATCGTACTGGATTTGATTTGTTGTGATAAGCTGATATCGACCTTTAACAAATTTGAGACAACAACAAAATTTCAAAACGGTTTGATGAATGGATATATATAACAAATTTGGATATATGCGTATGTTTTTTTTATATATTTATTATTAATAATTAATAATTATATTTATATTATTAATGATAATTATAATAATATTACTAATAATATTTATTTTTATATTATTTATGTCATTAATAAATAATAATGATATTAACTATATAACATTGATAATAATAATTTTATCCATGATAATAACACTACTTGTGTTATTTAAAAATAATAATCATAATGTTAATTAAAATCTTACTATTAATTCTAATAATAATGATATTAATAATGATAATGATAATATTAGTAATTATAACATCTTACATGTATTAACCTTCATATCTATATAATATATTGAAGATAATAATTAGCAAGTAGTGATATTAAGAAGTAATAATAACATTATTAATATAATATTTATGTTTTACTTGTAATTATATTTAATATAATAAAATTTATAAATTTTACCATTTTTACTATTTATAATATATTGACTCTTTAATATTTATTATTTACAATATATATAACATTTCTTATGTATGGAATTTATATATACATATATATATTTACACATAATTGTTCGTGAATCGTCAGGAATAGTCAAAGGTTAAATGAATGTAATGAAAACAGTTCAAAAATTTTAAGACTCAGTTTAATAGGCTTTGCTTATCGTATCAGAAACATATAAAGATAAAGTTTAAATTTGGTCGGAAATTCCTGGGTCATCACAGTACCTACCCGTTAAAGAAATTTCGTCCCGATATTTGAGTGAGGTGATCATGGCTAACAATAAAAATATTTTCATGACCAATATGAGTTGATAACTAGAGGTTTATCATCATTGAATAATAATGGTAAAATAATTCGATTATTCTAAGGATGCGAATGAAGCTATCGCAAAAGAGTGAATTGAAGAAAATAAGATTTTCCTTAGCTTTTGACGTAAACAGGGTTGAATTTAGAAAATAAGGTGCATCTTAGCTTTTGACGTTGACTTTGTTGAATTCCGGAATTCAAGGGATTTAAAGAAAATCTTCAAAATCTAAAAGATTTGACGCTTCGGCGAGTAAGGAAATTAAGATCTCTATAATTAATTACGGTGATCTGCCTTGATTACTCTGTCTGATATTTCCATTATAAATTAAACTTCTTCCATTCCGTTACTTTTACCATTCCTATATCAAATCCCCATATCCAAAAGTTTATGAAAATGCTAAATCCAGTTATGATCCTTGTCCTTATCCTTACTATCACAACCACCATTTTCCTTTTCCAACTTTCACCAGAGGAATCTGCTTACTTCTACTTTGCCCTTGGGGTTATAGTGCTTTTAATCCTCCCATGCCTTTATGTTGCTATAAACATTGATATGCACGGTTTGTAATTTATGTATTGTTATCAGGCTTTATATCTTCCCTTATACTTCGAAGTCCTTGCTTCTGTTTTCTATAATCATTGTCATCCCCAGTTAATACTTCCTCCTATTTGCTGCGATTTATACTCTAATTTCTATTTCGGAGCTTTGTCCCTTCGTTTCTTCTTCTTGCGATTGGGCACCTCTTGTAATGGTCCAGAATTCGTAGATATAAGTTTCAGAATGAACATTGTTAATGTTCTAAGAAAGAAATGGTAATAGTACAATTTGACTTGTCGAATTACCAGAATTCAAGAGAAAGATAGGACTATCAAAAAAATACGTTCTTGATATGTTTGAAGATTAGATAGAATGTAAGAGTCGTGTAACATGGCACATAATGATGTTAAGACTCTGTGAATCATCACGTTTCATTAGAAACTCAGCATGACTTACTGTAATATAATCACGTTGATCAAGTGTCATTATATTATAATAACTCATGCATCAGTTCCCAACACTACTTCAAACATTCATATTTTAAACTCGAAAGTTTACAAAATATAGAAACTAACAGTTTCTATATGATGTAACACTGATATCACGAAGAGATTATTGATTTCAGATAAGAATAGTTATGAAAATATCTTCAGAAATATGGAAGATATTTGTAATGAAAGATAAAATAATATCTTTGAATATCTAAGATTAGAGGATGATGGAAACTATTGTCTGCAAGGGTTTAGAGTAAGGAGCAAGATATTCGCTAAAGACTTCAGCAGGCATTGAATCATTTAGATTCAATGAAGTCAAACTTATTCTTTGTGATTTGTTCACGGCTTCCTTCATAGTTTTGCATAATTCGCTCTTCGGTACTAAATTTTTTTATTGAGTGTTTCCAATACTCCATTCTTTATCATCAAACTTTCGACAGTTAAGGTCGTTTACGGTTGTCTATGGTTTCTGCTGCTTCATTCATCAAACTTTGGAGTATTGATTCGTAGACTGGGTGCTTTTCAGAATTTCAGAATAAAAGATCATAATTCTAAGATATAAATGTTATATGTATTCATATACCTGTTGATGTAGACATGCTACGAGATTTCAAAATACTGATTGCAAATTCTCGGTAATTAGAATGGCAATTCTCGTTATAAGATGTGAATGAGTATATGATAGAGTTTCAATGAGTATAAAGATTTTTTGGAAAGTCAAAGATCAATGGAGTTGCTGGCAAGTTTACTTCTAAGGTGGTGGAATATAAACAGTTCCCCGGTAACGATGACGAAAGATAAACTTATATATCAAAGTTATAATAAGGTTTATTCAAATGAAAAGTTGAAATTGGTTTGCTGAAGCTGTGACATAATTGGCTACTTTGAAAAGGAATTGCATGGTTATTTTCGGTAATAGCAATGCCGAAGGAGCTAGCACAGATACGTGTTAAACGTTTACTCAGATTCCGAGTATTTTTTAGGTGCATAACTATATGCATAAATCTTTTCTTCCGTGGATGAAGTGCAGTAGGTTCATCATTTCGATTGAGGTGTTTTCAAGAATCATGAAAGATTTTGAACGCAGATTGTAATCGTCAAGATACAAATGAAGTTTAAGATGAAATCAAGTGGCAAACTTGAAGAAATGTTTAGTTTCATATGTTATAATCAATATTTTAATTCATTTTAATTGTCCAATGTTATTAGTCCACAGTCGATAGTCCAATAATTCATATATAGTTTAATATATAATATTCAAATTAATTAATACGTATCGTGACCCGTGTACATGTCTCAGACTCGATCATAACTCAAAGTATACATATTATTATAGAATCAACCTCAACCCTGTATAGAGAACTCGATCATTACTGCATATAGAGTGTCTATGGTTATTCCAAATAATATATATATATATATATATATATATATATATATATATATATATATATATATATATATATATATATATATATATATATATATATATATATATATATATATGCGTCGATATGATATGTCAAAACCTTGTATACGTGTCCCGATATTTAAAGTGCGTAAAATAAATACAAAATTTAAATGACAATAAATAAAATTGCGAGAATGTAATTTGCGAGAATGTAAATTGCGAGAATGTAAATTGCGATAATTAAATTGAGATAAATAAAATGTAGCCAGTTAGCTAGGAACAGTTAGCTAGGAACAGTTAGCGTGGATTCTTAACAAAATTCTTTTCATAGTTAAATTGTTTGTTTCTAACAAATTTTATTTTTCCAATGTTTTCTTCATTATGTGAAAGGACCCGTTCATATACATTATAAACGATTCACAATAGTTGATTACATCGCGAGGTATTTTGACATCTATATGATACATTTTACAAACATTGCATTCGTTTTTAAAAGACAAACTTTCTTTACAACGAAAGTTGACGGCATGCACATCATTTCATAATACATCCAACTATAATTGACAAAATAATAATCTTGATGAACTCAATGACTCGAATGCAACGTCTTTCAAAATACGCCATGAATGACTCTAAGTAATATCCTTAAAATGAGCTAATGCACAGCGGAAGATTTCTTTAATACCTGAGAATAAACATGCTTTAAAGTGTCAACTAAAAGGTTGGTGAGTTCATAGGTTTATCATAACAATCATTTCAATATATTAATAGACCACAAGATTTCCGTTTATAAATATATGTACACTCGCAAGTGTATAAGAGTATTCTATAAATTGTAGGCACCCGGTAACAAGCCTTAACGTTCATGTTTTACCCTCTGAAGTACACCAGATCATGTGTGTTTAAAATAACCTCGAAGTACTAAAGCATCCCATAGTCAGGATGGGGTTTGTCAGGCCCAATAGATCTATCTTTAGAATTCGCGCATACCGTACATAGACAAGTAGTTTAATGTTACCAAGCTAAGGGTATATTTCTGGTTTAAACCCACGTAGAATTAGTTTTAGTACTTGTGCCTATTTCGTAAAACATTTATAAAAAACAGCGCATGTATTCTCAGTCCCAAAAATATATATAAAAGGGAGCAAATGAAACTCACCATACTGTATTTCGTAGTAAAAATACATATAACGTCATTTAACAAGTGCAAGGTTGGCCTCGGATTCACGAACCTATATTAGTTATATATATTTATATGTTGGTCAATATTTGTCTAACAATTTTTGGTCAAGTCATAGTGTAGTGACCCGAACTTTTCCATATTTATATATATTAATTGAGATTGATATTTACATGATTAAATGTTTCCAACATGTTAAGCAATCAAACTTGTTAAGACTTGATTAATTGAAATATGTTTCATATAGACAATTGACCACCCAAGTTGATCGGTGATTCACGAACGTTAAAACTTGTAAAAAAACTATATGATGACATATAAATGGATATATATATAGTTAACATGATACTATGATAAGAAAACATATCATAAAGTATATTAACAATGAACTACATATGTAAAAACAAGACTACTAACTTAATGATTTTTAAACGAGACATATATGTAACGATTATCGTTGTAAAGACATTTAATGTATATATATCATATTAAGAGATATTCATGCATGATAATATCATGATAATATAATAATTTAAAATCTCATTTGATATTATAAACATTGGGTTAACAACATTTAACAAGATCGTTAACCTAAAGGTTTCAAAACAACACTTACATGTAACGACTAACGATGACTTAACGACTCAGTTAAAATGTATATACATGTAGTGTTTTAATATGTATTTATACACTTTTGAAAGACTTCAATACACTTATCAAAATACTTCTACTTAACAAAAATGCTTACAATTACATCCTCGTTCAGTTTCATCAACAATTCTACTCGTATGCACCCGTATTCGTACTCGTACAATACACAGCTTTTAGATGTATGTACTATTGGTATATACACTCCAATGATCAGCTCTTAGCAGCCCATGTGAGTCACCTAACACATGTGGGAACCATCATTTGGCAACTAGCATGAAATATCTCATAAAATTACAAAAATATGAGTAATCATTCATGACTTATTTACATGAAAACAAAATTACATATCCTTTATATCTAATCCATACACCAACGAACAAAAACACCTAAAAACACTTTCATTCTTCAATTTTCTTCATCTAATTGATCTCTCTCAAGTTCTATCTTCAAGTTCTAAGTGTTCTTCATAAATTCCAAAAGTTCTAGTTTCATAAAATCAAGAATACTTTCAAGTTTGCTAGCTCACTTCCAATCTTGTAAGGTGATCATCCAACCTCAAGAAATCTTTGTTTCTTACAGTAGGTTATCATTCTAATACAAGGTAATAATCATATTCAAACTTTGGTTCAATTTCTATAACTATAACAATCTTATTTCAAGTGATGATCTTACTTGAACTTGTTTTCGTGTCATGATTCTGCTTCAAGAACTTCGAGCCATCCAGGGATCCATTGAAGATAGATCCATTTTTCTCTTTTCCAGTAGCTTTATCCAAGGAAATTAAGGTAGTAATGATGTTCATAACATCATTCGATTCATACATATAAAGCTATCTTATTCGAAGGTTTAAACTTGTAATCACTAGAACATAGTTTAGTTAATTCTAAACTTGTTCGCAAACAAAAGTTAATCCTTCTAACTTGACTTTTAAAATCAACTAAACACATGTTCTATATCTATATGATATGCTAACTTAATGATTTAAAACCTGGAAACACGAAAAACACCGTAAAACCGGATTTACGCCGTCGTAGTAACACCGCGGGCTGTTTTGGGTTAGTTAATTAAAAACTATGATAAACTTTGATTTAAAAGTTGTTATTCTGAGAAAATGATTTTTATTATGAACATGAAACTATATCCAAAAATTATGATTAAACTCAAAGTGGAAGTATGTTTTCTAAAATGGTCATCTAGACGTCGTTCTTTCGACTGAAATGACTACCTTTACAAAAACGACTTGTAACTTATTTTTCCGACTATAAACCTATACTTTTCTGTTTAGATTCATAAAATAGAGTTCAATATGAAACCATAGCAATTTGATTCACTCAAAACGGATTTAAAATGAAGAAGTTATGGGTAAAACAAGATTGGATAATTTTTCTCATTTTAGCTACGTGAAAATTGGTAACAAATCTATTCCAACCATAACTTAATCAACTTGTATTGTATATTATGTAATCTTGAGATACCATAGACACGTATACAATGTTTCGACCTATCATGTCGACACATCTATATATATTTCGGAACAACCATAGACACTCTATATGTGAATGTTGGAGTTAGCTATACAGGGTTGAGGTTGATTCCAAAATATATATAGTTTGAGTTGTGATCAATACTGAGATACGTATACACTGGGTCGTGGATTGATTCAAGATAATATTTATCGATTTATTTCTGTACATCTAACTGTGGACAACTAGTTGTAGGTTACTAACGAGGACAGCTGACTTAATAAACTTAAAACATCAAAATATATTAAAAGTGTTGTAAATATATTTTGAACATACTTTGATATATATGTATATATTGTTATAGGTTCGTGAATCAACCAGTGGCCAAGTCTTACTTCCCGACGAAGTAAAAATCTGTGAAAGTGAGTTATAGTCCCACTTTTAAAATCTAATATTTTTGGGATGAGAATACATGCAGGTTTTATAAATGATTTACAAAATAGACACAAGTACGTGAAACTACATTCTATGGTTGAATTATCAAAATCGAATATGCCCCTTTTTATTAAGTCTGGTAATCTAAGAATTAGGGAACAGACACCCTAATTGACGCGAATCCTAAAGATAGATCTATTGGGCCTAACAAACCCCATCCAAAGTACCGGATGCTTTAGTACTTCGAAATTTATATCATATCCGAAGGGTGTCCCGGAATGATGGGGATATTCTTATATATGCATCTTGTTAATGTCGGTTACCAGGTGTTCACCATATGAATGATTTTTATCTCTATGTATGGGATGTGTATCGAAATATGAAATCTTGTGGTCTATTATTATGATTTGATATATATAGGTTAAACCTATAACTCACCAACATTTTTGTTGACGTTTTAAGCATGTTTATTCTCAGGTGATTATTAAGAGCTTCCTCTGTCGCATACTTAAATAAGGACAAGATTTGGAGTCCATGCTTGTATGATATTGTGTAAAAACTGCATTCAAGAAACTTATTTTGTTGTAACATATTTGTATTGTAAACCATTATGTAATGGTCGTGTGTAAACAGGATATTTTAGATTATCATTATTTGATAATCTACGTAAAGCTTTTTAAACCTTTATTGATGAAATAAAAGTTATGGTTTGTTTAAAAATGAATGCAGTCTTTGAAAAACGTCTCATATAGAGGTCAAAACCTCGCAACGAAATCAATTAATATGGAACGTTTTTAATCAATAAGAACGGGACATTTCAGTTGGTATCAGAGCGTTGGTCTTAGAGAACCAAGATTTTGCATTAGTGTGTCTTATCGAGTTTGTTAGGATGCATTAGTGAGTCTGGACTTCGACCGTGTTTATTTGAAAAATGATTGCTTAACAAATTTTGTTGGAAACTATATATTTTTAACATGTGAATATTATGTGATATATTAATCTCTTAACGCGTTTGATATTATGTGATAGATGTCTACCTCTAGAACAAGTCCCATTGACTCACCTAATAATAATGAAGAGTCAAATGTAAATTGGAATGATTCGTGGACTGATTCACAAGTTCCCGAAGAGGAACCGGAAGAAGAGTCGGAACCGGAAGAAGAATCGGAACCGGAAGAAGAATCGGAACCGGATGAAGAAATAGAACCGGTGGGGGAAATAATAAAACGGTTAAGTAAAAGAAAATCCTCAACCAACCGACCAAGGTTAATTATGGTCAATGGTGTTTCCGCCAAGGAAGCAAAATATTGGGAGGATTACCAATTCTCCGATGAATCGGATTCCGACGAGAATTCCGATGATGTTATAGAAATTACCCCAACTGAATTTAAAAAGGCAAAAGAAAATAATAAGGGAAAGGGCATAAAAATAGAGAAATCTAATTCCAACCCCGATGAACTTTATATGTATCGTCAACGCCCGAAGTCCTTAAGTTGTAACAATGACCCGGGAACCTCTAAACCACCAGGTTTTTCTAAACCAATGTGGACAACGACGGCTCGTATTAGGGGAACATCATATATCCCTAGAAACTTGGCAAAACGAACCAAAACCGAAGAAGAAGAAACGAGCGAGTCGGAATAAGATAGTTGTATTCGTGTGGTGTAATATATGTAATATATTGTTCTTATGCTTTATGATATATGTAAAAATTGCTTGTATTAATAAGTATTTTTTTATGAATCTAACTCTTGTCTATTTTACAGTTTAAAAACACAAAATGGATAGACAACCCAATATTTTAAGAGACCTACCCGGAGACATGATTGATGAAATCTTGTCTAGAGTCGGCCAGAATTCTTCGGCACAACTATTTAAGGCGAGATCAGTTTGTAAGACATTCGAAGAACGTTCCAAGAATGTCTTGGTTTATAAGAGACTTTCGTTTGAAAGATGGGGGATATCACATTGGGAAACCCATAAGTTACGATGTGTTTACTTTGACGCATATATTGCGGGGAACCCAAATGCTATTTTACGCAACGGGTTAAGAAATTATTTTGACTCAATATATCCGAATATTAGACTTCGTGATTTAGAAAAAGCGGCTAACATGCAACATAAAGAAGCATGTTATGCTTACGGATTAGTAATGTTCGCTTCTCACCAAAGTGAGAACAAGAACATCGGGCTACAACTATTAAACAAAACGTTTCCACAAGTGACGGAGTCGGTAATTGGGGTAAGAAATGAGGTTTTTAGATTATTACGGGACTGTTGGACATTACGTAACCCTCGTCCCTTTGATGACGTTACAACACGCTGTCTTATCAACGGCCATAACGGTTATGTTGCACAAGACCAAGGATGGGAAGTAGTCCTAGTAAAACCAGAATGCATGACTTGTTTCTGGACGTATGAATTACGTGTCTTTATTGCCTTTGCTGAACGACTTGTGTACTAGCTAGAATTGTCTTCACAACTATCTTGTATCAAAGTTATTGTGTGCTATATTTCATGCTTTATGTAAAATAAGCGGTATTGTAAGTTTGTAAAATATTGTATAAAAGTTTGAACGCGAAATATTATTATAATCAGTTTTTCATATAGAATTGTAGTAGTTGAATTGTATATTAGCTACTAAGTATGAACTTAACGGGTAGGTACTACCCGAATTTAAACTTATAAAACGCTAATATGAAGAAAAAGCTTTTATAAATGAGTTCATATTATGCTACGAAATACTATTAACTACTCTTAATATTCTGTATGATTAACTTGTTCCATTTAACTATTTTGAAGGAAATGGCACCGACTACTCGACACACCGTGAATATGAATGAAGAGGAATTCCGTACTTTTGTAGCTTCAAACATAGCCGCAGTACAGGCTGCGCTACATACCAACAATAACCTTGGATCTAGCAGTACAGGAAATCGTGTAGGATGCACCTACAAAGAATTCACTGCCTGCAAACCTTTGGAATTTGATGGAACCGAAGGACCGATCGGATTGAAACGGTGGACCGAGAAGGTCGAATCGGTGTTTGCCATAAGTAAGTGTACTGAAGAGGACAAAGTAAAGTACACTACGCATACCTTCACAGGTTCTGCGTTAACATGGTGGAATACCTATCTAGAGCAAGTGGGACAAGACGATGCGTACGCACTACCGTGGTCAGCATTCAAGCACTTGATGAACGAGAAGTACCGTCCCAGAACCGAGGTCAATAAGCTCAAGACAGAACTTAGAGGGTTACGAACCCAAGGATTTGATATTACCACGTACGAAAGACGATTCACAGAATTGTGCCTATTGTGTCCGGGAGCATTCGAAGATGAGGAAGAGAAGATCGACGCGTTTGTGAAAGGATTACCGGAAAGAATCCAAGAAGATATAAGTTCACACGAGCCCGCCTCCATACAACAGGCATGTAGAATGGCTCACAAACTCGTGAACCAAATTGAAGAAAGAATTAAAGAACAGACTGCTGAAGAGGCCAATGTGAAGCAAGTCAAAAGAAAGTGGGAGGAAAACGGTGATAAGAATCACCAATACAACAACAACAACAATTACAACAATAATCGCAACAATTATCCCAACAATCGCAACATCAATGGCAACTACAACAAACGGCCCAACAACAACAACAACAACAACAACAGCAACTACAACAATCATCCCAACAACAATAATAACCGCAACAACAACAACAATCAGAAGCAGCTATGCCAAAGGTGTGAAAAGAATCACTCGGGGTTCTGCACCAAATTTTGCAACAAGTGTAAAAGAAATGGTCATAGCGCGGCGAAGTGTGAGGTCTACGGACCAGGGGTTAATAGAACGAAAGGAACAAATGGTGTCGGAACGAGTAATGGCGGAGCAAGTAGTGTCGGAGCAAGTTATGCAAATGTAGTTTGTTATAAATGTGGAAAACCAGGCCACATTATTAGAAATTGCCCAAACCAGGAGAACACGAATGGACAAGGCCGTGGAAGAGTTTTCAATATTAATGCGGCAGAGGCACAGGAAGACCCGGAGCTTGTTACGGGTACGTTTCTTATTGACAATAAATCTGCTTACGTTTTATTTGATTCGGGTGCGGATAGAAGCTATATGAGTAGAGATTTTTGTGCTAAATTAAGTTGTCCATTGACGCCTTTGGATAGTAAATTTTTACTCGAATTAGCAAATGGTAAATTAATTTCAGCAGATAATATATGTCAGAATCGAGAAATTAAACTGGTTAGCGAAACATTTAAGATTGATTTGATACCAGTAGAGTTAGGGAGTTTTGATGTGATAATCGGTATGGACTGGTTGAAAGAAGTGAAAGCGGAGATCGTTTGTTACAAAAATGCAATTCGCATTATACGAGAAAAAGGAAAACCCTTAATGGTGTACGGAGAAAAGGGCAACACGAAGCTACATCTTATTAGTAATTTGAAGGCACAAAAACTAATAAGAAAAGGTTGCTATGCTGTTCTAGCACACGTCGAGAAAGTACAAACTGAAGAAAAGAGCATCAATGATGTTCCCGTCGCAAAAGAATTTCCCGATGTATTTCCGAAAGAATTACCGGGATTACCCCTACATCGATCCGTTGAATTTCAAATAGATCTTGTACCAGGAGCTGCACCAATAGCTCGTGCTCCTTACAGACTCGCACCCAGCGAGATGAAAGAACTACAAAGCCAATTACAAGAACTTTTAGAGCGTGGTTTCATTCGACCAAGCACATCACCGTGGGGAGCTCCTGTTTTGTTTGTCAAGAAGAAAGATGGTACATTCAGGTTGTGTATCGACTACCGAGAGTTGAACAAACTTACCATCAAGAACCGCTACCCACTACCGAGAATCGATGACTTATTTGATCAACTACAAGGCTCGTCTGTTTATTCAAAGATTGACTTACGTTCCGGGTATCATCAAATGCGGGTGAAAGAAGATGATATTCCAAAGACTGCTTTCAGAACACGTTACGGTCATTACGAGTTTATGGTCATGCCGTTTGGTTTAACTAATGCACCAGCCGTGTTCATGGACCTTATGAACCGAGTGTGTGGACCATACCTTGACAAGTTTGTCATTGTTTTCATTGATGACATACTTATTTACTCAAAGAATGACCAAGAACACGGTGAACATTTGAGAAAGGTGTTAGAAGTATTGAGGAAGGAAGAATTGTACGCTAAGTTTTCAAAGTGTGCATTTTGGTTGGAAGAAGTTCAATTCCTCGGTCACATAGTGAACAAAGAAGGTATTAAGGTGGATCCGGCAAAGATAGAAACTGTTGAAAAGTGGGAAACCCCGAAAACTCCGAAACACATACGCCAGTTTTTAGGACTAGCTGGTTACTACAGAAGGTTCATCCAAGACTTTTCCAGAATAGCAAAACCCTTGACTGCATTAACGCATAAAGGGAAGAAATTTGAATGGAATGATGAACAAGAGAAAGCGTTTCAGTTATTGAAGAAAAAGCTAACTACGGCACCTATATTGTCATTGCCTGAAGGGAATGATGATTTTGTGATTTATTGTGATGCATCAAAGCAAGGTCTCGGTTGTGTATTAATGCAACGAACGAAGGTGATTGCTTATGCGTCTAGACAATTGAAGATTCACGAACAAAATTATACGACGCATGATTTGGAATTAGGCGCGGTTGTTTTTACATTAAAGACTTGGAGGCACTACTTATATGGGGTCAAAAGTATTATATATACCGACCACAAAAGTCTTCAACACATATTTAATCAGAAACAACTGAATATGAGGCAGCGTAGGTGGATTGAATTATTGAATGATTACGACTTTGAGATTCGTTACCACCCGGGGAAGGCAAATGTGGTAGCCGATTCCTTGAGCAGGAAGGACAGAGAACCCATTCGAGTAAAATCTATGAATATAATGATTCATAATAACATTACTACTCAAATAAAGGAGGCGCAACAAGGAGTTTTAAAAGAGGGAAATTTAAAGGATGAAATACCCAAAGGATCGGAGAAGCATCTTAATATTCGGGAAGACGGAACCCGGTATAGGGCTGAAAGGATTTGGGTACCAAAATTTGGAGATATGAGAGAAATGGTACTTAGAGAAGCTCATAAAACCAGATACTCAATACATCCTGGAACGGGGAAGATGTACAAGGATCTCAAGAAACATTTTTGGTGGCCGGGTATGAAAGCCGATGTTGCTAAATACGTAGGAGAATGTTTGACGTGTTCTAAGGTCAAAGCTGAGCATCAGAAACCATCAGGTCTACTTCAACAACCCGAAATCCCGGAATGGAAATGGGAAAACATTACCATGGATTTCATCACTAAATTGCCAAGGACTGCAAGTGGTTTTGATACTATTTGGGTAATAAGAGAAGATGACAAGATGGAGAAGTTAGCACGACTGTATTTGAAGGAAGTCATCTCCAGACATGGAATACCAATCTCTATTATCTCTGATAGGGATGGCAGATTTATTTCAAGATTTTGGCAGACATTACAGCAAGCATTAGGAACTCGTCTAGACATGAGTACTGCTTATCATCCACAAACTGATGGGCAGAGCGAAAGGACGATACAAACGCTTGAAGACATGCTACGAGCATGTGTTATTGATTTCGGAAACAGTTGGGATCGACATCTACCGTTAGCAGAATTTTCCTACAACAACAGCTACCATTCAAGCATTGAGATGGCGCCATTTGAAGCACTTTATGGTAGAAAGTGCAGGTCTCCGATTTGTTGGAGTGAAGTGGGGGATAGACAGATTACGGGTCCGGAGATTATACAAGAAACTACCGAGAATATCATCCAAATTCAACAACGGTTGAAAACCGCCCAAAGTCGACAAAAGAGCTACGCTGACATTAAAAGAAAAGATATAGAATTTGAAATTGGAGAGATGGTCATGCTTAAAGTTGCACCTTGGAAAGGCGTTGTTCGATTTGGTAAACGAGGGAAATTAAATCCAAGGTATATTGGACCATTCAAGATTATTGATCGTGTCGGACCAGTAGCTTACCGACTAGAGTTACCTCAACAACTCGCGGCTGTACATAACACTTTCCACGTCTCGAATTTAAAGAAATGTTTTGCTAAAGAAGATCTCACTATTCCGTTAGATGAAATCCAAATCAACGAAAAACTTCAATTCATCGAAGAACCCGTCGAAATAATGGATCGTGAGGTTAAAAGACTTAAGCAAAACAAGATACCAATTGTTAAGGTTCGATGGAATGCTCGTAGAGGACCCGAGTTCACCTGGGAGCGTGAAGATCAGATGAAGAAGAAATACCCGCATCTATTTCCAGAAGATTCGTCAACACCTTCAACAGCTTTAAATTTCGGGACGAAATTTATTTAACGGGTAGGTACTGTAGTGACCCGAACTTTTCCATATTTATATATATTAATTGAGATTGATATTTACATGATTAAATGTTTCCAACATGTTAAGCAATCAAACTTGTTAAGACTTGATTAATTGAAATATGTTTCATATAGACAATTGACCACCCAAGTTGATCGGTGATTCACGAACGTTAAAACTTGTAAAAAAACTATATGATGACATATAAATGGATATATATATAGTTAACATGATACTATGATAAGAAAACATATCATAAAGTATATTAACAATGAACTACATATGTAAAAACAAGACTACTAACTTAATGATTTTTAAACGAGACATATATGTAACGATTATCGTTGTAAAGACATTTAATGTATATATATCATATTAAGAGATATTCATGCATGATAATATCATGATAATATAATAATTTAAAATCTCATTTGATATTATAAACATTGGGTTAACAACATTTAACAAGATCGTTAACCTAAAGGTTTCAAAACAACACTTACATGTAACGACTAACGATGACTTAACGACTCAGTTAAAATGTATATACATGTAGTGTTTTAATATGTATTTATACACTTTTGAAAGACTTCAATACACTTATCAAAATACTTCTACTTAACAAAAATGCTTACAATTACATCCTCGTTCAGTTTCATCAACAATTCTACTCGTATGCACCCGTATTCGTACTCGTACAATACACAGCTTTTAGATGTATGTACTATTGGTATATACACTCCAATGATCAGCTCTTAGCAGCCCATGTGAGTCACCTAACACATGTGGGAACCATCATTTGGCAACTAGCATGAAATATCTCATAAAATTACAAAAATATGAGTAATCATTCATGACTTATTTACATGAAAACAAAATTACATATCCTTTATATCTAATCCATACACCAACGAACAAAAACACCTAAAAACACTTTCATTCTTCAATTTTCCTCATCTAATTGATCTCTCTCAAGTTCTATCTTCAAGTTCTAAGTGTTCTTCATAAATTCCAAAAGTTCTAGTTTCATAAAATCAAGAATACTTTCAAGTTTGCTAGCTCACTTCTAATCTTGTAAGGTGATCATCCAACCTCAAGAAATCTTTGTTTCTTACAGTAGGTTATCATTCTAATACAAGGTAATAATCATATTCAAACTTTGGTTCAATTTCTATAACTATAACAATCTTATTTCAAGTGATGATCTTACTTGAACTTGTTTTCGTGTCATGATTCTGCTTCAAGAACTTCGAGCCATCCAGGGATCCATTGAAGATAGATCCATTTTTCTCTTTTCCAGTAGCTTTATCCAAGGAAATTAAGGTAGTAATGATGTTCATAACATCATTCGATTCATACATATAAAGCTATCTTATTCGAAGGTTTAAACTTGTAATCACTAGAACATAGTTTAGTTAATTCTAAACTTGTTCGCAAACAAAAGTTAATCCTTCTAACTTGACTTTTAAAATCAACTAAACACATGTTCTATATCTATATGATATGCTAACTTAATGATTTAAAACCTGGAAACACGAAAAACACCGTAAAACCGGATTTACGCCGTCGTAGTAACACCGCGGGCTGTTTTGGGTTAGTTAATTAAAAACTATGATAAACTTTGATTTAAAAGTTGTTATTCTGAGAAAATGATTTTTATTATGAACATGAAACTATATCCAAAAATTATGATTAAACTCAAAGTGGAAGTATGTTTTCTAAAATGGTCATCTAGACGTCGTTCTTTCGACTGAAATGACTACCTTTACAAAAACAACTTGTAACTTATTTTTCCGACTATAAACCTATACTTTTCTGTTTAGATTCATAAAATAGAGTTCAATATGAAACCATAGCAATTTGATTCACTCAAAACGGATTTAAAATGAAGAAGTTATGGGTAAAACAAGATTGGATAATTTTTCTCATTTTAGCTACGTGAAAATTGGTAACAAATCTATTCCAACCATAACTTAATCAACTTGTATTGTATATTATGTAATCTTGAGATACCATAGACACGTATACAATGTTTCGACCTATCATGTCGACACATCTATATATATTTCGGAACAACCATAGACACTCTATATGTGAATGTTGGAGTTAGCTATACAGGGTTGAGGTTGATTCCAAAATATATATAGTTTGAGTTGTGATCAATACTGAGATACGTATACACTGGGTCGTGGATTGATTCAAGATAATATTTATCGATTTATTTCTGTACATCTAACTGTGGACAACTAGTTGTAGGTTACTAACGAGGACAGCTGACTTAATAAACTTAAAACATCAAAATATATTAAAAGTGTTGTAAATATATTTTGAACATACTTTGATATATATGTATATATTGTTATAGGTTCGTGAATCAACCAGTGGCCAAGTCTTACTTCCCGACGAAGTAAAAATCTGTGAAAGTGAGTTATAGTCCCACTTTTAAAATCTAATATTTTTGGGATGAGAATACATGCAGGTTTTATAAATGATTTACAAAATAGACACAAGTACGTGAAACTACATTCTATGGTTGAATTATCAAAATCGAATATGCCCCTTTTTATTAAGTCTGGTAATCTAAGAATTAGGGAACAGACACCCTAATTGACACGAATCCTAAAGATAGATCTATTGGGCCTAACAAACCCCATCCAAAGTACCGGATGCTTTAGTACTTCGAAATTTATATCATATCCGAAGGGTGTCCCGGAATGATGGGGATATTCTTATATATGCATCTTGTTAATGTCGGTTACCAGGTGTTCACCATATGAATGATTTTTATCTCTATGTATGGGATGTGTATCGAAATATGAAATCTTGTGGTCTATTATTATGATTTGATATATATAGGTTAAACCTATAACTCACCAACATTTTTGTTGACGTTTTAAGCATGTTTATTCTCAGGTGATTATTAAGAGCTTCCGCTGTCGCATACTTAAATAAGGACAAGATTTGGAGTCCATGCTTGTATGATATTGTGTAAAAACTGCATTCAAGAAACTTATTTTGTTGTAACATATTTGTATTGTAAACCATTATGTAATGGTCGTGTGTAAACAGGATATTTTAGATTATCATTATTTGATAATCTACGTAAAGCTTTTTAAACCTTTATTGATGAAATAAAAGTTATGGTTTGTTTAAAAATGAATGCAGTCTTTGAAAAACGTCTCATATAGAGGTCAAAACCTCGCAACGAAATCAATTAATATGGAACGTTTTTAATCAATAAGAACGGGACATTTCACATAGTGTACCACAATCCTAATGCTCGAGACTAATATGCAAAAGTCAACAAAAGTCAACTTGACCCAAAATGACTTCTAAAATTTATACGTGTTTATTATATAACTTAACTATAGTCGTTTTATATATTTAAATATATTTATTAGATTTTATAATAATAAAAGTCATTTATTAATAAAAATTTATATTAACGTTTATATATGATAAAATATACTTTTATATATCTTAAGTAGTAAAATTTATAAAGTTTACTTAATATCTTAAAACTATAGTGGTGAGTATTATTAATGTAATTATATTACGCGTGGTGAAAAATATCTTTGTATCCCCTATTTATTTGATAAAATAATATTGATCATCATAATAATAAGTAAAAGTTGTATTATTTTGTAATAATAATTATTATTATTCTATAAAAAATAACAATATTTATATTTACTAAAAATGTTATTATGATAAAATGATAATACTAACATAATAGTAATAATGATATTTTATAATAACAATGATATTTCTATTAAAATAATAACGACGATAGTAATAATAATCATTTTAACAATAATACTAAAATTCAGTTGACTATAACTTCAAATCCGTTCATCGAAACCATTCGATATCTAAATGAAAAGTTCTTAATTTTTTCGCTAGCTTTCCAATGACATGCATATCATATACCCTATCTCAGTAGCATATGTATCTAATTCAGGATTCAGCAAACCTATCTAAGGACAATATCGAATGTACAAGCATGCATAATCCTATATACTCGAGCACTAGTCAGGGATACACTATTGATATATAAAAGTTAAGTTATGAGTGCTCACATATCAATATTGAGATTCAATATTGTAGAAAAGTACGTAGACGTAACGGGGATGATAAATACTAGATTGACCTCACGAGCATACCCATGAACCAGACCCATCACTTCCATAGCTATAACCCATAATTTCCTTAGCTTCGACTCATTCAAAAAAATATTTTGAAATCACTCGGACATCACTCCGTCGTAATATTTTATGTATATTAATAATATCTTGAAATAATACAGACAAATATATATATATATATATATATATGTAAATCGATTGAGAGAGTTTAGAGAAATATATTTTCAAGTTTCTATGAAATAATGAAACCTATTGAATTCTATTTATAATAGATTTTTGAATTATTAAAGTATGAATTATTAAAGTGAATTATTAAAGTAAGAATTATTAAAGTGAATTATTAAAGTATGAATTATTAAAGTGAATTATTAAAGTATGAATTATTAAAGTGAATTATTAAAGTATGAATTATTAAAGTGAATTATTAAAGTTAAAGTAAAGTAAAAGTAAAGTAAAGGTAAAGTTAAAGTATAGTAAAAGTATAAAAACTATGTATGTATAATACGCGTATAAATATATATAATATTAATTTAAATCGTTATATATATTTAATGAAATAAAATATAAATATCGTTATATTTATTATACTGGTTAAGTAATGAGTTGTCAAAAGTGATTCTAGATATTTGTAAAAGTTATATACGTTTTAATAATAAAGTTCTTTTTAAACTGAAAACGTTTTTGTACGTTTGAAAATAGATTAATAGAATATTATGGAAACCAATTATCCACTAGTTTTTGTCTAACTTTCGTAAATGACACTTTTTATTTTTATTTATAAATAGCTTTACAAATTATTCCGAATATCGTTAAGAGGAATATATTTCTCAAATCATAGTGAACCTCTCAACAGAGACTTGTAATCATAATTCAATGTTTCTGATAATTCAATCATTTAATATATATTTTTTTAATTTCGTCGATAATCATATTGAAACAATTACATTCATATAAAGCATTATACTTTTAAATACTTTGTTGACATTTTCAATTTATAACATATACACATATACATACATATTCATATATGTTCATTTAATGGTTCGTGAATCATTGGAATTTGGTCGAGGTTTAAATGAATGTATAAACATAGTTTAAAATCCTTGAGATTTAACTTAACAAGCATTGCTTATCGTGTCAGAATAATATAAAGATAAAGTTTAAATTTAGTCAGAAATTTCCGGGTCGTCACAGTACCTACCCGTTAAAGAAATTTCGTCCCCGAAATTTGATAGAGGTCGTTATGGCTAACAATGAGAATGTTATTATGACGATTATGAAGTTTTATCATGTCTAAGAAGTATGGATAAAATAATTCGATTACTCAAAGCGTATGAGGGAAGTTATCGTAAATGAAGGAAATAAGATTATAGTGATTCGTCATATCTTTTGACGTCATCACAATTGATCTCCGAATTTAAAGAAAATCTTTGTAATCTATGTTGGATTTGATGCTTCGGTGATTAAGGAGATTATGATTCTCTTCGAATTAATACGATAATCCATCTTGATTTCTCTGTCGGGTATTTCACTATAAATCCACCTCCTTCGTTTCCTTACAACTCACACCTTCTATTCTTTCTCCCTCAACTCATATTTTAAAGTATTTGTCAATATGCTTCATCCAGTACTGATTCTCGATATACTCCTCACTTTCATATCTGTCGTTCTTCTTTTTCATCTGCCTCCGGAAGAATCTATTTACTTCTACTATACTCTCGGTTTTATAGTGTTTTTAGTTCTTCCGTGTCTTTATATTGCTATATGCATCGATATATACGGTTTATAAATTTTTGGGTGGTTGTTGGGTGTTATATCTTCCCTTATATTTCAAAGCCCCTGCTTTTGTCTTCTATAATCATTGACATCCACAGTTAATGATCCCTTCTATTTGCTGCGATTTATACTCCAATTTCTATTTTGGAGTTTTGTCCTTTCGTTTCTTCTTCTTGCGATTAAGCAACGTTTGTAATGGTCCAGTATTCGCAGATATGAATTTCAGAATGAACATAGTTAATGTTCTAAGAAGGAAATGGTAATGGCACGATCTTGATTTGTTAATTTACCAGAATACCCTAAAAAGACCGAATCATCAAGAAAATATATTCTTGATATTTTTAGAGATTAAATAGAATACAAGAGTCGTGTAACATGGAACATGATGACGGCATGGTCTGTGAATTGTCATGTCCCATTAGAAACTCAGCATGACTTACTGTAATATAATCACGTTGATCAAGTGTCATTATATTATACTAACTCATGCTTCAGTTCCCAACACTTCTTCTAAACATTCATAATTTAAACTCGAAAGTTTATAGAATATAGAAACTAATAGTTTCTTATATGATGTAACACTGATAGCGCAAAGAGATAAATGACTTCAGATAAGATTAGTTGTGAAAATATCTTCAGAAATATCGAGGATATTTATAATGAAAGATATGATAATATCTTAGAATTTCTAATATTGATGGATGATGATGAAGATTTGTCTGTAAAGGTTTAGAATAAAGAGTAAGGTATTCGTTAATGACTTTAGCAGGCACTGAATCATTTGGATTCTTTGAAGGCAGATTTAGTCTTTGTGATTTGTCCACAGCCTCCTTCATAGTTTATTCAATCCGTTTTCCAGTTCCAAACCTTCTCTTTTTTTCAGCTTTTCCACCTTACTATTCTTTGTCATCAAACTTTTTACTGTTAAGATCGTTTACAGTTTTTGATGCTTCGTCAGCATTTCAAGAACTAGTTTGCAGTTCAAAATATTTTCAGAACTTCACATTCAAAGTATGTAAGTCCAGGAGATAGACGTTTTACGTACACATATAACTGTTGGCGTAGACATGCTGCGAGATTTCAAAATACTGGTTACTGTTTTTCGATGATTCGTATGACAATTCTCGTTACAAGATGCGAATGAGTAAGTGATGTGATTTCAATAAATATAATGATTTTTCGAAAAGTCAAAGATAATTGAAGTTGTTGGTAAGTTTATTGCTAAGGTGGCGAGATATGAAAGGTCCCCAGTAACGATGACGAAAGGGCAACGTATCTATCGAGGTTATAATAAGACTAGTCCGACTAAAAAGTCGAAGTTGACTTGCTGGAGCTGTGACAAAACTGTCTACTTTGAAAAGGAATTGAAAAGTCATTTTAGCTAATAAATGCCAAAGGGTCTGACACGGATACGCGTTGAACTATGACTTTGGCTTCGAGAGCTTTTTAGGTACATAAATGTGGGTAATATGTGGTTGGATCATCATCTCGATTGTTCATTGTTTGAAGTGTCTTCGAAAACTTCGGAGAGTTTGAACACAGTTTGTAATCGTTAATATACATATGATGTTCTAACACGGTTTTGAAGTCAAAGTATAGCTTTGAAAGATGTAGGAATCTAAGAGTGATGTCTTCTGTTAAATCATGACTTGGATTTTGATTTGTCAAAATCAGAATGCGTAATCAAATTTGGGTGAGAATGATTGCTTTGATTTCTATACAAGAATGTATATTGTTGTGAGATTTTGGGAGTATAGTTGATGATTTGCTTAATCAGATTCGAAAAATGTAATATATTAATTGTGAATTTATATATCTCTCGGGTATTACCTACCCGTTAAAAAAAATTCACAATTAATATTTTGTACAACAGAATTTTATTACAGTCTTTATGAAAATATATATGTGCATATTTTCTTCAGATGTAACATAGATTTAACGAGTTAATATTAAATTAAACTCATTTGATTTACGGTTGAAACTAGAATTGAATAATCCCTAAAGACTTTAGAAATTACATAACTTTTACGGAGTATTTATTCAATAAAATTGAAATTATGAATTAATACTTCGTTATTTGTTGGTGTTTGTAACCCTTGCACCATATTCTCTAAAGCCACTACTCGAGCGCGAAGCTCGTTGACTTCTTCTATTACACCTGGGTGATTGTCGGTTCGGACGAACGGATAAATAAAATCTAGAATTTGATGTAGTATATAATCGTGACGAGATACTCTGAAAATGAGAGAGAAAATGGTGTTTCGGACCGGTTCGCCGGTAAGTGCTTCAGTTTCATCGCCAAGAGGGCAATGTGGTGGATGGAAGGGATCACCTTCTTCTTGTCTCCAATTATTGAGAAGGCTACGAACCTATTCCCAATTCATCCAGAATAGATGATGGCTAATTGGTTGATCCATTCCGGTCACACTGCTTTCGGAGCTTGAGTGGGATTCCATATCGGAATTCGAGGGACTTGAACTAATGACGAATTCCATTTCGTTCGATTGAATAAAGAATTTTTCGATATGAAATGATTTTTCGGCTATCGGGTGGTATTCTAATTACATAGAATATCTATATATATAGCGCAAAAGATTTCATAGATTACGGAGGAAATTACGGGATATGTCAGGCAAAGTTTACAGTAACAGATACGCTAAGACATGTATTAGCAGATACGCTAAGATATGAATTTTGTCTATACACTATTCATGCAATCAATGCAGTAAGACGTGTCTAGACTAAGAATGATAAGCAGGCAATTTCCGACAAAAATGATAAGCAAAACTTTTGACATGCAGACACGGTCGAAGTCCAGGCTCATTAATGCATCCTAACGACTATCAGTTAGACACACTAATGCAGACCTGGTTCGCTAAGACCACCGCTCTGATACCAACTGAAAGGACCCGTTCATATACATTATAAACGATTCACAATAGTTGATTACATTGCGAGGTATTTTGACCTCTATATGATACATTTTACAAACATTGCATTCGTTTTTAAAAAACAAACTTTCTTTACAACGAAAGTTGACGGCATGCACACCATTTCATAATACATCCAACTATAATTGACATAATAATAATCTTGATGAACTCAATGACTCGAATGCAACGTCTTTCAAAATACGCCATGAATGACTCTAAGTAATATCCTTAAAATGAGCTAATGCACAGCGGAAGATTTCTTTAATACCTGAGAATAAACATGCTTTAAAGTGTCAACTAAAAGGTTGGTGAGTTCATAGGTTTATCATAACAATCATTTCAATATATTAATAGACCACAAGATTTCCGTTTATAAATATATGTACACTCGCAAGTGTATAAGAGTATTCTATAAATTGTAGGCACCCGGTAACAAGCCTTAACGTTCATGTTTTACCCTCTGAAGTACACCAGATCAGGTGTGTTTAAAATAACCTCGAAGTACTAAAGCATCCCATAGTCAGGATGGGGTTTGTCAGGCCCAATAGATCTATCTTTAGGATTCGCGCCTACCGTACATAGACAAGTAGTTTAATGTTACCAAGCTAAGGGTATATTTCTGGTTTAAACCCACGTAGAATTAGTTTTAGTACTTGTGCCTATTTCGTAAAACATTTATAAAAAACAGCGCATGTATTCTCAGTCCCAAAAATATATATAAAAGGGAGCAAATGAAACTCACCATACTGTATTTCGTAGTAAAAATACATATAACGTCATTTAACAAGTGCAAGGTTGGCCTCGGATTCACGAACCTATATTAGTTATATTTATTTATATGTTGGTCAATATTTGTCTAACAATTTTTGGTCAAGTCATAGTGTATCACAATCCTAATGCTCGAGACTAATATGCAAAAGTCAACAAAAGTCAACTTGACCCAAAATGACTTCTAAAATTTATACGTGTTTATTATATAACTTAACTATAGTCGTTTTATATATTTAAATATATTTATTAGATTTTATAATAATAAAAGTCATTTATTAATAAAAATTTATATTAACGTTTATATATGATAAAATATACTTTTATATATCTTAAGTAGTAAAATTTATAAAGTTTACTTAATATCTTAAAACTATAGTGGTAAGTATTATTAATGTAATTATATTACGCGTGGTGAAAAATATCTTTGTATCCCCTATTTATTTGATAAAATAATATTGATCATCATAATAATAAGTAAAAGTTGTATTATTTTGTAATAATAATTATTATTATTCTATAAAAAATAACAATATTTATATTTACTAAAAATGTTATTATGATAAAATGATAATACTAACATAATAGTAATAATGATATTTTATAATAACAATGATATTTCTATTAAAATAATAACGACGATAGTAATAATAATCATTTTAACAATAATACTAAAATTCAGTTGACTATAACTTCAAATCCGTTCATCGAAACCATTCGATATCTAAATGAAAAGTTCTTAATTTTTTCGCTAGCTTTCCAATGACATGCATATCATATACCCTATCTCAGTAGCATATGTATCTAATTCAGGATTCAACAAACCTATCTAAGGACAATATCGAATGTACAAGCATGCATAATCCTATATACACGAGCACTAGTCAGGGATACACTATTGATATATAAAAGTTAAGTTATGAGTGCTCACATATCAATATTGAGATTCAATATTGTAGAAAAGTACGTAGACGTAACGGAGATGATAAATACTAGATTGACCTCACGAGCATATCCATGAACCATACCCATCACTTCCATAGCTATAACCCATAATTTCCTTAGCTTCGACTCATTCATAAAAATATTTTGAAATCACTCGGACATCACTCCGTCGTAATATTTTATGTATACTAATAATATCTTGAAATAATACAGAGCAAATATATATATATATATATATATGTAAATCGATTGAGAGAGTTTAGAGAAATATATTTTCAAGTTTCTATGAAATAATGAAACCTATTGAATTCTATTTATAATAGATTTTTGAATTATTAAAGTATAAATTATTAAAGTGAATTATTAAAGTATGAATTATTAAAGTGAATTATTAAAGTATGAATTATTAAAGTGAATTATTAAAGTATGAATTATTAAAGTGAATTATTAATGTATGAATTATTAAAGTGAATTATTAAAGTTAAAGTAAAGTAAAAGTAAAGTAAAGGTAAAGTTAAAGTATAGTAAAAGTATAAAAACTATGTATGTATAATACGCGTATAAATATATATAATATTAATTTAAATCGTTATATATATTTAATGAAATAAAATATAAATATCGTTATATTTATTATACTGGTTAAGTAATGAGTTGTCAAAAGTGATTCTAGATATTTGTAAAAGTTATATACGTTTTAATAATAAAGTTCTTTTTAAACTGAAAACGTTTTTGTATGTTTGAAAATAGATTAATAGAATATTATAGAAACCAATTCTCCACTAGCTTTTGTCTAACTTTCGTAAATGACACTTTTTATTTTTATTTATAAATAGCTTTACAAATTATTCCGAATATCGTTAAGAGGAATATATTTCTCAAATTATAGTGGACCTCTCAACAGAGACTTGTAATCATAATTCAATGTTTCTGATAATTCAATCATTTAATATATATTTTTTTAATTTCGTCGATAATCATATTGAAACAATTATTTTTATATAAAGCATTATACTTTTAAATACTTTGTTGACATTTTCAATTTATAACATATACACATATACATACATATTCATATATGTTCATTTAATGGTTCGTGAATCATTTGAATTTGGTCGAGGTTTAAATGAATGTATAAACATAGTTTAAAATCCTTGAGATTTAACTTAACAAGCATTGCTTATCGTGTCAGAATAATATAAAGATAAAGTTTAAATTTAGTCGGAAATTTCCGGGTCGTCACATTATGCCACTTGTTGGGTTCTGATAAGTCAAAACCCAAATATGAAATTGAATAAAAATAGTTATTCGATGACGAATGGATTCGTATATCTGTGGACGTAAGTAGGGTAGTAAATGACTGTCGAATCTGATTCACAGAATGTACCGTGTAACTGACTAATGCGCAATCTAAATATTCCTCGAGTATTACCTACCCGTTAAAATATTTTCACCATTAACAGTTGTACAAAAGAATTTTTAATTACAATCTTTATGAAAATATACTTGCATATATATTTTCTTTAGATGCAATCATGGATTTAATGAGTTAATATGATATTAAACTCATTTGATTTACGTTAGAACAAGAATATATAATCTCTAAAACATTAGAGATTACATATTCGCCATGTTGAACGAAGATAAATGATGTAGAACGTCATGTAGAACGATGATTATGCTCGGGGTACCGATTGTGATGTTGAGGCGTGTGTTGTTGTGGTTTGTGTTGTTGCTGAAGCTGGTAGGTTTTGCACCACATTTTCTAAAATGATTACTCGAGCGCGAAGTTCGTTGAATTCTTCCATTATTCCGGAATGATTGTCGGTCGAAACGAGCGGATGAATAAGGTTTAGAATTTGTGAGATTATATAATCATGGCGAGATATTCGGGAAATGAGGTGAAAATGGTGCTTCGGACTGGTTCGCCGGTAAGTGCATCAGGTTTTTCGCCAAAAGATGAATTTGGTTGGTGGAAGAGATTACCTTCTTCGCGTCTCCATTGATTAAGTCGACTACGAACCTATCAGATGAATTGGGGATGGCTGATTGGTTGGTTCATTCTGGTGACACTGCTTTCGGAGCTCGAGTAGAACTCCATATCAGAATAGTTGTCAGAATAACTGTCGGAATAGCTATCGGAATCTGAGGGACTCAAATTAGTTGAGGGATTCCTCTCGTACAATCAGATGAAGGATTTTCGATAAGAAATAGATTATAGGATGTAGATTAGTACTCTGCAATACATAATTTACATATGTATATATAATACTAAAATCCCATAAGTTACGGAGGAATCTACGGAAGCTGTCAGGCAAAGGTAACAATAACAGATACGCTAAGATATGAATTTATCTATACACTGTCTATGCAATAGAGGTAGTAAGACATGTCTAGACTAAGAATGATAAGCAGGTAATTTCCTAAGGATGATAAGTAGATGATTTCCGACTAGAAATGATAAGAAAAACTTTTGACATGCAGACACGGTCGAAGTCCAGACTCACTAATGCATCTAATCAACTATCGGTTAAACACACTAATGCAAGACCTGGTTCGCTAAGACCACCGCTCTGATACCAACTGTAGAGACCCGTCCTAATCCATCCAGACGAAGTCCATCTCGATTATAAACGATTCACAATAGTTGATTACATCGCGAGGTATTGACCTCTATATGATACATTTTTACAAATATTGCATTCGTTTTTGAAAAGACAATCTTTCATTACATCGAAAGTTGACAACATGCATACCATTTCGAAATATATCTTACTATAATTGACTTAATAATAATCTTGATGAACTCAACGACTTGAATGCAACGTCTTTTGAAATATGTCTTGAATGACTCCAAATAATATCTCTAAGATGAGCAAATGCACAGCGGAAGATTTCTTTCATACCTGAGAATAAACATGCTTTAAAGTGTCAGCCAAAAGGTTGGTGAGTTCATTAGTTTAACATAAATAATCATTTCATAATTCTAATAGACCACAAGATTTCATATTTCCATTTCTCGTAAACATACGTCCCATGCATAGAGACAAAAATATCATTCATATGGATTGAACACCTGGTAACCGACATTAACAAGATGCATATAAGAATATCCCCTATCATTC
Source organism: Rutidosis leptorrhynchoides (assembly GCF_046630445.1). Classification (NCBI taxonomy): domain Eukaryota; kingdom Viridiplantae; phylum Streptophyta; class Magnoliopsida; order Asterales; family Asteraceae; genus Rutidosis; species Rutidosis leptorrhynchoides. Next base: position 302,316,902 of record NC_092335.1, on the reverse strand, counting down.
CGGGAAATCCATTGGACATGATAAAACAAAATCAAAGTACTAAAGCATCCGGTACTTTGGATGGGGTTTGTTAGGCCCAATAGATCTATCTTTAGGATTCACGTCAATTAGGGTGTCTGTTCCCTAATTCTTAGATTACCAGACTTAATAAAAAGGGGCATATTCGATTTCAATAATTCAACCATATAATGTAGTTTCGATTACTTGTGTCTATTTCGTAAAACATTTATAAAAATTGCGCATGTATTCTCAGCCCAAAAATATAAAGGGTAAAAAGACAAATGAAACTCACCTAATGTATTTTGTAGTAAAAATACATATGACGATATTGAACAACTGAACAATGCAGGGTTGGTCTCGGATTCACGAACCTATATCATTTGTATATATATTAAAACATATACTCGTATTCGAATAAATCTATATCTTATTTTTAATAATATACTTGTTAAATTATTTGTTATATAGGTATAGATATAGATATATTTGATTTATCTATTTGATTTAATTAGTGTTTATCTTTCATTATAACATATTAATAATAATAATTTATATTAGGGTTTATATATAAAAAATATATATATGTATATATTAATTGATATATTTCATATAAATAGCTTAGTTACTATCTTGTTAATAATAAAATTATAGTGATATGTGATTTTAACGTTCTAGTAATGTATTTTTATATAAACATAATTATTTGTATTAATAATAATAATAATAATAATAATAATAATAATAATAATAATAATAATAATAATAATAATAACAACAATATTCTTAATTATAACTATAATCATACTAATAATAATGATAATATTCACAATACTTGATAATGTTAATAAATGATAACTTTTATAAATACACTTATATTAGTAATAATAATAATAGTATTAATAATAGTATTAATAATAGTAGTAGTACTAGTTGTATTAACACTAATAATAATTCCTTTTCTAATATTACAAATAACCATAACTAATGATATCAATGATAATAATGGTAATAATAATAAAATGAAAAGAAAGGTATACCCTCATGAAAAGCTTTTCTAAAAAAATAGCCTTGGACCGGACTCGAACCCAAGACCTCTCGATAACACGCCTTCCTCTCAAACCATTTGAGCCATTTTGTTTTTCTGTTTTTATTACCTGAATAGTTCTTTTTATCATGTATCTCTTGACTCAACTAGAAGCCCAACTCAACGTTTAAACCTCACGGCCCAACATGAAGAAAAAAATTAGCCACGGCCCAGCAGCAATTCTGGTTCTTCTTTTAAAAAAAAATGTGGCACAGCAGGGATCGAACCCGAGACCTCCTGAATACACGTAACACTCAGAACCGTTGGGCTATTGCCCAGTTTCTGTTTTAATTCAGTTTTATTTATTTATAACCCATTTAAATGTATCATCTCCTTCTTCATCTTCTAAATCGACCAGAGGTTCCAACATCATCAAACAAATTTTTAAAACAAGATTTAAAAGATTGAACTTTAATTAATACGACTTATATTTGGAACATTAATTCAATAGATACACAAAAACAAAAAAAAAATATAAAAAAAAAAGAAGAACAGCAACTGTTTCGTCGCTACTTCAATAAATAAAAAAAAATTGATTTCGCATCAGAAGTTGTTTTGGACAAAACTTTGAACACGAAAGGTGTTTAAAATTACTCCTAGAAGCTTTACAAATTATCAATTTAACTTAATTCATAATAGAAAGCTCGAATTCGATTTATGAACTACTGTTTGACTTTTGAATATTAAAGTTTGACTGCAAAATTTGAATTCGATAGATCAAATTGGTATTTGAAATTTAGCAGGTAGTTTGAGTAAAGGAAAACTAACAAGATTGCATTATTACTTTTTGAGATGGAAATCGAATTCGAGCAGCTGTAAAAATGAAACAAGAACAGAATATTGAGCTGTGTTTATGGCTTTTATATTTTATTCAACAGCTCATACCTGTCAATTGTGATTGTAATTGATATGGAGTGTGTAAAGTTGAATGAATTTGTCAAAAAACACTGAGCAATTTGTTTGTTTTATGGTCAATTTATATCGACAGGATAATTCAATCGTACAAAAAAAAAATAAAAATAAAAAAATATAAAGAATGATCCCAATCGTACAGGATTTGATTTGTTGTGATAAGCTGATACCGACCTTTAACAAATTTGAGACAACAAAAAAATTTCAAAACGGTTTGTTGGATGGATATATATAACAAATTTGGATATATGCGTATGTTTTTTTTATATATTTATTATTAATAATTAATAATTATATTTATATTATTAATGGTAATTATAATTATAATACTAATAATAATTATTTTTATATTATTTATGTCATTAATAAATAATAATGATATTAACTATATAACATTGATAATAATAATTTTATCCATGATAATAACACTACTTGTGTTATTTAAAAATAATAATCATAATGTTAATTAAAATCTTACTATTAATTCTAATAATAATGATATTAATTGTTATAATAATAATAATAATTTAGATATGGATAGTCAATTTTGGTGTATACATATAGTCAATTTTGGTACACAAAGTATGTATTTTTATATTGAGATTTTAGGCTATAAATACTCATGAATGCAAGCATTAAACTTGCACCATTTCTCACACTTACAAAGTGTTTCTTTCTTTCTCTCCATTATCATCTTTGTTCTTACACTTCATTAGTAGTATTCTAAATCAAGAATCAAATCACTAAAGGTAGTTATAAGCCTACTGAATTATAACATCAAGAATCAAACCACTAAAGGTAGTTATAAGCCTACTGAATTATAACACGTTATCAGCACGATAATCTTAATACTAAATATGGTTGGCTCTGCCACCAAAATGATATATGGTCGGTTATACCACCAAAATGATATATGGTCGGTTATACCACCAAAATGATATATGGTCGGTTATACCACCAAAATGATATATGGTCGGTTATACCACCAAAATGATATATGGTCGGTTATACCACCAGAATGATATAGGTCGGTTATACCACCTGAAAAAATATATGGTCGACACTGTCGCCAAATTTTCATTTATGTTTACTAATATTTATATTTTTGTTATATAACATTTATTTATGATTGCTTACACATGGTCGACACTGTCACCTACTTATCATTTATGTTATATTAAATTTATGTTTAATGTTTATATACTTATGAATATAAATTGACTCTAATTTATCATGATGTTTGTTTTAATTTTTGATAATAGAAAATGTCGAATCTGGAAAAGCTTAAATTTACTCCTTTAGAATCAACTGGAAACAACTACATGCCATGGGTTATAAAAGTAAAAATGCATCTTAAATCAATGGGCATTCTTGAAACCATAAATGAAAACAACACTTGTTCTGAAAAAGAACAAGCTACGGCATGTTGCTTTATTCATCAACATATTGATGAATGCTTACAAAATAATTATGTGACTGTAGAAGATCCCCATGTTTTATGGGAAGGTCTCAAAAGCAGATTCAATAATCAAAGAGAAATTTTACTTCCAGCTGCAATGGAACAATGGAGAACATTAAGGTTCCAAGACTTTAAGAAAGTAAATGAATACAGCTCAGCTCTGTATAATACATGTTCACAACTTAAATTCTGTGGACATGAAATTAGTGATGCAGACATGATGGAGAAAACTTTCTCCACAATGAATGCTGCAAACATCACAGTGCAAAGAAATTTGAGAATGCTAAAGTTCAAAACATATCCTGAACTTAATTCATATCTCTTAGTTGCAGAGCAAAATGATGAGCTATTAATGAAAAATCAGCAATCCCGTCCTACTGGTACACTTGCAATCCCTGAAGCAAATACTGCAAATAATTATAAACAGGGACAAGGACGCGGGCAAGGTCGTGGTTATAATAACCATCACCATCATAATGCCAAAAGCTATAACTATGGTAGAAACCATCCTTATGGTAATGGTAATGGGCGTGGACGTGGTCGTGGTCATGGTGGTCAAAGAAATAGTAATCCACGAAAATATAAATATCAACCACAAAACAAGCCCATTAAACAAGATGTTGAAGAAAATTCTTCTAAAAATTCTGAAGAATCTTGCTACAGATGTGGTAGAATGGGCCACTGGGCTAATACTTGCCGAACATCTAAACATCTTGTTAAGATGTATCAGGATTCGCTGAAAGGTAAAGAAAAGGAAGTAAATTTTGTGGATAATATTGATCCAACAGTCACTGAGAAACCATCTGATTTATATGAAGATTTCTTGAATGTTTAAGTTGTGTGTCTTTTGAAAAATAAACGATTTAATATCGTCTGTCTTTGACATTATGTTTGCTAAATGTTTCAGTACTATCTATTTGCGTTTAAAATATTGTGTAATATTAATGTACTCACTATTTATTTCTTATATATGAAGTTCAATATGAATTTTGCTGGAATACAACATCAATCAAGTGGTGGAGATCTCTGTATAGCAGACAGTGGAACTACACACACTATACTTAAATCCGAGAAATATTTTATTGATCTAAAACCAACGGAAGGAACTATACATACAATATCAGGACCTGCTAACTTGATAAAAGGGATAGGAAAGGCAAATTTCATACTACCAAATGGTACAAAATTTTTAATAAATGATGCCTTATTTTCTCCCAAGTCAAGCAGAAATTTATTGAGTTTCTCCGACATATACCTTAACGGGTATGATTATCAGTCAGTGACAACAGAAAATGAGAAATATTTAAGTATCACTGACAAGAGTCATGTGGTTGAAAAACTGCCAAGACTTAGTTCTGGATTACATTATACACATATAAATGTACCAGAAATACATATGGTAGTTAACAAAAAATATATTGATCCTGGTGTATTCAGTTTATGGCATAACAGATTAGGCCATCCAGGATCAACAATGATGAAAAGGATTATTGAATGTACTCATGGACATCCATTAAAGGATAGAAAAATCCATCATGATACAATGGTTCCATGTACATCTTGCTCTCTTGGAAAATTGATAACTAGACCCTCACCACTTAAGGTTGAGAAAGAATCACCAATGTTTCTTGAAAGAATTCAAGGTGATATATGTGGACCAATTCATCCACCATGTGGACCATTTAGATATTTCATGGTTCTAATAGACGCATCTAGCAGATGGTCTCATGTTTGTCTGTTATCAAGCCGTAATGTGGCATTTGCAAAATTTCTTGCCCAAATTATTAAATTGAGAGCTCATTTTCCTGATTACACCATTAAAAGGGTGAGACTTGATAATGCTGGTGAATTTACATCTCAAGCATTTAATGACTATTGCATGTCTATAGGAATTGTTGTTGAACATTCTGTTGCTCATGTGCATACACAAAATGGTTTAGCCGAGTCATTGATTAAACGTTTACAGTTAATCGCTAGACCATTGATAATGAGAACAAAACTCCCTGTATCTATATGGGGTCATGCAATTTTACATGCTGCTGCATTGATTCGCATCAGACCAAGTGCAAGTCATAAATATTCCCCCCTACAACTTGCTTTTGGTCAAGAGCCAAATATTTCCCATCTTAGAACATTTGGTTGTGCAGTGTATGTTCCAATTGCGACACCACAACGTACAAAAATGGGTCCTCAAAGGAGGTTGGGAATATATGTTGGATATGAAACATCTTCAATATTAAGGTATATTGAACCTATGACAGGTGACATTTTTACAGCACGTTTTGCTGATTGTCATTTTAATGAAACATTGTTCCCTAGATTAGGGGGAGAAATGAAAAATAAAGAAAATGATGTTTCATGGTGTGAACCTCAATTAAAGTATCTTGATCCTCGCACAAAAGAATGCGAGACAGAAGTTCAAAAGATAATGCATATACAAGAACTTGCAAATCAATTGCCTGATGCATTTACAGATACAAAAACGGTGACAAAATCATATATACCAGCAGTAAATACTCCAGCTCGAATTGAAATTCCAAAAGCTGGCAATAACGTCACTCATGAATCTTTGCCACGTCAGAAACGTGGAAGACCAATCGGTTCAAAGGATAAAAATCCTCGAAAAAGAAAATCAGCTGATAATGAAGTAAAAGAAAGTGTTCAAGAAGAACCACAAATCAGTACTCCTACTGCAGAGGAGATTGATGATGTCAATACAGAAATTGCAATCAATTATGCATATTCAAAAATATTATGGAACCGAAATGAAATGAAAAATCTTGATGAGAAATTTTCATTTAATGTTGCATATGACATCATGAATAATGATGATGATCCAGAACCAACATCTATGGTTGAATGTCAAAATAGACATGATTGGGCTCAATGGAAAGAAGCAATACGAGCTGAATTAGAATCACTCAATAAAAGAAAAGTTTTCGGATCCATCATTCTCACTCCTAAAGATGTGAAACCTGTAGGATACAGATGGATTTTTGTCCGAAAAAGAAATGAGAAAAATGAAGTTACAAGGTATAAAGCTAGACTTGTAGCTCAAGGTTTTTCTCAAAGACCGGGAATTGATTATGAAGAAACTTATTCTCCTGTTATGGATGCAATTACTTTTAGGTACTTAATCAGTCTGGCAGTTTCTAAAAATTTAGAAATGCATCTCATGGATGTTGTGACTGCTTATCTATATGGATCACTTGATAGTGATATATATATGAAGATACCTGAAGGATTTAAGGTACCAGAAGCATCAAATGCAAAACCCAAAGAAATGTATTCGATTAAATTACAAAGATCTTTATATGGGTTAAAACAATCGGGACGTATGTGGTATAACCGATTAAGTGATTACTTGATAAGCAAAGGGTATACAAATAATCTTACTTGCCCTTGTGTTTTCATTAAGAAAACAACATCCGGATATGTGATCATAGCTGTTTATGTTGATGATCTTAACATCATAGGTACAAATAAAGAGATCCATGAAGCCATTCAACTTCTAAAGAAAGAATTTGAAATGAAAGATCTCGGAAAAACCAAGTATTGCCTTGGTTTACAAATTGAGCATATGCCTAATGGTTTACTTGTACATCAAACAACATATACTGAAAAGATTTTGAAACGTTTCAATATGGACAAGGCAAAACCATTAAGTACTCCTATGGTTGTTAGATCACTCAATGTTGAAGCTGATCCATTTCGTCCATGTGAAGATCAAGAAGACATTCTTGGACCAGAAGTACCATATCTTAGTGCAATTGGAGCTCTTATGTATCTTACAAATTGTACAAGACCTGACATTTCTTTTGCAGTTAATTTGTTGGCAAGGTTCAGCTCTGCTCCTACCAAAAGACACTGGAATGGGATCAAACACATATTTCGATACCTTCGAGGAACTACTGATTTAGGATTATTTTATTCTAACGAATCAAAACAAGATTTGGTTGGTTATGCAGATGCAGGTTATTTATCTGATCCACATAAAGCTAAATCTCAAACTGGATATGTATTCCTAAATGGAGGTACTGCAATATCATGGCGTTCTCAAAAACAAACACTTGTTGCTACATCGTCAAATCATGCCGAAGTGATTGCATTACATGAAGCTACTCGAGAATGTTTTTGGTTGAGATCAATGACACAACTCATTACTGATTCTTGTGGACTAGAACGCGATAAAAGTCTAACAACTATCTATGAAGATAATGCAGCTTGCATAGCACAGATGAAAGAAGGGTATATCAAAAGTGACCGAACAAAACACATACCACCTAGATTCTTCTCATACACTCAAAATCTCATTAAGGACAACCAGATTGAAATGAGATATGTGCAATCTAGCAAAAACTCTGCTGATCTTTTCACGAAAGCACTTCCAACTGCTATTTTCAGAACACACGTTCATAACATTGGCATGAGACATGTTCAAAAGATGTAACAGCTGAAGCGATGTCTACTTGAGGGGGAGTCAACTCCATGCTGCACTCTTTTTCCCTTAGCTAAAGTTTTTTCCCACTGGGTTTTCTTTAGCAAGGTTTTTAACGAGGCAGTAATTTATAGTTGATCTTCAACAAAATAAAATTGCTATCCAAGGGGGAGTGTTATAATAATAATAATAATTTAGATATGGATAGTCAATTTTGGTGTATACATATAGTCAATTTTGGTACACAAAGTATGTATTTTTATATTGAGATTTTAGGCTATAAATACTCATGAATGCAAGCATTAAACTTGCACCATTTCTCACACTTACAAAGTGTTTCTTTCTTTCTCTCCATTATCATCTTTGTTCTTACACTTCATTAGTAGTATTCTAAATCAAGAATCAAATCACTAAAGGTAGTTATAAGCCTACTGAATTATAACATCAAGAATCAAACCACTAAAGGTAGTTATAAGCCTACTGAATTATAACATTAATAATGATAATGATAATATTAGTAATTATAACATCTTACATGTATTAACCTTCATATCTATATAATATATTGAAGATAATAATTAGCAAGTAGTGATATTAAGAAGTAATAATAACATTAATAATATAATATTTATGTTTTACTTGTAATTATATTTAATATAATAAAATTTATAAATTTTACCATTTTTACTAATTATAATATATTGACTCTTTAATATTTATTATTTACAATATATATAACATTTCTTATATATGGAATTTATATATACATATATATATTTACACATAATTGTTCGTGAATCGTCAGGAATAGTCAAAGGTTAAATGAATGTAATGAAAACAGTTCAAAAATTTTAAGACTCGGTTTAATAGGCTTTGCTTATCGTATCAGAAACATATAAAGATAAAGTTTAAATTTGGTCAGAAATTCACGGGTCATCACAGTACCTACCCGTTAAAGAAATTTCGCCCCGAAATTTGAGTGAGGTGATCATGGCTAACAATAAAAATGTTTTCATGACCAATATGAGTTGATAACTAGAGGTTTATCATCATTGAATAATAATGGTAAAATAATTCAATTATTCTAAGGATACGAATGAAGCTATCGCAAAAGAGTGAATTGAAGAAAATAAGATTTTCCTTAGCTTTTGACGTAAACAGGGTTGAATTTAGAAAATAAGGTGCGTCTTAGCTTTTGACGTTGACTTTGTTGAATTCCGGAATTCAAGGGATTTAAAGAAAATCTTCAAAATCTAAAAGATTTGACGCTTCGGCGAGTAAGGAAATTAAGATCTCTATAATTAATTACGGTGATCTGCCTTGATTACTCTGTCTGATATTTCCATTATAAATTAAACTTCTTCCATTCCGTTACTTTTACCATTCCTATATTAAATCCCCATATCCGAAAGTTTATGAAAATGCTAAATCCAGTTTTGATCCTTGTCCTTATCCTTACTATCACAACCACCATTTTCCTTTTCCAACTTCCACCAGAGGAATCTGCTTACTTCTACTTTGCCCTTGGGGTTATAGTGCTTTTAATTCTCCCGTGCCTTTATGTTGCTATAAACATTGATATGCACGGTTTGTAATTTATGTGTTGTTATCGGGCTTTATATCTTCCCTTATACTTTGAAATCCTTGCTTCTGTTTTCTATAATCATTGTCATCCTCTGTTAATACTTCCTCCTGTTTGCTGCGATTTATACTCCAATTTCTATTTCGGAGCTTTGTCCCTTCGTTTCTTCTTCTTGCGATTGGGCATCTCTTGTAATGGTCCAGAATTCGTAGATATAAGTTTTAGAATGAACATTGTTAATGTTCAAAGAAAGAAACGGTAATAGTACAATTTGACTTGTCAAATTACCAGAATTCAAGAGAAAGATATGACTATCAAGAAAATACGTTCTTGATATGTTTGAAGATTAGATAGAATGTAAGAGTCGTGTATCATGGATAAAACTCTATTTATCAGCTCATATTCATCAGGAAAACATTCTTGTTGTGAGCCATGACGACCTCACTCGAATTTCGGGATGAAATTTCTTTAACGGGTAGGTACTGTGATGACCCGAAAATTTCCAACCAAATTTAAACTTAATCTTTAAATGATTTCGACACGATAAGCAAAGTCTGTAATGTTGAAGTTTCAAAATTTTTGAACTGTTACATGAATTCAAATGACCTTTGACTATTTTCGACGATTCACGAACTATTGTTTATAAATAAATATATATATAAATATAAATGTAAGTATTGTAAATAATAAAATGTTATTGAATCAGTAGAATTAAAAATGTAAAATAATAAACAAAATAATTAAGTTATTATTAAAATGAATATATAAATAGATATATGATATTATTATGAATCAATATGGTAACATATATAAAAGGTTTCTATTAATAACTATTATATTGTAATATTTATAAATATAAAAATATTAAATATTCAATAGAGGTACTCATATAATATATGATATAAATTGTAATATAAATATATTAAATGTAATTACAAGTTCAATTATAATTATTATATGATTATTGTCACATTCATTATCATTAGTAATATTAATATCAATATCATTAAAAGTTATAATACTGAAATTATTATAGTTGATTTGTTAATATCATTATATTTGTCACTAGTAGTAAAACTGTAATTTTAGTTATATGATTAATATTAGTATTATTATTAGATATTATCATTATTATTATTATTATTATAGATTATCAACATTATTATTATAATAGTATATAATTTATTATTATTATCATTAATAATATTGTTATTAACATTATTATTAACAATTATTATTATCATTGTTATTAATAGTATTATTATTATGATAATTATTATTAATATTAACTGTATTATTATTTTTATTAATATATTATAAGTATTACTATTATTATTAATATTATTATTAATTATTAATATTAATATTATTATAATTATTAATTATTAATTATTATTTATAATATTTTATATACTGCCAGATATATACGCATATCAGACAGATATCTGTCTTCTTCACTTTAATTTTCTGTTTATCCTGTGAACTATGGTCGACCCATCTCCATCTATATCAATCGATCAATTCACGTTTTGTTAACAAAACCCTTTCGAATTCTTCATCCTCAATATCAATATAAAACAGTCTGTGATTTATTATATCTGTTGAATTTTTTTTTAAAAAAGTCGCTAACCTCTCCTTGTATACCATTTTACAAAAAGCTCGATTTTAAATCGTTTATCAAAATGTAAAAATGCAGATAGATTAGGAATCCTCTAGTGAATGTTTCTGCAAAGTTTCATCCATTAATTTCTAATATCGAGTAAGAATTTTGAGGTCAAAGCTTTAAATTTAAAAAGTTAAAATAATTGTTCTTCGCGAAATTCGTTTTTATTTTGAGGATTCAGATTCAATTATGGATACAGGTAGTTTCTAAAGAAGTTTTGTAATCTATTTCATGATGTAAGTTTTAGTTGAAACGATCTCTAAAGCAAATTCAAGATTTTTTTTTGCGAGAGTGCAGTAGCAGCATTATTTATTTTTTCGTTTTCATCTTAACTCAAACATCTGATTCTGATTATTGATGATTGTTTTGAAATATCTTAATTATTGTGGGATGATTGAAAATTCCTGTGGTCGATTTAATCTGCGAAGTAGAAGAAGTAGGAAAACCGACAATGTGGAAAGGTTAAATAACTTGTGGTTCCGTATTAAAATAGAAAATGGGCACAACCCAGCTGGTTATATGGAGTGATGGGTGAGCGGGATTGCGGGTTCGAGTCTCACTTGGGACAATTCTTTTTAGGCAAAGTTTTGAAAGGGTATACACCATTACTCTTAGTTCTATTATCATTATTAATATTAATTATTATGATTATTATTATTATTATTGCTATGATTATTATTATTAGTTAATAATATTTTTATTATGATTATAAGTCTTATTATGAATATTATCATTTCATCATCATCATCATCATTATTATTATTATTATTATTATTATTATTATTATTATTATTATTATTATTATTATTATTATTATTATTATTATTATTATTATTATTATTATTATTATTATTATTTGTTATTATTATTGTTATTAATATTATTACTAGTGTTATAGTTATTAGTATTATTATTTTTACTAATAAAAGTAATAGTTACCATTTATGATTATTATTGTAATTATAATTACAATGATGATGTTATTATCGTTATTACTAAAATTATTATCATTACTAGTATTATTATTAAGTAGTATTAGTATTATTAATATGATTATATTGATACAAGTATTATTATTATTATGATTATGATTATTACTATTAGTGTTGTTATTTTCATTAATATTAGCATTAGTACCATTTTTAGTACCATTATTATTTTATTTATTAACAAAAAATATTACTAATATGAATATCATTAGTAGTAATATTATTATCAATATAATTAAATACAACTTTTATTAAATATTATTATCAATATAAAAATATACTTATAAGTATATTACATATAAGTATAAATTAATTAGATTAACAATCTTTATATAAATATCCATATATAACAAATTAAGTATTTTTAATATATATATAACTATATAGATAATAATCATTTTCAAATATATATATACAAATTAATTACATAATATATAAAGTTATAATAGTTCGATTACGAGTATATGTTTTAATATATATACTTGATATAGGTTCGTGAATCCGAGGCCAACCCTGCATTGTTCAATATTGTCATATGTATTTTTACTACAAAATACAATATTGTGAGTTTCATTTGCTCCCTTTTTAAATGCTTTTGCAATATATATTTTTGGGACTGAGAATACATGCGCTGCTTTTATAAATGTTTGACGAAATAGACACAAGTACTTAAAAAATTCTACGATTGAGTTACGAGTACACCGGATATCACCCCTCTATAGTCTGGTAATCTAAGAATTAGGAAACCGAGCCCCTAATTGACGCGAATCCTAAAGATAGATCTATGGGCACTCCCAGTCAGAGAATTTGAACTGCTTTAGTACTTCGAAATAGGTATACAACCGCCAGCTTTAAAAGATATGATCTGTTTGTGAGGTGTACACAACCATCATATTTAAAAGAGTGGCCTGTTTGTATGCTTTTGCATGACCGTGCAGAATGCCGGTATGAGGGGGATATTCTATATGCATCTTGTTAAGGTTAATTACCAGGTGTTTATATATCGTATGAATGATTTTACAGTAGTGAGCAGACCTGCACAGAATGTTTTCGAAATATGAGTATCTTGTGGTCTATTATATTATTGAAAATGATTGATTATGATAAACTAATGAACTCACCAACCTTTTGGTTGACACTTGAAAGCATGTTTATTCTCAGGTATTAAGGAAATCTTCCACTGTGCATTTGCTCATTTTAAAGATATTACTTGGAGTCATTCTTGGCATATTTCAAAAGACGTTGCATTCGAGTCATTAAGTTCATCAAGATTGATAAGAAGTCGTTGATAGATTTATATATTAGGAAATGGTATGCATGGCTGTTTAACTTTCGATAAAATGAAAGTTTGTTTTTTAAAAACGAATGCAATGTTTATAAAATGTATCATATAGAGGTCAAATACCTCGCGATGTAATCAACTATTGTGAATCGTTTATAATGTATATGAACGGGTCCTTTCACCTGTTAGAACTGAAAAATGGTATCCCTAACCTTGTGCAATGGATTTTAGACTCAGGTACCGTTGGTCAAACCTTTCACCATTATCTTGTGACTGCAGTGGCAAAAGATGTTTCTGAAACGATTGAGAAAGTGATGGACTTGGTCCCCAATAAACCTGATCCTCTTCCAGTTGAAATATCCAAATTCATTAAGGTAGATGCTGTAGTAGAATTCGAAACTGCTAGGGATGCTGTTGTTGCACTGAAAATTACAGTATTGGAGGAGATTTGCAGAAGGGATGAATTGTCTTTAAAGATGTATTGGATGTGCCAATATAAAATGAAACAATTTGAAATTATATTTGTAATGTTAATTTTAACTTCTGTTGTTTGTTGAATATTGCAATATTTTTGTTTTAATCATAACTACGTAGGATGTCATATTATAACATGTGTTTATAGTATGCTTATATTATGCTAACTTGAGAACATAATATATTTGCTTTAACTGTTTATTGCCTTACGGATATATTTTAGTGTTATCCGTCTTTCATATTACGCAAAATATTTTGTCTGATGGAATATGTTGCTATCTTTTTTGAATTTTAAAATTTTGGAATAAATGAGCAATTTTGCCAATACTATGTACGCTTGCTTGTAAAGATTTGAATGAGCTGAAAAGTAATTAACTTATAGAATACATTTTTATATTAGTCAATTGTTTGCGCTAAGTAATTATCAGTAATCCGTATAGCGAGCTGCGCTTAGGCGTTGTGCGGCTTTTTAGAAATACACTTTGTGTTGGTGTGTAACCAAAGTTTTTCTACGGTTCGTAAGAATGGATTTATTTAGTTGAGTTAAACCATTGTATATGTCATGACATTTAAGAGATATTGTATTTTTGCTTCGGTGTTCTCTAGTGAAGTCAACACTTACACTAGCTGATCCCTTGTGTCTGGAATGTTGACGCAAAAGCTTCTACCATCGAGAGCATTAAAATGCTTTACCTTTTGTGGGTAGGATTAAGAATGAACTGTTCTACATTCATAGTGTGTAGCACTTTGCATAAGCAAAAAGATAAAACTTTATTAATATTAAGATTCTGCACTTACAGAGATTTGCGTAAAATTTTTGTATGGATAGGGTGATCAAATCTATCCAGAATACTACAAAAATTTGCATTGTGCTTATTCGAAATGACAACTGCACTAGATATGTAATCATTATGCCTTCCGTGCAGTGTTATCCGTTGTGCTTCTTAATGCTCCATAATTTTGGATACATTAAAGTACCCATTCATCTCATTCCTACTAAACAATTGCCTTGAAGGTCCACCTCTGACCGTATTTCATAAACAATAGAGCGCTCCCTTGTTGGTCCTACAGACTATGAATGCACCACTGCTATGCCATTAAGGGTAGGGAAACGCAACTCTGCATGTGGTGTTGAAGATATGGCACCAAACCTATGCAGAGTCTGTCTTCCAAACAAAGCATTGAACCTTGACTTGCCTTCCAGCACTGTGAAATCTACGATTTCTGTGCAGACTAAAGGATATGTTCCCAGCATGACATCCAATTTTATTTTTCCAACTGCCCTCACTGATGCTCCAGTTATACCAGTAATTTTTAAATCTGTGCTGTGGAGCCTATCTTTAACGTTGAACGGAAAATATCTAAAACAACCCAAGTACAAGATATCCGATTCACTACCAGTGTCGGTGTAGATCTTAGATATGAACTTGCTTGCTATTACAGCAGAGATTGCAACAGGGTCCTCCGACAGTCGCCAGTTTGGGATTGTGTGAATATGATCGGAGCATACATCCACGCTTCTGTACTGCGCTCTCCACTTACCTCACGCTCCTCTCCTTCATTCCAAATAACCTTTATGTCCCGCTCAGGAGTTGGATCCCTCTCATCCTTTCTTTCCTCTCTTCGGTTCCAGTCTCGCCGCCCACTGATATGGCCGAAATGGACGGTTTTATTTATGCGGTGTCGTTAGGTCGCAAGACGTCAGAACTGGCTTATCAAGAGAGAGAGAGCAATTGTTTTAAATTTATATTTAAAGGGCCTAAATCGTACTACTCCTTATTATGAGTAAGAGAAGTATGACCTAGAGTCGAATTTTTAAGATATCGGTAGAATAAAACCTATAAGTAAAGCTTAAGATAATCCTAAAGTAAAGGAGTAGTGGTTTGTTACCTAATTTTGGGTTTTCTAAATTATAAGATAAAGTAAAGTAAATGCGATAAAATTTGTAATTCAGATGAGGTTAAAACAAGCGCATACTATGATTTCATCAGTTACTTTGCCGAGATTATGGAATGCTGGCTCATGAATAGGTAGTGACCTTGTATTCATTACACTGGTCCTAAACGCCCCTGTCATAAGACATGTCACTAGGTAATGCGTTAGGCTTGAAGATTCTGAATAGACAACATCGTCCCTTACTCCCGACGCCCGTGCAGTCTGACTACAGGCATACACGTTCAAACGGCTCATCCAATTGAGCGACTCGGTTGGGTGACGTATTAACATTCCACAAAGGTCTAAACTTTCTTAAGCATAATAGAATACAGGATTTTCCATATCCATGAGACGTGATGTATTTCGATGCTTTCGTTAATGATTGGGTTTAAAACATAGTTAGATCCTTAAAAGAGTTCAACCATAAAGAACACCATGGCCAAGTCAGGTTTGGCTTCTATGAACACGTTCGGTTATCATAACGGTCCAATCCTTTATGTGTTTAAACAAACAGTTCCTAATTAACCAAGAATCCCTCAAGCGGGGTGCAATGCTTGAGACCGCATTATGGTGCCGTGTACTAATTGATAATGCTAAAAACGAACATATATTTCATAGCATTATTCCTCAAGAAAGACAAGCTTTTAGTTGCAATTGTTCTATTTACAAGTGATATTCGTTTAAATAATAAAAGGTGAAGACAAAAGACAGATTCGACGAATTGAAGACGCAAACGACCAAAAAGCTCAAAAGAACAAAAGACAATCAAAGAGGTTCCAATTATTGATAAGAAACGTCTCGAAATTACAAGAGTACAAGATTCAAAACGCAAAGTACAAAATATAAAATTGTACGCAAGGACGTTCGAAAATCCGGAACCGGGACCAGAGTCAACTCTTAACGCTCGATGCAACGGACTAAAAATTACAAGTTAACTATGTATATAAATATAATATAATATATAATTAATTATATTAATTATATATATATTATATATATATTATAAACCGTCGGTAAACAAAGAGCCAAACTCCTCTGAGCTGTAAAAGTAACCTCCGCGACTCGCGGAGTTTGAAGGCAAAATTCACCGCGAGTCGCGGAGCCCCAAAAATCGAAAATCCCTATAAAGCCAACCGAATTCTGATCGCAAATATTAATCTTTTTCTCTCTTCTCTCATATATACGTAAAATATATATATATAATTTATATTTTAATTTTAATTTTAATTTTAATTCTAATAATAAGGGTATGTTAGCGAATGTTGTAAGGGTGTAAGTCGAAATTCTGTCCGTGTAACGCTACGCTATTTTTAATCATTGTAAGTTATGTTCAACCTTTTTATATTAATGTCTCGTAGCTAAGTTATTATTATGCTTATTTAATCCGAAGTAATCATGATGTTGGGCTAATTACTAAAATTGGGTAATTGGGCTTTGTACCATAATTGGGGTTTGGACAAAAGAACGACACTTGTGGAAATTAGACTATGGGCTATTAATGGGCTTTATATTTGTTTAACTAAATGATAGTTTGTTAATGTTAATATAAAGATTTATAATTGAGCGTCCCTATAAACTACCATATACACTCAATCGGACACGATGGGCGGGGTATTTATATGTACGAATAATCGTTCATTTAACCGGATACGGGAATGGATTAATAGCCACTAGAATAATTAAAACAGGGGTGAAATTACATTCAAGGGTAATTGGTGTAATTGTTAACAAAGTAGTGAAAACTTGGTTTACACGCAGTCGATAACCTGGTGTATTCATTAAACAAAGTATTAAAACCTTGTTACAATTCGAATCCCCAATTAGTTGGAATATTTAACTTCGGGTATAAGAATAATTTGACGAGGACACTCGCACTTTATATTTATGACTGATGGATTGTTATGGACAAAAACCAGACGGACATATTAAATAATCCAGGACAAAGGACAATTAACCCATGGGCATAAAACTAAAATCAACACGTCAAACATCATGATTACGGAAGTTTAAATAAGCATAATTCTTTTATTTCATATTTAATTTCCTTTATTTTATATTTAATTGCACTTCTAATTATCGCATTTTTATTGTTATTTTATTTAATCGCACTTTTAATTATCGTACTCTTTAATTATCGCAAGTTTATTTTATCGCACTTTTATTATTCGCAATTTCATTATCGTTATTTATTTTACGCTTTAAATTAAGTCTTTCATTTAGGTTTTAAATGCGACTAAAGTTTTAAAATCGACAAACCGGTCATTAAACGGTAAAAACCCCCCTTTATAATAATAATATTACTTATATATATGTTTGTATTTTTATAAAAGTAAACTAATATAGCGTTGAGCTTTGTTTAAAAAAAGATTCCCTGTGGAACGAACCGGACTTACTAAAAACTACACTACTGTACGATTAGGTACACTGCCTATAAGTGTTGTAGCAAGGTTTAAGTATATCCATTCTATAAATAAATAAATATCTTGTGTAAAATTGTATCGTATTTAATAGTTTTTCCTAGTAAAATATAAACTATTTCGTATACACCCCGCTGCACATCAAGTATTTTTGGCGCCGCTGCCGGGGACACTCTTAAACGCCGGAAGCGCAACGCTAATATAAAAAAAAAAAGAAGATTTTTAGTTAACTTTTATTAAAATTCGTTTTTGTAAAAATACGTTTTAATTATTCAAAAATATAAAAAGAAAAACAAAAATATAAGTATTTTTAAGATTTTGTTAAATATTTAAGTTTTATAAGTTTTTTTTTATTTTTATTTTAGTTTATAAAAATATAAGTTTTATTTTAATATCTTTTATATATTTAAAAACAGAAAACAGAAAATAAAAAAAAAATAAATAAATAAAGAAAAAACACGTCGAATATTTAAACCTGTCAGCTGAATTCTGGAACCCCGCGACTCGCGGGGTTTGATGCTTTAATTGCCGCGACTCGCGGAGACTTTCTGACAGGCGACAAAAAACCCTAATCGAGCATTAATTACGGGTATTAATTAATTATTATTATTATTTAACCCTAATAATTATTATTATTATTATTAGTTTTATTTTAACTTTTACTTTTTATTTAATTTATGTATTTAGTATTAATTAGTTTAATTAAATTGTAAAATTAATAGTTTTATTAAATAAATAATATAAAAATAATATTTTTATAAAAATTGTACTTTTTACAACTTTTTGTATATTTTTATATTTTGTCCCTTTTTAATCATTTTAGCGTAATATTTGTATTTTTAGCTCATATTTAATTTTAAACTTAGTTTTTGCCATAGTCATTTTTACTCCTATATTTTTAGGCTTTGCCGTAGAATTCCTTAAGTGCTTTTTTCTTAGACTAAGATTTAGGTACTTTAGAATTTTGCGACACCTTTTTAAGTTTTAGTTTCTTTTTAAGTTATTTCCATTTGGGATTTAGTTTTTCTTGTAAGCTTTAATATTTTTAGACACCTTTTACTATGTACCAATTATCATTCCAATTAGTAATATCAATTTGCGATTATAATTTTAAGTTAGTTGTAGTAATAAGGTTAGGTTAGTCAAGTATTTTTAAGTTTTGATAAGTTTCTTTTATTTTTCCGTCACCTTTTATTTTTCAACCATTTTTTTTCTTTTTCGACCTTTTTCGACGAACTCTTTTTCTTTCTTATTTCTCGCTATTCTAGTTTTAGGACATAGATTTTTATTCTACTTCTTATCTAAATTTCTTAAAATTACGAAAATTTATTTTAAGTGGTTAAATTAATAGACATCAAAATTTTCTGGTTCGTAGTAATAGTTGGATTTGTACGTGGACCGGGTTATTGGAGCCAAACAGTCCTCAATTATATTGAGACCAAACGAATCCTGCCCCTCTGCTGCATCTTTTGGCTATTCGAAACGTGGGCAAAATCAGAAAAGTCTATTGATTGGATAACTTATTATAATTTTTCTTTCCTTTTTAAAACTAATAGGATATTCAGTGAATGCACCGAGCAAGACGTTCACCACCTTTTGTACGTTCACCACCTGTAACTCGATCAAGACATTTAGCAAATATAACCGCCGTTGATTTTTCTTTAGAATCGTCATCCAGTCGACCAAGTACTTCAGTTCAAATTTCCGATAATCCATTTTTTGAACCCGACCTCACAATTGAGAATCCGAAAAATATTCAGGAACGGTTCATAGATCCTGAACCACTAAACTTTCCTCCGGAACCACCAATCATTCAAACAGAGATTATTGAGGAACGAACTATTAAATCAGAATCATCTAGTGATACCGATTCAACAAATTCAATTATGGAGAATCTGGAACCTTTAAGTATGGAAGACCGAATGAGAGCTAAACGCACTGGCCAAGGTCACGCAATTACTCATCCTGACATTAATGCGCCAGATTATGAAATCAAAGGACAAATTCTACACATGGTGACTAATCAATGCCAATTTAGTGGTGCGCCGAAGGAAGATCCAAATGAACATCTACGTACCTTTAATAGGATCTGCACACTATTTAAAATCCGAGAAGTGGAGGATGAACAGATATATCTCATGTTATTTCCCTGGACTTTAAAGGGAGAAGCCAAAGATTGGTTGGAATCGTTACCTGAAGGGGCGATTGATACATGGGATGTTTTAGTTGAAAAATTTCTTAAACAATTCTTTCCTGCATCTAAAGCCGTAAGACTTCAAGCAGAAATTGTTACGTTCACACAGAAACCAAATGAAACTCTATATGAGGCGTGGACTAGATATGGAAAGTTGTTAAGAGGATGTCCGCAACATGGTTTAGACACCTGTCAAATAGTACAAATATTCTACCAAGGATGCGACATCACTACAAGAAAAGACATAGATATAGCAGCTGGTGGTTCTATTATGAAGAAAACCAAAACTGATGCTTACAAAATTATTGATAACACTGCTTCCCACTCACATGAGTAGCACCAAGAAAAAGATATCATTAGATCATCTAAAGCAGCTAGAGCTGATTCTAGCCATGACTTAGATTCCATTTTCGCAAAGATAGATGCTGTGGAGAGACGAATGGAAAAGATGACTAAAGATATTCACTCAATACGAATTAGTTGTGAGCAGTGTGGAGGACCACATTTGACAAAAGATTGTCTCAGTATTGAATTAACAATGGAACAAAGAGAGAATATTTTATACATAAACCAAAGGCCTGGAAATAATTATCAGAATAATTATCAACCGCCAAGACCGATTTACAATCAAAACCAGAATTATAACAGAAATATTCCATACAACAACCAACAAGGTCCTAGCAATCAACAATTATCCAATAATAATTACAATCAGCAAAGACCAAATTTTCAAAACAAACCACCACAACAAACCGATGATAAAAAGCCGAATTTAGAAGATATGATGACGAAGCTAGTTGAAACTCAAACGCAGTTTTTCACATCTCAGAAACAAACTAATGAACAAAATGCTCAAGCATTTAGAAATCAACAAGCTTCTATTCAAAATCTGGAACAAGAAGTAAGTAACCTAGCAAGGTTAATAGGTGAAAGAAAACCGGGAAGTTTACCGAGCGATACAAATGCTAACCCCCGAAATGAAACAGCTAAAGCCATTACCACAAGAAGTGGTACAACACTTAAACCACCTGAAATACCTGTAACTTCTGATGAAGCTATTCCTACTCCACAAGAACCACAACCTGATCAAGATAAGGAAAAAGAACCGGTAGTTGAAAAGATTAATGAAGATAACACAGTTAAGGATAAACCTTATGTTAAACCATATCAACCACCACTTCCTTATCCGAGTAAAATGAAGAAAGAAAAACTTGAAGCCGAGCAATCCAAATTCTTGGATATGTTTAAACAGATAAATGTAAATCTTCCTTTCATTGATGTGATTTCAGGAATGCCAAGATATGCTAAATTCTTGAAAGATCTAATCTCAAATAGAAAGAAAATGGAAGAACTCTCGGCTGTTACTATGAATGCTAATTGTTCAGCAGTGCTGTTGAATAAGATACCAGAAAAATTATCTGATCCAGGAAGTTTCACAATTCCATGTTTTCTGGGTAGTCTTAGTTCAATAGAAGCATTGGCAGACTTAGGTGCTAGTATAAATCTAATGCCGTATTCACTATACGCTAAACTAGACCTTGGAGAATTGAAACCAACCAGAATAAGCATACAACTAGCCGATAGATCAATAAAATATCCTAGAGGGATAATGGAGAACATGCTAGTTAAAGTTGGTACTTTAGTATTTCCAGTAGATTTTGTTGTTCTGGACATGGAAGAAGATTCTCAAGTTCCTCTCATATTAGGAAGACCATTCTTAAACACGGCTAAAGCAATGATAGACGTGTTCGGTAAGAAACTGACCCTAAGTATAGAGGATGAGAGTGTTACCTTTTCAGTTGATAGAGCAATGCAACAACCACAATCTGCAGATGATACATGTTATTATATTCAAACTATAGATGCACATGCAGAATTATTAGAAGAATTTCCAGAATTACAAGGAACAGGAGAATGTTCTTTAGGAGAAGGTAATGAACCAATTGATGAAGCTGAAATGTTAGCTACACTTATAGTTAATGGATATGAACCAACAACAGAAGAAATTCAAATGCTAAAAGAAGAAGACAGATATCGATATAAATCATCGATAGAAGAACCTCCGAAATTAGAGTTAAACCCACTTCCAAACCATTTGGAATACGCTTATTTACATGGTGAATCTGAATTACCTGTAATAATATCGTCTTCTCTTACTGAAAATGAGAAATCACAACTCATTTCTGTGTTGAAAGCTCATAAACCAGCCATTGCATGGAAGATTCATGATATTAAAGGAATAAGTCCTTCGTATTGCACACATAAAATCCTTATGGAAGAAGGTCATAAAACGTATGTGCAACGCCAACGAAGACTAAATCCTAATATGCAAAATGTAGTTAAGAAGGAGATTATTAAACTGCTAGATGCAGGTTTGATATATCCAATTTCTGATAGTCCATGGGTAAGCCCAGTTCAATGCGTACCTAAGAAGGGTGGCATGACTGTCATCACAAATGAGAAAAATGAGCTTATTCCTACTAGGACTGTAACAGGATGGCGTGTATGTATTGATTATAGAAAATTAAATGACGCCACCAGAAAAGATCACTTTCCCTTACCTTTCATTGATCAAATGTTAGAAAGATTAGCCGGAAATAGTTACTATTGTTTTCTAGATGGATTTTCCGGATATTTTCAAATTCCAATAGCACCCGAAGACCAAGAGAAAACCACATTCACGTGCCCTTATGGTACTTTTGCTTACAAACGCATGCCATTTGGACTTTGTAATGCCCCTGCAACCTTTCAAAGGTGCATGATGGCGATTTTTCACGACATGATAGAAGAATGCATGGAAGTATTCATGGATGACTTTTCAGTCTTCGGTGATACATTTAAATCATGTCTAGTTAATCTGGAACGAATGCTAATTAGATGCGAACAATCAAATCTAGTACTTAATTGGGAGAAATGCCATTTCATGGTTAAAGAAGGCATCGTTCTTGGACATAAAATTTCAAAAGAAGGAATTGAAGTGGATAGAGCTAAAGTAGATGTAATTGCTAAACTTCCACATCCCACCAATGTTAGAGGAGTTAGGAGTTTTCTAGGGCATGCCGGTTTTTACCGACGTTTCATAAAAGATTTTTCAAAAATTGCCACTCCTATGAATAAACTCCTAGAAAAGGATGCGCCATTCATCTTTTCAGATGAATGTATCAAATCTTTTAATATTCTTAAAGAGAAACTCACTAATGCACCGATCATGATAACACCAAATTGGAATTTACCATTTGAACTAATGTGCGATGCAAGTGATTTTGCAATGGGAGCCGTTTTAGGACAAAGGATTGAAAAACGATTTCAACCTATATATTATGCTAGTAAGACATTACAAGGAGCACAAACGAACTATACAACTACTGAAAAAGAACTCCTTGCTATTGTCTTTGCTTTTGACAAATTTCGATCATATCTCGTTATAGCAAAAACGGTGGTCTATACCGACCATTCTGCTCTTAGATACCTATTTTCAAAACAAGATGCTAAACCAAGATTAATCCGTTGGATCTTACTCTTACAAGAGTTTGATATTGAAATCCGAGATAAAAGAGGAGCAGAAAATCTCGCCGCTGATCATCTTTCTCGTCTTGAAAATCCCGAATTAGAAGTTCTAAATGAATCGGCCATACAAGACAACTTTCCTGATGAATATCTATTGAAGATAAATTATAATGAAATCCCATGGTTTGCAGACTATGCAAACTACTTAGTTTGTGGATTCCTTGAAAAAGGATTATCGTACCAAAGACGAAAGAAATTCTTCAGTGATATAAAACACTATTTCTGGGAAGATCCACATCTGTTTAAAAGTTGTCCCGATGGAATAATACGCCGATGTGTATTTGGAGATGAAGCTAGTAAAATTTTAAACCATTGTCACACAGGACCAACAGGAGGGCATTATGGGCCTCAACTAACAGCAAGAAAAGTTTATGAAGCTGGATTCTATTGGCCTACAATTTATAAAGACGCACACCTTCTTTGCAAATCCTGTGATGCATGTCAAAGGGCCGGAAAAATAAGTCAACGTGATGAAATGCCACAAAATGTCATCCAAGTATGTGAAGTATTTGACATTTGGGGTATTGACTTTATGGGTCCATTTCTAAAATCTAATAATAATCTATATATACTCGTAGCCATTGATTATGTATCTAAATGGGCGGAAGCACAAGCTCTCCCAACTAACGATGCACGAGTTGTAGTCAACTTTTTAAAACGTCTTTTTGCAAGGTTTGGAACACCGAAAGCTTTAATAAGTGATCGGGGTACTCATTTCTGTAATAATCAACTTGAGAAAGTTCTTAAAAGATATGGAGTAACTCATAAAATCTCCACCGCATATCATCCACAAACAAGTGGACAAGTTGAAAATACCAACCGAGCTTTAAAACGTATTTTAGAGAAAACCGTAGGATCAAATCCGAAGGAATGGTCCATTAAATTGGAGGATGCACTCTGGGCTTTTAGAACAGCCTACAAAACTCCAATTGGAACCACACCTTTTAGACTTGTTTATGGAAAAGCATGTCATCTTCCTGTAGAAATTGAACACAAAGCATTTTGGGCTTTGAAAACATGTAATCTTGATTTACATGAAGCCGGACGTCTACGATTAAGTCAACTAAACGAATTAGAAGAATTAAGACATGAAGCATACGAAAATTCGTTAATCTATAAAGAAAGAACGAAGAAATGGCATGATAAAAGAATCAGAAGTTCAAAAGAATTTAAAGAAGGAGACAGAGTTCTTCTTTTCAATTCACGATTCAAGCTATTTCCTAGAAAATTGAAATCAAGATGGTCTGGACCATTCATAGTCAAAAGAGTTTTCCCATACGGAACGATAGAATTGATAAATTCAAATGGGATTGAATTTAAAGTTAATGGTCACAGAGTTAAACATTACATACATGGTCCGATGGAAGTCGACAACGAAGTTAATCACAATTTTGACACCACAGCTAACTAAGTGTGGGGAGAATCAAGTCTTTAAAGGATAATATGTATTTCTGTTAGAGTTAGATTGTCTGTTTTCGTGTAGTTCTCGAAAATGGAACCCGAATGGTCTTTCCCTAGCAGACCCTAAAGAACTAGTCTTCTCCCCCCATTCTGAATTTTTATTTTTTTAGGTTTTTACAAAATGAAGACTGCCTGTGAACTAAACCATGGTCTAATGCTACACGCTTTGATCACTAAATGTAATAATGACATACTACCGAGTGAAATAGTATCAGTAATCAGAGAAAGAATGAACGGAGTTAGAAAAGAATCCAGATGTGAAGATAATAAGTTACAATTTGGTAAAGGAAAATCAAAATCCGCAGCGAAAAGAAGAGCACGACACCTAGAACGATGTCACAAATGCGGAAAATGGTCACATGGAGGTAAATGTTCAAATAATCAAACCTATTCAAATACCGAATTTGTTACTTTATGCAGAGATGGACCGTTCATATGTTTAGAAGAAAAGACACTGAATGCTCGAGGTTACGCCTATGTAGCCATGGAAAATCAATTAAACCGACTATCTTATGAATGGGATAGATCATATAACTAAGAAATCTATTCCACAGGTATGTCTGTACAGTTTTTATTTTTTTTTATTTTTTTTATTTTTAACCTTTTGATAATAAACGCTAATTTGTTCGCTAAAAAGTATTAAATTGGTATTGAATAAAATTAGGTTTGGCGACCGAAATTATTGATATCATTCAAAAATTTATTACATCACTGCGAAATTTAACGTTTATTCTTAAGGTATAAATATCTTTAATCAATCAACCCAAAATATTTCAAAAATTCGTCATGAGTTAAATTAGGTCTTGGAACCGAAATTACTTTACCGAAAAGAGGGGCGCATATTTTTGATAATATTTGATTGATTAAAGTGGGATAAAAAGACAAAAAGATTTTTAATTTTATTTTTACCATTTTTTTAAAATTAATATAAATCTTAAATTAATATTGTAAGCTTTGTAAAAACAATATATTTAAAATTGTAAATATTTGAAAAAATTAATATAAGTTTGGTGTGAATTTATAATATGAATTTTTAAATTAAGATTGGTGTGAACTTTTAATTTTTAAAATATGAATTTTTAAAATATGAATTTTTAATTTTATGCATTTCAAATTTTAAGTTTGGTGTGAATTTTTAATATTAATTTTGAATTTTATATTTAAGTTGTGTGAATTTAAAAACAAAAATTTACTTTATCTCATTAAGTTAAGAATATGATTTTTAAAATTCGTCGTAAGTTGAAGACTAGGTCTTTGAACCGAAATTGCTTTACCCGAGGGAGGGACGAGAACTTTTATTATCATTATTTTTAATCTTATTGAATTAAAGTATGCCAAAAACATTGAAAAAACCCAAAAATCTTAGCTTTTAAAACAATCGCTACAAAAAGACAAATTTTAAAATTTTGTCGAAGGACGGACTAGGACATCGATCCGAAACAACCTCGTCCTAAATAACAAGGGAAACAAAATTTTAAAATTAATTACTTAATTGTTTTAATAAGTTAATGATTATATAAAAAAAAAAAAAAATACCAAACTCCGCGACTCGCGGAGTTTGGAGGGTTAATCTCCGCGACTCGCGGAGGAGTCGGATTACAGAAAAAAAATAAAGAGCTGCAACAGCTCAGTTTCACACACCCAAAACAGAAAATAGCTGCGAAATACTCCGAAAATACCCGAGAAAAAACCCCCAAAATCACAATTTTTAACCGTTAATCACCAAATCTTTTTCTAAAATCATGTTGAGAAGGATGCTATCTAAGAATTACTCAAGAAAAACGGTAAATTTCTACACCTAAACACCATTTAATCCGAAATTAGGTGTTCTTGAGTCATTTTTTTCCCAATTTGATTTTGATGCTTTTTAGTGTAATTAGACTTAAATTGTTTATGTATTATGCAGGTATAACCTAGATTGATGCTGTTTAACATGATTAGAAGCCTTAAACTTCAAATTTTGAATAATCTAGGGTTCGTGTTCTTGAGCAATTTGGGGCTTTTGGATATAAACAGGTTATGGCCGATTTTTGTCATGAATTGTTGCGAAATTGAGTAGTGTAACACATCTAGGTAGTTAAATGATCCAAACTTTGAGCCTAAACATGATTTTGAGAATTAAAGTGGACTTTTTCAAGTCTAAAATTCATGAACTTGATTTTTGAAAGATAATGCCATTTGAGACTTGTTTAATTGCTAGTAATGATTATTTTGACATGTTATTTGAGTTGAATGTTTATGAACTTGGCGAACATTTTCGTATATGCTATTTGAAAAAGTGTAGATTTGATAAAAATGTGAAAATGAGCTTAAGTTTGATATAAATTGATAATGTCATTGTAATTATTTTGATTGATGATTTTGCTGACACTAATGCATATTTGGATGCACAAAAATTGTGTTTGAGGTGTTTTGCAGAATGAAAGGGGTGAATCTTCATCCCAAGCCCGCAATGCTCCTGCTGAGAATTTGGAACAACAGGAGGTGGATAACTACTACAAGCAGGATATACCTCATCCAGTCA
Source organism: Rutidosis leptorrhynchoides (assembly GCF_046630445.1). Taxonomy (NCBI): domain Eukaryota; kingdom Viridiplantae; phylum Streptophyta; class Magnoliopsida; order Asterales; family Asteraceae; genus Rutidosis; species Rutidosis leptorrhynchoides. Next base: position 302,288,921 of record NC_092335.1, on the reverse strand, counting down.
TGACCTTTTCCGATATGCACTTGGAAGAGTTGCACCCGAACCTGAGATTTGACAGACTTTGGATAGATTATCCAAAATATCAAAGGGGTTTGCATACTCTTCATTCTAAGGTTGTTGAGGTACCGAGGGTCATAGAATGGGGACCCTTAGAAGCTGTAGAATTGGCCGGGCCAATTAGGGAATTACTTGTACAGAGGTATGGTAATTCTTCTTTTAATGACTGGGTATGTTTATTCACTATACTTAGACCTGTATATAAAGTAAGGTGTGAAGAATTGTTATGTAGTATAGAGTTGAATGATCGGGTAGCTAGTTTAACCGATCGTTCTTTTATTAGATTTTTGTTAGGCGGTTCGATGCGCCACATGTCTTTACTGGACATGGCTCAGGCTTTACGTATATATACGCCTGAGGAGTTAGCGTCTGCCGATTGTAGAGGATTGATACTAAACGGTAGAAAGATAGATGGAAATTTTGATACACACGGTGTGTGGAGTCAAATGACAAGCCATCACCGTTTCAAAGGGGGAAATTACTCTTATTTGGATATAGATAGAGCCGAATTAAGAGTGATACATAGGTTTTTAGCTAATTCGATTACACAAAGGGGTAAAAACAAGAAAAAAGTAAATGAACAGGATTTGTTTTACCATATGTGTATTCGAGACCCACAAAGCGCTGTAAGTATACCATATTGTGTGGGTTATTATTTATCAGCTATGGTTCGGGGGATGCGACCGCATAGCATAATAGGAGGTGGTATTTTTATTACTTTGATTGGTGAATATCTCGGTGTGGATATAAGTCGGGGGGGATTATTAGTAGAAGAACCAGAACCCCGCGATACTATAGGTTTAAATGTATACCATGGTGCGAAAGTTTTGAAGAGGCGAAATAACGCCGCAGTACGATACCATGGTAGACATCCACAGGTGGAGAGAAACCAACAGCAAGGTAATGTAGGAGGGGGGAATGAGATGCAAGAAATGCATAGGTTTATAGCTTCTCAGGAATACGAAAATGCTAGACAGAGAGCATTTGAAGATTGGCAAGTTCATCAGAACCAAATCATAGCTCATTGCCAACATATAGGTATAAACTATATTCCTACACCGAAACCCATCTTCCCTCCCTGGTCTATAGAGATGCAGCCACCATATCCTACGTATGACCCTGCCGAAGCATTCTATAGCACCTATGGTTATGCCTGGAACCCCTATTGGTACCAATATCATCCTTAGTTTACTTATTATTTTTTTTTATTTTGTAATTTGTAATTATTGATACGTTTAATACTTTTGTTAATATTGTAATCATTTTTATAATTATCTAACTTTTATTCTTAGATTTTAATAATTTTTGAATGTGGGGTAATATACCAAACTTCAAAAATATGTATATATGTTTGCAGTTTATCTTATGTACACAACAGGGTAAAACAACGCATTTTCAAAGACTGGCATTAAGTTCAGCAAAAGCAACTAATTTTGATGACAAGATGCAAAATATATGTGAAATAACAACAAGACGGACTGAACAAATGATGTGCACCATTTATCATTCAGCAAACAAACGCCAATATATTTGGAAACTTTGGTAAAAATTTAATCATTTTCACACAAATCACCCTCAATAATTTAAATTATTCCTGATTTCTTGCAAATGAGGGCATTGAAAGATCTTAAGTGTGGGGAGGGGTTAAATTCTTTCGGATTTTAAAAATTTTTACTATATACACTTGGTTACCATTAAAAATACTAGTAAAGCAGTAGTTGTATTAGAATCTAGTGCTCTCTGATAAAAAAGAACAGCCCTAGTCTTATATACTGACTACCCAATTCTAGTAAAATTTTTCAAAATTTTCAATTAAATGAATTCAAAATCATGTTTATACATATTTATGAGCGATAAAACTAGGTTTTAACACCGAAATTATTGTTACCTCGAAAAGGACATAAATTGAGAAACAAACTAAAATGTTAAAATTCATTTAAAATGGAATAGAGGACGATAAAAAGGAAAATAAAAGCCAAGTGTGGGAAAATTTACCAAGTTATCTTAAACATATGTCACATATATCTGTAACAAATAACTGAAAATACTTTTGCTTTTGACTAAATTAAACTGTTTTACCCGATGAAAGAAAAGAAGAGATGGATCTACACGATGAATCAATTCCATCATTAAAAGGAAGTAAAGTCTTCCGAAAAAGAAACACGCTTCTTGATTTAGGTCATGAAGTTGTCGTCCAGACCAGATGTAGGTTGACGAAAAATCTAGAAAAGTCATCACTAAAATCAGCAGGAAATCCACGGACCTCAGCATTAAACAGGGTCGCCATGTGGTCAGATTTATCCTAACCATGAGAAGGATTTATCTTGTAAAATGGGGGGGCACCATGCAAATTAGCTGGATAAGACTAATGAATCAGATCCCCAGAAAGGATAATCTCCTTAAAGATTAAAAATCAGCTTTTAAGACTGATATTACTCAATCCTAGAGATTGACCTTAAAGATTGAGAATTCAAACTCATGGAATTCAATGATATCTAAACTCGAGCTTGAACGAGAAAATATTTTGATCAAAATTACAAACCGATTTGTTTTCTGAAAACCCTATTTTCAATGCGTTCATTACCATTGAACGTAAAATCCTAGGAATTCACCTGGAATTCATTAGGTCACCTGAACTAAATCAGGTGTCAACCGTAAGAACGGTGGTTGCATAGCATGGTCGAAGACAGGACCTTGTGCCAGACCGAAAAATTATAAGGGTGAGCTTTACTATTACTCCTACAAAGGATAGTAATTGCGTCCGACACGTTATAGACCATAATCAAAAGCATGTTACGGGACATTGCCTTAACAGTTGCTTGTTCAACGCTTTCCTTTACAACCGGACGGTAGTTTGCCGAAAGGTAATATACGGAACAAGTAAACTGGACGTGTTGCTTTCCTAATACAAGGTTAGCAAGTGGGTAACACAAAACCATAAGTGTTGAGCTAAAATTTTCAAATCTGAAACCCACCAAACCCACAAAAATATTTTGCAAATACCGGTAAAGGGTTGTTCCGGAAAACTTATCTAGGGTAAAAACTAGATTTAATTTTCAAAAGATCAAATGTTTTCATAAAGATCCAATTTCCTTAATGGATCTAAATTTTTATAGTCATGTGGGACTGTAAACCATATCGTTACTACCATTGTTTATACCACCTTATAGAAATCACTGATGTACAAAGTGTGAAGAATAAAGAAGTGATTCTAGTATTTCAAGACAATATTGCTTGAGAACAAGCAACGCTCAAGTGTGGGAATATTTGATAATGCTAAAAATGAACATATATTTCATAGCATTATTCCTCAAGAAAGACAAGCTTTTAGTTGCAATTGTTCTATTTACAAGTGATATTCGTTTAAATAATAAAAGGTGAAGACAAAAGACAGATTCGACGAATTGAAGACGCAAACGACCAAAAAGCTCAAAAGAACAAAAGACAATCAAAGAGGTTCCAATTGTTGATAAGAAACGTCTCGAAATTACAAGAGTACAAGATTCAAAACGCAAAGTACAAAATATAAAATTGTACGCAAGGACGTTCGAAAATCCGGAACCGGGACCAGAGTCAACTCTTAACGCTCGACGCAACGGACTAAAAATTACAAGTTAACTATGTATATAAATATAATATAATATATAATTAATTATATTAATTATATATATATTATATATATATTATAAACCGTCGGTAAACAAAGAGCCAAACTCCTCTGAGCTGTAAAAGTAACCTCCGCGACTCGCGGAGTTTGAAGGCAAAATTCACCGCGAGTCGCGGAGCCCCAAAAATCGAAAATCCCTATAAAGCCAACCGAATTCTGATCGCAAATATCAATCTTTTTCTCTCTTCTCTCATATATACGTAAAATATATATATATAATTTATATTTTAATTTTAATTTTAATTTTAATTCTAATAATAAGGGTATGTTAGCGAATGTTGTAAGGGTGTAAGTCGAAATTCTGTCCGTGTAACGCTACGATATTTTTAATCATTGTAAGTTATGTTCAACCTTTTTATATTAATGTCTCATAGCTAAGTTATTATTATGCTTATTTAATCCGAAGTAATCATGATGTTGGGCTAATTACTAAAATTGGGTAATTGGGCTTTGTACCATAATTGGGGTTTGGACAAAAGAACGACACTTGTGGAAATTAGACTATGGGCTATTAATGGGCTTTATATTTGTTTAACTAAATGATAGTTTGTTAATGTTAATATAAAGATTTACAATTGAGCGTCCCTATAAACTACTATATACACTCAATCGGACACGATGGGCGGGGTATTTATATGTACGAATAATCGTTCATTTAACCGGACACGGGAATGGATTAATAGCCACTAGAATAATTAAAACAGGGGTGAAATTACATTCAAGGGTAATTGGTGTAATTGTTAACAAAGTAGTAAAACCTTGGTTTACACGCAGTCGATAACCTGGTGTATTCATTAAACAAAGTATTAAAACCTTGTTACAATTCGAATCCCCAATTAGTTGGAATATTTAACTTCGGGTATAAGAATAATTTGACGAGGACACTCGCACTTTATATTTATGACTGATGGACTGTTATGGACAAAAACCAGACGGACATATTAAATAATCCAGGACAAAGGACAATTAACCCATGTGCATAAAACTAAAATCAACACGCCAAACATCATGATTACGGAAGTTTAAATAAGCATAATTCTTTTATTTCATATTTAATTTCCTTTATTTTATATTTAATTGCACTTCTAATTATCGCATTTTTATTGTTATTTTATTTAATCGCACTTTTAATTATCGTACTCTTTAATTATCGCAAGTTTATTTTATCGCACTTTTATTATTCGCAATTTCATTATCGTTATTTATTTTACGCTTTAAATTAAGTCTTTCATTTAGGTTTTAAATGCGACTAAAGTTTTAAAATCGACAAACCGGTCATTAAACGGTAAAAACCCCCCTTTATAATAATAATATTACTTATATATATGTTTGTATTTTTATAAAAGTAAACTAATATAGCGTTGAGCTTTGTTTAAAAAAAGATTCCCTGTGGAACGAACCAGACTTACTAAAAACTACACTACTGTACGATTAGGTACACTGCCTATAAGTGTTGTAGCAAGGTTTAAGTATATCCATTCTATAAATAAATAAATATCTTGTGTAAAATTGTATCGTATTTAATAGTTTTTCCTAGTAAAATATAAACTATTTCGTATACACCCCGCTGCACATCACTAATCAATGCTAACCGAGTTCCATGGTCTTACTTAGCAGAGGTATAGCTTACAACAACTGTTGTGCTTCAGCATGCACGTACGAAGTTTATATGCTTGGTGACTACACTAGCATGGTCTAGGACCGACAATGTACTAGGGGTCTAGTCAGATGTTTCACTATGAAAGAGTCCTCAGTCGGAATCCAAGGCTTGGTGGACTTACTACAACCGGTCTGCCTCAGTCAAACTTATGTTATATCCGATAGATTTCTCTTACTAAGGGGTGACACATATAGTATACTCTGAATCAGGGTTCGCGACTTCCAAATAGCAGAGCCAATAACTACATTCTATTAGTTGGAAAAGCGATTGAGTTTAAAGCATAATCGGAAAACATCTCGACAGCATGCACAAACCATAACATGATTTCGGCATTATAACTGACTACATCATAGCATACACTAAAGATAACTACTCGCTAATCATGGCAACAATATCACAAAGCATAATAATGGAAAACATTATATAAAGATAAAGGATAGAACTACCAGTAGATTAAATGAGTTTCGAATACAAAAGTGACAACTTCAAACTCTAGACCGCTCCTAATACAATCTTCGGCGTTCTTCTCCGGGTACTAGGTTTCCCGCACAGAGTCGAAGACCTTGAAAGTATGACTAATATTGTAGAAAGAGAGAGAAAGAAGTGAATTGAAGTGTGTTTAAAAATGGATGACAAACACCCTTTAAATAGAAGTGAATTTTTGCCTGCAAACGGTAGACAGGCCATTTGGCAAGCCGTTTACAGGGCCCGTATGCAATGGTGACCCATTTTCGATGCCCGTTTGCTTTGGCAAGCCATTTTTCATTGTGGCAAGCCGTTTGGCAGGCCGTTTGGCTTGCTGTTTTCACTGGATCGTAACTTGATTTCCTTGATCATAGCTTGATTTCTTGTACTTCACCGTTTTCACTTTAGAATCTTCGTTTTAGCTCTGATTCTCTTGATTATTTTTGCACCGTCTTCGTAATCACTTGATCTTCAATTTTAACTGATGAAACGGGTATTTTGGCATAAAGCTTGGAACTTTATTGTTTTTGGGCCTCAATATCGGGGTGAAAACGTGACTTTTTAGTCGATATCAAATATCCCACACTTATACTTTGCTTATCCTCAAACAAACTTCTCGTTTTTTACTTTAAGAAATCTTTTCGAAGTTTCTTTTCTAATAGCCTAAGCAGTTTACTTTTTATTATAAGAGCGAAAGATAAGGTGAGTTATCTATGTTAGGGTTGAAACTATGCGAAGAGGTTACATGACTTAGGCTGGCTTTCACGGGTCACTCAAATCACACAAGTGTTTAGAGTTCCCTATAGATCTAAGAAATGAATTCACTCATTGCCATTCATGTGGCACCCCTTGTCATAGGCTTGATAAAGACTCAAATCCTTACTACTAATGTGAAAACGATAATAACCATAGCTTCTAGCTCATTTGTCAATTTGGAATGATGGAAAGGAATTTTGGAGTGGTGGTGAAGTTGTTTTAAGGGGGTGATAAAAGGGTAATCTAGTCTTTTTAAAGACTTTTATTCGGAATTCCGAAAAACGTAAGATAGATAGGAGTGCTGATACTTTTTGAGAAGCACTCTTGAACTTTTCTCCTTTGGAGTGATAAGCATTAGTGCTCAAGTTCTACTTCGGCGTTTTTCTTTATAAGTTCTGCTCCTTTTCTCAGAACTTCGAATATATATATATATATATATATATATATATATATATATATATATATATATATATATATATATATATATATATATATATATATATATATATTTGGAGATTTTATCTCGAGAAAATTTTTGCCGGTAAACTTTTTCAAGACCTTTGCCATGATACTTGAGAGGTTTATAACATCGGGTTTTCGGAAGGAATCTCATTTCCTGGATTTTTCGAGCGATAGTAAAAATGATGTGGATGAGTTGGTGTGGTAGAAGTGGTGGTGGTGTGAAAGGCTTATTTTGACAAATGGCTAGCTCTTCTGATTATACACGAATCACATTTCGTTACTTGGAAATGCAAATCTAGAGCAAGTTCTGATTCTGAGTACAGACATCGGCACTCTCAACGGAAAATAGCGAAGCATTAAAGATGAATGCTGGTCTTATTTGGGTGCCTCACCATAATCAATTTAGGTCGATAATGCCTTGTCATGCAATGCTCTATTAGAGATTCGGTTCGTCTCAACAAGATTTCTACCTTACTTAAGCCTTAATTTTATTTACCAATGTTTTATATTTTTGAAAATACTTTTTCGGAAAGGTTTTCTCTTGTTAAAAATTTGAAATTTTGCTTAAGAGCTCGAAATCTTTGTAATGGGTTATTTTAATATAGCATAAAAAGATTATACCAACATCCCACACTTAGACGAACATTGTCCCCAATGTTCCTAGTGTATCCCACACTTAGGAGTCTCAATTAAAGATTTGGGAGTATTTGTATAGTGTTTATTTGGGTTAGAATCCCACACTTAGTGATAAGCTAGGATGTGGCATAATTGAAATTTGAGCTAGTAACGGGAAAAAAGGAGTACCCCTAGCAGATGAAGACAGGTCGTTTCAACAATCTTGGAAGTTACGTCATTTATTTATCGGCTCATTTGTCATCCTTTATTCTTCTACTCTACTTATTGTAAAGGTTGCCTCCCGAGAAGCGCTTTTGTTTAAGGTCATTGGCTCAGCCGTAATGATGCCTAAAAAGCAGACATTCCCCCTTGGTAGTTGTAACTATGTTCTTCTCGAGGGAATGTGACTCTTAGTGGATAAATCCTGAGAAAGTGTCAGACCAAAAGTGGTAGCAGAACCGGTACTTCTCTTGAAGATCTTCTGAAAGATAGGTAATGCGTAAATTTGGGGTTGAAGTCCGATGAGAATATGATCCATGGCTCTGCTGATTGATCCATGAACGCCAATCATCGAGGCAGTACTGGTGGTGATTATCTCTCTGATAGGGTGCTCATTTTGGAGGTCTTTAAATAGTGTCAGAAATTGTATCTTCAGTATCTCAAAATCTTCTGAATGGTGTTCTCCACAGTAGGAGTCTGTAGCTTTGAACATATTTGTCAAGAGGCGAAGCTAAATAGAAGTAAAAAGCAGCCCTGATCTGAAACATCCCAACCCGTATTCCATACGATAATTTTTGTTTGTAAAGATACACATTTACGCGCCAATAAAATATGTAAACCAATCCACAAGTTCCATTTAAACGTTCAACAATTTAAATGTTTACAAAAGGCACGAAGGCCATTAATTAAGTTCAATACAAGTTTGACCCATTACAATGATAGTTTATAATCCAAATGACCCTTTGAGCATGGTTTGGGACTAAACTACCCAAAACGTTAGGCCAACTTTCAAACTTCAATAAAACATCATCAAAGGCCACCTAGTGCCCAATAACCCCTTTGCCCTTATCCGCACCTGCAACTAAAAAGATAAACAACGAGAGGGGTAAGCTAATGCTTAGTGAATGCAATAATTATACATGTTCATATATAACCTACTTACTTGCAATCACTTACACAATACCGCATACAAGCTAGCTATTCGACAAACATGCAAACATCATGCATAAACTACAATCCACAATCCACAAGGAGCTAGCAACCGACAATAGCATATAGTTCATAATTTAATATGCTAATTACACAATCACACAACCATGGTTAACCAATAGCAAAAAGGAATGGTACTCAAAATTCCCATCGGTGTTCATAACAACCGTTAGTGCACAACACATATATCACCAACCCTTGGACAACACATATCCGTTCATAAGATCATTAGTGTACAACACATATAACACACCAATTTGGACAACACATATCCATTTAATAAACCGTTAGCATACAACACATATATTGCTAAATTAGACAACACATATCCGTTCATAAATCGTTAGTGTACAACACATATATCACTAACTAGGACAACACATATCCTTACGTACAAATAAGCACATCATATACGTACAAGTATACTTATTCCACTCACCTTGTCACAAGGATGGTGATTTAGCACTTCCGAGCTTCAATGCAATGTACCTAAATCATTAAGTGCACATTCAATTTCACAACTAGTGGGATTAACCACAATACTCCCACTTGAGCATTTAATGACCCAATTTGCATTAAATGACTCAACTACTCACAACCGCCCATAAATGGCCAAGACTCGACTTTAATCACTAAGACTAGTGAATTAAAGTCTATTAACTTCAATTAACACAATACTTAGGGTAATCCATACCCATTTCATCTAATTAGGTCAAGTAGTACATTTTGACCCATTTTATATTATTTAGACTCACAATCAAGTCAAACTTACCCATTTACACTTCTTTCATAAATCTTAAAGTGCATTAGTGACTAAAAACACCAATTGACACTTACAACCTCAAATCACAAGGCCAAAACCCTAAATAGTGGCTATTAGGGTTTCCTTACAACAACATAACCCAAACTCTCCCATTTTACCCTCAAATGGGTCATACAAATCTCTAGTAACCCAAACCCTAGCCATTAACCAATTAAAACTTAAAACATAAAGTTATAACTTACCATGTAGTGACCCGAACTTTTCCATGTTTATATATATTAATTGAGATTGATATTTACATGATTAAATGTTTCCAACATGTTAAGCAATCAAACTTGTTAAGACTTGATTAATTGAAATATGTTTCATATAGACAATTGACCACCCAAGTTGATCGGTGATTCACGAACGTTAAAACTTGTAAAAACTATATGATGACATATATATGGATATATATATATAGTTAACATGATACTATGATAAGAAAACATATCATAAAGTATATTAACAATGAACTACATATGTAAAAACAAGACTACTAACTTAATGATTTTTAAACGAGACATATATGTAACGATTATCGTTGTAAAGACATTTAATGTATATATATATCATATTAAGAGATATTCATACATGATAATATCATGATAATATAATAATTTAAAATCTCATTTGATATTATAAACATTGGGTTAACAACATTTAACAAGATCGTTAACCTAAAGGTTTCAAAACAACACTTACATGTAACGACTAACGATGACTTAACGACTCAGTTAAAATGTATATACATGTAGTGTTTTAATATGTATTCATACACTTTTGAAAGACTTCAAGACACTTATCAAAATACTTCTACTTAACAAAAATGCTTACAATTACATCCTCGTTCAGTTTCATCAACAATTCTACTCGTATGCACCCGTATTCGTACTCGTACAATACACAGCTTTTAGATGTATGTACTATTGGTATATACACTCCAATGATCAGCTCTTAGCAGCCCATGTGAGTCACCTAACACATGTGGGAACCATCATTTGGCAACTAGCATGAAATATCTCATAAAATTACAAAAATATGAGTAATCATTCATGACTTATTTACATGAAAACAAAATTACATATCCTTTATATCTAATCCATACACCAACGACCAAAAACACCTACAAACACTTTCATTCTTCAATTTTCTTCATCTAATTGATCTCTCTCAAGTTCTATCTTCAAGTTCTAAGTGTTCTTCATAAATTCCAAAAGTTATAGTTTCATAAAATCAAGAATACTTTCAAGTTTGCTAGCTCACTTCCAATCTTGTAAGGTGATCATCCAACCTCAAGAAATCTTTGTTTCTTACAGTAGGTTATCATTCTAATACAAGATAATAATCATATTCAAACTTTGGTTCAATTTCTATAACTATAACAATCTTATTTCAAGTGATGATCTTACTTGAACTTGTTTTCGTGTCATGATTCTGCTTCAAGAACTTCGAGCCATCCAAGGATCCATTGAAGCTAGATCCATTTTTCTCTTTTCCAGTAGGTTTATCCAAGGAAATTAAGGTAGTAATGATGTTCATAACATCATTCAATTCATACATATAAAGCTATCTTATTCGAAGGTTTAAACTTGTAATCACTAGAACATAGTTTAGTTAATTCTAAACTTGTTCGTAAACAAAAGTTAATCCTTCTAACTTGACTTTTAAAATCAACTAAACACATGTTCTATATCTATATGATATGCTAACTTAATGATTTAAAACCTGGAAACACGAAAAACACCGTAAAACCGGATTTACGCCGTCGTAGTAACACCGCGGGCTGTTTTGGGTTAGTTAATTAAAAACTATGATAAACTTTGATTTAAAAGTTGTTATTCTGAGAAAATGATTTTTATTATGAACATGAAACTATATCCAAAAATTATGATTAAACTCAAAGTGGAAGTATGTTTTCTAAAATGGTCATCTAGACGTCGTTCTTTCGACTGAAATGACTACCTTTACAAAAACGACTTGTAACTTATTTTTCCGACTATAAACCTATACTTTTCTGTTTAGATTCATAAAATAGAGTTCAATATGAAACCATAGCAATTTGATTCACTCAAAACGGATTTAAAATGAAGAAGTTATGGGTAAAACAAGATTGGATAATTTTTCTCATTTTAGCTACGTGAAAATTGGTAACAAATCTATTCCAACCATAACTTAATCAACTTGTATTGTATATTATGTAATCTTGAGATACCATAGACACGTATACAATGTTTCGACCTATCATGTCGACACATCTATATATATTTCGGAACAACCATAGACACTCTATATGTGAATGTTGGAGTTAGCTATACAGGGTTGAGGTTGATTTCAAAATATATATAGTTTGAGTTGTGATCAATACTGAGATACGTATACACTGGGTCGTGGATTGATTCAAGATAATATTTATCGATTTATTTCTGTACATCTAACTGTGGACAACTAGTTGTAGGTTACTAACGAGGACAGCTGACTTAATAAACTTAAAACATCAAAATATATTAAAAGTGTTGTAAATATATTTTGAACATACTTTGATATATATGTATATATTGTTATAGGTTCGTGAATCAACCAGTGGCCAAGTCTTTCTTCCCGACGAAGTAAAAATCTGTGAAAGTGAGTTATAGTCCCACTTTTAAAATCTAATATTTTTGGGATGAGAATACATGCAGGTTTTATAAATGATTTACAAAATAGACACAAGTACGTGAAACTACATTCTATGGTTGAATTATCGAAATCGAATATGCCCCTTTTTATTAAGTCTGGTAATCTAAGAATTAGGGAACAGACACCCTAATTGACGCGAATCCTAAAGATAGATCTATTGGGCTTAACAAACCCCATCCAAAGTACCGGATGCTTTAGTACTTCGAAATTTATATCATATCCGAAGGGTGTCCCGGAATGATGGGGATATTCTTATATATGCATCTTGTTAATGTCGGTTACCAGGTGTTCACCATATGAATGATTTTTATCTCTATGTATGGGATGTGTATTGAAATATGAAATCTTGTGGTCTATTGTTACGATTTGATATATATAGGTTAAACCTATAACTCACCAACATTTTTGTTGACGTTTAAAGCATGTTTATTCTCAGGTGAATATTAAGAGCTTCCACTATTGCATACTAAAATAAGGACAAGATTTGGAGTCCATATTTGTATGATATTGTGTAAAAACTGCATTCAAGAAACTGATTTCGATGTAACATATTTGTATTGTAAACCATTATGTAATGGTCGTGTGTAAACAGGATATTTTAGATTATCATTATTTGATAATCTACGTAAAGCTTTTTAAACCTTTATTTATGAAATAAAGGTTATGGTTTGTTTTAAAAATGAATGCAGTCTTTGAAAAACGTCTCATATAGAGGTCAAAACCTCGCAACGAAATCAATTAATATGGAACGTTTTTAATCAATAAGAACGGGACATTTCAGTTGGTATCCGAGCGTTGGTCTTAGAGAACCAGAATTTTGCATTAGTGTGTCTTATCTAGTTTGTTAGGATGCATTAGTGAGTCTGGACTTCGACCGTGTTTACTTGAAAAATGATTGCTTAACAAATTTTGTTGGAAACTATATATTTTTAACATGTGAATATTATGTGATATATTAATCTCTTAACGCATTTGATATTATGTGATAGATGTCTACCTCTAGAACAAGTCCCATTGACTCACCTAATAATAATGAAGAGTCAAATGTAAATTGGAATGATTCGTGGACTGATTCACAAGTTCCCGAAGAGGAACCGGAAGAAGAGTCGGAACCGGAAGAAGAATCAGAACCGGAAGAAGAATCGGAACCGGAAGAAGAAATAGAACCGGTGGGGGAAATAATAAAACGGTTAAGTAAAAGAGAATCCTCAACCAACCGACCAAGGTTAATTATGGTCAATGGTGTTTCCACCAAGGAAGCAAAATATTGGGAGGATTACCAATTCTCCGATGAATCGGATTCCGACGAGAATTCCGATGATGTTATAGAAATTACCCCAACTGAATTTAAAAAGGCAAAAGAAAATAATAAGGGAAAGGGCATAAAAATAGAGAAATCTAATTCCAACCCCGATGAACTTTATATGTATCGTCAACCCCCGAAGTCCTTAAGTTGTAACAATGACCCGGGAACCTCTAAACCACCAGGTTTTTCTAAACCAATGTGGACAACGACGGCTCGTATTAGGGGAACATCATATATCTCTAGAAACTTGGCAAAACGAACCAAAACCGAAGAAGAAGAAACAAGCGAGTCGGAATAAGATAGTTGTATTCGTGTGGTGTAATATATGTAATGTAGTATGCTTATGCTTTATGATATATGTAAAAATTGCTTGTATTAATAAGTATTTTTTTTATGAATCTAACTCTTGTCTATTTTACAGTATAAAAACACAAAATGGATAGACAACCCAATATTTTAAGAGACCTACCCGGAGACATGATTGATGAAATCTTGTCTAGAGTCGGCCAGAATTCTTCGGCACAACTATTTAAGGCGAGATCAGTTTGTAAGACATTCGAAGAACGTTCCAAGAATGTCTTGGTTTATAAGAGACTTTCGTTTGAAAGATGGGGGATATCACATTGGGAAACCCATAAGTTACGATGTGTTTACTTTGACGCATATATTGCGGGGAACCCAAATGCTATTTTACGCAACGGGTTAAGAAATTATTTTGACTCAATATATCCGAATATTGGACTTCGTGATTTAGAAAAAGCGGCTAACATGCAACATAAAGAAGCATGTTATGCTTACGGATTAGTAATGTTTGCTTCTCACCAAAGTGAGAACAAGAACATCGGGCTACAACTATTAAACAAAACGTTCCCACAAGTGACGGAGTCAGTAATTGGAGTAAGAAATGAGGTTTTTAGATTGTTACGGGACTGTTGGACATTACGTAACCCTCGTCCCTTTGACGACGTTACAACACGCTGTCTTATCAACGGCCATAACGGTTATGTTCCACAAGACCAAGGATGGGAAGTAGTCCTAGTAAAACCAGAATGCATGACTTGTTTCTGGACGTATGAATTACGTGTCTTTATTGCCTTTGCTGAACGACTTGTGTATTAGCTAGAATTATCTTCACAACTATCTTGTATCAAAGTTATTGTGTGCTATATTTCATGCTTTATGTAAAATAAGCGGTATTGTAAGTTTGTAAAATATTGTATAAAAGTTTGAACGCGAAATATTATTATAATTAGTTTTTCATATAGAATTGTAGTAGTTGAATTGTATATTAGCTACTAAGTATGAACTTAACGGGTAGGTACTACCCGAATTTAAATTTATAAAACGCTAATATGAAGAAAAAGCTTTTATAAATGAGTTCATATTATGCTACGAAATACTATTAACTACTCTTAATATTCTGTATGATTAACTTGTTCCATTTAACTATTTTGAAGGAAATGGCACCGACTACTCGACACACCGTGAATATGAATGAAGAGGAATTCCGTACTTTTCTAGCTTCAAACATAGCCGCAGTACAGGCTGCGCTACATACCAACAATAACCTTGGATCTAGCAGTAATGGAAATCGTGTAGGATGCACCTACAAAGAATTCACTGCCTGCAAACCTTTGGAATTTGATGGAACCGAAGGACCGATCGGATTGAAACGGTGGACCGAGAAGGTCGAATCGGTGTTTGCCATAAGTAAGTGTACTGAAGAGGACAAAGTAAAGTACGCTACGCATACCTTCACAGGTTCTGCGTTAACATGGTGGAATACCTATCTAGAGCAAGTGGGACAAGACGATGCGTACGCACTACCGTGGTTAGCATTCAAGCACTTGATGAATGAGAAGTACCGTCCCAGAACCGAGGTCAATAAGCTCAAGACAGAACTTAGAGGGTTACGAACCCAAGGATTTGATATTACCACGTACGAAAGACGATTCGCAGAATTGTGCCTATTGTGTCCGGGAGCATTCGAAGATGAGGAAGAGAAGATCGACGCGTTTGTGAAAGGATTACCGAAAAGAATCCAAGAAGATATAAGTTCACACGAGCCCGCCTCCATACAACAGGCATGTAGAATGGCTCACAAACTCGTGAACCAAATTGAAGAAAGAATTAAAGAACAGACTGCTGAAGAGGCCAATGTGAAGCAAGTCAAAAGAAAGTGGGAGGAAAACGGTGATAAGAATCACCAATACAACAACAACAACAATTACAACAATAATCGCAACAATTATCCCAACAATCGCAACATCAATCGCAACTACAACAAACGACCCAACAACAACAACAACAACAACAACAGCAACTACAACAATCATCCCAACAACAATAATAACCGCAACAACAACAACAATCAGAAGCAGCTATGCCAAAGGTGTGAAAATAATCACTCGGGGTTCTGCACCAAATTTTGCAACAAGTGTAAAAGAAATGGTCATAGCGCGGCGAAGTGTGAGGTCTACGGACCAGGGGTTAATAGAACGAAAGGAACAAATGGTGTCGGAACGAGTAATGGCGGAGCAAGTAGTGTCGGAGCAAGTTATGCCAATGTAGTTTGTTATAAATGTGGAAAACCAGGCCACATTATTAGAAATTGCCCGAACCAGGAGAACACGAATGGACAAGGCCGTGGAAGAGTTTTCAATATTAATGCGGCAGAGGCACAGGAAGACCCGGAGCTTGTTACGGGTACGTTTCTTATTGACAATAAATCTGCTTACGTTTTATTTGATTCGGGTGCGGATAGAAGCTATATGAGTAGAGATTTTTGTGCTAAATTAAGTTGTCCATTGACGCCTTTGGATAGTAAATTTTTACTCGAATTAGCAAATGGTAAATTAATTTCAGCAGATAATATATGTCGGAATCGAGAAATTAAACTGGTTAGTGAAACATTTAAGATTGACTTGATACCAGTAGAGTTAGGGAGTTTTGATGTGATAATCGGTATGGACTGGTTGAAAGAAGTGAAAGCAGAGATCGTTTGTTACAAAAATGCAATTCGCATTATACGAGAAAAAGGAAAACCCTTAATGGTGTACGGAGAAAAGGGCAACACGAAGCTACATCTTATTAGTAATTTGAAGGCACAAAAACTAATAAGAAAAGGTTGCTATGCTGTTCTAGCACACGTCGAGAAAGTACAAACTGAAGAAAAGAGCATCAATGATGTTCCCGTCGCAAAAGAATTTCCTGATGTATTTTCGAAAGAATTACCGGGATTACCCCCACATCGATCCGTTGAATTTCAAATAGATCTTGTACCAGGAGCTGCACCAATAGCTCGTGCTCCTTACAGACTCGCACCTAGCGAGATGAAAGAACTGCAAAGCCAATTACAAGAACTTTTAGAGCGTGGTTTCATTCGACCAAGCACATCACCGTGGGGAGCTCCTGTTTTGTTTGTCAAGAAGAAAGATGATACATTTAGGTTGTGTATCGACTACCGAGAGTTGAACAAACTTACCATCAAGAACCGCTACCCACTACCGAGAATCGACGACTTATTTGATCAACTACAAGGCTCGTCTGTTTATTCAAAGATTGACTTACGTTCCGGGTATCATCAAATGCGGGTGAAAGAAGATGATATTCCAAAGACTGCTTTCAGAACACGTTACGGTCATTACGAGTTTATGGTCATGCCATTTGGTTTAACTAATGCACCAGCTGTGTTCATGGACCTTATGAACCGAGTGTGTGGACCATACCTTGACAAGTTTGTCATTGTTTTCATTGATGACATACTTATTTACTCAAAGAATGACCAAGAACACGGTGAACATTTGAGAAAGGTGTTAGAAGTATTGAGGAAGGAAGAATTGTACGCTAGGTTTTCAAAGTGTGCATTTTGGTTGGAAGAAGTTCAATTCCTCGGTCACATAGTGAACAAAGAAGGTATTAAGGTGGATCCGGCAAAGATAGAAACTGTTGAAAAGTGGGAAACCCCGAAAACTCCGAAACACATACGCCAGTTTTTAGGACTAGCTGGTTACTACAGAAGGTTCATCCAAGACTTTTCCAGAATAGCAAAACCCTTGACTGCATTAACGCATAAAGGGAAGAAATTTGAATGGAATGATGAACAAGAGAAAGCGTTTCAGTTATTGAAGAAAAAGCTAACTACGACACCTATATTGTCATTGCCTGAAGGGAATGATGATTTTGTGATTTATTGTGACGCATCAAAGCAAGGTCTCGGTTGTGTATTAATGCAACGAACGAAGGTGATTGCTTATGCGTCTAGACAATTGAAGATTCACGAACAAAATTATACGACGCATGATTTGGAATTAGGCGCGGTTGTTTTTGCATTAAAGACTTGGAGGCACTACTTATATGGGGTCAAAAGTATTATATATACCGACCACAAAAGTCTTCAACACATATTTAATCAAAAACAACTGAATATGAGGCAGCGTAGGTGGATTGAATTATTGAATGATTACGACTTTGAGATTCGTTACCACCCGGGGAAGGCAAATGTGGTAGCCGATGCCTTGAGCAGGAAGGACAGAGAACCCATTCGAGTAAAATCTATGAATATAATGATTCATAATAACATTACTACTCAAATAAAGGAGGCGCAACAAGGAGTTTTAAAAGAGGGAAATTTAAAGGATGAAATACCCAAAGGATCGGAGAAGCATCTTAATATTCGGGAAGACGGAACCCGGTATAGGGCTGAAAAGATTTGGGTACCAAAATTTGGAGATATGAGAGAAATGGTACTTAGAGAAGCTCATAAAACCAGATACTCAATACATCCTGGAACGGGGAAGATGTACAAGGATCTCAAGAAATATTTTTGGTGGCCGGGTATGAAAGCCGATGTTGCTAAATACGTAGGAGAATGTTTGACGTGTTCTAAGGTCAAAGCTGAGCATCAGAAACCATCAGGTCTACTTCAACAACCCGAAATCCCGGAATGGAAATGGGAAAACATTACCATGGATTTCATCACTAAATTGCCAAGGACTGCAAGTGGTTTTGATACTATTTGGGTAATAGTTGATCGTCTCACCAAATCAGCACACTTCTTGCCAATAAGAGAAGATGACAAGATGGAGAAGTTAGCACGACTGTATTTGAAGGAAGTCATCTCCAGACATGGAATACCAATCTCTATTATCTCTGATAGGGATGGCAGATTTATTTCAAGATTCTGGCAGACATTACAGCAAGCATTAGGAACTCGTCTAGACATGAGTACTGCCTATCATCCACAAACTGATGGGCAGAGCGAAAGGACGATACAAACGCTTGAAGACATGCTACGAGCATGTGTTATTGATTTCAGAAACAGTTGGGATCGACATCTACCGTTAGCAGAATTTTCCTACAACAACAGCTACCATTCAAGCATTGAGATGGGGCCGTTTGAAGCACTTTATGGTAGAAAGTGCAGGTCTCCGATTTTTTGGAGTGAAGTGGGGGATAGACAGATTACGGGTCCGGAGATTATACAAGAAACTACCGAGAAGATCATCCAAATTCAACAACGGTTGAAAAACCGCCCAAAGTCGACAAAAGAGCTACGCTGACATTAAAAGAAAAGATATAGAATTTGAAATTGGAGAGATGGTCATGCTTAAAGTTGCTCCTTGGAAAGGCGTTGTTCGATTTGGTAAACGAGGGAAATTAAATCCAAGGTATATTGGACCATTCAAGATTATTGATCGTGTCGGACCAGTAGCTTACCGACTAGAGTTACCTCAACAACTCGCGGCTGTACATAACACTTTCCACGTCTCGAATTTAAAGAAATGTTTTGCTAAAGAAGATCTCACTATTCCGTTAGATGAAATCCAAATCAACGAAAAACTTCAATTCATCGAAGAACCCGTCGAAATAATGGATCGTGAGGTTAAAAGACTTAAGCAAAACAAGATACCAATTGTTAAGGTTCGATGGAATGCTCGTAGAGGACCCGAGTTCACCTGGGAGCGTGAAGATCAGATGAAGAAGAAATACCTGCATCTATTTCCAGAAGATTCGTCAACACCTTCAACAGCTTAAAATTTCGGGACGAAATTTATTTAACGGGTAGGTACTGTAGTGACCCGAACTTTTCCATGTTTATATATATTAATTGAGATTGATATTTACATGAGTAAATGTTTCCAACATGTTAAGCAATCAAACTTGTTAAGACTTGATTAATTGAAATATGTTTCATATAGACAATTGACCACCCAAGTTGATCGGTGATTCACGAACGTTAAAACTTGTAAAAACTATATGATGACATATATATGGATATATATATAGTTAACATGATACTATGATAAGAAAACATATCATAAAGTATATTAACAATGAACTACATATGTAAAAACAAGACTACTAACTTAATGATTTTTAAACGAGACATATATGTAACGATTATCGTTGTAAAGACATTTAATGTATATATATCATATTAAGAGATATTCATACATGATAATATCATGATAATATAATAATTTAAAATCTCATTTGATATTATAAACATTGGGTTAACAACATTTAACAAGATCGTTAACCTAAAGGTTTCAAAACAACACTTACATGTAACGACTAACGATGACTTAACGACTCAGTTGAAATGTATATACATGTAGTGTTTTAATATGTATTCATACACTTTTGAAAGACTTCAAGACACTTATCAAAATACTTCTACTTAACAAAAATTCTTACAATTACATCCTCGTTCAGTTTCATCAACAATTCTACTCGTATGCACCCGTATTCGTACTCGTACAATACACAGCTTTTAGATGTATGTACTATTGGTATATACACTCCAATGATCAGCTCTTAGCAGCCCATGTGAGTCACCTAACACATGTGGGAACCATCATTTGGCAACTAGCATGAAATATCTCATAAAATTACAAAAATATGAGTAATCATTCATGACTTATTTACATGAAAACAAAATTACATATCCTTTATATCTAATCCATACACCAACGACCAAAAACACCTACAAACACTTTCATTCTTCAATTTTATTCATCTAATTGATCTCTCTCAAGTTCTATCTTCAAGTTCTAAGTGTTCTTCATAAATTCCAAAAGTTCTAGTTTCATAAAATCAAGAATACTTTCAAGTTTGCTAGCTCACTTCCAATCTTGTAAGGTGATCATCCAACCTCAAGAAATCTTTGTTTCTTACAGTAGGTTATCATTCTAATACAAGGTAATAATCATATTCAAACTTTGGTTCAATTTCTATAACTATAACAATCTTATTTCAAGTGATGATCTTACTTGAACTTGTTTTCGTGTCATGATTCTGCTTCAAGAACTTCGAGCCATCCAAGGATCCATTGAAGCTAGATCCATTTTTCTCTTTTCCAGTAGGTTTATCCAAGGAAATTAAGGTAGTAATGATGTTCATAACATCATTCGGTTCATACATATAAAGCTATCTTATTCGAAGGTTTAAACTTGTAATCACTAGAACATAGTTTAGTTAATTCTAAACTTGTTCGTAAACAAAAGTTAATCCTTCTAACTTGACTTTTAAAATCAACTAAACACATGTTCTATATCTATATGATATGCTAACTTAATGATTTAAAACCTGGAAACACGAAAAACACCGTAAAACCGGATTTACGCCGTCGTAGTAACACCGCGGGCTGTTTTGGGTTAGTTAATTAAAAACTATGATAAACTTTGATTTAAAAGTTGTTATTCTGAGAAAATGATTTTTATTATGAACATGAAACTATATCCAAAAATTATGATTAAACTCAAAGTGGAAGTATGTTTTCTAAAATGGTCATCTAGACGTCGTTCTTTCGACTGAAATGACTACCTTTACAAAAACGACTTGTAACTTATTTTTCCGACTATAAACCTATACTTTTCTGTTTAGATTCATAAAATAGAGTTCAATATGAAACCATAGCAATTTGATTCACTCAAAACGGATTTAAAATGAAGAAGTTATGGGTAAAACAAGATTGGATAATTTTTCTCATTTTAGCTACGTGAAAATTGGTAACAAATCTATTCCAACCATAAGTTAATCAACTTGTATTGTATATTATGTAATCTTGAGATACCATAGACACGTATACAATGTTTCGACCTATCATGTCGACACATCTATATATATTTCGGAACAACCATAGACACTCTATATGTGAATGTTGGAGTTAGCTATACAGGGTTGAGGTTGATTCCAAAATATATATAGTTTGAGTTGTGATCAATACTGAGATACGTATACACTGGGTCGTGGATTGATTCAAGATAATATTTATCGATTTATTTCTGTACATCTAACTGTGGACAACTAGTTGTAGGTTACTAACGAGGACAGCTGACTTAATAAACTTAAAACATCAAAATATATTAAAAGTGTTGTAAATATATTTTGAACATACTTTGATATATATGTATATATTGTTATAGGTTCGTGAATCAACCAGTGGCCAAGTCTTACTTCCCGACGAAGTAAAAATCTGTGAAAGTGAGTTATAGTCCCACTTTTAAAATCTAATATTTTTGGGATGAGAATACATGCAGGTTTTATAAATGATTTACAAAATAGACACAAGTACGTGAAACTACATTCTATGGTTGAATTATCGAAATCGAATATGCCCCTTTTTATTAAGTCTGGTAATCTAAGAATTAGGGAACAGACACCCTAATTGACGCGAATCCTAAAGATAGATCTATTGGGCTTAACAAACCCCATCCAAAGTACCGGATGCTTTAGTACTTCGAAATTTATATCATATCCGAAGGGTGTCCCGGAATGATGGGGATATTCTTATATATGCATCTTGTTAATGTCGGTTACCAGGTGTTCACCATATGAATGATTTTTATCTCTATGTATGGGATGTGTATTGAAATATGAAATCTTGTGGTCTATTGTTACGATTTGATATATATAGGTTAAACCTATAACTCACCAACATTTTTGTTGACGTTTAAAGCATGTTTATTCTCAGGTGAATATTAAGAGCTTCCGCTGTTGCATACTAAAATAAGGACAAGATTTGGAGTCCATATTTGTATGATATTGTGTAAAAACTGCATTCAAGAAACTGATTTCGATGTAACATATTTGTATTGTAAACCATTATGTAATGGTCGTGTGTAAACAGGATATTTTAGATTATCATTATTTGATAATCTACGTAAAGCTTTTTAAACCTTTATTTATGAAATAAAGGTTATGGTTTGTTTTAAAAATGAATGCAGTCTTTGAAAAACGTCTCATATAGAGGTCAAAACCTCGCAACGAAATCAATTAATATGGAACGTTTTTAATCAATAAGAACGGGACATTTCATACCAAGACTATCTTCTTGTAGCTAGTAACAAGGAGAACAACTTTAAATCTCGCTCCTAGGTTTGATTCACAAATCTCCAACTCCAAATCTCAAGATTAAACTAAGTGGGTTTTGTGTTTTGGGAGAGAAATTGGAAAGAAAATAGAAAAGGAAATGAAATAAATGAAGTAGTGGTGGAGGTTTAATGCTCCCATCAGATCCATATGTTAAATTACCAATTTGCCCCTTAAATTTATTTAATTTGAGCTAAAATCGGAGTCAGAACTGCAGAGGTGCCGCGGCGCGGCCCATTTGTCGCGGCGCGACCTAACGAAGGAAAAATGACCCCTTTTAACTTGACTTCTGATCTAGAATTGCTTTATATGCCGCGGCGCGGACCCAATTGTCGCGGCGCGGCCTAAGGCTGTAACTGGACAGTTCGACCGATTTAAACAATTTTCGATTTTATTTGATTTGTACATTCCAAACTCGCTTCCTATATTCACCTAGCCTTCAACAATAGTCTCACAAGACTTAACGCTAACCAAACCCATGATTAAACTTATACATGCACACATTATCAAGTATACATATATGTGTGTATATATATATATATATATATATATATATATATATATATATATATATATATATATATATATATATATACGCATATATTCATACATTTTTGCATAAGCTAACGAGTTATAAACGTACAAATGATTAAGTGAGCACCTTTCGATACGTACGGGAAAACGGGATGTTACAACTCTCCCCCACTTGAATCGGAGCGCGTCCTCACGATCCAAGCCGCATGACAAGAAGGAAGATAAACCAGCACAAACTTTTCGGGCTCCCAAGTAAACTCGGAACCCTTACTACGACGCCATTGAACTTTAAAAGTCCTAACCTCTTTATGTTTCAACCTTTTGACTTTCTCATCAAGTATGGCAATCGGTTCCTCAATATACTCTAACCTATTATTTAGCTCAATCTCGTCTAATGGCACCCAAGATGAATCATCCGCAAGACACTTACGGAGATAGGAAACATGAAATGTATTATGGATCCCCGCAAGCTCTTCGGGTAAGTCCAAACGATACGCGACTTCACCAACACGAGCTAAAACCTTAAATGGTCCAATAAACCGAGGAGATAACTTTCCTTGTTTCCGAAATCGAATAATACCTTTCCATGGCGAAACCTTAAGCATCACCATGTCACCTTCTTGAAATTCGATCGTTCGTCTACGCTTGTCAGCATACGACTTTTGTCTATCTTGAGCCTTTTTCAAATGCTCTCGAATCACATCAATCTTGCTATTCGTCTCTAAAACCAAATCGGTACTCCCGATTTCCTTTTGTCCCACTTCACCCCAACAAATCGTTGTTCGACACCTACGCCCATAAAGCATCTCATAAGGTGGCATCCCAACACTAGTATGATAACTATTATTGTACAAGAATTCCACCAAGGGCAAATGCTCATCCCAACTACCACCAAAATCGATAATACATGCTCGTAACATATCCTCCAAAGTTTGATTCGTACGTTCGGTTTGACCGTCCGTTTGAGGATGATACGCCGTCCTCAACTTCAATTGCGTACCCATATCTTCATGAAACTTTTCCCAAAACCGAGATGTAAAATGAGTATGTCGATCCGAAATAATAGATATAGGAACACCGTGTCGAGAGATGACTTCCTTGATAAACAACTTAGCCAAGGTCTCCGACGATATCGCTTCCTTAATGGGAAGAAACAAAGCACTCTTCGTCGGTCGATCAACTATAACCCAAATCGAATCAAACTGGGTTCTCGCCGTTTTAGGTAACTTTGTGATGAAGTAAATGGTAATGTGCTCCCATTTCCATTTCGGGATTTCTAACAGTTGTAACTTACCATACGGCTTTTGGTGCTCGGCTTTAACTTGCAATCACGTGACGCATTGCTCAACATACTTCACAACATCACGTTTCATGCCCGGCCACCAACAATCTTTCTTTAAATCAAGATACATTTTTGTTGCGCCCGGATGAATGGAATACTTTGACTTATGTGCTTCATTAAGTAGCACTTGTCGGTTACCACCCATCTTAGGTACCCACACTCTTCCTTGAAACGACAACAAACCACGCGAGCCCATAGTAATGAACTCCGATTATCCCACAATTCGCTCCGCATGATTGTTGTGAACGTAAGCCTCTATTTGAATCATGCCGAGTTTGTCAAGAAAATCGTTCGTAATAATCATACGTAACAATCCCAATCGTAACACCGGGTGATGACTCTTTCGACTTAACGCATCCGCGACCACATTCGCCTTGCCCGGATGATAAAGTATCTCACAATCATAGTCTTTTACCACATCCATCCACCTACGTTGACAATAATTCAAATCTCGTTGATTAAAGAGATGTTTCAAACTCTTATGATCCGAATAAATCGTACACTTGACACCATACAAGTAATGGTGCCAAATTTTCAACGCATGAACCACCGCCGCCAATTCAAGATCGTGAGTCGGGTATCTCTTTTCGTGTTCCTTTAATTGTCGAGAGGCGTAAGCGATGACTTTACCTCTTTGCATCAAAACACACCAGAGCCCATATAAAGAAGCATCACAATAAACCGTCATGTCTTCTACCCCTTCCGACAACACTAACACCGGAGCTTGACACAATCTCTCTTTTAACAATTGAAAAGCAATTTCTTGCTCATTCTCCCAAACAAACCTCGCGTTCTTCCTCGTCAATTTCGTCAACGAAGAAGCAATTTTAGAAAAGTCTTGGATAAATCGACGATAATAACCGACCAATCCGAGAAAACTTCAGATTTCCGTAGGCGTACTCGGTTGTCTCCAACTCTTCACCGTCTCTATCTTCCCCGGATCTACTTGAATACCGTCTTTGTTCACAATGTGGCCAAGGAATTGAACCTCCCTTAGCCAAAATTCACATTTGGAGAACTTAGCATACAACTTCTCCTTTCGTAATGTCTTCAATACCTCACGCAATTGACGTTCATGTTCGTTCATACTTTTCGAGTAGACTAGCATGTCGTCAATGAACACAATCACCGACTTGTCCAACATAGGTTGGCATACTCGGTTCATAAGATCCATGAATGCCACCGGTGCATTCGTAAGACCAAAAGGCATAACTACAAACTCGAAATGCCCATAACGCGTTCGAAAAGCCGTTTTCTCAATATCTTCCTCACGGACCCGCATTTGGTGATAGCCGGACCGTAGGTCGATCTTAGAGAAATATGTTGCACCTTGGAGTTGGTCAAACAAATCGTCGATCCTAGGTAATGGATAGCGATTCTTGATCGTCACTTTGTTCAACTCCCGATAATCGATGCACATCCGCATACTTCCATCTTTCTTTTTCATAAACAAGATCGGAGCACCCCATGGCGAGGAGCTCGGTCGAATGAAACCCTTTTCAAGCAACTCTTAGATTTGAACAGTAAAGTCGAGTCTTGGCCATTTATGGGCGGTTGTGAGTAGTTGAGTCATTTAATGCAAATTGGGTCATTAAATTCTCAAGTGGGAGTATTGTGGTTAATCCCACTAGTTATGAAATTGAATGTGCACTTAGTGATTTAGGTACATTGCATTGAAGTTCGGAAGTGCTAAATCACCATCCTTGTGACAAGGTGAGTGGAATAAGTATACTTGTACGTATATGATGTGCTTATTTGTACGTAAGGATATGTGTTGTCCTAGTTAGTGATATATGTGTTGTACACTAACGATTTATGAACGGATATGTGTTGTCTAATTTAGCAATATATGTGTTGTATGCTAACGGTTTATTAAATGGATATGTGTTGTCTAAATTGGTGTTATATGTGTTGTACACTAATGATCTTATGAAAGGATATGTGTTGTCCAAGGGTTGGTGATATATGTGTTGTGCACTAACGGTTGTTATGAACATCGATGGGAATTTTGAGTACCATTCCTTTTTGCTATTGGTTAACCATGGTTGTGTGATTGTGTAATTAGCATATTAAATTATGAACTATATGCTATTGTCGGTTGCTAGCTCCTTGTAGATTGTGGATTGTAGTTTATGCATGATGTTTGCATGTTTGTCGAATAGCTAGCTTGTATGCGGTATTGTGTAAGTGATTGCAAGCAAGTAGGTTATATATGAACATGTATAATTATTGCATTCACAAAGCATTAGCTTACCCCTCTCATTGTTTATCTTTTTAGTTGCAGGTGCGGATAAGGGTAAAGGGGTTATCGGGCACTAGGTGGCCTTTGATGATGTTTTATTGAAGTTTGAAAGTTGGCCTAACGTTTTGGGTAGTTTAGTCCCAAACCATGATCAAAGGGTCGTTTGGATTATAAACTATCGTTGTAATGGGTCAAACTTGTATTGAACTTAATTAATGGCCTTCGTGCCTTTTGTAAACATTTAAATTGTTGAAAATTTAAATGGAACTTGTGGATTGGTTTACATATTTTATTGGCGCGTAAATGTGTATCTTTACAAAAAAAAATTTATCGTATGAAATACGGGTTGGGATGTTTCAAGTGGTATCAGAGTCACTCATTTGATGTTGGGGGTGGTGGGGCAAACCTCATCGAGGACGATGAGTCCCTGAGGGGGGTGAATGTAACACCCTAGGCAAATCTCACATCGCCCACGGATATGAGTGATCATGGGATTATAAGGTAATACTCACGCTTAAATGACACAACGCATTTTGGGACCATAAGCAGAGCAGATGTGTGAGTATGCTGCAGTTAAGCCTGCTCGGGCGAGAGCACTACCAGGATGGGTGACCTCCTGGGAAAGTGTTTCTCGTGTGTGTTCACCAAATCAAAGCCGTGCGCCTGCGGGCAAAGCGGACAATATTGTGGTCATGTTAAGCTGGGGTGTTACATGATCCAAGTATTAATGTCACCATCTTCGAGTATATCTCCCAACATCCAGCTTTGAATGTGAGACTAGGATCCATAGATTTCGTGGAAGATACGTGTTGTCTGCTTCGTAACATAGGTGGCAATGTTGACTCGGTCTGGTTCAAGGTATGAGAATGGATTGTTGCATCTCCCTTCTTTTGCTACTACGTCTTGCAACTCTTTAATAATCAGATCAGCGTGGTGATCAATTATTAAATAACTTACCTCTCTGGTGTGCTTTCAAAATTATCTCTTTCCAAGAGAGCGAAGAGGCTGTGAATATCTTCGATCATTTGCAAATCAGAGTGATAGGTCGGGCAACCAGTGGAAAGATCCATATGCTTCCCGATGACAGTCAGCAGTGCTTGCTGATTTGCTAAGAACGAAAGTGTAGATCCGACTAAGGCGTTGTAAACCTTAGAGTAAATGATCTTATGCTCTCGATACAATCTTGTCTCGAGAATAGTGCGAACCACTGAATTGTGCTCTCGTTGCCTTGCTTCGTGGTAGATATGATCGTGAAGAGTATTGATAAAGTCTTGAATGCGCCCTCCTAAGATTTCAACATTATCGTCTTCTCTCTGTAGATAGAGGTTGTATTCGTCTTTGATAGCCATGATCCGTTCTGTTAAGCATAGTGTGAAATCAATTGTTGATTTTCGCAAGGCTTCAAGAATATCTTCAAATTCATCGGTGTTGTTGATGAATGTTATCATGTCAGCTAATGAAACATGACTAGGAACTTCGAAATCAACAGGTTTAATTCACACAAAGGCAGAATTAGTGAATCAAACCATAACTAGTGATTATTAGGAGCTTTTTGGGATTAAATTAGTCAAACCACAACAAGGATTGTGTGATTAGATTAATGCCTAGAGCTATTATTCACTACTGGAGTGATTTGGGTTGAGAGAGAAACGGATTAGGGTTACCAGATCTGAGTGATGTGTGTGTGTGAGAGGCTTAACCTAAAATGAAGAACATAACACATTATATACCCCTGCTGTTACATCAACCGCACGTACCAGCTATCACTCGTACGAGTGATCAGCCTTAGCCGTACGGGTGATCACTCACTCATGTATGTTTAGTCAGATTAGATTTATGACTCAGCTCAGCTCAATCGTGCGTATGAGCTTGTCACCCGTACGAGTGAGACTTCGCTCGTACGTGTGATAGAGTCTAGCAATGTCAACTTATCCTTTTCGCGTTCCTGCAGTACCTGTAACTACATAAAAACACATATAGGATAATAACGAGCGATCATGGTAGCCCATAAACTGAAGTACTAATCACAAACGTAGGTTAGATGTCTAGGGACTTACAGAAAATGCATCAACAACTCCCCCTAGGACCTAGAACATCTATTACAATAAAGTAAACGTCCGTGAAATACATATAAGTCCAAAAGTAACATCAGTTTAACATCAAATACATATCCATATTCTCTCTCTCGCCTAAATACATCATTAAAACAAAAATTACAAACTAGCAATGCAGTTTCTGACATAGATCAGCTGGCTTGAACTTGGTTTGACCTTTGAGCATCACTTTCTCTGTTGAGGTAGGCATGGCAGACATCGATCACACGTTGATATCTCATAGCTTCCTCTTTTCGATCATCTCTGAACGTAATGTGATGGCAGTGAAGAGTCTCCACATCAAATCTCGATAAGTTCCTCAGCCACATAGGATCTAGAATCCTCACATTGTAGAACTGTATGCTTCCATCTTCCTTCTAAATCGCAGTCAAAATCACTGCTTCTTCCGACAACTCATCATAGAACTACCATCTAAAGTTTTTGGATATGTCCTTGGGTAAGGGCATCAATGGAGATTGCTTCATGTACTTGGCTGGATGGAACTTAACGATGCGTACAGGTCCACCTTTAGAATTTCTCTTTGTTGGGTGCATGGAAAACCTGGCGGCTATTGACTTAAAGATGTCCCATTTCCCTGCCTTATACTCATATCTGAGTTTCCTCTGAAACCACTTGGAAAGGTCACAATCTTCAGCGTTCAACATCTTCAGCTTAGCAAGTTGCATGATCTCGAAGTACGGTAGAGTTTTGAAGTGACTAGGACGTGCCATGTAATCAACTCCTCCTTCCCTCTTGATCGCGAAACAATTGATCTCCTTGAAGTAACCCCAGCTTAAAATTTTACCCTTGGAATACTTCTTGGTTCTCTTTGAAATGTCCCGTTCTTATTGATTAAAAACATTCCATATTAATTGATTTCGTTGCGAGGTTTTGACCTCTACATGAGACGTTTTTCAAAGACTGCATTTATTTTTAAAACAAACCATAACCTTTATTTCATAAATAAAGGTTTAAAAAGCTTTACGAAGATTATCAAATAATGATAATCTAAAATATCCTGTTTACACACGACCATTACATAATGGTTTACAATACAAATATGTTACATCGAAATCAGTTTCTTGAATGCAGTTTTTACACAATATCATACAAACATGGACTCCAAATCTTGTCCTTATTTTAGTATGCAACAGCGGAAGCTCTTAGTATTCACCTGAGAATAAACATGCTTTAAACGTCAACAAAAATGTTGGTGAGTTATAGGTTTAACCTATATATATCAAATCGTAACAATAGACCACAAGATTTCATATTTCAATACACATCCCATACATAGAGATAAAAATCATTCATATGGTGAACACCCGGTAACCGACATTAACAAGATGCATATATAAGAATATCCCCATCATTCCGGGACACCCTTCGGATATGATATAAATTTCGAAGTACTAAAACATCCGGTACGTTGGATGGGGCTTGTTAGGCCCAATAGATCTATCTTTAGGATTCGCGTCAATTAGGGTGTCTGTTCCCTAATTCTTAGATTACCAGACTTAATAAAAAGGGGCATATTCGATTTCGATAATTCAACCATAGAATGTAGTTTCACGTACTTGTGTCTATTTTGTAAATCATTTATAAAACCTGCATGTATTCTCATCCCAAAAATATTAGATTTTAAAAGTGGGACTATAACTCACTTTCACAGATTTTTACTTCGTCGGGAAGTAAGACTTGGCCACTGGTTGATTCACGAACCTATAACAATATATACATATATATCAAAGTATGTTCAAAATATATTTACAACACTTTTAATATATTTTGATGTTTTAAGTTTATTAAGTCAGCTGTCCTCGTTAGTAACCTACAACTAGTTGTCCACAGTTAGATGTACAGAAATAAATCGATAAATATTATCTTGAATCAATCCACGACCCAGTGTATACGTATCTCAGTATTGATCACAACTCAAACTATATATATTTTGGAATCAACCTCAACCCTGTATAGCTAACTCCAACATTCACATATAGAGTGTCTATGGTTGTTCCGAAATATATATAGATATGTCGACATGATAGGTCGAAACATTGTATACGTGTCTATGGTATCTCAAGATTACATAATATACAATACAAGTTGATTAAGTTATGGTTGGAATAGATTTGTTACCAATTTTCATGTAGCTAAAATGAGAAAAATTATCCAATCTTGTTTTACCCATAACTTCTTCATTTTAAATCCGTTTTGAGTGAATCAAATTGCTATGTTTTCATATTGAACTCTATTTTATGAATCTAAACAGAAAAAGTATAGGTTTATAGTCAGAAAAATAAGTTACAAGTCGTTTTTGTAAAGGTAGTCATTTCAGTCGAAAGAACGACGTCTAGATGACCATTTTAGAAAACATACTTTCACTTTGAGTTTAACCATAATTTTTGGATATAGTTTCATGTTCATAATAAAAATCATTTTCTCAGAATAACAACTTTTAAATCAAAGTTTTTCATAGTTTTTAATTAACTAACCCAAAACAGCCCGCGGTGTTACTACAACGGCGTAAATCCGGTTTTACGGTGTTTTTCGTGTCTCCAGGTTTTAAATCATTAAGTTAGCATATCATATAGATATATAACATGTGTTTAGTTGATTTTAAAAGTCAAGTTAGAAGGATTAACTTTTGTTTGCGAACAAGTTTAGAATTAACTAAACTATGTTCTAGTGATTACAAGTTTAAACCTTCGAATAAGATAGCTTTATATGTATGAATCGAATGATGTTATGAACATCATTACTACCTTAAGTTCCTTGGATAAACCTACTGGAAAAGAGAAAAATGGATCTAGCTTCAACGGATCCTTGGATGGCTCGAAGTTCTTGAAGCAGGATCATGACACGAAAACAAGTTCAAGTAAGATCATCACTTGAAATAAGATTGTTATAGTTATAGAAATTGAACCAAAGTTTGAATATGATTATTACCTTGTATTAGAATGATAACCTACTGTAAGAAACAAAGATTTCTTGATGTTGGATGATCACCTTACAAGATTGGAAGTGAGCTAGCAAACTTGAAAGTATTCTTGATTTTATGTAACTAGAACTTGTAGAATATATGAAGAACACTTAGAACTTGAAGATAGAACTTGAGAGAGATCAATTAGATGAAGAAAATTGAAGAATGAAAGTGTTTGTAGGTTTTTTTGGTCGTTGGTGTATGGATTAGATATAAAGGATATGTAATTTTGTTTTCATGTAAATAAGTCATGAATGATTACTCATATTTTTGTAATTTTATGAGATATTTCATGCTAGTTGCCAAATGATGGTTCCCACATGTGTTAGGTGACTCACATGGGCTGCTAAGAGCTGATCATTGGAGTGTATATACCAATAGTACATACATCTAAAAGCTGTGTATTTTACGAGTACGAATACGGGTGCATACGAGTAGAATTGTTGATGAAACTGAACGAGGATGTAATTGTAAGCATTTTTGTTAAGTAGAAGTATTTTGATAAGTGTATTGAAGTCTTTCAAAAGTGTATAAATACATATTAAAACACTACATGTATATACATTTTAACTGAGTCGTTAAGTCATCGTTAGTCGTTACATGTAAGTGTTGTTTTGAAACCTTTAGGTTAACGATCTTGTTAAATGTTGTTAACCCAATGTTTATAATATCAAATGAGATTTTAAATTATTATATTATCATGATATTATCATGTATGAATATCTCTTAATATGATATATATACATTAAATGTCTTTACAACGATAATCGTTACATATATGTCTCGTTTAAAAATCATTAAGTTAGTAGTCTTGTTTTTACATATGTAGTTCATTGTTAATATACTTAATGATATGTTTACTTATCATAGTATCATGTTAACTATATATATATATCCATATATATGTCATCATATAGTTTTTACAAGTTTTAACGTTCGTGAATCACCGGTCAACTTGGGTGGTCAATTGTCTATATGAAACATATTTCAATAAATCAAGTCTTAACAAGTTTGATTGCTTAACATGTTGGAAACATTTAATCATGTAAATATCAATCTCAATTAATATATATAAACATGGAAAAGTTCGGGTCACTACAGTACCTACCCGTTAAATAAATTTCGTCCCGAAATTTTAAGCTGTTGAAGGTGTTGACGAATCTTCTGGAAATAGATGCGGGTATTTCTTCTTCATCTGATCTTCACGCTCCCAGGTGAACTCGGGTCCTCTACGAGCATTCCATCGAACCTTAACAATTGGTATCTTGTTTTGCTTAAGTCTTTTAACCTCACGATCCATTATTTCGACGGGTTCTTCGATGAATTGAAGTTTTTCGTTGATTTGGATTTCATCTAACGGAATAGTGAGATCTTCTTTAGCAAAACATTTCTTCAAATTCGAGACGTGGAAAGTGTTATGTACAGCCGCGAGTTGTTGAGGTAACTCAAGTCGGTAAGCTACTGGTCCGACACGATCAATAATCTTGAATGGTCCAATATACCTTGGATTTAATTTCCCTCGTTTACCAAATCGAACAACTCCTTTTCAAGGTGCAACTTTAAGCATGACCATCTCTCCAATTTCAAATTCTATATCTTTTATTTTAATGTCAGCGTAGCTCTTTTGTCGACTTTGGGCGGTTTTCAACCGTTGTTGAATTTGGATGATCTTCTCGGTAGTTTCTTGTATAATCTCCGGACCCGTAATCTGTCTATCCCCCACTTCACTCCAACAAATCGAAGACCTGCACTTTCTACCATAAAGTGCTTCAAACGGCGCCATCTCAATGCTTGAATGGTAGCTGTTGTTGTAGGAAAATTCTGCTAATGGTAGATGTCGATCCCAACTGTTTTCAAAATCAATAACACATGCTCGTAGCATGTCTTCAAGCGTTTGTATCGTCATTTCGCTCTGCCCATCAGTTTGTGGATGATAGGCAGTACTCATGTCTAGACGAGTTCCTAATGCTTGCTGTAATGTCTGCCAGAATCTTGAAATAAATCTGCCATCCCTATCAGAGATAATAGAGATTGGTATTCCATGTCTGGAGACGACTTCCTTCAAATACAGTCGTGCTAACTTCTCCATCTTGTCATCTTCTCTTATTGGCAGGAAGTGTGCTGATTTGGTGAGACGATCAACTATTACCCAAATAGTATCAAAACCACTTGCAGTCCTTGGCAATTTAGTGATGAAATCCATGGTAATGTTTTCCCATTTCCATTCTGGGATTTCGGGTTGTTGAAGTAGACCTGATGGTTTCTGATGCTCAGCTTTGACCTTAGAACACGTCAAACATTCTCCTACGTATTTAGCAACATCGGCTTTCATACCCGGCCACCAAAAATGTTTCTTGAGATCCTTGTACATCTTCCCCGTTCCAGGATGTATTGAGTATCTGGTTTTATGAGCTTCTCTAAGTACCATTTCTCTCATATCTCCAAATTTTGGTACCCAAATCGTTTCAGCCCTATACCGGGTTCCGTCTTCCCGAATATTAAGATGCTTCTCCGATCCTTTGGGTATTTCATCCTTTAAATTTCCCTCTTTTAAAACTCCTTGTTGCGCCTCCTTTATTTGAGTAGTAAGGTTATTATGAATCATTATATTCATAGATTTTACTCGAATGGGTTCTCTGTCCTTCCCGTTCAAGGCATCGGCTACCACATTTGCCTTCCCCGGGTGGTAACGAATCTCAAAGTCGTAATCATTCAACAATTCAATCCACCTACGCTGCCTCATATTCAGTTGTTTCTGATTAAATATGTGTTGAAGACTTTTATGGTCGGTATATATAATACTTTTGACCCCATATAAGTAGTGCCTCCAAGTCTTTAATGCAAAAACAACTGCGCCTAATTCCAAATCATGCGTAATATAATTTTGTTCGTGAATCTTCAATTGTCTAGACGCATAAGCAATCACCTTCGTTCGTTGCATTAATACACAACCGAGACCTTGCTTTGATGCGTCACAATAAATCACAAAATCATCATTCCCTTCAGGCAATGACAATATAGGTGCCGTAGTTAGCTTTTTCTTCAATAACTGAAACGCTTTCTCTTGTTCATCATTCCATTCAAATTTCTTCCCTTTATGCGTTAATGCAGTCAGGGGTTTTGCTATTCTGGAAAAGTCTTGGATGAACCTTCTGTAATAACCAGCTAGTCCTAAAAACTGGCGTATGTGTTTCGGAGTTTTCGGGGTTTCCCACTTTTCAACAGTTTCTATCTTTGCCGGATCCACCTTAATACCTTCTTTGTTCACTATGTGACCGAGGAATTGAACTTCTTCCAACCAAAATGCACACTTTGAAAACTTAGCGTACAATTCTTCCTTCCTCAATACTTCTAACACCTTTCTCAAATGTTCACCGTGTTCTTGGTCATTCTTTGAGTAAATAAGTATGTGATCAATGAAAACAATGACAAACTTGTCAAGGTATGGTCCACACACTCGGTTCATAAGGTCCATGAACACAGCTGGTGCATTAGTTAAACCAAACGGCATGACCATAAACTCGTAATGACCGTAACGTGTTCTGAAAGCAGTCTTTGGAATATCATCTTCTTTCACCCGCATTTGATGATACCTGGAACGTAAGTCAATCTTTGAATAAACAGACGAGCCTTGTAGTTGATCAAATAAGTCGTCGATTCTCGGTAGTGGGTAGCGGTTCTTAATGGTAAGTTTGTTCAACTCTCGGTAGTCGATACACAACCTGAATGTACCATCTTTCTTCTTGACAAACAAAACAGGAGCTCCTCACGGTGGTGTGCTTGGTCGAATGAAACCACGCTCTAAAAGTTCTTGTAATTGGCTTTGCAGTTCTTTCATCTCACTGGGTGCGAGTCTGTAAGGAGCACGAGCTATTGGTGCAGCTCCTGGTACAAGATCTATTTGAAATTCAACGGATCGATGTGGGGGTAATCCCGGTAATTCTTTCGGAAATACATCGGGAAATTCTTTTGCAATGGGAACATCATTGATGCTCTTTTCTTCAGTTTGTACTTTCTCGACGTGTGCTAGAACAGCATAGCAACCTTTACTTATTAGTTTTTGTGCCTTCAAATTACTAATAAGATGTAGCTTCGTGTTGCCCTTTTCTCCGTACACCATTAAGGGTTTTCCTTTTTCTCGTATAATGCGAATTGCATTTTTATAACAAACGATCTCTGCTTTCACTTCTTTCAACCAGTCCATACCGATTATCACATCAAAACTCCCTAACTCTATTGGTATCAAATCAATCTTAAATGTTTCGCTAACCAGTTCAATTTCTCGATTCCGACATATATTATCTGCTGAAATTAATTTACCATTTGCTAATTCGAGTAAAAATTTACTATCCAAAGGCGTCAATGGACAACTTAATTTAGCACAAAAATCTCTACTCATATAGCTTCTATCCGCACCCGAATCAAATAAAACGTAAGAAAATTTATTATCAATAAGAAACGTACCCGTAACAAGCTCCGGGTCTTCCTGTGCCTCTGCCGCATTAATATTGAAAACTCTTCCGCGGCCTTGTCCATTCGTGTTCTCCTGGTTTGGGCAATTTCTAATAATGTGGCCCGGTTTTCCACATTTATAATAAACTTCATTGGCATAGCTTGCTCCGACACTACTTGCTCCACCATTACTCGTTCCGACACCATTTGTTCCTTTCGTTCTATTAACCCCTGGTCCGTAGACCTCACACTTCGCCGCGCTATGACCATTTCTTTTACACTTGTTGCAAAATTTGGTGCAGAACCCCGAGTGATACTTTTCACACCTTTGGCATAGCTGCTTCTGATTGTTGTTGTTGTTGCGGTTATTATTGTTATTGGGATGATTGTTGTAGTTGTTGTTGTTGTTGTTGTTGTTGTTGTTGTTGTTGTTGTTGTATTGGTGATTCTTATCACCGTTTTCCTCCCACTTTCTTTTGACTTGCTTCACATTGGCCTCTTCAGCAGTCTATTCTTTAATTCTTTCTTCAATCTGGTTCACTAGTTTGTGAGCCATTCTACATGCTTGTTGTATGGAGGAGGGCTCGTGTGAACTTATATCTTCTTGGATTCTTTCCGGTAATCCTTTCACAAATGCGTCGATCTTCTCTTCCTCATCTTCGAATGCTCCCGGACACAATAGGTACAATTCTGTGAATCGTCTTTCGTACTTGGTAATATCAAATCCTTGGGTTCGTAACCCTCTAAGTTCTGTCTTGAGCTTATTGACCTCGGTTCTGGGACGGTACTTCTCGTTCATCAAGTGCTTGAATGCTGACCACGGTAGTGCGTACGCATCGTCTTGTCCCACTTGCTCTAGATAGGTATTCCACCATGTTAACGTAGAACCTGTGAAGGTATGCGTAGCGTACTTCACTTTGTCCTCTTCAGTACACTTACTTATGGCAAACACCGATTCAACCTTCTCGGTCCACCGTTTCAATCCGATCGGTCCTTCGGTTCCATCAAATTCCAAAGGTTTGCAGGCAGTGAATTCTTTGTAGGTGCATCCTACACGATTTCCTGTACTGCTAGATCCAAGGTTATTGTTGGTATGTAGCGCAGCCTGTACTGCGGCTATGTTTAAAGCTAGAAAAGTACGGAATTCCTCTTCATTCATATTCACGGTGTGTCGAGTAGTCGGTGCCATTTCCTTCAAAATAGTCAAATGGAACAAGTTAATCATACAGAATATTAAGAGTAGTTAATAGTATTTTGTAGCATAATATGAACTCATTTATAAAAGCTTTTTCTTCATATTAGCGTTTTATAAGTTTAAATTCGGGTAGTACCTACCCGTTAAGTTCATACTTGGTAGCTAATATACAATTCAACTACTACAATTCTATATGAAAAATTGATTATAATAATATTTCGCGTTCAAACTTTTACACAATATTTTACAAACTTACAATACCGCTTATTTTACATATAGCATGAAATATAGCACACAATAAATTTGATACAAGATGGTTGTGAAGATAATTCTAGCTAGTACACAAGTCGTTCAGCAAAGGCAATAAAGACACGTAATTCATACGTCCAGAAACAAGTCATGCATTCTGGTTTTACTCGGATTACTTCCCATCCTTGGTCTTGTGGAACATAACCGTTATGGCCGTTGATAAGACAGCGTGTTGTAACATCGTCAAATGGACGAGAGTTACGTAATGTCCAACAGTCCCGTAACAATCTAAAAACCTCATTTCTTACCCCAATTACCGACTCCGTCACTTGTGGGAACGTTTTGTTTAATAATTGTAGCCCGATGTTCTTGTTCTCACTTTGGTGAGAAGCAAACATTACTAATCCGTAAGCATAACATGCTTCTTTATGTTGCATGTTAGCCGCTTTTTCTAAATCACGAAGTCCAATATTCGGATATATTGAGTCAAAATAATTTCTTAACCCATTGCGTAAAATAGCATTTGGGTTCCCCGCAATATATGCGTCAAAGTAAACACATCGTAACTTATGGATTTCCCAATGTGATATCCCCCATCTTTCGAACGAAAGCCTTTTATAAACCAAGGCATTCTTGGAACGTTCTTCGAATGTCTTACAAACTGATCTCGCCTTAAATAGTTGTGTCGAAGAATTCTGACCGACTCTAGACAAGATTTCATCAATCATGTCTCCGGGTAGGTCTCTTAAAATATTGGGTTGTCTATCCATTTTGTGTTTTTATACTGTAAAATAGACAAGAGTTAGATTCATAAAAAAAAATACTTATTAATACAAGCAATTTTTACATATATCATAAAGCATAAGCCCACTATATTACTTATATTACACCACATGAATACAACTATCTTATTCCGACTCGTTTGTTTCTTCTTCTTCGGTTTTGGTTCGTTTTGCCAAGTTTCTAGGGATATATGATGTTCCCCTAATACGAGCCGTCGTTATCCACATTGGTTTAGAAAAACCTGGTGGTTTAGAGGTTCTCGGGTCATTGTTACAACTTAAGGACTTCGGGGGTTGACGATACATATAAAGTTCATCGGGGTTGGAATTAGATTTCTCTATTTTTATGCCCTTTCCCTTATTATTTTCTTTTGCCTTTTTAAATTCAGTTGGGGTAATTTCTATAACATCATCGGAATTCTCGTCAGAATCCGATTCATCGGAGAATTGGTAATCCTCCCAATATTTTGCTTCCTTAGCGGAAACACCATTGACCATAATTAACCTTGGTCGGTTGGTTGAGGATTTTCTTTTACTTAACCGTTTTATTATTTCCCCCACCGGTTCTATTTCTTCATCCGGTTCCGATTCTTCTTTCGGTTCCGATTCTTCTTCCGGTTCCGACTCTTCTTCCGTTTCCTCTTCGGGAAATTGTGAATCAGTCCACGAATCATTCCAATTTACATTTGACTCTTCATTATTATTAGGTGAGTCAATGGGACTTGTTCTAGAGGTAGACATCTATCACATAATATCAAACGCGTTAAGAGATTAATATATCACATAATATTCACATGTTAAAAATATATAGTTTCCAACAAAATTTGTTAAGCAATCATTTTTCAAGTAAACACGGTCGAAGTCCAGACTCACTAATGCATCCTAACAAACTCAATAAGATACACTAATGCAAAATTCTGGTTCTCTAAGACCAACGCTCGGATACCAACTGAAATGTCCCGTTCTTATTGATTAAAAACGTTCCATATTAATTGATTTCGTTGCGAGGTTTTGACCTCTACATGAGACGTTTTTCAAAGACTGCATTCATTTTTAAAACAAACCATAACCTTTATTTCATAAATAAAGGTTTAAAAAGCTTTACGTAGATTATCAAATAATGATAATCTAAAATATCCTGTTACACACGACCATTACATAATGGTTTACAATACAAATATGTTACATCGAAATCAGTTTCTTGAATGCAGTTTTTACACAATATCATACAAACATGGACTCCAAATCTTGTCCTTATTTTAGTATGCAACAGCGGAAGCTCTTAGTATTCACCTGAGAATAAACATGCTTTA
The DNA here is from genome assembly GCF_046630445.1 of Rutidosis leptorrhynchoides. NCBI lineage: Eukaryota > Viridiplantae > Streptophyta > Magnoliopsida > Asterales > Asteraceae > Rutidosis > Rutidosis leptorrhynchoides. The sequence goes on along the minus strand of NC_092335.1, from coordinate 302,248,686 downwards.
AACGTCAACAAAAATGTTGGTGAGTTATAGGTTTAACCTATATATATCAAATCGTAACAATAGACCACAAGATTTCATATTTCAATGCACATCCCATACATAGAGATAAAAATCATTCATATGGTGAACACCTGGTAACCGACATTAACAAGATGCATATATAAGAATATCCCCATCATTCCGGGACACCCTTCGGATATGATATAAATTTCGAAGTAATAAAACATCCGGTACTTTGGATGGGGCTTGTTAGGCCCAATAGATCTATCTTTAGGATTCGCGTCAATTAGGGTGTCTGTTCCCTAATTCTTAGATTACCAGACTTAATAAAAAGGGGCATATTCGATTTCGATAATTCAACCATAGAATGTAGTTTCACGTACTTGTGTCTATTTTGTAAATCATTTATAAAACCTGCATGTATTCTCATCCCAAAAATATTAGATTTTAAAAGTGGGACTATAACTCACTTTTACAGATTTTTACTTCGTCGGGAAGTAAGACTTGGCCACTGGTTGATTCACGAACCTATAACAATATATACATATATATCAAAGTATGTTCAAAATATATTTACAACACTTTTATTATATTTTGATGTTTTAAGTTTATTAATTCAGCTGTCCTCGTTAGTAACCTACAACTAGTTGTCCACAGTTAGATGTACAGAAATAAATCGATAAATATTATCTTGAATCAATCCACGACCCAGTGTATACGTATCTCAGTATTGATCACAACTCAAACTATATATATTTTGGAATCAACCTCAACCCTGTATAGCTAACTCCAACATTCACATATAGAGTGTCTATGGTTGTTCCGAAATATATATAGATGTGTCGACATGATAGGTCGAAACATTGTATACGTGTCTATGGTATCTCAAGATTACATAATATACAATACAAGTTGATTAAGTTATGGTTGGAATAGATTTGTTACCAATTTTCACGTAGCTAAAATGAGAAAAATTATCCAATCTTGTTTTACCCATAACTTCTTCATTTTAAATCCGTTTTGAGTGAATCAAATTGCTATGGTTTCATATTGAACTCTATTTTATGAATCTAAACAGAAAAAGTATAGGTTTATAGTCGGAAAAATAAGTTACAAGTCGTTTTTGTAAAGGTACTCATTTCAGTCGAAAGAACGACGTCTAGATGACCATTTTAGAAAACATACTTTCACTTTGAGTTTAACCATAATTTTTGGATATAGTTTCATGTTCATATAGATATAGAACATGTGTTTAGTTGATTTTAAAAGTTAAGTTAGAAAACATACGGTGTTTTTCGTGTCTCCAGGTTTTAAATCATTAAGTTAGCATATCATATAGATATAGAACATGTGTTTAGTTGATTTTAAAAGTTAAGTTAGAAGGATTAAATTTTGTTTGGAACAAGTTTAGAATTAACTAAACTATGTTCTAGTGATTACAAGTTTAAACCTTCGAATAAGATAGCTTTATATGTATGAATCGAATGATGTTATGAACATCATTACTACCTTAAGTTCCTTGGATAAACCTACCGGAAAAGAGAAAAATGGATCTAGCTTCAAAGGATCCTTGGATGGCTCGAAGTTCTTGAAGCAGAATCATGACACGAAAACAAGTTCAAGTAAGATCATCACTTGAAATAAGATTGTTATAGTTATAGAAATTGAACCAAAGTTTGAATATGATTATTACCTTGTATTAGAATGATAACCTACTGTAAGAAACAAAGATTTCTTGAGGTTGGATGATCACCTTACAAGATTGGAAGTGAGCTAGCAAACTTGAAAGTATTCTTGATTTTATGTAACTAGAACTTGTAGAATATATGAAGAACACTTAGAACTTGAAGATAGAACTTGAGAGAGATCAATTAGATGAAGAAAATTGAAGAATGAAAGTGTTTGTAGGTGTTTTTGGTCGTTGGTGTATGGATTAGATATAAAGGATATGTAATTTTGTTTTCATGTAAATAAGTCATGAATGATTACTCATATTTTTGTAATTTTATGAGGTATTTCATGCTAGTTGCCAAATGATGGTTCCCACATGTGTTAGGTGACTCACATGGGCTGCTAAGAGCTGATCATTGGAGTGTATATACCAATAGTACATACATCTAAAAGCTGTGTATTGTACGAGTACGAATACGGGTGCATACGAGTAGAATTGTTGATGAAACTGAACGAGGATGTAATTGTAAGCATTTTTGTTAAGTAGAAGTATTTTGATAAGTGTATTAAAGTCTTTCAAAAGTGTATAAATACATATTAAAACACTACATGTATATACATTTTAACTGAGTCGTTAAGTCATCGTTAGTCGTTACATGTAAGTGTTGTTTTGAAACCTTTAGGTTAACGATCTTGTTAAATGTTGTTAACCCAATGTTTATAATATCAAATGAGATTTTAAATTATTATATTATCATGATATTATCATGTATGAATATCTCTTAATATGATATATATACATTAAATGTCTTTACAACGATAATCGTTACATATATGTCTCGTTTAAAAATCATTAAGTTAGTAGTCTTGTTTTTACATATGTAGTTCATTGTTAATATACTTAATGATATGTTTACATATCATAGTATCATGTTAACTATATATATATATATATATATCCATATATATGTCATCATATAGTTTTTACAAGTTTTAACGTTCGTGAATCACCGGTCAACTTGGGTGGTCAATTGTCTATATGAAACATATTTCAATTAATCAAGTCTTAACAAGTTTGATTGCTTAACATGTTGGAAACATTTAATCATGTAAATATCAATCTCAATTAATATATATAAACATGGAAAAGTTCGGGTCACTACACTCTTCCCCCTTTCGTAGAAACTAGCAAAATTCGGCTCGAGTTCTGGCTTATTCAACTGATCAGGGTTAACGACGTTCTGCTTCCACCAACTCTGACGGATATCATCTTCTTCAGCGTTTCTGTTAACTTTAACCCTATCACGTTTGAACCATTCATTGATCTCATTCCATGCCTCGGCTTTAGCTTGCTCGGCTCGGAGTTTCTTCTTCTTCAACTCAATCTCTTTTCTTTCTTTCTCAACGAGCAGTTTCTCATGTCGAATTTTCTTGTTCTTTTCAATTAAAACATCCACTTCTTTCACTTGTTCTTTGTATACCTTCCTCACCTGTTCTAAATCATCTAACTTCTTTCTTTTCACATCACTACTCAAATTGAAAAAGTCACTTAAGGTGTTGAGTGACGGATTTGAGTATGGCTCAAGCGAAGGCATAACAATCTCTTCTTCTTCTCTGTTACCATTTCATCCTCGGATTCAACAATCACATCCTTTTTTACACTATTCTTACCAACAGAATTCTCACTTTTCTCATCAACAAAAAAATTATCGAAATCACTCAAGTTGATATTTTGGATTGATTCGGGAGGGATACTGGCAAATGACTCTTCTTATGGAGCCTGGTTCTCAACTTCAACTGTCTCTGCATCCTCTGTATAATTTTCGCTATCGTATGCCAGAGCAGCAAGCTGTTTCATTGGAAAATCACTTGGTGGAACGTCCCCCTTTTCTGCATCATTAAAAACATTTGAATAATTCATATAATATTCAGCGGTAAAGACCTCACCATATTCATTAAAGCTTCAAATAGGTATCACTAACGGAATTCCAAAAGAGGGTCCTCCAGTTCCAGCATCTTCTTCGTCATCCTTCTCGTCATCATTTCCCAAATCAGAAGAAAATTCTTCTCCTCTCTCCTTAATCAATTTAGTTTTACCAGAGGTAATTGATTCAATCTTATTATTCAAGACCTTAAATTTCTCCTTATTCTCACTTTTAATCGCCAACACCTTCATCTTCAACTTCTCCGTCCTTCCCTTCCGACGGTCCAATCTATCAGATAACCTCTTGTGTTCTTCTCCCAACGATTCAATCTTAGCTTCACTGATCTTCTTCGCCTCAATGTCTTGATTCTTTAAATTGGTTATTTTCGTGATTAAAGACAACAGTAGATTTTGCTGTGTCTTGAATTCAGCTGGCATGAATTGAGTTGTTGTCGTGGCAGGTTTTGTTGAGGTAACAGCTGCTCTCACATCCTTCATGAAACCGAATGGTTGTCTCTGAGCATGTTGTTTCGAACCTCCATGTGATGACTTTTGAGATGAATCAAAGTGATGTTTCGTTCTCTTCTCCTTCTTCTTCGGCTGTTCTGAAGTCATCACTTCCTTCCCTTTCCTCTTCCTCTGAATCAAGCTGACATCATCCTCTGTCGCTTCATCATCACCTTCGATAATCTCATCATCAACATTACCTCCTCCTTGAACTTCACCAGTAGCTCGTTGATTATCACCCTCACCTTCCTTATCAGAAACTTCATAGTCAGAGTCTGAATACTCATTCCTCCAAGCATTACCTACTGGACATCGATAATTCTCCTTGGAAAGATGACAAATAAGATTTCTGCTAAAGTCAGGTCCCAAACCCTCATTTCTTGTCTCCTCCATTCTTCGGAAAGTTATCGGATTCATTGGCTTAAGGTGAATAATATCCTCTTCAAGCTTAGGTAGATCAGGTGCAACGTCATTAATGATCAATTGAAGAAAACGGGCATAAATGAGATATCTCTGAGTAGAACTGAAAAGATTCGCTTTGAAGTAGTGTAAGACAAATCTTGAGAAATCGTATGGAGCCTTTTGGACAAGTGCTACAAACATACTCTGCACTTTTTCATTCAACTTATCAAAACCCAATTTGCGTCCACTCAAGAAGTGCATGATCACGTGAGCAAGATATCTAAACTGTGGAGGCAGAAGCGTCTTCATCAGTTCAGATTTTCCAGCAATATACCCAGAATAAGCACATCTCTTGAAGCAACCATGAATTCTTTCTAAACTGATCGTCATGTGAGAGCAGTTCTCGTCATTAAAACCTAAAATCCTTCTTATCACTGTCTTAGAAACAATGATCTCATGCTCTTGAACCTTACTAACAATCTTAGCATCATCTTCTGATACATCCAGTACAGTATTTCTCCAGAATTCTCTTTGATGGCTGTAGTATGGCGTGCATGGAGTAGAAATAGCAGTGTGTATCCTTGATCTCTGAAGGAAAGCTATAATTTCTGTAAAATGATCACCTCTCTCTAAAGTAGTATCATAGAGAGTGACTTAATTGTTCAGTTCACCCTTCTCTAGAGGAATCTCTTGCTGTGCAGGTGGGTTAACCGGATTCACTTGAGGATTAGCTTGTTGCTCCCCCTGTCCTTCTACGTTAACAATTGGAACATTGACTTGTTGATCAACCATTGATGATATCTTAACAAACTGAAACATTAACAGAAATGTTAGAAATACGACCCACATATCATAAAATATCAAAGCATTCGCATCAAAGTGTCATAAACATGTTAACATGATAAACCGTGTGAGTGATAATGTCACACGTGCGGCTGAGCGATCAACCGTGTGAGTGATATAGTCACTCGTGTCACTGTTGACACGTTTGAGTAGCAATATGGTTTCAGACAAGGTACACGGTTGAGTACTGTTCATAAGCGAGTGAGTCAACTGTGTGGTGACTCGTGCGTGTAATCACACGTGTCAGCTCTATTGAGCGAGTGAGCAACTAAATCAATTTTAACAAGTGAGCTCAAAGGCTCACAAGGTTGATCATCAACCGTGTACTGACTCGTGCGAGTCATGTCTCACACGTGCGAGTGATGTCACTCGTGCATGTTTGATGAAACACATATTAAATGCACTTTTAAATTATCGGGATTACATGTTTGATCGCTTTAGGGACCGATTTACGTCACAATAGCAAGTGTAGGTTCCGTTTAACTCAGAATAATAACAAATACACATAAAAATACACTTCAATTGCACAAAATTTGAGTTAAGCCACTTAGGCAATTTCAAATTATCCAATTTTCACAAACTTAGGATTTCGGCTCGTTTGGCAATCTTAGAGCTAACTAGCACTTTCAATTTGAGTCATAAACCACTAAATCATCAAGAAATGATCATTAACACTTAGGTAATCCAAACAACTTAACCTAATTGAGGTTATTACTCCAAACATTCTGTTTCTCATCAGTAAGTCCTACAGTGTAATGTCATCTTAAGTTCACTAACAACCTTAAATCATTAAAGTCCTTCAAACAATCACAAGCTCTACAAACTTCTATCTTATGGATTTGGTGGCCAAAAATACCTTGATCTCGACAAGGTTCTTTCATATGTCATTGTACTTTTAGAGGATAATCAGAAAATAAAAGAACGAAAGAAACCTTTATGAATTTTCTGAGATATAATGTCATGCAACTAAAAATATGCAAAGAAAAGACATTCTATCATGAAATGCAATAACATGCAAACCAAAATCTTTTTGTTGTTTTACACTTTTCAATGCAAACAATTTAACAAACAGATAAGCAAACATATAAATCCACATTATTTTTGTGAGCAAAATGATTAACAATTTAATAAAAATGGATCAGAACTGACATATTGAATCAACTTCTGTTGTTCATTCCTAATTATCCAGTCTATGTCTAATATCATGAAATTACTTATATCAATCCTCATTAAACATGAAAATATTCATTCTGGACACTTCGACAATCATGTTGGTATTAATTACTTGAACACTATAAAGCAATGATTTTTGAGATCATGCTAAGTTCATTAATCCTTGATTCTTTCATCACTTATGATTGTGCGTTTTTATTAGGTTGTCAATTCATTACACGTAACTTTCCGTTATCTCTTTCCATGTACTTCATTCAAATTGAACAAGATGGTTCTCACGGCACTTTGAATAACCCTGTTAGCCTTTGGCTTCTATCAGTGTGTTGATAATCTTCAATCTAGTTGGAACGACAGATTTTAGAATATATTGGATTATCCGAATAGGCGCATTATTTACTGCGAGGATTGGTCTACAGTTAAAGCAAACTTGCCTGATGACCAGTCGTCACACGAAATAAATCTCAAAGCCTTTAACTTCTTTATGTTCAAGTTGACATGGAAAACGGAACCGAAAGATAAACTTTCATTTATATATTTTTAGAGTATATCTAGATAAGTATCTTTCCAACTTACAGTCTTAATAGGTATAACTCTATATTGCAGATGAAACAAATCTTGATAGTTCAGTGTGAACGTCGTGATTAAGCAATTCAAGCTGCGCGGGGGCGTCACACTAAGAATGATCTGAGTTCTTTATGAGCACATCATGAATCAACATTCTTCATACTTTCAGGACTTTGCCATCTTGATACACCAATTATTTTTGACTTTGATTTTCTTTTGATATTTCTTTTTCAGCATATCACAGTCTTTTGATATATTGATTTTGAATGCCATTATGAATGGATTTTCCATTTTTATGCATGAACTCATATTTCTTTGTTGTGTGCTCAGATCACTCGAAGGTGTTCTCCCTTAAATGATTGAATGGTCCGTAATAAGGAATTATACTTTTCAACCTTAAGCCAGAAGGGACACTTACTTTCGACATAAACTAATTTTTCTGATATTTTCGTGGTTTAGTTTCGATTATAAAGTCTTAGGCCCGTGATAACGTGGTATGCGCCAGCCAAACAGATAATCCTCAACTTAAAATCCACCCCCAACCTTTTCTAGTGATTATAAATTATGATAGGGGATACTCTCAATCGACTGTTGAGTTCCTCAACAATTATCATTAGATACAGTTTCGGAGATAATTAGGTGACTACCTTCAAACGCTACAGATCGTTCATGACTTCTAAATCTTAGATGATCGTTATTCTTATTATGATTGTCTAATGCCAAGAATTCATAAGTCACATCTATCAGTACATCACACAACAGATAAACATAAACGTTCAAATTAGTCCTTACTAATCAAATATATCAATTCTCAGTACAGTAATTTCTTCATCTCCCACATATTAATAAAAAAAAGCTCATTTTCCAAATTTTCAACTTTTTAGGGTTTTCTGGTGAGGCATTTTACACTTTTTAGGTATTTTCTGTTGAAACATATACTCCCCCTAAAATACTAAAACATAAAATCTTTTTGTCTTTTAGCATTTTAACAAAAGAAACAGAAAAATAACTACAGACTAGCATGCAAACATGAGATAAATCATGCAAAGAAATGCAGACATGAAGTAAAAATATGCAATACAGATAATAAGAAACTAAAATTTATATGTCATGCATCCTACATGCAAAGTCTAAAAGTTTGATTAACCCTCACAAACAACATCCGAAATTACTTTGTCTCGACCAACAATGCCATTCATCTCTAAAAGTAGTAAGAACCTAGGTTTATCAAAAGCCTTAGTGAAAAGATCAGCCCTCTGGTCCTTAGTACCTATTCTCTTAACCTCAATTATCATTTTCTCATGGCAATCCCTAAGACAATGATATTTAACACTTATGTGTTTGGTCTTAGAATGTTGCACAGGATTCTTAGTAATTGCAATAACAACAGTATTATCAATATAAAGAGGAGAGAAAAAGATTCTTAGTCCATAATCGCGAAGTTGTTGTTGGATCCAAACAACTTGCGAACAGCAACTAGCAGCAGCGATATATTCAGCTTCACTGCTCCCCTTCATAGTCTAACGAAATACCATGATTCACAGCTAGCGGGGTTGACACAAGACGTTCTTGAGTCATACCAAAACGTTCGAGTATATCATTTATATACTTTGCTTGATGAAGAAAAATTCCATTATCAGTCTGTTCGACTTGCAAATCAAGAAAGTAGTGTAAGAGACCCAATTTGCTCATTTCAAATTCTTCCTTCATAACCTGCTCGAACTCATCGACGAGTTCCTGCTTAGTAGCACCGAAAATAATGTCGTCTACATATATCTGGACCAAAATAATATCATCACCTTTAACCTTCGTGAACAGAGTACAATCTACCGTGCCCATTTGATAACCTTTTTCAATCAGATAACTTGACAAACTTCCATACTAAGCTCTTGGGGCTTGATATAAACCGTATAGGGCTCTTCGTAAATGGTAAACTTTGTCAGGATGAAGATGATCTTCAAAACCCGGTGGTTGATTGACATATACTCTTTCATTTAGCTTGCCATAAAGAAATGCACTCTTGACATCCATTTGAAACACTTTAAACTTCATAAATGAAGCAAAAGTCAAGAAAATACGAATTGCTTCTAATCTGGCAACAGGAGCAAAAACTTCATCATAATCAAATTCAGGATCTTGCTGTTAACAACTAATCTTGCTTTGTTACAGATAACATTGCCATCTTCGTCAAATTTTCACTTTCAAACCCATTTGAGATCAATTACTTTAGCACCATGCGACTTAGTAACTAGCTTCCAAATATCTAAATGATGGAATTGTTGAATTTCTTCTTGTATTGCCATGACCCAGTCAACATGCTTCAAGGCTTCTTTTGTTGTCTTTAGCTCTATTCTAGAAATATGACATGAGTACTCGTAGTATGCAGCAGCAGCTTTCATATGAGTATCAACTTGACCATCAAACTGAACTTGCCTTCTTGTTTTAACACATGCATTTGGATCTCCAATAATATTCTCTCTTGGATGAGCGGCTGTAGTTCTGGGAACTGGTTGTGCGGGAAAAGGTATCTCATGATGTAGATTCGTAGTATCACCAATATCTTCATGATTATCAGAACTCTCACTTGAAATATCAGATCCACAGGTATTGTACACTGGATCAACGTCTTGATCTGAATCTTGAACTGGTTCATTGACAGTGGGTAATGGAGTTGGAGTTAGAGTAGGTGCAGAAACTTCTGGTTCATTCTGTAAATCGAACAACATTTGTAACTCAACTTCATTCTCCGTCTGATCTGGAGCAAGATTGAATGAGTCAATCAGCTCATCATAGTTATAAATCCAGGGATGACTCTTCGGAGCATTCTTCATATGATTCCTCTGGACATCAACTTCAGACCATTCTTCAACACATCTTGTCTCATTGTTGAACACTCTGAATCAAACTTACTTCCTGGTTTTCTTTTCAAGATTGTACACTGTGCACCAAATGGTTCTAGATGCTTTAAAGATGGTTTTCTCCCATGCAATAGCTCATAGCAAGTTTTACCCAGTCATTTAACAGTCAGAACTTGATTCATAGTGTAACACGCATTTGCAACAGCTTCACTCCAAAAATGAACAGGCAACGATGAATCTGCTAACATTGTTCTAGCTGTCTCTACCAATACCCTATTCTTTCTTTCAGCAACACCATTCATCTGAAGAGCGTATGTAGAACTGAACTGCATATTGATACCCTTTTCAATACAGAAACCTGCAAGATACTGATTCTTGAATTATGTACCGTTGTCGCAACGAATCTTTCTTACCTTTAAATTGAAACCTGTCTCTAATCGATTGATTAGCACTTTCAAGTTTTCAAACGTATCTGACTTCTTTTTCAAAAACATTACCCAAGAAAATCTTGAATAATCATCAGTTACAACCAGACCATACTTACTTCCATCAATGCTTTCAAAACGAATTGGACCGAAAAGATCCATATGTAACAATTCAAGTGGAGCAGAGATTGGATTATACTTCACCAGCTTATGAGCTTTCTTGCACTGCTTACCCTTCTTACATAGAACACATGTTCCTGGAATCTGAAAAGATCAAAGATCAACACCTTCTACAAGATTGTTGTGGACAAGGTGATTCATTTTCTGAAAACTTAAATGACCCATGCATTTGTGCCAAGTAATAGAATCTTGTTCAGTCGCTTTTGAAACAAAATCCTGATGATGTTCAGCAGTTGAAGTAGCAACATTCATATCTAGCATATATAAATCAGCTTGTCTAGGAGCCTTTATCAAAATCATTTCAGGAGGAATCACAAACTATGGCTTCAAAATGTAGCTGAATTCGTCATCAAATGCTACCTTGAAAGATTTTTCACAGATTTGTGAAACCAACAACAAATTGTTTGCAAGCTCTTGACAATAGTTCACTTTGTCGAAACTAACTTTTTCATTCTTCAATAAACCCTGAGCTGAAATGTAACCTCCTTTATCTCCGGCAAAAGCTACATAACCTCCCTTAATTGGGTGTACATCCGAAAGAAGAGATAGCTGTCCAATCATATGTCTCGAAGTGCCGCTATCCACTATCCAGGTGTTGTTTGCAGGTACCCTGTGTGACGACCCGGGAATTTCAGACCAAATTTAAACTTTATTCTTATATGATTTCGATATGATAAGAAAAGTCCATTTAATTGAATCTCAAAAAGTTTGAACTGTTTCAAATATTCATTTGACCTTCGACTATTCTCGACGATTCACGAACCACTATTTATAAATGTATACATATACATTTATATACATATATATATATATATATATATATATATATATATATATATATATATATATATATATATATATATATATATATATATATATATATATATATATATATATATATATATATATATATATATATATATATATATATATATATATATATATGATATATAAATTAAAATATTATATGAGTTAATTAATTATGTAAATAAAATGATATATGATTTTATTATTAAATTAAATTTATGTATATATGTAAAGTATATTAACTATACATATATGGTTTCAAATTTATTTAGTAAACTATAATAACACTCCAGGAGAACTGTCGGTATAAGAGTCCAGATAAGATTAACTGGATTCGGTTAAATTATTATTATTATGATTATTGTATTATTATTATTAAAATCACATGGGAGATTCGATTATTAAAGTTGGATATCACTGTGCTTAATTTCCTTTTCACGTCCTTTGTTGAAGTTGTTACACGTCCATTCTAAATTGAATTATTAATGGAAATTTCTGTATTCAATTTCCAATTAGTCACATGGGTACTATTATTATAATTATTATTATAATTATATTTTCACTTACTTTTGGTTTTCCTGTCTCATCCGTGATATTACTAATTGATTACAAGTAATTAGTTAATTATTATTGCACCCACTTGCTTTTGTTAATTGATTTACACATATGTGGAGAGACATCACCACACTTGCTTCCTATCCTCACTTCTTCTTCTTTGTTACTTCCTTTCTCCTACTATCTTACTGCTCTTTATGTTTGTTGATTAAACCATCAACCACGATCATCAACTCAAATCATTACCCTATAATCATGAACCCCATTTGGTTGTTTGATGTACAAAACTGAACCTCAACCTCACTTTGATCAATTTATCATAAGATAAGGTTATGTGTATATGCGAGATACGTATAGAGATGGGATTCAGGAGACATAATCCACCTGCTCGAACCTACACACTAACATCATCCTAAAACCTTTTGTAACTGTTCCTATATTCAACTTTACTTGGAACAACCACCATACATCACCCTTATCTTTCTTTTTCTTCATCCACCATTATCACAGTAAAATCCACAACCATCCGTCACTTTTTATATTCTTCTCCTTCTTCGTGAGACCACCCTAAACCACGCTTTGCTGCTACTAAATGTTTTCTATTTTTCTGACCAGACTAAACCACGTCCCTCTTGTGAACCTATAATACCACCACTACAACCACATGTAGTGACCCGAAATTTTCCATGTTTATATATATTAAATGAAATTGTTATTTACATAATTAAGTGTTTCCAACATATTAAGCAATCAAACTTGTTAAGACTTGATTAATTGAAATAGGTTTCATATAGACAATTGACCACCCAAGTTGACCGGTGATTCACGAACGTTAAAACTTGTAAAAACTATATGATGACATATATATGAATATATATATAGTTAACATGATATTATGATAAGTAAGTATCTCATTAGGTATTTTAACAATGAGTTATATACATAAAATTGAGTTTATTGAATTAAGAAACTCGAAATGATATATATAACGATTATCATTATAACAACGTCTTACTAAATACATATGAATCATATTAAGATATTGATACAATATGTTTAATCATGATAAATGATAAGTAAACATGTCATTAAGTGTATTAACAATGAACTACATATGTAAAAACAAGACTACTAACTTAATGATTTCGAAACGAGACATATATGTAACGATTATCGTTGTAACAACATTTAACTTTATATATCATACTAATATATATTAATATATCATAATATCATGATAATGTAATAATTTAACATCTCTTTAGATATAAAAAACAATGGGTTAACAGCATTTAACAAGATCGTTAACCTAAAGGTTTCAAAGCAACATTTACATGAAACGACTAACGATGACTTAACGACTCAGTTAAAATGTATATACATGTAGTGTTTTAATATGTATTCTTACATATTTGAAAGACTTCAAGACACTTATCAAAATACTTCTACTTAACAAAAATGCTTACAATAACATCCTCATTCAGTTTCATCAACAATTCTACTCGTATGCACCCGTATTCGTACTCGTACAATACACAGCTTTTAGATGTATGTACTATTAGTATATACACTCCAATGATCAGCTCTTAGCAGCCCATGTGAGTCACCTAATACATGTGGGAACCATCATTTGGCAACTAGCATGAAATATCTCATAAAATTACAAAAATATGAGTAATCATTCATGACTTATTTACAAGTAAACAAAATTACACATCCTTTATATCTAATCCATATACCAACGACCAAAAAACCTACAAACACTTTCATTCTTCAATTTTCTTTATCTAATTGATCTCTCTCAAGTTCTATCTTCAAGTTCTAAGTGTTCTTCATAAATTCTATAAGTTCTAGTTTCATAAAATCAAGAATACTTCCAAGTTTGCTAGCTTACTTCCAATCTTGTAAAGTGATCATCCAACCTCAAGAAATCTTTCTTATTTACAGTAAGATATATTTCTAATACAAGGTAATACTCATATTTAAACTTTGATTCAATTTCTATAACTATAACAATCTTATTTCGAGTGGAAATCTTACTTGAACTTGTTTTCGTGTCATGATTCTGCTTCAAGAACTTTCAAGCCATCCAAGGATCCTTTGAAGCTAGATCTTTTTTTTTCATTTCCAGTAGGTTTATCTACTAAAATTAAGGTAGTAATGACATTCATAACATCATTCGATTCATACATATAAAACTATCTTATTTTAAGATTTAAACTTGTAATCACTGGAACATAGTTTAGTTAATTCTAAAATTGTTCGCAAATAAAGTTAATCCTTCTAACTTGACTTTTAAAATCAACTAAACACATGTTCTATATCTATATGATATGCTAACTTAATGATTTAAAACCAGGAAACCCGAAAAACACCGAAAAACTGGACATACGCCGTCGTAGTAACACCGCGGGCTGTTTTGGGTTTGATAATTAAAAACTATGATAAACTTTAATTTAAAAGTTGTTCTTCTGGGAAAATTATTTTTCTTATGAACATGAAACTATATCCAAAAATCATGGTTAAACTCAAAGTGGAAGTATGTTTTTCAAAATGGTCATCAAGACGTCGTTCTTTCGACTAAAATGACTACCTCTTACAAAAATGACTTGTAACTTATATTTCTGACTATAAACCTATACTTTTTCTGTTTGGATTCATAAAATAGAGTTCAATATGAAACCATAGCAATTTGATTCACTCAAAACGGATTTAAAACGAAGAAGTTATGGGTAAAACAAGATTGGATATTTTTTTGATTGTTGTAGCTACGGGAAATATTGTAACAATTCTATACAAATCATATCCTAGCTAACTTATATTGTATTATACATGTATTCTAATATATTTTGTAATCTTGTGATACCAAAGACACGAATACAATGTTTTGAAATATCATATCTACCCATCTATATATATATATATTTCAGAACAACCATAGACACTCTATATGCAGTAATGTTGGAGTTAGCTATACAGGGTTGAGGTTGATTCTGTAACATCCCGCGTTTTTTCGTTAAATTTATTTTAACACCGTCCTTTTTTTAGATAATATCTTTTTTTATCTAAATTCGTGTCTTTCGTTAACTTACGTTCTTAATATTCTCGTTATTTAATTATAAGATCACTCGTTTACTCTAGCGTTTTTAAAATAATTCGTTTGGTTAATTCCCGCACCCGCTTTAAACTCGAGGGACCAAAGTTGGCTAGTGGGCAAACTAGTTGACTAGGTCAACTAGTCAACCCACCATCTCCACCACTCATTCATTTGAACACCCACCACAATTCTTACTACTTCCTTTTTCTCTCAAATCCTCTCAACAAAGAATCATCATCCAAATCTTTTCAAGGAAGCAAACATCAAAACAAGTTACATATTCGTGATCCTCTCTTCATCCTCTACATTTTGGTATCAATTTCATCTCGTTTGGGTAACTTTCTAAAAACTCTAGATTTCTCTAAATTCGTTTTATCTACTTGAAATGGTGTTAGTTAGTGTCTATGGCTCAAGTATAACATGAATATATGTTTTGTTTGCTCGATTTGTTATTTTGGAGTAACTAGCATGAACTTGAAAATGGGTGTGCTTCATCTTTGATTTTGGATGAGTTAATGTTGTCAAATTGTTAAAGTTCATGTTTTAATTGTGTTACTAGTATCACTAGCTTCGTTTTGATGCGTAGGTTGAATAAGAAAACTTTAAACACATGATTATTGATTTTTGTGAATTTTGGTTAGGGTTTGATAGACTTAAAATGAACTTTCGATGTTTTGAATGCCATGAAATGTTATTAGTAAGTGTTTAGTTGTAATGTATGTTTCATTACCTTCAAAACGGCGTATCATATGCGTGAATTGGATTCTCGAATCTTAAAGTGCTTTTTGTGAACTTGAAACTTTGAAAACAAACCTTTAATGATCACTTGACCAGATTTCGGTTATTGTAATTGATGCTTTTGATTGGTGAAAGGTAGTTATTTGTATTCCTTGTCAAAAGAGCTTTCCAACGATATAAGATACGCATTCTAAGTGTTTACGGTTTGTATCTTGTGCTAAAATGAATTTGGATTAAGACTTGAACAATTGAAACTGACCAGGCACCAGACCACGTTAAATGTCACGGCGTGGCCCTCCTTGGTTGCGGCGCGGTATTTTCCGTGTTTGGGTTCTGACCTACATGGTCAAAATTCGAAAAATGTTTGCTATGCTACGCACCTCCGATTCACATGTAACTTGTTCTAACATGCTTATATATGAATAAAAACCTCAGAAAAATAGTTCGGGACCCGACCCGAATGTGTTGACTTTGACTTGACCGAGTTTGACTTTTAGTTAAACTTAACCAAACGTTTATGCAATCATTCTAATCTTCTTTTATACTTGATTCTTACATGAAACTTGACAACGTGATTCACATGCAATACTATTCGAGTCGTAACGAGCCATAGGACTAATTGAACACATTTCGCCCGACCTTGTATCATAACTGGTAAATTGATACAACTTACTTGTTTAGGTCAAGGCTAAGCAACTTTCATGCACACGTTTACTTTGTGAAGTACTTTTATACTCGTGCACTCGAGGTGAGATCATAGTCCCATCTTTCAACAACTTTTATACTTTTAAATCATGGGATGAGAAACATATACGGTTTTATACTACATACTTTTACACTTTGAACACAAGTACGGAAACGAACATTCCACGTACGGGTTTGAACAAAAAGCCTCAATTCAATTATCATTAGTTACACTTGCAGGGTGTAAACGTGAACTTATATTATGTGATCACATGGGCTTGACGAGCCTCATTCGGACGGTTCGCTACCGTTAGCGGATGAAATATATTTTCGGGTCTAGTGTATGTTCTAACACTACGCAAAGGGTGCAAAATAGTTAAGTTTGATAATTGGGTGCCCGCGATACAAATAACAACTTTGGAATGCAAATGATTTTGATAATCATCTTATATTAAATCTTGTGGTTCAAATGCAACGTTTACTAAAACACCTATGATTTCACCAACGTTTTTCGTTGACAGTTTTCTATATGTTTCTCAGGTTCATACTTGGCTATTTGTTACATGCTTCCGCGTACACTCATACTTGCTTGGAGTCAAGCATACATGCATACACTTTGATTTCGTGCTTGGAGTCAAGCATATATACAAACATACGCTAGTGATAGCACCTTTGGATTCAAACTTTTGTCTATAGACTTACGCTATTTATAGCAACCGTGATTTTCAACTTACATTATGTCGCAAGTTTATTTCACTTACACATTATACTTTTTTAAACTTAAACTTGTAGTCAATCCGTTTGGCAAACTAAACTTTGCAAGTCTTGTACTTTTCAAATGAATGCGACGTAATTTTGGTCAAACGAGTCTCATATAGGGACTACGACCACGTAACGGGACCTAAGTTAGCGGCGCCGTCAATGACGAATTTGTTGGGTCGCTACAGATGGTATCAGAGCGTTGGTTGTAGGGATCTAGGATGTGCATTAGTGTGTCTGACAGAGTCGTTAGGACGCATTAGTGAATCTAGACTACAACTGGATAGTTAGCCATTGCATTCTGACATACATATGCTATAGATAACACTTACTTGACTACTTGTGCATTATACTTGAATCATTCTTAGGCAAACTTCTTACTGGTACCAAGCTTTCATCATACGAATCCGTATTCTGCCACTTTCTCGTAACACACGTAAATTTAAGATTCATACTCGTAAGGATGACGATGACTTCATTAGTCACACTAGTTCAGGAACTATGACTCCCGGATTGTTATTCGCCACCGTTTCAACTTACTATCGGTGTCACACCGGTGTTCCTTACTATCTACCTCTTCTTGGTACTACCATCACTACTCTATGTGAGTATCGTCATAAATGCTTATCACTACGGCTGCGTACTATTTGTTATCATGATTCCTTACTCTTTTCATACCTAAATACATTACCGTTTGACTTGAACCGCATTAACGTGAACAATCATTTATACACTTCCCTCGGGGAACGCTTCTTTAGAGTTGCACTAATTCTTTCGATTAAATACGAGTCACGTTGGTGATGTCGCTATGCTTTGTTCATTTTAAAACTTCACGATTAAACGAACCTGAATCTATGGAGTGACGTGGGGATGGAGGTATGAGTTAGCGTAATATAATGACACTCGATCAACGTGGTTATATTATGGTAAGTCATACCAAAGTTCTAATGACTCGTGATGGTGATTGGACTCGATCAACCTAATCACCACCATGTGCCATGTACATGACTTCATTTTTCTCGTTGGATATCCAAAAACTCCGAGAATATTGATAACAACCATACCAAGGACACACCTTCGATTATTGTCGAACCATATTTATGCTTCCGAATGAATGACAAATTCTTTCATAATCAAACATATGTTACACGTGTATACTATCTCGTTTTCTTACAGTTTTATCGACGAACTACAATATGCTTATTATGCTCACATCGAGACGGAAGCTTCTCTCGCATCACACTCGTACTTCCATTTAAGGAAATCTTTATTCTAAATTCTCAATGGAGAGAGAGACTCTTCACGTTATACTAGTATTCACCATGAGGGTGAATAGTCCTAACGAACATTTTCGGAAACCGATAAATCTTCCGCGGCGCGAAATTCTTGAGAAACAGAAACTTGTTCCAACAAACATTTTCAAGTCCTAACAAACTTGTTCGAATATACCTTACAGAACTGTACCTCATTTCGGATCGAGATCCTCGTTTCACTTCTAGATTTCGGAGTGCCTTACAAAAGCCTTGGGACCACGTTTAGACCTGAGTACAAAACATCAACCACAACCCGAAGGACCAAGCAAACATACGATTCAAACCTTGAAAACCATAATACGAGTTTGCGTTATCAACTTCAAATTTACTTGGGGAAAGTTTTTGTCTTTAGCCGAATTCTCTTACTACAATAATTTTCATCCGAGTATTAACGCCACACCTTTCGAGAACTCATATAGCCATAATTGTCGTTTTCTTAATCGTTGAACCAAAGTAGGTGACAAGCAAACCACCAGACCCGAACTCATTCATGAAGTAACCGTTAAGATTGTTCCAATTCGAGAAAGGCTCGAGACGGCCCGTAGTAGCCAAAGGAGCTATGTCAATGTTAGACGTAAACTTTTCGAATTCCATGTGGGAAACCGCGTAACATTAAAAGTCGCACCTTGATAAGGTGTAATCCATTTTGGGAAACGTAGAAAGCTAAATCCGCAATATTTTTAATCCTTTTGAAATCTTGGGGCGTTTTGGACCCGTTGCTAGCCATTTAGATTTTTCCGACTCATTTGAGTCTCCGTTCATCTTACATTCCATGTATCAACTTAAAGAGGTGTCTTATGAAACAAGAACTTGTTATCCTCTTCGACGAGCCTACTATCGATGATAAACTTTCCTTCCTAGGAGAATCGGTTGAAATATTGAATCGTAAAACCAAGCCTTAATACAATGTAAAACCCCGACTATCCAGATTCGTGGGAATGCCAAAAGAGGACCAAATAAAAAGGAAGTACCTTCACTCAATTGTAGAATTGACAACACTAGGTCTCGAGGAAAAGACATCAACTATTGCTTCCAACTAAATTTTGGGACGAAATTTCTTTTAAGGTGTAGGTAATGTAACATCCCGCGTTTTTCCGTTAAATTTATTTTAACACCGTCTTTTTTTAGATAATATCTTTTGTTATCTAAATTAGTGTCTTTCGTTAACTTACGTTCTTAATATTCCCGTTATTTAATTATAAGATCACTCGTTTACTCTAGCGTTTTTAAAATAATTCGCTTGGTTAATTCCCGCACCCGCTTTAAACTCGAGGGACCAAAGTTGTCTAGTGGGCAAACTAGTTGACTAGGTCAACTAGTCAACCCACCATCTCCACCACTCATTCATTTGAACACCCACCACCATTCTTACTACTTCCTTTTTCTCTCAAATCCTCTCAACAAAGAATCATCATCCAAATCTTTTCAAGTAAGCAAACATCAAAACAAATTACATATTCGTGATCCTCTCTTCATCCTCTACATTTTGGTACCAATTTCATCTCGTTTGGGTAACTTTCTAAAAACTCTAGATTTCTTTAAATTCGTTTTATATACTTGAAATGGTGTTAGTTAGTGTCTATGGCTCAAGTATAACATGAATATATGTTTTGTTTGCTCGATTTGTTGTTTTGGAGTAACTAGCATGAACTTGAAAATGGGTGTGCTTCATCTTTGATTTTGGATGAGTTAATGTTGTCAAATTGTTAAAGTTCATGTTTTAATTGTGTTACTAGTATCACTAGCTTCGTTTTGATCCATAGGTTGATTAAGAAAACTTCAAACACATGATTATTGATTTTTGTGAATTTTGGTTAGGGTTTGATAGACTCAAAACGAACTTTCGATGTTTTGAATGCCGTGAAATGTTATTAGTAAGTGTTTAGTTGTAATGTATGTTTTATTACCTTCAAAACGGCGTATCATATGCGTGAATTGGATTCTAGAATCTTAAAGTGCTTTTTGTGAAATTGAAACTTTGAAAACAAACCTTTAATGATCACTTGACGAGATTTCGGTTATTGTAATTGATGCTTTTGATTTGACAAAGGTAGTTAGTTGTATTCCTTGTCAAAAGAGTTTTCCAACGATATAAGATACGCATTCTAAGTGTTTACAGTTTGTATTTTGTGCTAAAATGAATTTGGATTAAGACTTGAACAATTGAAACTGACCAGGCACCAGACCACATTGAATGTCGCGGCGCGGCCCTCCTTGGTCGCGGTGCGGCATTTGCCGTGTTTGGGTTCTGACCTACATGGTCAAAATTCGAAAAATGTTTGCTATGCTACGCACCTCCGATTCACATGTAACTTGTTCTAACATGCTTATATATGAATAAAAACCTCAAAAAAATAGTTCGGGACCCGACCCGAACGTGTTGACTTTTTCGTTGACTTTGACTTGACCGAGTTTGACTTTTAGTTAAACTTAACCAAACGTTTATGCAATCGTTCTAATCTTCTTTTATACTTGATTCTTGCATGAAACTTGACAACGTGATTCACATGCTATACTATTCGAGTCGTAACGAGCCATAGGACTAATTGAACACATTTCGCCCGACCTTGTGTCGTAACTAGTTAATTGATATAACTTACTTGTTTAGGTCAAGGCTAAGCAACTTTCATGCACACGTTTACTTTGTGAAGTACTTTTATACTCGTGCACTCGAGGTGAGATCATAGTCCCATCTTTCAACAACTTTTATACTTTTAAATCATGGGATGAGAAACATATACGGTTTGAACACAAGTACTTTTACACTTTGAACACAAGTACGGAAACGAACATTCCACGTACGGGTTTGAACAAAAAGCCTCAATTCAATTATCATTAGTTACACTTGCAGGGTGTAAACGTGAACTTATATTATGTGATCACATAGGCTTGACGAGCCTCATTCGGACGGTTCGCTACCGTTAGCGGATGAAATATATTTTCGGGTCTAGTGTATGTTCTAACACTATGCAAAGGGTGCAAAACAGTTAAGTTTGATAATTGGGTGCCCGCGATACAAATAACAACTTTGGAATGCAAATGATTGTGATAATCATCTTATATTAAATCTTGTGGTTCAAATGCAACGTTTACTAAAACACCTATGATTTCACCAACGTTTTTCGTTGACAGTTTTCTATATGTTTCTCAGGTTCATACTTGGCTATTTGTTACATGCTTCCGCGTACACTCATAATTGCTTGGAGTCAAGCATACATGCATACACTTTGATTTCGTGCTTGGAGTCAAGCATACATACATACATACGCTAGTGATAGCACCTTTGGATTCAAACTTTTGTCTATAGACTTACGCTATTTATAGCAACCGTGATTTTCAACTTACATTATGTCGCAAGTTTATTTCACTTACACATTATACTTTTGTAAACTTAAACTTGTAACTAAACTTTGCAAGTCTTGTACTTTTCAAATGAATGCGACGTAATTTTGGTCAAACGAGTCTCATATAGGGACTACGACCACGTAACGGGACCTAAGTTAGCGGCGCCGTCAGTGACAATTTTGTCGGGTCGCTACAGATTCCAAAATATTATATACTTTGAGTTGTGATCTATCCTGAGGCTTGTATACACGAGGTCGTGGATTGATTCAAGATATCATATATTGCTTTATTTCTGTACATCTAACTGTGGACAACTTGTTGTAGGTTACTAACGAGGTCAACTGACTTAATAAACTTAAAACAGTAAAACGTATTAAAAATGTTGTAACTATATTTTGAACATACTTTGATATATATGTACATATTTATTATAGGTTCGTGAATCGATCAGTGGCTAAGTCTTACTTCCCGACGAAGTAAATCTGTAAAAGTGAGTTATAGTCCCACTTTTAAAATCTAATATTTTTGGGATGAGAATACATGCAGCTTTTAAATGTTTTACAAAATAGACACAAGTACATGAAACTACTTTCTATGGTTGAACGATCGAAGCCGAATATGCCCCTTTTTAGTTGGTAACCTAAGAATTAGTAAACCAGTCTACTAATTGACGCGAATCCTAAAGATAGATCTATTGGGCTCAACAAACCCCATCCGTTGTAGCGGATGCTTTAGTAATTCTAGTTTTTATATAATGTCCGATGGATGTCCCAGAATGATGGGGATATTCTTATATGCATCTTGTTAATGTCGGTTACCAGGTGTTCACCATATGTGTGACGACCCGAAAATTTCTGACCAAATTTAAACTTTATCTTTAAATGATTTAATGTTTTCGACACGATAAGCAAAGTCTGTAATGTTGAGTCTCAAAGTTTTGGAACTATATTCACGTAATCAAATATTCTTTGACTATTCTCGAAGATTCACGAACAATATATATATAACTTAATGTGCATATATATATATATATATATATATATATATATATATATATATATATATATATATATATATATATATATATATATATATATATATATATATATGATTTCAAATTATTTAGTAAATGATAGTAACATTCGATTATTGATTCAATTGATATTTAGATAAGTTAACTAAAACGTTTAAGATGAACCAGTAAAACACTAATTTGTTACAGTATTTTCGAATTGCTACAGTACCCGAAAAGCTACAGTGTTTTTGAAAATCACTATTTACTATAGTAAAACACTATTTCAAAATGAAAATGTATATATGCATATGTATATACTACGAGACGATGATTTATAGAAGCAAATAACCAAAACACTTAATTGATTAAAGCTACACTTCGAGTGACATAGTTTATCAATGATTAAGTTTAATTTTTGATAAAGGTACACGTCGCGTAACGAAAAGTACTAGTTTTCTAAGCGTACGAAAATGCATTTGAGAAACCGGAATCGGGACATAAGTCGAGTGAAAATGTACGACGTATCGAAACAAAAGTTACAAGTTAACTATGCACGTAAATATAATATAATATATAAATAATTATATAAATTAAATATATTATATATATTATATAAAATTATGTCGACAAACTAAAAGTTAAACGAATGAGCTGGTGACAGATGGCCATGCGATCGCATGGCTAAACAACCTCCAAATCATGTGATCGCATGGAAGGAGAAATCAGGCCAACACTATAAAAGCTCGACCATTTCTACTTCTGATTCAATTCATTTTACTCCGCATTTATTTTATTATTATTATTATTATTATTATTATTATTATTATTATTATTATTATTATTATTATTATTATTATTATTAAGATTAATATTATTATTAATCTTATTATTATTAGTATTATTAATTAGTATTATACATAAAATACTACGACGAGGTTATGAGTGCGTCACTTTCAAAAATGGGTTTTCGAGCGGGATAGAGCTAAGGAAACTATGGGTTATAGCTATGGAGGTTATGGGTAATGTTCGCGGGTATTGTTTACAAATCAAACCTAGTGTTTATCATCTCTGTTACGTCTACGTACTTTCCTACAATATTGAATCACAATATTGATACGTGAGCATTCATATCTTATCTTTTATATATTAATAGTGTATAAATGTCTAGTGCTCGAGTATATATGTTTATGCATGCTTTTATGCTAAATTTCATCATTAGATAGTATGATGAATCACGAATTAAATACATATATTACTGATAAAAGGTATATGATATGCATGTCGTTGGAAAGCTGGCAAAAAATCAATAACTTTTCATTTAGAAACCGCGTAATTTTGGTGAACGAATTAAAAGTTATGATCAACTAAATTATGATTAACGTTAATTGAAATTGCTTTTGAGTCTGTAATTGATATTTAAACAACTTGTTAATAAGATTGATAAAGTGGATTTTTGAATATTACCAGCCGAGTAAATGAATCCTTATATAGGACACGTCTCGTTTTGTTAAACAACTGTCAAAATTGACTTTTTGAAACAACTTTGGATAACTTTTGTATGTCGATCTCGAGCATTTGGATTGTGATACACTATGACCTGACCTAGATTGATAGACATTTATTGACCAACATATGTTCTCTAGGTTGAGATCTACGGTTATTTGGTAATCCAAGTTTCGGTCACATTTTGGTGAACGACTTTATATGCTGCTAAGGTGAGTTTCATTTGCTCCCTTTTTAAATGCTTTTGTAATCTATATTTTTGGGCTGAGAATACATGCACTTTACTTTAAACGCAATGGATACAAGTACATACTAAATTCTACACCGAGTTTGAAACGAAAATCCCTTAGCTTTGGTAACTAGTAACTGCCAGTTATAAGAACTCGTGGGCGCGAGTAGTTATATATGGATCCATAGGGCTTGACATCCCCGTCTGCTCCAGGTATAGAAAACCTAGCCTGAACTATAAAACAGACGTATGCTATTTGAGGTTAGTACATGTTGGTTTGCGTGTATTATACATATTGGCTGCATGTATGTTAAAACAGGGGTACTTATTATAACGTTAAAGCTTAGTTACCAGGGTGCTCAATTTCGTAGAATATTTTGATAAACGTTTCTGGATGAAACAACTGAAATCTTGTGATCCACCTTTATGTACAGATTATGCAAAACATTAAAACTATGAACTCACCAACCTTTGTGTTGACACTTGTTAGCATGTTTATTCTCAGGTTCCCTAGAAGTCTTCCACTGTTTGCTTATATGTTAGACAAGCTATGTGCATGGAGTCTTACATGGCATATTTTTCAAGGAAATGTTGCATTCATCAAATCATCACCATATATCTTATTTTGACTGCATTATCAACGGAAGTACTATTGTAAACTATTATTTACGGTGATTGTCTATATGTAGAAATCATTAGCTGTCGAAAACCTTTGATTTAAATATTCATTTATGGTGTGCCTTTTCAAAAGAATGCAATGTTTACAAAACGTATCATATAGAGGTCAAATACCTCGCAATGAAATCGATGAATGACGTGTTCGTCCATATGGATTTGGAGCGATCGTCACAATATGAATGATTTTTATCTCTATTTATGGGATGTATATTGAAATATGAAATCTTGTGGTCTATTATTATGATTTGATAATATATAGGTTAAACCTATAATTCACCAACATTTTTGTTGAGGTTTTAAGCATGTTTATTCTCAAGTGATTATTAAGAGCTTCCGCTGTTGCATACTAAAAAAGGACAAGATTTGGAGTCCATGCTTGTATGATATTATGTAAAAACTGCATTCAAGAAACTTATTTTTGATGTAATATATTCTTATTGTAAACCATTATGTAATGGTCGTGTGTAAACGGTATATTTTAGATTATCATTATTTGATAATCTACGTAATGCTTTTTAAACCTTTATCGATAAAATAAAGGTTATGGTTGTTTTAAAAATGAATGCAGTCTTTGAAAAACGTCTCATATAGAGGTCAAAACCTCGCGACGAAATCAATTAATATGGAACGTTTATAATCAATATGAACGGGACATTTCAGTTGGTATCCGAGCGTTGGTCTTAGAGAACCAGAAATTTGCATTAGTGTGTCTTATCGAGTTTGTTAGGATACATTAGTGAATCTGGACTTCGACCGTGTTTTCTTTAAAAACGATTGCTTAACACTTTTGTTGGAAACTATATATTATTAACATGTAAATATTATGTGATATATTAACCTCTTAATGTGTTTGATATTGTGTGATAGATGTCTACCACTAGTTCAAATCCCATCGACTCACCTAATAATAATGAAGAGTCGAATATAATTTGGGAAGATTTACAAATTCCCGAAGAGGAACCGGAAGAAGAGGAACCGGAAGAAGAGGAATCAGAAGAGGAGGAACTGGAAGAGGATGAACCAGAAGAAGAAGAGGTTCCAGAAGAAGAAATATTGATAACTACAATAAATCAATTAAATAAAAGAAAATCATCAACCAACGGACCAAAGTTAAAATTGGTCAATGGTGTTTCCGCCGAGGAAGCAAAATATTAGGAAGATTACCAATTTTCCAATGAATCGGATCCCGATGAGGATTCCGATGATGTTATAGAAATTACCTCGACCCAATTTAATAAAGAAAAAGAAAATAATAAGGGAAAAGGTATAAAAATAGAGAAACCTGATTCCAACCCCGATGAACTTTATATGTATCGACAACGTCCGTATTTCCTAAATTGTAACAATAACCCGGGAACCTCTAAACCACCATGTTTTTCTAAACCATTGTGGAAAACGACGGCTCGTATTAGAGGAACACCATATATCCCTAGAAAATTAGGAAAACGAACCAAGTCCGAAGAAGAAGAAACCAGTGATTCAGATTAGAGGGTTGTAATCATGTTGTGTAGTGTGGTTGTACTTTTATGTTCTATGTAAAAATTGCTTGTATTATTTAATAATTATCTTTTACGAATCCAATCCTTGTCTATTTTACAGTATAAAAACAAAATAGACGTTAAGGGTAGACAACCGAATATTTTAGAAGACCTACTAGAGGATATGATTGAGGAAATCTTGTCTAGAGTCGGTCAGAATTCATCAGCACATTTAGTTATGGTGAAATTAACTTGTCAAACATTTGAAAGACTTTCTAGAAATGCCTTAGTTTATAAAATGCTTTCCTTTGATAGGTGGGGTATATCACATTGGGGAGACCGTAAGTTACACCGTTTTTTCTTTAAAGCGTTAAATGCGGGGAACCCAAATGCAATTTTACGCTACGGATTAAGAACCTATTTTGACTCAACATATCCCAACATAGGATTTCGTGAGTTAGAAAAAGCTTCTAACATGCAACATAAAGAAGCATGTTATACTTACGGGTTAGTGATGTTCGCTTCTTACCAAAGTAAGAAAAGAAACATCGGATTACAACTTTTAAATAAAACCTTCCCACAAGTGACGGATTCAGTAATTGGGGTGAGAAACAAGGTTTTTAGATTATTATGGGGTTGTTGGACATTACGAAACCCTCGTCCTTTTAACGACATTACAACATGCTGCCTAGCCAATGGTCATAACGGTTACTTTCCACAAGATCAAGGATGGGAAGTCGTCTTAGTAAAACCTGAATGCATGACTTGTTTCTGGACTTATGAATTACATGTCTTTATTTCTTTTGCTGAACAACTTGCGTATTAACTAAAATTGCCTTCATAGCTGCCGAGTAGCAAAGTTATTATGTGCTATATTTCATCCTATATGTTTATTAGCGATATTGTAAGATTGTAAAATATTGTATAAAGTTTGAACGCGAAATATTGTTTTAATAAGTTTTTCATATAGAATCGTAGTAGTTGAATTGTATAATAGCTACTAAGTATGAACTTAACGGGTAGGTACTACCTGAATTAAAACTATAAAATGCTAATATGAAGAAAAAGCTTTTATAAATAAGTTCATATTATGCTATGAAATACTATTGACTACTCTTAAATTCTATATGATTAACTCAATTCTTTTGGCTATTTTTGAAGAAAATGGCACCGGCGACTCGTCAGAACTTGAACATGAGTGAGGAAGATTTCCGTGTTTTCCTTGCTGCGAACATAGCCGCAGTGCAGGCTGCGATGCAAAATAACAAGAACTCTGGATCTAGCAGTGGAACTAATTCCGCAAGAAATCATGTAGGATGCTCCTACAAAGAATTCACTGCCTGCAAACCTTTGGAATTTGATGGAACCGAAGGACCAATTGGATTGAAACGGTGGACCGAGAAGGTCGAATTGGTGTTTACCATAAGTAAGTGTACTGAAGAGGAAAAAGTTAAGTACGCTACGCATACCTTCATAGGTACAGCGTTAACATGGTGGAATACCTATCTCGAGCAGGTAGGACAAGATGCTGCTTACGTACTACCATGGTCAGTATTCAAGCAATTGATGAACGAGCAGTATCGTCCCAGAAACGAGGTCAATAAGCTCAAGGTAGAGCTTAGAGGATTACGAACAAAAGGTTTCGATATCACCACATACGAACGAAGATTCACAGAATTGTGCCTATTGTGTCCCAGAACGGTCGAAGACGAAGAAGAGAAGATCGACGCATTTGTAAAAGGGTTACCGAAAAGAATTCAAGAAGATGTGAGTTTACACGAGCCCGCCTCCATACAAAAGGCAAGTCGAATGGCTCAAAAATTAGTGAACCAGATCGAAGGAAGGATTAAAGAGCAGGCGACCGAAGAGGCTAACATGAAACAAGTCAAGAGAAAGTGGGAAGAAACCAATGACAAGAGTCACCAATATAACAACAACAATCACAACCACAATTGCAATAACTATCCCAATAACCGCAACATCAATCGCAACAATAATTTCAACAAACGTCTCAACAACAACTACAATAACCGTCCCAACAACAATAACAACAACAACAACATCAACAATAACAATCCCAACAACAATCTCAATAACAACAATGGCAATAAAAACCAAAAACAGCCATGCCAAAGATGTGAAGAGCATCACCTGGGGTTCTGCATGACATTTTGCAACATGTGTAAAAGAAATGGTCATAGCGCGAAGAAGTGCGAAATCTACGGACCAATGCATAACAGAACTAAAGGAAAAAATAATGTCGGAACCAATAACATCGCCATAGTTTGTTTTGGATGTGAAAAACCGGGCCACTTTAGTAGAGATTGCCTGAATCAGGGGAATACTAATGGGCAGGACCGCGGAAGAGTTTTCAAAATTAATACGGCAGAAGCGCAGGAAGACCCGGAGCTTGTTACGGGTACGTTTCTCATTGACAATAAATCTGCTTATGTTTTATTTGATTCGGGTGCAGATAGAAGCTATATGAGTAGAGATTTTTGTGCTAAACTAAGTTGTTCACCGACGCCCTTGGATAATAAATTTTTACTCGAATTAGCAAACGGTAAATTAATTACATCAGATAATATATGTCGAAATCGAGAAATTAAACTGGTTAGCGAAACATTTAAGATTGACTTGATACTAGTAGAGTTAGGGAGTTTTGATGTGATAATCAGTATGGACTGGTTGAAAGAAGTGAAAGCAGAGATCGTTTGTTACAAAAATGCAATTTGCATTATACGAGAAAAAGGAAAACCCTTAATGGTGTACGGAGAAAAGAGCAACGCGAAGTTAAATCTTATTAGTAACCTGAAGGCACAAAAACTAATAAGAAAAGGTTGCTATGCTGTGATAGCACATGTCGAGAAAGTCAATTCCGAAGAAAAGAACATCAATGATGTTCCCGTCGCAAAAGAATTTCCCGATGTATTTCCAAAAGAATTACCGGGACTACCTCCACACCGATCCGTTGAATTTCAAATAGACCTTGTACCGGGAGCTGCACCAATAGCTCGTGCTCTATACAGACTCACACCCAGTGAAATGAAGGAACTTCAGAGCCAATTACAAGAACTTTTAGAGCGTGGTTTCATTCGACCAAGCACATCACCATGGGGAGCTCCTGTTTTGTTTGTCAAGAAGAAGGATGGTACATTTAGGTTATGTATCGACTACCGAGAGTTGAACAAACTTACCATCAAGAACCGCTACCCACTACCGAGAATCGACGACTTATTTGATCAACTACAAGGCTCATCAGTTTATTCGAAGATTGATTTACGTTCTGGGTATCATCAAATGAGGGTGAAGGAGGATGATATTCCAAAGACTGCTTTTAGGACGCGTTACAGTCATTACGAGTTTATGGTTACGCCGTTTGGGTTGACTAATGCACCAGCTGTGTTCATGGACCTCATGAACCGAGTGTGTGCACCATACCTTGACAAGTTTGTCATTGTTTTCATCGATGACATACTTATTTACTCAAAGAATGACCAAGAGCACGAAGAACATTTGAGAAAAGTGCTAGAGTTGTTAAGGAAAGAAAAAATGTACGCTAAGTTTTCAAAGTGTGCATTTTGGTTGGAAGAAGTTCAATTCCTCGGTCACATAGTGAATAAAGAAGGTATTCAGGTGGATCCAGCAAAGATTGAAGCCGTTGAAAAATGGGAAACTCCGAAAACTCCGAAGCATATACGCCAATTTTTCGGACTAGCTGGGTACTACAGAAGATTCATCCAAGATTTTTCCAGAATAGCAAAACCCTTGACTGCATTAACGCATAAAGGGAGAAAATTTGAATGGAAGGATGAACAAGAGAAAGCGTTTCAATTGTTAAAGAAAAAGTTAACTACGACACCTATATTATCATTACCTAAAGGGAATGATGATTTTGTGATATATTGTGACGCTTCAAAGCAAGGTCTCAGTTGTGTATTAATGCAACGAACGAAGGTAATTGCTTATGCGTCTAGACAATTGAAGAATCACGAGCAGAATTATACGACGCATGATTTGGAATTAGGCGCGGTTGTTTTTGCATTAAAGACTTGGAGGCACTACTTATATGGGGTCAAAAGTATTATATAAACCGACCACAAAAGTCTTCAACACATATTTAATCAGAAACAACTGAACATGAGGCAACGCAGGTAGATTGAATTGTTGAATGATTACAACTTTGAGATTTGTTACCACCCGGGGAAGGCGAATGTGGTAGCCGATGCTTTGAGCAGAAAGGACAGAGAACCCATTTGAGTAAAAGCTATGAATATAATGATCCACAATAACCTTACTACTCAAATAAAGGAGGCGCAACAAGGAGTTTTAAAAGAGGGAAATTTAAAGGATGAAATACCTAAAGGATCGGAGAAGATCTTAATATTCGGGAAGACGGAACCCGGTATAGGGCTGAAAGAATTTGGGTACCAAAATTTGGAGATATGAGAGAAATGGTACTTAGAGAAGCTCATAAAACCAGATACTCAATACACCCTGGAACGGGGAAGATGTACAAGGATCTCAAGAAACATTTTTGGTGGCCGGGTATGAAAGCAGATGTTGATAAATACGTAGGAGAATGTTTGACGTGTTCTAAGATCAAAGAGGAATATCAGAAACCATCAGGTCTACTTCAACAACCCGAAATCCCGAAATGGAAATGGGAAAAAATTACCATGGATTTCATCACTAAATTGCCAAGGACTGCAAGTGGTTTTGATACTATTTGGGTAATAGTTGATCGTCTCACCAAATCAGCACACTTCCTGCCAATAAGAGAAGATGACAAGATGTAGAAGTTAGCACGACTGTATTTGAAGGAAGTCGTCTCCAGACATGGAATACCAATCTCTATTATCTCTGATAGGGATGGCAGATTTATTTCAAGATTCTGGCAGACATTACAACAAGCATTAGGAACTCGTCTAGACATGAGTACTGCCTATCATCCACAAACTGATAGGCAGAGTGAACGGATGATACAAATGCTTGAAGACATGCTACGAGCATGTGTTATTGATTTCGGAAACAGTCGGGATTGACATTTACCGTTAGCAGAATTTTCCTACAATAACAGCTACCATTCAAGCATTGAGATGGCACCTTTTGAAGCACTTTATGGTAGAAAGTGCAGGTCTCCAATTTGTTGGAGTGAAGTGGGGGATAGACAGATTACGGGTCCGGAGATAATATAAGAAACTACCGAGAAGATCATCCAAATTCAACAACGGTTGAAAACCGCCCAAAGTCGACAAAAGAGCTACGCCGACATTAAAAGAAAAGATATAGAATTTGAAATTGGAGAGATGGTCATGCTTAAGGTTGCACCTTGGAAAGGCGTTGTTCGATTTGGTAAACGAGGGAAATTAAATCCAAGGTATATAGGACCATTCAAGATTATTGATCGTGTCGGACCAGTAGCTTACCGACTTGAGTTACCTCAACAACTCGCCGCTGTACATAACACTTTCCACGTCTCAAATTTGAAGAAATTTTTTTCTAAAGAAGATCTCACTCTTCCGTTAGACGAAATCCAAATCAACGAAAAACTTCAATTCATCGAAGAACCCGTCGAAATAATGGATCGTGAGGTTAAAAGACTTAAACAAAACAAGATACCAATTGTTAAGGTTCGATGGAATGCTCGTAGAGGAACCGAGTTCACTTGGGAATGAGAAGATTAGATGAAGAAGAAATACCCGCACTTATTTCCAGAAGATACGTCAACACCTCCAACTGCTTAAAATTTCGGGACGAAATTTATTTAACGGGTAGGTACTGTAGTGACCCGAATTTTTCCATGTTTATATATATTAAATGAAATTGTTATTTATATGATTAAGTGTTTCCAACATGTTAAGCAATCAAACTTGTTAAGACTTGATTAATTGAAATAGGTTTCGTATAGACAATTGACCACCCAAGTTGACCGGTGATTCACGAACGTTAAAACTTGTAAAAACTATATGATGACATATATATGATTATATATATAGTTAACATTATATTATGATAAGTAAGTATCTCATTAGGTATTTTAACAATGAGTTATATACATAAAATTGAGTTTATTGAATTAAGAAACTCGAAGCGATATATATAACGATTATCGTTATAACAACGTCTTACTAAATACATATGAATCATATTAAGATATTGATACAATATGTTTAATAATGATAAATGATAAGTAAACATGTCATTAAGTGTATTAACAATGAACTACATATGTAAAAACAAGACTACTAACTTAATGATTTCGAAACGAGACATATATGTAACGATTATCGTTGTAACAACATTTAACTGTATATATATCATACTAAGATATATTAATATATCATAATATCATGATAATGTAATAATTTAACATCTCTTTAGATGTAATAAACAATGGGTTAACAACATTTAACAAGATCGTTAACCTAAAGGTTTCAAAACAACATTTACATATAACGACTAACGATGACTTAACGACTCAGTTAAAATGTATATACATGTAGTGTTTTAATATGTATTCTTACACTTTTGAAAGACTTCAAGACACTTATCAAAATACTTCTACTTAACAAAAATGCTTACAATTACATCCTCGTTCAGTTTCATCAACAATTCTACTCGTATTTGTACTCGTACAATACACAGCTTTTAGATGTATGTACTATTGGTATATACACTCCAATGATCAGCTCTTAGTAGCCCATGTGAGTCACCTAACACATGTGGGAACCATCATTGGGCAACTAGCATGAAATATCTCATAAAATTATAAAAATATGAGTAATCATTCATGACTTATTTACAAATAAACAAAATTACACATCCTTTATATCTAATCCATATACCAACGACCAAAAACACCTTCAAACACTTTAATTCTTCAATTTTATTCATCTAATTGATCTCTCTCAAGTTCTATCTTCAAGTTCTAAGTGTTCTTCATAAATTCTATAAGTTCTAGTTTCATAAAATCAAGAATACTTCCAAGTTTACTAGCTTACTTCCAATCTTGTAAAGTGATCATCCAACCTCAAGAAATCTTTCTTATTTACAATAAGATATCTTTCTAATACAAGGTAATACTCATATTCAAACTTTGATTCAATTTCTATAACTATAACAATCTTATTTCGAGTGGAAATCTTACTTGAACTTGTTTTCGTGTCATGATTCTGCTTCAAGAACTTTCAAGCCATCCAAGGATCCTTTGAAGCTAGATCTATTTTTCTCATTTCCAGTAGGTTTACCTACTAAAATTAATGTATTAATGATGTTCATAACATCATTCGATTCATACATATAAAACTATCGTATTCGAAGATTTAAACTTGTAATCACTAGAACATAGTTTAGTTAATTCTAAACTTGTTCGCAAATAAAATTAATCCTTCTAATTTGACTTTTAAAATCAACCAAACACATGTTCTATATCTATATGATATGCTAACTTAATGATTTAAACCCTGGAAACACGAAAAACACCGAAAAACCGGACATACGCCGTCGTAGTAACACCGCGGGCTGTTTTGGGTTTGATAATTAAAAACTATGATAAACTTTGATTTAAAAGTTGTTCTTCTGGGAAAATGATTTTTCTTATGAACATGAAATTATATCCAAAAATCATGGTTAAACTCAAAGTGGAAGTATGTTTTTCAAAATGGTCATCAAGACGTCGTTCTTTCGACTGAAATGACTACCTCTTACAAAAACAACTTGTAACTTATATTTCCGACTATAAACCTATACTTTTTCTGTTTAGATTCATAAAATAGAGTTCAATATGAAACCATAGCAATTTGATTCACTCAAAACGGATTTAAAATGAAGAAGTTATGGGTAAAACAAGATTGGATATTTTTTTGATTGTTGTAGCTACGGGAAATATTGTAACAATTCTACACAAATCATATCCTAGCTAACTTATATTGTATTATACATGTATTCTAATATATTATGTAATCTTGGGATACCATAGACACGAATACAATGTTTTGACATATCATATCGACCCATCTATATATATATTTCGGAACAACCATAGACACTCTATATGCAGTAATGTTAGAGTTACCTATACAGGGTTGAGGTTGATTTTAAAATATTATATACTTTGAGTTGTGATCTAGCCTGAGGCTTGTATATACAAGGTCGTGGATTGATTCGAGATATTATATATTGCTTTATTTCTGTACATCTAACTGTGGACAACTAGTTGTAGGTTACTAACGAGGACAGCTGACTTAATAAACTTAAAACCGTAAAACGTATTAAAAATGTTGTAAATATATTTTGAACATACTTTGATATATATGTACATATTTGTTATAGGTTCGTGAATCGACCAGTGGCCAAGTCTTACTTCCCGACGAAGTAAATCTGTGAAAGTGAGTTATAGTCCCACTTTTAAAATCTAATATTTTTGGGATGAGAATACATGCAGCTTTTTAAATGTTTTACAAAATAGACACAAGTACATGAAACTACTTTCTATGGTTGAACGATCGAAGCCGAATATGCCCCTTTTTACTTGGTAACCTAAGAATTAGTAAACCAGTATACTAATTGACGCGAATCTTAAAGATAGATCTATTGGGCTCAACAAACCCCATCCGTTGTAGCGGATGCTTTAGTACTTCGAGTTTTTATATCATGTCCAATGGATGTCCCGGAATGATGGGGATATTCTTATATGCATTTTGTTAATGTCGGTTACCAGGTGTTCACCATATGAATGATTTTTATCTCTATGTATGGGATGTATATTGAAATATGAAATCTTGTGGTCTATTATTATGATTTGATAATATATAGCTTAAACCTATAACTCACCAACATTTTTGTTGACGTTTTAAGCATGTTTATTCTCAGGTGATTATTAAGAGCTTCAGCTGTTGCATACTAAAATAAGGACAAGATTTAGAGTCCATGCTTGTATGATATTATGTAAAAACTGCATTCAAGAAACTTATTTTTGATGTTATATATTCTTATTGTAAACCATTATGTAATGGTCGTGTGTAAATGGTATATTTTAGATTATCATTATTTGATAATCTACGTAATGCTTTTTAAACCTTTATCGATAAAATAAAGGTTATGGTTGTTTTAAAAATGAATGCAGTCTTTGAAAAACGTCTCATATAGAGGTCAAAACCTCGCGACGAAATCAATTAATATGGAATGTTTATAATCAATATGAACGGGACATTTCACCACACACACTTCCACTACCTTTTAACAAACCATATCGCCACCACTTCACTACGGCTGCTAACAAAATTCTGATCCTTTTCGTTGATCACCAACCAAAACATCACCAATTCTTTTATCTTGTTCTTACCCAAACCCAACTCGCTTTTGGTTGCAACTATCGATGAAGACCAATGAAACTCATCAACTTGTTTCTACTTCCATCACCATGAATTGTTTTTTTTTTCAATTTTGCCTTGTATTCGAAGCTACAATAACAGCTATTGTTGCTGCTATTTTCTGTCGATTCCCAGCCTTAAAAGGTGAAGCCTTTCCATTGATGTTCATGCTGCTATTCAAAATTATTGCTACTACTTTTCTTCTTGAGTGACAAATAACAAAACTTTCACTAGTGGGATTTCAAAGGTGACAATAAAGCTTGATTTAATTAATAGAGACTTTTTGAATTTGTAATCATAAAAATTCCCATAACATCTTATAATATTTCAGTTGTTGCCCGACCATTATGTGATTCACTCACTTTGTCTAGTGCTTCTTTGTCTTGAACCGTGAATTACCCATGAACTCAACTGCTATACTTGGACTGTTACTACTATTCGCTGTATGCAGTTTCTGTTTTTCTGTTGCACGTGAACCAACCATCAGAAACCCATCAAAAACAAAACAACAACCTGCAATTGACATCTTATTTTAATACCATTACATATTTCTTTTCTTTAATGGCCGACAGAGATTAAAGCAAGTAGAGCCCATTTGCAATGCTACAAATTTTTCTTTCTGTTTCCTATTTGTTTCTATTCAAAAACTGAACCCAAAATCCACCTCATAACCCACTTGCAAGACTTCTTTTAATCTGCTTTATGCATAAACTAAAACCGTTTAAATTCTATTGGACTAATTACTCATTAGTGGACTTGCATCGTTGGGCTTCATTTTTTTTTTTTTATGAATTCCTGTCCGCAAATAAGCACCAAGAAACCGAAGGTCTTGGTGCCCTTCTTTCTACTTTTTCGAACATCATTAGGCCGAACTAACTCTCATGGAAGTTGCATATTGTGAATTCATCACTCTCCAAATTGAAGAATTATGATGGTATTATTGATCGTGATGTTAGATAGTTAAGGATGATGACGATTAAGATTTAAAATGAGATAAATGATTAAGATGATAATGATAAGCTTATGATTATGATTAACTCCCACTTCCAGCTTATTCAACAAATCTAAAATAGTTTATGGATGTTCATTTAGTTTATCGTTGGGCTTAGGGAATTGGGCTTCTGATGGGCCTATGTTTTGTTTTCTTTGTTGGGTCGATGGGATTTGGGGCTGGATCATTACAATCTATGTGATAGCAGCGTATATGTTATTTTTTTTATGAACAAAGGGAGTATATAGAATAAAGATGATGATTGATTATGGTAATTGTGAGGCGATTAGGATAATGACTCTGTTGTAAGTAATGGTGATGGAGATGTTAAATGGATTTTGTGTTTAAAAGAAGATCAATAAAACATAAAATTTCGGGATAAATAAATTAAGTCTGGGATATAAATCAGAAAGATAATAGACAAAGAGATGGCTTGGAGTGTTTGTGTTTAACCGAGTGGTCACGGGTTCGAGCCTAGATAATGGCGTAATTTTTTTTGAAGCTTGTTCCTTCAAAGGTTGTATTCTAAAATTATTATTATTATTATTATTATTATTATTATTATTATTATTATTATTATTATTATTATTATTATTATTATTATTATTATTATTATTATTATTATTATTATTATTATTATTATTATTATAAGAATTATTATTATGATTATAAGAATTATTATTATTATTATTATTATTATTATTATTATTATTATTATTATTATTATTATTATTAATTTTATCATTTTTATTATTAATATAAGTATTATTATTAACATTATTATTAATTAAATTTTTTTTCGTGATATTAAGATTAACATTATTAGTTAAACTATTATTTTTATCATTATTATCATAATTAGTATTATTATTACTCATTATTAGTATTAGGTATTATTATCAATATTATTGTTTTCATTATAAAAAAAATAACTTGTTATTATTATTGTTATTAAAGATTATCATTATCATTTTATTATTAATATTATCATTATTAATAAAGTTATTATTATTATTATTAGTAAATCTTTATTTTCAAAACTATCATTTTACTGAATAACTATATATAACATATAATTAAAGATATAATATAAGTATACGTTTTTAAATGAAATTTAGTATAAATTCTATATAACCACAAATATATAAATAATATATATTAATAAATAAAATTATGAGATTTTCATTATATGTTTTAATAGATATACAATTGATATAGGTTCGTGAATCTGAGGCCAACTTTGCATTGTTCAGTACCGTCGTATGCATATTTTTACTACAAAATATCGTATCGTGAGTTTCATTACTCCCTTTTTAAATGCTTTTGCAATATATATTTTTGGGACTGAGAATACAAGCGCTTTTATATATGTTTTACGAAATAGACACAAGTAATCGAAACTACATTATATGGTTGAATGATCGAATCCGAATATGCCCCTTTTTGCTTGGTAGCCTAAGAATTAGGGAACATCAATAATTTTGAGAATTAGTGCACCCCTAATTGACGCAAATCCTAAAGATAGATCTATTGGGCCTAACGAACCCCATCCAAAGTACCGGATGCTTTAGTACTTCGAATTCGTTTTTATCATGTCTGAAGGATTTCCCGGAATGATAGGGGATATTCTTATATGCACCTTATTAATGTCGGTTACCAGGTGTTCAATCCATATGAATGAATTTTGTCTCTATGCATGGGACGTATATTTATGAGAAATGAAAATGAAAATCTTGTGGTCTATTAAAATGATGGAAATGATTATTTATGTTAAACTAATGAATTCACCAACCTTTTGGTTGACACTTGAAAGCATGTTTATTCTCAGGTATGAAAGAAATCTTCCGCTGTACATTTGCTCATTTTAGAAACATTACTTGAAGTCATTCATGACATATTTCAAAAGACATTGCATTCGAGTCGTTGAGTTCATCAAGATTATTATTAAGTCAATTATAGTTGGATATATTATGAAATGGTATGCATGCCGTCAACTTTTAATGTAATGAAAGTTTGGCTTTTAAAAAAGAATGCAATGTTTGTAAAATGTATCATATAGAGGTCAAGTACCTCGCGATGTAACCAATTGTAATGTATTCGTCCAGGTGGATTAGGATGGGTCGTTAGAGTTGGTATCAGAGCGGTGGTCTTATCGAATCAGGTCTTGCATTAGTGTGTCTAACTAGTAGTTGTTAGGATGCATTAATGAGTCTGGACTTCGACCGTGTCTGCATGTCATGTGAAGACCTGTCCTAATCCATCTGGACAAAGTCCATATCGATTATAAACGATTCACAACAGTTGATTACATCGCGAGGTATTTGACCTCTATATGATACATTTTACAAACATTGCTTTCGTTTTTAAAAGACAAACTTTCATTACATCGAAAGTTGACAGGTATGCATACCATTTCATAATATATCCAACTATAATTGACTTAGTAATAATCTTGATGAACTCGATGACTCGAATGCAACGTCTTTTGAAATATATCATGAATGACTCCAAGTAATATCTTTAAAATGAGCAAATGCACAGCGGAAGATTTCTTTCGTACCTGAGAATAAACATGCTTTCAAGTGTCAACCAAAAGGTTGGTGAGTTCATTAGTTTAACATAAAAAATCGTTTCCATCATTTTAATAGACCACAAGATTTTCATTTCTCATAAATAAATGTCTCATGCATAGAGACAAAAATATCATTCATATGGATTGAACACCTAGTAACCGACATTCACAACATGCATATAAGAATATACCCATCATTACGGGATCCTCCTTCAGACATGATATAAATTTCGAAGTACTAAAGCATCCGGTACTTTGGATGGGGCTTGTTGGGCCTAATAGATCTATCTTTAGTATTCGTGTCAATTAGGGTGTCTGTTCCCTAATTCTTAGATTACCAGACTTAATAAAAAGAGGCATATTCGATTCGATAATCGAACCATAGAATGCAGTTTTGATTACTTGTGTCTATTTCATAAAACATTTATAAAAGCAGCGCATGTATTCTCAGTCCCAAAAATATATATTGCAAAAGCATTTAAAAAGGGAGCAAATGAGACTCACACATATAAGTATTGTAAAACAGTTAATAAAGCATTTGCATGTATTCTCAGCCCAAAAATGTAATGAGTAAAAAGGGAGCAAATGAAACTCACCTAATGTATTTTGTAGTAAAAATACATAGAACGACATTGAACAAGTATAGGGTTGGCCTCGAATCCACGAACCTATATCAATTGTGTATTCATTAATATATATAATCGTAATCGAGCAATTTAATTGTTATATCTTTAATTTATATATTATGTATGTTTAATTTGTGTATATATTCATAATGGTTAATATTTATATAGTTATATGCAATTGTAATACAATTATAGTATATGTAATAAGTGTGGTTTTATGTACAAAATATTTATTTATTAAAAACGATAGTTTTTATTTTAATGTTTTTACTAGTGATAAAATAATAACTTTATTAATAATGATAATATTAATAATGATAGTGATATTGTTAATAATGGTATTTATGTTAATAATAATTATAATAATCTTAACAACTATAACAATGATATTAATATTAGTATTAATAAAAATGTTAATTCCAATACTATTGTTAGTATTAATAATAACAATACTTTTATCGATCATTTTAATACTAATGATAATAATATTATTAATCATAACAATAATAATGATAACTGATAACTATTACATAAATGACAAAATTTATAGTAAGTACATCAATGATGTTAATAATAATAAAAATAGTTATTTTTCTTATAATCATGGTGTTTATAACAATAATTATAATACTAGAAATAATTATAATACTTAGTAATAATAACAATAATTAATAATCAATAATAATAATAATAATAATAATAATAATAATAATAATAATAATAATAATAATAATAATAATAATAATAATAATAATAATAATAATAATAATAATAATAATAATAATAATAATAATAATAATAAATAATAAATAGAAGCTACCTTAAAAGAATGAATTTCTCAAAAAAAAAAAAAAAAAACAACCCATGCCCGGGTTTGAACCCTCGACCCCTCGAATACTCCTTCACACCTCGAACCAGCGGGCTGTTGCCCATTTTTCAGTTATATAATACTACTAAATTTATGTAACCCGTATCTCTGTTTTTCCTATCTTTCTTCTTCCTCAAATAATACCAGTCGACCCAAGTTTGATTATCATCTTTATATTACACATTCAATCAGTTTTAGGATTTAAAACTAGAGTATAAACGATTATTCTGTGGTGATTACATTAATTGAAAACAGAAAAAAACTAAACAAAGCTGCAACAGCTTTTCTATAATTACGAAGAACACAAAATATGATTTTGAAATTGAGATAGTTTTAGACAACGCTTTCAACATAAAACACATTTTAAAACATGCCTAGAATCTTTCTCCATCTGGATTTAATCAATTTAAACAAAATACAAAAACATTTGGAGCTGTAACAGTCAAAAGAACATGTTACAGAACCCAGAATCAAATTCAATTTTCCATACATTTTTAGGCAAAGATTACTTCATAAAGTATGTAGTATATTAATCATAAAAACTTTTGAAACTAATAGTTGAACCTTAAACTTAACAGATTCCTCGAATTCGTTCTTGAAATAATTGTTTGACTTTTTGAAAGATAACTTTGACTCAAGAATTCGACATCAAGAGAAGAATTTAAGACTTGAAATCTTACAGAAAGCATAATTAGATCTTTCCTAATATCACTACATTTACATATTTTAAAATGGGACTCGAATTTGAAGTGTTTGAGAAAATGGCCAAGAACAGGAGTCGACTCCCTTCTTTTCTAAATATTTTTGTTCTTTCTTCCGAATTGCAGGGGTAATAGAATTATATATGGATGGAATTAAAATAACTCGAATTAGTACAAGTGATATGATCAATTTTTGTTTGAGTTGGGAACTGATTTGGACGTGAAACAAACCTGGGACCAGCTTAATACGATCAGAGGAAAAAAATAAATAAAATATACAAATCCTGATTAGTTGATTAACAGATTGGAGTAATTTACTTTAGGTGAATTCGATTTGTAACCAGATGAGGGACAGAAAACAAAGTAATCTATAGCTTGATGGCTACTTGCAACTGAATCGTACATTCACTTTCTTCTTCTATAATTTATATCATTATTTAATATTAATAGATAAATATATTGATAATTTTAATACCAATTAATAATTATTATAATAATAATACTGATTAATAATAATAGGAATACTAATACTAACAATAATAATAATAATAATAATAATAAAATTAATAATAATAATATTAATTTCATCAAATAATACTAATAAAAATGATATTTATAATAATGATAATAATAATATTAATAATATTAATAACATGGTAATAACAACAAAGATAATGATAAGAGTATTAAAAATAAAGATAATGATAACATTAAATGATAATAATGATTAAAATTTATGATTTCAATTATTCTTATAATAATATTTATATTTATCATCTTTATTTTTGATACTCATAAGTTTTTACTTGTAATAATAATAATTATACTAATGTTGATAATAATAATAAAAGTACTAATATTGTTATTATATTAACTATATTTTCAACTTGTCATTCAATATATTACTATTACATATTATTAATTATGTAATGTAATATTACATAGTGTATATAGTATCATAATTTGAATATTAATATTTATACTTTTTAATGTACATACAATTAACAATTATATATATAAATCATATTTACATATATTTATATATAATTCAACTACTATATATATAATCACGTTTTAAATATTAAGTAAAATAACTATATTAATTATATATATTGAAACAAGTTTATTTAAAGTATACATTTAATACTTTGTTAACGTTGACAAATTATATTCAAAAATCATTTACATCTAGTATATACTTTATAATAAACTAAACAGTTTTAAACAATAAGTTTTAAGTTATCTATTATAACTAAATCATATAATAGTTCATTAATCTAATTAATTTATAATATATAATTAATTACATGTATAGTTGTTTATATATTCATTTCTATTTACAATTAAAGGTTCGTGAATCGTCAGGCATGGTCAAAGGGTAATTAATTACATGAATATAGAT
Source organism: Rutidosis leptorrhynchoides (assembly GCF_046630445.1). NCBI lineage: Eukaryota > Viridiplantae > Streptophyta > Magnoliopsida > Asterales > Asteraceae > Rutidosis > Rutidosis leptorrhynchoides. The sequence continues at coordinate 302,205,404 of NC_092335.1, read as the reverse complement.
TTCAAAACTTTCAAGACCCAACATTAAATATTTTGCTTATCGTGTCAGAAACATGTAAAGATTAAAGTTTAAATTTGGTCAAAAATTCCCGGGTCATCACAGTACCTACCCGTTAAAGAAATTTCGTCCCGAAATTTGAGTGTGGTCGTCATGGCTAACAATAAAAATGTTTTCATGGCGAATATGATTCAATAATTAAAGTTTTATCACCATCAGGTGATTTGAATAAAAACAACTCAATTATTCGAAGTGTACGAGTGAAATTATCACAAAAGATTGAAATAGGATAAGTAAAGATTCGTCGTAACTTTTGACAGAGTCAGGGTTGAATTTTGAAAGTAAGATGCATCTTAACTTTTGACGTTGTTTTGGTTGAATTCCGGAATTTAAGGGATTTGAAGAAAATCTTCGAAATCTAAAAGATTTGATTCTTCTGCGAATAAGGAAATTTAGATTTCTATAATTAAATGCGGTGATCTGCCTCGATTCCTCTGTCTGATATTTTCACTATAAATTTTATCTTTTCCGTTCCATTAATCTTCACCACTTCAATACTCAATTCCCAAATTCAAAAGATCGTGAAATGCTTAATCCAGTTCTGATCCTTATCCTTTTCTTGATTATCGCAATAATCATTCTCCTTTTCCAACTTCCACCGGAGGGATCCGTTTATTTTTACTATGCTTTAGGGATTATTGTATTTATAATCCTCCCATGTCTTTATATTGCGATACGCACTGATACCCACAGTTTGTAATTTCGGTGTTGTTGTTGGGTTTTATATTTTCTCTTATATTTTGGAGCCCTTTGCCTTTTTATTATCCTCCCGACCTCTAGTAAAGCGAGTAATGGTCCAGAATTCGTAAGTATGGAATTTCGAATAAACATCGTGTTCTAAATAAGAACTAATGTATTAGCACGATTTGATTTATCAAATTACCAGAATCATTGAGAATAGAACTATCAAGAAAATACTTTCTTGATATGTTCAGAAGTTAAGCATAATGAAAGAGTTATGTAACATGGCACGTGATGACGTTAGGATCTGTGAATCATCAAGTCCCATTAGAAACTCAGCATGACTTACTGTAATATAATCACGTTGATCAAGTGTCATTATATTATACAAACTCATGCATCAGTTCCCAACATTACTTCAATAACACTCATATTTTAAGCTCGAAAGTTTACAGAATATAGAAACTAACCGTTTCTATATGATGTAATACTGATAGCACGAAGATATTAATGATTTCAGATAAGAATAGTTATAAAAATCTTCAGAAATATGGAGGATATTTATAATGAAAGATACGATGATATCTTGGAATTTCTAATATCGAAGGATGGTGAAGAAAATTTGTCCGCAAGAGTTTGGAGTCAGGAGCAAGGTATTCGCTAAAGATTTCAGCAGGCATTGAATCATTTGGATTCTTTGAAGTCAAACTTATTCTTTGTGATTTGTCCACGGCTTCCTTCATAGTTTCGCATAATCCGCTTTTCGGTACTAAATTTTCTATTGAATGTTTCCAACATAATGATACACAGGAAGCACGAAGAGGTATATAATTTCGAACGAGGATATTTATGAAAATATCCTCAGAAATATCTAAGTTCGATGGTTGATGAGTAAGATTTTCCGCAAGATTTTAACATGAGTACAGAGCAAGATATTCGTTGAAGGTTTCATCGGATCCAGAATTACCTGGATTCTTTGAATATATGGTATGGTCCTTGTATTTGTCCTTGTTCTCCTTCGTGGTTAGCTCAATCAGTTTTCCAGTTACAACTTTTCTGAGCTTTTCCAACATACTATTCTTTATCATCAAACTTTTGATGATTATGGTCGTTTACATTTGTCTATGGTTTCTGCTGCTTCATTCACCTTTTTCATCATTCATAGTATTGATTTGTAGACTGAGTGATGTTCAGAATTCCAGAAGGAGAGATCATAATTCTAAGAGATAAATGTCATACATATAACTTTTGATGTAGATATGCTATGAGTTTTTAAAGTACTGATTGCTGATTCCCGGTAATTCATATGACCGTTCTCGTTACAAGATGCGGATTAGTATATGATAGGGTTTCAATGAAAAAAATTATAATGATTTATCGGAGAGATTTAAACCAAGAAGCAACGAGGTTGCTGGTACGTCTGCTGGTAATATGGTAGAATATGAAAGGTTCCCCGGTAACAATAAAAGAGCACGCATATATATATCAAGGTTATAATAAGGTTGTTTCGAACGAAAAGTCGAAGTTGGCTTACTGGAGCTGTGACAAAATTTGCTATCTTGAAAAAGAATTGCAAAGTTATTTTTGGTAATACCAACACCAAAGGAGTTAGCATAGATACGTGTTAAATGTTTACTCAGGTTCCTAGAGTTTTTCAGGTGCATAACTATATGCATAAATCTTTCATTTCATAGATGAAGTGAGGTTGGTTCATCCTCTCGATTGAGGTGTTTTCAAGAATCATGAAAGGTTTGAATGCAGATTGGAATCATCAAGATGCAAATGAGGTTTAAGATGAAATCAAGTGGCAAACTTGAAGAATTGTTTAGTTTCGTATGTTATAGTCAATATTTTAATTCATTTTAATTGTCCAATGTTGGTAGTCCATAGTTGATAGTCCACAGTTAGCAATTCAATAATTCATATATAGTTTAATATATAATATTCGAATTAATTAATACATATCGTGACCCGTATTCGTCTCAGACTCGATCACAACTCAAATTATATATATTATTGTAAAATCAACTTCAACCCTGTATAGAGAACTCGTTCGTTACTGCATATAGAGTGTCTATGGTTATTCCAAATAATATATATAAATGCGTCGATATGATATGTCAAAACCTTGTATACGTGTCCCGATATTTAAAGTGCGTAAAATAAATAACAGAAATTAAATAACGATAAATAAAGTGCGTAAAGTAAATAACAGAAATTAAATAACGATAAATAAAATTGCGAGAATGTAAATTGTGATAATTAAATTGCGATAAATAAAATGTAATACGGAATTAATAGTTAGCTAGGAACAGTTAGCTGGAAACAGTTAGCGTGGATTCTTAACAAAATTTTTCATATTGTTAATTAGTCTGTTTCTAATCAATTTTTATTGTGTCCATTATTTCTTCATTATGCCACTTGTGGGATTCTGATAGGTCAAAATCCAAATATGAAATTGAATAAAAATGGTTATTCTGTGGTGAACGGATACGTATAACGGTGGTTGTAAGTAGGATAGTAAATGACTGTTGAATCAGATTCGAAGAATGTATAGTTTAACTTATTAATGTGAAATCTAAATATTCCTCGGGTATTACCTACCCGTTAAAATATTTTCACCATTACCAGTTTGTACGAAAGAATTTTTAATTACAATCTTTATGAAAATATACTTACATATATATTCTATTCAGATGTAATCATGGATTTAATGAGTTAATATGATATTAATCTCATTTGATTTACCGTTTGAACAAGAATATAAAATCTCTAAAACATTAGAGATTACATAATCGCCATGTCGAACGAAGATAATTGATGTAGAACGATATGTAGTATGATGATTATAACCGAGGTACAGAATGAGATGTTGAGGCGTGTGATGTTGAAACTTGGGTTGTTGGTGGTACTGGTATTGATGTTGGTGGTACTGTTGGTGACAGTGATGTTGCTGAAGTTGGTAAACTTTGCACCATATTTTTCCAAGACTATAATTCGGGCGCGAAGTTCGCTGACTTCTTGTATTACTCCGGGATGATTGTCAGTCGGAACGAATGGATGAATAAGGTTTAGAATTTTAGATAGAATATAATCGTGGTGAGATATTCGGGAAATAAAGGTGAAAATGGTGTTTCGGTGTGGTTCGTCGGTAAGTGCTTCAGGTTTTTCACCAAGAGGTGAATTTGGTTGATGGAAAGGATTGCCTTCTTCTCGTCTCCATTAATTAAGTCGACTACGAACTCATCATATGAATTGGGGATGGTTGGTTGGTTGATTCATTCTGGTGACGCTGCTTTCGGAGCTTAGGTGAACGTCCACGTCGGAATAGCTGTCGGAATAACTATCGGAATAGCTATCGGAATTCGAGGGACTCGAACTGGTTGAAGGATTCATCCCGTACAATCAGATGAAGAATTTTCGATAAGAAATAGATTATAGGATGTAGATTAGTACCTTGCAATACATAATTTACATATGCATATATAATACTAAAATTCCATAAGTTACAGAGGAATCTACGGAAGCTGATAGGCAAAGTCTATAGTAACAGTTACGCTAAGATATGAATAATCAGATACGCTAAGATATGAATTTATCTATACACTGTCTATGCAAGTCAAGGCAGTAAGACATGTCTAGACTAAGAATGATAAGCAGGTAATTTGCTAAGGATGATAAGCAGATGATTTCCGACTAGAAATGATAAGCAAAACTTTTGACATGCAGACACGGTCGAAATCCAGACTCACTAATGCATCCTAAAAACTATTAGTTAGACACACTAATGCAAGACCCGGTTCGCTAAGACCACCGCTCTGATACCAACTGTGAAGACCCATCCTAATCCATCCGGACGAAGTCCATATCGATTATAAATGATTCACAACAGTTGATTACATCGCAAGGTATTTGACCTCTATATGATACATTTTACAAACATTGCTTTCGTTTTTAAAAGACAAACTTTCATTACATCGAAAGTTGACAGGTATGCATACCATTTCATAATATATCCAACTATAATTGACTTAGTAATAATCTTGATGAACTCGATGACTCGAATGCAACGTCTTTTGAAATATGTCATGAATGACTCCAAGTAATATCTTTAAAATGAGCAAATGCACAGCGGAAGATTTCTTTCGTATCTGAGAATAAACATGCTTTCAAGTGTCAACCAAAAGGTTGGTGAGTTCATTAGTTTAACATAAACAATCGTTTCCATCATTTTAATAGACCACAAGATTTTCATTTCTCATAAATAAACGTCCCATGCATAGAGACAAAAATATCATTCATATGGATTGAACACCTGGTAACCGACATTCACAATATGCATATAAGAATATCCCCATCATTCCAGGATCCTCCTTCGGACATGATATAAATTTCGAAGTACTAAAGCATCCGGTACTTTGGATGGGGCTTGTTGGGCCCAATAGATCTATCTTTAGGATTCGCGTTAATTAGGGTGTCTGTTCCCTAATTCTTAGATTACCAGACTTAATAAAAAGGGGCATATTCGATTCGATAATCCAACCATAGAATGCAGTTTCGATTACTTGTGTCTATTTCGTAAAACATTTATAAAAGCAGTGCATGTATTCTCAGTCCCAAAAATATATATTGCAAAAGCATTTAAAAAGGGAGAAAATGAAACTCACACATATAAGTATTGTAAAACAGTTAATAAAGCATTTGCATGTATTCTCAGCCCAAAAATGTAATGAGTAAAAAGGGAGCAAATGAAACTCACCTAATGTATTTTGTAGTAAAAATACATAGAACGACATTGAACAAGTATAGGGTTGGCCTCGGATTCACGAACCTATATCAATTGTGTATTCATTAATATATATAATCGTAATCGAGCAATTTAATTGTTATATCTTTAATTTATATATTATGTATGTTTAATTTGTGTATATATTCATAATGGTTAATATTTATATAGTTATATGCAATTGTAATACAATTATAGTATATGTAATAAGTGTGGTTTTATGTACAAAATATTTATTTATTAAAAATGATGGTTTTGATTTTAATGTTTTTACTAGTGATAAAATAATAACTTTATTAATAATGATAATATTAATAATGATAGTGATATTGTTAATAATGGTATTTATGTTAATAATAATTATAATAATCTTAACAACTATAACAATGATATTAATACTAGTATTAATAAAATGTTAATTCTAATACTATTGTTAGTATTAATAATAACAATACTTTTATCGATCATTTTAATACTAATGATAATAATATTACTAATCATAACAATAATAATGATAACTGATAACTATTATATAAATGACAAAATTTATAGTAAGTACATCAATGATGTTAATAATAATAAAAATAGTTATTTTTCTTATAATCATGGTGTTTATAACAATAATTATAATACTAGAAATAATTATAATACTTAGTAATAGTAATAATAATTAATAATAATAATAATAATAATAATAATAATAATAATAATAATAATAATAATAATAATAAATAATAAATAGAAGCTACCTTAAAAGAATGAATTTCTCAAAAAAAAAAAAAAAAAACAACCCATGCCCGGGTTTGAACCCTCGACCCCTCAAATACTCCTTCACACCTCAAACCAGCGGGCTGTTGCCCATTTTTCAGTTATATAATACCACTAAATTTATGTAACCCGTATCTCTGTGTTTCCTATCTTTCTTCTTCCTCAAATAATACCAGTCGACCCAATTTTGATTATCATCTTTATATTACACATTCAATCAGTTTTAGGATTTAAAACTAGAGTATAAACGATTATTCTGTGGTGATTACATTAATTGAAAACAGAAAAAAACTAAACAAAGCTGCAACAGCTTTTCTATAATTACGAAGAACACAAAATATGATTTTGAAATTGAGATAGTTTTAGACAACGCTTTCAACATGAAACACATTTTAAAACATGCCTAGAATCTTTCTCCATCTGGATTTAATCAATTTAAACAAAATACAAAAACATTTGTGTAATGACCCGGAATTTTCCGACCAAATTATACTTATGAGATTAATATTTACATAAATTAAACCATACCAACATGATAAGCAATCCAAATTGTTGAGACTTGTGTTTTTGAAAAGGGTTTTACATAACGTTTGACCGTCCAATATGACCGATGATATCACGAACTATATAACATACGATAATTATACGTTTGTGTATATATATGTATTTATATATATTTAACATGATCTAAGGATGGTTTAACATCTCATTGAGTACTAATGACAATGAGTTATAAGTATATTTTGAAACTACTAACTTAAGTTTTCAAAACGATAACTATACGTAACATTCTTTGATATATATACTTATAATCTATAATGCTTATACATGTATCGTATATATAATGTATTTAATCACTTTTTAAGGACTTAAATGCATAAAACAATATAAGTATATTCACAAAAGATAGCTATATTTGAATTCTCGTTCCATTTCCTCAAGATTTCTATACGTATATCTAAGGTATATGTACCCGTATCATACCCAGCTTCTATACGTATTTACTATTAGTATATACACATCAAATCAACATCCTAATAAACATTATTACTGCCCTAGATATGAGGTAACTAGGATTTGTCAAGTAGTATGAATTATTAGTAAGAAAACAAAATTAGGAATCCTTTTCTTTCTTTATAAACTAAAAACGTTTTTATAAATGAACACCATTTCTTCACTTCATTTTCTCATACCTACACCCTCATTTCTCTCTCAAAATACTCCTAACTTCATACTTGATCATCTTCAAGCATTTTCCCCATCATTTAGCTTCAATTACAAGCCTTAAACACCATAAGAAAACTCTTTCAAGAACATATCAAAATAACCACCCATTTGAAGAAGTTTACTTCCAACCTTTTGATCTAACTCCACCACTCTTTGATTCTAAGATTATTTCTTATCTTTTGCAGTAACTTTATCCAAGTAACTTGAGGTAGTAACCTTGTTCATAATCTTATTCAATTCATATTCATATAGCTATCTTATTTTGTGGTATAAAATTTTAACAACAAGAACATAGTTTGAATGATTTCAAACTTGTTCGAAAACTAAATAGATCCTTCTAACTTGACTTTTAAAAACACTTCAAGACCTGTAATATATCATAATGATATGCTAACCTAACAAGATATAACTTGGTTTTACAAAGAACATCTTAAAAACTGAATCTACGTCGTCGGAGTGCAACCGGGGGCTGTTTTGGGTTGGATAATTAAAAACCATCTTGAACTTTGAATTGGAAGTTCATGTTTTGGAAAAATGATATTTCTTATGAATATGTTAACACATAAAAATTTCATGGTTTAACTCAAAGTGTAAGTATTTTTAGAAAAATGATCATTAAATGTTGTTTTTATGATGGAAAATGATCACTTTCATAAGTTTCACCAAAGTTTGACCTATAACCTATCATTTCGAATACAAACTAAGGTATTTTCAGTTCATATTCTTAAAATTTGACTCGATCCAAGGAAGTGGCAAATTGAACCAACAAAAACGGAGTTGTAATGAAGAAACTATGACTAAAACAAGATTGAGTATCCGAAGCTAGTTTAGCTACGAAAATATTTGGAGAAAAAGTAAATTAATCAAATCTTTTCTAATTAATATGATATTTTATATATAATTACTTATGATTTGATTTTATATATTTCAGGACCACCCGTAAACAACACGAGAAGATTAATCATAAGACCTCATGATTGTACGCAACACGTCATTTGACAACACGGTACTTTATGTACGCAACACGTCATTTGACAACATGGTACCATGGGTCGAGATTAATTCTGATCAATACGAATACGATGGGGTCTTTATTTATTTTATTTAAGCAACTAATTTTGGACCACTAACATCGGACTGCTAACTACGGACTAAGAAAATATTAAAAGTATTAAAAGTATATATATATATATGTAACGATTACTTAAAAAGAAAATATGTTGATATATTATATATATGGTTAGGTTCGTGATATCTATCAGAGACCAAGTCGAATTAAATACCTTCAAGGCAAAAGTGAGTTTCATTTGCTCCCTTTTTAATTGCTTTTGCAATATATATTTTTGGGCTGAGAATACATGCGCTACTTTTATACATGTTTACAAAATAGACACAAGTACTTAAAAATATATTCTACGTTGAGTTGTACCACTGGCATATTTCCCTGTAGTTTGGTAACTACTATTTACATGGGTATTGTAAACGCGAATCCTGTTGATAGATCTATCGGGCCTGACAACCCCAACCGGACTGGACGACCAGTATTCAACGGTTGCACAGTACTTCGTTTTGGTGACTACATTTGGTACGGTGTAGTGAAATTTCATAATAAAGGGAATATGCGACGTTGATTAAATGTTAAGTATGGTTACCAAGTGCTCAACCACTTAGAATGCTTTACATACACTTGCGAATGTATTATGTTTATGATTATGAAATCTTGTAGTCTATTAACATATTGAAATGATTGTTATGATAAACCTATGAACTCACCAACCTTTTGGTTGACACTTTAAAGCATGTTTATTCTCAGGTACGAATTAAGTCTTCCGCTGTGCATTTGCTCAATATAAGGACATTACTTGGAGCCGATCATCGCAATGGGACCAAATGTTGATGACTTCGTCCAGGTGGATTAGGACGGGTCCTTTCAATTTGGAGCTGTAACAGTCTAAAGAACACGTTACAGAACCCAGAATCAAATTCAATTTTCCATACGTTTTAGACAAAGATTACTTCATAAAGTATGTAGTATATTAATCATAAAAACTTTTGAAACTAATAGTTGAACCTTAAACTTAACAGATTCCTCGAATTCGTTTTTGAAATAATTGTTTGACTTTTTGAAAGATAACTTTGACTCAAGAATTCGACATCAAGAGAAGAATTTAAGACTTGAAATCTTACAGAAAGCATAATTAGATCTTTCCTAATATCACTACATTTACATATTTTAAAATGGGACTCGAATTTGAAGTGTTTGAGAAAATGGCCAAGAACAGGAGTCGACTCCCTTCTTTTCTAAATATTTTTGTTCTTTCTTCCGAATTGCAGGGGTAATAGAATTATATATGGATGGAATTAAAATAACTGGAATTAGTACAAGTGATATGATCGATATTTGTTTGAGTTGGGAACTGATTTGGACGTGAAACAAACCTGGGACCAGCTTAATACGATCAGAGGAAAAAAATAAATAAAATATACAAATCCTGATTAGTTGATTAACAGATTAGAGTAATTTACTTTAGGTGAATTCGATTTGTAACCAGATGAGGGACAGAAAACAAAGTAATCTACAGCTTGATGGCTACTTACAACTGAATCGTACATTCACTTTCTTCTTCTATAATTTATATAATTGTTTAATATTAATAGATAAATATATTGATAATTTTAATACCAATTAATAATTATTATAATAATAATACTGATTAATAATAATAGGAATACTAATACTAACAATAATAATAATAATAATAAAATTAATAATAATAATATTAATTTCATCAAATAATACTAATAAAAATGATATTTATAATAATGATAATAATAATATTAATAATATTAATAACATGGTAATAACAACAAAGATAATGATAAGAGTATTAAAAATAAAGATAATGATAACATTAAATGATAATAATGATTAAAATTTATGATTTCAATTATTCTTATAATAATATTTATATTTATCATCTTTATTTTTGATACTCATAAGTTTTTACTTGTAATAATAATAATTATACTAATGTTGATAATAATAATAAAAGTACTAATATTGTTATTATATTAACTATATTTTCAACTTGTCATTCAATATATTACTATTACATATTATTAATTATGTAATATTACATAGTGTATATAGTATCATAATTTGAATATTAATATTTATACTTTTTAATGTACATACAATTAACAATTATATATATAAATCATATTTACATATATTTATATATAATTCAACAACTATACATATAATCATGTTTTAAATATTAAGTAAAATAATTATATTAATTATATATATTGAAACAAATTTATTTAAAGTATACATTTAATACTTTGTTAACGTTGACAAATTATATTCAAAAATCATTTACATCTAGTATATACTTTATAATAAACTAAACAGTTTTAAACAACAAGTTTTAAGTTATCTATTATAACTAAATCATATAATAGTTCATTAATCTAATTAATTTATAATATATAATTAATTACATGTATAGTTGTTTATATATTCATTTCTATTTACAATTAAAGGTTCGTGAATAGTCAGGCATGGTCAAAGGGTAATTAATTACATCAATATAGATTTCAAAACTTTCAAGACTCAACATTAAAGATTTTGCTTATCGTGTCTGAAACATATAAAGATTAAAGTTTAAATTTGGTCAGAAATTCCCGGGTCATCACATGTCAAAAGTTTTGCTTATCATTTCTAGTCGGAAATCATCTGTTTATCATCCTTAGGAAATTACCTGCTTATCATTCTTAGTCTAGACACATCTTACTGCACTGATTGCATGAATAGTGTATAGATAAATTCATATCTTAGCGTATCTGCTAATCCATATCTTAGCGTATCTGTTACTGTAGACTTTATCTGACACGTTCCCATAATTTCTTCCGTAATCTACGGGATCTTTTGTACTATGGATAGGTATTCTTTGTAATTAGAATATCATCCGATATTCGAAAATCATTTTGTATTGAAAAACCCTTTACTCAATCGTACGAAATGGAACTCGCCACTAGTTCAAGTCCCTCGAATTTCGACAGCTATTCCGACATGGATGTTCACCTAAACTCCGGAAGCAACATCACCAGAATGAATCAACCAATCAGTCATCCCCAATTCATCTGATGGGTTCGTAGTCGACTTAATCAATGAAGATAAGAAGAAGGTGATCCTTTCCATCAACCGAAATCACCTCTTGGCGAAGAACCTGAAGCACTTATCGGCGAACCTATTCATAATACCAATTTTTCTCTCATTTCTGAAGTATCTCACCACGACTATATCACAAGTCAGATTCTAAATCTTATTCATTCGCTCGTTCCTACCGACAATCATCCAGGAGTAGTAAAGTCAACGAGCTTCGCGCCCGAGTTGTAGCCTTGGAGAATATGGTGCAAAACGTACCAGCTTCAGCAACATCAACGGCATCAACAGTACCACCAGCAACAACACAAACAACAACAACACACGCCTCAACATCAACAATCTGTACCTCGAGCATAATTATCGTTCTACATGAAGTTCTATATCATTTATCTTCGTACGACATGACGATTATGTAATCTCTAATGTTCTAGAGATTATATATTCTTGTTCTAATGGTAAATCAAATGAGTTTAATATCATATTGACTCATTAAATCCATGATTACATCTGAAGAGAATATATATGTAAGTATATTTTCATAAAGATTGTAATTAAAAATTCTTTTGTACAAACGATTAATGGGGAAAATATTTTAACGGGTAGTTAATACTCGAGAAATATTTAGATTTCACATTAATAAGTTACACTGTACATTCTTCGAACATGATGCAACAGTCATTTACTATCCTACTCACATCCACAGATATACGAATCCGTTCATCACAGAATAACCATTTTCATTCAATTTTATATTTGGATTTTGACCTATCAAAATCCAACAAGTGGCATAATGAAGAAAATATTGGACAAAATAAAATTTGTTAGAAACAAACAAATTAATTATGAGAAATTTTGTTAAGAATCCACGCTAACTATTCCTAGCTAACTGTTAATTCCGTATTACATTTTAATTATCGCAATTTATTTATCGCAATTTATTTATCGCAATTTAATTATCGCAATTTATATATCGCAATTTAAATTCTCGCAATTTTATTTATCGTCATTTAATTTCTGTTATTTATTTTACGCACATTAAATGTCGGGACACGTATACAATATTTTGACATATCATATCGACGCATCTATATATATTATTTGGAATAACCATAGACACTCTATATGCTGTAATGTTCGAGTTCGCTATACATGGTTGAGGTTGATTCTTAAATAATATATATACTTTGAGTTGTGATCGTGTCTGAGACATGTACACGGGTCACGATACGTATTAATTAATTCAAATATTATATATTAAACTATATATGAATTATTGGACTGTTAACTGTGGACTATCGACTGTGGACTAATAAAATTGGACAATTAAAATGAATTAAAATATTGATTATAACATATGAAACTAAACATTTCTTCAAGTTTGTCACTTGATTTCATCTTAAACCTCATTTGTATCTTGACGATTACAATCTGCGTTCAAACCTTTCATGATTCTTGAAAACACCTCAATCTAGAGGAATGAACCAACCGCACTTCATCTACGAAAGAAAAGATTGATGCATATTGTTATGCACCTGTAAACACTCGTAACCTGGATAAATGCTTAACACATATCTGTGCTAGCTCATTTGGCATTTATTACCAAAAACAACTTTTCAATTCCTTTTTCAAAATTAGCCAATTTTGTCACACCTCCAGCAAGTCAACTTCGACTTTTTATTCGAAACAACCTTATTATAACCTTGATATATATGATTACCTTATTCATCATGGTTACCGGAGAAACCTTTTATATTTCACCATATTACCATCAGCGTTTAATCATCTAAAAACACAATTCTCCTGAAACCACCTCAGATTGATAACCAATGATTCAGATATCATAGCATTAAATGCAGAGGGAACAGAAAAATTGTAGATAGTCTAAACGGCCAAAAGTTTGATGATAAAGAAGGGAGTGTTAGGAACGCTCGATAGAAAATTTGGTACTGAAAAAAAGAAAAAGAAAAAACAGATTGAGCAAACCATAAAGGAGACCAAGGCCAAATACAAGGACCATACTATATATTCAAAGAATCCAGGTAATCCTGGATCCAATGAAACCTCCAACGAATATCTTGCTCTGTACTCGTGTTAAAATCTTGCGGAAAATCTTTCTTCATCAACCATCGAACATAGAATTCCAAAATATCATCATAAATATCTTTGATATTTCTGAAGATATTTTCATAAATATTCTCGTCCGAAATTATTTATCTCTTGGTGCTATCTATATTACATCATAAAGGAAACTACTTTAGTTTCTAAATTTCTTTAAAATTTGAGTTTAAATTATGAATGATTTTGAAGTAGTGTTGGAAATTGATGCATGAGTTAGTATAATATAATGACACTTGATCAACGTGATTATATTACAGTAAGTCATGATGAGTTTCTAATGGAACGTTATGATTCACAGATCATAACGTCATCATGTGCCAAGTTACACGACTTTTACATTCTATCTAATCTCTAAACATATCAAAAAATATGTTTTCTTGATAGTTCTATCTTTTTCCGTGAATTCTAGTAATTTGACTAATGAAGATAGTGTTACTTTAATTTCTTTCTCAGAACATTAACTATGTTCATTCCAAATTTCATATCAATGAATTCTGGATCATTATTTGCTACTTAAAGTCGAGAAGAGAAAACGAAAGTTTGAACTGAGGGAGAAAGAATAGAAGGTATGAACTGTAGAAAATAGGAAAATGAAGGAAGTGGAATTATAGTAAAATATCAGACAGAACAATCAAAACAAAGGTTATCGAATTTAACCAAAGAAGATCCTAATTTCCTTATTCGCCGAAGAATCAAATCTTTTAGATTTCGAAGATTTTCTTTAAATCCCTTGAATTCCAGAATTCAACCAAGACAACGTCAAAAGATAAGACACACCTTAATTTCTAAATTCAACCATGACTAGTCAAAAGTTATGATGAAACTTGTCTTTCTCATTTCACTATTTAGTGATAGCTTCATTCGTACTCTTCGAGTAATCGAATTGTCTTATATATATTACTCAATGATGATAAAACTCTATTTATCAGCTCATGTGAGTCATGAAAACATACCTATTATCAACCATGATTTCGATATGATAAGCAAAGTCCATTTAATTGAATCTCAAAAAGTTTGAACTATTTCAAATATTCAATTGACCTTAGACTATTCTAGACGATTCACGAACCACTATTTATAAGTGGATACATATACATTTATACACACATACACACACACACATATATATATATTAATTATTATAAATTAAAATATTATATGAGTTAATTAATTATGTAAATAAAATGATATATGATTTTATTATTAAATTAAATTTATGTATATATGTAAAGTATATTAGCTATACATATATGGTTTCAAATTTATTTAGTAAACTATAATAACGCTCCAGGAGAACTGTCAGTATAAGAGTCCAGATAAGATTAACTGGATTCGGTTTAATTATTATTATTATGATTATTGTATTATTATTATTATTAAAATCACATGGGAGATTCGATTATTAAAGTTGGATATCACTGTGCTTAATTTCCTTTTCACGTCCTTTGTTGAAGTTGTTACACGTCCATTCTAAATTGAATTATGAATGGAAATTTCTGTATTCAATTTCCAATTAGTCATATGGGTACTATTATTATAATTATTATTATAATTATATTTTTACTTACTTTTGGTTTTCCTATCTCATCCGTGATATTACTAATTGATTGCAAGTAATTAGTTAATTATTATTGCACCCACTTGCCTTTGTTAATTGATTTACACATATGTGGAGAGACATCACCACACTTGCTTCCTATCCTCACTTCTTCTTCTTTGTTACTTCCTTTCTCCTACTATCTAACTGCTCTTTATGTTTGTTGATTAAACCATCAACCACGATCATCAACTCAAATCATTACCCTACAATCATGAACCCCATTTGGTTGTTTGATGTACAAAATCGAACCTCAACCTCACTTTGATCAATTTATCATAAGATAAGGTTATGTATATATGCGAGATACGTATAGAGATGGGATTCAGGAGACATAATCCACCTGCTCGAACCCACACACTAACATCATCCTAAAACCTTTTGTAACTGCTCCTATATTCAACTTTACTTGGAACAACCACCATACATCACCCTTATCTTTCTTTTTCTTCATCCACCATTATCACAGTAAAATCCACAACCATCCGTCACTTTTTATATTCTTTTCCTTCTTCGTGAGACCACCCTAAACCACGCTTTGCTGCTACTAAATGTTTTATGTTTTTCTGACCAAACTAAACCACATCCCTGTTGTGTGAACCCATAATACCACCACTACAACCAAACACACTTCCACCACCTTTTAGCAAACCATATAACAACCACTTCACTACGGCTTCTAACAAAATTCTGATCCTTTTCGTTGATCACCAACCACAACATCACCAATTCTTTTATCTTGTTCTTACCTAAACCCAACTCGCTTTTGGTTGCAACTATCGATGAAGACCAATGAAACTCATCAACTTGTTTGTAATTCCATCACCATGAATTGTTTTTTTTCAATTTTGCCTTGTATTCGAAGCTGCAATAACAGCTATTGTTGCTGCTATTTTCTGTCGATTCCCAGCCTCAAATGAAATGTCCCGTTCATATTGATTATAAACGTTCCATATTAATTGATTTCATTGCAAGGTTTTGACCTCCATATGAGACGTTTTTCAAAGACTGCATTCATTTTTAAAACAACCATAACCTTTATTTTATCAATAAAGGTTTTAAAAACATTACATAGATTATCAAATAATGATAATCTAAAATATACTGTTTCCACACGACCATTATATAATGGTTTACAATAGAAATATATTACATCGACATATGTTTCTTGAATGCAGTTTTTACACAATATCATACAAATATGGACTCCAAATCTTGTCCTTATTTTAGTATGCAACAGCGGAAGCTCTTAGTATTCACCTAAGAATAAACATGCTTTAAACGTCAACAAAAATGTTGGTGAGTTATAGGTTTAACCTATATATATCAAATCGTAACAATAGACCACAAGATTTCATATTTCAATACATATCCCATACAAAGAGATAAAAATCATTCATATGGTGAACACCTGGTAACCGAAATTAACAAGATGCATGTATAAGAATATCCCCATCATTCCGGGACACCCTTCGGATATGATATAAATTTCAAAGTACTAAAGCATCCGGCACTTTGGATGGGGTTTGTTAGGCCGAATAGATCTATCTTTAGGATTCGCGTCAATTAGGGTGTCTGTTCCCTAATTCTTAGATTACCAGACTTAATAAAAAGGGGCATATTCGATTTAGATAATTCAACCATAGAATGTAGTTTCACGTACTTGTGTCTATTTTGTATATCATTTATAAAACCTGCATGTATTCTTATCCCAAAAATATTAGATTTTAAAAGTGGGACTATAACTCACTTTCACAGATATTTCCTTCCTCGGAAATAAGACTTGGCCACGGATCGATTCACGAACCTATACAAATATGTACATATATATCAAAGTATGATCAAAATATAATCACAACCATTTTTATTATGTTTTAAAGATTTGAGTGTATTAAGTCAGCTGTCCTCGTTAGTAACCTACAACTAGTTGTCCACAGTTAGATGTTCAAAAATAAATTGATATATATTATCTTGAATCAATCTACGACCCATTGTATACACGTCTCAGGCTAGATCACAACTCAAAGTATATATATTTTTGGAATCAACCTCAACCCTGTATAGCTAACTCCAACATTACTGCATATAGAGTGTCTATGATTGTTCCAACTAATATATATATATGGGTCGATATGATATGTCCAAACATTTGCATACGTGTCTATGGTATCCCAAGATTACATAATATATTAGAATACATGTATAATACAATATAAGTTAGCTAGGATATGATTTGTATAGATTTGTTAAACATTTCCCGTAGCTAAAAAGATCAAAAACATTTCCCATAACTTCTTCATTTTAAATCCGTTTTGAGTGAATCAAATTGCTATGGTTTCATATTGAACTCTAATTTAATAATCCAAACAGAAAAAGTATAGGTTTATAGTCGGAAATTTAAGTTATATGTCAATTACTAAAGAGGTAGTCATTTCCGTCGAAAGAACGACATCTTGATGACCATTTTGAAAAACATACTTTCACTTTGATTTTAACCAAGATTTTTGGATATAGTTTCATGTTCATATGAAAAATCATTTTCCCAGAAGAACAACTTTTAAATCAAAGTTTATCATAGTTTTTAATTATCCAAACCAAAACAGCCCCGGTTTCACTACGACGGCGTATATCAGATTTTATGGTGTTCATCGTGTTTCCAGGTTTTAAATCATTAAGTTAGTATATCATATATATATAGAACATGTGTTTAGTTGATTTTAAAAGTCAAGTTAGAAGGATTAACTTTTGTTTGCGAACAAGTTTAGAATTAACTAAACTATGTTCTAGTGATTACAAGTTAAAACCTTCGAATAAGATAGCTTTATCTGTATGAATCGAATGATGTTATGAACATCATTACTACCTCAAGTTTTCTGGATAAAACTACTGGAAATGAGAAAAGTGGATCTAGCTTCAAAGGATCCTTGGATGGCTTGAAAGTTCTTGAAGCAGAATCATGACACGAAAACAGTTCAAGTAAGATTTTCACTCGAAATAAGATTGTTATAGTTGTAGAAGTTGAATCAAAGTTTGAATATGAATGATCACTAATATTTTTGTAATTTTATGAGATATTTCATGCTAGTTGCAAAATGATGGTTCTCACATGTGTTAGGTGACTCACATGGGCTGCTAAGAGCTAATCATTGGAGTGTATATACCAATAGTACATACATCTAAAAGCTGTGTATTGTACGAGTACGAATACAGGTGCATACGAGTAGAATTGTTGATGAAACCGAACGAGGATGTAATTGTAAGCATTTTTGTTAAGTAGAAGTACTTTGATATGTGTCTTTAAGTCTTTCAAAAGTGTAAGAATACATATCAAAACATAACATGTATATACATTCTAATGGATTCGTTAAGTCTTCGTTAGTCGTTACATGTAAGTGTTGTTTTGAAACCTTTAAGTTAACGATCTCAATTAATGTTGTTAACCCAATGTTTATTATATCAAATGAGATGTTAAATTATTATATTATCATAATATTATGATGTATGAATATCTCTTAATATGATACATACATTAAAATATCGTTACAACGATAATCGTTACTTATAAGTCTCGTTTCGTAATTCTTGAGTTAGTAGTCTTGTTTTTACATATGTAGTTCATTGTTAACACACTTAATTATATATTTAAATATCATTTTATCATGTTAAATATAGTGTATCAATATCTTAGTATGATACATATGTATTTAGTAGACGTTATCATAACGATAATCGTTATATATATCATTTCGAGTTTCTTAACTTAGTAATCTCATTTCTTATGTATATCACACATTGTTAATATACTTAGTGCAATACTTACTCATCATAATCTTATGTCAACCATATATATATGTCTATATATACCACAACATGTAGTTTTTACAATTTTGTAACGTTCGTGAATCGCCGGTCAACATGGGTGATCAATTATCTATATGAAACTTATTTCATTTAATCAAGTCTTAACAAGTTTGATAGGTTAACACGTTGGAAACATTTAGTCATGTAAATATCAATCTCAATTAATATATATAAACATGGAAAATTTCGGGTCACTACATCAAAAGGTGAAGCCTTTCCATTGATGTTCATGATGCTATTCGAAATTATTGCTACTACTTTTCTTCTTGAGTGATAAATAACAAAACTTTCACTAGTGGGATTTCAAAGGTGACAATAAAGCTTGATTTAATTAATAGAGACTTTTTGAATTTGTAATCATAAAAATTCCCATAACATCTTATAATATTTCGGTTGTTGCCCCACCATTATGTGATCCACTCACTTTGTCTAGTGCTTCTTTTTCTTGAACCGTGAATTACCCATGAAATCAACTGCTATACTTGGGCTGTTACTAATATTCGCTGTATGCAGTTTCTATTTTTCTGTTGCACGTGAACCAACCATCAGAAACCCATTAAAAACAAAACAACAACCTGCAATTGACGTCTTATTTTAATGCCACTACTTATTTCTTTTCTTTAATGGCCGACAGAGATTAAAGCAAGTAGAACCACTTGCAATGCTACAAATTTTTTTTCTGTTTCCTATTTGTTTCTATTCAAAAACCGAACCCAAAATCCACCTCATAACCCACTTGCAAGACTTCTTTTAATCTGCTATATGCATAAACTAAAACTGTTTAAATTCTATTGGACCAATTACTCATTAGTGGACTTGCATCGTTGGGCTTCATTTTTTTTTATGAATTCCTGTCCGCAAACAAGCACCAAGAAACCGAAGGTCTCGGTGCCCTTCTTTCTACTTTTTCGATCATCATTAGGCCTAACTAACTCTCATGGAAGTTGCATATTGTGAATTCATCACTCTCCAAATTGAAGAATTATGATTGTATTATTGATCGTGATGTTAGATAGTTAAGGATGATGACAATTAAGATTTAAGATGAGATAGATGATTAAGATGATAATGATAAGCTTATGATTATGATTAACTCCCACTTCCAGCTTATTCAACAAATCCAAAACAGTTTATGGACGTTCATTTAGTTTATCGTTGGGCTTCGGGAATTGGGCTTCTGATGGGCCTATGTTTCATTTTCTTTGTTAGGTCGATGGGATTTGGGGCTGGATCATTAAAATCTATGTGATAGCAGCGTATATGTTATTTTTTTTTATGAACGAAGAGAGTATATAGAATAAAGATGATGATTGATTATGGTAATTGTGAGGCGATTAGGATAATGACTCTGTTGTAAGTAATGGTGATGGAGATGTTAAATGGATTTTGTGTTTAAAAGAAGATGAAGAAAACATAAAATTTTGGGATAAATAAATTAAGTCTGGGATATAAATCAGAAAGATAATAGACAAAGAGATGGCTTGGAGTGTTTGTGTTTAACCGAGAGGTCTCGGGTTCGAGCCTAGACAATGGCGTATTTTTTTTTTTAAGCTTGTTCCTTCAAAGGTTATATTCTAAAATTATTATTATTATTATTATAATTATTATTATTATTATGATTATAAGAATTATTATTATGATTATAAGAATTATTATTATTATTATTATTATTATTATTATTATTATTAATTTTATCATTTTTATTATTAATATAAGTATTATTATTAACATTATTATTAATTAAAATTTTTTCATGATATTAAGATTAACATTATTAGTTAAACTATTATTTTTATCATTATTATCATAATTAGTATTATTATTACTCATTATTAGTATTAGGTATTATTATCAATATTATTGTATTCATTATAAAAAAAATAACTTGTTATTATTATTGTTATTAAAGATTATCATTATCATTTTATTATTAATATTATCATTATTAATAAAGTTATTATTATTATTATTATTAGTAAATCCTTATTTTCAAAACTATCATTTTAACGAATAACTATATATAACATATAATTAAAGATATAATATAAGTATACGTTTTTAAATGGAATTTAGTATAAATTCTATATAACCACAAATATATAAATAATATATATTAATAAATAAAATTATGTGATTTTCATTATATGTTTTAATAGATATACAATTGATATAAGTTCGTGAATCCGAGGCCAACTTTGCATTGTTCAGTACCGTCGTATGCATATTTTTACTACAAAATATCGTATTGTGAGTTTCATTACTCCCTTTTTAAATGCTTTTGCAAAATATATTTTTAGGACTAAGAATACATGCGCTTTTATATATGTTTTACGAAATAGACACAAGTAATCGAAACTATATTATATGGTTGAATGATCGAAACCGAATATGCCCCTTTTTGCTTGGTAGCCTAAGAATTAGGGAACATCACTAATTTTGAAAATTAGTGCACCCCTAATTGATGCGAATCCTAAAGATAGATCTATTGGGCCTAACGAACCCCATCCAAAGTACCGGATGCTTTAGTACTTCGAATTCGTTTTTATCATGTCCGAAGGATTTTTCGAAATGATAGGGGATATTCTTATATGCATCTTGTTAATGTCGGTTACCAGGTGTTCAATCCATATGAATGATTTTTGTCTCTATGCATGGGATGTATATTTATAAGAAATGAAAATGAAAATTTGTGGTCTATTAAAATGATGGAAATGATTATTTATGTTAAACTAATGAACTCACCAACCTTTTGGTTGACACTTGAAAGCATGTGAAATGTCCCGTTCTTATTGATTAAAAACGTTCCATATTAATTGATTTCGTTGCGAGGTTTTGACCTCTATATGAGACGTTTTTCAAAGACTGCATTCATTTTTAAAACAAACCATAACCTTTATTTCATAAATAAAGGTTTAAAAAACTTTACGTAGATTATCAAATAATGATAATCTAAAATATCCTGTTTACACACGACCATTACATAATGGTTTACAATACAAATATGTTACATCGAAATCAGTTTCTTGAATGCAGTTTTTACACAATATCATACAAACATGGACTCCAAATCTTGTCCATATTTTAGTATGCAACAGCGGAAGCTCTTAGTATTCACCTGAGAATAAACATGCTTTAAACGTCAACAAAAATGTTGGTGAGTTATAGGTTTAACCTACATATATCAAATCGTAACAATAGACCACAAGATTTCATATTTCAATACACATCCCATACATAGAGATAAAAATCATTCATATGATGAACACCTGGTAACCGACATTAACAAGATGCATATATAAGAATATCCCCATCATTCCGGGACACCCTTCGGATATGATATAAATTTCGAAGTACTAAAGCATCCGGTACTTTGGATGGGGTTTGTTAGGCCCAATAGATCTATCTTTAGGATTCGCGTCAATTAGGGTGTCTGTTCCCTAATTCTTAGATTACCAGACTTAATAAAAAGGGGCATATTCGATTTCGATAATTCAACCATAGAATGTAGTTTCACGTACTTGTGTCTATTTTGTAAATCATTTATAAAACCTGCATGTATTCTCATCCCAAAAATATTAGATATTAAAAGTGGGACTATAACTCACTTTCACAGATTTTTACTTCGTCGGGAAGTAAGACTTGACCACTGGTTGATTCACGAACCTATAACAATATATACATATATATCAAAGTATGTTCAAAATATATTTACAACACTCTTAATACATTTTGATGTTTTAAGTTTATTAAGTCAGCTGTCCTCGTTAGTAACCTACAACTAGTTGTCCACAGTTAGATGTACAGAAATAAATCGATAAATATTATCTTGAATCAATCCACGACCCAGTGTATACGTATCTCAGTATTGATCACAACTCAAACTATATATATTTTGGAATCAACCTCAACCCTGTATAGCTAACTCCAACATTCACATATAGAGTGTCTATGGTTGTTCCGAAATATATATAGATGTGTCGACATGATAGGTCAAAACATTGTATACGTGTCTATGGTATCTCAAGATTACATAATATACAATACAAGTTGATTAAGTTATGGTTGGAATAGATTTGTTACCAATTTTCACGTAGCTAAAATGAGAAAAATTATCCAATCTTGTTTTACCCATAACTTCTTCATTTTAAATCCGTTTTGAGTGAATCAAATTGTTATGGTTTCATATTGAACTCTATATTATGAATCTAAACAGAAAAAGTATAGGTTTATAGTCGGAAAAATAAGTTACAAATCGTTTTTGTAAAGGTAGTCATTTCAGTCGAAAGAACGACGTCTAGATGACCATTTTAGAAAACATACTTTCACTTTGAGTTTAACCATGATTTTTGGATATAGTTTCATGTTCATAATAAAAATCATTTTACCAGAATAACAACTTTTAAATCAAAGTTTATCATAGTTTTTAATTAACTAACCCAAAATATACCGCGGTGTTACTACGACGGCGTAAATCCGGTTTTACGGTGTTTTTCATGTTTCCAGGTTTTAAATCATTAAGTTAGCATATCATATAGATATAGAACATGTGTTTAGTTGATTTTAAAAGTCAAGTTAGAAGGATTAACTTTTATTTGCGAACAAGTTTAGAATTAACTAAACTATGTTCTAGTGATTACAAGTTTAAACCTTCGAATAAGATAGCTTTATATGTATGAATTGAATGATGTTATGAACATCATTACTACCTCAAGTTGCTTGGATAAACCTACTGGAAATGAGAAAAATAGATCTAGCTTCAAAGGATCCTTGGATGGCTTGAAAGTTCTTGAAGCAGAATCATGACACGAAAACAATTTCAAGTAAGATTTCCACTCGAAATAAGATTGTTATAGTTATAGAAATTGAATTAAAGTTTGAATATGATTATTACCTTGTATTAGAAAGATAACCTACTGTAAGTAACAAAGGTTTCTTGATCTTGGATGATTACTTGGAATGGATTTAGAAAACTTGGAAGTAAACTTGCAATCTTGGAAGTATTCTTGATTTTATGAAACTAGAACTTTTGGAATTTATGAAGAACACTTAGAACTTGAAGATAGAACTTGAGAGAGATCAATTAGATGAAGAAAATTGAAGAATGAAAGTGTTTGTAGGTGTTTTTGGTCGTTGGTGTATGGATTAGATATAAAGGATATGTAATTTTGTTTTCATGTAAATAAGTCATGAAGGATTACTCATATTTTTGTAATTTTATGAGATATTTCATGCTAGTTGCCAAATGATGGTTCCCACATGTGTTAGCTGATCATTGGAGTGTATATACCAATAGTACATACATCTAAAAGCTGTGTATTGTACGAGTACGAATACGGGTTCATACGAGTAGAATTGTTGATGAAACTGAACGAGGATGTAATTTTAGGCATTTTTGTTAAGTAGAAGTATTTTGATAAGTGTCTTGAAGTCTTTCAAAAGTGTATGAATACATATTAAAACACTACATGTATATACATTTTAACTGAGTCGTTAAGTCATCGTTAGTCGTTACATGTAAATGTTGTTTTGAAACCTTTAGGTTAACGATCTTGTTGAATGTTGTTAACCCATTGTTTATTATAACAAATGAGATGTTAAATTGTTATATTATCATGATATTATGATATATAATATATCTTAGTATGATGTATATACAGTTAAATGTCGTTACAACGATAATCGTTACATATATGTCTCGTTTCGAAATCATTAAGTTAGTAGTCTTATTTTTACATATGTATTTCATTGTTAATACACTTAATAATATATTTACTTATCATTTAACATAATTAACCAAGTGTATCAATATCTTAATATGATTCATATGTACCTAGTAAGACGTTGTTATAACGATAATCGTTATATATATCGTTTTCGAGTTTCTTAAATTAATAGTCTCATTTTTATGTATATAACTCATTGTTAAAATACCTAATGAGATACATACTTATAATAAAATCATGTTAACTATATATATAACCATATATATGTCATCGTATAGTTTTTCACGTTTTAACGTTCGTGAATCACCGGTCAACTTGGGTGGCCAATTGTCTATATGAAACCTATTTCAATTAATCAAGTCTTAATAAGTTTGATTGCTTAACATGTTGGAAACACTTAATCATGTAAATAAAAATTTCATTTAATATATATATAAACATGGAAAAGTTCGGGTCACTACAGTACCTACCCGTTAAATAAATTTCGTCCCGAAATTTTAAGCTGTTGGAGGTGTTGACGTATCTTCTGGAAATAAATGCGGGTATTTCTTCTTCATCTGATCTTCTCGTTCCCAGGTGAACTCGGGTCCTCTACGAGCATTCCATCAAACCTTAACAATTGGTATCTTGTTTTGCTTAAGTCTTTTAACCTCACGATCCATTATTTCGACGGGTTCTTCGATAAATTAAAGTTTTTCGTTGATTTGGATTTCATCTAACGGAATAGTGAGATC
Source organism: Rutidosis leptorrhynchoides (assembly GCF_046630445.1). NCBI lineage: Eukaryota > Viridiplantae > Streptophyta > Magnoliopsida > Asterales > Asteraceae > Rutidosis > Rutidosis leptorrhynchoides. The sequence goes on along the minus strand of NC_092335.1, from coordinate 302,179,681 downwards.
TTCTTTAGCAAAACATTTCTTCAAATTCGAGACGTGGAAAGTGTTATGTACAGCCGCGAGTTGTTGAGGTAACTCAAGTCGGTAAGCTACTGGTCCGACATGATCAATAATCTTGAATGGTCCAATATACATTGGATTTAATTTCCCTCGTTTACCAAATCGAACAACGCCTTTCCAAGGTGCAACTTTAAGCATGACCATCTCTCCAATTTCAAATTCTATATCTTTTCTTTTAATGTCAGCGTAGCTCTTTTGTCGACTTTGGGCGGTTTTCAACCGTTGTTGAATTTGGATGATCTTCTCGGTAGTTTCTTGTATTATCTCCGGACCCGTAATCTGTCTATCCCCCACTTCACTCCAACAAATTGGAGACCTGCACTTTCTACCATAAAGTGCTTCAAACGGCGCCATATCAATGCTTGAATGGTAGCTGTTGTTGTAGGAAAATTCTGCTAACGGTAGATGTCGATCCCAACTGTTTCCGAAATCAATAACACATGCTCATAGCATGTCTTCAAGCGTTTGTATTGTCCTTTCACTCTACCCATCAGTTTATGGATGATAGGCAGTACTCATGTCTAGACGAGTTCCTAATGCTTGCTGTAATGTCTGCCAGAATCTTGAAATAAATCTGCCATCCCTATCAGATATAATAGAGATTGGTATTCCATGTCTGGAGACGACTTCCTTCAAATACAGTCGTGCTAACTTCTCCATCTTGTCATCTTCTCTTATTGGCAGGAAGTGTGCTGATTTGGTGAGACGATCAACTATTACCCAAATAGTATCAAAACCACTTGCAGTCCTTGGCAATTTAGTGATGAAATCCATGGAAATGTTTTCCCATTTCCATTCCGGGATTTCGGGTTGTTGCAGTAGACCTGATGGTTTCTGATGCTCAGCTTTAACCTTAGAACACATCAAACATTCTCCTACGTATTTAGCAACATCGGCTTTCATACCCGGCCACCAAAAATGTTTCTTGAGATCCTTGTACATCTTCCACGTTCCAGGATGTATTGAGTATCTGGTTTTATGAGCGTCTCTAAGTACCATTTCTCTCATATCTCCAAATTTTGGTACCCAAATCCTTTCAGCCCTATACCGGGTTCTGTCTTCCCAAATATTAAGATGCTTCTCCGATCCTTTGGGTATTTCATCCTATAAATTTCTCTCTTTTAAAACTCCTTGTTGCGCCTCCTTTATTTGAGTAGTAAGGTTATTGTGAATCATTATATTCATAGATTTTACTCGAATGGGTTCTCTGTCCTTCCTGCTCAAGGCGTCGGTTACCAAATTTGCCTTCCCCGGGTGGTAACGAATCTCAAAGTCGTAATCATTCAACAATTCAATCCACCTACGCTGCCTCATATTCAGTTGGTTTTGATTAAATATGTGTTGAAGACTTTTGTGGTCGGTATATATAATACTTTTGACCCCATATAAGTAGTGCCTCCAAGTCTTTATTGCAAAAACAACCGCGCCTAATTCCAAATCATGCGTCGTATAATTTTGCTCGTGAATCTTCAATTATCTAGATGCATAAGCAATTACCTTTGTTCGTTGCATTAATACACAACCGAGACCTTGCTTTGAGGCGTCACAATATATCACAAAATCATCATTCCCTTCATGCAATGACAATATAGGTGCCGTAGTTAGCTTTTTCTTCAATAACTGAAACGCCTTCTCTTGTTCATCCTTCCATTCAAATTTCTTCCCTTTATGCGTTAATGCAGTCAAGGGTTTTGCTATTTTGGAGAAATCTTGGATGAATCTTCTGTAGTAACCAGCCAATCCTAAAATTAACGTATATGCTTCGGAGTTTTTGGGGTTTCCCACTTTTCAACGGTTTCGATCTTTGCCGGGTCCACCTGGATACCTTCTTTGTTCACTATGTGACCGAGGAATTGAACTTCTTCCAACCAAAATGCACACTTTGAAAACTTAGCGTACAGTTTTTCTTTCCTCAATACTTCTAGCACTTTTCTCAAATGTTCTTCGTGCTCTTGATCATTCTTTGAGTAAATAAGTATGTCATCGATGAAAACAATGAAAAACTTGTCAAGATATGGCCCACACACTCGGTTCATAAGGTTCATGAACACAGCTGGTGCGTTAGTCAATCCAAACAGCATAACCATAAACTCGTAATGACCATAACACGTCCTAAAAGCAATTTTTGGAATATCATCCTCCTTTAGTCGCATTTGATGATATCCAGAACGTAAATCGATCTTCGAATAAACCGACCAGCCTTGTAGTTGATCAAATAAGTCGTCAATTCTCGGTATTGGGTAGCGGTTCTTGATGGTAAGTTTGTTCAACTCTCGGTAGTCGATACACAACCTGAATGTACCATCTTTCTTCTTGACAAACAAAACAGGAGCTCCCCACGGTGATGTGCTTGGTCGAATGAACCACGCTCTAAAAGTTCTTGTAATTGGCTTTGCAGTTCTTTCATCTCGCTGGATGCTAGTCTGTAAGGAGCACGAGCTATTGGTGCAGCTCCTGGTACAAGATCTATTTGAAATTCAATGGATCGGTGTGGGGGTAATCCCGGTAATTCTTTCGGAAATACATCGGGAAATTTTTTTGCGACGAGAACATCATTGATGCTCTTTTCTTCAGTTTTTACTTTCTCGACGTGTGCTAGAACAGCATAGCAACCTTTTCTTATTAGTTTTTGTACCTTCAAATTACTAATAAGATGTAGCTTTGTGTTGCCCTTTTCTCCGTACACCATTAAGGGTTTTCCATTTTCTCGTATAATGCGAATTGCATTTTGTAACAAACGATCTCTGCTTTCACTTCTTTCAACCAGTCCATACCTATTATCACATCAAAACTCCCTAACTCTACTGGTATCAAGTCAATCTTAAATGTTTCGCTAACCAGTTTAATTTCTCGATTCTGACATATATTATCTGCTGAAATTAATTTACCATTTGCTAATTCGAGTAAAAATTTACTATCCAATGGCGTCAATGGACAACTTAATTTAGCACAAAAATCTCTACTCATATAGCTTCTATCCGCACCCGAATCAAATAAAATGTAAGCATATTTATTGTCAATAAGAAACGTACCCGTAACAAGCTCCGGGTCTTCCTGTGCCTCTGCCGCATTAATATTGAAAACTCTTCCGCGGCCTTGTCCATTCGTGTTCTCCTGGTTCGGGAAATTTCTAATAATGTGGCCCGGTTTTCCACATTTATAACAAACTACATTGGCATAACTTGCTCCGACACTACTTGCTCCGCCATTACTCGTTCCGACACCATTTGTTCCTTTCGTTCTGTTAACCCCTGGTCCGTAGACCTCACACTTCGCCGCGCTATGACCATTTCTTTTACACTTGTTGCAAAATTTAGTGCAGAACCCCGAGTGATACTTTTCACACCTTTGGCATAGCTGCTTCTGATTATTGTTATTGTTGTGGTTGTTATTGTTATTGGGATGATTGTTGTTGTTATTGTTGTTGTTGTTGTTGTTGTTGTTGTTGTTGGGCCGTTTGTTGTAGTTGCGATTGATGTTGCGATTGTTGGGATAGTTGTTGCGATTATTGTTTTAATTGCTGTTGTTGTTGTATTGGTGATTCTTATCACCATTTTCCTCCCACTTTCTTTTGACTTGCTTCACATTGGCCTCTTCAGCCGTCTGTTCCTTAATTCTTTCCTCAATCTGGTTCACTAGTTTGTGAGCCATTCTACATGCCTGTTGTATGGAGGCGCGCTCGTGTGAATGATGTCGTAGGGTGGGGGTACAAAATAGTTTATATTTTACTAGGAAAAACTATTAAATACGATACAAATTTACACAAGATATTTATTTATTTAGAGAATGGATATACCTAAACCTTGCTACAACACTATAGGCAGTGTACCTAATCGTAAAGTAGTATAGTTTTTAGTAAGTCCGGTTCGTTCCACAGGGAGCGGGCTTATTGCACACTATATTTTTAAACAACTATATTTGTACAAAATATATATAATTATATATAATAATATATAAAAGGGGAGTTTACCGTTCAATGACCGGTTTGTCGATTTTATATTTAAAGCGAAGCGTAAAGTAAATGACGATATTTAACTAACAATATAAAATAAATAACAATAATTAAAATGACAATAAATAAAAGTTCGAGGAAATATGAAATAAAATACATTATGCTTATTTAAACTTCCGTAACTATGATGTTTGACGTTTTGATTTTAATTTATTGTCCTGGGTTAATTGTCCTTTGTCCTGGATGTATTTGAAACCTATCTGGTTTTTTTCCACAATAGTTCATCGATCATAATTATAAAATGCTCGGCAAATTTAACCTTATACCCGAAGTCAAATATTCCAACTAACTGGGGATTCGAACTGTAACAAGGTCTTAATACTTTGCTTAATGAATACACCAGGTTATCGACTGTGTGTAAACCAAGGTTTTAATACTTTGTTAACAATTACACCAATTACCCTTGAATGTAATCCACACCTGTTTTAATGAGTCCATTGACTATTAATCCATCCTCGTGTCCGGTCAAATGAACAATTATTAGTATTTATAGATATCCCGCCCATCGTGTCCGATCGAGCGTATGTGGTTATTTATATCTACGTCAAATTGTAAATCTCTATATTAATTTAATGAGGTATCATTTAGTTAATATAATTCCCAATAATAGCCCATAGTCTATTTTCCACAAGTGTCGTTCTTTTGTCCAAACCCCAATTATGGTACAAAGCCCACTAACCCCATCTTTAATATTTAGCCCAACATCATGATTACTTTGGCTCAAATAAGCATAATAATAACTTAAGTACTAGACATTAATTTAAAAAGGAGAACATAGCTTTCATTGATTATTTATCGCGTAGTGGTACACGGGCAGAGCTCTGACTTTAAAACCAGTAAAAATAACTTTTACATAACCCAAACTAATCTAATATAACACTAATCTATATTATATATATATATATATATATATATATATATATATATATATATATATATATATATATATATATATATATATATATATATATATATATATATATATATATATTTATTTATTTATTTATTTATATTATACTAGGGAGTATTATTATTATTATGTTATTAAACTCGGCAGAATTCGCGACCTTTTATAGGGATTCTGAAATTTCTATGCTCCGCGAGTCGCGGCACTTTGTGCCTGAGAACTCCGCGAGTCGCGGGGAAATGGAATACAGCTCACACTCCTTTGGATCTTCTTTGCCGACGTTTTATATATATAAATATAAAATATAAATAATTAATATAATTATTTATATATTATATTATATTCTTGTGCATAGTAGACTTGTAATTTTTAGTCCGTTGCGTCGGGCGTTGATAGTTGACTCATGTCCTGGTTCCGGATTTTCGAACGTCCTTGCGTACAATTTAATATCTTGTACTTTGCGTTTTGTAACTTGTACTCTTGTCATTTTTAGACGTTTTTCATCAATAAATTGAACCTTTTGAATTGTATCTTGTACATTTGAGCTTTTTGGACGTTTGTGTCTTCAAATCTTCGTTTTCGCCTTTTGTCTTCGCACTTATTTATTTAAACAATTACAATGAAAATATAATACAATTACATATGAAAACCTATTATTTAGGAGGGATATTGCTATGAAATATATGTTCCTTTTTAGCCTTATCAAATATCCCCACACTTGAGCGTTGCTTGTCCTCAAGCAATACAGAACTTGAAATAAAAACATACATGAATCACTTTTTTATTCATCACACTTTGTACATTAGTGATTTTGATATGGTGGTATAAACAATGATAGTAACGATAGAACCATGGTTAAAGGTGGGTGTGTCATCCACAGTTGCCTCGGGTTTAGGTCAACGACACTTGCAATCAAATAGCCGATTTACTTTCGGTTTCCAAAGCAAAGTGCACATTTGAAAGGCGGTTTACAGTCCCACATGACTATTAAAATGTAGATCCTTAAGGAAATTGGATCTTTATGAAAATATTTGATCTTTTAAAAATTCAATCTAGCTTTTACCCTAGATAAGTTTTCCGGAATAACCCTTCACCGGTGTTTGCAAAATATTTTTGTGGGTTGTGTGGGTTTCAGATTTGAAAATTTTAGCTCAACACTTGTGGTTTTGTGTTACCTACTTGCTAACCTTGTACTAGGAAAGCAACACGTCTAGTTTACTTGTCCCGTATATTACCTTTCGTCAAACTACCGTCCGATTGTAAAGGAAAGCGATGAACAAGAAACTGTTAAGGCAATGTCTAATGACATGCATTTAATTATGGTCTATAACGTGTTGGACGCAATTACCATCCTTTGTAGGAGCAATAATAAAGATCATCCTATAATTTTTTTTTCGGTCTGGCACAAGGTCCTGTCTTCGACCATGCTATGCAACCACCGTTCTTACGGTTGACACTCGATTTGGTTCAGGTGACCTAATGAATTCCAGGTGAATTCCTAGGATTTTACGTTCAATGGTAATGAACGCATTGAAAATGTGTTTTCAGAAAACAAATCGGTTTATAATTTGATCAAAATATTTTCTCGTTCAAGCTCGAGTTTAGATATCATTGAATTCCATGAGTTTGAATTCTCAATCTTTAAGGTCAATCTCAAGGATTGAGTAATATCAGGCTTAAAAGCTGATTTTTGATCTTTTAAGGAGATTATCCTTTCTGGAGATCTGATTCATTAGTCTTATCAAGCTAATTTACACGGCGCCCTCCCCATTTTACGAGACAGATCCTCTCATGGTTAGGATAAGTCTGACCACTTGGCGACCCTGTTTGATGCTGAGGTCCATGGATTTCCTGCTGATTTTAGAGATGACTTTTCTAGATTTTTCGTCAACCTACAGCTGGTCTGGACGGCAACTTCTTGACCTAAATCAAGAAGCGAGTTTCTTTTTCGGAAGACTTTACTTCCTTTAAATGATGGAATTGATTCATCTTGTAGATCCATCTTTCAATACAGTAAATCGGGTAAAACAGTTAATTTAGTCCAAAACAAAAGCACCTGCAATAAACTTTACAGAAACATGTGATAGATAGTTTTTAATTGAATAACTTGGTACATTCTCCCCACACTTAGTTTCTTTCTTTGCCTTTTTATTCTCCTTTATTCCATTTTAAATGAATTCAAGCGTTTTAGGGTGTTTCTTAATTTATGTCCTTTCTGAGGTAACGATAATTTCGGTATTAACACCTAGTTTTCATCGTTCATAAATATGTATAAACATGATTTTGACTTCATTTATTTGAAAATTTTTCAAATTTTCACAAAATTTGGCAAATAAACTAAGTGCAAACCCGAGAGAATTTATAACCCTTCCCCACACTTGAGATCATGCAATGCCCTCATTTGCATGAAATCAGACTATAATTATAAATTCATGAGGGTGATTAGTGTAGAAAAGTAATTAAAAATACCCAGTTTGTAATTACAAAGCTCGTCGAATGATAGATGGCGCGCCTCATCGTTCATTCCTTCTTGTTTTATCACACATGCTTTTTTTTCAAAAACGGCTGCTTTTCTGAACTGTTTACTAATATTTGAAAAATCGTCTTTTACCCTAATCATGCATTTTGATTAACGAGTTATGCACTAACTCGAACCCCGAATTTAACGTTAAGTGGGGTTAGACTTCCCCATACTTAGCTGACGACATGTGAAGTCGGTAGAATAAGTTCCACGAATTAAAATAGTGAGCCAGTTATTTACATCTCGGGTGGTGTATAATATATCAATGGGTTTATAGTTAAGACCCACCCGATCGTCACTATTAATTCTTTTTTAAGTGTAGTTTTTAGTAAATGGATATGTCTCTTTTCTGATTTTTGGTCAAATGGATCGATATACACCGACATACTTATTTCTATAGGGTGGACAATTCCTAATATTTCCTTCCTTTTATTCTCAGGATCAAAGTTTTCACCCCTATTACCCAATTGGGTGAAATTCGAGGTGTCATTATCTATTACAGCTCGTAGTTCATTTCCGGTGGATGACTCGTCTATTGAGAATATTGGGTTGGAAGGTTGTGGAATGGTGAAGTTCGGTTTGGCCTCGGGGGTAAAATTTTCAACGTTATCGTATTTCCAAGAGTACAAATTTGTCACCCTTACTTCTTCTTCATCCATAGATGGATCGATGATTTCGTCTGTAGAGGCTAATGTGTCGATATGTTGTGAAATTGGTAAAGCTGAATAAAAAGTATCATCGGGATAGTTGGTGATTTCGGAGCTCTCGAATTCATCAAAATTCGATGATATGAGATTTTCTTGCACACGACTCCTTAGATCAACAGGTGTGTAATCTGATAGAGTTTCAGCTTGCCGATTTACAAACTCTCTCATTTGTTCATTTTGAGTATCAAGTTCTTCGAGTTTGATTTTCATATAATCTAAAGAATTTTCAGGCACATAATTTTCCTCGTCTACTGGTTGTTGAGTTTGGATGTATTCTTGAGAATAATCCCAATTAGAATTGTATTCCTCATAATCATTCCATTCAGGTTCCATGGGTGCGTAATTTTCCATAGGAACGTAATAATAACATTCCCATGTTGAATGATAATCTCCACAGATTTCACAACCAGTTATTGTTTCGTCATTCGTGATCCAAGATTGACTGAACGAATTGTCATCAACACCCGTTTGAGAGTATTGATTTAATTGATTTTGGATATCAAAAAGAGTTTCCATAGCCTTGTTTTCAAAATTTTCCATTTTATTGAGATGGCCAAATTTTAGCTACAATGTGGTGCATTTACTAATTATCCTATTAGTTATAAAAATAGAAAAACTTATATACGTTGTCCAATTAATAGACTTTTCTGCTTTTGCCCACATTTCGAATAGCCAAAAGATGCAGCAGGGAGCCAGAGCTCTTTAAATCGGAAGCTCACAACTCAGCCACTAACAAATCCAACTATTACTACGAAGCAGAAAATTGTCAACGTCCATTAATTTAACCACTTAAATAATTTTTCTTTCCGTTTGAGATATTAGATAAGAAATAGAGAAAATTTCTAAGTCCTAAAAACTAAAGCGTCGAGAAATAAGAAAGAAAAAGAATGCGCGTCGAAAAACGTCGAAAAATAAAAATAAGAAAATAGCGCGTCGTAAATTAAAAGTCTAAAAATTAAATTTAAAAAGTTGCGCCTAAAGATCTAAAGGTAAATGCAATTTTATTCATAAAACGGCAATTACTTAAAGGCACTAAAATCTATTTAAAACTAAAGCGAAAAATGGCGTCGCAAAATTCTAAAGCACCTAAATCTTAGTCTAAAGAAAAAGCACTTAAGGGATTTTACGGCAAAGCCTAAAAATCTAAAAATAAAAATAAGCTACGGCAAAAACTATGTCTTAAAACTAAATACGAGCGAAAAACATACAAATATTATGCTAAAAACAAATAAAAGGGGACAAAATATAAAAATATACAAAAAGTTGTAAAAAAATATAATTTTTATAAAAATATTATTTTTTTATAATAGTATTAATTTTTATATATAAATAAAACTAATTAAAACTTAATATTATAAATTAATTAAAAACTTAAACTAAATAATATTATATATAAAACCTAATTAGGTTTAATAATAATAATAATAAATAATTAAAACCTAAATCGTATTAATTGCTGGACCAGGTTCGTGTCAGACGGCTCTGCGAGTCGTGGTTCCCGAAGCTGCAAACCCCGCGATTCGCGGGGTTCCAGAATTCAACTCTGGTACAGTTTGAAATTCGAATTTTTTTTTTTTTTTTTTTAGGATTTTATATTGTTTTTCTAAAAATAATATATATTTATACAAAAATGAATTAAAAATATAGAGTTTTGCCGATTCCCCGGCAGCGGCGCCAAAAACTTGATGTCGTAGCGTGGGGGTACGAAATAGTTTATATTTTACTAGGAAAAACTATTAAATACGATACAAATTTACACAAGATATTTATTTATTTAGAGAATGAATATACCTAAACCTTGCTACAACACTATAGGCAGTGTACCTAATCGTAAAGTAGTATAGTTTTTAGTAAGTCCGGTTCGTTCCACAGGGAGCGGGCTTATTGCACACTATATTTTTAAACAACTATATTTGTACAAAATATATATAATTATATATAATAATATATAAAAGGGGAGTTTACCGTTTAATGACCGGTTTGTCGATTGTATATTTTAAGCGAAGCGTAAAGTAAATGACGATATTTAACTAACAATATAAAATAAATAACAATAATTAAAATGACAATAAATAAAAGTTCGAGGAAATATGAAATAAAATATATTATGCTTATTTAAACTTCCGTAACTATGATGTTTGACGTTTTGATTTTAATTTATTGTCCTGGGTTAATTGTCCTTTGTCCTGGATGTATTTGAAACCTATCTGGTTTTTGTCCACAATAGTTCATCGATCATAATTATAAAATGCTCGGCAAATTTAACCTTATACCCGAAGTCAAATATTCCAACTAACTGGGGATTCGAACTGTAAAAAGGTCTTAATACTTTGCTTAATGAATACACCAGGTTATCGACTGTGTGTAAACCAAGGTTTTAATACTTTGTTAACAATTACACCAATTACCCTTGAATGTAATCCACCCCTGTTTTAATGAGTCCATTGACTATTAATCCATCCCCGTGTCCGGTCAAATGAACAATTATTAGTATTTATAGATATCCCACCCATCGTGTCCGATCGAGCGTATGTGGTTATTTATATCTACATCAAATTGTAAATCTCTATATTAATTTAATGAGGTATCATTTAGTTAATATAAATCCCATTAATAGCCCATAGTCTATTTTCTACAAGTGTCGTTCTTTTGTCCAAACCCCAATTATGGTACAAAGCCCAATAACCCCATCTTTAATATTTAGCCCAACATCATGATTACTTTGGCTCAAATAAGCATATTAATAACTTAAGTACGAGACATTAATTTAAAAAGGAGAACATAGCTTACATAGCTCTGACTTTAAAACCCGTAAAAATAACTTTTACATAACCCAAACTAATCTAATATAACACTAATCTATATTATATATATATATATATATATATATATATATATATATATATATATATATATATATATTATATATATATATTTATTTATATTATACTAGGGAGTATTATTATTATTATGTTATTAAACTCGGCAGAATTCGCGACCTTTTATAGGGATTCTGAAATTTCTGTGCTCCGCGAGTCGCGGCACTTTGTGCCTGAGAACTCCGCGAGTCGCGGGGAAATGGAATACAGCTCACACCCCTTTGGATCTTCTTTGCTGACGTTTTATATATATAAATATAAAATATAAATAATTAATATAATTATTTATATATTATATTATATTCTTGTGCATAGTAGACTTGTAATTTTTAGTCCGTTGCGTCGGGCTTTGATAGTTGACTCATGTCCTGGTTCTGGATTTTCGAACGTCCTTGCGTACAATTTAATATCTTGTACTTTGCGTTTTGTAACTTGTACTCTTGTCATTTTTAGACGTTTTTAATCAATAAATTGAACCTTTTGAATTGTATCTTGTACATTTGAGCTTTTTGGACGTTTGTGTCTTCAAATCTTCGTTTTCGCCTTTTGTCTTCGTACTTATTTATTTAAACAATTACAATGAAAATATAATACAATTACATATGAAAACCTATTATTTAGGAGGGATATTGCTATGAAATATATGTTCCTTTTTAGCATTATCAGTGAACTTATATCTTCTTGGATTCTTTCCGTTAATCCTTTCACAAACGCGTCGATCTTCTCTTCCTCATCTTCGAACGCTCCCGGACACAATAGGCACAATTCTGTGAATCGTCTTTCGTACGTGGTAATATCAAATCCTTGGGTTCGTAACCCTCTAAGTTCTGTCTTGAGCTTATTGACCTCGGTTCTGGGACGGTACTTCTCGTTCATCAAGTGCTTGAATGCTGACCACGGTAGTGCGTACGCATCATCTTGTCCCACTTGCTCTAGATAGGTATTCCACCATGTTAACGCAGAACCTTTGAAGGTATGCGTAGCGTACTTCAATTTTTCCTCTTTAGTACACTTACTTATGGCAAACACCGATTCGACCTTCTCGGTACACCATTTCAATCCGATCGGTCCTTCGGTTCCATCAAATTCCAAAGGTTTGTAGGCAGTGAATTCTTTGTAGGTGCATCCTACACGATTTCCTGTACTGCTAGATCCAAGGTTATTGTTGGTATGTAGTGCAGCCTGTACTGCGGCTATGTTTGAAGCTAGAAAAGTACGGAATTCCTCTTCATTCATATTCACGGTGTGTCGAGTAGTCGGTGCCATTTCCTTCAAAATAGTCAAATGGAACAAGTTAATCATACAAAATATTAAGAGTAGTTAATAGTATTTCGTAGCATAATATGAACTCATTTATAAAAGCTTTTTCTTCATATTAGCGTTTTATAAGTTTAAATTCGGGTAGTACCTACCCGTTAAGTTCATACTTAGTAGCTAATATACAATTCAACTACTACAATTCTATATGAAAAACTGATTATAATAATATTTCGCGTTCAAACTTTTATACAATATTTTACAAACTTACAATACCGCTTATTTTACATAAAGCATGAAATATAGCACACAATAACTTTGATACAAGATAGTTGTGAAGATAATTCTAGCTAGTACACAAGTCGTCCTGCAAAGGCAATAAAGACACGTAATTCATACGTCCAGAAACAAGTCATGCATTCTGGTTTTACTAGGACTACTTCCCATCCTTGGTCTTGTGGAACATAACCGTTATGGCCGTTGATAAGACAGCTTGTTGTAACGTCGTCAAAGGGACGACGGTTACGTAATGACCAACATTCTCGTAATAACCTAAAAATCTCATTTCTTACCCCAATTACCGACTCCGTCACTTGTGGGAACGTTTTGTTTAATAGCTGTAGCCCGATGTTCTTTTTCTCACTTTGGTGAGAAGCGAACATTACTAACCCGTAAGCATAGCATGGTTCTTTAGGTTGCATGTTAGCCGCTTTTTCTGAATCATGAAGTCCTATATTTGGATACATTGAGTCAAAATAATTTCTTAACCCGTTGCGTAAAATAGCATTTGGGTTCCCCGCAATATATGCGTCAAAGTAAACACATCGTAACTTATGGGTTTCCCAATGTGATATCCCCCATCTTTCAAACGAAAGTCTCTTATAAACCAAGACATTCTTGGAACGTTCTTCAAATGTCTTACAAACTGATCTCGCCTTAAATAGTTATGCCGAGGAATTCTGACCGACTCTAGACAAGATTTCATCTATCATGTCTCCGGGTAGGTCTCTTAAAATATTGGGTTGTCTATCCATTTTGTGTTTTAAACTGTAAAACAGACAAGAGTTAGATTCATAAAAAAATACTTATTAATACAAGCAATTTTTACATATATCATAAAGCATAAGCACACTATATTACATATATTACACCACACGAATACAACTATCTTATTCTGACTCGCTCGTTTCTTCTTCTTCGGTTTTGGTTCGTTTTGCCAAGTTTCTAGGGATATATGATGTTCCTCTAATACGAGCCGTCGTTTTCCACATTGGTTTAGAAAAACCTGGTGGTTTAGAGGTTCCCGGGTCATTGTCACAACTTAAGGACTTCGGGGGTTGACGATACATATAAAGTTCATCGGGGTTGGAATTTGATTTCTCTATTTTTATGCCCTTTCCCTTATTATTTTCTTTTGCCTTTTTAAATTCAGTTGGGGTAATTTCTATAACATCATCGGAATCCTTGTCGGGATCCGATTCATCGGAGAATTGGTAATCCTCCCAATACTTTGCTTCCTTGGCGGAAACACCATTGACCATAATTAACTTTGGTCGGTTGGTTGAGGATTTTGTTTTACTTAACCGTTTTATTATTTCCCCCACTGGTTCTATTTCTTCTTCCGGTTCCGATTCTTCTTCCGGTTCCGATTCTTCTTCCAGTTCTGACTCTTCTTTCGGTTCCTCTTCGAGAACTTGTGAATCAGTCCACGAATCATTCCAATTTAAATTTGACTCTTCATTATTATTAGGTGAGTCAATGGGACTTGTTCTAGAGGTAGACATCTATCACATAATATCAAACACGTTAAGAGATTAATATATCTCATAATATTCACATGTTAAAAATATATAGTTTCCAACAAAAATGTTAAGCAATCATTTTTAAAGAAAACACGGTTGAAGTCCAGACTCACTAATGCATCCTAACAAACTCGATAAGACACACTAATGCAAATTTTCTGGTTTTCTAAGACCAACGCTCGAATACCAACTAAAATGTCCCGTTCTTATTGATTAAAAACGTTCCATATTAATTGATTTCGTTGCGAGGTTTTGACCTCTATATGAGACGTTTTTCAAAGACTGCATTCATTTTTAGAACAAACCATAACCTTTATTTCATAAATAAAGGTTTAAAAAACTTTACGTAGATTATCAAATAATGATAATCTAAAATATCCTATTTATACACGACCATTACATAATGGTTTACAATAAAATATGTTACATCGGAATCAGTTTCTTGAATGCAGTTTTTACACAATATCATACAAACATGTACTCCAAATCTTGTCCTTATTTTAGTATGCAACAGTGGAAGCTCTTAGTATTCACCTGAGAATAAACATGCTTTAAACGTCAACAAAAATGTTGGTGAGTTATAGGTTTAACCTATATATATCAAATCGTAACAATAGACCACAAGATTTCATATTTCAATACACATCCCATACATAGAGTTAAAAATCATTCATATGGTGAACACCTGGTAACCGACATTAACAAGATGCATATATAAGAATATCTCCATCATTCCGGGACACCCTTCGGATATGATATAAATTTCGAAGTACTAAAGCATCCGGTACTTTGGATGGGGTTTGTTAGGCCCAATAGATCTATCTTTAGGATTCGCGTCAATTAGGGTGTCTGTTCCCTAATTCTTAGATTACCAGACTTAATAAAAAGGGGCATATTCGATTTCGATAATTCAACCATAGAATGTAGTTTCACGTACTTGTGTCTATTTTGTAAATCATTTATAAAACCTGCATGTATTCTCATCCCAAAAATATTAGATTTTAAAAGTCGGACTATAACTCACTTTCACAGATTTTTACTTCGTCGAGAAGTAAGACTTGGCCACTGGTTGATTCACGAACCTATAACAATATATACATATATATCAAAGTATGTTCAAAATATATTTACAACACTTTTAATACATTTTGATGTTTTAAGTTTATTAAGTCAGCTGTCCTCGTTAGTAACCTACAACTAGTTGTCCACAGTTAGATGTACAGAAATAAATAGATAAATATTATCTTGAATCAATCAACGACCCAGTGTATACGTATCTCAGTATTGATCACAACTCAAACTATATATATTTTGGAATCAACCTCAACCCTGTATAGCTAACTCCAACATTCACATATAGAGTGTCTATGGTTGTTCCGAAATATATATAGATGTGTCGATATGATAGGTTGAAACATTGTATACGTGTCTATGGTATCTCAAGATTACATAATATACAATATAAGTTGATTAAGTTATGGTTGGAATAGATTTGTTACCAATTTTCACGTAGCTAAAATGAGAAAAATTATCCAATCTTGTTTTACCCATAACTTCTTCATTTTAAATCCGTTTTGAATGAATCAAATTTCTATGGTTTCATATTGAACTCTACTTTATGAATCTAAACAGAAAAAGTATAGGTTTATTGTCGGAAAAATAAGTTACAAGTCATTTTTGTAAAGGTAGTCATTTCAGTCGAAAGAACGACGTCTAGATGACCATTTTAGAAAACATACTACCACTTTGAGTTTAACCATGATTTTTGGATATAGTTTCATGTTCATAATAAAAATCATTTTCCCAGAATAACAACTTTTAAATCAAAGTTTATCATAGTTTTTAATTAACTAACCCAAAACAGCCCGCGGTGTTACTACGACGGCGTAAATCCGGTTTTACGGTGTTTTTCATGTTTCCAGGTTTTAAATCATTAAGTTAGCATATCATATAGATATAGAATATGTGTTTAGTTGATTTTGAAAGTCAAATTAGAAGGATTAACTTTTATTTGCGAACAAGTTTAGAATTAACTAAACTATGTTCTAGTGATTACAAGTTTAAACCTTCGAATAAGATAGCTTTATATGTATGAATTGAATGATGTTATGAACATCATTACTACCTCAAGTTCCTTGGATAAACCTACTGGAAATGAGAAAAATAGATCTAGCTTCAAAGGATCCTTGGATGGCTTGAAAGTTCTTGAAGCAGAATCATGACACGAAAACAATTTCAAGTAAGATTTCCACTCGAAATAAGATTGTTATAGTTATAGAAATTGAATTAAAGTTTGAATATGATTATTACCTTGTATTAGAAAGATAACCTACTGTAAGTAACAAAGGTTTCTTGATCTTGGATGATTACTTGGAATGGATTTAGAAAACTTGGAAGTAAACTTGCAATCTTGGAAGTATTCTTGATTTTATGAAACTAGAACTTTTGGAATTTATGAAGAACACTTAGAACTTGAAGATAGAACTTGAGAGAGATCAATTAGATGAAGAAAATTGAAGAATGAAAGTGTTTGTAGGTGTTTTTGGTTGTTGGTGTATGGATTAGATATAAAGGATATGTAATTTTGTTTCCATGTAAATAAGTCATGAATGATTACTCATATTTTTGTAATTTTATGAGATAATTCATGGTAGTTGCCAAAGGATGGTTCCTACATGTGTTAGGTGACTCACATGGGCTGCTAAGAGCTGATCATTGGAGTGTATATACTAATAGTACATACATCTAAAAGCTGTGTATTGTACGAGTACGAATACGGGTGCATACGAGTAGAATTGTTGATGAAACTGAACGAGGATGTAATTGTAGGCATTTTTGTTAAGTAGAAGTATTTTGATAAGTGTCTTGAAGTCTTTCAAAAGTGTATGAATACATATTAAAACACTACATGTATATACATTTTAACTGAGTCGTTAAGTCATCGTTAGTCGTTACATGTAAATGTTGTTTTGAAACCTTTAGGTTAACGATCTTGTTGAATGTTGTTAACCCATTGTTTATTATAACAAATGAGATGTTAAATTGTTATATTATCATGATATTATGATATATAATATATCTTAGTATGATGTATATACAGTTAAATGTCGCTACAACGATAATCGTTACATATATGTCTCGTTTCGAAATCATTAAGTTAGTAGTCTTATTTTTACATATGTATTTCATTGTTAATACACTTAATAATATATTTACTTATCATTTAACATAATTAACCAAGTGTATCATTATCTTAATATGATTCATATGTACCTAGTAAGACGTTGTTATAACGATAATCGTTATATATATCGTTTTTGAGTTTCTTAAATTAATAGTCTCATTTTTATGTATATAACTCATTATTAAAATACCTAATGAGATACATACTTATAATAAAATCATGTTAACTATATATATAACCATATATATGTCATCGTATAGTTTTTACAAGTTTTAACGTTCGTGAATCACCGGTCAACTTGGGTGGTCAATTGTCTATATGAAACCTATTTCAATTAATCAAGTCTTAACAAGTTTGATTGCTTAACATGTTGGAAACACTTAATCATGTAAATAACAATTTCATTTAATATATATATAAACATGGAAAAGTTCGGGTCACTACAGCATGTTTATTCTCAGGTATGAAAGAAATCTTCCGCTATGCATTTGCTCATTTTAGAGACATTACTTGGAGTCATTCATGACATATTTCAAAAGACGTTGCATTCGAGTCGTTGAGTTCATCAAGATTATTATTAAGTCAATTATAGTTGTATATATTATGAAATGGTATGCATGCCGTCAACTTTCAATGTAATGAAAGTTTGTCTTTTAAAAACGAATGCAATGTTTGTAAAATGTATCATATAGAGGTCAAGTACCTCGCGATGTACCCAATTGTAATGTATTCGTCCAGGTGGATTAGGACGGGTTGTTAGACCCTGGTCCCCTGCATATCAAATTAAGAAAATTAATTGATAATGGGAACCCACGCCTGGACGGCAGTAGGTTTTCCATTAACACCCATAGCTTGAACTTCCATCCATTTCCCGTTTGAGTCTGGTGGAATCTCATCATTAGAAACCGTAAACTTAGACAGTTTAGAAGTAGTAATATTGCTCTTCTGATTTTTCACATTTTGCTCATTTTCAGAGTGATTCACTCGTGGTCTGGTACGAGAAAAGTATTTTCGACAACTAGCTTTTTGCGAAGGCGAATGTGCCTTTGGTTCAAAAACTCAACTATGATCACTTGATTTGGCAACTCTTGCCTCAGTATCCTGTTTAGGAACCTTAATCTTCACAGGAGAAATTGACCTATTGAAGTTCTTTCTCTTATACTCTCCATAGACAACATTTGTAGTATGTTTTTTTAACATGAACTTCATCATTCACAGGTGAACCTGTTTTATGAGCATAAGACGATCTGCGATCATCATATGTGAGGTCAATCTTCTGTCTGGGTGATCTATATCTTCTAGGACAATTAGCAGCAATGTGTCCAAAAATAGCACAACTAAAACATTGACGAAACTCCCTATGTCCTCTAAATTCATACAAGTTATTAGAATTTGAAGATAACGGATCTTGTGCTCTTACAAACACCGGAGAATCATTTGTTTTATTTCTTGGAATAGGTGTAGGTGTAATAGGAGGAATCGGTCTGTTAGAAAATCTAGGATTTCTTAAAATGTTAACAGGACCTTTCGGTGTTCTAACTCTACTTGTCTTAGAGTTATCTCCTAACCCAGTTTTCCTATCTTCCTCATGATCTAGAGCACCTTTAGCAGTATCATCAGAAGTTGTATTCTTAGTTGGACTACATTTTTTATTCTTTTTAACATAATCTTCATAACTAGGAGGGATACAATCTTCTGGATGACCGTCAACTACGTTTGCATTAACAAATGTGTTCTGAAAAGGAGGAGATGCAGAACTATATCCTATACCCTTGCCCTTAGTGTCATTAAGTTCTACCATTAATGCATTCCACTGTGACGCACTTGCCCAACATTTCATTTTGATTGAAATTGCCTCTAAATCAGCTTTAACGCATTCAGTTTCTTTCTTTAGTTCATTAATTGTGTCAACACGTTTAATTAAAGCTTGATTTATGTCAAAGTTATAACATTTAAGATCGTGAAGTTATTTTTTATAAACTTTGATCTGCTCTTTCAACTCATTTTCAACCTTAGTGGTCACATGATCTGCGTGCCATTTTTCTTTCATCTCCGCATATGCCTTTGTTAAGTTATCTATTGTTACCTTAGATTCAGCGCATTTAACCCATTCAATAACAGTAGATGGATCAGAAGATACCTGTTGAGCGTTATTTGATGAGGAAGTCTCAGCCATAAATGCAAAGTAATCTGTCTTCTTCCCATCATCGAGCACATCTTCTGATTCTGACGAGTCTGTAAGAAACTCTTATGTATTGGCATCTTTACCCAAATGAATCTGCTCAAGTCTGTCCCAAATATCCTTAGCTATTGTCAAATCGGAAACCTTTTCAAGATCACTTTCTGATAAGCACATCTTCAGTAAGTCTACTGCTTGCTTGTTCAATGCTTCAAAATCAGATTGATCTACTTCAATATGATCAGCTTTATCTTCAACCTCTGACTCTAACTTCTTGTCTGAATCATCAACTTATGAACTTACACTCTCGAGTTCTGAACCTTCACCCATAAGAACTAACATTTCCAATTTAGCAGCAAACATTATACACCATTTGTCTAGTTCTTTATCATCATCAACCAATGTCTCTTCACTCTGATCAGCTTCTAGACTTTTTTCAAACACTGGGGAATCACCATAGTTATCCTTCCAGCTGTTGAAGTAGTAGTCCTCTGACGATGTTGGTGAAACACTTCTAGATTCAAGTGTACGACGAACTGAATCACGCGCCTTCTTGAATTTATCTTTAACCGTCTTCTGAATCTTCTTTCTCCGGATGGTTCGTGACAATTCTTCAGCTCTTTCTGCACGAGCAGTCAGATTCTCAATTATACTTTGACCAATGACACAGTCTTCTTTTACTTCAATAATCTTGGCCATGTTAGCTTTAGGTTGTTGATCATAAACATTCAATTTGATAGACCAATCATCATCGTCTCCATGAATGATAACTAAAGCTTTGTTCGGACTTTCAACTGTTCAACTTCATTTACTTTATCAGTAATGTAAATCTCATGCTCTGTAGTTTGACTCTGAGAACTGTAGTTCTGATTCTTGAACGGATTACGATTACCCTGCTTCTTCTGTTTTATGCACTGTCTCAAAAAATGACCTAATTATCCACAGTTGTAACAAGTAACAGTATTCATATCAAAACCCAGTTTTGTATCTTTGGTCAGACTGATCGGTTTTCCAGTTCGCTCTTCGTAATCTCTAGCTCGTCTTACAAGATTTTCCATACCCCACATAATATCCATCTTTTCTGCTTCATCTTTATCAACATGATGATAATCTTCTGTTGTTAGATGAATGTTACCCACATGACCATCAAGATAACTATCATAAGAATTAACAAGGCTTCACAGCAAAGCTATATCTTAACTAATATTTTCTTTCCCAGCTTTTCTCAAGTTTTCAATCTTAAGTGCAGAAAGAACATCTGATGCAGTCGGTGTAGATGACTCTGTAGTATTGGAAGTAGGCTGTGATTGAATATTGAGAGAACATGGTGAAACTTGTGGTGGAAACGAAGGTTGTTGAATAGGTGCACTGCTAATATTCAAACCATACATATTCTGATTATTTGTAGCAAAAGCTATTTGAAATGGTGCATGAGCTGACTTAGGCGGTGTGTAACCATTTGGACAATACATTTTCGTGTCTTGAACTTGTTTAGACCTCTTGACATTGTTTAACAACTCTAGTTCTTCTTCCTGAAGTCTTGCAATAAACGAGTTCACTGTAGCAGTAGCTAGTTCTCCACTGGTTTTCATAGTTAATACGAAACCATTCCATTCTAAATGTAATGCTCCAGCTAGACATGTTAATTTGTATTTCTTAGCAATGGTCACATCATGCTTGTGTAGTTCAGCTAGCAAATGACAATATCTTTCAACCAATTCTTTAATAAACTCTCCAACTTGCCAGTGAAAATGATCAAACTCAGCTTTCAATTCTAAACCTTTTCTAGTTCTGTAAGATGTATTTCCTTCGTTAAAAGTATGAAGTGCTTCCCATATCTTGAATGAGTTATCATGACACAGAAATTGATGGAAAATCGTACCATCAAGATCACTTGTCAAGTTATAGTACATCTTCTTTTCCAAGTTATACTCTTCACGTTCTTCTGAAGGCATGTTATGTAACGTATACAATTCATTTGTAACAGTTGAACGTGGCCTTTGAAATTCGGTTTCAATGTACTTCCAAAGCTTCATGTCCTGACCATCAGACCAAATCTTAAATCTCGACTTCCAAGTAGAATAGTTATCCATATTCATTAACCTCGGACATTTCGTACCACTTCCTGATTCACTCTCAGCAAGGAGTAATCATTGAGTCATATTCGTAATGCTCTGAACTAACGGTGCAGCCAACGCGTAGTCGTTTGAATTAAACATTTTGAAAATTTTACCAAAGGTAAACCATGCGGTTCAGAATATTAACCGTACGTGTGATAGTATCAACCGTACGTGTCACAACCTCAAGCGTACGTGTCACTACTTAAGTGTACGTGTGATATATCAAGCAAAAGAACCAAACACTAAGTCTCAGATGTGCGAGTGATGATCACCCGTGTGATTACTCGTACGTATCATAGTCAACCGCTTGATCACTCGTGTGATCAGACTGTAGTCACTTAACCTTAAAAGGTTATGCTCACCCGTGCGTGTGAATTCACGATTGACAGTCAACCGTCTGGTCAACCGCGCGTGTGATCAAAATTTTTGACCCACTCGTGTGAGCTGCTGTTCAGCTGAAATCACTCAAAATCCCTAGAAATTGATGCTAAACCTCAATTTATTTGTCCACGAGCTGGATTAGCACTAAATTAACATAAACACACTCTCTAAAAATAATTACACACATACAAATGATTCCTTTTTGATCAAAATCACTTTTAACTCAAAAACCCAAAATAATAAACTCATTAAAAACCAAAAATCACTAGATGATGTTGAAATCACAACCTACGCTCTGATACCAATGATGAAACGTGACTAGGAACTTTGAAATCAACAGGTTTAATTCACACAAAGGCAGAATTAGTGAGTCAAACCCTAACTAGTGAATATTAGAAGCTTTTTGGGATTAAATTAGTCAAACCACAACAAGGATTGTGTGATTAGATTAATGCCTAGAGCTATTATTCACTACTAGAGTGATTTAGGTTGAGAGAGAAACAGATTAGGGTTACCAGATCTGAGTGATGTGTGTGTGTGTGTGAGGCTTAACCTAAAATGAAGAACATAACACATTATATACCCCTGCTGTTGCATCAACCACACGTGCCAGCTATCACTCGTACGAGTGATCTGCCTTAGCCGTACGGGTGATCACTTACTCGTGTATTTTTAGTCAGATTAGATTTATGACTCAGCTCAGCTCAACTGTGCGTATGAGCTTGTCACCCGTATGAGTGAGACTTCACTCGTACGTGTGACAGAGTCTAGCAATGTCAACTTATCCTTTTCGCGTTCCTGCAGTACCTATAACCACATATAAACACATATAGGATAATAACGAGCGATCATGGTAGCCCATAAACTGAAGTACTAATCACAAACGTAGGTTATATGTCTAGGGACTTACAGAAAATGCATCAACATCGGCATGAGTAGATATGACCGGAATCCGATCTAAAGAACAGTCCAGCTCCTCCTGATCTGGTTCGAGTAGAGAATATGAATCATCCAGAATCTCTTCATGTTGCTCTTCCTCGTCACATCGGTATAGTATTCTTCTCTGGTTTCGTCTAATGAACGGGCTCCTTCAGTATTATGGTTCTTCATTTCAACACTTGCAGGATCAATTTTTATATCTTTAATTTCAGCCTTATCAATTTTCTTCTTGAAACGAATAATTAAACCGTGATCCTCCGTCTCTAGCTTATTAATTCTTCGTGACGCTCTACGCTTAGAGAGGGTATCATCGCAGTTTCTTTTACGTCTCCCATTTCCTCATCCTCCTCAGATTCTTCTTCTTCCTCTATTTCTTCGCTGGGATCCTCTTCTTCCATTTCTGGGTCATCAGTAGACTATGATTCAATACCCATTTCAATATGATTGGCTGTTGGTGGAGACTCATCATCGGAAGTTATCCGTCTGGTAGAAATAGCAAACATCTTTGCCTGTCCAGAAATATAGGTAGGTCGGTCAATTTTGAAGGTAACGCTCTCCCCATGTGATCGAAAGATCAAGGTTTGATTGTACACATCAATGACAGTCCTAGCCATAGTCATGAAAGGTCTTCCTAACACTATAGGTGTGTGTAGGTCTTCCTTAATGTCCATTACTATGAAATCTGTAGGATACAAGAATTTGTCGACTTTCACCAAGACTTTCTCAACTATGCCTGTTAGGACCCCGAAGTTGTATAGTGTTAATGTGAAACACGCTTAAATGAAGGTTCCTTAGAAGAAGGCTATATAAGGAGCATAAGTAGCCCTAATTAGATAGCCATTGTATTGTAACTGAGTTCTAGAAGCTATGGAATGTAAATTTTACCGATTCTCTCTAATACCAAATCTATTCTTCACTTACCGAGTCTCACTCTAACTCATCACATCTTCTAATCTCACCATGATTTGACCTATCATTTGGTATCAGAGCTTCCAGAGAGTGACTCTACATCACTATATCGATCCAGAGATTGAAGATTACAAAATTTGTACGTTCTCGGTTAGATTGAATCAGT
The DNA here is from genome assembly GCF_046630445.1 of Rutidosis leptorrhynchoides. Classification (NCBI taxonomy): domain Eukaryota; kingdom Viridiplantae; phylum Streptophyta; class Magnoliopsida; order Asterales; family Asteraceae; genus Rutidosis; species Rutidosis leptorrhynchoides. Next base: position 302,155,661 of record NC_092335.1, on the reverse strand, counting down.
TTCGGTATCATCGAATTTGATTATTTGACGTTCAAATTCTTGTGATAAGTTCAACGACGGTGTATTAGGTTGATTAGAAAGAGTTTCGATCATCATTACAGCTTTTTAACAACAATTATGAAGAATCAAGTTGATTTTTAGTGTTCGTGGCTAAAACTCTCGGTATTGATCAATTCCAGGTTGATTCTGTATTTTAGTAAAGGTTTGTGGTTTCAGTTGTGATCATGAGGTGTTAAATCACATTTTTGACGGTTCAATTTCATCAATTCTTCAAGTTTTGAAGATTCGATCAACACTCGGTATCGTAACCGCCATACCGAGTCTGCTTCAAAGTTGATAATTCGTGTTAAGTGTTGCAGATTGTGGTGTGTTAGTGATTCTATCACATTCGGTTTGATCATACGCAGCTAATTGGTGTGGTTTGAGAAAGGATTCGATTGAATTTCTAAGATTCTATAATTAGACTTGGTTTGTCAACTGCTACAGTTGACATTCGGTATCCTATACATTCGGTATCTTTGATATTCTGCGTGTTACTAACTTTTTTCCTTGTGGAGCAAGGTTATTGAATCTAATTCAAAGAAATTGGAGTGTGTTTAAGTTTAAATTGTTACAGAATTTGAGTACCGAGTCAAATACCGAACCAGAGTCTCGATATCATTTAATACATTGGTTTTAAGTATTCTAAGGCTTCAAATCTTGTGGTTACCAAATATATACCGAATCTGGGTGTGTTACTTGTGTTACTGATTAGTTTCCGATACAGAATTTGGTTTACCAAATATTTACCGAATCTGCTACAGTACCGAACCACTTACCGAGTCTGCTACAGTACCGAACCAGATACCGAATCTGACATTTTTGTTAGATTTTTGTGAACCTTCTTCCTAGATTTGTGTAATACCGAATCTTTACCGAATCTACATCAATTTCAAGATGTCTACCCAAGATACTTTGATCATTGGATTAGATTCCTGACCTCCAGTGTTTTTTGATGGCAAGTACACTCAGTGGCTCCACTGTATCACTTAGTACGTAGACTACAAGGGTGAGAAAGCAAAATATATATGGGCTTCTCTGAGAGATGGTCCAGTTGTAGAGTATCATTCGGATACTGGTATGCCAATTCCAGTCTATGAACTTTCTGGTGATAGACTTGAGAGAGTTCAGGGTGACATAGAGGCAAAGAACATTGTGATGCAAGCCATCCTATATGAGTTGTTTGAAAATGTTGATAGCAACACCATAGCAAAAGACATATGGGATGAGATCAAATGACAACAAGAAGGTTATGACATGTCAGATGTTACTAAACTAAATAAGGCTCTTGGATTTTATGAAGATTTCAAGTAGGAACCCGAAGAACAACTCAAGGATACCTATCGTCGTTTCAATGGTGTTCTCAATGAGTTGAAAAGGTGCAAGATTATAAAAGTGAATGCTGAAGTCAACATGAAGTTCCTCAAAAATCTCAATGTTGATTGGCTTTCTTATAGAACCATTGTTCGATCTACCAAAGAGATTGACAAGATGACTATTCATGAGCTTGTTGGAGTTCTTATGCATTATCAACCTGAAGTGTCTAAACTTCAAGAGGGAAGGAAAGAGTCATCTCCAAGTGATCTTCTTACTCTCATTGCCAAAAAGAAGAGCAAATCATTTTCTACTTCAAAAAGATTATCCAAGAAAGTTCTTGTTGAAGAATCACCTGATTCTGAAGAATTGAATCTTTCTGATGTTGATGATTCTCACCTTGAATTAGTCAAGATGGTACCCATGTTCACCAAAGCCTTGAACAAACACAAGTTCAAAGGCAAATCAAGCAATCAACGAAAAAAATCATCTTCTTCCTCCTACTACAAGATACCTGATCAATCAAAACAACAACATGCTGATGATTCCAAGAAGGATGATTCAATCTGTTTCAATTGTGGCAAAGCTGGTCATTACTCTCATAAGTTCAAGATGCCTAAGAAAAGGATGCAGCTTACTACAAGTAGAAAATATTGATGGCAAAGATTGTGAAAACTGGAGGAGAGCTGAAATTGGTTGATGATACTTGGTTTAACTAGACTGATGATTTAGATTCAGAGGTGGAACATGCAAATGTTTGCAAGGTGACTAAGCTCATCAAAGCAAAGGAAGCAATGGAGAATTCTGACTTAGCATCTGATGATGATGAGGTACAATCAACTAAAATCTTAACTGATTTTATCAAAATGCAAAATGACCTGATGAAGAACTTGGTCTCAATGTCAAAAGAAGTTAAAGGTTTAAAATCTGGAAACAAGGTTTTGAAAGATAAAATCAAACTAAATGAGACCAAACCTTCATCATCCAAAACACAATCGGAGATGAATATATTAAAAGTCCAACTCAGCTCTACGGAAACTGTGACGACTCGAAAATTTTCGACCAAATTTAAACTTAATCTTTATATGGTTTTGACACGATAAGTAAAGTCTATAATGTGAGCCTCGAAAATTTTGGAACTATGTTCATGTATTTAATTTTCGGTTTTCAAACCAACGGTCAAACTTTTGAGATTTTTAAATCCAAATTATTTTAAATATGATATTTTAATGTCATATGATTATATATAGTGTTTATATATTTTATTCGTCGCGTATTTATTATCTCTCCGAAAAATCAATCGCGTAGCGGTGTTTTCGCGTTTCGGGCTTCGTTCGGACATTTGGGCCACAAGCTATTGAACATTTATCAAATTTGGGCCACAAGGGGCCCACCCTAGTCAATATTCAGCTGAAATTTTGAAGGGGAGGGGGGTGATGTGTCAATCTTGGAAACTTGGTGTTTTGTTGAACAAAAAGGAACAATACTTCTCATTTTAACCTAGCACCTTATTTTTTTCTTTCTCTCCTCTCCATGAATGACCCAAACCTCCATCTTCATCATCATAATCAGCCAACATCATCATAGCATGGTGTTGAGTCCCCAAAATAATTAAGGATTTAATTATGACAAAACAATATTTATTTGCACTAAAAGTGTTATGTGCAGCCAGCACAAGTTTGTTTATGTATAGTCAGCTAATATAGCTGTGTCGAGTGTTTAGTATGCTGCCTAGTCTATCAGCACAAGGTAGAAATGTATTCTTCGAATTTGCACAGGATGTGCACCCAGCAAATAAAGAATATCAAGTGACTCAGCATATGAAGGACCAGTAAGTCTGGATATCAGCATACAACACAAGACAGCCATGCTCCATTACCAGCATGGTAGTTTCCCAGAGTGGTCTGTTGGGATTTAACAAGTTCATAATATACTTAAACCATTTTAAGAATTAAGAAAGCGGAAGCATGTTAATTACCAATTTAAGACTTGTTAAACTTTAACCAATTAAAGTTAAATCCCAATTAGGATCAAGTTGTGATATATACTTACAAACTACAAGCAAGTAAAGAGATTATACCTACTCCAAGCTTGCTAGTAAATGATGAAGATGATGATGATGAATGGAGCTCCAAAAGTGTGAAACCTCAAGTTGTAATACCCCAAACTTTGCACCAACACCCTAGCTTTTGGTTAGGATTTATTAGACACTTAAAATGAACTTGCAAAACTTGAAAATGAACTCCCTTTGAGCCTTGAAAGCCCACGGCAGCAGCACCTTCTTGGAGCAGATTTTTTTTTTTTTGCTTGATGTGTTTATTTTGCAAGTGTAAGTCTCAAGGAGTCAAGATGCTTGCATGTATATGGAAAAGGGAATTGTCTTTGACCAAGAAGGAATCAAAGAGCATGTGTACTCTAACTCCCATGTCACTCCCATTATATTTTATAAAGAATAGTTTTTATAAAATTTGAATTTTATAAAACTAGTTTTATAAAACTTCCATATTAATTTTATGTACATTTTATTACATAAAACCAATTTATATAAAATGTAACATAAATTAATTAATTATTTAACCTATAAATAATTAAATCCATATTATATAAATTATTCCATAATTTATATGTACACATCAAGTAATATTTAAGAAAACCATTTTTCTTAAAGTTCAAGTGTCGCGTATTTGATTAATGAACCAATCGTTAAAATCAAATACGAATAAGGTGTCGGTAAGTTTGTTATTGGGTATGACCCGACTTGGATCATAACACGTCAGCCACGTTAATTTAATATGTCTCTCGGGCATACGAAATACCTTCAATCTCCCACTTGCACGAGAAACATAAGAAATTAATGCAAGTGATGGATACAGCCTAACACACCGTCCATCACCCCTAATATGTTATGACTTTGTGCCATTCAATAACATCATCCCTTTCGAGTTCCCATCTCGAATATGATTAGGTGAATCTTTCATTATTTCCTTTCGTCCTAGATGTCATGTTAAATCCAAGAGATACAGAGTGATCACTCTCTTATAGATTTAACTTTTCAGGCCTTAGACATCTGACTCTCAACGAATAAGAGGGACAAATTCCATCTTGACTACATACGTCATAGATATACACTTTGTAATATACCTGAGTTCTTCCTTATGTACTACCATGTTTCAGAATAGCGAAGGAAAGAATCAAGGCACAGTACTTGGTGAATATCCGAACCCAATATGTATCTCAGGTCAGAGGATACAATGATATTCGCCTTTACTCAAGATTACATGTGATCAACCACAAAGGCTCTATACAGTAATTCTTGAGAGCGGGTCTTCCAATATTTGTTTTCCCACAAATATCTATGAACCTTGGTTGCAACCTTGCCCCACATTCAACCTATGAATGTATACCAATCCGAGTTCATAATAGTCTAAACCTCACACTTGTTCCCATAAATGTGATCAACCACGGAATTTAGAATAATAGTTTATTCATGGATGAAATATGCTAAATTGGAACATGACTCATAATTAAATTAATACCATAATTATATTAATGAGTTTGAACTAATTCGTTCCGTTACAATACATAAAGTAGATCAATTCCAATCACTAGAATATCGAAGCCCTAACGCACAAACATGTCCCTCATGTTTTGGCCCATGTAAAAGCTTCGTGAGTGGATCCGCAACATTATGATCTGTGTGAACTTTGTGAATACATATCTTTCCCTTTTCAACCTCATCCCTGATGTAGTTGAATCTCCGCTCAATGTGACGAGTCTTTTGATGAGCACGAGGTTCCTTGATTTGAGCAATCGCACCCTCGTTGTCACAAAAGATCTCAAGAGGGTCCTGAATGGAAGGGACCACTCCTAAGTCGTCGATGAATTTCTTCTTCCATGCAGCTTCCTGAGCTGCCAGTGAGGCGGCAATGTACTCCGACTCTGTAGTGGATAACGCAACAACCTCCTGTTTCGAACTCTTCCAAGAGACCGCACCACCATTTAACATGAAGACATAACCGGATTGTGATCGAGAGTCATCTCGATCAGTTTGGAAACTCGCGTCCACGTAACCTTTTACGGCGAGTTCCTCCTCACCAGACCCGTATATTAGAAACATATCCTTAGTCCTCATAAGGTATTTCAGTATACTTTTAACAGCAATCCAATGACTGTTTCCTGGGTTGTTCTGGTATCTACTTGTCAAGCTTAGAGCGCATGACACATCCGGTCTAGTACATATCATTGCATACATGATAGACCCAATTGCAGATGCGTATGGGACTTTCTTCATTCTATCTTGTTCATCTTTCGTGGTAGGACACTGAGATGAACTGAGAACGGTTCCTCTTTGAATAGGTACCAAACCTTTCTTAGAGTTTTCCATCTTGAACCTTTTCAAGATTTTATCAATGTATGTACTTTGACTTAAACCTATCAATCTCTTGGATCTATTCCTATAGATCCCTATCCCCAATATGTATTGTGCATCTCCAAGATCCTTAATGGAGAAGCAACTCTTTAGCCAAGTTTTGACTCCTTGCATTGTGGTAATATCATTCCCAAATAATAATATATCATCCACATATAGTACAAGGAACATGATAGTGCTCCCACTAGCTTTCTTATATACACAAGCTTCATCACCATTTTTAATGAAGCCAAATTTCTCGGCCTCCTCATTAAAACGATGATTCCACATTCTAGATGCTTGTTTCAATCCGTAGATTGACTTCTTTAACTTGCATACCTTTTTAGGATATTTTAGATCAACAAAACCTTCAGGCTGGACCATATAGACATCTTCCATAAGATATCCATTTAGGAAAGCAGTTTTGACATCCATTTGCCATATTTCATAGTCGTAGTGAGCAGCAATGGCAAATAATATCCTAATAGACTTTAGCATTGCCACTGGCGAGAAAGTTTCATCATAATCAACCCCTTGAGTTTGAGTGAAACCTTTTGCTACAAGTCTAGCTTTGTATGTATCCAAGTTTCCATGTATGTCGGTTTTCTTCTTGAAAAGCCATTTGCAATCAACTAGCTTGGAGCTAGGAGGTTGCACAACAAGTTCCCAAACTTGGTTTTCATACATGGATTGCATCTCGGCGTTCATGGCTTCCTGCCATTTATCTTTATCAATTCTTGATAAAGCATCTTTGTAGTTTGTCGGTTCATCCAAATCAACCGTATAGCAACCTTCCACGAGAAACCCATATCTCTCGGGAGGATTACTAATCCTACTAGATCTTCGAACGTCTTGTGTACCTTGATCATCCACTTGATCATTTTCAACATCCTCATGTTGAGTACTAGTGCCAACCAATTGTGTATCATCGGCTTGATCTTGTACCTCTACAAGATCTATCTTCCTTTCACCATCACCTTCCATAAGGAATTTTGTTTCAAGGAATTCCGCTTTTCGAGCAACAAATACGGTTTGCTCGGATGGATCATAGAAGTAATATCCCATGTCATCTTTGGGATATCCTATGAAGATACACTTTGTGGATCGAGCATGTAGCTTATTTGCTACATAACGCTTAGGATAAGCTTCACATCCCCATACTTTCAAGTATGAAAGAGAAGGAGGTTTTCCAAACCACATCTCATGAGGAGTTCGTTCCACCTTCTTGGTTGGGGCCATATTTAAAATACGAGCCGCGGAGCTTAGACAATAACCCCAAAATGATAGAGGCAACGAGCTTCTTGCCATCATAGATCGAACCATATCCATTAGGGTTCGGTTCCTCCTTTCGGAAACTCCATTAAGTTGGGGTGTTCCGGGTGGAGTAAGTTGTGAGATAATCCCACAACTCCTAAGATGATCTTGGAAGGCATCGCTTAGGTATTCACCTCCTCTATCGGTACGTAGTACCTTAATTGTCTTATTGAGTTGATTTTGTACTTCGTTTTGATATTCTTTGAATGCTTCAAACGTTTCGTCCTTGTGTCTTAATAAGTAGACATATCCGAAACGACTAAAGTCATCAATGAAAGTAACAAAGTATCTTTCACCTTTCCTAGTCATGGGTTTAAAGGGTCCACATACATCCGAATGTATTAATCCCAATAAATCTTTAGCCCTTTCATAGGTCCCTTTGAAAGGTGCTTTAGTCATCTTGCCTTGTAAACAAGATTCACATACTTCAAACGAATCCATTTCATTTGATTTCAAAAGTCCATTCTTTTGAAGTGTATGTATTCGGTTCTTGTTTATGTGACCAAGGCGACAATGCCATAAGTAGGAATCACTCAAATCCCTTTTGAGTTTCTTGGTGCTTGTATGGTACATTGAGCTACTAGATGATGTGTCATTATGAACCAATTCATAAATTCCATTTGAAGGCGAAGCCTTGAAATAGAATACATTATCTTTAGAAACATGAATATCATCATCAATAAAATTAACAACGTAACCACATTGTTTTAAGCGAGAAATAGAAATAATGTTTCTACACAAATCCGGAGCATACAAAACATTTTCTAAAATAAGTTCCAATCCGTTTGGAAGCTTCAAAATAAAATCTCCTTGAGCTTTAACATGCACCTTTGCACCATTGCCCATATAGAGACTTGATGTTCCCGCCTTATGATCACTTCTTTTGAACCCCTGCAAAGAATTGCAAATATGAGTTCCACATCCAGTGTCTAATACCCATGTATTAGAAGAAGTAATACTTAGCTCTATATATACCATATATATATTACCTGAGGTTTGCCCTGCATCCCTCTTGTTCTTCAACTCCTTAAGGTAGACCGGACAGTTTCGTTTCCAATGACCCATCTCACCGCAACCGAAACATGGGTCTTCCCTGGGGTTTGCCTTCTCGGTGACCTTTTGCTTCTTGGCCTTGTTGATGGTTGGGGTAACCATCTTCCCCTTCCCTTTGCCTTGATAGGCGGGTCCTTTTCTCTTAGCCACCTTTGGCTTAGAGGTGTTACCTTTGGACCCACCTTGATCGATTGCTAACACGGGTAAAGCCCTTTTACCCATGCTAGTTTCCGCCGTTCTAAGCATACCGTGAAGCTCACCTATGCTCTTATCCATCCCATTCATATTGTAATTAATTACAAATTGATCAAACCTTTTTGATAGGGAATTAAGGATAAGATCGGTGGCTAACTCATTTGATATGTTTAGGTTAAGACGGTTAGCACGATCAATAAGGCTCTTCATTTTGAGGACATAAGAGGAGACGGATTGGGTGTCATCCATACGACATGCATGTAGCGCTCGAACCGTTTCGAAGCGCTCGACACGTGCTTGTTGAAGGAACATCTCCTTCAATTGCGTAATCATGCACTATGATGTTCGAAATCCTTTTGGAGTTCGGGTATCATAGTCCCAAGCATTAGACAAGCGACTTGCACCGAATCGGCGCAATACTTGTCATAATAAGCCATGCCCTCTATATCTTCCTCATCCGGTTGGTCGGGAATAGGGTCCTCCAACACATACGCTTTGTCCTCAAGTTTGAGGACAATCCTAAGATTACGGAACCAATCCATAAAGTTCGTATGGTTGAGTTTGTCTTTCTCGAGGAGAGACCTTAATGATAGGTTGTTTAGGTTAAGTGGTGCATTTTGCATGTTGTTGTTATTTGCGGCCATCTACAAAATTTAACAAAGTCCTTTTAAGTATCGATTTTAAATTTAATAAACAATACCCTTTTATTTTTAATTGTTTTATTAAATCTTAGAATCCAACGGTAAATCAAATTTCGGTTAGGTGACCTTTATCCCGTTATTTGATTTAGCTAGGTAGTCATTTATGTGACAATTGCAATCCTTTTGCAACTTCTAAGTTATGGGATCATGCAATCCTTTTGCATGGCATATTTATCCCATCAACGCCTATTTGTTCCTCATGCTTCGGTGACCCTAAGTTCATGATTCCTAAATCAAGTCGTCCTACTTGTGTAAACATGTAGACTTAACATATAAGTGGTTAGGTGACCTTTATCCCACATGTATGCGAAGTGTACCTTATTCATATTAGTTCACTCATGACGGTTAGGTGACCTTTATCCCATCAAGAGATTCCTAATATGTCTAAGTGTTTCCACAAAAGGATGGCGTTTAACTTGTTTACCTTGTTTTAGTAAAGGGATTTTAAGTTTTCATAAATTCTAGTTTAAGAAAACATTTGCCATACACCAACATGCATTTGGTGTATAGTTCATTATGAAAAGCCAATTTCATGTCTATAAACCATTTTATATATATGATCCTAATCATGATCTTAATAACCGTTTATTAATGTCCTTTTAGCCATTTTTAATTCAACCAATTAAATTGTCGTTTTGCATGTCGTTAATTAATGTATAATTTAACCAATTAAATTTCCATTTTGCTTGTTGTTAACTTGTGTGATTAACTTGTAGCATACAAACATACAATCCACAATCATACAATAAACAACCATGCATGCAAAACAAATATGTTCACAATCAAGCCATTTTGGTAGACATTTGTTTAGCCGAAAACAAATGCCACCGGATAAGGGGTAATTACACAAAGTAGGAGATTTCAAATCTCCCACTTAACCTTGCATCCAAATGCTTCTTCATGTGTTCTTCAAGTCTTCATCATTCTTCATCATTTTACAAAATATATCCTAATACATTTTGTCTAAAAAATGAAATTACAACCTAATCTATTTTACATACCAAATATAAAATAAATTACATAACCAAATGAATTATTACATGCCAAATGAATAAATATTATTACAAACCAATTGAATAAATATCAATCAACCATGCATGCAACCAAACACAAGGTCAAGGCTTAGATTGTGAACATCATCAACAAAAGTGAAAGGCAATACAGAATCACAAGTGATTGGAAACACAGAATCACAAGTGATCTGCAACACAGAATCACAAGTGATTGGCAATACAGAATCACAAGTGATCGGCAACACAGAATCACAAGTGATTGGCGGTACAGAATCACAAGTGATTGGAAGTACAGAATCACAAGTGATTGGCAGTACAGAATGCAGAATCACAAGTGATTTTGGCCAAAATGACAACCACCCAAAACCCAAAATTTTACATTCTACTTCATGCATGTTCATAGAATGCAAAATTATAGTGGGTTTAATAACCATCTCGAAGCATATTTCAACAACTTCGGCTCTAGATACCATTGTTGGGATTTAACAAGTTCATAATATACTTAAACCATTTTAAGAATTAAGAAAGCGGAAGCATGTTAATTACCAATTTAAGACTTGTTAAACTTTAACCAATTAAAGTTAAATCCCAATTAGGATCAAGTTGTGATATATACTTACAAACTACAAGCAAGTAAAGAGATTATACCTACTCCAAGCTTGCTAGTAAATGATGAAGATGATGATGATGAATGGAGCTCCAAAAGTGTGAAACCTCAAGTTGTAATACCCCAAACTTTGCACCAACACCCTAGCTTTTGGTTAGGATTTATTAGACACTTAAAATGAACTTGCAAAACTTGAAAATGAACTCCCTTTGAGCCTTGAAAGCCCACGGCAGCAGCACCTTCTTGGAGCAGATTTTTTTTTTGCTTGATGTGTTTATTTTGCAAGTGTAAGTCTCAAGGAGTCAAGATGCTTGCATGTATATGGAAAAGGGAATTGTCTTTGACCAAGAAGGAATCAAAGAGCATGTGTACTCTAACTCCCATGTCACTCCCATTATATTTTATAAAGAATAGTTTTTATAAAATTTGAATTTTATAAAACTAGTTTTATAAAACTTCCATATTAATTTTATGTACATTTTATTACATAAAACCAATTTATATAAAATGTAACATAAATTAATTAATTATTTAACCTATAAATAATTAAATCCATATTATATAAATTATTCCATAATTTATATGTACACATCAAGTAATATTTAAGAAAACCATTTTTCTTAAAGTTCAAGTGTCGCGTATTTGATTAATGAACCAATCGTTAAAATCAAATACGAATAAGGTGTCGGTAAGTTTGTTATTGGGTATGACCCGACTTGGATCATAACACGTCAGCCACGTTAATTTAATATGTCTCTCGGGCATACGAAATACCTTCATGGTCTACATCAATGCACTATTCAACAGAAGTCGAAGACAAAGTTGAACAGAAAAGGACAGGAGTCGGCGGCTGACAAGTGACCTTAGAAGACCACGTGGGAATGCAGAAGTGGAACGCATGTGCAGACATGTGTTATACTTTATTCATACCTAGGGAACACAACATTCCATTTGTTTAAATTAAATGGTAGTGCCAAACCGAATTGGTGTGTTCCTGCAAATAGCTGCCTAAGAGGAAAGAAGGAGAGCACGCCTTCTGACACAATTGTCCCCACAAGTACAAGGCATCCAATGTACTAGTGGACAATAGATTAATTACACGGTTAATAGAACTACTATATATATTGTTGTATCCACTATTGTAAAAACTAGTGGTGTGGGTTTATCTGTTAGAGTCCAAACCGTGTAATAGCTTTAGTTTATCTCTTAGCTATAATCTAGGTAATCTGTATCAACCAACTATCATTTCCGCCAAGGATAGTTGTGATTCTTTCTGATTTAATCAATAAAGAATAACCGTTGAAAATTACCTGTGACTCTATCTTATTTACTACAGAATACTAAACGTGTTTAACTCACTAGTTAATTAAGAAAAGAATTGTATTCACCCCCCCTCTACAATACTCCTGTTGTTATTAAGGGACCAACAACTGGTATCAGAGCTTCAGTCTTGATAATTAATATCTTGGATCTGAATTCTCTTATGGCTTCGTATTCAAACTCAGCTTACCTTGAGAATGGCTCGTCTAACAGACCACCTAAGTTTGATGAAGATGAGTATGAAACCTGGAAGGCAAGGTTCATGCTCCATCTTGAGTCTGTGGATGCACTCATGCCTGGAATTGCCAAAGATGGCCCTTTCGTTCCCACTGAGACAGTTGGTAGTGCACCAGCAACAGCTGACACTCCTGCCATCCCTGGCAGAGAGGTTATTCTCACTCCCTCTAGATGGGATGATGAGGATAAACGTCGAGTTGGTCTTGACCCTAAAATCAGAACCCTGTTAGCCATAACTTTGCCTAACCCACTGTTCAAACTGATCAAGGGAAAAGAAAATGCTAAGCTTATGCTTGACTACCTAGATGTCACCTATGAGGGTATGGGAGAAGTTAGGCAGAACAGGATGATTGCTTTTAAAAGAGAATATGAAATGTTCTTTGCCTATAAGAATGAAACCCTTAAGCAAACCTTCATTAGGTTTAACTCTTTGATAGCAGACCTGACCACTTTAAATGTGACCTACACTGAATTTGAACAAGTGAACAAATTCATTGATGCACTGCCATGTAAATGGAAACCTCTTACTGACCCATTAAGAACCACACAGACCCTAAAGAACTTTAACCTGTCTTCTCTCTACAGTTCTCTTTGGAATCATGAGAAGGCAGAAGCCAAGTTTGAACTTAACATGAAAGAAAACTTTAGGTCTGCCCCCACCACTTCAAAATCATCTAAAAATGATGATGCTGCTCTTATTGCTGCTGCTAAATGGAAGAAAGCTCAAAAAGCTTTACTGGTTCAAAAGTTACTGGCAGAACAAGAGTCAGCTGATAGTGTTGAGGAAAGTGGTACTGGGTCTGAAGAAAGCAGTACAGGTGAAAGTGATGTAGAAGGGTTTGCTGAAGGTATGGCTCTGCTGGCTAGGCAGTTCAAAAGGTTCAATCGTAGTAGAACCAGCAAGTCATACAAAGGGAGCAAAAAGCCAAATGCTAGGTACAACAGCAAGTCAGTCAAGGGTCCTAAATCTGAGTGCTTTAATTGTGGGAAGGTTGGACATTTTGCTGCTGAATGCATGTCCAGGAAACCTTCCACGTCACATGCTAACTCTTTCTCAAAAGCTGATAAGTACAAAAACAAGTACAAAGCTATGAAAGCTCAGATGAAGGAAAGTGTAAAGACTGACAAAAAGGGTAAACAGCCAGAAAAGGTTCTAGTTGCTGAACATCATGACTGGGATGAAGCCAGCACGTCCTCATCTTCTGATAGTGATACTGATGATGATGGTGCTGGTTATGCTACTGGTAAAAAGCTGTGTTTGATGGCCAAAGAGGTCGAGGAGTCTGATGAGGATGATGGTGGTAGTACGTTTTTGGCTGATATGAGGGAAGCTGATCAAAACAGAGATTCTCCTCAATGGAAAACTGAAATGATGTATAAGGTTGATAATTTTCGAACTTATACTGATGATGAAAAAGCTGAAATGTTTGACTACCTAAGAATTGATTTATGCAGAAGCTGCAAACGTGAAGAGAGTTTGAAATCTAATAACAAATCTTTAAATGAAAAACTCAAAGGCAAAAATGATGAAATTAAGATCTTAAAAGATACAATTTCCAAACTTGAAAAACAAAACTTTGCTTTAGAAACTCTTCACGTTGAGGCAGCAGAAGTCAAGACCCAGCTGGACAATCTCAAAAGAGTTGTTGCTTCATGGTGCACATCTGCTCAACGCACAGCTAAATGTGTTAACGAGCAGGTGCCTGCCCAAGTTTAAGCCTTCTTTGCTGGTGACTATGCTGCTGCTGCTGCTATTGCAGAAGTTACTTTCATGGACCCGATTCTTGAAACTGATCCTGAAGCTGTCTTGCCAAATACTTTTGCCAAGATAGTTGAAGGTAAAAAGGTTGTGACAAACAAATTTGTTAGACCTACTGTGTCCCCACCACCTGCCATGAAGGAAATTTTGGAGGATGAAGTTAGAGCAAGAGAAGCCAGTAACTCAATTGATGAGACTACTGACCCCTCAAGCATCTACTACATGACTCCGGAAGAAAGACGTATTAAAAGGGAAATCACTGAAAACAATTTGAGAAAAGTTAAACCAACTGATTCCCCTTCGTGTTCGAGTTCTACCAGTGCTAAGCCAGCTGATGACCAATCTACTGGTCACCCAGTAGCTGCAGACAAGCCAGTGAAACGAAATACTGGCAAATCTAAGGCAGCAGTTAAGATACCTACTGGTTCATCAGCATCAGAAGACAAGCCAGCAACTTCCCACGCTAACTTGTCAAATGATAAAGGAAAGACAGTTCGCCATGGTCATGGTACTGGTTCCAAAAGGAAAGCTGCCCATAAGGGAAAAGCAAAAATTGACTCGACTGATGAGCTGTCTATCACTGAGATAATGACAGCCAAGCTTGACCAGCTAATTGAGGCAGTAACCAAAAGTTGACCCGATCCTACTGCCCCTATTAGATCTGTGCATGACCAGCCACAAAAGCCAAAAGTGAGAAAATGCTACAAATGTGGCAGCAAAGCTCACTTGGCTAACCAGTGTACTCAAACCCAAACCCCATCTGCTGCTTCTTCTAGCAAGCCAGTAGAAAAGAAGAAGTCATCAAAGGTGACTCCTTCAGAACCCATCCTTGGATGGGTTCCCAAAAAGAATTAATCTCTAAGTTATTGTGCAGGGCATTCAAAACAAGCAAATCTGGTATCTCGACAGTGGTTGTTCGAGACATATGACCGGAAGTAAGTCCCTGCTGATGGACTATCAGGAAAAGGATGGTCCAGTTGTTTCGTATGGAGATAATTCGTTGGGTTACACAAAGGGTTTTGGTACTTTGACAAATGGGAATGTCACGTTCTCAAATGTTGCATATGTAGTTGGGCTTAAACATAACTTACTCAGCATAAGCCAACTGACAAGCAAGAATAAGATAGTCCAATTCAGAAAGAAAATTGGTACTATTTTTGATAAGACAGGGAAGCCACTGCTGACTGCAAAACGTCATGAAAACATGTATCAAATTGACATGAACACAGCAGTCACAACAACTGATACTTGTTTCTATTCGAAGGCAGCAGACAACCTGAAGTGGTTATGGCACAAGAGACTCTCACATCTCAACTTCAAAGATATTCACAAATTATCCAGTAGAAGTTTGGTGTCTGGGCTACCCACAATGTCTTATGTGAAGGACAGATTGTGTCCTGGTTGTGAAAAGGGGAAACATCACCATGCCTCGTTCAAATCAAAGCAAATCTCATCTGTTGAGAAACCATTTCACTTACTTCATATGGATCTATTTGGTCCAGTGAATGTGGCCAGCTGTAGTGGGAAGAAGTATACACTGGTTATTGTTGATGAATATTCGAGATACACTTGGGTGTTCTTTTTGAGGCAAAAGAGTGAAGCTGCTGATGAAATCATCAATTTTATCAAAAGAATGGAGCTTTTGAATGGGCAACTGGTGAAGCAACTAAGATGTGATCATGGTACAGAATTCAGAAATGCTACATTGGAAGAATTTTGTGCTGACAAAGGTATTTCCCAAAATTTCTCTGCTGTGAGAACACCTCAGCAAAATGGTGTTGCAGAAAGAAGAAACAGAACTCTCATTGAAGCAGCAAGATCTATGTTGGCTGAGTCTGGGTTGAAGAATTCCTACTGGGCAGAAGCTGTGAATACTGCCTGTTTTACCCAAAATAGATCTCTTATTGTGAAAAGACATCAGAAAACTGCTTATGAAGTTCTCAAAGGAAGAAGACCCTCAATTTCATTTTTCCATGTATTTGGCACTCCCTGTTACATTCTAAATAATAGGGATCAGCTGGGCAAATTCGATGCTAAAGCTGATGAAGGTATATTCCTTGGATATTCCAACATGTCAAAGGCATATAGGGTCTACAACAAAAGAAGGGGTTGTTTTGAATAATCCATTAATGTTACATTCGATGAAACTGCCTCTGCTTCATCTACTGATCGTGAAGATGAAGTGTTACTGTTTGAAGAGCCTACTCAGCAAGCTCTTGATGATGAAGAGCCAGCAGCACAACCCTCACCAATCCATGCTGCTGGGTTCTCTGATGATGAAATGGAACATTCTGTTCCATCTGTGTCTAAACCAAGTGGACCTACTGGCTCTACTGAAGTGCTGCAACTTGAGCCTAGGTCTGCTGGTTCTGAGAGATCACAAGCTGGTACTGATTCTACTGATATTGATCAGCAACCTTCTGTTACTGCTCACTCATCTGAACCAGCTGATGTTCAAGATGCTGTTTGTTCTACAACCAGCTCACCTGTTCATAACACCAAATGGACAAGGGAGCATCCGATTGAGCAGATTATTGGTAATCTTGCGAGTGGTGTTAAAACACGGAGGCATGCAACCAGCAACTTTTGTATGCATGTTAATTTTGTGTCTACCATTGAGCCCACGTGTCCTGAGGAAGCACTTCAAGATCCTAGCTGGGTTGGTTCAATGCAAGAAGAAATTACTCAGTTTGATAGGAACAAAGTGTGGACATTGGTACCTGAACCTGAGGATAAGACAAAGAAGATCATTGGTACTAAGTGGGTGTTTAAAAACAAGATGGATGAAGATGGTGTCTTTATCAGAAACAAAGCAAGATTGGTTGCTCAAGGGTTTAGACAGGAAGAAGGATTGGATTATGGGGAAACTTATGCACCAGTGGCTAGGATGGAAGCTATCAGATTGTTCTTAGCATATGCTGCTAGGATGAACTTTAGGGTATTTCAGATAGATGTTAAATCTGCATTTCTGAATGGGAAGCTGCAAGAAGAAGTTTATGTCAAACAGCCTCCTGGTTTTGTAAGCAGTAAATATCCAGACCATGTCTACAAGTTAGACAAAGCTCTTTATGGCCTTAAACAGGCTCCAAGAGCATGGTATGAGACACTTCATGTGTATCTCACTGGTATAGGTTTTAAAGTTGGAACAATTGATACCACTTTATTCTCAAAAGAGATAGATGGTGATCTCCTGTTGGTACAGATATATGTGGATGATATTATTTATGGTTCTAAAAATGAAAAACATTGTCAAGATTTTTCAAAACGTATGTCAACGGCATATGAAATGAGTTTACAAAGAGATCTGCAATACTTTTTAGGATTGCAGATCAAACAACTTGATGATGGAATATTCATAAGTCAAGATAAATATATCAAAGATATGTTAAAGAAATTTGGTCTGACCTGTTTAAAAGACATAGGGACTCAAATGGCAGCATCCATTAAAATAGATGCTGATCCAAATGGTGAACCAGTAAATATCACTGAATATAGAGGTATGATTGGATCCCTACTTTATCTCACAGCCAGCAGACCAGATATTATGTTCGCCACATGTCTCTGTGCCAGATATCAAGCTGATCCTAAAGAGTCACACTTGCTGGCAGTAAAAAGAATATTCAGATACCTAAAAGGTACTACTAAACGTGGTCTTTGGTATCCCAAAGACCAGGTTTTTGAACTAATTGGGTATTCAGATGCTGACTTTGCAGGGTGTAAAATAGACAGGAAAAGTACTACTGGTGGGTGCCAGTTACTGGGTAGTAGGCTAGTCAGCTGGACAAGCAAAAAGAAAAATACTGTGTCCACATCTACTGCTGAGGCAGAATATGTCTCTGCTGGTAGTTGTACTGCTCAAGTACTGTGGATGCAAAGCCAGCTAAAGGACTATGGTGTTCATGTTACAAAAACTCCAATCTACTGTGACAACACCAGTGCAATTGCTATCACCAACAATCCTGTGATGCACTCAAGGACTAAGCACATCGATGTTCGGTATCATTTCATAAGGGATCATGTTCAAAAGGGTAATGTTGAGTTACATTTTATTTCTACAGACCAGCAATTAGCAGACCTATTTACAAAGCCATTAGATGAGAAACGTTTTAACTATCTCATCTCTGAGCTGGGTATGCTTGAGCTTTAAATAAAAGACAACTTTTGTTGGTGTGCTGGCTCTACAACGTGTAGGGCAAACCAGTATGTCACATTTATTTACTTACTGCCTACATGTCAAACAACTAGCACAGCAAGGTCTTTTATATTTTGGTTACTTAAATGTTTTCAATAAAATAATAAATAGCTCTCCAAATTTAATGATTCCTTAAAACTGGAAACTCATTTACTTCCAATGATTTAAATTAAATTCATGACATATTAAATGTAACAAAAGTATTTTGTATTTAATACAAAAAATTATTTTTGAGGTTTTAAATCAATTTGTTTGAAATGAAATCTGATGCATTTAATGCTGTATGGGAGTAATGAGTGTTTAAGCCGTATAAATGTCATGTCAACAGTCTGTCTCCCCTTGAAAACGTGCCAGTCTGTCACATCTGCCCACGCGCCTGCAGATGACAGTAATTTTCTCTCTCCTTGCACTTTTTCACCCAATCACAACGGATAAAAGTGTGTTTCATCTTACATAATAACCTTCGGTTATTCATTTTTCAAAACACACATTTTTTTTTACTCTCAAAACTTTTTCAATCTTCAATCTTCAAATCTTCATCCTACACTCATCAATGGCAGAACAACAACAGCAATCACCACGTGCTGTAAGCCAGCAAGAGGAACAACAGCAACAACCACAACAGCAACCACAACCTGCCCCACAACCGGCACCGGCACCGGAGGAACCGGTGGTTCAAGAACACGTCGTTCAAGGACCACTGTTCAATCTCCACCCCAACCTGATTAGGGCTCCCAATGCACCTGATCACTCACTGATTCGCCTATCTAGAGGCAATGCTGCACATGCCCTCTCTATCCCCAAATCGAAGGTTAACAAAGGGTATGAGGCCCTCATTGATTACATCCGTCAATCACCTCTGGCAAGAGCCATCACCGGTGTACCTTCCCGATTCTATGCTGCCTGTTTGGCACGATTTTGGTATACTGGAACTGTTGCCACCACTCCCGGCAACGTTCCATGTATTCGTGGCATGGTGACTGAAACCCTAAATTGCTCTGTCACCGTCGAAGCTATTAGACGTGCTCTTCAATTGCCCAGTGGACCATTTGTTGCTTCACCTACTAGTGACGAATTAAGAAGGGAGGTGTTGGAGACCATTGGGTTTGCTGGACCAGTGGCACATACACCGTTGAGAAAGCATATGCCACCTCTGTGGTACTACTTGGTCATGGGTTGTTGTTCAACAGGAACATCGATTACGCCCTTGAAATTTATTTGAGGCTAAGGGAAATGGTGACTGCTAGAGTAAGAACCAACTTGATTCCATTTCCACGATTCTTAAGCCTGGTATTTGAAAGTGAACTGGGTGAAGCTTATCAGCAAATTGCTGATCAATCATTTGAGGTCCCAGTAAAACAAGGGGGTATGCCAAAGGATGTACCTGCTGCTCCATATGCTGAGTTGACACCAGCAATGAACGAGTATCTTGCTGCTCGTCTTGGAGCCACCCAATCGACTGCCTCTGGTTCTGCACCAGCTGAGGGGGAGGGTCCTCAGCGAAAGCCAGCAACGCGAAGGAAGCAGCCAGCTACCTCAACTAGTACAGCCACCGTCTCATATACTGGTAAAGCAGTAGTTGTATTAGAATCTAGTGCTCTCTGATCATAAAGAACAGCCCTAGTCTTATATACTGACTACCCAATTCTAGTGTTGGAATCTGTTGCTCATCTATTTCTTGGTAACAGGCAAACCTAAGCGTGCTAAAGCTGGCTCCAAGCGAACCACAGGGGAGATTGCACCAGTCTCAGCTGCTGCTCCTGCAAAGGATGTAGCTATGGAACCTGGTGCGTTTCTAGACCAAACAGCAGAACAATCTAACTTAATTGAAAATTTTTTAACTGCTGATTTGAAAAATGTTGAGGGAGTTAACGGTATAACCCTGGCTCCCAAGCTGACTGGTTTTAAAACTGGTGTCAAGAAGAGTAGCAACCCATACTCGTCTAACCAGGCACTTCCACATTTTTCTGAAATGAACTTAATGCAATACTTCCTGCTGACAGTACAACCAGCAGAGAACATAACTAACCCCCAAAGCAGGCTTGAGCTGGGTCTTCATCGTGTTGAACCAGCTCAGGTGACTGCACAGCCAGTATGTTACTCGGATACTGATAAGAGTCACACTCCTACATCATTACCAGCCAGATCTCTTACACTATCTGGGTCAACATGTGTTGCCAATGAGTCAGCAGAGTCACCGCTGTACTTACAGACACCTTCTTCTGTCTCATTCGAAGGGCTGACCAAATCACAAGTCTGTCCCCAGAGACCAAAAACAGATGCAATTGTTGAGTCAAATTTATTTGGTTCTACAGTTGCTAACATAACTTGTTCTATTGTTTCAGTTCTTAGCAGGGTAGATGAACAGGCAGAGGGGGAGCAAAATAAAGATGTTGTTATTACTGGTGATATTGCTGCCTCTAAAACTGGTGTTGGTGCCACTGATTCTGTTACTGGTGGTGCTGATGCTGGTACTGTTGATTCTGCTGCTGCTGGTGTGGAAGATGTTATCATGGAAGAACCTCCTGTTCTTGAGAAGGTTATTGACAATATTGTCAAGGATGTTCTTCTTGATGAACCTGTCACCCAGCCAAGAGTGGACTCTGCATTAATGTCTGATGAGCCTGCTGATTCTTCTGATTCTTCTACTATGGAATGTCAAGTTCTTACAGAATCTGCAGTTCGTCATCCTATTGGTCCAATTTTGGTTGCTACTGAACCAACTGCTGAGATGGAGTTTGAAACCATTCAGCCGAATGCAGCTAATGTTATTGTCATTCCTGGTTCTGATTCTGGTATTGCTACAGCTGATGCTAGTGCTAGTGCTACGTTTCCATCTGATTCTGCTATGGATGCTGGTACTAGTGCTACTTTTCCTTCTGATACTGGTGCACAGGTTGCTGATGTTAAGGATGCTGGTACCTCTGCTGACACAACTACTGATTCGACTAAGGATTCTGTTACTGAGGAAACTAAGCCATATGTTGTGCAGGTACCAGATCCAGATGAAGTTGTTCCTAACTTCATTTTCAAGGGAGCTTCAATCTCTCCCAAGATTGCTATGCTGGTCGATCAGCTGACCATTGATCCCGAATCTGCAATAGTCTCAGCCAGCAGATTACCTCGTGAAGAGATGGTTGAGCTATTATCTCAGCTTGATAGACCAGCTAGAGAAGAAATTTATGAGAGGATAGCCCTGCTGGAGCAAATCAATGAACAGCCTTACTATCATGTTTTTGGTATGGCTCCAGCTGCTTCGCCATTTCCTGGTACATGGAGGCCTCTCAAGTTTGTCATCGATCCTACTACTGGTAAGTGTGTTATGCAAAATGTCCCTGATTCGCCAGTACCTTCTTCTTCCTCAGCTTCTTCCTCCTTATCTTCTTCTGATGAGGATGCTGATGAAGGTACTGGTAAGGGCGAACCAGTCATTCATGATAACGTGACTGGTTCCAAAGACAAACCAGTGGATCTTACTGATGACAATGCTGATAATAATGCTGACAAGGATATCAGTGGTTCTAAGCCTTCGGGCGAAGGTAAAAACGATGGTGATCATGGTGATGAGTCAGCTCCTGACCTTCCATCTCCACCACCCCACAGTGATACTCCTCTGTTAGCTTGTGCTGACCAACCTTCAACCTCTGCATACTTAAAGTTCAATGCAGATGAGGTTGCTGATATTTCCACCTTTGCTGTCTATAAGACACTGCAAGGGATCACACCAAATTTGGAGGAAACTATTCGCAGAGCTATTGTTGATAGTGTCTCTGCTGCTGTCAGATCTGCTGGAGAGGCTGTTACAACTCCTATTGATCTTAAACTCCAGCAGGTGTGTGCTTTTGCTGATGTGGCAGTCGAAGCAATCACAAAGCACCACGAAGATGAAGAGGAGCTTGAAAGGCGAATTATCTCTCACAATGAGTACTGTGAAAATATCACCCGACTCCAAGCTGATTTGGATGCTGCTAACCGCAGAAATACTTTCTTAAATGAGGAGAACAGGGTGTTACACGAGAGATTGGAATCGCAGGAAGCTCAAATGGCTAACATGATTCCTGCTGCTGCCTATGTTCAGATGGTTGAAAACATGCAACGAATGGCTGCTTTGCAAGGTGATGTTCGGGCCATCGTTGAACAAATGGCTATGGGTGTAGCCAGGAATGAAGTTAGATCCTCCAATCTTCTACTAAGACAATTTGGTGTGGATCCTGGTGCCCATCTTACTCCAGAGGTTGCTGAGTGGAACAATTTTGCCTTCTCTGCTCCTCAGTCAGACAGTGATCTTGATGCTACTGTCTCCCCTTCTATTCACCCTACTGCCCGTGCTGATGACAAAAAGGGGGAGAAAAAGTCCAAAAAGGTATCTAAAAAGAGAAAACAGTCTGAGGGGGAGCATGAACATGAAAAGGCTCCCAAACAACCCAGGAGAGATGGAGATGGTGATGGTGATGGTCAAGACACTGGCCCTAAGCCCAGCAACGCTCATACTGAAGCTGGTGGTGCACAGGCAACTGGTGGTACTCAACCCAGTGTGTCTGCCACACCAGTGGATGATATTGGTTCTGGCAGTAAGCCCAGTGATGTTTCTGATATGGCTGTAGCTGAAGCTTTTGTGCTGTCTCAATCTATTGAACGTAAAATGAAGAGGAAGTTAGAGAGACATCAAAAGCGACAACAGGAACTAGATGATGCCTTCAATGCCAAGTTTGAGGCCTTTGCTGAACTTAAACGTCGTAAGATTATGCACAGAAGATGGCTGAGTCCAAAAGCAATGGAAATCGATGATGACTTGACTGCCTTTGATAAACACAGAAAAGAGGCAAGAAAAAGAAATGCCAAGTTCATGGTCAAATACGACAAACAGAGGGCAAAGCTGTATGCACAGAGAGCAGAAAGAATCAGGAACATGACTCCTGCTGAGATGAAGGATTACCTTGATTCTACTGAGTCAACTGGTGGAGTTAGAGCTGATATTTTCATGAAATGGGTTGATGCTATGTTAGAAGCCAGCTCTACTCCTCAACCAGCATCTGCTGCTCAGCCAGCTACACAACAAACACAGCCAACAGAAACAGTCATCCTTGATGATGATGATGTTATTAGTCAGGGGGAGCATCTTTCTATTGTTCCCTACCTGCCTCCTATTCAACCTGTATCGACACAAGAACCATCAGCTGAACCCAGGCCTATTGACAAACACAGGGTGAAATCTGCTCCTAGGGACAATCAGCCCCTGAGGAAAGGACCCCTATTCGAGGCAGATGATGAAGGTACTGAAGTGATTGAGCCAGCTGATACTAATCAGTCAGCTGGCATTAAAGACACAGCAAGGAGTGCTGTGATAGAAGACCCAGCCAGAAGTGTGCTGCTGGGTAGTACAAGTGTTGAAGACCCAGCAAAGTCGGTTGAGCTGGGTGCTAAACAAGTAGATGATGAAATGGTTGATCCTGCTGACTTCACAGTCTGGGGAAGAGACGGCCAAACATTCGTTCTATCTCCTCTTCCTCCCCAGATTCAAGTTTACTTTGACAGAACACAGGATAACCGGGTCAATCAGCATCCAGTTAGTTCATCTGGCAGCTATGAATCATCTATGTATCCTCCATCTTCCCCAAGGGTTCATGACAAACATATCACTTGGGAAGATGACTCAGTAACCCATGGTGAGCCGAACATCAGAAAAATGAACCCAGATGAAAGAGATGCCTACAGACTTCAGATCACTGTTCCAGAGCTGCTTGAACAAAGACAAATTGAACTTAATGAAAGAATTCGTCAAGTCAGGCTGCTGCATCATCCTCTTGATCAGCCACGCTATATTGCTGCACTAACCTTTGGCGTTGACATTAGGGTGTACTTGAATAACAGTGGTCTCAGGCTCTCCACTACTGATGAAAGAATTCATTTTGAAGATGCTCTCCAGCTGGGTATGGATATAAGGGAGTATTGTGCTGCCCTTAGTACTGAAGAGGGTAGAAAGATGGTTGAAGCAGTAAGATCCCTGAACATTTCTAATGATGATTATCTGATGGGTTTAGCTGCTGAAAGGGAAGCCAGAGAAGCTGCTGATGCTGAACTTGCTGAACGATCAAGGCTTCAGGATATTGAAGACAGATTGGCTGCTGACAGAAAGCAACAGGCTGAGTCCCTCAAACTTGCCAGAGCCATTGTCAAAGAACAGGATAAGGTTTTTGATAAGATAGAAGCTGCTGAGAAAGTACCTACCACTGCTCCTGTAGTACCTGATCACAATATTGAGTTTCCTGATACTTATTATAAGAGCAGGTATGGTAATGTGATGAATAGAAGATCTAATCCCTGCAGAATTATTAAGGTAAACAGAGGGACAAAAAGGACTTTCAATGTTGTCAGGGATAACAATGTTCAAGAAAGGATTAGTTTTGATGACTTAAGAACTCTTGGATTCAGTGAATGGATAGAAATCTTGGAGTATTTCATTGGTAAACGTGAGAGTGCTATCAAGAGTGCTCTTAAGACTGAACTCCAACAGCTGTTCAAGAAGGCAACTAAGTTTGGGAATGCACCAGTAGTTGATGTTGATGAATTTCTTGCTCAAAAGCCTAAAGGGAAGCAACCTACTGGTGAAGGACCAACTGGGAGAAGCCGAATTGTTCTACCTCCTTTCATCCCTGTTTTTGACCTTGCTGAATTACCTCTCCTGTTCCCTGAAGCCTGGAAGATTAAACAAGAGGAGCTATCTGATGAAGAAAGAGAAAGAGAAAGGGATAAAGATAGATAGTCTCCTATGTGCTTAACTTGTATCTTTTGTAATTTACTTTTCATTACGAATTATCTTGTAATTATTGTATATATCTGGTGTAACGAAAGTAAAGTGAGTTTATCTTCAAAATCATATCAAATTATAAGATATAGATAACTCATCAAAAGATCCCAAAACAAACTTAAAGGGACGAATTTACTGTCTACTCTCACTAGGTCCCTAAGTGCTGGCTTTAGTGTTTTCTCTTCAAGTCATAGGTTTTGTCATCATCAAATAGGGGGAGATTGTTGAGTCCCCAAAATAATTAAGGATTTAATTATGACAAAACAATATTTATTTGCACTAAAAGTGTTATGTGCAGCCAGCACAAGTTTGTTTATGTATAGTCAGCTAATATAGCTGTGTCGAGTGTTTAGTATGCTGCCTAGTCTATCAGCACAAGGTAGAAATGTATTCTTCGAATTTGCACAGGATGTGCACCCAGCAAATAAAGAATATCAAGTGACTCAGCATATGAAGGACCAGTAAGTCTGGATATCAGCATACAACACAAGACAGCCATGCTCCATTACCAGCATGGTAGTTTCCCAGAGTGGTCTACATCAACGCACTATTCAACAGAAGTCGAAGACAAAGTTGAACAGAAAAGGACAGGAGTCGGTGGCTGACAAGTGACCTTACAAGACCACGTGGGAATGCAGAAGTGGAACGCATGTGCAGACATGTGTTATACTTTATTCATACCTAGGGAACACAACATTCCATTTGTTTAAATCAAATGGTAGTGCCAAACCGAATTGGTGTGTTCCTGCAAATAGCTACCTAAGAGGAAAGAAGGAGAGCACGCCTTCTGACACAATTGTCCCCACAAGTACAAGGCATCCAATGTACTAGTGGACAATAGATTAATTACACGGTTAATAGAACTACTATATATATTGTTGTATCCACTATTGTAAAAACTAGTGGTGTGGGTTTATCTGTTAGAGTCCAAACCGTGTAATAGCTTTAGTTTATCTCTTAGCTATAATCTAGGTAATCTGTATCAACCAACTATCATTTCCGCCAAGGATAGTTGTGATTCTTTCTGATTTAATCAATAAAGAATAACCGTTGAAAATTACCTGTGACTCTATCTTATTTACTACAGAATACTAAACGTGTTTAACTGACTAGTTAATTAAGAAAAGAATTGTATTCACCCCCCCCCCTCTACAATACTCCTGTTGTTATTAAGGGACCAACACATGGATTCTTCATCATCTCTCAAGGGCTTTTAGTATAATCGGATTCATCTCTTCGTACTCTACGCGACTACATCATTTGATTCTTGATTAGGGTATAAACCCTAACCCTAGATTTTTAATTTTTCTTTATTTTTCTGTATTTTGATTATATTTTAATAGTATGATAATTACTTGTTGTTGTAATGGTGTTTGTATGCATAGAATTACTCATAAACACATGTTTTCGGTTTGATAAAATTGGGACAGCAGCTATTTCGTGTATTTCTGATATTGTGGCTGTTATAAGAGTTAAAATAAAGTATCTAGATGAGTTCCTCTCATCAAGACATTAATTTTAGACTCCGGATTCATGTCGTTTCGATTCCCAGAGCCCTAGATATGATCAAAGTGGTATTTTGTTAAGATTGAAATGTGATATTGGTATGAACCAGGTTTGGTCCGACTTTTTGACCATATTTGGTGACTATAGGGTGTGTTAGTGTGTTAGGATCAATGATGGGACGAACTTTCATGTTCGGGTCATCTAAATCCGAGCCACGAATCACCCGTTGAGTCTAAAACACGATTTTGATTGAATTAAAGTTTCAAGTGATGTCTTGGCTGATCACCATGACTTGTGGGCTGTTCTTGGTGTGTTCTTGAGTGTACCGAAGTGTCGGGTGGTTTGATTAGACGGAGATATATGTAAGGCTCGCCGAAAACCGACACCCGGGGCTCAAGATACGACCCGATGAACTTTTGATTTAAAACTTGTGATTAATTATTAAACTTATGATATAAATAATGAATTTCATTATCATTTAATTACTTATGATATAAAAATTAATTATTATAATTTAAGACTTATGATATATATTTATTATATCATTTAATTATTACTTATGATTTAATTAACATTTTAATTAAACTTATGATTAATAATACTTTTATTATTAATGGAAAATACTTATGATAAGTATTAAACTTATACTATAAGATTATTATTATAAGACTTATAATAAAGATTAATTAATTATTTAATTATTATAAAGCTTAGTTATTATTTAATTATAATTTAATTATTAAATACTTATGATTTAATAATTATAATTAGAAACTTATGATATGATTAATAATTCATTATTAATTAATAATACTTATGATATGATTTAAAATTTATTATTAATTAATAATACTTATATTATGACTAATATTTAATTAATTAATTAAATACTTATGTTATATTAATTATATCATTTAAACTTATATTAACTTTGATAATTCATTTTAATTTAATTAAACTTATGTTATGACATAATTAGACATATTTAACTTTAATAAACATTATAACTTACATTATTATTACAACTTACACTTTTAAATTTAATGTTGACTATGTTTGACCAAGGTTGACTTTTGAGTTGACTTTCGGGTGACTTTGACTTTCAGTTGACTTTCTAAATAAGGAAATTTTCCTAACTTAAAACTTTCTAAAAATACAAACTTTCTAAATTTAGAAACTTTCCAAAAATAGAAACTTTCCTAAAATAGAAACTTTCCAAAAAAATAGAAACTCTCCAAAAATAGAAACTTTCCAAAAATAGAAACCTGCTAAAAAGAGAAACTTTCTAAAAATAGAAAGTGTGTGTCCGTACGCTGTTCCAATCAAACCGATGCATGTCGAGTATTCTTCTATGACTACTTGCAACATGTACAATAGCTATCATACTAAGACTTGACCTAAGTTAGTTATTTATATCGACCTTCTTTATTTATAGGTCGGCGTTGTGATCATTCCTGATCACTTTACTTCATTTGTTGTTCGCATATTTGTGTGGTTACTTCATTTGCTATTAAGGTGAGTTATAGTCCCATTTTTCTATTTTAAATCTTCTGGGATGAGAATACATGCAATTTATTTATATTTTGGATACAAGTGGAAATTGGTTTAAATTATTCATTGTGAGTTGAACAAAAATATTCCCTAGTCTGGTAACTGTAATCACTCGTTTCTACTGGTGAACGCGAATCCTATGGATAGATCTATCGGGTTTGACAACCCCATTTCGAGCTAGTCGCGCTAGCAATTTATAATCGGAATGTTTAGTACTTCGTAATTTGTTGTAGATACACTTGTTCAGTGTATATTATTTATTGTGTTTGGCAAGGGTAAATAAATGGTTAAGTGGTTACCAGGTGGCTTACGGTAAATGGAATAATGTTTTTATATGTTTTCTAGCATATAATTTTGTGGTCCAAAAAGGAGTTTTTATGTTTTCAAACATAAATTTTTACGGTTTAAATTAAATATTGTTTGCAATATTAAACCTATAATTCACTCAACATTTTTGTAGTTACTCCCATGTTTTATTCTCAGGTTCATGATTGATTGCTTCCGCTGTGCTTAGAGAGTCTGCATATTTATGATGGCAGCTTTTGTTAAACAATAACTTGCATTCTATTTTGATACATTTAATAGGGGATGCTGTTGACTTTGTTTTGGTCAACTTTTGGTTAAGTAATAATGTATGGTTTTTCTAAACTTACATATTTTGATAGGTTTCCTTTATAGGAAATTATTTTTAAATAAAGAATGCAAGGTTATTTATTAAATTCATATAGAGTTATGATCAAGCTGTGGGACCAAGATAACGATGGTTGTCAAGTGTACTTTGACGGGTCGTTAAAGTTGGTATCAGAGCTCTGGTTGTAGGGAATTAGGCTGCATTGATGTCGTTACCCGAGTCAATAGGGTGCATTAGTGAGTCTAGTCTACAGCCCGGCCTATAAAATATTATTATATGTGATTATTTGTATCGTATTGGTATGTATATTGTTATCATACATACATCTCTATTATGTTCTGAATCTGGGAGGAACTCCCATTCCGATTTAAACGTATTCTTCGACTCATGCGAACTTATCCTTATAAGAACACCTTGGGTAGTGAAACCGAGGGATGTCATTCTTGACTTATGAAATTCTTGACATTTCTATGTCATCTGTTATGGTTATGTATATAACATTTGAATTATATTACACGAGATGTCATTCTTGACTTCTAAATGCTCGGCATTTCAATGTCAGCTATTATGTTTAGGTATATAACATTCTTGTTATATTACGTGCCTATGTGCTTTGGTTTTTGAACCGGAAAACGTCATTCTTGACTTTTAGAGATTCTTGGTACTTCGAAGACATTTTTATGTCATCGTTACTCCTATTCATTACTTTCGATGTTTTTGTCTCTTATGCTATCCTTAGCACATTGTTTAAGAAATTGTTTTAGAGAAATTGTGTGGAAATTTGAGGTTGATCGCGTGTCCTGACCTCATGTAGTGCTATTGGAATGGAACTATGAATTAGTAAAAAATAATGGCGTCACGCCAACGTAATTATATTACGTTAATTCATAAAGAAGTCCCAATATTGTGACATGAGGAATAGAAAGCGAGTCAAAGAAAATTTTTTACACCACTCATTCAGAAATTCCGATGTATTACATGGGTAGGGAAAATATTCATTATCTTATTTGTTGATATGCGAGGAGCTCGTTTTAACCAGATTATCTATCTCATGCTCTATCCTTCATAACTCGCTTGTTAGCAACAGCTTCGCTCGGAAACAGTTTTGGCCCAAGGACTTCTATCCTGATAACAGTCAAAACAACATTTAACTCATTGGTTTTCATGACCTCGTAACATTTGTTGGTCAAATGTCGCACGACGATTCAAGTCATTTACTCGATCTTTCACGATCTTACTTCAACTTGTAACCTCTGAAATACAGATACTCTATTTATCATTGGGAGTTTTACACATTTGTTTAATTGGGCGGTTATCACGAGGTTTATGGGCGAATAGAAGTAATGAAATATTTTGTCCTGTATACAATTTATAAAATCATATATGTACGTATGGATGCAAATGAATAAATTTACCCTTACCTATTTTGGCTAGTATATACTAAATCATACCTCCTAAATTATTTTAAAACCACTCATTTATTGAGCTGTTTGATTAAGTCAATTTGTTTTATATAAAATGGTACACGTTGTACATACTTCTAAATTTACTAAGAACTTCGTTCCGTTTATGTTGTCATAGCAAACGTTTAAAGTTTTTCAAAAACCCCTTTGATTGATTTTATCAAATTTTCGCATTACTCTACAGAGTGTTTGGATTACAGTTCTTCTCATCCTCCGTTTAAGGATGAAACTTATCATTAAGTTCATTGATAAAAACTCTTACACCACTTTGGATGCCGGTCTTATAAAAAAAAATTTTAGAAAGTCTTTGCGCTCATAAAATTTTCCCTCTTATGGTTGGACATGGCCGATTCGCGGACCGATAAATCAGTTTTATGAGGTACGTTCACTGGCCACCCTGTTCTCAGGAAAGGCACTAGGTGGGTTTTTGCCCCAACTATTGTTATAGTTGGTATCACGGATAGATATTACACTAGACCGTTGAGAAGTCTCTACTCTCGATATTCACGATTAACCGCATCACCCTCGTAAACATCAATCCTGTGATTCAATACTTTGAGGTGCACGAAATTATTTTTGGAAATTCATCTCACCTGGAGTCGACCATTCTTTATAACCCATGATTCGCGTATCTTTTCATCCGCACGTAAATTGAAGAATAAGGATGAATCCTAGATTGCCTCGCTCATTGTGCAAGGGAGTTCACTCTTGTTGAAATATCACACCTTTCATACGTCTTCCTTTCGGAAATGTAATGAAAATTTACTTTGAAGTCCATGATCCTCGTTATCTCCTTTGGGAGAATTGCCTTAAATATCTATGCCACCGATGTGACTACTCCATATATTTCTTCCTTCATTGTTGCAACTATATTTCATTCGTCCCAGTTCTTCATCTTGGGGAGCTCCTGTTTTGTTTATTAAGAAGAAAGATGGTTCGTTCTGGATGTGCATTATTATCGTGAATTGAACAAGCTTACGGTTAAGAATCGTTACCCTCTTCCGAGAATTGATGATCTGTTCGATCAACTTCAAGGTTCGTCCGTTTATTCTAAGATTGATCTTCGTTCCGGTTATCACCAACTGCGGGCTAAAGAAACTGATATTTCGAAAGCCGCTTTCCGTACCTGTTATGGTCACTATGAATTTATTGTTATGTCGTTCGGATTAACCAATGCATCTGCTGTGTTCATGGACCTCATGAACCGTGTGTGCAGACCCTATCTGGACAAATTCGTTATCGTTTTCATCGATGATATCCTTATCTATTCCAAGAAGTGATCAAGAGCATGAAGATAAGTGCTTGATTTGTTAAGAAAAGAAGAGATGTATGCTGAATTTTTCTAAATGTGCGTTCTGGTTGAAAGAAGTTCAATTTCTTGGGCACGTTGTTATTAAACAGGGAATTCAAGTTGATCCTGCTAAGATTGAGGCAATTGGGAAATGGGAAATTTCCGAAAACTCCTACTCAAATTCGCCAATTTCTAGGATTAGCAGTCTATTATAGAAGCTTCATTCAAGATTTTTCACGAGTAGCGAAACCTCTGACTGCTTTAACGCATAAGGGGAAGAAGTACGAGTGGAAGAGTGAACAAGAGTCCGCTTTCCAAACTCTGAAGAAGAAGTTAACTTCAGTACCGACATTATCACTACCTGAGGGTAGTGATGATCTTATTATCTATTATGATGCTCCGTGTCAAAACTTTGGTTGTGTTTTGATGCAACGAAAGAAAGTGATTGTTTACGCGTCATGTCAGTTGAAGATTTATGAATAGAATTATACAACCCATGATGTAGAATTGGGAGATGTTGTGTTCGCACTCAAGAATTGGAAACATTACTTATATGGGGTCAAAAGTACTGTGTCACTGATCACAAAAGTCTTCAACATATCCTTGATCAGAAACAGTTGAATATGAGGCAACGAAGATGGATTGAGACGTTGAATGATTATGATTGTGAACTTTTATATCATCCGAGAAAGGCCAATGTTGTGGCCGATGCATTAATTCGTAAAGAAAGGGCTGAACCTCGCAGGTTTAGAACCTTGAATATGACAATTCGAATAAACCTCGCAAGGCAGATTCTTGAGACACAACAAGAAGCCTTGAAGGAGGAGAATTTTGTAACGGGAAGGCCCGAGGCTTGAGTAAACAGTTAGAGGTACAAACCGATGGTACTCGGTATTTTACAGGACGCCTTTGGGTTCCGAAGTTTGGTGATCTGCGACAACTTGTTTTAGATGAGGCTCATAAATCTAGGTACTCTATTCAACCTGGTTCAGGAAAGATGTATCATGATCTTAAGTAGTTGTATTGGTGGCCTAACTTGAAAGCTGATGTGGCTACTTATGTGGCTAAGTGCTTGACCTGTGCTAAGGTTAACGCTGAACATCAGAAACCGTCTGGATTTTTGGTGCAACCTGAGATTCTCGAGTGGAAGTGGGAAGGTATTACGATGGATTTTATTACAAAGTTACCGAGAGTTGTGGGTGGTTATGATACCATTTGGGTGATTGTTGACCGGCTCACAAAGTCAGGTCATTTCTTGCCGATTAAGGAAACAGATTCGATGAAGAAGCTTACTCGTTTATATTTGAAGGTAATTGTTTCAAGACATGGTGTTCCTGTATCTATTAGTTCAAACCGAGACAGTCGATTTATATCGAGGTTTTGACGATCCTTACAGGAAGCTTTGGGAACTAAGTTGGATATGAGCACCGCTTATCATCCTCAGACGGATGGTCAGAGTGAAAGGACCATTCAGACGTTAGAAGACATGTTACGAGCATGTGTTATTGATTTTGGTAATGGGTGGGATAGATATTTGCCGCTAG
Organism: Rutidosis leptorrhynchoides; assembly: GCF_046630445.1. NCBI lineage: Eukaryota > Viridiplantae > Streptophyta > Magnoliopsida > Asterales > Asteraceae > Rutidosis > Rutidosis leptorrhynchoides. Next base: position 302,122,715 of record NC_092335.1, on the reverse strand, counting down.
CTGAATTTTCTTATAATAACAGCTATCATGCAAGTATTAAAGCCGCACTGTTTGAAGCTCTGTATGGTAGAAAGTGTAGGTCTCCTGTCTGTTGGAATGAGGTTGGGGATGCTCAACTCACAGGCCCAGAAATTATTCATGAGACTACCGAGAAGATTGTACAGATTAAGGAAATATTGAGAGGCACCAGAAGTCGTCAACAGAGCTATGCCAATAAGAGAAGGAACGATATTGAATTTCATGTCGGTGATTGTGTTATGTTGAAGGTATCACCTTGGAAGGGCGTGATACGTTTTGGTAAAAGAGGAAAGTTGAATCCTCGTTTTGTTGGACCTTTTGAGATTATTCAGAGAGTTGGACCCGTGGCTTATCGTTTGAAATTGCCACAAGAACTTAGTGCTATTCATGACGTTTTTCATGTATCGAATTTAAAGTAGTGTTTGACCGAGGCCGATAAGACTATTCCTCTGGAGGAACTTCATGTTGATAAGCAACTACATTTTATTGAGGAACCTTTTGAAATTTTGGATCGAGAGGTTAAGACTCTTAAGCAGAGTAGAATTCCTATTGTTCGAGTTAGATGGAACGCCAGACGCGGTCCCGAGTTCACTTGGGAGTGTGAAGAGCAGATGAAGCAGAAGTACCCACATTTGTTCCCAGATGCTGAGTCAACCCCTGCACCTGCTTAAATTTCGGGACGAAATTTCCGTAACGGGAAGGTACTGTAACGACCCTACTCTTTCCGTGATCTTTTACCGTTAATTATTTAACGACCGTTAACTGTTATTCGTGCCACATCATTTCTATGATATATATTATTATTTTTGTAATAATATATTAATTATTATGTGTCATATGAATATTTGTATTCATATTTTAAGTTGTACGTTTCTACGTGTCGTGGATTTCTATCCGGCTAATCTTTTCGGTTTTCAAACCAACGGTCAAACTTTTGAGATTTTTAAATCCAAATTATTTTAAATATGATATTTTAATATCATATGATTATATATAGTGTTTATATATTTTATTCGTCGCGTATTTGTTATCTCTCCGAAAAATCAATCGCGTAGTGATGTTTTCGCGTTTCGGGCTTCGTTCGGACATTCGGGCCACAAGCTATTGAAAATTTATCAAATTTGGGCCACAAAGGGCCCACCCTATTCAATATTCAGCCAAAATTTTGAAGGGGAGGGGGGTGATGTGTCAATCTTGGAAACTTGGTGTTTTGTTGAACAAAAAGGAACAATACTTCTTATTTTAACCTAGCACCTTATTTTTTTCTTTCTCTCCTCTCCATGAATGACCCAAACCTCCATATTCATCATCATAATCGGCCAACATCATCATAGCATGGATTCTTCATCATCTCTCAAGGGCTTTTAGTATAATCGGATTCATCTCTTCGTACTCTACGCGACTACATCATTTGATTCTTGATTAGGGTATAAACCCGAACCCTAGATTTTTAATTTTTCTTTATTTTTCTGTATTTTGATTATATTTTAATAGTATGATGATTACTTGTTGTTGTAATGGTGTTTGTATGCATAGAATTACTCATAAACACATGTTTTCGGTTTGATAAAATTGGGACAGCAGCTATTTCGTGTATTTCTGATATTGTGACTGTTATAAGAGTTAAAATAAAGTATGTAGATGAGTTCCTCTCATCAAGACATTAATTTTAGACTCCGAATTCATGTCGTTTCGATTCCCGGAGCCCTAGATATGATCAAAGTGGTATTTTGTTAAGATTGAAATGCGATATTGGTATGAACCAGGTTTGGTCCGACTTTGTGACCATATTTGGTGACTTTAGGGTGTGTTAGTGTGTTAGGATCAATGATGGGACGAACTTTCATGTTCGGGTCATCTAAATCCGAGCCACGAATCACCCGTTGAGTCTAAAACACGATTTTGATTGAATTAAAGTTTCAAGTGATGTCTTGGCTGATCACCACGACTTGTGGGCTGTTCTTGGTGTGTTCTTGAGTGTACCGAAGTGTCGGGTGGTTTGATTAGGCGAAGATATATGTAAGGCTCGCCGAAAACCGACACCCGGGGCTCAAGATACGACTCGATGAACTTTTGATTTAAAACTTGTGATTAATTATTAAACTTATGATATAAATAATGAATTTCATTATCATTTAATTACTTATGATATAAAAATTAATTATTATAATTTAAGACTTATGATATATATATTTATTATATCATTTAATTATTACTTATGATTTAATTAACATTTTAATTAAACTTATGATTAATAATACTTTTATTATTAATGGAAAATACTTATGATAAGTATTAAACTTATATTATAAGATTATTATTATAAAACTTATAATAAAGATTAATTAATTATTTAATTATTATAAGGCTTAGTTATTATTTAATTATAATTTAATTATTAAATACTTATGATTTAATAATTATAATTAGAAACTTATGATTTGATTAATAATTCATTATTAATTAATAATACTTATGATATGATTTAAAATTTATTATTAATTAATAATACATATATTATGACTAATATTTAATTAATTAATTAAATACTTATGTTATATTAATTATATCATTTAAACTTATATTAACTTCGATAATTCATTTTAATTTAATTAAACTTATGTTATGACATAATTAGACATATTTAACTTTAATAAACATTATAACTTACATTATTATTACAACTTACACTTTTAAATTTAACGTTGACTATGTTTGACCAAGGTTGACTTTTGAGTTGACTTTCGGTTGACTTTGACTTTCAGTTGACTTTTGTTGACTTTCTAAATAAGGAAATTTTTCTAACTTAAAACTTTCTAAAAATAGAAACTTTCTAAATTTGGAAACTTTCCAAAAATAGAAACTTTCCAAAAATAGAAACTTTCCTAAAATAGAAACTTTCCAAAAATGGAAACCTGCTAAAAATAGAAACTTTCTAAAAATAGAAAGTGTGTGTCCGTACGCTGTTCTGATCAAACCGATGCATGTTGAGTATTGTTCTATGACTACTTGCAACATGTACAATAGCTATCATACTAAGACCTGACCTAAGTTAGTTATTTATATCGACCTTCTTTATTTATAGGTCGGCGTTGTGATCATTCCTGATCACTTTACTTCATTTGCTGTTCGCATATTTGTGTGGTTACTTCGTTTGCTATTAAGGTGAGTTATAGTCCCATTTTTCTATTTTAAATCTTTTGGGATGAGAATACATGCAATTTATTTATATTTTGGACACAAGTGGAAGTTGGTTTAAATTATTCATTGTGAGTTGAACAAAAATATTCCCTAGTCTGGTAACTGTAATCACTGGTTTCTATTGGTGAAAGCGAATCCTATGGATAGATATATCGGGTTTGACAACCCCATTTCGAGCTAGTCGCGCTAGCAATTTATAATCGGAATGTTTAGTACTTCGTAATTTGTTATAGATACACTTGTTCGGTGTATATTATTTATTGTGTTTGGCAAGGGTAAATAAATGGTTAAGTGGTTACCAGGTGGCTCACGGTAAATGGAATAATGTTTTTATATGTTTTCTAGCATATAATTTTGTGGTCCAAAAAGGAGTTTTTATGTTTTCAAACGTAAATTTTTACGGTTTAAATTAAATATTGTTTGCAATATTAAACCTATAATTCACTCAACATTTTTGTTGACAGTTACTCGCATGTTTTATTCTCAGGTTCATGATTGATTGCTTCCGCTGTGCTTAGAGAGTCTGCATATTTATGATGGCAGCTTTTGTTAAACAATAACTTGCATTCTATTTTGATACATTTAATAGGGGATGCTGTTGACTTTGTTTTGGTCAACTTTTGGTTAAGTAATAATGTATGGTTTTTCTAAACTTACATATTTTGATAGGTTTCCTTTATAGGAAATCATTTTTAAATAAAGAATGCAAGGTTATTTATTAAATTCATATAGAGTTATGATCAAGCTGTGGGACCAAGATAACGATGGTTGTCAAGTGTACTTTGACGGGTCGTTAAACTATCACCACAACCACCATTCGTTTACATTCTTTCCTGTTTCTATAAACTACTATTGTATGTAAATGTTTTCAGCTCATCAAAACACCACCTGCGTTTTTACTGCTGCTGCTGCTAATATTTTTTGGTACGAACCAAAACAAACCGATCATCCACTTTCTTGAAAACCATTTCCTCTTTATCATTTCTTCATTCTGCTGCATGTTTATATATTCTTTTTCTTCTTCCTCTTGTTTCTCCCTTTTGAACACCAACAATCAAAGCTCTATCATCAACCACCATCAATAATTAAAATAGCTTTTGTGCGTTTATTTTTTTTTTCATTTCTGGCCGACATGTTGTAAAGTAATAACACCACTTGAACCGTTTACAAGGAATCAAGGGAATAATTAATTTGATGTGGGCCGTGATGAATTGAAACGCAAATTAAAAAAAAAAGTTGTGTTAGTTACCTGTATGTGGGCCGAGAGTTTTAGTGGGAACTCATGTTATATATTTTTTTATCCAAACTCTCTCAGCCAAGGAATAAAGCTCGTTAGATTTAAGTTTGTGATTTTTTTTTTGTTTGAAATCTACAAAACTTGAGACGTTTCTGTTGCTGTTTTAATTATATAATAACGATGATGATGGTTCCTATTAAATTAATCGTGATAGAAAACGACGATAAGATGATTTGATGATGATGATGAAATTATGAGGAAGATGTTAGCGGTTTTGCATATGTTAAATATTCACTCACTCAAATTATTACATTATTAGACTAACGGTTAAATGGTTAAGGTGGTGGTTGTTTATTCGAGAGGTCCTGGGTTCGAAACCAGGCCATAGTATATTTTTTTTATCAATAATAGAAGCTGCCACAATTAAAAGGATTTTGGGCTGCTACGAATTTGGGTTACTAATTCAGACTAGCAATTAAAGAATTAGATGTACAAATTATTACAAGTATTGAGTAACGGTTCAATGGTTTAGAGTGTGGGTGTTTAAGCGAGAGGTCATGGGTTCGAGCCCAGGGTGTGGTATATATTTTTTTAAGAGAAGAAGAAGATAGACATTTATATTAGGTTAAATAAATTTGGTGTATCAATTAAATCAGAAATGAGGTGACATTGGAATGGTTAAAGGCGTTATAGGGTTAGCGAGACGTCGTGGGTTCAAACCCGGACTTGGGCATTTTTTTAAGAGCTACTCCTTTGAGGCAGTTATTACTAATACTATTATTATTATTATTATTATTATTATTATTATTATTATTATTATTATTATTATTATTATTATTATTATTATTATTATTATTATTATTATTATTATTATTAATATTATTTCATTATTATTATTATTATTATTATTATTATTATTATTATTATTATTATTATTATTATTATTATTATTATTATTATTATTATTATTATTATTATTATTATTATTATTATTATTATTATTATTATTTATTATTGATTAATATTATGTAATTATTATTATTAACCATATTAGAAATATAATTATTAGTATAATTAATATTATTATCATTTTTCTTAAAATTATTATTATTACTAACATTACTTTTATTATTAGTATTATTATCAAGTCTATTAAAATTAGGATCATTATAAATCTAATTACTTTTAGTATTATTATTATTATTATCATAAAAAGATATAAATTTTTACTTATTATTTGATATTATTATGCCAAACAAATAGCTATATAAGAATATATTCAAAACACATCACATAACAACATTAATATTTTCATAATAAATACTAATTATTTATCTAAAGTATATAAAAACAAATATAGTTAATTTAGTTATTAATAAAATACATAATATAAAATCACAAATAAAATCACTAATAATATATATATTTGTTCGAATACCAGTACATGTATTAATATACATGATTGAATATAGGTTCGTGAATCCGAGGCCAACCCTACTCTTGTTCAATGTCGTCATATATATTTTTACTACAAAATACACTAGTGTGAGTTCATTTGATTTCCTTTTACTCTTTACATTTTTGGGACTGAGAATACATGTGCTACTTTTACAACTGCTTTATTAAATGCTTTTGAAATACATTTTGAACTGCGAATACATGAAATGCTTTTATAAATGTTTGACGAGATAGACACAAGCAAAACATTCCTCGAATGAATTATGTGGACGTGATAATTGCCACCAATGAATTATGTGGACGTGATAATTGCCACCATTGAATTATGTGGATGTGATAATTGCCACAATTGATATGAATATTTTTCCCCAGATTATTATTGCTTTGTAACCTAAGAATTAGAATTGGGTATGGCCCTAATTCACGCGAATCCTAAAGTTAGCTATCGGGTTTAACACCCCCACCCAGAATGTTCACTAGACGGAAGAGCTAGTGGGCGTGGTGTTTAGTACTTCGAGGTTTATATATATTATACAGATGAGATGTTTTGTTTTTGGGGATATTATTGATGCGCATTATATGTTAAGGTCGGTTACCAAGCCAAGCTATGAAAGCAATGAAAAGTGAATGTTATGTATCGAGAGAATGATTTTATACACAGGTTATGTGTATGATATTTTGTACACGAGATATGTGTACGGTTACTAAGATTTATGAAAATGATTTCATACACGAGAAAGGTGTACTGTATTTAAAAGATATTGCATGTACATTACAGGTGGGTATAGGATTCGGGCCCATTTGTAACATGCAGCATTTAAATCTTGTGGTCTATCAAAATGATGAATTTTATGATTTTTATGATAAACTTATGAACTCACCAACCTTTTGGTTGACACTTGAAAGTATGTTTATTCTCAGGTATGAAAGAAATCTTCCGCTGTGCATTTGCTCATTTTAAGGATATTACTTGGAGTCATTCATGACATATTTCAAAAGACGTTGCATTCGAGTAGTTAAGTTCATCAAGATTATTATCAAGTCATTTATAGTTTGGATATATTATAAAATGGTATGCATGCCGTCCACTTTCGATGTAATGAAAGTTTGTCTTTTTAAAAACTAATGCAATGTTTGTAAAATGTATCATATAGAGGTCAAATACCTCGCGATGTAACCAAATGTAATGTATTTGTCCAGATGGTTTAGGACGGGTCATTAGAGAAACTAAGTTGGAAGATCTTAAAAAGATAATTCATCCGATTAAAGTCGAAAGGACAGATTATCGTCTAAAATCAGAACGACTTGTAGAAAAAGTTCAATTTTTAGAAAAAGATCTTTCTGAGTTGAAAAACCAACATGAACCCACACTTTCAAAGCTAAACATGAAAATTATTCAATTGAAAGACACCATAATTGAGAAGAATACTGAAATTTCTTCATTCTCAAAAGAGTCTCTTCAAATGAATGCTCAACTTGCTCGATATGAGGAAAAACTCTATCGAATAGAGTAATCTAAAGCTATCATCGATATGGAACTTTCAAAACAAACAATTTTCATGAATAGACCAAAAATAATTCCTGGTGAAAAGTGGGGGTTGGGTTATGAAGATCCTAAGATTTTAGATGATGCTTCCAAAAAGATTCCAGGATTATATCATTCTGATTACTTTCAAGCTGGTTTACCATCTCATTTTGTGCATGCTTCTGATGCTGATTTTGATGATATTATTGTAAATCGTATATCTAAAAAATACCATCAAATTAGCTTAATGTATGAAAAAGTCAATGTTAAAATGGGTAAATCAAATCCTGATTTCTTGAAGGAACTTGTTGAAACTAAAAAGAATATGCAACATGATAGTTATGTGCCTAAGCGTAGACTGGATTATATTCCTACACTCATGCAAGAGAAATACATTTTAATGCTTGAGAATGAAGTGTTTAATAAACCTAGTTCTAGTATTATTACAATAGATGAAGTGTTTGATGAACCAACTTTTGATGTGAAACCAATTCTATCGGCCTTACCTGCATGTTCTATTTCTGATGATGTTTTCTGTGAAGACCTAGCACATGAACTAACTGTCTTCTTTGAGACAGAATCCCTAGGTCAAAATTCTTTAGATGTAAAGATAGAACCTTGAGATGAACCAACTGTTGAACCTTTGATAGACTTTAATGCAACAGTTGAACCTTTGATAGATTTTAATGTAACAATTGATCCTTGAAAAGGAGAATGTTGAATTGAAACTTAAGTGTAAATCTTTAGAACAAATGCTTGCTTTGTGTGATAAATTACCTCCACTTCCTAAGAAAGAATGTACTTATGCTTTTAAGGAAGGAGAAGTGATAGTTTATGCTGAGGAATTATGTCTTGAGATTAAATGCTTAAAATAAAAGATAATTCAACTAAACATGCTAACACACTTAAGCAACCATCTACTGTTGAAATCGATGTGTCTGAATGTGTTGGTGGGATTGCTAAGAAGGGGAAATGGTCAACAACATCTAAGGATGCTAAACCCATTACTATTCTTAAAAATCCTCTACGTTCTCAATGTGGTAAACATGTTTCAAAAGTTGTGTCTTCAACACAATTTATTGTAATGAAAGTTCATTCTCAAGATGGTTCTGTGTCAACTGAAAAGATTCATATAATTCCAATGACAAATAAATCAAAGGAGAGTCATTTAAAGAAATCAGTCAAGTCTAAACAACACACACGTCCTAAACTTGATTTGAGTGAGTATGATGCAAAGGAACGTAAAATCAAATTAGAAATTTTGCAAAATCAATCATCTCATGTGTCAACTGAAAAGTTTGGATGTCTAAATAACAGAGGTGTTTTCTGTGTCACAGGTCATAATTCAAACTTGACTTACAAGTCTGTATGGGTTCCTAAGTCAACGACTAAGAAAGTAGCAAACAAACTAAAGAAATCTGCTAGTCGACCTATGAAGTCATCACATGTATTTCAATTTTCTTTTGTGAATAAAACATCTTCATGGAATAAGTTGTGTGTTAAGACTTCTGATAATAATGTAAAACTTGATATTGCGTATGATGCTTCATGTAATGTTGTTTTGAATGATACTTTATTGTCTAAATTGCATGATGTTGTACGTGATTATCTCATTGTTAATCCAAAGTTTGTTGATGGTACTAACCGTAGAGGACCCAAGAAACTTTGGGTACCTAAACTTTAGAAAATTAACTTTTATAGGGTTTCGACGTCTGTGTTTGGTATATTGATTCCAGTTGCTCTCGACACATGACGGGCGATAAATCCTTGCTTGTCAATTTCGTTGACAAATTCCTAGGAACGGTTACATTCGGAAATGATGAGATTGCAGTGATAACGGGATATGAAGATTATGTGAAAAATGGCATAACGATCAAACGGGTCTTATATGTTGAGGGTTTGGGGTGCAGTTTATTTAGTGTCAGCCAATTCTGCGATGGAGATGTCAAAGTTCTATTTGAACGTCGTCAATGCTCGATGCAATCCACCAATGGAAATGATCTCCTTGTTGATAAATGTTGTGCTTCACTATATACTATTGACCTCAATGATGCACCATCACATGAAACCATGTGTTTGGCTACTCGTTCCACGAAAGAAAATTCATGGTTATGACATCACCGGATGTCACACCTGAATTACATGGGTATCAATCAACTAGTCTCTAAAGACCTAGTTGATGGTATTCCAAGCTTTCAGTATGATAAGCATCATGTGTGTCCATCATGTGCGATGGGTAAGCTGAAACAGACCAATCATCCGCTTAAGCATAACCCCAGTACTTCATCGTCTTTGCAAATATTGCATATGGACTTATGTGGACCCATGAGGGTTTCTAGCCTCGGTGGCCGGAAACATGTGCTTGTCATTGTAGATGACTATACACGATTTACATAGATTTTTCTTTTGAGGACCAAATCTGAAACCCCCGCCATTATCATTGAGTTCATCAAAAAGACTCAACGCTCTTTTAACAAGCATGTTAAGAGCATCCGAACTGATAATGGGACGGAATTTAAGAATGACCTACTTGATTGTTATTTGAAAGAGCAAGGCATTGAACATCAGTTCTCTGCTGCACGAACCCCTCAACAGAATGGAGTAGTCGAATGACGTAATCTTACGTTGTGCGAAGCAGCTTGAACGATGCTTGCCTCTCCAAACTACCTCCAAAAATGTGGGGGGAGGCCATTTCAACTGCATGTTATACCCAGAATCACTGTATCATTAATAAACGTTTTGACAAAACTCCTTATGAGTTATTTTATAGTAGACGCCCGAATGTCAAATATTTTCGTGTCTTTGCTTGTATATGCTATGTGCTTAACGATTTTGATAGCCTCGGAAAGTTTGATCCTCATGGCGATCAGGCCATATTTCTCGGTTATTCTTCGAACAAAGTTGCTTATGGTGTCTATCACCAACAGACAAAGACAATCAAGGAAAGCATCAATGTCAAGTTCGATGAATTTTCGGGAATGGCTTTTGAACAACTCGGTTCAAAACCCGATCCTAACCTGGCTACTACTTCTTCCGCGCACAATTCAATTTTCTCGAAGAAGGGTGTTCCGACGGTTACAATAGAGGAACTGATTATCTTGTTTGATAGTCTTTATGCTCCTTAACAGAATTCAAATGTTCAAGCCGTACCGGTTACGCCATCACAGTCAACTACTGTGAAGACTAAACTAAGTCTCTATGATGAAGATACAACACCAACTGATTCACTTGTTGTTTCTTCATCCTCCCTCCCACCTCCTACTACTAATAATCTTGAACCAATTCAAGATTCATCCATTGATACAACTCCAGTTATTTCTCCAGATACTCAAATGAATCCATTAGAAAGTGTTACATCAGCACAAGCGGATCAAGGCTCAACGTCAACAACGGTTGATGTTTTAATGGATACCACTGATGTACAACCTCTTCCACATCACAACCGATGGACGAAAAGTCATCCAATTGATCTTATCATTGGTGATGCATCTACTCCAGTTTCAACTCGAAGGGCTACTCGGAATATGTGTCTATATACTGCCTTTCTTAGTAAGATTGAACCAACAATGGTTGCTCAGGCTTTACTAGATCCGAACTGGGTGGCAGCAATGCAAGAGGAGATCAATCAATTTGATCGTTTAAAAGTATGGCGATTAGTTCTAAGACCAGCGGGTCAACGACCAATAGGGGTTAAGTGGATTTTCAAGAATAAGAAGGATTCTGATGAAATTGTGGTTAGAAACAAGGCACATCTTGTAGCCAAGGGATATCGACAACAAGAGGGTATTGATTATGACAAAACGTTTACTCCGGTTGCTAGGATTGAAGCTATTCGTCTTTTCCTTGCATTTGCTTCTCATATAAAGTTCAGGGTGTTTCAAATGGATGTCAAACTGCTTTTTTGAAAGGTCATCTTCAAGAGGAAGTTTATGTTGATCAGCCAGAAGGCTTTGTCGATCCTATCCATCTAAATCATGTATACTACTTGGAGAAAGCTTTGTATGGTCTGAAGCAAGCATCGCGTGCATGGTACGAGACCTTAACAAAGTACTTACTGGATATTAGCTTCTCTCGTCGAACGATTGATACAACGATCTTCATCCATAAAAACCACGGTTCAGCATTCTAAGACTAAATACATAGATATTCGTTATCATTTCATTAAGGACCATGTTAAAAAAGGAGATGTAAAGTTATACTTTCTACCTACCAAAGTGCAATTAGCTGACATGTTCACTAAACCCTTAGATGAACTTAGGCTAAAGTTCTTGATAAAAGAAACTGGCATGGTAGAGTATAGTGCTTAACTTTCCTCAGCTATATTGGGCCTTATACCTGGGATCATGTGTTTAGGGGGAGTAATACTTTTCTAGGAGGAGCAACGGATACCTTATGCTTTAGATATTATCTTTCAAGGGGGAGCCTTTAAATTTCTGATAACTTCCTGGGTTTATTTTCCAATGGTTACGAAAGGGGGAGGTAACTGATTGATATCATATTTCAAGGGGGAGTTATTAAATTTTTTTTGTGAAAGGTCAAAATGGTGATAGACTTTACTGTATATCACATTTTGAGCGGGAGAAAGGGAGAGAATTATAAAGAAAATTGATTTTCAAAAGTGAATTAAAAAAAAATCATGTTTTAATTCGAAAATATTCACTTTGGCTTGTATACATCTCAGTATGCAACCCGTTTTAACAATTGGTATCATTGAAGATTTATACTTTGTACATATTTCAAACTTTTCTAAAGTACAAATCTTCTTTTTAGAAAACTCTTAAAAATTGGAATAGATAAAATCCAAAAAGAATTGTTTTCACTGAATAAATGCTATTTTTAGCATTATACAAAATCTGATAACCAACAGTGCAGATTCGGTAAGGTCTAAAACTTTCAAAAGTGTCTCAAAAATGTTTTTTATTAAACATATGATAAACTTGAAAAATCCTGTTAAAGATTTGTCAAAATTTGAAGATAAATTGATTAAAATTTGAAAATGGACTGAATTCGGTATAATAGGCCCATTCGGTAAAGCCCATTAATTGAACATCTTCGGTATCTATAAAAGGAGGGTCAAAGTCAAACTTTCTCTCTCACTATTCTAAATTACATACCGAGTCTGATTAAACATACCAAATCTGCCTAATCTACCGAATCCGTCCTTCTCTATCTTCAAATCTTTGGTATTTCTTCATTTTAATCAAAGTTTAAGATGAATATCTTGTAGATCTAAGATAATTGAATGTTTATAAACCAGAAAAGATCACAAACAACAAGATTATGACACTCAATTTTTGAAAAAGTGTTGATTATACCGAATCTGAGTCGAATGTCTTTAATCTTAGATTAAACTCAATTGATTAGGATAATTAACATGAAATCTTGTCTAATTTGAGTTAAATTGATTGATTTATCAATTGACCGAGTCTGATTACATGTTTAATTGATTGTTTGACGGATTCTGTACATACCGAATGTGTTCTTGCTACAGTACCGAGTCTGGTCAATTGATTAATATGTTTTCCTGTATTAATTGAGGTGTTAATTGATTATGTTTATGATTTTGCATGTTATGAGACTGAATATTCATGTTTGAGTGATTATCTGTGAATTTTAAAGATACCGAATCTGTTCTTGACTTGATACTGAGTCTGCTATTTGGTACTTTGAAATAATTTGATTTTTGACTTGAAACACTTAACATGTTTATTCTAAGTCTTTGAATTGAAAACTCAAGCTTATTTAGTTATCGAATCTAAAGTTTTCATGAATACCGAATCTGCTTGGATTGTGTTGAATAATTGACTAAGTGTTGTTATGATTCTTTATGGTATATATTTGATTATATATGATAGGGTGTATTATGATGAATATCGTATGAATATCATGTTTGTCAAATGTTTGTTCATGTTTGGAATAAATAATTCTTATAACTTAGAAAAACCATAAAAATTATAAAATCTGAAAAATACAAAGGTTTTCAAAGGAAATAAGAATAGAGATATGTGCTTTATGATAACATCTTGTGGTCTTCTATTTCTTATTTATACAGCTAAATGGCGAACAATCACTTCATCAATTCTGAAACCAACATCCCTTGCAATTACTGGACTGCTATTCTAGAGAGGCATATTTATAGCCTGCTCTAAGCTCAACAGTTAGTGTGCCAGTCACAGACTTAGAGCTTCTGAATAGAACAATAAGTTTTGTGGATGCTACACAACCTACAACTGCCAATCCGCAGGGAGAACCAGCTAAATTTGAATTTGAGCTGAGAGGGGGTACAAGGATTCAGGAGTATCACCAAAGCTGACTACAGGAGGATCTTTCAGCTTCCTCTTGTACAGAATGCTCCTGCTTTTCCTGCTACTTAGCAAATGATGAGCTCAATCTTTCAGCTTGGTTATAGTGGAGGCACCAATGTTCCACCAGCTAAATTTCAAAAGAATTACTTGAATTCTTGGTGGTATGTGATTTTCTCAATCATCAACAGATGCTTGCTGATGACAAGGATTGGATCTGACAGCTTAACTGTGCCAATGCTTAAGCTGTTCTACTCATTCATAAGAGTGGAAACTCCGAATTATGCAGAACTCTTGTGGGATTTGGTTCAAGCACAAGTGGATAAACCAAGGGGCTCCTACATCCCTTGTGAAAGATTTTTCTGTATCTTTATCCATGATGCTATTAATGCTTGAATAGATGCAAATATTTTTGTACCAGGTACACATGGATTACAGATGAAGAGATTTGGGGAGTTAAAGATGAATACCCCGGTGATTCCTGACAATCAATTCACTGCACCAATTCCAGATTGGTTAGTGAGGCTAGCTGAACCCCAAGATGCTAGAATGCGTTCTTACTTTGAGGTAGTAGGAATACCTCTTTCGAACCAGGTACAACAAGAACAAGTTGAACCAGTCGTGGTTCCAGCCCCAGAGGTTGTAGAGGAACCTGTAGTACAACCACCCGGGCCAGCTAATCCTCCACTTAGGATAAACCTCAAATGCTCTAGGGTAGCACAACAAGCTCAACCCGTGAGGATCAGGGAACCTAGTCCTCTTAGGATTGAACCTACCCTATCAACTACACCTGAGGACAACAGTGACACCGATTCATCAGCAACTGAATCATCTCCAGAACATTCTCCTAAGAGAACACGATATATGCCTGATGAGATGATTCAGACTCGGCCAACCCAACGAGTAACTAGATCTAGGACTACGACTCTTATCGTACGCCAAACAATTACTCCACCCATTGGTGATACGGACCAAGACCTAGTGAAATGTCCCGTTCTTATTGATTAAAAACGTTCCATATTAATTGATTTCGTTGCGAGGTTTTGACCTCTATATGAGACATTTTTCAAAGACTGCATTCATTTTTAAAACAAACCATAACCTTTATTTCATAAATAAAGGTTTAAAAAGCTTTACGTAGATTATCAAATAATGATAATCTAAAATATCCTGTTTACACACGACCATTACATAATGGTTTACAATACAAATATGTTACATCGAAATCAGTTTCTTGAATGCAGTTTTTACACAATATCATACAAACATGGACTCCAAATCTTGTCCTTATTTTAGTATGTAACAGCGGATGCTCTTAGTATTCACCTGAGAATAAACATGCTTTAAACGCCAACAAAAATGTTGGTGAGTTATAGGTTTAACCTATATATATCAAATCGTAACAATAGATCACAAGATTTCATATTTCAATACACATCCCATACATAGAGATAAAAATCATTCATATGGTGAACACCTGGTAACCGACATTAACAAGATTCATATATAAGAATATCCCCATCATTCCGGGACACCCTTCGGATATGATATAAATTTCGAAGTACTAAAGCATCCGGTACTTTGGATGGGGTTTGTTAGGCCCAATAGATCTATCTTTAGGATTCGCGTCAATTAGGGTGTCTGTTCCCTAATTCTTAGATTACCAGACTTAATAAAAAGGGGCATATTCGATTTCGATAATTCAACCATAGAATGTAGTTTCACGTACTTGTGTCTATTTTGTAAATCATTTATAAAACTGCATGTATTCTCATCCCAAAAATATTAGATTTTAAAAATGGGACTATAACTCACTTTCACAGATTTTTACTTCGTCGGAAAGTAAGACTTGGCCACTGGTTGATTCATGAACCTATAACAATATATACATATATATCAAAGTATGTTCAAAATATATTTACAACACTTTTAATATATTTTGATGTTTTAAGTTTATTAAGTCAGCTGTCCTCGTTATTAACCTACAACTAGTTGTCCACAGTTAGATGTACAGAAATAAATCAATAAATATTATCTTGAATCAATCCACGACCCAGTGTATACGTATCTCAGTATTGATCACAACTCAAACTATATATATTTTGGAATCAACCTCAACCCTGTATAGCTAACTCCAACATTCACATATAGAGTGTCTATGGTTGTTCCGAAATATATATAGATGTGTCGACATGATAGGTCGAAACATTGTATACGTGTCGATGGTATTTCAAGATTACATAATATACAATACAAGTTGATTAAGTTATGGTTGGAATAGATTTGTTACCAATTTTCACGTGGCTAAAATGAGAAAAATTATCCAATCTTGTTTTACCCATAACTTCTTCATTTTAAATCCGTTTTGAGTGAATCAAATTGCTATGGTTTCATATTGAACTATATTTTATGAATCTAAACATAAAAAGGATAGGTTTATAGTCAGTAAAATAAGTTACAAGTCGTTTTTGTAAAGGTAGTCATTTCAGTCGAAAGAACGACGTCTAGATGACCATTTTAGAAAACATACTTCCACTTTGAGTTTAACCATAATTTTTGGATATAGTTTCATGTTCATAATAAAAATCATTTTCCCAGAATAAAAAACTTTTAAATCAAAGTTTATCATAGTTTTTAATTAACTAACCCAAAATAGCCCGCGGTGTTACTACGACGGCGTAAATCCGGTTTTACGGTGTTTTTCGTGTTTCCAGGTTTTAAATCATTAAGTTAGCATATCATATAGATATAGAACATGTGTTTAGTTGATTTTAAATGTCAAGTTAGAAGGATTAACTTTTATTTGTGAACAAGTTTAGAATTAACTAAACTATGTTCTAGTGATTACAAGTTTAAACCTTCGAATAAGATAGCTTTATATGTATGAATCGAATGATGTTATGAACATCATTACTACATCAAGTTCCTTGGATAAACCTACTGGAAATAGGAAAAATGGATCTAGCTTCAAAGGATCCTTGGATGGCTTGAAAGTTCTTGAAGCAGAATCATGACACGAAAACAATTTCAAGTAAGATTTCCACTCGAAATAAGATTGTTATAGTTATAGAAATTGAATTAAAGTTTGAATATCATTATTACCTTGTATTAGAAAGATAAACTACTGTAATTAACAAAGGTTTCTTGATCTTGGATGATTACTTGGTATGGATTTAGAAAACTTGGAAGTAAACTTGCAATCTTGGAAGTATTCTTGATTTTATGAAACTAGAACTTTTGGAATTTATGAAGAACACTTAGAACTTGAAGATAGAACTTGAGAGAGATCAATTAGATGAACAAAATTGAAGAATGAAAGTATTTGTAGGTGTTTTTGATCGTTGGTGTATGGATTAGATATAAAGGATATGTAATTTTGTTTTCATGTAAATAAGTCATGAATGATTACTCATATTTTTGTAATTTTATGAGATATTTCATGCTAGTTGCCAAATGATGGTCCCCACATGTGTTAGGTGACTCACATGGGCTGCTAAGAGCTGATCATTGGAGTGTATATACCAATAGTACATACATCTAAAAGCTGTGTATTGTACGAATACGAATACGGGTGCATACGAGTAGAATTGTTGATGAAACTGAACGAGGATGTAATTGTAAGCATTTTTGTTAAGTAGAAGTATTTTGATAAGTGTCTTGAAGTCTTTCAAAAGTGTATGAATATATATTAAAACACTACATGTATATACATTTTAGCTGAGTCGTTAAGTCATCGTTAGTCGTTACATGTAAATGTTGTTTTGAAACCTTTAGGTTAACGATCTTGTTGAATGTTGTTAACCCATTATTTATTATAACAAATGATATGTTAAATTGTTATATTATCATGATATTATGATATATAATATATCTTAGTATGATATATATACAGTTAAATGTCGTTACAACGATAATCGTTACATATATGTCTCGTTTCGAAATCATTAAGTTAGTAGTCTTATTTTTACATATGTATTTCATTATTAATACACTTAATAATATATTTACTTATCATTTAACATAATTAACCAAGTGTATCAATATCTTAATATGATTCATATGTACCTAGTAAGACGTTGTTATAACGATAATCGTTATATATATCATTTTCGAGTTTCTTAAATTAATAGTCTCATTTTTATGTATATAACTCATTGTTAAAATACCTAATGAGATACATACTTATAATAAAATCATGTTAACTATATATATAACCATATATATGTCATCGTATAGTTTTTACAAGTTTTAACGTTCGTGAATCACCGGTCAACTTGGGTGGTCAATTGTTTATATGAAACCTATTTCAATTAATCAAGTCTTAACAAGTTTGATTGCTTAACATGTTGGAAACACTTAATCATGTAAATAACAATTTCATTTAATATATATATAAACATGGAAAAGTTTGGGTCACTACAGTACCTACCCGTTAAATAAATTTCGTCCCGAAATTTTAAGTAGTTGGAGGTGTTGACGTATCTTCTGGAAATAAATGCGGGTATTTCTTCTTTATCTGATCTTCACACTCCCAGGTGAACTCGGGTCCTCTACGAGCATTCCATCGAACCTTAACAATCGGTATCTTGTTTTGTTTAAGTCTCTTAACCTCACGATCCATTATTTCGACGGGTTCTTCAATGAATTGAAGTTTTTCATTGATTTGGATTTCGTCCAACGGAATAGTGAGATCTTCTTTAGCAAAACATTTCTTCAAATTTGAGATATGGAAAGTGTTATGTACAGCCGCGAGTTGTTGAGGTAGCTCCAGTTGGTAAGCTATTGGTCCGACACGATCTATAATCTTGAATGGTCCAATGTACCTTGGATTTAGTTTCCCCCGTTCACCAAATCGAACAACGCTTTTCCAAGGTGAAACCTTAAGCATGACCATTTCTCCAATTTCAAACTCTATATCTTTTCTTTTAATGTCAGCGTAGCTCTTTTGTTGACTTTGGGCGGTTTTCAACCGTTGTTGAATTTGGATGATCTTCTCGGTGGTTTCTTGTATTATCTCCGGACCCGTAATCTGTCTATCCCCCACTTCACTCCAACAAATTGGAGACCTGCACTTTCTACCATAAAGTACTTCAAACAGCGCCATCTCAATGCTTGAATGGTAGCTGTTGTTGTAGGAAAATTCTGCTAACGGTAGATGTCGATCCCAACTGTTTCCGAAATCAATAACACATGCTCGTAGCATGTCTTCAAGAGTTTGTATCATCCTTTCGCTCTGCCCATCAGTTTGTGGATGATAGGCAGTACTCATGTCTAGACGAGTTCCTAATGCTTGCTGTAATGTCTGCCAGAATCTTGAAATAAATCTGCCATCCCTATCAGAGATAATAGAGATTGGTATTCCATGTCTGTAGACGACTTCCTTCAAATACAGTCGTGCTAACTTCTCCATCTTGTCATCTTCTCTTATTGGCAGGAAGTGTGCTGACTTGGTGAGACGATCAACTATTACCCAAATAGTATCATAACCACTTGCAGTCCTTGGCAATTTAGTAATGAAATCCATGGTAATGTTTTCCCATTTCCATTCCGGGATTTCAGGTTGTTGTAGTAGACCTGATGGTTTCTGATGTTCAGCTTTGACCTTAGAACACGTCAAACATTCTCCTACATATTTAGCAATATCGGCTTTCATACCTGGCCACCAAAAATGTTTCTTAAGATCCTTGTACATCTTCCCCGTTCCAGGATGTATTGAGTATCTGGTTTTATGAGCTTCTCTAAGTACCATTTCTCTCATATCTCCAAATTTTGGTACCCAAATTCTTTCAGCCCTATACCGGGTTCCGTCTTCCTGAATATTAAGATGCTTCTCCGATCCTTTGGGTATTTCATCCTTTAAATTTCCTTCTTTTAAAACTCCTTGTTGCGCCTCCTTTATTTGAGTAGTAAGGTTAGTGTGAATCATTACATTTACCTTTCCCGGGTGGTAACGAATCTCAAAGTCATAATCATTCAACAATTCAATCCACCTACGCTGCATCATATTCAGTTGTTTCTGATTAAATATGTGTTGAAGACTTTTGTGGTCGGTATATATAATACTTTTGACCCCATATAAGTAGTGCCTCCAAGTCTTTAATGCAAAAACAACCGCGCCTAATTCCAAATCATGCATCGTATAATTTTGCTCGTGAATCTTCAATTATCTAGACGTATAAGCAATCACCTTCGTCCGTTGCATTAATACACAACCGAGACCTTTCTTCACATTGGCCTCTTCAGCCGTCTGTTCTTTAATTCTTTCCTCAATCTGGTTCACTAGTTTGTGAGCCATTCTACATGCCTGTTGTATGGAGGCGGGCTCGTGTGAACTTATATCTTCTTGGATTCTTTCCGGTAATCCTTTCACAAACGCGTCGATCTTCTCTTCCTCATCTTCGAACGCTCCCGGACACAATAGGCACAATTCTGTGAATCGTCTTTCGTAAGTGGTAATATCAAATCCTTGGGTTCGTAACCCTCTAAGTTCTGTCTTGAGCTTATTGACCTCGGTTCTGGGACGGTACTTCTCGTTCATCAAGTGCTTGAATGCTGACCATGGTAGTGCGTACGCATCATCTTGTCCCACTTGCTCTAGATAGGTATTCCACCATGTTAACGCAGAACCTGTGAAGGTATGCGTAGCGTACTTTACTTTGTCCTCTTCAGTACACTTACTTATGGCAAACACCGATTCGACCTTCTCGGTCCACCGTTTCAATCCGATCGGTCCTTCGGTTCCATCAAATTCCAAAGGTTTGCAGGCTGTGAATTTTTTGTAGGTGCATCCTACACGATTTACTGTACTGCTAGATCCAAGGTTATTGTTGGTATGTAGCGCAGCCTGTACTGCGGCTATGTTTGAAGCTAGGAAAGTACGGAATTCCTCTTCATTCATATTCACGGTGTGTCGAGTAGTCGGTGCCATTTCCTTCAAAATAGTCAAATGGAACAAGTTAATCATACAAAATATTAAGAGTAGTTAATAGTATTTCGTAGCATAATATGAACTCATTTATAAAAGCTTTTTCTTCATATTAGCTTTTTATAAGTTTAAATTCGGGTAGTACCTACCCGTTAAGTTCATACTTAGTGGCTAATATACAATTCAACTACTACAATTCTATATGAAAAACTGATTATAATAATATTTCGCGTTCAAACTTTTATACAATATTTTATAAACTTACAATACCGCTTATTTTACATAAAGAATGAAATATAGCACACAATAACTTTGATACAAGATAGTTGTGAAGATAATTCTAGCTAGTACATAAGTCATTCAGCAAAGGCAATAAAGACACGTAAGTCATACGTCCAGAAACAAGTCATGCATTCTGGTTTTACTAGGACTACTTCCCATCCTTGGTCTTGTGGAACATAACCGTTAGGGCCATTGATAAGACAGTGTGTTGTAACGTCATCAAAGGGACGAGGGTTACGTAATGTCCAACAGTCCCGTAACAATCTAAAAACCTCATTTCTTACCCCAATTACCGACTCTGTAACTTGTGAGAACGTTTTGTTTAATAGTTGTAGCCCGATGTTCTTATTCTCACTTTGGTGAGAAGCGAACATTACTAACCCGTAAGCATATCATGCTTCTTTATGTTGCATGTTAGCCGCTTTTTCTAAATCATGAAGTCCTATATTCGGATACATTGAGTCAAAATAATTTCTTAACCCGTTGCGTAAAATAGCATTTGGGTTCCCCGCAATATATGCGTCAAAGTAAACACATCGTAACTTATGGGTTTCCCAATGTGATATCCCCCATATTTCAAACGAAAGTCTCTTATAAACCAAGACATTCTTGGAACGTTCTTCGAATGTCTTACAAACTGATTTCGCCGTAAATAGTTGTGCCGAAGAATTCTGACCGACTCTAGACAAGATTTCATCAATCATGTCTCCGGGTAGGTCTCTTAAAATATTGGGTTGTCTATCCATTTTGTGTTTTTATACTGTAAAGTAGACAAGAGTTAGATTCATAAAAAAAAATACTTATTAATACAAGCAATTTTTTACATATATCATAAAGCATAAGCACACTATATTACATATATTACACCACACGAATACAACTATCTTATTCCGACTCGCTTGTTTCTTCTTCTTCAGTTTTGGTTCGTTTTGCCAAGTTTCTAGGGATATATGATGTTCCGCTAATACGAGCTGTCATTTTCCACAACGGTTTAGAAAAACCTGGTGGTTTAGAGGTTCCTGGGTCATTGTTACAACTTAAGGGCTTCGGGGGTTGACGATACATATAAAGTTCATCGGGGTTGGAATTAGATTTCTCTATTTTTATGCCCTTTCCCTTATTATTTTCTTTTGCCTTTTTAAATTCAGTTGGGGTAATTTCTATAACATCATCGGAATTCTCGTCGGAATCCGATTCATCGGAGAATTGGTAATCCTCCCAATATTTTGCTTCCTTGGCGGAAACACCATTGACAATAATTAACCTTGGTCGATTGGTTGAGGATTTTCTTTTACTTAACCGTTTTATTATTTCCCCCATCGGTTCTATTTCCTCCTCCGATTCCTCCTCTTCTGGTTCTGATTCTTCTTCCGGTTCTGATTCTTCTTCTGGTTCTTCTTCGGGAACTTGTGAATCAGTCCAATATATATTCGACTCTTCGTTATTATTAGGTGAGTCAATGGGATTTGTGTTAGAGGTAGACATCTATCACACAATATCAAACATGTTAAGAGATTAATATATCACATAATATATACATGTTAATAATATATAGTTTCCAACAAAAATGTTAAGCAATCATTTTTAAAGAAAACACGGTCGAAGTCCAGACTCACTAATGCATCCTAACAAACTCGATAAGACACACTAATGCAAATTTCTGGTTCTCTAAGACCAACGCTCAGATACCAACTAAAATGTCCCGTTCTTATTGATTAAAAACGTTCCATATTAATTGATTTCGTTGCGAGGTTTTGACCTCTATATGAGACATTTTTCAAAGACTGCATTCATTTTTAAAACAAACCATAACCTTTATTTCATAAATAAAGGTTTAAAAAGCTTTACGTAGATTATCAAATAATGATAATCTAAAATATCCTGTTTACACACGACCATTACATAATGGTTTACAATACAAATATGTTACATCGAAATCAGTTTCTTGAATGCAGTTTTTACACAATATCATACAAACATGGACTCCAAATCTTGTCCTTATTTTAGTATGCAACAACGGAAGCTCTTAGTATTCACCTGAGAATAAACATGCTTTAAACGTCAACAAAAATGTTGGTGAGTTATAGGTTTAACCTATATATATCAAATCGTAACAATAGACCACAAGATTTCATATTTCAATACACATCCCATACATAGAGATAAAAATCATTCATATGGTGAACACCTGGTAACCGACATTAACAAGATGCATATATAAGAATATCCCCATCATTCCAGGACATCCTTCGGATATGATATAAATTTCGAAGTACTAAAGCATCCGGTACTTTGGATGGGGTTTGTTAGGCCCAATAGATCTATCTTTAGGATTCGCGTCAATTAGGGTGTCTGTTCCCTAATTCTTAGATTACCAGACTTAATAAAAAGGGGCATATTCGATTTCGATAATTCAACCATAGAATGTAGTTTCACGTACTTGTGTCTATTTTGTAAATCATTTATAAAACCTGCATGTATTCTCATCCCAAAAATATTAAATTTTAAAAGTGGGACTATAACTCACTTTCACAGATTTTTACTTCACCGGAAAGTAAGACTTGGCCACTGGTTGATTCACGAACCTATAACAATATATACATATATATCAAAGTATGTTCAAAATATATTTACAACACTTTTAATATATTTTGATGTTTTAAGTTTATTAAGTCAGCTGTCCTCGTTAGTAACCTACAACTAGTTGTCCACAGTTAGATGTACAAAAATAAATCGATAAATATTATCTTGAATCAATCCACGACCCAGTGTATACGTATCTCAGTATTGATCACAACTCAAACTATATATATTTTGGAATCAACCTCAACCCTGTATAGCTAACTCCAACATTCACATATAGAGTGTCTATGGTTGTTCCGAAATATATATAGATGTGTCGACATGATAGGTCAAAACATTGTATACGTGTCTACGGTATCTCAAGATTACATAATATACAATACAAGTTGATTAAGTTATGGTTGGAATAGATTTGTTACCAATTTTCACGTAGCTAAAATGAGAAAAATTATCCAATCTTGTTTTACCCATAACTTCTTCATTTTAAATCCGTTTTGAGTGAATCAAATTGCTATGGTTTCATATTGAACTATATTTTATGAATCTAAACAGAAAAAGTATAGGTTTATTGTCAGAAAAATAAGTTACAAGTCGTTTTTGTAAAGGTAGTCATTTCAGTCGAAAGAACGACGTCTAGATGACCATTTTAGAAAACATACTTCCACTTTGAGTTTAACCATAATTTTTAGATATAGTTTCATGTTCATAATAAAAATCATTTTCCCAGAATAACAACTTTAAAATCAAAGTTTATCATAGTTTTTACTTAACTAACCCAAAACAGCCCGTGGTATTACTACGACGGTGTAAATTCGGTTTTACGGTGTTTTTCGTGTTTCCAGGTTTTAAATCATTAAGTTAGCATATCATATAGATATAGAACATGTGTTTAGTTGATTTTAAAAGTCAAGTTAGAAGGATTAACTTTTATTTGCGAACAAGTTTAGAATTAACTAAACTATATTCTAGTGATTACAAGTTTAAACCTTCGAATAAGCTAGCTTTATATGTATGAATCGAATGATGTTATGAACATCATTACTACCTCAAGTTCCTTGGATAAACCTACTGGAAATAAGAAAAATGGATCTAGCTTCAAAGGATCCTTGGATGGCTTGAAAGTTCTTGAAGCAGAATCATGACACGAAAACAATTTCAAGTAAGATTTCCACTCGAAATAAGATTGTTATAGTTATAGAAATTGAATTAAAGTTTGAATATGATTATTACCTTGTATTAGAAATATAACCTACTGTAAATAACAAAGGTTTCTTGATCTTGGATGATTATTGGAATGGATTTAGAAAACTTGGAAGTAAACTTGCAATCTTGGAAGTATTCTTGATTTTATGAAACTAGAACTTTTGAAATTTATGAAGAACACTTAGAACTTGAAGATAGAACTTGAGAGAGATCAATTAGATGAAGAAAATTGAAGAATGAAAGTATTTGTAGGTGTTTTTGGTTGTTGGTGTATGGATTAGATATAAAGGATATGTAATTTTGTTTTCATGTAAATAAGTCATGAATGATTACTCATATTTTTGTAATTTTATGAGATATTTCATGCTAGTTGCCAAATGATGGTTCCCACATGTATTAGGTGACTCACATGGGCTGCTAAGAGCAGATCATTGGAGTGTATATACCAATAGTACATGCATCTAAAAGCTGTGTATTGTACGAGTACGAATACGGGTGTATACGAGTAGAATTGTTGATGAAACTGAATGAGGATGTAATTGTAAGCATTTTTGTTAAGTAGAAGTATTTTGATAAGTTTCTTAAAGTCTTTCAAAAGTGTATGAATACATATTAAAACACTACATGTATATACATTTTAGCTGAGTCGTTAAGTCATCTTTAGTCGTTACATATAAATGTTGTTTTGAAACCTTTAGGTTAATGATCTTGTTGAATGTTGTTAACCCATTGTTTATTATAACAAATTATATGTTAAATTGTTATATTATCATGATATTATGATATATAATATATCTTAGTATGATATATATACAGTTAAATGTCGTTACAACGATAATCGTTACATATATGTCTCGTTTCGAAATCATTAAGTTAGTAGTCTTATTTTTACATATGTATTTCATTGTTAATACACTTAATAATATATTTACTTATCATTTAACATAATTAACCAAGTGTATCAATATCTTAATATGATTCATATGTACCTAGTAAGACGTTGTTATAACGATAATCGTTATATATATCGTTTTCGAGTTTCTTAAATTAATAGTCTCATTTTTATGTATATAACTCATTGTTAAAATACCTAATGAGATACAAACTTATAATAAAATCATGTTAACTATATATATAAGCATATATATGTCATCGTATAGTTTTTACAAGTTTTAACGTTCGTGAATCACCGGTCAACTTGGGTGGTCAATTGTCTATATGAAACCTATTTCAATTAATCAAGTCTTAACAAGTTTGATTGCTTAACATGTTGGAAACACTTAATCATGTAAATAACAATTTCATTTAATATATATATAAACATGGAAAAGTTCGGGTTACTACACCTAGAGCCTATTAGGTCACCTTCACCCATCTCCGTATCACATCCAACAATAACAGTAAGCCCTACACTAAATGAAGCGCAAGCTTCGGTAGGCAAGAGAGCAAAAACCACGGATGGTAAAAAGACCAATTAGCCCATCCAATCTAAATAGGACTTAATAATAAATCCTACTAAGCAAGGTGTTTCGGCATCTAAGTAAGTAAAGTCTTCCTCTGCAGTAAAGTCTGCGTTGACTCAATCGATTGAGGAAACTCAATAATTGAAGTCCAGAACGGCCGAAAGGGAGCCAAAAAATCTTGAAAAGGCACCCTGCGTATTGGCTGGAAATCCTCTTATGCCTCAACGTACAACAGGGTCTGGAGGTTCGACTTTTCTTGATGAGGGAGATCTGCCGCGTCCCATGGAAACGAGTCAACATGACAATCCTTCAGGTTATTTATCAAACTTCCAGCAGACTATTTCTTTGGTTCAAGAAATTGATCCATTGGTTCAAACCACTTCTTTTCCGGATTCTGGATCTCAGGGTCCGGGAAATGAGTCTTTAACTGAAAGAGATGTGCCACCTCATGGTATATCAATGATTTCAGGAGTAGGAGATAGTAATATCTCTACGAGAGCTAAACCGATGGGTAGTTCTGCTACTTTGTCAGACTCTCATGAGACTAAAGTCATGGAGGCGGGTGATTCGGAAAAATCTTCGCCAGCGACAACTCCGGTTGTTGCCCAACCTCCATCAGAAGGGGATATTATGAATCTGACTAGTAGTACGTACAGCCCTACATATAAGAATAATATCACACGTTTATCCTTACCTACCCTCACCTTAACTCAAACACTTCCACCGACATCACCTTCAACAAATGCTGCTGCTGCTATTCCTATGGTTACTTTACCAACATCACCCCCGCATTCACCAAATTATTATGATGCTTTAGAGCAAGAATATTTCAGTCATATGTTTTCTAGAGTCAATCTTGATGTTCTTTGACGAACTTCGCTTCAAGCAATGTTTCGCGCTCGAGTACGACATCCGCTTACTTCCTGCTCTTTTACTCTAAGCCCTCATCGTGATGATGAACATGACGATTCTGATCCTCAGAATAGCTATGAGGGGGAGATAGGAGTAGATGGAGAATTTCTAACGGTGAACATTTCAACTAGGGTAGTGGTGTGAGGTCTACATCAGCTTCTCAAGCTCAACAGGTTCATACAGAATCAGAAATGGTTTCTACTTATGATAATATTGATGACAAGGAACCTGAGCAAGTTATAATTCCAATTATTCATTCTGAGGCTGATAGTGGACCGATAGACGAGGTTTTAAATTTAAGTGATTTTTATCTTGAAGAAACAGATGATGATGGGTTTTTTGTTCTAAGCAAATTATCTACAGTATCTACTATTCCTGAGGATGTAGAAATTGTAGATGAAGGGAATCCTGATCCTGTAACGAAAAGTGATGATGAAATGGATTCTTCTGATGAAGATGAAGACAATCTCTATGTTAATCCAAATGATGATGACATCTTTGATCATATTGAAGATGATAATGTTCCAATAGATGACATGACAAATCCTACTGATCATTCATCAAATTCTACACCATCATCGAGTTCAAATCCAATAAATGCAAATGAAAGTTCAACTTCTGGTGCCTCTACTTCAAGTGAAACAGTGAATTCCAGATTGAAGTACAACTACGGTATATTCTTTAAAAATCGGGAACTAAGATTGATATTGGGAGTTAAGCATGATTTCATAATGTTACGAAACACATTCATCGAGGAAAATGCTTATAAAATCTTCCGCATTAATGAAACGCCAAAAAGTAAAAGGTTTACCTATATAGGTTAACGAATGCTTCTAGCTAATGAAAGAAACTGGTATGAGTTTATGTGGAGGAAACATATTAATGAAAATGAAGATGATTTGTGGCTTCAGAGGAAGTACCGATTTACAAAAGTACTGGATATTACTCGATTCGGAGTTGAAATAAGTGTAAAGAAAGATGTTATCAGTCAGTTCCATGTTATCAGAGAAGATGAGAAGGAGTACAAGTTTACAGAGGCTGATTTTCAAAATCTAGACATACTTGACATCATTCACATCTACAACTACCTCAGTATTCTCACAATTCAACCGTATGCTATGTCTCAAGCTTTGGAAGCTGTGAAGAGATACATGATGGAGTCAATTGAACTGATGAGACGTGAAGATTTTCAATTTGGTCTCGAAGCGAATAGGAAAAAGATTCGAATAACTTGTTCGAATCAATTCACATAGGGACTGAAGGATATGGGAATGTTTCAAATGCAGTTCGAACCCGAAGGGTTTGTATTTGTGAATTCTCAGAAAGACAAAATGTTCATCCGCACTAAAGAGTTAAACAAATATTCAGATGGTACACTCAAGGCTGCACTGAAGTATCTTAAAATTTGTCAAAGAAAGTTTGATGACATTGACATGAAAATGGGTCTTGGAGAGTTCATAAAGCATATCAGAGATCATCTGAAACTCCGGGTCCGTACTAGACAATTTGAGATTCTTCGTGGCCAAAGAAAAAGAAGGTATTTTAAAGAAATGGATGAATATCCATTACATGTGGGAGATCCAAGAAAAGCATGGGGCGTCTGGAAACCTTCTAAACAAATTTCAGAAAATCAAGTTGAAGTTTCAAAACCAGATGGCACACGATGGAAACTAACGTTTGGATCTCTCAAGATTACTAAATAGGATTATATTGTAAATTTCACATTTAACACTAAGGGGGAGATTGTTAGTGATGGAATTCTACATATTAATAAGTTCCAAAACCCATATTTATATATGTAAATGTTCGATTCTTAAGCATGCAAGCGGAAGCAAATTGTATACAAATTACTATGTATTTTAACCTTTTAAAAGAATTCCATTAATTAGATCTAGTCTTGAAATATATATACTAAAATGTAAAGAAGCTAGTTAGGGGTTTATACCTTCTCCTAAATAGGAGGTTATAAGGAAGATGTAGATGATGAGCAGGTGGTTAAAACTTCAAGCCTTTGTATACCAACAAATCCCTTAACTTGAGCTAAGATTTGAAACACTTAACCACCTTTTAAATTAACTTGAAACCTTCCTTTTGATGTTTGAAAAAACCGATCAGCAGTACCAACAATTTGGAGATGAAAAAGAATGCTTAATAGCTTCTAACTTGAAGCCTCAAGAGAGTGATACCCCAAGCTTTGATTGTACCAACACCCCTTTAGAATGGTTAGGATTTTTGACACTTATTGAACTTGTTCTTAAGCAAGATACTCACCTCTTTTCTCTAGTAAAAGAATCGACCAGAATGCTGTCCAAAACAGCATGTAATCGGCCAGCAATCTTATTGAGTGAAAGAGAGTGTCACTTGAAGTTATAAGTGCATGACTTGAATTAAAACCATGTTAAGATTTAGTACACTCAATTACTAGAAAAATAAAACAAGAAACCCTTTTCTTGTACATTGAAAAGGACGGCCAGAATGGCTATATCCCAACAGCAATAAAATCGGCCAGCTTGTTCCTTTTTATTGAGTGTATATATCTTTTACATGTTGGTAAAATACATTAGTCAAAACCTAGGATGATGAGTCCAAGCATGCACTTGTGTACTTGTGTTCCCTTAAAAGTAACAAAACATGTATGGGGTGTCTTCTAGGAAAAAAAAACGAACCCCATGTTGTTTTTATAACAAAATTGCAACTTATATAACTTGTATAATATATCTTGTATTTACATAAAACTTGTTATATAAAACTTGCAATTGTTAAGTTACATTTTTATTTTATAAACCCATTTATAAAATATAACACAATATAATTATTTAAACCTATAAATAATTAAATATAAATTATCCAAATAATTTATCTCAAGTGATTATGTTTTAGAAAACCCATTTTCTAAAATCCAAGTGTCGCGTATTTATTTAACGAACCAATCGTTAAGATTAAATACTTATAAGGTGTCGGTAAGCTTGTTATTGGGTATGACCCGACTTGGATCATAACATGTTAGCCACATTAATTTAATATGTCTCTCGGGCATACGAAAAACCTACAATCTCCCACTTGCACGAGAAACATAAGAAATTAGTGCAAGTGATGGATACAGCCTAACACACCGTCCATCACCCCTAATATGTTATGACTTTGTGCCATTCAATAACATCATCCCTTTCGAGTACCCAACTCGAATTGATATATATAGGTGAATCTTTCATTATATCCTTTCATCCTAGATGTCATGTCAAATCCAAGAGATACAGAGTGACCACTCTCTTATAGATTTAACTTTATCAGGCCTTAGACATCTGACTCTCAACGAATAAGAGGGACAAATTCCATCTTGACTACATACGTCCTAGATACACACTTTGTATTATACCTGAGCTCTTCCTCATGTACTACCATATTTCAGAATAGCGAAGGAAAGAATCAAGGTGTAATACTTAGTGAATATCCGAACCCAATATGTATCTCAGGTCGGAGGATACAATGATATTCGCCTTTACTCAAGATTACACGTGATCAACCACAAAGGCTCCATACAGTAAATCTTGAGAGCGGGTCTTCCAATATTTGTGTCCCACAAATATCTATGAACCTTGGTCGCAACCTTGCCCCACATTCAGCCTTTGAATGTATACCAATCCAAGTTCATGATAGTCTAAACCTCACACTTGTTCCCACAAATGTGATCGACTACGGAATTTAGAATAATAACTTATTCATGGATAAAATATGCAAAATAGGAACTTAACTCAAAATAAATTAACCCATAATTATATTAATGAGTTTGAACCGCTTCGTTCCGTTACAATACTTAAAACAGATCATGACCAATCACTAGAATATCGAAGCTCTAATGCACAAACATGTCCATCATGTTTTGCTCCATGTAAGAGCTTCGTGAGTGGATCCGCTATATTAAGATCTGTGTGAGCTTTGCGAATACATATCTTTCCCTTTTCAACTTCATCCCTTATGTAGTTGAAACTCCGCTCAATGTGACGGGTCTTTTGGTGAGTACGAGGTTCCTTGATTTGAGCAATCACATCCTCGTTATCACAAAAGATCTCAAGAGGGTCCTGAATGGTAAGGACCACTCCTAAGTCGTCGATGAATTTCTTCATCCATGCAGCTTACTTAGCTGCCAATGAGACGGCGATGTACTCAGATTTTGTAGTGGATAAAGCAACAACATCTTGTTTCGAACTCTTCCAAGAGATCGATCCTCCATTTAAAATGAAGACATAACCGGATTGTGACCGAGAACCATCTCGATCAGTTTGGAAGCTCGCGTCCACGTAACCTTTTACAATGAGTTCCTCCTCACCAGACCCGTATATAAGAAACATATCCTTAATCCTTTTAAGGTATTTCAATATACTTTTAACCGCAGTCCCATGACTGTTTCCCTGGTTATTCTGGTATCTACTTGTCATGCTAAGAGCGCATGACACATCCGGTCTAGTGCATATCATCGCATACATGATTGACCCAATAGCAGACGCATATGGGACTTTCTTCATTCTCTCCTGTTCATCTTTTGTGGTGGGACACTGAGATGAACTGAGAAGTGTTCCTCATTGAAAAGGTACCAAACCTTTCTTAGAGTTCTCCATCTTGAACCTTTTCAAGACCTTTTCAATGTATGCACTTTAATTCAAACCTATCAATTTCTTGGATCTATTCCTATAGATCCTAATCCCCAAGATGTAATGTGCTTCTCTAAGATCCTTAATGGAGAAGCAGCTACTTACCCAAGTTTTAACTCCTTGCATTTGCGAAATATTATTTCCAAATATTTCATCCACATATAGTACAAGGAATATGATAGTGCTCCCACTAGCTTTCTTGTATACATAAGCTTCATCACCGTTAATAATGAAGTCAAATTTCTTGACTTCCTCATTAAAACAATGATTCCACATTCTCGATGCTTGTTTCAATCCGTATATTGATTTCTTTAACTTGCATACATTATGTATCCAGGTTTCCATGCATCTTGGTTTTCTCCTTGAAAAGCCATTTACAATCAACTAACTTGGAGTTAGTAGGTTGTGTAACCAATTCCCAAACTTGGTTGTCATACATGGATTTCATCTCAACGTTCATGGCTTCCTGCCATTTATCTTTATCAATCCGTGATAAAGCATCTTGGTAGTTCGTTGGTTCATCCAAATCAACCATATAGCAACCATCCATGAGAATCCAAATTTCTCAGGAGGAGTACTAATCCTACCAGATCTACGAACATTTTGTATACTTTGATCATCCATTTGATCATTCTCAACATTTTCATGTTGAGTGCTAGTGTCAACCAATTGTGTATCATCTCCTTGATCTTGAACCTCTTCAAGATCTATCTTCTTTTAACTATTAACTTCCATAAGGAACATAGTTTCTAGGAATTCAGCCTTTCGAGCAACATATACATATGCTCGGATGGATCATAGAAATAGTATCCCATATCATCCTTGGGATATCCTATGAAGATACACTTTGTGGATCGAGCATTCAACTTATTAGGGACGTAGTGCTTAGGATAAGCTTCATATCCCCATACCTTTAAGTATGATAGAGATGGAGGTTTTCAAACCATATCTCATGAGGTGCTCTTTCCACTTTCTTGGTTGGGGCCATATTTAGAATACGAGCCACGGAGCATAGACAATAACCCCAAGATGTATTGTTGAGTTGATTATGTACTTCATATTGATATACTTTGAATGCTTCAAAAGTTTCATCCTTGTGTCTTAATAAGTAGACATATCAGAAACGACTGAAGTTTATCAATTAAAGTAATGAAGTATCTTTCACCATTCCTAGTCATGGGCTTAAAGGGTCCACATACATCCGAATGTATTAATCCCAATAAGTCCTTAGCACTTTCATAAGTCCATTTGAAAGGTGCTTTGGTCATTTTGCCTTGTAAACAAGATTCACATACATCAAATGAATCCAGCTCACTTGATTTTAAAAGACCATTCTTTTCAAGTGTATGCATTTGATTCTTGTTTATTTAACTAAGGCGACAATGCCATAAGTAGGAATCACTCAAATCCCTTTTGAGTTTCTAGGTGTTTGCTTGGTATATTGAGCTATCGAATGATGTGTTATCATGAACCAATTCATAAGTACCATTTAAGGCGAAGCCTTAAAATAGAACATATCATTTAAATAAACATGAATATCATCATTAATTAAGATTAAGATTGAAATCATATTGTCTTAAACGGGAAACTGAAATAATGTTTCGTGTCAACAGAAGTGCTTACAAAACATTTTTCAAAATAAGTTCCAAACCACTTGGAAGCTTTAACATAAAGTCTCCTTGAGCTTTTACGTGCACCTTTGCACCATTTCCATGTAGAGACTTTTGTTCCCGCATTTAGTTTACTTCTTTTGAACCCTTGCAATGAATTACAAATACGAGTTCCACATTCCGTGTCTAATACCCATGTATTAGAAGAAGTAATACTAAGCTCAATGTATTCCATATATACATTACCTGAGGTTTGCCCTGCATCCCTCTTTGTTTTCAACTCCTTCAGGTAGACCGAGCAGTTGCGTTTCCAGTGACCTATCACTCCGCAACCAAAGCACGGATCTTCCTTGGGGTTTGCTTGTCTGGTAACCTTTTGCCATTTAGTGTTGTTGGTTGGGGCAACCAACTTCCCTTTTCCTTTGCCCTTGTAGGTGGGTCCTTTCTTCTTAGCCACCTTTGGCTTAGAAGAGGATTCATCCTTGGATTCACCTTGTTTGATCATGAGCATGGGTGAAGCCTTTTTACCCATGCTTGATTCATCCGTCCTTAGCATGGCATGTAATTCGCCAATGCTCTTATCCCAATCATTCATGCTGTATTCAATACGCATGTGTCAAACCTTTTTGACAAAGAGTTGTGGATAAGGTCCGTGGTTAATTCATTAGACACGGGACAGTTGAGACGGTGCAATCG
This sequence comes from Rutidosis leptorrhynchoides, assembly GCF_046630445.1. Classification (NCBI taxonomy): domain Eukaryota; kingdom Viridiplantae; phylum Streptophyta; class Magnoliopsida; order Asterales; family Asteraceae; genus Rutidosis; species Rutidosis leptorrhynchoides. Next base: position 302,088,651 of record NC_092335.1, on the reverse strand, counting down.
ATCAATGAGGCTTTTCATCTTTTGAACATTAGATGAAACGGATTGGGAGTCATTTTCCTTTTTGAGGATGTACCTCAATGATAGGTTATTAAAGTTGATTGGTGCGTTTGGAATGTTGTTGTTGTTATTAGCGGCCATCTACAAAATTTAACAAAGTTCGTTTAAGTATCGATTTTATATTTAATAAACAATACCCTTTTAATATTAATTGTCTTATTAAATATTTAGAATCCAACGGTAAATCAAATTCCGGTTAGGTGACCTTTATCCCGGCATTTGATTTAGCTAGGTAGTCATAATGACAATTGCAATCCTTTTGCAACTTCTAAGTTATGGAATCATGCAATCCTTTTGCATGGCATATTAATCCCATCAACGCCTATTTGTTCCTCATGCTTCGGTGACCCTAAGTTCATGATTCCCAAATCAAGTCGTCCCACTTGTGTAAACATGTAGACTTAACATACAAGTGGTTAGGTGACCTTTATCCCACATGTATGCGAAGTGTACCTTATTCATATTAGTTCGCTCATGACGGTTAGGTGACCTTTATCCCATCAAGAGTTTCCTAATATGTCTAAGGGTTCATACAAAAGGATGGCGTTTAACTTGTTTGCTTTGTTTTAGTTAAAGGGATTTTAAGTTTTCTACATTCTAGTTTTAGAAAACAAATAGCTATACACCAACATGCATTTGGTGTGTAGCACTTTATGAAAACCTATTTTCATGTTCTTTTAGTAAACCAATTACTAGATATAAACCAATCTATTGTCATTTTAAATAAACCATTTTATTTAGTCCTAATAACCGATTATTAGTGTCATTTTGTTATGTTTTATTATAACCATTTATAATTGTATTATGCAAGTTTTAACATGTGATAAACTTGTAGCAACCAATCATACAAACATACACAACATGCATAACAAAATATGTTCACAATCGGGAGCCATTATGGTGGACATTTGTTTAGCCAAAAAACCAAATGTCACTTTTAAGGGTAAGCAAAGTAAGAGATTTTAAACAAAATCTCCCACTTAATTTTGTAATCTCCATAAGCTCCATCTTGTAATCTCCATCTTGAATCTTCATTTTCTTTTACAAAATTATATCCTAATACAATTTTTCTAGAAAATGAAATAACAACCTATTCTATATTTACAAACCAAATAGAATAAATTACAAGAATAATTACAACTTATTACAAACCAAAATGAAAGAATAATTATTACAAACCATAAGAATGAATAATTAACCAAATCATACAACCAAACATGCACACGGTCTAGGCTCGATTGTGAACAATAACATAACAATAAACTTTGGCCAAACTTGAAGTCCCAAAACCCATTTTTGGGGTCCAAGAATTCGACCAAACCAAACACCCCACCAAAACTCATGATTTTTCAAATCTACTTTCATGCATGTTGGTAGATTGTAAAATAAATGAGTTTACTAGCCAAAACAAGAAGCATATTAACAAGACTTGGCTCTGATACCATTGATGGAATTCTACATATTAATAAGTTCCAAAACCCATATTTATATATGTAAATGTTCGATTCTTAAGCATGCAAGCGGAAGCAAATTGTATACAAATTACTATGTATTTTAACCTTTTAAAAGAATTCCATTAATTAGATCTAGTCTTGAAATATATATACTAAAATGTAAAGAAGCTAGTTAGGGGTTTATACCTTCTCCTAAATAGGAGGTTATAAGGAAGATGTAGATGATGAGCAGGTGGTTAAAACTTCAAGCCTTTGTATACCAACAAATCCCTTAACTTGAGCTAAGATTTGAAACACTTAACCACCTTTTAAATTAACTTGAAACCTTCCTTTTGATGTTTGAAAAAACCGATCAGCAGTACCAACAATTTGGAGATGAAAAAGAATGCTTAATAGCTTCTAACTTGAAGCCTCAAGAGAGTGATACCCCAAGCTTTGATTGTACCAACACCCCTTTAGAATGGTTAGGATTTTTGACACTTATTGAACTTGTTCTTAAGCAAGATACTCACCTCTTTTCTCTAGTAAAAGAATCGACCAGAATGCTGTCCAAAACAGCATGTAATCGGCCAGCAATCTTATTGAGTGAAAGAGAGTGTCACTTGAAGTTATAAGTGCATGACTTGAATTAAAACCATGTTAAGATTTAGTACACTCAATTACTAGAAAAATAAAACAAGAAACCCTTTTCTTGTACATTGAAAAGGACGGCCAGAATGGCTATATCCCAACAGCAATAAAATCGGCCAGCTTGTTCCTTTTTATTGAGTGTATATATCTTTTACATGTTGGTAAAATACATTAGTCAAAACCTAGGATGATGAGTCCAAGCATGCACTTGTGTACTTGTGTTCCCTTAAAAGTAACAAAACATGTATGGGGTGTCTTCTAGGAAAAAAAACGAACCCCATGTTGTTTTTATAACAAAATTGCAACTTATATAACTTGTATAATATATCTTGTATTTACATAAAACTTGTTATATAAAACTTGCAATTGTTAAGTTACATTTTTATTTTATAAACCCATTTATAAAATATAACACAATATAATTATTTAAACCTATAAATAATTAAATATAAATTATCCAAATAATTTATCTCAAGTGATTATGTTTTAGAAAACCCATTTTCTAAAATCCAAGTGTCGCGTATTTATTTAACGAACCAATCGTTAAGATTAAATACTTATAAGGTGTCGGTAAGCTTTTTATTGGGTATGACCCGACTTGGATCATAACATGTTAGCCACATTAATTTAATATGTCTCTCGGGCATACGAAAAACCTACAGTTAGGACCCTGAAGTTGTATAGTGTTAATGTGAAACATGCTTAAATGAAGGTTCCTTAGAAGAGGGCTATATAAGGAACCTAAGTAGTCCTAATTAGATAGCCATTGTATTATAACTGAGTTCTAGAAGTCGTGGAATGTGAATTTTACAGATTCTCTCTAATACCAAATCTATTCTTCACTTACCTAGTCTCACTCTAACTTATCACATCTTCTAATCACACCATGATTTGACCTATCAATGCCCTTAGGATATCGAATTGTGTGATCGGCAAGCTGGATTGTCATTTTGGTGGGTGACAAGTCTCCTAGTTCTAATCTCTGGTGAGAGAATAGGGGATTAGGTTGATATTTGCTCCTAAATCTGCTAGCGCATGAATGGTTCCAGACTGGTAGATTGAACATGGGAAAATGAATCGACCCGTGTCTCCTGGCTTTTGTGGTAGAGAGTGTTCGAGTAATGCAGAGTATTCTTCACTCAGTAGAATTTTGTTGGAATCTGGTATCCTCTCCTTTGTAGAGAGAAGCCTTCAGATGTATCTCTTCTAATTGGGAACTTTAGACATGGTGTCCAGGAATCTTCCATCAAGTTTGTAGGTTTCAAGCTTAGATGGTTCTTCCTGTAGCCTTCTAGGATAAGGTACTCGCACGGGATTCTGAGCGGGAAACTTTTGAGTATATGTTGATTTGTTCTTGAGCCTAGCTGACCTTCTCCATGGTTCTTCCTTTATGATTATGGAATCCATTTGCTTAGCTTCCTCTATGTGGGGATTTTGGATAGTATTACTAGGTAGTCTCCCTTGTGTTCAGGTTTCAAGGCGTTGTGATAACTGTCCGAGCTGCGTTTCTAGACTTTTAAGCAGAGCCAATTGATTTCTCATTAGTATCTCTGTCTGATCTTGTCTAGATGCAATTCTCTGATTTAGCTGTTGTTGTCCTTGAATGAACTGAGTCAACTGATCATCAGTCCCAAGATTAGTGAAATTTTCCTCAGCTGGTGGACTAGCGAGTGGAAGTGGTTGATCGTACGTCAATTGAGATTATTGGGGTGGATAAGGTGGGTAACGATAGCGAAAAGGCTGGTTGTTTCTTTGAAATTGGTTAACTCTAGGTTGTTGATTGAATCCGGGATTTTATTGACGAGTTGGGTATTGAACGTAACAGACTAAACCTTCAGGGCTCTCGTACTCAACTTGATATTTTTCAGTGGGTTGCGGGTTGGTACAGTTAACACATGCCTGAACTGTAGTGACCTGAACTTTTCCATGTTTATATATATTAAATGAAATTGTTATTTACATGATTAAGTGTTTCCAACATGTTAAGCAATAAAACTTGTTAAGACTTGATCAATTGAAATAGGTTTCATATAGACAATTGACCACCCAAGTTGACCAGCGATTCACGAACGTTAAAACTTGTAAGAACTATATGATAACATATATATGGATATATATAGTTAACATGATAGTATGATAAGTAAGTATCTCACTAGGTATATTAACAATGAGTGATATATATAAAAATGAGTTTATTGAATTAAGAAACTCGAAATGATATATATAACGATTATCGTTATAACAACGTCTTACTAAATACATATGAATCATACTAAGATATTGTTACACTATGTTTAATATGATAATTGATAATTAAACATATCATTAAGTGTATTAACAATGAACTATATATGTATAAACAAGACTACTAACTTAAGGATTTTGAAACAAGACATATATGTAACGATTATCGTTGTAACGACATTTAAATGTATATATATCATATTAAGATATATTAATACATCATAATATCATGATAATGTAAAAATTTAACATCTCATTAGATATAATAAACAATGGGTTAACAACATTTAACAAGAATCGTTAACCTAAAGGTTTCAAAACAACACTTACATGTAACGATTAACGATGACTTAACGACTCAGTTAAAATGTATATACATGTAGTGTTTTAATATGTATTCATACACTTTTTAAAGACTTCAAGACACTTATCAAAGTACTTATACTTAACAAAAATGCTTACATTTACATCCTCATTCATTTTCACCAACAATTCTACTCGTATTCACTCGTATTTGTACTTGTACAATATCCAGCTTCTAAATGTATTTAATATTGGTATATACACTCCAATGATCAGCTATTAGCAGCCCTTGTGAGTCAACTAATACATGTGGGAACCATCATTTAACATCTAGCAAGAAATATCTAACAAAACAGCAAACTAATGGAGCCTTTATGGATTCTTAAGTTCACGTGAACTAGGAGACTCACAAACATATTTCCATTTCAATTTTCTTGAATCAAATTACTCTCTCTTAAGTGTTCTTACATTGTTCTAAGTGTTCTTCATCATCTTCATCAAAATCTAGCTCAATCTAGTTCATAAATCCATACATAAACCAAGTTACAAAACAACTACTCAAGAACACACCAACAACACTTCCAAGTATGCTAGCTTACTTCCAATCTTGCAAATCCACTTTGATTGATCATCCAACCTCAAGAAATCTTTCTTATTTAAAGTAATATATCTTTCTAATACAAGGTAATACTCATATTCAAACTTTGATTCAATTTCTATAACTATAACAATCTTATTTCGAGTGGAAATCTTACTTGAACTTGTTTTCGTGTCATGATTCTACTTCAAGAACTTTCAAGCCATCCAAGGATCCTTTGATTCTAGATCTATTTTTCTCATTTCCAGTAGGTTTATCCACAAAACCGGAGGTAGTAATGATGTTCATAACATCATTCAATTCATATATATAAAACTACCTTATTCGAAGGTTTAAACTTGTAATCACTAGAACATAGTTTAGTTAATTCTAAACTTGTTCGCAAACAAAAGTTAATCCTTCTAACTTGACTTTTAAAATCAACTAAACACATATTCTATATCTATATGATATGCTAACTTAATGATTTAAAACCTGAAAACACGAAAAACACCATAAAACCGGATATACGCCGTCGTAGTAACACCGCGGGCTGTTTTGGGTTAGTTAATTAAAAACTATGATAAACTTTGATTTAAAAGTTGTTCTTCTGGAAAAATGATTTTTCTTATGAACATGAAACTATATCCAAAAATCATGGTTAAACTCAAAGTGGAAGTATGTTTTCCAAAATGGTCATCTAGACGTCGTTCTTTCGACCGAAATGACTACCTTTACAAAAACAACTTGTAACCTGTATTTCTAACTATAAACTTATAGTTTTTCTGTTTAGATTCATAAACTTAAGTTCAATATGAAACCATAGCAACTTGAATCACTCAAAACGGATTTAAAACGAAGAAGTTATGGGTAAAACAAGATTGGATAATTTTGCTTGTTGTAGCTACGTGAAAATTGAAACAACCCAACCCGTATTCCATACGATAATTTTTTTTTATATAATACACATTTACGCACCAATTAAATGTGCAAACCATTCCACAAGTTCCATTTAAATGTACAATAATTTAAATGTTTACAAAAGGCACGAAGGCCATTAATTAAGTTTAATACAAGTTTGACCTACTAAAATGATAGGTTATGATCCAAATGACACTCAAGCATGGTTTGGGGCTAAACTACCCAAAACGTTAGGCCACTTCACAAATCTAACACCAAAAGCACCTCCTGAAAACATAAGCGGGAGACCACTAGTCCAAACGTATGCCCTTACCCTTGTCCAAGCCGGAACCTATAAAATGGTAAACAACGAGAGGGTAAGCAATGCTTAGTGAATGCAATAGTTATACATACATATATATAACCCATCTATTTTCAATCACAAATACCAAATACCTCGCACGAACATGTAACTAACATAGCAAGTCAATCATACCCGAAATACCAACAAGTCGTACATTGACACCAAATCTCATTAGCATATACTCAACACCATATATATATATATATATATATATATATATATATATATATATATATATATATATATATATATATATATATATATATATATATATATATATATATATATATATATATATATATATATATATATATATATAATGCTAGACGGTCACAACACAATATGGTTAACCATAACACTACGGTGCTACCGACACGTGGTTAACACCATACGCATTTGAGTCTCACTCTTTTATAGTGCTACCAGCACATGGTTCACACTTTGACGCTACCGGCACGTGGTTCACGCCTCATTTTATAGTGCTACCGGCACGTGGTTCACACTCGATGCTACCGGCACGTGGTTCACAACCTATATCCGTCACATACATGTTATGGCACTACCGACACATGGTTCATACCATAACATTCACAAATAAACACGCCATATATATGAACGTATAATTATTCCACTCACTTTGTCACAAGGATGATGATTTAGCAATTCCGAGCTTCAACGCAATGTACCTAAATCATTAAGTGCACATTCAATTTCACAACTAGTGGGATTAACCACAATACTCCCACTTGAGCATTTAATGACCCCATTTGCATTAAATTACTCAACTACACGCAACCGCCCATAAATGGCCAAGACTCGACTTTAATCACTAAGACTAGTGAATTAATGTCCACTAACTTCAATTAACACAAAACTTTGGGTAATCCATACCCATTTCATCTAATTAGGTCAACTAGTACATTTTGACCCATTTTATAATACTTAGACTCACAATCAAGTCAAACTTACTCATTAACACTTCTTTCATAAATCTTAAAGTGCAATAGTGACTAATAACATCAAATCACATGGCCAAAACCCCAGATTGTGGCTATTAGGGTTTCATTACAACAACATAACCCAAACTCACCCATTTTACCACCAAATGGGTCTTACAAATCTCTAGTAACCAAAACCCTAGCCATTATCCAATTAAAACTCAAAAATTAGAGTTAGAACTTACCGGGACTATCAACGTGTAGCTAGAGACGCAAAGAACAACTTTAATTCTTGCTCCAAAGATCAACCCTTAGTCTTTCACTCTCAAATCTCACTTTTAATCCAAATGGGTTTTAAGTTTTGGGAGAGAAAATGGAGAGAAAAGAGAAAAAGAAATGAATTAAATGGATATGTGGTGGAAAGTTAATGCTCCCATCAGATCCACATGTCAATTTACCATTTTGGACCTTAAAATCCCTTAAATTGAGCTAAGTCCGACACCAGTTCAGCAGAACTGTCGCGGCGCGGCCTTAGTCATCGCGGCGCGACACATAAAGGGAAAATAGGTCCTTCTTAACCCAATCCCTGATCCAGGTTTGCTTTGTTCGTCGCGGCGCGGCGTTTGCCTGAGCCTGTTCACTTCGACCATTTAACACAAAATGATTGTTCAAACAACTAGCACACCTCATTCACACTTCCTATGCACGCCTAAGCTTCAACCTTAAGTCTCGCACGACTCAACTCCATCGCGACACATTATATATACTCATACGCACGCATTCACGTATATATATAATTATACATTTACTCATAAACTAACACTTTGGCTCATTTAATCACATAAACGAACATGTATAATCGTGCTAATAATTTAGTTTGTACCTTTAAATATGTACGAAAAAAACGGGATATTACAACTCTCCCCCACTTGAATCGGAGCGCGTCCTCGCGATCCAAGCCGCATGACAAAAAGGAAGATATACCAACACAAACTCTTCGGGCTCCCAAGTGAACTCGGAACCCTTACTACGACGCCATTGAACTTTAAAAGTCCTTACCTCTTTATATCTCAATCTTTTGACCTTCTCATCAAGTATGGCAATCGGTTCCTTGATATACTCTAACTTATTATTTAGTTCAATCTCGTCTAATGGCACCCAAGATGAATCATCCGCAAGACACTTACGGAGGTGGGAAATATGAAATGTATTATGGATCCCCGCAAGCTCTTCGGGTAAATCCAAACGATACGCGACCTCACCAACACGAGCTAAAACCTTAAACGGCCCAATAAACCGAGGAGCTAACTTTCCTCATTTCCGAAACCGAATAATACCCTTCCATAGCGAAACTTTGAGCATCACCATGTCACCTTCTTGAAATTCGATCGTTCGTCTACGTTTATCGGCATAAGATTTTTGCCTATCTTGAGCCTTTTTCAAATGCTCTCGAATCACATCAATCTTGCTATTCGTCTCTAAAACCAAATTGGTACTCTCGATTTCCTTTTGTCCCATAAAGCATCTCATAAGGTGGCATCCCAATACTAGTATGATAACTATTATTGTACGAGAATTCCACCAAAGGTAAGTGCTCGTCCCAACTACCACCAAAATCGATAATGCACGCGTGTAACATATCTTCCAAAGTTTGATTCGTACGTTAGGTTTGACCGTCCGTTTGAGGATGATACGCCATGCTCAATTTCAATTGTGTACCCATATCCTCATGAAACTTTTCCCAAAATCGAGATGTAAAACGAGTATCTCGATCCGAAATAATCGATATAGGAACGCCGTATCGAGAGATGACTTCCTTGATAAACAACTTAGCCAAGGTCTCCGACGATATCGCTTCCTTAATGGGAAGAAACAAAGCACTTTTCGTCAATCGATCTACTATAACCCAAATCGAATCAAATTGGGTTCTCGCCGTTTTAGGTAACTTTGTAATGAAATCCATGGTAATGTGCTCCCATTTCCATTTCGGGATTTCTAACGGTTGTAACTTACCATACGGCTTTTGGTGCTCGGCTTTAACTTGCAAACACGTGACGCATTGCTCAACATACTTCACAACATCACGTTTCATGCCCGGCCACCAATAATCTTTCCTTAACTCAAGATACATTTTTGTCGCGCCCGGATGAATGGAATACTTTGACTTATGTGCTTCATCGAGTAGAACTTGTCGGTAATCACCCATCTTAGGCACCCACACTCTTCCTTGAAAAGACAACAAACCACGCGAGCCCATAGTAATGAACTCCGATTGTCCCACAATTCGCTCCGCATGCTTGTTGTGAACGTAAGCCTCTATTTGAATCACACCGAGTTTTTCAAGAAAATCGTTAGTAATAATCATACGTAATAATCCCAATCGTAACGCCGGGTGATGAATCTTTCGACTTAACGCATCCGCGACCACATTTGCCTTGCCCGGATGATAAAGTATTTCACAATCATAATCTTTCACCACATCCATCCATCTACGTTGACGATAATTCAAATCTCGTTGATTAAAGAGGTGTTTCAAACTCTTATGATCCGAATAAATCATACACTTGACACCATACAAGTAATGGCGCCAAATTTTCAACGCATGCACAACCACCGCCAACTCAAGATCATGAGTCGGATATCTCGTCTCGTGTTCCTTTAATTGTCGAGAGGCATACGCGATGACTTTACCTCTTTGCATTAGAACACACCCGAGTCCATTTAATGAAGCATCACAATAAACCGTCATGTCTTCCACTCCTTCCGGCAATACTAACACCGGAGCTTGACATAACTTCTCCTTTAACAATTGAATGGCAACCTCTTGCTCGTTCTCCCAAACAAACCTCACATTCTTCCTCGTCAATTTCGTCAATGAAGAAGCGATCTTAGAAAAGTCTTGGATAAACCGACGATAATAACCGGCCAATCCGAGAAAAATTCGAACCTCAGTAGGCATAGTCGGTTGTCTCCAACTCTTCACCGTCTCTATCTTCCCCGGATCTACTTGAATACCCTCCTTGTTCACAATATGACCAAGGAATTGAACTTCCCTTAGCCAAAATTCACATTTGGAGAACTTAGCATACAACTTCTCCTTTCGTAATGTTTTCAATACTTCACGCAAATGACGTTCATGTTCGTTCATACTCTTTGAATAAATAAGTATGTCGTCAATGAACACAATTACCGACTTGTCCAACATAGGTTGGCACACTCGGTTCATAAGATCCATGAATGCCGCCGGTGCATTCGTAAGACCAAAAGGCATAACTACGAACTCAAAATGCCCATAACGTGTTCGAAAAGCCATTTTCTCAATATCTTCCTCACGGACCCGCATTTGGTGATAGCCAAACCGTAGGTCGATCTTAGAGAAATACGTCGCACCTTGGAGTTGATCAAACAAATCGTCGATCCTAGGCAGTGGATAACAATTCTTGATTGTAACTTTATTCAACTCCCGGTAATCGATACACATCCGCATACTACCATCCTTCTTTTTCACGAATAAAACCGGAGCACCCCATGGAGAAGCACTCGGTCGAATAAAACCCTTCTCAAGCAACTCTTGGGTTTGATTTAACAACTCTTGCATTTCCGTTGGTGCTAAACGATAAGGAGTTTTAGCAATGGGAGTAGCTCCCGGAACCAACTCAATGCGAAATTCAACTTGTCTTTCCGCCAGAACACCCGGTAACTCATCCGGAAAAACGTCTTCGAATTCACTGACCACCGGAATTTCACGAATAGGTGGCGGCTCATCACGAGTATCAACAACATGGGCAAGAAAAGCCATGCCACCGCTAACAAGAAAACGATGTGCCCGTGCAAAAGAACATATCGGCACAAGTCTTCTTCGTTTATCACCGTGAATAATTAACTCTCCCCCACTAGGGGTCTTCACACGAATAAAATTTTCATGGAATGCAATATCGGCTCTATTTCGATCGAGCCAATCCATACCAACAACGATATCAAAATTGCCCAAAGTCATAGGGATGAGATCAATTTTAAAGTTTTCGGCACCAAAAACGACATCACAATTCTTACACTCATCAACCACTAGCACCGTCTTGCCGTCCGCTATTTCGACTTCTACCGGACGACTTAAATTAGCTAACGGTCTATCAAGTTTAGGCACAAATTTTGGAGACACAAACGACAAATTTGCACCGCTATCAAAAAGAATCCTTGCCGGATTAGAATTAACCAAGAAGGTACCTGAGACAACTTCGTTGGATTGCTTGGCTTCGTCGTTAGTCATCAAATAGTTTCGACCTCGAGCCGTACCCGCCGCCTTCTCTAGCCTTTTAACATTATCGTTGTTCAAATCGGGGCACTCTGACTTTCGGTGTCCTTCTTTACCACAATTATAGCAAGTAAATTTGTTCGGGCCATTGGTACAATCAAGGGCCATGTGTCCCCTTTGTTTACAATTAAAACATGTGGGCCCGAAACCCCCGAAAGCACCCTTCTTCACATTATTTAAGCTTTCGGAGCCTTTCTTGTTCTTTTTATTTGAAAAATTCGAATGTCTCGAACCTTCAAACTTTCTCTTTGAAAAAGTGAAATCACTCTTCCTCGAAACCTCCAGTTCAAAACCCCGAGCCAACTCGAATAGCTCTTCAAAAGTCTTAGCCATTCCCCGACTAATCTTACCCTTTAACTCATCGTTCAAGGTACGGTAGAAATCTTTCATTAGCTTGTGGTCGTCACCAACATATTCCGGGAAAAAACGAGTCTTTGCCAAAAAGGTAGACTTGAGAGTAACCAAGTCCATTGAACCTTGTTGCAAATGATGCAACTCGTCCCGGATTCTATCAAGGTAGGAAGAAGTTCGGTATTCTTGAAAAAATTCCTTCTTAAACTCCTCCCTTGTCAAGCTCATACATTGCTCTTCACCATACAAATTGATTTATCGTCCCACCACAACTTGCCTTCTTCACGTAACATGCTAGACCCATACCTCGTCTTCTTCTCGGGAGGACATTCCGCGGTACGGAAAGCTCCCTCGATATCGGAAATCCAACAAGTGCTTTTCAATGGATCACTCACTCCATTAAACATCGGATGTTGAGTATCCTTGAAATTTTTGTAGTGGAAGTCCCGCCTTCTACCCCCACCATTACCTTCACCCCCTTCGCCTCGAGGATAAATATTTCTAGCCTCTAAAGCCTCCTCTATTGCGGCTTTCATTCGATCGTTAATCATTTCGGTCACTTGTCCATCGACCAACTCTTGGAAGACCTTTCGGACATCGTCAATAAAATCCTTCTTTAACTTTTTAAAGATGGCCTCAACCTTGGCCGTGAGTTCAACGTCCTCACTCGTACCACCGTTATCATTATCGTGTCCGTTTCTCATCTTCATTCTATAAAACGGAAAAGATTAAACAAAGAACGAAAAGACATAACATGTAAGTATATACATGTACACCACACTACTCTATCTTGCTCGACAATCGTCGTACATTACTTGTTTGACACGATTTGCACCCGTAACAATGGTAGCTAATCATTGTTACGCGAGCACGTCGCATTAACTTGCTAGTACAACATCCATCTCGCTCGATGCTTGCTAAACACAACACAAATCAATTAGCACAAGGTTAGTTCACATAAACCAAAGCACTAACAATTCCCAATTAGACCCAAAGTCCTACAAGTCCCGCAATAAGCGCTCACACAATAAAGCCCAAGTCTAGGCACCTATCTCAAGTCACCTAAATCCCTTAGACCATGCTCTGATACCACTTGAAACAACCCAACCCGTATTCCATACGATAAATTTTTTTTTATATAATACACATTTACGCGCCAATTAAATATGCAAACCATTCCACAAGTTCCATTTAAATGTACAACAATTTAAATGTTTACAAAAGGCACGAAGGCCATTAATTAAGTTTAATACAAGTTTGACCGACTAAAATGATAGTTTATGATCCAAACAACACTCAAGCATGGTTTGGGGCTAAACTACCCAAAACGTTAGGCCACTTCACAAAGCTAACACCAAAAGCACCCCCCGACAACATAAGCGGGAGACCACTAGTCCAAACGTATGCCCTTACCCTTGTCCAAGCCGGAACCTATAAAATGATAAACAACGAGAGGGTAAGCAATGCTTAGTGAATGCAATAGTTATACATACATATATATAACCCATCTATTTGCAATCACAAATACCAAATACCTCGCACGAACATGTAACTCACATAACAAGTCAATCATACCCGAAATACCAACAAGTGGTACATTGACACCAAATCTCATTAGCATATACTCAACACCATATATATATATATAATGCTAGATGATCACAACACAATATGGTTAACCATAACGCTACGGTGCTACCGGCACGTGGTTCACACCATATGCATTTGAGTCTCACTCTTTTATAGTGCTACCGGCACATGGTTCACACTTTGACGCTACCGGCACGTGGTTCACGCCTCATTTTATAGTGCTACCGTCATGTGGTTCACACTCGATGCTACCGGCACGTGGTTCACATCCTATATCCGTCACATACATGTTATGGCACTACCGGCACATGGTTCATACCATAACATTCACAAATAAACACGCCATATATATGAACGTATAATTATTCCACTCACCTTGTCACAAGGATGATGATTTAGCACTTCCGAGCTTCAACGCAATGTACCTAAATCATTAAGTGCACATTCAATTTCACAACTAGTGGGATTAACCACAATACTCCCACTTGAGCATTTAATGACCCCATTTGCATTAAATTACTCAACTACACGCAACCGCCCATAAATGGCCAAGACTCGACTTTAATCACTAAGACTAGTGAATTAATGTCCACTAACTTCAATTAACACAAAACTTAGGGTAATCCATACCCATTTCATCTAATTAGGTCAACTAGTACATTTTGACCCATTTTATAATACTTAGACTCACAATCAAGTCAAACTTACTCATTAACACTTCTTTCATAAATCTTAAAGTGCATTAGTGACTAACAACATCAAATCACATGGCCAAAACCCTAGATTGTGGCTATTAGGGTTTCATTACAACAACATAACCCAAACTCACCCATTTTACCACCAAATGGGTCTTACAAATCTCTAGTAACCAAAACCCTAGCCATTATCCAATTAAAACTCAAAAATTAGAGTTAGAACTTACCGGGACTATCAACGTGTAGCTATAGACGCAAAGAACAACTTTAATTCTTGCTCCAAAGATCAACCCTTAGTCTTTCACTCTCAAATCTCACTTTTAATCCAAATGGGTTTTAAGTTTTGGGAGAGAAAATGGAGAGAAAAGAGAAAAAGAAATGAATTAAATGGATATGTGGTGGAAAGTTAATGCTCCCATCAGATCCACATGTTAATTTACCATTTTGCCCTTTAAAATCCCTTAAATTGAGCTAAGTCCGACACCAGTTCAGCAGAACTGTCGCGGCGCGGCCTTAGTCATCGCGGCGCGACACATAAAGGGAAAATAGGCCCTTCTTAACCCAATCCCTGATCCAGGTTTGCTTTGTTCGTCGCGGCGCGGCGTTTGCCTGAGCCTGGTCACTTCGATCATTTAACACAAAATGATGGTTCAAACAACTAGCACACCTCATTCACACTTCCTATGCATGCCTAAGCTTCAACCTTAAGTCTCGCATGACTCAACTCCATCGCGACACATTATATATACTCATACGCACGCATTCACGTATATATATATATATATATAATTATACATTTACTCATAAACTAACACTTTGGCTCATTTAATCACATAAACGAACATGAATAATCGTGCTAATAATTAAGTTTGTACCTTTAAATATGTACGGAAAAAACGGGATGTTACAAAAATTGGTAACAAATCTATATTAATCATATCCTAGTTAACTCATATTGTATTATACATGTATTCTAATATATTATGTAATCTTGGGATACCATATACACGTATGCAAATGTTTTGACATATCATATCGACCCATGTATATATATTATTTGGAACAACCATAGACACTCTATATATAGTAATGATTGAGTTAGCTATACAGGGTTGAGGTTGATTCTAAAAATATATATACCTTGAGTTGTGATCTAGCCTAAGATGTGTATACACTGGGTTGTGGATTGATTTAAGATAATATATATCGATTTATTTCTGTACATCTAACTGTGGACAACTAATTGTAGGTTACTAACGAGGACAGCTGACTTAATAAACTTAAAAACATTAAAACGTATTAAAAATGTTGTAAATATATTTTGAACATACTTTGATATATATGTACATATTTGTTATAGGTTCGTGAATCGACCAGTGGCCAAGTCTTACTTCCCGACGAAGTAAAAATCTGTGAAAGTGAGTTATAGTCCCACTTTTAAAATCTAATATTTCTGGGATGAGAATACATGCAGTTTTATAAATGTTTTACAAAATAGACACAAGTACGTGAAACTACATTTTATGGTTGAATGATCGAAATCGAATATGCCCCTTTTAGCTTGTTAGCCTAAGAATTAGGGAACTGGCCCCTAATTGACGCGAATCCTAAAGGTAGATCTACGGGAACTAACAACCCCCATTCTGGAATTTGGAGTGCTTTAGTACTTCGAGTTTATCATGTTCGATGGGTGTCCCGGAATGATGGGGATATTCTATATGCATCTTGTTAATGTCAGTTACTAGGTATTCACCATATGAATGAATTTGATCTCTATGTATAGGATGTATATTGAAATATGAAATCTTGTGGTCTATTATTATGATTTGATAAATATATAGGTTAAACCTATAACTCACCAACATTTTTGTTGACGTTTAAAGCATGTTTATTCTCAGGTGATTATTAAGAGCTTCCGCTATTGCATGCTAAAATATGGACAAGATTTGGTGTCAGCATATTTGTATAATATTGTTTAAAACTGCATTCGAGATTTACTTTGTTGTAACATATTAATATTGTAAACCAATATGTATTGGTAGTGTGTAAGTGTGATATTTTTAGATTATCATTCTGGATAATCAAGGTGGTGTCCTTTTAACCTTGTAGATAAAATAAAGGTTATGGTTTGTTTTAAAAATGAATGCAGTCTTTGAAAAACGTCTCATATAGAGGTCAAAACCTCGCAACGAAATCAATTAATATAGAACGTTTATAATCAATATGAACGGGACATTTCATTTGGTATCCGAGGGTTGGTCTTAGAGAACCAGAAATTTGCATTAGTGTGTCTTATCGAGTTTGTTAGGATACATTAGTGAGTCTGGACTTCGACCGTGTTTTCTTTAAAAACGATTGCTTAACACTTTTTTTGGAAACTATATATTATTAACATGTAAATATTATGTGATATATTAACCTCTTAATATGTTTGATATTGTGTGATAGATGTCTACCTCTAGTACAAATCCCATCGACTCACCTAATAATAATGAAGAGTCGAATATATCTTGGGAAGATTCACAAATTCCCGAAGAGAAACCGAAAGAGGAGGAACCAGAAGAGGAGGAACCGGAATAAGAGGAACTGGAAGAAGAAGAGGTTCCGGAGGAAGAAATATTGATACCTACAGTAAATCGATTAAATAAAAGAAAATCCTCAACCAACAGACCAAAGTTAAAAATGGTCAATGGTGTTTCCGCCGAGGAAGCAAAATATTGGGAAGATTACCAATTTTCCGATGAATCGGATCCCGATGAGGATTCCGATGATGTAATAGAAATTACCACGAGCCAATTTAATAAAGCAAAAGAATATAATAAGGGAAAAGGTATAAAAATAGAGAAACCTGATTCCAACCCTGATGAACTTTATATGTAACGGTAACATCCGTATTTCCTAAATTGTAACAATAACCCGGGAACCTCTAAACCACAAGGTTTTTCTAAACCATTGTGGAAAATGACGGCTCGTATTAGAGGAACACCATATATCCCTTGAAAATTAGGAAAATGAACCAAGTCCGAAGAAGAAGAAACCAGTGATTCAGATTAGAGGGTTGTAATCATGTTGTGTATTATATGTATTGTAGTGTGCTTGTACTTTTATGTTCTATGTAAAAATTGCTTGTATTGTTTGTTAATTATTTTTTTACGAATCTAATCCTTGTCTATTTTACAGTATAAAAACAAAATGGACGTTAAGGGTAGACAACCGAATATTTTAGAAGACGTACCAGAGGATATGATTGAGGAAATCTTGTATATAATCGGTCAGAATTCATCAGCACATTTAGTTATGGCAAAATTAACTTGTCAAATATTGGAAAGACTTTCTAAAAATGCCTTAGTTTATAAAAGGCTTTCCTTTGATAGGTGGGGTATATCACATTGGGGAGACCGTAAGTTACGCCGTATTTTCTTTAAAGTGTTAAATGCGGGGAACCCAAATGCAATTTTACGCTATGGGTTAAGATCCTATTTTGACTCAACATATCCCAACATAGGATTTCGTGAGTTAGAAAGAGCTTCTAACATGCAACATAAAGAAGCATGTTATGCTTACGGATTAGTGATGTTCGCTTCTTAACAAAATGAGAAAAAGAACATCGGATTACAACTTTTAAATAAAACCTTCCCACAAGTGACAGATTCAGTAGTTGGGGTGAGAAACATGGTTTTTAGTTTATTACGAGGCTGTTGGACATTATGAAACCCTCATCCTTTTGATGACATTACAACATGCTGCCTATCCAATGGTCATAACGGTTACTTTCCACAAGATCAAGGATGGGAAGTCGTCTTAGTAAAACCAGAATGCATGACTTGTTTCTGGACTTATGAATTACGTGTCTTTATTTCTTTTGCTGAACAACTTGCGTATTAACTAGAATTGCCTTTATAGCTGCCGAGTAGCAAAGTTATTATGTGTTATATTTCATCCTATATGTATAATAGTGGTATTGTAAGTTTGTAAAATTTTGTATAAAGTTTGAACGCGAAATATTATTGTAATAAGTTTTTCATATAGAAGTGTAGTAGTTGAGTTGTATAGTAGCTAGTAAGTATGAACTTAACGGGTAGGTACTACCCGAATTAAAACTATAAAATGCTAATATGAAGAAAAATCTTTTATAAATAAGTTCATATAATGCTACGAAATACTATTGACTACTCTTAAATTCTATATGATTAACTCAATTCTTTTGGCTATTTTTGAAGGAAATGGCACCGACGACTCGTCAGAACTTGAACATGAGTGAGGAAGATTTTAGTGTTTTCCTTGCTGAGAACATAGCCGCAATACAGGCTGCGATGCAAAATAACAACAACTCTGGATCTAGCAGTGGAACTAATTCCCCAAGAAATCGTGTAGGATGCTCCTACAAAGAATTCACTGCCTGCAAACCTTTAAAATTTGATGGAACCGAAGGACCAATTGGATTGAAACGGTGGACCGAGAAAGTCGAATCGGTGTTTGCCATAAGTAAGTGTACTGGAGAGGACAAAGTTAAGTACGCTACGCATACCTTCACAGGTACTGCATTAACGTGGTGGAAAACCTATCTTGAATAGGTAGGACAAAATGCTGCTTACGCACTACCGTGGTCGGCATTCAAGCAATTGATGAACGAGCAGTACCGTCCTAGAAACAATGTCAATAAGCTCAAGGTAGAACTCAGAGAGTTACGAACACAAGGGTTCGAAATTACCACATATGAATGACGATTCACAGAGTTGTGCCTATTGTGTCCGGGAGCATTTGAAGATGAAGAAGAAAAGATCGATGCTTTTGTAAAAGGGTTACCAGTAAGGATTCAAGAAGATGTGAGTTCACACGAGCCCGCTTCCATACAAAAGGCAAGTCGAGTGGCTCATAAACTCATAAATCAGATTGAGGGAAGAATTAAAGAGCAGGCGGCCGAAGAATCCAACACAAAACAACTCAAGAGAAAGTGGGAAGAAACCAGTGACAAGGGTTACCAATACAACAAAAACAACAATCACAACCATAATCATAATAACAATCATAACAACCGCAACAACAATCGCAACAATAACCGTAATCCTAAAAATAACTACAAACGTCCCAACAACAACAACAACTACAACAATCATTTCAACAACAATAAAAATCCCAACAACAATCTCAACAACAACAATGGCAACAAAAACCAAAAATGCCAAAGGTGTGAAGAGTACCACCAGAATGAGTTCTGCATGACATTTTGCACCAAGTGTAAAAGAACTGGCCATGGTGCGAGAAAGTGTGAGGTCTACGGCCCAATGAATAACAGAAATAAAAGAACAGATAATGTCGGAACAAGTAATGCCGCCTTTGTTTGTTATGGATGTGGAAAATCGGGCCACATTAGAAGTAATTGCACGAATCAGGGGAATACTAATGGGTAGGGCCGCGGAAGAGTTTTTAACATTAATTCGACAGAAGCGCAGGAAGACCCAGAGCTTGTTATGGGTACGTTTCTTATTGACGATAAATCTGCTTATGTTTTATTTGATTCGGGTGTGGATAGAATCTATATGAGTAGAGATTTTTGTGCCAAATTAAATTGTCCATTAATGCCTCTGGATAATAAATTTTTACTCGAATTATCAAACGCTAAACTAATTACAGCAGATAAAGTATGTCGGGATAGAGAAATTAAACTGGTTGACGAAACATTTAAAATTGATTTAATACCAGTCGAGTTAGGGAGTTTTGATGTTATAATTGGCATGGACTGGTTGAAAAAGGTGAGTGCAGAAGTAGTTTGTTACAAAAATGCGATTCGCATTGTGCGTGAAAAAGGAAAACCTTTAATGGTGTACGGAGAAAAAAATAACGTGAAATTAAATCTTATTAGTAGTATGAAGGCGCAAAAAACTAATACGAAAAGGTTGTTACGTCATTCTAGCATACATCGAGGAAGTTAAACCTGAAGAAAAGAACATCAGTGATGTTCCCGTCGCAAAAGAATTTCCCGATGTATTTCCGAAAAAATTATCGGGATTACCCCCACATCGATCCGTTGAATTTCAAATAGACCTTGTACCAGGAGCTGCACCAATAGCTCGTGCTCCATACAGACTCGCACTCAGCGAAATGAAAGAATTACAAAGTGAGTTACATGAACTTTTAGAGCGTGGTTTCATTCGACCAAGCACATCACCGTGGGGAGCTCCTGTTTTGTTTGTCAAGAAGAAGGATGGTACATTTAGGTTGTGTATCGACAAATGAGAGTTGAACAAATTTATCATCAAGAACCGCTACCTACTACCAAGAATCGATGATTTATTTGATCAACTACAAGGCTCGTCGGTTTATTGAAAGATTGATTTACGTTTTGGGTATCATCAAATGCGGATGAAGGAGGATGATATTCCAAAGACTGCTTTTAGGACGCGTTACGGTCATTATGATTTTATGGTTATGCTGTTTGGATTGACTAACGCACCAGCTGTGTTCTTGAACCTCATGAACCGAGTGTGTAGGCCATATCTTGACAAGTTTGTCATTGTTTTCATAGATGACATACTTATTTACTCGAAGAATGATCAAGAGCACGAAGAACATTTGAGAAAAGTGCTAGAGTTGCGGAGAAAAGAAAAACTGTACGCTAAGTTTTCAAAGTGTACATTTTGGTTGGAAGAAGTTCAATTCCTCGGTCACATAGTGAACAAAGAAGGTATTCAGGTGGATCCAGCAAAGATTGAAACCGATTAAAAGTGGGAAACCCCGAAAACTCAAAAGCATATACGCCAATTTTTAGGACTAGCTAGTTACTACAGAAGGTTCATCCAAGATTTTTTCAAAATAGCAAAACCTTTGACTGCATTAACGCATAAAGGGAGGAAATTTGAATGGAAGGATGAACAAGAGAAAGCGTTTCAATTTTTAAAGAAAAAGTTAACTATGGCACCTATATTGTCATTACCTGAAGGGAATGATGATTTTGTGATATATGGTGATGCCTCAAAGCAAGGTCTCAGTTGTATATTAATGCAACGAACGAAGGTAATTGCTTATGCGTCTAGACAATTGAAGATTCACGAGCAGAATTATATGACGCATGATTTGGAATTAGGCGCGGTTGTTTTTTGTAGTGACCCGAACTTTTCCACGTTTATATATATTAAATGAAATTGATATTTACATGATTAAGTGTTTCCAACATGTTAAGCAATCAAACTTGTTAAGACTTTATTAATTGAAATAGGTTTTATATAGACAATCGACCACCCAAGTTGACTGGCGATTCACGAATGTTAAAACTTGTAAAAACTATATGATGACATACATATAGATATATATATAGTTATCATGGTATTATGATAAGTATGTACCTCATTAAGTATTTTAACAATGAGTTATATACATAAAAATGAGACAATTGAATTAAGAAACTTGAAAACGGTATATAGAACGATTATCGTTATAACAACGTCTTACTAATTACATATGAATCATTTTAAGATATTGATACACTATATATAAACATGTTAAATGATAAGTAAACATATCATTAAGTATAATAACAATGAACTACATATGTAAAAACAAGACTACTAACTTAAGGATTTCGAAACGAGACATATATGTAACGATTATCATTGTAACGACATTTAACTGTATATATATCATATTAAGATATATTAATACATCATTATATCATGATAATGTAATAATTTAACATCTTATTAGATATAATAAACAATGTGTTAACAACATTTAACAAGATCGTTAACTTAAAGGTTTCAAAACAACATTTACATGTAACGACTAACGATGACTTAACGACTCAGTTAAAATGTATATACATGTAGTGTTTTAACATGTATTCATACACTTTTGAAAGACTTCTAGACACTTATCCAAGTACTTCTACTTAACTAAAATGCTTACGGTTACATCCTCATTCATTTTCATCAACAATTCTACTCGTATGCACTCGTATTTGTACTTGTACAATACACAGCTTCTAAATGTATTTACTATCAGTATATACACTCCAATGATCAGCTCTTAGCAGCCCATGTGAGTCACCTAACCATGTGGGAACCATCATTTAACATCTAGCATGACTTATGAGTAAGGAAACAAAAACAAGAAATCCTTTTTAACCCCACTCACCTTCACCACTCACCACCTACTCCATTTCACTTCCAATTTTCTTCTCAATTCTCTCTAAAAACACACACACTCTTCCATGAACATTCAAGTTACTATATTTCCAGCAAAAATAATCAAATACAAGCTTTGGTAATTACCTATAATCATCATAATAACAATTACTCAAGAACACATCAAGAACACTTCCAAGTTTACGAGTTTACTTCCAAGTTTCCTAATCCATTCCAAGCAATCATCTAAGATCAAGAAACCTTTGTTATTTACAGTAGGTTATCTTTCTAAATCAAGGTAATATTCATATTCAAGCTTTGATTCAATTTCTATAACTATAACTATCTTAATTCGAGTAATAATCTTACTTGAACTTGTTTTTGTGTCATGATTCTATTTCAAGAACTTCCAAGCCATCAAAGATCCTTTGAAGCTCAAGTTATTTTTTCATCATTTCCAGTAGGTTTAGCTACTAAACTTTAGGTAGTAATGATGTTCATAACATCATTCGATTCATATATGTATAACTATCTTATTCGAAGATTTGAACACGTAATCACTAGAACATAGTTTAGTTAATTCTAAATTTGTTCGCAAACAAAAGTTAATCCTTCTAACTTGACTTTTAAAATCAAATAAACACATGTTCTATATCTATATGATATGCTAACTTAATGATTTAAAACCTGAAAACACGAAAAACACCGTAAAACTGGATATACGCCGTCGTAGTAACACCGCGGGCTGTTTTGGGTTAGTTAATTAAAAACTATGATAAAATTTGATTTAAAAGTTGTTCTTCTATGAAAATTATTTTTCTTATGGACATGAAACTATGTCCAAAAATCATGGTTAAACTCAAAGTGAAAGTATGTTTTTCA
Source organism: Rutidosis leptorrhynchoides (assembly GCF_046630445.1). NCBI lineage: Eukaryota > Viridiplantae > Streptophyta > Magnoliopsida > Asterales > Asteraceae > Rutidosis > Rutidosis leptorrhynchoides. Next base: position 302,065,234 of record NC_092335.1, on the reverse strand, counting down.
AAATGGTCATCAAGACGTCGTTCTTTCGACTGAAATGACTACCTTTACAAAAACGACTTGTAATCTGTATTTTCGACTATAAAAGTATACTTTTTCTAATTTGATTCATAAACTTAAGTTCAATATGAAACCATAGCAACTTGAATCACTCAAAACGGATTTAAACGAAGAAGTTATGGGTAAAACAAGATTGGATAATTTTGCTTGATGTAGCTACGTGAAAATTGGTAACAAATCTATATTAATCATATTCTAGCTAACTTATATTGTATCATACATGTATTCTAATATATTATGTAATCTTGGGATACCATAAACACGTATGCAAATGTTTTGACATGTCATATCGAACCATGTATATATATTATTTGGAACAACCATAGACACTCTATATGCAGTAATGATTGAGTTAGCTATACAGGGTTAAGGTTGATTCCAAAAATATATATACTTTGAGTTGTGATCTAGCTTGAGACGTGTATACACTGGGTCGTGGATTGATTCAAGATAATATATATCGATTTATTTCTGTACATCTAACTGTGGACAACTAGTTGTAGGTTACTAACGAGGACAGCTGACTTAATAAACTTAAAACATTAAAACGTATTAAAAATGTTGTAAGTATATTTTGAACATACTTTGATATATATGTACATATTTGTTATAGGTTCGTGAATCGACCAGTGGCCAAGTCTTACTTCCCGACGAAGTAAAAATCTGTGAAAGTGAGTTATAGTCCCACTTTTAAAATCTATTATTTTGGGATGAGAATACATGCAGTTTATAAATGTTTTACAAAATAGACACAAGTAATTGAAACTACTTTCTATGTTGGATTATCGAACTGAATATGCCCCTTTTTGTTGGGATTTAACAAGTTCAAAATATAGTTAAAACCATTTAAGAATTAAGATAGCGGAAGCATGTAAATTACCATTTTGTAACTTGTTATACTTTAACCAATTAAAGTTAAATCCCAATTAGGATCAAGTTGTGAAACATACTTACAAACTACAAGAAAGAAAAGGATTTATACCTACTCCTAGCTTGTTGGTGTATGATGAAGATGATGATGATAAATGGAGCTCCAATAGTATGAAACCTCAAGTTGTTATACCCCAAACTTTGTACCAACACCCTAGCTTTTAGTTAGGATTTATTTGACACTTAATTAGAGCTTGCAAAACCAAGTGAAGAACCTCTTTTCCTCCCCAAAAACCCACGGCAATCAGCTGCAGCAGGAAGAGTTTTTTTTTGCAGTTTTTCTTGATGTGTATTTGTGTATTTGCATGTGTTTGTAGTCTCCAACATGTCTAGGTAAATATGCTTAAGGCATGGGAGGTAACTAATAAACAAATGCATGCTTACTTCAACTCCCATGCCACTTCCAAGTAATAATATAAAATAGTTTTTATAAAACTAGATTTTATAAAACTAGTTTCCTTTTTTTATAAACTAGTTTTTATAAAACTAGATTTTATAAAATTCATTTTATAAACTTGCATATTATTTGTTATGTACATTTTATAAAACCAATTTTATAAAATATTAACATAACTTCATTAATTATTTAACCTATAAATAATCAAATCATCATTATATAATTATTCCATAAATTATATATATACACATCAAGTAATATAATTTTAGAAACCATTTTCATAAAATTCGAGTGTCGCGTATTTAATCAACGATCTAATCGCTAAGATCAAATACTAATAAGGTGTTGGTAAGTTTGTTATTGGGTATGACCCGACTTGGACCAAAACATATTAGCCACGTTAATTTATTATGTCTCTCGGGCATACGAAAAACCTTCAATCTCCCACTTGCACGAGAAACATAAGAAATTAATGCAAGTGATGGATACCACCTAACGACCGTCCATCACCCCCGATATCTTATGACTTTGTGCCATTAAATAACATCATCCCTTTCAAGTTCCCATCTCGAATATGAATAGGTGAATCTTTCATTTTATCCTTTCGTCCTAGATGTCGTGTTAAATCCAAGAGATACAGAGTGATCACTCTCTTCTAGATTAAACTTTATCAGGCCTTAGACATCTGACTCTCAACGAATAAGAGGGACGAATTCCATCTTAACTACATACATCCTAGATATATGCTTTGTATTACACCTGAGCTCTTCCTTATGAACTACCATATTTCAGAATAGCGAAGGAAAGAATTAAGGCATAATACTTAGTGAATATCTGAACCCAATATGTGTCTCAGGTCAGAGGATACAATGATATTCGCCTTTACTCAAGATCACATGTGATCAACTACAAAGGCTCTATTTAGTAAATCTTGAGGGTGGGTCTTCCAATATTTGTATCCCACAAATATCTATGAACCTTGGTTGCAACCTTGCCCCACATTCATTCCGTGAATGTATACCAATCCAAGTTCATAATATTCTAAACCTCACACTTGTTCCCACAAATGTGATCGACTACGGAATTTAGAATAATTACTTATTCATGGATAAAATATGCAAAATAGGAACATAACTCAAAATAAATTTATACCATAATTATATTAATGAGTTTGAACAATTTCGTTCCGTTACAATACTTAAAACAGATCATGACCAATCACTAGAATATTGAAGCCCTAATGTACAAACATGTCCTGCATGTTTTGATCCATGTAAGAGCTTCGTGAGAGGATCCGCTATATTAAGATCTGTATGAACTTTGTGAATACATATCTTTCCCTTTTCAACTTCATCCCTTATGTAGTTGAATCTCCGCTCAATGTGACGGGTCTTTTGGTGAGCACGAGGTTCCTTGATTTGAGCAATCGCACCCTCGTTGTCACAAAAGATATCAAGAGGGTCCTAAATGGAAGGGACTACTCCAAAGTCGTTGATGAATTTCTTCATCCATGTAGCTTCTTGAGCTGCCAATGAGGCGGCAATGTACTCTAACTCTGTAGTGGATAATGCAACAACATCCTGTTTTGAACTCTTCCAAGAGACCGCACCTCCATTTAACATGAAGACATAACTGGACTGTGATCAAGAATCATCTCGATTAGTTTGGAAACTCGCGTCCACGTAACCTTTTACAGCAAGTTCCTCCTCACCAGACCCATATATTAGAAACATATCCTTAGTCCTCCTAAGATATTTCAATATACTTTTAACAGCAATCCAATGACTGTTTCCTGGGTTATTCTGGTATCTACTTGTCAAGCTAAGAGTGCATGACACATCCGGTCTAGTGCATATCATTGCATACATGATTGACCCAATAGCAGATGCGTACGGGACTTTCTTCATTCTCTCTTGTTCATCTTTCGTGGTAGGACACTGGGTTGAACTGAGAAGCGTTCCCTTTTGAATAGGTACCAAACCTTTCTTAGAGTTCTGCATCTTGAACCTTTTCAAGATCTTTTCAATGTATGCACTTTGATTCAAACCTATCAGTTTCTTGGATCTATCCCTATAGATCCCAATCCCCAAAACGTATTGTGTTTCTCCAAGATCCTTAATGGAGAAGCATTTACTTAGCCAAGTTTTAACACCTTGCATTGCCGGAATATCGTTCCCAAATAATAATATATCATCCACATATAATACAAGGAACATGCTAGTGCTCCCACTAGCTTTCTTGTATACACAAGCTTCATCACCATTTTTAATGAAGCCAAATTTCTTGGCCTCCTCATTAAAACGATGATTCCACATTCTATATGCTTGTTTCAATCCGTAGATTGACTTCTTTAACTTGCATACCTTTTTAGGATATTTTGGATCAACAAAACCTTCAGGCTGAACCATATAGACATCTTCCTCAAGATGTCCATTTAGGAAAGTGGTCTTGACATCCATTTGTCATATTTCATAATCATAATGAGCAGCAATGGTAAGTAATATCCTAATAGACTTTAGCATTGCCACAGGCGAAAAAGTTTCATCATAGTCAACCCCTTGAGTTTGAGTGAAACCTTTTGCTACAAGTCTAGCTTTATATGTATCCAAATTTCCATTTATGTCGGTTTTCATTTTGAAAATCCATTTACAATCAACTAGCCTTGAGCCAGTAGGTTGTTCAACAAGTTCCCAAACTTGGTTGTCATACATGGATTGCATCTCAGCGTTCATGGCTTCCTGCCATTTATCCTTATCAATCCTTGATAAAGCATCTTGGTAGTTTGTTGGTTCATCCAAATCAACCACATAGCAACCATCAATGAGAAACCCATATCTCTCAGGAGGATTACTAATCCTATTAGATCTGCGAACGTCTTGTGTATTTTGATCATCCATTCGATCACTCTCAACATTTTCATGTTGAGTGCTAGTGTCAACCAATTGTGTATCATCTACTTGATCTTAAACCTCTTTAAGATCTATCTTCCTTTCACTATTTCCTTCTATTAGGAACATAGTTTCAAGGAATTCAGCCTTTCGAGCAACAAATACATTTTGCTCGGTTGGATCATAGAAATAGTATCCCATATCATTCTTGGGATATCCTATGATAGAGGCAACGAGCTTTCTATCGGTAACGAGCTTTCTTGGTTGGGGCCATATTTAGAATACGAGCCACGGAGCATAGAAAATAACCCTAAAATGATAGAGGCAACGAGCTTCTAGCCATCATAGATCGAACCATATCCATTAGGGTTCGATTCCTCCTTTCGAAAACTCCATTAAGTTGGGGTGTTCCAGGAGGAGTGAGTTGCGAGATAATCCCACAACTTTTAAGATGATCTTGGAAAGTATCGCTTAGGTATTCACCTCCTCTATCGGTATAAAGTACCTTGATTGTCTTATTGAGTTGATTTTGTACTTCGTTTTGATATTCCTTGAATGCTTCAAAACTTTCGTACTTATGTCTTAACAAGTAGACATTAACCCGAACTTTTCCATGTTTATATATATATATATATTAATTGAGATTGATATTTACATGACTAAATGTTTCCAACGTGTTAAGAAATCAAACTTGTTAAGACTTGATTAAATGAAATAAGTTTCATATAGACAATTGATCACCCAAGTTGACCGGCGATTCACGAACGTTACAAATTTGTAAAAACTACATGTTGTGGTATATATAGACATATATATATGGTTGACATGAGATTATGATGAGTAAGTATCTCACTAAGTATATTAACAATGTGTGATATACATAAGAAATGAGATTACTAAGTTAAGAAACTCGAAATGATATATATAATGATTATCGTTATGATAACGTCTACTAAATACATATGTATCATATTAAGATATTGATACACTATATATAACATGATAAAATGATATTTAAATATATCATTAAGTGTGTTAACAATGAACTACATATGTAAAAACAAGACTACTAACTCAAGAATTACGAAACGAGACTTATATGTAACGATTATCGTTGTAACGATATTTTAATGTATATATCATATTAAGAGATATTCATACATCATAATATCATGATAACATAATAATTTAACATCTCATTTGATATAATAAACATTGGGTTAACAACATTAATTGAGATCGTTAACTTAAAGGTTTCAAAACAACACTTACATGTAACGACTAACGAAGACTTAACGACTCCATTAGAATGTATATACATGTTGTGTTTTGATATGTATTCTTACACTTTTGATAGACTTCAAGACACATATCAAAGTACTTCTACTTAACAAAAATGCTTACAATTATATCCTTGTTCAATTTCATCAACAATTCTACTCGTATGCACCCGTATTCGTACTCGTACAATACACAGCTTTTAGATGTATGTACTATTGGTATATATACTCTAATGATCGGCTCTTAGCAGCCCATGTGAGTCACCTAACACATGTGGAAACCATCATTTGGCAACTAGCATGAAATATCTCATAAAATTACAAAAATATTAGTAATCATTCATGACTTATTTATATGAAAAAAAATTACACATCCTTTATATCTAATCCATATACCAACTACCAAAAACACCTAAAAACACTTTCATTCTTCAATTTTCTTCATCTAATTGATCTCTCTCAAGTTCCATCTTCAAGTTCTAAGTGTTCTTCATAAATTTCATAAGTATAGTTTCATAAAAATCAAGAATACTTCCAAGTTTGCAAGTCTACTTCTAAGCTTTCTAATCCATTCCAAGTAATCATCTAAGATCAAGGAACCTTTGTTATTTACAGTAGGTTATATTTCTAATTCAAGGTAATATTCATATTCAAACTTTGATTCAATTTCTACAACTATAACAATCCTATTTCGAGTGAAAATCTTACTTGAACTGTTTTCGTGTCATGATTCTGCTTCAAGAACTTTCAAGCCATCCAAGGATCCTTTGAAGCTAGATCCATTTTTTTATCATTTCCAGTAGTTTTATCCAGAAAACTTGAGGTAGTAATGATGTTCATAACATCATTCGATTCATATATATAAAGCTATCTTATTCGAAGATTTAAACTTGTAATCACTAGAACATAGTTTAGTTAATTCTAAACTTGTTCGCAAACAAAAGTTAATCCTTTTAACTTGACTTTTAAAATCAACTAAACACATGTTCTATATCTATATGATATGCTAACTTAATGATTTAAAACCTGGAAACGCGATGAACACCATAAAATCGGATATACGCCGTCGTAGTGAAACCGGGGGCTGTTTTGGTTTGGATAATTAAAAACTATGATAAACTTTGATTTAAAAGTTGTTCTTTTGGGAAAATAATTTTTCATATGAACATGAAACTATATCCAAAAATCTTGGTTAAACTCAAAGTGAAAGTATGTTTTTCAAAATGGTCATCAAGATGTCGTTCTTTCGACAGAAATGAATACCTCTTTAGTAATTGACATGTAACTTAAATTTTCGACTATAAACCTATACTTTTTCTGTTGCGATTCTTAAATTAGAGTTCAATATGAAACCATAGCAATTTGATTCACTCAAAACGGATTTGAAATGAAGAAGTTATGGGTAAAACAAGATTGGATATATTTGATCTTTTTAGCTACGGGAAATGTTTAAAAAATCTATACAAATCATATCCTATCTAACTTATATTGTATTATACATGTATTCTAATATATTATGTAATCTTGAGATACCATAGACACGTATGCAAATGTTTTGACATATCATATCGACCCATGTATATATATTAGTTGGAACAACCATAGACACTCTATATGCAGTAATGTTGGAGTTAGCTATACAAGGTTGAGGTTGATTCTAAAAATATATATACTTTGAGTTGTGATCTAGCCTGAGACATGTATACACTGGGTCGTGGATTGATTCAAGATAATATATATATCGATTTATTTCTGTACATCTAACTGTGGACAACTAGTTGTAGGTTATTAACGAGGACAGCTGACTTAATACACTCAAATCTTTAAAACATAATAAAAATGGTTGTAATTGTATTTTGATCATACTTTGATATATATGTACATATTTGTATAGGTTCGTGAATCGATCCGTGGCCAAGTCTTATTTTCGAGGAAGGAAATATCTGTGAAAGTGAGTTATTGTCCCACTTTTAAAATCTACTATTTTTGGGATGAGAATACATGAAGGTTTTATAAATGATTTACAAAATAGACACAAGTACGTGAAACTACATTCTATGGTTGAATTATCGAAATCAAATATGCCCCTTTTTATTAAGTCTGGTAATCTAAGAATTAGGGAACAGACACCCTAATTGACGCGAATCCTAAAGATAAGTCTATTGGGCCGAACAAACCCCATCCAAAGTACCGGATGCTTTAGTACTTTTAAAACCTTTATTGATAAAATAAAAGTTATGGTTGTTTTAAAAATGAATGCAGTCTTTGAAAAACGTCTCATATAGAGGTCAAAACCTCGCAACGAAATCAATGAATATGGAACGTTTATAATCAATATGAACGGGACATTTCAGTTGGTATCCGAGCGTTGGTCTTAGAGAACCAGAAAATTTGCATTAGTGTGTCTTATTGAGTTTGTTAGGATGCATTAGTGAGTCTGGACTTCGACCATGTTTTCTTTAAAAATGATTGCTTAACATTTTTGTTGGAAACTATATATTATTAACATGTAAATATTATGTGATATATTAATCTCTTAACATGTTTGATATTGTGTGATAGATGTCTATCTCTAGCACAAATCAGATTGACTCACCTAATAATAACAAAGAGTCGAATATATATTGGCAAGATTCACAAGTTCCTGAAGAACCGGAAGAAGAGGAAACAGAACCGGAAGAAGAGGAATCGGAAGAAGAGGAACCAGAAGAAGAGGAACCGGAAGAAGAAGAGGTTCCGGAGGGGGGAATAGTAGGAACCACAGAAAACCGGTCAAATAAAAGAAAATCCGCAACCAATGGACCAAAGTTAATAATGGTCAATGGTGTTTCTGCTAAGGAAGCAAAATATTGGGAAAATTAGCAATTTTCCGATGAATCGGATCCTGATGAGGATTCCGATGAGGTTATAGAAATTACCCCGACCCAATTTAATGAGGCAAAAGAAAATAATAAGGGAAAAGGCTTCAAAATAGAGAAATCTGATTCCGACGCCGATGAACTTTATATGTACCGTCAACACCCGTATTTTCAATATCGTGACAATAACCCGGGAACCTCTAAACCACCAGGTTTTTCTAAACCAATGTGAAAAATGACGGCTCGTATTAGAGGAACATCATATATCCCTAGAAAATTAGGAAAAAGAACCAAGTCCGAAGAAGAAGAAACCAGTGATTCAGATTAGAGGGGTGTGAGCATGTTGTATAATAAATGTATTGTAGTGTGCTTGTACTTTTATGTTCTATGTAAAAATTTCTTGTATTGTTTGTTATTACGAATCTAATCCTTTTCTATTTTACAGTATAAAAATAAAATGGACGTTAAGGGTAGACAACTGAAAATTTTAGAATACCTACTAGAGGATGTGATTGAGGAAATCTTGTCTAGAGTCGGTGAGAATTCATCGGCACATTTAGTTATGGCGAAATTAACTTGTCAAACATTTGAAAGACTTTCCAGAAATGCCTTAGTTTATAAAAGGCTTTCCTTTGATAGGTGGGGTATTTCACATTGGGGAGACTTTAAGTTACGCCGTGTTTTCTTTAAAGCGTTAAATGCGGGGAAGCCAAATGCAATTTTATGCTACGGGTTAAGAACCTATTTTGACTCAACATATCCCAACATAGGATTTCGTGAATTAGAAAGAGCTTCTAACATGAAACATAAAGAAGCATGTTATGCTTACGGGTTAGTGATGTTCGCTTCTTACCAAAGTGAGAAAAATAACATCGGATTGCAGCTTTTAAATAAAACATTCCCACAAGTGACGGATTCAGTAGTTGGGGTGAGAAACAAGGTTTTTAGATTATTACGGGGCTGTTGGACATTACGAAACCCTCGTCCTTTTGATGACATTACAATATGCTACCTAGCCAATGGTCATAACGGTTATTTTCCACAAGACCAAGGATGGTAAGTCGTCTTAGTAAAACCAGAATGCATGACTTGTTTCTGGACTTATGAATTACGTGTCTTTATTTCCTTTGCTGAACAACTTTCGTATTAACTAGATTTATCTTCAAAACTGTCCTGTATCATAGTGTACTATATTTCATTTTATATGTAATATAGCGAAGTTGTAAGTTTGAAGAATATTTGTATGTGATATGTTATTATAATCAGTTTTTCATATGGAATTGTAGTAGTTGAATTGTATATTAGCTACTAAGTATGAACTTAACGGGTAGGTAGTACCCGAATTTAAACTTATAAAACGCTAATATGAAGAAAAAACTTTTATAAATGAGTTCATATTATGCTACGAGATACTATTGACTACTCTTGATATTCTGTATGATTAACTTGTTTCATTTGACTATTTTGAAGGAAATGGCACCGAATACTCGACACACCTTGAATATGAGTGAAGAGAAATTTTGTGCCTTTCTTGCTTCAAACATAGCCGCAGTACAGGCCGCGCTACATACCAACAATAACTCTGAATCTAGCAATACAACTAACGGCGCAAGAAATCGTGTAGGATGCTCCTACAAGGAATTCACTGCCTACAAACCTTCAGAATTTGATGGGACCGAAGGACCAATCGGATTGAAACGGTGGACCGAGAAAGTTGAATCGGTGTTTGCCATAAGTAAGTGTGCTGAAGGAGACAAAGTGAAGTACGCCACGCATACCTTCACAGGTATTGCGTTAACATGGTGGAATACTTATCTAGAGCAAGTGGGACAAGATGCTGCTTACGCGCTACCGTGGTCAGAATTCAAGCACTTGATGAACGAGAAGTACCGTCCCAGAACCGAGGTCAATAAGCTCAAGTCAGAACTTAGAGGGTTACGAACACAGGGATTCGATATTACTTCGTACGAAAGATGATTCACAGAATTGAGCCTATTGTGTCCAAGAGCGTTCGAAGATGAGGAAGAGAAGATCGACGCGTTTGTGAAAGGGTTACCGGAGAGAATCCAAGAAGATATAAGTTCACACGAGCCTGCCTCCATACAAAAGGCATGTAAAATGGCTCAAAAACTAGTGAACCAGATTGAGGGAAGAATTAAAAAACAGGCGGCCGAAGAGGCCAACGTGAAGCTAGTCAAAATAAAGTGGGAGGAAAACAGTGATAAGAGTCACCAATACAACAACAACTATCCCAACAATCGCAACATCAATCGCAACTACAACAAACGGCACAACAACAACAACTACAACTACAACAATCATCCCAATAACAATAACAACCTCAACAACAACAACAACAATCAGAAGCAGCTATGCCAAAGGTGTGAAAAGTATCACTCGGGGTTCTGCACCAAATTTTGCAACAAGTGTAAAAGAAATGGTCATAGCGCGGAGAAGTGTGAGGTCTACGGACCAGGGGTTAACAGAACGAAAGGAACAAATGGTGTCGGAACGAGTAATGGTGGAGCAAGTAGTGTCGGAGCAAGTTATGCCAATGTAGTTTGTTATAAATGTGGAAAACTGGGCCATATTATTAGAAATTGCCCGAACCAGGAGAACTTGAATGGACAAGGCCACAGAAGAGTTTTCAATATTAATGCGACAGAGGAACAGGAAGACCCGGAACTTGTTACGGGTACGTTTCTTATTGACAATAAATCTTCTTACGTTTTATTTGATTCGGGTGCGGATAGAAGCTATATGAGTAGAGATTTTTGTGCTAAATTAAGTTTTCCATTGACGCCGTTGGATAGTAAATTTTTACTCGAATTAGCAAACGGTAAATTAATTTCAGCAGATTATATATGCCAGAATCGAGAAATTAAACTGGGTAGCGAAATATTTAAGATTGATTTGATACCAGTAGAGTTATACCAGTAGAGTTAGGGAGTTTTGATGTAATAGTTGGCATGGACTGGCTGAAGGAGATGAAAGCAGAGATCGTATGTTACAAAAATGCAATTCGCATTGTACAAGAAGAAGGAGAACCCTTAATGGTGTACGGAGAAAAGGGCAACACGAAGCTACATCTTCTTAGTAATTTGAAGGCACAAAAACTAATAAGAAAAGGTTGCTATGCTGTTCTAGCACACGTCGAGAAAGTACAAACTGAAGAAAAGAGCATCAATGATGTTCCCGTCGCAAAAGAATTTCCCGATGTATTTTCGAAAGAATTACCGGGACTACCTCCACATCAATCTGTTGAATTTCAAATAGATCTTGTACCAGGAGCTGCACCAATAGCTCGTGCTCCTTACAGACTCGCACCCAGCGAGATGAAAGAACTGCAAAGCCAACTGCAAGAACTATTAGAACGTGGTTTCATTCGACCAAGCACATCACCATGGGGAGCTCCTAGTTTGTTTATCAAGAAGAAGGATGGTATATTTAGGTTGTGTATTGACTACAGAGAGTTGAATAAACTTATCATCAAAAACCGTTATCCACTGCCGAGAATTGACGACTTATTTGATCAACTACAAGGCTCGTCGGTTTATTCGAAAATTGATTTACGTTCTGGATATCATCAAATGCGATTCCAAAAATTGCTTTTAGGACGCGTTATGGTCATTACGAGTTTATGGTTATGCCGTTTGGATTGACTAACGCACCAGCTGTGTTCAAGGACCATATGAACCGAGTGTGTGGGCCATATCTTGACAAGTTTGTCATTGTTTTCATCGATGACATACTTATTTACTCAAAGAATGATTAAGAGCACGAAGAACATTTGGGAAAAGTGCTAGAAGTATTGAGGAAAGAAAAACTGTATGCTAAGTTTTCAAAGTATGCATTTTGGTTGGAAGAAGTTCAATTCCTCGGTCACATAGTGAACAAAGAAGGTATCCGGGTGGACCCGGCAAAGATCGAAACCGTTAAAAAGTGGGAAACCCCAAAAACTCTGAAGCATATACGTTAATTTTTAGGATTGGCTGGTTACTACAGAAGATTCATCCAAGATTTCTCCAAAATAGCAAAACCCTTGACTGCATTAACGCATAAAGGGAAGAAATTTGAATGGAAGGATGAACAAGAGAAGGCGTTTCAGTTATTGAAGAAAAACTAACTACGGCACCTATATTGTCATTGCCTGAAGGGAATGATGATTTTGTGATTTATTGTGACGCATCAAAGCAAGGTCTCGGTTGTGTATTAATGCAACGAACGAAGGTGATTGCTTATGCGTCTAGACAATTGAAGATTCACGAGCAAAATTATACGACTCACGATTTGGAATTGGTTGCTGTTGTTTTTGCATTAAAGAATTGGAGGCATTATTTATGTGGGGTCAAAAGTATTATATATACCGACCACAAAAGTCTCCAACATATATTTAATCAGAAGCAACTGAATATGAGACAACGCAGGTGGATTGAACTGTTGAATGATTATGATTTTGAGATTCGATACCACCCGGGGAAGGCGAATGTGGTAGCTGACGCTTTGAGTAGAAAGGACAGAGAACCTATACGGGTAAAAGCTATGAATATAATTATTCGTACTAACCTTACTACTCAAATAAAGGAGGCGCAACAGGAGGTTGTAAAAGAAGGAAAGTTGAAGAATGATATATCCAAAGGATCATAGAAACATCTTAATATTCGAGAAGACGGAACCTGATATAGGGCTGATAGAATTTGGCTACCAAGGTTTGGAGATGTGAGAGAAATGGTACTTAAGGAAGTACATAAAACCAGATATTCAATACATCCCGGAGCGGGGAAGATGTATAAAGATCTCAAGAAACACTTTAGGTGGCCGGGTATGAAAGCCGATATTGCTAAATATGTAGGAGAATGTTTGACGTGTTCTAAGGTCAAAGCTGAACATCAGAAACCATCAGGTCTACTACAACAACCTGAAATCCCGGAATGGAAATGGGAAAACATTACCATGGATTTCATTACTAAATTGCCAAGGACTGCAAGTGGTTATGATACTATTTGGGTAATAGTTGATCGTCTCACCAAGTCAGCACACTTCCTGCCAATGAGAGAAGATGTCAAAATGGAGAAGTTGGCGTGATTGTATTTGAAGGAGGTTATCTCCAGACATGGAATACCCGTCTCTATTATCTCTGATAGGGATGGTAGATTTGTTTCAAGGTTCTGGCAGACATTGCAACAAGCATTGGGGACTCGTCTAGACATGAGTACTGCCTATCATCCACAAACTGATGGGCAGAGTGAAAGGACTATACAAATGCTTGAAGACATGCTACGAGCATGTGTTATTGATTTTGGAAACAGTTGGGATCGACACCTACCGTTAGCAGAATTTTCCTACAACAACAGTTATCATTCTAGTATTGAGATGGTGCCATTTGAGGCACTTTATGGTAGAAAGTGCAGGTATTAGATTTGTTGGAATGAAGTGGGGGATAGACAGATTACGGGTCCGGATATAATACAAGAAACTACCGAGAAAGTCATCCAAATTCAACAACGATTGAAAACCGCCCAGAGTCGACAAAAGAGCTATGCGGACAGTAAAAGAAAAGATATAGAGTTTGAAATTAGAGAAATGGTCATGCTTAAGGTTTCACCTTGGAAAGGCGTTGTTCGATTTGGTAAACGGGGGAAACTAAATCCAAGGTACATTGGACCATTCAAGATTATAGATCGTGTCGGACTAGTAGCTTACCAACTAGACGTACCTCAACAACTCGCTGCTGTACATAACAATTTCCACGTCTCGAATTTGAAGAAATGCTTTGCTAAAGAAGATCTCACTATTCCTTTGGACGAAATCCAAATCAATAAAAAACTTCAATTCATTGAAGAACCCGTCGAAATAATGGATCGTGAGGTTAAGAGACTTAAGCAAAACAAGATACCGATTGTTAAGGTTTGATGGAATGCTCGTAGAGGACCCGAGTTCACCTGGGAGAGTGAAGTTAGATGAAGAAGAAATACCCGCATCTATTTCCAAAAGATTCGTCAACACCTTCAACAGCTTAAAATTTCGGGACGAAATTTATTTAACGGGTAGGTACTGTAGTGACCCGAACTTTTCCGTGTTTATAAATATTAATTGAGATTTATATTTACATGAATAAATGTTTCCAACATGTTAAACAATCAAACTTGTTAAGACTTGATTAAATGAAATAAGTTTCATATAGACAATTGATCACCCAAGTTGACCGGCGATTCACGAACGTTACAAATTTGTAAAAACTACATGTTGTGGTATATATAGACATATATATATGGTTGACATGAGATTATGATGAGTAAGTATCTCACTAAGTATATTAACAATGTGTGATATACATAAGAAATGAGATTACTAAGTTAAGAAACTCGAAATGATATATATAACGATTATCGTTATGATAACGTCTACTAAATACATATGTATCATATTAAGATATTGATACACTATATATAACATGATAAAATGATATTTAAATATATTATTAAGTGTGTTAACAATGAACTACATATGTAAAAACAAGACTACTAAGTCAAGAATTACGAAACGAGACTTATATGTAACGATTATCGTTGTAATGATATTTTAATGTATATATCATATTAAGAGATATTCATACATCATAATATCATGATAACATAATAATTTAACATCTAATTTGATATAATAAACATTGGGTTAACAACATTAATTGAGATCGTTAACTTAAAGGTTTCAAAACAACACTTACATGTAACGACTAACGAAGACTTAATGACTCCATTAGAATGTATATACATGTTGTGTTTTGATATGTATTCTTACACTTTTGATAGACTTCAAGACACATATCAAAGTACTTCTACTTAACAAAAATGCTTACAATTATATCCTCGTTCAGTTTCATCAACAATTCTACTCGTATGCACCCGTATTCTTACTCGTACAATACACAGCTTTTAGATGTATGTACTATTGGTATATACACTCTAATAATCAGCTCTTAGCAGCCCATGTGAGTCACCTAACACATGTGAAACCATAATTTGGCAACTAGCATGAAATATCTCATAAAATTACAAAAATATTAGTAATCATTCATGACTTATTTATATGAAAACAAAATTACACATCCTTTATATCTAATCCATATACCAACTACCAAAAACACCTACAAACACTTTCATTCTTCAATTTTCTTCATATAATTTATCTCTCTCAAGTTCCATCTTCAAGTTCTAAGTGTTCTTCATAAATTCCATAAGTATAGTTTCATAAAAATCAAGAATACTTCCAAGTTTGCAAGTCTACTTCTAAGCTTTCTAATCCATTCCAAGTAATCATCTAAGATCAAGGAACCTTTGTTATTTACAGTAGGTTATCTTTCTAATTCAAGGTAATATTCATATTCAAACTTTGATTCAATTTCTACAACTATAACAATCTTATTTCGAGTGAAAATCTTACTTGAACTGTTTTCGTGTCATGATTCTACTTCAAGAACTTTCAAGCCATCTAAGGATCCTTTGAAGCTAAATCTATTTTTTTCATTTCCAGTAGTTTTATTCAGAAAACTTGAGGTAGTAATGATGTTCATAACATCATTCGATTCATACATATAAATCTATCTTATTCGAAGGTTTAAACTTGTAATCACTAGAACATAGTTTAGTTAATTCTAAACTTGTTCGCAAACAAAAGTTAATCCTTCTAACTTGACTTTTAAAATCAACTAAACACATGTTCTATATCTATATGATATGCTAACTTAATGATTTAAAACCTGGAAACACGATGAACACCATAAAATCGGATATACGCCGTCGTAGTGAAACCGGGGGCTGTTTTAGTTTGGATAATTAAAAACTATGATAAACTTTGATTTAAAAGTTGTTCTTCTGGCAAAATTATTTTTCATATGAACATGAAACTATATACAAAAATCTTGGTTAAACTCAAAGTGAATGTATGTTTTTCAAAATGGTCATCAAGATGTCGTTCTTTCGACGGAAATGAATACCTCTTTAGTAATTGACATGTAACTTAAATTTCCAACAATAAACCTATACTTTTTTTTTTTTGATTCTTAAATTAGAGTTCAATATGAAACCATAGCAATTAGATTCACTCAAAACGGATTTGAAATGAAGAAGTTATGGGTAAAACAAGATTGGATATTTTTGATCTTTTTAGCTACGGAAAATGTTTAACAAATCTATACAAATCATATCCTATCTAACTTATATTGTATTATACTTGTATTCTAATATATTATGTAATCTTGAGATACCATAGACACGTATGCAAATGTTTTGACATATCATATCGACCCATGTATATATATTATTTGGAACAACCATAGACACTCTATATGCAGTAATGTTAGAGTTAGCTATACAGGGTTGAGGTTGATTCCAAAAATATATATACTTTGAGTTGTGATCTAGCCTGAGATGTGTATACACTGGGTCATGGATTGATTTAAGATAATATATATCGATTTATTTCTGTACATCTAACTGTGGACAACTAGTTGTAGGTTATTAATGAGGACAGCTGACTTAATACACTCAAATCTTTAAAACATAATAAAAATGGTTGTAATTGTATTTTAATCATACTTTGATATATATGTACATATTTGTATAGGTTCGTGAATCGATCAGTGGCCAAGTCTTATTTCCGAGGAAGGAAATATCTGTGAAAGTGAGTTATAGTCCCACTTTTAAAATCTAATATTTTTGGGATGAGAATACATGCAGGTTTTATAAATGATTTACAAAATTGACACAAGTACGTGAAACTACATTCTATGGTTGAATTATCGAAATCGAATATGCCCCTTTTTATTAAGTCTGGTAATCTAAGAATTAGGGAACAGACACCCTAATTGATGCGAATCCTAAAGATAGATCTATTGGGCCTAACAAACCCCATATGAATGATTTTTATCTCTATGTATGGGATGTGTATTGAAATATGAAATCTTGTAGTCTATTGTTATGATTTAATATATATAGGTTAAACCTATAACTCACCAACATTTTTGTTGACGTTTAAAGCATGTTTATTCTCAGGTGAATACTAAGAGCTTCCGCTGTTGCATACTAAAATAAGGACAAGATTTGGAGTCCATGTTTGTAAGATATTGTGTAAAAACTGCATTCAAGAAACATATGTCGATGTAATATATTTCTATTGTAAACCATTATGTAATGGTCATGTGTAAACAGTATATTTTAGATTATCATTATTTGATAATCTACGTAATACTTTTAAAACCTTTATTGATAAAATAAAGGTTATGGTTGTTTTTAAAATGAATGCAGTCTTTGAAAAATGTCTCATATAGAGGTCAAAACCTCGCAACGAAATATATTATTATGGAACGTTTGTAATCAATATGAACGGGATATTTCAGACATATCCGAAATGACTAAAGTCATCAATGAAAGTGATGAAGTATCTTTCACCTTTCCTAGTCATGGGCTTAAAGGGTCCACATACATCCGAATGTATTAATCCCAATAAGTCTTTAGCCCTTTCATAGGTCCCTTTGAAAGGTGCTTTAGTCATTTTGCCTTGTAAACAAGATTCACATACATCAAACGAGTCTAGTTCATTTGATTTCAAAATTCCATTCTTTTGAAGTGTATGCATTCGATTCTTGATTATGTGACCAAGGCGATAATGCCATAAATAGGAATCACTCAAATCCCTTTTGAGTTTCTTGGTGTTTGCATGGAATATTGAGCTATTGAATGATGTGTCATCATGAACCAATTCATAAATACCATTCAAAGGCAAAGCCTTAAAATAGAACACATTATCTAAATAAACATGGATATCATCATTAATGAAATTAAGATTAAAACCATATTGTTTCAAACGGGATACAGAAATAATGTTTCGTGATAAATCGGGTGCATACAAAACATTTTTCAAAGTAAGCTCTGTGAAGACCCGTCCTAATCCATCTCGACGAAGTCCATATCGATTATAAACGATTCACAATAGTTGATTACATCGCGAGGTACTTGACCTCTATATGATACATTTTACAAACATTGCATTCGTTTTTGAAAAGACAATCTTTCATTACATCGAAAGTTGATGGCATGCATACTATTTCATAATATATCCAACTATAATCGACTTAATAATAATCTTGATGAACTTGATGACTCGAATGCAACATCTTTTGAAATATATCATGAATGACTCCAAGTAATATCTCTAATATGAGCAAATGCACAGCGGAAGATTTCTTTCATACCTGAGAATAAACATGCTTTCAAGTGTCAACCAAAAGGTTGGTGAGTTCATTAGTTTAACATAAATAATCATTTCATAATTTTAATTGACCACAAGATTTCATATTTCCATTTATCATAAACATACGTCCCATGCATAGAGACAAAAATATCATTCATATGGATTGAAAACCTGGTAACCGACATTCACAATATGCATATAAGAATATCCCCATCATTCCGGGATCCTCCTTCAGACATGATATAAATTTCGAAGTACTAAAGCATCCGGTACTTTGGATGGGGCTTGTTGGGCCCGATAGATCTATCTTTAGAGTTCACGTCAATTAGGGTGTCTGTTCCCTAATTCTTAGATTACCAGACTTAATAAAAAGGGGCATATTCGGTTTAATAATCCAACCATAGAATGTAGTTTCGATCACTTGTGTCTATTTCGTAAAGCATTTATAAAAGCAGCGCATGTATTCTCAGTCCCAAAAATATATATTGCAAAAACATTTAAAAATGGAGCAAATGAAAACTCACTATAATGTATTTTGTAGTAAAAATACATATGACGACATTGAACAATGCAGGGTTGGCCTCGGATTCACGAAACTATATCACGTATATATGTTAACACATGTAATCGTAATCGAACACATAATATAAATTATTATTAATTGTTATTTTAGTAAGTTATATGTTTCATTAATAACTTAATTAACTATTTTTATTCTATATACATTAGGTACATAATTAGTTCTTATTATAAAAATATTAATATAGTTATGTTATATGTATTCAAATATATATTTATCTAATTAATATCTATTTGGTAAAATAATATCAATAATAATAAATAACAATTTTTATCTTTTTATGATGATAATAAGAATAATAATATTTGTACTACTAATAATCTAAACAATAATTTTAATAGTAATATAAATTTTGATATAAATGATAATAATAATAGTAGTAATAATAATAACTATAATATCTATAATAATAATAATAATAATAATAATAATAATAATAATAATAATAATAATAATAATAATAATAATAATAATAATAATAATAATAATAATAATAATAATAATAATAATAATAATAATAATAATAATAATAATAATAATAATAATAATAGAAATAATAAAATAGCTACCTCACGGTAACAAGCCTTAGAAAAAAAAATATAAACGCCTCTTCCAGGGCTTGAAACCGCGACCATTCCCTAACCGGTAATACGCCTTAACCATTCGATCTGTGCTGCTTTTCTTTGATTTAATGTCCCAACTTATTTATATATAGTCTACACCTATTTGTTGATATTGGGCCGCATTTCACTTCAGTCCACCTCAGCCCAATTCGACACTTTGATCAACCAGTCCAACAACTAATTGGATCCTCTCGGCCCAACTATCAATATTTGAAGCCCAACTTACCCAAACTCTTAAGACATTTTATTGAAGGAAAAAAAATATATATGCAGACTCCTGGTTTCGAACCCATGACCTCCTTTTTAACCAACACCACACCAAACCATTTGAGCTATCATGTTTTTCTATTATAGTTCATATATACTATAGATTTAACCATTCTCTCTCTGACTTCTTCTTCTTCCTAACAAAACCCAGAACTATTCATCATCATCAAAATATCCTAATCATCTCTATTTATCATTCAGGTATACCATCATTTATATCTCACTTAATCATCTTCAACTTCCATCATCGTTTACGTATATCACTTATCTATTAACAACCGTAACTCTCATCATGAAATCACGATATCATATATCATCATCTTAATCTATTTATCATAATTTTAATCTAACCTCAAGATAAACATGTTAACGGATGTACAAAACATTGACTAGTTGAACTTGATCGTACAAAAAAAAAAAAAAAAAAAAAACCTACCAACATTCATCCACTAACGGTGGAACTCATCAACTAAATGGTCATGTACGCCGCCTCTTGCCATGTTTTGTCAAAAAAAAAAATTGTGAAGCAAGCTGAGATAATTTTTATTTTTATTTTTTTTAAGGCAACATAATCAACTTGTTCGTTGAATTCACACTCCATAACTTTCACGAGACCAGAAGCGATTATTTAGCCATTGGTTAAGTATTTATGACGAGATCAATTATAGTTAGAGAGATGAAGTGTGGGTGGTGTGTGGTTCGATGGTGGCAGTTATATTGGTTGTAAGGGGTGTAGTTCAAACCGTTCACGGTGAAGTAATGGTGGGTTTCAATGGTTAGGGTGGAGGATAGTGGTGTTAGGAGGTCGATGGTGATGAAGTGGTCGATATGGTTGTTTGGATGAAGAAGACGATAATCGTGGTGATGGCTTCAAGTTGGTGGTTCCATGGTATTTATTGAATCAAGAGAAAAGAAAATAAAAAAAAATAAAAAAAATAAGAAGTGGGTTTCGATGGGTTTTGAGCATAACGAGAATATTTAGAGGTGATGGTTATTTCGATGGTAACGCAGTGTATGAATAGAATATATGTATAGAGAGGTGGTGTGCTAAGTAGTAGTGATGGTTTGGTGGCTCATCGTGATGTGGTCTTCAAAAGTGGTGAGAGTGATCGATTGTGGTGGGTGTTTTCAGGTTGTTTATGGTGGTTCGTGGTGGTTGTAGAGTGACGGATGGTGAAGACGTGGTTAGTGTTGGTGACTAGATGGTTGTCATGTAGAGAGTGAATTGAATGATAAGTAGAAACATTACCCAGCTCAAGTGATGATGGTGGTAAAGTTTTTCATTTGCATAACATATATTATACTCCGTAATATAGTACTAGCTAGTAATAATAATTATAATATAATATTAATATTAAATAGTAATTCATGTGACAATAAAAGATGTAGGGATTCAATCATTTAAACAGTAAAGTCATCACACTCTTGGATATATTCAGTCGACATTTAAATTTTACGGGTATTATATCGTGTCCATTGCTAAACAGTTAAAATATAAAAGTGTTCCTAAAAATTCAAAATTTTTATAGTAATTATTTTATTTATTTCAGTCATTATGGTATAAAATTCGATCATTAATTATTAAATAAAAATTACATCAACTGTCCCTCTCATTTATGGGTAAAATATAAAAAGTGTTAAAATTAAATAACTAGATCCTAAATACATTTTTGGCAAGCCTAAAATTTATAGAACTCATTTTTCGGATCACCGTTTATTTTAAAATCATATAAGTTCGAATTAAACTTCTCTAAATAATAATTGAAACGTCCAACGAGTATTACAATCATTAAATAATTATATATAATATTCCCTATACATATATTTATATTTATTTTTATATGTATGCACATTTATTTACAAATAATAGTTCGTGAATCGTCGAGCACAGTCGAAGGTCAATTGAATATATGAAATAGTTTAAAATTTTTGAGACTCAACCTTACAGACTTTGCTTATCGTGTTGAAAATATTAAATCGTATCGAGAGTTTGGTTTAAAATTAGTCGAAATTTTTCGGGTAACTACAATACCTACCCGTTAAAGAAATTTCGTCTCGAAATTTGAGTGAGGTCGTCATGGCTAACAATAAAAATGTTTTCATGATGAATATGAGTTGATAAATAAAGTTTTATTATCATTGAGTAATGTGGATAAAACAATTCGATTATTCGAAGAGCACGAATGAAGCTATCACCAAAGAGTGAATTGAAGGAATAAAGTTTCGTCTTAACTTTTGACGTAGCCACGAATGATTTTAGAAAATAAGGTGTGCCTTAACTTTTGACGTTGTTTTGATTGAATTCCGGAATTCATGGGATTTAAAGAAAATCTTTGAAATCTAAAGGATCTGATTCTTCGGGATTTAGGATCTCTTTAATTAAATGTGGTCATCTGTCTCTCTTGTTACGTCTGATTTTTCCTTTATAAATTAAACGCTTCCGTTCCATTATTTTCATCATTCCTATACTTCCTTTCTTAGTTCATACATCCAAAAGATTGTGAAAATTCTTAATCCATTTCTAATCCTTGATATTTTCCTAATTATCATTTCTGTCATCCTTCTTTTCAATCTTCCACCAGAGAAATCTGTTTACTTCTACTATTACCTTGGGGTGATACTATTCTTAATCCTACCATGTCTTTATATTGCTATTCGTATTAATATCCACGGTTTGTAACCTCTGTGTTGTTATTGGGCTTTATATTTTCTCTTATATTTTGGAGCTCTTTGCCTTTTTATTCTCTTCTCGACCTCTAGTAACACGAGTAATGATTCAGAATTCGTAAGTATGGAGTTTCGAATTAAATTAATGTTCTAACCAAGAAAGAACGTAATAGCACGATTTGATTTTTAAATTTATCAAAATCACGGAAGATAGAACCATCAAGAATATATTTTCTTGATATGTTCAGAAGTTGAGTAGAATGAAAAAGTTATGTAACATTGCACATGATTACGTTATGATCTGTGAATCATCATGTCCCATTAGAAACTCAGTATGACTTACTATAATATAATCACGTTGATCAAGTGTCATTATATTATACTAATTCATGCATCAGTTTCCCACATTACTTCAATAACATTCATATTTTAAGCTCGAAAGTTTACAGAATATAGAAACTAACAGTTTCTATATGATGTAACACTGATAGCATGAAGA
Organism: Rutidosis leptorrhynchoides; assembly: GCF_046630445.1. Lineage (NCBI taxonomy): Eukaryota > Viridiplantae > Streptophyta > Magnoliopsida > Asterales > Asteraceae > Rutidosis > Rutidosis leptorrhynchoides. Next base: position 302,041,937 of record NC_092335.1, on the reverse strand, counting down.
GATTAATGATTTCAGATAAGAATAGTTATAACAATTTCTTCAGAAATATGGAGGATATTTATAATGAAAAATATGATGACATCTTGGAATTTCTAAGATCAGAGGATGATAGAAACTATTGTCCGCAAGGGTTTAGAGTAAAGAGCAATATATTCTCTAAAGACTTTAGCAGGAATTGAATCATTTGGATTCTTTGAAGTCAAACTTATTCTTTGTGATTTGTCCATGGCTTCCTTCATAGTTTCGCATAATCCGCTTTTCGGTACAAAATTTTCTATTGAATGTTTCCAATACTCCATTCTTTATCATCAAACTTTCGACGGTTAAGGTCGTGTACAGTTTTTGCCACTGTATTCAGCTTTTTCAGAATTTGTGGTATTGATTTGCAGACTGGGTGCTTTTTAGAATTTCAGAATGGAAGATCATAATCTTAAGAGATAAATGTTATATGTTTACATATAACTGTTGATGTAAACATGCTGCGAGATTTCAAAATATTGATTGCTGATTCTCGTTGTTTGGTACGGCAATTCTCGTTATCAGATGCAGATGAGTAGATGGTATGATTTCAATGAATATAATAACTTTTCATAAAGTCAAAGATCAATGATGTTGATGGTAAGTTTACTGCTAATGTAGTGAGATATAAATGGTTTTCCGGTATCGATGACGAAAGGCAACTTATATATCAGGGTTATAATAAGCTAATCCGATTGAAAAGTCGAAGTTGACTTGTTGGAGCTATGACAAATTTGGCTAATTTGCAAAGGGATTGCAAAGTTATGTTGGGTAATAATAATACTAAAAGGATTAACACAGTTATGTGTTAAATGTTTACTCAAGTTCCGAGTGTTTTCAGGTGCATAACTATATGCATCAATCTTTTCTTAAGTAGATGAAGTGCGGTTGGTTCATTCTCTAGATTGAGGTGTTTTCAAGAATCATGAAAGGTTTGAACGCGGATTGTAATCGTCAGGATACAAATGAGGTTTAAGATGAAATCAAGTGGCAACTTGAAGAAATGTTTAGTTTCAAATGTTATAATCAATATTTTAATTTATTTTAATTGTCCAATATTATTAGTCCACAGTTACAGTCCAATAATTCATATATAGTTTAATATATAATATTCGAATTAATTAATACGTATCGTGACCCGTATACGTCTCAGACTTGATCACAACTCAAACTATATATATTATTGTAGAATCAACCTCAACCCTGTATAGCTAACTCCCGTTACTGCATATAGAGTGTCTATGGTTATTCCAAATAATATATATAGATGCATCGATATGATATGTCAAAACCTTGTATACGTGTCCCGATATTTAAAGTGCGTAAAATAAATAACAGAAATTAAATGATGATAAAAAAATTGCGAGAATTAAAATTGCGATAAATAAAATGCGATAAATAAAGTGCGATAAATAAATTGCGATAAATAAAAGGTAATACGGAATTAACAGTTAGCTATGAACAGTTAGCTAGGAACAGTTAGCGTGGATTCTTAACAAATTTTCTCATAGTTAATTTGTTTGTTTCTAACAAATTTTATTTTGTCCAATGTTTTCTTCATTATGCCACTTGTTGGATTCAGATAAATCAAAATCCAAATATGAAATTGAATGAAAATGGTTATTAGGCGGTGAACGGATACGTATACATGTGGATGTAAGTAGGATAGTAAATGTCTGTTGAATCAGATTCGAAGAATGTACAGGGTAACTTATTAATGTGAAATCTGAATATTTCTCGGGTATTACCTACCCGTTAAAATATTTTCACCATTAACAGTTTGTACGAAAGAATTTTTAATTACAATCTTTATGAAAATATATATACATATATATTTTCTTCAGATGTAATCATGGATTTAATGAGTTAATATGATATTAATCTCATTTGATTTCAGTTTGGAACTAGAATGAATAATCTCTAAAACTTTAGAGATTACATAATCGGCATGTAGAACGAAGATAAATGATGTAGAATAATTCGTAGAACGATGATTGTACTCGAGGTACAGAATGAGATGTTGAGGCATGTTTTGTTAAAACTTGAGTTGTTGGTGGTACTGATATTGATGTTGGTGGTACTGTTGGTGCCGATGATGTTGCTGAAGCGGGTACATTTTGTACCATATTTTCCAAGGCTACAACTCGGGTGCGAAGTTCGCTAACTTTTTCTATTATTCCGGGATGATTGTCGGTCAGAACGAGCAGATGAATAAGGTTTCAAATTGTGGATAGAATATAATCATGTTGAGCTACTCTAGAAATGAGGGTGAAGATGGTGTTTCGGATTGATTCACCGATAAGTGCTTCGGGTTATTCGTCAAGACGTGAATTTGGTTGATGGAAATAATTGCCTTCTTCTCGTCTCCATTAATTAAGTCAACTACGAACTTATCATATGAATTGGGGATGGTTGGTTGGTTGATTCATTCTGGTAGCGTTGCTTTCGGAGCTTAGGTGAACCTCCACGTCGGAATAGCTGTCGGAATAACTATCGGAATAGCTATCGGAATTCGAGGGACTCGAACTGGTTGAAGGATTCATCCTGTACAATCAGATGAAGAATTTTTGATAAGAAATAGATTATAGGATGTAGATTAGTACCTTGCAATACATAATTTACATATGCATATATAATACTAAAATCCCATAAGTTACGGAGGAATCTACGGAAGCTGTCAGGTAAAGTAACAACAACAGATATGCTAAGATATGAATTTATCTATACACTGTCTATGCAATAGCGGCAGTAAAACGTGTCTAGACTTTAAGGATGATAAACAAGTAATTTTCGACACGAAATGATAAGCAAAACTTTTGACATGCAGACACGGTCGAAGTCCAGACTCACTAATGCATCCTAACGACTTATCAGTTATACACACTAATGCAGACCTGGTTCTCTAAGACCACTGCTCTGATACCAACTGTGAAGACCCGTCCTAATCCATCTGGACGGAGTCCATATCGATTACAAATGATTCACAATAGTTGATTACATCGCGAGGTACTTGACCTCTATATGATACATTTTACAAACATTGCATTCGTTTTTGAAAAGACAATCTTTCATTACATCGAAAGTTGACGGCATGCATACTATTTCATAATATATCTAACTATAATCGACTTAATAATAATCTTGATGAACTCGATGACTCGAATGCAACGTCTTTTGAAATATGTCATGAATGACTCCAAGTAATATCTCTAATATGAGCAAATGCAAAGCGGAAGATTTCTTTCATACCTGAGAATAAACATGCTTTCAAGTGTCAACCAAAAGGTTGGTGAGTTCATTAGTTTAACATAAATAATCATTTCATAATTTTAATAGACCACAAGATTTCATATTTCCATTTATCATAAACATACGTCCCATGCATAGAGACAAAAATATCACTCATATGGATTGAACACCTGGTAACCGACATTCACAATATGCATATAAGAATATCCCCATCATTCTGGGATCCTCCTTCGAACATGATATAAATTTTGAAGTACTAAAGCATTTGGTACTTTGGATGGGGCTTGTTGGGCCCGATAGATCTATCTTTAGAGTTCGCGTCAATTAGGGTGTCTGTTCCCTAATTCTTAGATTACCAGACTTAATAAAAAGGGGCATATTCGGTTTAATAATCCAACCATAGAATGTAGTTTCGATCACTTGTGTCTATTTTGTAGTGACCCGAACTTTTCCATGTTTATATATATTAATTGAGATTGATATTTACATGATTAAATATTTCCAACATGTTAAGCAATCAAACTTGTTAAGGCTTGATTAATTGAAATATGTTTCATATAGACAATTGACCACCCAAGTTGACCGGTGATTCACGAACGTTAAAACTTGTAAAAACTATACGATGACATATATATGGTTATATATATAGTTAACATGTTTTTATTATAAGTATGTATCTCATTAGGTATTTTAACAATGAGTTATATACATAAAAATGAGACTATTAATTTAAGAAACTCGAAAACGATATATATAACGATTATCGTTATAACAACGTCTTACTAGGTACATATGAATCATATTAAGATATTAATAAACTTGGTTAATTATGTTAAATGATAAGTAAATATATTATTAAGTGTATTAACAATGAAATACATATGTAAAAATAAGACTACTAACTTAATGATTTCGAAACGAGACATATATGTAACGATTATCGTTGTAACGACATTTAACTGTATATACATCATACTGAGATATATTATATATCATAATATCATGATAATATAACAATTTAACATCTCATTTGTTATAATAAACAATGGGTTAACAACATTCAACAAGATCATTAACCTAAAGGTTTCAAAACAACATTTACATGTAACGACTAACGATGACTTAACGACTCAGTTAAAATGTATATACATGTAGTGTTTTAATATGTATTCATACACTTTTGAAAGACTTCAAGACACTTATCAAAATACTTCTACTTAACAAAAATGCTTACAATTACATCCTCGTTCAGTTTCATCAACAATTCTACTCGTATGCACCCGTATTCGTACTCGTACAATACACAGCTTTTAGATGTATGTACTATTGGTATATACACTCCAATGATCAGCTCTTAGCAGCCCATGTGAGTCACCTAACACATGTGGGAACCATCATTTGGCAACTAGCATGAAATATCTCATAAAATTACAAAAATATGAGTAATCATTCATGACTTATTTACATGAAAACAAAATTACATATCCTTTATATCTAATCCATACACCAACGACCAAAAACACCTACAAACACTTTCATTCTTCAATTTTATTTATCTAATTGATCTCTCTCAAGTTCTATCTTCAAGTTCTAAGTGTTCTTCATATATTTTACAAGTTCTAGTTACATAAAATCAAGAATACTTTCAAGTTTGCTGGCTCACTTCCAATCTTGTAAGGTGATCATCCAACCTCAAGAAATCTTTGTCTCTTATAGTAGGTTATCATTCTAATACAAGGTAATAATCATATTCAAACTTTGGTTCAATTTCTATAACTATAACAATCTTATTTCAAGTGATGATCTTACTTGAACTTGTTTTCGTGTCATGATTCTGCTTCAAGAACTTCGAGCCATCCAAGGATCCATTGAAGCTAGATCCATTTTTCTCTTTTCCAGTAGGTTTATCCAAGGAAATTAAGGTAGTAATGATGTTCATAACATCATTCGATTCATACATATAAAGCTATCTTATTCGAAGGTTTAAACTTGTAATCACTAGAACATAGTTTAGTTAATTCTAAACTTGTTCGCAAACAAAAGTTAATCCTTCTAACTTGACTTTTAAAATCAACTAAACACATGTTCTATATCTATATGATATGCTAACTTAATGATTTAAAACCTGGAAACACGAAAAACACCGTAAAACCGGATTTACGCCGTCGTAGTAACACCGCGGGCTGTTTTGGGTTAGTTAATTAAAAACTATGATAAACTTTGATTTAAAAGTTGTTATTCTGAGAAAATGATTTTTATTATGAACATGATACTATATCCAAAAATTATGGTTAAACTCAAAGTGAAAGTATGTTTTCTAAAATGGTCATCTAGACGTCGTTCTTTCGACTGAAATGACTACCTTTACAAAAACGACTTGTAACTTATTTTTCCGACTATAAACCTATACTTTTTCTGTTTAGATTCATAAAATAGAGTTCAATATGAAATCATAGCAATTTGATTCACTCAAAACGGATTTAAAATGAAGAAGTTATGGGTAAAACAAGATTGGATAATTTTTCTCATTTTAGCTACGTGAAAATTGGTAACAAATCTATTTTAACCATAACTTAATCAACTTGTATTGTATATTATGTAATCTTGAGATACCATAGACACGTATACAATGTTTCGACCTATCATGTCGACACATCTATATATATTTCGGAACAACCATAGACACTCTATATGTGAATGTTGGAGTTAGCTATACAGGGTTGAGGTTGATTCCAAAATATATATAGTTTGAGTTGTGATCAATACTGAGATACGTATACACTGGGTCGTGGATTGATTCAAGATAATATTTATCGATTTATTTCTGTACATCTAACTGTGGACAACTAGTTATAGGTTACTAACGAGGACAGCTGACTTAATAAACTTAAAACATCAAAATATATTAAAAGTGTTGTAAATATATTTTGAACATACTTTAATATATATGTATATATTGTTATAGGTTCGTGAATCAACAGTGGCCAAGTCTTACTTCCCGACGAAGTAAAAATCTGTGAAAGTGAGTTATAGTCCCACTTTTAAAATCTAATATTTTTGGGATGAGAATACATGCAGGTTTTATAAATGATTTACAAAATAGACACAAGTACGTGAAACTACATTCTATGGTTGAATTATCGAAATCGAATATGCCCCTTTTTATTAAGTCTGGTAATCTAAGAATTAGGGAACAGACACCCTAATTGACGCGAATCCTAAAGATAGATCTATTGGGCCTAACAAACCCCATCCAAAGTACCGGATGCTTTAGTACTTCGAAATTTATATCATATCCGAAGGGTGTCCCGGAATGATGGGGATATTCTTATATATGCATCTTGTTATTGTCGGTTACCAGGTGTTCACCATATGAATGATTTTTATCTCTATGTATGGGATGTGTATTGAAATATGAAATCTTGTGGTCTATTGTTACGATTTGATATATATAGGTTAAACCTATAACTCACCAACATTTTTGTTGACGTTTAAAGCATGTTTATTCTCAGGTGAATATTAAGAGCTTCCGCTGTTGCATACTAAAATAAGGACAAGATTTGGAGTCCATGTTTGTATGATATTGTGTAAAAACTGCATTCAAGAAACTGATTTCGATGTAACATATTTGTATTGTAAACCATTATGTAATGGTCGTGTGTAAACAGGATATTTTAGATTATCATTATTTGATAATCTACGTAAAGCTTTTTAAACCTTTATTTATGAAATAAAGGTTATGGTTTGTTTTAAAAATGAATGCAGTCTTTGAAAAACGTCTCATATAGAGGTCAAAACCTCGCAACGAAATCAATTAATATGGAACGTTTTTAATCAATAAGAACGGGACATTTCAGTTGGTATCCGAGCGTTGGTCTTAGAGAACCAGAAAATTTGCATTAGTGTGTCTTATCGAGTTTGTTAGGATGCATTAGTGATTCTGGACTTCGACCGTGTTTTCTTTAAAAATGATTGCTTAACATTTTTGTTGGAAGCTATATATTTTTAACATATGAATATTATGTGATATATTAATCTCTTAACGTGTTTGATATTATGTGATAGATGTCTACCTCTAGAACAAGTCCCATTGACTCACCTAATAATAATGAAGAGTCAAATGTAAATTGGAATGATTCATGGACTGATTCACAAGTTCCCGAAGAGGAACCGGAAGAAGAGTCAGAACCGGAAGAAGAATCGGAACCGGACGAAGAATCGGAACCGGAAGAAGAATCGGAACCGGTGGGGGAAATAATAAAATGGTTAAGTAAAAGAGAATCCTCAACCAACCGACCAAGGTTAATTATGGTCAATGGTGTTTCCGCCAAGGAAGCAAAATATTGGGAGGATTACCAATTCTCCGATGAATCGGATTCCGACGAGAATTCCAATGATGTTATAGAAATTACCCCAACTGAATTTAAAAAGGCAAAAGAAAATAATAAGGGAAAGGGCATAAAAATAGAGAAATCTAATTCCAACCCCGATGAACTTTATATGTATCGTCAACCCCCGAAGTTCTTAAGTTGTAACAATGACCCGGGAACCTCTAAACCACCAGGTTTTTCTAAACCAATGTGGACAACGACGGCTCGTATTAGGGGAACATCATATATCCCTAGAAACTTGGCAAAACGAACCAAAACCGAAGAAGAAGAAACGAGCGAGTCGGAATAAGATAGTTGTATTCGGGTGGTGTAATATATGTAATATAGTGTTCTTATGCTTTATGATATATGTAAAAATTGCTTGTATTAATAAGTATTTTTTTTATGAATCTAACTCTTGTCTATTTTACAGTTTAAAAACACAAAATGGATAGACAACCCAATATTTTAAGAGACCTACCCGGAGACATGATTGATGAAATCTTGTCTAGAGTCGGCCAGAATTCCTCGGCACAACTATTTAAGGCGAGATCAGTTTGTAAGACATTCGAAGAACGTTCCAAGAATGTCTTGGTTTATAAGAGACTTTCGTTTGAAAGATGGGGGATATCACATTGGGAAACCCATAAGTTACGATGTGTTTACTTTGACACATATATTGCGGGGAACCCAAATGCTATTTTACGCAACGGGGTAAAAATTATTTTGACTCAATATATCCGAATATTGGACTTCGTGATTTAGAAAAAGCGGCTAACATGCAACATAAAGAAGCATGTTATGCTTACGGATTAGTAATGTTCGCTTCTCACCAAAGTGAGAACAAGAACATCGGGCTACAACTATTAAACAAAACGTTTCCACAAGTGACGGAGTCGGTAATTGGGGTAAGAAATGAGGTTTTTAGATTATTACGGGACTGTTGGACATTACGTAACCCTCGTCCCTTTGACGACGTTACAACACGCTGTCTTATCAACGGCCATAACGGTTATGTTGCACAAGACCAAGGATGGGAAGTAGTCCTAGTAAAACCAGAATGCATGACTTGTTTCTGGACGTATGATTTACGTGTCTTTATTGCCTTTGCTGAACGACTTGTGTACTAGCTAGAATTATCTTCACAACTATCTTGTATCCAAGTTATTGTGTGCTATATTTCATGCTTTATGTAAAATAAGCGGTATTGTAAGTTTGTAAAATATTGTATAAAAGTTTGAACGCGAAATATTATTATAATCAGTTTTTCATATAGAATTGTAGTAGTTGAATTGTATATTAGCTACTAAGTATGAACTTAACGGGTAGGTACTACCCGAATTTAAACTTATAAAACGCTAATATGAAGAAAAAGCTTTTATAAATGAGTTCATATTATGCTACGAAATACTAATAACTACTCTTAATATTCTGTATGATTAACTTGTTCCATTTGACTATTTTGAAGGAAATGGCACCGACTACTCGACACACCGTGAATATGAATGAAGAGGAATTCCGTACTTTTCTAGCTTCAAACATAGCCGCAGTACAGGCTGCGCTACATACCAACAATAACCTTGGATCTAGCAGTACAGGAAATCGTGTAGGATGCACCTACAAAGAATTCACTGCCTGCAAACCTTTGGAATTTGATGGAACCGAAGGACCAATCGGATTGAAACGGTGGACCGAGAAGGTCGAATCGGTGTTTGCCATAAGTAAGTGTACTGAAGAGGACAAAGTGAAGTACGCTACGCATACCTTCACAGGTTCTGCGTTAACATGGTGGAATACCTATCTAGAGCAAGTGGGACAAGACGATGCGTACGCACTACCGTGGTCAGCATTCAAGCACTTGATGAACGAGAAGTACCGTCCCAGAACCGAGGTCAATAAGCTCAAGACAGAACTTAGAGGGTTACGAACCCAAGGATTTGATATTACCACGTACGAAAGACGATTCACAGAATTGTGCCTATTGTGTCCAGGAGCATTCGAAGATGAGGAAGAGAAGATCGACGCATTTGTGAAAGGATTACCGGAAAGAATCCAAGAAGATATAAGTTCACACGAGCCCGCCTCTATACAACAGGCATGTAGAATGGCTCACAAACTAGTGAACCAGATTGAAGAAAGAATTAAAGAACAGACTGCTGAAGAGGCCAATGTGAAGCAAGTCGAAAGAAAGTGGGAGGAAAACGGTGATAAGAATCACCAATACAACAACAACAGCAATTACAACAATTATCGCAACAATTATCCCAACAATCGCAACATCAATCGCAACTACAACAAACGGCCCAACAATAACAACAACAACAACAACAGCAACAGCAACTACAACAATCATCCCAACAACAATAATAACCGCAACAACAACAACAATCAGAAGCAGCTATGCCAAAGGTGTGAAAAGTATCACTCGGGGTTCTGCACCAAATTTTGCAACAAGTGTAAAAGAAATGGTCATAGCGCGGCAAAGTGTGAGGTCTACGGACCAGGGGTTAATAGAACGAAAGGAACAAATGGTGTCGGAACGAGTAATGGCGGAGCAAGTAGTGTCGGAGCAAGTTATGCCAATGTAGTTTGTTATAAATGTGGAAAACCGGGCCACATTATTAGAAATTGCCCGAACCAGGAGAACACGAATGGACAAGGCCGCGGAAGAGTTTTCAATATTAATGCGGCAGAGGCACAGGAAGACCCGGAGCTTGTTACGGGTACGTTTCTTATTGACAATAAATCTGCTTACGTTTTATTTGATTCGGGTGCGGATAGAAGCTATATGAGTAGAGATTTTTGTGCTAAATTAAGTTGTCCATTGACGCCTTTGGATAGTAAATTTTTACTCGAATTAGCAAATGGTAAATTAATTTCAGCAGATAATATATGTCGGAATCGAGAAATTAAACTGGTTAGCGAAACATTTAAGATTGATTTGATACCAGTAGAGTTAGGGAGTTTTGATGTGATAATCGGTATGGACTGGTTGAAAGAAGTGAAAGCAGAGATCGTCTGTTACAAAAATGCAATTCGCATTATACGAGAAAAAGGAAAACCCTTAATGGTGTACGGAGAAAAGGGCAACACGAAGCTACATCTTATTAGTAATTTGAAGGCACAAAAACTAATAAGAAAAGGTTGCTATGCTGTTCTAGCACACGTCGAGAAAGTACAAACTGAAGAAAAGAGCATCAATGATGTTCCCATTGCAAAAGAATTTCCCGATGTATTTCTGAAAGAATTACCGGGATTACCCCCACATCGATCCGTTGAATTTCAAATAGATCTTGTACCAGGAGCTGCACCAATAGCTCGTGCTCCTTACAGACTCGCACCCAGCGAGATGAAAGAACTGCAAAGCCAATTACAAGAACTTTTAGAGCGTGGTTTCATTCGACCAAGCACATCACCATGGGGAGCTCCTGTTTTGTTTGTCAAGAAGAAAGATGGTACATTCAGGTTGTGTATCGACTACTGAGAGTTGAACAAACTTACCATCAAGAACAGCTACCCACTACCGAGAATCGACGACTTATTTAATCAACTACAAGGCTCGTCTGTTTATTCAAAGATTGACTTACGTTCCGGGTACCATCAAATGCGGGTGAAAGAAGATGATATTCCAAAGACTGCTTTCAGAACACGTTACGGTCATTACGAGTTTATGGTCATGCCATTTGGTTTAACTAATGCACCAGCTGTGTTCATGGACCTTATGAACCGAGTGTGTGGACCATACCTTGACAAGTTTGTCATTGTTTTCATTGATGACATACTTATTTACTCAAAGAATGACCAAGAACACGGTGAACATTTGAGAAAGGTGTTAGAAGTATTGAGGAAAGAAGAATTTTACGCTAAGTTTTCAAAGTGTGCATTTTGGTTGGAAGAAGTTCAATTCCTCGGTCACATAGTGAACAAAGAAGGTATTAAGGTGGATCCGGCAAAGATAGAAACTGTTGAAAAGTGGGAAACCCCGAAAACTCCGAAACACATACGCCAGTTTTTAGGACTTGCTGGTTACTACAGAAGGTTCATCCAAGACTTTTCCAGAATAGCAAAACCCTTGACTGCATTAACGCATAAAGGGAAGAAATTTGAATGGGATGATGAACAAGAGAAAGCGTTTCAGTTATTGAAGAAAAAGCTAACTACGGCACCTATATTGTCATTGCCTGAAGGGAATGATGATTTTGTGATTTATTGTGACGCATCAAAGCAAGGTCTCGATTGTGTATTAATGCAACGAACGAAGGTGATTGCTTATGCGTCTAGACAATTGAAGATTCACGAACAAAATTATACGACGCATGATTTGGAATTAGGCGCGGTTGTTTTTGCATTAAAGACTTGGAGGCACTACTTATATGGGGTCAAAAGTATTATATATACCGACCACAAAAGTCTTCAACACATATTTAATCAGAAACAACTGAATATGAGGCAGCGTAGGTGGATTGAATTGTTGAATGATTACGACTTTGAGATTCGTTACCACCCGGGGAAGGCAAATGTGGTAGCCGATGCCTTGAGCAGGAAGGACAGAGAACCCATTCGAGTAAAATCTATGAATATAATGATTCATAATAACCTTACTACTCAAATAAAGGAGGCGCAACAAGGAGTTTTAAAAGAGGGAAATTTAAAGGATGAAATACCCAAAGGATCGGAGAAGCATCTTAATATTCGGGAAGATGGAACCCGGTATAGGGCTGAAAGGATTTGGGTACCAAAATTTGGAGATATGAGAGAAATGGTACTTAGAGAAGCTCATAAAACCAGATACTCAATACATCCTAGAACGGGGAAGATGTACAAGGATCTCAGGAAATATTTTTGGTGGCCGGGTATGAAAGCCGATGTTGCTAAATACGTAGGAGAATGTTTGACGTGTTTTAAGGTCAAAGCTGAGCATCAGAAACCATCAGGTCTACTTCAACAACCCGAAATCCCAGAATGGAAATGGGAAAACATTACCATGGATTTCATCACTAAATTCCCAAGGACTGCAAGTGGTTTTGATACTATTTGGGTAATAGTTGATCGTCTCACCAAATCAGCACACTTCCTGCCAATAAGAGAAGATGACAAGATGGAGAAGTTAGCACGACTGTATTTGAAGAAAGTCATATCCAGACATGGAATACCAATCTCTATTATCTCTGATAGGGATGGCAGATTTATTTCAAGATTCTGGCAGACATTACAGCAAGCATTAGGAACTCGTCTAGACATGAGTACTGCCTATCATCCACAAACTGATGGGCAGAGTGAAAGGACGATACAAACGCTTGAAGACATGCTACGAGCATGTGTTATTGATTTCGGAAACAGTTGGGATCGACATCTACCGTTAGCAGAATTTTCCTACAACAACAGCTACCATTCAAGCATTGAGATGGCGCCGTTTGAAGCACTTTATGGTAGAAAGTGCAGGTCTCCGATTTGTTGGAGTGAAGTGGGGGATAGACAGATTACGGGTCCAGAGATTATACAAGAAACTACCGAGAAGATCATCCAAATTCAACAACGGTTGAAAACCGCCCAAAGTCGACAAAAGAGCTACGCTGACATTAAAAGAAAAGATATAGAATTTGAAATTGGAGAGATGGTCATGCTTAAAGTTGCACCTTGGAATGGCGTTGTTCGATTTGGTAAACGAGGGAAATTAAATCCAAGGTATATTGGACCATTCAAGATTATTGATCGTGTCGGACCAGTAGCTTACCGACTTGAGTTACCTCAACAACTCGCGGCTGTACATAACACTTTCCACGTCTCGAATTTGAAGAAATGTTTTGCTAAAGAAGATCTCACTATTCCGTTAGATGAAATCCAAATCAACGAAAAACTTCAATTCATCGAAGAACCCGTCGAAATAATGGATCGTGAGGTTAAAAGACTTAAGCAAAACAAGATACCAATTGTTAAGGTTCGATGGAATGCTCGTAGAGGACCCGAGTTCACCTGGGAGCGTGAAGATCAGATGAAAAAGAAATACCCGCATCTATTTCCAGAAGATTCGTCAACACCTTCAACAGCTTAAAATTTCGGGACGAAATTTATTTAACGGGTAGGTACTGTAGTGACCCGAACTATTCCATGTTTATATATATTAATTGAGATTGATATTTACATGATTAAATGTTTCCAACATGTTAAGCAATCAAACTTGTTAAGACTTGATTAATTGAAATATGTTTCATATAGACAATTGACCACCCAAGTTGACCGGTGATTCACGAACGTTAAAACTTGTAAAAACTATACGATGACATATATATGGTTATATATATAGTTAACATGTTTTTATTATAAGTATGTATCTCATTAGGTATTTTAACAATGAGTTATATACATAAAAATGAGACTATTAATTTAAGAAACTCGAAAACGATATATATAACGATTATCGTTATAACAACGTCTTACTAGGTACATATGAATCATATTAAGATATTAATACACTAGGTTAATTATGTTAAATGATAAGTAAATATATTATTAAGTGTATTAACAATGAAATACATATGTAAAAATAAGACTACTAACTTAATGATTTCGAAACGAGACATATATGTAACGATTATCGTTGTAACGACATTTAACTGTATATACATCATACTGAGATATATTATATATCATAATATCATGATAATATAACAATTTAACATCTCATTTGTTATAATAAACAATGGGTTAACAACATTCAACAAGATCATTAACCTAAAGGTTTCAAAACAACATTTACATGTAACGACTAACGATGACTTAACGACTCAGTTAAAATGTATATACATGTAGTGTTTTAATATGTATTCATACACTTTTGAAAGACTTCAAGAAACTTATCAAAATACTTCTACTTAACAAAAATGCTTACAATTACATCCTCGTTCAGTTTCATCAACAATTCTACTCGTATGCACCCGTATTCGTACTCGTACAATACACAGCTTTTAGACGTATGTACTATTGGTATATACACTCCAATGATCAGCTCTTAGCAGCCCATGTGAGTCACCTAACACATGTGGGAACCATCATTTGGTAACTAGCATGAAATATCTCATAAAATTACAAAAATATGAGTAATCATTCATGACTTATTTACATGAAAACAAAATTACATATCCTTTATATCTAATCCATACACCAACGACCAAAAACACCTACAAACACTTTCATTCTTCAATTTTCTTCATCTAATTGATCTCTCTCAAGTTCTATCTTCAAGTTCTAAGTGTTCTTCATATATTTTACAAGTTCTAGTTACATAAAATCAAGAATACTTTCAAGTTTGCTAGCTCACTTCCAATCTTGTAAGGTGATCATCCAACCTCAAGAAATCTTTGTCTCTTACAGTAGGTTATCATTCTAATACAAGGTAATAATCATATTCAAACTTTGGTTCAATTTCTATAACTATAACAATCTTATTTCAAGTGATGATCTTACTTGAACTTGTTTTCGTGTCATGATTCTGCTTCAAGAACTTCGAGCCATCCAAGGATCCATTGAAGCTAGATCCATTTTTATCTTTTCCAGTAGGTTTATACAAGGAAATTAAGGTAGTAATGATGTTCATAACATCATTCGATTCATACATATAAAGCTATCTTATTCGAAGGTTTAAACTTGTAATCACTAGAACATAGTTTAGTTAATTCTAAACTTGTTCGCAAACAAAAGTTAATCCTTCTAACTTGACTTTTAAAATCAACTAAACACATGTTCTATATCTATATGATATGCTAACTTAATGATTTAAAACCTGGAAACACGAAAAACACCGTAAAACCGGATTTACGCCGTCGTAGTAACACCGCGGGCTGTTTTGGGTTAGTTAATTAAAAACTATGATAATCTTTGATTTAAAAGTTGTTATTCTGAGAAAATGATTTTTATTATGAACATGAAACTATATCCAAAAATTATGGTTAAACTCAAAGTGAAAGTATGTTTTCTAAAATGGTCATCTAGACGTCGTTCTTTCGACTGAAATGACTACCTTTACAAAAACGACTTGTAACTTATTTTTCCGACTATAAACCTATACTTTTTCTGTTTAGATTCATAAAATAGAGTTCAATATGAAATCATAGCAATTTGATTCACTCAAAACGGATTTAA
Source organism: Rutidosis leptorrhynchoides (assembly GCF_046630445.1). NCBI lineage: Eukaryota > Viridiplantae > Streptophyta > Magnoliopsida > Asterales > Asteraceae > Rutidosis > Rutidosis leptorrhynchoides. The sequence continues at coordinate 302,026,161 of NC_092335.1, read as the reverse complement.
AATGAAGAAGTTATGGGTAAAACAAGATTGGATAATTTTTCTCATTTTAGCTACGTGAAAATTGGTAACAAATCTATTCCAACCATAACTTAATCAACTTGTATTGTATATTATGTAATCTTGAGATACCATAGACACGTATACAATGTTTCGACCTATCATGTCGACACATCTATATATATTTCGGAACAACCATAGACACTCTATATGTGAATGTTGGAGTTAGCTATACAGGGTTGAGGTTGATTCCAAAATATATATAGTTTGAGTTGTGATCAATACTGAGATACGTATACACTGGGTCGTGGATTGATTCAAGATAATATTTATCGATTTATTTCTGTACATCTAACTGTGGACAACTAGTTATAGGTTACTAACGAGGACAGCTGACTTAATAAACTTAAAACATCAAAATATATTAAAAGTGTTGTAAATATATTTTGAACATACTTTAATATATATGTATATATTGTTATAGGTTCGTGAATCAACAGTGGCCAAGTCTTACTTCCCGACGAAGTAAAAATCTGTGAAAGTGAGTTATAGTCCCACTTTTAAAATCTAATATTTTTGGGATGAGAATACATGCAGGTTTTATAAATGATTTACAAAATAGACACAAGTACGTGAAACTACATTCTATGGTTGAATTATCGAAATCGAATATGCCCCTTTTTATTAAGTCTGGTAATCTAAGAATTAGGGAACAGACACCCTAATTGACGCGAATCCTAAAGATAGATCTATTGGGCCTAACAAACCCCATCCAAAGTACCGGATGCTTTAGTACTTCGAAATTTATATCATATCCGAAGGGTGTCCCGGAATGATGGGGATATTCTTATATATGCATCTTGTTATTGTCGGTTACCAGGTGTTCACCATATGAATGATTTTTATCTCTATGTATGGGATGTGTATTGAAATATGAAATCTTGTGGTCTATTGTTACGATTTGATATATATAGGTTAAACCTATAACTCACCAACATTTTTGTTGACGTTTAAAGCATGTTTATTCTCAGGTGAATATTAAGAGCTTCCGCTGTTGCATACTAAAATAAGGACAAGATTTGGAGTCCATGTTTGTATGATATTGTGTAAAAACTGCATTCAAGAAACTGATTTCGATGTAACATATTTGTATTGTAAACCATTATGTAATGGTCGTGTGTAAACAGGATATTTTAGATTATCATTATTTGATAATCTACGTAAAGCTTTTTAAACCTTTATTTATGAAATAAAGGTTATGGTTTGTTTTAAAAATGAATGCAGTCTTTGAAAAACGTCTCATATAGAGGTCAAAACCTCGCAACGAAATCAATTAATATGGAACGTTTTTAATCAATAAGAACGGGACATTTCATATTTCGTAAAGCATTTATAAAAGCAGCGCATGTATTCTCAGTTCTAAAAATATATATTGCAAAAGCATTTAAAAGGGGAGCAAATGAAAACTCACTATAATGTATTTTGTAGTAAAAATACATATGACGATATTGAATAATGCAGGGTTGGCCTCGGATTCACGAACCTATATCACGTATATATGTTAACACATGTAATCGTAATCGAACACATAATATAAATTATTATTAATTGTTATTTTAGTAAGTTATATGTTTCATTAATAATTTAATTAACTATTTTTATTCTATATACATTAGGTACATAATTAGTTCTTATTATAAAAATATTAATATAGTTATGTTATATGTATTCAAATATATTTTTATCTAATTAATATCTATTTGGTAAAATAATATCAATAATAATAAATAACAATTTGTATCTTTTTATGATGATAATAATAATAATAATATTTGTACTACTAATAATCTAAACGATAATTTTAATAGTAATATAAATTTTGATATAAATGATAATACTAATAGTAGTAATAATAATAACTATAATATCTATAATAATAATAATAATAATAATAATAATAATAATAATAATAATAATAATAATAATAATAATAATAATAATAATAATAATAATAATAATAATAATAATAATAATAATAATAGAAATAATAAAATAGCTACCTCAAGGTAACAAGCCTTAGAAAAAAAAAATATAAACGCCTCTTCCAGGGCTTGAACCCGCGACCATTCCCTAACCCGTAATACGCCTTAACCATTCGATCTGTACTGCTTTTCTTTGATTTAATGTCCCGACTTATTTATATATAGTCTACACATATTTGTTGATATTGGGCCGCATTTCACTTCAGTCCACCTCAGCCCAATTCGACACTTTGATCAACCAGTCCAACAACTAATTGGATCCTCTCGGCCCAACTATCAATATTTGAAGCCCAACTTACCCAAACTCTTAAGACATTTTATTGAAGGAAAAAAATATATATGCAGACTCCTGGTTTCGAACCCATGACCTCCTTTTTAACCAACACCACACCAAACCATTTGAGCTATCATGTTTTTCTGTTATAGTTCATATATACTATAGATTTAACCATTCTCTCTCTGACTTCTTCTTCTTCCTAACAAAACCCAGAACTATTCATCATCATCAAAATATAAAATCATTATCCTAATCATCTCTATTTATCATTCAGGTATACCATCATTTATATCTCACTGAATCATCTTCAACTTCCATCATCGTTTACGTATATCACTTATCTATTAACAACCGTAACTCTCATCATGAAATCACGATATCATATATCATCATCTTAATCTATTTATCATAATTTTAATCTAACCTCAAGATAAACATGTTAACGGATGTACAAAACATTGACCAGTTGAACTTGATCGTAAAAAAAAAAAATTTAAAAAAAACGTACCAACATTCATCCACTAACGGTGGAACTCATCAACTAAATGGTCATGTACGCCACCTCTTGCCACGTTTTGTCAAAAAAAAAAAATTGTGAAGCAAGCTGAGATTATTTTTATTATTATTTTTTTTTTGAAGGCAACATAATCAACTTGTTCGTTGAATTCACACTCCATAACTTTCACGAGACCAGAAGCGATTATTTAGCCATTGGTTAAGTATTTATGACGAGATCAATTATAGTTAGAGAGATGAAGTGTGGGTGGTGTGTGGTTCGATGGTGGCGGTTATATTGGTTGTAGGGGGTGTATTTCAAACCGTTCACGGTGAAGTAATGGTGGGTTTCAATGGTTAGGATGGAGGATAGTGGTGTTAGGCGTTCGATGGTGATGAAGTGGTCGGTATGGTTGTTTGGATGAAGAAGATGATAATCGTGGTGATGGCTTCAAGTTGGTGGTTCCATGGTATTTATTGAATCAAGAGAAAAGAAAACAAAAAAAATAAAAAAAATAAGAAGTGGGTTTCGATGGGTTTTGAGCATAACGAGAATATTTAGAGGTGATGGTTATTTCGATGGTAACGCAGTGTATGAATAGAATATATGTATAGAGAGGTGGCGTGCTAAGTAGTAGTGATGGTTTGGTGGCTCATCGTGATGTGGTCTTCAAAAGTGGTGAGAGTGATCGATTGTGGTGGGTGTTTTCAGGTTGTTTATGGTGGTTCGTAGTGGTTGTAGAGTGACGGATGGTAAAGACGTAGTTAGTGTTGGTGACTAGATGGTTGTCATGTAGAGAGTGAATTGAATGATAAGTAGAAACATTACCCAGCTCAAGTGATGATGGTGGTAAAGATTTTTCATTTGCATAACATATATTATACTCCGTAATATAGTACTAGCTAGTAATAATAATTATAATATAATATTAATATTAAATAGTAATTCATGTGACAATAAAAGATGTAGGGATTCAATCATTTAAACAGTAAAGTCATCACACTCTTGGATATATTCAGTCGACATTTAAATTTTACGGGTATTATATCGTGTCCATTGCTAAACAGTTAAAATATAAAAGTGTTCCTAAAAATTCCAAATTTTGATAGTAATTATCTTTATTTATTTCAGTCATTATGGTATAAAATTCGATCATTAATTATTAAATAAAAATTACATCAACTGTCCCTCTCATTTATGGGTAAAATATAAAAAGTGTTAAAATTAAATAACTAGATCCTAAATACATTTTTAGTAAGCCTAAAATTTATAGAACTCATTTTTCGGATCACCGTTTATTTTAAAATCATATAAGTTCGAATTAAACTTCTCTAAATAATAATTGAAACGTCCAACGAGTATTACAATCATTAAATAATTATATATAATATTACCTATACATATATTTATATTTATTTTTATATGTATGCACATTTATTTACAAATAATAGTTCGTGAATCGTCGAGCACAGTCGAAGGTCAATTGAATATATGAAATAGTTCAAAATTTTTGAGACTCAACCTTACAGACTTTGCTTATCATGTTGAAAATATTAAATCGTATCGAGAGTTTGGTTTAAAATTAGTCAAAAATTTTCGGGTCACTACAAGCTCCAAACCACTTGGAAGTTTTAAAACAAAGTCTCCTTGAGCTTTCACTTGCACCCTTGCTCCATTTCCCATGAAGAGACTTTTTGTTCCCACATCTTGATTACTTCTTTTGAACCCCTGCAAAGAATTGAAAATATGAGTTCCACATCCTGTGTCTAATACCCATGTATTAGAAGAAGTAATACTAAGCTCAACGTATACCATATATACATTACCTGAGGTTTGCCCTGCATCCCTCTTTTCTTTTAAATCCTTTAGGTAGACTGGGCAGTTGCGCTTCCAGTGACCCATTTCACCGCAACCAAAGCACGGATCTTCCTTGGGGTTAGCTTTACCGGCAACCTTTTGCTTCTTGTTATTGTTGGTTGGGATAACCATCTTCCCCTTTCCCTTGCCCTTGCCTAGGTAGGCGGGTCCTTTCCTCTTAGCCGTCTTTGGCTTAGAAGTGTTATTGTTTTTGGACCCGCCTTCATTGATCATAAACATGGGTGAAGCCCTTTTACCCATGCTCGCTTCGGCCGTCTTAAGCATGGCATGTAATTCGCCAATGCTCTTATCCCATCCATTCATGTTGTAATTCATTACAAATGTGTCAAACCTCTTTGACAAGGAATTAAGGATAAGGTCCGTGGCTAATTTATTAGACACGTTGCAGTTTAGATGGTTCGCTCGATCAATTAGGCTCTTCATCTTAAGGACATAAGATGAAACGGATTAGGAGTCATCCATCCGACATGCATGAAGCGCTCGAACCGTTTCAAAGCGCTCGACATGAGATTGTTGAAGGAACATCTCTTTCAATTGTGTGATCATGTCATATGCACTATGATGCTCGAAATCCTTTTGGAGTTCTGGTATCATAGTCTCAAGCATGAGGCAAGAAACTTGCACCGAATCGGTGCAATATTTCTCCCAATAAGCCATGCCTTCCGTATCATCCTCGTCCGGTTGATCGGGAATGGGGTCTTCCAACACATACGCCCTATCCTCTAGTTTGAGGACAATTCTTAGATTGCGAAAACCAATCCATGAAGTTCGTATGGTTGAGTTTTTCCTTTTCGAGGATTGACCTCAACGATAGATTGTTAAAGTTGATTGGTGCATTTGGAATGTTGTTGTTATTGGCGGCCATCTACAAAATTTAACAAAGTTGTTTAAGTATTAGTTTTAATTTAACAATCAATACCCTTTAAATTCAATTGATATTTATTAAATTTTAGAATCCAACGGTAAACCAAATTTTGGTTAAGTGACCTTTATCCCGTCATTTGATTTAGCTAGGTAGTCATTATATGACAATTGCAATCCTTTTGCAACTTCTAAGTTATGGGATCATGCGATCCTTTTGCATGGCATATTTATCCCATCAACGCCTATTTGTTCCTCGTGCTTCGGTGACCCTAAGTTCATGATTCCCAAATCAAGTCGTCCTACTTGTGTAAACGTGTAAATTTAACATACAAGTGGTTAGGTGACCTTTATCCCACAAGTGTGCGAAATTCACCTTAATCATATTAGTTTGCTCATAACGGTTAGGTGACCTTTATCCCATTAAGAGTTCCCTAATATTTTTAAGTGTCATACAAAAGGATGGCGTTTAACTTGTTTGCCTTGTTAATAAGGGATTTTAAGTTTTCATTAATTCTAGTTTTGAGAAAACTATTACACCATACACCAACATGCATTTAGTGTATGGTTTATATGAAAATCCATTTTTCATGTTGTGTAATAAAGCCAATTTCATTACATTGATATAAACCATTTTATATGTCTTAATAACCAATTATTAAATCCTTCTGCCATTTTTAATTTAACCAATTAAATTATAGTTTGTCCTTTGAATGTTGTTAATAATTCCTAATTTAACCAATTAAATTGTCGTTTTGCATGTCGATAAAAATGTCTAATTTAACCAATTAAATTGTCATTTTGCTTGTTGTTAATTTGTGATTTACTTGTAGCAACCAAACATATAAACACAATAAACAACCATGCATGCAAAACAAATATGTTCACAATCAAGCCAATTTGGTAGACATTTGTTTAGCCGAAAACAAATGCCACTGGTTAAGGGGTTATAACACAAAGTAGGAGATTTTAATCTCCCACTTAATCTTGCATCCAAATGCTCTTCTTGTGTTCTTCCAATTCTTCATCTTGTATCTTCATCTTTTTTACAAAATATATCCTAATACATTTTGTCTAGAAAATGAAATACACCCTAATCTATTTTACATGCCAAATATAAAATAAATTACATGACTAAATGAATAATATTACAAACCAATTGAATAATTAATATTACAAGCCAAAATGAATGAATATTACATCAACCAAACATACAACCAAACACAGGGCTAAGGCTTAGATTGTGAACATCATCATACAACCAAATATGAACCAAATAGAAGAGCCCAAAACCCACTTTTTGGACTACTATAATTCGGCCAAAAAAGGAACCTACCCAAATCCGAAAATTTTTGCATTCTACTATAATGCATGTTCATAAAATGCAAAAATATAGTGGGTTTAATAGATCATCTCGAAGCATATTTTAACAACTTCAGCTCTAGATGCCATTGTTGGGATTTAACAAGTTAAAAATATACTTAAAATCATTTAAGAATTAAGATAGCAGAAGCATGTAAATTACCATTTTGTAACTTGTTATACTTTAACTAATTAAAGTTAATTCCCAATTAGGATCAAGTTGTGAAACATACTTACAAACTACAAGCAAGAAAAGGATTTATACCTACTCCTAGCTTTTTGGTGTATGATGAAGACGATGATGATAAATGGAGCTCCAAAAGTATGAAACCTCAAGTTGTTATACCCCAAACTTTGTACCAACACCCTAGCTTGTAGTTAGGATTTATTTGACACTTAATTAGAGCTTGCAAAACCAAGTGAAGAACCTCTTTTCCTCCCCAAAACCTCACGGCAATCAGCTGCAGCAGGAAGAGTTTTTTTTTTTTTTTTTGCAGTTTTTCTTGATGTGTATTTGTGTATTTGCATGTGTTTGTAGTCTCCAACATGTCTAGGTAAATATGCTTAAGGCATGGGAGGTAACTAATAAACAAATGCATGTTTACTTCAACTCCCATGCCACTTCCAAGTAATAATATAAAATAGTTTTTATAAAACTAGATTTTATAAAACTAGTTTCCTTTTTTTATAAACTAGTTTTTATAAAACTAGATTTTATAAAATTCATTTTATAAACTTGCATATTATTTGTTATGTACATTTTATAAAACCAATTTTATAAAATTGTAACATAACTTCATTAATTATTTAACCTATAAATAATCAAATCCTCATTATATAATTATTCCATAAATTATATATATACACATCAAGTAATATAATTTTAGAAACCATTTTCATAAAATTCAAGTGTCGCGTATTTAATCAACAATCTAATCGCTAAGATCAAATACTAATAAGGTGTCGGTAAGTTTGTTATTGGGTATGACCCGACTTGGATCAAAACATATTAGCCACGTTAATTTAATATGTCTCTCGGGCATACGAAAAACCTTCACTTTTTAACTTGGTAGCCTAAGAATTAGGGAAATGGCCCCTAATTGACGCGAATCCTAAAGATAGATCTATTTGGCCCAACAAGCCTATGAATGATTTTTATCCCTATGCAGTTTGCGAAATGCCTGATATGAGATGTGTTATAAAAATGAAATCTTGTGGTCTATTATTATGATTTGATAATATGTAGGTTAAACCTATAACTCACTAACAATTTTGTTGACGTTTTAAGCATGTTTATTCTCAGGTGATTATTAAGAGCTTCCGCTGTTGCATACTAAAATAAGGACAAGATTTGGAGTCCATACGTGTATGATATTGTGTAAAAACTGCATTCAAGAAAATTTATTTTGATGTAATATATTCTTATTGTAAACCATTATGTAATGGTCGTGTGTAAACGGTATATTTTAGGTTATCATTATTTGATTATCTACGTAATGCTTTTTAAACCATTATCGAAAAAATAAAGGTTATGGTTGTTTTAAAAATGAATGCAGACTTTGAAAAACGTCTCATATAGATGTCAAAACCTCGCGACGAAATCAATTAATATGGAACGTTTATAATCAATATGAACGGGACATTTCAGTTGGTATCCGAGAGTTGGCCTTAGAGAACCAGAAAATTTCCATTAATGTGTCTTATCGAGTTTGTTAGGATGCATTAGTGAGTCTGGACTTCGACCGTGTTTTCTTTAAAAATGATTGCTTAATATTTTTTTTGTTGGAAACTACAAATTGTAACATGTAAATATTATGTGATAAATTAATCTCTTAACATGTTTGATATTGTGTGATAGATGTCTACCTCTAGTACAAATCCCATCGACTCACCTAATAACATTGAAGAGTCGAATATATATTGGGAAGATTCACAAATTCCCGAAGAGGAACCAGAAGAGGAGGAACCGAAAGAGGAGGAACTGGAAGAAGAAGAGGTTCAGGATGAAGAAATATTGATACCTACAGTAAATCTATTAAATAAAAGAAAATTCTCAACCAACGGACCAAAATTAAAAATGGTCAATGGTGTTTCCACCAAGGAAGCAAAATATTGGGAAGATTACCAATTTTCAGATGAATCAGATCCCGATGAGGATTTCGATGATGTTATAGAAATTACCTCGACCCAATTTAATAAAGCAAAAGAAAATAATAGGGGAAAAGGTATAAAAATAGAGAAATCTGATTTCAACCCCGATGAACTTTATATGTATCGGCAACATCCGTATTTCCTAAAATGTAACAATAACCCGGGAACCTCTAAACCACCAGCTTTTCTAAACCATTGTGGAAAACAACGGCTCGTATTAGAGGAACACCATATATCCCTAGAAAATTAGGAAAACGAACCAAGTCCGAAGAAGAAGAAACCAGTGATACAGATTAGAGTGTTGTAATTATGTTGTGTATTATATGTATTGTAGTTTGCTTGTACTTTTATGTTCTATGTAAAAATTGTTTGTATTTTTTGTTAATTATCTTTTACGAATCTAATCCTTGTCTATTTTAGAGTATAAAAACAAAATGGACGTTAAGGGTAGACAACCGAATATTTTAGAAGACGTACCAGAGGATATGATTGAGGAAATCTTGTCTAGAGTCGGTCAGAATTCATCAGTACATTTAGTTATGGCGAAATTAACTTGTCAAACATTTGAAAGACTTTCCATAAATTCCTTAGTTTATAAAAGTCTTTCCTTTGATAGGTGGGGTATATCACATTGGGGAGACCGTAAGTTACGCCGTGTTTTCTTTAAAGCGTTAAATGCGGGGAACCCAAATGCAATTTTACGCTATGGGTTAAGAACCTATTTTGACTCAACATATCCCAACATAGGGTTTCGTGAGTTTGAAAGAGCTTCTAACTTGCAACATAAAGAAGCATGTTATGCTTACGGGTTAGTGATGTTCGCTTCTCACCTAAGTGAGAAAAAGAACATCAGATTTCAACTTTTAAATAAAACCTTCCCACAAGTGACAGATTCAGTAGTTGGGGTGAGAAACAAGGTTTTTAGATTATTACGGGGCTGTTAAACATTACGAAACCCTCGTACCTTTGACGACATTACAACATGCTGTCTTGTCAACGGTCACAACGGTTATGTTCCACAAGACCAAGGATGGGAAGTAGTCTTAGTAAAACCAGAATGCATAACTTGTTTCTGGACGTATGAATTACGTGTCTTTATTGCCTTTGTTGAACGACTTGCGTATTAACTAGAATTGTCTTCGCAACTGTTTTGTATCAGAGTTTTTATGTGCTATATTTCATGCTATATGTAAAATAGCGGTATTGTAAGTTTGCAAAATATTGTATAAAAGTTTGAATGTGAAATATTATTATAATCAGTTTTTTTCATATAGAATTGTAGTAGTTGAATTGTATGTTAGCTACTAAGTATGAACTTAACGGGTAGGTATTACCCTAATTAAAACTTATAAAATGCTAATATGAAGAAAAAGCTTTTATAAATGAGTTCATATTATGCAATGGAATACTATTGACTACTCTTAATATTCTATATGATTAACTTAATTCTTTTGGCTATTTTTGAAAGAAATGGCACCGACAACTCGTCAGAACTTGAACATGAGTGAGGAAGACTTCCGTGCTTTCTTTGCAGCAAATATAGCCGCAGTACAGGCTGCAATGCAAAACAACAATAACTCAGGGTCTAGGAGTGGAGTTAACTCCACAAAAAAACGTGTAGGATGCTCCTACAAGGCTTTCACTGCCTGTAAACCTCTGGAATTCGATGGAACTGAAGGACCAGTCGAACTGAAACGATGGATCGAAAAGGTCGAATCTGTGTTTTCTATAACCAAATGTGCTGAGGAAGATAAGGTAAAGTACGCCACGCATACCTTCACAGGTACTGCGTTAACATGGTGGAATACCTATCTCGAACAAGTGGGACAAGATGCTGCTTACGCACTACCGTGGTCAGCATTCAAACACTTGATGAACGAGCAGTACCGTCCCAGAAACAAAGTCAATAAGCTCAAGACAGAGCTTAGAGAATTACGAACGAAGGGATTCGATATCACCACATACGAACGACGATTCACCGAGTTGTGTTTATTGTGCCCAAGAGTGTTCGAAGATGAAGAAGAGCAGATTGATGCATTTGTAAAGGGGTTACCAGAGATAATTCAGGAGGATGTGAGTGCAAGAACGCCCACTTCAATGCAAAAGGCAAGCCGAATGGCTCACAAACTTATAAACCAGATCGAGGGAAGGATTAAAGAGCAGGCGGCCGAGGAGGCCAAAATGAAACAACTCAAGAGAAAGTGGGAAGAACCCAGTGACAAGAGTCACAATTTCAACAATCAACACCACAATCAAAACCACAATCGCACCATTTTTCGCAACAACAAACGCAACAAAAACCATTCCAACAACAACAACTACAACAATCATCCCAACAACAATACCAACCGCAACAACAAAAATCCCAACAACAATCTCAATAACAACACTGGTAATCAAAATCAAAATATTTCGTGTCTAAGGTGTGAATGGTACCATCCAACTACTTTTTGTCCAGCAACATGTACTAAATGTAATAGAAAGGGTCATGATACAACGAAGTGTGAAATTTATGGACCATCGGGTAAAGGAACAAGTAATGCCCACATTATTTGTTATGGATGCTGGAAAAAGGGCCACTACAAAACTACATGTCCAAACCAGGGAAATAATAATGGGCAAAGCCGTGGGAGAGTTTTTAACATTAATGCGGAAGAAGCGCAGGAAGACCCGGAGCTTGTTATCGATGAAAAACCTGCTTATATTTTATTTGATTCGGGTGCGGATAGAAGTTATATGAGTAGAGATTTTTGTGCTACATTAAGTGGTCCATTGACGCCTATGAATAATAAATTTTTACTCGAATTAGCAAACGGTAAATTAATTTCGGCAGATAAAATATGTCGGAATCGAGAAATTAAACTGGTTAGCGAAACGTTTAAGATCGATTTGATACCAGTAGAGTTAGGGAGTTTTGATGTGATAATCGTCATGGACTGGTTGAAAAAGGAGAGAGCGGAAATTGTATGTTACAAAAATACAATTCCATTGTATGAGAAAAGGGAAAACCTATAATGGTGTACGGAGAAAAGAGCAACGCGAAGCTAAATCTTATTAGTAATTTGAAGGCGCAAAAACTAATAAGAAAAAGTTGCTATGTCGTTCTAGCACATATCAAAGAAGTTAAACCCGAAGAAAAGAACATCAGTGATGTTCCTGTCGCAAAAGAATTTTCCGATGTATTTCTGAAAAAATTACCGGGATTACCCCCACATCGATCCATTGAATTTCAAATAGATCTCGTACCAGGAGCTGCACCAATAGCTCATGCTCCATATGGACTCGCACTCAGTGAAATGAAAGAACTCCAAAGCCAACTACAAGAACTTTTAGAGCGTGGTTTTATACAACCAAGTACATCACCATGGGGAGCTCCTGTTTTGTTTGTCAAAAAGAAGGATGGTACATTCATGTTGTGTATCGACTACCGAGAGTTGAACAAACTTACCATCAAGAATCATTATCCACTACCAAGAATCGATGACTTATTTGATCAACTACAAGGCTCGTCAGTTTATTCGAAGATTGATTTACGTTTCGGGTATCATCACATGCGAGTGAAGGAGGATGATATTCTGAAGACTTCTTTCAGAATGCGTTACGGTCATTACGAGTTTATGGTTATGCCGTTTGGGTTGACTAACGCACCAGCTGTGTTCATGGACCTCATGAACCGAGTGTGTGGACCATAACTTGACAAGTTTGTCATTGTTTTTATTGATGACATACTTATTTACTCAAAGAATGATCAAGAGCATGAAGAACATTTGAGAAAAGTGCTAGAGTTGTTGAGGAAAGAAAAACTGTACGCCAAATTTTCAAAGTGAACATTTTGGTTAGAAGAAGTTCAATTCCTCTGTCACATAGTGAACAAAAAAGGTATTCAAGTGGATCCGGCAAAGATTGAAACCGTTGAAAAGTGGGAAACCCCGAAAACTCCGAAGCATATACGTCAATTTTTAGGACTGGCTGGTTACTACAGAAGGTTCATCCAAGATTTTTCCAAAATAGCAAAACCCTTGACTGCATTAACGCATAAAGGGAAGAAATTTGAATGGAAGGATGAGCAGGAGAAAGCGTTTCAATTGTTGAAGAAAAAGTTACCTACGGCACCTATATTGTCATTGCCTGAAGGGAATGATGATTTTGTGATATATTGTGATGCCTCAAAGCAAGGCCTCGGTTGTGTTTTAATGCAACGAATGAAGGTAATTGCTTATGTGTCCAGACAATTGAAGATTCATGAGCAAAATTATACGACTCATGATTTGGAATTAGGCGCTATTGTTTTTGCATTAAAAACTTGGAGGCACTTCTTATATGGGGTCAAAAATATCATATATACCGAACATAAAAGTCTCCAACATATATTTAATCAGAAACAACTAAATATGAGGCAGCGTAGGTGGATTGAGTTATTGAATGATTACGATTTTGAGATTCGTTACCACCCGGGGAAGGCAAATGTGGTAGCCGAGTAGAAAGGACAGAGAACCTATGCGGGTAAAAGCTATGAATATAATTATTCGTACTAACCTTACTAATCAAATAAAGGAGGCGCAGCAGGGAGTTGTAAAGGAAGGAAAGTTGTAGAATGAAATACCAAAGGATTGGAGAAACAACTTAATATTCGGGAAGACGAAACTCGGTATAGGGCTGAAAGAATTTGGGTGCCAAAATTTGGAGATATGAGAGAAATGGTACTTAGAGAAGCTCATAAAACCAGATACTCAATACATCCTGGAACGGGGAAGATGTACAAGGATCTCAAGAAACATTTTTGGTGGTCAGGTATTAAATCCGATATTGCTAGATACGTAGGAGAATGTTTGACGTGTTCTAAGGTCAAAGCTGAACATCATAAACTATCAGGTCTACTTCAACAACCCGAAATCCCAGAATGGAAATGGGAAAACAGTACCATGGATTTCATTACTAAATTGCCAAGGACTGCAAGTGGTTATGATACTATTTGGGTAATAGTCGATCGTCTCACCAAGTCAGCACACTTTCTGCCAATGAGAGAAGATGACAAGATGGAGAAGTTAGCACGACGGTATTTGAAGAAGTCGTCTCCAGACATGGAATACCAATCTCTATTATCTCTTATAGGGATGGCATATTTATTTCAAGATTCTGGCAGACATTACAACAAGCATTAGGAACTCGTCTAGACATGAGTACCGCCTCTCATCTACAAACTGATGGGCAGAGTGAAAGGATGATACAAATGCTTGAAGACATGCTACGAGCATGTGTTATTGATTTCAGAAATAGTTGGGATTGACACCTACCGTTAGTAGAATTTTCCTACAAAAACAGCTATCATTCAAGCATTGAGATGGCGCCATTTGAAGCACTTTATGATAGAAAGTGCAGGTCTCTAATTTGTTGGAGTGAAGTGAGGGATAGACAGATTACGGGTCCGGAGATAATTCAAGAAACTACCGAGAAGATCATCCAAATTCAACAACAGTTGAAAACTGCCCAAAGTCGACAAAAGAGTTACGCGGACATTAAAAGAAAAGACATAGAATTTGAAGTTGAAGAGATGGTCATGCTTAAGGTTTCACCTTGGAAAGGCGTTGTTCGATTTGGTAAATGGGGGAAACTAAATCCAAGGTACATTGGACCATTCAAGATTATTAATCGTGTCGGACCAGTAGCTTACCGACTTGAGTTACCACAACAACTCGCGGCTGTACATAACACTTTCCACGTCTAGAATTTGAAGAAATGTTTTGCTAAAGAAGATCTCACTATTCCGTTAGACGAAATTCAAATCAATGAAAAACTTCAATTCATCGAAGAACCCGTCGAAATAATGGATCGTGAGGTTAAAAAACTTAAGCAAACCCGAGCTCACCTGGGAATGAGAAGATTAGATGAAGAAGAAATACCCGCACCTATTTCTGGAAGATACGTCAACACCTCCAACTGCTTAAAATTTAGGGACGAAATTTATTTAACGGGTAGGTATTGTAGTGACCCGAACTTTTCCATGTTTATATATATTAAATGAAATTGATATTTACATGATTAAGTGTTTCCAACATGTTAAGCAATCAAACTTGTTAAGACTTGATTAATTGAAATAGGTTGACCACCCAAGTTGACCGGCGATTCACGAACGTTAAAACTTGTAAAAATTATATGATGACATACATATGGATATATATATATATATATATATATATATATATATATATATATATATATATATATATATATATATATATATATATATATATATATAATTATCATGGTATTATGATAAGTATGTACCTCATTAAGTATTTTAACAATGAGTTATATACATAAAAATGAGACTATTGAATTAAGAAACTTGAAAACGGTATATAGAACGATTATCGTTATAACAACGTCTTACTAATTACATATGAATCATTTTAAGATATTGATACACTATATATAAACATGTTAAATGATAAGTAAACATATCATTAAGTATAATAACAATGAACTACATATGTAAAAACAAGACTACTAACTTAAGGATTTCGAAACGAGACATATATGTAACGATTATCGTTGTAACGACATTTAACTGTATATATATCATATTAAGATATATTAATACATAATTATATCATGATAATATAATAATTTAACATCTTATTAGATATAATAAATAATGTGTTAACAACATTTAACAAGATCGTTAACTTAAAGGTTTCAAAACAACATTTACATGTAACGACTAACGATGACTTAACGACTCAGTTAAAATGTATATACATGTAGTGTTTTAATATTTATTCATACACTTTTGAAATACTTCAAGACACTTATCCAAGTACTTCTACTTAACAAAAATGCTTACGATTACATCCTCATTCATTTTCATCATCAATTCTACTCGTATGCACTCGTATTTGTACTTGTACAGTACACAACTTCTAAATGTATTTACTATTGGTATATACGCTCCAATGATCAGCTCTTAGCAGCCCATGTGAGTCACCTAACCATGTGGGAACTATCATTTCACATCTAGCATGACGTATGAGCAAGGAAACAAAAACAAGAACTCCTTTTTAACCCCACTCACCTTCACCACTCGCCACCTACTCCATTTCACTTCAAATTTTCTTCCCAATTCTCTCTCAAAACACACACACTCTTCCATGAACGTTCAAGTTACTATTTTTCCAGCAAAAATCATCAAATACAAGCTTTGGTAATTACCTATAATCATCATAACAACAATTACTCAAGAACACATCAAGAACACTTCCAAGTTTACGAGTTTACTTCCAAGTTTCCTAATCCATTTCAAGCAATCATCTAAGATCAAGAAACCTTTGTTATTTACAGTAGGTTATCTTTCTAAATCAAGGTAATATTCATATTCAAGCTTTGATTCATTTTCTATAACTATAACTATCTTAATTCGAGTAATAATCTTACTTGAACTTGTTTTTGTGTCATGATTCTATTTCAAGAACTTCCAAGCCATCAAAGATCCTTTGAAGCTCAAGTTATTTTTTCATCATTTCTAGTAGGTTTACCTACTAAACTTGAGGTAGTAATGATGTTCATAACATCATTCGATTCATATATGTATAACTATCTTATTCGAAGATTTGAACATGTAATCACTAGAACATAGTTTAGTTAATTCTAAACTTGTTCGCAAACAAAAGTTAATCCTTCTAACTTGACTTTTAAAATCAACTAAATACATGTTCTATATCTATATGATATGCTAACTTAATGATTTAAAACCCGAAAACACGAAAAACACCGTAAAACTGGATATACTCCGTCGTAGTAACACCGCGGGCTGTTTTGGGTTAGTTAATTAAAAACTATGATAAACTTTGATTTAAAAGTTGTTCTTCTGGGAAAATGATTTTTCTTATGAACATGAAACTATATCCAAAAATCATGGTTAAACTCAAAGTGAAAGTATGTTTTTCAAAATGGTCATCAAGACGTCGTTCTTTCGACTGAAATGACTACCTTTACAAAAATGACTTGTAATCTATATTTCAGACTATAAAAGTATACTTTTTCTGTTTTGATTCATAAAATTAAGTTCAATATTAAACCATAGCAACTTGAATCACTGAAAACGGATTTAAAACGAAGAAGTTATGGGTAAAACAAGATTGGATAATTTTGCTTGATGTAGCTACGTGAAAATTGGTAACAAATCTATATTAATCATATCCTAGCTAACTTATATTGTATCATACATGTATTCTAATATATTATGTAATCTTGGGATACCATAGACACGTATGCAAATGTTTTGACATGTCATATCGACCCATGTATATATATTATTTGGAACAATCATAGACACTCTATATGCAGTAATGATTGAGTTATCTATACAGGGTTGAGGTTGATTCCAAAAATATATATACTTTGAGTTGTGATCTAGCCTGAGACGTGTATACAATGGGTCATGGATTGTTTCAATATAATATATATATATCGATTTATTTCTGTACATCTAACTGTGGATAACTAGTTGTAGGTTACTAACGAGGACAGCTGACTTAATAAACTTAAAACATTAAAACGTATTAAAAATGTTGTAAATATATTTTGAACATACTTTGATATATATGTACATATTTGTTATAGGTTCGTGAATCGACCAGTGGCCAAGTCTTATTTCCCGACGAAGTAAAATCTGTGAAAGTCAGTTATAGTCCCACTTTTAAAATCTATTATTTTGAGGTGAGAATACATGCAGTTTATAAATGTTTTACAAAATAGACACAAGTAATCGAAACTACTTTCTATGTTGGATTATCGAACCGAATATGCCCCTTTTTAGCTTAGTACCCTAAGAATTAGGGAAATGGCCCCTAATTGACGCAAATCCTAAAGATAGATCTATTTGGCCCAACAATCCTCATCCGAGTTACAGATGCTTTAGTACTTCGATTTATCATATCCGATGAGAGTCCCGGAATGATGGGGATATTCTATATGCATCTTGTTAAGGTCGGTTACCAGGTGTTCAACATATGAATGATTTTTATCTCTATGCAGTTTGCGAAATGCCTGATATGAGATGTGTTATAAAAATGAAATCTTGTGGTCTATTATTATGATTTGATAATATCTAGGTTAAACCTATAACTCACCAACAATTTTGTTGACGTTTTAAGCATGTTTATTCTAAGGTGATTATTAAGAGCTTTCGCTGTTGCATACTAAAGTAAGGACAAGATTTGGAGTCCATACGTGTATGATATTGTGTAAAAACTGCATTCAAGAAATTTATTTTGATGTAATATATTCTTATTGTAAACCATTATGTAATGGTCGTGTGTAAACGGTATATTTTAGGTTATCATTATCTGATAATCTACGTAATGCTTTTTAAACCATTATCGAAAAAATAAAGGTTATGGTTGTTTTAAAAATGAATGCAGACTTTGAAAAACGTCTCATATAGAGGTCAAAACCTCGCGACGAAATTAATTAATATGGAACGTTTATAATCAATATGAACGGGATATTTCATTTTTGCATTAAAGACTTGGAGGCACTACTTATATGGGGTCAAAAGTATTATATATACCGACCACAAAAGTCATCAACACATATTTAATCAGAAACAACTGAACATGAGGCAGCGCAGGTGGATTGAATTGTTGAATGATTACGACTTTAAGATTCATTACCACCCGGGGAAAGCAAATGTGGTAGCCGACGCCTTGAGCAGAAAGGACAGAGAACCCATTCGAGTAAAAGCTATGAATATAATGATTCGCACTAACCTTACTACTCAAATAAAGGAGGCGCAACAAGGAGTTTTAAAAGAGGGAAATTTAAAGGATGAAATACCCAAAGGATCAGAGAAACATCTTAATATTCGGGAAGACGGAACCCGGTATAGGGCTGAAAGAATTTGGGTGCCAAAATTTGGAGATATGAGAGAAATGGTACTTAGAGAAACTCATAAAACCAGATACTCAATACATCCTGGAACGGGGAAGATGTACAAGGATCTCAAGAAATATTTTTGGTGGTCAGGTATGAAAGCCGATGTTGCTAAATACGTAGGGGAATATTTGACATGTTCTAAGGTCAAAGCGGAGCATCAGAAACCATCAGGTCTACTTCAACAACCCGAAATCCCTGAATGGAAACGGGAAAACATTACCATGGATTTCATCACTAAATTGCCAAGGACTGCAAGTGGTTTTGATACTATTTGGGTAATAGTTGATCGTCTCACCAAATCAGCACACTTCCTGCCAATAAGAGAAGATGACAAGATGGAGAAGTTAGCACGACTGTATTTGAAGGAAGTCGTCTCCAGACATGGAATACCAATCTCTATTATCTCTGATAGGGATGGTAGATTTATTTCAAGATTCTGGCAGACATTACAGCAAGCATTAGGAACTCGTCTAGACATGAGTACTTCTTATCATCCACAAACCGATGAGCAGAGCGAAAGGACGATACAAACACTTGAAGACATGCTACGAGCATGTGTTATTGATTTCGGAAACAGTTGGGATCGACACCTTCCGTTAGCAGAATTTTCCTACAACAACAGCTACCATTCAAGCATTGAGATGGCGCCGTTTGAAGCACTTTATGGTAAAAAGTGTAGGTCTCCAATTTTTTGGAGTGAAGTGGTGGATAGACAGATTACGGGTCCGGAGATAATACAAGAAACTACAGAGAAGATCATCCCAATTCAACAACGGTTGAAAACCGCCCAAAGTCGACAAAAGAGCTACGCTGACATTAAAAGAAAAGATATAGAATTTGAAATTGGAGAGATGGTCATGCTTAAAGTTGCACCTTGGAAAGGAGTTGTTCGATTTGGTAAACGAGGGAAATTAAATCCAAGGTATATTGGACCATTCAAGATTATTGACCATGTCGGACCAGTAGCTTACCGACTTGAGTTACCTAAACAACTCGCTGCTGTACATAACACTTTCCATGTCTCAAATTTGAAGAAATATTTTGCTAAAGAAGATTTCACTATTCCATTAGACGAAATCCAAATCAACGAAAAACTTCAATTCATCGAAAAACCCGTTGAAATAATGGATCGTGAGGTTAAAAGACTTAAGCAAAACAAGATACCAATTGTTAAGGTTCGATGGAATGCTCGTTGAGGACTCGAGTTCACCTGGGAATGAGAAGATCAGATGAAGAAGAAATACCCGCACCTATTTCCAGAAGATACATCAACACCTCCAACTGCTTAAAATTTGGACGAAATTTATTTAACGGGTAGGTACTGTAGTGACCCGAACTTTTCCATGTTTATATATATTAAATTAAATTGTTATTTACATGATTAAGTGTGTCCAACATGTTAAGCAATCAAACTTTTTAAGACTTGATTAATTGAAATAGGTTTCATATAGACAATTGACCACCCAAGTTGACCAACGATTCACGAACGTTAAAAATTGTAAGAACTATATGATGACATATATATGGATATATATATATATAGTTAACATGATAGTAAGATAAGTATCTCACTAGGTAAAATAACAATGAGTGATATACATAAAAATGAGTTTATTGAATTAAGAAACTCGAAACGGTATATATAACGATTATCGTTATAACAACGTCTTACTAAATACATATGAATCATATTAAGATATTGTTACACTATGTTTAAATATGATAATTGATAAGTAAACATATCATTAAGTGTATTAACAATGAACTAAATATGCATAAACAAGACTACTAACTTAAGGATTTCGAAACGAGACATATATGTAACGATTATCGTTGTAACGACATTTAAATGTATATATCATATTAAGATATATTAATACATCAAAATATCATGATAATGTAATAATTTAACATCTCATTAGATATAGTAAGCAATGGGTTAACAACATTTAACAAGAATCGTTAACCTAAAGGTTTCAAAACAACACTTACATGTAACGACTAACGATGACTTAACGACTCAGTTAAAATGTATATACATGTAGTGTGTTAACACCTATTTCCATATGAGGTAAGGCTTAGTGCGTCAACAAGATACTAGAAGTAATCTAGCTTTAGGAGGGTGGAGTGTTGCCGATTGATTTTTACCCTCGGGAAATAATCCCTGCAGACCCGGTTCACAAGTGTAGAAACTTGTGGGGTGGCTTAATCAATCTGTCATCCGTAGAGCGTAAGAGTGCTAGCCGGATGACTTCTAGTGAGAGAAATTAGAGAGAGAAAGAGAAGTGAAGTCTCAGCTCTCAAAGTTGTCAGAATATCTGAACTGTGTAAAATGACGACCCAAGGGGTCTATTTATAGTGTTAGATCCACCAGATTACTTTGGGACACGTGTCAGATGATGATATGTTCTATTATTCATGATCCAAAATTTATGCTGAAGGTGGAGTTCTCCGGCCAGGGCTTACGCGCTAGGCGGCCTTCAGGGCTTACGCACGACGGAGCAGCCTATACAGCGGAGAATGCTGGATGTATAACTCCACAAAACTGTTGTTTCCAGCCT
Organism: Rutidosis leptorrhynchoides; assembly: GCF_046630445.1. Taxonomy (NCBI): domain Eukaryota; kingdom Viridiplantae; phylum Streptophyta; class Magnoliopsida; order Asterales; family Asteraceae; genus Rutidosis; species Rutidosis leptorrhynchoides. Next base: position 302,004,603 of record NC_092335.1, on the reverse strand, counting down.
TCCTGATGCTACTTTTATGCAACCATTATGCCTTTTATGCATGTATACGATACGATACACCATTAAGTCCCCCCAGTTTAATGACTTAAGCATTTGAATAATGATTAAGTCGTTAAACTTTTGAAGACGCATGCCAAACCAGCCTGTTCATTGCCCACTTGCATCGGGGAAAACATTTTAGGCATTAAATGCAGACGAGTTTTACTGACACTGTTATGATTAATTTTTTACGGTTGAGATCATCCACGCGCCTCCAGCTGTAAAAAGTGTTATTTCGTACCATTCATTTAAACTCACCCCTACACGTGTCTTAATCGTGGCCATAAAAATTGCATCGATGAAATCCTATAAAAACCGTCATAACCCTGTTACCATCACTTTTTTACTTTTCCAAGATCTAAAAAGCATATTTCTCCCCCAAATCTCCATCGCCTTCTTCAATCTTCAACTTTTTAAGGTTTAACGCCTTCCAAGGTCAGTACACTTCATCTTACTGCTATTTTCTTCTTGTTGATATCTTTTACTGTATTATCATGGCTTCTACATGGAGTACTGGCTAAGAGCACGCTAAGCCTTCTTCGTCAAATACCGCTGACATCCCAGAAGTTAGCACGATGGTTTCATCATTGAAAAATGAATATTTAGATGGCTTAAAGATTGCCTTCCGCTATCTCAATCAATACAACCCTGTTCTTCCCACCAATAGACAAACTGCTGACAACCCTCCTGAGGGGAAAATTACTTTATACGTGTAACATCCCGCGTTTTTCCGTTTAATTTATTTTAACACCGTCTTTTTTTTTTAAATAATATCCTTCGTTATTTAAATTTGTATCTTTCGTTAACTAACGTTCATAATATCCTCGTTATTTAATTATAACGTCACCCGTTTACTCGAACGTCTTTAAAAATATTCGTTTGGTTAATTCCCGCACCCGCTTTGAAACTCGAGGGACCAAAGTTGCAAAGGGGCCTAACTAGTGACTAGGTCAACTAGTCAAACCCCATCTCATCCATTCATTATCACCACCCACCTTCATCCTTCCCTTTCTCTCTACTTCCCATTTTTGAACACAAACCCCAACTTCATAAAATCATCATCTAAATTCGGGATTGGAAGCAAACTTCAAAACAAATTACATTTTCGTGATCCTCTCTTCATCCTCTACATTTTGATACCAATTTCATCAAGTTTGGGTAACTTTCTAAAAACTCTAGATTTCTATAAATTCGTGTTTTTGACTTGAAATTGTGTTAGTTAGTGTCTATGGCTCGTGTATAACATGAATATATGATTTGTTTGCTTGATTTGTTGATTTTGGTGTGACTAGCTTGAAAATGAAAATTGTATGCTTAATCTTTGATTTTGGATGATTAAATGTTGTTAGATTGTTAAAGTTCATGTTTTAAAAGTGTTACTAGCATCATTAGCTTCATGTTGATGTATAGATTGATCAAAGAAACTTCATAAACGCGATTATTGATTTTGTGAACTTTTGGTTAGGGTTTGATAGCCTTAAAGCGAACTTTTGATGCGTTGAATGCTTGTTAATGTTATTGATAAGTGCTTGGTTGTATTACACGCTTCATTACCTTCAAAACGGCATATCATATGTGTGAATTGGATTCTCGAAACTTAAAATGCAATTGATGAACTTGAAACTTTGAAAATGGACTTTTAATGATCACTTGACGAGAAATCGGTTATGGAAAATGTTGTTTTTGTTTGATGAAACATGTTTAGTTGTGTTCCTTGTCAAAAGAGCTTTCCAACGGTATAAGATACGCTTTCTAATTGTTTACGGTTTGAGTTTTGCGTTTGTTTGAAATTTTACCAAGCCTTGAACAAGTGAAACAGGCCAGGGACCAGGCCACGGCCATTGTCGCGGCGCGACAGGCCTGGCCGCAGTGCGCCACAAGCCTGCTCCAGTTTCTGTTTTGGATGTCACTTTTTATCAAAAATGTTTGACATGTTATAGACCTCCAATTCACATGTAACTTGTTCTAACATGCTTATATATGAATAAAAATCTCAGAAAAATAGTTCGGGACCCGACCCGAACGTGTTGACTTTTTGTTGACCTTGACCGACCAAAGTTTGACTTTTTGTCAAACTTAACCAAACGTTTATGCAATCGTTCTAATCTTCTTTTATACTTGATTCTTGCATGAAACTTGACAACGTGATTCACATGCTATATAATCGAGTCGTAATGAGCCATAGGACTAATTGAACACATTTCACCCGACCTTGTGTCGTAACCGGTTAATTGATACAGCTTATTTGTTTAGGTCAAGGCTAAGCAACTATCATGCACACGTTTACTTTGTGGAGTACTTTTATACTCGTGCACTCGAGGTGAGATCATAGTCCCACCTTTTCAACAACTTTTATACTTTTAAATCGTGGGCTGAGAAACATATACTTTGTTACATCTTATACTGCTTACTTTTATGTTTTGAACACAAGTTCGATGAAACAAACATTCTACAGCGAGTTTAGAACAAAAATCCTCAATTCAATTATCATTAGTTACACTTGCCGGGTGTAAGCGAGAACTTATGTTGTATGGATCCATATGGGTTTGACAAACCCTCATTCAAACGGTTCGCTACCGTTTACGAATGGAATATATTTTCGTGAAACAGTGTATGTTCTAACACTAAGTGATGGGGTTCTATGGAAGGAAATGTTAAGCATTGATAATTGGGTGCTCGCGAAACAACTTTTGGAATGCAACTTTTGGATGATCAATTTATAGAAATACTAAATCTTGTGGTTCAAAATATAACTTTTATTAATACACCTATGATTTCACCAACGTTTTTCGTTGACAGTTTTCTATATGTTTCTCAGGTTCATACTTGGCTATTTGATACATGCTTCCGCGTACTTTCATACTTGCTTGGGGTCGAGCATACATACATACACTCTGATTTCTTGCTTGGAGTCAAGCATACATACATACTTACGCTATTTATAGCAAACTGTGATTTTCAATTAATTATGTCGCAAGTTATTTCATTTATACATTACTATTTTTGTAAATCTTAAACTTGTTGTCGATCCTTTTGGTAAACTGAACTTTGCAAGTCTTGTACTTTTCAAATGAATGCGACGTAATTTTGGTCAAACGAGTCTCATATAGGGACTACGACCACGTAACGGGACCTAAGTTAGCGGCGCCGTCAATGACGATTTTGTCGGGTCGCTACAATACGCCTTACAAATTACCCACGGCAACCTCCGTGGTTCCCCTTACTAAGTTTCTTCTTCGCCTTCTTAGATATTATAAGGCCTGTCTTAGTCAAATGCATCCCCACGGCCTTCAAAAAATCATCCTTTTTGAAATGTACTGCAATGCTATTAATATAAAGCCTCGCATTAAAGTTTTTATCTCTTTGTTTAGAATTCACACAATTAGTGATTGCTGGCTTACTATTGATAGTAAGAAAAATAACCATTTTGTTGGTCCGAATAGAGTTTCAAATTTGAAGGACTGGAAAAGTCCGTTTTTCTTTATTGATGAGACCGTTATTCTGGAAGAGTACTCCGTTGTCCGGGAATGGGGTGCTATTGATGCTGGTATAGGAAAGGGCGTTAAGATTTCTCCCTCAGAGCAGCGGATAGTAAATAGCTTGAAAGAGCTCCGTCTTCCGCCCAGATCATACGAAAGGTATGAGGGAATTCTTGTGCTGTGCAAAGTGAGTCAAGAATGGCCAAGCAATTCTGTGCCAGTACTTCGTGAGAAAAACCAGGGTAGGATGTGATATGATCATCCTATTATATATATAGATTTGTGTCTATTATTTGTTATGTTTACTTATATTGCTGTTTATGTATAATTTTTACAGTCAACTCCGTGATGCAGGTTCGCTCTGCTCTTTTATACGCTGATCTTGATGATGATGTAGAGGTCACTGCTCGTGACAAAACTGCTGAAGAGCTAGAGGCGGAGAGAGTTGCAGCTGAAACTAAAGCTGCTGCTGATGCTGCTGCTGCTACTGAAAAGGGGAAAGAAATTGCTGTGAGCAGCTCAATCAGTGAATCCGAGTCTGAACATACAGACACTGAGCGGACAGCGGATGATACCACCACCGCCAATCAACAAACATCGGGGTCAGTTGACATCATGGGTGAAACCAACCCCACTCCTCCTCCAACCCAAAAGACAAGAAAGAAGAGCATAGGCTCAAAAAGGGCGAAGAGTATAGAGGAGGGCAAAAGCAGAAACGAAGGAGAAGTATGTCCATTCTGTGCTTTCTTGAAAATGTTAATTTGCACATGTTTTTGCGTACAACAATTATGTTTGTTCATAATGCTAATTTGTTCTTGTTAGTGATTTTAGCAGAGTCGGATGATAGCCAAGAGAAGGCCGCGGAGGGCGGTGAACGGAGGACGGAGGAGAATCTTGAAAGTGAAGGGGAGAAGGGCCTGAAAATGCCTGACCCAAAATTTACTCCATTCGATGAATCTGAATTTCATGAAGATAGGCCGGAAGGAAACTCTTCTTATCATTCTCCTCCTCCTAATATCACTAACCCAGCCATCACATCCTCTAATGTGCAAGAGCTAACTCTTCCTGCTCATGTGAAGGCATTGCAGGCCATCATTGCAAACCCTGCCACTAAGGATAAAGAATTAGCAACTCTTCTTCAGGTATGAATGATAAGACCTTCTGCATGTATACATTTGTGACTTATTGATGTGAGTTGCCTGAAATTACTCATAAAATTTTTTCTTGTACAGGGTTGTGTTATCCCTGAGCTGAAACCCCAATTCACTGCTCTCCGTTCTGACCATCTCAGGGAATCAACTATGGCAGCTCATGTACTGCTAACCAATCATCTGGACTCTATGCTGCAACTGCAGAAGCATCAAGAGTCTATTCTTGCTATTGCCCATAAAGACATAGGTGAAGGTGCAAATGCTCGTAAAAGAGCTGCTGATGCTGAGCGTGCCTTAAGTGATGCGCAGAAAATAATAAAGGCTACAGAAGTTGAGCTAAAAGTGCTCAAGATGCTGCTGTTTTTCTGCAAGGGGAAAGGGATGCTGAAAAGAAAAGAGTTGAAGAGGAGCAGGTGAAAGTGGGTGAGCTGGAGAAGCAGCTGAATGCAGAGAGAGAAAAGTCTGCTGAGCTTCTCCGGAGGGAGGAGAAAGGCGAAGGTAATTTTGCTGAGCTTAAGAAGGGTATACCAGGTCTGATAGCTAAGGTGCTTGGATCCAGTCTTGTAGAGAATCCCTACAATGATTATGTTGATGCTGCCTGCACCCATGCTATTGCTGATGTGACCGGCAAGCTGTTTAAACGCCTTGCTCCCAACCAGACCCCTTGTGCTGCTATTGCCAAACTTATGCCTCCCGGTACTCAGGAAAAGGTTGATGAGACTAAAGACAAATTGATAAATTTGAAGATAAATGTTTATGATGAGGTATGCAGCAAGGAAGATTCATCTGCTCAAGATGTGCTTAGCGTGCAGTTTGATTGATTTTTGTAAAAATGTCAAACAATGTTTTGTAATAAATTTCCTTTTGACCTTGACATTATATACATACTGACTTTATTGTGATCACTACGTGTGTTTACATGCTTGTTGCAAATATTTTGATGCTTAATGCTTTAAAACCAATCGATTATGAACCTGAGCATAAAATTTCTATATACAATTGTGCAGTGTATAATTGAGCAAATCATTTTGAAAAGTGTATAAGGTAATTCATATGTAGACGCTTTGCAATATTAAGTTTTGCTAAATGAATATGATGTCTGAATTCTGTTACACGCTTTCTGTCATAAAATTAATGAGGAAGAATTATGACGTGTTTTAGAAGAATGATTACAAATCAATAGACTCTCCGTCTTACGCCTTCCATCATAAAGTATATGAGGAAGAATTATGAAGTGTTTTAGAAGAATGATTACAAATCAATAAACTCTCCGTCTTACGCCTTCCGTCATAAAGTATATGAGGAAGAATTGCTAATTATTTTGCCTTCATACATAAAATATAGAACTTCGTTCTGTGAAGTAAGTTTTTTATAATGTTTGTCATGACAAGTATCTGAGTTTTGTATCATGCCTCGGTGCATTCTAGTAAAACTTAAACGTTTTCTAGCCGATCCCTTGTGCCTTTACTGGCCGGCACAAAAGCTTCCGCCATCGGAGGTATTTTTTTTAAAAATACACTCCTTCTGTGGGCAGGTTATAAATGTAATGTTTTACATTTGTCACGGGCAGTACTTTGTTTAAGAAAAATATATAATTTATTGTTCGGTACTGTACAGTACATAAACGATTGATGACGAATTTAGGTGGATCAAGCCTAATTAGTACGCCATGAATGTTTAATGTATGCAATTGCTAACATATGCACTGTAAAATAACCACAATGGTTCACAGTAAATTGATAAACGTTGCTCTTCATATAATGCGAAAATATGTTCTTCAAATGCCAAACATGTGTATTTTGGCATGAATACAATGATTGTAAAAGGCTATGTCTTCATAAAAATGCAAAAAAACTGCTCTGATAATAAACTTTCGTTCTTGATAACATGCTGAGATTTGCTTCTTCACACGCCGAGCGCCCAGCGCCATCCGGCCTACACACTTGATTATGGAATGAAAAACTCCTGAACTTCATCATCACTAAACAACCGATCATGCTTTCTCCAGTTTACGTTGCCTTTTGGTAAGTTCACAAATGTGGATCTCTCCCTAGCCGGTTCCACATACTGTGAATGTATGGCGGCTACTTCGTTAGGAGTTGGGAACCTGATCTCTGCATGAGCTGTAGATGTTATTGCTCCGAATTTAGCCAACGCTGCTCTTCCAAAGAGGACGTTAAACCGAGAATTTCCATCTATGATTGTGAAATCAATTGTTTCTGTTCTCAACAATGGGAATGTGCCCATAACAACTTCCAAACGAATCTGCCCCATGGCATTTACCGGTGCTCCCGTTAATCCAGAAACTTTCAACCTCGTTTGTCTTGCTCTGCTCTGCACATGCCTTGGAAAAGTCTTCAAGTAATGCCAGTAAATGATGTCAGCTTCACTTCCAGTATCTGTGTAGATACAGTTGACAAACTTATTTACTATTACTGCTGAAATGATCACTGGTTCGACGAAAAATGCCCAATTCTGAATTGGCTAAAAGATGATTGGAGCATATCTCCAGCTGTCCAAATTGATGTTTGTTGATTCACCTTCTTCATAATGACTGTCATTGATCCAAACCATCCTAATTACAACTTCTGGAGTTATCTCGCGCTCTGTGATCCGGTCTCCGTACTGCAGTTGGTTTTGATTATCTCTTCCGCCATGCTGCTCTCTTCTGTTCTCTCCACGGCGTCCTCTGTTACCATCATTCCTTTGCCACGCAAATTTTCTGCGAGGATCATTCCTCCTGTACTGTTTGCCAGGAAACAAATGATTCAGTTCTCCTGCCTTGATTTTCGCTATGATTTCTCTCATCAAAGATTTGCAATTGTCTGTATCATGGCCCCAAGCCTCATGGAAATCACACCACAACTCACTCTTTGGACCCTCCCTTTCCTCCATAGGTGCTGGAGCATTGAAAGTGGTCCAAATTAGTTCAGTGAAAAGGATTTCCTTCGGAGTTTTGGTAAGCGCCATGATCAACGGGTGCCTTTCTACTGGCCTTCTGTTGTGGTGAAAATCATTAGGGTGATTGTTTCCTCTCCATCCTCCATTTGAATTGTCATTCCTTCTCTGATTTCTGTCAAAATACCGTCCTCCGTTGTGCGGCTTGCTACTACTGCCAGTATCAAACTTGTTCAACCCACGTTCACCAGCTCGAACATGCCTCTGTGCAACCTCCAACGCTTAATGCAATGTTTTTGGCAATTCATACCGTAATGCATGAACAAGTGCACTAAACCGTCGCTGGTCCAAACAGAAAATGAAACCAGATACAAGCTGTGATTATGGACAATCAGGAATCTTCTGTGCTTCAAGTGTATAACGCTTCATAAATTTGCTCAAAGATTTATTATGATGCATTGTGATCTCGTGTGCATCAAGATGTGTCAGAGTACAGCTCCGTAGATTTTGGTATTGCATCACAAATTTTGCTCTCAAATCAAGAAAACTGGTAATACTCCTTGGCGGCAAACTAGCAAACCATTCGCGTGCCATTTTCTGCAATACCATAGGAAACATATGGTACGCAGTTTCATCCTCCCAATGCTGCAACCTCATAACACCTTCAAACATAGTAAGAAAATCTTCCGGATCCGTTGTGCCATCATAAACTCCAATTGTTGGTATAGAAAGATTTCTGGGCAATGGATAATCAGCAATTCGATCAATGAAACACTGTGTAGATTCTGCCATGGCCGGTGGCTTGTGGCTTGGTCTCTAGTAATGAGGGCAAAGAAATTGTCCACGGCCACAGCACGAACAACGGGCTGCGCTAAGCGTTGCTTATATTTTGCCGGAGCTGTCTGCTTAAGAATGTCATTCAAAAGCAACACTGCCTGCTTCTCTGACATGAACTCATCTTTGTCAGTTTCATCATCAGAGTCATTATTATCATAGCTCAGGTCGTTATCATCCCCAGAATCATCAATAAGACTGCCCAGCTTGTCGAGTAGCCTGGATAACTTGTATTTTGATATAGATTGCCTTTTCATTATTTGCTTGTCTCTGCCATCCGCCATCCGCCGAAGAGGTATAAATGATGGACATCGCCGTGGTTGCTTCAATGGTCGTCGCTCTGTATTAGTAACAAAATTTGAAAGTCTTTCTGCACTTTTAGCTGTCGCTTCTTCGATTACTGGCCTTTTCTCCGAATTAGTTGCCAAATGTTTAAGCCTTTCTGCAGTTTCAGCAACTGTTTCTTCAATCGTACCATCTAGTGGCTGAACGGGTATATCTTCAATAGTTATCATGTCATCAGTTGATGGATTGTTGACTGCTTCAAGTACAAATGGAGCTTCAGTTGTTTTTGTTCCTTTTCTGTTTCGTGTGTTCTTTGCATTAGTGGATGGCGCCATTGTTAACACCTATTTCCTTATGAGGTAAGGCTTAGTGCGTCAACAAGATACTAGAAGTAATCTAGCTTTAGGAGGGCAGAGTGTTGCCAATTGATTTTTACCCTCGGGAAATAATCCCTGCAGACCCGGTTCACAAGTGTAGAAACTTGTGGGGTGGCTTAATCAATCTGTCGTCCGTAGAGCGTAAGAGTGCTAGCCGGATGACTTCTAGTGAGAGAAAGTAGAGAGAGAAAGAGAAATGAAGTCTCAGCTCTCAAAGTTATCAGAATATATGAACTGTGTAAAATGACGACCCAAGGGGTCTATTTATAGTGTCAGATCCACCAGATTACTTGGGGACACGTGTCAGATGATGATATGTTCTGTTATTCGTGATCCGAAATTTATGCTGAAGGTGGCGTTCTCAGGCCAGGGCTTACGCGCTAGGCGACCTTCAGGGCTTACGCATGACGGAGCAACCTGTACAGCGGAGAATGCTGGACGTATAACTCCACAAAACTGTTGTTTCCAGCCTTCCTAATGCTACTTTTATGAACCATTATGCCTTTTATGCATGTATATGATAGGATACACCATTATAGTGTTTTAATATGTATTCATACACTATTTAAAGACTTCAAGATACTTGTCAAAGTACTTATACTTAACAAAAATGTTTACATTTACATCCTCGTTCATTTTCACCAATAATTCTACTCGTATGCACTCGTATTTGTACTCGTACAATACCCAGCTTCTAAATGTATTTACTATTGGTATATACACTCCAATGATCAGCTCTTAGCAGCCCTTGTGAGTCACCTAACACATGTGGAAACCATCATTTAACATCTAGCAAGAAATATCTGACAAAACAACAAACTAATGGAGCCTTTATGGATGCTTAAGTTCACGTGAACTAGCAGACTTACAAACACATTTCCATTTCAATTTTCTTGAATCAAATTACTCTCTCTCAAGTGTTCTTACATTGTTCTAAATGTTCTTCATTATCTTCATCAAAATCTAGTTCAATCTAGTTCATAAATCCATACATAAACCAAGTTACAAAACAACTACTCAGGAACACACCAACAACACTTCCAAGTTTGCTAGCTTACTTCCAATCTTGCAAATCCACTTTGAGTGATCATCCAACCTCAAGAAATCTTTCTTATTTTACAGTAAGATATCTTTCTAATACAAGGTAAAACTCATATTCAAACTTTGATTCAATTTCTATAACTATAACAATCTTATTTCCAGTGAAAATCTTACTTGAACTTGTTTTCGTGTCATGATTCTACTTCAAGAACTTTCAAGCCATCCAAGGATTCTTTGAAGCTAGATCTATTTTTCTCATTTCCAGTAGGTTTATCCACAAAACTTGAGGTTGTAATGATGTTCATAACATCATTCGATTCATATAGATAAAACTACCTTATTCGAAGGTTTAAACTTGTAATCACTAGAACATAGTTTAGTTAATTCTAAACTTGTTCACAAACAAAAGTTAATCCTTCTAACTTTACTTTTAAAATCAACTAAACACATGATCTATATCTATATGATATGCTAACTTAATTATTTAAAACCTGAAAACACGAAAAACATCGTAAAACCGGATATACGCCGTCGTAGTAACACCGCGGGCTGTTTTGGATTAGTTAATTAAAAACTATGATAAACTTTGATTTAAAGTTGTTCTTCTGGGAAAATGATTTTTCTTATGAACATGAAACTATATCCAAAAATCATGGTTAAACTCAAAGTGAAAGTATGTTTTCCAAAATGGTCATATAGACGTCGTTCTTTCGACTAAAATGACTACCTTTAAAAAACGACTTGTAACCTGTATTTCCGACTATAAACTTATACTTTTTCTGTTTAGATTCATAAACTTAAGTTTAATATGAAACCATAGCAACTTGAATCACTCAAAACGGATTTAAAACGAAGAAGTTATGGGTAAAACAAGACTGGATAATTTTGCTTGTTGTAGCTACGTGAAAATTGGTAACAAATCTATATTAATCATATCCTAGCTAACTCATATTGTATTATACATGTATTCTAATATATTATGTAATCTTGGATACCATAGACACGTATGCAAATGTTTTGACATATCATATTGACCCATGTATATATATTAGTTGGGACAACCATAGACACTCTTGTAACAACCCAAACCAAAACACAAACGAACCCGCAGAAAAATATCAAAAAAAAAATTTGTTTGTTCAGCATCTGGCGCGGCGCGCCATACCCCCGTGCGGCGCGCCAAACTGGTCTGTCCTAAAAGTCTTGTAATGCGAAAAAGATTGGCCACTTCCCGACATAATTAGACAAAACGCTTTTAACAACATATTCAAATATGTAAAACTAACCCATTCCATTAATAAAAATGAGTTTTATGAAGCGGAGCCCACATTGGCCGTTTTACGAGTTTAATACAAAATATGAGTTTCGACCATCAAAAGTTTAAGTACCAAACTACACTACGAGCATGGTGTTTGGGATTAAACTACCCAAGTCTCGGTCAAACTCCAAAAGCTAATATCTCCAAAAGCGTTCCCTAACAACAACGAGATCTTTAATCCAAGATGATGCCCTTACCCTTGTCCACAACCGAACCTATAAAAAGGTAAACAATGAGAGGGTAAGCTAACGCTTAGTGAATGCAATAATTATACACATACATATATAATATACCTACTTGCAATCACTTACACAAACACCGCATACATGCTAGCAACACAATTAGCTTATAATCTCGAATACGAGCTAGAAATCTCCAATACCACAAGCTAGTATAGTGATAATGCTAAAAACGAACATATATTTCATAGCATTATTCCTCAAGAAAGACAAGCTTTTAGTTGCAATTGTCCTATTTACAAGTGATATTCGTTTAAATAATAAAAGGTGAAGACAAAAGACAGATTCGACGAATTGAAGACGCAAACGACCAAAAAGCTCAAAAGTACAAAATAGAATCAATGAGGTTCCAATTATTGATAAGAAACGTCTCAAAATTACAAGAGTACAAGATTCAAAACGCAAAGTACAAGATATTAAATTGTACGCAAGGACGTTCGAAAATCCGGAACTGGACCAGAGTCAACTCTCAACGCTCGACGCAACGGACTAAAAATTACAAGTCAACTATGCACATAAATATAATATAATATATAATTAATTCTTAAAATTAATATATATATTATATTATATTATAAAACCGTCGGCAGAAGAAAACAACCAAATGTGAGCCTCCCCAGCTGGCCATGTGATCGCATGGCCTGGAAGGCATAAATCCATGCGATCGCATGAGCCCCAGTTCCAGCCCACATGCCTATAAAAATCAAGCTTTGGTGCACCACAAAAACACATCTTTTTCTTCTTCACTCAACGTAGTATATGTATATATAATTTATATTTTAATTTTAATTTTAAATCCTAATAATAAGGGTGTGTAAGCGAATGTTGTAAGGGTGTAAGTCGAAATTCTGTCCGTGTAACGCTACGCTATCTTTAATCATTGTAAGTTATGTTCAACCTTTTTACATTAATGTCTCGTAGCTAAGTTATTATTATGCTTATTTAATCCGAAGTAATCATGATGTTGGGCTAAAAATATTAAAATTGGGTAATTGGGCTTTGTACCATAATTGGGGTTTGGACAAAAGAACGACACTTGTGGAAATTAGACTATGGGCTATTAATGGGCTTTATATTTTTTTAACTAAATGATAATTTGTTAATGTTAATATAAAGACTTACAATTGGACATCCCTATAAATAACCATATACACTCGATCGGACACGATGGGCGGGGTATTTATACGTACGAATAATCGTTCATTTAACCGGACACGGGAATGGATTAATAGCCACTAGAATTATTAAAACAGGGGTGAAATTATGTACAAGGACACTTGGCATAATTGATAACAAAGTATTAAAACCTTGGGTTACACTCAGTCGACATCCTGGTGTAATTATTAAACAAAGTATTAAAATCTTGTTATAGTTTAAGTCCCCAATTAGTTGGAATATTTAACTTCGAGTATAAGGATAATTTGACGAGGATACTCGCACTTTATATTTATGACTGATGGACTGTTATGGACAAAAACCAGACGGACATATTAAATAATCCAGGACAAAGGACAATTAACCCATGGGCATAAAACTAAAATCAACACGTCAAACATCATGATTACGGAAGTTTAAATAAGAATAATTCTTTTATTTCATATTTAATTTCCTTTATTTTATATTTAATTGCACTTCTAATTATAGCACTTTTATTTATTGTTATTGTATTTAATTGCACTTTTAATTATTGTACTTTTTAATTATCGCAAGTTTATTTTATCGCACTTTTATTATTCGCAATTTCATTATCGTTATTTACTTTACGCTTTAAATTAAGTCTTTTATTTATTTAATATTTTACATATTGTTTTAACTGCAACTAAAGTTTTTAAAATCGACAAACCGGTCATTAAACGGTAAAAACCCCCTTTATAATAATAATATTACTTATATATATATTTGTATTTTTATAAATTTAAACTAATATAGCGTTAAGCTTTGTGAAAAAGATTCCCTGTGGAACGAACCGGACTTACTAAAAACTACACTACTGTACGATTAGGTACACTGCCTATAAGTGTTGTAGCAAGGTTTAAGTATATCCTTTCAATAAATAAATAAATATCTTGTGTAAAATTGTATCGTATTTAATAGTATTTCCTTGTAAAATTTAATAGTATTTTATACCCCTTAGCTTTAACATCAAGTATTTTTGGCGCCGCTGCCGGGGAACTTAAAAATTTAGCTTAAAAGCCGGAAGCGCAACGCTATATATAAAAAAAAGATTTTTATTTTTAGTTTACTTTTATAAAAATACGTTTTTGTAAAAATACGTTTTAAAAATTCAAAAATTTATATATTTTTAAGAGTTTGTTAAATATATAAGTTTTATAAAGTTTCTTTATTTTTATTTTTAATATTTAAAAATATAAATTTTATTTAAATATTGTGTTTTTTTTATAACACATCAAAACAGCAAAACAGAAAAAAAAATATATATATATAAAAGTTTACGGGCTACACTGTAGCAGCCCAACCCATCTGGCCCGATTTTCTACGTCATGCGATCGCATGAATATATAGCATACACTCCATGCGATCGGATGGAGTGATTTGACTCGTCTGAAACATAAGCTGTACGAAATTAGGGTTTATAATAATAATTATTATTAATTAATAACCCTAATTAGGTTATAATTATTTTATTATTTAGTTTAGTTTATTTATAATTTTTATTTTAAGTCTAAATTAGTTTTAAAAAATTAATAGTTTTATAAAATAAATAATATAAAAATAATATTTTAATAAAAATTGTAATTTTTACAACTTTTTATATATTTTTATATTTTTTCCCTTTTTAATAGTTTTAGCGTAACTTTTGTATTTTTCGCTCGTATTTAGTTTTAATTCATAGTTTTTGCCATAGTTATTTTTATTTCTAGATTTTTAGGCCGTGCCGTAAAATTCTTAAGTGCTTTTTCTTTAGACTAAGATTTAGGTGCTTTAGAATTTTGCGACGCCTTTTTAAGTTTTAGTTTTTTTTTTAAGTTATTGCCATTTGGGATATAGTTTTACTTGTAAGCTTTAATATTTTTAGACGCCTTTTACCTATGTATCAATTATCATTCTAATTAGTAATCTCAATTTGCGATTATAATTTTAAGTTAGTGGTAGTAATAAGGTTGGGTTAGGCGAATGTTTTAAAGTTTTATAACTCACTCTTTTTATTTCTTATTTTTCAACGCCTTTTTCAATTTTCTTTTCTTTTTCGACCTTTTTCGACGCGCTCTTTTTCTTTCTTATTTCTCGCTATTCTAGTTTTTAGGACATAGATTTTTATTCTACTTCTTATCTAAATTTCTTAAAATTACAAAAATTTATTTTAAGTGGTTAAATTGATAGACATCAAAATTTTCTGGTTCGTAGTAATAGTTGGATTTGTACGTGGACCGGGTTATTGGAGCCAAACAGTCCTCAATTATATTGAGACCAAACGAATCCTGCCCCTCTGCTGCATCTTTTGGCTATTCGAAACGTGGGCAAAATCAGAAAAGTCTATTGATTGGATAACTTATATAATTTTTCTTTCCTTTTTAAAAACTAATAGGATATTCAGTGATTGCACCGAGCAAGACGTTCACCACCTTTTGTACGTTCACCACCTGTAACTAGATCAAGACATTTAGCAAATATTACCGCCGTTGATTTTTCTTTAGAATCGTCATCCAGTCGACCAAGTACTCCAATTCA
This sequence comes from Rutidosis leptorrhynchoides, assembly GCF_046630445.1. Lineage (NCBI taxonomy): Eukaryota > Viridiplantae > Streptophyta > Magnoliopsida > Asterales > Asteraceae > Rutidosis > Rutidosis leptorrhynchoides. Next base: position 301,989,252 of record NC_092335.1, on the reverse strand, counting down.
AATTTCCGATAATCCATTTTTTGAACCCGACCTCACAATTGAGAATCCGGAAAATATTCAGGGACGATTCATAGATCCTGAACCACTAAAATTTCCTCTGGAACCACCAATCATTCAAACAGAGATTGTTGAGGAACGAACCATTAAATCAGAATCCTCTAGTGATTCGGATTCAACAAATTCAATTATGGAGAATCTGGAACCTTTAAGTATGGAAGACCGAATGAGAGCTAAACGCACTGGCCAAGGTCACGCAATTACTCATCCAGACATAAATGCGCCAGATTATGAAATCAAAGAACAAATTCTACACATGGTGACTAATCAATGCCAATTTAGTGGTGCGCCGAAGGAAGATCCAAATGAACATCTTCGTACCTTTATAGGATCTGCACACTATTTAAAATCCGAGAAGTGGAGGATGAACAGATATATCTCATGTTATTTCCCTGGACTTTAAAGGGAGAAGCCAAAGATTGGTTGGAATCGTTACCTGAAGGGGCGATTGATACATGAGACGTTTTAGTTGAAAAATTTCTTAAACAATTCTTTCCGGCATCTAAAGCCGTAAGACTTCAAGGAGAAATTGTTACGTTCACACAGAAACCGAATGAAACTCTATATGAGGCGTGGACAAGATTTGGAAAGTTATTAAGAGGATGTCCGCAACATGGTTTAGACACCTGTCAAATAGTACAAATATTCTACCAAGGATGCGACATCACTACAAGGAAAGACATAGATATAGCAGCTGGCGGTTCCATTATGAAGAAAACCGAAACTGATGCTTATAAAATTATTGATAACACTGCTTCCCACTCACATGAGTGGCACCAAGAAAAAGATATTGTTAGATCATCTAAAGCAGCTAGAGCCGATTCTAGCCATAACTTAGATTCCATTTCCGCAAAGATAGATGCTGTCGAGAGACGAATGGAAAAGATGACTAAGGATATTCACTCAATACGAATTAGTTGTGAGCAGTGTGGAGGACCACATTTGACAAAAGGTTGTCTCAGTATTGAATTAACAATGGAACAAAGAGAGAATATTTCATACATAAACCAAAGGCCTGGAAATAATTATCAGAATAATTATCAACCGCCAAGACCGATCTACAATCAAAATCAGAATTATAATCGAAATATTCCATACAACAACCAACAAGGTCCTAGCAATCAACAAGTATCTAACAATACTTACAACCAGCAAAGACCTAATTTTCAAAACAAACCACAACCCGATGATAAAAAGCCGAATTTAGAAGATATGATGACAAAGCTAGTTGAAACTCAAACGCAGTTTTTCACATCTCAAAAACAAACTAATGAACAAAATGCTCAAGCATTTAGAAATCAACAAGCTTCTATTCAAAACTTGGAACAAGAAGTAAGTAACCTAGCAAGGTTAATAGGTGAAAGAAAATCGGGAAGTTTACCTAGTGATACAAATGCAAACCCCCGGAATGAAACAGCTAAAGCCATTACCACAAGAAGTGGTACAACACTTAAACCACCTGAAATACCTGTAACTTCTGATGAAGCTATTCCTACTCCACAAGAACCACAACCTGATCAAGATAAGGAAAAAGAACCGGTAGTTGAAAAGGTTAATGAAGATAACACAGTTAAGGCTAAACCTTATGTTAAACCATACCAACCACCACTTCCTTACCCGAGTAAAATGAAGAAAGAGAAACTTGAAGCCGAGCAATCCAAATTCTTGGATATGTTTAAACAGATAAATGTAAATCTTCCTTTCATTGATGTGATTTCAGGAATGCCTAGATATGCTAAATTCTTGAAAGATCTAATCTCAAATAGAAAGAAAATGGAAGAACTCTCGGCTGTTACTATGAATGCTAATTGTTCAGCAGTGCTGTTGAATAAGATACCAGAAAAACTATCTGATCCAGGAAGTTTCACAATTCCATGTTTTCTGGGTAGTCTTAGTTCAATAGAAGCATTGGCAGACTTAGGTGCTAGTATAAATTTAATGCCGTATTCAATATACGCTAAACTAGACCTTGGAGAATTGAAACCAACAAGAATAAGCATACAACTAGCCGATCGATCAATAAAATATCCTAGAGGGATAATGGAGAACATGCTAGTTAAAGTTGGTACTTTAGTATTTCCAGTAGATTTTGTTGTTCTGGACATGGAAGAAGATTCTCAAGTTCCTCTCATATTAGGAAGACCATTCTTAAACACGGCTAAAGCAATGATAGACGTGTTTGGTAAGAAACTGACCCTAAGTATAGAGGACGAGAGTGTTACCTTTTCAGTTGATAGAGCAATGCAACAACCGCAATCTGCAGATGATACATGTTATTATATTCAAACTATAGATTCACATGCAGAATTATTAGAAGAATTTCCAGAATTACAAGGAACAGGAGAATGTTCTTTAGGAGAAGGAACTGAACCAATTGATGAAGCTGAAATGTTAGCTACACTTATAGCTAATGGATATGAACCAACAACAGAAGAAATTCAAATGCTAAAAGAAGAAGACAGATATCGATACAAATCATCGATAGAAGAACCTCCGAAATTAGAGTTAAAGCCACTTCCAAACCATTTGGAATACGCTTATTTACATGGTGAATCTGAATTACCTGTAATAATATCGTCTTCTCTTACTGAAAATGAGAAATCACAACTCATTTCTGTGTTGAAAGCTCATAAACCAGCCATTGCATGGAAGATTCATGATATTAAAGGAATAAGTCCTTCGTATTGCACACATAAAATCCTTATGGAAGAAGGTCATAAAACGTATGTGCAACGCCAACGAAGACTTAATCCGAATATGCAAGATGTAGTTAAAAAAGAAATTATTAAACTGCTAGACGCATGTCTAATTTATCCAATTTCTGATAGTCCATGGGTAAGCCCAGTTCAATACGTGCCTAAGAAGGGTGGCATGACTGTCATTACAAATGAAAAAAATGAGCTTATTCCTACTAGGACTGTAACAGGATGGCGTGTATGTATTGATTATAGAAAATTAAATGACGCCACCAGAAAAGATCACTTTCCCTTACCTTTTATTGATCAAATGTTGGAAAGATTAGCCGGAAATAGTTACTATTGTTTTCTTGATGGTTTTTCCGGATATTTTCAAATTCCAATAGCACCCGAATATCAAGAGAAAACCACATTTACGTGCCCTTATGGTACTTTTTCTTACAAACGCATGCCATTTGGACTTTGCAACGCCCCTGCAACCTTTCAAAGGTGCATGATGGCGATTTTTCACGACATGATAGAAGAATGCATGGAAGTTTTCATGGATGACTTTTCAGTCTTCGGTGATACATTTGAATCATGTCTAGTTAATCTGGAACGAATTCTTATTAGATGCGAACAATCAAATCTAGTACTTAATTGGGAGAAATGCCATTTCATGGTTAAAGAAGGCATCGTTCTTGGTCATAAAATTTCAAAAGAAGGAATTGAAGTGGATAGAGCTAAAGTAGATGTAATTGCTAAACTTCCACATCCCACCAATGTTAGAAGAGTTAGGAGTTTTCTAGGGCATGCCGGTTTTTACCGACGTTTCATAAAAGATTTTTCTAAAATTGCCACTCCTATGAATAAACTCCTAGAAAAGGATGCTCCATTCATCTTTTCAGATGAATGTATCAAATCTTTTAATATTCTTAAAGAAAAACTCACTAATGCGCGGATCATGATAACACCAAATTGGAATCTACCGTTTGAACTAATGTGCGATGCAAGTGATTTTGCAATGGGAGCCGTTTTAGGACAAAGGATTGAAAAACAATTTCAACCTATATATTATGCTAGTAAGACGTTACAAGGAGCACAAACGAACCATATAACTACTGAAAAAGAACTCCTTGCTATTGTCTTTGCTTTTGACAAATTTCGTTCATATCTCGTTCTAGCAAAAACGGTGGTCTATACCGACCATTCTGCTCTTAGATACCTATTTTCGAAACAAGATGCCAAACCAAGATTAATCCGTTAGATCTTACTCTTACAAGAGTTCGATATTGAAATCCGAGATAAAAGAGGAGCGGAAAATCTCGCCGCTGATCATCTTTCTCGTCTTGAAAATCCCGAATTAGAAGTTCTAAATGAATCGGCCATACAAGACAACTTTCCTGATGAATATCTATTGAAGATAGATTATAATGAAATTCCATGGTTTGCAGACTATGCAAACTATTTAGTATGTGGATTCCTTGAAAAAGGATTATCGTACCAAAAACGAAAGAAATTCTTCAGTGATATAAAACACTATTTCTGGGAAGATCCACATCTATTTAAAAGTTGTCCCGATGGAATAATACGTCGATGTGTATTCGGAGATGAAGCTAGTAAAATTTTAAACCATTGTCACACAGGACCAACAGGAGGGCATTATGGGCCTCAACTAACAGCAAGAAAAGTTTATGATGCTGGATTCTATTGGCCTACAATTTACAAAGACGCACACCTTCTTTGAAAATCCTGTGATGCTTGTCAAAGGGCCGGAAAAATAAGTCAACGTGATGAAATGCCACAAAATGTCATTCAAGTATGCGAAGTATTTGACATTTGGGGTATTGACTTTATGGGTCCATTTCCAAAATCTCATAATAATCTATATATTCTCGTAGCCATTGATTATGTATCTAAATGGGCGGAAGCACAAGCTCTCCCAACTAACGATGCACGAGTTGTAGTCAACTTTTTAAAACATCTTTTTGCAAGGTTTGGAACACCGAAAGCTTTAATAAGTGATCGGGGTACTCATTTCTGTAATAATCAACTTGAGAAAGTTCTCAAAAGATATGGAGTAACTCATAAAATCTCCACCGCATATCATCCACAAACAAGTGGACAAGTTAAAAATACCAACCGAGCTTTAAAACGTATTCTCGAGAAAACCATAGGATCAAATCCGAAGGAATGGTCCATTAAATTGGAGGATGCACTCTGGGATTTTAAAACAGCCTACAAAACTCCAATTGAAACCACACCTTTTAAACTCGTCTACGGAAAAGCATGTCATCTTCCAGTAGAAATTGAACACAAAGCATTTTGGGCTTTGAAGACATGTAATCTTGATTTACATGAAGCTGGACTTCTACGATTAAGTCAGCTAAACGAATTAGAAGAATTAAGACATGAAGCATACGAAAATTCGTTAATCTATAAAGAAAGAACGAAGAAATGGCATGATAAAAGAATCAGAAGTTCAAAAGAATTTAAAGAAGGAGACAGAGTTCTTCTTTTCAATTCACGATTCAAGCTATTTCCTAGAAAATTGAAATCAAGATGGTCTGGACCATTCATAGTCAAAAGAGTTTTCCCATACGGAACAGTAGAATTAATAAATTCAAATGGAATTGAATTTAAAGTTAATGGTCACAGAGTTAAACATTACATAGATAGTCCAATGGAAGTTGACAATGAAGTTAATCACAATTTCGATACCACAGCTAACTAAGTGTGGGGAGAATCAAGTCTTTAAAGGATAATATGTATTTCTGTTAGAGATAGATTGTCTGTTTTCGTGTAGTTCTCGAAAATGGAACCCGAATGTTCTTTCCCTAGCAGACCGTAAAGAACTAGTCTTCTCCCCCCATTTTGAATTTTTATTTTTTTTTAGGTTTTTACGAAATGAAGACTGCCTGTGAACTAAACCATGGTCTAATGCTACACGCTTTGATCACTAAACGTAATAATGACACACTTCCGAGTGACATAGTATCAGTAATCAGAGAAAGATTGGACGGAGTAAGAAAAGAATCCAGATGCGAAGATAATAAGTTACAATTTGGTAAAGGAAAATCAAAATCCGCAGCGAAAAGAAGAGCACGACACCTAGAAAGATGTCACAAATGCGGATAATGGTCACATGGAGGTAAATGTTCAAATAATCAAACCTATTCAAACACCGAATTTGTTACTTTATGCAGAGACGGACCGTTCATATGTTTAGAAGAAAAAACACTGAATGCTCGAGGTTACACCTATGTAGCTATGGAAAACCAATTAAACTGACTATCTTATGAATGGGATAGATCATATAACTAAGAATACTATCTCACAGGTAAGTCTGTACAGTTTTTATTTTTTTTATTTTTATTTTTAACCTTTTGATAATAAACGCTAATTTGTTAGCTATAAAGTATTAAATTGGTATTGAGTAAAATTAGGTTTGGCGACCGAAATTATTGATATCATTCAAAAATTTATTACATCACTGCGAAATTTAACGTTTATTCTTAAGGTATAAATATCTTTAATCAATCAACCCGAATATTTCAAAAATTTGTCATGAGTTAAATTAGGTCATGGAACCGAAATTACTTTACCGAAAAGTGGGGCGTATATTTTTGATAATATTTGATTGATTAAAGTGGGATAAAAGCCAAAAAGATTTTTAACTTTACCATGTTTAAAAAAATTAATATATAAAAATTAAAATAATATTGTATACTTTTTAAAATTAAAATTAATATTGAAATTATTTGAAAAATTAATCTTTTTAATATAAGTTTGTATGTTTAAAAACAAAAATATAATATAAGTTTGGTGTGATTTTATAATATGAATTTTTAATTTTATGCATTTCAAATTTTAAGTTTGGTGTGAATTTTTAATATTAATTTTGAATTTTATGTATTTTTAATTTAAGTTGGTGTGAATTTAAAAACAAAAATTTACTTTATCTCATTAAGTTAAAAATATGATTTTTAAAATTCGTCGTAAGTTTAAGACTAGGTCTTTGAACCAAAATTGCTTTACCCGAGGGAGGGACGAGAACTTTTATTATCATTATTTTTAATCTTATTGAATTAAAGTATGCCAAAAAAAAAAGCTGAAACACTGTTCCCGGATACCCATGCGATCGCATGGGTATTGCACTCCAACTCCATGCAATCGCATGGAGCTGGAAAACAGGCCTGATACATACAGCCTGTTCTGTTCTGCCTCACACCAACACACACACAACACATACGAAAATACTCTCAAATCTTCATCAAAATTCACCAAAATCCACCGTAATTCGTCATTTTTCTTGCTCTAATCATGCCTAGATTCTCATTCTTCAGCAAAATGGTAACAATTACACCCCTAAACTCTATAAATTCCTAGTTTTTGTGATAATTATCAATTTTTTTCCTAATGCAATTTTGTTAATTTCTAGTGTAATTAGTGTTAAATTGTTAGTATTTTATGCATGTATAACCTAGATTGATGCTATTTAACATGATTTGAAGCCAAAAACTTAAAAAATTTTAGAAATCTAGGGTTTGTGTTCTTGAGCAATTTGGGGCTTTTTGATATAAACAGGTTATGGCCAATTTTTGTCATGAATTATTGCTAAATTGAGTAGTGTAACATGTTTAGATAGTTAAATGATCAAAATATTGATCCTAAACATGATTTTTGGAGATTAAAATGGACTTTTTAAGTCCAAAATTCATGAACTTGATTAATTTGATATATTTGCCATTTGAGACTTGTTTAATTATTAGTAATGAGTATTTTGACATGTTATTTGAGTTAAATGCTTATGAACTTTGTATACATTTTCATATGTGCTTATTTGAAAAGTATAGAATTGTGAAAAATTGTGAAAATGTGTATAAGTTTAATTTTGATTTAACATGTTATAGTGATTGTTTTAAGTTGTTATTTTGCTAACACTAATGCATATTTGGATGCACAAATTTTGTTTTTAATGTGTTTTGCAGAAAGCCGATACTGGAGGTTCAGGAGCATCATCATCTAGACGACCAACACCAGCACCAGAACCAGAACCAGAAATGCAACACGAACAAGAACCACAATAAGAACCACAACAACAGCCTGATCAGCACATACCTTATTATGATCCGGTACAGTTTGTTGATGAATTCATAGTATTTCCAATGAGGCCGCCAGTAGAATTCCCAATGATTCCTGAGCACACTCTGCATCCTAATCTGAGATTTGATAGGAGATGGAGAGATTACGAGATATATCAAAGGAACAAATTCAAATTGGTAACAAAAAATGTAGAGGTGCCAAGGGTAATCGATTGGGCCCCTTTGGAAACGGTCCATCTAGCTGACCGTGTTAGACAGCTTTTAGTTCAAAGGTATGTCAGTTTTTCTTTTACAGATTGGGAACGTCTTTTCACCATTCGTATACCTGTGTATAAGGAATGGTGTGTTGAGTTGATGAGTACAAATATAGTTAGAATAGATGATAGAAGATTTCTTAGGTTTATCCTTGGCGGTAGGATGTACAGAATGTCCATGCTGGACATGGCCAGGGCCTTACAGATATATACTCCTGGTGAGTTGCTATTACCCGATTGTACAAATTTGATTCATTATGGTGAAAGGGTAGATAGTAACTTTGACGCTGACGCCATTTGGAGGAGTATGTTACATTTTGATGTTTTTACACGAGCAGGAGGACACTCCTATACACATATTGACAGAGCCGAGCTTCGTATTATTCATAGATTTTTGGCTAACTCGATTACACAGAGAGGTCATAATAAAGAAAAAATTACCTTACATGATTTATTCTACCTAAATTGTATTCGGGATCCTAGAAGCTTTGTCAATATCCCTTACTGTGTTGCTTTTTATTTATCTAAAATGGTAGAGGGAATGCAGGATGGGAGTATAATAGGAGGAGGTATTTTTGTTACTCTCATTGGAGAGTATTTAGGTGTTGATAGGAACCAAGGGGGTCCATTACATCTTTGTAGAGAACAGGTTGAGCCCTTAGGATTGAAAGTTTATGTGGGTGCTAAGGTATTGAAAAGTAGACGTAACCAGGCAGTACCCTATGAGGGATCTCATCCCTAGGTAAAGAGAGGCTCAGACGAGGAAATGGAGGAGGCGGAAGACATTAGGGATGTCTTTCAAGATGGTATTTTTGACGTCCACGTTCGTATAGATGAGGAAGCAATGACGAACGCGTCCAGACATAGTATGTATGAGCAGTGGAACTCCGAGCGAGTATACGAGGATTATAGGCGACGCCAACACGATAGCTGGTTAGTTCATCAGCACCAAATCATGAGCCAGCTATCATATCAGTTACCAAATAATTACGTACCTACTCGACCTGCTCATTTTCCACCACATAGCCCCGATATCCGACCACCCTTTAACCGGTATGACTATAACCAAGCCTATTTAAAACACCTATAACCAACAATGGAACCCACCTGATGAGATGAACTGGAACCCATATCCACACTGATTTAGTTCCATTTGGTTATTTATATGATTTTTATGTTTTTATCTTTTTACTTATTCATGTTTAAACTTATGTTATTGAATATACTTATGTAATCTTTATCATTTTTATTATTATTGTGTACTAATATTTCACATTTAGGATTTGAAAGTGGGATATTAAGTCCCATTTCAAATTGCCATGCATGTTTATATTTGTATGTATGTATATTGTAAATTGTACAAAACAGGGTAAAACAGCGCATTTTCAAAGACTGGCATTAAGTTTTAGCAAAAGCTACTAATTTTGACGACAAGATGACAAATAAATGTGATGTAACAACAGACGAAATGAACAAATGATATGCACCATTTATCATTCAGCAAACAAACGCCAATATGTTTGAAAACTTTGGTAAAATTTAATCATTTTCACACAAATCACCCTCAATAATTTAAATTGTTACTGATTTCTTGCAAATGAGGGCATTGCAAGATCTTAAGTGTGGGAAGGGGTTAAATTCTTTCGGATTTTTAATATTTTTTACTTCATACACTTGGTTACCATTAAAAATACTAGTAAAGCAGTAGTTGTATTAGAATCTAGTGCTCTCTGATAATAAAGAACAGCCCTAGTCTTATATACTGACTACCCACTTCTAGTAAAAATTTTCAAAATTTTCAATTAAATGAACTCAAAATCATGTTTATACATATTTATGAACGATAAAACTAGGTTTTAATACCGAAATTATTGTTACCTCGGAAAGGACATAAATTGAGAAACAAACTAAAATGTTAAAATTCATTTAAAATGGAATAGAGGACAATAAAAAGAAAAATAAAAGTCAAGTGTGGGAAAATTCTCCAAGTTATTTTAAACATATATCACATATTTTTGTACAAATAATTGAAAATACTTTTGCTTTGGACTAAACTAAAAAGTTTTACCTGATTTACTGTAAGAAAGATGGATCTACACGATGAATCAATTCCATCATTAAAAGGAAGTAAAGTCTTCCGAAAAAGAAACGCGCTTCTTGATTTAGGTCATGAAGTTGTCGTCCAGACCAGCTGTAGGTTGACGAAAAATCTAGAAAAGTCATCACTAAAATCAGCAGGAAATCCACGGACCTCAGCATTAAACAGGGTCGCCAAGTGGTCAGATTTATCCTAACCATGAGAGGATATGTCTTGTAAAATGGGGAGGGCACCGTGCAAATTAGCTTGATAAGACTAATGAATCCGATCCCCAGAAAGGATAATCTCCTTAAAAGATCAAAAATCAGCTTTTAAGACTGATATTACTCAATCCTTGAGATTGAACTTAAAGATTGAGAATTCAAACTCATGGAATTCAATGATATCTAAACTCGAGCCTGAACGAGAAAATATTTTGATCAAAATTACAAACCGATTTGTTTTCTAAAAACCCATTTTCAATGCGTTCATTACCATTGAACGTAAAATCCTAGGAATTCACCTGGAATTCATTAGGTCACCTGAACCAAATCGGGTGTCAACCGTAAGAACGGTGGTTGCATAGCATGGTCAAAGACAGGACCTTGTGCCAGACCGACAAATTATAAGGGTGAGTTTTACTATTTCTCCTACAAAGGATAGTAATTGGGTCCGACACGTTATATACCATAATTAAAAGCATGTCAGGGGACATTGCCTTAACAGTTGCTTGTTCAACGCTTTCCTTTACAACCGGACGGTAGTTTACCGAAAGGTAATATACGGAGCAAGTATACTGGATGTGTTGCTTTCCTAATACAAGGTTAGCAAGTGGGTGACACAAAACCACAAGTTTTGAGCTAAAATTTTCAAATCTGAAACCCACCAAGCCCACAAAAATATTTTGCAAACACCGGTGAAGGGTTATTCCGGAAAACTTATCTAGGGTAAAAACTAGATTTAATTTTTAAAAGATCAAATGTTTTCATAAAGATCCAATTTCCTTAATGGATCTAAATTTTATAGTCATGTGGGACTGTAAACCACTTCGTTACTACCATTGTTTATACTGCCGTAAAGAAATCACTGATGTACAAACGAACATATATTTCATAGCATTATTCCTCAAGAAAGACAAGCTTTTAGTTGCAATTGTCCTATTTACAAGTGATATTCGTTTAAATAATAAAAGGTGAAGACAAAAGACAGATTCGACGAATTGAAGACGCAAACGACCAAAAAGCTCAAAAGTACAAAATACAATCAATGAGGTTCCAATTATTGATAAGAAACGTCTCAAAATTACAAGAGTACAAGATTCAAAATGCAAAGTACAAGATATTAAATTGTACGCAAGGTCTTTCGAAAATCCGGAACCGGGACCAGAGTCAACTCTCAACGCTCGACGCAACGGACTAAAAATTACAAGTCAACTATGCACATAAATATAATATAATATATAATTAATTCTTAAAATTAATATATATATTATATTATATTATAAAACCATCGGCAGAAGAAAACAACCAAATGTGAGCCTCCCCAGCTGGCCATGCGATCGCATGGCCTGGAAGGCATAAATCCATGCGATCGCATGAGCCCCAGTTCCAGCCCACATGCCTATAAAAATCAAGCTTTGGTGCACCACAAAAACACATCTTTTTCTTCTTCACTCAACGTAGTATATGTATATATAATTTATATTTTAATTTTAATTTTAATTTTAAATCCTAATAATAAGGGTGTGTTAGCGAATGTTGTAAGGGTGTAAGTCAAAATTATGTCCGTGTAACGCTACGCTATTTTTAATCATTGTAAGTTATGTTCAACCTTTTTACATTAATGTCTCGTAGCTAAGTTATTATTATGCTTATTTAATCCGAAGTAATCATGATGTTGGGCTAAAAATATTAAAATTGGGTAATTGGGCTTTGTACCATAATTGGGGTTTGGACAAAAGAATGACACTTGTGGAAATTAGACTATGGGCTATTAATGGGCTTTATATTTGTTTAACTAAATGATAATTTGTTAATGTTAATATAAAGATTTACAATTGGACGTCCCTATAAATAACCATATACACTCGATCGGACACGATGGGCGGGGTATTTATATGTACGAATAATCGTTCATTTAACCGGACACGGGAATGGATTAATAGCCACTAGAATTATTAAAACAGGGGTGAAATTATGTACAAGGACACTTGGCATAATTGATAACAAAGTATTAAAACCTTGAGTTACACTCAGTCGACATCCTGGTGTAATTATTAAACAAAGTATTAAAATCTTGTTACAGTTTAAGTTCCCAATTAGTTGGAATATTTAACTTCGGTTATAAGGATAATTTGACGAGGATACTCGCACTTTATATTTATGACTGATGGACTGTTATGGACAAAAACCAGACGAACATATTAAATAATCCAGGACAAAGGACAATTAACCCATGGGCATAAAACTAAAATCAACACGTCAAACATCATGATTATGGAAGTTTAAATAAGCATAATTCTTTTATTTCATATTTAATTTCCTTTATTTTATATTTAATTGCACTTCTAATTATAGCACTTTTATTTATTGTTATTGTATTTAATTGCACTTTTAATTATCGTACTTTTTAATTATCGCAAGTTTATTTTATCGCACTTTTATTATTCGCAATTTCATTATCGTTATTTACTTTACGCTTTAAATTAAGTCTTTTATTTATTTAATATTTTACATTTTGTTTTAACTGCAACTAAAGTTTTTAAAATCGACAAACCGGTCATTAAACGGTAAAAACCCCCCTTTATAATAATAATATTACTTATATATATATTTGTATTTTTATAAATTTAAACTAATATAGCGTTAAGCTTTGTGAAAAAGATTCCCTGTGGAACGAACCGGACTTACTAAAAACTACACTACTGTACGATTAGGTACACTGCCTATAAGTGTTGTAGCAAGGTTTAAGTATATCCATTCAATAAATAAATAAATATCTTGTGTAAAATTGTATCGTATTTAATAGTATTTCCTTGTAAAATTTAATAGTATTTTATACCCCTTAGCTTTAACATCACATAGCAACGTATATAAATATAACTCAAATAATATAATATGCTTACACTTACAACACAATAACCATGGTTAACCAATCGTACAAGGGAATGGCGCCCGCGAAAGGCCATCGGAGTTCACAACATCCATTAGTATACTTAGCACCTCGTATAACTAACCCCTGGGTGGCATCTTAACACCTCGATACTTCACCCTCGGGTGGCGTCTTAACACCTCGACACTTCACCCTTTATTATGGAGTGGCGTCTTAACACCTCGACACTTCACTCCTAGGTGGCATCTTAACACCTCGATGCTTCACCTCGAGTGGCATCTAAACACTTCGATGATTCACTCGTCACGTGAAACGTGGTGTCTTAACACCTCGACACTTCACATCTCACGCTACAACAAATAAATACCTTATATACCTACGCATATAATTATTCCACTCACCTTACGCCTTCGGTGAATCGATAAACCAAGCTTGAAACTTCAAGGTACCTCACCTATTACAAAGTACATATAATCATTCATTTATTCAAGTTGGTCAAACTCACACACTCACCATTACAAGGTCATTTTGACCCATTTGGACAATTAACCCTAAAATTGGGTCAACTCACACCAAAACCCTAATATTAGCCAAGATAGGTTTAAAACACATTTCAACACAAGGTTTATGCATTAATCACAAACATTAACTAACTTAGGTCCATTTTGACCCATTTGACCAATTTAAAGTCAACACACCCATTTTGGGTCATTCACTAACCCACACAACACCCATTTACATACATATTGGTGTGCTAGCAATTTACTAACTAATTAAGTTCATAAACATCAATTTAACCTTTTGAAACCCCTAGTTAGTCACCTTTGGGTCTACATGACCCAATTCCACCCAAAAACCCCTAATTCACTAACAAATGGGTTTTATGTGCAACACTACCCAAACCCTAACCCTTAATACAATTAAACAAGGAAGTTAAGATTAGAGCATACCACTACTACCAAAACAAAGCTAGAGGGTAGATGAACAACTTTAAAGCTTGCACTTAGACCCGATTCAACCTTCTTCTTCCTTATTTTGAGCTCTCTCACTCTAGAAAAACCCTCTCTCTCTAAAATTGAATGGATGAGGTTGATGTAGGTGGAAATGAAGTTAATGAGGCCCCAACAACTGGTTTAGGGCGTTAAAGTCGGACCCCATGTGATTTTACCAATTTACCCCCAAACTATCTAATTTTAAAAGGAAGTGAGCTGTCACAGCATATCGGCGCGGCGCGTCAAATGGCTGTGAGGCGCACCAGTCGCCCAGTCCAGATTTTGCCTTTTATTTAAAATATGAAACGAACACCCACTCAACCCATACCGTATTTACACATATATACCATGAAATAATAGGGTCTTACAACTCTTCCCCACTTATTCGGATTGCGTCCTCGCAATCCAAGCCGCATGACAAGAGGGAAGATAAACCAACACGAACTCTTCGGGCTCCCAAGTAAACTCGGAACCTTTACTACGACACCATTGAACTTTAAAGGTCCTAACCTATTTATGTCTCAACCTTTTGACCGTCTCATCGAGTATGGCAATCGGTTCCTCAATATACTCTAACTTATTATTTAGCTCAATCTCGTCAAATGGTACCCAAGATGAATCATCCGCGAGACACTTACGAAGATGGGAAAAATGAAATGTATTATGGATCCCCGCAAACTCTTTAGGTAATTCCAAACGATACGCGACTTCACCATCCCAAGCTAAAACCTTAAATGGTCCAATAAACCGAGGAGCTAACTTTCCCCGTTTTCGAAATCGAATAATACCCTTCCATGGCGAAACCTTAAGCATCACCACGTCACCTTCTTGAAATTCGATCGTTCATCTACGTTTGTCGGCATACGACTTTTGCCTATCTTGAGCCTTTTTCAAATGCTCTCGAATCATATCAATCTTGCTATTCGTCTCTAGGACTAAATCGGTACTCCCAATTTCCTTTTGTCCCACTTCACCCCAACAAATCGGGGTTCGACCCCTACGCCCATAAAGCATCTCATAAGGTGGCATCCCAATACTAGTATGATAATTATTATTGTACGAGAATTCCACCAAAGGTAAGTGCTCGTCCCAACTACCACCGAAATCAATAATACACGCCCGTAACATATCCTCCAAAGTTTGATTCGTACGTTTGGTTTGACCGTCCGTTTGCGGATGATACGCCGTGCTCAACTTCAATTGTGTACCCATATCTTCGTGAAACTTTTCCCAAAACCGAGATGTAAAATGAGTATCTCGATCCCAAATAATCGATATAGGAACTCCGTGTCGAGAGATGACTTCCTTGATAAACAACTTAGCCAAGGTCTCCGACGATATCGCTTCCTTAATGGGAAGAAACAAAGCACTTTTCGTCAATCGATCAACAATCACCCAAATTGAATCAAATTGGGTTCTCGCCATTTTAGGTAACTTTGTAATGAAATCCATTGTAATGTACTCCCATTTCCATTTCAGGATTTCTAACGGTTGTAACTTACCATACGGCTTTTGGTGCTCAGCCTTAACTTGCAAACATATGATGCATTGCTCAACATACTTTACAACATCACGTTTCATGCCCGGCCACCAATAATCCTTCCTCAAATCAAGATACATCTTCGTTGTGCCCGGATGAATGGAATACTTTGACTTATGTGCTTCATCAAGTAGATACTCACCCATCTTAGGCACCCACACTCTTCCTTGAAAGGACAACAAACCACGCAAACCCATAGTAATGAATTCCAATTGCCCCACAATTCTCTCCGCATGCTTGTTGTGAACGTAAGCCTCTATTTGAATCACACCAAGTTTTTCAAGAAAATCATTAGTAATAATCATATGTAACAATCCCAATCGTAATGCCGGGTGATGACTCTTTCGACTTAACGCATCCGCGACCACATTCGCCTTGCCCGGATGATAAAGTATTTCACAATCATAATCTTTTACCACATCCATCCACCTAGTTGACGATAATTCAAATCTCGTTGATTAAAGAGATGTTTCAAGCTCTTATGATCCGAATAAATCGTACACTTGACACCATACAAGTAATGGCGCCAAATTTTCAACGCATGCACAACCGCCGCCAACTCAAGATCATGAGTCGGATATCTCGTCCGGTGTTCCTTTAATTGTCGAGAGGCATAAGCGATGACGTTACCCCTTTGTATAAGAACACACTCGAGCCCATTTAGCGAAGCATCACAATAAACCGTCATGTCTTCCACTCCTTCTGGCAAAACTAACACCGGAGCTTGACACAACTTCTCTTTTAGCAATTGAAAAGCAATTTCTTGCTCGTTCTCCCAATTAAGATTCGCGTTCTTCCTCGTCAATTTCGTCAATGAAGAAGCGATCTTAGAAAAGTCTTGGATAAACCGACGATAATAACCGGCCAATCCGAGAAAACTTCGGACTTCCGTAGGCGTAGACGGTTGTCTCCAACTCTTCACCGTCTCTATTTTCCTCGAATCTACTTGAATACCATCTTTGTTCACAATATGGTGAAGGAATTGAACCTCCCTTAGCCAGAATTCACATTTGGAGAACTTAGCATACAACTTCTCCTTTCGTAACGTCTTCAATACTTCACGCAAATGACGTTCATGTTCGTTCATACTCTTCGAATAAACAAGTATATCGTCGATGAACACAATTACCGACTTGTCCAACATAGGTTGGAACACTCGGTTCATAAAGTCCATGAATGCCGCCGGTGCATCCGTAAGACCAAAAGGCATAACTACGAATTCAAAATGCCCATAAGGCATTCGAAAAGCCGTTTTCTCGATGTCTTCCTCACGGACCCGCATTTGGTGATAGCCGGATCGTAGGTCGATTTTAGAGAAATACGTTGCACCTTGGAGTTGGTCAAACAAATCGTCAATCCAAGGTAATGGATAACGATTCTTGATCATCACTTTATTTAACTCCCGATAATCGATGCACATCCGCATACTACCATCCTTCTTCTTTACAAATAAAACTGGAGCGCCCCATGGCGAAGCACTCGGTCGAATAAAACCCTTCTCAAGCAACTCTTGGGTTAGATTTTACAACTCATGCATTTCCGTCGGCGCTAAACAATAAGGAGTTTTAGCAATGGGAGTAGCTCCCGGAACCAACTCAATGCGAAATTCAACTTGTCTTTCCGCCGGAACACCCGGTAACTCGTCCGAAAAAACATCTTGGAATTCACTAACCACCTGAATTTCACAATTGGGTGGTGACTCATCACGAGTATCAACAACATGGGCAAGAAAGTCCATGCCACCACTATCGAGGAGACGACGTGCCCGTGCAAAAGTGCATATCGGCACAAGTCTTCTACGCTCATCACCGTGAATAATTAACTCTCCCCCACTTGGGGTCTTCACACGGATAAATTTTTCATGGCATGCAATATTGGCTCTATTATGATCGAGCCAATCCATACCCACAACAATATCAAAATCGCCCAAGGTCATCGGAATGAGATCTATCTTAAAGTTTTCGGCACCAAACACAACATCACAATTTTTACACACATCAACTACTAGCACTGTCTTGCCGTCCGCTACTTCGACTTCTACCGGACGAATTAACTTAGATAACGGTCTATTAAGTTTAGGCACAAATTTAGGAGACACAAACGACAAATTTGCACCGCTATCGAAAAGAATCCTTGCCGGATTAGAATTGACCATGAAAGTACCTGAAACAACTTCGTTCGATTGTTTGGCTTCATCATTGGTCATCAAATAGTTGCGACCCCTAGCCGTACCCGCCGCCTTCTCTAATCGCTTCACATTATCATTTCGAACATCGGGACAATCCGGCTTCTTATGCCCTTCTTTACCATAATTAAAACAAGTGACCTTGTTTCCGAAAGATGGTTTAGGACATTCATGAGCCATATGACCCGGTTGCCCACAATTGTAGCACGCATAAGAAAAACCCCTGAAGCACCCTTCTTCACGCTATTAACACTCTCAGAACCCTTCTTGTTCTTGTTCTTCTTGTTTGAAAAGTTAGAATGACTAGAACCTTCAAACTTTCTTTTGGAAAACGTGAAATCGCTTTTTCTTGGAACATCCGGCTCAAAACCCCGAGCCAATTCAAATAACTCATCAAAAGACTTAGCCATACCCCGACTAATCTTGCCCTTGAACTCATCATTCAAAGTACGGTAGAAATCTTTCATTAGCTTGTGACCGTCACCCACATATTCCGGACAAAAACGAGTTTTTGCCAAAAAGGTAGACTTGAGTGTGACCAAGTCCATTGAACCTTGTTGCAAATGGTGCAGCTCGTCCCAGATTCTATCAAGGTCGGAAGAAGTTCGGTATTCTCTAAAGAATTCCTTCTTAAACTCCTCCCATGTCAAGCTCATGCATTGCTCTTCACCATATAAGTTGATTTTATCGTCCCACCACAACTTGGCTTCTTCCCTTAACATACTATAACCATACCTCACCTTCTTTTCGGGAGGACACTCCGCGGTACGGAAAGCCCCTCGATATCGGAAATCCAACACGTGCTTTTCAACGGATCTCGAACTCCATTACACATCGGGGGTTGAGCGTCCTTGAATTTTTTGTAGTGAAAGTCCCACCTCCCTTCACCTCCTTCACCACGAGGATAAACATTTCTAGCGTCAAGTGCCTCTTTGATAGTGGCCTTCATTCGTTCATTAATTAAATCGATTATTTGCTCGTCAACCGATTCTTTGAAAACTTTCCTCACGCTAACAAGAAAATCCTCCTTGTAGTTCTTCAAGATGGCCTCAACCTTGGCCGTGAATTCGGAGTCCTCGCTTGTACCTCCGATATCGTTATCGTGTCTGTTTCTCGTCTTCATTCTATAAAACAGAAAAGGTTAAACAAAGAACGAAAGGACATAACACATAAGTATACATGTACACCACGCCACCCAATCTTGCTCAACAATCATCGTACATTGCTTGTTTGATACGATTTGCACCCGTAACAACGGTAGCTAATCGTTGTTACGCGAGCACGTCGCATTAACTCGCTAGTACCACGTCTATCTCGATTGATGATTGCTAAAACAACACAAAGCAATTAGTGCATGGTTAATTCACATAAACACTAGCACTAACAATCCCCTTTCCGACCCAAAGTCCTACAAGTCCCGCATAAAGCTTACGCACAGTAAGTCAAAGTCTAGGCACCTATCTCAAGTCGCCTAAATCCCTTAGACCATGCTCTGATACCACTTGTAACAACCCAAACCAAAACACAAACGAACCCGCGGAAAAATATCAAAAAAAAAAATTTGTTTGTTCAGCATCTGGCGCGGCGCGCCATACCCCCGCGCGGCGCGCCAAACTGGTCTGTCCCAAAAGTCTTGTAATGCGAAAAAGATTGGCCACTTCCCGACATAATTAGACAAAACGCTTTTAACAACATATTCAAATATGTAAACCTAACCCATTCCATTAATAAAAATGAGTTTTACGAAGCGGGGCCCACATCGGCCGTTTTACGAGTTTAATACAAAATATGAGTTTCGACCATCAAAAGTTTAAGTACCAAACTACACTACGGGAATGGTGTTTAGGATTAAACTACCCAAGTCTCGGTCAAATTCCAAAAGCTAATATCTCCAAAAGCGTTCCCTAACAACAACGAGATCTTTAATCCAAGATGATGCCCTTACCCTTGTCCACAACCGAACCTATAAAAAGGTAAACAACGAGAGGGTAAGTTAACGCTTAGTGAATGCAATAATTATACACATACATATATAATATACCTACTTGCAATCACTTACACAAACACCGCATACATGCTAGCAACACAATTAGCTTATAATCTCGAATACGAGCTAGAAATCTCCAATACCACAAGCTAGCATAGCAACGCATATAAATATAACTCGAATAATATAATATGCTTACACTTACAACACAATAACCATGGTTAACCAATCGTACAAGGGAATGGCGCCCGCAAAAGGCCATCGGTGTTCACAACATCCATTAGTATACTTAGCACCTTGTATAACTAACCCCCGGGTGGCATCTTAACACCTCGATACTTCACCCTTGGGTGGCGTTTTAACACCTCGACACTTCACCATTTATTATGGAGTGGCGTCTTAACACCTCGACACTTCACTCCTAGGTGGCATCTTAACACCTCGATGCTTCACCTCAATTGGCATCTGAACACCTCGACACTTCACCCTTTATTATGGAGTGGCGTCTTAACTAACTTAGGTCCATTTTGACCCATTTGACCAATTTAAAGTCAACACACCCATTTTGGGTCATTCACTAACCCACACAACACCCATTTACATACATATTGGTGTGCTAGCAATTTACTAACTAATTAAGTTCATAAACATCAATTTAACACTTTGAAAACCCTAGTTAGTCACCTTTGGGTCTACATGACCCAATTCCACCCAAAAACCCCTAATTCACTAACAAATGGGTTTTATGTGCAACATTACCCAAACCCTAACCCTTAATACAATTAAACAATGAAGTTAAGATTAGAGCATACCACTACTATCAAAACAAAGCTAGAGGGTAGATGAACAACTTTAAAGCTTGCACTTAGACCCAATTCAACCTTCTTCTTCCTTATTTTGAGCTCTCTCACTGTAGAAAAACCCTCTCTCTCTAAAATTGAATGGATGAGGTTGATGTAGGTGGAAATGGAGTTAATGAGGCCCCAACAACTCGTTTAGGGCCTTAAAGTCGGACCCCATGTGATTTTACCAATTTACCCCCAAAATATCTAATTTTAAAAGGAAGTGAGCTGTCACAGCATATCGGCGCGGCGTGCCAAACGGCTGCGCGGCGCGCCAGTCGCCTAGTCTAGATTCTGCCTTTTATTTAAAATATGAAACTAACACCCACTCAACCCATACCATATTTACACATATGTACGATGAAATAATAGGGTCTTACAACTCTATCTGCAGTAATGTTTGAGTTAGCTATACAGGGTTGAGGTTGATTCTAAAAATATATATACTTTGAGTTGTGATCTAGCCTGAGATGTGTATACACTGGGTCGTAGATTGATTCAAGATAATATATATCGATTTATTTCTGTAAATCTAACTGTGGACAACTAGTTGTAGGTTACTAACGAGGACAGCTGACTTAATAAACTTAAAAACATTAAAATGTATTAAAAATATTGTAAATATATTTTGAACATACTTTGATATATATGTACATATTTGTTATAGGTTCGTGAATTGACCAGTGGCCAAGTCTTACTTCCCGACGAAGTAAAAATCTGTGAAAGTGAGTTATAGTCCCACTTTTAAAATCTAATATTTTTGGAATGAGAATACATGCAGTTTTATAAATGTTTTACAAAATAGACACAAGTACGTGAAACTACATTTTATGGTTGAATGATCGAAATTGAATATGCCCCTTTTAGCTTGGTAGCCTAAGAATTAGGGAACTGGCCCCTAATTGACGCGAATCCTAAAGGTAGAACTACGGGAACTAATAACCCCCATTCTAGAATTTGGAATGCTTTAGTACTTTGATTTTATCATGTCCGATGGGTGTCTCGGAATGATGGGGATATTCTATATGCATCTTGTTAATGTCGGTTATCAGGTGTTCACCATATGAATGATTTTTAGCTCTATGTATGGGATGTATATTGAAATATGAAATCTTGTGCTCTATTATTACGATTTGATAAATATATAGGTTAAACCTATAACTCACCAACATTTTTGTTGACGTTTAAAGCATGTTTATTCTCAGGTGATTATTAAGAGCTTCCACTGTTGCATGCTAAAATATGGACAAGATTTGGTGTCAGCATGTTTGTATAATATTGTTTAAAACTGCATTCGAGATTTATTTTGTTGTAACATATTAATATTGTAAACCAATATGTATTGGTAGTGTGTAAGTGTGATATTTTTAGATTATCATTCTGGATAATCTAGGTGGTGTCCTTTTAACCTTGTCGATAAAATAAAGGTTATGGTTTGTTTTAAAAACAAATGCAGTCTTTGAAAAATGTCTCATATAGAGGTCAAAACCTCGTAACGAAATCAATTAATATGGAACGTTTATAATCAATATGAACGGGAAATTTCAGGAACCTGATTAACCAACTGCGGCTGTGTCTTCAATTCTTCGAGTTGTTTAGAAAGATATTACATCTTATCTGTGAGGGATTTGATGGCCTCTGTTTGATTGTTAAGTGCAGAGAGTGGGGAAGATGATGAAGTTGTTTCACCACTATTCCAGTCATGATGATGCATCGTCATGTTCTTGAGCAACTCCTATTCTTCGTCTGCGGTTTGGTTCATCTGATTTACTTGAGCTGCTGCATCGATCGTCGTCCTATGATTTACCGTAAGACCATTATAGAAGGTACAGATTTGGGCTGGCCGTCCTATCTGGTGATTAGGGCATTTCTTCAGCAGAGTTTTGAATCGCTCCCATGCGGTGTAAAGAGATTCATCATAACTTTGTTTGTTTAGAAGGAGGGAAATATTTGGTTAAGAATTTAGTAGCCATCTCTGTCAATGACGTGATGGAATCTTTTTCCAATCCTTCAAACCATGTTTGTGCATGATGAGTGAGAGAGTAGGGGAACAAGTATAGCCGGAATATATCTTGTCCTATCCCTAGCTGTTTGTAGGAGTTCGAAAGAGATATGAATTTATCCAGGTGAGAATTAGGATCATCATTTCATAATCCACGAAATTGATAGCCATTTTGCATGAGCTGTATGGTATGATGCTTTAACTCGAACGAGTGTCCTTGAATCTCTGGGAATCTGATCGGTCCTCCTCGACCTTCAATCGAGGGTTTGTTATTTTCTGCTAAAGTAACGTGTAATGCCATTCAATTTCTGATTCGTTCTTCTTTGCGTGCTTTAGAGATTATTGCGTCTAGATCAGGTACGAATAACAACAGCCCTGGTCTAGATCAGGTTTGGGTCATACACTGGGTATGCCTTTTTATTTTGTTGTTTTAATCTAAAGTAGATAAGCTAAGTTCCTAATTTAATCTAAGGCAATCTAATTTATTCTAAGGTAATCTAAAGTAATCTAAAGTAGTCTAAGGTGGTCTTAATTCTAAGGTAATCTAATCTAATTATCCTAAGTTTAAGTATGTTTTTGGTTCTTGCTACTGTTTCCTTGGTATTTTGATAACAGAGCTTCGCATGAACTATTCAGCAAACCAAGTGGCCCGGCCAACTACGGAGAGGCAGTATCCTTTTGGTTCCAATATAATTGGAGAATGTTCGGAAAATCCAACAACCAAGTCCGTGTATAATTGTCTTTCTTAGACACCACTGAATGCTTGCGAATAAGTTTGATAAAAGCAGTATTGTCTGATACTAGTTCCCCTGCAGTGGCGCCAAAAACTTATCTTCTCATATGATATGGCCAAAACGGACGGTTTTATTTATGCGGTGTCGTTAGGTCGCAAGACGTCAGAACCGTCTTATCAAGAGAGCAATCGTTTTAAATTTATATTTAGCGGGGCCTAAAACATACTACTCCTTACTATGAGTAAGGGAAGTATGAACTAGGTTCGTATTTTTAAGATATTAGTAGAATCGAACCTATAAGTAAAGCTTAAGATAATCCTAAAGTAAAGGAGTAGTGGTTTGTTACCCAATTTTGGGTTTTCTAAATTATAAGATAAAGTAAAGTAAATGCGATAGAATTTGTAATTTCAGATAAGGTTAAAACAAGCGCATACTATGATTTCATCAGTTACTTTGTCGAGATTATGGAATGCTGGCTCATGAATAGGTAGTGATCTTGTATTCATTACACTAGTCCTAAAAGCCCCTGTCATAAGACATGTCACTGGGTAATGCGTTAGGCTTGAAGATTCTGAATAGACAGCAATGTCCCTTACCTTCGACGCCCATGCATTCTGACTGCAGGCATACACGTTCAGACGGCTCATCCAATTGAGTGACTCGGTTGGGTGACGTATTAACATTCCACAAAGGTCTAAACTTACTTAAGCATAATAGAATACAGGGTTTGAATTATTAGAGAGAGACGTGATGTGTTTTGATTCTTTCATTAATGATTGGGTTTAAAAGATAGTTAGGCCCTTAAAAGAGTTCAACCATAAAGAACACCATGGCCAAGTTAGGTTTGAATTCCATGAACACGTTCGATTATCCTAACGGTCCAATCCTTTTTGTGTTTAAACAAACAGATCCTTAATTAACCAAGAATCCCTCATGAGGGGTGCAATGCTTGAGATCGCGTTATGGTGCAGTGTACTAATCAATGCCAACCGGGTTCCTTGGTCTTACTTAGCAGAGGTACAGCTTACAACAACCGTTGTGCTTTAGCATGCACGTACGAAGATTATATGCTTGGTGACTACACTAGCATGGTCTAGAACCGACAATGTACTAGAGGTCTAGTCAGATGTTTCACTATGAAAGAATCCTCAGTCAGAATCCAAGGCTCGGTAGACTTACTACAACTGGTATACCTTAGTCAAACTTACGTTGTATCCGATAGATTTCTCTTACCAATGGGTGACACATATAGTGTACTCTAAATCGGGGTTCACGACTTCCCAATAGCAGAGCCGATAACTACGTTCTATTAGTTGGAAAAGCAATTGAGTTTAAAGCATAATCGGAAAACATCTCGACAACATACACAAACCATAACATGATTTCAGCATTATAACTGACTACATCATGGCATACACTAAAGATAACTACTCGCTAATAATGGTAACAATATCACAAAGCATAATAATGGAAAACATTATTTAAAGACAAAGGATAGAAGTACCAGTAGATTAAACAAATTCCGAATACAAAAGCAAGAACTTCAAACTCCAGACCGCTCCTAATACAATCTTCGGCGTTCTTCTCCGGGTACTAGGATTCCCGCACGGGGTCGAAGACCTTGAAAGTATGACTAATATTGTAGAAAGAGAGAGAAAGAAGTGAAATAAAGTATGTGTAAAAACTGATGACGAAGACCCTTTAAATAGAAGTGAATTTTTACCTGCAAACGGCTGGCAGGCCATTTGGCAAGCCTTTTGGCAAGTCGTTTGCAGGGCCCGTTTGCAATGGTGGTCCATTTTTTATGCCCGTTTGCTTTGGCCGTTTGGCTAGCCGTTTTTCATTGTGGCAAGCCGTTGGGTAGGCCGTTTGGCAGGTCGTTTAGCAGGCCGTTTGGCTTGCTATTTTCACTAGATCGTAACTTGATTCCCTTAATCGTAGCTTGGTTTCTTGTCCTTCACCGATTTCGCTCTAGAATCTTCGTTTTAGCTCCGATTCTCTTGATTCTTTTCGCACCATCTTCGTAATCAGTTGATCTTCAATTTTAACTGATGAAGCGGGTATTTTGGCGATAAATCTTGGAACTTTATTGTTTTTGGGCCTCATTATCAGGGTGAAAACGTGACTTTTTAGCCGATATCACTCATCATGTCGCAACATTTCTTGCCAAGCAAAACATTTATTTGGGTCATTTCTTATGTACTGCTTTCTTGGTAGCAAATGGTTCAATTCCCTGACCTTGATCTTAGCACTGATCTCTCGCATTAATGATTTACAATTGTCTGTGTCATGCCCATATGCCTCATGAAAATCACACCACCTGTCACTCTTTGGACCCTCTCTTTCTTCCATTGGTGCTGGAGGATTGAAAGTTTCTTTGATAGGCTCATTGAACAAGATTTCCTTTGGTGTTTTTGTTAAAGTCATGATTAGTGGGTGTCTTTCTAATGGTCTGCGGTGGTGATAGTTATCATTTGGGTGATTATTGCCCCTCCAACCATGTTGTTGCCTTTGATAACTATTGTCGTACCGACACTGTCTTTAGTAGTTGTAATTCTGGTGTCGTCCTCTGTTCTGCTGCCTGTAATTCCTTTCCACTCACGAATGTCCCATTTCTCTAGGTTGCAAATGATTATGTGCGACTATCAATGCTTGATACATAAACTTGAAAATCAACGCTAGTCAGGACAGAAAATAAAACCAGATACAAGTTGAGACTCTGGTATATCAGGTATTTTCTGGCACTCAATGGTATAATGTTTCATAAATTTGTTAGAGACTCATTCTGATGCATAGTGATTTCATGTGCATCCAGAAGTGACAATGTGCAACTCCTCAGACTTTGGTATTGCATAACAAACTTGGCTCTTAAGTCGAGAACACTGGTAATGCTCCATGGCAGAAGACTTATAGAACACTATCTTGCCATATTCTACAACACCATAGGAAACATATGACATGCAACCTCACCCTCCTAGTGTTGCAACCTCATAACTCCTTCAAACATAGTAAGGAAATCCTCTGGATCAGTCTTTCCATCATAAACACCTATAGATGGTATCCCTAGGTTTCTTGGAAGTGGATACTCTGCAATTCAAGTAACAAAACATTGTGTTGATTCTGCCATTGCTGGAGGTTTAATAGCTTCATCTCCTGTGATTAAAGCAAACAAGTTATCCACCACCGTTGCATGGATGGTGGGCTGTGCTAGCTTCTGTTTGTATTTTAATGGCGTCATTTTTGTTAAAATCACATCCAACAACTTTCCTGCCATTTCCTCAGACATAAATGGTTGTTCTTCTTCTTCTCCGTATTCCCATGTATTTTCCAGAAAACCTTCATCATTACGCTCATGCTCAGAATCATCCACTGACATGACTGAAACGTATGGTTTGTTTTATGCAATGTCGTGAGGTCGCAAGACGTCAGAATAATCTATTATGAGAGGAAGCAATAATTTTAAATTTGTACTCAGCGGAGCCTAAATCGTACTACTCCTTATTACGGTGAGTAAGGGAAGTATGACCTAGGGTCACCTTTTTAAGAGTTCAGTAGAATCGAACCTATATTTTTAACTTAAGATAATCCTAAAGTGAAGGAGTAGTTGTATATTACATAATTTTCGGTTTTCTGACTTCTAAGATAAAATAAAGTAAATACGATAAAATTTGTAATTCATATAAGTTTAAAGCAAGTACATACTATGATTTCGTTAGTTACTTTACCAAGATTATAGAATGCCAGCTCATGAATAGGTAGTGACCTTGTATGCACTACACTGGTCCTACCGCCCCTGTCATAAGACATGTCACTGGGTAATGCGTCAGGCTTGAAGATTCTGAATAGACAGCAACGCTCCATACCTTCGACGCCCGTGTAGTCTGAATACAGGCATACACGTTCAAATGGCTCATACAATTGAGCGACTCGGTTAGGTGACGTATTAACATTCCACAAAGGTCTAAACTTTCTTAAGCACAATGAAGTAAAAAGTGTGCCATATTCGAGAGACGTGATGTGTTTCAATGCTTTCATTAACGATTGATTTTTAAAAGATAGTTAGGCCCTTGAAAAGAGTTTAACCATAAAGAACACCATGGCCAAGTCGGTTTAACTTCCGCGAACACGTTCGGTTATCCTAACGGTCCAATCCTTTATGTGTTTAAATAAACAGTTCCTTAATTAACTAAGAATCCCTCAAGCGGGGTGCACTGCTTGAGACCGAGTTATGGTGAAGTGTACTAATTAGCACTGACCGGGTCCCATGGCCTTACTAAGCAAAGGTACAACTTACAACAACAGTTGTGCTTAAGCGTGCACGTACGAAATTTATTTGCTTGGTGACTACACTAGCATGTTCTGAGACCGACAATGTACTATGGGCCTAGTTGGATGTTTCACTATGAAAGAATCCGTAGTTGGAATCCAAGGCTTGGTGGGCTTACTACAACCCGTGTGCCTCAGTCAAACTTGCGCTGTATCCGATAGTCTTCTCTTACCTAGGGGTGACACAGATAGTGTACTCTGAATCGGGGTCCGCGACTTCCCAATAATAGACCCGATAACTACGTTCTATTAGTTGGAAAAGCGATTGAGTTTAAAGCATAATCGGAAAGCATCTCAACAACATACACAAACCATAATAATATTTTGGCATTATAACTAAAAACGAGTGGAAAGGAATGAGTACTCCCCAGCGGATTGTCAAGGTTGCTTTGAAGAAACTGGCTGGCTTGTGAAGCCAGGTTGTTTCAACAAACTTGGAAGTTACAACCTTTATTGATCGGCTCATTTTTCATTCTTTATTCTTTTTTGAAAGGCAAACTCACACACACTTTACACGAATATTTACAATAATCCACGAAATATTTCCCCAGCGAGACTTGAACCCTCAACCTCTTGGTTAAAAGGGCAACCACGATAACGTTAAGCCAATGGCCCTTTAGTTTTGTCATTCTTTATTTGTCTACTCTACTTTATTGCACGGGTTACCTCCCGAGAAGCGCTTGTGTTTAGGATCATTGGCTCGACCATAATGATGCCTAATAAGTAGATATTCCCCTCTGGTTGTTGTAATCATGGTTTTCTTGAAGGAACATGAGTCTTGGTGGATAGATTCTGAGAAAACGCCAAACCAAAAGTGGTAGAAGATCCGGTATTTCTCTTGAAGATCTTCTGAAGGAGAGATAATGGGTGGTTTCAGCTCGTGACAAATCTTGAAGTCCGATGAGAACATGATCTGCGGCTGAAACAACCCAACCCGTAATCAATCGGTTAGATTTTTTTTATAATAATATAACCATCAATGCGCCATTTAAATAGTTAAATGAAAAGAACCATTTCTTACAAATGTTTAAACATCCAAAGTTTACATACTTGGCACGAAGGGCATTAACCAAATGTAATACAAGTTCGACCTTAATATGATAGTTTTAGACCAAACGACACACGAGCATGGTTTGGGGTTAAACTACCCAAAACAATTGGCCGACTTCCAAAAGCTTCAAAAATAATCCAACATAGGGGACTAGTGCCCAATAACCCCTTTCCCTTTCTCCACAACTGCATCTAAAAAGATAAAAGTGAGTGCAATAGTTATACGGTTACATATACAACCTACTTACTTGCAATCACTTCCACATTTACCGCATACATGCTAGCAATATAAATAATCATACCATCACAAGTATAATACTAAACCTCCGACCACACAAGCTAGCATAGCATTAGCATATACCTCAAATCAATATAATATGCTACGTCACAACACACAACCTTGGTTAACCAATAATACAAGGAATGGTACTTGAATTTCCCATCGGTGTTCATAACAACCGTTAGAGTACTTAACACATCGTACACTAACCCCACGGGTGGCATCTTAACACGTCGATAGTTCACCCCGGGTGGTGTCTTAACACATCGACACTTCACCCCGAGTGGTGTCTTAACACATCGACACTTCACTCGTTAAATTACTTGGAGTGGCATCTTAACACGTCGATACTTTACTCCGAGTGGTGTCTTAACACGTCGACACTTCACTCTTCATATTACTTGGAGTGGCATCTTAACACGTCGATACTTCACTCCGAGTGGTGTCTTAACACGTCGACACTTCACTCGTCACGTGAGATGTGGTGTCTTAACACATCGACACTTCACAACTCATACTACACAAATAAATACATTATATACGTACACGCATATTTATTCCACTAACCTTAACACGTCGGTGATGATCAAACATTTTCGTATGCTTCAAAGCAAAGTACCTAATACAATAAGTACACATTTAATACATAAACTTGTGGAACTAACCACATTACTTAACTCTTGAGCATTTAATGACCCAATTGCATTAAATGACCTATTGACGCCAAAACCGCCCATTAAAGGCCAAGACTCATTATTAATCACTAAAAGCTAGTGATTAAAGTCTACTAGCACCAACTAACACCATTTATGGGTATTTCATATCCATCTCACCCAACTAGGTCAACCATTACTCATTTGACCCATTTTAACACTTAGACCTACCAATTTGGTCAAACTTGGTCCCATTAACAAATCTTTCATCAATAACAGGTGTTTTAGTGATTTAATAACACCATTGACACTTACAAACACCAAACCCATGACCAAACCCTAGATTACAAGTCTTAGGGTTTCCACACCTCATTTTAACCCAAGTTTACCTATTTAAAATGATATCTAGGTGTGCTAGTGCTTTTATTAACCATTAAAGACCCATAAACACCATATATCACATTAAAACCCTAAGTTAGTCATCCTTGGGTCCTCATGACCCCAATCTTACCCAAAAATACACAAAATCACCAAATATGGGTTTTATGTTCATCACTAACCCAAAACCCTAATCCTTAAATAAATTAAAACAAGGAATTCAAAGTTAGGACATACCACCACAATCAAAACGTAGCTAGTGGATCGATGAACAACTTTAACACTCGAGCTTTTACCTGAATCAAGCTTCTTCCTCCTTGATTTGAGCTTTCTCTCTCTCTCAAAGAGTTTCTCTCTCTAAAATTGAAGTGGAAGGGATAAGGTAGTTGAAAGAAGAGTAAATGACACTCTAGATATGACCTTGGGGTCTTAAATTCGTCCCCTAAGTGAAAATACCAAAATGCCCTTCCTTTTTACAATTTAATTTAAAACAACTTAATTCCAGGTGAACTTTCAGGTGAACTTCCAGGTTAACTTCCAGGTGACACTACACTTCCAGGTGAACTTCCAGGTGACACTACACTTCCAGGTGAACTTCCAGGTGAAGTTCCAAATGACACTAAACTTCCAGGTGAAGTTCCAAATGACACTAAACTTCCTGGTGAAGTTCCAAATGACACTAAAATTCCAGGTGAAGTTCCAAATGACACTAAACTTCCAGGTGAAGTTCTAAATGACACTAAACTTTAAATCATTTAAACACATATACGATCAAGTATAAACGTTCTTAAGATCAGTTACGTACCTTAAATCACATATGGGAAAATCGGGATGTTACAACTCTCCCTCACTTGAATCGGAGCGAGTGGATGGATGAACAACTTTAACACTCGAGCTTTTACCGGAATCAAGCTTCTTCCTCCTTGATTTGAGCTTTCTCTCTCTCTCAAAGAGTTTCTCTCTCTAAAATTGAAGTGGAAGGGATAAGGTAGGTGAAAGAAGAGTAAATGACACTCTAGATCTGACCTTGGGGTCTTAAATTCGTCCCTCAAGTAAAAATACCAAAATGCCCTTCCTTTTTACAATTTAATTTAAAACAACTTAATTCTAGGTGAACTTTCAGGTGAACTTCCAGATGAACTTCCAGGTGACACTACACTTCTAGGTGAACTTCCAGGTGACACTACACTTCCAGGTGAACTTCCAAGTGAACTTCCAGGTGAAGTTCCAAATGACATTAAACTTCCAGGTGAAGTTCCAAATGACACTAAACTTCCAGGTGAAGTTCCAAATGACACTAAACGTCCAGGTGAAGTTCCAAATGACACTAAACTTCCAGGTGAAGTTCCAAATGACACTAAACTTCCAGGTGAAGTTCCAAATGACACTAAACTTTAAATAATTTATTCCAAATGACACTAAACTTCCAGGTGAAGTTCCAAATGACACTAAACTTCCAGGTGAAGTTCCAAATGACACTAAACTTTAAATAATTTAAACACATATACGATCAAGTATAAACGTTCTTAAGATCAATTACGTACCTTAAATCACGTATGGGAAAATCGAGATGTTACAATGGCTCTGCTGATTAATCCATGAATGTTAATCATTAAGGCCATGCTAGTGGTAATTGTTTCTCTGACGGGATGTTCATTTAGGAGGTCTTCAAATAGTGTCAAAAATTGTATCTTCAGTATCTTAAAATCTTCTGATCGATGGTCTCCACAGAAGGAGTCTGTAGCTTTGCACAGATTTGTTCAGAGGCGAAGCTGGAAAGAAGTGAAAAGAAATCCTGACCCAAGCATTAATGTCACCGTCTTGGAATATATCTCCCGACATCCACCTTTAAATGTTAAACTAGGATCCGTAGATTCGTGGAAGATATGTGTTAACTGCTTTGTAACAAAGGTGTCAAGATTTACTCAGTCTGGTTCTAGATGTGAGAACAGATTGTTGCGTCTTCCTTCTTCTACTACTACATCTCGTAATTCCTTGATAATCAGATCAACGTAGTGATCAATTATTACGTAAGTCACTAGTCTGTCTTGCGTGCTTTCGAAATTATCTCTTTCCAAGAGAACGGAAGTGCATATCTTCGATCATTTACAAGTCAGAGTGATAAGTCAGGTATCCGATTAAAAGTTCGATATGCTTCCGGATGAGAGTCAATAGTGCACATTGGTTTGCTGAGAACGAAAGTGCAGATCCGGCTTTTAAACCTTAGAGTAAATGATCTTTTGATCTCGACAAAATCTTGTCTCGAGAATAGTGCGAACCACTGAATTGTGCTCTCGTTGCCTTTCTTCATGGTAGATATGATCATGAAGAGTATTGATAAAGTCTTAAATGCGCCCTTCTAAGATTTCAACGTTATCATCTTCTCTTGGTAGATAAAGGTTGTATTCATCTTCGATAGCCTTGATCCGCTCCTTTAATCGAGGTGTGAAAATGATGGTCGACTTACTGATGGATTCGAGAATATCTTCAAATTCATCGGTATCATTGATGAAGGTTATTATGTCGGCGTGGTTAGATATTACCGGTATCTCTAAGTGATCTGAAGAGAAGTCCGGCTCCTCTTGATTTGGTACTGCTGGTGGAGAATATCAATCATCCAGAATGTCTTCGTTTTTCTCTTCTTCCTCGTCATCATCGGTATAGCTTTCATCTGTAGATTCGCCTGATGAACGGGCTTCTTCAATATTCTGCTGTTTCACTTCGACAATGGCAGGGTCAATCTCTATATCTTTGACTTCGGAAACCTTATCAATTTTCTTTTTGAATCGAATAATTAAACTGTGATCCTCCATCTCTAGCCTCATTAATTCTTCATGACGTTTGTGATTTGCTTCTAAGCTTAGGGAGGCTACTATAACAGTTTTCTCTACGTCTCCCATTTCCTCTTCCTCCTCAGTTTCTTCCTCTTCCTCTATTTGTTTGCTGGGATCCTCTTCTTCCATTTCTGGGTCGTCAGCAGACTGTGAATCGACACTCATTTAGATATCATCGGCTGATGGTAGGGACTCATCATCTTTAACGCCTTTAAAACGATAGAAATTATTTTTTATTTTTTTTAAAAAAAGGGGAGCCTGCCCAAGTCAAGGCAATTGCCGCGGCGCGGCTCCCTTCGTCGCGGCGCGACATATAAAGGATTTTATGACACTTTTTAACAGCCGTTCTGTTACCAAAACATGACCAATGCCGCGGCGCGGCACCATTTGTCGCGGCGCGACATTACACGTGAGCTGGAACATTCCTGCAACTTAATAACAAAACCATAATTTTAACAATTCATCAATCCAAAACCCATTATAACAACATAATACATAACC
The DNA here is from genome assembly GCF_046630445.1 of Rutidosis leptorrhynchoides. Lineage (NCBI taxonomy): Eukaryota > Viridiplantae > Streptophyta > Magnoliopsida > Asterales > Asteraceae > Rutidosis > Rutidosis leptorrhynchoides. Next base: position 301,955,669 of record NC_092335.1, on the reverse strand, counting down.
AAACTTAGTTAAATCAGTTTCTTACACCATCAAACGTCATGAGGATCTTTTAAACCATGAAAACGTGTTAACACATTTAAAAGTCATAATTTGGTCGCGAAAGCTTAACGACAACATAATTGACAATTACAAAGGACTCGGCGTTGGTAAGCGGTACCAATAGAGCTTGATTCTAAAAGAGACTTGCATTACCACTTACTCTAATGCCAATGCTCCGCTACCTTCAAACGGGTTCCTTACCTTCACGATGGCTTTTAGTTCCTAAAACATAAAACAACACGGGGGTAAACATAAAAATCACATTACTCGTCTTTCAACCAAACGGTTGCTTACTTACTTTCGGATCCGACTCTTACTTACCATAGACAAAACTTACTAGGCCAACCCTAGTAATCATGTCTAAGCTAACCATAGGCATACTCTTATGCCTAACCTACCATAGTCTCATCTCATTCTCATAAATGTACATAGACACTTAAAGTGTCTAAGCTAAATCATACCATAGGCAAGATTACTAGCAAAGTAATAATCTTGCGTAAGCTACACATCAACCATAGACACAATTATTAGGTAAACCTAATAATTCTATCTAAGCTACTCATCTAGTGCACTTTGTCGTTACTCTCTTGCACGGATGCAATCCGAGAAAACTAAGCCACCCTTGACCCGCCCATTTTACCCCCTACAAACTCACCTTGATTAAACGGAATTCCTTGATCACTTGAGGCTCCTTTACCTTGATTAGCACCTATACATGAGCAAATCTCATCAATAACATAACTAAATCAAAATTACAACATTCATAAACTTTCACACCTTCATACACTTATACATTGCCTTAACCCCCTACATACTACCATACACACATAAAAACTTACATACATAGCATTTTAACTTACCTTTTCCAATATAGTCACCTTAACATGCCAACATCATTTCTTCAATCTCACAATTCTATAAATCATATCTTACAATCATAGCTTGCAATTCTTTCAAATATCTCATTAAACATCAAATGTGCATAGAAACCCATTTCTACTACTAGCAACCCTAAATCATCACTTATCCAAATTCCATTACTTACAATAACAACAACAATTCACATATAAACTTTCTTCTTTAAAAATTCTTAACAAAATCACAAAAACATTTCATTGAGGCATTTCATCAAACACATAGTATGCATGACTTGATTCTAAGCTAAAACATCACCAAATTCATCATATTCATATCATTCACTCAAAATGCAAGTTCATACATGAACTTACTTTCACAATTACTAACAAATTCGTTTAAAATAATACAAGTATGCACATTTTCAACATACAACAACTTTTAAGCTTTAGATTCATCACAAACACCCAATAATAGTAATACTTAGACATAAACATTCATAACTTGTCTCTAGGGGTTCAAGAACTCTAATTGTGCACAAAGGAGAAGAATTTGAAGAAATAAAACTTGCTAGAATGCTTAGAGTGCCTTAGATTTCACTAATTTATAATTTCATGAACACAATTTCTAAATTGAAGCTTCCCTCTTCTTCTTCCTTGTTGAGTCGACACCCACAGCACACACACATACGTTCTGTATAATTTTTTTACAACCGATAATGATTTATCAGTATTTTTGTTCTTTTATTAAAATAACTTTGCTCAAATTGCACTTTCTACCCTCCCCACCAAAACTATAATGAGGGAGGTCCTTAGTTCTAACTTTGCACCTTTAGTCCCTTCTAACTTAACTAACAAACTTACCTCTTGTCCATTTATTTATACAAAACATACCATCCATGTATATAACAATAAAATTACATAAAATAATACCTTAAATAATTGGGATGTTACAACTCTCCCCCTCTTGGATTGTTAGCGTCCTCGCGAACCATTCTTGATGCAACGATGGATAATACTTCATAAGCCATTCTTCGGGTTCCCACGTACATTCGAAGCGCTTTCTAAATTGCCATAACACTTTCAATAACATGACCGACTTATTTCTTAATTGCTTCACCTTATGATCCAAAATCTTTATTGGCTTTTCTGCATATCTTAACTTATCATCAACCTCAATCTCACTCAATGGGACATAAGTTGATTCATCCGCCAAACACTTCCTCAATTGTGACACGTGAAACGTGTTGTGAATATTACTCAATTCATCAGGCAAGGCTAAACGATAGGCTACCTTCCCGATTTTTGCTACTACCTCAAATGGTCCCACAAACCTTGGACCCAATTTTCCCCTTTTTCTAAAACGAATAATACCCTTCCATGGGGAAACTTTTAACATTACCATATCACCCACTTGAAATTCTATCGGCTTCCTCCTTTTATCTACATAAGACTTTTGTCGATCTTGTACCGCCTTTATTCTTTCATGAATTTGATCGATCATTTTGGTGGTTTGTTGTACTACTTCCGTGCTTCCTAGTTCTCTTTGACCCACTTCACCCCAACATATTGAGGTTCTACACCTCCTTCCATACAACATCTCATAAGGTGCCATTCCGATGGTAGAGTGATAACTATTATTATACGAAAATTCAACTAAAGGTAGGCGAGCATCCCAACTACCACCAAAATCGATGACACACGCCCTTAACATATCCTCAAGAGTTTGGATAGTTCGTTCATTTTGACCATCCGTTTGTGGGTGAAACGCGGTACTCACATGCAACTTAGTGCCCATATCTTCTTGAAACTTTCTCCAATATCGTGATGTAAATCGGATGTCACGGTCCGAAACAATGGAAACCGGCACTCCATGCCTTACAACAACCTCATTCATATACAATTTAGACATTGCTTCCGACGATGAAGCTTCTCTTATTGCCAAAAATAACGTACTCTTAGTTAATATATCAACTATAACCCAAATGGCGTCGTGTTGTCGAGGAGTCTTAGGCAACTTAGTCACTAAATCCATTGTAATGTGTTCCAATTTCCAAACCGGTACTTCTAATGGTTGTAACTTACCGTAAGGCATTTGATGATCGGCTTTCACTTGAAGACAGTAAGACATTTATGCACATACTTCACTACATCCCTCTTCATTCTCGGTCACCAATAGTCTTTCCTTAGATCTCTATACATTTTCGTAGCACCGGGGTGAATCGAATACTTAGATTTGTAAGCTAAGTCAAGGAGCTCACTTCTAACACCACTTTGTAGAGGTACCCGAATTCTCCCATATCTAAGCCTTAAACCACGAGAATCTACCACAAAATCACCAAATTTCCCCTTGATCCTTTCTTTTCTCACATTTTCGGGGAATAACTTCACGAAGCCAAAACTCGCATTTAGAGAACTTAGCAAACAACCTTTCTCTTCTTAAAGTCTCCAATACTTGTCGTAAATGCACCGCATGCTCCTCTTCCCCTTTTGAATACACCAAAATATCATCGGTCGACAAACCCTATTCATAAAATCCATAAACGCGGCCGGAGCATTAGTTAACCCAAAAGGCATAACCACAAATTCATAATGACCATACCTCGTACGGAAAGCTGTTTTAGAGATATCTTCTTCCCTTACCTTTAATTGATGATAACCCGACCTTAGATCTATCTTCGAAAAGAAACTTGCACCTTGTAATTGATCAAACAAATCATCTATTCTCGGCAATGGGTATTTATTCTTAGTAGTGACCTTATTCAATTCATGATAGTCTATACACATTCTCATTGTCCCATCCTTCTTTTTCACAAACAAAACTGGAGCTCCCCAAGGTGAACTACTAGGATGTATAAAACCTTTATCTATCAAATCTTGTAGTTGAGTCATCATTTCTCTCATTTTCGACGGGGATAATCGATAAGGAGCTTTGGCAATTGGCGTGGCTCCGGGAATCAAATCTATTCTAAACTCTACCTCTCATTCGGGAGGTACACCGGGTAACTCATTCAGAAATACATCCGGAAACTCATTAACTATCGGTACATCACTTATTTCGACAACCTTCTTCGAATTATCAACCACATGTGCCAAGAATGCACAACACCAATGAGACAAAAATCTTTTAGCCCTAGCATACGTGCATATAGGAATAGCACGCCTAGCCCGTTCCCCATAAATCCATATAACTTTCCCACTTGGTGATTTAACTAACACAATTTTCTTACGACACAAAATTATCCCTTCATTGTCATCAAACCAATCCATTCCCACAATTACTTGAAATTCTCCCATATGCATGGGTATCAAATCTATGACAAACTTTTCATCATCCAAAATAATTTCACATCCCTTAATGATACTATACACCATAACGGTTTTATTATCCGCTATCTCAACCGCTAAAGGATGCTCTAACATACTTGAGGTCATGTCAAAATGTTTACAAAAAGAATAAGAAACAAACGACAGCGTAGCACCGGAATCAAACAAAACATGCGCAGGTAAAGAGTTTACAATAAAAGTACCTGACACCACATTTTGGGACTCCTTCGCTTCAAGTGCGGTAATCTAATGAGCTCTGGCTCTTGGTTAGCTATCACTAGTCTTCGGTTCCGTCTTAACCTCCTTCTTAACACTACCACTAGCTAAATCCTTCTTATACTCCAGACATTCGGCTTGAAAGTGACCCTTTTCAAAACAATAATAACACTGTTTACCCTTCTTAGGACATTCGGTGGCCCTATGACCCAGCTTCCCACATGAATAACAATCGGTAGTACCCGCTTTACACTCACCCGCATGATTCTTACCACACCTATTACATGACTTCATTTCTTTACCACTACTCTTTCCCGACATGAAACCCCCTTTTGACTTGTGCGGGGACTCGGAATTAAACTTACCTTTCTTCGGGCTCATAGTTTGCGTTGACTTTGAATCTTGTTCTAACCTTCTTTTAAATGCTGCTTTCTTCCTAAGTTCATGTTCTCTCACAAGAGCCCTATTCTGTAGTGACCCGAACTTTTCCATGTTTATATATATTAATTGAGATTTATATTTACATGATTAAATGTTTCCAACATGTTAAGCAATCAAACTTGTTAAGACTTGATTAATTGAAATATGTTTCATATAGACAATTGACCACCCAAGTTGACCGGTGATTCACGAACGTTAAAACTTGTAAAAACTATATGATGACATATATATGGATATATATATAGTTAACATGATACTATGATAAGTAAACATATCATTAAGTATATTAACAATGAACTACATATGTAAAAACAAGACTACTAACTTAATGATTTTTAAACGAGACATATATGTAACGATTATCGTTGTAAAGACATTTAATGTATATATATCATATTAAGAGATATTCATACATGATAATATCATGATAATATAATAATTTAAAATCTCATTTGATATTACAAACATTGGGTTAACAACATTTAACAAGATCGTTAACCTAAAGGTTTCAAAACAACACTTACATGTAACGACTAACGATGACTTAACGACTCAGTTAAAATGTACATACATGTAGTGTTTTAATATGTATTTATACACTTTTCAAAAGACTTAAATACACTTATAAAAATACTTCTACTTAACAAAAATGCTTACAATTACATCCTCGTTCAGTTTCATCAACAATTCTACTCGTATGCACCCGTATTCGTACTCGTACAATACACAGCTTTTAGATGTATGTACTATTGGTATATACACTCCAATGATCAGCTCTTAGCAGCCCATGTGAGTCACCTAACACATGTGGGAACCATCATTTGGCAACTAGCATGAAATATCTCATAAAATTACAAAAATATGAGTAATCATTCATGACTTATTTACATGAAAACAAAATTACATATCCTTTATATCTAATCCATACACCAACGACCAAAAACACCTACAAACACTTTCATTCTTCAATTTTCTTCATCTAATTGATCTCTCTCAAGTTCTATCTTCAAGTTCTAAGTGTTCTTCATATATTCTACAAGTTCTAGTTACATAAAATCAAGAATACTTTCAAGTTTGCTAGCTCACTTCCAATCTTGTAAGGTGATCATCCAACCTCAAGAAATCTTTGTTTCTTACAGTAGGTTATCATTCTAATACAAGGTAATAATCATATTCAAACTTTGGTTCAATTTCTATAACTATAACAATCTTATTTCAAGTGATGATCTTACTTGAACTTGTTTTCGTGTCATGATTCTGCTTCAAGAACTTCGAGCCATCCAAGGATCCGTTGAAGCTAGATCCATTTTTCACTTTTCCAGTAGGTTTATCCAAGGAACTTAAGGTAGTAATGATGTTCATAACATCATTCAATTCATACATATAAAGCTATCTTATTCGAAGGTTTAAACTTGTAATCACTAGAACATAGTTTAGTTAATTCTAAACTTGTTCGCAAACAAAAGTTAATCCTTCTAACTTGACTTTTAAAATCAACTAAACACATGTTCTATATATATATGATATGCTAACTTAATGATTTAAAACCTGGAGACACGAAAAACACCGTAAAACCAGATTTACGCCGTCGTAGTAACACCGCGGGCTGTTTTGGGTTAGTTAATTAAAAACTATGATAAACTTTGATTTAAAAGTTGTTATTCTGAGAAAATGATTTTTATTATGAACATGAAACTATTTCCAAAAATTATGGTTAAACTCAAAGTGGAAGTATGTTTTCTAAAATGGTCATCTAGACGTCGTTCTTTCGACTGAAATGACTACCTTTACAAAAACGACTTGTAACTTATTTTTCCGACTATAAACCTATACTTTCCTGTTTAGATTCATAAAATAGAGTTCAATATGAAACCATAGCAATTTGATTCACTCAAAACGGATTTAAAATGAAGAAGTTATGGGTAAAACAAGATTGGATAATTTTTCTCATTTTAGCTACGTGAAAATTGGTAACAAATCTATTCCAACCATAACTTAATCAACTTGTATTGTATATTATGTAATCTTGAGATACCATAGACACGTATACAATGTTTCGACCTATCATGTCGACACATCTATATATATTTCGGAACAACCATAGACACTCTATATGTGAATGTTGGAGTTAGCTATACAGGGTTGAGGTTGATTCCAAAATATATATAGTTTGAGTTGTGATCAATACTGAGATACGTATACACTGGGTCGTGGATTGATTCAAGATAATATTTATCGATTTATTTCTGTACATCTAACTGTGGACAACTAGTTGTAGGTTACTAACGAGGACAGCTGACTTAATAAACTTAAAACATCAAAATATATTAAAAGTGTTGTAAATATATTTTGAACATACTTTGATATATATGTATATATTGTTATAGGTTCGTGAATCAACCAGTGGCCAAGTCTTACTTCCCGACGAAGTAAAAATCTGTGAAAGTGAGTTATAGTCCCACTTTTAAAATCTAATATTTTTGGGATGAGAATACATGCAGGTTTTATAAATGATTTACAAAATAGACACAAGTACGTGAAACTACATTCTATGGTTGAATTATCGAAATCGAATATGCCCCTTTTTATTAAGTCTGGTAATCTAAGAATTAGGGAACAGACACCCTAATTGACGCGAATCCTAAAGATAGATCTATCGGGCCCAACAAGCCCCATCCAAAGTACCGGATGCTTTAGTACTTCGAAATTTATATCATATCCGAAGGGTGTCCCGGAATGATGGGGATATTCTTATATATGCATCTTGTTAATGTCGGTTACCAGGTGTTCACCATATGAATGATTTTTATCTCTATGTATGGGATGTGTATTGAAATATGAAATCTTGTGGTCTATTATTATGATTTGATATATATATATATAGGTTAAACCTATAACTCACCAACATTTTTGTTGACGTTTTAAGCATGTTTATTCTCAGGTGATTATTAAGAGCTTCCGCTGTCGCATACTTAAATAAGGACGAGATTTGGAGTCCATGCTTGTATGATATTGTGTAAAAACTGCATTCAAGAAACTTATTTTGTTGTAACATATTTGTATTGTAAACCATTATGTAATGGTCGTGTGTAAACAGGATATTTTAGATTATCATTATTTGATAATCTACGTAAAGCTTTTTAAACCTTTATTGATGAAATAAAGGTTATGGTTTGGTTTAAAATGAATGCAGTCTTTGAAAAACGTCTCATATAGAGGTCAAAACCTCGCAACGAAATCAATTAATATGGAACGTTTTTAATCAATAAGAACGGGACATTTCAGTTGGTATCCGAGCGTTGGTCTTAGAGAACCAGAATTTTGCATTAGTGTGTCTTATCGAGTTTGTTAGGATGCATTAGTGAGTCTGGACTTCGACCGTGTTTACTTGAAAAATGATTGTTTAACAAATTTTGTTGGAAACTATATATTTTTAACATGTGAATATTATGTGATATATTAATCTCTTAACGCGTTTGATATTATGTGATAGATGTCTACCTCTAGAACAAGTCCCATTGACTCACCTAATAATAATGAAGAGTTAAATGTAAATTGGAATGATTCGTGGACTGATTCACAAGTTCTCGAAGAGGAATCGGAAGAAGAGTCGGAACCGGAAGAAGAATCGGAACCGGAAGAAGAATCGGAACCGGATGAAGAAATAGAACCGGTGGGGGAAATAATAAAACGGTTAAGTAAAAGAAAATACTCAACCAACCGACCAAGGTTAATTATGGTCAATGGTGTTTCCGCCAAGGAAGCAAAATATTGGGAGGATTACCAATTCTCCGATGAATCGGATTCCGACGAGAATTCCGATGATGTTATAGAAATTACCCCAACTAAATTTAAAAAGGCAAAAGAAAATAATAAGGGAAAGAGCATAAAAATAGAGAAATCTAACTCCAACCCCGATGAACTTTATATGTATCGTCAACCCCCGAAGTCCTTAAGTTGTAACAATGACCCGGGAACCTCTAAACCACCAGGTTTTTCTAAACCAATGTGGAAAATTATGGCTCGTATTAGGGGAACATCATATATCCCTAGAAACTTGGCAAAACGAACCAAAACCGAAGAAGAAGAAACAAGCGAGTCGGAATAAGATAGTTGTATTCGTGTGGTGTAATATATGTATTATAGTGTGCTTATGCTTTATGATATATGTAAAAATTGCTTGTATTAATAAGTATTTTTTTTATGAATCTAACTCTTGTCTATTTTACAGTATAAAAACACAAAATGGATAGACAACCCAATATTTTAAGAGACCTACCCGGAGACATGATTGATGAAATCTTGTCTAGAGTCGGTCAGAATTCCTCGGCACAACTATTTAAGGCGAGATCAGTTTGTAAGACATTCGAAGAACGTTCCAAGAATGTCTTGGTTTATAAGAGACTTTCATTTGAAAGATGGGGGATATCACATTGGGAAACCCATAAGTTACGATGTGTTTACTTTGACGCATATATTGCGGGGAACCCAAATGCTATTTTAAGCAACGGGTTAAGAAATTATTTTGACTCAATATATCCGAATATTGGACTTCGTGATTTAGAAAAAGCGGCTAACATGCAACATAAAGAAGCATGTTATGCTTACGGATTAGTAATGTTCGCTTCTCACCAAAGTGAGAACAAGAACATCGGGCTACAACTATTAAACAAAACATTTCCACAAGTGACGGAGTCGGTAATTGGGGTAAGAAATGAGGTTTTTAGATTATTACGGGACTGTTGGACATTACGTAACCCTCGTCCCTTTGACGACGTTACAACACGCTGTCTTATCAACGGCCATAACGGTTATGTTGCACAAGACCAAGGATGGGAAGTAGTCCTAGTAAAACCAGAATGCATGACTTGTTTCTGGACGTATGAATTACGTGTCTTTATTGCCTTTGCTGAACGACTTGTATACTAACTAGAATTATCTTCACAACTATCTTGTATCAAAGTTATTGTGTGCTATATTTCATGCTTTATGTAAAATAAGCGGTATTGTAAGTTTGTAAAATATTGTATAAAAGTTTGAACGCGAAATATTATTATAATCAGTTTTTCATATAGAATTGTAGTAGTTGAATTGTATATTAGCTACTAAGTATGAACTTAACGGGTAGGTACTACCCGAATTTAAACTTATAAAACGCTAATATGAAGAAAAAGCTTTTATAAATGAGTTCATATTATGCTACGAAATACTATTAACTACTCTTAATATTCTGTATGATTAACTTGTTCCATTTAACTATTTTGAAGGAAATGGCACCGACTACTCGACACACCGTGAATATGAATGAAGAGGAATTCCGTACTTTTCTAGCTTCAAACATAGCCGCAGTACAGGCTGCGCTACATACCAACAATAACCTTGGATCTAGCAGTACAGGAAATCGTGTAGGATGCACCTACAAAGAATTCACTGCCTGCAAACCTTTGGAATTTGATGGAACCGAAGGACCGATCGGGTTGAAACGGTGGACCGAGAAGGTCGAATCGGTGTTTGCCATAAGTAAGTGTACTGAAGAGGATAAAGTGAAGTACTCTACGCATACCTTCACAGGTTCTGCGTTAACATGGTGGAATACCTATCTAGAGCAAGTGGGACAAGACGATGCGTACGCACTACCGTGGTCAGCATTCAAGCACTTGATGAACGAGAAGTACCGTCCCAGAACCGAGGTCAATAAGCTCAAGACAGAACTTAGAGGGTTACGAACTCAAGGATTTAATATTACCACGTACGAAAGACGATTCACAGAATTGTGCCTATTGTGTCCGGGAGCATTCGAAGATGAGGAAGAGAAGATCGACGCATTTGTGAAAGGATTACCGGAAAGAATCCAAGAAGATATAAGTTCACACGAGCCCGCCTCCATACAACAGGCATGTAGAATGGCTCACAAACTCGTGAACCAAATTGAAGAAAGAATTAAAGAACAGACTGCTGAAGAGGCCAATGTGAAGCAAGTCAAAAGAAAGTGGGAGGAAAACGGTGATAAGAATCACCAATACAACAACAACAACAATTACAACAATAATCGCAACAATTATCCCAACAATCGCAACATCAATCGCAACTACAACAAACGGCCCAACAACAACAACAACAACAACAATAACAACAACAACAACAGCAACTACAACAATCATCCCAACAACAATAATAACCGCAACAACAACAACAATCAGAAGCAGCTATGCCAAAGGTGTGAAAAGAATCACTCGGGGTTCTGCACCAAATTTTGCAACAAGTGTAAAAGAAATGGTCATAGCGTGGCGAAGTGTGAGGTCTACGGACCAGGGGTTAATAGAACGAAAGGAACAAATGGTGTCGGAACGAGTAATGGCAGAGCAAGTAGTGTCGGAGCAAGTTATGCCAATGTAGTTTGTTATAAATGTGGAAAACCGGGCCACATTATTAGAAATTTCCCGAACCAGGAGAACACGAATGGACAAGGCCGTGGAAGAGTTTTCAATATTAATGCGGCAGAGGCACAGGAAGACCCGGAGCTTGTTACGGGTACGTTTCTTATTGACAATAAATCTGCTTACGTTTTATTTGATTCGGGTGCGGATAGAAGCTATATGAGTAGAGATTTTTGTGCTAAATTAAGTTGTCCATTGACGCCTTTGGATAGTAAATTTTTACTCGAATTAGCAAATGGTAAATTAATTTCAGCAGATAATATATGTCGGAATCGAGAAATTAAACTGGTTAGCGAAACATTTAAGATTGATTTGATACCAGTAGATTTAGGGAGTTTTGATGTGATAATCGGTATGAACTGGTTAAAAGAAGTGAAAGCGGAGATCGTTTGTTACAAAAATGCAATTCGCATTATACGAGAAAAAGGAAAACCCTTAATGGTGTACGGAGAAAAGGGCAACACGAAGCTACATCTTATTAGTAATTTGAAGGCACAAAAACTAATAAGAAAAGGTTGCTATGCTGTTCTAGCACACGTCGAGAAAGTACAAACTGAAGAAAAGAGCATCAATGATGTTCCCGTCGCAAAAGAATTTCCTGATGTATTTCTGAAAGAATTACCGGGATTACCCCCACATCGATCCGTTGAATTTCAAATAGATCTTGTTCCAGGAGCTGCACCAATAGCTCGTGCTCCTTACAGACTCGCACCCAGCGAGATGAAAGAACTACAAAGCCAATTACAAGAACTTTTAGAGCGTGGTTTCATTCGACCAAGCACATCACCGTGGGGAGCTCCTGTTTTGTTTGTCAAGAAGAAAGATGGTACATTCAGGTTGTGTATCGACTACCGAGAGTTGAACAAACTTACCATCAAGAACCGCTACCCACTACCGAGAATCGATGACTTATTTGATCAACTACAAGGCTCGTCTGTTTATTCAAAGATTGACTTACATTCCGGGTATCATCAAATGCGGGTGAAAGAAGATGATATTTCAAAGACTGCTTTCAGAACACGTTACGGTCATTACGAGTTTATGGTCATGCCGTTTGGTTTAACTAATGCACCAGCTGTGTTCATGGACCTTATGAACCGAGTATGTGGACCATACCTTGACAAGTTTGTCATTGTTTTCATTGATGACATACTTATTTACTCAAAGAATGACCAAGAACACGGTGAACATTTGAGAAAGGTGTTAGAAGTATTGAGGAAGGAAGAATTGTACGCTAAGTTTTCAAAGTGTGCATTTTGGTTGGAAGAAGTTCAATTCCTCGGTCACATAGTGAACAAAGAAGGTATTAAGGTGGATCCGGCAAAGATAGAAACTGTTGAAAAGTGGGAAACCCCGAAAACTCCGAAACACATACGCCAGTTTTTAGGACTAGCTGGTTACTACAGAAGGTTCATCCAAGACTTTTCCAGAATAGCAAAACCCTTGACTGCATTAACGCATAAAGGGAAGAAATTTGAATGGAATGATGAACAAGAGAAAGTGTTTCAGTTATTGAAGAAAAAGCTAACTATGGCACCTATATTGTCATTGCCTGAAGGGAATGATGATTTTGTGATTTATTGTGACTCATCAAAGCAAGGTCTCGGTTGTGTATTAATGCAACGAACGAAGGTGATTGCTTATGCGTCTAGACAATTGAAGATTCACGAACAAAATTATACGACGCATGATTTGGAATTAGGCGCGGTTGTTTTTGCATTAAAGACTTGGAGGCACTACTTATATGGGGTCAAAAGTATTATATATACCGACCATAAAAGTCTTCAACACATATTTAATCAGAAACAACTGAATATGAGGCAGTGTAGGTGGATTGAATTGTTGAATGATTACGACTTTGAGATTCGTTACCACCCGGGGAAGGCAAATGTGGTAGCCGATGCCTTGAGCAGGAAGGACAGAGAACCCATTCGAGTAAAATCTATGAATATAATGATTCATAATAACATTACTACTCAAATAAAGGAGGCGCAACAAGGAGTTTTAAAAGAGGGAAATTTAAAGGATGAAATACCCAAAGGATCGGAGAAGCATCTTAATATTCGGGAAGACGGAACCCGGTATAGGGCTGAAAGGATTTGGGTACCAAAATTTGGAGATATGAGAGAAATGGTACTTAGAGAAGCTCATAAAACCAGATACTCAATACATCCTGGAACGGGGAAGATGTACAAGGATCTCAGGAAATATTTTTGGTGGCCGGGTATGAAAGCCGATGTTGCTAAATACGTAGGAGAATGTTTGACGTGTTCTAAGGTCAAAGCTGAGCATCAGAAACCATCAGGTCTACTTCAACAACCCGAAATCCCAGAATGGAAATGGGAAAACATTACCATGGATTTCATCACTAAATTGCCAAGGACTGCAAGTGGTTTTGATACTATTTGGGTAATAGTTGATCGTCTCACCAAATCAGCACACTTCCTGCCAATAAGAGAAGATGACAAGATGGAGAAGTTAGCACGACTGTATTTGAAGGAAGTCGTATCCAGACATGGAATACCAATCTCTATTATCTCTGATAGGGATGGCAGATTTATTTCAAGATTCTGGCAGAAATTACAGCAAGCATTAGGAACTCGTCTAGACATGAGTACTGCCTATCATCCACAAACTGATGGGCAGAGCGAAAGGACGATACAAACGCTTGAAGACATGCTACGAGCATGTGTTATTAATTTCGGAAACAGTTGGGATCGACATCTACCGTTAGCAGAATTTTCCTACAACAACAGCTACCATTCAAGCATTGAGATGGCGCCGTTTGAAGCACTTTATGGTAGAAAGTGCAGGTCTCCGATTTGTTGGAGTGAAGTGGGGGATAGACAGATTACGGGTCCAGAGATTATACAAGAAACTACCGAGAAGATCATCCAAATTCAACAACGGTTGAAAACCGCCCAAAGTCGACAAAAGAGCTACGCTGACATTAAAAGAAAAGATATAGAATTTGAAATTGGAGAGATGGTCATGCTTAAAGTTGCACCTTGGAAAGGCGTTGTTCGATTTGGTAAACGAGGGAAATTAAATCCAAGGTTTATTGGACCATTCAAGATTATTGATCGTGTCGGACCAGTAGCTTACCAACTTGAGTTACCTCAACAACTCGCGGCTGTACATAACACTTTCCACGTCTCGAATTTGAAGAAATGTTTTGCTAAAGAAGATCTCACTATTCCGTTAGATGAAATCCAAATCAACGAAAAACTTCAATTCATCGAAGAACCCGTCGAAATAATGGATCGTGAGGTTAAAAGACTTAAGCAAAACAAGATACCAATTGTTAAGGTTCGATGGAATGCTCGTAGAGGACCTGAGTTCACCTGGGAGCATGAAGATCAGATGAAGAAGAAATACCCGCATCTATTTCCAGAAGATTCGTCAACACCTTCAACAGCTTAAAATTTCGGGACGAAATTTATTTAACGGGTAGGTACTGTAGTGACCCGAACTTTTCCATGTTTATATATATTAATTGAGATTTATATTTACATGATTAAATGTTTCCAACATGTTAAGCAATCAAACTTGTTAAGACTTGATTAATTGAAATATGTTTCATATAGACAATTGACCACCCAAGTTGACCGGTGATTCACGAACGTTAAAACTTGTAAAAACTATATGATGACATATATATGGATATATATATATAGTTAACATGATAGTATGATAAGTAAACATATCATTAAGTATATTAACAATGAACTACATATGTAAAAACAAGACTACTAACTTAATGATTTTTAAACGAGACATATATGTAACGATTATCGTTGTAAAGACATTTAATGTATATATATCATATTAAGAGATATTCATACATGATAATATCATGATAATATAATAATTTAAAATCTCATTTGATATTATAAACATTAGGTTAACAACATTTAACAAGATCGTTAACCTAAAGGTTTCAAAACAACACTTACATGTAACGACTAACGATGACTTAACGACTCAGTTAAAATGTACATACATGTAGTGTTTTAATATGTATTTATACACTTTTGAAAGACTTAAATACACTTATCAAAATACTTCTACTTAACAAAAATGCTTACAATTACATCCTCGTTCAGTTTCATCAACAATTCTACTCGTATGCACCCGTATTCGTACTCGTACAATACACAGCTTTTAGATGTATGTACTATTGGTATATACACTCCAATGATCAGCTCTTAGCAGCCCATGTGAGTCACCTAACACATGTGGGAACCATCATTTGGCAACTAGCATGAAATATCTCATAAAATTACAAAAATATGAGTAATCATTCATGACTTATTTACATGAAAACAAAATTACATATCCTTTATATCTAATCCATACACCAACGACCAAAAACACCTACAAACACTTTCATTCTTCAATTTTCTTCATCTAATTGATCTCTCTCAAGTTCTATCTTCAAGTTCTAAGTGTTCTTCATATATTCTACAAGTTCTAGTTACATAAAATCAAGAATACTTTCAAGTTTGCTAGCTCACTTCCAATCTTGTAAGGTGATCATCCAACCTCAAGAAATCTTTGTTTCTTACAGTAGGTTATCATTCTAATACAAGGTAATAATCATATTCAAACTTTGGTTCAATTTCTATAACTATAACAATCTTATTTCAAGTGATGATCTTACTTGAACTTGTTTTCGTGTCATGATTCTGCTTCAAGAACTTCGAGCCATCCAAGGATCCGTTGAAGCTAGATCCATTTTTCACTTTTCCAGTAGGTTTATCCAAGGAACTTAAGGTAGTAATGATGTTCATAACATCATTCAATTCATACATATAAAGCTATCTTATTCGAAGGTTTAAACTTGTAATCACTAGAACATAGTTTAGTTAATTCTAAACTTGTTCGCAAACAAAAGTTAATCCTTCTAACTTGACTTTTAAAATCAACTAAACACATGTTCTATATCTATATGATATGCTAACTTAATGATTTAAAACCTGGAGACACGAAAAACACCGTAAAACCAGATTTACGCCGTCGTAGTAACACCGCGGGCTGTTTTGGGTTAGTTAATTAAAAACTATGATAAACTTTGATTTAAAAGTTGTTATTCTGAGAAAATGATTTTTATTATGAACATGAAACTATATCCAAAAATTATGGTTAAACTCAAAGTGGAAGTATGTTTTCTAAAATGGTCATCTAGACGTCGTTCTTTCGACTGAAATGACTACCTTTACAAAAACGACTTGTAACTTATTTTTCCGACTATAAACCTATACTTTCCTGTTTAGATTCATAAAATAGAGTTCAATATGAAACCATAGCAATTTGATTCACTCAAAACGGATTTAAAATGAAGAAGTTATGGGTAAAACAAGATTGGATAATTTTTCTCATTTTAGCTACGTGAAAATTGGTAACAAATCTATTCCAACCATAACTTAGTCAACTTGTATTGTATATTATGTAATCTTGAGATACCATAGACACGTATACAATGTTTCGACCTATCATGTCGACACATCTATATATATTTCGAAACAACCATAGACACTCTATATGTGAATGTTGGAGTTAGCTATACAGGCTTGAGGTTGATTCCAAAATATATATAGTTTGAGTTGTGATCAATACTGAGATACGTATACACTGGGTCGTGGATTGATTCAAGATAATATTTATCGATTTATTTCTGTACATCTAACTGTGGACAACTAGTTGTAGGTTACTAACGAGGACAGCTGACTTAATAAACTTAAAACATCAAAATATATTAAAAGTGTTGTAAATATATTTTGAACATACTTTGATATATATGTATATATTGTTATAGGTTCGTGAATCAACCAGTGGCCAAGTCTTACTTCCCGACGAAGTAAAAATCTGTGAAAGTGAGTTATAGTCCCACTTTTAAAATCTAATATTTTTGGGATGAGAATACATGCAGGTTTTATAAATGATTTACAAAATAGACACAAGTACGTGAAACTACATTCTATGGTTGAATTATCGAAATCGAATATGCCCCTTTTTATTAAGTCTGGTAATCTAAGAATTAGGGAACAGACACCCTAATTGACGCGAATCCTAAAGATAGATCTATCGGGCCCAACAAGCCCCATCCAAAGTACCGGATGCTTTAGTACTTCAAAATTTATATCATATCCGAAGGGTGTCCCGGAATGATGGGGATATTCTTATATATGCATCTTGTTAATGTCGGTTACCAGGTGTTCACCATATGAATGATTTTTATCTCTATGTATGGGATGTGTATTGAAATATGAAATCTTGTGGTCTATTATTATGATTTGATATATATATAGGTTAAACCTATAACTCACCAACATTTTTGTTGACGTTTTAAGCATGTTTATTCTCAGGTGATTATTAAGAGCTTCCGTTGTCGCATACTTAAATAAGGACGAGATTTGGAGTCCATGCTTGTATGATATTGTGTAAAAACTGCATTCAAGAAACTTATTTTGTTGTAACATATTTGTATTGTAAACCATTATGTAATGGTCGTGTGTAAACAGGATATTTTAGATTATCATTATTTGATAATCTACGTAAAGCTTTTTAAACCTTTATTGATGAAATAAAGGTTATGGTTTGGTTTAAAATGAATGCAGTCTTTGAAAAACGTCTCATATAGAGGTCAAAACCTCGCAACGAAATCAATTAATATGGAACGTTTTTAATCAATAAGAACGAGACATTTCATATTCATCATCTTGACTAAAGTCTTATACGTACCCTTATCAATGAACTCAGTTATTTCGGGGTTTAACTTCTCATGATAGTGATCCATCATCAACTTGGGACTTGAAACAAAGTCCGGGCAAAACTGGGACTTATCATTAAACTCGGCATTAAACTCGGTCACTAGTTTACTTCCATGTTCGATATTCATAAATTCGAATTTCAACCTACTAACTTCGGCGGGTGGAGCAAATTGAGTCATAAACATTTCACGAAATTTATCCCACGAAAAACTTGTTGCCACATCTCGCCCATGTGACTTAACTATGAAATTCCACCATTCATAACCACTTCCCTTCATTTGGTGAGCCGCGTAAATTACTTTTAAATGCTCGGGGCATTCACACAACATAAAAGTTTCCTCAATTTCATCAATCCACCTTTGACTAACAATTGGGTCAACCTTACCATGAAACTCCGGTGGATGACAATTAGCAAAATTCATATACTCGAAACGATCATCTTTTCTTCTCGGGGCTTCTACTTCTTCCTGTCTTACCCCACTTCCCCCTTCTCCTCTTAAGGTAGGGTTATTGGTCATAAGAGTCTTTAACTTTTCGTCCAATTGATCGTTAATCAACGTCTTAATCTTCTCTAAGAGGGTTGGGGTGTATCGTATCAAAGCTTGTCCTATTTGTCCCGATATATCGTTTGGCAAAGTAACCTCATCGGATTCATTTTGTGAGCCTTCAATAGACTCCATTGACGAGGTGTGGACGTACTCATCATCCTAATCATTACCTCTGTTTGGGGATACGATAGCCATTCTGAAACAAAACACTCAACTCATTAGTTCAAATACCGGCATCATTATTTATCATAACCAAGCAAACCAAAAGAATTCCTAACTCAATTCACCATGACCATAGTAGACGTTCATGCGTACTATAATGAAGTAATGATAATGGCCTGTTGTCATTACACCATCTTATTACGCATTTAATCCATTATGACCCATGGTTAATGAGTATTAAACTCCTTACTTAAGTCAACTATGATCTTAGCATTACACTACAAGTCTCGTCAATGACTCTATCCTATGGAGCATGGCACAATCATTCGACCTTAACATTCATGCAAGAGAGCCTAGGTACTTATGCTCCTTGAAAATCCAAGTAGCCATTCAAATGGGTAGTCAAATGGCATGCATACATGGACTCCAATGCCACTCACAAGATGTAATTAAATAAGTTTTATAAAAGATAAGTTTTTATAAAACTATTTCATATTACTTCCATTTAATTTATATATATATACATTTTATTATATAAAACCAATTTATATAAAATGTAACATAAATTAATTAATTATTTAACCTATAAATAATTAAATCCATATTATATAAATTATTCCATAACTTATATATATATGTTCACATCAAGTAATATTTCAGAAAACCATTTTTCTTAAAGTTCAAGTGTCGCGTATTTAATCAATGATCCAATCGTTAAGATTAAATACATATAAAGTGTTGGTAAGCTTGTTATTGGGTATGACCCGACTTGGATCATAACACATTAGCCACATTAATTTAATATGTCTCTCGGGCATACGAAATACCTTCAATCTCCCACTTGCACGTGAAACATAAGAAATTAATGCAAGTGATGGATACCACCTAATGACCGTCCATCACCCCTAACATGTTATGACTTTGTGCCATTCAATAACATCATCCTTTTCGAGTTCCCATCTCGAATATGATTAGGTGAATCTTTTCATTATATCCTTTCGTCCTAGATGTCATGTTAAATCTAAGAGACACAGAGTGATCACTCTCTTCTAGATTTAACTTTATCAGGCCTTAGACATCTGACTCTCAACGAATAAGAGGGACGAATTCCATCTTGATTACATATGTCCTAAATATATCCCTTGCATTATGCCTGAGCTCTTCCTTATGAACTACCATATTTCAGAATAGCGAAGGAAAGAATCAAGGCACAATACTTGGTAAATATTTGAACCCAATATGTATCTCAGGTCAGAGGATACAATGATATTCGCCTTTACTCAAGATTACATGTGATCAACCACAAAGGCTCCATTTAGCAAATCTTGAGGTCGGGTCTTCCAATATTTGCATCCCACAAATATCTATGAACCTTGGTTGCAACCTTGCACCACATTCATCCCGTGAATGTATACCAATCCGAGTTCATAATAGTCTAAACCTCATATTTGCTCCCACAAATGTGATTGACTACGGAATTTAGAATAATTACTTATTCATGGATAAAATATGCAAAATAGGAACATAACTCAAAATAAATTAATACCATAATTAAATTAATGAGTTTGAACAATTTCGTTCCGTTATAATACTTAAAACAGATCATGACCAATCACTAGAATATCGAAGCCCTAATGCACAAACATGTCCTGCATGTTTTGATCCATGTAAGAGCTTCGTGAGAGGATCCGCTATATTAAGATCTGTGTGAACTTTGCGAATACATATCTTTCCCTTTTCAACTTCATCCCTTATGTAGTTGAATCTCCGCTCAATGTGACGGGTCTTTTGGTGAGCACGAGGTTCTTTGATTTGAGCAATCGCACCCTCGTTGTCACAAAAGATCTCAAGAGGGTCCTGAATGGAAGGGACTACTCCTAAGTCGTCGATGAATTTCTTCATCCATGCAGCTTCCTGAGCTGCCAATGATGCGGCGATGTACTCCGACTCTGTAGTGGATAATGCAACAACATCCTGTTTTGAACTCTTCCAAGAGACTGCACCTCCATTTAACGTGAAGACATAACCGGATTGTGATCGAGAATCATCACGATCAGTTTGGAAACTCGCATCCACATAACCTTTCACAGCGAGCTCTTCCTCACCAGACCCATATATTAGAAACATATCCTTAGTCCTCCTAAGGTATTTCAATATACTTTTAACAGCAATCCAATGACTGTTTCCTGGGTTATTCTGGTATCTGCTTGTCAGGCTAAGAGCGCATGACACATCCGGTCTAGTGCATATCATTGCATACATGACTGACCCAATGGCAGACGCATATGGGACTTTCTTCATTCTCTCTTGTTCATCTTTCGTGGTGGGGCACTGAGATGAACTAAGGAGTGTTCCTCTTTGAATAGGTACCAAACGTTTCTTAGAGTTCTCCATCTTGAACCTTTTCAAGACCTTTTCAATGTATGCACTTTGATTCAAACCTATCAGTTTCTTGGATCTATTCCTGTAGATCCCAATCCCCAAAACGTATTGTGCTTCTCCAAGATCCTTAATGGAGAAGCATTTACTTAGCCAAGTTTTAACACCTTGCATTGCCGAAATATCATTTCCAAATAACAATATATCATCCACATATAGTACAAGGAACATGATAGTGCTCCCACTAGCTTTCTTATATACACAAGCTTCATCACCATTTTTAATGAAGCCAAATTTCTCGGCCTCCTCATTAAAATGATGATTTCACATTCTAGATGCTTATTTCAATCCGTAGATTGACTTCTTTAACTTGCATACCTTTTTAGGATATTTCGGATCAACAAAACCTTCAGGCTGAACCATATAGACATCTTCCACAAGATATCCATTTAGGAAAGCGTTTTTGACATCCATTTGCCATATTTCATAATCATAATGAGCAGCAATGGCAAGTAATATCCTAATAGACTTTAACATTGCCACAGGCAAAAAAGTTTCATCATAGTCAATCCCTTGAGTTTGAGTGAAACCTTTTGCTACAAGTCTAGCTTTATATGTATCCAAGTTTCCATGTATGTCGGTTTTCATTTTGAAAAGCCATTTACAATCAACTAGCCTTGAGCCAGTAGGTTGTTCAACAAGTTCCCAAACTTGGTTGTCATACATGGATTGCATCTCAGCGTTCATGGCTTCCTGCCATTTATCTTTATCAATCCTTGATAAAGCATCTTGGTAGTTTGTTGGTTCATCCAAATCAACCACATAGCAACCATCCATGAGAAACCCATATCTCTCAGGAGGATTACTAATCCTACCAGATCTGCGAATGTCTTGTGTATTTTGATCATCCATTTGACCATTCTCAACATTTTCATGTTGAGTGCTAGTGTCAACCAATTGTGTATCATCTACTTGATCTTGAACCTCCTCAAGATCTATCTTCCTTTCACTATTTCCTTCCATTAGGAACTTAGTTTCAAGGAATTCAGCCTTTCGAGCAACAAATACATTCTGCTCGGATGGATCATAGAAATAATATCCCATATCATCCTTGGGATATCCTATGAAGATACACTTCGTGGATCGAGCATTCAACTTATTAGGGACGTAACGCTTAGGGTAAGCTTCACATCCCCATACCTTTAAGTATGATAGAGATGGAGGTTTTCCAAACCACATCTCATGAGGTGTTCGTTCCACTTTCTTGGTTGGGGCCATATTTAAAATACGAGCCGCGGAGCATAGACAATAACCCCAAAATGATAGAGGTAACGAGCTTCTAGCCATCATAGATCGAACCATATCCATTAGGGTTCGGTTCCTCCTTTCGGACACACCATTAAGCTGTGGTGTCCCGGGTGGAGTAAGTTGCGAGATAATCCCACAACTTCTAAGATGATCTTGGAAGGCATCGCTTAGGTATTCACCTCCTCTATCGGTACGAAGTACCTTGATTGTCTTATTGAGTTGATTTTGTACTTCGCTTTGGTACTCTTTGAATGCTTCAAAAGTTTCGTCCTTATGTCTTAACAAGTAGACATATCCGAAACGACTGAAGTCATCAATGAAAGTAACAAAGTATCTTTCACCATTCCTAGTTATGGGCTTAAAGGGTCCACATACATCCGAATGTATTAATCCCAATAAGTCCTTATCCCTTTCAAAGGTCCCTTTGAAAGGTGCTTTAGTCATTTTGCCTTGTAAACAAGATTCACATACATCAAACGAGTCTAGTTCATTTGATTTCAAAAGGCCATTCTTTTGAAGTGTATGCATTCGATTCTTGTTTATGTGACCAAGGCGACAATGCCATAAGTAGGAATCACTCAAATCCCTTTTGAGTTTCTTGGTGCTAGTATGGTATATTGAGCTACTAGATGATGTGTCATCATGAACCAATTCATAAATTCCATTTGAAGGCGAAGGCTTAAAATAGAATACATTATCTAAATAAACATGGATATCATCATTAACAAAATTAAGATAAAAACCACATTGTTTTAAACGAGAAACTGAAATAATGTTTCGACATAAATTCGGTGCATACAAAACATTGTTCAAAATAAGTTCCAAACCACTTGGAAGCTTTAATACAAAGTCTCCTTGAGCCTTCACTTGCACTTTGGCTCCATTACCCATAAAGAGACTTGATGTTCCCGTTTGCTTGCTACTTCTTTTGAACCCCTGCAAAGAATTGCAAATGTGAGTTCCACATCCAGTGTCTAATACCCATGTATTAGAAGAAGTAATACTAAGCTCTATATATACCATATATATATTACCTGAGGTTTGCCCCGCATCCCTCTTTTCCTTCAACTCCTTAAGGTAGACCGGGCAGTTTCGTTTCCAGTGACCCATTTCACCGCAACCGAAACATGGGTCTTCCTTGGGATTTGCTTGTCCGGCAACCTTTTGCTTCTTGTTCTTGTTTTTGGTTGGGGTAACCATCATCCCCTTTCCCTTGCCTTGATGAGCGGGTCCTTTCCTCTTAGCCGCCTTTGGCTTAGAGGTGTTATTACCTTTGGACCCACCATCATTGATCATTAGCACGGGTGAAGCCCTCTTACCCATGCTAGTTTCGGCCGTCCTTAACATGCCATGAAGTTCACCAATGGTCTTATCCATCCCATTCATATTGTAATTAATTACAAATTGGTCAAACCTCTTTGACAAGGAGTTTAGGATAAGATCCGTGGCTAGCTCATTAGATATGTTGAGATTAAGACGGTTTGCGCGATCAATAAGGCTTTTCATTTTGAGGACATAAGAGGATACGGATTGGGTGTCATCCATATGACATGCATGTAGCGCTCGAACCATTTCGAAGCGCTCGACACGTGCTTGTTGAAGGAACATCTCCTTCAATTGCGTAATCATGTCATATGCACTATGATGTTCGAAATCCTTTTGGAGTTCGGGTATCATAGTCCCAAGCATTAGGCAAGCGACTTGCACCGAATCGGCACAATACTTGTCATAATAAGCCATGCCCTCTAGATCTTCCTCATCCGGTTGGTCGGGAATAGGGTCCTCCAATATATACGCTTTATCCTCAAGTTTGAGGACAATCCTAAGATTACGGAACCAATCCATAAAGTTCATATGGTTGAGTTTGTCTTTCTCGAGGAGAGACCTTAATGATAGGTTGTTTAGGTTAAGTGGTGCATTTTGCATGTTGTTGTTATTTGCGGCCATCTACAAAATTAACAAAGTTCATTTAAGTATCGATTTTAAATTTAATAAACAACACCCTTTTATAATTAATTGTCTTATTAAATATTAGAATCCAATGGTAAATCAAATTTCGGTTAGGTGACCTTTATCCCGTTATTTGATTTAGCTAGGTAGTCATTTATATGACAATTGTAACCCTTTTGCAACTTCTAAATTATGGGATCATGCAATCCTTTTGCATGGCATATTTATCCCATCAACGCCTATTTGTTCCTCATGCTTCGGTGACCCTAAGTTCATGATTCTCAAATCAAGTTGTCCTACTTGTGTAAACATGTAAAATCAACATACAAGTGGTTAGGTGATCTTTATCCCACAAGCATGCGAATTTTACTTTAACCATATTAGTTAGTTCATAATGGTTAGGTGACCTTTATCCCATTATGAGTTCCCTACTATGTTCAAGTGTTTCCACAAAAGAATTGCGTTTAACTTGTTTACCTTGTTTTAGTTAAGGGATTTTAAGTTTTCATAAATTCTAGTTTAAGAAAACATTTGCCATACACCAACATGCATTTGGTGTATAGTACATTATGAAAAACCAATTTTCATGTCATATTAGTAAAGCCAATTTCATGATATAAACCATTTTATATACATTAACATCATGTCCTTAATAACCATTTATTAGTGTCCTTTTGTTGTTTTACTATAACCAATTATAATGTTGTTTTTGCAAGTTGTTAACATGTGAATTATCTTGTAGTAACCAAACATACACACATAATAAACAAACATGCAAGCATAATAAAATGTTCACAATCAAGAGCCAATGTGGTGGACATTTGTTTAGCCAAAAAAAAACAAATGTCACCGGAAAAGGGTTAAACACAAAGTAAGAGATTTTTACAAAATCTCCCACTTAATCTTGCATCTTCAAAAGAACCATCTTGTGTTCATCCTTCATCTTCATGCATCTTCATCTCTTTTTACAAAAATATGTAACCTACTACATTTTTCTAGGAAAAAGAAATTACATCCTACTCTATTTCTACATACCAAAATAGAATAAATTACAATACCAAATTACAAAATAATTACAAATTAATACAAACCAAATGAATGAATATTACAACCATGAATAACAATCAAATCATTCAAACATTCAAACACATGGTCTAGGCTCGATTGTGAACAACAACAACCAACAAATATTTTTGGCCAAAATGAAGTTCCAAATCCACTTTGGGGACCCCATATTTTCGGCCAAAAAACCATCCCCACCAAAACCCAAAATTTTATTATTTACATTCTCATTTCATGCATGTTACAAGAATGTAAGATAAATGGGTTTTAAAGCCAAATACAAGAAGTATATTTCTAAGACTTTGGCTCTAGATACCATTGATGGAATTCATCATATAAACAAGTTTCAAAAACATTCATGTTACAAGATTAAAGCGGAAGCAATTTATCATGAAAAACTTTCAATATGTTAACCATTTAATATGAATTCCAAAATAGATCAAGTCTAGAAAATATACTTAAATGTATAAGAGCTAGTTTAAAGTGATGTACCTACTCCAAGTTAGGAGGTTACAAGATGAAGAAGGTGATGATGAAGATGATGAAAATTGGAGCTTCAAATGGATGAAACCTCAAGTTGTAATACCCCAAGCTTAACACCAACACCTTGTACTTTGGTTAGGCTTTGATAACACTTGAAAATGCACTTGAAAAAAAAAAGAAATCAAACCCTTTTGACCCCTTGATGCCCACGGCCAGAATCAGCAGCTCCAAGGGAGTATGCAGTTTTTTTTAATGTATTTTTATGTATCTTGCTAGTGTGTTGAGTCTCCAAGAGAGCCTAGGTACTTATGCTCCTTGAAAATCCAAGTAGCCATTCAAATGGGTAGTCAAATGGCATGCATACATGGACTCCAATGCCACTCACAAGATGTAATTAAATAGGTTTTATAAAAGATAAGTTTTTATAAAACTATTTCATATTACTTCCATTTAATTTATATATATATATATATATATATATATATATATATATATATATATATAAATTTTATTATATAAAACCAATTTATATAAAATGTAACATAAATTAATTAATTATTTAACCTATAAATAATTAAATCCATATTATATAAATTATTCCATAACTTATATATATATGTTCACATCAAGTAATATTTCAGAAAACCATTTTTCTTAAAGTTCAAGTGTCGCGTATTTAATCAATGATCCAATCGTTAAGATTAAATACATATAAAGTGTTGGTAAGCTTGTTATTGGGTATGACCCGACTTGGATCATAACACATTAGCCACATTAATTTAATATGTCTCTCGGGCATACGAAATACCTTCACTTCAGCCTGCACGTACGAAGTTTATATGCTTAGTGACTACACTAGTATAGTCTGAGACTGAAAATGTACTATGGACATAGTTAGATGTTTCACTAAGAAAGAATCTTCAGCCGAAATCCAAGGTTCAGTGGACTTACTACAACCAGTGTGCCTCAGTCAAACTTGCATTGTATCCGATAGACTTCTCTTACCAAGGGGTAACACAGATAGTGTACTATGAATCGGGGTTCGCGACTTCCTAATAACAGAGCCGATAACTACGTTCTATTAGTTGGAAAAGCGATTGAGTTTAAAGCATAATCGGAAAGCATCTCAACAACATACACTAATGGTGTATCCTAAGGGATACACGCATAAAAGCATCATTGATATACAGAAAAATAGATCAAAGAGCACAAAAGATAACAATATTTGGCGATTTTTAATATTTGCTGCCCAGCGTATAGCAGGCCACCTAGTGTCATGTGTAAGCCCTGCAGGAAGCTTCTATGCTTAAGCCTTTTTACTAGGCGCATAAGCGACACGCAGCCACGTCAACCACACCAAATTTAGTTCCGGATATTTCGCACAACAGATTTAATCAGCGTTTGACACGTGTATCCCGAGAATTTTGAACATTCTACGCTTATAAATTGACCCCTTGGGTCACCACATTTCACATCTGAACTTCAGTCAGAGAGAAGTACACTTTCTCTCTCACAAAGTTCTTTCTCACTCTAAAAGCACATTAACCGCTTAGAAGCAGAACACTACACGGATCAATTACAGATTGATCCACAGATTGATTGAGGCCACCCCACAAATCTCTCATCGGTGTTCCGGGTCCGCAGGGATTATTTCCTAAGGGCAAACATCAATCATCATACTATCACTCTACGCTAGGCGAATATTGTCCTGGTACCTTACAACTGTTATATGAAAAATTGTACCAACATATGGCGCCATCCGTTTTAAAGAATCACTCAAATCTCAAAAGCATAAAGATACATAATCATAAGCTAATACCTATTGAGACAAACATGATACATTCATGGCAAGCCAGACAACTTTTCATGACCCGTCCTAATCCATCCAGACAATGTCCATATCGATTACAAATGATTCATAATACTTGGTTACATCGCGAGGTACTTGACCTCTATATGATACATTTTACAAACATTGCATTAGTTTTTAAAAGATAACCTTTCATTTACATCGAATGTTGATGACATGCATACCATTTCATAATATATCCAACTATAATTGACTTAATAATAATCTTGATAAACTCAACGACTCGAATGCAACGTCTTTCAAAATATGCCATGAATGAATTCAAGTAATATCCTTAAAATGAGCTAATGCACAGTGGAATATTTCTTTCATACCTGAGAATAAACATGCTTTAAAGTGTCAACAAAAGGTTGGTGAGTTCATTAGTTTAACATAAATAATCATTTCCATCATTTTAACAGACCACAAGATTTTCATTTTCAGTTCTCATAAATATATGTCCTATGCATAGAGACAAAAATATCATTCATATGGATTGAACACCTGGTAACCGACATTAACAAGATGCATATATGAATATCCCCTATCATTTCGGGAAATCCTTCGAACATGATATAAAACGATTTCGAAGTACTAAAGCATCCGGTACTTTGGATGGTGTTCGTTAGGCCCAATAGATTTATCTTTAGGATTCGCGTCAATTAGTAGATCGGTTTACTAATTCTTAGGTTACCAAGCAAAAAGGGGCATATTCAGCTTCGATCATTCAACCATATAATGTACTTGTGATTACTTGTGTCTATTTCGTAAAACAGTTATAAAAATTTGCGCATGTATTCTCAGCCCAAAAATATAAAGGGTAAAAAGGCAAATGAAACTCGCCTAATATATTTTGTAGTAAAAATACATATGACAATATTGAACAAGTATAGGGTTGGCCTCGGATTTACGAACCTATATCATTTATATATATACATTAATACATGTATTTGTAATCAAACAATTTTTGTATATAAATAGTGGTATAAATGTTATTTTATATTTTATGTGTTTTATTAGTAGTTTAATTAAATATTCATGTTATATACTTTAAATATTTTATAAAAATATGTATCGAGTTTTATTAAGTAAAATTTTGTATGATTAACTTTTATTGTAATAATAATAATAATGATACTAGTAGTAAAAAAAATGATAACCATAATAATAATATAGTTGTAATAGTAATAATAAGTAAAAAGTTGTAATATCTTTATAATGATAATAATAACTACAATTGTAATAATCATTTTAAAAATAATAATATTAGTAATAATAATAATAACTTTTATAAAATAATATTAACATTAATAATGATAATAATAATAAAGATAATAATACTACCTTCAGAACAAGCTTCCATAAAAAATGTCATTGCCCGGGCTCGAACCCGCGCCCTTGCACTAACCCAACAACACAAGTAACCATTATTCTACCTCATTCCATTCTGATTTATACTCCGTATTAATACTATATACTTGTTACTAGTCCGGCCCAACATTCTAAATCATTTGAAGCCCAACAAGTTGAAGCTTATTAGCCTGATTATATCACAACGATTTCGGCCCATTTTAACTGCCCAATTTATTAACGCTCGATCCATAAATACTTCGGCCCAACTAACAATTACGAACCAATGTGAAAAAGGAAAAATAACTGTAGGAGCCGGGATTCGAACTCAAGACCTATAGTTTATCAATACAACACCCAACCGTTCAAGTATCACTTTATTTCTATTTAAATTCATAACCCTCTTATATTTAACTCAATTATTTTGGTTCTTTGTGAAACCCATTTAACTCACAGCTCAATAAACACAGCCCAACATGATAAATTAAAAGCCATGTTAATAAGTATATGGATTCAAGGCCTAACAAAACCCTCTGTGACCACCGATATTATTTTTGCATTACAACACAAGTGGGGTTCGATTTAAATAAAAAAATTAGAAATAGATAGGGATTGAACGTGTGATTAGGTGGGAGGTGAGGTTTTCTTTGTATAAAGGTGTCAGCCAACAAAAGGTAGAAAAGAAACGTGCCATGATCATTACATTTATCAATTCATTTTCATTATTATTTTCTTATATTGTTTGCTTGTATTATTGTAAAAACAAGAGCACATACAGTAGAAATTTTTGAACTGTATACGAAGAGAAGGCAGAACCATTGACGAGCAGAAGTGCAGTTGGTTAAGGTGATGTTTAAGGTTTAAAAATAAATGGTTAAGGTGAATCTAAAATAGATCTGAAAAGATGGATTTGAGTAGGTTATTGTGGTGATGATGCTTGATAATCATAGAGAGTAACAGAAACAACTTTGTAGTAGTTTACGTGGTGGTTTGATGGGTAGTTTTTGGGGTTGTAGGATACAGGAACCAAGTGTATGCATATATATGAATTGTATATATATATATCTATCCGTAAATTTGTATGTATATATATATATATATATATATATATATATATATATATATATATATATATATTTATATATAAGAGAAAGAAAAAGGTGGATGGTTTATACAGAAGGTATCGTGCATTAACACTTGATTGTGATGATGGTGGCTTATGATGGTGTTCAAGGTGGTCGATGAAATAGGTTTAAGGTAGTCGACTAAAGTTGAGGATCATGGTGGTTCACATGATGGTGTTTTAATGTGATAAGAGTGATCGAATGGCGAGGTCACGATGGGTGGTGTGTGGTTGTGGTGTTGAGCCGTAGATGGTGGAAATAGAAGGTGGCAGTGAGAGTTTAAAAGGGGTTCATTGTTTCAAAGGTGACGGTTTTTGTTGAAAATGGTATTTGTGGTTTTGTGCAACAACAATAGGAAATAAAATTATTTGCGTGTT
This sequence comes from Rutidosis leptorrhynchoides, assembly GCF_046630445.1. Classification (NCBI taxonomy): domain Eukaryota; kingdom Viridiplantae; phylum Streptophyta; class Magnoliopsida; order Asterales; family Asteraceae; genus Rutidosis; species Rutidosis leptorrhynchoides. Next base: position 301,924,990 of record NC_092335.1, on the reverse strand, counting down.
TTCGATTAGATTAGTAAGAATGGTTGTTCGGTGTGCAAGGTCATACTAATTTAATTGCAGTAAGTAAAGGATGGTTGAGGAAGAGATTACATAGTGATTTTACATATCACTTATGTTTGTATGTATTAATATATCTATAAGATGAGATGAGAATATTGTGTATGGAAGTCAAAAAGCAAAAATAGTAAAGTAAGGTTATAAATTAGATCTCGTGACCCTTGTTTGATTGTATACTACCGACAATTTTAACGGGTAGTGTATCGTGCTCCGTTGTCAATCAGTAGCGGATAAAAGTGTTCAGGAAAATGCCATATTTTTAAATTAACTAAATTTATTTATTTTGGTCATTATGGTATAAAATTCGATCGTAAATTATTAAATAAAGATTACATTAATTATTTACTCCCAACCCCTAAGAAAGATATAAAATTTTTAAAATTACACAATTAGTTCCTAATTATTCTTTTAATAAGCCTATAGTTTATACAACTCATTTTCGGATCACCGTTTATCTTAAAATTACATAAGTTTAAATTTAACTTCTTTAATATCAATCGGAACATCAGACGAGTATTACCATTATTTAATATTTATATTCTTTATATATGTATAGATTCATGTTTTTATTATATACATTAAATATATGTTTTCAAATAAATAAATTTAATATTTAATCTTATATATTTACAATTAATATTCATGTACATTTATATATATACATACTTAAATGTATATGAATCTATTTACAAATAGTTGTTCGTGAATCGTTAAGAACAGTCGAAGGTCAATTGAATATATAAACATAGTTTCAAAATTTTTGAGACTCAACATTACAGACTTTGCTTATGGTATCGAAATCATATGAAGATTAAGTTTAAATTTAGTCGGAAATTTCTGGGTCGTCACACAACGGAGGAAAGCAGAAACGCTAGAAGATTGGAAGCAAGAGTTGATTGCTTTTCCTTCTATGTTTAATACCAATCCGTATGATGCTCCTGTAGTGATTAAATCTCGTATAGTAAATTGTGTTGTTGGAGGAATATATATTGATACTGGAGCAGGGGCAGATATCATGTATGAGCATTGTTTTGTGCAATTACCAAAAAAGGTAAAGGAGAAACTAAAAGACACGTTTGTTCCATTAGCAAGTTTTGCTAATGATCCATCATGGTCAGACGGAAGCATAGTTTTAGAAGTAGTGTTGGGAAAATCGCCATTTAAAAGAACAGTTCATATGGAGTTTTTGGTTGTTAAAGCAAATTCACAATATAATATTATTCTGGGTCGATCAGCTATGATGACATTTGGGGCCATGACATCAACGGTACATGGAATGATGAAATTTCCCACATCGGCTGGCATTGCCACGCTATACGCTGAGGGGAGAAGAGCAATAGAATGTGTGAAAATAAATAGAACTGCCGTTAATCCAATCGTTCATGTAGATGGGCCAGTATCACCAAATCCAGAGTTCCCAAATCAGAAAATCATTATTGGAAACACATTAGCAAAAGAAACAAAAGAAAAACTCTACAAAATATTAGCAACTAATTTTGATGTTTTTGCGTGGCAAGATTTTGATATGACTGGAGTACCACGTCAAATAGCTAAACATAAGCTTGGTGTTAATCCCAATATTCCAGCAGTATGTCAAAAAAAAGAGCCATGGCTCCTGAACGAACAAAGTTCCTTAGAGAAGAAGTTAAAAAATTGGTGGACGCCGGGATATTACGGGAAGTTAAATATCAAACATGGGTGGCAAAATCCAGTGATGGTTAGAAAACCAGATAACACGTGAAGAATGTGTGTGGATTTCATAGATATAAATAAAGCATGCCCAAAAGATAATTACCCTCTGCCAGAAATAAACTAGAAAGTGGAATCCGTAAGTGGATATCAGTTTAAATCCTTTCTGGATGCATTCAAAGGATACCATAAATTCCTATGGCAATACGGGATCAAGATAAAACAGCCTTCCATACACCAGATGGAATTTTTTGCTACATAAAAATGCCTTTTGGATTGAAAAATGCAGGAGCAACTTACCAGCGTGTCATTGATAAGGCATTTAAAGATCAAATATGCAGGAATGTAGAGGCCTATGTTGATGATATTGTTATCAAAAGCCATACAGAAGAAAGCATGCTTAAAGATACTCTGGAAACTTTTGAATCATTACGAAAGGTTAATATGAAATTGAATCCTAAAAAGTGCACTTTTGGCGCACAAGAGGGCAAATTTTTAGGGCATATTGTTACACAGAGAGGAATTAAGGAGAATCCAAAGAAAATTCAAGCGATTGACGATATGGTATCTCCAAAAAACAAAGAAAGAAGTGCAAAGTTTGAACGGAAGATTGGTAACCTTAACAAGGTTTTTATCAAGAGCAGTAGACCGTTTATTACCGTTCATGAAGGTTTTAAAAAGTTGTATAAATAAAAAGGATTTTATGTGGACGGAAGAAGCTGAAACAGCTTTTCAGGATGTCAAGCGAATTTTAAAAGAGTTACCCACTTTAACTACACCAATAGTAGGCGAAATGTTAATTCTATATATGGCAGTGTTGGCGGAAGCCATTAGTTCAGTTTTAATCGCAGAACAGAATGGGGTGCAAATGCCAATATACTTTGTCAGTAAAATATTACAGCAGAGTGAAATCATTTATCCGCCCATCAAAAAATTGGTATATGCTTTAACACATACAGCTAGGCGACTCATACACCATTTTCAAGCACATCCAATTCTTATCGTAACAGACTAACCGATAAGCAAATTTTGAAACATCCAGAGTCATCGGGATGTTTAGCAAAATGGGCAGTCGAGTTAGGAGAATATGAAATAAATTTCTCACTACGACATGCAGTTACAGTGCAAATTTTAGCAGATTTCCTTCTAGAAACAACTAAAAAAGTGGATCATTCATAAAATGTTAAAATCAGTAATTATATGTAGGAATTGCATACTGATGGTGCATCAAGTGAGGAGGGAGTTGGTGCAGGATTGGCGCTTACCAGCCCAGAAGGAGAAGAACATACATATGCACTTAAGTTTTGTTTTTATGCATTTAATAATGAAGCAGAATATGAAGCATTGCTTTTCGGCCTTCGCATAGCGTCTGAGATGAGAATAAAGCATTTGCGTGCCTATGTAGACTCTCAGATTGTAGCACAGCAGGTTAATGGAGCATTTGAAGCAAAAGATATTTCAATGAAACGATATTACAATTGATTGAAAAGATTTACAAATATTTTTAAACTTTGGAAGTTGTGCAAATATCAAGAAATAAAAACAAAAAAGCAGATGTGTTGAGCAAATTAGAAACATTATTTGATCATTTGCATAAGAAAGTTTTAGTGGAGGTGTTGAAAGATAAGTCAATTGATGAAAAGGTGGTAGTAGCAACAGTTAAAGAAGGAGAATCGTGTTGGATGACTCCCTTATAAAGTATTTGCAAGACGGAACACTACCAGTTAATATTACAGAAGCAAGACGGATAAAGGTCAGTGCTCCGCTTTATGTTTTGGAAAACGGTGTGCTCTATAGAAAATCTTTTAGTGGTCCAAATTTGAGGTGTTTAGCACCACAACAAGTTATAGATGTCGTGAAAGAGATGCATGAAGGTTTATGTGCACAACATTCTGGTTATAGAACTGTTGTAGGAAGAATAATGAGGCAAGGATATTAGTGGCAAACAATTTATAGAGATACAACAGAGATCATCAAAGCATGTGATGCCGGCCAGCATCACGGAACCGTTCAACATTTACCAAAATATGATTTAATCTCAGTATCATCTGCATGGGCATTTTGTAAATGGGCAATTGATATAGTAGGGTCATTTCCAAGGAGTGTTGAAAATGCAAAGTTTTTGGTGGTTGCAATTGATTTTTTTACTAAGTGGGTTGAAGCAAGATTGTTGGCACGGATAATGGGTGAAAACATAGAGAAGTTTGCATGGAATGACATTGTGTGTAGATATGGTCTGTCAAATGAAATTGTAAGTGATAATTGTAAGCAATTTGCAGATAACCCATTCAAAAGTTGAAGTGAAGAGTTAAACATTAAACAAATATTTACCTCTGTTGCTCATCCGCAAGTGAACGGTCAAGTTGAGGTTACAAATAAGGAAATTGTAGCTGGCATAAAGGCTAGATTAGGTTTGAGTCAGACTAAATGGGTAGATTAGGAAATTGTAGCTGGCATAAAGGCTAGATCGATTATAAACGTTTCATATTAATTGATTTCCTTGCGAGGTATTGACCTCTATATGAGACGTTTTTCAAAGACTGCATTCGTTTTTAAAACAAACCATAACCTTTATTTTATCGTTAAAGGTTTTAAAATCATAACGTAGATTATCCAGTAATGATAATCTAAAAGATAACATTTTTCACACGACCATTACATAATGGTTTACAATAATATTACACAACGATTTAAATCTCCTAATGCAGTTACAAGCATGATGACTCCAATTCTTGTCCTTAATTAGCATGCAACAGCGGAGCTCTTAATAATCACCTGAGAATAAACATGCTTAAAAACGTCAACAAAAATGTTGGTGAGTTATAGGTTTAACCTATATATATCAAATTGTAATAATAGACCACAAGATTTCATTTTTCATAAACATCCATCTCATATCAGGAATTTCGCATAAACTGCATAGAGATAAAAATCATTCATATGGTGAACACCTGGTAATCGACATTAACAGAACGCGTCTAGAATATCCCCATCATTCCGGGACTCTCATCGAACATGATAAAATTGAAGTACTAAAGTATCCGTAACCCGGATGGGGTTTGTTAGGCCCAATAGATCTATCTTTAGGATTCACGACAATTAGGGTTTCTGTTCCATAATTCTTAGATTACCAGACTAAAAAGGGTGATATTCGGTAATAATAATTCAACCATAGAATGTAGTTTCGCATACTTGTGTCTATTTTGTAAAACATTTATAAAACTGCATGTATTCTCATCCCAAAATATTAGATTTTAAAAGTGGAACTATAACTCACTTTCACATATTCTTAATTCATTGAGAATTAGACTTGGCCACTGATCGATTCAAGAACCTATAACAAATATATACATATATATCAAAGTATGATCGAAATATATTCACAATATGTTTTATTACATTTTAACGATTTAAGTTTGTTAAGTTAGCAGTCCAACGTTAGTAATCTACAACTAGTTGTCCACAGTTAGATGTACAGAATTAAATCAATATTATTAACTCGAATCAATCCACGACCTAGTGTATACAAGTCTCAGGCTAGATCACAACTCAAAGTATATATATTATTTTGGAATCAACCTCAACCCTGTATAGCTAACTCGAACATTACTGCATATAGAGTGTCTATGGTTGTTCCCAAATAATATATATAGATGGGTCGATATGATATGTCAAAACATTGTATACGTGTCTATAGTATTCCAAGATTACATAATATATGTTAGAATACATGTATAATACAATATAAGTTAGTTAAGTTATGATTTGTATAGATTTGTTACAAATTTCACGTAGCTACAACAAGTAAAAATATCCAATTTTGTTTTACCCATAACTTCTTCGTTTTAAATCCGTTTTGAGTGATTCAAGTTGCAATGGTTACATATTGAACTGAAATTTATGAATCTAAACAGAAAAAGTATAAGTTTATAGTCGAAAATATAAGATACAAGTCGTTTTTGTAAGAGGTAGTCATTTCAGTCGAAAGAACGACGTCTTGATGACCATTTTGAAAAACATACTTCCACTTTGAGTTTAACCATGATTTTTGGATATAGTTTCATGTTCATAAGAAAAATAATTTTTCCAGAAGAACAACTTATAAATCAAAGTTTATCATAGTTTTTAATTATCTAACCCAAAACACCCCCCGGTTTCACTACGACGGCGTATGTCCTGTTTTACGGTGTTATTCGTGTTTCCAGGTTTTAAATCATTAAGTTAGCATATCATATAGATATAGAACATGTGTTTAGTTGATTTTAAATTTCAAGTTAGAAGGTGTGACAAACCATAAATTTTTGACTAAATTTAAACTTGATCTTTATATGTTTCCGACACGATAAGCAAAGTCTGTAATGTTGAAATCTCAAAAACTTTGAACTATGTTCATGTATTCATTTACCATCGACTGCTCTCGACAATTCACGAACAATTGTGGTAAATAAATATTTATATATATATATATATATATATATATATATATATATATATATATATATATATATATATATATATATATATATATATATATATATATATATATAAGTTTACATAATAATTTGAAATGGTGAAACACAATTTAATCATCAGAGTTAAAAATGTAAAAATATGTATACAAGATAAAAAGTTGTTATACTTACCTTCATTATTAATATTAATAATAATATGAATATTAATATCAGTATTAGTAATACCATTATTTTCAATATATAATATATAGATAGGGAATTTGATATATATGATTTGTTATATTATTATTATTATTAGTTATTATTAAACTTAGTAATTTATTAAAATTATTATCATTATCCTTATTAGGTGTATTATTACTATTACTTTTATTATTATTAATAATATTAAAACTATTATGATATTAAAATATTTTTATTTATTAATTATTAATACTAATTATATATATAATAAAACAGACAACTTCCAAAATCGGTTTCAAGTCCTTTTCTACTTTCCCTGAATTAAGCATTCTTTTGCCGTGATTGATGAGATCCCTGTTTAATACTGTATTTAATTGGAATCAATGTGTTACCTTTTCTTTGTCTGATTCATCTATCCATCAATGATTACCAAAGTTAAGATGGTTCTATTTTCATTTGATAATATTATAATATCATATCTAATATTCTATATGAACTCCCGTGAATTAAAAGTAGAATTCAATGTTTTGCTTTATGTTTTCAATCAACATCATATGCATCATTCTTATATACAAATATAAAATATAACATATAGATATAGGAAGAACTCAATTAAGTTTCTTTCCCACTTCTTCTATCTCGACTACAACACCAACCAACTTGTGTTTTAATTATTACTTCTTAAATCACCATGTACAAACTCACACCCATTTACATATACACATACTTATGCAAATTGCGAATCATCTTCACTACCTGTTGATCATATACATGGCATTGTATATGTATATTTTATTGGCTAAAGGCCAAAGGCAAAACTACGCGAATTATAAGGCAAAGCTATGCAATATTCGCTGAAAATAAGTACAGCGGTTATGTTTTTGCATTAACGCAAGACCGCGGTTTAATCCGCTGATTTTTCGCGAATAGTTAAGTAACTCGCAGACCGCGGATATTTCGAATCCTATAAATAGGGAGCTTGGCCTCTCATTTAGGGGTTGTTGATTTTCTTCCATTTTGCCCAAGCCTTTGTAATTTCCACTTGTGATCTTGCCCAAGGGATTTTTACACCGCACAAAGGTGAAATATGCTAATTAACAATCAAGACCGGGTCGGGGTGGTTGATCACTTGATAGTTAAAGTGAAAGACGATCATCGGGGCCGAAAATAATCATCAAACATTCCATCCTCCATTATAATCTTATTGCACTCAATCCGTAATTAAGTAACATCGTTAATTAAGGATTGATCAATTGGCGCCATCCGTGGGACACGTTTTACAAATTAAACTGAAATTTTTTTGTTTTATGCCGTTAAACAATTAATTCGACCGTTTAATTTCAATCGTGTTTTTGTTGTGATGATTTGAAGGTGCTTTTGGAATACGCGATCAGTCGATCTGCTCGATGTAGTGACCCAAACTTTTCCATGTTTATATATATATTAAGTGAAATTGTTATTTACATGATTAAGTGTTTCCAACATGTTAAGCAATCAAACTTGTTAAGACTTGATTAATTGAAATAGGTTTCATATAGACAATTGACCACCCAAGTTGACCGGTGATTCACGAACGTTAAAACTTGTAAAAACTATACGATGACATATATATGGTTATATATATAGTTAACATGATTTTATTATAAGTATGTATCTCATTAGGTATTTTAACAATGAGTTATATACATAAAGATGAGACTATTAATTTAAGAAACTCGAAAACGATATATATAACGATTATCGTTATAACAACGTCTTACTAGGTACATATGAATCATATTAAGATATTGATACACTTGGTTAATTATGTTAAATGATAAGTAAATATATTATTAAGTGTATTAACAATGAAATACATATGTAAAAATAAGACTACTAACTTAATGATTTCGAAACGAGACATATATGTAACGATTATCGTTGTAACGACATTTAACTGTATATATATCATACTAAGATATATTGTATATCATAATATCATGATAATATAACAATTTAACATCTCATTTGTTATAATAAACAATGGGTCAACAACATTCAACAAGATCGTTAACCTAAAGGTTTCAAAACAACATTTACATGTAACGACTAACGATGACTTAACGACTCGGTTAAAATGTATATACATGTAGTGTTTTAATATGTATTCATACACTTTTTAAAGACTTCAAAAAACTTATCAAAATACTTCTACTTAACAAAAATTCTTACAATTACATCCTCGTTCAGTTTCATCAACAATTCTACTCGTATGCACCCGTATTCGTACTCGTACAATACACAACTTTTAGATGTATGTACTATTGGTATATACACTCCAATGATCAGCTCTTAGTAGCCCATGTGAGTCACCTAACACATGTGGGAACCATCATTTGGCAACTAGCATGAAATATCTCATAAAATTACAAAAATATGAGTAATCATTCATGACTTATTTACATGAAAACAAAATTACATATCCTTTATATCTAATCCATACACCAACGACCAAAAACACCTACAAACACTTTCATTCTTCAATCTCTCAAGTTCTATCTTCAAGTTCTAAGTGTTCTTCATAAATTCCAAAAGTTCTAGTTTCATAAAATCAAGAATACTTCCAAGATTGCAAGTTTACTTCCAAGTTTTCTAAATCCATTCCAAGTAATCATCCAATATCAAGAAACCTTTATTACTTACAGTAGGTTATCTTTATAATACAAGGTAATAATCATATTCAAACTTTAATTCAATTTCTATAACTATAACAATCTTATTTCGAGTGGAAATCTTATTTGAAATTGTTTTCGTGTCATGATTCTGCTTCAAGAACTTTCAAGCCATCCAAGGATCCTTTGAAGCTAGATCTATTTTTCTCATTTCCAGTAGGTTTATCCAAGGAACTTGAGGTAGTAATGATGTTCATAACATCATTCGATTCATACATATAAAGCTATCTTATTCGAAGATTTAAACTTGTAATCACTAGAACATAATTTAGATAATTCTAAACTTGTTCGCAAATAAAAGTTAATCCTTCTAACTTGACTTTTAAAATCAACTAAAAACATTTTCTATATCTATATGATATGCTAACTTAATGATTTAAAACCTGGAAACACGAAAAACACCGTAAAACCGGATTTACGCCGTCGTAGTAACACCGCGGGCTGTTTTGGGTTAGTTAATTAAAAACTATGATAAACTTTGATTTAAAAGTTGTTATTCTGAGAAAATGATTTTTATTATGAACATGAAACTATATCCAAAAATTATGGTTAAACTCAAAGTGGAAATATGTTTTCTAAAATGGTCATCTAGACGTCGTTCTTTCGACTAAAATGACTACCTTTACAAAAACGACTTGTAACTTATTTTTTCGACTATAAACCTATACTTTTTCTGTGTATATTCATAAAATAGAGTTCAATATGAAATCATAGCAATTTGATTCACTCAAAACGGATTTAAAATGAAGAAGTTATGGGTAAAACAAGATTGGATAATTTTTCTCATTTTAGCTACGTGAAAATTGGTAACAAATCTATTCCAACCATAACTTAATCAACTTGTATTGTATATTATGTAATCTTGAGATACCATAGACACGTATACAATGTTTCGACCTATCATATCGACACATCTATATATATTTCGGAACAACCATAGACACTCTATATGTGAATGTTGGAGTTAGCTATACAGGGTTGAGGTTGATTCCAAAATATATATAGTTTGAGTTGTGATCAATACTGAGATACGTATACACTGGGTTGTGCATTGATTCAAGATAATATTTATCGATTTATTTCTGTACATCTAACTGTGGACAACTAGTTGTAGGTTACTAACGAGGACAGCTGACTTAATAAACTTAAAACATCAAAATATATTAAAAGTGTTGTAAATATATTTTGAACATACTTTGATATATATGTATATATTGTTATAGGTTCGTGAATCAACCAGTAGCCAAGTCTTACTTCCCGACGAAGTAAAAATCTGTGAAAGTGAGTTATAGTCCCACTTTTAAAATCTAATATTTTTGGGATGAGAATACATGCAGGTTTTATAAATGATTTACAAAATAGACACAAGTACGTGAAACTACATTCTATGGTTGAATTATCGAAATCCAATATGCCCCTTTTTATTAAGTCTGGTAATCTAAGAATTAGGGAACAGACACCCTAATTGACGCGAATTCTAAAGATAGATCTATTGGGCCTAACAAATCCCATCCAAAGTACCGGATGCTTTAGTATTTCGAATTTTATATCATATCCGAAGGGTGTCCCGGAATTATGGGGATATTCTTATATATGCATCTTGTTAATGTCGGTTACCAGGTGTTCACCATATGAATGATTTTTATCTCTATGTATGGGATGTGTATTGAAATATGAAATCTTGTGGTCTATTGTTACGATTTGATATATATAGGTTAAACCTATAACTCACCAACATTTTTGTTGACGTTTAAAGCATGTTTATTCTCAGGTGAATACTAAGAGCTTCCGCTGTTGCATATTAAAATAAGGACAAGATTTGGAGTCCATGTTTGTATGATATTGTGTAAAAACTGCATTCAAGAAACTGATTTCGATGTAACATATGTGTATTGTAAACCATTATGTAATGGTCGTGTGTAAACAGGATATTTTAGATTATCATTATTTGATAATCTACGCAAAACTTTTTAAACCTTTATTTATGAAATAAAGGTTATGGTTTGTTTTAAAAATGAATGCAGTCTTTGAAAAAACATCTCATATAGAGGTCAAAACCTCGCAACGAAATCAATTAATATGGAACGTTTTTAATCAATAAGAACGGGACATTTCAGTTTGTATCCGAGCGTTGGTCTTAGAGAACCAGAATTTTGCATTATTGTGTCTTATCGAGTTTGTTAGGATGCATTAGTGAGTCTGGACTTCGACCGTATTTACTTGAAAAATGATTGCTTAACAAATTTTGTTGGAAACTATATATTCTTAACATGTGAATATTATGTGAAATATTAATCTCTTAACGTGTTCGATATTATGTGATAGATGTCTACCTCTAGAACAAGTCCCATTGACTCACCTAATAATAATGAAGAGTCAAATGTAAATTGGAATAATTCGTGGACTGATTCACAAGTTCCCGAAGAGGAACCGGAAGAAGAGTCGGAACCGGAAGAAGAATCGGAACCGGAAGAAGAATTGGAACCGGAAGAAGAACCAGTGGGGGAAATAATAAAATGGTTAAGTAGAAGAAAATCCTCAACCAACCGACCAAAGTTAATTATGGTCAACGGTGTTTCCGCCAAGGAAGCAAAATATTGGGAGGATTACCAATTCTCCGATGAATCGGATCCCGACGAGGATTCCGATGATGTTATAGAAATTACCCCAACTGAATTTAAAAAGTCAAAAGAGAAAAATAAGGGAAAGGGCATAAAAATAGAGAAATCTGATTCCAACCCCGATGAACTTTATATGTATCGTCAACACCCGTATTTCTTAAGTTGTAACAATAACTCGGGAACCTCTAAACCACCAGGTTTTTCTAGACCAATGTGGAAAACGATGGCTCGTATTAGGGGATCATCATATATCCCTAAAAACTTAGCAAAAAGAACCAAGTTCGAAAAAGAATAAACGAGTGAGTCGGAATAAGATAGTTGTATTTGTGCGGTGTAATATATGTAATATAGTGTGCTTATGCTTTACGATATATGTAAAAATTGCTTGTATTAATAAGTATATTTTATGAATCTAACTCTTGTCTATTTTACAGTATAAAAACACAAAATGGATAGACAACCCAATATTTTAGAAGACTTACCCGGAGACATGATTGATGAAATCTTGTCTAGAGTCGGTCAGAATTCCTCGGCACAACTATTTAAGGCAAGATCAGTTTGTAAGACATTCGAAGAACGTTCCAAGAATTCCTTGGTTTATAAAAGGCTTTCGTTCAAAAGATGGGGGATATCACATTGGGAAATCCATAAGTTACGATGTGTTTACTTTGACGTATATATTGCGGGGAACCCAAATGCTATTTTACTCAACGGGTTAAGAAATTATTTTGACTCAATATATCCGAATATAGGACTTCGTGATTTAGAAAAAGTGGCTAACATGCAACATAAAGAAGCATGTTATGCTTACGGCTTAGTAATGTTCGCTTCTCATCAAAGTGAGAACAGGAACATCGGGCTACAACTATTAAACAAAACGTTCCCACAAGTGACGGATTCGGTAATTGGGGTAAGAAATGAGGTTTTTAGATTGTTAAGGGACTGTTGGATATTACGTAACTCTCGTCCCTTTGACGATGTTACAACACACTGTGTTATCAATGGCCATAACAGTTATGTTCCACAAGACTAAGGATGGAAAGTAGTCCTAGTAAAACCAGAATGCATGACTTGTTTCTGGATGTATGAATTACGTGTCTTTATTGCCTTTGCTGAACGACTTGTGTACTAGCTAGAATTATCTTCACAACCATCTTGTATCAAATTTATTGTGTGCTATATTTCATGCTATATGTAAAATAAGCGGTATTGTAAGTTTGTAAAATATTGTGTAAAAGTTTGAACGCGAAATATTATTATAATCAGTTTTTCATATAGAATTGTAGTAGTTGAATTGTATATTAGCTACTAAGTATGAACTTAACGGGCAGGTACTACCCGAATTTAAACTTATAAAATGGTCATAGCGCGGCGAAGTGTGAGGTCTATGGACCAGGGGTTAACAGAACAAAAGGAACAAATGGTGTCGGAACGAGTAATGGCGGAGCAAGTAGTGTCGGAGCAAGTTATGCCAATGTAGTTTGTTATAAATGTGGAAAATCGGGCCACATTATTAGAAATTGCCCGAACCAGGAGAACACGAATGGACAAGGTCGCGGAAGAGTTTTCAATATTAATGCGACAGAGGCACAGGAAGACCCGGAGCTTGTTACGGGTATGTTTCTTATTGACAATAAATCTGCTTACATTTTATTTGATTCGGGTGCGGATAGAAGCTATATGAGTAGAGATTTTTGTACTAAATTAAGTTGTCCACTGACGCCGTTGGATAGTAAATTTTTACTCGAATTAGAAAACGGTAAATTAATTTCAGTAGTAATGTATGCCGGAATCGAGAAATTAAACTGGGTAGCGAAATATTTAAGATTGATTTGATACCAGTAGAGTTAGGGAGTTTTGATGTAATAGTTGGCATGGACTGGCTGAAGAAGGTGAAAGCAGAGATCGTATGCTATAAAAATGCAATTCGCATTGTACGAGAAGAAGGAAAACCCTTAATGGTGTACGGAGAAAAGGACAACATGAAGCTACATCTTATTAGTAATTTGAAGGCACAAAAACTAATAAGAAAAGGTTGCTATGCTGTTCTAGCACACGTCGAGAAAGTACAAACTGAAGAAAAGAGCATCAATGATGTTCCCGTCGCAAAAGAATTTCCCGATGTATTTCCGAAAGAATTACCGGGATTACCCCCACATCGATCCGTTGAATTTCAAATAGATCTTGTACCAGGAGCTGCACCAATAGCTCATGCTCCTTACAGACTCGCACCCAGCGAGATGAAAGAACTGCAAAGCCAATTACAAGAACTTTTAGAGCGTGGTTTCATTCGACCAAGAACATCACCGTGGGGAGCTCCTGTTTTGTTTGTCAAGAAGAAGGATGGTACATTTAGGTTGTGTATTGACTACAGAGAGTTGAACAAACTTACCATCAAAAACCGTTATCCACTGCCGAGAATTGACGACTTATTTGATCAACTACAAGGCTCGTCGGTTTATTCGAAGATCGATTTACGTTCTGGATATCATCAAATACGAGTAAAGGAGGATGATATTCCAAAAACTGCTTTTAGGACGCGTTATGGTCATTACGAGTTTATGGTTATGCCATTTGGATTGACTAATGCACCAGCTGTGTTCATGGACCTTATGAACCGAGTGTGTGGGCCATATCTTGACAAGTTTGTCATTGTTTTCATCGATGACATACTTATTTACTCAAAGAATGATCAAGAGCACGAAGAACATTTGAGAAAAGTGCTAGAAGTATTGAGGAAAGAAAAACTGTACGCTAAGTTTTCAAAGTGTGCATTTTGGTTGGAAGAAGTTCAATTCCTCGGTCACATAGTGAACAAAGAAGGTATCCAGGTGGACCCGGTGAAGATCGAAACTGTTGAAAAGTGGAAACCCCAAAAACTCTGAAGCATATACGTCAATTTTTAGGATTGGCTGGTTACTACAGAAGATTCATCCAAGATTTCTCCAAAATAGCAAAACCCTTGACTGCATTAACGCATAAAGGGAAGAAATTTGAATGGAAGGATGAACAAGAGAAAGCGTTTCAGTTATTGAAGAAAAAGCTAACTACGGCACCTATATTGTCATTGCCTGAAGGGAATGATGATTTTGTGATTTATTGTGACGCATCAAAGCAAGGTCTCGGTTGTGTATTAATGCAACGAACGAAGGTGATTGCTTATGCGTCTAGACAATTGAAGATTCACGAGCAAAATTATACGACGCATGATTTGGAATTAGGCACGGTTGTTTTTGTATTAAAGACTTGGAGGCACTACTTATATGGGGTCAAAAGTATTATATATACCGACCACAAAAGTCTTCAACACATATTTAATCAGAAACAACTGAATATGAGGCTGCGTAGGTGGATTGAATTGTTGAATGATTACGACTTTGAGATTCGTTACCACCCGGGGAAGGCAAATGTGGTAGCCGACGCCTTGAGCAGGAAGGACAGAGAACCCATTCGAGTAAAATCTATGAATATAATGATTCACAATAACCTTACTACTCAAATAAAGGAGGCGCAACAAGGAGTTTTAAAAGAGGGAAATTTAAAGGATGAAATACCCAAAGGATCGGAGAAGCATCTTAATATTCGGGAAGACGGAACCCGGTATAAGGCTGAAAGGATTTGGGTACCAAAATTTGGAGATATGAGAGAAATGGTACTTAGAGAAGCTCATAAAACCAGATACTCAATACATCCTGGAACGGGGAAGATGTACAAGGATCTCAAGAAACATTTTTGGTGGTCGGGTATGAAAGCCGATGTTGCTAAATACGTAGGAGAATGTTTGAGGTGTTCTAAGGTCAAAGCTGAGCATTAGAAACCATCAGGTCTACTTCAACAACCCAAAATCCCAGAATGGAAATGGGAAAACATTACCATAGATTTCATCACTAAATTGCCAAGGACTGCAAGTGGTTTTGATACTATTTGGGTAATAGTTGATCGTCTCACCAAATCAGCACACTTTCTGCCAATAAGAGAAGATGACAAGATGGAGAAGTTAGCACGACTGTATTTGAAGGAAGTCGTCTCCAGACATGGAATACCAATCTCTATTATCTCTGATAGGGATGGCAGATTTATTTCAAGATTCTGGCAGACATTACAGCAAGCATTGGGAACTCGTCTAGACAAGAGTACTGCCTATCATCCACAAACTAATGGGCAGAGCGAAAGGATGATACAAATGCTTGAAGACATGCTACGAGCTTGTGTTATTGATTTCGGAAACAGTTGGGATCGACATCTACAGTTAGCAGAATTTTCCTACAACAACAGCTACCATTCAAGCATTGAGATGGCGCCGTTTGAAGCACTTTATAGTAGAAAGTGCAGGTCTCCAATTTGTTGGAGTGAAGTGGGGGATAGACAGATTACGGGTCCGGAGATAATACAAGAAACTACCGAGAAAATCATCCAAATTCAACAAAGATTAAAAACCGCCCAGAGTCGACAAAAGAGCTATGCGGAAAGTAAACGAAAAGATATAGAGTTTGAAATTGGAGAAATGGTCATGCTTAAGGTTTCACCTTGGAAAGGCGTTGTTCGATTTCGTAAACGGGGGAAACTAAATCCAAGGTACATTGGACCATTCAAGATTATAGATCGTGTCGGACCAGTAGCTTAACAACTAGAGCTACCTCAACAACTCGCGGCTGTACATAACACTTTCCACGTCTCAAATTTGAAGAAATGTTTTGCTAAAGAAGATCTCACTATTCCGTTGGACGAAATCCAAATCAATGAAAAACTTCAATTCAATGAAGAACCCGTCGAAATAATGGATCGTGAGGTTAAGAGACTTAAACAAAACAAGATACCGATTGTTAAGGTTCGATGGAATGCTCGTAGAGGACCCGAGTTCACCTGGGAGCGTGAAGATCAGATGAAGAAGAAATACCCGCATTTATTTCCAGAAGATACGTCAACACCTCCAACTGCTTAAAATTTCGGGGCGAAATTTATTTAACGGGTAGGTACTGTAGTGACCCAAACTTTTCCATGTTTATATATATATTAAATGAAATTGTTATTTACATGATTAAGTGTTTCCAACATGTTAAGCAATTAAACTTGTTAAGACTTGATTAATTGAAATAGGTTTCATATAGATAATTGACCACCCAAGTTGACCGGTGATACACGAACGTTAAAACTTGTAAAAACTATACGATGACATATATATGGTTATATATATAGTTAACATGATTTTATTATAAGTATGTATCTCATTAGGTATTTTAACAATGAGTTATATACATAAAGATGAGACTATTAATTTAAGAAACTCGAAAAAGATATATATAACGATTATCGTTATAACAACGTCTTACTAGGTACATATGAATCATATTAAGATATTTATACACTTGGTTAATTATGTTAAATGATAAGTAAATATATTATTAAGTGTATTAACAATGAAATACATATGTAAAAATAAGAGTACTAACTTAATGATTTCGAAACGAGACATATATGTAACGATTATCGTTGTAACGACATTTAACTGTATATATATCATACTAAGATATATTATATATCATAATATCATGATAATATAACAATTTAACATCTCATTTGTTATAATAAACAATGGGTTAACAACACTCAACAAGATCGTTAACCTAAAGGTTTCAAAACAACATTTACATGTAACGACTAACGATGACTTAACGACTCAGTTAAAATGTATATACATGTAGTGTTTTAATATGTATTCATACACTTTTGAAAGACTTCAAAACACTTATCAAAATACTTCTACTTAACAAAAATGCTTACAATTACATCCTCGTTCAGTTTCATCAACAATTCTACTCGTATGCACCCGTATTCGTACTCGTACAATACACAGCTTTTAGATGTATGTACTATTGGTATATACACTCCAATGATCAGCTCTTATTAGCCCATGTGAGTCACCTAACACATGTGGGAACCATCATTTGGCAACTAGCATGAAATATCTCATAAAATTACAAAAATATGAGTAATCATTCATGACTTATTTACATGAAAACAAAATTACATATCCTTTATATCTAATCCATACACCAACGACCAAAAACACCTACAAACACTTTCATTCTTCAATTTTCTTCATCTAATTGATCTCTCTCAAGTTCTATCTTCAAGTTCTAAGTGTTCTTCATAAATTCCAAAAGTTCTAGTTTCATAAAATCAAGAATACTTCCAAGATTGCAAGTTTACTTCCAAGTTTTCTAAATCCATTCCAAGTAATCATCCAAGATCAAGAAACCTTTGTTACTTACAGTAGGTTATCTTTCTAATACAAGGTAATAATCATATTCAAACTTTAATTCAATTTCTATAACTATAACAATCTTATTTCGAGTGGAAATCTTATTTGAAATTGTTTTCGTGTCATGATTCTGCTTCAAGAACTTTCAAGCCATCCAAGGATCCTTTGAAGCTAGATCTATTTTTCTCATTTCCAGTAGGTTTATCCAAGGAACTTGAGGTAGTAATGATGTTCATAACATCATTCGATTCATACATATAAAGCTATCTTATTCGAAGGTTTAAACTTGTAATCACTAGAACATAGTTTAGTTTATTCTAAACTTGTTCGCAAATAAAAGTTAATCCTTCTAACTTGACTTTTAAAATCAACTAAACACATGTTCTATATCTATATGATATGCTAACTTAATGATTTAAAACCTGGAAACACGAAAAACACCGTAAAACCGGATTTACGCCGTCGTAGTAACACCGCGGGCTGTTTTGGGTTAGTTAATTAAAAACTATGATAAACTTTGATTTAAAAGTTGTTATTCTGAGAAAATGATTTTTATTATGAACATGAAACTATATCCAAAAATTATGGTTAAACTCAAAGTGGAAGTATGTTTTCTAAAATGGTCATCTAGATGTCGTTCTTTCGACTGAAATGACTACGTTTACAAAAACGACTTGTAACTTATTTTTCCGACTATAAACCTATAATTTTTCTGTTTAGATTCATAAAATAGAGTTCAATATGAAACCATAGAAATTTTATTCACTCAAAACGGATTTAAAATGAAGAAGTTATGGGTAAAACAAGATTGGATAATTTTTCTCATTTTAGCTACGTGAAAAATGGTAACAAATCTATTCCAACCATAACTTAATCAGCTTGTATTGTATATTATGTAATCTTGAGATACCATAGACACGTATACAATGTTTTGACCTATCATGTCGACACATCTATATATATTTCGGAACAACCATAGACACTCTATATGTGAATGTTGGAGTTAGCTATACAGGGTTGAGGTTGATTCCAAAATATATATAGTTTGAGTTGTGATCAATACTGAGATACGTATACACTGGGTTGTGCATTGATTCAAGATAATATTTATCGATTTATTTCTGTACATCTAACTGTGGACAACTAGTTGTAGGTTACTAACGAGGACAGCTGACTTAATAAACTTAAAACATCAAAATATATTAAAAGTGTTGTAAATATATTTTGAACATACTTTGATATATATGTATATATTGTTATAGGTTCGTGAATCAACCAGTGGCCAAGTCTTACTTCCCGACGAAGTAAAAATCTGTGAAAGTGAGTTATAGTCCCACTTTTAAAATCTAATATTTTTGGGATGAGAATACATGCAGGTTTTATAAATGATTTACAAAATAGACACAAGTACGTGAAACTACATTCTATGGTTGAATTATCGAAATCAAATATGCCCCTTTTTATTAAGTCTGGTAATCTAAGAATTAGGGAACAGACACCCTAATTGACGCGAATCCTAAAGATAGATCTATTGGGCCTAACAAATCCCATCCAAAGTACCGGATGCTTTAGTACTTCGAATTTTATATCATATCCGAAGGGTGTCCTGGAATGATGGGGATATTCTTATATATGCATCTTGTTAATGTCGGTTACCAGGTGTTCACCATATGAATGATTTTTATCTCTATGTATGGGATGTGTTTTGAAATATGAAATCTTGTGGTCTATTGTTACGATTTGATATATATAGGTTAAACCTATAACTCACCAACATTTTTGTTGACGTTTAAAGCATATTTATTCTCAGGTGAATACTAAGAGCTTCCGCTGTTGCATATTAAAATAAGGACAAGATTTGGAGTCCATGTTTGTATGATATTGTGTAAAAACTGCATTCAAGAAACTGATTTCGATGTAACATATGTGTATTGTAAACCATTATGTAATGGTCGTGTGTAAACAGGATATTTTAGATTATCATTATTTGATAATCTACGTAAAGCTTTTTAAATCTTTATTTATGAAATAAAGGTCATGGTTTGTTTTAAAAATAAATGCAGTCTTTGAAAAAACGTCTCATATAGAGGTCAAAACCTCGCAACGAAATCAATTAATATGGAACGTTTTTAATCAATAAGAACGGGACATTTCACTCGACAATCATGATGACAAATGCAAAGCAAACTGGTGGTTCTGTGAATGCTGATGCACTGCTTGGTGATTCGCAGAACGTTGTGATATTTCCATTGCAAACAAATTCTAGTATAACCGCGGGAAAATAGGTCCAAGAACCGATCGCTAAAACATCTGCTGAAAACAATCCTAGTGACTCGCAGCCAGAAGTTGCTGCTGAAAAAATGATTGCGCGAAGAACTTTGCTGCAAAATCGCAATGAAACAATCGCTGATGGGAAGCGACCAAAAGCTTTACTTGGAAAATCTAGTCTGCGAACTGACAAAATTGTTGGTACTGCAATCGAGCAAGCTAAGAGAGATGCTAAGCGTAATTGCAAAACTTGCATACCGCGCACTTACTTATGGCCATTAAATGATTCAGGATCACAAGTTGATCGTCTAGTTCTTGAGCATAATGATAGCGATAGTGATAATGCAGAAAATCGCATTCATTTGAACTCTGCGTACAAATCAAAAATGGCAAAAACACCAAGAGAAGAGAGCGAATTTTCTGATGATTCGGATAGCGTAGAAGAGTTTGTTAAAAATCCAAAAATTAAGCGAAAGCGACCACCAACACTGAAATGTCCCGTTCTTATTGATTAAAAACGTTCCATATTAATTGATTTCGTTGCGAGGTTTTGACCTCTATATGAGACGTTTTTCAAAGACTGCATTCATTTTAAAACAAAACATAACCTTTATTTCATCAATAAAGGTTTAAAAAGCTTTACGTAGATTATCAAATAATGATAATCTAAAATATCCTGTTTACACACGACCATTACATAATGGTTTACAATACAAATATGTTACAACAAAATAAGTTTCTTGAATGCAGTTTTTACACAATATCATACAAGCATGGACTCCAAATCTCGTCCTTATTTAAGTATGCGACAGCGGAAGCTCTTAATAATCACCTGAGAATAAACATGCTTAAAACGTCAACAAAAATGTTGGTGAGTTATAGGTTTAACCTATATATATCAAATCGTAACAATAGACCACAAGATTTCATATTTCAATATACATCCCATACATAGAGATAAAAATTATTCATATGGTGAACACCTGGTAATCGACATTAACAAGATGCATATAAAAGAATATCCCCATCATTCCGGGACACCCTTCGGATATGATATAAATTTCGAAGTACTAAAGCATCCGGTACTTTGGATGGGGTTTGTTAGGCCCAATAGATCTATCTTTAGGATTCACGTCAATTAGGGTGTCTGTTCCCTAATTCTTAGATTACCAGACTTAATAAAAAGGGGCATATTCGATTTTGATAATTCAACCATAGAATGTAGTTTCACGTACTTGTGTCTATTTTGTAAATCATTTATAAAACCTGCATGTATTCTCATCCCAAAAATATTAGATTTTAAAAGTGGGACTATAACTCACATTCACAGATTTTTACTTCGTCGGGAAGTAAGACTTGGCCACTGGTTGATTCACGAACCTATAAGAATATAAACATATATATCAAAGTATGTTCAAAATATATTTACAACACTTTTAATATATTTTGATGTTTTAAGTTTATTAAGTCAACTGTCCTCATTAGTAACCTACAACTAGTTGTCCACAGTTAGATGTACAGAAATAAATCGATAAATATTATCTTAAATCAATCCACGACCCAGTGTATACGTATCTCAGTATTGATCACAACTCAAACTATATATATTTTGGAATCAACCTCAACCCTGTATAGCTAACTCCAACATTCACATATAGAGTGTCTATGGTTGTTCCGAAATATATATAGATGTGTCGACATGATAGGTCGAAACATTGTATACGTGTCTATGGTATCTCAAGATTACATAATATACAATACAAGTTGATTAAGTTATGGTTGGAATAGATTTGTTACCAATTTTCACGTAGCTAAAATGAGAAAAATTATCCAATCTTGTTTTACCCATAACTTCTTCATTTTAAATCCGTTTTGAGTGAATCAAATAGCTATGGTTTCATATTGAACTCTATTTTATGAATCTAAACAGAAAAAGTATAGGTTTATAGTCAGAAAAATAAGTTACAAGTCATTTTTGTAAAGGTAGTCATTTTAGTCGAAAGAACGACGTCTAGATGACCATTTTAGAAAACATACTTCCACTTTGAGTTTAACCATAATTTTTGAATATAGTTTCATGTTCATAATAAAAATCATTTTCTCAGAATAAAAACTTTTAAATCAAAGTTTATCATAGTTTTTATTTAACTAACCCAAAACAGCCCGCGGTGTTACTACGACGGCGTAAATCCGGTTTTAAGGTGTTTTTCGTGTTTCCAGGTTTTAAATCATTAAGTTAGCATATCATATAGATATAGAACATGTGTTTAGTTGATTTTAAAAGTCAAGTTAGAAGGATTAACTTTTATTTGCGAACAAGATTAGAATTAACTAAACTATGTTCTAGTGATTACAAGTTTAAACCTTCGAATAAGATAGCTTTACATGTATGAATCAAATAATGTTATGAACATAATTACTACCTTAAGTTCCTTGGATAAACCTACTGGAAATGAGAAAAATAGATCTAGCTTCAAAGGATCCTTGGATGGCTTGAAAGTTCTTGAAGCAGAATCATGACACGAAAACAATTTCAAGTAAGATTTCCACTAGAAATAAGATTGTTATAGTTATAGAAATTGAATTAAAGATTGAATATGATTATTACCTTGTATTAGAAAGATAACCTACTGTAAGTAACAAAGGTTTCTTGATCTTGGATGATTACTTGGAATGGATTTAGAAAACTTGGAAGTAAACTTGCAATCTTGGAAGTATTCTTGATTTTATGAAACTAGAACTTTTAGAATTTATGAAGAACACTTAGAACTTGAAGATAGAACTTGAGAGAGATCAATTAGATGAAGAAAATTGAAGAATGAAAGTGTTTGTAGGTGTTTTTGGTCATTGGTGTATGGATTAGATATAAAGGATATGCAATTTTGTTTTCATGTAAATAAGTCATGAATGATTACTCATATTTTTGTAATTTTATGAGATGCTAGTTTCCAAATGATGGTTCCCACATGTGTTAGGTGACTCACATGAGCTGCTAAGAGCTGATCATTGGAGTGTATATACCAATAGTACATACATCTAAAAGCTGTGTATTGTACGAGTACGAATACGGGTGCATACGAGTAGAATTGTTGATGAAACTGAACGAGGATGTAATTGTAAGCATTTTTGTTAAGTAGAAGTATTTTGATAAGTGTCTTGAAGTCTTTCAAAAGTGTATAAATACATATTAAAACACTACATGTATATACATTTTAACTGAGTCGTTAAGTCATCGTTAGTCGTTACATGTAAATGTTGTTTTGAAACCTTTAGGTTAACGATCTTGTTAAATGTTGTTAACCCAATATTTATAATATCAAATGAGATTTTAAATTATTATATTATCATGATATTATCATGTATGAATATCTCTTAATATGATATATATACATTAAATGTCTTTACAACGATAATCGTTACATATATGTCTCGTTTAAAAATCATTAAGTTAGTAGTCTTGTTTTTACATATGTAGTTCATTGTTAATATACTTAATGATATGTTTACTTATCATAATATCATGTTAACTATATATATATATCCATATATATGTCATCATATAGTTTTTACAAGTTTTAACGTTCGTGAATCACCGGTCAACTTGGGTGGTCAATTGTCTATATGAAACATATTTCAATTAATCAAGTCTTAACAAGTTTGATTGCTTAACATGTTGGAAAAATTTAATCATGTAAATATCAATCTCAATTAATATATATAAATATGGAAAAGTTTGGGTCACTAGAAACACCTTTCCCGCGCTATGGGGAAGAAGGTGACACATCTGACGCTGCTCGAAGAGAAAATGCCCAGAATTTTTTGGCGGATGCTTTCAGAAGCATTGCGCCAAAGTTAATGCAACATAAATTTGACCAACAAATTTTTTTTCAAGACATGCTTACCAAATTTTGTGCGGAGAATGCAGATACTCGCACAAAAAAGGCAACAGAAATCACCACTGCTGCGGACAAGTTTGTCCAGCACATTTCTGATTATCCAATTTTTTCTCCCCCGATTGTGCCGGCAACTTTGGGAGTCAATTCGGGTCTAACCGATCCTTTGGATTTTCTACAACGCTTCAAAGGTGTAGTAAGCACTTATAACTGGGATGAACCAGTTCCGTGTAGAGTATTCCCCATGGCTTTGCAAGGGTCAGCAAGGGAGTGGTTTCATAGTCTGCAATCTCGCAGTATCATTGGTTTTGTCGATTTGCGCGAAATTTTTTTGCTGCAGTTTCAAAATCTGTTACCTCAAAAAAAGATACTTATCGAATGTCATGATATTAAGCAAGGCAATAAGGAAACTTTGAGCGCATTACTTACGCGGTACATTTATGAGTGCCAAAAAATTCCACGATTGAATGAAGATCAGAAAATTTCTGGTTTTTTGCATGCTATTAACCCACAGCGACATCCTACTCTTGTGCGGAGGTTGTGAAGAGATGTCCCGCTAACTTTTTTAAAAGTTCAACAGGAAACGTATGATTATCTCCGCGGTGGAGAGGATAACAGTATAACCACTGCGTGTGGATAGGGTAGAGACAAAAGTTGGCGAGATGACAATGACTCTTTTCGCGATGGTAAAAGTGATAATTACCGCGGATCAGGTTTTCCGTTGAGAAATGGTGGCGGTGGATACCCGCAAAATGACAGGTTTCAAGGACAAAATGATAACCATGGTTATGGCCGCCGTGATCGCTATTCTACGCGAAAGTGGAACAATGAATCATTCAATATCATTCAGTCGCTAACAAAAACGCCCAAGAAAATTTTGTTGCAAGAGAGAGTTGCTAAGTCTTTTCCTGATCCGCAGCCTTTGGGAGTAAATAGTAGGCGCGACAGATCAAAATTTTGTGTTTTCCATGACGATTACGGTCATGACACCAATCGTTATAGAGATTTAGCAGAATTCATTACAGAAGCATACGAGCAAGGCAAGCTGGACCATTTAATCGCACAAAACACCGCGAATACGATTATAATGCCTACAGAAGCTAACACCTCGAATGCGTCAAACGCGGTTGAGCGAAAGGCTCCCGCAGCAAAAAATCTGGGGGTAAAAATGGTGAGCAAAAAAGAAAATCAGCGCGGAATCCAGGTGATCAACGTGGTAGAAGTGCAGGGTGAAATGTCGGTACTGCAAATTTCAGAACAGATTGTTAGTTGGAAATGTCCCTCTATTACATTTCCACCTACAAGCTTGACTGCAGATGTTGATAAACTTGTAGTGGTTTCATGTCGTATTGCGAATATTGGTATAATGATAATGAAGGTACATGTGGACACTGGTAGTAGTGTCGACGTCATGTACGAACAATGCTTTAGCAAGTTGCCCGCGAACATTCAAGCTTTGATGAAACCTACTGAGGTTTCACTTGCTGGGTTCTCAGGAGAGTCATCCTGGCTCGTTGGCCAGTTGGAATTATAAATGGAGTTAGTTGATGACAACGATGAGTCGCTAAGGCGCCAAGCTTTATTGAATCTGTACATAATGCGAAATCAATCGCGATTCAATATGATACTTGGGCGCACAGCTTTGCGCATGTTTGGCGCTATACCATCTACCATACATGGTATGCTAAAATTTTCTGCCAACAAGGGCATTGGTACGCTGATTTCTGCGAAAGTGGAGCCTTTCTGCGCTATGGTTATGGCAAGTGCAAATATGGGTATTGAGGGGCATTCAATTCAGCCTGCATAGTGCAAAAATTTGCAGTAAAAAGTTGTAATAAGATACTATGGAAAATTTCATTAATGCGTGATATGTTGTGTTTATGTTTCGAATCTTGTAATGCGAAATAATAATGAATAAAGCAAAGTTAATTTAAGTGTTAGTAATTGTTTCTTTACAAAGAGAAAACACTGCGTGTGGCCACGCGTAGTGCTTATTTCGCAGCATGCAATTGCTTGTCTTTTACAACACTAAGTTAATGTTTGTTCTGCGGATATTTTAAGTAAGGTGGCATGATTTTCGCTAAGCATAGCCTGCTTAAATTTTATAAATATGCGAAAATGTATTGAGAAATAGTTTGCTAAAAACCAAGTGATGAAATTGCCCACTTTTGTTAATTTGAAAATAATTGCGAAAGGATAAAATTTCCTAAGTGTTTGATCTTGCCAACATTTAGATGCTTCGCAATGCTAAAATTTGCCTAAGGATCGATGTGTCGGACTTAGAAGATTCATAATGTTAAAAGTTTGTTTCGCATAAAGTACGCTTTGTTATGTGCACAATAGCGAATGCGGAAGTTGCAATGGACAAATCTGAATTATGGATAAATTTTAAAGTGAAGCGCTATATAAATAAAAGAAGTTGCAACTGCGAATTGTAAATAAGCGATTGATATTCAGAGCGAACGCGTCGCGAATAATTACATTAAAACGCAATTTAAGATTGCGAGAATACATCAAAAAATAGCTAACATAAACTTAAAGCTCTAATGCTTTAATATCTGCGAATGAAACGCCTTCACGCTGACTAAGCTCCTCCAAGGTAGGAATGCTCACCTTCTCAACCTCCTTCTTCGCCTTCTCAAGTGCTTCGCGAGCATCGTCTGTGGCGCATATTTCATTCGCCATATCAGAAGGTAGGGGTTGAGAAGGTCACCAAGCTTGCATAAATGGTCATGCCATTCGCAGCATGTTGCAAGTTTTGCGGCTTGAGCATACTCCTGAAATTTCTCAGTAACAGGTTTTGAATCCATTACTTTGTCCGCGAACTTGGGTAAATACTTGACAAGCTGAGCGAACTCATGTTCCGCAGTGTTCGCCTTACTATTAAGCCTGGCGATCTCTTCCATTGCCTTTTTAAGCTTTGCTTCAGCTCTTTGTGCTCTTTTCTCCTGGGCGTTGGTGATAGGATCCGAAACTAATCATCCGGACGTTGTCCATATTGATTACAAACGAATTACAATAGTTGATAACATTGCGAGGTACTTGCCCTCTATATGATACATCTTACAAACGTTGCATTTATTCTTAAAAGGCAATCTATAGTTACATCCAGAATTGACATAATCGCCTGACATTTCATAATATTCAAATGACATAAACCGCCATTTACTTAATAATAGTCTCTATGAACTTCAATGACTCGAATGCAACGCCTTATGATATAAGTCCTTAATAGCCTCAAGTAGTATCCTTAGTACGAGCTAATGCACAGCGGAAGACTTAATTCATACCTGAGAATAACATGCTTTAAAATGTCAACATAAAGTTGGTGAGATATAGGTTTAATGCCGGCAGCGATATATATATATATATATATAGACCACAAGATTTCATATATAAACATTTTCATAAAAATATTCTAAGTGGTTGAGCACTTGGTAACCATACTTAACATTCAATCACGTCGCATATTCCCTTTAATATGAAATCTTACTACACCGTACCAAGTGTAGTCATAAAACGAAGTACTGTGCAACCGTTGAATACTGGTCGTCCAGTCCGGTTGGGGTTGTCAGGCCCGATAGATCTATCAACAGGATTCGCGTTTACAATACCGCTGTAAATTTTAGTTACCAAGCTACAGGGAAGTATGCCAGTGGTACAACTCAACGTAGAATATATTTTTCAGTTACTTGTGTCCATAACGTAAATCATTTATAAAAACAGCGCATGTATTCTCAGCCCAAAAATATTTAGAGTTTAAAAGGGACTATATACTCACTTTCGTCTTGAAGATATATATATTTTGACTTGGTCTCCGGTTGATATCACGAACCTATCCATATATAATATATCAATACCTTTTCTTTTTAAACAAACGTCACATATATATACTTGTTATACTTTTAATACTTTTAATAATTCCTTAGTCCGTAGTTAGCAGTTCGATTTTAGTAATTCAATTTTAATGGTTCATTTTTAGATGTTTAATAAACCCCCAACGAAATAATAAAACCCCCATCGTATATGTATTGGTCGAGATTAATCTTGACCCACGGTACCGGTGTTGTCAAATGACGTGTTGCGTACATAAAGTACCGGTGTTGTCAAATGACGTGTTGCGTACAATCATGGGATCTTATGATTAATCTTCTCGTGTTGTTTACGGGTAATCCTGAACCATATAAAATTGAATTATAAGTACATATATATAAAATATCATGTTATCTTAAAAAGATGTGATTTATTTAATTTTTCCCAATTATTTTCGTGGCTAAACTAGTCTTGGATATCCGATTTTGTTTCGGTCATAGTTTCTTCGTTACAACGCCGTTTTCGTTGATTCAACTTGCCATCTCCTTGGATCGAGTCCCTCTTTAAGACTATGAACTGTAAATACCTTAGTTTGTATTCAAAATCACACAGCATAGGTGAAACTTTAGTGAAACTTATGAAGTTAAACATTTTTGTTACAAAAAATATCATTTAATGACCATTTTTCTAAAAATACTTATACTTTGAATTAAATCATGAAATTTTTATGTGTTAACATATTTATAGTAAAAATCATTTTTCCAGAGAATAAACTTCCAATTCAAAGTTTAAGATGGTTTTTAATTATCCAACCCAAAACAGCCCCCGGTTGCACTCCGACGTCGTAAAAACAGTTTTTAAGGTGTTCTTTGAAAAACCAAGTTATACCTTGTTAAATTAGCATATACTTAAGTTATATTACAGGTCTTGAAGTATTTTAAAAGTTAAGTTAGAAGGATCTATTTAGTTTGCAAACAAGTTTGAAAACTTTCAAACTATGTTCTTGTTGTTAAAATTGTATACCACAAAATATGATAGCTATATATATATGAATCGAATAAAGTTATGAACATAGTTACTACCTCAAGTTCCTTGGACAAGGTTGCTGTAAAAGAGGAGTAAAAAGCTAGAACCAAAAGGGTGATGGAATTGGATGAAAGATTGGAAGTACGTTTGTGTTCTTGGAAGGATTTCTTGAAGTGTTTTTGTAAGGTTTTCTTATGAGGTTTAAGTGTTGTTTTTGAAGCTAAATGATGGGGAAAATGCTTAGAGATGATCAAGTATGAAGTTAAGAGTATTTTGAGAGAGAAATGGAAGTGTAAGTATGAGAAAATGGGGTGAAGAAATGGTGTGCATGCATAAAAACGTTTTTAGGTTATAAAGGAAAAAAAGATACCTAACTTTGTTTTCTTGCTAAATAATTCATGCTACTTGACAAATGGTTGGTTCCACATGTTTCTTAATCATTTAAGGCTGCTAAGGAGCAGATTTTTATTGGTATATACCAATAGTAAATACATCTAGAAGCTGCGTATGATACGGGTACATATACCCTAGGTATACGTATAGAAATCTTTGAGAAAACGGAACGAGGATTCAAATATAGCTATCTTTTGTAAATATACTTATATTTTTTTATGTATTTAAGTCTTTAAAAGTGATTAAATACATTACTTATACGATATATGTATAAACATTATAGGTCATAAGTATTTAAGTCAAATAACGTTACGTATGGTTATCGTTTTGAAAACTTAAGTTAGTAGTTTCAAAATATACTTATAACTTATTGTTATTAATACAAAATGAGATATTAAAACATTCTTAGATCATGTTAAATATGTATATATACATATATATACACAAACGTATAATTATCATATATTGTATAGTTCGTGATATCATCGGTCAAACTAGACGGTCAAACGTTGTGTAAAACTCTTTTCGAAAACATAAGTCTCAACAATTTGGATTACTTATCATGTTGGTAAGGTTTAATTTATGTAAATATTAATCTTATAAGTATAGAACGATCGAAAAAGTGCGGGTCAACTTTAGGGTTTTTGCTTATCGTGTCGGAACCATATAGAGATTAGAGTTTAAATTTGGTCGGAAATTTCCGGGTCGTTACAGTACCCACCCGTTAAAGAAATTTCGTCCTCGAAATTTGGTAGAGGTTGTCATAAATAACAATAGGAATGTTTTCATGACGAATATGAGGTAATAATGAAATTTTATCATTATTGAAAGATTTAGATAAAACGATTCGGTTATGTGAGACGCACGAGCGAAGCTATCACAAAGGAGTGAAATGAGTAAATATAGAATTGTTGTAACCGATGATGTGATTAGGATTGATTTCCGGAATTTATGGAAAATCTTACGTAATAAGATTTGGTTCTTTGGCGATCAAGATCTTCTTTGATTTAGTGCGGCGATCTGTTTCGATTTCTTTGTCGAATATTTTGCTATAAATCCATTTCCTTCTCTTCCTTATTTCCACAACTCACATCTTCTATCCTTTCTCCTTCAACTCATACCTTAAAGTATTCTTTTAAATGCTCCATCCCGTTCTAATTCTTGTTATACTTCTAACTTTCATATCTTTCATTCTTCTCTTTCATTTATCGCCAGAAGAATCTATTTACTTCTATCCTTTCCTCGGAATTATAATATTTTTAATTCTCCCGTGTCTTTACGTTGCAATACGTATTGATATACATGATTTGTAAATCCTGGGTGATTTTCGGCCTTTGTATTCTTCATTATTTTTCAAAGCTTCATACTTTCGTTTTCTCTTCCTGACTTCGAGTCAAGCGAGTAATGGTCCGGAATTTGTAGATATGAGATTCGAAATGAGTATAGCTAATGCTCTAAGAAAGAAATGGTAATAGGACAAATTTTGATTTTTCAAATTACCAGAATACCCCGGAAAAGATAGAACTGTCAGGATGACATGTTCCTATTATGTTTGAGAATTGGATAGAATGTAAGAGCCGTGTAACATGGCACATGATGATGGTACTGTGAATCATCACATTTCATTAGAAACTTAACATGACTTACTGTAATATAATGAAGTTGATCAAGTTTCATTATATTATACTAATTCATGCATCAGTTCCCAACACTGCTTCAGAACATTCCTATTTTAAACTTGAAGGTTTTAGAACTTAGAAACTAACACAGTTTCTTTTATGTTGTAACGCAGATATTACGGAGAGATAAATATTCTCAGATAAGAATACTTGTGAAAATATTTCCAGAAATATGGAGAATATGTATAACGGAAGATATGAAGATATCTTATAATATCTAGGATAAGATGATGATGAAGAATATCATCGGGAAAGGTTTAGGATAAGGGGTAGGGTTTTTACTAATGGTTTCAGCAGGCACTGAATCGTTTGAATCCTTTGAAAGCAGATTCAGTTCTTGTGATTTATCTACATCCTCCTTCATACTTTGCTCAATCCGTTTTCCATTTCCAACTCTCCTATTTTTCTAAGCTTTACCAACACAATGTACTTCATCATTAAACTTTTGACTGTTAAAGTCGTTTACAGTTTTTGCTGCTTCTTCAGCATTTCAAGAACTACTTCATAGTCCAGGATTTTTTTTTCAGAACTTCACATTCGAAATATGTAATTCTTAGGGATAGTCGTTCTCGGTATAACTGGGAGAATTTCTACGAGATTTTCAAAATACTGATTGCGGATCTCGCCAAAGAGATAACGAGTTGCTGGTACGTCTGCTGATGATGTTGTGAAAAAGGTTCTCCGGTAACAACGGCGAAAGGACAAAGTATAAATATCGAGATTATAATAGGAGTAGTCTCACTGAGAAGTCGAAGTGGAGCTGTGACAAAATTAGCTTCTTGAAAAGGAATCGTATGATTGTTTTTGATAATGAATGATAAGGAATTCGACGCGGATACGTTTTAACTATAACATCGGTTTCGAAAATTTTTCAGGTGCATCACTGTATGCATAAATCTTTCTTCCGTAAACGAGGTGCGGCTGGTTCAACTTCTCGATCGAGATGTTTTCAAGAATCATGAAAAGATTTGAATGAGGATTATAATTGTCGAAGTACAAATGAGGTTTAGGATGAAATCAAGTGGCAAACTTGAAGAATTATTTAGTTTCATATGTTATAATCAATATTTTAATTTAATTCATTTTAATTGTCCAAAGTTAGCAGTCCAATAGTCCGATGGTTCAATGATTCATATATAATTTAATATATAATATTCGAATTAAATAATACGTATCGTGACCCGTATACCGGTCTCGGTGTCGATCACAACTCAAAGTATATATATATTTTGAAATCAACTCCGACCCTGTATAGCCAACTCCTGCCTTCACATATAGAGTGTCTACGGTTGTTCCGAAATATATATATAGATGGGTCGATATGATAAGTCGAAACCTTGCATACGTGTCCCGTTATTTAAAGTGCGTAAAAGTAAATAACAGAAATTAAATGATGATAAATAAAATTGCGAGAATGTAAATTGCGATAAATTAAATGTTAATCAGTTAACTGGGAACAGTTAGCCGGAACAGTTAGCGTGAAATCCTATCACAATTTCAATTAATTAATTCGTTTGTTTCTAACACTTTTTATTTTTGTCCAATGTTTTCTTCATTATGCCACTTGTTGGATTCTGATAGATCAAAATCCAAATATGAAATTTGAATAGAAATGGTTATTCTGTGGTGAACGGATACGTATATCGGTAGTTGTAAGTAGGATAGTAAATGACCGTTGAATCAGATTTAGAGAATGTACAACGTAACTTATTAATGTGAATTCTAAATATTCCTCGGGTACTACCCACCCGTTAAAATATTTTCATCATTAACAGTTTGTACGAAAGAATTTTTAATTACAATCTTTATAAAAATATACTTGCATATATATTTTCTTCAGATGTAATCATAGATTCAATGAGTCAATGAAGTATTAAACTCATTTGATTTATCGTTAATACTAGATTACATAACTTCTAAAGCATTAGAGATTACATAATCGCCAGGTCGAACGAAGATAAATGAGGTAAAACGATACGTAAAGCGAAGATAATCGATGTAGAACGATATATAGAACGAAGATCATACTCGAAGTTCCGATGAGGTTTTTGAGGTATGTGATGTTGATATCCGAGATACAGTTTGTGATGTTGAGATTTTGGGGGTGACAAAAGTACTGTCGGCGTTGTTGATAGTGATACAGATTATGTTGCTGGTGCTGCTGCTGGTGTTTGTAACCTTCGCACCGTATTTTCTAAAGCCACTACCCGAGCTCGAAGCTCGTTGACTTCTTCTATTATACCGGGATGATTGATAGTTGGAACAAGCGAATGAACAAGATTCGAAATATGGGATAGTATGTAATCATGACGAGATACTCTAGAAATGAGCGAGAAAATGGTGTTTCGAATAGGTTCGCCGGTAAGTGCTTCAGGTTCATCGTTAAGAGGACAATTTGGTGGATGGAATGGATCACCTTCTTCTTGTCTCCAGAGATTTAGTATATTACGAACCCATCCCCAATTCATCCAAAATAGATGATGGGAAATTGGTTGATCCATTCCGGTGACGCTGTTCTCGGAGCTCGAATGGAAATCCATATCGGCGTAGCTATCGAAGTCGGAGGAATTCGAACTGGATGAAGAATCCATCTTGTATAGTCGGAGAAATGAATTTTTGGTTTGGAATAGATTATAGGAGTTGGGTTTGGTACTCTTCAATACATAATTTACATATGTATATATAATATCAAAATCCCATGAATTACGGAGAATCTTTGAAATACGTCAGGCAATGTCTATAGTAACAGATACGCTAAGATATGAATTTTGTCTATACACTATCGATGCACTAAATGCAGTAAGACGTGTCTAGACTTAAGAATGATAAGCAGGCAGTTCCCTAAGGATGATAAGCAGATGATTTCCGACTAGGATTGATAAGCGAAACTTTTGACAGGCAGACACGGTCAAAGTCCAGACTCACTTAATGTATCTTAACAACTACTAGTTAGACACACTAATGCAAAGCCTGGTTCGCTAAGACCAACGCTCTGATACCAACTGATAGGATCCGAAACTAATCATCCGGACGTTGTCCATATTGATTACAAACGAATTACAATAGTTGATAACATTGCGAGGTACTTGCCCTCTATATGATACATCTTACAAACGTTGCATTTATTCTTAAAAGGCAATCTATAGTTACATCCAGAATTGACATAATCGCCTGACATTTCATAATATTCAAATGACATAAACCGCCATTTACTTAATAATAGTCTCTATGAACTTCAATGACTCGAATGCAACGCCTTATGATATAAGTCCTTAATAGCCTCAAGTAGTATCCTTAGTACGAGCTAATGCACAGCGGAAGACTTAATTCATACCTGAGAATAACATGCTTTAAAATGTCAACATAAAGTTGGTGAGATATAGGTTTAATGCCGGCAGCGATATATATATATATATAGACCACAAGATTTCATATATAAACATTTTCATAAAAATATTCTAAGTGGTTGAGCACTTGGTAACCATACTTAACATTCAATCACGTCGCATATTCCCTTTAATATGAAATCTTACTACACCGTACCAAGTGTAGTCACAAAACGAAGTACTGTGCAACCGTTGAATACTGGTCGTCCAGTCCGGTTGGGGTTGTCAGGCCCGATAGATCTATCAACAGGATTCGCGTTTACAATACCGCTGTAAATTTTAGTTACCAAGCTACAGGGAAGTATGCCAGTGGTACAACTCAACGTAGAATATATTTTTCAGTTACTTGTGTCCATAACGTAAATCATTTATAAAAACAGCGCATGTATTCTCAGCCCAAAAATATTTAGAGTTTAAAAGGGACTATATACTCACTTTCGTCTTGAAGATATATATATTTTGACTTGGTCTCCGGTTGATATCACGAACCTATCCATATATAATATATCAATACCTTTTCTTTTTAAACAAACGTCACATATATATACTTGTTATACTTTTAATACTTTTAATAATTCCTTAGTCCGTAGTTAGCAGTTCGATTTTAGTAATTCAATTTTAATGGTTCATTTTTAGATGTTTAATAAACCCCCAACGAAATAATAAAACCCCCATCGTATATGTATTGGTCGAGATTAATCTTGACCCACGGTACCGGTGTTGTCAAATGACGTGTTGCGTACATAAAGTACCGGTGTTGTCAAATGACGTGTTGCGTACAATCATGGGATCTTATGATTAATCTTCTCGTGTTGTTTACGGGTAATCCTGAACCATATAAAATTGAATTATAAGTACATATATATAAAATATCATGTTATCTTAAAAAGATGTGATTTATTTAATTTTTCCCAATTATTTTCGTGGCTAAACTAGTCTTGGATATCCGATTTTGTTTCGGTCATACTTTCTTCGTTACAACTCCGTTTTCGTTGATTCAACTTGCCATCTCCTTGGATCGAGTCCCTCTTTAAGACTATGAACTGTAAATACCTTAGTTTGTATTCAAAATCACACGGCATAGGTGAAACTTTAGTGAAACTTATGAAGTTAAACATTTTTGTTACAAAAAATATCATTTAATGACCATTTTTCTAAAAATACTTATACTTTGAATTAAATCATGAAATTTTTATGTGTTAACATATTTATAGTAAAAATCATTTTTCCAGAGAATAAACTTCCAATTCAAAGTTTAAGACGGTTTTTAATTATCCAACCCAAAACAGCCCCCGGTTGCACTCCGACGTCGTAAAAACAGTTTTTAAGGTGTTCTTTGAAAAACCAAGTTATACCTTGTTAAATTAGCATATACTTAAGTTATATTACAGGTCTTGAAGTATTTTAAAAGTTAAGTTAGAAGGATCTATTTAGTTTGCAAACAAGTTTGAAAACTTTCAAACTATGTTCTTGTTGTTAAAATTGTATACCACAAAATATGATAGCTATATATATATGAATCGAATAAAGTTATGAACATAGTTACTACCTCAAGTTCCTTGGACAAGGTTGCTGTAAAAGAGGAGTAAAAAGCTAGAACCAAAAGGGTGATGGAATTGGATGAAAGATTGGAAGTACGTTTGTGTTCTTGGAAGGATTTCTTGAAGTGTTTTTGTAAGGTTTTCTTATGAGGTTTAAGTGTTGTTTTTGAAGCTAAATGATGGGGAAAATGCTTAGAGATGATCAAGTATGAAGTTAAGAGTATTTTGAGAGAGAAATGGAAGTGTAAGTATGAGAAAATGGGGTGAAGAAATGGTGTGCATGCATAAAAACGTTTTTAGGTTATAAAGGAAAAAAAGATACCTAACTTTGTTTTCTTGCTAAATAATTCATGCTACTTGACAAATGGTTGGTTCCACATGTTTCTTAATCATTTAAGGCTGCTAAGGAGCAGATTTTTATTGGTATATACCAATAGTAAATACATCTAGAAGCTGCGTATGATACGGGTACATATACCCTAGGTATACGTATAGAAATCTTTGAGAAAACGGAACGAGGATTCAAATATAGCTATCTTTTGTAAATATACTTATATTGTTTTATGTATTTAAGTCTTTAAAAGTGATTAAATACATTACTTATACGATATATGTATAAACATTATAGGTCATAAGT
The DNA here is from genome assembly GCF_046630445.1 of Rutidosis leptorrhynchoides. NCBI lineage: Eukaryota > Viridiplantae > Streptophyta > Magnoliopsida > Asterales > Asteraceae > Rutidosis > Rutidosis leptorrhynchoides. The sequence continues at coordinate 301,888,359 of NC_092335.1, read as the reverse complement.
ATTTAAGTCAAATAACGTTACGTATGGTTATCGTTTTGAAAACTTAAGTTAGTAGTTTCAAAATATACTTATAACTTATTGTTATTAATACAAAATGAGATATTAAAACATTCTTAGATCATGTTAAATATGTATATATACATATATATACACAAACGTATAATTATCATATATTGTATAGTTCGTGATATCATCGGTCAAACTAGACGGTCAAACGTTGTGTAAAACTCTTTTCGAAAACATAAGTCTCAACAATTTGGATTACTTATCATGTTGGTAAGGTTTAATTTATGTAAATATTAATCTTATAAGTATAGAACGATCGAAAAAGTGCGGGTCAACTTTAGGGTTTTTGCTTATCGTGTCGGAACCATATAGAGATTAGAGTTTAAATTTGGTCGGAAATTTCCGGGTCGTTACAGTTGGTAGCCTTCACTGCCTCATCATATTCATCCGACATTTCGGTGAATCGCTCCATGCTGTCAACAGTAAGACAAAGAGCATTATAACAATTGTACAATCGATGTCTTGCAGCTTCGGGGTATGATAAACTGCGATATTTATCCTTTGTCTCCTTGGGGAGAAATTTATAGAGTCTGCGGTATAATTTGTAGACCTGTTCTGCGGCTGCGGTATCTTCTGCAGCAGCTTCTCCTTCTCCCTCTTGATTAGACGCTTCTGCGTCAGATGGAAGAGATAAATCTTCACGCTGGCTCTTCAAGAACATCTGTAGGAATGCTCCCTCTAATGTTGTAGAGCGGGGTGGTTTCAGCGGATGACTTTGAAAGAACAACTATAATCAGATAAACAAATGTAGTGAATCTATGCGAAAATAACAAAGCGCATAATGAACGAATACTGCGAACTTAGAAATCGTTTACTTGTTTTTTGTTCAGAAAGAGACCGTAGTCGTCTTTTGCGTGGAGTGGGGCCCCTTCCACAACTTTTCGCTTGCCGTGGTCCTTGCCACCGGTAATATAACATGTATTGATGATTGGCTCATCAATAAGTATAATCTCGCCGTCGCCATTTTTTAGGCGACGAGCAGGGCTGATCCTGCTGATATCGGCAGACCTCATGATAAGGTCAAGAGCAATCACTGCGAAATTATACACATACAGTGTTATGTAAAGCAAAAATATACTGCGAAAACTATAGAAAGTATTATGCGACAAGTTTAAGCGAAATACCATTTTTTGCCTGTGAAAGGACCCGTTCATATACATTATAAACGATTCACAATAGTTGATTACATTGCGAGGTATTTGACCTCTATATGATACATTTTACAAACATTGCATTCGTTTTTAAAAGACAAACTTTCTTTACATTGAAAATTGACAGGCATGCATATCATTTCATAATATCCACTATCCAACTATAAATTAATTTAATAATAATCTTTGATGAACTCAATGACTCGAATGCAACGTTCTTCGAAATATGCTATGAAAGACTCCAAGTAATATCTTTAAAATGAGCAAATGCACAGCGGAAGATTTCTTTAACACCTGAGAATAAACATGCTTTAAAGTGTCAACCAAAAGGTTGGTGAGTTCATTAGTTTATCATAATCATTTATTTCCATCATTTTAATAGACCACAAGAATTTCATTTCCAGTTCTCATAAATATACGTCCCATGCATAGAGACAAAAATAATCATTCATATGGTGAACATCTGGTAACCGACATTAACTAGATACATATAAGAATATCCCCTATCATTCCGGGATCCTCCTTCAGACATGATATAAATTTCGAAGTACTAAAGCATCCGGTACTTTGGATGGGGTTTGTTAGGCGCAATAGATCTATCTTTAGAGTTCGCGTCAATTAGGGTGTCTGTTCCCTAATTCTTAGATTACCAGACTTAATAAAAATGGGCATATTCGATTTCGATAATTCAACCATATAATGTAGTTTGGATTACTTGTGTCTATTTCGTAAAACATTTATAAAAATTACGCATGTATTCTCAGCCCAAAAATATAAAAGGTAAAAAGGCAAATGAAACTCACGCATATAAATATTGCAAAACAGTTAATAAAGCATTTGCATGTATTATCAGCCCAAAAATGTAAAGAGTAAAAAGGGAATCAAATGAAACTCACCATACTGCATTTTGTAGTAAAAATACATATGACGACATTAAACAACTGAACAATGCAAGGTTGGCCTCGGATTCACGAACCTATATCAACTGTATATATATTAACACATATAATTGTAATCAAACAAATTTATGTATTATTAAAAAATATTAATATAGTTATGTTATATTTATTCCTGAACAATCATGCATGAACGTGTTTTAAGCGTTATAACTATAACGACTACTACAACTTTTCAAAATCATAATATCAGTTTTAATCTAATATGTTATTTATAAAAATAATATAAATATAAATATAATAAGGAGTAACTAGTCTTAGGTGGTGATATATATATATATATATATATATATATATATATATATATATATATATATGAAAAACTTTATAATCAATTTGTAAAAGTTGAGATAGTCAAGATGCTTAAAGCGTAAATATCATATCATCTCCATATTTTTCAATTCGATAAACATAAAACATAAAGTGACTATGTTTTATTATATTTTATCTTTTGTTTCATCCATTCAATTTCTCTATTTAAGATTATTACAGAATTTGATATTTTCTTTTCATTCATATTATAATGCAAGTCATAAATAATGATCATTATCAAATATAATAAATAAGTATGAAAGTATCTTAGTAATTATATAATGTCACTATTTATATAAACTTGCATATTTATTTTGTAATCTTTATCATAATTGAGGGACTGAATACATAAATACTTTAAACATCATCATCTTTATCAAACGTAAATTGAAAAGAAACATAGTATTCATCTTCTTCCTTTTTGTTCATTTGATTCTTTCAACTTCTACCTATTTTATTTATAAGTGACTAATTAATACTTCATATAACTAAAGCAAACCATGTTATATATATGTTTAAATATTAGTTAGTAGTTATAATATATAAAGTATAAATTTATAACTTAGAGTTTTGGTTGGTACCTTTGGAGTAATTAAATGAAAAAGGGATCGGATGAGGGTGGTGAAGGTGGCCAAACAGCAACAGCGAAGAGGAGCAGCAGTCATGGGGTGTTCGAGTTTCGATGGTTTGGTATTTTCTGAACGGAAACATGAATGAATGGTTCAAACGGTTATGGTGATCGATGATTCTAGTTCATGGTGATGGTTTGTTTACAAGGTGGTGATTTGGTGATGTTATGGTGAAGGAAATGAGGGATTAAGAAGAAGAGATCGGTTTATCTATATGTGTATCTCTATCTCTGTGTATCTATATATGATATGTATATATATATAATACCTTTAGAAATAGACATTAGTTAGGATAGTTTATAATTGAGTAAGATAAAGATTAGTTTATAATTGAGTAAGGTAAAGATACAGTAGCAGTTTGTAATAATAACATTCAATCATGATTTGGTGTTGTTTTGTAGTGCTCAACTTAATCGACAAGAATATCCAATTATAACAAGAAGACATAAGAGAAGTTTAAATCTAATAGGGCTGCGTAATGGATTCCATAATATTTATCTGATATTTTGAGTAGTAATTTATAAATAATAATACTTTCAACATTATTAATAATAAAAATAACAATAATAATATCAATAATAAATTTAATGATATTTATAATTAATGATAATAATAATAATAATAATAATAATAATAATAATAATAATAATAATAATAATAATAATAATAATAATAATATTAATGATAATAAAAATAAGTTGTATTATAATAATAACAGTAATTACAGTAATTTTTAATAATTTTAGTAATAATAATACTAATAATAATAATAATTAAAATCTTCTACTAGTTATATTAATAGAGATATTAATAATGATAATAATAATATTAGTAATAATAATATTATAGCAACTTAAATATATTAAATATTAAATATTATATCTATATCTTATATAGTAATATTATTTTGATTTATGATTCAAGTTATTATATATATATATATATATATATATATATATATATATATATATATATATATACATCTAATTATAAATAGTTGTTCGTGAATCGTTGGGAAAAGTCGAAGATTAATTGAATATATTAAACACAGTTCAAACTTTTTGAGACTCAATATTACAGACTCTGCTTATCGTGTCAGAATCAAATAAAGATTAAGTTTAAATTTGATCGGAAATTCCCGGGTCATCACAGCCTGGTCAACCAAAAGCGCGTCAGAGTCGCTCCAGGGCCATTAAATTGAAAATCTGCCAATGTACAGCGGTACATTTGAATAAGCTCGCAGAATTAGGCCTGCGTTTTTGAGTGTCTTGAGAATATCATGCTCAAGATCATCAAGTACAGGTTTCTCATTGAGATCGGGATCAAGTTCTGTACACCATGTTTTTGGTATGTCGCTGTCCACATAGGCGATGTCGTTGATGTAAAAGAACGAACGTGCCAGTTGCCTATTGAGTCCTTAGGTGAAATCATTGTACCCAGTATACTGTGGAATGAAAACCATCCCACATCGTATAAAATCAGACTGTTACACGTGCGAAACACTTTTAGCAGCGGTTGTAAGTTGGTGGCAGTGCAGTACATCTCGAACAGCACAATTTTATTAATCGCATTCGGATGGAGCTGCGTCATGGCAATCTTATAGTATTCGCAGACACTACGAAAAAATGTGGTAAGAGGAAATCGAAGGTTTCCTTGAGAGATGGCAGCCTCGTATACAGTGATCATCCCCTTAGGGGGAGTATCAGCTCGCTCTTCTGGTAAAGGTACGGTAGGTAAAAATTGTGCAAGTGGCGGATACCACTCTTGTAAGGTTTGGAGTTTTGTTTCCGTCATATAGGAAACATAACCCCCCCGAAGTGTGCATAGATGAAGAGGAAGCCATTGATGATAAGAAAAGCTAAATCGGAGGTTGAATTGATGAACTTGAAGGTTGGATTGGCTAATTGCAAAGTACGATTGTAATTGGCAGAATACGATTGAATGCAAAATTGGGAGAGAAAGGCGTAAAGTTTTTATACGGAATAACCAGCTATTTATAATTGGAATTAGGGCGATCAAGTTGAAAAGATAATCATTGCATTTAAATGGCTGAAATTACCGCAACGTGTAAACGGTAATTTTCTAGCCGTTACAGCGTGTTGATTTGACAGATTGGTGAAAGTTACCATTGTAATTATGCGTTGAGCTTAATAAAAACAACGGTAATAAATGGGCGGTAAAAAATATAAAATATTGTTTGCGAACTATTTTAAGAAGCATTTCTTTATTTTTAGAGTTTATCATGATGCATTAGCTTCACGAAAATGCATCATAATAAACTGGGGGGACTTGATCATATACATGGCATTGTATATGTATATTTTATTGGCTAAAGGCCAAAGGCAAAACTACGCGAATTATAAGGCAAAGCTATGCAATATTCACTGAAAATAAGTACAGCGGTTATGTTTTCGCATTAATGCAAGACCGCGGTTTAATCCGCTGAGTTTCTGCGGATAGTTAAGTAACTCGCAGACCGCGGATATTTCGAATCCTATAAATAGGGAGCTTGGCCTCTCATTTAGGGGTTGTTGATTTTCTGCCATTTTGCCCAAGCCTTTGTAATTTCCACTTGTGATCTTGCCCAAGGGATTTTTACACCGCGCAAAGATGAAATATGCTAATTAACAATCAAGACCGGGTCGGGGTAGTTGATCACTTGATAGTTAAAGTGAAAGATGATCATCGGGGCCCAAAATAATCATCAAACATTCCATCCTCCGTTATAATCTTATTGCACTCAATCCGTAATTAAGTAACATCGCTAATTAAGGATTGATCACCTGCCTTGTTTTGTCGAGCAACACCACAACCACCATGATTCACCACCTCAACCCTTACCACCATGGTGAAACCACCATCGAATCCAATATTGTTTCATACTATACTTTCGATTCACCACAAAACCAAAACCAATCATTATAGAACCACCTTTTAACACCCATTTAATCTTCGATGCTACTACTACCATATTTTTGGTTTCTTCTTGTTTCAACCAAAACCAAAACACCAAACCAATCGAACCACGTTATCAATTCTACTTGAATGTGACTGTTTAATATTCAAAATGAAACCCATCATCACTATCTTTTAAACTTATGAATATCACAACCCACCACCACTCTCGATCATTACCAACCGACAACAACCGCCACTATACCCACTGCCATCATATTCATTTTTTTCTTTCGATGAACAACCATCATCACAATATTCATTAATATTGCTGAACAAAACCGGCTGTTGAAAGTCTAAAACCCAATAAAAACCGCCAACTTATAGTCCCTATTACAGCCGCTATGATGGTCACTATTTCCCTAATGTTGTCACTATAAAACACCATCGAACCGCCATGATCAACCTGCTACTGCTCGCTGCTACACCTGCCTTCTAATTTGGTTTCTATCAAATGAACCAGGCCAAACAAGCCTTACCTGCTACTGCTTTGATGCTTGTTTATTGCTGCTATATTCTATTTTTCTTTTTCTCTCGCAAACCAGGCATAACTGAACACAGCCTTAAAATATTAGTGAGGCTTTAGCAACTTGATAATATTATATAGAAAGTGTTCCAATTATGCTTCTTGTGTAATTACTGGCCGACAAATTACAACCAAGCAACCACTTGATTAATATAAGCACTTGTTTTAGCATTATGCAAAGTGTTTTGGTTGGGCCACCATAATTCTTTTTGAACGGTGAACACAATTCTTTTCTTTCTTTTGGACTGCTACGCTGTACACTTTGTGTGTTTTTTACTTCTATTCGGCATCCTATGTTCCTAACTATAGGAACCCTTTTTATTTTCCTTCTAAAAACATACAGAAGAATTAGTACTCGTATATTACAAGTTCAATGTAACGGGCTGTTGTGGTGATTAAATGAAGAAAATAATGAAACCACAACTAGACCGTTGCTATTATTCTATATCTGTTTTGGATTCACAACCGTTCATCCCCATAACCCCACTGCTATAGCTGCTTCTGACGAGCTGTTACTTTGTTTCTTTCTGTTTTGAATAATGGTGTACACCACCGATTTGTTTTCTATTTAATGATGATGATGTATAAAGAATAACGAATGATATTGATAGTGATTATGAACTGTGATGATGATGTTAAATGATGAAAATGAACCAAACATGGTTGCTAGTCTGTTACACGAATTGGAGAAACAACGAACGGTTTTAGTTGCTAAATTGGTTTTGATAATTGGGCCACTAGGGTTTCAAATGAATTTGCAAATTGCTTTGGGCTGTATTGGGTTGAGTTCTTTTTTTTCTGATGGGCCGTGATCTATTTTTGGTGCTTTCTTTTCGGTTGGACTGAAATAAGGAATAAAAGAATTTAAACCTAGGTTAAATTAGAAAAGCAATGATAGATGGATGGTAGAGGGTGTTGGGTTTTAGCGGGAGGTCTTGAGTTCTGTAGTGACCCGAACCTTTCTATGATTATATGTTTAATGAAAACTATATTTACATAATTAAATGTTTCCAACATGTTAAGCAATCAAACTTGTTAAGACTTGGTTAATTGAAACGGAAATTTTGTAAACGTCTGATTACCCAGTTTGACAAATGATTCACGAACGCTATAAGTTGTATATGACATGATGATACATATATGAATAAATATATAGGTTTAACATGATATAATGATCATCAAGTATCTAATTAAAATTAGTAACAATAAGTTATATACTTAAAAAGGAGACTATTGACGTATGAAACTCGAAACGATACATATAACGATTATCGTTATAACCACGTCTTACTAAATATATATGAAGCATATTAATACATTGTTATATTATATATAACATGATAATATGATAATTAAATATATCATTAAGTGTATTAACAATGAACTACATAAGTAAAAACAAGACTACTAACTTAAGGATTTCGAAACGAGACATATATGTAACGATTATCGTTGTAACGACATTTAAATGTATATATCATATTAAGATATATTAATATATCATAATATCATGATAATATAATAATTTAAAATCTCATTTGATATTATAAACTTTGGGTTAACAACATTTAACAAGATCGTTAACCTAAAGGTCTCAAAACAACACTTACATGTAACGACTAACGATGACTTAACGACTCAGTTAAAATGTATATACATGTAGTGTTTTAATATGTATTCATACACTTTTGAAAGACTTCAAGACACTTATCAAAATACTTCTACTTAACAAAAATGCTTACAATTACATCCTCGTTCAGTTTCATCAACAATTCTACTCGTATGCACCCGTATTCGTACTCGTACAATACACAGCTTTTAGATGTATGTACTATTGGTATATACACTCCAATGATCAGCTCTTAGCAGCCCATGTGAGTCACCTAACACATGTGGGAACCATAATTTGGCAACTAGCATGAAATATCTCATAAAATTACAAAAATATGAGTAATCATTCATGACTTATTTACATGAAAACAAAATTACATATCCTTTATATCTAATCCATACACCAACGACCAAAAACACCTATAAAAACTTTCATTCTTCAATTTTCTTCATCTAATTGATCTCTCTCAAGTTCTAACTTCAAGTTCTAAGTGTTCTTCATAAATTGTACAAGTTCTAGTTACATAAAATTAAGAATACTTTCAAGTTTGCTAACTCACTTCCAATCTTGTAAGGTGATCAACCAACCTCAAGAAATCTTTGTTTCTTATAGTAGGTTATCATTCTAATACAAGGTAATAATCATATTCAAACTTTGGTTCAATTTCTATAACTATAACAATCTTATTTCAAGTGATGATCTTACTTGAACTTGTTTTTCGTGTCATGATTCTGCTTCAAGAACTTCGAGCCATCCAAGGATATGTTGAAGCTAGATCTATTTTTCTCTTTTCAAGTAGGTTTATCCATGGAAATTAAGGTAGTAATGATGTTCATAACATCATTCAATTCATACATAAAAAGCTATCATATTCGAAGTGGTAAACTAGTAATCACTAGAACATAGTTTAGTTAATTCTAAACTTGTTCGCAAATAAAATTAATCCTTCTAACTACACTTTTAAAATCAACTATACACATGATCTATATCTATATGATATGCTAACTTGATGATTTAAAACCCGGAAACACGATAAACACCATAAAACCGGATTTACGCCGTCGTAGTTACAACCGGGGGCTGTTTTTGTTTGGATAATTAAAAACTATGAAAAACTTTGATTTAAAAGCTATACTTCTGGGAAAATGATTTTTCTTATGAACATGAAACCATATCCAATAATCATGGTTAAACTCAAAGTGAAGGTATGTTTTACAAAACAGTCATCAAGATGTCGTTCTTTCGACGGAAATGACTACCTCTTTCAAAAATGACTTGTAACTTGTATTTCCGACTATAAACCTATACATTTTCTGTTTAGTTTCATAAATTCAAGTTCAATACGAAACCGTGGTGGCTTAAATCACTCAAAACGGATTAGAAACGAAGAAATGGCGAGCAAAACAAAATTGGTAAAAACTACTCATTTTAGCTACGTGAAAATTGGTAACAAATCTATTCCAACCATAACTTAATCACTTGTATTGTATATTATGTAATCTTGAGATACCATAGACACGTATACAATGTTTTGACCTATCATGTCGACACATCTATATATATTTCGGAACAACCATAGACACTCTATATGTGAATGTTGGAGTTAGCTATACAGGGTTGAGGTTGATTCCAAAATATATATAGTTTGAGTTGTGATCAATACTGAGATATGTATACACTGGGTCGTGAATTGATTCAAGATAATATATATCGATTTATTTCTGTACATCTAACTGTGGACAACTAGTTGTATGTTACTAACGAGGACAGCTGACTTAATAAACTTAAAACATCAAAATGTATTAAAAGTGTTGTAAATATATTTTGAACATACTTTGATATATATGTACATATTTGTTATAGGTTCGTGAATCGACCAGTGGCCAAGTCTTACTTCCCGACGAAGTAAAAAATCTGTAAAAGTGAGTTATAGTCCCACTTTTAAAATCTAATATTTTTGGGATGAGAATACATGCAGGTTTTATAAATGATTTACAAAATAGACACAAGTACGTGAAACTACATTCTATGGTTGAATTATCGAAATCGAATATGCCGCTTTTTATTAAGTCTGGTAATCTAAGAATTAGGGAACAAACACCCTAATTGACGCGAATCCTAAAGATAGATCTATTGGGCCTAACAAACCCCATCCAAAGTACCGGATACTTTAGTACTTCGAAATTTATATCATATCCGAAGGGTGTCCCGGAATGATGGGGATATTCTTATATATGCATCTTGTTAATTTCGGTTACCAGGTGTTCACCATATGAATGATTTTTATCTCTATGTATGGGATGTATATTGAAATATGAAATCTTGTGGTCTATTGTTACGATTTGATATATATAGGTTAAACCTATAACTCACCAACATTTTTGTTGACATTTAAAGCATGTTTATTCTCAGGTGCATATTAAGAGCTTCCACTGTTGCATACTAAAATAAGGACAAGATTTGGAGTCCATGTTTGTATGATATTATGTAAAAACTGCATTCAAGAAACATATGTCGATGTAATATATTTCTATTGTAAACCATTATGTAATGGTCGTGTGTAAACAGTATATTTTAGATTATCATTATTTGATAATCTACGTAATGCTTTTGAAACCTTTATTGATAAAATAAAGGTTATGGTTGTTTTAAAAATGAATGCAGTCTTTGAAAAATGTCTCATATAGAGGTCAAAACCTCGCAACGAAATCAATTAATATGGAACGTTTATAATCAATATGAACGGGACATTTTAGTTGGTATCCGAGCGTTGGTCTTAGAGAACCAAAATTTTGCATTAGTGTGTGTTATCGAGTTTGTTAGGATGCATTAGTGAGTCTGGACTTCGACCGTGTTTACTTGAAAAATGATTGCTTAACAAATTTTGTTGGAAACTATATATTTTTAACATGTGAATATTATGTGATATATTAATCTCTTAACGTGTTTGATATTATGTGATAGATGTCTACCTCTAGAACAAGTTCCATTGACTCACCTAATAATAATGAAGAGTCAAATGTAAATTGGAATGATTCGTGGACTGATTCACAAGTTCCCGAAGAGGAACCGGAAGAAGAGTCGGAACCGGAAGAAGAATCGGAACCGGAAGAAGAAATAGAACCAGTGGGGGAAATAATAAAACGGTAAAGTAGAAGAAAATCCTCAACCAACCGACCAAAGTTAATTATGGTCAATGGTGTTTCCGCCAAGAAAGCAAAGTATTGGGAGGATTACCAATTCTCCGATGAATCGGATCCCGACAAGGATTCCGATGATGTTATAGAAATTACCCCAACATAATTTAATAAGGCAAAAGAGAACAATAATAGAAAGGGCATAAAAATAGAGAAATTTGATTCCAAACCCGATGAACTTTATATGTATCGTCAACACCCGTATTTCTTAAGTTGTGACAATAACCCGGGAACCTCTAAACCACCAGGTTTTTCTAAACCAATATTAGGGGAACATCATATATCCCCAGAAACTTGGCAAAACGAACCAAAACCGAAGAAGAAGAAACGAGCGAGTCGGAATAAGATAGTTGTATTCGTGTGGTGTAATATATGTAATATAGTGTGCTTATGCTTTATGATATATGTAAAAATTGCTTGTATTAATAAGTATTTTTTTATGAATCTAACTCTTGTCTATTTTACAGTATAAAAACACAAAATGGATAGACAACCCAATACTTTAAGAGACCTACCCAGAGACATGATTGATGAAATCTTGTCTAGAGTCGGTCAGAATTCCTCGGCACAACTATTTAAGGCGAGATCAGTTTGTAAGACATTCGAAGAACGTTCCAAGAATGCCTTGGTTTATAAAAGGCTTTCATTCGAAAGATGGGGGATATCACATTGGGAAATCCATAAGTTACGATGTGTTTACTTTGACGCATATATTGCGGGGAACCCAAATGCTATTTTATGCAACGGGTTAAGAAATTATTTTGACTCAATATATCCGAATATAGGACTTCGTGATTTAGAAAAAGTGGCTAACATGTAACATAAAGAAGCATGTTATGCTTACGGGTTAGTAATGTTCGCTTCTCACCAAAGTGAGAACAAGAACATCGGGCTACAACTATTAAACAAAACGTTCCCACAAGTGACGGAGTCGGTAATTGGGGTAATAAATGAGGTTTTTAGATTGTTACAGGACTGTTGGACATTACGTAACCCTCGTCCCTTTGACGACGTTACAACACGCTGTCTTATCAACGGCCATAACAGTTATGTTCCACAAGACCAAGGATGGGAAGTAGTCCTAGTAAAACCAGAATGCATGACTTGTTTCTGGACGTATGAATTACGTGTCTTTATTGCCTTTGCTGAACGACTTGTGTACTAGCTAGAATTATCTTCACAACCATCTTGTATCAAATTTATTGTGTGCTATATTTCATGCTATATGTAAAATAAGCGGTATTGTAAGTTTGTAAAATATTGTGTAAAAGTTTGAACGCGAAATATTATTATAATCAGTTTTTCATATAGAATTATAGTAGTTGAATTGTATATTAGCTACTAAGTATGAACTTAACGGGTAGGTACTACCCGAATTTAAACTTATAAAACGCTAATATGAAGAAAAAGCTTTTATAAATGAGTTCATATTATACTACGAGATACTATTGACTACTCTTAATATTCTGTATGATTAACTTGTTTCATTTGACTATTTTGAAGGAAATGGCACCAACTACTCGACACACCTTGAATATGAGCGAAGAGGAATTTCGTACCTTTCTTGCTTCAAACATAACCGCAGTACAGGTTGCGCTACATACCAACAATAACCTTGGATCTAGCAGTACAGGAAATCGTGTAGGATGCACCTACAAAGAATTCACTGCCTGCAAACCTTTGGAATTTGATGGAACGAAGGACCGATCGGATTGAAACAGTGGACCGAGAAGGTCGAATCGGTGTTTGCCATAAGTAAGTGTACTGAAGAGGACAAAGTGAAGTACGCTACGCATACCTTCACAGGTACTGCGTTAACATGGTGAAATACCTATCTAGAGCAAGTGGGACAAGATGATGCTTTACGCACTACCGTGGTCAGCATTCAAGCACTTGATGAACGAGAAGTACCGTCCCAGAACCGAGGTCAATAAGCTCAAGACAGAACTTAGAGGGTTACGAACCCAAGGATTTGATATTACCACGTATGAAAGACGATTCACAGAATTGTGCCTATTGCATCCGGGAGCGTTCGAAGATGTGGAAGAGAAGATCGACGCGTTTGTGAAAGGATTACCGGAAAGAATCCAAGAAGATATAAGTTCACACGAGCCCGCCTCCATACAACAGGCATGTAGAATGGCTCACAAACTAGTGAACCAGATTGAGATAAGAATTAAAGAACAGGCGGCTGAAGAGGCCAATGTGAAGCAAGTTAAAAGAAAGTGGGAGGAAAACGGTGATAAGAATCACCAATACAACAACAACAGCAATTACAACAATAATCGCAACAACTATCCCAACAATCGCAACATCAATCGCAACTACAACAAACAGCCCAACAACAACAACAACAACAACAATCATCCCAACAACAATAACAACCGCAACAACAACAATAATCAGAAGCAGCTATGCCAAAGGTGTGAAAAGTATCACTCGGGGTTCTGCACCAAATTTTGCAACAAGTGTAAAAGAAATGGTTATAGCGCGGCGAAGTGTGAGGTCTACGGACCAGGGGTTATAGAACGAAAGGAACAAATGGTGTCGGAACGAGTAATGGTGGAGCAAGTAGTGTCAGAGCAAGTTATGCCAAAGTAGTTTGTTATAAATGTGGAAAACCGGGCCACATTATTAGAAATTGCCCGAACCAGGAGAACACGAATGGACAAGGCCGCGGAAGAGTTTTCAATATTAATGCGGCAGAGGCACAGGAAGACCCGGAGCTTGTTACGGGTACGTTTCTTATTGACAATAAATCTGCTTACGTTTTATTTGATTCGGGGGCGGATAGAAGCTATATGAGTAGAGATTTTTGTGCTAAATTAAGTTGTCCATTGACGCCGTTGGATAGTAAATTTTTACTCGAATTAGCAAACGGTAAATTAATTTCAGCAGTTATATATGCCGGAATCGAGAAATTAAACTGGGTAGCGAAATATTTAAGATTGATTTGATACCTGTAGAGTTAGGGAGTTTTGATGTAATAGTTGGCATGGACTGGCTGAAGAAGGTGAAAGCAGAGATCGTATGTTATAAAAATGCAATTCGCATTGTACGAGAAGAAGGAAAACCCTTAATGGTGTACGGAGAAAAGGACAACATGAAGCTACATCTTATTAGTAATTTGAAGGCACAAAAACTAATAACAAAATGTTGCTATGCTATTCTAGCACAAGTCGAGAAAGTACAAACTGAAGAAAAGAGCATCAATGATGTTCCCGTCGCAAAAGAATTTCCCGATGTATTTTCGAAAGAATTACCGGGATTACCCCCACATCGATCAGTTGAATTTCAAATAGATCTTGTGCTAGGAGCTGCACCAATAGCTCGTGCTCCTTACACACTCGCACCCAGCGAGATGAAAGAACTGCAAAGCCAACTGCAAGAACTATTAGAACGTGGTTTCATTCGACCAAGCACATTACCATGGGGAGCTCCTGTTTTGTTTGTCAAGAAGAAAGATGGTACATTTAGGTTGTGTATTGACTACAGAGAGTTGAACAAACTTACCATCAAAAACCGTTATCCACTGCCGAGAATTGACGACTTATTTGATCAACTACAAGGCTCGTCGGTTTATTCGAAGATCGATTTACATTCTGGATATCATCAAATGCGAGTAAAGGAGGATGATATTCCAAAAACTACTTTTAGGACGCGTTATGGTCATTACGTGTTTACGGTTATGCCGTTTGGATTGACTAAAGCACCAGCTGTGTTCATGGACCTTATGAACCGAGTGTGTGGGCCATATCTTGACAAGTTTGTCATTGTTTTCATCGATGACATACTTATTTACTCAAAGAATGATCAAGAGCACGAAGAACATTTAAGAAAAGTGCTAGAAGTATTGAGGAAAGAAAAACTATACGCTAAGTTTTCAAAGTGTGCATTTTGGTTGGAAGAAGTTCAATTCTTCGGTCACATAGTGAACAAAGAAGGTATCCAGGTGGACCCGGCAAAGATCGAAACAGTTGAAATGTGGGAAACCCCAAAAACTCCGAAGCATATACGTCAATTTTTAGGATTGGCTGGTTACTACAGAAGATTCATCCAAGATTTCTCCAAAATAGCAAAACCCTTGACTGCATTAACGCATAAAGGGAAGAAATTTGAATGGAAGGATGAACAAGAGAAGGCGTTTCAGTTATTGAATAAAAAGCTAACTACGGCACCTATATTGTCATTACCTGAAGGGAATGATGATTTTGTGATATATTGTGACGCCTCAAAGTAAGGTCTCGGTTGTGTATTAATGCAACGAACGAAGGTAATTGCTTATGCGTCTAGACAATTGAAGATTCACGAGCAAAATTATACGACGCATGATTTGGAATTAGGCGCGGTTGTTTTTGCATTAAAGACTTGGAGGCACTACTTATATGGGGTCAAAAGTATTATATATACCGACCACAAAAGTCTTCAACACATATTTAATCAGAAACAACTGAACATGAGGCAGCGTAGGTGGATTGAATTGTTGAATGATTACGACTTTGAGATTTGTTACCACCCGGTGAAGGCAAATGTGGTAGCCGACACCTTGAGTAGAAAGGATAGAGAACCCATTCGAGTAAAATCTATGAATATAATGATTCACAATAACCTTACTACTCAAATAAAGGAGGCGCAACAAGGAGTTTTAAAAGAGGGAAATTTAAAGAATGAAATACCCAAAGGATCAGAGAAGCATCTTAATATTCGGGAAGACGGAACCCGGTATAGGGCTGAAAGGATTTGGGTACCAAAATTTGGAGATATGAGAGAAATGGTACTTAGAGAAGCTCATAAAACCAGATACTCAATAAATCCTGGAACGGGGAAGATGTATAAGGATCTCAAGAAACATTTTTAGTGGCCGGGTATGAAAGCCGATGTTGCTAAATACGTAGGAGAATGTGTGACGTGTTCTAAGGTCAAAGCTGAGCATCAGAAACCATCAGGTCTACTTCAACAACCCGAAATCCCGAAATGGAAATGGGAAAACATTACCATGGATTTCATCACTAAATTGCCAAGGACTGCAAGTGGTTTTGATACTATTTGGGTAATAGTTGATCGTCTCACCAAATCAGCACACTTCCTGCCAATAAGAGAAGATGACAAGATGGATAAGTTAGCACGAATGTATTTGAAGGAAGTCGTCTCCAGACATGGAATACCAATCTCTATTATCTCTGATAGGGATGGCAGATTTATTTCATGATTCTGGCAGACATTACAGCAAGCATTAGGAACTCGTCTAGACATGAGTACTGCCTATCATCCACAAACTGATGGGCAGAGTGAAAGGACGATACAAACGCTTGAAGACATGCTACGAGCATGTGTTATTGATTTCGGAAACAGTTGGGATCGACATCTACCGTTAGCAGAATTTTCCTACAACAATAGCTACCATTCAAGCATTGAGATGGCTCCGTTTGAAGCACTTTATGGTAGAAAGTGCAGGTCTCCGATTTGTTGGAGTGAAGTGGGGGATAGACAGATTACGGATAAGATCATCCAAATTCAACAACGGTTGAAAACCGCCCAAAGTCGACAAAAGAGCTACGCCGACATTAAAAGAAAAGATATAGAATTTGAAATTAGAGAGATGTTCATGCTTAAGGTTGCACCTTGGAAAGGTGTTGTTCGATTGTAAACAAGGGAAATTAAATCCAAGGTATATTGGACCATTCAAGATTATTGATCGCGTCGGACCAGTAGCTTACCGACTTGAGTTACCTCAACAACTTGCGGCTGTACATAACACTTTCCACGTCTCGAATTTGAAGAAATGTTTTGCTAAAAAAGATCTCACTATTCTGTTGGACGAAATCCAAATCAATGAAAAACTTCAATTCATTGAAGAACCCGTTGAAATAATGGATCGTGAGGTTAAGAGACTTAAACAAAACAAGATACCGATTGTTAAGGTTCGATGGAATGCTCGTCGAGGATCAGAGTTCACCTGGGAACGAGAAGATCAGATGAAGAAGAAGTACCCGCACTTATTTCCAGAAGATGAGCCAACACCTCCAATCGCTTAAAATTTCGGGACGAAATTTATTTAACGGGTAGGTACTGTAGTGACCCGAACTTTTTCGAACCATTCTATGATTATATGTTTAATGAAAACTATATTTACATGATTAAATGTTTCCAACATGTTAAGCAATCAAACTTGTTAAGACGTGGTTAATTGAAACGGAAATTTTGTAAACGTCTGATTACCCAGTTTGACCAATGATTCACGAACGCAATAAGTTGTATATGACATGATGATACATAAATGAATAAATATATATGTTTAACATGATATAATGATCATCAAGTATCTAATTAAAAATAGTAACAATAAGTTATATACTTAAAAAGGAGACTATTGACGTATGAAACTCGAAACGATACATATAACGATTATCGTTATAACCACGTCTTACTAAATATATATGAAGCATATTAATACATTGTTATATTATATATAACATGATAATATGATAATTAAATATATCATTAAGTGTATTAACAATGAACTACATAAGTAAAAACAAGACTACTAACTTAAGGATTTCGAAACGAGACATATATGTAACGATTATCGTTGTAACGACATTTAAATGTATATATCATATTAAGATATATTAATATATCATAATATCATGATAATATAATAATTTAAAATCTCATTTGATATTATAAACTTTGGGTTAACAACATTTAACAAGATCGTTAACCTAAAGGTCTCAAAACAACACTTACATGTAACGACTAACGATGACTTAACGACTCAGTTAAAATGTATATACATGTAGTGTTTTAATATGTATTCATACACTTTTGAAAGACTTCAATACACTTATCAAAATACTTCTACTTAACAAAAATGCTTACAATTACATCCTCGTTCAGTTTCATCAACAATTCTACTCGTATGCACCCGTATTCGTACTCGTACAATACACAGCTTTTAGATGTATGTACTATTGGTATATACACTCCAATGCTCAGCTCTTAGCAGTCCATGTGAGTCACCTAACACATGTGGGAACCATCATTTGGTAACTAGCATGAAATATCTCATAAAATTACAAAAATATGAGTATTCATTCATGACTTATTTACATGAAAACAAAATTACATATCCTTTATATCTAATCCATACACCAACGACCAAAAACACCTAAAAACACTTTAATTCTTCAATTTCATTCATCTAATTGATCTCTCTCAAGTTATAACTTCAAGTTCTAAGTGTTCTTCATAAATTCTACAAGTTCTAGTTACATAAAATCAAGAATACTTTCAAGTTTGCTAGCTCACTTCCAATCTTGTAAGGTGATCATCCAACCTCAAGAAATCTTTGTTTCTTATAGTAGGTTATCATTCTAATACAAGGTAATAATCATATTCAAACTTTGGTTCAATTTCTATAACTATAACAATCTTATTTCAAGTGATGATCTTACTTGAACTTGTTTTCGTGTCATGATTCTTCTTCAAGAACTTCGAGCCATCCAAGGATCCGTTGAAGCTAGATCCATTTTTTTCTTTTCCAGTAGGTTTATCCAAGGAACTTAAGGTGGTAATTATGTTCATAACATCATTAGATTCATACATAAAAAGCTATCATATTCGAAGTGGTAAACTAGTAATCACTAGAACATAGTTTAGTTAATTCTAAACTTGTTCGCAAATAAAATTAATCCTTCTAACTACACTTTTAAAATCAACTATACACATGATATATATCTATGATATGCTAACATAATGATTTAAAACCCGAAAACACGATAAACACCATAAAACCGGATTTACGCCGTCGTAGTTACAACCGGGGGCTGTTTTGATTTGGATAATTAAAAACTATGAAAAACTTTGATTTAAAAGCTATAATTCTGGGAAAATGATTTTTCTTATGAACATGAAACCATATCCAAAAATCATGGTTAAACTCAAAGTGAAAGTATGTTTTACAAAACAGTCATCAAGATGTCGTTCTTTCGACGGAAATGACTACCTCTTTCAAAAATGACTTGTAACTTGTATTTCCGACAATAAACCAATACCTTTTCTGTTTAATTTCATAAAGTCAAGTTCAATACGAAACAGTGGCCGCTTAAATCACTCAAAACGGGTTAGAAACGAAGAAATGGCAAGCAAAACAAAATTGGTAAAAACTACTCATTTTAGCTACGTTAAAATTGGTAACAAATCTATTCCAACCATAACTTAATCAACTTGTATTGTATATTATGTAATCTTGAGATACCATAGACACGTATACAATGTTTTGACCTATAATGTCGAAACATCTATATATATTTCGGAACAACCATAGACACTCTATATGTGAATGTTGGAGTTAGCTATACAGGGTTGAGGTTGATTCCAAAATATATATAGTTTGAGTTGTGATCAATACTGAGATATGTATACACTGGGTCGTGGATTGATTCAAGATAATATATATCGATTTATTTCTGTACATCTAACTGTGGACAACTAGTTGTAGGTTACTAACGAGGACAGCTGGCTCAATAAACTTAAAACATCAAAATGTATTAAAAGTGTTGTAAATATATTTTGAACATACTTTGATATATATGTACATATTTGTTATAGGTTCGGGAATCGACCAGTGGCCAAGTCTTACTTCCCGACGAAGTAAAAAATCTGTAAAAGTGAGTTATAGTCCCACTTTTATAATCTAATATTTTTGGGATGAGAATACATGCAGGTTTTATAAATGATTTACAAAATAGACACAAGTACTTGAAACTACATTCTATGGTTGAATTATCGAAATCGAATATGCCCCTTTTTATTAAGTCTGGTAATCTAAGAATTAGGGAACAGACACCCTAATTGACGCGAATCCTGAAGATAGATCTATTGGGCCTAACAAACCCCATCCAAAGTACCGGATGCTTTAGTACTTCGAAATTTATATCATATCCGAAGGGTATCCCGGAATGATGAGAATATTCTTATATATGCATCTTGTTAATGTCGGTTACCAGGTGTTTACCATATGAATGATTTTTATCTCTATGTATGGGATGTATATTGAAATATGAAATCTTGTGGTCTATTGTTACGATTTGATATATATAGGTTAAACCTATAACTCACCAACATTTTTGTTGACGTTTAAAGCATGTTTATTTTCAGGTGAATATTAAGAGCTTCCGCTGTTGCATACTAAAATAAGGACAAGATTTGGAGTCCATGTTTGTATGATATTATGTAAAAACTGCATTCAAGAAACATATGTCGATGTAATATATTTCTATTGTAAACCATTATGTAATGGTCGTGTGTAAACAGTATATTTTAGATTATCATTATTTGATAATCTACGTAATGCTTTTGAAACCTTTATTGATAAAATAAAGGTTATGGTTGTTTTAAAAATGAATGCAGTCTTTGAAAAATGTCTCATATAGAGGTCAAAACCTCGCAACGAAATCAATTAATATGGAACGTTTATAATCAATATGAACGGGACATTTCAAGTTCGAGTCTGGGCAGTAGCGTTTTATTTTTAGAAGCTTGTTTCTTCAAAGGTTGTATTCTAAATTTTTCTTTATTATTATTATTATTATTATTATTAATATTATTATTATTATTATTATTATTATTATTATTATTATTATTATTATTATTATTATTATTATTATTATTATTATTATTATTATTATTATTACTTTTATTATTATTGATATTATTAGGATTTTTATTATTATTATTATTAGTATTATCATTAACATTATTATTATTATTATTATTATTATTATTATTATTATTATTATTATTATTATTATTATTATAAAAATAATACATTTTATTATTATTATCATTAATATTATTATTACTATCAATTTATGATTATTATTATCATTATTATTATTATTACTATTATTAACATTAATATATTTATTAACAAGTATTATTATTAAGTATTATTAGTATTAAGAATTTTTATCAAAATTAGTATTTTTATTGTAAAAATAATACAACCTTTTTAATTTTATTATTGTTACTATCATTATTAAAATTTTTATATATTTTATTATTATTATTTTTATTAACATAACTATATTAGTATTTTTATAATAAATAATAATTATCTATCTGCAGTAAATAAAGTAAATATATTATTAAGGAAACTCATAAATTATTAAATATAAAGATTACATCACTAAGAATAATACATAAATTTGTTCGATTACCATTATATGTGTTAATATATATATAAATGATATAGGTTCGTGAATCCGAGGTCAACCCTGCATTATTCAGTTCCATCGTATGCAAATTTTTACTACAAAATATCGTATAGTGGGTTTCATTTGCTCCCTTTTTAAATGCTTTTGCAATATATATTTTTGAGACTGAGAATACATGCGTTGCTTTTATAAATGCTTTACGAAATAGACACAAGTGATCGAAACTACATTCTATGGTTGGATTATCGAACCGAATATGCCCCTTTTTAGCTTGGTAGCCTAAGAATTGGTGTTTATGATAATTGCCACCAATTGACGCGAATCCTAAAGATAGATCTATCGGGCCCAACGAACCCCATCCGGGTTACGGATGCTTTAGTACTTCGATTTATCATGTCCAATGTGAGTCCTGGAATGATGGGGATATTCTATATGCATCTTGTTAAGGTCGGTTAGCAGGTGTTCACCATATGAATGAATTTTAATTCGAGTGTTACGCGTGACAATATATGAAATCTTGTGGTCTATTAAAATGATGAAAATGAATGTTTATGATAAACTAATGAACTCACCAACCTTTTGGTTGACACTTGAAAGCATGTTTATTCTCAGGTATGAAAGAAATCTTCCGCTGTGCATTTGCTCATATTAGAGATATTACTTGGAGTCATTCATGACATATTTCAAAATACGTTGCATTCGAGTCGTCGAGTTCTTCAAGATTATTATTAAGTCAATTATAGTTGGATATATTATGAAATGATATGCATGCCATCAACTTTTTGATGAAATGAAAGTTTGTCTTTTAAAAACGAATGCAATGTTTATATAATGTATCATATAGAGGTCAAGTACTTCGCGATGTAACCAAATGTAATGTACTCGTCCAGATGGATTAGGACGGGTCGTTAAAGTTGGAATCAGAGCGGTGGTCTTAGCGAACCAGGTCTTGCATTAGTGTGTCTAACTGATAGTTGTTTAGATGCATTAGTGGGTCTGGACTTCGACCGTGTCTGCATGTCAAAAGTTTTGCTTATCATTTCGTGTCGAAAATTACCTGCTTATCATTCTTAGGGAATCACTTGCTTATCATTCTTAGTCTAGAAACGTCTTACTGCATTGATTGCATGAATAGTGTATAGACAAAATTCATATCTTAGCGTATCTGCTAATTCATATCTTAGCGTATCTGTTACTGTAAACTTTGCCTGACATATTCTGTAAACTCCTCCGTAATCTATTGGATCTTCAGTACTATATTTAGGTATTCTATGCAATTAGAATATCATCTGATATCCGAAAATCATTTCTTATCAGAAATCCTTTATCTAACCGTACAAGATGGAACTCGCAACTATTTCAAATTCCTTAGATTCCGACAGCTAATCCGATATGAATTTCGACTCAAGCTCCAAAGACAGTGTAACCGGAATGGATCAACCAATTAGTCATCACTAATTCTGGATGAATTGGGAATGGGTTCGTAGTCTACTTAAGTATTGGAGACAAGAAGAAGGTGATCCTTTCCACCCACCATATTACCCTCTTGACGATGGACCTGAAGCACTTACCGGCGAACCTATTCCAGACACCATTTTCTCTCTCATTTCCAGAGTATCTCATCACGATTATATACTATCTCAAATTCTAGATCTTATTCATCCACAACATCCACATCCCATGATTCAACATCACAATCTGTATCTCGAGCATCAACGTCATACGCACCATAGATACCAAGGAATACCAACAACAACAACCGATGAAGTATTAATCTATAACATCATTGGAGAAACATTCGGTAGTGATTATTTAATCTCTAAATTCTTAGAGATTATTTATTCTAATTCTACAGAAAATCAAATGAGCTTAATATGATATAAACTCATTAAATCTGTATTACATCTGAAGAAAATATATGTGTATGTATGTTTTCATAAATATTGTAATTAAAAATTCTTTTGTACAAACTGTTAATGGTAAAAATATTTTAACAGATAGGTAATACCCGAGGAATATTTAGATTTCACATTAATAAGTTACACTGTACATTCTTCGAATTTGATTCAACAGTCATTTACTATCCTACTTACATCCACCGATATACGTATTCTTTCACCACAGAATAACCATTTTTATTCAATTTCATATTTTGGATTTTGACTTATCAGAATCCAACAAGTGGCATAATGAAGAAAACATTGGACAAAATAAAATTTGTTAGAAATAAACAAATTAACTATAAGAAATTTTGTTAAGAATCCACGCTAACAACGTCCTAACTAACTATTCCTAGCTAACTGTTAATTCCTTATTACATTTATTTATCGCAATTTAAATTCTCGCGATTTTATTTATTGTCATTTAATTTCTGTTATTTATTTTACGCACTTTAAATATCGAGACACGTATACAAGGTTTTGACATATCATATCGACGCATCTATATATATTATTTGGAATAACCATAGACACTCTATATGTAGTAATGTTCGAGTTAGCTATACAGGGTTGAGGTTGATTCTACAATAATATATATACTTTGAGTTGTGATCGAGTCTGAGACGTGTATACAATGGGTCACGAATACGTATTAATTAGTTCGAATATTATATATTAAACTATATGAATTATTAGATTACTAATTGTGGACTGCTAACTGTGGACTGTCAACATTGGACAATTAAAATGAATTAAAATATTGATTATAACATATGAAACTAAACAATTCTTCAAGTTTGCCACTTGATTTCATCTTAAACCTCATTTGTATCTTGATGATTACAATCTGTGATTCAAACCTTTCATAATTCTTGAAAACACTTCAATCGATAGGATGAACCAACCGCACTTCATCTACAGAAGAAGAGATTGATGCATATAGTTATACACCTGAAAACACTCGGAACCTGAGTAAATGTTTAACACGTGTCTGTGCTAGCTCCTTTGGCATTGTTATTACCGAAAATAACATTGCAACTCTTTTTCAAATTAGCTAATTTTGTCATAGATTCAGCAAATCAACTTCAACTTCCATTCGAATTAGCCTTATTATAACTTTGATATATAACTTTTCCTTTCATCATCATTACCGAGGAACCGTTTATGACCCACTACATTAGCAGTAAATTTACCAACAAATTTATTGATCCTTAACTTTCTGAAAAATTATCATCTTTATCGAAACCCTATTAAATATTTATCCGCATCTTATAACAAGAATTGCCATACCAATTACCAGAAATCAGCAATCCGTATTTTGAATCTCGCAGTATGTCTACATCAACCGATGTATGTATATGTATAACATTTACCTCTTAGAATTATGATCTTCCATTCTGAAATTCTAAAAAACACCCCTCCTACGAATCGATATTCTAAATGTTCGAAAAGCTGAATGAAGCAACAAAAACTGCAGACAATCGTAAATGACTATAACCGTTGGAAGTTTGATGATAAAGAATAGTATGTTGGCAAAGCACAGAAAACTTGTAACTGGAAAACAGATTGAGCAAACCATGAAGGAAAACAAGGACAAATACAA
Organism: Rutidosis leptorrhynchoides; assembly: GCF_046630445.1. Classification (NCBI taxonomy): domain Eukaryota; kingdom Viridiplantae; phylum Streptophyta; class Magnoliopsida; order Asterales; family Asteraceae; genus Rutidosis; species Rutidosis leptorrhynchoides. The sequence continues at coordinate 301,863,195 of NC_092335.1, read as the reverse complement.
GGACCAAAACTATGTATTTAAAGAATCCTAATGATTCTATTTCTGATGAAATCTTTAGCGAATACCTTACTCCTTAATTACTCTAAATCATTGTAAATGAATTTCTTCATCACACTATGATTCTAAAATTCTAATATATTATCGTATCCTCTATTATAAATATCCTCGATATTTCTGAAGATAATTTCATAACTATTCTTATCAGAAATCATTTACCTCCTCGCATTATCTGTATTACATCATAAACGAAATTGTTTAGTTTCTATAATCTGTAAACCTTCAAGTTGAAAATATGAATGATATTGAAGTAGTGTTGGGAACTGAAACATGAGTTAGTATAATATAATGACACTTGATCAACGTGATTATATTACAGCAAGTCATGCTGAGTTTTAATGGAACGTGATGATTCACATGTCATAATGTCATCATGTGCCATGTTACACGACTCTTACATTCTACCTAATCTCCAAACATATCAAGAATATATCTTCCCGATATTTCTATATTTTCTCGTGACTTCTGGTAATTTGACAAGTCAGATCGAGCTGTCATAATTCCTTTCTTAGAACACTAGTCATGTTCATTCAAAATTCATATCTACGAATTCTGGACCATTATTCGCTTAAATTAAATTCGGAAAGAGAAAACAAAAGTATGGAACTCCAAAATATAAAGAAAACGAAGGGAGAGGATTTGTAGTAAAATATTCGATAGAGCAATTCAAAACAGATGATCGTATTTAAAGCGGATCCTAATTTCCTTGATTAGCGAAGAACCAAATCTTATTACGCAGATTTTCTTTAAATCCCTTGAATTCCGGAAATCAATCCTATCTACATCAAAAGATATGACGAATCTACATTTACTAGTTTCACTCCTTTGGGATAGCTTCACTTGTACGCTTCACTTAAGCAAATTGTTTTATCCATATTACTCGCTGATGATAAAACTCTAATTTTCAGTTCGTATGCGTCATGAAAACATACCTATTGTCAGTCATGACCATTCCAATCAAATTTCAGGACCAAATATCTTTAACGGGTAGGTACTGTGACAACCCAGAAATTTTTGACTAAATTTAAACTTGATCTTTATATGTTTTTGACACAATAAGAAAAGTCTGTAATGTTGAAATCTCAAAAACTTTGAACTATGTTCTGTATTCATTTACCATTGACTGCTCTCGACGATTCACGAACAATTGTGGTAAATAAATATGTATGTATATATATATATAAATATATATATATATATATATATATATATATATATATATATATATATATATATATATATATATATATATATATATATATATATATATAAGTTTACATAATAATTTGAAATGGTAAAACACAATTTAATCATCAGAGTTAAAAATGTAAAAATATGTATACAAGATAAAAAGTTGTTATACTTACCTTCATTATTAATATTAATAATAATATGAATATTAATATCAGTATTAGTAATACCATTATTTTCAATATATAATATATAGATAGGGAATTTGATATATATGATTTGTTATATTATTATTATTATTATTATTAATATTATTATTATTATTATTATTATTATTATTATTATTATTATTATTATTATTATTATTATTCTTATTATTAGTTATTATTAAACTTAGTAATTTATTAAAATTATTATCATTATCCTTATTAGGTGTATTATTACTATTACTTTTATTATTATTAATAATATTAAAAGTATTATGATATTAAAATATTTTTATTTATTAATTATTAATAATAATTATATATATATATAATCAAATAGACAACTTCCAAAATCGGTTTCAAGTCCTTTTCTACTTTCCCTGAGTTAAGCATTCTTTTACCGTGATTGATGAGATCCCTGTTTAATACTGTATTTAATTGGAATCAATGTGTTACCTTTTCTTTGTCTGATTCATCTATCCATCAATGATTGCCAAAGTTAAGATGGTTCTATTTTCATTTGATAATATTATAATATCATATCTAATATTCTATATGAACTCCCGTGACTTAAAACTAGATTTCAATGTTTTGCTTTCTGTTTTCAATCAACATCATATGCATCATTCTTATATACAAATATAAAATATAGCATATAGATATAGGAAGAACTCAATTGAGTTTCTTTCCCACTTCTTCTGTCTCGACTACAACACTAACCAACTTGTGTTTTAATTATTACTTCTTAAATCATCATGTACAAACTCACACCCATTTACATATACACATACTTATGCAAATTGCGAATCATCTTCACTCCCTGCCTTGTTTTGTCGAGCAACACCACAACCACCATGATTCACCACCTCAACCCTTACCACCATGGTGAAACCACCATTGAATCTAATATTGTTTCATACTATACTTTCGATTCACCACAAAACCAACACCAATCATTATAGAACCACCTTTTAACACCCATTTAATCTTCGATGCTACTACTACCATATTTCTGGTTTCTTCTTGTTTCAACCGAAACCAAAACACCAAACCAATCGAACCACGTTATCAATTCTACTTGAATGTGACTGTTTAATATTCAAATCGAAACCCTTCATCACCATCTTGTAAACTTATGAATATCACAACCCACCACCACTCTCGGTCATTACCAATCGACAACAACCGCCACTATACCCACTTCCATCATATTCATTTTTTTTCTTTCGATGAACAACCATCATCACAATCTTCATTAATATTGCTGATCGAAACCGGCTGTTGAAAGTCTAAAACCCAATAAAAACCGCCACCTTATAGTCCCTATTACAGCTGCTATGATGGTCACTATTTCCCTAATTTTGTCACTATAAAACACCATCAAACCGCCATGATCAACCTGCTACTGCTCGCTGCTACACCTGCCTTCTAATTTGGTTTCTATCAAACGAACCAGGCCAAACAAGCCTTACCTGCTACTGCTTTGATGCTTGTTTATTGCTGCTATATTCTATTTTTCTTTTTCTCTCGCAAACCAGGCATAACCGAACACAGCCTTAAAATATTAGTGAGGCTTTAGCAACTTGATAAAATTATATAGAAAGTGTTCCAATTATGCTTCTTGTGTAATTTCTGGCCGACAAATTACAACCAAGCAACCACTTGATTAATATAAGCACTTGTTTTAGCATCGTGCAAAGTGTTTTGGTTGGGCCACCATAATTCTTTTTGAACGGTGAACACAATTCTTTTCTTTCTTTTGGACTGCTACGATGTACACTTTGTGTGTTTTTTACTTCTATTCGGCATCCTATGTTCCTGACTATAGGAACCCTTTTTATTTTCCTTCTAAAAACATACAGAAGAATTAGTACTCGTATATTACAAGTTCAATGTAACGGGCTGCTGTGGTGATTAAATGAAGAAAATAAATGAAACCACAACTAGACCGTTGCTATTATTCTATATCTATTTTGTATTCACAACCGTTCATCCCCATAACCCCACTGCTACAGCTGCTTCTGTCGAGCTGTTACTTTGTTTCTTTCTGTTTTGAATAATGGAGTACACCACCGATTTATTTTCTATTTAAAAGAATAATGAATGATATTAATAGTGATTATGAACTGTGATGATGATGTTAAACGATGAAAATGATCCAAAGATGGTTGCTAGTCTGTTACACGAATTGGAGAAACAACGAACGGTTTTAGTTGCTAAATTGGTTTTGATAATTGGGCCACTAGGGTTTCAAATGAACTTGCAAATTGCTTTGGGCTGTATTGGGCTGAGTTCTTTTTTTTATGATGGGCCGTGATCCATTTTTGGTGCTCTCTTTTCGGTTAGACTAAAATAAGGAATAAAAGAATTTAAACATAGGTTAAATCAGAAAAGCAATGATAGATGGATGGTAGAGGGTGTTGGGTTTAAGCGGGAGGTCTTGAGTTCGAGTCTGGGCAGTGGCGTTTTATTTTTAGAAGCTTGTTTCTTCAAAGGTTGTTTTCTAAATTTTTCTTTATTATTATTATTATTATTATTATTATTATTATTATTATTATTATTATTATTATTATTATTATTATTATTATTATTATTATTATTATTATTACTTTTATTAATATGAATATTATTATTATTGATATTATTAGGATTTTTATTATTATTATTATTAGTATTATCATTAACATTATTATTATTATTATTATTATTATTATTATTATTATTATTATTATTATTATTATTATTATTATTATTATTATAAAAATAATACATTTTATTATTATTGTCATTAATATTATTATTACTATCAATTTATGATTATTATTATCATTATTATTATTATTATTACTATTATTAACATTAATATATTTATTAACAAGTATTATTATTAAGTATTATTAGAATTAAGAATTTTTATCAAAATTAGTATTTTTATTGTAAAAATAATACAACCTTTTTAATTTTATTATTGTTACTATTATTATTAAAAATTTTATATATTTTATTATTATTATTTTTATTAACATAACTATATTAGTATTTTTATAATAAATAATAACTATCTTTCTGTAGTAAATAAAGTAAATATATTATTAAGGAAACTCATAAATTATTAAATATAAAGATTACATCACTAAGAATAATACATAAATTTGTTCGATTACCATTATATGTGTTAATATATATATAAATGATATAGGTTCGTGAATCCGATGCCAAACCTGCATTGTTCAGTTCCGTCGGGCCCAACGAGCCCCATCCGGGTTACGGATGCTTTAGTACTTCGATTTATCATGTCCGATGTGAGTCCCGGAATGATGGGGATATTCTATATGCATCCTGTTAAGGTCGGTTACCAGGTGTTCACCATATGAATGAATTTTAATTCGCGAGTTACGCGTGACAATATATGAAATCTTGTGGTCTATTAAAATGATGAAAATGAATGTTTATGATAAACTAATGAATTCACCAACCTTTTGGTTGACACTTGAAAGCATGTTTATTCTCAGGTATGAAAGAAATCTTCCGCTGTGCATTTGCTCATATTAGAGATATTACTTGGAGTCATTCATGACATATTTCAAAAGACGTTGCATTCGAGTCATCGAGTTCTTCAAGATTATTATTAAGTCAATTATAGTTGGATATATTATGAAATGGTATGCATGCCGTCAACTTTCGATGAAATGAAAGTTTGTCTTTTAAAAACGAATGCAATGTTTGTAAAATGTATCATATAGAGGTCAAGTACTTCGCGATGTAACAAAATGTAATGTACTCGTCTAGATGGATTAGGATGGGTCGTTAAAGAAGGATTAATTTTGTTTGCGAACAAGTTTAGAATTAACTAAACTATGTTCTGGTAATTACAAGTTATAATCTTCGAATAAGATAGTTTTATATATATGAATCGAATGATGTTATGAACATCATTACTACCTCAAGTTTAGTAGGTAAACCTACTGGAAGTGACAAGAAATGATCTAGCTTCAAAGGATCTTGGATGGCTTGAAAGTTCTTGAAGTAGAATCATGACACGAAAACAAGTTTAAGTAAGATTTCTACTCGAATTAAGATTGTTATAGTTATAGAAATTGAATCAAAGTTTGAATATGAATTATACCTTGAATTAGAATGATAACCTACTGTAAATAACAGAGGTTTCTTTATCTTAGATGATTACTTAGAATGGATTAGAAAGCTTGGAAGTAAACTTGTAAACTTTAAAGTGTTTATGAAGTGTTCTTGAGTAGTTATTTTGTATGTTGATCTAGGTTAACTAGATTGAGCTAGATTGAGCTAGATTATGAAGAAAATGATGAAGAACACTTAGAACAATAAGAGAGGAATTGAGAGAGAGTAATTTGATGCATAAAAGTTGGAATGAAAATGTGTTTATGGTTGGTGAAGAAAAACGTGATCCTACCCTTGAATATAAGGTTCCATTAGTTTGTATTTTTGTTAGATATTTAATGCTAGTTGCCAAATGATGGTTCCCACATGTTTAAATGACTCATTAAGGCCGCTAAGAGCTGATCATTGAAGTTTATATACCAATAGTATATACATTTAGAAGTTGTGTAGTGTACGAGTACGAATACGGATTGAATACGAGTAAATAGTGTTACTGTAGTAAATAGCGTACTGTAGCAAATAGTATTTTACTGTAGCAAATAGTTTTCACTGTAGCAAATTGTATTTTAATGTAGTAAATAGTATTTTACTGTAGCAAAGCGAAAATTTACTGTAGCAAATAGTGTTATACTATAGCAAATAGTGTTTTAGTTGTACATCTTTGATTTAATTTGTAACAACCCAACCCATATGCAATCGAAATATGCAAAATAAAAAAAAAAATTGTACAGCATAGTGGCGCAGCGCGCCACTGACCTGCGCGGCGCGCCAAAACGGCCTGTCCAACTTTTCCTTTTTTTGTGAAAAAGATCGCCCACTTCCCGACATATTTAGACGAAACGCTTTTAACAACATATTCCAATATGTAAAACTAACACGATTCAAACATAAAATAAGTTTTACAAAGCAGAGCCCACATCGGCCCGAATTACTAGTTTAATACAAAATGAGAGTTTCGACCACAAAAAGTTTAAATACCAAACGACCCTACGAGAATGGTGTTTGGGGTTAAACTACCCAAGTCTCGGTCAAACTCTAAAAGCTAATATCTCCAAAAGCGTCCCCTAACACAACCGGATCTCTCCTCCAAACAAACGCCCTTACCTTTGTCCATACCTGAGCCTATAAAAAGGTAAACAACGAGAGGGTAAGCAAAGCTTAGTGAATGCAATAATTACACATACATATATATAATCCATCTATTTGCAATCACATTCATTAAATACCTCGTACGAACTCGTAACTCAATTAGCATGTCATCGTACCCAAAACACTTAACAAGTCGTATGTTATCACAAAACCACATTAGCATATACTCAACACAATGTATATATATATATATATATATATATATATGTATATATATATATATGTATATATATATATGTATATATATATGTATATATGTATATATATATATATATATATATAAAAACAATATGCTAAATAATCAAAAATCTCAATATGGTTAACCATAAACGCTATGGTGCTACCGGCTCGTGGTTCATACCATACGCAATTGAGTCATACTCTTTTATAGTGCTACCGGCTCGTGGTTCACACTTGATGCTACCGGCTCGTGGTTCACATCTTATTTTATAGTGCTACCGGCTCATGGTTCACACTCGATGCTACCGGCTCGTAGTTCACATCTTATTTTATAGTGCTACCGGCTCGTGGTTCACACTCGATGCTACCGGCTCGTGGTTCACATCTTATTGCACACATGTTATGGCACTACCGGCTCGATGGTTCATACCATAACACGCACAAACAAACACGCCATATACACATACGTATAATTACTCCACTCACCTCAAAATCTCTTGTGAAAGATAATCAAGCTCGGTAACGTACCTATTACATTATACATAATATCAATCACAAACTCATGTTGGTCAACCAACTAAAACTCCATTCTAGTGTTATCTTGACCCATGGTGCAATTTCGACCCATTTGCACCCTTAACCCTAATATTTGGGTTAACATCCCCAAAACCCTAATCATTAGCCAAGTTAGGTTTAAAACACATTTCAACACAAGGTTTATGCATTACACAACAACATTAACCAACTTAGATCCATTTTGACCCATTTGACCAAATTAAGGTCAACACACCCATTTCGGGTCATCCACTAACCCACACAACGCCCATTTACTTATCTCTAGGTGTGCTAGTAATTGACTAACTAATTTAAGGTTACAAACATCAATTAATACTTTGAAAAACACTAGTTAGTCATATTTGAGTCTACATGACCCAAATTCACCCAAAACACCCAATTCCCTAACAAAATGGGTTTTAAGTTCATCACTTACCCCAAACCCTAACCCTTAGTCAAATTAAACAAGGAAAACAAAGTTAGAACATACCACCACACTTAAAACGTAGCTAGGAAGTAGATGAACAACTTTAGAACTTGAGCTTAAGCAAGATCCCTTCTTCTTCTTCGTCCCCAAAATGAGTTTTCCCTCACTAGAATATCACACTCTCTCTAGAAATTAAATGGAGGTGATAAGGGTTGTTGAAGATGGAGTAAATGATGCTCCAAGAACTGATCTAGGCCTTAAATTCGGGCCCCCATGTGTAATTACCAAAAAGCCCTCAAAATATCTAATTTAAAAGAAAAGGAATCTGTCACAGACCAATGGCGCGGCGCGCCAAAGGCCTGCGCGGTGTGCAGATTGCCCAGGTCAGATTCTCCTTTATTTTAAAATGTACAACGAAACCCCCACTTCAAGCATCTTATTTACACTTATGTACACAACAAATATTTAGGTCTTACAACTCACCCCCACTTGAATCGGAGCGCGTCCTTGCGATCCATGCCGCATGACAAGAGGGAAGATAAACCAACATGAAATCTTCGGGCTCCCAAGTAAACTCGGAACCTTTACTTCGACGCCATTGAACTTTAAAAGTTCTCACCTCTTTATTTATCAACATTTTCACCTTCTCATCAAGGATAGCAATCGACTTTTCAACATATTCTAACTTGTTGTTTAGCTTAATTTCGTCTAATGGCATCCATGAGGAATCATCCGCAAGACACATACGGAGATGGGAAACATGAAATGTATTATGGATCCCCACAAACTCTTCGGGTAAATCTAAACGATATGCAACTTCACCAACACGAGCCAACACCTTAAATGGCCCAATAAACCGAGGAGCTAACTTTCCCATTTTCGAAACCGAATAATGCCTTTCCATGGCGAAACCTTAAGCATCACCATGTCACCTTCTTGAAATTCGATCATTCTCCTACGTTTGTCGGCATACGACTTTGGTTTATCTTGAGCCTTTTTCAAATGATCCCGAATCATATCAATCTTGCTATTCGTCTCTAAAACCAAATCGGTACTCCCGATTTCGCTTTGACCAATTTCACCCCAACAAATCGGAGTTCGGCACCTCCGCCCATAAAGTATCTCGTAAGGTGGCATCCCGATACTAGTATGATAACTATTATTGTACGAGAATTCCACCAAAGGTAAGTGCTCGTCCCAACTACCACCAAAATCAATAATACACACCCGTAACATATCCTCCAAATTTTTGTTCGTACGTTCGGTTTGACCGTCCTTTTGAAGATAATACGCCGTGCTCAATTTCAATTGTGTACCCATATCTTCATGAAACTTTTCCCAAAACCGAGATGTAAAACGGGTATCTCGATCCAAAATAATAGATATGGGAACCCCGTGTCAAGAGATGACTTCCTTGATAAACAACTTATCCAAAGTCTCTGACGATATCGCTTCCCAAATGGGAAGAAACAAAGCACTTTTCATCAATCGATCAACTATAACCCAAATCGAATCAAATTGGGTTCTCTCCGTTTTAGGTAACTTTGTGATGAAATCCATGGTAATGTGCTCCCATTTCCATTTTGGGATTTCTAACGGTTGTAACTTACCATACGGCTTTTGGTGCTCGACCTTAACTTGCAAACACGTAACGCATTGCTCAACATACTTCACAACATCACGTTTCATGCCCGGCCACCAATAATCTTTCTTTAAATCAAGATACATTTTCGTCGCGCCCGGATGAATGGAATACTTTGACTTATGTGCTTCATCAAGTAGCACTTGTCGATAATCACCCATCTTAGGCACCCACACTCTTCCTTGAAAAGACAACAAACCACGCGAGCCCATAGTAATGAACTCCGATTGCCCCATGATTCGTTCCGCATGCTTGTTGTGAACGTAAACCTCTATTTGAATAACACCAAGTTTTTCAAGAAAATCGTTAGTAATAATCATACGTAACAATCCCAATCGTAACACCGGGTGGTGACTCTTTCGACTTAACGAATCCGCGACCACATTCGCCTTGCCCGGATGATAAAGTATTTCACAATCATAATCTTTCACTACATCCATCCACCTACGTTGATGATAATTCAAATCTCGTTGATTAAAGAGATGTTTCAAACTCTTATGATCCGAATAGATCGTACTCTTGACACCATACAAGTAATGGCGCCAAATTTTCAACGCATGCACAACCGCAGCCAACTCAAGATCATGAGTCGGATATCTCATTTCGTGTTCCTTTAGTTGTCGAGAGGCATAAGCGATGACTTTACCTCTTTGCATTAGAATATACCCGAGCCCATTTAACGAAGCATCACAATAAACCGTCATGTCTTCCACTCCTTCCGGCAACACTAACACCGGAGCTTGACACAATTTCTCTTTTAGCAATTGAAAAGCAATTTCTTGCTCGTTCTCCCAATTAAATCTCGCGTTCTTCCTCGTCAATTTCGTCAACGAAGAAGCGATCTTAGAAAAGTCTTGGATAAACCGACGATAATAACCGGCCAATCCGAGAAAACTTCGGATTTCTGTAGGCGTAGTCGGTCGTTCCCGACTCTTCACCGTCTCTATCTTCCCCGGATCTACTTGAATACCATTTTTGTTCACAATGTGGCCAAGGAATTGAACCTCCCTTAGCCAAAATTCACATTTGGAGAACTTAGCATACAACTTCTCCTTCCGCAATGTCTTTAACACACTTCACAAATGATGTTCATGTTCCTTCATACTCTTCGAATAGACAAGTATGTCGTTAATGAACACAATTACTGAATTGTCCAACATAGGTTGGCACACTCGGTTCATAAGATCCATGAATGTTTCCGGTGCATTCGTAAGACCAAAAGGCATAACTATGAATTCAAAATGCCCATAACGCGTTCGAAAATCCGTTTTCTCTATGTCTTCCTCACGGACCCGCATTTGGTGATAGCCGGACCGTAGGTCGATTTTAGAGAAATACGTTGCACCTTGGAGTTGGTCAAACAATTTTTCAATCCGAGGTAATGGATAAAGATTCTTGATCATCACTTTATTTAACTCCCGATAATTGATGCACATCCGCATACTTCCATCCTTCTTTTTCATGAATAAAACCGGAGCGCCCCATGGCGAAGCACTCGGTCGAATAAAACCCTTCTCAAGCAACTCTTGGGTTTGATTTAACAACTCTTGCATTTCCGTCGGCGCTAAACGATAAGGAGTTTAACAATAGGGTAGCCCCCGAAACCAACTCAATGCGAAATTTAACTTGTCTTTCCGCCAGAACACCCGGTAACTCATCCGAAAAAATGTCTTCAAATTCATTCACCACCGGAATTTCACGAATGGGTGGTGGCTCATCACGAGTATCAACAACATGGGCAAGAAAAACCATGCCACCGCTAACAAGAAAACAACGTGCCCGTGCAAAGGTGCATATCGGCACAAGTCTTCTTCGTTTATCACCATGAATAATTAACTCTCCCCCACTTGGGGTCTTCACAAAAATAAATTTTTCGTGGCATGCGATATCGGCCCTATTATGATCGAGCCAATCCATACCAACAACGATATCAAAATCACCCAAAGTCATGGGGATAAGATCTATCTTAAAGTTTTCGACACCAAAAATGACATCACAATTTTTACAAACATCAACCACTAGCACCGTTTTACCGTCTGCTATTTCAACTTCAACCGGATGACTTAACTTAGCTAATGGTCTATTAAGTTTAGGCACAAATTTTGGAGATACAAATGACAAATTTGCACCGCTATCAAATAGAATCCTTGCCGGATTTGAGTTAACCATAAAAGTACCTGAGACAACTTCGTTGGATTGCTTGGCCTCATCATTGGTCATCAAGTAATTGCGACCCCTAGCCGTACCCGCCGCTCTCTCCAACTTCTTCACATGATAATTATTCAAATCGGGACATTCCGGCCTCTTGTGTCCCTCTTTACCACAATTATAACAAGTAAGCTTGGTCGATGCCTTGGTACAATCACGAGCTATGTGCCCTCTTTGATTACAATTATAACACGTGGGTCCGAAACCCCCGGAAGCACCCTTCTTCACACTATTAACGCTTTCGGCGCCTTTCTTGTTCTTTTTATTTGAAAAGTTCGAATAACTCGAACCTTCAAACTTTCTCTTTGAAAAAGTGAAATCGCTTTTTCTTGGAGCCTCCGGCTCAAAACCCCTAGCCAATTCGTATAAATCTTCAAAAGACTTAGCCATTCCCCGGCTAATCTTACCCTTCAACTCATCACTTAAAGTACGGTAGAAATCTAGCTTCAACTTGTGATCATCACCAACATACTCCGGACAAAAACGAGTCTTTGCCAAGAAGGTAGACTTGAGAGTAACCAAGTCCATTGAACCTTGTCGCAAATTGTGTAACTCGTCCCAGATTTTATCAAGATCGGAAGAAGTTCGGTATTCTTGGAAAAATTCCTTCTTAAACTCCTCCCATGTCAAGCACATGCATTGCTCTTCACCATATAATTTGATTTTATCGTCCCACCACAACTTTCCCTCTTCGCGCAACATGCTAGACCCATACCTCGTCTTCTTCTCGGGAGGACACTCTGCGGTACGGAACGCCCCCTCGATATCGGAAATCCAACAAGTGCTTTTCAATGGATCCCTCACCCCATTAAACATTGGAGGTTGAGTATCCCTAAAATTTTTGTAGTGGAAGTCCCGCCTTCCACCCCCACCATTACCTTCACCCCCTTCGCCTCTAGGATAAATGTTTCTAGCCTCTAAAGCCTCCTCTATTGCGGCTTTCATTCATTCATTGATCATTTGGATCACTTGTCCATCAACCGACTCTTGGAAGACCTTTCGGACATCGTCAAGAAAATCCTTCTTTAGCCTTTTAAAGATGGCCTCAACCTTGGCCGTGAGTTCAACGTCCTCACTTGTACTTCCGTCATTGGTGTCGTGTCCGTTTCTCATCTTCATTTTATAAAACGAAGTAAATTAAGCAACAAAACGAAAGGACTTAACACATATGTATATACATATATGTCACACTACCCCATCTTGCTCAACAATCATCGTACGTCGCTTGTTTGACATGATTTGAACCCGTAACAATGGTAGCTAATCATTGTTACGCGATCACGTCGCATTAATTCGCTAGTACAACATCTATCTCGCTTGATGATTGCTAAAACAACACAAAACAGTTAGTGCAAGGTTAATTCACATAAACACTAGCACTAGCAATTCCCGTTCCGACCCAAAGTCCTATAAGTCCCGCATAACGCGCACACACAATAAAGTCTAAGTCTAGGCACCTATCTCAAGTCGCCTAAATCCCTTAGACCATGCTCTGATACCACTTGTAACAACCCAACCCATATGCAATCGAAATATGCAAAATAAAAAAAAAATTGTACAGCATAGTGGCGCGGCGCGCCACTGACCTGCGCGGCGCGCCAAAACGGCCTGTCCAACTTTTCCTTTTTTGTGAAAAAGATCGCCCACTTCCCGACATATTTAGACGAAACGCTTTTAACAATATATTCCAATATGTAAAACTAGCACGATTCAAACATAAAATAAGTTTTACAAAGCGGGGCCCACATCGGCCCGAATTACGAGTTTAATACAAAACAAGATTTTCGACCACAAAAAGTTTATATACCAAATGACCCTACGAGCATGGTGTTTGAGGTTAAACTACCCAAGTCTCGGTCAAACTCCAAAAGCTAATATCTCCAAAAGCGTCCCCTAACACAACGGGATCTCTACTCCAAACAAACGCCCTTACCTTTGTCCATACCTGAGCCTATAAAAAGGTAAATAACGAGAGGGTAAGCAAAGCTTAGTGAATGCAATAATTACACATACATATATATTACCCATCTATTTGCAATCACATTCATTAAAAACCTCGTACGAACTCGTAACTCAATTAGAATGTCATCGTACCCAAAACACTTAACAAGTCGTACGTTATCACAAAACCGCGTTAGCATATACTCAACACAATGTATATATATAAACAATATGCTAAATAATCAAAAATCTCAATATGGTTAACCATAAACGCTATGGTGCTATCGGCTTGTGGTTCACACCATACGCAATTGAGTCATACTCTTTTATAGTGCTACCGGCTCATGGTTCACACTCGATGCTACCGGCTCGTGGTTCACATCTTATTTTATAGTGCTACTGGATTGGGGTTCACACTCGATGCTACCAGCTCGTGGTTCACATCTTATTTTATAGTGCTACCAGCTCGTGGTTCACACTCGATGCTACCGGCTCGTGGTTGACATCTTAACGCACACATGTTATGGGACTACCGGCTCGATGGTTCATACCATAACACCCACAAATAAACACGTCATATACACATACGTATAATTACTCCACTCACCTCAAAATCTCTTGTGAAAGATAATCAAGCTCGGAAATCTTCAATGTAACGTACCTATTAGATTATACATAATATCAATCACAAACTCAAGTTGGTCAACCAACTAAGACTCCATTCTAGTGTTATCTTGACCCATGGTGCAATTTCGACCCATTTGCACCCTTAACCCTAATATTTGGGTTAACATCCCCAAAACCCTAATCATTAGCCAAGTTAGGTTTAAAACACATTTCAACATAAGGTTTATGCATTACACAACAACATTAACCAACTTAGGTCCATTTTGACCCATTTGACCAAATTAAGGTCAACACACCCATTTCGGGTCATCCACTAACCCACACAACGCCCATTTACTTATCTCTAGGTGTGCTAGTAATTGACTAACTAATTTAAGCTCATAAACATCAATTAATACTTTGAAAAACCTTAGTTAGTCATCTTTGAGTCTATATGACCCAAATTCACCCAAAACACCCAATTCACTAACAAAATGGGTTTTAAGTTCATCACTTACCCCAAACCCTAACCCTTAGTCAAATTAAACAAGGAAAACAAAGTTAGAACATACCACCACACTCAAAATTTAGCTAGGAAGTAGATGAACAACTTTAGAACTTGAGCTTAAGCAATATTCCTTCTTCTTCCCCAAAATGAGTTTTCCCTCACTAGAATATCACTCTCTCTCTAGAAATTAAATGGAGGTGATAAGGGTTGTTGAAGATGGAGTAAATGAAGCTCCAACAAATAATCTAGGCCTTAAATTCAGGCCCCCATGTCTAGTTAACAAAAAGCCCTCAAAATATCTAATTTGAAAGAAAAGGAATCTGTCACAGACTAATGGCGCGGCGCGCCAAAGGCCTGCGCGGTGCGCAGATTGCCCATGTCAGATTCTTCTTTATTTTAAAATGTACAACGAAACCCCCACTACAAGCATCTTATTTACACTTATGTACACAACAAATATTTGGGTCTTACATAATTGTATTTCTTCTTATATATATATATATATATATATATATATATATATATATATATATATATATATATATATATATATATATATATATATATATATATATATATATTTATATATATATATATATATAATAAAAACTTATGTATATAAAAAAAATAAAACGATTATATAATTATCACAAGTTATGACGTTCGTGAATCATCTGGCAAACGGGGTGGTCAATTATCTACATAAACTCATTTCAATTAATCAAGTCGTAACAAGTTTTATTGCTTAACATGTTGGAAACATTTAATCATGTAAATATTAATCTCATATAATATATAATGATGGAAAAGTTTGGGTCACTATATAAATGTTGTTATATGTTAAAGTGCATGTATTAAATGTGTTACTAGCATCATTAGCTTCGTTTTGGAATGTAGTTGACTTAGAAAAACCTCATTAACATAATTGTTGAATTCATGATTCTTGGTTAGTGTTTGATAGATTTTAAAATGAACTTTTGATGCCTTGAATGCTATGAGATGTTGGTGGTAAGTGTTTAGTTGCCTTATATGTTTAATTAACTTCGAAATGGCATATCGTATGTGTAAATTGGATTCCCGAATCATCTTATGCGTTTATGGACTTGAAGCATTGAATGATGAACTTTCAATGATCAATCAATGTGGATTTGATTGTTGTAAATTATGGATTTGATTTATGATATGTGCTTAGTTGTATTCCTTGTTAAAATACCTTTCCAACGATGTATGGTATGCATTTTGATAGTTTTCGATTCATTAAATGCGTTGGAAAGAAGTTTGGTTCAAGACGTGACCAATTTTCAGCAAGTTCAGCACCTGGAAACAAGGACTTTGCGATCGCGAAGCCCTGTGTGTGTAAAACCTCGCGATCGCGAGGAAACCCCTGACCAAATTCTTTTTGTGATTTTCCAATTTCATTCCCGCTTACTCGCAACTCCGATTAACATGAAACTTCGCCAACATGCTTATATATGACTACATTTTTATGTACAATAGTCAGATACCCGACCCGATGATAAACGATTATAAACGATTATAAACGATTCACAATAGTTGATTACATCGCGAGGTGCTTGACCTCTATATGAAACATTTTACAAACATTGCATTCATTTTTAAAAGACAAACTTTCATTTCATTGAAAGTTGGCAGGCATGCATACCATTTCATAATATCTAAACTATAAATGACTTGATAATATACTTGATGAACTCAATGACTCGAATGCAACATCTTTTGAAATATGTCATGAATGACTCCAATTAATATCTCTAAGATGAGCAAATGCACAGCGGAATATTTCTTTCCTACCTGAGAATAAACATGCTTTCAAGTGTCAACCAAAAAGGTTGGTGAGTTCATTAGTTTAACATAAATAATCATTTCCATCATTTTAATAGACCACAAGATTTTCATTTTCGGTTCTCATAAATATACGTCCCATGCATAGAGACAAAAATCATTCAAATGGATTGAACACCTGGTAACCGACATTAACAAGATGCATATAGAATATCCCCATCATTCCGGAACACCCATCGGACATGATAAAATCGAAGTACTAAAGCATTCGAAATTCCAGAATGGGGCTTGTTGGGCTCGATAGATCTATCTTTAGGATTCGCGTCAATATGGGGGTCTGTTCCCAAATTCTTAGGCTACCAAGCTAAAAAGGGGCATATTCGACTTCGATCCATTCAACCATATAATGTACTTTCGATTACTTGTATCTATTTTGTAAAACATTTATAAAAGCGCATGTATTCTAAGTCCCAAAATATATATTGCAAAAGTATTTAAAAAGGGAGTAATGAAACTCACTATATTGTATTTTGTAGTAAAAATACATATGACGTCATTGAACAAGTGTAGGGTTTGCCTCAGATTCACGAACCTATATTATTCATATATATATATTAACACATATATTTGTATCTGAACAAATTTATATATTATATCTTAAGTTTTATATCTTATATATTGAATAGATAATTTTTTATCGTTTTTTATATAATTAATATTATATAAAAAAAATCAATGATTTGTTATATGTAAATTTTTATATAAACAATTTTTAATATATATAATTATATGTAATATTCTGATAGTTGTAATAAATAGACTTTTATATAGAAAATATTTAATTGTAATAATACTATTGTTAATATGAAAATATTAATAATAATGATGATGATAATAATAATAATAATAATAATAATAATAATAATAATAATAATAATAATAATAATATTAATAATAATAATAATAATAATAATAATAATAATATTGATAATAATAATAATCTTGATGATAATTTTAATGATAATGATAACTTTGATAAAAATTTTGATAATCCTTAATAATAATGATATTTTTAATAAAAATGATAATGATAATAGTAATAATAATTTTAATAACAATATCAGTATTATTGATAATACTTATAATAACCGTGTTAATAATGATACTAATATCAATATTAATGACAATTCTACTAATGATATTAATATTAATATTGATAATGATAATAATAATTTTAGTGATATAATGTTAATAATAATACTAGTAACTATAGTAATAATTTTTATTAATAACGATAATAGGAATAATGATAATAATGTTAATAATTAATAATAATGACACTAATAATAACTCTTAAGTTAATAATAATAATAGTAATAATAATAATAATAATAATAATAATAATAATAATAATAATAATAATAATAATAGTAATAATAATAATAATAATAATAATAATAATAATAATAATAATAATAATAATAATAATAATAATAATAATAATAATAATAATAATAAAATAGAAGAGTATACCCTTGTAAAAGGGTCTCTAAAAAGAAACGCCCCGGACCGGACTCGAACCTGAGACCTCTTGCTAACCCGAAAACTCCCCTAACCAATCGACCAATTCTGTTATTTTGTATGATTTCGTAACCCAATCCTATATAACTCGGCATTCAGCATTGTAAAACCATTGCATGAGCCCAAGAAACCCAAATACAATTAATCAGCCCAACATTTATGATGGTCCATAAATTGGTTCGTGATTAATCAAATATATTACTAGCAGCCGTAAACAATAAATAACATATGGGTTCATCTGTACCGCATCATCTTCTCCAATCATGTTTTCTTCATCATCTCTGCACGTCACCATCCTCATCATCATACACATATGGCTTCATAGCATCTTAATCATTCATCATCGCTATCATCATAACACCACGATCTACTACATCTTCATCCTTTTCGCTTCATCATCACATCATCATCACCAATATGCACTGCCACCATCATCAATTTCATTGATATCATGTATCAATAAATCATCATAATCGTAATCTTTCCCCTTATTATTAATATAATCTTCCATTTATTATTATCATAGTCGACTAGACAGATTTCCATCACCTTTATGATAATGCTCCACTAAATATTATGATTATTTAACTAAAAAAAACG
The DNA here is from genome assembly GCF_046630445.1 of Rutidosis leptorrhynchoides. NCBI lineage: Eukaryota > Viridiplantae > Streptophyta > Magnoliopsida > Asterales > Asteraceae > Rutidosis > Rutidosis leptorrhynchoides. The sequence continues at coordinate 301,844,404 of NC_092335.1, read as the reverse complement.
TCCCAAAGTATTTACTTGTCGGCCATGGAAATTGTTTCCTTACTCCCACTTGTATGACTTTTGGATAATAATATCCTATATAACCATGTTCCCCATTCATTAACATATGTTATCTTTCGCGTTTTATTACGTACCCAAAACAAGAAAAATGAATTAGTAAAAGATATGATGATGGTGGCGGTTAGTGGTGTTTGAAGTTCATGGTGATGAGGTGATGGTTTAATGGGTTGTGGGTATCGATGTTATTAGGCAGCTACAAGAACACGATGGTAGCAGTCTTTGATCAGTAGAAACGTAGCAGTAGCAAGTTCGAATGAAGTAAAAACACTTTAGTTGTTGTGTTGTAGCAGGTGACAGTTTGAACTACAATAGAAGGCGAGCAGCAGGGATGGTGGTCTGTTTGTTTTTTTGGTTTAACATAAAAGAAACAAGTATTTGTGATTGTTTGGTTTGGTATTGTGTTCAAAAAAAAAAATATATGCTGTTCGGTGAGTGTTTGAATCGATAGCCGCAGTCAAAGAAAAACAGTGATGATAATAGTTTATAATTTGAATATGAGCAAGAGCAAAATACAAACGAAGATGGTTTGATGAGGGTGTCGATGGTGGTGAGTTGTAATGTATGTATATATTTAGAATGAGGTGGTTGTGATTGGAGATCACGTAGAACAAGAAAAATTACGCAACAGAATATACAGTGATTGATGGTTGGGGTTTAGAGTAAGTCTGTGTGATTGCATTTGTCAACAATAATAACAAATAGAATGAGAACGATGTAGTAGTAGTTTACCCATGTACGAGGGTGAAGTGTGGTGAAACAGAAAATAGCAATACAAGAGATGGAAGAGGTGGTAGATTGTCGGAGATCAGGGTGGCAGTTGTGTGTCGATGAAGATGGTAGGAGATGTGTGGTATCTTTGTATGGTATGTATGCATATATATTATGATGGAGATAGTACCCATTTCTTAATAATAATTGTTAAACAGTATCAAATAGGAAAGCATCCGTTGATTTTGGTTAATTATAATACAAGTGGGTGTTTGGTTTGAGTTAGTGGATGAGTGCATGTAACTCATACATATATAAACAAAGACAGTAATCGTTAATAATAATATAATAATTCTAATAATATAATTTAGTTATAAACGTAAAGATAAATGAATTCAATTTAGAATACTAAAGCAGCCGCTTGAATTGAATTGTTTGATTGTGCCGATAGTTTATTAGGGTTAGTATTTCGTGCCCCGTTTGTTACTCAGTGGCGAATAAAAGTCTTCAGAAAAATTCCAAATTTTTAAATTAACTATATTTATTTATTTTAGTCATTATGGTATAAAATTCTATCATTAACTATTAAATAAAAATTACATTAATTATTCACTCCAATTCCCCAAGTAAAATATAAAAAGTTTTAAAATTCAGCAAATAGTTCCTAAATACATTTTTAATAAGCCTAAAATTTATTTAACTCATTTTCGGATCACTATTTATTTTAAAATCATATAAGTTCGAATTAAACTTCTCTAAATAATAATCAAAACGTCCAACAAGTATTACAATCATTAAATAATTATTTTTAATATACTATATACATATATTTAAATTTATTTTTATATGTAAACACATTTATTTACAAATAATGGTTCATGAATCGTCGAGAATGATCGAAGGTCAATGAATACATGAACACAGTTCAAAGTTTTTGAGATTTCAACATTACAGACTTTGCTTATCGTGTCGAATTCATATAAAGATTAAGTTTAAATTTGGTCAAAAATTTCCGGGTCGTCACAGTACCTACCCGTTAAAGAAATTTCGTCCCGAAATTTGAGTGAGGTGGTCATGGCTAACAATAAAAATGTTTGCATGACGAATATTAGTTGATAAGTAGAGTTTTATCATTAGTGAGTAACATGGATAATACAATTTGTTTATGTGAAGTGTACGAGTGAAGCTGTCACAAATGATTGAGATAAAGATTTAACTTTTGACGTAGTCACAGCGAATTTTTGGAATTTAAGGGATTCAAAAGGAAATCTTGGAAATCTATAAGATCTGATTCTTCGAGATTTAAGGAAATTATGATCTCTTTAATTAAATGCGATGACCGGTCCTAATTACTACGTCTGATATTTCCACTATAAATTTACCTTTTCCGTTCCATTAATTTTTCACCACTCTTATACCTTCTTTCTCAGTTCGTATACCCAAAAGATTATAATAATGCTTAATCCGGTTCTAATCCTTGTTCTTATTCTGACTATCGTACTGATCGTTCTTCTTTTCCAACTTCCACCAGAAGAATCTGTTTATTTCTACTATGCTATAGGGATTATTGTATTTATAATCCTCCCGTGTCTTTACATTGCTATACGTACTGATATCCATGGTTTGTAATTTATGTGTTGTTATTGGGCTTTATATTTTCTCTTATATTTTGGAGCTCTTTGCCTTTTTATTCTCCTCTCAACCTCTAGTAAAGCGAGTAATGGTCCAGAATTCGTAAGTATGGAGTTTCAAATGAACTTAATGTTCGAAACCAGAAAGAACGTAATAGCACGATTTAAGTTTTTAAATTACCAGAATCGCTGAGAATAGAACTATCAAGAATATATTTTATTCATATGTTCAAAAGTTAAGCAGAATGAAAGAGTTATGTAACATGGCACATGATGACGTTATGATCTATTAATCATCACGTTCCAATAGAAACTCAGCATAACTTACTGTAATATAATCACATTGATCAAGTGTCATTATATTATACTAACTCATGCATCAATTTCTTTACATTTCTCCAGGATTCATTCATAAATTAAACTTAGATTTTACAGAAGTTTCTATTATAATGGAATACAGAAAACACGAAGAGGTAGATAATTTTGGAAAAGAATATTTATGAAAATATCCTCAGAAATATCGAATATATTTATGATGATATTTTGGAATTTCTAAGTTCGAAGGTTGATGAAGAAAGATTTTACGCAAGATTTTAACATGACTTCGGAGCAAGATATTCTCTAAAGATTTCATCGGATCCAAAATTACATGGATTCTTTGAATATAGGGTTTGGTCCTTGTATTTGTCCTTGGTTTCCTTCATGGTTATGTCAATCCGTTTTTCAGTACCAAATTTTCTTTCGAGCGTTCCCAACACTTCATTCTTTATCATCAACTCTTGGTCATTTAGACCATTTATAATTTTACTGTTTCATCTAAATTTAATGCAGCCATATCTGAATCGTCGGTTATCAATCCGAGGTGGTCTCGGGAGAATTGTGTTTTTAGATGATTAAACGCTGATGGTAATATGGTGGAATATAAAAGGTTTTTCGGTAACAATAAAAGAGCACGCATATACATCAAAGTTATAATAAGGTTGTTTCGAACGAAAAGTCGAAGTTGACTTGCTGGAGCTGTGAAAAAACTGGCTATCTCGATCAGGAGTTGCAAAGTTAATTTCGATAATAATAACACTAAAGGAATTAGCACAGCTATGTGTTAAACGTTTACTCAGGTTTCGAGTGTTTTTTAGGTGCATCACTATATGCATCAATCTTTTCTTTCGTAAATGAAGTGCGGTTGGTTCATCCTCTCGATTAAGGTGTTTTCAAGAATCATGAAAGGTTTGAACGCAGATTGAAGTCATCAGGATACAATTGAGGTTTAAGATGAACTCAAGTGGCAAACTTGAAGAAATATTTAGTTTCATATGTTATAATCAATATTTTAATTCATTTTAATTGTCCAATGTTATTAGTCCACAGTCGATAGTCCACAGTTAACAGTCCAATAATTCATATATAGTTAAATATATAATATTCGATTTAATTAATACGTATCGTGACCCATGTACATGTCTCAGACTCGATCACAACTCAAAGTATATATATTATTATAGAATCAACCTCAACCCTGTATAGCTAACTTCAGCACTACTGCATATAGAGTGTCTATGGTTATTCCAAATAATATATATAGATGCGTTGATATGATATGTCAAAACCTTGTATACGTGTCACGATATTTAAATGCGTAAATAACAGTATTTAAATGACGATAAATAAAGTGCGTAAAATATATAACAGAAATTAAATGACGATAAATAAAATTGCGAAAATTAAAATTGCGATAAATTGTGATAATTAAATGTAATAAGGAATAACAGTTAGCTAGGAACAGTTAGCTAGGATTTTTGTTAGCGTGGATTCTTAACAAAAATTTTCTCATAATTAATTTGTTGTTTCTATATTTTTTTTTTCAATGTTTTCTTCATTATGCCACTTGTTGGATTCTGATAGATCAAAATCCAAATATGAAATTGAATGAAAAGGGTTATTCTGCGGTGAACGGATACATATATCAGTGGTTGTAAGTAGGATAGTAAATGACTGTTGAATTAGATTTGAAGGAATGGACAGTGTACTTATTAATGTGAAATCTAAATATTCCTCGGGTATTACCTACCCATTAAAATATTTTCACCATTAACAGTTTGTACGAAAGAATTTTTAATTACAATCTTTATGAAAAAATATATATACATATATATTTTCTTCAGATGTAATCTTGGATTTAATGAGCCAATATGATATTAAACTCATCTGATTTATGGCTAGAATTAGAGTACATAATCTCTAAAATATTAGAGATTACATAATCGCCATGAAGAACGAAGATAATTTATGTAGAACGATACATAGAATGATGATTATACTCGAGGTACAGAATGAGATGTTGAGGCATGGATTGTTGATGGTACTGGTGCTGTTATTGATGGTACTGTTGGTTCCAGTGATGTTGCTGAAGCTGGTAAATTTTGCACCATATTCTCCAAATTGATTACTCGAGCACGAAGTTTGTTGACTGCTTCTATTATTTCGGGATGATTGTCGGTCGGAACGAGCGGATGAATAAGGTTTAGAATTTTAGATAGAATATAATCGTGGCGTGGTATTCGGGAAATGAGGGTGAAAATGATGTTTCGGACTGGTTCGCCGGTAAGTGCTTCGGGTTCTCCGTCAAGTGGTGAATTCGGTTGGTGGAAAGGATCGCCTTCTTCTCATCTCCATTGATTAAGTCGACTACGAACCCATCAGATGAATTGGTTGATTCATTCAAGTGACGCTGCTTTTGGAGCTTAGGTGAACATCCATGTAACGACCATGGATTTTCCAACGTTTATTTATTAATAATTATTATTATTAATACGTGTAATTAAACGAATGTATGTTATTACATTTACATGTTGCCTTGATTGCCCGTACTTGACTTTAATTGCCCGAAACGTCTTTGTGACACGCGAAACTTACACGAATAATATTTTCAAGTATTATTTACATTCATGATTGATTTTATTAATCATTTTAATTAACTATGGTGATTAGTTAGTTACTTGGGCTTTAATTGGACTTATTTGTTAATTAATTGAACTTGGGCTTTGATTAATGTTATGGACTCTTGAACATGGGCTTATAAGCCCACCCTACATCTTACAAGGATTATTTAGCCCATGTCTTTCATGTGTAAGTATCACTTTGGAATGGAACTTGTTAGTTTGCTACTTGAAGAATCTAGTTACTCCTTAATCCCCATGCACATACCTCTATTAACCACACTTTTTCAAGCTTTACATACAAGTGACCAAGGAACATTTGCCTTCCTCTTTTTTTCTACTGTAAAACCGTAGGCCTAAGGGCCATAAGGGGTGGCTTTTGCTTTCAATTTTTGCTAACTTATGCACTCATACTCTTTCATTCAAACACACACACAAACACTTACAACTTTTCTTTCATTTGCTCTCTAAAGTGTGATTTCTTTCAAGGCTTTCTCTTCTTCTTTTTCTCTTGACAAAACCGAACCTAATGCATCTCATCATCATCAATACTTGTTCTTGTTTAATGTTTGATTACTTGTAGTTACTAGTTGTTGTTACTTACCTACATGTACAAGAATCAAACTCATTAGTTTCATTCTTCTTTTATCTTGTATCACAAGAACACTCAAGAACATAAACTTACTAGTTATGTTCTACATATACTTTCTTAAAAGATTGCAAGTTCATGTGTTGATTAAAATCATACTTGTGATTCATGAAGTAAACTTCAAGTTTACTTTCTTAAAGATCAAACTTTGGTTTGAATCTTTAAAGTATGAACAACCATAAACAAGTTACTTGTTTACTTAACTTATTTACTTCATTTACTTGCACTTTATTTTCATGTTGTTGGTTGTTATTGGTCAAGTGTTACTAGTTAACCTTGATCTCATTAATCTTGAACTAAAAGTTAACTTTGAAAGTTCAAGAACATGTAAGTAAGCTTTCTTTAATTATAACTTGGTACACTTATGTTAGATCTAGACTTTTGAGTCTTAGATCTTCAAGATCTAACTAAGAACATTGTTCTACAACTTAAGATCTTGTTTACATAAGTCTACTTTCAAGTTCATAACTTAATATTACTTTTATAACTCATGTAGGTGTTAAATCTAAGACTTTGATGCAACTTTGGTTCATCAAACTTCATACAACTCTTAAGTGAGTTGTGATATACATCTTAGACTTACATTAGTGTCTTGATAAGTCAAACTTGCTTAATATTACTTTATAGTTCATGTATGTGACAAGCCTAAGACTTTGATGTAACCTTGGTTCATCAAACTACATACAACTCTTAAGTGAGTTGTGCTTCATGTCTTAGACTTACACTTGGGTTATGATGGTCAAACCTTGGTGAAAATGATGCAAACACATCAACGAGTTGTACACTTGAAGCTATATGCATCAAGGATGAGAACCGTGATAAGCATCGAGCACCAAGACCACCGGAACCCACTATTTTTCTGTTTCCTGTCTTCTGCCTACTGTTTTCTGGTTTCTGTAACATACCAGTACACCTGGGCTACTGTAACCTTGATTTTCAGATATATCTTTTTGAGTGGATAACTTTTCATATAGTACTCGTCTTAATCCAAGTTACGGTTTAGGATTTATGGCCCTCTGATTGTCACTATGTCCTTTTAACGTTGTGCAGAAATTTCTGACCTACTCGCACTTAGACCGTCACCACGGTCAAACGAAGACGAGTTTGCTACTGTAAATTTTACCACACTTGAAGGACTCATATACAGAGCCATGTCCACTGGTCTCACCTTAATTCAGTAAGGGTAGAGGCCGTGGTGACTGATCGAATTCAGCCTTTGTTTTAAACTACTTTCATGAACGAAACTTACTTTACGCCTTTTGTTTGATGATGAATGATGATGACCCTTAAGACCTTATTTACATACTTTTAAACCTATTCGGATGATTTACTGACTTAGTACTATTTGACTTAGGTTGAGGACCCGTTTGGACAACCTTCATTACTTGCTTACTTTCCGAGTCATACTTTACCGCTACTTTATCATTGTGAGTTATAGCATTCCCTTTTTACTTTAACTTATTTTGGGAACTGAGAATACATGCGGATTTTATGTTTTACATACTAGGCATGAGTACTTAAACTTATATATGTGTGGGTTATACAACGGCATAAACATTCCCTTTAGCTCGGTAACGTTTAATCATTGGTTTTTGAACCGTGAACGCGAATCTTAGATATGGATCCATAGGATTTGACATCCTCACTTGGGCTAGTAGCGCTAGCATTTAACGGATGTTTAATACTTCGTATACATACGCACTTGCCAAGTGTACTTTCAGGGGGTATAAACGTTAAGTTAGTTACCAAGTGCCCACGGTTAAACATATACTTTATCATACTGTTTTGAAACGCTCTTTGTAGCACTGAAATCTCGTGGCCTACCTTACATACTGTTATACTTAAACTATAGCTCACCAACCTTTGTGTTGACATTTTTAAGCATGTTTTTCTCAGGTGCTTAAGGTTATTTGCTTCCGCTGTCGTGCTAGTCTTGCCGTAGACACCCGCTGCTCTAGTGTTATCACCGCATGAACTGTTTATCTTGCATTCAAACTTTTATACATTTGAGACTATGTTTTGTAATGACCTAAGGGTCACATACATTTATTCATGCTTGCTATTCGTAGAAGAATACTGTTGGTGTAAAACATTGGATGTCGGTTATGACGTCACCTTTTCATCATGAATGCAACTTCTTTTATTACAGCATATAGTACTTAACCTTGTAATGATCCTGTTGTTGATGATTCGTACACGATGGTTTTATACGGGGCATCACATTTGGTATCAGAGTATTGGTTGTATGGAATTAGGTTGCATTAGTGAGTCTAAGACCGACCCGAGTAGGATTCACTAATAGGACTAATCTACAACTTGCTAGTTTACTTGTTTCCGCTGAACTTACTGCATGCTGCTGCTTACTTTTACTGCTATATGCCGTATGCTATTACATGATTTCACTACTGTATGATATTACTTGCTTTCAATTACATGCTACTTCTATACGATTCATTATTATTGCCATGCTACTTACTGTTACACATGATTTAAACTGTTGGCCTAATACGTGCTTGCTTTATGACTTACTGACATGGAAAATTTATTTTTCCTTGTTCAGATGTCGGATGTTCCACCTGCTATCATTTTGGGAAGTTTAGACTCGTCAGCCACCCCACCTGCTGCTGCTGCTGCCGACACACTGATCCCGCTACCCACGAGTGACTCTGGCGCTTCATCTTCCAGGACTAGCAGCCAGGCCCCTGCCCCAGTGGTTACTTCTAGCGGAGCCCAGGACCCTTCGAAGATTCCAGCTCCATCTGCCCCCGGACCTTCAGGATCACAGCCCCGCTCCGGCGAGATTGTGATTCCCGCGGAGTTCGGGGAAGGTCCTTTCCGTAACAGGTATCGCCATTGGTGCCGATGCGCCCCTGATGGACGTCTCATTCTGATCGTACCCGCTCGTTACCAACAGATGATGGCCGCTCAAGGACGACCAGTTCAGCCACCCGTACAGCCACCACATGATTCGGACGACCCGTCATCCACTGATGCTTCATCCGACGATACCTCCTCAGAAGACTACAGTGATGATGAGGACCCTGCTGATATACCTATTCAGCCACCCTCCACTCTGCCGAAGAAGCGGTATCGCTTCGACGGTACCATTATTCTGGGGATCAACGGAGGATGAGCCTTCACTGACGCGTTTGGTCGACGTCGTAGGGTTACTGCTTATAAGCGGCTTGTGCCGTACCCTGCCGACCCACAAGTGTGTAAGACACCCCGTTACGTACTGACTATTTCTGGAGCCGGAACGTCTGCACCCCATTTCGTGCGGTCTGCACCACCCGCACCACCGGCACCACCCGCACCACCTGCACCGCCTGCCCCACCATCTCCCTCTAACGAGGAACTGAGGAGGGAGGTGGGAATCCTCCGAGCTCGGGTTACTGAGCTCGAGGAGCAGTTGGCTCAGGTTTTAGACATCCTACACCCACCTTCACCATAGGACTTTTGTATTTAGATTTCATGATGTAATCTAGTTGTAGTTTCATATTTCACTTATGTATTGTACGAATCTATCATGATGTATGAAACTTATTATTAATGAATGGAAACTTTGTGATGTTACTTTTTGCACAAGTGTTATATTTACGTTACTGTATGGTGTTTTGCGGTACTTGTATCAACTTGCGTTACTTAATTAACATGTGTTGTGCTGTTTACATGTTGGTTGTTATATACTATATTATTATATATTGAATGCTGGATTTTGACTTGAGTCAAAATGTTTGTATAGAACACCATGGCTAACGGTCGATCCACACCTACTGCTGCTCAAATTGAAGAGATGATCCAAGAACGTGTAGCCGCAGCCATTGCGGAAATGCAACCCCAAGCTCCACCGCCACCGCCACCACCACCGGTTATTCAAACCGTTCGAAATGGGTGTACTTACAAGGAATTCCAGAGCTGTAAACCACACAACTTCAGTGGAACCGAAGGACCGGTTGGTCTCACCAGATGGTTCGAGAAACTTGAATCAGTATTCCGAGTTAGCAACTGTTCGGAGGACAATAAAACTAAATTTGCTTCTTGCAGGCTATCTGACGGCGCGCTCACGTGGTGGAACACAATGGCACAGACACAAGGCATTGATGAGGCGTATGCTACGCCAAGGGAGGAATTTAAGTGTGCCATGATTGAGGAGTATTGTCCGAGAACCGAAATCCAAAAGATGGAAATGGAATTCATGCAGTTAAAGGCCGTTGGGAACGACCTTGATAGTTACAACAGGAGATTTTTGGAGTTAGCCCTGATGTGTCCGACAATGGTCACCTCAGAATTCAAGCGAATGGAGAGATACTTCTGGGGACTCCCTAAGAGAATTAAGGGAAACGTCACCTCGTCCAAACCACCAAATGTCCCAGAAGCGATGCGCATGGCGCATACTTTAATGAATCAAATAACCATCGATGAATCGGAGAAAACTAAGACTGAAGCGGGTACTAGTGAGAAGCGCAAATGGGATAACCACAACAACAACAACAACAACAACAGGGGAAGGAACTATGAACAGAACCCAGCGAAACGACATGAGGGTTTCAGAGGAAACAACAACAGTGGAAACCCCAACCCTAACAACAACACCAACTCCAACCCGAACTATAAAGGAACCTTACCACAATGCAAACGGTGCTACAAACACCACTCTGGGTATTGCAATGTTGTCTACGAGAAGTGCCAACGGTATGGGCATGTTGGAAAAGGCTGCAAGGTCACCACTTTGAATGGGAAGCCGAACCCCACAAGGCCAAGGAAGTGTTACGAATGCGGGCAGGCAGGCCATTTCAGAAATGCGTGTCCAAATAAGCGAAAAGATGGAGGACCACCGTGCGCTAGAGTTTTCAATGTTAATGCAAGGGGCGCACGCGAAAACCCTAACTTGGTGACAGGTATATTCACAATCAAAAATCTTTTAGCTTCTGTCTTGTTTGATACTGGTGCGGATAGAAGTTATGTATGTAGACATTTTTGCGATAAGATTAATTGGTCATTAGTCCCATTAAAAGAGAGTATGCTTGTCGAGGTCGCCAATGGAAAACTTGAGAAAGTTGACCATATTATTCGAGGAGCTATTATCAACATATTTGGTGCAGATTTCGAAATCGATTTGATACCCATCAAACTGGGAAGTTTTGACGTGATCGTCGGTATGGATTGGTTGAGCAAGATAAGGGCCGATATTATTTGTGGAGATAAAGCACTTCACATACCACAAGGAGACGATGAGCCACTGATCATTTACGGAGAGAGATGTACCGCGAAGCTGAACCTCATTAGTTGCGTGAAAGCGCAAAAGATCATGAAGAAGGGACGTCTTTCTATCCTAGCGCATGTGAAAATGATAGAAACCAAGGTGAAGAATGTGAACGACGTTCGAATTGTGAACGAATTTTCCGATGTCTTCCCAGAGGAATTGCCTGGATTGCCGCCGCAGAGAGCAGTAGAGTTTCAGATTGATTTAGTGCCAGGAGCTGCGCCTGTAGCTCGCGCACCTTATAGACTCGCACCTTCTGAAATGCAAGAATTACAGAGCCAGCTACAAGAACTACTTGACCGTGGATTTATCCAACCAAGTTTCTCTCCTTGGAGAGCACCCGTGCTGTTTGTGAAGAAGAAGGATGGATCCTTTCATATGTGTATCGACTACCGTGAACTCAACAAATTGACTATCAAGAATCGGTATCCTCTTCCACAAATTGACGATCTTTTTGATCAACTACAAGGATCGAGCGTTTACTCAAAAATCGATTTGCGATCCGATTCTCACCAGTTGAGGGTGAAGGAAAGTGGCGTGATGAAAACTGTATTTAGAACTCGTTATGGTCATTATGAGTTTCTCGTGATGCCATTCGGATTAACCAATGCACCTGCCGTGTTCATGGATCTCATGAATCGTGTCTGCAAGCCGTACTTGGATAAGTTTGTTATCTTCTTCATAGATGATATCCTCATCTACTCTAAGAGCAAGAAGAACATGAGCAACACCTCCGACTAGTACTTGAACTCTTGAGGCAAGAGCAACTTTACGCCAAATTCTCCAAGTGTGACTTTTGGTTGAAGGAAGTACAATTTCTGGGTCATGTTGTGAGCGACCAGGGTATCAAAGTTGATCCCACCAAGATTGAAGCTATCAGCAAGTGGGAAACCCCCACTACTCCGATGCATATTCGCCAATTCCTAGGTCTCGCCAGTTATTACCGAAGGTTTATTGAAGGTTTTTTTCTGATTGCGCGTCCTTTGACCGCACTGACTCACAAGGGCAAGAAATTCATTTGGGAACCCACACACGAATCAGCATTTCAAACTTTGAAGAAGAAGTTAACCATCGCACCTATCCTATCGCTTTCTGAAGGCAGTGACGATTTCGTTGTTTATTACGATGCTTCGAAGAGTGGTTTTGGTTGTGTACTGATACAACGATCAAAGGTTATCGCCTATGCCTCCCGTCAACTGAAGATTCACGAGCGGAACTACACTACTCACGATCTTGAACTTGGAGCCGTTGTCTTTGCGCTCAAATTGTGGAGACACTATTTGTATGGAACTAAGAGTACTATCTTCACCGATCACAATAGTCTCCAACATATCTTCGATCAGAAGCAACTAAATATGAGACAGCGTAGATGGATCGAGACACTCAATGACTACGATTGTGAACTCCGTTATCATCCTGGCAAGGCCAATGTTGTAGCTGACGCTTTAAGCCGAAAGGAGAGGACGGCACCTCTTCGTGTTAGGACTCTGAACATCACCATTCATTCGAACCTCAACAGCCAGATCAGAGTAGCCCAAGATGAGGCTCTCAAGGAGAAAAATATATCTCATGAACATTTGAACATACTTGTCTCTCGATTCGAGGTTAGGGAGTCTGGACTCCGATGTTATGCCGGAAGAATTTGGGTACCTTATTATGGAGATCTACGGAACCTTATACTTGATGAAGCACACAAATCAAGATATTCGATTCACCCCGGAGCGGGGAAAATGTCCACGACCTTAAAGAACAGTATTGGTGGCCGAATCTTAAGAAGGACGTTGCGACTTATGTTGGTAAGTGTTTGACTTGCTCGAAGGTTAAAGCCGAGCATCAGAGACCTTCTGGGTTACTTCAACAACCGGAAATCCCACAATGGAAGTGGGAAAGGTTCATAATGGATTTCATTACTAAGCTACCAAAGACGGTGGGCGGATACGATACTATTTGGATTATTGTTGACCGCCTTACCAAATCTGCACACTTTCTAGCGATGAAGGAAACGGATACAATGGAGAGACTTGCTCAACTATACATCAAGGAGGTTGTATCTCGTCATGGTGTACCTTTATCGATCATCTCAGATCACGATCCCCATTTTGCTTCCAGATTCTGGCGTTCTTTGCAAGAAGCCATGGGAACTCGTCTTGACATAAGTACTGCTTATCACCCTCAGACTGACGGGCAAAGTGAACGAACAATTCAGACCTTGGAAGACATGTTGCGTGCATGTGTCATCGATTTCGAAAAGGCCTGGGAAAGGCATTTGCCACTCGCCGAATTTTCTTACAACAACAGTTATCACTCGAGCATTAATGCTGCCCCTTTTGAAGCATTGTATGGCCGTAAGTGCCGATCTCCTATTTGTTGGGCCGAAGTAGGCGAAAAGCAAATCACCGGACCTGAGGTAGTCCACGAAACCACGGAGAAGATTGCTCAGATTCAAGCTAGACTTAAGACTGCCCGTGATCGCCAAAAGAGTTATGCTGATCTTAAACGTAAAGACTTTGAATTCAACGTTGGTGATCATGTAATGTTGAAGGTTGCACCTTGGAAAGGTGTGATCCGTTTTGGAAAACGTGGAAAGTTAAACCCACGATACATTGGTCCTTTTGAAATCTTGGAACGTATTTGGACCCGTTGCTTACCGTTTGGATCTACCAGCACAATTGAGCTCAGTTCATCCTACCTTCCACATGTTAAACTTGAAGAAGTGCCTTGCGGCACCGGAACTTATCATACCACTTGAAGAACTTACAATTGATGACAAACTCCACTTTGTGGAGAAACCTGTTGAAATTATTGATCGTGAGATCAAAACTTTGAAACGCAACAAGATTCCGATCGTCCGGGTACGATGGAATGCCAAACGAGGACCTGAGTTTACTTGGGAGCGAGAGGATCAAATGATGCGGAAATATCCTCACCTTTTCTCGACTCCTCCATCTACCTCAGCTTAAATTTTGGGACGAAATTTTTTTTAACAGGTGGGTAATGTAACGACCCTGGATTTTCCAATGTTTATTTATTAATAATTATTATTATTAATACGTGTGATTAAACGAATGTATGTTATTACATTTACATGTTGCCATGATTGCCCGTACTTGACTTTAATTGCCCGAAACGTCTTTGTGACATGGGAAACTTACACGAATAATATTTTCAAGTATTATTTACATTCATGATTGATTTTATTAATCATTTTAATTAACTATGGTGATTAGTTAGTTACTTGGGCTTTAATTGGACTTATTTGTTAATTAATTGAACTTGGGCTTTGATTAATGTTATGGACTCTTCAACATGGGCTTATAAGCCCACCCTACATCTTACAAGGATTATTTAGCCCATGTCTTTCATGTGTAAGTATCACTTTGGAATGGAACTTGTATTTGCTACTTGAAGAATCTAGTTACTCCTTAATCCCCATGCACATACCTCTATTAACCACACTTTTTCAAGCTTTACATACAAGTGACCAAGGAACATTTACCTTCCTCTTTTTTTCTGCTGTAAAACTGTAGGCCTAAGGGCTATAAGGGGTGGCTTTTGCTTTCAATTTTTGCTAACTTATGCACTCGTACTCTTTCAATCAAACACACACACAAACACTTACAACTTTTCTCTCATTTGCTCTCTAAAGTGTGAGTTCTTTCAAGGCTTTCTCTTCTTCTTTTTCTCTTGACAAAACCGAACCTAATGCATCTCATCATCATCAATACTTGTTCTTGTTTAATGTTTGATTACTTGTAGTTACTAGTTGTTGTTACTTACTTACATGTACAAGAATCAAACTCATTAGTTTCATTCTTCTTTTATCTTGTATCACAAGAACACTCAAGAACATAAACTTACTAATTATGTTCTACATATACTTTCTTAAAAGATTGCAAGTTCATGTGTTGATTAAAATCATACTTGTGATTCATGAAGTAAACTTCAAGTTTACTTTCTTAAAGATCAAACTTTGGTTTGAATCTTTAAATTATGAACAACCATGAACTAGTTGCTTGTTTACTTAGCTTATTTACTTCATTTACTTGCACTTTATTTTCATGTTGTTGGTTGTTATTGGTCAAGTGTTACTAGTTAACCTTGATCTCATTAATCTTGAACTAAAAGTTAACTTTGAAAGTTCAAGAACATGTAAGTAAGCTTTCTTTAATTATAACTTGGTACACTATGTTAGATCTAGACTTTTGAGTCTTAGATCTTCAAGATCTAACTAAGAACATTGTTCTACAACTTAAGATCTTGTTTACATAAGTCTACTTTCAAGTTCATAACTTAATATTACTTTTATAACTCATGTAGGTGTTAAATCTAAGACTTTGATGCAACTTCGGTTCATCAAACTTCATACAACTCTTAAGTGAGTTGTGATAAACATCTTAGACTTACACTAGTGTCTTGATAAGTCAAACTTGCTTAATATTACTTTATAGTTTATGTATGTGACAAGCCTAAGACTTTGATGTAACCTTGGTTCATCAAACTACATACAACTCTTAAGTGAGTTGTGCTTCATGTCTTAGACTTACACTTGGGTTATGATGGTCAAACCTTGGTGAAAATGATGCAAACACATCAATTAGTTGTACACTTTAAGCTATATGCATCAAGGATGAGAACCGTGATAAGCATCGAGCACCAAGACCACCGGAACCCACTATTTTTCTGTTTCCTGTCTTCTGCCTACTGTTTTCTGGATTCTGTAATAGAACAGTACACCTGGGCTACTGTAACCATGATTTTCAGATAGATATTTTCGAGTAGATAACTTTTCATATAGGACTCGTCTTAATCCGAGTTACGGTTTAGGATTTATGGCCCTTCGATCGTCACTATGTCCTTTTAACGTTGTGCAGAAATTTCTGACCTACTCGCACTTAGACCGTCGCCACGGTCAAACGAAGATGAGTTTGCTTCTGTAAATTTTACCACACTTGAAGGACTCATATACAGAGCCATGGCCACTATTCTCACCTTAATTCAGTAAGGGTAGAGGCCGTGGTGACTGATCGAAGTCAGCCTTTGTTTTAAACTACTTTCATGAACGAAACTTACTTTACGTCTTTTGTGTGATGATGAATGATGATGACCCTTAAGACCTTATTTACATACTTTTAAACCTATTCGGATGATTTACTGACTTAGTACTATTTGACTTAGGTTGAGGACCCGTTTGGACAACCTTCATTACTTGCTTACTTTCCGAGTCATACTTTACCGCTACTTTATCATTGTGAGTTATAGCATTCCCTTTTTACTTTAACTTATTTTGGGAACTGAGAATACATGTGGATTTTATGTTTTACATACTAGGCACGAGTACTTAAACTTATATATGTGTGGGTTATACAACGGCATAAACATTCCCTTTAGCTAGGTAACGTTTAATCATTGGTTTTTGAACTGTGAACGCGAATCTTAGATATGGATCCATAGGGTTTGACATCCCCACTCGGGCTAGTAGCGCTAGCATTTAATGGGTGTTTAATACTTCATATACATACGCACTTTCCAAGTGTACTTTCAGGGGGTATAAACGTTAAGTTAGTTACCAAGTGCCCACGGTTAAACATATACTTTATCATACTGTATTGAAACGCTCTTTGTAGCACTGAAATCTCGTGGCCTACCTTACATACTGTTATACTTAAACTATAGCTCACCAACCTTTGTGTTGACGTTTTTAAGCATGTTTTTCTCAGGTGCTTAAGGTTATTTGCTTCCGCTGTCGTGCTAGTCTTGCCGTAGACACCCGCTGCTCTAGTGTTATCACCGCATGAACTGTTTATCTTGCATTCAAACTTTTATACATTTGAGACTATGTTTTGTAACGACCTAAGGGTCCATACATTTATTCATGCTTGCTATTCATAGAAGCATACTGTTGGTGTAAAACATTTGATGTCAGTTATGATGTCACCTTTTTATCGTGAATGCAACTTCTTTTATTACAGCATATAGTACTTAACCTTGTAATGATCATGTTGTTGATGATTCGTACACGATGGTTTTGTACGGGGCATCACAATCCATGTCAGAATAGCTGTCGGAATAACTATCGGAATAGTTATCGAAATCTAAGGGACTCGAACTGGTTGAGGGATTCATCTCGTACGATCAGATGAAGGATTTTCGATAAGAAATAGATTATAGGATGTAGATTAGTACCATGCAATACATAATTTACATATGCATATATAATACTAAAATCCCATAAGTTACGGAGCAATCTATGGAAGCTGTTAGGCAAAGGTAATAATAGCAGATATGCTAAGATATGAATTTATCTATGCAATATCTATGCAATAGAGGCAGTAAGACGTGTCTAGACTTTAAGCATGATAAGCAAATAATTTTCAACACTAAATGATAAGCAAAACTTTTGACATGCAGACACGGTCGAAGTCCAGACCCACTAATGTATCTAAACAATTATCAGTTAGACACACTAATGCAAGTCCTGGTTCGCTAAGACCACCGGTCTGATACCAACTGAAGGGACCCGTTCATATCGATTATAAACGATTCACAATAGTTGATTACATCGCGAGATACTTGACCTCTATATGAAACATTTTACAATCATTGCATTCGTTTTTAAAAGACAAACTTTCATTTCATCGAAAGTTGGCAGGCATGCATACCATTTCATAATATCAAAACTATAAATGACTTGATAATATTCTTGATGAACTCAATGACTCGAATGCAACGTCTTTTGAAATATGTCATAAATGACTCCAATTAATATCTCTAAGATGTGCAAATGCATAGCGAAAGATTTCTTTCGTACCTGAGAATAAACATGCTTTCAAGTGTCAACCAAAAAGGTTGGTGAGTTCATTAGTTTAACATAAATAATCATTTCCATCATTTTAATAGACCACAAGATTTTCATTTTCGGTTCTCATAAATATACGTCCCATGCATAGAGATAAAAACATTCATATGGATTGAACACCTGGTAACCGACATTAACAATATGCATATAGAATATCTCCATCATTCCGGGACACCCATCGGACATGATAAAATCGAAGTACTAAAGCATTCCAAATTCCAGAATGGGGCTTGTTGGGCCCGATAGATCTATCTTTAGGATTCGCGTCAATTTGGGGGTCTGTTCCCTAATTCTTAGGCTACCAAGCTAAAAAGGGGCATATTCGGCTTCGATCCATTCAACCATATAATGTAGTTTCGATTACTTGTGTCTATTTCGTAAAACATTTATAAAAGCGCATGTATTCTAAGTCCCAAAATATATATTGCAAAAGCATTGAAAAAGGGAGTAATGAAACTCACTATATTGTATTTTGTAGTAAAAATACATATGACGTCATTGAACAAGTGTAGGGTTTGCCTCGGATTCACGAACCTATATTATTCATATATATATATATTAACACATATATTTATATCTGAACAAATTTATATATTATATCTTAAGTTTTATATCTTATATATTGAATAGATAATTTTTTATAGTTTTATATATAATTAATATTATAAAAAAAATCAATGATTTGTTATATGTAAATTTTTATATAAACAATTTTTAATATATATAATTATATGTAATATTATGATAGTTGTAATAAATATACTTTTATATAGAAAATATTTAATTGTAATAATACTATTGTTAATATGAAAATATTAATAATAATGATAATAATAATAATAATAATAATAATAATAATAATAATAATAATAATAATAATAATAATAATAATAATAATAATAATAATAATAATAATAATAATAATAATAATAATAATAATAATAATAATAATAATAATAATAATAATAATAATAATAATAATATTGATAATAATAATAATCTTGATGATAATTTTAATGATAGTGATAACTTTGATAAAAATTTTGATAATCCTTAATAAAAATGATATTTTTAATAAAAATGATAATGATAATAGTAATAATAATTTTAATAACAATATCAGTATTATTGATAATACTTATAATAACTGTGTTAATAATGATACTAATATCAATATTAATGACAATTCTACTAATGATATTAATATTAATATTGATAATGATAATAATAATTTTAGTGATATAATGTTAATAATAATACTAGTAACTATAGTAATAATTTTTATTAATAACGATAATAGGAATAATGAAAATAATGTTAATAATTAATAATAATGACAGTAATAATAACTCTTAAGTTAATAATAATAATAGTAATTATAATTATAATAGTAATAATAATAACAACAACAATAACAACAACAACAATAATAATAATAATAAAAATAATAATAATAATAATAATAATAATAATAATAATAATAATAATAATAATAATAATAATAATAATAATAATAATAATAATAATAATAATAATAATAATAATAATAATAATAATAATAATAGAAATAGAATAGAAGCGTATACCCTTGTAAAAGCGTCTCTAAAAAAAACGCCCCGGACCAGACTCGAACCTGAGACCTCTCATTAACCCGAAAACTCCCCTAACCAATCGACCAATTCTGTTATTTTGTATGATTTTGTAACCCAATCCTATATAACTCGGCATTCAGCATTGTAAAACCATTGCATGAGCCCAAGAAACCCAAATACAATTAATCAGCCCAACATTTATTATGGTCCATAAATTGGTTCGTGATTAATCAGGTATACTAGTAGCCGTAAACAATAAATAACATATGGGTTCATCTGTACCGCATCATCTTCTCCAATGAGGTTGTCTTCATCATCTCTGCACGTCACCATCCTCATAACACCACGATCTACTACATCTTCATCCTTTTCGCGTCATCATCACATCATCATCACCAGTATGCACTGCCGCCATCATCAATTTCATTGATATCATGTATCAATAAATGATCATAATTGTAATCTTTCCCCTTATTATTAATATAATCTTCCATTTATTATTATCATATTTGACTAGACAGATTTCCATCACCTTTATGATAATGCTCCACTAATTATTATGATTATATAACTTAAAAAAAAAAACGTCCCAAAGTATTTACTTGTCGGCCATGGAAATTGTTTCCTTGCTCCCACTTGTATGACTTTTGGATAATAATATCCTATATAACCATGTTGCCCATTCATTAACATATGTTATCTTTCGCGTTTTATTACGTACCCAAAACAAGAAAAATGAATTAGTAAAAGATATGATGATGGTGGCGGTTAGTGGTGTTTGAAGTTCATGGTGATGAGGTGATGGTTTAATGGGTTGTGGGTATCGATGTTATTAGGCAGCTACAAGAACACGATGTTAGCAGTCTTTGATCAGTAGAAACATAGCAGTAGCAAGTTCGAATGAAGTAGAAACACTTTAGTTGTTGTGTTGTAGCAGGTGATAGTTTGAACTACAACAGAAGGCGAGCAGTAGGGATGGTGGTCTGTTTGTTTTTTGGTTTAACATAAATGAAACAAATAGTTGTGATTGTTTGGTTTGGTATTGTGTTCAAAAAAAAAAAAAAATAAGATGCAGTTCGGTGAGTGTTTGAATCGATAGCCGCAGTCAAAGAAAAACAGTGATGATAATAGTTTATAATTTGAATATGAGCAAGAGCAAAATACAAATGAAGATGGTTTGATGAGGGTGTCGATGGTGGTGAGTTGTAATGTATGTATATATTTAGAATGAGGTAGTGGTGATTGGAGATCACATAGAACAAGAAAAATTATGCAACAGAATATACAGTGATTGATGGTTGGGGTTTAGAGTAAGTCTGTGTCATTGCATTTGTCAACAATAATAACGAATAGAATGAGAACGATGCAGTAGTAGTTTACCCAAGTATGAGGGTGAAGTGTGGTGAAACAGAAAATAGCAATACAAGAGATGGAAGAGGTGGTAGATTTTCGGAGATCAGGGTGGCAGTTGTGTGTCTATGAAGATGGTAGGAGATGTGTGGTATCTTTGTATGGTATGTATGCATATATATTATGATGGAGATAGTACCCATTTCTTAATAATAATTGTTAAACAGTATCAAATAGGAAAGCATCCATTGATTTTGGTTAATTATAATACAAGTGGGTGTTTGGTTTGAGTTAGTGGATGAGTGCATGTAACTCATACATATATAAACAAAGACAGTAATCATTAATAATAATATAATAATAATTATAATATAATTTAGTTATAAACGTGCAGATAAATGAATTCAATTTAGAATACTAAAGCAGCCGCTTGAATTGAATTGTTTGATTGTGCCGATAGTTTATTAGGGATAGTATTTCGTGCCCCGTTTGTTACTCAGTGGCGAATAAAACTCTTCAAAAAAATTCCAAATTTTTAAATTAACTATATTCATTTATTTTAGTCATTATGGTATAAAATTCTATCATTAACTATTAAATAAAAATTACATTAATTATTCACTACCATCCCCCAAGTAAAATATAAAAAGTTTTAAAATTCAGCAAATAGTTCCTAAATACATTTTTAATAAGCCTAAAATTTATATAACTCATTTTCGGATCACTATTTATTTTAAAATCATATAAGTTCGAATTAAACTTCTCTAAATAATAATAAAAACGTCTAACAAGTATTACAATCATTAAATAATTATTTTTAATATACTCTATACATATATTTAAATTTATTTTTATATGTAAACACATTTATTTACAAATAATGGTTCATGAATCGTCGAGAATGATCGAAGGTCAATGAATACATGAACACAGTTCAAAGTTTTTGAGATTTCAACATTACAGACTTTGCTTATCGTGTCGAATTCATATAAAGATTAAGTTTATATTTGGTCGAAAATTTTCGGGTTTTCACAGTACCTACCCGTTAAAGAAATTTTGTCCCGAAATTTGAGTGAGGTGGTCATGGCTAACAATAAAAATGTTTTCATGACGAATATTAGTTGATAAGTAGAGTTTTATCATTTGTGAGTTACATGGATAATACAATTTGTTTATGTGAAGAGTACGAGTGAAGCTGTCACAAATGATTGAGATAAAGATTTAACTTTTGACGTAGTCACAGCGAATTTTCGGAATTTAAGGGATTCAAAAGGAAATCTTGGAAATCAATAAGATCTGATTCTTCGAGATTTAAGGAAACTATGATCTCTTTAATTAAATGCGATGACCTGTCCTAATTACTACGTCTGATATTTCCACTATAAATTTACCTTTTCCGTTCCATTAATTTTTCACCACTCCTATACCTTCTTTCTCAGTTCGTATACCCAAAAGATTATAATAATGCTTAATTCGGTTCTAATCCTTGTTCTTATTCTGACTATCGTACTGATCATTCTTCTTTTCCAACTTCCACCAGAAGAATCTGTTTATTTCTACTATGCTCTAGGGATTATTGTATTTATAATCCTCCCGTGTCTTTACATTGCTATACGTACTGATATCCATGGTTTGTAATTTATGTGTTGTTATTGGGCTTTATATTTTCTCTTATATTTTGGAGCTTTTTGCCTTTTTATTCTCCTCTCAACCTCTAGTAAAGCCAGTAATGGTCCAAAATTCGTAAGTATGGAGTTTCGAATGAACTTAATGTTCTAAACCAGAAAGAACGTAATAGCACGATTTGATTTTTTAAATTACCAGAATCGCTGAGAATAGAACTATCAAGAATATATTTTCTTGATATGTTTAGAAGTTAAGCAGAATGAAAGAGTTATGTAACATGGCACATGATGACGTTATGATCTATGAATCATCACGTTCCATTAGAAACTCACATGACTTACTGTAATATAATCACGTTGATCAAGTGTCATTATATTATACTAACTCATGCATCAATTTCTTTACATTTCTCCAGGATTCATTCATAAATTAAACTTAGATTTTACAGAAGTTTCCAATATAATGGAATACAGAAAACACAAAGAGGTAGATAATTTTAGAAAAGAATATTTATGAAAATATCCTCAGAAATATCGAAGATATTTATGATGATATTTCGGAATTTCTAAGTTCGAAGGTTGATGAAGAAAGATTTTACGCAAGATTTTAACATGACTTCGGAGCAAGATATTCTCTAAAGATTTCATCGGATCCAGAATTACATGGATTCTTTGAATATAGGGTTTGGTCCTTGTATTTGTCCTTGGTTTCCTTCATGGTTAGCTCAATCCGTTTTTCTGTACCAAATTTTCTATCGAGCGTTCCCAACACTCCATTCTTTATCATCAACTCTTGGTCATTTAGACCATTTATAATTTTACTGTTTCATCTGCATTTAATGCAGCCATATCTGAATCGTCGGTTATCAATCCGAGCTGGTCTCGGGAGAATTGTGTTTTTAGATGATTAAACGCCGATGGTAATATGGTGGAGTATAAAAGGTTTTCCGGTAACAATAAAAGGGCACGCATATACATCAAAGTTATAATAAGGTTGTTTCGAACGAAAAGTCGAAGTTGACTTGCTGGAGCTGTGACAAAACTAGCTATCTCGATCAGGAGTTGAAAAGTTAATTTTGATAATAATAACACTAAAGGAATTAGCACAGCTATGTGTTAAACGTTTACTCAGGTTCCGAGTGTTTTTCAGGTGCATCACTATATGCATCAATCTTTTCTTCCATAAATGAAGTGCGGTTGGTTCATCCTCTCGATTGAGGTGTTTTCAAGAATCATGAAAGGTTTGAACGCATATTGAAGTCGTCAAGATACAATTAAGGTTTAAGATGAACTCAAGTGGCAAACTTGAAGAAATATTTAGTTTCATATGTTATAATCAATATTTTAATTCATTTTAATTGCCCAATGTTATTAGTCCACAGTCGATAGTCCACAGTTAACAGTCCAATAATTCATATATAGTTTAATATATAATATTCGAATTAATTAATACGTATCGTGACCCGTGTACATGTCTCAGACTCGATCACAACTCAAAGTATATATATTATTATAGAATCAACCTCAACCCTGTATAGCTAACTTCAGCACTACTGCATATAGAGTGTCTATGGTTATTAAAAATAATATATATAGATGCGTCGATATGATATGTCAAAACCTTGTATACGTGTCCTGATATTTAAATGCGTAATAACAGTATTTAAATGACGATAAATAAAGTGCGTAAAATAAATAACAGAAATTAAATGACGATAAATAAAATTGCGAAAATTAAAATTGCGATAAATTGTGATAATTAAATGTAATAAGGAATAACAGTTAGCTAGGAACAGTTAGCTAGGATTTTTGTTAGCGTGGATTCTTAACAAAATTTTTCTCATAACTAATTTGTTTGTTTCTATATTTTTTTTCCAATGTTTTCTTCATTATGCCACTTGTTGGATTCTGATAGATCAAAATCCAAATAAGAATTTGAATGAAAAGGGTTATTCTGTGGTGAACGAATACATATATCAGTGGTTGTAAGTAGGATAGTAAATGACTGTTGAATTAGATTTGAAGGAATGGACAGTGTACTTATTAATGTGAAATCTAAATATTCCTCGGGTATTACCTACCCGTTAAAATATTTTCACCATTAACAGTTTGTACGAAAGAATTTTTAATTACAATCTTTATGAAAAAATATATATACATATATATTTTCTTCAGATGTAATCTTGGATTTAATGAGCCAATATGATGTTAAACTCATCTGATTTATGGCTAGAATTAGAGTACATAATCTCTAAAACATTAGAGATTACATAATCGCCATGAAGAACGAAGATAATTTATGTAGAACGATACATAGAATGATGATTATACTCGAGGTACAGAATGAGATGTTGAGGCATGGATTGTTGATGGTACTGGTGCTGTTATTGATGGTACTGTTGGTGCCAGTGATGTTGCTGAAGCTGGTAAATTTTGCACCATATTCTCCAAATTGATTACTCGAGCACGAAGTTCGTTGACTTCTTCTATTATTCTGGGATGATTGTCGGTCGGAACAAGCTGATGAATAAGGTTTAGAATTTTAGATAGAATATAATCGTGGCGTGGTATTCGGGAAATGAGGGTGAAAATGGTGTTTCGGACTGGTTCGCCGGTAAGTGCTTCGGGTTCTCCGTCAAGTGGTGAATTAGGTTGGTGGAAAGGATCGCCTTCTTCTCATCTCCATTGATTTAGTCGACTACGAACCCATCGGATGAATTGGTTGATTCATTCTGGTGACACTGCTTTTGGAGCTTAGGTGAACATCCATGTCGGAATAGCTGTCGGAATAACTATCGGAATAGTTATCGAAATCTGAGGGACTCGAACTGGTTGAGGGATTCATCTCGTTCGATCAGATGAAGGATTTTCTATAAGAAATAGATTATAGGATGTAGATTAGTACCATGCAATACATAATTTACATATGCATATATAATACTAAAATCCCATAAGTTACGGAGCAATCTACGGAAGTTGTTAGGCAAAGGTAATAATAGCAGATACGATAAGATATGAATTTATCTATACAATATCTATGCAATAGAGGCAGTAAGACGTGTCTAGACTTTCAGCATGATAAGCAAATAATTTTCGACACTAAATGATAAGCAAAACTTTTGACATGCAGACACGGTCGAAGTCCAGACCCACTAATGTATCTAAACAATTATCAGTTAGACACACTAATGCAAGACCTGGTTCGCTAAGACCACCGGTCTGATACCAACTGAAGGGACCCGTTCATATCGATTATAAATGATTCACAATAGTTGATTACATCGCGAGATACTTGACCTCTATATGAAACATTTTACAATCATTGCATTCATTTTTAAAAGACAAACTTTCATTTCATCGAAAGTTGGCAGGCATGCATACCATTTCATAATATCTAAACTATAAATGACTTGATAATATTCTTGATGAACTCAATGACTCGAATGCAACGTCTTTTGAAATATGTCATGAATGACTCCAATTAATATCTCTAAGATGAGCAAATGCACAGCGGAAGATTTCTTTCGTACCTGAGAATAAACATGCTTTCAAGTGTCAGCCAAAACGGTTGGTGAGTTCATTAGTTTAACATAATAATCATTTCCATCATTTTAATAGACCACAAGATTTTCATTTTCGGTTCTCATAAATATACGTCCCATGCATAGAGACAAAAATCATCCATATAGATTGAACACCTGGTAACCGACATTAACAAGATGCATATAGAATATCTCCATCATTTCGGGACACCCATCGGACATGATAAAATCGAAGTGCTAAAGCATTCCAAATTCCAGAATGGGGCTTGTTGGGTCCGATAGATCTATCTTTAGGATTCGCCTCAATTTGGGGGTCTGTTCCCTAATTCTTAAGCTACCAAGCTAAAAAGGGGCATATTCGGCTTCGATCCATTCAACCATATAATGTAGTTTCGATTACTTGTGTCTATTTCGTAAAACATTTATAAAAGCGCATGTATTCTAAGTCCCAAAATATATATTGCAAAAGCATTGAAAAAGGGAGTAATAAAACTCACTATATTGTATTTTGTAGTAAAAATACATATGACGTCATTGAACACGTGTAGGGTTTGCCTCGGATTCACGAACCTATATTATTCATATATATATTAACACATATATTTGTATCTGAACAAATTTATATATTATATCTTATATATTGATTAGATAATTTTTTTATAGTTTTATATATAATTAATATTATAAAAAAATTCAATGATTTGTTATATGTAAATTTTTATATAAACAATTTTTAATATATATAATTATATGTAATATTATGATAGTTGTAATAAATATACTTTTATATAGAAAATATTTAATTGTAATAATACTATTGTTAATATGAAAATATTAATAATAATGATGATAATAATAATAATAATAATAATAATAATAATAATAATAATAATAATAATAATAATAATAATAATAATAATAATAATAATAATAATAATAATAATAATAATAATAATAATAATAATAATAATAATAATATTGATAATAATAATAATCTTGATGATAATTTTAATGATAATGATAACTTTGATAAAAATTTTGATAATCCTTAATCAAAATGATATTTTTAATAAAAATGATAATGATAATAGTAATAATAATTTTAATAACAATATCAGTATTATTGATAATACTTATAATAATCATGTTAATAATGATACTAATATCAATATTAATGATAATTCTACTAATGATATTAATATAAATATTGATAATGATAATAATAATTTAGTGATATAATGTTAATAATAATACTAGTAACTATAGTAATAATTTTTATTAATAACGATAATAGGAATAATGATAATAATGTTAATAATTAATAATAATGACACTAATAATAACTCTTAAGTTAATAATAATAATAGTAATTATAATGATAATAGTAATAATAATAACAACAACAACAACAACAACAACAACAACAACAACAACAACAACAACAACAACAACAATAATAATAATAATAATAATAATAATAATAATAATAATAATAATAATAATAATAATAATAATAATAATAATAATAATAATAATAATAATAATAATAATAATAATAATAAAAATAATAATAGAAATAGAATAGAAGAGTATACCCTTGTAAAAGGGTCTCTAAAAAGAAACGCCCCGGACCGGACTCGAACCTGAGACCTCTTGCTAACCCGAAAACTCCCCAAACCAATCGACCAATTCTGTTATTTTGTATGATTTCATAACCCAATCCTATATAACTCGGCATTCAGCATTGCAAAACCATTGCATGAGCCCAAGAAACCCAAATACAATTAATCAGCCCAACATTTATGATGGTCCATAAATTGGTTCTTGATTAATCAGGTATAGTAGTAGCCGTAAACAATAAATAACATATGGGTTCATCTGTACCGCATCATCTTCTCCAATCATGTTGTCTTCATCATCTCTGCACGTTACCATCCTCATCGTCATAAACATATGGCTTCATAGCATCTTTATCATCCATCATCGTTATCATCATAACACCACGATCTACTACATCTTCATCCTTTTCGCGTCATCATCACATCATCATCACCAATATGCACTGCCGCCATCATCAATTTCATTGATACCATGTATCAATAAATCATCATAATCGTAATCTTTCCCCTTATTATTAATATAATCTTCCATTTATTATTATCATATTCAACTAGATAGATTTCCATCACCTTTATGATAATGCTCAACTAAATATTATGATTATTTAACTAAAAAAAAACGTCCCAAAGTATTTACTTGTCGGCCATGGAAATTGTTTCCTTTCTCTCACTTGTATGACTTTTGGATAATAATATCCTATATAACCATGTTGCCCATTCATTAACATATGTTATCTTTCACGTTTTATTACGTACCCAAAACAAGAAAAACGAATTAGTAAAAGATATGATGATGGTGGCAGTTAGTGGTGTTTGAAGTTCATAGTGATGAGGTGATGGTTTAATGGGTTGTGGGTATCAATGTTATTAGGCAGCTACAAGAACACGATGGTAGCAGTCTTTGATCAGTAGAAACATAGCAGTAGAAAGTTCGAATGAAGTAGAAACACTTTAGTTATTGTGTTGTAGCAGGTGATAGTTTGAACTACAACAAAAGGCGAGCAGCAGGGATGGTGGTATGTTTGTTTTGTGGTTTAACATAAACAAAACAAGTAGTTGTGATTGTTTGGTTTGGTATTGTGTTCAATAAAAAAAAAAAATAAGATGCAGTTCGGTGAGTGTTTGAATCTATAGCCGCAGTCAAAGAAAAACAGTGATGATAATAGTTTATAATTTGAATATGAGCAAGAGCAAAATACAAACGAAGATGGTTTGATGAGGTGTCGATGGTGGTGAGTTGTAATGTATGTATATATTTAGAATGAGGTGGTGGTGATTGGAGATCACATAGAACAAGAAAAATTACGCAACAGAATATACAGTGATTGATGGTTGGGGTTTAGAGTAAGTCTGTGTGATTGCATTTGTCAACAATAATAACGAATAGAATGAGAACGATGCAGTAGTAGTTTACCCATGTACGAGGGTGAAGTGTGGTGAAACAGAAAATAGCAATACAAGAGATGGAAGAGGTGGTAGATTGTCGAAGATCAGGGTGGCGGTTGTGTGTCGATGAAGATGGTAGGAGATGTGTGGTATCTTTGTATGGTATGTATGCATATATATTATGATGGAGATAGTACCCATTTCTTAATAATAATTTTTAAACAGTATCAAATAGGAAAGCATCCGTTGATTTTGGTTAATTATAATACAAGTGGGTGTTTGGTTTGAGTTAGTGGATGAGTGCATGTAACTCATACATATATAAACAAAGACAGTAATCGTTAATAATAATATAATAATTATTATAATATAATTTAGTTATAAACGTGCAGATAAATGAATTCAATTTAGAATACTAAAGCAGCCGCTTGAATTGAATTGTTTGATTGTGCCGACAGTTTATTAGGGATAGTATTTCGTGCCCCGTTTGTTACTCAGTGGCGAATAAAACTCTTCAAAAAAATTCCAAATTTTTAAATTAACTATATTCATTTATTTTAGTCATTATGGTATAAAATTCTATCATTAACTATTAAATAAAAATTATATTAATTACTCACTCCCATCCCCCAAGTAAAATATAAAAAGTTTTAAAATTCAGCAAATAGTTCCTAAATACATTTTTAATAAGCCTAAAATTTATATAACTCATTTTCGGATCACTATTTATTTTAAAATCATATAAGTTCGAATTAAACTTCTCTAAATAATAATCAAAACGTCCAACAAGTATTACAATTATTAAATAATTATTTTTAATATACTCTATACATATATTTAAATTTATTTTTATATATAAACGCATTTATTTACAAATAATGGTTCATGAATCGTCGAGAATGATCGAAGGTCAATGAATACATGAACACAGTTCAAAGTTTTTGAGATTTCAACATTACAGACTTTGCTTATCGTGTCGAATTCATATAAAGATTAAGTTTAAATTTGGTCGAAAATTTCCGGGTCGTCACAGTACCTACCCGTTAAAGAAATTTCGTCCCGAAATTTGAGTGAGGTGGTCATGGCTAACAATAAAAATGTTTTCATGACGAATATTAGTTGATAAGTAGAGTTTTATCATTAGTGAGTAACATGGATAATACAATTTGTTTATGTGAAGAGTACGAGTGAAGCTGTCATAAATGATTGAGATAAAGATTTAACTTTTGACGTAGTTACAGCGAATTTTCGGAATTTAAGGGATTCAGAAGGAAATCTTGGAAATCTATAAGATCTGATTCTTCGAGATTTAAGGAAATTATGATCTCTTTAATTAAATGCGATGACCTGTCCTAATTACTACGTCTGATATTTCCACTATAAATTTACCTTTTCCGTTCCATTAATTTTTCACCACTCCTATACCTTCTTTCTCAGTTCGTATACCTAAAAGATTATAATAATGCTTAATCTAGTTCTAATCCTTGTTCTTATTCTGACTATAGTACTGATCGTTCTTCTTTTCCAACTTCCACCAGAAGAATCTGTTTATTTCTACTATGCTCTAGGGATTATTGTATTTATAATCCTCCCGTATCTTTACATTGCTATACGTACTGATATCCATGGTTTGTAATTTATGTGTTGTTATTGGGCTTTATATTTTCTCTTATATTTTGGAGCTCTGTGCCTTTTTATTCTCCTCTCAACCTCTAGTAAAGCGAGTA
Organism: Rutidosis leptorrhynchoides; assembly: GCF_046630445.1. NCBI lineage: Eukaryota > Viridiplantae > Streptophyta > Magnoliopsida > Asterales > Asteraceae > Rutidosis > Rutidosis leptorrhynchoides. The sequence goes on along the minus strand of NC_092335.1, from coordinate 301,813,460 downwards.
ATGGTCCAAAATTCGTAAGTATGGAGTTTCGAATGAACTTAATGTTCTAAACCAGAAAGAACGTAATAGCACGATTTGATTTTTTAAATTACCAGAATCGCTGAGAATAGAACTATCAAGAATAAATTTTCTTGATATGTTCAGAAGTTAAGCAGAATGAAAGAGTTATGTAACATGGCACATGATGACGTTATGATCTATGAATCATCACGTTCCATTAGAAACTCAGCATAACTTACTGTAATATAATCACGTTGATCAAGTGTCATTATATTATACTAACTCATGCATCAATTTCTTTACATTTCTCCAGGATTCATTCATAAATTAAACTTAGATTTTACAGAAGTTTTCAATATAATGGAATACAGAAAACACGAAGAGGTAGATAATTTTGTAAAAGAATATTTATGAAAATATCATCAGAAATATCGAAGATATTTATGATGATATTTCGGAATTTCTAAGTTCGAAGGTTGATGAAGAAAGATTTTACGCAAGATTTTAACATGACTTCGGAGCAAGATATTCTCTAAAGATTTCATCGGATCCAGAATTACCTGGATTCTTTGAATATAGAGTTTGGTCCTTGTATTTGTCCTTGGTTTCCTTCATGGTTAGCTCAATCCGTTTTTCAGTACTAAATTTTCTATCGAGCGTTCCCAACACTCCATTCTTTATCATCAACTCTTGGTCATTTAGACCATTTATAATTTTACTGTTTCATCTGCATTTAATGCAGCCATATCTGAATCGTCGGTTATCAATCCGAGGTGGTCTCGGGAGAATTGTGTTTTTAGATGATTAAACGCTGATGGTAATATGGTGGAATATAAAAGGTTTTCCAGTAACAATAAAAGAGCACGCATATACATCAAAGTTATAATAAGGTTGTTTCAAATGAAAAGTCGAAGTTGACTTGCTGGAGCTGTGACAAAACTGGCTATCTCAATCAGGAGTTGCAAAGTTAATTTCGATAATAATAACACTAAAGGAATTAGCACAGCTATGTGTTAAACGTTTACTCAGGTTCCGAGTGTTTTTCAGGTGCATCACTATATGCATCAATTTTTTCTTCCGTAAATGAAGTGCGGTTGGTTCATCCTATCGATTGAGGTGTTTTCAAGAATCATGAAAGGTTTGAACGTAGATTGAAGTCGTCAAGATACAATTGAGGTTTAAGATGAATTCAAGTGGCAAACTTGAAGAAATATTTAGTTTCATATGTTATAATCAATATTTTAATTCATTTTAATTGTCCAATGTTATTAGTCCACAGTCGATAGTCTAACAGTCCAATAATTCATATATAGTTTAATATATAATATTCGAATTAATTAATACGTTTCGTGACCCGTGTACATGTCTCAGACTCGATCACAACTCAAAGTATATATATTATTATAGAATCAACCTCAACCCTGTATAGCTAACTTCAGCGCTACTGCATATAGAGTGTCTATGGTTATTCCAAATAATATATATAGATGCGTCGATATGATATGTAAGAACCTTGTATACGTGTCCCGATATTTAAATGCATAAATAACAGTATTTAAATGACGATAAATAAAGTGCATAAAATAAATAACAGAAATTAAATGACGATAAATAAAATTGAAAAAATTAAAATTGCGATAAATTGCGATAATTAAATGTAATAAGGAATAATAGTTAGCTAGGAACAGTTAGCTAGGATTTTTGTTAGCCTGGATTCTTAACAAAATTTTTCTCATAATTAATTTGTTTGTTTCTATATTTTTTTTCCAATGTTTTCTTCATTATGCCACTTATTGGATTCTGATAGATGAAAATCCAAATATGAAATTGAATGAAAAGGGTTATTCTGCGGTGAACGGATACATATATCAGTGGTTGTAAGTAGGATAGTAAATGACTGTTGAATTAGATTTGAAGGAATGTACAGTGTACTTGTTAATGTGAAATCTAAATATTCCTCGGGTATTACCTACCCATTAAAATATTTTCACCATTAACAGTTTGTACGAAAGAATTTTTAATTACAATCTTTATGAAAAAATATATATACATATATATTTTCTTCAGATGTAATCTTGGATTTAATGAGCCAATATGATATTAAACTCATATGATTTTTGACTAGAATTAGAGTACATAATCTCTAAAACATTAGAGATTACATAATCGCCATGAAGAACGAAGATAATTTATGTAGAATGATACATAGAATGATGATTATAATCGAGGTACATAATGAGATGTTGAGGCATGGATTGTTGATGGTACTAGTGCTGTTATTGATGGTACTGTTGGTGCCAGTGATGTTGCTGAAGCTGGTAAATTTTGCACCATATTCTCCAAATTGATTACTCGAGCACGAAGTTCGTTGACTTCTACTATTATTCCGGGATGATTGTCGGTCAGAACGAGCGGATGAATAAGGTTTATAATTTTAGATAGAATATAATCGTGGCGTGGTATTCGAGAAATGAGGGTGAAAATGGTGTTTCGAACTGATTCGCCGGTAAGTGCTTCGGGTTCTCCATCAAGTGGTGAATTCGATTGGTGGAAAGGATCGCCTTCTTCTCATCTCTATTGATTAAGTAGACTACGAACCCATCAGATGAATTGGTTGATTCATTCTGGTGACGCTGCTTTTGGAGCTTAGGTGAACATCCCTGTCGGAATAGCTGTCGGAATAACTATCGGAATAGTTATCGAAATCTGAGGGACTCGAACTGGTTGACGGATTCATCTCGTACGATCAGATGAAGGATTTTCGATAAGAAATAGATTATAGGATGTAGATTAGTACCATGCAATACATAATTTACATATGCATATATAATACTAAAATCCCATAAGTTACGGAGCAATCTACGGAAGCTGTTAGGCAAAGGTAATAATAGCAGATACGCTAAGATATGATTTTATCTATACAATATCTATGCAATAGAGGCAGTAAGACGTGTCTAGACTTTCAGCATGATAAGCAAATAATTTTCGACACTAAATGATAAGCAAAACTTTTGACATGCAGACACGGTCGAAGTCCAGACCCACTAATGTATCTAAACAATTATCAGTTAGACACACTAATGCAAGACCTGGTTCGCTAAGACCACCGGTCTGATACCAACTGAAGGGACCCATTCATATCGATTATAAACGATTCACAATAGTTGATTACATCACGAGATACTTGACCTCTATATGAAACATTTTACAATCATTGCATTCGTTTTTAAAAGACAAACTTTCATTTCATCGAAAGTTAGCAGGCATGCATACCATTTCATAATATCTAAACTATAAATGACTTGATAATATTCTTGATGAACTCAATGACTCGAATGCAACATCTTTTGAAATATGTCATGAATGACTCCAATTAATATCTCTAAGATTAGCAAATGCACAGCGAAAGATTTCTTTCGTACATGAGAATAAACATGCTTTCAAGTGTCAACCAAAAAGGTTGGTGAGTTCATTAGTTTAACATAAATAATCATTTCCATCATTTTAATAGACCACAAGATTTTCATTTTCGGTTCTCATAAATATACGTCCCATGCATAGAGACAAAAATCATTCATATGGATTGAACACCTGGTAACCGACATTAACAAGATGCATATAGAATATCTCCATCATTCCGGGACACCCATCGGACATGATAAAATCGAAGTACTAAAGCATTCCAAATTCTAGAATGGGGCTTGTTGGGCCCGATAGATCTATCTTTAGGATTCGCGTCAATTTGGGGTTCTGTTCCCTAATTCTTAGGCTACCAAGCTAAAAAGGGGCATATTCGGCTTCGATCCATTTAACCATATAAGGGGCATTACTTGTGTCTATTTCGTAAAACATTTATAAAAGCACATGTATTCTAAGTCCCAAAATATATATTGCAAAAGCATTGAAAAAGGGAGTAATGAAACTCACTATATTGTATTTTGTAGTAAAAATACATATGACGTCATTGAACAAGTGTAGGGTTTGCCTCGGATTCATGAACCTATATTATTCATATATATATTAACACATATATTTGTATCTGAACAAATTTATATATTATATCTTAAGTTTTATATCTTATATATTGAATAGATAATTTTTTTATAGTTTTATATATAATTAATATTATAAAAAAATCAATGATTTGTTATATGTAAATTTTTATATAAACAATTTTTAATATATATAATTATATGTAATATTATGATAGTTGTAATAAATATACTTTTATATAGAAAATATTTAATTGTAATAATACTATTGTTAATATGAAAATATTAATAATAATGATGATAATAATAATAATAATAATAATAATAATAATAATAATAATAATAATAATAATAATAATAATAATAATAATAATAATAATAATAATAATATTGATAATAATAATAATCTTGATAAAATTTTAATGATAATGATAACTTTGATTAAATTTTTGATAATCCTTAATAAAAATGATATTTTTAATAAAAATGATAATGATAATAGTAATAATAATTTTAATAACAATATCAGTATTATTTATAATACTTATAATAACCGTGTTAATAATGATACTAATATCAATATTAATGACAATTCTACTAATGATATTAATATTAATATTGATAATGATAATAATAATTTTAGTGATATAATGTTAATAATAATACTAGTAACTATAGTAATAATTTTTATTAATAACGATAATAGGAATAATGATAATAATGTTAATAATTAATAATAATGACACTAATAATAACTCTTAAGTTAATAATAATAATAGTAATTATAATGATAATAGTAATAATAATAACAACAATAATAATAATAATAATAATAATAATAATAATAATAATAATAATAATAATAATAATAATAATAATTAATAATAATTATAATAATAATAATAAAATAATAATAGAAATAGAATAGAAGAGTATACCCTTGTAAAAGGGTCTCTAAAAAGAAACGCCCCAGACCGGACTCGAACCTGAGACCTCTCGCTAACCCGAAAACTCCCCTAACCAATCGACCAATTCTGTTATTTTGTATGATTTCGTAACCTAATCCTATATAACTCAGCATTCAGCATTGTAAAACCTTTGCATGAGCCCAAGAAACCCAAATACAATTAATCAGCCCAACATTTATGATGGTCCATAAATTGGTTCGTGATTAATCAGGTATACTAGTAGCCGTAAACAATAAATAACATATGGGTTCATCTGTACCGCATCATCTTCTCCAATCATGTTGTCTTTATCATCTCTGCACGTCACCATCCTCATCGTCGTACACATATGGCTTCATAGCATGTTAATCATCCATCATCGTTATCATCATAACACCACGATCTACTACATCTTCATCTTTTCACGTCATCATCACATCATCATCACCAATATGCACTGCCGCCATCATCAATTTCATTGATATCATGTATCAATAAATCATCATAATCGTAATCTTTCCCCTTATTATTAATATAATCTTCCATTTATTATTATCATATTCGACTAGACAGATTTCCATCACCTTTATGATAATGCTCCACTAAATATTATGATTATTTAACTAAAAAAAAATATCCCAAAGTATTTACTTGTCGGCCATGGAAATTGTTTCCTTGCTCCCACTTGTATGACTTTTGGATAATAATATCCTATATAACCATTTTGCCCATTCATTAACATATGTTATCTTTCACGTTTTATTACGTACCTAAAACAAGAAAAACGAATTAGTAAAAGATATGATGATGGTGGCGATTAGTGGTGTTTGAAGGTCATGGTGATGAGGTGATGGTTTAATGGGTTGTGGGTATAGATGTTATTAGGCAGTTACGAGAACACGATGGTAGCAGTCTTTGATCCGTAGAAACATAGCAGTAGCAAGTTCAAATGAAGTAGAAACACTTTAGTTATTGTGTTGTAGCAGGTGACAGTTTGAACTACAATAGAAGGCGAGCAGCGGGGATGGTGGTCTGTTTGTTTTTCGGTTTAACATAAACGAAACAAGTAGTTGTGATTGTTTGGTTTGGTATTATGTTCAAAACAAAAAAAAATAAGATGTAGTTCGGTGAGTGTTTTAATCGATAGCTGCAGTCAAAGAAAAACAGTGATGATAATAGTTTATAATTTAAATATGAGCAAGAGCAAAATACAAACGAAGATGGTTTGATGAGGGTGTCGATGGTGTTGAGTTGTAATGTATGTATATATTTAGAATGAGGTGGTTGTGATTGGAGATCAAGTAGAACAAGAAAAATTACGCAACAGAATATACAGTGATCGATGGTTGGGGTTTAGAGTAAGTCTGTGTGATTGCATTTGTCAACAATAATAATGAATAGAATGAGAACGATGCAGTAGTAGTTTACCCATGTATGAGGGTGAAGTGTGGTGAAATAGAAAATAGCAATACAAAAGATGGAAGAGGTGGTAGATTATCGGAGATCAGGGTGGCGGTTGTATGTCGATGAAGATGGTAGGAGATGTGTGGTATCTTTGTATGGTATGTATGCATATATATTATGATGGAGATAGTACCCATTTCTTAATAATAATTGTTAAACAGTATCAAATAGGAAAGCATCCGTTGATTTTGGTTAATTATAATACAAGTGGGTGTTTGGTTTGAGTTAGTGGATGAGTGCATGTAACTCATACATATATAAACAAAGACAGTAATCATTAATAATAATATAATAATTATTATAATATAATTTAGTTATAAACGTGCAGATAAATGAATTCAATTTAGAATACTAAAGCAGCCGCTTGAATTGAATTGTTTGATTGTGCCGACAGTTTATTAGGGATAGTATTTCGTGCCCCGTTTGTTACTCAGTGGCGAATAAAAGTCTTCAGAAAAATTCCAAAATTTTAAATTAACTATATTTATTTATTTTAGTCATTATGGTATAAAATTCTATCATTAACTATTAAATAAAAATTACATTAATTATTCACTCCCATCCCCCAAGTAAAATATAAAAAGTTTTAAAATTCAGCAAATAGTTCCTAAATACATTTTTAATAAGCCTAAAATTTATATAACTCATTTTCGGATCACTATTTATTTTAAAATCATATAAGTTCGAATTAAACTTCTCTAAATAACAATCAAAACGTCCAACAAGTATTACAATCATTAAATAATTATTTTTAATATACTCTATACATATATTTAAATTTATTTTTATATGTAAACAGGTTTATTTACAAATAATGGTCCGTGAATCGTCAAGAATGGTCGAAGATCAATGAATGCATGAACACAGTTCAAATGTGATTTCAACATTACAGACTTTGCTTATCGTGTCGAATTCATATAAAGATTAAGTTTAAATTTGGTCGAAAATTTCCGGGTCGTCACACCCGACCCTGTTGACATTGACTTTGACTTTGACCAAAGTTAACTTTTGGTCAAACTTAACCAATACTTTGTGTAATCGTTATAACTTTCTTTTATACTTATATCTTCCATGAAACTTGACAACTTGACTCACATGCTATATAATCGAGTCGTAACGAGCCATAGGACTAATTGAACACATTTCGACCGACCTTGTGTCTTAACCGGTATTGATATAACTTATTTGTTTAGGTCAAGACTAAACAATTTTCATTGCACAATGTTTCAAATGAAGTACTTTGGCGTGTAACTACGGTGAGATCATAGTCCCACCTTTTCAACAACTTTTACTCTTTAAATCATGGGATGAGAAACATATACGTTTTATACTTTTATGCTTTGAACACAAGTACGAAAACAACCATTCCACGTACGAGTTAGAAAGAAAAGCCTCAATTCAATTATCATTAGTTACACTTGTAGGGTGTAAGCGAGAACTTATGTTGTGTGGATCCATATGGGTTTGACGAACCCTCATTCGGACGGTTCGCTACCGTTAGTGAATGAAATATATTTTTGGGTATAGTGTAGGTTCTAACACTATGATGCAGAGGTTCGTATATAGTTAAGCCTTGATAATTGGGTGCTCGTGATACAAACAACTTTTGGAATGTAAACGATTTGGATAATCAACGTTATGGAAATACTAAATCTTGTGGTTCAAAAACAACGTTTACAAATACACCTATGATTTCACCAACTTTTTCGTTGATAGTTTTCTATATGTTTCTCGGGTTCTTGATTGGCTACTTGATACATGCTTCCGCGTACACTTTGATTTTTCTTGCTTGGAGTCAAGCATACATGCATACGCTATTGATAGCATCCGTGATTTTCAACTTATATTATGTCGCAGATTATTTCATTTATACTTTGTAACTTTTGTAAACTTAAACTTGTTGTTGAATCGTTTGGTAAACTTAAAACTTTGCAAGTCTTACACTTTTCGAATGAATGCGACATAAATTTGGTCAAACGCGTCTCATTTATGGACTATGACCATGTAACGGTACCTAAGTTGACGGTGCCGTCAATGGAGATTTTAGCGGGTCGTCACAGTTGATATCAGAGCGTTGGTTGTACGGATCTAGGATATGCATTAATGTGTCTGACAGAGTCGTTAGGACGCACTAGTGAGTCTAGACTACAACCCGATAGTTAACCATTGCATTCTGACTTGCATTTGCTATAGGTAGCACTTACTTGACTTCTTGTGCATTTCTACTTGAATCTTTCTTAGGTGAACTTCTTAATTATACCTAACTCTCGTCATACGAACCCGTACTCTATCAATTTCTAGTAACACACGTAAACCTAAGATTCATACACGTAAGGATGAAGAAGACTTCATTAGTTACACTAGTTCAGGAACTCTGTCTCCCAGGTTGTTATTCACCACCGTCCCAGCTTACTATCCACAAGTGCTATAAAGTTTCCACCACTATGGCAATCACTAACCACTACCGATGTTACACCGGTGTTCTTCACTATCTACCATTTCTTGTTACTACCATCACTACTCTAGGTGAGTATCGTCATCAATACTTATCACTATGGTTGCGTACTACTCGTTATCATAATTCGTTACTCTTTTCGTACCTAAAGACATTATCGTTTAACTTGAACCGCATTGACGTGAACAACCAGTTATACACTTCCCTCTGGAAACGCATCTTCAGAGTTGCACTAATTCCTTGATTAAATACGAGTCACGTTAGAGATGTCGTTACACTTTGTTCATTTTAAATCTTCACGATTACACGAACTTAATTCTATGGAGTGATGTGGGAATGGAGGTATGAGTTAGCGTAATATAACGACACTCGATCAATGTGGTTATATTATGGTAAGTCATACCAAAGTTCTAATGACTCGTGATGGTGATTGGACTTGATCAACCTAGTCACCACCATGTGCCATGTACATGACTTTATTTTTCTTTATTGCCATCCGAAAACTCCGAGAATATTGATAACAACCATACCAAGGACACACCTTTGATTATTGCCAAACCATACTTATGCTTCCGAATAAATGACCAATTCTTTCAACTTCAAAAAAAATGTTACACGTGTATACCATCTTGTTTTCGCACAGTTTTATCGACGAACTACAAAATGCTTTATATGCTCACATCGAGGCGAAAACTTCTCTTGCATTACACTCGTGCTTCCGTATAAGGAAATCTTTTATCCGAATTCTCAATGGAGAGAGAGACTCTTCACATTATACTAGTATTCGCCACGAGGGTGAATAGTCCTAACAAACGTTTTCAGAAACCGATAAGAAACTTGTTCTAACAAACGTTTTCAAGTCCTAAAAAACTTGTTCAAATATATCTTAAAAGAAGGTACCTCGTTTCGGATCGAGATGCTCGTTTCACTTCTAGATTTTGGGGTGCCTTACAAGAAGCCTTGGGAACACGTTTAGACATGAGTACTGCGTATCATCCACAAACCGACGGACCAAGCAAATGTACGATTCAACCCTTGGAAGACATATTACGTACTTGTGTTGTTTCCTTTAGTCGATTCCTCTTACAATGATAGTTATCATTCGAGTATTAACGCTGCACCTTTTGAAGCTTTATATGACCGCAAATGTCGTCCTCCTATTTGTTGGGCCGAAGCAGGTGGCAAACAAATCATCTGACCCGAACTCATTTATTAAATAACCGTTAAGATCGTTGAAATCCAAGAAAGGCTCAAGATGGCCGTAGTCGCCAAAAGAGCTATGCCGACGTTAGACGTAACCTCTCAAATTCCAAGTGGGTGACAGCGTAATGTTAAAAGCCGCACCTTGGAAAGGTGTAATCCGTATCGGGAAACGTGGAAAGCTAAATCCGCAGTATATTGATCCTTTTGAAATGTTGGAGCGTATTAGGCTCGTTGCTTACCATTTAGTTATACCGACTCAATTAAGTTCCGCTCATCCTACATTCCATGTGTCAAATTTGAAGAAGCGTCTTGCTGAATAAGAACTTGTTATTTCTTTTGAAGAGCTTATTATCGATGACAAACTCCACCTCATCGGAGAACCGATTGAAATTATGGATCGTGAAGCCAAACCTTAAAACAAAGTAAGATTCTAATTGTCCGAATTTGTTGGAATACCGAAGGAGGACCCGAGTTTACGTGGGAAAGAAAAGATCAAATGAAAGGAATATCCTCACTTATTCGTAGGATTGGCAATGCAAGATCTCGAGGAAGAAACCACGACTACTACTTCCAACTAAATTTCGGGACGAAATTTCTTTTAAAGTGTAGGTAATGTAATAACCCGCCTTTTTCTGTTAATTAATTTTAACGCCCGTCTTTTTTTTATAATATCTTTCGTTATCTAAATTCGTATCTTCCGTTACATAGCGTTTTAATATTCCCGTTATTAATTATAACATCTCTCGTTTACTCTAGCGTATTTAAAATAATTCGTACGGTTAATTCATGCACCCGCTTTTAAACTCGAGGGACTAATGTTGCCAAGGGACCAAAGTTGTGACTAGGTTAAATGGTCAAACCCCATCTCTTTTCCACTCATTCATTCCACCTCCCACCACATCTTTTTCTCTCTAGTTGTAAGAACACACATTTCACCCAAATCACTAAATCATCATCTAAATCAAATCTAGGAAGCTTACAACAAATCTAATTACATATTTGTGATCTACTACTCAAGACCTTCAATTTGGCACCAATTTTAATACTTGGCGTAAGCTTTTCAAAAACTCTAGATTTCTTGTTCTTGGTGTTCTTGAGTAATAAATGTGTTAGTTAGTATCTATGGCTCAAGTCTAACATGAATATGTGATTTGTTTGCTTGTTCTTGATGTTTTGTGTAACTAGCTTAACTTTGGAAAACTGACTAGTTTAATCTTGGATTTTGGTTGATTAAATGTTGTTATATGTTAAAGTGCATGTATTAAATGTGTTACTAGCATCATTAGCTTCGTTTTGGTATGTAGGTTGACTTAGAAAAACTTCATTAACATAATTGTTGAATTCATGATTCTTGGTTAGGGTTTGATAGATTTTAAAATGAACTTTTGATACCTTTAATGCTATGAGATGTTGTTGGTAAGTGTTTAGTTACAATGTATGTTTAATTACCTTCGAAACGGCATATCGTATGTGTAAATTGGATTCCCGAATCATCTTATGCGTTTATGGACTTGAAGCATTGAATGATGAACTTTAAATGATCATTCAATGTGGATTTGATTGTTGTAAATGATGGATTTGATTGATGATATGTGTTTATTTGTATTCCTTGTTAAAATACCTTTCCAACGATGTATGGTATGCATTTTGAGAGTCTTTGGTTCATTAAATGTGTTGGAAAGAAGTTTGGTTCGGGACTTGACCAATTTTCAGCAAGTTCAGCACCTAGAAACAAGGACTTCGCGATCGCGAAGCCCTATGTGTGTAAAACCTCGTGATCGCGAGGAAACCCGTGACCAAATTCTTTTTGTGATTTTCCAATTTCATTCCCGCTTACTCGCAACTCCAATTAACATGAAACTTGGCCAACATGCTTATATTTGACTACGTTTTTATGGACAATAGTCGGATACCCGACCCGACCCCGTTGACGTTGACTTTGACTTTGACCAAAGTTGACTTTTGGTCAAACTTAACCAATACTTTGTGTAATTGTTATAACTTTCTTTTATACTTATATCTTGCATGAAACTTGATAACTTAACTCACATGCTATATAATCGAGTCGTAACGAGCCATAGGACTAATTGAACACATTTCGACCGACCTTGTGTCTTAACTGGTATTGATATAACTTACTTGTTTAGGTCAAGACTAAACAACTTTCATTGTACAACGTTTAAAATGAACTACTTTGGCGTGCAACTACGGTGAGATCATAGTCCTACCTTTTAAACAACTTTTACTCTTTAAATCATGGGATGAGAAACATATACGTTTTATACTTTTATGCTTTGAACACAAGTACGAAAACAACCATTCCACGTACGAGTTAGAACAAAAAGTCCCAATTAAATTATCATTAGTTACACTTGCAGGGTGTAAGTGAAAACTTTTGTTGTGTGGATCCATACGGGTTTGATGAACCCTCATTCGAACGGTTCGCTACCATTAGCGAATAAAATATAATTTCAGGTATAGTGTAGGTTCTAACACTATGATGCAGAGATTCATATACAGTTAAGCCTTGATAATTGGGTGCTCGTGATACAAACAACTTTTTGAATGTAAACAATTTGGATAATCAATGTTATGGAAATACTAAATCTTGTGGTTCAAAAACAACGTTTACAAATATACCTATGATTTCACCAACATTTTTCGTTGACAGTTTGCTATATGTTTCTTAGGTTCTTGATTGGCTACTTGATACATGCTTCCACGGACACTTTGATTTTTCATGCTTAGAGTCAAGCTTACATGCATACGCTATTGATAGCATCCGTGATTTTCAACTTATATTATGGTGCAGATTATTTCATTTATACTTTGTAACTTTTGTAAACTTAAACTCTTTGTCGAATCGTTTGGTAAACTTAAAACTTTGTAAGTCCTACACGTTTCGAATGAATGCGACATAATTTTGGTCAAACACGTCTCATTTAGGGACTATGACCACGTAACAGGACCTAAGTTGATGGCGCCGTCAATGGCAATATTTGCGGGTCATCACAAAAGGTCTTCTCGAATGCATGTAATGCTGAACTTCGCACCTCAATGATTTTTAGGTCATTGAGATTCTGCCATATGAATTGCCGTTTGATATTCTCGAAGAGACTTCAAATCCACTTGTGCTTACCCACATAACCAATTGCAGTAGTACTCCCCCTAAGACTAAAATGAGATCAATCTTTTTCTGACTTGAGTTGAAGTGTCGAGACTCTGAAGCTTCCTCTTAAAAGTACATGTGCTCATCTTTAAAGCTCGATCATTGGCTCTCGCAGGTAGTCCCAATGAATGCTTAGTCGATCAGTGGCTATTGGTTTGGTAGCTTGATCGTCAAACTCCCCATATGATGTAGAAGCTTCTACGAATCTCTAACTTAACCAGTCATTCAGATTACCATCTCACGACACTGACATCTATGACGAACTCCTCAGATAAAAGACACTCTCAAAGTATCTTGACTGTAGAATCTTCTTTCTCAGCGTTCAATGTATCCCATTCTTTCAAAAATTTGCTCAAGCATAAACGTCTTCATCATGACTTTCCTACTGTAATGGGCAAAATATTCAGAGAAATCTGATCCACAGTTTATCTGATTCATCACACGTCGTTAATCTGGTATCTCAGGATTGCACATCACTCTCATCAATTCCCTTGATAGAGTGGAATCTTCTCAGACAAATGCTCTATAACCAGCAGAATTTAAAACGTTTCGGCCCATAAATAATCAGATGGTTCTGATTACCCCACATAAACTCTTCATAACACTCGTGTCTCGTGTACTCATCTTACATGGACGATGCACAATTAAAAACATTGCTGGCCTATACACAGTCAGATGCTCCTAGCTGCCCCACTAATCTTCGCATAACACAAGTGCTTTACATAAACACTTACTCAGTAAGTTCATCGGACAAAGGAGGTTGTCCACTAAACTTTGCATATCAATGCTTTAGTGAATAGTAAACATCATTTCTCACTATCAATAACGCTTGAGTAGGTCAATTATCGATTGCACGTCTTATAAATACTAACACGATTAAAAATCCAAAGTAGCTTCGTACGAGTAGAATCTTCATACGTACAGAACAATCAAATCTATATGACTGAATTTAAGATACGTGTGACACCCATAACGCATAACAGCAAAGGTTTATAGGCACATGATGTCTTGTTGGTACTTCTCTCGTGCAAACCAAGGTCAAGTCAGAATTATCATGATGCAAGACCCCAGTGAGTCACTAAATTCTTGAACGTGTAAGCTTAATTCTTATTTCATGCACAAATCACCTCTCTTACGCTTCTCGATATAAAAACATCTCAATCATGTCTCTATCACATCTCAATCACATCAATCGGTATATCTGACTTTGTTAGTTGATAAACATATCAGCTCATGGGTTAAATCGAGTTGCAGAACCAAATCCGGAATATTAAACTTGAACTTCCTTTGATTCATGGCTATTTTGTTGAATCTTTAAGCATAAAGGACCATCGTTGAAAAATATAATCACTTAGAAGCTTCAAGGACCATGGTTGAAACATTCACAAAATTTGAGGACCAAAAGTGAAGAATTTGAAACTTCAGGGACCAAAGTTGTAAATTTTCCAAAGTTCAGGGACTGAAAATAAAATTTTCTAAAAGTTGAGGGACTGAAAATGAAAATATTGAAAAAGTTTTCAAAATTTTTCATTGAAAGTCCCTAATAATTAACAGCCGCTAAATAGTTAAACTTGAGGACTAACAGCGTTAATTATTTAAAAGGTATGCATCCGGGTCGGATATGGGTTTGGATCTGGATCCATGGGTTAAGTTGATCTGTTTCACATGTTGTGAAATGGTGATCGGTGCTTGTAATTTAAAAAAATAAGGCCTTCTAGAATGTTTGGTAAAGGGAGGACAAATTCAAGCACGTGGACCAATTGTTATATCCTTTGTTCAATTTCAGCCAACCGAATATGACCTGCAGGTGGGTCCCACATGTGAATTCTTGTTTCCTTTTTATACATCTGACAAGGATGATCAGGTGGGGTCCGCAGTAAAACTTCCACATATTTACGGTCATCCCACTCGATATTATTTCTGCTTGCTGGTGTACTGTTGAAACATGATTTGAATATTCGAATCCAACTGATTTGACACACACAATGGCGGAATTAGTGAATCAAACCTTCTAGTGAATAGATTTTGCCTTTTGGGAATGACTTAGTCAAACCATACAAGGATTGTGTGATTAGATAAACACCTTGAGCTATTATTCACCTTTTACAAGGATTTGAGCTTGAAGGACATAGAGAGAATTGGACAGGTTACCAGATCTGAGTGATACACAAATGAGAGGCTTATCCTAAAAAGAAGAACATAACACTTATATACCTAGCTGTTAAGTCAACCGCGCGTGTCAGGTCTCACTCGTACGAGTGGACACACTTATGCGTACGGTTGATTACTCACTCGTGTAAGTGTCATCAGATTTGGTTTGTGACTCAGCTAAGCACACTCGTGCGTATGAGCTTGTCATCCGTATGAGTTAAGCTTCACTCGTACGTCTGACTGAGTCTAAGTTAGTCAAACTTCCATATCTTGTTCATGTCGTACCAATAAACGCATGTAAACATAGATAGGATAACAACGAGCGATCATGGTAACCCACTAACTGAAGTACTAATCACAAACGTGCGATAGATGTCTAGGGACTCATGTAAAATGCAGTAACAACTCCCCCTAGGACCTAGAACATCTATTACAATTAATTAAACATTCATGAAATATAATAGTTCAAAAGTAACATCAGTTCATCATCATTACATATCCAACTTCTCTCTCTCACACATAAACAACACAAACAAAATACAAACACGCAACACAGTATCAGACATGTTTCAGTCGGATTGAGCTTGATTCAAACTTTGAGCATCACTTTCTCTGGTGATGTAGGCATGGTTGACATCGATCACACCCTGATATCTCATAGCTTCCTCTCTCTTATCTTCTCTGAAGGTAATGTGATGACGGTGAAGTATTTCCACATCAAATCTCGATAAGTTTCTCGGGTAAATAGGATCCAAGATTCTAACATTGTCGAACTGTATGCTTCCATCATCCTTCTCAACTGCTTCTTCCTATAACTCATCATAGAACCACCATCTAAAGTTTTTGCGGATGTCTTTGGTTAATGACATCAAAAGAGATTGTTTCATATACTTAGCTGGACAGAACTTAACAACATGAACATGTCAACCTTTTGAATTCAGCTTTGTCGAGTGCATGGAGAACCTGGTGGCTGTTGACTTGAAGACATCCCATTTCCCTGTTCTTTACTCAATCATGAGTTTTCTTTGAAACCATCTGGAAAGGTCAGTATCCTCAACGTTCAACATCTTCTGCTTAGCAAGTTTCATGATCTGAAAGTAAGGCAGAGTCTTAAAGTGACTTGGTCAGGCCATGTAGTCAACTCCTCCTTCCCTCTTGATTGTAAAACAATTAATTTCTTTGAAGTAGCCCCAGCTCAAAATCTTACCCTCCGAATACTTCTTGGTTCTCTTTCCTTTTTCATAGAAACTGACAAACTTCAGTTCAAGTTCAGGCTTGTTGAATTGATTAGGGTTTACAACGTTTTGTTTCCACCAACTTTGTCGGATTTCATCTTCTTCAACATTCCGACTCACCTTAACCCTTTCATCACGATCAAACCATCTGTTAATCTCTTCCGATCTCTCAGCTTTAGCTTGTTTGGCTCGGATTTTCTTTCTCTTCTTCTCAATCTCATTCTTTTCTTTCTCATCGAGCAGTTTCTTATGTCAGATTCTATTGTTTTTCTCCATCAAATTATCAACCTCTTTCACTTTCCTATTGTATACCTTCCTCGCCTTTTCCAGTTCAATTAAATTCTTTGTCTTCTCCTCACTACTCAAATTAAAGAAGTCACTTAAAGTATTGAGTTACGAATTCGACTATGGCTCCGTTTCAAGTTCATCTTCAGACTCAACAATAACATCTTCTTTCAAACTTTCTTTATCAGTAGAACCTTGACCCTTTTCATCCTTAAACAGATTGTCTACATCACTTAAGTCGATATTTTGGATTGATTCGGGAGTAATTTCATCAACTGGCTCTTCTTGTGGAGCCTTGTCTTCAGCTTCAACTGCATCTGCATCCTCAGTATCATAATCACTATCGTATGCCAATGCAGTAAGCTGTTCTGTTGAGAACTCACTTGGTGGAAGATCCCCCTTTTCTTCATCATTAAAAACATTTGAATAAATCATATAATAGTCAGCAGCAAACACCTAACCATATTCATTGAAACTTCGAATAGGTAGAACTAACGGATATTCAAAAGAGGGTTCTTCAGTCTCAGCAGCATGCTCTTCATCAGTTCCCAAATCAGAGTAAACTTGTTCTCCTCCATCCGTAATCAATTTTGTTTTCCCAGACGTGAGTTGTTTAATCTTATCATTCATCGCTTTCAATTTGATCTCATTCTCGCTTTTAATTTCAACAAGCTGTTTGTTCAGCTTCTCTATCATTTTTTTAACGATTAACACGCCTCTACAACTTTTTGTTATCTTCCTCCAACAAATCAATTTTAACAGCACTTGCTTTCTTTTCCTCAACAGCTTGGTTCTCAAGATTATTCATCTTGGTAACTGATCAAACCAAAATTGTCTCGTGTAAATAGATTTCGGGTTTGAGTGCTTGATTTGGGAAAAAGAGTGAGTCGAATATTTTAACTCCAATAATTGTGCAAACCCTGATTTGGAATCTGTATTAGGGCGTAAAACAATCGATCGAATTAACCTTATTCGATTGTTATCGAATAAGTTAATATCTAAGAGTGGGGATAAATTATGATGATGATCGGAGCATTGATCGGAATAGAGTTAACGACTGGAGTAATGCTACCGTAGTTGATTTGGGTAGAGTAACATTAATGCATCCAGTTTTGTGTAATAAACAATCTTGTTCACGTATTTATAGATGTTAGGAGGGAATGATGACGTGGTACATGTCCCTTTCATGGTTGTAACGAACTTTGCCAATCCCGAGGGGTGACGTGGCACCTGTCTTTTTCATGGGAATAATCAAGCAGATCCTAACAAATTTTCCTAGATTCGTGGGCTGACATGGAGTGCAACTTACTTGCATGGTTGTTCTGGGATGCGGTGTCTGTTCCGGGACAGTGCACTTTTTCCGGGATGGCGTGCTTGTCTCGGGAGGGTATCATTATGCCGAGTTGAAATGCCAAACCGAGAAGTGCTGACGGTACCAGCAGCACGTTGGTTCCGGCTAAGGTGTCAGAGCTCTTAGCCTTATCCAGGAAGGTTTTGCTCTCCACTTGTCATCATGACTAAGGTTTTGCTTTCTTCACGGTTATAGTTATCATGACTGGCTACATGATGCCTGCTATATGTGTGTCATCTGGGTTCTCAATCTAGCCATTCGTCCGACGTGGTAAAGTTGTTGAGATGATGTCGAATGGATGTTGGGAAAGGGTCCGTGTTCCGGGACAGACGGTGCCGGGTAAGATCCTTGTCGGGACGCTTGCTTGTTTTGAGACGGATCATTATGTTTGTGGTGGTAGCCAGAACGGTTACCGTCATCAAACTTCTGAGATGAAGCCATGCTTCCGATTGGATGTGCATTTAATGTTTGTCAGCGTGAAAAGACAGTTTATGCAAATACGCCCCCTTTTTGTGTTTTTTCATTTTTCAACTTTTTGGAACGGCGTTCGAGAGATTTCTTTTTGCGATTTTAATCATTGCTTTTGTTAATCCATCTTTTGACCTGAGCCGTTGGATCAATTTTCTTAAAACCTATAAATAGCTTCCCTTTCCCAATATTTGCACTTTTTACAACCTTCGTGCCCTAAACGTTTCTTCTTCAAAAAACCAATAGTTTTTTTTACGAAAAAAGGTACCTTTTCTGTTTCCTTCTTCTTTATTACTTTGCTTTTTGTATTTTCGTATATATGGCAGATCAGTCTTCCACTTCTACTAGTGTATATGCTCCTGAGACTTCTTCTAAGCCTTCTGTAGATGTTAGTGGTATTATGAGTCAAGTGTGTGATGGATACCTTGACGAGATGGTACGTAGGTACCCGTTATACATTGATGGTACCTGATGCCATCCACAGGGCCCATAAGCCTCCCCCAGGCATGGTTACCATTTATGGCGAAACCATTAGTGTGGGAAATTTTTGATTGCCCTATTCCGAATTCATGTACCAATTCTTTACGCACTATGGTATAGCGCCTGCTCAGGTACATCCCCATGCGTACCAAAAATTGGTAATGTGGGAGATGTACCTTAATCATTATCATATTCTTCCTACCGTCCGCATGTTTCGATTCTGCTTTTTCGTCTCGATGTCTGAGGTTGGATGGTTTACTATCAAACAGAGAGTGCAATTCAATTTCACTAGAGACATGGACACCTCATTGAAGGGGTGGCGGGAGTCTTTCTTTTTTGTCGATAACAAAGGGCTACCGCCACGATTTGTTGAGCTCTGCGAATGGGCAGTTGACGTGAAGAAGAGAGCTAATATAGTCCCAAATCTGAATGCTGCTGAGAAGGCGTGTATAGAAGCCATTCGAGAGTTCAAGTTTCCACAACGGCCATAACTGGAGGCCATGCTTGTGTTGGGGGGAGTTAACCACCAATGGCTAGATCCGAATACCAAGCCTGTTCTTCGTTTTAATTAAGCATGTAAAGACTGATCCTAGCCAAATGCTATGTTGTCCAGTTTATAAATTGTATACTGACCTTGTTTGTGTTTGATGTTTACACAACATGTAAGTAACTAGAGGGGCGGGGGGGGGGGGGGGGGGGGTTTGAATAGTTACTTGATACGTTTTTAACACTTTTTCGAGTGATCACCAAATTCCATTTAACTTACATCAACCAACTTAACTCAAACTTGATGTCTGTAGTATATATGTTCAAAATGATAACTGAAGTAATGTAAAGAACATAGACACAAGGATTTATAGTGGTTCGGGTGAATGTTAACTAATCCACCTTAATCCACTCCCCGATTACACTAATCAGGATTTGTTGCTTCACTAAGCACTTTTCTCCAAACCCGGTGGAGATCCGATTTACAAGTCTTCAACTTCTTTGGTAGACAACAAACCTAATCTTTCTATCCCTTTGAAAGATCAACTCCAACCTAGATCAACATGTCTTCACCTTGAACAAATATTAATCTCCAAATAAGATTAATCAACTTCCTAAGTCCCTTTAAGGAAGTAGATCACTAAGCTAGCCTATGCTTCTACTAATTGAAGTTACAGGACTTATACACTATGCAATGATGATCCTAAGACAATACTAGGACATACATTACATTAAGTAAACTCACAAGATAAATGATTTTGATTAGTAAGTTTACAACAACCCAATTCTATATCTATGTGATCATAGAATCTTCTCTTGCTTGATCACATTTGAGTAGTAATTGAAGCACTTGTGATCACTGGAAATAAGCCTTTGAAATATGCAAGAGGGTCAGCTTCAAATGCTCTTAAATGTTTGCCTTTTATAGTGGGATTCAAAAAGTAGCCATTGACACAAGGTTGCCTTCATGGTCGACCGTGGTGCGACCGAGCGTGCTCCAGTCCAAATTTAGTATCTGTTGTATAGCCGTTTGACTCAAATTTAAACACCACATTTTGGCACCATTACTCCTTCTAGCACCTGCAAAAGAACCCAAACATCCTATACAAGTACTATATGCATTAAGTGTGTGATATTTGGTCTTAATTCATGAAAGTGACTAATCATTCCAAAAGTGGCAAACCCAACATTCTTGGAGAAGTGTCTAGATTGATATTTTGGGAAATCTCAGTTTGGTCAAGACTTAGTTAGTCACTTTAATGCCCTTGGTTCAATTCTAAAGACTAGTCACTATGTCACTACCTTCCTAGTTTCAATTGATCCCAAGTCATGTTCTTTTTTAGTTTAGTTTAGAGATCAATTGAATAATGTCTCTATAAGATAATCATGAAATATGTAGAGACATCAAAGTTAAGTCTTAAGTAATCACCCTTAGTTACTTAGACTAGACTACATAGACAATTAACTATACTTTCATTGTAAACCATTTTACACTTAATCTATTGGAGTAGATTAGTTACTTAGTTAGCACAAGGCAAACATATTAATCAAGTTGACAAGTTTATGAGTATTAATCGTATTGGCAAGTAGAAAGTAATACGCACGTAGCAAGATATATTTATTCTAGGATCAATCATATCGATACTTGCACAACTTATAATTAAAGCTTTAACAAGTCTAAGTGCAATATGACATATTGCTTGATTAATGTGTAAGCACACATTAATGTCCAACACATGCACAAGGGAAGAGCAATCTCTAGTTGGGACTTGGTGAACATCCTAAATATATCTAAGTGTATTTTAGGATTACAAGTCATTACTAGTTAACCTTGAGAGCATTGTTCCTCATTTAGCCTTAATTAATCACTAACTCATTTCTAATAGCAATTATTGTTCTAGTGACATTGGCTTAAGTGTGTTGGTACTTGATGATCATACTAAGAATATCTAGATAAGAATTAAGATCTCAAGTTGTTGGTTAACATTTATGTGTTATGCCTAATCTTGGTTAATTTGTCATTAAGATGTCATTAGGCGTAATTAATCACAATTAGTGTTTTTATGACCAAAACTCAATTGAGTATGGAGAAGGCATCTATTTTAAGCATGTTGAGAAAGGTTTCATGAATTATAGATGTCGGGAACTAGTCGAACTTTATTTGGTCAAAAACGGTAAAAGAGAAAACTGTGGTCGCACTGCGATTGACCGTGGTGGCGACCGTGCAACTTGTTTTCACAAAACTGCGTAGCAATTCAATTTGGCGTTTCACGGTTGACTATGCAGTCGACCGTACCTCGACCGTGTGTTTAACTGAACTTTTAATTTCATTGTTTAGCCTATATTTGACTTGGTCATTTGCAAGAATAAAGTATCGATTAGTGATCTTGCATGTTTTATGTTAAGATGTCAGTCATCACGTATGCATATGTATGTGTCATCATCAAAACATATTCTTTTGGTTAATCATTCTTAAGTTTATCGTTTAGTGCATTAACTAACATTCAACCAACATTCTCCCCCTTTTTGATGATGACAAACATACAAGTGATGAGGGACATTTTGCTATAAATACGCAAGTGTTAGCAACCACTTGTATCCATCTTTCTCCCCCTTTTGTCGAAGCAAAAAGGTTAAATCCTCCTAGAACTAAGCTTGCCCTTAGAGCAAAACTCCCCCTTAATTTGTGCACGTTGGAAAACATATAATAAAACATAATAAGCACACATTTTATTCAAAGCACGAAACATAGTGATGCATATATGAAAATATGCATGGAGGGTATAATAGATTAATCCTAAGTTTGTTCTACATGGGACGAGATGCGCTTGGGTGAGATGAGCATTTTCCACAAACAAGATTGTTCAGAAAGCGTCGCAGGATCTTGTGAGTTCGACGATTCTGACGATGAAGGATGGACATTTGAGTGGAGGATAATAGTTCAATGATCTGGTCATCTTCAAAACTATCATTAGATCCCGTAACACTCCAGGCAGGTGTGTTCTCACCTTCTGTTTCTTTATTAAAATTTCAAACCGAATCGTAATTGATTGGGAGGGAGGTTAGACCAACAGGATGTACGTCACGAATACACAGTTGTGTGAAGAGCTTCGTTAAGTGTGCCCCATAGGGAAGGCAGATAGATTCATTGTACACCAATCCATTCATTCTCTTTACCATGAATAGTGCCATGTTGACTTGAATTCGGTGTTGGAGACACCAGAGTAGTGAGGCTTCACAAGCATGAACATTTGTGGATAGTGTTCCCCCTTACAGTAGATGTTTTAACTTATGACTTTGAGCCAAAGGTCAAACTTAGGTGCAAGATGATTTTCCTTAAGACCATCACTTTGGATTTCAATGTGATTGATGGGCCTTTGACAAAAGGTGTTGATGATGTCACCTTTTGTGACAAATTCGGGAAGACAAAGGAGATATGGACTATATGAGAAACATTCCACGCCTTTATCGGGAACATGCATGAATTTTTCAAAGTCTTTGAGAGACATGGAAAACCCTTTATCCAACAACAGGAATTTGATGTTATTTGGGGGAGTGAATTCATAGTTAGCGTCGAATTCACGAACAAGAGTGGAGTGAATGGGACCTTTCAGAGTCAGGAATGAATCCCATTTTTTGTAAGCAAAGTTTTCCAGAAGCTCTTTTGAAAAGTTCTCAATAGTAACCATACAACCTTCGACAATTGGTCTAGTGCTAACCATTTGTCAATTGCGATTGATCACATCTCGTTCTTCTTGAGAGTTAGGAAGGAGATTGTCAAAGGAGTCGGAAACTGAAGTCGACAAGTCAATCACAAAAGGATTGTTGGGAGAGTTGTATTCTTGACTCATTTTGAGTGAGATGGTGTAGTGAGTTTTGCATCATAATCTTCTCAATTTAAAGGGAAAAAGATGAACCTTCATTTAATCTTTCATTCCCTTTTGGAGTAATTGATACTTTTAAGAATTTTGATCATATTCAAGTATGCTAGTTTGTGAATGATACTTTGAAAACGGATCCAATTAGATTTGAGAGGTTCAATGTGCATTTATTTTTCAAGGAGAGAGAAGTGGAAGTGTCAGGCAGATACACGGTCGATGCTACGGTCGACCATGTAGTTGACCGTGTGAGAGCTGTCAGAAATATAAATTAACTGATTTAAATTAAACAGATTCTAACCAAGAAATATTCAAATAGTCACACATTCAATTATTACAAACAAGTTATTCAACCAACATTTTAACTTCTCTCACTTCCTTCACCTTCCACTTCTCACATCGCTACTACTTCGACATGAAAAAGCCTTTTTCACTTTCTTTAGTAGCAGGCGGATGTTGGATTGATACTTCTTTATTTTAGCTTGATTTAGGTAGATTCGTTCAGCTTTTGAGTCACGATCTAAGCCATAAAAAGGATCATCAGCTTCATATGAAAACTGTTCTTCATCACTGTCAGATATATCTTCCAAGTTGATTTGAGAGTTGGTCATGGCTTCATAAACCCTTTCAATCTCATCAGAGTCATCTTCATCATCCCACCCCATCAATGTTAATGTATGACTATTAAATATTTGATAGGTTGGATTTATGCGAATGTCATCTGTTGCCCTTAATTTATCAAATAATTTTGTAAGATGCATTCCATAAGGAAGAGCTCTTGTTGAGTCTTTTGGCACATTGCTCATTCATATGGCCATAAAGTATGCCATGTTTACCGGTTCTTACATTTCTAGACACCAAAGGAGAGCCATCTGAATAGCATGGATATGTGAACGATTTCCCTTTCTACAGTAAATATCGTAATTGATCACTATGTTCCATGTCCGGAACTTTTTTCGCAGATGTTTGCTCAGAACTCCTCGACTAAAGATTTCTTATCTTGGAGCATTGTCTTCACACAATGTTCAAATGGCAGCATCTTTATTGATGAAATCAGGAAGATATGTTAGACTGTGTCCTGTGTGGAAGAACATGTATCTACTTGCTGGAACTCCTAAAAGTTTTCTAAATTCTTGAAGTGATACAGTCGTTCTTATTGTTTTTAGCCTAAAGGAAACTGATCCGTTGGCATAGACAAAGCTAGAGTAAAAGCCTCGAACCAGTGAAGGATAAATTGGTCCATTTAGATCAAAAATACATCCCAGTTTAAGTCTGAGAAAGCTGCCACAATTTCAGGAAAATCTTTAGCTTCAATTCTTCTTCCTTCTACTATTTTTTGATTTTTCACTTTTTCTCTATTAAGTGTCTATTGGTGTGGAGGAAAGTTGGATGAGCTTTCTCCTCGATTGGCCATTTTCTGCGCATTGATACTTCAAATTAATTCAAAGTGTACAATTCAATTGTAGGCAACAAGTTTTGCAAACTTTAATTATCATCAATACTTAGATGCTTTGATGTTAATATTCTTCGCATTTTCACTCTTCATTAGTGTCCATGAGTTTGCAACTAGATTAAATTTTCACAAAGTTCATATATGTTCTTGATTTTTGAGATCATCATCAACACATGTTTTGACATTCAACATTATTACACTCAATTAGCAACAATGTCATTCATATCATATGAACAATGATTCTATGAAAAATCTAACCTAGATGTATAATTAACCCTAGAATCATTCAATGTTATATTAATGCATAGATAGGTACTACTACAATCGTTTCCAGGTTGTTCTTCAAGAACAATTTCGATTGTTTGCATCAATTTAGGTTTTGATTCATTCTAGTTAGGGATTCTTCATAACCCTAATTCATTATACAAACATAATTGAATACTGGGAAAGTAAGTATTAATCATACCGAAAGTAGGAATTGAAATTGAAGGAATGAGCATTCTTCTCCGTGCGGTCGATCTCCTCAGCCGTGTGTAAGTGTATATGTTTTGAAGTGGGTTGAAAAGAAATAAAAGTGAGGGGTTAGTTTAATTTAAAACAAAATCAGACCATGCACGGTCGAAGCACGGTCGACCTGGTGTTAGCCATGCATGAATTTGTACACGTACAGAACAGGAATCTGCGGTTGAGTATACGGTCAGCGGTGGTACTTCTGTGGATCCTTCTGATCACTTATTTCTTCACTTCTTCTTTCTTCGAGTGCGTTTTGACGATTCTTAGGTTCTATAGAATACTTGAGGACAAGTTTTCTTTACCTAACATTGAATGATTACATCCTCCCGATGTTTAATCATCAATGACACGTAATATACTATATATATATATATATATATATATATATATATATATATATATATATATATATATATATATATATATATATATATATATTCATATTCAATCATTCACATAGTATACAAAAAACGCATCAATAGTATTTAGCATGAAATACATATTTTCACATAAACACGCAATCCTAAGGCAAGTAAGATTCCTACACTAATCTTTTAGAATCACTTTTCAAAAACAGTTTTGCATTTGTAAGAAATACCTTTCATTAATACAAAGTCTTTTTGAGAAGGTTATTTTCATTAGCATTTTGATCATTGATTTTGATTGATTTTAAGATTACCCAATCCTTGACTTATCCCTACCATGAAATTTCTAGCTTGGTCCATTTTTCCCATATTTTCAAATTTCCTAATAATAGACAATGGACTTTGATTACAAGATTTATATTTGCTAGAGTCGTGACATATATTCATTTCATGTTTACCTCTTGATGAATCACAAATAGTTATCCTTTCAAGTTTTCTCGTCAAGGTGTTATTTTCATGAATTAAAACTTTGTTAAGTTGTCTAACTTTATGTAATTCTTTCTCCAAAAGTTTTACTTTGTCACGACTACTATCATACATAAATTTAATAGTATTGTAATCATCTAACAATTCTTCATAATTAGAAGGATAGAATACATGTACCTCATTGCAATCCATGCTTGAGACATCATCTTCTTTGAATGGAGATTCAACTTCTTCTTCACTTTAACCATCTTGATCCAAATCATTCCAAGAACTCATGAGGCAAAAGTCTTCATTTCCATTCAACCCTTTTGCTTGCGAATTACCAACCTTTTCCAAATCCTTCTCTATTCCTTTACCCTTTAAACTCATAGAGTTTAAATCTTCATGAGAACATAGTGAATCCCAATATTCTTTTGCACTTTCACATGAGATTATCTTTAATCTTTCTTCACTAGGAAGAATTCCATGAAGTAGTGAAATTGCATCAAATTATTTCAAAACATCATTGTTTTGAAATGTTGACTTCACTAGTCTTGAAGTAGCTTGTGGTACAAAGTCTTCTACTTTGATTATTCTCCACAAGTAGTAATCCTTGGATTTGAGATAAGACTCAAATCTTATTTTCCACACATCAATATTCATCTTATCAAATATTGATGCTTCTTTCACCAATTCTTCCAAGTATCCCATAGTTTGAGTTGATCCGAGAATCGTTGACTCAAGTTTTTGCACAAAATGAATTTTGATGCTTTCGCAATCATTTATAGTGCAATGATTTGAGCAACCGCTCTGATACCAATTGTAAGTAACTAGAGGGGGGGTGAATACTTACTTGATAAGTTTTTAACACTTTTTCGATTGATCACCAAATTCCATTTATCTTTGATCAACTAACTCAACTCAAACTTGATGTCTGTAGTGTATATGTTCAAAATGATAAATGAAGCAATGTAAAGAACATAGACACAAGGATTTATAGTGGTTTGGGTGAATGTTAACTAATCCACCTTAATCCACTCCCCGATTACACTAATCGGGATTTATTGCTTCACTAAGCACTTTTCTCCATACCTGGTGGAGATCCGATTTACAAGTCTTCAACTTCTTTGGTAGATAACAAACCTAATATTTCTATCCCTTTGAAAGATCAACTCCAACCTAGATCAACATGTCTTCACCTTGGACAAGTATTAATCTCCAAATAAGATTAATCAACTTCCTAAGTCCCTTTAAGGAAGTAGATCACTAAGCTAGCCTATGCTTCTACTAATTGAAGTTACAGGACTTATACACTATGCAATGATGATCCTAAGACAATACTAGGACATACATTACATTAAGTAACCTCACAAGATAAATGATTTTGATTAGTAAGTTTACAACAACCCAATTCTATATCTATGAGATCATAGAATCTTCTCTTTCTTGATCACATTTGAGTAGTAATTGAAGCACTTGTGATCACTAGAAATAAGCCTTTGAAATATGCAAGAGGTTCAGCTTCAAATGCTCTAAAATATTTGCCTTTTATAGTGGGGTTCAAAAAGTAGCCGTTGACACACGGTTGCCTTTACGGTCGACCGTGGTGCGACCATACGTGCTCCAGTCCAAATTTAGTATCCATTGTATAGCCGTTTGACTCAAATTTGAACACCACATTTTGGCACCTTTACTCCTTCTAGCACCTGCAAAAGAACCCAAACATCCTATACAAGTACTATATGCATTAAGTGTGTGAAATTTGGTCTTAATGCATGAAAGTGACTAATCATTCCAAAAGTGGCAAACCCAACATTCTTGGAGAAGTGTCTTGATTGATATTTTGGGAAATCTCAGTTTGGTCAAGACTTAGTTAGTCACTTTAATGCCCTTGGTTCAATTCTAAAGACTAGTCACTATCTCATTAACTTCCCAGTTTCAATTAATCACAAGTCATGTTCTTTTTTAGTTTAGTTTAGAGATTAATTGAATAATGTCTCTATAAGATAATCATGAAATATGTAGAGACATCAAAGTTAAGTCTTAAGTAATCACCCTTAGTTACTTAGACTAGACTACATAGACAATTGACTATACTTTCATTGTGAACCATTATACACTTAATCTATTGGAGTATATTAGTTACTTGAATCCTAACTAGTGAGCACATAGCAAACATATTAATCAAGTTGACAAGTTTATGAGTATTAATCATATTGGCAAGTAGTAAGTAATACTCACATAGCAAGAGATAGTTATTCTAGGATCAATCATATAGATACTTGAACAACTTATAATTCAAGCTTTAACAAGTTTAAGTGAAATATGACATATTGCTTGATTAATGTGTAAGCACACATTAATGTCCAACACATGCACAAGGGAAGAGCAAACTCTAGTTGGGACTTGGTAACCATCCTAAATGTATCTAAGTGTGTTTTAGGATTACAAGTCATTACTAGTTAACCTTGAGAGCATTGTTCCTCATTTAGCCTTAATTAATCACTAAGTCATTTCTAATAGCAATTATTGTTCTAGTGACATTGGCTTAAGTGTGTTGGTACTTGATGATCATACTAAGAATATCTAGATAAGAATTAAGATATCAATTTGTTGATTAACACTTATGTGTTATGCCTAATCTTGGTTAATTTGTCATTAAGATGTCATTAGGCGTAATTAATCACAATTAGTGTTTTTATGACAAAAACTCAATTGAGTATGGAGAAGGTATCTATTTTAAGCATGTTGAGAAAGGTTTCATGAATTATAAATGTCGGGAACTGGTCAAACTTTGTTTGTTCAAAAATGGTAACGGAGAATGTAAAGACCCGTCCTAATCCATAAGGACGAATACAATAACATATGATTACATCGCGAGGTACTTGACCTCTATATGATACATTTTACAAACATTCCATTCATTTTTAAAAGACAAACTTTCATTACATCAAAAGTTGACGGCATGCATACCATTTCATAATATATCCAACTATATTTGACTTAATAATAATCTTCATGAACTCAACGACTCGAATGCAACATCTTTTGACATATGTCATGAATGACTCCAAGTAATATCTCTAAAATGAGCAAATGCACAGCGGAAGATTCCTTTCATACCTGAGAATAAACGTGCTTTCAAGTGTCAAACAAAAGGTTGGTGAGTTCATTATTTTATCATAAACAATCATTTTCATCATTTTAATAGACCACAAGATTTCCAGATATTTAATTGTACACGTAATCCGAGTACAAAATAACACGCGTAACCCGCGAATTAAAAATCATTAATATGGTGAACACCTGGTAACCGACCTTAACAAGATGCATATAGAATATCCCCATCATTTCGGGCCTCTCATCGGACATGATAAATCGAAGTACTAAAGCATCCGTAACCCGGATGGGGCTTGTTGGGCCCGATAGATCTATCTTTAGAATTCGTGTCAATTGGTGGTAATTATAATAAACACCAATTCTTAAGCTACCAAGCTAAAAAGGGGCATATTCAATTTCGATAATCCAACCATAGAATGTAGTTTCGATTACTTGTGTCTATTTCGTAAAACATTTATAAAAGCAGTGCATGTATTCTCAGTCCTAAAAATATAATAAAAGGGGGTATTGAACAAGTGCAAGGTTGGCCTCGGATTCACGAACCTATATCATTCGTATATATATTAAAAGATATAATCGTAATTGAACAATTTTATATATATTATTATTAATAATATACTAGTTATCTTATATGTTATTTAAATAATTTTAATATATTTAATTCATATATTTTACATAACTAATATTTATCATTCTTTATATCATGTTAATAATAAAATTTTATATTAGGATTTATATATGATGACAACATATGTTTATATATTAATTGTTACATTTTATATATATAGCTTAGTTACTATCATTTTAATAAGAATATAGTGATATGTAATATTAATATTATTGTAATGTATAAAAAAAATATCTATTTGTCATAATACTAATAATGGTAAGCATGATAATAATAATGATAGTAATAATAGTAATAATAATTGTAGTAATAATGTTTATTTTAGTATAAATGGTAGTTTTAAATAAAAAGATAATTTACTTTAATAATATAATGATAATAATAACAGTGTTAATAATAATAATCTGATTTATCATAAACTTCGTGTTTAATTTCTTTTTTTTTAAACTTATGACTATAGTTTCTATAACTTAAATTTGTAATCGTTTTCATAATTGTACCTGTATTCCTATAATTATAATCATTTTCCATAATTTTTATCACATCACTTTTATTATTAATTTCGTAACATGATTGTAGTTAACATGTTCATAATCATATTAATGCTAATAATAATAATAATACAGTAAATATAATACTAACAATAATAATAATGATAATACTAATACTAGTAATAATAATAATAATAACTATAATGATAGTAATAATACTAGTAATAACTATAATGATAATAATATTACTTAGATAAATGAAAGTGATATTTATTACTTCTAATACTTAGGAAATGATAACAATTATCATAATAATAACAATAATCAATGATAATAATAATAATGATAACAATAAATGATAAATAATAATAATAATAATCTTTTTTGATATACATAAACTACCTTCCAAGGCTTTTAAAAAAATTTATGCCACGAACCAGACTCGAACCCATAACCTCTCGCTAACCCAACACCGCACCAAACCAACTGAGCTAACCCGTCTTTCTAATTTAAATCGCTTTCAATTAATTATAAACTGTATATCTTTTATTTCCTAATTCATGTTCTTCTTCCACAAATTTCAGTCTACCAGAAGACAAAGTCAATACCCCATAACTGGGTTTTTAGATTCATAAACTAAATATAATTGATATACCTTGTGATTGTATAGCCTTAACAGTAAGAAAATATTCGAATTTAAATCCCTGTGTATAACCGTGAAGAACACTTTGTAACTCAATCCTTGATTTCGATTTTAAAATAGTTTCAGTTCATGATTCCTACACAAAATACCTTTGAAAACTTTCCTAGAATCTTTATAAATCCTTAATTTCACTTAAAACATAACAACAAGTTCGAATTTTATCAAGAACATTTTGTTTGACTTTTGAAAATAAAAGTTTGACTCCAAAATTCGCATTCGTTGTTAGGAATTGGGATTTGAGATTTTTCATAAAGTTTAAGTGATCGATTCCTAACAACTTTGCATTTATACATTTTGAAATTCAAGTCGAATTAAAGCTTTTAAGAAAATAGCTCAAGAACAGGGTCGACTAGTTTCAGCCTTCTGTTTCTGTTTTAAAAATAATTCAATTGACTCAGCTGTAAGTGATAATTGATATTGAGGATATGCAATTGTTTGAATGTGCTAACAACTCTTAGTAATCCATTTGTTTTATATCAAATTAAGTCGACAAAAAAATTTGTTTGAAGCAGACAGTTTTAAATAAATAAATAAAAAACCCAGATAACGAAATCTAACAGAATCGTACCAATTTTTTAGTTAATTTCAACAATCAGATACATAAGGTACAAATCAGTTACAGTTTGATTAGGATATAAAACTGTGTTTGATTCCAATTTCGTATGTATGATTTTTATTAATATTATTAATTAGTAAATATATTAATAATAATAATAATAATAATAATAATAATAATAATAATAATAATAATAATAATAATAATAATAATAATCATCATAAAAATGATAATAATAATATTATTAATGATAATAATAATTAATTTGTATTATTTTCTAATAACTATAATAATGATAATAATAATGTATAATAACAATAACAATAACAATAATAATAATAATAGTAATAATATTATCTAATAATGATAATAATAATAAAAATAATTTTATTAATGATGCTAATAATAATACTAATGTTTGTATTATTAATGATAATAATACTAGTAGTAATATTAATAATATAACAATATCAATTTTCATACCTATATATCATATAGTTATATTAATCATAGTAATAATACTAATATTGATATAACTATTGAAAGTAATAATAATATTATTAAACAATTATAAATTAATTTATAATTAAACTTATTATATTAGTTATTAATATTACATATTATGAATTATGTAATATATATATATATATATATATATATATATATATATATATATATATATATATATATATATAATAACATATATTAGGTATTTAAATTACAATATATATATATATATATATGTATATATATAGAAATCATATATATATTCATTTCAATAACAACTTAATTATATTATTTTACATTTTATTTCAGATGCTTAAAGTGTACTTTATTAATTTAAAATATTATATATACACTTATATATATATATATATATATATATACACACACACACACAATTGTTCGTGAATCGTCGAGGATGGTTAAAGACTTAAGTGTATCCATGTAAACAGTTTAAAGATTTTGAGATTCAATTAAATAGACTTTGCTTATCGTGTCGAAATCAAATAAAGATCAAGTTTAAATTTGGTCGGAAATTTTCGAGTCGTCACAGTACCTACCCGTTAAAGAAATTTCGTCCCGAAATTTGATTGGGATGGTCATGGCTGACAATAAATATATTTTCATGATGCATACGAGCTGAAAATTAAAGTTTTATCATCAGCGAGTGATATGGATAAAACAATTTGATTTTTGTGAAGAGTGCAAGTGAATTTATCACATAAGGTTTAAACGAGTAAGTGTAGATTTGTCATATCTTTTGACATAGATATGATTTACCTCCAAAGTTCAAAGGATTTGGAGAAAATCTTCGTAATAAGATTTGATTCATCGGTAATCAAGGAAGTTAGGATCCGCTTTAAATGCGATCATCTGTTTTGATTGCTCTGTCGGATATTTTACTATAAATCCACCCCTTTCGTTTCCTTACAACTCACAACTTATATTCTTTCTCCCTCAACTCATACTTTAAAGCATTCATCAATATGCTTCATCCGGTTCAGATTCTCGATATACTCCTAACTTTCATATCTATCTATCATTCTTCTTTTTCATCTGCCGCCGGAGGAATCTATTCATTTTTACTATACTCTTGGCTTGATAGTGTTTTTAGTTCTCCCGTGTCTTTACATTGCAATACTTATTGATATACACGGTTTGTAATTTATGTGTTATCGTCAGGCTTTATATCTTTCCTTATTTTTCAGAGTCCCTGATCCTGTCTTTCTATAATCATCGACATCCACAGTTAATGTTCTCTCCTTTTTGCTGCGATTTATACTCTCATTTCTATTTTCGGAGCTTCATTCTTTCGTTTCCTCTTCTTGCGATTAAGCATCGTATGTAATGGTCCAGAATTCGTAGATATGAATTTCGGAATGTACATAGTTAATGTTCTAAGAAGAAAATTGTAATAGCACGATCTTGATTCGTCAAATTACCAGAATACCTCGAAAAAGACCGAGTCATCAAGAAAAATATTTTCTTGATATGTTTAGAGGTTAAGTAGAATAAAAGAGTCGTGTAACATGGCACATGATGACGTTATGATCTGTGAATCATCACGTTCCATTTTGAAATGCCCCGTTTATATACAATATAAACGATTCGCAATAGTTGATTACATCGCGAGGTAATTGACCTCTATATGATACATTTTACAAACATTGCATTCGTTTTTTAAAAGACAAACTTTCTTTACATCGAAAGTTGACGGCAAGCATACTATTTCAAATACCTCCAACTATAATTGACTTAATAATAATCTTGATGAACTCGATGACTCGAATGCAACGTCTTTTGAAATATGTCATGAAGGACTCCAAGTAATATCTCTAATATGAGCAAATGCACAGCGGAAGATTTCTTTCATACCTGAGAATAAACATGCTTTCAAGTGTCAACCAAAAGGTTGGTGAGTTCATAGGTTTATCATAAAACAATAAAATTCATCATTTTGATAGACCACAAGATTTAAATGCTGCATGGTACAAATGGGCACGAATCCTATACCCACCTGTAATGTACATGCGATATCTTTTAAATACAGTACACCTTTCTCGTGTACAAAATCATCTTTCATAAATCTTAGTAACCGTACACATATCTCGTACACAAAAATAACATACACATAACCTGTGTATAAAATCATTCTCTCGATACATAACATTCACTTTTCATTTCTTTCATAGCTTGGCTTGGTAACCGACCTTAACATATAATGCGCATAATAATATCCCCAAAACAGAACATCTCGTCTGTATAATAATCATATAAACTTTGAAGTACTAAACACCACGCCCACTAGCCCTTCCATCTAGTGAACATTCTGGGTGGGGGTGTTAAACCCGGTAGCTACCTTTAGGATTCGCGTCAATTAGGCGTGCACTAATTCTCAAAATTAGTGATGTTCCCTAATTCTTAGGTTACCAAGCAATAATAATCAGGGGAAAAATATTCATAACAATTGTGGCAATTATCACGTCCACATAATTCTATGGTGGCAATTATCACGTCCACATAATTCATTCGAGGAATATTTTTCTTGTGTCTATCTCGTCAAACATTTATAAAAGCATTTCATGTATTCGCAGTTCAAAATGTATTTCAAAAGCATTTAATAAAGCAGTTGTAAAAACAGTGCATGTATTCTCAGTCCCAAAAATATAAAGAGTAAAAGTGAATCAAATGAACTCACGCATATAAATATTGCAAAACAGTTATTAAAACAGTGCATGTGAAAAAGTTTGGTTTGCACTTTTAATAGGAAATTTATTAAATAATAGAACTACTAGTTGGTTCTCATGCTTTTTCTTTTTATAACCCACCAGGAGTAAGTACCAAATTAATTAAATGGAATCTACGATGTGCATTCCCCTCAGCAAAAAAACGTGGAGCATACTTTATAAATTTCCAGGTTGTAGAAAAAATGGTGGTTTATGAAACAAAAGCCATGTTGCAGGGAAGTGACGGTGGTGTTTGATGGGTTTTAATGGGTCACAAATTGAAGTGGTGATGAGGTGATGGTTCTTTGAAGGGTCGATGGGTGGTGCTTTGCTTTTCGATAAGAAACAGAAAAAAAAATATTAGAAGGAAAGGAAATAAAAGAGAAAGGTGACGGGTGGTTATGTGGCGGTTTATATTGAGGTGATGGAAGAGATTGCAGTAGATGGTTGAAGATGAAGGATGATGGTGGATTGGTGTGGTGGTTCACGACAGAAAAATAGAAGTGTAACAGCAACCGTAGCACGACAGTATAGTAGTAGCGTAGCAGCATCATTGGATGGTGTTTTGGATCGATTGTTTTGGATAGAAATAGTTGCAAAAGCAGTTGAAGTGACGCTTTTAAACAAGAAGAAAGTACATCAGAAAATAATAGCGAGAATGGTGGTTACACGGGCAGTTTTGGGTTTGTGTTGTGGTTGTTCGATATATGAATATGTATATATTTATAAGTTTGATTGGGTCCACAAAAACAAGGAGAGTAGTAGTGGATATCGAACATGGTGGTTTGTGGGTTGGTGATCCGTTATGGTTTAAATTTTGTCTCGGTTGAGCTTCGATTAACATAATATGAAACACGTAGTAGTAGCTAGAAGTCAAATAAGATGGTGATCGAGTAGTGGGTTTAGAGTTCTTGGTGATGGCCGGTGGTGAATTATGGGGTGGTGTCGGATGGATCGGGAAAGATGATGGAACATATATTTATATCCTATGCTTATGTAATACTCCATGTATATATTTATGTTAGATAAGTTTCCAGGAAACCAATAATGGCAAGCACACTCAACATATAGATCTTAATAATGTCTAAAAAGGAAACAGTAATTTATAATATAAAAGTGTAAAGAAAATAAACGTGTAGCAATTAAAGAAATCCTCAAATTATTCTGCCGACACTATTTTAGGATATAATATCGTACCCGGTTGTTAAATTAGTGGTGGTTAAAAGTCTTCAGAAAAATCTCATATTTTTAAATTAACTATAATTATTTATTTTGGTCATTATGATATAAAATTCGATCATTTATTTATTAAATAAAAATTACATCAACTATCCCTCTTATTTTTGGGTAAATATAAAAAGTTCTTAAAATTTAACAAACAACTCCTAAATACATTTTTAATAAGTCTATAATTTATAGAACTCATTTTTGGATCACCGTTTATTTTAAAACAAAATAAGTTTGAATTTAACTCGCTTAAATAACCATCGAATGAAAATTGAGCGTTATAGTCGTTTACTAAATAAATCACAAAATATATACTTAATATACTTTATTTATATACATAGATATATTTTAACTAATAGTTATCATATTATCATATTTTTATTTTTATTTCACATAATTCTTTTTAATAACATATAATATTTCAAATTATATTTCCACTTATTATTTATATATAAATATATACACACATAACTATTTACAATTAATTTTTCATGAATCGTCGGGTATTATCAAAGGTTAACTGAATCCATGTAAACTATTCAAAAATTTTGAAACACGGTTTAACATACTTTGCTCATCATGTCGAAATCATATAAAGATTAAAGTTTAAATTTGATCGGAAATTTTCGGTTCGTCACAGTACCTACCCGTTAAAGAAATTTCGTCCCGAAATTTGAGTGAGGTGGTCATGGCTAACAATAAAAATATTTTCATGACGAATATGAGTTGATAAATAGAATTTTATCACCGTTGAGTAATATGAATAAGACAATTCGATTACTCGAAGAGTACGAGTGAAGCTAACACAAAAGAGTGAAATGATAGAAATAAAGTTTCGTCATATCTTTTGACGCAGATAGGGTTGATTTCTGAAGTTTAAGGGATTTAGAGGAAATCTTCGAAATCTAAAAGATTTGATTCTTTGGCGAATAAAGAAGTTAAGATCTCTATAATTAAATACGGTGATCTGCCTCGATTACTCTGTCTGATATTTCCATTATAAATTAAACTTTTTCCATTCCATTATGTTCACCATTCCTATACTTTCTTTCTTAGTTCATACATCTAAAAGATTGTGAAAATGCTTAATCCCGTTCTAATCCTTGATATTTTTCCTGATTATTATTTATGTTATCCTTCTTTTCAATCTTCCACCAGAAAAATCTGTTTACTTCTACTATTACCTTGGGGTGATACTATTCTTAATTCCACCGTGTCTTTATATTGCTATTCGTATATCCATAGTTTGTAACTTCCGTGTTGTTATTGGGCTTTATATTTTCACTTATATTTTGGAGCTCTTTGCCTTTTTATTATCTTCTCGATCTCTAGTAAAGCGAGTAACTATCCAGAATTCGTAAGTATGGAACTTTGAATGAACTTAATGTTCTAAACAAGAAAGAACGTAATAGCACGATTTGATTTGTCAAATTACCATAATCACTGAGAATAGAACTATCGAGAATATACTTTCTTGATATGTTCAGAAGTTAAGCAGAATGAAAGAGTTATGTAACATGGCACGTGATGACGTTATGGTCTGTGAATCATCATGTCCCATTAGAAACTCAGCATGACTTACTGTAATATAATTACGTTGATCAAGTGTCATTATATTATACTAACTCATGCATCAATTTCCTTACATTTCTCCAGAATTCATTCATAAATTAAACTTAGATTTTACAGAAGTTTCCAATATAATGAAACACAGGAAGCACGAAGAGGTATATAATTTCAGACGAGAATATTTATGAAAATATCCTTAGAAATATCGAAGATATTTATGATGATATTTTGGAATTTCTAAGTTCGATGGTTGATGAAGAAAGATTTTCCGCAAGATTTTAACATGAGTACGGAGCAAGATATTCGTTGAAGGTTTCATCGGATCCAGAATTACCTGGATTCTTTGAATATATGGTATGGTCCTTGTATTTGTTTTTGGTCTCCTTCGTGGTTAGCTCAATCCATTTTCCTGTTCCAACTTTTCTGAGCTTTTCCAACATACTATTCTTTATCATCAAACTTTTGGCCGTTTAGACCATCTACAATTTTTCTGTTTCCTCTGCATTTAATCCTACCATACCTAAATCATCGGTTATCAATCCGAGGTGGTTTCAAGAGAATTGTGTTTTTAGATGATTAAACACTGAGGGTAATATGGTGGAATATAAAAGGTTCTCTGGTAACAATAAAAGAGCACACATATATATCAAGGTTATAATAAGGTTGTTCGAACGAAAAGTCGAAGTTGACTTGTTGAAGCTATGACAAATTTGGCTAATTTGGAAAGAAATTGAAAAGTTATTTTCGGTAATAATAACGCTAAAGGAGTTAGCACAGCTACGTGTTAAATGTTTACTCAGTTCCCGAGAGTTTTTCAGGTGCATAGCTATATGCATAAATCTTTCCTTCCGTAGATGAAGTGCGGTTGGTTCATTCTCTTGCTTGAGGTGTTTTCAAGAATCATGAAAGGTTTGAACGCAGATCGTAATCGTCAAGATACAAATGAAGTTTAGGATGAAATCAAGTGGCAAACTTGAAGAATTGTTTAGTTTCATATGTTATAATCAATATTTTAATTCATTTTAATTGTTCAATGTTGGTAGTCCTCAGTTGATAGTCCACAGTTAGCAATATATAATATTCGAATTAATTAATACGTGTCGTGACCCGTGTACATGTCTCAGACTCGATCACAACTCAAAGTATATATATTATTGTAGAATCAACCTCAACCTTGTATAGCTAAATCCAGCATTACTGCATATAGAGTGTCTATGGTTATTCCAAATAATATATATAGATGCGTCGATATGATATGTCAAAACCTTGTATACGTGTCCCGATATTTAAATGCATAAATAACAGTATTTAAATGACGATAAATAAAGTGCGCAAATTAAATAACAGAAATTAAATGACGATAAATAAAATTGCGAGAATATAAATTGCGATAAATAAATTTCGATAAATAAAAATGTAACCAGTTAGCTAGGAACAGTTAGCTAGGAAATGTTAGCGTGGATTCTTAACAAAATTTTCATCATAGTTAATTTGTTTATTTCTAACAGATTTTATTTTTTTCCAATGTTTTCTTCATTATGCCACTTGCTGGATTCTGATAGATCAAAATCCAAATATGAAATTGAATGAAAAAGGTTATTCTACGGTGAACGGATACGTATATCGGTGGTTGAAAATAGGATAGTAAATGACTGTTGAATTAGATTTGAAAGAATGTACAGTGTACTTATTAATGTGAAATCTAAATATTCCTCGGGTATTACCTACCCGTTAAGATATTTTCACTATTAACAGTTTGTACGAAAAAATTTTTAATTACAGTGTTTATGAAAAAATATATATACATATATATTTTCTTCAGATGTAATCATGGATTTAATGAGTCAATATGATATTAAACTCATTTGATTTACCGTTAGAACAAGAATATATAATCTCTAAAACATTAGAGATTACATAATCGTCATGTCGAACTAAGATAAATGATGTAGAACGATTCGCTGATTGATGATTATGCTCGAGGTACATAATGAGATGTTGAGGTGTGAGATGTTGAACTTAGGTTGTTGGTGGTACTGGTATTGATGTTGATGGTACTGTTGGTGCCGTTGATGTTGCTGAAGCTGGTAAATTATGCACCATATTCTCCAAATTGATTACTCGAGCGCGAAGTTCGTTGACTTCCTCTATTATTCCGGGATGATTATCGGTCGAAACGAGCGAATGAATAAGGTTTAGAATCTGATTTATGATATAGTCGTGGCGAGATACTGGAAGGGATCTCCTTCTGCGCGTCTAAATTGATTAATTCGACTATGAACCCATCAGATGAATTGGGGATAGATGATTGGTTGATTCATTCTGATGACACTGCTTTCAGAGCTTAGGTGAAACTCCATATCGGAATAGCTGTCAGAATCCGAGGAATTTGAACTGGTTGAGGGATTCATCTTGTACGATCAGATGAAGGATTTTCGATAAGAAATAGATTATAGGATGTAGATTAGTACCCTGCAATACATAATTTACATATGCATATATAATACTAAAATCCCATAAGTTACGGAGGAATCTACGGAAGCTGTCAGGCAAAGTCTACAGTAGCATATAGGCTAAGATATAAATTTTGTCTATACACTATTCATGCAGTCAATGCAGTAAAACGTGTCTAGACTAAGAATGATAAGTAGGTAATTTTCAACAAGAAATGATAAGCAAAACGTTTGACATGCAGACACGGTCGAAGTCCAGACTCACTAATGCATCTAAACAACTATTAGTTAGACACACTAATGCAAGACCTAGTTCGCTAAGACCACCGCTCTGATACCAACTGAAATTCCCCATTCATATACAATATAAACGATTCGCAATAGTTGATTACATCGCGAGGTAATTGACCTCTATATGATACATTTTACAAACATTGCATTCGTTTTTAAAAGACAAACTTTCTTTACATCGAAAGTTGATGGCAAGCATACTATTTCATAATACCTCCAACTATAATTGACTTAATAATAATCTTGATGAACTCGACAACTCGAATGCAACGTCTTTTGAAATTTGTCATGAAGGACTGCAAGTAATATCTCTAATATGAGCAAATGCACAGCGGAAGATTTCTTTCATACCTGAGAATAAACATGCTTTCAAGTGTCAACCAAAAGGTTGGTGAGTTCATAGGTTTATCATAAAATAATAAAATTCATCATTTTGATAGACCACAAGATTTAAATGCTGCATGGTACAAATGGGCCTGAATCCTATACCCACCTGTAATGTATATGCGATATCTTTTAAATACAGTACACCTTTCACGTGTATGAAATCATCTTTCATAAATCTTAGTAACCGTACACATATCTCGTGCAAAAAAAATAACATACACATAACCTGTGTATAAAATCATTCTCTCGATACATAACATTCACTTTTAATTTCTTTCATAGCTTGGCTTGGTAACCGACTTTAACATATAATGCGCATAATAATATCCCCAAAACAAAACATCTCGTCTGTATAATAATCATATAAACTTCGAAGTACTAAACACCACGCCCACTAGCCCTTCCGTCTAGTGAACATTCTGGGTGGGGGTGTTAAACCCGGTAGCTACCGTTAGGATTCGCGTCAATTAGGCGTGCACTAATTCTCAAAATTAGTGATGTTCCCTAATTCTTAGGTTAGCAAGCAATAATAATCAGGGGGAAAATATTCATAACAATTGTGGCAATTATTACGTCTACATAATTCAATGGTGGCAATTATCACATCCACATAATTCATTCGAGGAATGTTTTGCTTGTGTCTATCTCTTCAAACATTTATTAAAGCATTTTATGTATTCACAGTTCAAAATGTATTTCAAAAGCATTTAATAAAGCAGTTGTAAAAACAGCGCATGTATTCTTAGTCCCAAAAATATAAAGAGTAAAAGGGAATCAAATGAACTCACGCATATAAATATTGCAAAACAGTTATTAAAACAGTGCATGTGAAAAAGTTTGGTCAACACTTTTAAAAGGAAATTTATTAAATAATAGAACTACTAGTTGGTTCTCATGCTTTTTCTTTTTATAACCCACCAGGAGTAAGTACCAAATTAATTAAATGGAATCTACGATGTGCATTCCCCTCAGCAAAAAAAAAACGTAGAGCATACTTTATAAATTTCCAGGTTGTAAAAAAAATGGAGGTTTACGAAACAATAGCCATGTTGCAGGGAAGTGACGGTGGTGTTTGATGGGTTTTAATGGGTGACAAATTGAAGTGGTGATGAGGTGATGGTTCTTTGAAGGGTCGATGGGTGGTGCTTTGCTTTTCGATAAGAAACAGAAAAAAAAATATTAGAAGGAAAGGAAATAAAAGAGAAAGGTGACGGGTGGTTATGTGGCGGGTTATATTGAGGTGATGGAAGAGATTGTAGTCGATGGTTGAAGATGAAAGATGATGGTGGATTGGTGTGGTGGTTCACGATAGAAAAATAGAAGTGTAACAGCAGCCGTAGCATGACAGTATAGTAGTAGCGTAGCAGCATCATTGGGTGGTGTTTTAGATCGATTGTTTTGGACAGCAATAGTTGCAAAAGCAGGTGCAGGTGACGCTTTTAAACAAGAAGAAAGTACATCAGAAAATAATAGCGAGAATGGGGGTTACACGGGCGGTTTTGGGTTTGTGTTGTGGTTGTTCGATATATGAATATGTATATATTTATAAGTTTGATTGGGTGCAGAAAAACAAGGACAGTAGTAGTGGATATCGAACATGGTGGTTTGTGGTATGGTGATCCGTTATGGTTTAAATTTTGTCTCGGTTGAGCTTCGATTATCATAATATGAAACACCTAGTAGTAGCTAGAAGTCGAATAAGATGGTGATCGAGTAGTGGGTTTAGAGTTCTTGGTGATGGCCGGTGGTGAATTATGGGGTGGTGTCGGATGGATTGAGAAAGATGATGGAACATATATTTATATCCTATGCTTATGTAATACTCCATGTATATATTTATGTTAGATAAGTTTCCAGGAAACCAATAA
Organism: Rutidosis leptorrhynchoides; assembly: GCF_046630445.1. Classification (NCBI taxonomy): domain Eukaryota; kingdom Viridiplantae; phylum Streptophyta; class Magnoliopsida; order Asterales; family Asteraceae; genus Rutidosis; species Rutidosis leptorrhynchoides. The sequence goes on along the minus strand of NC_092335.1, from coordinate 301,770,577 downwards.
TGGCAAGCACACTCAACATATAGATCTTAATAATGTCTAAAAAGGAAACAGTAATTTATAATATAAAAGTGTAAAGAAAATAAACGTGTAGTAATTAAAGAAATCCTTAAATTATTCTGCCGACACTATTTTAGGATATAATATCGTACCCGGTTGTTAAATCAGTGGTGGATAAAAGTCTACAAAAAAATCTCATATTTTTAAATTAACTATAATTATTTATTTTGGTCATTATGATATAAAATTCGATCATTTATTTATTAAATAAAAATTACATCAACTGTCCCTCTCATTTTTGGGTAAATATAAAAAGTTCTTAAAATTTAACAAACAGCTCCTAAATACACTTTTAATAAGTCTATAATTTATAGAACTCATTTTTGGATCACCGTTTATTTTAAAACAAAATAAGTTTGAATTTAGCTCGCTTAAATAACCATCGAATGAAAATTGAGCGTTATAGTCGTTTACTAAATAAATCACAAAATATATACTTAATATACTTTATTTATATATATCGATATATTTTAAATAATAGTTATCATATTATCATATTTTTATTTTTATTTCACATAATTATTTTTAATAACATATAATATTTCAAATTATATTTCCACTTATTATTTATATATAAATATATACACACATAACTATTTACAATTAATTGTTCGTGAATCATCGGGTATTGTCAAAGGTTAACTGAATCCATGGAAACTATTCAAAAATTTAGAAACACGATTTAACATACTTTGCTCATCATGTCGAAATCATATAAAGATTAAAGTTTAAATTTGATCGGAAATTTCCGGGTTGTCACACATTTAGAAACTCAGCATGACTTACTGTAATATAATCACATTGATCAAGTGTCATTATATTATACTAACTCATGCTTCAGTTCCCAACACTACTTCAAATGCATTCATATTTTTAAACTTTGAAGGTTTTCGAATTTAGAAACTAAAATAGTTTCTTTATAGATAGCGCGAAGAGGTAAATAATTTCGGATAACAATAATTATGGAAATATCTTCAGAAATATGGAGGATATTTATAATGAAATATATGATGATATCTTAGAATTTCTAATATCAGAGGATGATGAAGAATATTGTCCGCAAGGGTTTAGAGTCAGGAGCAAGGTATTTGCTAAGGATTTCAGCAGACACTGAATCATTTAGATTCTTTGAAGGTAGATTTCATCCTTATGATTTGTCCACAGCCTCCTTCATAGTTTGCTAAATCGGTTTTCCAGTTCCAAACCTTCTCTTTTTCTGAGCTTTGCCAACACACTATTCTTTATCATCAATCTTTTGACTATTACGGTTGTCTACAGTTTCTGCTGCTTCATTCAGCTTTTCCAAAACTTCAAAGAACAAAATCGTAGATTGGGGTGTTTTTCAGAAACTTCACATTCGAAGTATGAAGTTTTTGGAGATACACGTTATATGTATATATATAACTGTTGAAGTAGAAATGCTGCGAGATTTCAAAATACTGATTGATGATTCCTGGTAATTGATATGACAATTCTTGTTACAAGATGCGGATGAGTATATGATAGGGTTTTAATGAATAAATATAATGACTTTTCGGAGAGGCTAAAGTCAAAGGGTAATGAAGTTGCTGGTACATCTGCTGATAATGTGGTGGAATATAAAAGGTTCTCCGGTAACAACAGGGTAATCGTATATGTCAGGGTTATAATAAGACTACTCCGGATGAAAATCGAAGTTGATTTGCTGAAGCTGTGACAAAACTGACTAATTTGAAAAGGAATCGCAAAGTTTTTTTTTTTTTTTTTGCTAATAAATGCCAAAGGGTCTGACACAGATACATGTTAAACTATGACTTTGGTTTCGAGGGTTTTTCTGGTACAAGACTGTGGGTAACATGTGGTTGAATCATCATCTCGATTGTTCATTGTTTGAAGTGTCTTCAGGAATTTCGAAGGGTTTGAACACAGATTGTATCGTCAATACACATATTTTGTTCTAGAATTTTGAATGATACGAATATTTTTCTAGACTCTATGTATAGAAATGATGTCCTAGCACAGTTTTGAAATCAAAGTATAGCTTTGAAAACTGTAGGAATCTAAGAGTAATGATTTCGGTTATATCTCGAATTGAATTATGAGATTTCAAAATCAGAATATATAATTGGATTTGAATGAGTATGGTTATTTTGATTTCTATAAAAGAATGTATGTTGTTGTGAGTATAGTCGATGTTTGCTGAATCAAATTCGAAGAATGTAACATATTAATTGTGTATTTATATCTCTCGGGTATTACCTACCCGTTAAAAATTTTTACAATTAATATTTTGTACAAAAGAATTTTTATTACAGTCTTTATGAAAAAATATATATATGTATAATTTCTTCAGATGTAACATAGATTTAATGAGTTAATATTAGATTAAACTCATTTGGTTTACGGTTGAAACTAGAATTGAATAATCCCTAAACTTTAGAAATTACATAACTTTTACGGAGTATTTCTTCAATGTGATTGAAATTATAATCAATACTTTGTTATTTATTGATGCATGATGTTGGTATTTGTGGAATCCTTGTGAACTTCGCAAGGTACGAATGATGTTATCTGAAAAGTTTCGAGTACCATCGATGATGAAAGTGTAAAATCAAACATATATTCGAATAATACACTTGATTTATTATGAGTTGGTATTTATTGAATTAAGACAGAGATTGTAATTAACGATGGTTAAGTTGCGGACGAAGGACGTACATCATTGCATATTTGTAATATGAATTAACCGAGTAGTTAAGATTCACACATAATAGCTTAGTACGGAAAGATTTATTATGGTTTAAAAATTTATATATATATAGAATATACATATAAATCTTTCGGTGGAAAAGAGTTAATACTTCATAACTCGTTGATACATTATACTCGTTGTTGATTCGTAAAGATGTCCACATTGATTTTTGAACTGACGGAGTTTGTGATGTTATAGGTGCTGCTGATTTTGACGATGTTGAAGGCACTAACTGTGCTGGTGATGCTACGGTACTATTTGATGCTGTTGGTAAAACAAGTCTAGCTTGTAAATCACACACCATTCTTGTCAGGGTTTCTACTCTTCCTTCTATCATTTTGGTTCACTCAACTGATTTTTGGTTAGGGCTAGAATAGATAATCTCTAAGACTTTGGAGGTTACTTAATCGCCGCAGAGTGTTTCTCCAATGAGGTTATGAATCAATACTTCATCGTTTATTGTTGTTGGTATTCCTTGGTATCTATAATGCGTATGACACTGGTGCTCGTGGGATATAGGTTGTGATGTTGAAGTGTGGGAGGTGGATGTTGCTGTTGGGGGTGGTGATGGTACTGTTGGTGTTGCTGATGATGGTACTGGTTATGCTGCCTGTGCTGCTGCTGGTGTTTGTAACCTTTGCACCATATTCTCTAAAGCCACTACCCGAGCGCGAAGCTCGTTAACTTCTTCTAGTCGGTTCGGACGAGCGGATAAATAAGATCTAGAATTTGGTATAGTATATAATCGTGACGAGATACTCTGGAGATGAGAGAGAAAATGGTATTATGAACTGGTTCGCCGGTAAGTACTTCAGATTCATTGCCAAGAGGGCAATGTGGTAAATGGAAAGGATCGCCTTCTTCTTGTCTCCAATGATTGAGGAGGCTAGGAACCCATCCCCAATTCATCCCGAATAGATGATGGCTGATTGGTTAATCCATTCTGGTCACACTGCTTTGGAGCTTGAGTGGGATTCCATTTCGGAATCCGAGGGACTTGAACTAATGACGAATTCTATTTCGTACGATTGAATAAAGGATTTTTCGATATGAAATGATTTTCCGACTATCGGAGGAATTTACGAAATATGTCAGGTAAAGTTTACATTAGCAGATACGCTAAGATATGAATTAGCAGATACGTTAAGATACGAATTTTGTCTATACACTATTCATGCAATTAATGCAGTAAGACGTGTCTAGACTAAGAATGATAAGCAGTCAATTTCTGACAAAAATGATAAGCAAAACTTTTGACATGTAGACCCGTTCGAAGTCCAGACTCACTAATGCATCCTAACAACTATCAGTTAGACACACTAATGCAGACCTGGTTCGCTAAGACCACCACTCTGATACCACATGTAAAGACCCATCCTAATCCATAAGGATGAATACAATAACATATGATTACATCGCGAGGTACTTGACCTCTATATGATACATTTTACAAACATTGGTTTCATTTTTAAAAGACAAACTTTCATTACATTGAAAGTTGACAGCATGCATACAATTTCATAATATATACAACTATATTTGACTTAATAATAATCTTGATGAACTCAACGACTCGAATGCAACGTCTTTTGAAATATGTCATGAATGACTCCAAGTAATATCTATAAAATGAGCAAATGCACAGTGGAAGATTTCTTTCATACCTGAGAATAAACATGCTTTCAAGTGTCAACCAAAAGGTTGGTGAGTTCATTATTTTATCATAAACAATCATTATCATTATTTTAATAGACCACAAGATTTCTAGATATTTAATTGTACACGTAACCCGAGTACAAAATAACACGCGTAACCCGTGAATTAAAAATCATTCATATGGTAACACCTGGTAACCGACCTTAACAAGATGCATATAGAATATCCCCATCATTCCAGGACTCTCATCGGACATGATAAATCGAAGTACTAAAGCATCCGTAACCCGAATGGGGCTTGTTGGGCCCGATAGATCTATCTTTAGGATTCGCGTCAATTGGTGGAAATTATAATAAACACCAATTCTTAGGCTACCAAGCTAAAAAGGGGCATATTGGATTTCGATAATCCAACCATAGAATGTAGTTTCGATTACTTGTGTCTATTTCGTAAAACATTTATAAAAGCAGCGCATGTGTTCTCAGTCCCAAAAATATAATAAAAGGGAGTAATGTAACTCACAATATTTTATTTTGTAGTAAAAATACATATGATGGCATTGAACAAGTGCAATGTTGGCCTCGAATTCACGAACCTATATCATTCGTATATATATTAAAAGATATAATCGTAATTGAACAAATTTATATATATTATTATTAATAATATACTAGTTATCTTATATGTTATTTAAATAATTTAAATATATTTAATTCATATATTTTACATAACTAATATTTATCATTCTTTATATCATGTTAATAATAAAATTTTATATTAGGATTTATATATGATGACAACATACGTTTATATATTAATTGTTACATTTTATATATATAGCTTAGTTACTATCATTTTAATAAGAATATAGTGATATGTAATATTAATATTATTGTAATGTATAAAAAAAATATCTATTTGTCATAATACTAATAATGGTAAGTATGATAATAATAATGATAGTAATAATTGTAATAATAGTAGTAATAATGTTTATTTTAGTATAAATGGTAGTTTTAAATAAAAAGATAATTTACTTTAATAATATAATGATAATAATAATAGTGTTAATAATAATAATCTGATTTATCATAAGCTTCTTGTTTAATTTTTAATTTTTTAAACTTATGACTATAGTTTCTATAACTTAAATTTGTAATCGTTTTCATAATTGAACATGTATTCCTATAATTATAATCATTTTCCATAATTTTTATCACATCACTTTTATTATTAATTTCGTAACATGAATGTAGTTAACATGTTCATAATCATATTAATGCTAATAATCATAATAATACAATAAATATAATACTAACAATAATAATAATGATAATACTAATACTAGTAATAATAATAATAACTATAATAATAGTAATAATACTTAGTAAGAACTATAATGATAATATTATTACTTAGATAAATGAAAGTAATATTTATTACTTCTAATACTTAGGAAATGATAACAATTATCATAATAATAACAATAATCAATGATAATAATAATAATAATGATAACAATAAATGATAAATAATAATAATAATAATAATATTTTTGATATAGATAAACTACCTTCCAAGGCTTTTAAAAAATTTTATGCCACGAACCAGACTCGAACCCATAACCTCTCGTTAACCCAACACCACACCAAACCAGCTGAGCTAACCCGTCTTTCTGATTTAAATCCCTTTCAATTAATTATAAACTGTATATATCTTTTATTTCCTAATTCATGTTCTTCTTCCACAAATTTCAGTCGACTAGAAGACAAAGTCAATACATAACTAGGTTTTTGGATTCATAAACTAAATATAATTGATATACCTTGTGATTGTATACCCTTAACAGTAAGAAACAAATCGAATTTAAATCCCTGTGTATAACCGTGAAGAACACTTTGTAACTCAATCCTTGATTTCGATTTCAGTTCATGATTCCTACACAAGATACCTTTGAAAACTTTCCTAGAATCGTTATAAATCCTTAATTTCACTTAAAACATAACAACAAGTTTGAATTTTATCAAGAACATTTTGTTTGACTTTTAAAAATAAAAGTTTGACTCCAAAATTTAAATTCGTTGATAGGAATTGGGATTTGAGATTTTTCATAAAGTTTAAGTGATCGATTCCTAACAACTTTGCATTAATACATTTTGAAATTGAAGTCGAATTAAATCTTTTAAGAAAATAGCTCAAGAACAGGGTCGACTAGTTTCAGCCTTCTATTTTCGTTTTAAAAATAATTCAATTGACTCAACTGTAAGTGATAATTGATATTGAGGATATGCAATTGTTTGAATGTGCTAACAACTCTAAATAATCAATTTGTTTTATATCAAATTGAGTCGACAAAAGAATTTGTTTGAAGCAGACAGTTTTAAATAAAGAAAAACCCAGATAACAAAATCTAACAGAATCGTACCAATTTGTGAGTTAATTTCAACAATCAGATACATAAGGTACATGTCAATTACAATTTGATTAGGATATAAAACTGTGTTTGATTCCAATTTCGTACGTATGATTTTTATTAATATTATTAATTAGTAAATATATTAATAATAATAATAATAATTATAATAATAATAATAATAATAATAATAATAATAATAATAATAATAATAATAATAATAATAATAATAATCATCATCATCATCATAAAAATCATAAAAATGATAATAATAATAATAATAATAATAATAATAATAATAATAATAATAATAATAATAATAATAATAATAATAATAATAATAATAATATTAATGATAATAATAATTAATTTATGTTATTTTCTAATAACTATAATAATGATAATAATAATGTATAATAACAATAAAAATAATAATAATAGTAATAATATTATCTAATAATGATAATAATAATAATAATAATTGTATTAATGATGCTAATAATAATAATAATACTAATGTTAGTATTATTAATGATAATAATACTAGTAGTAATATTAATAATATAACAATATCAATTTTCATATCTATATATCATATAGTTATATTAATCATAGTAATAATACTAATATTGATATAACTATTAAAAGTAATAATAATATTATTATAACAATTATAAATTAATTTGTAATTAAACTTGTTATATTAGTTATTAATATTACATATTATTAATAATGTAATATATATATAATAACATATATTAGATATTTAAATTACAATATATATATATATATAGAAATCATATATATATTCATTTCAATAACAACTTAATTATATTATTTTACATTTTATTTCTTGATTCTTAAAGTGTACTTTATTAATTTAAAATATTATATATACACTTATATTTATATATATATATATATATATATATATATATATATATATATATATATATATATATATAATATATATACACACACAATTGTTCGTGAATCGTCGAGGATGGTTAAAGACTTAAGTGTATCCATGTAAACAGTTTAAAGATTTTGTGATTCAATTAAATAGACTTTGCTTATCGTGTCGAAATCAAATAAAGATCAAGTTTAAATTTGGTCGGAAATTTCTGGGTCGTCACAGAGATAACTGCGGTCGCACTGCATTGCAATTCAGTTTGGCATTTCACGGTTGACTATGCGGTCGACCGTACCTCGACCGTGTGTTTAACTGAACTTTTAATTTTATTCTTTAGCCTATGTTTGACTTAGTCATTTGTAAGATAAAGTATGGATTAGTGATCTTGGGTGTTTTATGTTAAGATGTCAGTCATAACGTATGCATATGTATGTGTCATCATCAAAACATATTCTTTTGGTTAATCATTCTTAAGTTTATCGTTTAGTGCATTAACCAACATTTAACCAACACAACAGTAATGGAGTTTGCTAGCGCAATGGCTTTTGGTGATCTGGCATAGATCCGGGTGGACAGCGTCCCTGTCAATCCGGGAGACGAGCCGAATGTCATTCCCCAGGACCTGGAGCAAAATTTCGACGACGAGGCCTAATATAGCCAAAACAGACAGTTTTGTTCGTGCGGTGTCATTAGGTCACAGGGCGTCAAATTTGGTATAGCACAGAGAAGTTGTCGTTTAATTTATATTTTACGGGGCCTAAATTTACTTTTAACTTTCTAATGTAGAAGGTGTAAGTTAACCTAGGGTCGTGCTTTAGAATGGTTTAATGAATTGAAGATCAAGTGGATAATTGTCTTTTATTTAAATTACCTGGATAAAAGATAGTAGTTGGTTTAAGCTAAAATCCTAATTGCGGAAAAGTAAATAAAGTGGGAGGATGTTCGGAGTGTGCAGATTAGGGAAATGTTGACCAAGATATCAGTTTGGGTTAGGGAAAGGTAATTATGTTGATATTAAAGCTTATGATTGAAATGGTATAGATCTGGTTGGATGAGCCAATTACACAGACCTACTTATCTCTAAACTCTCAGAGTTCTCGTTGAGCAGTGAAAAGTATGTCACGTGGTTGTATAACTGAAACGTAACAATACCTTGGAGGTTACCCTTAGTAAAGCACTATGTTTATTAGTGAGTTGAGTTCTAATCCCAACCCTCGTTATCAGTTTGGTTAACTGAATAAAAACATGCCGTGTTGATTGAACACTGATCACAAACGGAAGGAGTCCGTCGGGTTAAGTTGACAAAACTTTAAATGAAAACTAACAACCATTTCATCATACTAATGAGATCAAACCAAGACAAACTTTATACAGCATTAAAATTGATATACTGAAAGTAAAGCAGATAGAAACCTAACAGGTACCTAGACAGTTGGTATGACTTAATCCTAGGGCAACAATCAAACAAGAACATGCAATAGGTTTGAATCATATAGTCAGGACACTAGCTAGATCTTAACAGCTCCTAAGAGGTATCTTTAGAACAGTCAATAGGCATACTAGGTCATTCATGTCTCAATTCCTAGGTTTCGTGTCCTAAAAGCGCATTAAATACCTCTCGGGAACTCCGGCCATATCGAGTTCATAGAATCTTCAGATACAGTATAACCAGGGGTCTTAATCCTATGAAGTAGCTAAGTTCATATAGGTGGACAAGTCCTGATCACAACCTAGGTTGGTTAATCCTTAAGATGCTAGCATACAAATATATCAGACTTGCTAGTTCAGCATAATAACAATAACCGTACTAATTTAACATAATTACGCTAACCCAAACTTCTATCATGGCAATATACAGATTACTTAAGCTATCATGGTAATATTGGAACGCATTATTAAACATAAAAGGTAAGGATACATGTTTAATACAAAAGACAAGTGTTTCAGATAAAAACCTGAAAAGGCCGATGACTTCGCTACGGAGGTAGGGTTGATGACTTCGCTACGGAGGTAGGGTTGAGTACCCTCCGTGACCGAGACCGATGACTTCGCTACGGAGGTAGGGTTGATGACGCTAACCCAAACTTCTATCATGGCAATATACAGACATCACGTTTGTAGCAGTCACAGATTTAACAACATAAAAGTCGATGACTTCGCTACAGAGGTAGGGTTGAGTACCCACCGTGACCGTTGCCTTGAGCCTACCTATGGGTTCTTCATTGAAACCCTTGAATCTAGAAATGACGGCATTAGATTGTCTCATCTTCCTTCCGACACACTTTGGGAGCCGGGAAAGGCAATGAGCATATAAGACCTCAACTTCACTTCCCGTGTCGGTGTACATTTCGCTGATTGGGAACCCATCTATCAGGCCGATAATGACTACCGATTTATCCCAAGAGTATTGTGGCGGTAGTCCCAGGAATGTGATGGCAGCATCTTTCCAGAAGCTCTAAGGTACAAAATCGTCCTTCTCAACATTGATCATGTTAATGACAATTTTATCTTTCACCTTCTCACGTTTCTTACCGTCTTCCTTTTGCCAACTGAATGTGTTGTTGGGATCAGCCTTTTTGAACTTTCGTCCTGACAACAAGTGATTAAGTTCGCCTGCCTTAATTTTAGCGATGATTTCACGTATTAACGTTTTACATTCATTGGTGTCATGACCATTGTATTCATAGAACTCACCATACTTGTCTGACTTTTGACCGTCCCATTTTTCTAGTGGTGCCAGAGGGGTAAACTTTGCCTTCACGGGTTCCGTTAACAGTATCTCCCTTGGGGTTTTGGAAATGATGTCGATTAGGGACCCTTTATCGTATAGTTTCTGACTGCTCTTGTCATGCCTATGGTTTTCATGGCTTTTGCAGTGACTGTTGTTGTTTTTGTAATGGCTTTCACTGCGTCTGTTGTTGTGGTTTTCATGGCTTTTACCGTGGCTGTTGTTGTTTTCATGCCTGCTGTTGCTTCTCCCCTCATCTTCTCTTTTCTTCTCTTCCTGATGATACCCAGCCTGTCTCTCCCTCCCCGAGTGTTGGTATTGCTTTGCTACCGTCACATCATCTGCAAATGTACCCAGGATGTTCCATCGGGGTTTAGAGACAAGCGACGGGTGTGCATCCTTGTCCAGGCATGTTATAAATCCGTAAATCTGCTGTGTTTTCGGGAGTCCTGGGATTTTCTGACATTCCAACATGTACCTTATGATGAAGCTTTCAATTTTCTCTCCCCGGTACATTGGGATTTCGTGAGCATACAGGTGTGTATATGTGTGTCGGCAGAGGTTCTGATATTGCATGAGAAACTTTTCCCGCAAGTCTGCTAAGCATGTGATTTCATTGATAATTGAATATGATATTCGGACAGTTTTAGATCATGATTCCAACAAGAAATCTTCTCAAAATCACTTCTTAATGCTCGAAAATCATTAGATTAACCAAAAACATCACATAAATTGCGAATTTGTTGAAGAACAAATCGGTTGACTTTTTACTCCAAAGTTTGACTTCGAAATTCGGATTCGATATTGAATTAAGATATGAGATTAATTTTCCCGTAGAATATTGAAAAAAAAATCCATGCCTCTTCTTCTTCATCCCGAATATTTTGATGAGATATTTAATGGGGTAGGTGTAAATGGAAGGAATTGAATGGGGTAGTTGTAAAGTGAGAAAGAAGATAAATTGGGAGAGTGATTCGGGTAGGTGTAGTGTAAACTGATTTCTAGTTCTGTGTGTGATTTTTTGGTAAAATAATACTCCATACTCCATAATACGAGTATAATATGATATGAATAAATATTAATACATAAAAAATAATACAGATTTTATTTTATTTATTTAGTAGAAGGTTAAAATGGTAATTTTCTCTTATTCAGAGGGTTGATTCAGAACTCGTATCAAACACTGATTTTCATTCAGAATCATATTGATTCAGAGCTTCTGAACCATTCAGGATCTGAATCATTCAGTGCTAAATCATTCAGTTTTATCAAACGCACCCAAAAGGTCCTGTGTTCGACCCCAGGCCACCACAATATTTTGTTTTTAATTATCAAAATAAGTTGAGCTATGTTAAAAGATTGGGTATGTTGGGCCAAATACCTGTGTTTCCTGTTGGGCCGAATACTTGTGTTTCGTGTTGGGCCAAGTGTGATTGAGCTAATTCGGGCTTGAAACAGAAAACGGGTTAAAATAATTATATTGGGTATTAAATCAAGAAAGTAACAAATAGAGCATTGGCTTGATATGTTATCAGGTTAGAGGGAGGTCGCGGGTTCAAACCCGGACTTGGGCATTTTTTTTTAAGGGCTACTCTTTTGAGGTTCGTGGATCCGAGGCCAACCTTGTGTAGTGACCCGAACTTTTCCATGTTTATATATTTTATATATATATTAAATGAAATTTTTATTTACATGATTAAGTGTTTCCAACATGTTAAGCAATCAAACTTGTTAAGACTTGATTAATTGAAATAGGTCTCATATAGACAATTGACCACCCAAGTTGACCGGCGATTCACGAACGTTAAAACATGTAAAAACTATATGATGACATATATATGGATATATATATATATAGTTAACATGATATTATTATAATTAAACATATCATTAAGTATATTAACAATGAACTACATATGTAAAAACAAGACTACTAACTTAATGATTTTGAAACGAGACATATATGTAACGATTATCGTTGTAACGACATTTAATGTATATATATCATATTAAGATATATTAATACATCATGATATCATGATAATGTAATAATTTAACATCTCATTTGATTTAATAAATAATGGGTTAACAACATTTAACAAGATCGTTAACCTAAAGGTTTCAAAACAACACTTACATGTAACGACTAACGATGACTTAACGACTCAGTTAAAATGTATATACATGTAGTGTTTTAATATGTATTCATACACTTTTTAAAGACTTCAAAACACTTATCAAAATACTTCTACTTAACAAAAATACTTACAATTACATCCTCGTTCAGTTTCATCAACAATTCTACTCGTATGCACCCGTATTCGTACTCGTACAATACACAGCTTTTAGATGTATGTACTATTGGTATATACACTCCAATGATCAGCTCTTAGCAGCCCATTTAAGTCACCTAACACATGTAGGAACCATCATTTGGAAACTAGCATGAAATATCTCATAAAATTACAAAAATATGAGTAATCATTCATGACTTATTTACATGAAAACAAAATTACATATCCTTTATATCTAATCCATACACCAACGACCAAAAACACCTACAAATACTTTCATTCTTCAATTTTCTTCATCTAATTGATCTCTCTCAAGTTCTATCTTCAAGTTCTAAGTGTTCTTCATAAATTCTACAAGTTCTAGTTTCATAAAATCAAGAATACTTCCAAGTTTGCTAGCTTAGTTCCAATCTTGTAGAGTGATCATCCAACCTCAAGAAATCTTTCTTATTTACAGTAAGATATATTTCTAATATAAGGTAATACTCATATTCTAACTTTGATTCAATTTCTATAACTATAACAATCTTATTTCGAGTGGAAATCTTACTTGAACTTGTTTTTCGTGTCATGATTATGCTTCAAGAACTTTCAAGCCATCCAAGGATCCTTTGAAGCTAGATCCATTTTTCTCATTTCCAGTAGCTTTATCCAGAAAACTTGAGGTAGTAATGATGTTCATAACATCATTCGATTCATACATATAAAGCTATCTTATTCGAAGTTTTAAACTTGTAATCACTAGAACATAGTTTAGTTAATTCTAAACTTGTTTGCAAATAAAAGTTAATCCTTCTAACTTGACTTTTAAAATCAACTAAACACATGTTCTATATCTATATGATATGCTAACTTAATGATTTAAAACCTGGAAACACGAAGAACACTGTAAAACCGGACATACGCCGTCGTAGTAACACCGCGGGCTGTTTTAGGTTAGTTAATTAAAAACTATGATAAACTTTGATTTAAAAGTTGTTCTTCTGGGAAAATGATTTTTGTTATGAACATGAAGCTATATCCAAAAATCATGGTTAAACTCAAAGAGGAAGTATGTTTTCTAAAATGGTCATCTAGACGTCGTTCTTTCGACTGAAATGACTACCTTTACAAAAACGACTTGTAACTTATATTTTTGACTATAAACCTATACTTTTTCTGTTTAGATTCATGAAAAAGAGTTCAATATGAAACCATAGCAATTTTATTCACTCAAAACGGATTTAAAATGAAGAAGTTATGGGTAAAACAAGATTGGATAATTTTTCTTGTTGTAGCAAAGTGAAAATTGGTAACAAATCTATATTAATCATATTCTAGCTAACTTATATTGTATTATACATGTATTCTAATATATTATGTAATCTTGGAATACCATAGACACGTATGCAAATGTTTTGACATATCATATCGACCCATGTGTATATAGTATTTGGAACAACCATAGATACTCTATATGCAGTAATGAGGGAGTTAGCTATACAGGGTTGAGGTTGATTCCAAAAATATATATACTTTGAGTTGTGATCTAGCCTGATACGTGTATACACTGGGTCGTGGATTGATTCAAGATAATATATATCAATTTTTTATGTACATCTAACGTTGGACAACTAGTTGTAGGTTACTAACGAGGACAGCTGACTTAATAAACTTAAAACATCAAAATGTATTAAAAGTGTTGTAAATATATTTTGAATATACTTTGATATATATGTACATATTTGTTATAGGTTCGTGAATCGACCAGTGGCCAAGTCTTACTTCCCGACGAAGTAAAAATCTGTGAAAGTGAGTCATAGTCCCACTTTTAAAATCTAATATTTTTGGGATGAGAATACATGCAGGTTTTATAAATGATTTACAAAATAGACACAAGTACGTGAAACTACATTCTATGGTTGAATTATCGAAATCGAATATGTCCCTTTTTATTAAGTCTGGTAATCTAAGAATTAGGGAACAGACACCCTAATTGATGCGAATCCTAAAGATAGATCTATTGGGCCTAACAAACCCCATCCAAAGTACTGGATGCTTTAGTACTTCGAAATTTATATCATATCCGAAGGGTGTCCCGGAATGATGGGGATATTCTTATATATGCATCTTGTTAATGTCAGTTACCAGGTGTTCACCATATGAATGATTTTTATCTCTATGTATGGGATGCGTATTGAAATATGAAATCTTGTGGTCTATTGTTACGATTTGATATATATATAGGTTAAACCTATAACTCACCAATATTTTTGTTGATGTTTAAAGCATGTTTATTCTCAGGTGAATACTAAGAGCTTCCGCTGTTGCATACTAAAATAAGGACAAGATTTGGAGTCCATGTTTGTATGATATTGTGTAAAAACTGCATTCAAGAAACATATGTCGATGTAATATATTTCTATTGTAAACCATTATGTAATGGTTGTGTGTAAACAGTATATTTTAGATTATCATTATTTGATAATCTACGTAATGCTTTTGAAACCTTTATAGATAAAATAAAGGTTATGGTTGTTTTAAAAATGAATGCAGTCTTTGACAACGTCTCATATAGAGGTCAAAACCTCGTAACGAAATCAATTAATATGGAACGTTTATAATCAATATGAACGGGACATTTCAGTTGGTATCAGAGCGTTGGTCTTAGAGAACCAGAATTTTGCATTAGTGTGTCTTATCGAGTTTGTTAGGATGCATTAGTGAGTCTGGACTTCGACCGTGTTTACTTGAAAAATGATTGCTTAACAAATTTTGTTGGAAACTATATATTTTTAACATGTGAATATTATGTGATATATTAATCTCTTAACGTTTTTGATATTATGTGATAGATGTCTACCTCTAGAACAAGTCCCATTGACTCACCTAATAATAATGAAGAGTCAAATGTAAATTGGAATGATTCGTGGATTGATTCACAAGTTCCCGAAGAGGAACCGGAAGAAGAGTCGGAACCGGAAGAAGAATCGGAACCGGAAGAAGAATCGGAACCGGAAGAAGAAATAGAACCAGTGGGGAAATAATAAAACGGTTAAGTAGAAGAAAATCCTCAACCAACCGACCAAAGTTAATTATGGTCAATGGTGTTTCCGCCAAGGAAGCAAAGTATTGGGAGGATTACCAATTCTTCGATGAATCGGATCCCGACAAGGATTTCGATGATGTTATAGAAATTACCCCAACACAATTTAATAAGGTAAAAGAGAACAATAAGGGAAAGGGCATAAAAATAGAGAAATTTGATTCCAAACCCGATGAACTTTATATGTATCGTCAACACCCGTATTTCTTAAGTTGTGATAATAACCCGGGAACCTCTAAACCACCAGGTTTTTCTAAACCAGTGTGGAAAACGACGGCTCGTATTAGGGGAACATCATATATCCCTAGAAACTTAGCAAAACGAACCAAAACTGAAGAAGAAGAAACGAGCGAGTCGGAATAAGATAGTTGTATTCGTGTGGTGTAATATATGTAATATAGTGTGCTTATGCTTTATGATATATCTAAAAATTTCTTGTATTAATAAGTATTTTTTTTATGAATCTAACTCTTGTCTATTTTACAGTATAAAAACACAAAATGGATAGACAACCCAATATTTTAAGAGACCTACCTGGAGACATGATTGATGAAATCTTGTCTAGAGTCGGTCAGAATTCCTCGGCACAACTATTTAAGGCGAGATCGGTTTGTAAGACATTCGAAGAACGTTCCAAGAATGCCTTGGTTTATAAAAGGCTTTCGTTCGAAAGATGGGGGATATCACATTGGGAAATCCATAAGTTACGATGTGTTTACTTTGACGCATATATTGCGGGGAACCCAAATGCTATTTTATGCAACGGGTTAAGAAATTATTTTGACTCAATATATCCGAATATAGGACTTCGTGATTTAGAAAAAGCGGCTAACATGCAACATAAAGAAGCATGTTATGCTTACGGGTTAGTAATGTTCACTTCTCACTAAAGTGAGAACAAGAACATCGGGCTACAACTATTAAACAAAACGTTCCCACAAGTGACGGACTCAGTAGTTGGGGTGAGAAACATGGTTTTTAGATTGTTACAGGACTGTTGGACATTACGTAACCTCGTCCCTTTGATGTTACAACACGTTGTCTTATCAACGGCCATAACGGTTATGTTCTACAAGACCAAGGATGGGAAGTAGTCCTAGTAAAACCAGAATGCATGACTTGTTTCTGGACGTATGAATATTTCGTGTCTTTATTGCCTTTGGTGAACGACTTGTGTACTAGCTAGAATTATCTTCACAACTATCTTGTATCAAAGTTATTGTGTGCTATATTTCATGTTATATGTAAAATAAGCGGTATTGTAAGTTTGTAAAATATTGTGAAAAAGTTTGAACGCGAAATATTATTATAATCAGTTTTTCATATAGAATTATTGTAGTTGAATTGTATATTAGCTACTAAGTATGAACTTAACGGGTAGGTACTACCCGAATTTAAACTTATAAAATGCTAATATGAAGAAAAAGCTTTTATAAATGAGTTCATATTATGCTACGAGATACTATTGACTACTCTTAATATTCTGTATGATTAACTTGTTTCATTTGACTATTTGAAGGAAATGGCACCGATTACCCGACAAACCATGAATATGAGCGAAGAGGAATTTCGTACCTTTCTTGCTGCAAACATAGCCACAGTACAGGCTGCGCTACATACCAACAATAACTCCGAATCTAGTAATGCAGCTAACGGCGCAAGAAATCGTGTAGGATGCACCTACAAAGAATTCACTGCCTGCAAACCTTCGGAATTTGATGGAACCGAAGGACCGATCGGATTGAAATGGTGGATGATAATGCTAAAAACGAACATATATTTCATAGCATTATTCCTCAAGAAAGACAAGCTTTTAGTTGCAATTGTTCTATTTACAAGTGATATTCGTTTAAATAATAAAAGGTGAAGATAAAAGACAGATTCGACGAATTGAAGACGCAAACGACCAAAAAGCTCAAAAGTACAAAAGACAATCAAAAAGGTTCCAATTATTGATAAGAAACGTCTCGAAATTACAAGAGTACAAGATTCAAAACGCAAAGTACAAGATATTAAATTGTACGCAAGGACGTTCGAAAATCCGGAACCGGAACATGAGTCAACTCTCAACGCTCGACGCAACGGACTAAAAATTACAAGTCAACTATGCACATAAATATAATATAATATTTAAATAATTCTTATAATTATTTAATATATTATATTTATATTTAAACCGTCGGTAAACAAAGAGCCAAACTCCTCTGAGCTGTAAAAGTAAACTCCGCGACTCGCGGAGTTTGAAGGCCAAAAATACCACGAGTCGCGGAGCCCCAAATTCAGAAAATCCCTATAAAGCTCGCGCATTCTGATCGTAAAAATACACAAAATATATATCTCTCTCTCTCAATATATCGTATATATTTATATTTATATTTAAATTTTAATTTTAATTTTAATTATAATTATAATTCTAATAATAAGGGTATGTTAGCGAATATTGTAAGGGTGTAAGTCGAAATTCTGTCCATGTAACGCTACGCTATTTTTAATCATTGTAAGTTATGTTCAACCTTTTTACATTAATGTCTCGTAGCTATGTTATTATTATGCTTATTTAAAACAAAGTAATCATGATGTTGGGCTAATTACTAAAATTGGGTAAATGAGCTTTGTACCATAATTGGGGTTTGGACAAAAGAACGACACTTGTGGAAATTAGACTATGGGCTATTAATGGGCTTTATATTTGTTTAACTAAATGATAGTTTGTTAATGTTAATATAAAGATTTACAATTGGGCGTCCCTATAAATTACCATATACACTCAATCGGACACGATGGGCGGGGTATTTATATGTACGAATAATCGTTCATTTAACCGGACACGGGAATGGATTAATAGCCACTAGAATAATTAAAACAGGGGTGAAATTACATTCAAGGGTAATTGGTGTAATTGTTAACAAAGTAGTAAAACCTTGGTTTACACGCAGTCGATAACCTGGTGTATTCATTAAACAAAGTATTAAAACCTTGTTACAATTCGAATCCCCAATTAGTTGGAATATTTAACTTCGGGTATAATAATAATTTGACGAGGACACTCGCACTTTATATTTATGACTGATGGACTGTTATGGACAAAAACCAGACGGACATATTAAATAATCCAGGACAAAGGACAATTAACCCATGGGCATAAAACTAAAATCAACACGTCGAACATCATGATTACGGAAGTTTAAATAAGCATAATTCTTTTATTTCATATTTAATTTGCTTTATTTTATATTTAATTGCACTTCTAATTATCGCATTTTTATTTATTGTTATTTAATCGCACTTTTAATTATCGTACTTTTTAATTATCGCAATTTTATTTTATCGCACTTTTATTATTCGCAATTTCATTATCGTTATTTACTTTACGCTTTAAATTAAGTCTTTTATTTATTTAATATTTTACATTAGGTTTTAACTGCGACTAAAGTTTTAAAATCGACAAACCGGTCATTAAACGGTAAAAACCCCCCTTTATAATAAAATTACTTAGATATATGTTTGTATTTTTATAAAAGTAAATTAATATAGCGTTAAGCTTTGTTTAAAGATTTCCCTGTGGAATGAACCGGACTTACTAAAAACTACACTACTTTACGATTAGGTACACTGCCTATAAGTGTTGTAGCAAGGTTTAAGTATATCCATTCTATAAATAAATAAATATCTTGTGTAAAATTGTATCGTATTTAATAGTATTTCCTAGTAAAATATAAACTATTTCGTATCCCTTAGCTTTGACATCAAGTATTTTTGGCGCCGCTGCCGGGGAACTTTCTAAACGCCGGAAGCGCAACGCTAATAAAAAAAAAAAGATTTTTAGTTAACTTTTATTAAAATTCGTTTTTGTAAAAATACGTTTTAAATATTCGAAAATATAAAAAGAAAAACAAAAATATAAGTATTTTTAAGATTTTGTTAAATATTTAAGTTGATTAAGTTTCTTTATTTTTATTTTAGTTTATAAAAAATATAAGTTTTATTTAAATATCTTTTATTTATATAAAAACAGAAAAGAAAAAAAATAAAAATAAATAAATAAATAAAGAAAAACGCGTTGAAATTAAACCTGTCAGTTGAAATTCTGAACCCCGCGACTCGCGGGGTTTGATGGTTTAAATACCGCGACTCGCGGAGTGACTCTGACACGCGACAGAACCCTAATTCAGCATTAATTACGGGTTATTTAATAATTATTATTATTATTAACCCTAATTATTATTATTATTATAATTAATTTTATTTTAACTTTTACTTTTTATTTAATTTATGTATTTAGTATTAATTAGTTTTATTAAATTGTAAAATTAGTAGTTTTATTAAATAAATAATATAAAAATAATATTTTTATAAAAATTGTACTTTTTATAACTTTTTGTATATTTTTATATTTTGTCCCTTTTTAATCGTTTTAGCGTAATATTTGTATTTTTAGCTCATATTTAATTTTAAACTTAGTTTTTGCTATAGTTATTTTTACTCCTAGATTTTTAGGCTTTGCCGTAGAATTCCTTAAGTGCTTTTTCTTTAGACTAAGATTTAGGTGCTTTAGAATTTTGCGACGCCTTTTTAAGTTTTAGTTTCTTTTTAAGTTATTGCCATTTGGGATTTAGTTTTTCCTGTAAGCTTTAATATTTTTAGACACCTTTTACTATGTATCAATTATGATTCCAATTAGTAATTTCAATTTGCGATTATAATTTTAAGTTAGTTGTGGTAATAAGATTAGGTTAGTCAGGTATTTTTAAGTTTTATAAGTTTCTTTTATTTTTTTTCGTCACCTTTTATTTTTAACCATTTTTCTTTTTCGACCTTTTGCGACGAACTCTTTTTCTCTCTTATTTCTCGCCATTCTAGTTTTTAGGACATAGATTTTTATTCTACTTCCTATCTAAATTTCTTAAAAATTACGAAAATTTATTTTAAGTGGTTAAATTGATAGACATCAAAATTTTCTGGTTCGTAGTAATAGTTGGATTTGTACGTGGACTGGGTTATTGGAGCCAAACAGTCCTCAATTATATTGAGACCAAACGAATCCTGCCCCTCTGCTGCATCTTTTGGCTATTCGAAACGTGGGCAAAATCAGAAAAAGTCTATTGATTGGATAACTTATTATAATTTTTCTTTCCTTTTAAAAACTAATAGGATATTCAGTGAATGCACCGAGCAAGACGTTCATCACCTTTTGTACGTTCACCACCTGTAACTAGATCAAGACATTTAGCAAATATTACCGCCGTTGATTTTTCTTTAGAATCGTCATCCAGTAGACCAAGTACTCCAGTTCAAATTTCCGATAATCCATTTTTTGAACCCGACCTCACAATTGAGAATCCGGAGAATATTCAGGGACGATTCATAGATCCTGAACCACTAAATTTTCCTCCGGAGCCACCAATCATTCAAACAGAGATTGTTGAGGAACGAACCATTAAATCAGAATCATCTAGTGATACCGATTCAACAAATTCAATTATGGAAAATCTGGAACCTTTAAGTATGGAAGACCGAATGAGAGCTAAACGCACTGGCCAAGGTCACGCAATTACTCATCCAGACATTAATGCACCAGATTATGAAATCAAAGGACAAATTCTACACATGGTGACTAATCAATGCCAATTTAGTGGTGCGCCTAAGGAAGATCCAAATGAACATCTACGTACCTTTAATAGGATCTGCACACTATTTAAAATCCGAGAAGTGGAGGATGAACAGATATATCTCATGTTATTTCCCTGGACTTTAAAGGGAGAAGCCAAAGATTGGTTGGAATCGTTACCTGAAGGGGCGATTGATACATGGGATGTTTTAGTTGACAAATTTCTTAAACAATTCTTTCCTGCATCTAAAGCCGTAAGACTTCAAGCAGAAATTGTTACGTTTACACAGAAACCGAATGAAACTCTATATGAGGCATGGACTAGATATGGAAAGTTGTTAAGAGGATGTCCGCAACATGGTTTAGACACCTTTCAAATAGTACAAATATTCTACCAAGGATGCGACATCACTACAAGGAAAGACATAGATATAGCAGCTGGTGGTTCTATTATGAAGAAAACCGAAACTGATGCTTACAAAATTATTGATAACACTGCTTCCCACTCACATGAGTGGCACCAAGAAAAAGATATCATTAGATCATCTAAAGAAGCTAGAGCTGATTCTAGCCATGACTTAGATTCCATTTCCGCAAAGATAGATGCTGTGGAGAGACGAATGGAAAAGATGACTAAAGATATTCACTCAATACGAATTAGTTGTGAGCAGTGTGGAGGACCACATTTGACAAAAGATTGTCTCAGTATTGAATTAACAATGGAACAAAGAGAGAATATTTCATACATAAACCAAAGGCCTGGAAATAATTATCAGAATAATTATCAACCGCCAAGACCGATTTACAATCAAAACCAGAATTATAACAGAAATATTTCATACAACAACCAACAAGGTCCTAGCAATCAACAAGTATCCAATAATACTTATAATCAGCAAAGACCTAATTTTCAAAACAAACCACCACAACAAACCGATGATAAAAAGCCAAATTTAGAAGATATGATGACGAAGCTAGTTGAAACTCAAACGCAGTTTTTCACATCTCAGAAACAAACCAATGAACAAAATGCTCAAGCATTTAGAAATCAACAAGCTTCTATTCAAAATCTAGAACAAGAAGTAAGTAACCTAGCAAGGTTAATAGGTGAAAGAAAACCGGGAAGTTTACCGAGCGATACAAATGCTAACCCCCGAAATGAAACAGCTAAAGCCATTACCACAAGAAGTGGTACAACACTTAAACCACCTGAAATACCTGTAACTTCTGATGAAGCCATTCCTACTCTACAAGAACCACAACCTGATCAAGATAAGGAAAAAGAACCGGTAGTTGAAAAGGTTAATGAAGATAACACAGTTAAGGATAAACCTTATGTTAAACCATACCAACCACCACTTCCTTACCCGAGTAAAATGAAGAAAGAGAAACTTGAAGCCGAGCAATCCAAATTCTTGGATATGTTTAAACAGATAAATGTAAATCTTCCTTTCATTGATGTGATTTCAGGAATGCCAAGATATGCTAAATTCTTGAAAGATCTAATCTCAAATAGAAAGAAAATGGAAGAACTCTCGGCTGTTACTATGAATGCTAATTGTTCAGCAGTGCTGTTGAATAAGATACCAGAAAAATTATCTGATCCAGGAAGTTTCACAATTTCATGTTTTCTGGGTAGTCTTAGTTCAATAGAAGCATTGGCAGACTTAGGTGCTAGTATAAATCTAATGCCGTATTCACTATACACTAAACTAGACCTTGGAGAATTGAAACCAACCAGAATAAGCATACAACTAGCCGATAGATCAATAAAATATCCTAGAGGGATAATGGAGAACATGCTAGTTAAAGTTGGTACTTTAGTATTTCCAGTAGATTTTGTTGTTCTGGACATGGAAGAAGATTCTCAAGTTCCTCTCATATTAGGAAGACCATTCTTAAACACGGCTAAAGCAATGATAGACGTGTTCGGTAAGAAACTGACCCTAAGTATAGAGGATGAGAGTGTTACCTTTTCAGTTGATAGAGCAATGCAACAACCACAATCTACAGATGATACATGTTATTATATTCAAACTATAGATGCACATGCAGAATTATTAGAAGAATTTCCAGAATTACAAGGAACAGGAGAATGTTCTTTAGGAGAAGGTAATGAACCAATTGATGAAGCTGAAATGTTAGCTACACTTATAGCTAATGGATATGAACCAACAACAGAAGAAATTCAAATGCTAAAAGAAGAAGACAGATATCGATACAAATCATCGATAGAAGAACCTCCGAAATTAGAGTTAAAGCCACTTCCAAACCATTTGGAATACGCTTATTTACATGGTGAATCTGAATTACCTGTAATAATATCGTCTTCTCTTACTGAAAATGAGAAATCACAACTCATTTCTGTGTTGAAAGCTCATAAACCAACCATTGCATGGAAGATTCATGATATTAAAGGAATAAGTCCTTCGTATTGCACACATAAAATCCTTATGGAAGAAGGTCATAAAACGTATGTGCAACGCCAACGAAGACTAAATCCTAATATGCAAGATGTAGTTAAGAAGGAGATTATTAAACTGCTAGATGCAGGTTTGATATATCCAATTTCTGATAGTCCATGGGTAAGCCCAGTTCAATGTGTACCTAAGAAGGGTGGCATGACTGTCATTACAAATGAGAAAAATGAGCTTATTCCTACTAGGACTGTAACAGGATGGCGTGTATGTATTGATTATAGAAAATTAAATGACGCCACCAGAAAAGATCACTTTCCCTTACCTTTCATAGATCAAATGTTGGAAAGATTAGCCGGAAATAGTTACTATTGTTTTCTAGATGGATTTTCCGGATATTTTCAAATTCTAATAGCTCCCGAGGACCAAGAGAAAACCACATTCATGTGCCCTTATGGTACTTTTGCTTACAAACGCATGCCATTTGGACTTTGCAACGCCCCTGCAACCTTTCAAAGGTGTATGATGGCGATTTTTCACGACATGATAGAAGAATGCATGGAAGTATTCATGGATGACTTTTCAGTCTTCGGTGATACATTTAAATCATGTCTAGTTAATCTGGAACGAATGCTAATTAGATGCGAAAAATCAAATCTAGTACTTAATTGGGAGAAATGCCATTTCATGGTTAAAGAAGGCATCGTTCTTGGACATAAAATTTCAAAAGAAGGAATTGAAGTGGATAGAGCTAAAGTAGATGTAATTGCTAAACTTCCACATCCCACAAATGTTAGAGGAGTTAGGAGTTTTCTAGGGCATGCCGGTTTTTACCGACGTTTCATAAAAGATTTTTCTAAAATTGCCACTCCTATGAATAAACTCCTAGAAAAGGATGCGCCATTCATCTTTTCAGATGAGTGTATCAAATCTTTTAATATTCTTAAAGAGAAACTCACTAATGCACCGATCATGATAACACCAAATTGGAATCTACCATTTGAACTAATGTGCGATGCAAGTGATTTTGCAATGGGAGCCGTTTTAGGACAAAGGATTGAAAAACGATTTCAACCTATATATTATGCTAGTAAGACGTTACAAGGAGCACAAACAAACTATACAACTACTGAAAAAGAACTCCTTGCTATTGTCTTTGCTTTTGACAAATTTCGATCATATCTCGTTCTAGCAAAAACGGTGGTCTATACCGACCATTCTGCTCTTAGATACTTATTTTCAAAACAAGATGCTAAACCAAGATTAATCCGTTGGATCTTACTCTTACAAGAGTTTGATATTGAAATCTGAGATAAAAGAGGAGCAGAAAATCTCGCCGCTGATCATCTTTCTCGTTCTGAAAATCCCGAATTAGAAGTTCTAAATGAATCGGCCATACAAGACAACTTTCCTGATGAATATCTATTGAAGATAGATTATAATGAAATCCCATGGTTTGCAGACTATGCAAACTACTTAGTTTGTGGATTCCTTGAAAAAGGATTATCGTACCAAAGACGAAAGAAATTCTTCAGTGATATAAAACACTATTTCTGGGAAGATCCACACCTGTTTAAAAGTTGTCCCGATGGAATAATACGCCGATGTGTATTTGGAGATGAAGCTAGTAAAATTTTAAACCATTGTCACACAGGACCAACAGGAGGGCATTATGGGCCTCAACTAACAGCAAGAAAAGTTTATGATGCTGGATTCTATTGGCCTACAATTTACAAAGACGCACACCTTCTTTGCAAATCCTGTGATGCATGTCAAAGGGCCGGAAAAATAAGTCAACGTGATGAAATGCCACAAAATGTCATCCAAGTATGTGAAGTATTTGACATTTGGGGTATTGACTTTATGGGTCCATTTCCAAAATCTCATAATAATCTATATATACTCGTAGCCATTGATTATGTATCTAAATGGGCGGAAGCACAAGCTCTCCCAACTAACGATGCACGAGTTGTAGTCAACTTTTTAAAACGTCATTTTGCAAGGTTTGGAACACCGAAAGCTTTAATAAGTGATCGGGGTACTCATTTCTGTAATAATCAACTTGAGAAAGTTCTTAAAAGATATGGAGTAACTCATAAAATCTCCACCGCATATCATCCACAAACAAGTGGACAAGTTGAAAATACCAACCGAGCTTTAAAACGTATTCTAGAGAAAACCGTAGGATCAAATCCGAAGGAATGGTCCATTAAATTGGAGGATGCACTCTGGGCTTTTAGAACAGCCTACAAAACTCCAATTGGAACCACACCTTTTAGACTTGTTTATGGAAAAGCATGTCATCTTCCAGTAGAAATTGAACACAAAGCATTTTGGGCTTTGAAAACATGTAATCTTGATTTACATGAAGCTGGACGTCTACGATTAAGTCAACTAAACGAATTAGAAGAATTAAGACATGAAGCATACGAAAATTCGTTAATCTATAAAGAAAGAACGAAGAAATGGCATGATAAAAGAATCAGAAGTTCAAAAGAATTTAAAGAAGGAGACAGAGTTCTTCTTTTCAATTCACGATTCAAGCTATTTCCTGGAAAATTGAAATCAAGATGGTCTGGACCATTCATAGTCAAAAGAGTTTTCCCATACGGAACGATAGAATTGATAAATTCAAATGGGATTGAATTTAAAGTTAATGGTCACAGAGTTAAACATTACATACATGGTCTGATGGAAGTCGACAACGAAGTTAATCACAATTTCGACACCACAGCTAACTAAGTGTGGGGAGAATCAAGTCTTTAAAGGATAATATGTATTTCTGTTAGAGTTAGATTGTCTGTTTTCGTATAGCTCTCGAAAATGGAACCCGAATGGTCTTTCCCTAGCAGACCCTAAAGAACTAGTCTTCTCCCCCCATTCTGAATTTTTATTTTTTTTAGGTTTTTACGAAATGAAGACTGCCTGTGAACTAAACCATGGTCTAATGCTACACGCTTTGATCACTAAAGGAAATAATGACATACTACCGAGTGAACTAGTATCAGTAATCAGATAAAGAATGGACGGAGTTAGAAAAGAATCCAGATGCGAAGATAATAAGTTACAATTTGGTAAAGGAAAATCAAAATCCGCAGTGAAAAAAAGAGCACGACACCTAGAAAGATGTCACAAATGCGGAAAATGGTCACATGGAGGTAAATGTTCAAATAATCAAACCTATTCAAATACCGAATTTGTTACTTTATGCAGAGACGGACCGTTCATATGTTTAGAAGAAAAGACACTGAATGCTCGAGGTTACGCCTATGTAGCCATGGAAAATCAATTAAACCGACTATCTTATGAATGGGATAGATCATATAACTAAGAAATCTATTCCACAGGTATGTCTGTACAGTTTTTATTTTTATTTTTATTTTTAACCTTTTGATAATAAACGCTAATTTGTTCGCTAAAAAGTATTAAATTGGTATTAAATAAAATTAGGTTTGGCGACCGAAATTATTGATATCATTCAAAAATTTATTACATCACTGCGAAATTTAACGTTTATTCTTAAGGTATAAATATCTTTAATCAATCAACCCAAAATATTTCAAAAATTCGTCATGAGTTAAATTAGGTCTTGGAACCGAAATTACTTTACCGAAAAGAGGGGCGCATATTTTTGATAATATTTGATTGATTAAAGTGGGATAAAAAGACAAAAAGATTTTTAATTTTATTTTTACCATGTTTTTAAAATTAATATTTAAATCTTAAATTAATATTGTAAACTTTGTAAAACAATATTTTTAAAAATTATAAATATTTGAAAAAATTAATATAAGTTTGGTGTGAATTTATAATATGAATTTTTAATTTTATGCATTTCAAATTTTAAGTTTGGTGTGAATTTTTAATATTAATTTTGAACTTTATATTTAAGTTGTGTGAATTTAAAAATTTACTTTATCTCATTAAGTTAAGAATATGATTTTTAAAATTCGTCGTAAGTTGAAGACTAGGTCTTTGAACCGAAATTGCTTTACCCGAGGGAGGGACGAGAACTTTTATTATCATTATTTTTAATCTTATTGAATTAAAGTATGCCAAAAACATTGAAAAAACTCAAAAATCTTAGCTTTTAAAACAATCGCTACAAAAAGACAAATTTTAAAATTTTGTCGAAGGACGGACTAGGACATCGACCCGAAACGACCTCGTCCTAAATAACAAGGGAAACAAAATTTTAAAAATTAAGTACTTAATTGTTTTAAAAGTTAATGATTATAAAAAAAAAAAAAAAAAAAAAAAAAAACTCCGCGAGTCGCGGAGTTTGAAGTGCAATTCGCCGCGACTCGCGGGAGGACCGGATTACAGGAAAAAAATAAGAGCTGCAACAGCTCAGTTTCACTCCCCACAACAAAAAAAAAACTGCGAACATACTCCACAAAAACCCAAAAAATACACCCCAAAATCACAATTTTTAACCGTTAATCACCAAATTTTTTGCAAAAATCATGTTGAGAAGGATGCTATCTAAGAATTACTCAAGAAAAACGGTAAATTTCTACACCTAAACACCATTTAATCCGAAATTTGGTGTTCTTGAGCAATTTTTTCCCCAATTTGATTTTGATGCTTTTTAGTGTAATTATGCTTAAATTGTTTATGTATTATGCTTGTATAACCTAGATTGATGCTATTTAACATGATTAGAAGCCTTAAACTTCAAATTTTGAATAATATAGGGTTTGTGTTCTTGAGAAATTTGGGGCTTTTTGATATAAACAGGTTATGGCCGATTTTTGTCATGAATTGTTGCTAAATTGAGTAGTGTAACATGTCTAGGTAGTTAAATGATCCAAACTTTGAGCCTAAACATGATTTTGAGAATTAAAGTGGACTTTTTCAAGTCTAAAATTCATGAACTTGATTTTTGAAAGATAATGCCATTTGAAACTTGTTTAATTGCTAGTAATGATTATTTTGACATGTTATTTGAGTTGAATGATTATGAACTTGGCGAACATTTTCGTATATGCTTATTTGAAAAAGTGTAGATTTGATAAAAATGTGAAAATGAGCTTAAGTTTGATATAAATTGATAATGTCATTGTAATTATTTTGATTGATGATTTTGCTGACACTAATGCATATTTGGATGCACAAAAATTGTGTTTGATGTGTTTTGCAGAATGAAAGGGGTGAATCTTCATCCCAAGCCCGCAATGCTCCTGCTGAGAATTTGGAACAACAGGAGGTGGATAACTACTACAAGCAGGATATACCTCATCCAGTCATGACCTTTTCTGATATACACTTGGAAGAATTGCACCCGAACCTGAGATTTGACAGACTTTGGATAGATTATCCAAAATATCAAAGGGGTTTGCATACTCTTCATTCTAAGGTTGTTGAGGTACCGAGGGTCATAGAATGGGGACCCTTAGAAGCTGTAGAATTGGCTGGGCCAATTAGGGAATTACTTGTACAGAGGTATGGTAATTCTTCTTTTAATGACTGGGTACGTTTATTCACCATGCGTAGACCTGTATATAAAGTATGGTGTGAAGAATTGTTATGTAGTATAGAGTTGAATGATCGGGTAGCTAGTTTAACTGATCGTTCTTTTATTAGATTTTTGTTAGGCGGTTAGATGCACCACATGTCTTTACTGGACATGGCTCAGGCTTTACGTATATATACGCCTGAGGAGTTAGCATCTGCCGATTGTAGAGGGTTGATACTAAACGGTAGAAAGATAGATGAAAATTTTGATACACACGGTGTGTGGAGTCAAATGACAAGCCATCACCGTTTCAAAGGGGGAAATTACTCTTATTTGGATATAGATAGAGCCGAATTAAGAGTGATACATAGATTTTTAGCTAATTCGATTACACAAAGGGGTAAGAACAAGGAAAAAGTAAATGAACAGGATTTGTTTTACCATATGTGTATTCGAGACCCACAAAGCGCTGTAAGTATACCATATTGTGTGGGTTATTATTTATCAGCTATGGTTCGGGGGATGCGACCGCATAGCATAATAGGAGGTGGTATTTTTATTACTTTGATTGGTGAATATCTCGGTGTGGATATAAGTCGGGGGGGATTATTAGTAGAAGAACCAGAACCCCGCGATACTATAGGTTTAAATGTATACCATGGTGCGAAAGTTTTGAAGAGGCGAAATAACGCCGCAGTACGATACCATGGTAGACATCAACAGGTGGAGAGAAACCAACAGCAAGGTAATGTAGGAGGGGGGAATGAGATGCAAGAAATGCAAAGGTTTATAGCTTCTCAGGAATACGAAAATGCTAGACAGAGAGCATTTGAAGATTGGCAAGTTCATCAGAACCAAATCAAAGCTCATTGCCAACATATAGGTAGAAACTATATTCCTACACCGAAACCCATCTTCCCTCCCTGGTCTATAGAGATGCAGCCACCGTATCCTACGTATGACCCTGCCGAAGCATTCTATAGCACCTATGGTTATGCCTGGAACCCCTATTGGTACCAGTATCATCCCTAGTATACTTAGTTTTATTTATTTTTGTAATTTGTAATTATTGATACGTTTAATACTTTTGTTAATATTGTAATCATTTTTATAATTATCTAACTTTTATTCTTAGATTTTAATAATTTTTGAATGTGGGGTAATATACCAAACTTCAAAAATATGTATATATGTTTGCAGTTTATCTTATGTACACAACAGGGTAAAACAACGCATTTTCAAAGACTGGCATTAAGTTCAGCAAAAGCAATTAATTTTGATGACAAGATGCAAAATATATGTGAAATAACAACAAGACGGAATGAACAAATGATGTGCACCATTTATCATTCAACAAACAAACGCCAATATATTTGGAAACTTTGGTAAAATTTAATCATTTTCACACAAATCACCCTCAATAATTTAAATTGTTACTGATTTCTTGCAAATGAGGGCATTGCAAGATCTTAAGTGTGGGAAGGGGTTAAATTCTTTCGGATTTTAAAATTTTTATCTTAAACACTTGGTTACCATTAAAAATACTAGTAAAGCAGTAGTTGTATTAGAATCTAGTGCTCTCTGATAAAAAAGAACAGCCCTAGTCTTATATACTAACTACCCATTTCTAGTAAAATTTTTAAAAATTTTCAATTAAATGAACTCAAATTCATGTTTATATATATTTATGAACGATAAAACTAGGTTTTAACACCGAAATTATTGTTACCTCGGAAAGGACATAAATTGAGAAACAAACTAAAATGTTAAAATTCATTTAAAATGGAATAGAGGACGATAAAAAGGAAAATAAAAGCCAAGTGTGGGAAAATTTACCAAGTTATCTTAAACATATGTCACATATATCTGTAACAAATAACTGAAAATACTTTTGCTTTGGACTAAACTAAACTGTTTTACCCGATGAAAGAAAAGAAGAGATGGATCTACACGATGAATCAATTCCATCATTAAAAGGAAGTAAAGTCTTCCGAAAAAGACACGCGCTTCTTGATTTAGGTCAAGAAGTTGTCGTCCAGACCAGCTGTAGGTTGACGAAAAATCTAGAAAAGTCATCACTAAAATCGGTTGGAAATCCACGGACCTCAGCATAAAACAGGGTCGCCAAGTGGTCAGATTTATCCTAACCATGAGAAGGATTTATCTCGTACAATGGGGGGGCACCATGCAAATTAGCTGGATAAGACTAATGAATCAAATCCCCAGAAAGGATAATCTCCTTAAAGATTAAAAATCAGCTTTTAAGACTGATATTACTCAATCCTAGAGATTGACCTTAAAGATTGAGAATTCAAACTCATGGAATTCAATGATATCTAAACTCGAGCTTGAACGAGAAAATATTTTGATCAAAATTATAAACCGATTTGTTTTCTGAAAACCCTATTTTCAATGCGTTCATTACCATTGAACGTAAAATCCTAGGAATTCACCTGGAATTCATTAGGTCACCTGAACTAAATCGGGTGTCAACCGTAAGAACGGTGGTTGCATAGTGGTCAAAGACAGGACCTTGTGCCATACCGAA
The DNA here is from genome assembly GCF_046630445.1 of Rutidosis leptorrhynchoides. NCBI lineage: Eukaryota > Viridiplantae > Streptophyta > Magnoliopsida > Asterales > Asteraceae > Rutidosis > Rutidosis leptorrhynchoides. The sequence goes on along the minus strand of NC_092335.1, from coordinate 301,738,669 downwards.
AAATTATAAGGGTGAGCTTTACTATTGCTCCTACCAAGGATAGTAATTGCGTCCGACACGTTATAGACCATAATTAAAAGAATGTCAGGGGACATTGCCTTAACAGTTGCTTGTTCAACGCTTTCCTTTCAACCGGACGGTAGTTTACCGAAAGGTAATATACGGGACAAGTAAACTGGACGTGTTGCTTTCAAAATACAAGGTTAGCAAGTGGGTGACACAAAACCGCAAGCTTGAGCTAAAATTTTCAAATCTGAAACCCACCAAACCCACAAAAATATTTTGCAAACACCGGTAAAGCGTTATCCCGGAAAACTTATCTAGGGTAAAAACTAGATTTAATTTTCAAAAGATCAAATGTTTTCATAAAGATCCAATTTCCTTAATGGATCTAAATTTTTATAGTCATGTGGGACTGTAAACCATATCGTTACTACCATTGTTCATACCACCGTATAGAAATCACTGATGTACAAAGTGTGAAGAATAAAGAAGTGATTCTAGTATTTCAAGACAATATTGCTTGAGGACAAGCAACGCTCAAGTGTGGGAATATTTGATAATGCTAAAAACGAACATATATTTCATAGCATTATTCCTCAAGAAAGACAAGCTTTTAGTTGCAATTGTTCTATTTACAAGTGATAAATAATAAAAGGTGAAGATAAAAGACAGATTCGACGAATTGAAGACGCAAATGACCAAAAAGCTCAAAAGTACAAAAGACAATCAAAAAGGTTCCAATTATTGATAAGAAACGTCTCGAAATTACAAGAGTACAAGATTCAAAACGCAAAGTACAAGATATTAAATTGTACGCAAGGACGTTCGAAAATCCGGAACCGGGACATGAGTCAACTCTCAACGCTCGACGCAACGGACTAAAAATTACAAGTCAACTATGCACATAAATATAATATAATATTTAAATAATTCTTATAATTATTTAATATATTATATTTATATTTAAACCGTCGGTAAACAAAGAGCCAAACTCCTCTGAGCTGTAAAAGTAAACTCCGCGACTCGCGGAGTTTGAAGGCCAAAAATACCGCGAGTCGCGGATCCCCAAATTCAGAAAATCCCTATAAAGCTCGCGCATTCTGATCGTAAAAATACACAAAATATATATCTCTCTCTCTCTCAATATATCGTATATATTTATATTTAAATTTTAATTTTAATTTTAATTTTAATTTTAATTATAATTCTAATAATAAGGGTATGTTAGCGAATATTGTAAGGGTGTAAGTCGAAATTCTGTCCGTGTAACGCTACGCTATTTTTAATCATTGTAAGTTATGTTCAACCTTTTTACATTAATGTCTCGTAGCTAAGTTATTATTATACTTATTTAAAACGAAGTAATCATGATGTTGGGCTAATTACTAAAATTGGGTAATTGAGCTTTGTACCATAATTGGGGTTTGGACAAAAGAACGACACTTGTAGAAATTAGACTATGGGCTATTAATGGGCTTTATATTTGTTTAACTAAATGATAGTTTGTTAATGTTAATATAAATATTTACAATTGGGCATCCCTATAAATTACCATATACACTCAATCGGACACGATGGGCGGGGTATTTATATGTACGAATAATCGTTCATTTAACCGGACACGGGAATGGATTAATAGCCACTAGAATAATTAAAACAGGGGTGAAATTACATTCAAGGGTAATTGGTGTAATTGTTAACAAAGTAGTAAAACCTTGGTTTACACGCAGTCGATAACCTGGTGTATTCATTAAACAAAGTATTAAAACCTTGTTACAATTCGAATCCCCAATTAGTTGGAATATTTAACTTCGGGTATAATAATAATTTGACGAGGACACTCGCACTTTATATTTATGACTGATGGACTGTTATGGACAAAAACCAGACGGACATATTAAATAATCCAGGACAAAGGACAATTAACCCATGGGCATAAAACTAAAATCAACACGTCGAACATCATGATTACGGAAGTTTAAATAAGCATAATTCTTTTATTTCATATTTAATTTCCTTTATTTTATATTTAATTGCACTTCTAATTATCGCATTTTTATTTATTGTTATTTAATCGCACTTTTAATTATCGTACTTTTTAATTATCGCAATTTTATTTTATCGCACTTTTATTATTCGCAATTTCATTATCGTTATTTACTTTACGCTTTAAATTAAGTCTTTTATTTATTTAATATTTTACATTAGGTTTTAACTGCGACTAAAGTTTTAAAATCGACAAACCGGTCATTAAACGGTAAAAACCCCCCTTTATAATAAAATTACTTAGATATATGTTTGTATTTTTATAAAAGTAAATTAATATAGCGTTAAGCTTTGTTTAAAGATTTCCCTGTGGAACGAACCGGACTTACTAAAAACTACACTACTTTACGATTAGGTACACTGCCTATAAGTGTTGTAGCAAGGTTTAAGTATATCCATTCTATAAATAAATAAATATCTTGTGTAAAATTGTATCGTATTTAATAGTATTTCCTAGTAAAATATAAACTATTTCGTATCCCTTAGCTTTGACATCAGTGGACCGAGAAGGTCGAATCGGTGTTTGCCATAAGTCAGTGTACTGAAGAGGACAAAGTGAAGTACGCTACGCCTACCTTCACAGGTATTGCGTTAACATGGTGGAATACCTATCTAGAGCAAGTGGGACAAGATGATGCTTACGCACTATCGTGGTCAGCATTCAAGCACTTGATGAATGAGAAGTACCGTCCCAGAACCGAGGTCAATAAGCTCAAGATAGAACTTAGAGGGTTACGAACCCAAGGATTTGATATTACCACGTACGAAAGACGATTCACAGAATTGTGCCTATTGTGTCCGAGAGCGTTCGAAGATGAGGAAGAGAAGATCGACGCGTTTGTGAAAGGATTACCGGAAAGAATCCAAGAAGATATAAGTTCACACGAGCCCGCCTCCATACAACATGCATGTAGAATGGCTCACAAACTAGTGAACCAGATTGAGGAAAGAATTAAAGAACAGGCGGCTGAAGAGGCCAATGTGAAGTAAGTCAAAAGAAAGTGGGAGGAAAACGGTGATAAGAATCACCAATACAACAACAACGGCAATTACAACAATAATCGCAACAACTATCCCAACAATCGCAACATCAATCACAACTACAACAAACGGCCCAACAACAACAACAACAACAACAACAACAACAACAACAACTACAACAATCATCCCAACAACAATAACAACCACAACAACAACAACAATCAGAAGCATCTATGCCAATGGTGTGAAAAGTATCACTCGGGGTTCTGCACCAAATTTTGCAACAAGTGTAAAAGAAATGGTCATAGCATGACGAAGTGTGAGGTCTACGGACTAGGGGTTAACAGAACGAAAGGAACAAATGGTGTCAGAACGAGTAATGGCGGAGCAAGTAGTGTCGGAGCAAGTTATACCAATGTAGTTTGTTATAAATGTGGAAAACCGGGCCACATTATTAGAAATTTCCAGAACCAGGAGAACACGAATGGACAAGGCCGCGGAAGAGTTTTCAATATTAATGCGGCAGAGGCACAGGAAGACCCGGAGCTTGTTACAGGTACGTTTCTTATTGACAATAAATCTGCTTACGTTTTATTTGATTCGGGTGCGGATAGAAGCTATATGAGTAGAGATTTTTGTGCTAAATTAAGTTGTCCATTGACGCCGTTGGATAGTAAATTTTTCCTCGAATTAGCAAACGGTAAATTAATTTCAGCAGATTATATATGCCGGAATCGAGAAATTAAACTGGGTAGCGAAATATTTAAGATTGATTTGATACCAGTAGAGTTAGGGAGTTTTGATGTAATAGTTGGCATGGACTGGCTGAAGAAGGTGAAAGCAGAGATCGTATGTTATAAAAATGCAATTTGTATTGTACGAGAAGAAGGAGAACCCTTAATGGTGTACGGAGAAAAGGGCAACACGAAGCTACATCTTATTAGTAATTTCAAGGCACAAAAACTGATAAGAAAAGGTTTCTATGTTGTTCTAGCACACGTCGAGAAAGTACAAACTGAAGAAAAGAGCATCAATGATGTTCCCGTCGCAAAAGAATTTCCCGATGTATTTCCGAAAGAATTACCGGGACTACCTCCACATCGATCTGTTGAATTTCAAATAGATCTTGTACCAGGAGCTGCACCAATAGCTCGTGCTCCTTATAGACTCGCACCCAGCGAGATGAAAGAACTGCAAAGCCAACTGCAAGAACTATTAGAACGTGGTTTCATTCGACCAAGCACATCACCATGGGGAGCTCCTCTTTTGTTTGTCAAGAAGAAGGATGGTACATTTAGGTTGTGTATTGACTACAGAGAGTTGAACAAACTTACCATCAAAAATCGTTATCTACTACCGAGAATTGATGATTTATTTGATCAACTACAAGGTTCGTCGGTTTATTTGAAGATCGATTTACGTTCTGGATATCATCAAATGCGAATAAAGGAGGATGATATTCCAAAAACTGCTTTTAGGACGCGTTATGGTCATTACGAGTTTATGGTTATGCTGTTTAGATTGACTAACGCACCAGTTGTGTTCATGGACCTTATGAACCGAGTGTGTGGGCCATATCTTGACAAGTTTGTCATTGTTTTCATCGATGACATACTTATTTACACAAAGAATGATCAAGAGCACGAAGAACATTTGAGAAAAGTGCTAGAAGTATTGAGGAAAGAAAAACTGTACGCTAAATTTTCAAAAAGTGCATTTTGGTTGGAAGAAGTTCAATTCCTTGGTCACATAGTGAACAAAGAAGGTATCCAGGTAGACCCGGCAAAGATCGAAACCGTTAAAAAGTGGGAAAGCCCAAAAACTCCGAAGCATATACGTCAATTTTTAGGATTGGCTGGTTACCACAGAAGATTCATCCAAGATTTCTCCAAAATAGCAAAACCCTTGACTGCATTAACGCATAAAGGGAAGAAATTTGAATGGAAGGATGAACAAGAGAAGGCGTTTCAATTATTGAAGAAAAAGCTAACTACGACACCTATATTGTCCTTGCCTGAAGTGAATGATGATTTTGTGATTTATTGTAACGCATCAAAGCAAGGTCTCGGTTGTGTATTAATGCAACGAACGAAGGTGATTGCTAATGCGTCTAGACAATTGAAGATTCACGAGCAAAATTATACGACGCATGATTTGGAATTAGGCGCGGTTGTTTTTGCATTAAAGACTTGGAGGCACTACTTATATGGGGTCAAAAGTATTATATATACCGACCAAAAAAGTCTTCAACACATATTTAATCAGAAACCACTGAATATGAGGTAGCGTAGGTGGATTGAATTATTGAATGATTACGACATTGAGATTCGTTATCACTCGGGGAAGGCAAATGTGGTAGCCGACGCCTTAGGCAGAAAGGACAGAGAACCCATTCGAGTAAAATCTATGAATATAATGATTCACACTAACCTTACTACTCAAATAAAGGAGGCACAACAAGGAGTTTTAAAAGAGGGAAATTTAAAGGATGAAATACCCAACGGATCGGAGAAGCATCTTAATATTCGGGAAGACGAAACCCGGTATAGGGCTGAAAGAATTTGGGTACCAAAATTTGGAGATATGAGAGAAATGGTACTTAGAGAAGCTCATAAAACCAGATACTCAATACATCCTGGAACGGGGAAGATGTACAAGGATCTTAAGAAACATTTTTGGTAGCCAGGTATGAAAGCCAATATTGCTAAATATGTAGGAGAATATTTGACGTGTTCTAAGGTCAAAGCTGAACATCAGAAACCATCAGGTCTACTACAACAACCTGAAATCCCGGAATGGAAATGGGAAAACATTACCATGGATTTCATTACTAAATTGCCAAGGACTGCAAGTGGTTATGATACTATTTGGGTAATAGTTGATCGTCTCACCAAGTCAGCACACTTCCTGCCAATAAGAGAAGATGACAAGATGTAATGACCCGCACTTTTTCGATCGTTCTATACTTATAAGATTATTATTTATATAAATTAAACCTTACCAACATGATAAGCAATCCAAATTGTTAAGATTTATGTTTTTGAAAAGAGTTTTACACAACGTTTGACCGTCTAGTTTGACCGATGATATCACGAACAATACAATATATGATAATTATACATACATATTTAACATGATCTAAGGATGTTTTAATATCTCATTTTGTATTAATAACAAAAAGTCATAAGTATATTTTGAAACTACTAACTTAAGTTTTCAAAACAATAACCATACGTAACGTTATTTGACATAAATACTGATGATTTATAATGTTTATACATATATCGTATAAGTAATGTATTTAATCATTTTTAAAGGGCTTTTATAAATAAAACAATATAAGTATATTTACAAAAGATAGTTATATTTGAATTCTCGTTCCGTTTCCTCAATAATCCTATACGTATATCTAGGGTACTATACACAGCTTCTAGAAGTATTTACTATTGGTATATACCAATAGAAATCTTCAATTATTGGAATAATATGTCATTCATGACATAATAAATTTTAACTTATCTTAGATATTTTCACTAAAAACCAAATTTTCAAGCCTAAAAATAAGCACCATTTCTAACTCATTTTTACACATTCATTTTCCAAATTTTACTTCCAATTTTCACACACACTTGCAAGAACTCTCTCAACTTTTATTTTACTACTTCTTTCCAGCAACTTTACATTTTAAACTTGAGGTAAAAACTCTACTTCAACTCTTTTTCAATTCATATATTTATAGCTATATATATAAGAGTTTATAAACTAGAACATAGTTTGAATGATTTCAAACTTGTTCGCAAACTAAATAGATCCTTCTAACTTAACTTTTAAAATACTTCAAGACCTGTAATATAACTTAAAAATATGCTAATTTAACAAGGTATAACTTAGTTTTTCAAAGAACACCTTAAAAACTGTTTTTATGACGTCGGAGTGCAACCGGGGGCTGTTTTGGGTTGGATAATTAAAAACCATCTTAAACTTTGAATTGGAGGTTTATTTTCTGGAAAAATGATTTTTACTATGAATATGATAACACATAAAAATTTCATGATTTAACTCAAAGTATAAGTATTTTTAGAAAAATAATCATTTAAGGTTGTTTACATGATGGAAAATGATTAACTTCATAAGTTTCACTAAAGTTTGACCTATGACCTGTGATTTCGAATAGAAACTAAGGTATTTACAGTTCATAGTCTTAAAGAGGGACTCGATCCAAGGAAGTGGCAAGTTGAATCAACGAAAACGGAGTTGTAACGAAGAAACTATGACCAAAACGAGATCGGATATCTAAGACTAGTTTGGCTACGAAAATAATTGGAGAAAATTAAATAAATCACATCTTTTTAAAATAACATGATATTTTATATATATGTACTCATAATTTAATTTTATATGGTTCAGGATCACCCGTAAACAATACGAGAAGATTAATCATAAGATCCCATGATTGTACGCAACACGTCATTTGACAACACCGGTACTTTATGTACGCAACACGTCATTTGACAACACCGGTACCATGGGTCAAGATTAATCTCGACCAATACATATACGATGGGGGTTTTTATTTATTTCATTGGGGGTTTATTAAACACCTAAAAATGAACCATTAAAATTGAATTACTAACATCGGACTGCTAACTACGGACTAAGAAATTATTAAAACTATTAAAAGTATAAAAAGTATATATATGTGACGATTGTTTAAAATAGAAATATATTGATAAACTATATATGGATAGGTTCGTGATATCAATCGGAGACCAAGTCGAAATTACATATCTTCAAGACGAAAGTGAGTATATAGTCCCACTTTTAAACTCTAAATATTTCGGGATGAGAATACATGTATTTTATGTTTTACGTTATGGACACAAGTAACTGAAACATATATTCTACGTTGAGTTGTACCACTGGCATACTTCCCTGTAGCTTGGTAACTGTTATTTACAGCGGTATTGTAAACGCGAATCCTGTTGATAGATCTATCGGGCCTGACAACCCCAACCGGACTGGACGACCAGTATTCAACGGTTGCACAGTACTTCGTTTCGTGACTACACTTGGTACGGTGTAGTAAGATTTCATAATAAAGGGAATATGCGACGTGATTAAATGTTAAGTATGGTTACCAAGTGCTCAACCACTTAGAATATTTTATTAAACTGTTTATATATGAAATCTTGTGGTCTATATATATATTGCTGCCGGCACTAAACCTATATCTCACCAACTTTATGTTGACGTTTTAAACATGTTTATTCTCAGGTGATAATTAGAAGTTTCCGCTGCATTATGTTGAATTTGAGCAAGATCTTGCGTACGCATATATGTGTCAAAAACAAAACTGCATATCCAAGAACTTGTGTTGTAAAATATGCTAGAAATCGGGTTGTTATTATCATTTGCAAAGTTTGTAAGTCGAAGATTATCGCTAAACGATAATCATCTTTTTATTGTCTAAAGCTTGTAACAAAAATAAGAATTATGGTTTGTAATGTATAATATATGCAGTTTTTCTTTTAAAAATGTCGCATATAGAGGTCAATACCTCGCAATGAAATCATACGTTATCTAACACGTTCTTATGGTTAAGGACGGGTTGTGACATGTGGTATCAGAGCGGTGGTCTTAGCGAACCAGGTTTGCATTAGTGTGTCTAACTGATAAGTCGTTAGGATACATTAGTAAGTCTGGACTTTGACCGGGTCTGATTTCAAAAACCATTGCTTATCACTGTTGGTTAAAATTTATATGTAAATATTATGTAGTACTAATGAGTTAGTTGTGGTGTGATAGATGTCGGGCTCAAAACTTATTATCACATTCAGCGACTCCGAATCAGAATCTTCAGATGGCGTTTCAGTCATTAACCTATCCGATGACGAAAATAATATCTTTGGGGAAGACTCACAAATTCCGGATGAACCAACTATAGGGAACCCGGAAAGTGAACCCGAGGAGGAAAGTGAACCCGAGGAGGAAAGTGAACCCGAGGAGGAAAGTGAACCCGAGGAAGAAATACAGGAAATTACGAAAGACAAGTTCGAACTAGGAAAGAAACGAAAGGCTAATGAATTAGAAAATTCAAATCCCGAGTTTAGTGAGGATGATGTGGCACCAACTCCACTAGACACTACCACCCCTATTCCCGCTATTCCTATTCGTTCTATCCCGGCATCCAGTTCTTCAGCCCCACCGCCAAAATATAGGCAGACAGCTAGGATAAGCGTTAGGCCATTCATTGGAACTAAACGTCCTAGAAAATAGACCAAACGATGCGCTGCCGTATTAAACCATGGGATCATATAATGTTTTGTATAATATTATTAGTGTGGTTTGCTTAATGTTCGATGTAAGATAAGCATATGTAAAATAGTGAAGTGTGAAATGCAATAATTTTCCATGGTTAAGTATTATTTAGATTGTAGTAATTGGTTCGGTACTAAGCTATTAAGTATGAACATTAACGGGTAGGTACTACCCTAGATATAATTATAAAACGCTAATAAGAAGAAAAGGCTTTTATAATAATACCTGGTTCATATTATTAATAAGCTATAATGTACTGTAAATATACACTACATCTATAATATTCCATGTGAATAATTATTTTCTTTTCATTCTTATAGAAGAATATGGCGCGATTGAACCGAATGACGGAACAAGAAATCCAGGAACTCATCAATCAGCGAGTGAACGACAGAATGTTATGGGTCGAGGCTGCAAGAGGTGCTGCAGTTAACCCAAATCCTCGTGTGGGGTGCACTTACAAAACTTTTCAAGCTTGCAAGCCCTCATCATTCAGTGGAACAGAAGGACCGATCGGTTTAACCCGGTGGATAGAAAAGATGGAAACTGTGTTCAAAATCAGTGGTTGTGTTGAAAAGGACATGACCAAATACGCATCGTGCACTTTACAAGATAGTGCACTCACGTGGTGGAAAAATTATGTGAAGGCTGTAGGAGGAGATGTAGCTTATGATACTCCGTGGGAAGAATTCAAAACAATGTTAATCAATGAATATTGTCCAAGGAACGAGGTTAGGAAGTTGGAAGATGAGTTACGAAGTCTGAAGGTTATTGGTACTGAAATCACCAACTACAATCAGCGATTCATGGAATTAGTTTTGCTATGTCCTGAATTGGTTCCAACCGAAGAACGGAAGATTGAAATGTACAAAGATGGTTTGCCCAAAAAGGTCAAGGCAAATGTTACAGCATCGAAACCTAAGACAATTCATGAAGCTATAACCATGGCAAACGAGCTAATGGATCAGGTCATTTTGGATAAGAAAGCATTCAATACTGATGTGAAGGTATCAGGTAACAAGAGAAAGTGGAATGGAAGCTATGATCGAGGTAATCAACAACAAACTTTTAAGAAACAAGAAACCCCGAAAGGTGCGGGTAGTGGTTCAGGTTTTGGTTACAAAGGACAAAGTCCTTTATGCAACCGATGTCACAAACATCACTTTGGTTACTGTAGTGTGGTATGCAACAAATGTAATCGACAGGGTCATCTTGCTGAAGATTGTAGGGCTCTCGTTACGAATACAAATGGTGCCAAGACTCCTGCCACCAACGCAAATAGAACTGCTTTGGCTACCATTACTTGTTTTGGGTGTGGAAAACAAGGCCACTATAAGAGCCAGTGCCCGAATCCAGAGAAGAATATCGGACCTGCACGTGGAAGAGCATTTGTTATTAATGCTAAAGAGGCATGTGAAGACCCAGAGCTTGTTACGGGTACGTTTACCATTAATAACTTATCCGCATCTATTATATTTGATACTGGTGCTGATAGAAGTTACGTGTGTAGAGACTTTCACGCTAAATTAAATTGTTCATCATTACCTCTCGATGCTAAGTACATGATTGAGTTAGCTAATGGTAAACTAATTAAAGCCGATAAAATTTGCCGTGATTGTAAAATAAATTTAGCCGGAGAAACGTTTAAAATTGACTTGATACCCGTAGAATTAGGAAGTTTTGATGTAATAGTCGGCATGGACTGGATGTCCAAAATAGGAGCTGAAGTTGTGTGCGCCAAGAAGGCAATTCGCATTCCTCGTAAGGATAAAACGCCAGTAATGATTTATGGAGAGAAGGGTAACTCAAAGCTAAAACTCATTAGTTATTTGAAAGCTCAAAAGTGCTTGAAGAAAGGGTGCTATGCTATCTTAGCACATGTTAATAAAGTCGAAACAAAGGAAAAAGTGAAGAGCATCAATGACGTGCCTGTGGCAAGAGATTTTCCTGAAGTCTTTCCGGAAAAGTTGCCGGGATTACCTCCATTTAGATCTGTAGAATTTCAAATAGATTTAGTACCAGGAGCTGCACCAGTGGCTCGTGCTCTATATAGACTTGCACCGTCCGAGTTAAAAGAACTTCAGAGTCAGTTAAAAGAATTACTGGATCATGGATTCATACGACCAAGTACTTCACCGTGGGGAGCTCCGATTCTATTTGTTAAAAAGAAAGATGGATCTTTTAGGATGTGTATAGATTATCGTGAATTAAATAAGTTAACTATCAAGAATCGGTATCCACTACCGAGAATTGACGACTTATTTGATCAACTCCAAGGATCATGTGTGTACTCAAAAATTGACTTAAGGTCGGGCTATCATCAATTACGTGTCAAAGAAGAAGATATACCGAAAACTGCTTTTCGGACACGTTATGGTCATTACGAATTTTTGGTTATGCCGTTTGGATTGACGAATGCGCCAGCTGTATTCATGGACCTCATGAATCGAGTTTGTAGTCCGTATTTAGATAAGTTTGTTATCGTTTTCATTGATGATATTCTTATCTATTCCAAGAGTGAGCAAGAGCATGAAGAGCATTTAAGGTTGATATTAGAGTTGTTGAGAAAAGAACAACTATATGCTAAATTTTCTAAGTGTGCTTTTTGGTTGAAAGAAGTTCAATTTCTTGGCCACGTTGTTAGTAGCAAAGGAATTCAGGTTGATCCAGCAAAAACTGAAGCCATTGAAAAATGGGAGACTCCTAAGACACCAACGCAGATACGTCAATTTTTGGGTTTAGCCGGTTATTATAGAAGGTTTATTCAAGATTTTTCCCGAATAGCTAAGCCGTTGACAGCGTTAACGCAAAAAGGGAAGAAATATGAATGGACTTCTGAGCAGGAGAGTGCATTTCAATTACTAAAGAAGAAGTTAACTACGGCGCCTATTTTATCGTTACCAGAAGGGAACGATGATTTTGAAATATATTGTGACGCTTCGCGACAAGGTTTTGGTTGCGTTCTTATGCAACGAAAGAAAGTTATTGCATACGCATCCCGACAATTGAAGATTCACGAGCGGAATTATACGACGCATGATCTAGAACTGGGAGCAGTCGTGTTTGCATTGAAGATATGGAGACACTACTTGTATGGGGTTAAATGCACTGTGTTTACTGATCATAAAAGCCTTCAACATATTTTTGATCAGAAACAGCTGAACATGAGACAACGTAGGTGGGTCGAGTTAATAAACGACTATGATTGTGAAATTCGTTATCATCCCGGGAAGGCGAACGTGGTGGCCGATGCTTTAAGCAGAAAGGAACGAGAACCAATTCGAGTACGAGCGATGAACATAAAAATTCGCATGAATCTCAACTCACAAATCAAAGAAGTTCAACGAGAAGCACTTACTAAAGAAAATATAGGAAATGAAATAATGAAGAAGTATGAGAAGCAACTCGTTATGCGGGAAGATGGAATTCGATATTTTGCAAATCGTATTTGGGTACCGAAGTTGGGTGGATTAAGGAAGTTGATATTAAATGAGGCACATAAGACAAGATACTCGATACATCCTGGAGTTGGAAAGATGTACCAAGATCTTAAGACACATTATTGGTGGCCTAATTTAAAGACAGACGTTGCAACATATGTTGGGGAATGTTTAACTTGTTCCAAAGTCAAAGCTGAACACCAGAAGCCGTCAGGGTTACTTCAACAACCAGAAATCCCAGAATGGAAATGGGATGGCATTACCATGGATTTCATCACGAAGTTACCAAAGACTGCCTGGGGATACGACACCATTTGGGTGATTGTTGATCGTCTCACCAAGTCTGCACACTTCTTGCCTATAAAGGAAACGGATAGAATGGAGAAACTATTACGATTGTATATAAAGGAAGTTGTTTCAAGGCATGGAATACCTATTTCCATTATATCCGATCGTGATAGTAGATTTACATCAAAGTTCTGGCAATCACTACAGGAGGCCCTAGGAACTCGTTTGGATATGAGTACCGCGTATCATCCGCAAACCGACGGGCAGAGTGAAAGAACGATTCAGACTCTTGAAGACATGCTCAGGGCATGTGTGATCGATTTTGGAAACGGATGGGATAAATATCTACCATTAGCAGAATTCTCGTATAATAATAGTTATCATGCGAGCATTAAAGCTGCGCCATTCGAAGCATTGTACGGAAGGAAGTGTAGATCTCCTATTTGTTGGAATGAAGTAGGAGATCGACAATTAACTGGTCCCGAGATCATACACGAAATGACTGAGAAGATAGTACAAATCAAGGAGAGATTGAAAACAGCCCGTAGTCGCCAAAAGAGCTACGCCGATGTTCGAAGGAAACCATTAGAGTTTCAGATCGGTGACATGGTTATGTTAAAGGTGTCACCTTGGAAAGGTGTAATACGTTTTGGAAAAAGGGGTAAACTAAACCCAAGGTATGTAGGCCCGTTCAAGATCATCGAACGCATTGGACCGGTAGCTTATCGACTCGAGTTACCGCAACAACTCGCCGGAGTACATAATACCTTTCACGTCTCAAACCTTAAGAAGTGTCTTGCAAAGGAAGACCTCACCATTCCTCTTGAAGAAATCCATGTCGACGAGAAACTACAATTCATCGAAGAACCAATCGAAATCATGGATCGTGAAGTTAAACGGCTCAAGCAGAGCAACATACCGATCGTTAAGGTTCGTTGGAATGCTCGAAGGGGTCCCGAGTTTACTTGGGAACGAGAGGATCAAATGAAACAAAAATATCCACACTTGTTTTCCGATGACGCAAAATAGGTACAATTTTAAAATTTCGGGACGAAATTTATTTAACGGGTAGGTACTGTAATGACCCGCACTTTTTCGATCGTTCTATACTTATAAGATTATTATTTATATAAATTAAACCTTACCAACATGATAAGCAATCCAAATTGTTAAGATTTATGTTTTTGAAAAGAGTTTTACACAACGTTTGACCGTCTAGTTTGACCGATGATATCACGAACAATACAATATATGATAATTATACATACATATTTAACATGATCTAAGGATGTTTTAATATCTCATTTTGTATTAATAACAAAAAGTCATAAGTATATTTTGAAACTACTAACTTAAGTTTTCAAAACAATAACCATACGTAACGTTATTTGACATAAATACTGATGATTTATAATGTTTATACATATATCGTATAAGTAATGTATTTAATCATTTTTAAAGGGCTTTTATACATAAAACAATATAAGTATATTTACAAAAGATAGTTATATTTGAATTCTCGTTCCGTTTCCTCAATAATCCTATACGTATATCTAGGGTACTATACACAGCTTCTAGAAGTATTTACTATTGGTATATACCAATAGAAATCTTCAATTATTGGAATAATATGTCATTCATGACATAATAAATTTTAACTTATCTTAGATATTTTCACTAAAAACCAAATTTTCAAGCCTATAAATAAGCACCATTTCTAACTCATTTTTACACATTCATTTTCCAAATTTTACTTCCAATTTTCACACACACTTGCAAGAACTCTCTCAACTTTTATTTTACTACTTCTTTCCAGCAACTTTACATTTTAAACTTGAGGTAAAAACTCTACTTCAACTCTTTTTCAATTCATATATTTATAGCTATATATATAAGAGTTTATAAACTAGAACATAGTTTGAATGATTTCAAACTTGTTCGCAAACTAAATAGATCCTTCTAACTTAACTTTTAAAATACTTCAAGACCTGTAATATAACTTAAAAATATGCTAATTTAACAAGGTATAACTTGGTTTTTCAAAGAACACCTTAAAAACTGTTTTTATGACGTCGGAGTGCAACCGGGGGCTGTTTTGGGTTGGATAATTAAAAACCATCTTAAACTTTGAATTGGAGGTTTATTTTCTGGAAAAATGATTTTTACTATGAATATGATAACACATAAAAATTTCATGATTTAACTCAAAGTATAAGTATTTTTAGAAAAATAATCATTTAAGGTTGTTTACATGATGGAAAATGATTAACTTCATAAGTTTCACTAAAGTTTGACCTATGGCCTGTGATTTCGAATACAAACTAAGGTATTTACAGTTCATAGTCTTAAAGAGGGACTCGATCCAAGGAAGTGGCAAGTTGAATCAACGAAAACGGAGTTGTAACGAAGAAACTATGACCAAAACGAGATCGGATATCTAAGACTAGTTTGGCTACGAAAATAATTGGAGAAAATTAAATAAATCACATCTTTTTAAAATAACATGATATTTTATATATATGTACTCATAATTTAATTTTATATGGTTCAGGATCACCCGTAAACAATACGAGAAGATTAATCATAAGATCCCATGATTGTACGCAACACGTCATTTGACAACACCGGTACTTTATGTACGCAACACGTCATTTGACAACACCGGTACCATGGGTCAAGATTAATCTCGACCAATACATATACGATGGGGGTTTTTATTTATTTCATTGGGGGTTTATTAAACACCTAAAAATGAACCATTAAAATTGAATTACTAACATCGGACTGCTAACTACGGACTAAGAAATTATTAAAACTATTAAAAGTATAAAAAGTATATATATGTGACGATTGTTTAAAATAGAAATATATTGATAAACTATATATGGATAGGTTCGTGATATCAATCGGAGACCAAGTCGAAATTACATATCTTCAAGACGAAAGTGAGTATATAGTCCCACTTTTAAACTCTAAATATTTCGGGATGAGAATACATGTATTTTATGTTTTACGTTATGGACACAAGTAACTGAAACATATATTCTACATTGAGTTGTACCACTGGCATACTTCCCTGTAGCTTGGTAACTGTTATTTACAGCGGTATTGTAAACGCGAATCCTGTTGATAGATCTATCGGGCCTGACAACCCCAACCGGACTGGACGACCAGTATTCAACGGTTGCACAGTACTTCGTTTCGTGACTACACTTGGTACGGTGTAGTAAGATTTCATAATAAAGGGAATATGCGACGTGATTAAATGTTAAGTATGGTTACCAAGTGCTCAACCACTTAGAATATTTTATTAAACTGTTTATATATGAAATCTTGTGGTCTATATATATATTGCTGCCGGCACTAAACCTATATCTCACCAACTTTATGTTGACGTTTTAAACATGTTTATTCTCAGGTGATAATTAGAAGTTTCCGCTGCATTATGTTGAATTTGAGCAAGATCTTGCGTACGCATATATGTGTCAAAAACAAAACTGCATATCCAAGAACTTGTGTTGTAAAATATGCTAGAAATCGGGTTGTTATTATCATTTGCAAAGTTTGTAAGTCGAAGATTATCGCTAAACGATAATCATCTTTTTATTGTCTAAAGCTTGTAACAAAAATAAGAATTATGGTTTGTAATGTATAATATATGCAGTTTTTCTTTTAAAAATGTCGCATATAGAGGTCAATACCTCGCAATGAAATCATACGTTATCTAACACGTTCTTATGGTTAAGGACGGGTTGTGACACAAGATGGAGAAGTTAGCACGACTGTATTTGAAGGAAGTCGTCTCCAGACATGGAATACCAATCTCAATTATCTCTGATAGGGATGGCAGATTTATTTCAAGATTCTGACAGACATTACAGCAAGCATTAGGAACTCGTCTAGACATGAGTACTGCCTATCATAGACAAACTGATGGGCAGAGTGAAAGGATGATACAAATGCTTGAAGACATTCTACGAGCATGTGTTATTGATTTCGGAAACAGTTGGGATCGACCTCTACCGTTAGCAGAATTTTCCTACAACAACAGCTATCATTCAAGCATTGAGATGGCGCCGTTTGAAGCACTTTATGGTAGAAAGTGTAGGTCTCCGATTTGTTGGAGTGAAGTGGGGGATAGACAGATTACGGGTCCGGAGATAATACAAGAAACTACCGAGAAGATAATCCAAATTCAACAAAGGTTGAAAACCGCCCAAAGTGGACAAAAGAGCTACGCCGACATTAAAAGAAAAGATATAGAATTTGAAATTGGAGAGATGGTCATGCTTAAGGTTGCACCTTGGAAAGGTGTTGTTCGATTTGGTAAACGAGGGAAATTAAATCCAAGGTATATTGGACCATTCAAGATTATTGATCGTGTCGGACTAGTAGCTTACCGACTTCAGTTACCTCAACAACTCGCGGCTGTACATAACACTTTCCACGTCTCGAATTTGAAGAAACATTTTGCTAAAGAAGATCTCACTATTTCGTTAGATGAAATCCAAATCAACGAAAAACTTCAATTCATCGAAGAACCCGTCGAAATAATGGATCGTGAGGTTAAAAGACTTAAGCAAAACAAGATACCAATTGTTAAGGTTTGATGGAATGCACATAGAGGACCCGAGTTCACCTGGGAATGAGAAGATCAGATGAAGAAGAAATACCCGCATTTATTTCCAGAAGATACGTCAACACCTCCAACCGCTTAAAATTTCGGGACAAAATTTATTTAACGGGTAGGTACTGTAGTGATCCGAACTTTTCCATGTTTATATATATATATTAAATGAAATTGTTATTTACATGATTAAGTGTTTCCAACATGTTAAGCAATCAAACTTGTTAAGACTTGATTAATTGAAATAGGTTTCATATAGACAATTGACCACCCAAGTTGACCGCGATTCACGAACGTTAAAACTTGTAAAAACTATATGATGACATATATATGGATATATATATAGTTAACATGATATTATGATAAGTAAACATATCATTAAGTATATTAATAATGAACTACATATGTAAAAACAAGACTACTAACTTAATGATTTTGAAACGAGACATATATGTAACGATTATCGTTGTAACGACATTTAATGTATATATATCATATTAAGATATATTAATACATCATGATATCAAGATAATGTAATAATTTAACATCTCATTTGATTTAATAAACAATGGGTTTACAACATTTAACAAGATCGTTAACCTAAAGGTTTCAAAACAACACTTACATGTAACGACTAACGATGACTTAACGACTCAGTTAAAATGTATATACATGTAGTGTTTTAATATGTATTCATACACTTTTGAAAGACTTCAAGACACTTATCAAAATACTTCTACTTAACAAAAATGCTTACAATTACATCCTCGTTCAGTTTCATCAACAATTCTACTCGTATGCACCCGTATTCGTATTCGTACAATACAAAGCTTTTAGATGTATGTACTATTAGTATATACACTCCAATGATCAGCTCTTAGCAGCCCATGTGAGTCACCTAACATATGTGGGAACCATCATTTGGCAACTAGCATGAAATATCTCATAAAATTACAAAAATATGAGTAATCATTCATGACTTCTTTACATGAAATCAAAATTACATATCCTTTATATCTAATCCATACACCAACGACCAAAAACACCTGCAAATACTTTCATTCTTCAATTTTCTTCATCTAATTGATCTCTCTCAAGTTCTATCTTAAAGTTCTAAGTGTTCTTCATAAATTCTACAAGTTCTAGTTTCATAAAATCAAGAATACTTCCAAGTTTGCTAGCTTACTTCCAATCTTGTAGAGTGATCATCCAACCTCAAGAAATCTTTCTTATTTACAGTAAGATATCTTTCTAATACAAGGTAATACTCATATTCTAACTTTGATTCAATTTCTATAACTATAACAATCTTATTTCGAGTGGAAATCTTACTTGAACTTGTTTTTCGTGTCATGATTCTGCTTCAAGAACTTTCAAGCCATCCAAGGATCCTTTGGAGCTAGATCCATTTTTCTCATTTCCAGTAGCTTTATCCAGAAAACTTTAGGTAGTAATGATGTTCATAACATCATTCAATTCATACATATAAAGCTATCTTATTCGAAGGTTTAAACTTGTAATCACTAGAACATAGTTTAGTTAATTCTAAACTTGTTCGCAAACAAAAGTTAATCCTTATAACTTGACTTTTAAAATCAACTAAACACATGTTCTATAACTATATGATATGCTAACTTAATGATTTAAAACCTGGAAACACGAAGAACACTGTAAAACCGGGCATACGCCGTCGTAGTAACACTGCGGGCTGTTTTGGGTTAGTTAATTAAAAACTATGATAAACTTTGATTTAAAAGTTGTTCTTCTGGGAAAATTATTTTTCTTTTGAACATGAAACTATATCCAAAAATCAAGGTTAAACTCAAAGTGGAAGTATGTTTTCTAAAATGGTCATCTAGACGTCGTTCTTTCGACTGAAATGACTACCTTTACAAAAATGACTTGTAACTTATATTTCCGACTATAAACCTATACTTTTTCTATTTAGATTCATAAAATAGTGTTAAATATGAAACCATAGCAATTTGATTCACTAAATACGTATTTAAAATGAAGAAGTTATGGGTAAAACAAGATTGGATAATTTTTCTTGTTGTAGCAACGTGAAAATTGGTAACAAATCTATATTAATCATATCCTAGCTAACTTATATTGTATTATATATGTATTATAATATATTATGTAATCTTGGGATACCATAGACACGTATGCAAATGTTTTGACATATCATATCGACCCATGTATATATATTATTTGGAACAACCATAGACACTCTATATGCAGTAATGTTGGAGTTAGCTATACAGGGTTGAGGTTGATTCCAAAAATATATATACTTTGAGTTGTGATCTAGCCTGAGACGTGTATACACTGGGTCGTGGATTGATTCAAGATAATATATCAATTTTTTTTCTGTACATCTAACGTTGGACAACTAGTTGTAGGTTACTAACGAGGACAGCTGACTTAATACACTCAAATCTTTAAAACATAATAAAATGGTTGTAATTATATTTTGATCATACTTTGATATATACGTACATATTTGTATAGGTTCGTTAATCGATCCGTAGCTAAGTCTTATTTCCGAGGAAGGAAATATCTGTGAAAGTGAGTTATAGTCCCACTTTTAAAATCTAATATTTTGGGGATGAGAATACATGCAGGTTTTATAAATGATTTACAAAATAGACACAAGTACGTGAAACTACATTCTATGGTTGAATTATCAAAATCGAAATATGCCCCTTTTTATTAAGTCTGGTAATCTAAGAATTAGGGAACAGACACCCTAATTGATGCGAATCCTAAAGATAGATCTATTGGGCCTAACAAACCCCATCCAAAGTACCGGATGCTTTAGTACTTCGAAATTTATATCATATCCGAAGGGTGTCCCGGAATGATGGGGATATTCTTATATATGCATCTTGTTAATTTCGATTACCAGGTGTTCACCATATGAATGATTTTTATCTCTATGTATGGGATGCGTATTGAAATATGAAATCTTGTGGTCTATTGTTACGATTTGATATATATATATAGGTTAAACCTATAACTCACTAACATTTTTGTTGACGTTTAAAGCATGGTTATTCTCAGGTGAATACTAAGAGCTTCCGCTGTTGCATACTAAAATAAGGACAAGATTTGGAGTCCATGTTTGTATGATATTGTGTAAAAACTGCATTCAAGAAACATATGTTGATGTAATATATTTCTATTGTAAACCATTATGTAATGGTCGTGTGTAAACAGTATATTTTAGATTATCATTATTTGATAATCTACGTAATGCTTTTAAAACCTTTATTGATAAAATAAAGGATATGGTTGTTTTAAAAATGAATGCAGTCTTTGAAAAACGTCTCATATAGAGGTCAAAACCTCGCAACGAAATCAATTAATATGGAACGTTTATAATCAATATGAACGGGACATTTCACCTTGCACGTATTCAATTCCGTCATATGTATTTTTACTACAAAATACAGTATTGTGAATTTCATTACTCCCTTTTTATATATATTTTTGGGACTGAGAATTCATGCGCCGATTTTATTAATGTTTTACGAAATAGACACAAGTGATCAAAAACTACATTCTATGGCTGGATTATGAATATTGAATATCACCCCTTTTTAGCTTGGTAACCTAATGATTAGGAAACGGGTATGGCCCCTAATCGACGCGAATCCTAAAGATAGATCTATGGACCTCGACAAGTCCCATCCGGGGTACGGATGCTTTAGTACTTCGAGATTATTATTATTATACAGATGAGAGGTTCTGTTTGGGGATATTATATGCATTAAAGTTAAGTCGGTTATCAAGCGTTCACCATATGAATGAATTTTAATTCGCGGGTTACGCGTGTTATTTTGTACTCGGGTTACGTGTACAATTAAATATATGAAATCTTGTGGTCTATTAAAATGATGAAAATGAATGTTTATGATAAACTAATGAACTCACCAACTTTTTGGTTGACACTTGAAAGCATGTTTATTCTCAGGTATGAAAGAACTCTTCCGTTGTGCATTTGCTCATTCTAGAGATATTACTTGGAGTCATTCATGACATATTTCAAAAGACGTTACATTCGAGTCATTGAGTTCATCAAGATTATTATTAAGTCATTTATAGTTGGATATATTATGAAATGGTATGCATGTTGTCAACTTTCGATGCGATGAAAGTTTGTCTTTTAAAAACGAATGCAATGTTTGTAAAATGTATCATATAGAGGTCAAGTACCTCGCGATGTAACCAAATGTAATGTATTCGTCCAGATGGATTAGGACGGGTCATGAAAGTTACCAGGGAACCTTTTATATTCCACTATATTACCAGCAAATGCACCAGCAACCTCATTGCTCTTTGGTTTAAATCTCTCTGACAAATCACTATATTTATCTATTAATGTCTTATCACGAACTCATCGATATCTTGTAAAGATAAATACCATACCAAATACCGGGAGGCATCAATCAATAATCTCGAATTTCTCAGCGATTCTATGACAACAATTATATATATATATATATATATATATATATATATATATATATATATATATATATATATATATATATATATATATATATATATATATATATATATATATATATATATATATATATATATATATATATATATATATATATATATATATATATATATATATATATATATATATATATAACTTCGATATCCTGGATTTACGAATTTCGATTTTGAATTCCTGAAAAGCACTCTAGCTTACGAATCAGATCTCCGAGTTCTGAAGAAGCTGATGAAGCAGCAAAAACTGAAGACTGTTTAAAAAGTTAAAAGTTTGATAATAAAGAGCGACATACTGAAAAAGCTCAAAAGTTTTGATACTAAAAAATGAATTGAACAAACCATGAAGGAGACTTTGAACAAATCACAAGGACTAAACTTGTACATGAAGAATACAGATGATTCTGTTTCTGATGAAATCTTTAGCAAATACCTTGTTCCATAATTGTTCTAAATCATTGTGAATGAATTTCTTCATCACATTTTAATTGTAGAATTATAAGAAATAATCGTATCTTTCATTATAAATATCCTCAATATTTCTGAAGATATCTTCATAAATATTCTCGTCCGATATTAATTATCTCTCCTCGTTATCTGTATTACATCATAAAAGAAACTGTTTTAGTTTCTAAATTCTAAAACCTTCAAGTTTAAAATATGAATGTTATTGAAGTAGTGTTGGAAATTGATGCATGAGTTAATATAATATAATGACACTTGATCAACGTGATTATATTACAGTAAGTCATGCTGAGTTTCTAATGGAACTTGATGATTAACAGACCATAACGTCATCAGGTGCCATGTTACACGACTCTTACATTCTACATAATCTTCAAACATATCAAGAACATATCTTTCTGATAAGTTCTATCTATTCTCTTGAATTCTGGTAATCTAACCAATCAAGATCTTGCTATTACAATTTCTCTCTTAGAACATTAGTTCTGTTCATTTGAAATTCATACCTACGAATTCTGGACCATTATTCGCTTGACTTAAAGTCGGGAAGAGAAAACAAAAGGTATGGAACTCCGTAATATAAAGGAAACTAAGAGGGTGGATTTATAGTAAATATCAGACACAGCAATCAAGACAGATTATTGCATTTAATCAAGGAGGATCCTAATTTCCTTAATCTCCGAAGAATCAAATCTTATATAGATTTTGAATATTTTCTATAAATTCCTTGAATTCCGGGAATCCATCGTGACTACGTCAAAAATTAAATCTCAATCTCAATCTTTTATGATAGCTTCATTCGTACACTTCGAATAATCGAATTGTATTATCCATATTACTCAGTGATGATCAAACTCTATCTATCAACTAATATTCGTCATGAAAACATTTATTGTCAGCCATGACCATCCCAATCAAATTTCAGGACGAAATTTTTTTAACGGGTAGGTACTGTGACGACCCGAAAATTTCCGACCAAATTTAAACTTAATCTTTATATGATTTAATGTTTCCGACACGATAAGCAAAGTCTGTAATGTTGATATTTCAAAAACTTTGAACTGTGTTCATGTAATCAATTACCCTTCGACTATTCCCGACGATTCATGAACCATTATGTGTGTGTGTGTATATATATATATATATATATATATATATATATATTATAAATTAAAATATTATATGAGTTAATTAATTATGCAAATAAATAATATATGATATTAAAATAAATCTATATATATATATATATATATATATATATATATATATATATATATATATATATATATATATATATATAAGGTATATTGAATGTATATTTATATGGTTTTGAATTTATTTAGTAAACAATAATAGCACTCGTTTGTCAGCCGATCGCTATCAAGCAAGTTAAATACAAACCTATATGATTTTAAAATAAACGGTGATCCAAAAATGAGTTTATAAATTATAGACTTATTAGAAATGTATTTAGGAGCTGTTTGTTAAATTTCAGAACTTTTTATATCTTACCCAGAATTAAGAGGGACAGTTGATGTAATTTTTATTTATTAAATTAATGATTGAATTTTATACCATAATGACCAAAATAAATAAATAAAATTAATATAAAAATTTGAGAATTTTTTGAAGACTTTTATCCGCCACTGATTAACAATGAAACACGAAGTCCAGTCCGTGAATGAAATAGTAGACTAAAAATTCAAGGCTGCCTAACTGTAGGTTTCCCGTGTTATTTTTGATTCCATTATTATTACTAAGCTATTATTGATAGATATTAATATATTACTGTAATCCATTTAACTTATAAAAACAATGATCACATCTCTCTCTTTTATCAAACCTTCATCATCAATAACAATAACATTTTAATAATTCTCATCGATCTATCTTCAACTATCACAATTTTCTTTGATTATCATCCAACCCTACTATTGATCACCTTCTTCAAAACCATCACCTTTGATTCATCAAATCATCAAGAACATCATCAAATCCCGCTACTTATCACTCGTCTATATTGCTAGCTATACGAGCAAGACCCAGAACCGAATCACCCACACATAACTATCATCAATTTGTTATCTCCAACAAACCCATCAACTTGCCTGGGCTACTGTAACTATGTTTCCTGTTTCAGCTCAACCAAACCAAGATTTAATAACCTTTTTCAAATCAAATACCACCCATTTAAACCGTTAAACCGCCATAAACCAACAAGGAAAACCCACCGGTTCTTTTCTTTTTGTTCGGTGTTATCAAACCACAATAACCCCATAAAGAACCGTCACTCTTTCTAATTTTTGTTCTCCTTTATGAACCCCGACAACCACCACTATTACCCACGACTTACCAACTACTACTATTCGACTTATACACATACTATTGTCTTCTATTCAACGACTCAAACACGTAGAAACCAAATCCACTTGTTACTAGCTACTACCAATAAGACATGTTGTATTCACTGTTTTGTTCAAGTAAACCCTAAACCAAAACCGTTCTTGATGTAAGCAACGAAGGTGATAATGAATAGTGAAAAGGATAATGAATATAACGATGATAAATCAAAGATGATGATGATGAGGTTACGATTATGATAAGTGATGATGATACACGATAACGATGATGATTAGGAACCGATTACCTGCTATTCATATATTTTCTATTTCTATTTGATTCGAGCCTCACAAGAACCCGTTACGCCTCGATGTTTGCTATTGTTACGAGCTACTAGTACTGCTACTTTTTGTTTGTGGCCGACAAGTAGAAAACCTTCAACCCCACCCATTATTTTTTCCACCGATCTATATTTTTTCTGTTTGATTTAAAATGAAACCAAACAAAATCATTGTGGACCATGATATATTCTTTCGGACATTCTATTGGGCTTGTGGAGCTGTTGGGCCGTGTCCCTGTTTATGGTATTGAGCAACCAAGAAATCATCTGCTTGTTCTTGCTGCTACTGTACCGAATGTTTCTGTTTAATGGAGGTTATCAACAATGAAGATGATGATTACATATGATACATAAAATCACGATAAGTTTTAAACGAAAATAAATAATAATGATGATGTTATATAATGTTGAAGATAATGATTAGGAATGGTGATGAGGATGATGAATTATTGATAATGATGATCATGATATGTAGAATATGATACGATTATGATTATGATGATCATATGTTATGATTATGATGATAATAAACCTATGATGATGATGATGAATTGATTTAGAAAAAAAGAAGGAACAGAATATTATGAGATAAAAGAAATTATGTAGAAATTTAAAACATATATAAATGGATGGAGCTATGGTTTTAGGGTGTTTGTGTTTAATCGAGAGGTCGCGTGTTCGAGTCCGGGCAATGGCGTTTTATTTTTAGAAGCTTGTTTCTTCAAAGGTTGTATTCTAAATTTATTATTATTATTATTATTATTATTATTATTATTATTATTATTATTATTATTATTATTATTATTATTATTATTATTATTATTATTATTATTATTATTATTGTTATTATTATTATTATTATCGTTATTATTATTATAATTATCATTTTTAATATTATCAATATTATTATTATTATTATTATTATTATTATTATTATAAAAATAATACATTTTATCATTATTATCATTAATATTATTCTTACTATCATTTTTATAATTATTATAATAATAATAATAATAATAATAATAATTATTATTATTATTATTATTATTATTATTATTATTATTATTATTATTATTATTATTACTATTATTAACATTAATATAATTTCTAACAAGTATTATTATTAAGTATTATTTGTATTAAGAATTTTTATCGAGATTAGTATTTTATTGTAAAAAAAATACATCCTTTTTATCTTATAATTATTACTATCATTAGTAAAATTTTTATATATTTTAGTATTATTATCATTTTTGTCATCAATATTAACATTATCATTAGTATTAGCATTATTATTATAAGTATCATTATTATTAATACTAATCATATTATTAATATTATAACAAATAAATATAAATTATATAAAAATATATTTAATACATATAACATAACTATATAATATTTTTAAAAGTATATATAAAATAAATATACTTAGTTAATTAATAAAACCTATAAAATATTAAATATAACAATTATATCACTAATAATATATATAAATTCGTTCGAATACAATTATATGTTTTAATATATATAAATGATATAGGTTCGTGAATTCGAGGCCAACCCTGCATTGTCCAATGTCGTTATATGTATTTTTACTACAAAATACAATATTGTGAGTTTCATTACTCCCATTTTATATATATTTTTGGGACTGAGAATACATACGCTGATTTTACTAATGGTTTTCGAAATAGACACAAGTGATCAAAAACTACATTCTATGGCTGGATTATGAATATTGAATATCACCCATTTTTAGCTTGGTAACCTAATAATTAGGAAACGGGTATGGCCCCTAATTGACGCGAATCCTAAAGATAGATCTATGGAACTCGACAAGTCCCATTCGGGGTACGGATGCTTTAGTACTTCGACATTGTTATTATTATACAGACGAGAGGTTCTGTTTGGGGATATTCTATGCATTAAAGTTAAGTCGGTTATCAAGAGTTCACCATATGAATGAATTTTAATTCGCGGGTTACGCGTGTTATTATGTACTCGGGTTACATGTACAATTGAATATCTCAAATCTTGTGGTCTATTAAAATGATGGAAATGAATGATTTTGATAAACTAATGAACTCACCAACCTTTTGGTTGACACTTTAAAACATGTTTATTCTCAGGTATGAAAGAAATCTTTCGCTGTGAATTTGCTCATTTTAGAAATATTACTTGGAGTCATTCATGACATATTTCAAAAGACGTTGCATTCGAGTCGTTGAGTTCATCAAGATTATTATTAAGTCAATTATAATTGGATATTTTATGAAATGGTATGCATGCCATCAACTTTCGATGTAATGAAAGTTTGTCTTTTAAAAACGAATGCAATGTTTGTAAAATGTATCATATAGAGGTCAAGTACCTCGCGATGTAACCAAATGTAATGTATTTGTCCAGATGGATTAGGACGGGTCGTTAAATAAATCATCAAAACATTTACAACAAATTGTCACAACCAATTAACAAGACAAACTGTGCGAGTGATATAATCATGCGTGTGGCTGACAAGTCAGACGGGCGGTTCATAAGGTCACTCGTGTCACTGTTGACACATTTGAGCAGGAATATACATTTTAGACAATGTATACGGTTTGGTCAATTCTCAAACGAGTGATGGTCAACCGTGTGGTGACTCGTGTGGTTAAACACACATGTCAGCTCAGATATAAGAGTGAGCATCAAGAAAAACACTAAGTAGATTTACACGAGTAAGCACATGTGTTTACACGGTTGAGCCTCAACCGTACACTGACTCGTGCAAGTCATGTGTCACGCGTGCGAGTGGATATCACTCGTGCATGTCTGAAGGAAACACATTAAATGCGTTTTTCAAAAACTCTATATCACATGTTTGAGTGTTATACTGCTCGATTTTCATCACGATAGCATGTATTAAATTCGTTTAACATAAAACAATAGCCAGTATCGAGCAAAACACATCAAAATTGCACAAAATTGAATTTATAACCCATTAGGATTTCGGTCCACATAAACAATGAATTAACCTATCAAAACTTAATGAAATCTTACCAAACAAGTGGCGCTAGGGTCGGAAATGTATGCTTAACAAAACCTACGGTGGAAATCGTAATTGGCAACAATCGATTTTGAGAGTAAAATTGAAGTGTGGAGTGAAATAGTGACAGTCCGTGTTCATCCTCCATTTATTTATACCCTTAAGCTCAACCGTACGATTAAGAAAATGATTTACCATTTAACCGTGTGACCCACCTATCACTCGTGCATTTGACCTAGAAGTCTAAGAGACTACCCTAAGGCCTGGCCATTCGTACAATTAACCTCAAACTTGTGGTAACCGGTACTGGTCACTTATCAGGCGTGAGAGTGAGCCACTTTGGCAATTTCAACTTTTTATAACTTAGGATCTTGACTCATTTGATTAATCTTAGAGCTAACTAGCACCTTCAATTTGAGTCAGAAATCGCTAATTCATCAAGAAATGAGAATTAACACTTAGGCAATTCCAACAATTTTATCCAAAACAAATTTATTTTGCTAAACATTCTGATTCACAAGAATGTATATCCAACAGTGTAATGCCATCTTAAGGCAACTAACTCCTTAAATTTTAAATCCTTCAAACAATCACAGGCTTCACAAACTTCTATCTCATAGATTTTGTGGCCAGATATATCTTGATCTTAATAGGGTTCTTTCAGATGTCATTGCGCTTTCAGAGGATAATCAGAAAATAACAGGAATATAAAATCTTTATAAAATTTTTGAAAGAAAATGTCATGCAGCTAAAATTTTGCAGAAGAAAGACAATCTATCATGAAATGCAATAACATGCAAAACAAAAATATTTTTGTTGTTTTACAGTTTTCTAAGCAAACAATCTAACAAATATAACTAAGCATATCTGAACATATAAATCCACATTCTTTTTGTGAGCAAAATGATTAACAATCTTAAAATGGATCAGAGCTGACATATTGAATCAACTTCTGTTGTTCATTCCCAATTGTACAGTCTATGTCAATTATCATGCAATTACTAATATCAATTCTCATTAAACATGAACATTCTCCTTCCGGATACTTCGACAATCATGTTGGCATTAATTTCTTGAACACTATAGTGCAGTGATTTTTGAGATCATGCTAAGTTCATTAATCCATGATTCTTTCATCACTTATGATTGTGCGTTTTTATTAGGTTGTCAATTCATTACATGTAACTTTTTGTTATCTCTATCCATGTACTTCGTTCAAATTGAACAGGATGGTTCTCATGACATTTTGAATAACCCTGTCAGCCATTGGCTTCTACCAATGTATTGACAATCTTCAATCTAGTTGGCTCTGCAGATCTCAGAATATATTGGATTATCTGAATAGGCGCATTACTTACCACGGGCATTGGTCTACATTTAAAGCAGACATACCTGATGACCAGTCATCACACGAAATGAATCTCAGGGCCCTTAACTTCTTTATGTTCAAGTTAACATGGAAAACGGAATCGATAGTGAAACTTTCATATATATGTATTTAGAGTATATCTAGGTAAGCATCTTTCCAACTTATAGCTTTAATGGGTATAACTCTAAATCGCAGACGCAAGAATCTTGATAGTTCAATGTGAACGTCGTGATTAAACAATTTAAGCTACGCGGGGGCGTTACACTAAGAATGATCTGAGTTCTTTATAAGCACTTCATGAATCAGCATTCGTCACACTTTCAGGACTTTGCCATCTTGATACGCCAATTATTATTGACAATGATTTACTTTAGATATTTAACTTTTTCAGCATATTATTGTCTTTTGATTTATTGATTTTGAACGCCATCATGAATGGATTTTCCATTTTTATGCTTGAACTTATGTTTCTTTGTTGTGTGCTTAGATCACACAAAGGTGTTCTCCCTTAAATGCTTGAACGGTCCGCAATAAGGAATCACACTTTTCAACTTTAAGCAAGAAGGGACACTTACTTCGACATAAACTAATTTTCTCTGTATTTTCGGGTTTAGTTTCGATTATTAAGTCTTGGGCCCGTGACCACGTGGTATGCACTAGCCAAACAGAAAATCCTCAACCCTTAAATGATCTTTTGAACATCCCAATCATAGCTGTTAGGCTGTATTGGTAGAGCAATGTTTGAATATTTCTGGGGGACATCCAACACCAACCTTTTCTAAAAATTATCAATTATGATAAGGGTGCCCTCAACCGACTGTTGAGTTCCTCAACAATTTATCATTTCATACAGATTCGAAGATAATTAGGTGATTACCTTCAAACACAACAGATAGTTCATGACTTCTGAATCTTAGATGATTGTTATTTTTAGTATGATTGTCTAATGCCAAGAATTCGTAAGTCACGTCTATCAGTACATCACACAACAGATAAACATAAACGTTTAAATCAGTCCTTACTAATCAAGTATATCAATTCTCAATACAGTAATTTCTTCATCTCCAACACATTAATCAAAACAAGCTCATTTTTGGAATTTTTAACTTTTTAGAATTTTCTGATGAGGCATTTTACACTTTTTAGGTATTTTTTGTTGAAACTAATACTCCCCCTAAAATACTAAAACATAAAATCTTTTTGTATTTTAGCATTTTAAACAAAAGGAAACAGAAAATAGCTACAGACTAGCATGCAATCTTGAAAGGAATCATGTAAAGATATGCAGATAGTAAACATAAAGATGCAATACAGATAAACATAAACTAATTATCTATATGTCATGCAACCTACATGAAAAGTCTAAAAGTGTGATTAAACCACACATGCGACATCCGAAATTACTTTGTCTCCATCAACAATGCCATTCATCTCTAATAGGAGCAAGAACCTAGGTTTATCAAAAGCCTTAGTGTAAAGGTCATCCCTCTGGTCCTTAGTACCAATTCTCTTAACATCTATTATCTTTTTCTTATGGCAATCTCTAATGAAGTGATACTTAACTCCTATGTGCTTAGTCTTAGAATGTTGAACATGATTCTTAGTAACAGCAATAGCAGCAGTATTATCAATATAAAGAGGAGAGAAAGAGATTCTTAGTCTGTAATCACGAAGTTGTTGTTGAATCCAGACAACTTGCGAACAACAACTAGCAGTAGCAATATATTCAGCTTCACATGTGGAAAGTGCAACTGCAGTTTGTTTCTTGCATTGCCAGGTCACCAGCCTTTCACCTCTAAGCTGACATCCTCCTGATGTAGATTTGTTGTTGATTTTGCATCCTGCATAGTCTGAATCACTATATGCTACAAGATCAAATTTGTCATCGTTCGAATACTAGATGCCGAGATTTGGCGAGTGTAACAGATATCGTAAAATCCGTTTGGCAGCTGTAAGATGAACTGTATTTGGATTGACTTGGAACCGAGCACACAGACATGTTGCGAACATTATATCCGGTCCAGATGCAGTAAGGTACATGAGTGATCCGATGATTGCCCGATAGTATGTTGGATCAACAGGCTCCCCTTCACAATCTAGCGAAATACCGTGATTTACAGCTAGCGGGGTTGAAACCGGGCGTTCTTGAGTCATACTGAAATGTTCAAGTATATCATTTACATACTTTGCTTGGTGAAGAAAGATTCATTCATTAGTCTGTTCGACTTGCAAACCAAGAAAATAATGTAAAAGACCCAATTTGCTCATTTCGAATTCATCCTTCATAACCTGCTCAAATTCGTCAACGAGTTACGGCTTAGTAGAACCGAAAATAATGTCGTCTACATAAATCTGGACCAAGATAATGTCGTCATCTTGAACTTTCATGAACAGAGTACAATCTACAGTGCCCATTTGTTATCCTTTTTCTATCAGATAACTTGACAGACATCCGTACCATGCTCTCGGGGCTTGATGTAATCCATAAAGGGCTCGACGTAATCGGTAAAATTTGTCAGGATGAAGATGATCTTCAAAACCCAAAACCCGGTGGTTCATTGACATATACTATTTCACTAAGGTTGCCATAAAGAAAAGCACTCTTGACATCCATTTGATACACTTTAAACTTCATGAATGATGCAAACGCCAAGAACATACGAATAGCTTCCAATCTGGCAACAAGAGCAAAAACTTCATCGTAATCGAATTCAGGATCTCGCTGATAACCTTTAGCAACCAATCCAGCTTTGTTATGGATAACATTGCCATCTTCGTCATACTTATTCTTCCAAACCCACTTGAGATCAACAACTTTAGCTCTATTTGGTTTAGTAACTAACTTCCAAACATCTAAATGATGGAACTGTTGAATCTCTTCTTGCATGGCCATAACCCAGTCAACATGCTTCAAAGCTTCTCTTGTTGTCTTCAGCTTAATTATGGAAATATGACATGAATACTCAAAGTAAACAGCAGCAGCCGTCATATGAGTATCAACTTAACCACCAAACTAAACTTGTCTTTTCGTTCTAACACATGCATTGGGATCACCAATAATATTTTCTCTAGGATGAACAGCTGTGGTTCAGGGAACCGGTTGTGCAGGAATAGGTATCTCGTGATGCAGATTTTTGGTATCTCCAATATCTTTATGATTATTAGAACGTTTACTTGAAACATTAGATCCGCATGTATCATACACTGGACCAGCATCTTGATCAGACTCATGAACTGGCTCAGCGATAGGTGGTAATGGAGTTCGAGTAGGCACATCTGGTGTATTCAGTAAATCAAACAACATTTCTAATTCTACTTCATTCTCCATATGATCTGGAGCAAGATTGAATGAGTCAATCAGCTCATCATAGTTATAAATCCAAGGATGACTTTTAGGAGCACTATTCATTTGATTCCTTTGGACATCAACTTCAGACCATTCTTCAACACATCTTGTTTCATTGTTGAAAACTTGCTTCTTAGGAGAATTATACACAAGAAATACTCCAGTAACAACTTTAGCATCGAACTTACTTTCCGGTTTTCTTTTAAAGATGGTACAAGGTGCACCAAATGATTCTAGATGCTTCAGAGTAGGTTTTCTCCCATGCAATAACTCATAGTAAGTTTTACCTAGTCCTTAATAGTCAGAACTCCATTCATAGTGTAACAAGCATTTGTAACAACTTCACTCCAAAAATGAACAAGTAACGATGAATCTGCCAGCATTGTTCTAGCGGTCTCGATAACACCATTCATCTGAGGAGCGTATGCATAGCTGAACTGCATATTGATACCCTTTTAAATACAAAAATCTGCAAGATACTGATTCTTGAATTATGTGCCGTTGTCACATCGAATCTTTCTCACCTTTAGATTAAACCCTGTTTCTAATCACTTGATTAGCACCTTCAAATTTTCAAAAGTATCGGACTTTTCTTTTAAGAAAATCTTGAATAATCATCAGTTACAACCAAACAGTACTTACTTCCATCAATGCATTCAAACCGTATTGGACCGAAAAGATCCATGTGTAACAATTCAATTGGAGCAAAGATAAGATTGTACTTAATCAGCTTATGCACTTTTTTCGCTGTTTACCCTTCTTGCACGAAACACACATTCCTGGAATCTGAAAAGATCGAAGATCAACACCTTCTACAAGATTGTTGTGAATAAGGTGATTCATTTTTTGAAAACTCAAATGACCCATACATTTGTGCCAAGTAATAGACTCTTGTTCAGTTGCTTTAGAAACAAAAGCTTAATGATGCTCAGCAGTTGAAGTAGCAATACTCATATCCAGCATATATATATCAACTTGTCTAGGAGCCTTCATCAAAACCATCTCTAGTGGAATCACAAACTCTGGTTTCAAGATGTAGCTATATTCATCATCAAATGCTACTTTGAAAGATTTTTCACATATTTGCGAAACTGAAAACAAATTATTTTCAAGCTCTTGAAAATAGTTCACTTTGTTAAAACTAACTTTCTCATTCCTTAGCAATCCTTGAGCTGAAATGTGACCACCTGTATCTTTAGCAAATGCAACATACTCTCCCTTAATTGGGTGTACGTCCGAAAACAGAGATAGTTGTCCTGTCACATGCCTCGAAGCGCCGCTATCCACTATCCAGTTGTTATTTGCATGTACCTTGGTTCCCTGCATATCACATTAAAAGAATTAATTGATAATGGGAACCCACGCCCGGATGGCAGTAGGTTGTCCATTAACACCCATAGCTTGAAATTCCATCCATTTCTAGTTTGAGTCAGGAGGAATCTCATCATTAGAAACCATAATCTTAGACAATTTGGTAGGAGCATTATTGCTCTTCTGTTGTCTCACATTCTGCTCAGCTTCTGAGCGATTCACTCGTGGTCTGTTTAGGGAAAAGTATTTTCGACAACTAGCCTTTTGTGAAGGTGAACGTGCCTTTGGTTCAAAAAGGAGAAGTTGGCGCGATTGTATTTGAAGGAGGTTGTCTCCAGACATGGAATACCCGTCTCTATTATCTCTGATAGGGATGGTAGATTTGTTTCAAGGTTCTGGCAGACGTTGCAACAAGCATTGGGGATTCGTCTAGACATGAGTACTGCCTATCATCCACAAAATGATGGGCAGAGCAAAAGGATGATACAAACGCTTGAAGACATGCTACGTGCATGTGTTATTGATTTCGGAAACAGTTCGGATCGACACCTACCGTTAGCAGAATTTTCCTACAACAACAGTTATCATTCTAGTATTGAGATAGCGCCGTTTGAGGCACTTTATGGTAGAAAGTGCAGGTCTCCGATTTATTGGAATGAAGTGGGGGATAGACAGATTACGGGTCCGGAGATAATACAAGAAACTACCGAGAAAATCATCCAAATTCAACAATAAATGAAAACCGCCCAGAGTCGACAAAAGAGCTACGCGGACAGTAAAAGAAAAGATATAGAGTTTGAAATTGGAGAAATGGTCATGCTTAAGGTTTCACCTTGGAAAGGCGTTGTTCAATTTGGTAAACGGGGGAAACTAAATTCAAGGTACATTGGACCATTCAAGATTATAGATCGTGTCGGACCAGTAGTTTACCAAATAGAGCTACCTCAACAACTCGCGGCTGTACATAACACTTTCCACGTCTCGAATTTGAAGAAATATTTTGCTAAAGATGATCTCACTATTCCGTTGGACGAAATCCAAATCAATGAAAAACTTCAATTCATTGAAGAACCCGTCAAAATAATGGATCGTGAGGTTAAGAGACTTAAGCAAAATAAGATACCGATTGTTAAGGTTTGATGGAATACTCGTAGAGGACCCGAGTTTACCTGGGAGCGTGAAGATCAGATGATGAAGAAATACCCGCATCTATTTCCAGAAGATTCATCAACACCTTCAACAGCTTAAAATTTCGGGGCGAAATTTATTTAACGGGTAGGTACTGTGGTGACCCGAACTTTTCCATGTTTATATATATTAATTGAGATTGATATTTACATGACTAAATGTTTCTAACGTGTTAAGCAATCAAACTTGTTAAGACTTGATTAAATGAAATAAGTTTCATATAGACAATTGATTACCCAAGTTGACCGGCGATTCACGAACGTTACAAATTTGTAAAAACTACATGTTGTGGTATATATAGACATATATATATGGTTGACATGAGATTATGATGAGTAAGTATCTCACTAAGTATATTAACAATATGTGATATACATAAGAAATGAGATTACTAAGTTAAGAAACTCGAAATGATATATATAACGATTATCGTTATGATAACGTCTACTAAATACATATGTATCATATTAAGATATTGATACACTATATTTAACATGATAAAATGATATTTAAATATATCATTAAGTGTGTTAACAATGAACTACATATGTAAAAACAAGACTACTAACTCAAGAATTACGAAACGAGACTTATATGTAACGATTATCGTTGTAACGATATTTTAATGTATATATCATATTAAGAGATATTCATACATCATAATATCATTATAACATAATAATTTAACATCTCATTTGATATAATAAACATTGGGTTAACAACATTAATTGAGATCGTTAACTTAAAGGTTTCAAAACAACACTTACATGTAACGACTAACGAAGACTTAACGACTCCATTAGAATGTATATACATGTTGTGTTTTGATATGTATTCTTACAATTTTTAAAGACTTCAAGACACATATCAAAGTACTTCTACTAAACAAAAATGCTTACAATTACATCCTCGTTCAGTTTCATCAACAAATCTACTCGTATGCACCCGTATTCGTACTCGTACAATACACAGCTTTTAGATGTATGTACTATTGGTATATACACTCCAATGATCAGCTCTTAGCAGCCCATGTGAGTCACCTAACACATGTGGGAATCATCATTTGGCAACTAGCTTGAAATATCTCATAAAATTACAAAAATATTAGTAATCATTCATGACTTATTTACATGAAAACAAAATTACATATCCTTTATATTTAATCCATATACCAACGACCAAAAACACCTACAAACACTTTCATTCTTCAATTTTCTTCATCTAATTGATCTCTCTCAAGTTCCATCTTCAAGTTCTAAGTGTTCTTCATAAATTCCATAAGTATAGTTTCATAAAAATCAAGAATACTACCAAGTTTGCAAGTTTACTTCCAAGCTTTCTAATCCATTCTAAGTAATCATCTAAGATCAAGGAACCTTTGTTATTTATAGTAGATTATCTTTCTAATTCAAGGTAATATTCATATTCAAACTTTGATTCAATTTCTACAACTATAACAATCTTATTTCGAGTGAAAATCTTACTTGAACTGTTTTCGTGTCATGATTCTGCTTCAAGAACTTTCAAGCCATCCAAGGATCCTTTAAAGCTAGATCCATTTTTCTCATTTCCAGTAGTTTTATCCAGAAAACTTGAGGTAGTAATGATGTTCATAACATCATTCGATTCATACATATAAAGCTATCTTATTCGAAGGTATAAACTTGTAATCACTAGAACATAGTTTAGTTAATTCTAAACTTGTTCACAAACAAAAGTTAATCCTTCTAAATTGACTTGTAAAATCAACTAAACACATGTTCTATATCTATATGATATGCTAACTTAATGATTTAAAACCTGGAAACACGATGAACACCATAAAATCGGATATACGCCGTTGTAGTGTCACCGAGGGCTGTTTTGGTTTGGATAATTAAAAACTATGATAAACTTTGATTTAAAAGTTGTTCTTCTGGGAAAATTATTTTTCATATGAACATGAAACTATATCCAAAAATCTTGGTTAAACTCAAAGTGAAAGTATGTTTTTCAAAATGGTCATCAAGAGTTCGTTCTTTCGACTAAAATGACTACCTCTTTAGTAATTGACATGTAACTTAAATTTCTGACTATAAACCTATACTTTTTCTGTTTGAATTCTTAAATTAGAGTTCAATATGAAACCATAGCAATTTGATTCACTCAAAACGGATTTAAAATGAAGAAGTTATGGGTAAAACAAGATTGGATATTTTTGATCTTTTTAGCTACGGGAAATGTTTAACAAATCTATACAAATCATATCCTAGCTAACTTATATTGTATTATACATGTATTCTAATATATTATGTAATCTTGGGATACCATAGACACGTATGCAAATGTTTTGACATATCATATCGACCCATGTATATATATTATTTGGAACAACCATAGACACTCTATATGCAGTAATGTTGGAGTTAGCTATACAGGGTTGAGGTTGATTCCAAAAATATATATACTTTGAGTTGTGATTTAGCCTGAGACGTGTATACACAGGTCGTGAATTGATTCAAGATAATATATATCGGTTTATTTATGTACATCTAACTGTGGACAACTAGTTATAGGTTACTAACGAGGACAGCTGACTTAATACACTCAAATCTTTAAAACATAATAAAAATAGTTATAATTATATTTTGATCATACTTTGATATATATATACATATTTGTATAGGTTCGTGAATCGATCCGTGGCCAAGTCTTATTTCCGAGGAAGGAAATATCTGTGAAAGTGAGTTATAGTCCCACTTTTAAAATCTAATATTTTTGAGATGAGAATACATGCAGGTTTTATAAATGATTTACAAAATAGATACAAGTACGTGAAACTACATTTTATGGTTGAATTATCGAAATCGAATATGCTCTTTTTTATTAAGTCTGGTAATCTAAGAATTAGGGAACAGACACACTAATTGACGCGAATCCTAAAGATAGATCTATTGGGCCTAACAAACCCCATCCAAAGTACCGGATGCTTTAGTACTTCGAAATTTATATCATATCCGAAGGGTGTCCCGGAATGATGGGGATATTCTTATATATGCATATTTTTGATGTCGGTTACCAGGTGTTCACCATATGAATGATTTTTATCTCTATGTATGGGATGTGTATTGAAATATGAAATCTTGTGGTCTATTGTTACGATTTGATATATATAGGTTAAACCTATAACTCACCAACATTTTTGTTGACGTTTAAAGCATGTTTATTCTCAGGTGAATATTAAGAGCTTCCGTTGTAGCATACTAAAATAAGGACCAGATTTGGAGTCCATGTTTATATGATATTGTGTAAAAACTGCATTCAAGAAACATATGTCGATGTAATATATTTCTATTGTAAACCATTATGTAATGATCGTGTGTAAACAGTATATTTTAGATTATCATTATTTAATAATCTACGTAATGTTTTTAAAACCTTTATTGATAAAATAAAGGTTATGGTTGTTTTAAAAATGAATGTAGTCTTTGAAAAACGTCTCATATAGAGGTCAAAACCTCGCAACAAAATTAATTAATTTGGAACGTTTATAATCAATATGAACGGGATATTTCAGTTGGTATCAGAGCGTTGGTCTTAGAGAACCAGAAAATTTACATTAGTGTGTCTTATCGAGTTTGTTAGGATGCATTAGTGAGTCTGAACTTCGACCGTGTTTTGTTTAAAAATGATTGCTTAACATTTTTGTTGGAAACTATATATTATTAACATGTAAATATTATGTGATATATTAATCTCTTAACATGTTTGATATTGTGTGATAGATGTCTACCTCTAGCACAAATCCCATTGACTCACCTAATAATAACGAAGAGTCGAATATATATTGGCAAGATTCACAAGTTCCCGAAGAATCGGAAGAAGAGGAATCGGAAGAAGAGGAACCAGAAGAAGAGGAATCGGAAGAAGAAGAGGTTCCAGAGGGGGGAATAGTAGGAACCACAGAAAACCGGTCAAATAAAAGAAAATCCTCAACCAATGGACCAAAGTTAATAATGGTCAATGGTGTTTCCGCTAAGGAAGCAAAATATTGGAAAATTACCAATTTTCCGATGAATCGGATCCTAATGAGGGTTCCGATGATGTTATATAAATTACCCCGACCCAATTTAATGAGGCAAAATAAAATAATAAGGGAAAAGGCATCAAAATAGAGAAATCTGATTCCGACCCCGATGAACTTTATATGTACCGTCAACACCCGTATTTTCAATATCGTGACAATAACCCGGGAACCTCAAAACCACCAGGTTTTTCTAAACCAATGTGGAAAACGACGACTCGTATTAGAGGAACATCATATATCCCTAGAAGATTAGTAAAAAGAACCAAGTCCGAAGAAGAAGAAACCAGTGATTCAGATTAGAGGGGTGTGAGCATGTTGTGTAATAAATGTATTGTAGTGTGCTTGTACTTTTATGTTTTATGTAAAAATTGCTGGTATTGTTTGTTATTACGAACCTAATCCTTGTCTATTTTACAGTATAAAAACAAAATGGACATTAAGGGTAGACAACCGAATATTTTAGAAGACCTACCAGAGGATATGATTGAGGAAATCTTGTCTAGAGTCGGTCAGAATTCATCAGCACATTTAGTTATGGCGAAATTAACTTGTCAATCATTTGAAAGACTTTCCAGAAATGCCTTAGTTTATAAAAGGCTTTCCTTTGATAGGTGGGGTATATCACATTGGGGAGACTTTAAGTTATGCCGTGTTTTCTTTAATGCGTTAAATGCGGGGAACCCAAATGCAATTTTACGCTGCGGGTTAAGAACCTATTTTGATTCAACATATCCCAACATAGGATTTCGTGAATTAGAAAGAGCTTCTAACATGCAACATAAAGAAGCATCTTATGCTTACGGGTTAGTGATGTTCGCTTCTTACCAAAGTGAGAAAAAGAACATCGGATTGCAGCTTTTAAATAAAACTTTCCCACAAGTGACGGATTCAGTAGTTGGGGTGAGAAACAAGGTTTTTAGATTATTACGGGGCTTTTGGACATTACGAAACCCTCGTCCTTTTGAGGACATTACAACATGCTGCCTAGCTAATGGTCATAACAGTTATTTTCCACAAGACCAAGAATGGGAAGTCGTCTTAGTAAAACCAGAATGCATGACTTGTTTCTGGACTTATGAATTACGTGTCTTTATTTCCTTTGCTGAACAACTTGCGTATTAACAAGATTTATCTTCAAAACTGTCCTGTATCATAGTGTACTATATTTCATGTTATATGTAATATAGCGAAGTTGTAAGTTTGAAGAATATTTGTATATGATATATTATTATAATCAGTTTTTCATATGGAATTGTAGTAGTTGAATTGTATATTAGCTACTAAGTATGAACTTAACGGGTAGGTAGTACCCGAATTTAAACTTATAAAACGCTAATATGAAGAAAAAGCTTTTATAAATGAGTTCATATTATGCTACGAGATACTATTGACTACTCTTAATATTCTGTATGATTAACTTATTTCATTTGACTATTTTGAAGGAAATGGCACCGACTACTCGACACACCTTGAATATGAGCGAAGAGGAATTTCGTGCCTTTCTTGCTTCAAACATAGCCGTAGTACAGGCCGCGCTACATACCAACAATAACTCTGAATCTAGCAATACAGCTAACGGCGCAAGAAATCGTGTAGGATGCTCCTACAAGGAATTCACTACCTGCAAACCTTCAGAATTTGATGGGACCGAAGTACCAATCGGATTGAAACGGTGGACAGAGAAAGTTGAATCGGTGTTTGCCATAAGTAAGTGTGCTGAAGGAGACAAAGTGAAGTACGCTACGCATACCTTCATAGGTATTGCGTTAACATGGTGGAATACATATCTAGAGCAAGTGGGACAAGATACTGCTTACGCGCTACCGTGGTCAGCATTCAAGCACTTGATGAACGAGAAGTACCGTCCCAGAACCGAGGTCAATAAGCTCAAGTCAGAACTTAGAGGGTTACGAACACAGGGATTCGATATTACTTTGTACGAAAGATGATTCACAGAAATGTGCCTATTGTGTCCGAGAGCATTCGAAGATGAGGAAGAGAAGATCGACGCGTTTGTGAAAGGGTTACTGGAGAGAATCCAAGAAGATATAAGTTCACACGAGCCTGCCTCCATACAAAAGGCATGTAGAATGGCTCACAAACTAGTGAACTAGATTGAGGGAAGAATTAAAGAACAGGCGGCCGAAGAGGCCAACGTGAAGCTAGTTAAAAGAAAGTGGGAGGAAAACGGTGATAAGAGTCACCAAAACAACAACAACTATCCCAACAATCGCAACATCAATCGCAACTACAACAAACGGCACAACAACAACAACAACAACTACAACAATCATCCCAACAACAATAACAACAATCAGAAGCAGCTATGCCAAAGGTGTGAAAAGTATCACTCGGGGTTCTGCACCAAATTTTGCAACAAGTGTTAAAGAAATGGTCATAGCGCGGCGAAGTGTGAGGTCTACGGACCAGGGGTTAACAGAACGAAAGGAACAAATGGTGTCAGAACGAGTAATGGCAGAGCAAGTAGTGTCGAAGCAAGTTATGCCAATGTAGTTTGTTATAAATGTGGAAAACCGGGCGACATTATTAGAAATTGCCCGAACCAGGAGAACACGAATGGACAAGGCCGCGGAAGAGTTTTCAATATTAATGCGACAGAGGCACAGGAAGACCCGGAGCTTGTTACG
This sequence comes from Rutidosis leptorrhynchoides, assembly GCF_046630445.1. Lineage (NCBI taxonomy): Eukaryota > Viridiplantae > Streptophyta > Magnoliopsida > Asterales > Asteraceae > Rutidosis > Rutidosis leptorrhynchoides. The sequence goes on along the minus strand of NC_092335.1, from coordinate 301,696,335 downwards.
GGTACGTTTCTTATTGACAATAAATCTGCTTACGTTTTATTTGAATCGGGTGCGGATAGAAGCTATATGAGTAGAGATTTTTGTGCTAAATTAAGTTGTCTATTAACGCCGTTGGATAGTAAATTTTTACTCGAATTAGCAAACGGTAAATTAATTTCAACAGATTATATATGCCGGAATCGAGAAATTAATCTGGGTAGCGAAATATTTAAGATTGATTTGATACCAGTAGAGTTAGGGAATTTTGATGTAATAGTTGGCATGGACTGGCTGAAGGTGATGAAAGCAGAGATTGTATGTTACAAAAATGCAATTCGCATTGTACGAGAAGAAGGAGAACCCTTAATGGTGTACGGAGAAAAGGGAAACACGAAGCTACATCTTATTAGTAATTTGAAGGCACAAAAACTAATAAGAAAAGGTTGCTATGCTGTTCTAGCACACGTCGAGAAAGTACAAACTGAAGAAAAGAGCATCAATGATGTTCCCATCGCAAAAAAATTTCCTGATGTATTTCTGAAAGAATTACCGGGACTACCTCCACATCGATCTGTTGAATTTCAAATAGATCTTGTACCAGGAGCTGCACCAATAGCTCGTGCTCCTTATAGACTCGCACCCAGCGAGATGAAAGAACTGCAAAGCCAACTGCAAGAACTATTAGAACGTGGTTTCATTCGACCAAGCACATCACCATGGGGAGCTCCTGTTTTGTTTGTCAAGAAGAAGGATGGTACATTTAGGTTGTGTATTGACTACAGAGAGTTAAATAAACTTACCATCAAAAATCGTTATCCACTGCCGAGAATTGACGACTTATTTGATCAACTACAAGGCTCGTCGGTTTATTCGAAAATCTATTTACGTTCTGGATATCATCAAATGCGAGTAAAGGAGGATGATATTCCAAAAACTACTTTTAGGACGCGTTATGGTCATTACGAGTTTATGGTTATGCCGTTTGGATTGACTAACGCACCAGATGTGTTCATGGACCTTATGAACCGAGTGTGTGGGCCATATCTTGACAAGTTTGTCATTGTTTTCATCGATGACTTACTTATTTACTCAAAGAATGATCAAGAGCACGAAGAACATTTGAGAAAAGTGCTAGAAGTATTGAGGAAAGAAAAACTGTACGCTAAGTTTTCAAAGTGTGCATTTTGGTTTGAAGAAGTTCAATTCCTCGGTCACATAGTGAACAAAGAAGGTATCCAGTGTAGTGACCCGAACTTTTCCATGTTTATATATATTAATTGAGATTGATGTTTACATGATTAAATTTTTCCAACATGTTAAGCAATCAAACTTTTTAAGACTTGATTAATTGAAATAGGTTTCATATAGACAATTGACCACCCAAGTTGACCGGTGATTCACGAACGTTAAAACTTGTAAAAAAAACTATATGATGACATATATATGCTTATATATATAGTTAACATGATATTATGATAAGTAAACATATCATTAATTATATTAACAATGAACTACATATGTAAAAACAAGACTACTAACTTAATGATTTTGAAACGAGACATATATGTAACGTTTATCGTTGTAACGACATTTAATGTATATATATCATATTAAGAGATATTCGTACATCATAATATCATGATAATATAATAATTTAAAATCTCTTTTGATATTATAAACATTGGGTTAACAACATTTAACAAGATCGTTAACCTAAAGGTTTCAAAACAACACTTACATGTAACGACTAACGATGACTTAACGACTCAGTTAAAATGTATATACATGTAGTGTTTTAATATGTATTTATACACTTTTGAAAGACTTCAATACACTTATCAAAATACTTCTACTTAACAAAAATGCTTACAATTACATTCTCGTTCAGTTTCATCAACAATTCTACTCGTATGCACCCGTATTCGTACTCGTACAATACACAGCTTTTAGATGTATGTACTATTGGTATATACACTCCAATGATCAGCTCTTAGCAGCCCATGTGAGTCACCTAACACATGTGGGAACCATCATTTGGCAACTAGCATGAAATATCTCATAAGATTACAAAAATATGAGTAATCATTCATGACTTATTTACATGAAAACAAAATTACATATCCTTTATATCTAATCCATACACCAACGACCAAAAACACCTACAAACACTTTCATTCTTCAATTTTCTTCATCTAATTGAACTCTCTCAAGTTCTATCTTCAAGTTCTAAGTGTTCTTCATAAATTCCAAAAGTTCTAGTTTCATAAAATCAAGAATACTTTCAAGTTTGCTAGCTCACTTCCAATCTTGTAAGGTGATCATCCAACCTCAAGAAATCTTTGTTTCTTACAGTAGGTTATCATTCTAATACAAGGTAATAATCATATTCAAACTTTGGTTCAATTTCTATAACTATAACAATCTTATTTCAAGTGATGATCTTACTTGAATTTGTTTTCGTGTCATGATTTTGCTTCAAGAACTTTGAGCCATCCAAGGATCCATTGAAGCTAGATCCATTTTTCTCTTTTCCAGTAGGTTCATCCAAGGAACTTAAGGTAGTAATGATGTTCATAACATCATTCAATTCATACATATAAAGCTATCTTATTCGAAGGTTTAAACTTGTAATCACTAGAACATAGTTTAGTTAATTCTAAACTTGTTCGCAAACAAAAGTTAATCCTTCTAACTTGACTTTTAAAATCAACTAAACACATGTTCTATATCTATATGATATGCTAACTTAATGATTTAAAACCTGGAAACACGAAAAACACCGTAAAACCGGATTTACGCCGTCGTAGTAACACCGCGGGCTGTTTTGGGTTAGTTAATTAAACACTATGATAAACTTTGATTTAAAAGTTGTTATTCTGAGAAAATGATTTTTATTATGAATATGAAACTATATCCAAAAATTATGGTTAAACTCAAAGTGGAAGTATGTTTTCTAAAATGGTCATCTAGACGTCGTTCTTTCGACTGAAATGACTACCTTTACAAAAATGACTTGTAACTTATTTTTCCGACTATAAACCTATACTTTTTCTGTTTAGATTCATAAAATAGAGTTCAATATGAAACCATAGCAATTTGATTCACTCAAAATGGATTTAAAATGAAGAAGTTATGGGTAAAACAAGATTGGATAATTTTTCTCATTTTAGCTACGTGAAAATTGGTAACAAATATATTCCAACCATAACTTAATCAACTTGTATTGTATATTATGTAATCTTGAGATACCATAGACACGTATACAATGTTTCGACCTATCATGTCGACACATCTATATATATTTCGGAACAACCATAGACACTCTATATGTGAATGTTGGAGTTAGCTATACAGGGTTGAGGTTGATTCCAAAATATGTATAGTTTGAGTTGTGATCAATACTGAGATACGTATACACTGGGTCGTGGATTGATTCAAGATAATATTTATCGATTTATTTCTGTATATCTAACTGTGGACAACTAGTTATAGGTTACTAACGAGGACAGCTGACTTAATAAACTTAAAACATCAAAATATATTAAAAGTGTTGTAAATATATTTTGAACATACTTTGATATATATGTATATATTGTTATAGGTTCGTGAATCAACCAGTGGCCAAGTCTTACTTCCCGACGAAGTAAAAATCTGTGAAAGTGAGTTATAGTCCCACTTTTAAAATCTAATATTTTTGGGATGAGAATACATGCAGGTTTTATAAATGATTTACAAAATAGACACAAGTACGTGAAACTACATTCTATGGTTGAATTATCGAAATCGAATATGCCCCTTTTTATTAAGTCTGGTAATCTAAGAATTAGGGAACAGACACCCTAATTGACGCGAATCCTAAAGATAGATCTATTGGGCCTAACAAACCCCATCCAAAGTACCGGATGCTTTAGTACTTCGAAATTTATATCATATCCGAAGGGTGTCCCGGAATGATGGGGATATTCTTATATATGCATCTATTGTTACGATTTGATATATATAGGTTAAACCTATAACTCACCAACATTTTTGTTGACGTTTTAAGCATGTTTATTCTCAGGTGATTATTAAGAGCTTCCGCTGTCGCATACTTAAATAAGGACAAGATTTGGAGTCCATGCTTGTATGATATTGTGTAAAAACTGCATTCAAGAAACTTATTTTGTTGTAACATATTTGTATTGTAAACCATTATGTAATGGTCGTGTGTAAACAGGATATTTTAGATTATCATTATTTGATAATCTACGTAAAGCTTTTTAAACCTTTATTGATGAAATAAAGGTTATGGTTTGTTTAAAAATGAATGCAGTCTTTGAAAAACGTCTCATATAGAGGTCAAAACCTCGCAACGAAATCAATTAATATGGAACGTTTTTAATCAATAAGAACGGGACATTTCATCCAGGTGGTCCCGGCAAAGATCGAAACCGTTGAAAAGTGGGAAACCCCAAAAACACCGAAGCATATACGTCAATTTTTAGGATTGGCTGGTTACTACAGAAGATTCATCCAAGATTTCTCCAAAATAGCAAAACCCTTTACTGCATTAACGTATAAAGGGAAGAAATTTGAATGGAAGGATGAATAAGAGAAGGCGTTTCAGTTATTGAAGAAAAAGCTAACTACGGCACCTATATTGTCATTGCCTGAAGGGAATGATGATTTTGTGATTTATTGTGACGCATCAAAGAAAGGTCTCGGTTGTGTATTAATGCAACGAACGAAGGTGATTGATTATGCGTCTAGACAATTGAAGATTCACGAGCAAAATTATACAACTAATGATTTGGAATTGGGTGATGTTGTTTTTGCATTAAAGACTTGGAGGCATTATTTATATGGAGTCAAAAGTATTATATATACCGACCACAAAAGTCTCCAACATATATTTAATCAGAAGCAACTGAATATGAGACAACGCAGGTGGATTAAACTGTTGAATGATTATGACTTTGAGATTCGATACCACCCGGGGAAGGCGAATGTGGTAGCCGACGCTTTGAGTAGAAAGGACAGAGAACCTATATGGGTAAAAGCTATGAATATAATTATTCGTACTAACCTTACTACTCAAATAAAGGAGGTGCAACAGGGGGTTGTAAAAGAAGGAAGTTGAAGAATGAGATACCCAAAGGATCAGAGAAACATTTTAATATTCGGGAAGACGGAACCCGATATAGGGCTGATAGAATTTGGGTACCAAGGTTTGGAGATGTGAGAGAAATGGTACTTAAAGAAGCACATAAAACCAGATATTCAATACATCCCGGAGCGGGGAAGATGTATAAAGATCTCAAGAAACACTTTTGGTGGCCTGTTATAAAAGCCGATATTGCTAAATATGTAGGAGAATGTTTGACGTGTTCTAAGGTCAAAGCTGAACATCGGAAACCATCAGGTCTAATACAACAACCTGAAATCCCGGAATGAAAATGGGAAAACATTACCATGGATTTCATTACTAAATTGCCAAGGACTGCAAGTGGTTATGATACTATTTGGGTAATAGTTGATCGTCTCACCAAGTCAGCACACTTCCTGCCAATGAGAGAAGATGACAAAATGGAGAAGTTGGTGCGATTGTATTTGAAGGAGGTTGTCTCCAGACATAGAATACCCGTCTCTATTATCTCTGATAGGGATGGTAGATTTGTTTCAAGGTTCTGGCAGACGTTGCAACAAGCATTGGGGACTCGTCTAGACATGAGTACTGCCTATCATCCACAAACTGATAGGCAGAGTGAAAGGACGATACAAATGCTTGAAGACATGCTACGAGCATGTGTTATTGATTTCGGAAACAGTTTGGATCGACACCTACCGTTAACAGAATTTTCCTACAACAACAGTTATCATTCTAGTATTGAGATGGCGCCATTTGAGGCACTTTATGGTAGAAAGTGCAGGTCTCTGATTTTTTGGAATGAAGTGGGGGATAGACAGATTACGGGTCCGGAGATAATACAAGAAACTACCGAGAAGATCATCCAAATTCAACAATGGTTGAAAACCGCCCAGAGTCGACAAAAGAGCTACGCCGACATTAAAAGAAAAGATATAGAATTTGAAATTAGAGAGATGGTCATGCTTAAGGTTGCACCTTGGAAAGGCGTTGTTCGATTTGGTAAACGGGGGAAACTAAATTCAAGGTACATTGGACCATTCAAGATTATAGATCGTGTCGGACCAGTAGCTTACCAACTTGAGTTACCTCAACAACTCGCAGCTGTACATAACACTTTCCACGTCTCGAATTTGAAGAAATGTTTTGCTAAAGAAGATCTCACTATTCCGTTAGATGAAATCCAAATCAACGAAAAACTTCAATTCATCGAAGAACCCGTCGAAATAATGGATCGTGAGGTTAAAAGACTTAAGCAAAACAAGATACCAATTGTTAAGGTTCGATGGAATGCTCGTAGAGGACCTGAGTTCACCTGGGAATGAGAAGATTAGATGAAGAAGAAATATCCGCATTTATTTCTAGAAGATACGTCAACACCTCCAACTGCTTAAAATTTCGGGACGAAATTTATTTAACGGGTAGGTACTGTAGTGACCCGAACTTTTCCATGTTTATATATATATTAAATGAAATTGTTATTTACATGATTAAGTGTTTCCAACATGTTAAGCAATCAAACTTGTTAAGACTTGATTAATTGAAATAGGTTTCATATAGACAATTGACCACCCAAGTTGACCGGCGATTCACGAACGTTAAAACTTGTAAAAACTACATGTTGTGGTATATATAGACATATATATATGGTTGACATGAGATTATGATGAGTAAGTATCTCACTAATTATATTAACAATGTGTGATATACATAAGAAATGAGATTACTTAGTTAAGAAACTCGAAATGATATATATAACGATTATCGTTATGATAACGTCTACTAAATACATATGTATCATATTAAGATATAGATACACTATATTTAACATGATAAAATGATATTTAAATATATCATTAAGTGTGTTAACAATGAACTACATATGTAAAAACAAGACTACTAACTCAAGAATTACGAAACGAGACTTATATGTAACGATTATCGTTGTAACGATATTTTAATGTATATATCATATTAAGAGATATTCATACATCATAATATCATGATAACATAATAATTTAACATCTCATTTGATATAATAAACATTGGGTTAACAACAATAATTGAGATCGTTAACTTAAAGGTTTCAAAACAACACTTACATGTAATGACTAACGAAGACTTAACGACTCCATTAGAATATATATACATGTTGTGTTTTGATATGTATTCTTACACTTTTGAAAGACTTCAAGACACATATCAAAGTACTTCTACTTAACAAAAATGCTTACAATTACATCCTCGTTCAGTTTCATCAACAAATCTACTCGTATGCACCCGTATTCGTACTCGTACAATACACAGCTTTTAGATGTATGTACTATTGGTATATACACTCCAATGATCATCTCTTAGCAGCCCATGTGAGTCACCTAACACATGTGGGAACCATCATTTGGCAACTAGCATGAAATATCTCATAAAATTACAAAAATATTAGTAATCATTCATGACTTATTTACATGAAAACAAAATTACATATCCTTTATATCTAATCCATATACCAACGACCAAAAACACCTAAAATGAAATGTCCTGTTCTTATTGATTAAAAACGTTCCATATTAATTGATTTCGTTGCGAGGTTTTGACCTCTATATGAGACGTTTTTCAAAGACTGCATTCATTTTTAAAACAAACCATAACCTTTATTTCATAAATAAAGATTTAAAAAGCTTTACGTAGATTATCAAATAATGATAATCTAAAATATCCTGTTTACACACGACCATTACATAATGGTTTACAATACAAATATGTTACATCGAAATCAGTTTCTTGAATGCAGTTTTTACACAATATCATACAAACATGGACTCCAAATCTTGTCCTTATTTTAGTATGTAACAGCGGAAGCTCTTAGTATTCACCTGAGAATAAACATGCTTTAAACGTCAACAAAAATGTTGGTGAGTTATAGATTTAACCTATATATATCAAATCGTGACAATAGACCACAAGATTTCATATTTCAATACACATCCCATACATAGAGATAAAAGTCATTCATATGGTGAACACCTAGTAACCGACATTAGCAAGATGCATATATAAGAATATCCCCATCATTCCGGGACACCCTTCGGATATGATATAAATTTCGAAGTACTAAAGCATCCGGTACTTTGGATGGGGTTTGTTAGGCCCAATAGATCTATCTTTAGGATTCGCGTCAATTAGGGTGTCTGTTCCCTAATTCTTAGATTACCAGACTTAATAAAAAGGGGCATATTCGATTTCGATAATTCAACCATAGAATGTAGTTTCACGTACTTGTGTCTATTTTGTAAATCATTTATAAAACCTGCATGTATTCTCATCCCAAAAATATTAGATTTTAAAAGTGGGACTATAACTCACTTTCACAGATTTTTACTTAGTTGGGAAGTAAGACTTGGCCACTGGTTGATTCATGAACCTATAACAATATATACATATATATCAAAGTATGTTCAAAATATATTTACAATACTTTTAATATATTTTGATGTTTTAAGTTTATTAAGTCAGCTGTCCTCGTTAGTAACCTACAACTAGTTGTCAACAGTTAGATGTACAGAAATAAATCGATAAATATTATCTTGAATCAATCCACGACCCAGTGTATACGTATCTCAGTATTGATCACAACTCAAACTATATATATTTTGGAATCAACCTCAACCCTGTATAGCTAACTCCAACATTCACATATAGAGTGTCTATGGTTGTTCCGAAATATATATAGATGTGTCGACATGATAGGTCGAAACATTGTATACGTGTCTATGGTATCTCAAGATTACATAATATACAATACAAGTTGATTAAGTTATGGTTGGAATAGATTTGTTACCAATTTTCACGTAGCTAAAATGAGAAAAATTATCCAATCTTGTTTTACCCATAACTTCTTCATTTTAAATCCGTTTTGAGTGAATCAAATTGCTATGGTTTCACATTGAACTCTATTTTATGAATCTAAACAGAAAAAGTATAGGTTTATAGTCGGAAAAATAAGTTACAAGTCGTTTTTGTAAAGGTAGTTATTTCAGTCGAAAGAACGACGTCTAGATGACCATTTTAGAAAACATACTTCCACTTTGAGTTTAACCATAATTTTTGGATATAGTTTCATGTTCATAATAAAAATCATTTTCCCAGAATAACAACTTTTAAATCAAAGTTTATCATAGTTTTTAATTAACTAACCCAAAACAGCCCGCGGTGTTACTACGACCGCGTAAATCCGATTTTAAGGTGTTTTTCGTGTTTCCAGGTTTTAAATCATTAAGTTAGCATATCATATAGATATATAACATGTGTTTAGTTGATTTTAAAAGTCAAGTTAGAAGGATTAACGTTTATTTGCGAACAAGTTTAGAATTAACTAAACTATGTTCTAGTGATTACAAGTTTAAACCTTCGAATAAGATAGCTTTATATGTATGAATCGAATGATGTTATGAACATCATTACTACCTCAAGTTCCTTGGATAAACCTACTGGAAATAAGAAAAATAGATCTAGCTTCAAAGGATCCTTGGATGGCTTGAAAGTTCTTGAAGCAGAATCATGACACGAAAACAATTTCAAGTAAGATTTCCACTCGAAATAAGATTGTTATAGTTATAGAAATTGAATTAAAGTTTGAATATGATTATTACCTTGTATTAGAAAGATAACCTACTGTAAGTAACAAAGGTTTCTTGATCTTGGATGATTACTTGGAATGGATTTAGAAAACTTGGAAGTAAACTTGCAATCTTGGAAGTATTCTTGATTTTATGAAACTAGAACTTTTGGAATTTATGAAGAACACTTAGAACTTGAAGATAGAACTTGAGAGAGATCAATTAGATGAAGAAAATTGAAGAATGAAAGTGTTTGTAGGTGTTTTTGGTCGTTGGTGTATGGATTAGATATACAGGATATGTAATTTTGTTTTCATGTAAATAAGTCATGAATGATTACTCATATTTTTGTAATTTTATGAGATATTTCATGCTAGTTTCCAAATGATGGTTCCCACATGTGTTAGGTGACTCACATAGGCTGCTAAGAGCTGATCATTGGAGTGTATATACCAATAGTACATACATCTAAAAGCTGTGTATTGTACGAGTACGAATACGGGTGCATACGAGTAGAATTGTTGATGAAACTGAACGAGGATGTAATTGTAAGCATTTTTGTTAAGTAGAAGTATTTTGATAAGTGTCTTGAAGTCTTTCAAAAGTGTATGAATACATATTAAAACACTACATGTATATACATTTTAACTGAGTCGTTAAGTCATCGTTAGTCGTTACATGTAAATGTTGTTTTGAAACCTTTAGGTTAACGATCTTGTTGAATGTTGTTAACCCATTGTTTATTATAACAAATGAGATGTTAAATTGTTATATTATCTTGATATTATGATATATAATATATCTTAGTATGATATATATACAGTTAAATGTCGTTACAACGATAATCGTTACATATATGTCTCGTTTCGAAATCATTAAGTTAGTAGTCTTATTTTTACATATGTATTTCATTGTTAATACACTTAATAATATATTTACTTATCATTTAACATAATTAACCAAGTGTATCAATATCTTAATATGATTCATATGTACCTAGTAAGACGTTGTTATAACGATAATCGTTATATATATCGTTTTCGAGTTTCTTAAATTAATAGTCTCATTTTTATGTATATAACTCATTGTTAAAATACCTAATGAGAAACATACTTATAATAAAATCATGTTAACTATATATATAACCATATATATGTCATCGTATATTTTTTACAAGTTTTAATGTTCGTGAATCACCGGTCAACTTGGGTAGTCAATTGTCTATATGAAACCTATTTCAATTAATCAAGTCTTAACAATTTTGATTGCTTAACATATTGGAAACACTTAATCATGTAAATAACAATTTCATTTAATATATATATAAACATGGAAAAGTTCGGGTCACTACAGTACCTACCCGTTAAATAAATTCCGTCTCGAAATTTTAAGCAGTTGGAGGTGTTGACGTATCTTCTGGAAATAAATGCGGGTATTTCTTCTTTATCTGATCTTCACGCTCCCAGGTGAACTCGGGTCCTCTACGAGCATTCCATCGAACCTTAACAATCGGTATCTTGTTTTGTTTAACTCTCTTAACCTCACGATCCATTATTTCGACGGGTTCTTCAATGAATTGAAGTTTTTCATTGATTTGGATTTCGTCCAATGGAATAGTGAGATCTTCTTTAGCAAAACATTTCTTCAAATTTTAGACGTGGAAAGTGTTATGTACAGCCGCGAGTTGTTGAGGTAGCTCCAGTTGGTAAGCTACTGGTCCGACACGATCTATAATCTTGAATGGTCCAATGTACCTTGGATTTAGTTTCCCCCGTTTACCAAATCGAACAACGCCTTTCCAAGGTGAAACCTTAAGCATGACCATTTCTCCAATTTCAAACTCTATATCTTTTCTTTTACTATCCACGTAGCTCTTTTGTCGACTCTGGGCGGTTTTCAATCTTTGTTGAATTTGGATGATTTTCTCGGTAGTTTCTTGTATTATCTCCGGACCCGTAATCTGTCTATCCCCCAATTCACTCCAACAAATCGGAGACCTGCACTGTCTACCATAAAGTGCTTCAAACGGCGCCATCTCAATGCTTGAATGGTAGCTGTTGTTGTAGGAAAATTCTGCTAACGGTAGATGTCGATCCCAACTGTTTCCGAAATCAATAACACAAGCTTGTAGCATGTCTTCAAGCGTTTGTATCGTCCTTTCGCTCTGCCCATCAGTTTGTGGATGATAGGCAGTACTCATGTCTAGACGAGTTCCTAATGCTTGCTGTAATGTCTGCCAGAATCTTGAAATAAATATGCCATCCCTATCAGAGATAATAGAGATTGGTATTCCATGTCTGGAGACGACTTCCTTCAAATACAGTTGTGCTAACTTCTCCATCTTGTCATCTTCTCTTATTGGCAGAAAGTGTGCTGACTTGGTGAGACGATCAACTATTACCCAAATAGTATCATAACCACTTGCAGTCCTTGGCAATTTAGTAATGAAATCCATGGTAATGTTTTCCCATTTCCATTCCATGATTTCAGGTTGTTGTAGTAGGCCTGATGGTTTCTGATGCTCAGCTTTGACCTTAGAACACGTCAAACATTCTCTTACATATTTAGCAACATCGGCTTTCATACCTGGCCACCAAAAATGTTTCTTAAGATCCTTGTACATCTTCCCCGTTCCAGGATGTATTGAGTATCTAGTTTTATGAGCTTCTCTAAGTACCATTTCTCTCATATCTCTAAATTTTGGTACCCAAATTCTTTCAGCCCCATACCGGGTTCCGTCTTCCCGAATATTAAGATGCTTCTCCGATCCTTTGGGTATTTCATCCTTTAAATTTCCCTCTTTTAAAACTCCTTGTTGCGCCTCCTTTATTTGAGTAGTAAGGTTAGTGTGAATCATTATATTCATAGATTTTACTCGAATGGGTTCTCTGTCCTTTCTGCTCAAGGCGTCGACTACCACATTTGCCTTCCCCGGGTGGTAACGAATCTCAAAGTCGTAATCATTCAACAATTCAATCCACCTACGCTGCCTCATATTCAGTTGTTTCTGATTAAATATGTGTTGAAGACTTTTGTGGTCGGTATATATAATACTTTTGACCCCATATAAGTAGTGCCTCCAAGTCTTTAATGCAAAAACAACCGTGCCTAATTCCAAATCATGCGTCATATAATTTTGCTTGTGAATCTTCAATTGTTTAGATGCATAAGCAATCACCTTCGTCCGTTGCATTAATACACAACCGAGACCTTGCTTTGATGCGTCACAATAAATCACAAAATCATCATTCCCTTCAGGCAATGACAATATATGTGCCGTAGTTAGCTTTTTCTTCAATAATTGAAACGCCTTCTCTTGTTCATCCTTCCATTCAAATTTCTTCCCTTTATGCGTTAATGCAGTCAAGGGTTTTGCTATTTCGGAGAAATCTTGGATGAATCTTCTGTAGTAACCAGCCAATCCTAAAAATTGACGTATATGCTTCGGAGTTTTTGGGGTTTCCCACTTTTCAACGGTTTCGATCTTTGTCGAGTCCACCTGGATACCTTCTTTGTTCACTATGTGACTGAGGAATTGAACTTCTTCCAACCAAAATGCACACTTTGAAAACTTAGCGTACAGTTTTTCTTTCCTCAATACTTCTAGCACTTTTCTCAAATGTTCTTCGTGCTCTTGATCATTCTTTGAGTAAATAAGTATGTCATCGATGAAAACAATGACAAACTTGTCAAGATATGGCCCACACACTCGGTTCATAAGGTCCATGAACACAGCTGGTGCGTTAGTCAATCCAAACGGCATAACCATAAACTCGTAATGACCATAACGCGTCCTAAAAGCAGTTTTTGGAATATCATCCTCCTTTACTCGCATTTGATGATATCCAGAACGTAAATCGATCTTCGAATAAACCGACGAGCCTTGTAGTTGATCAAATAAGTCGTCAATTCTCCGCAGTGGATAACGGTTTTTGATGGTAAGTTTGTTCAACTCTCTGTAGTCAATACACAACCTAAATGTACCATCCTTCTTCTTGACAATCAAAACAGGAGCTCCCCATGGTGATGTGCTTGGTCGAATGAAACCATGTTCTAATAGTTCTTGCAGTTGGCTTTGCAGTTCTTTCATCTCGCTGGGTGCGAGTCTATAAGGAGCACGAGCTATTGGTGCAGCTCCTGTTACAAGATCTATTTGAAATTCAATAGATCGATGTGGAGGTAGTCCCGGTAATTCTTTCGGAAACACATCGGGAAATTCTTTTGCGACGGGAACATCATTGATGCTCTTTTCTTCAATTTGTACTTTCTCGACGTGTGCTAGAATAGCATAGCAACCTCTTCTTATTAGTTTTTGTGCCTTCAAATTACTAATAAGATGTAGCTTCATGTTGCCCTTTTCTCCGTACACCATTAAGGGTTCTCCTTCTTCTCGTACAATGCGAATTGTATTTTTATAACATACGATCTCTGCTTTCACCTTCTTCAGCCAGTTCATGCCAACTATTACATCAAAACTCCCTAACTCTACCGGTATCAAATCAATCTTAAATATTTCACTACCCAGTTTAATTTCTTGATTCCGGCATATATTATCTGCTGAAATTGTTTTACCGTTTGCTAATTCGAGTAAAAATTTACTATCCAACGGCGTCAATGGACAACTTAATTTAGCACAAAAATCTCTACTCATATAGCTTATATCCGCACCCGAATCAAATAAAACGTAAGCAGATTTATTATCAATAAGAAACGTACCCGTAACAAGCTCCGGGTCTTCCTGTGCCTCTGCCGCATTAATATTGAAAACTCTTCCGCGACCTTGTCCATTCGTGTTCTCCTGGTTCGGGCAATTTCTAATAATGTGGCCCGGTTTTCCACATTTATAACAAACTACATTGGCATAACTTGCTCCGACACTACTTGCTCCGCCATTACTCGTTCCGACACCATTTGTTCCATTCGTTCTGTTAACCCCTGGTCCGTAGACCTCACACTTTGCCGCGCTATGACCATTTCTTTTACACTTGTTGCAAAATTTGGTGCAGAACCCCGAGTGATAATTTTCACACCTTTGGCATAGCTGCTTCTGATTGTTGTTGTTGTTGCGGTTGTTATTGTTGTTGAGATGATTGTTGTAGTTGCTGTTGTTGTTGTTGTTGTTGTTGTTGTTGGGCCGTTTGTTGTAGTTGCGATTGATGTTGTGATTGTTGGGATAATTGTTGCGATTATTATTGTAATTGCTGTTTTTGTTGTATTGGTGATTCTTATCACCGTTTTCCTCCCACTTTCTTTTGACTTGCTTCACATTGGCCTCTTCAGCCAAATGTTCTTTAATTCTTTCCTCAATCTAGTTCACTAGTTTGTGAGCCATTCTACATGCCTGTTGTACGGAGGCGGGCTCGTGTGAACTTATATCTTCTTGGATTCTTTCCGGTAATCCTTTCACAAACGCGTCGATCTTCTCTTCCTCATCTTCGAACGCTTCCGGACACAATAGGCACAATTCTGTGAATTGTCTTTCATACGTGGTAATATCAAATCCTTGGGTTCGTAACCCTCTAAGTTCTGTCTTGAGCTTATTGACCTCGGTTCTGGGACGGTACTTCTCGTTCATCAAGTGCTTAAATGCTGACCACGGTAGTGCATACGCATCATCTTGTCCCACTTGCTCTAGATAGGTATTCCACCATGTTAACGCAGAACCTGTGAAGGTATGTGGAGAGTACTTCACTTTGTCCTCTTCAGTACACTTACTTATGGCAAACACCGATTCGACCTTCTCAGTCCACCGTTTCAATCCGATCGGTCCTTCGGTTCCATCAAATTCCAAAGGTTTGCAGGCAGTGAATTCTTTGTAGGTGCATCCTACACGATTTTCTGTACTACTAGATCCAAGGTTATTGTTGGTATGTAGCGCAGCCAGTACTGCGGCTATGTTTGAAGCTAGAAAAGTACGGAATTCCTCTTCATTCATATTCGCGGTGTGTCGAGTAGTCGGTGCCATTTCCTTCAAAATAGTTAAATGAAACAAGTTAATCGTACAGAATATTAAGAGTAGTTAATAGTATTTCGTAGCATAATATGAACTCATTTATAAAAGCTTTTTCTTCATATTAGCGTTTTATAAGTTTAAATTCGGGTAGTACCTACCCGTTAAGTTCATACTTAGTAGCTAATATACAATTCAACTACTACAATTCTATATGAAAAACTGATTATAATAATATTTCACGTTCAAACTTTTATACAATATTTTACAAACTTACAATACTGCTTATTTTACATAAAGCATGAAATATAGCACACAATAACTTTGATAGAATATAGTTGTGAAGATATTTCTAGCTAGTACACAAGTCGTTCAGTAAAGGCAATAAAGACACGTAATTCATACGTCCAGAAACAAGTCATGCATTCTGGTTTTACTGGGACTACTTCCCATCCTTGGTCTTGTGGAACATAACCATTATGGCCGTTGATAAGACAGCGTGTTGTAACGTCGTCAAAGGGACGAGGGTTACGTAATGACCAACAGTCTCGTAATAATCTAAAAACTTCATTTCTTACCCTAATTACCGACTCCGTCACTTGTGGGAACGTTTTGTTTAATAGTTGTAGCCCGATGTTCTTTTTCTCACTTTGGTGAGAAGCGAACATTACTAACCGGTAAGCATAGCATGCTTCTTTATGTTGCATGTTAGCCGCTTTTTCTAAATCATGAAGTCCTATATTCGGATACATTGAGTCAGAATAATTTCTTAACCCGTTGCGTAAAATAGCATTTGGGTTCCCCGCAATATATGCGTCAAAGTAAAAACATCGTAACTTATGGGTTTCCCAATGTGATATCCCCCATCTTTCAAACGAAAGTCTCTTATAAACCAATACATTCTTGGAACGTTCTTCGAATGTCTTACAAACTGATCTCGCCTTAAATAGTTGTGCCGAGGAATTCTGACCGACTCTAGACAAGATTTCATCAATCATGTCTCCGGGTAGGTCCCTTAAAATATTGGGTTGTCTATCCATTTTCTGTTTTTAAACTGTAAAATAGACAAGAGTTAGATTCATAAAAAAATACTTATTAATACAAGCAATTTTTACATATATCGTAAAGCATAAGCACACTATATTACATATATTACACCACACGAATACAACTATCTTATTCCGACTCGCTCGTTTCTTCTTCTTCGGTTTTGGTTCGTTTTGCCAAGTTTCTAGGGATATATGATGTTCCCCTAATACTAGCTGTCGTTTTCCACAACGGTTTAGAAAAACCTGGTGGTTTAGAGGTTCCCGGGTCATTGTTACAACTTAAGGACTTCGGGGGTTGACGATACATATAAAGTTCATCGGGGTTGGAATTAGATTTCTCTATTTTTATACCCTTTCCCTTATTATTTTCTTTTGCTTTTTTAAATTCAGTTGGGGTAATTTCTATAACATCATCGGAATTCTCGTCGGAATCCGATTCATCGGAGAGTTGGTAATCCTCCCAATATTTTGCTTCCTTGGCGGAAACACCATTGACCATAGATAACCTTGGTCGGTTGGTTGAGGATTTTCTTTTACTTAACCATTTTATTATTTCCCCCACCGGTTCTATTTCCTCCTCCGGTTCCTCCTCTTCCGGTTCTGATTCTTCTTCCAGTTCTGATTCTTCTTCCGGTTCTTCTTCGGGAACTTGTGAATCAGTCCAATATATATTCGACTCTTCGTTATTATTAGGTGAGTCAATGGGATTTGTGCTAGAGGTAGACATCTATCACACAATATCAAACATGTTAAGAGATTAATATATCACATAATATATACATGTTAATAATATATAGTTTCCAACAAAAATGTTAAGCAATCATTTTTAAAAAAAACACGGTCGAAGTCCAGACTCACTAATGCATCCTAACAAACTTGATAAGACACATTAATGCAAATTTTCTGGTTCTCTAAGACCAACGCTCGGATACCAACTGAAATGTCCCGTTCTTATTGATTAAAAACGTTCCATATTAATTGATTTCGTTGCGAGGTTTGACCTCTATATGAGACGTTTTTCAATGACTGCATTCATTTTTAAAACAAACCATAACCTTTATTTCATAAATAATGGTTTAAAAAGCTTTACGTAGATTATCAAATAATGATAATCTAAAGTATCCTGTTTACACACGACCATTACATAATGGTTTACAATTAAAATATGTTACATTGAAATCAGTTTCTTGAATGCAGTTTTTACACAATATCATACAAACATGGACTCCAAATCTTGTCCTTATTTTAGTATGCAACAGCGGAAGCTCTTAGTATTCACCTGAGAATAAACATGCTTTAAACGTCAACAAAAATGTTGGTGAGTTATAGGTTTAACCTATATATATCAAATCGTAACAATAGACCACATGATTTCATATTTCAATACACATCCCATACATAGAGATAAAAGTCATTCATATAGTGAACACCTGGTAACCGACATTAACAAGATGCATATATAAGAATATCCCCATCATTCAGGGACACCCTTCGGATATGATATAAATTTCGAAGTACTAAAGCATCTGGTACTTTGGATGGGGTTTGTTAGGCCCAATAGATCTATCTTTAGGATTCGCGTCAATTAGGGTGTCTGTTCCCTAATTCTTAGATTACCAGACTTAATAAAAAGGGGCATATTCGATTTCGATAATTCAACCATAGAATGTAGTTTCACGTACTTGTGTCTATTTTGTAAATCATTTATAAAACCTGCATGTATTCTCATCCCAAAAATATTAGATTTTAAAAGTGGGACTATAACTCACTTTCACAGATTTTTACTTCGTCGGGAAGTAAGACTTGGCCACTGGTTGATTCACGAATCTATACCAATATATACATATATATTAAAGTATGTTCAAAATATATTTACAATACTTTTAATATATTTTGATGTTTTAAGTTTATTAAGTCAGCTGTCCTCGTTAGTAACCTACAACTAGTTGTCCACAGTTAGATGTACAGAAATAAATCGATAAATATTATCTTGAATCAATCCACGACCCAGTGTATACGTATCTCAGTATTGATCACAACTCAAACTATATATATTTTGGAATCAACCTCAACCATGTATAGCTAACTCCAACATTACTGCATATAGAGTGTCTATGGTTGTTCCAAATAATATATATACATGGGTCGATATGATATGTCAAAACATTTGCATACGTGTCTATGGTATCTCAAGATTACATAATATACAATACAAGTTGATTAAGTTATGGTTGGAATAGATTTGTTACCAATTTTCACGTAGCTAAAATGAGAAAAATTATCCAATCTTGTTTTACCCATAACTTCTTCATTTTAAATCCGTTTTGAGTGAATCAAATTGCTATGGTTTCATATTGAACTCTATTTTATGAATCTAAACAGAAAAAGTATAGGTTTATAGTCGGAAAAATAAGTTACAAGTCGTTTTTGTAAAGGTAGTTATTTCAGTCGAAAGAACGACGTCTAGATGACCATTTTAGAAAACATACTTCCACTTTGAGTTTAACCATAATTTTTGGATATAGTTTCATGTTCATAATAAAAATCATTTTCCCAGAATAACAACTTTTAAATTAAAGTTTATCATAGTTTTTAATTAACTAACCCAAAACAGCCCGCGGTGTTACTACGACGGCGTAAATCCAATTTTACGGTGTTTTTCGTGTTTCCAGGTTTTAAATCATTAAGTTAAAATATCATATAGATATAGAACATGTGTTTAGTTGATTTTAAAAGTCAAGTTAGAAGGATTAGCTTTTATTTGCGAACAAGTTTAGAATTAACTAAACTATGTTCTAGTGATTACAAGTTTAAACCTTCGAATAAGATAGCTTTATCTGTATGAATAGAATGATGTTATGAACATCATTACTACCTCAAGTTCCTTGGATAAACCTACTGGAAATGAGAAAAATAGATCTAGCTTCAAAGGATCCTTGAATGGCTTGAAAGTTCTTGAAGCAGAATCATGACACGAAAACAATTTCAAGTAAGATTTCCACTCGAAATAAGATTGTTATAGTTATAGAAATTGAATTAAAGTTTGAATATGATTATTACCTTGTATTAGAAAGATAACCTACTGTAAGTAACAAAGGTTTCTTGATCTTGGATGATTACTTGGAATGGATTTAGAAAACTTGGAAGTAAACTTGCAATCTTGGAAGTATTCTTGATTTTATGAAACTAGAACTTTTGGAATTTATGAAGAACACTTAGAACTTGAAGATAGAACTTGAGAGAGATCAATTAGATGAAGAAAATTGAAGAATGAAAGTGTTTGTAGGTGTTTTTGGTCGTTGGTGTATGGATTAGATATACAGGATATGTAATTTTGTTTTCATGTAAATAAGTCATGAATGATTACTCATATTTTTGTAATTTTATGAGATATTTCATGCTAGTTGCCAAATGATGATTCCCACATGTGTTAGGTGACTCACATGGGCTGCTAAGAGCTGATCATTGGAGTGTATATACCAATAGTACATACATCTAAAAGCTGTGTATTGTACGAGTACGAATACGGGTGCATACGAGTAGAATTGTTGATGAAACTGAACGAGGATGTAATTGTAAGCATTTTTGTTAAGTAGAAGTATTTTGATAAGTGTCTTGAAGTCTTTCAAAAGTGTATGAATACATATTAAAACACTACATGTATATACATTTTAACTGAGTCGTTAAGTCATCGTTAGTCGTTACATGTAAATGTTGTTTTGAAACCTTTAGGTTAACGATCTTGTTGAATGTTGTTAACCCATTGTTTATTATAATAAATGAGATGTTAAATTATTATATTATCATGATATTATGATATATAATATATCTTAGTATGATATATATACAGTTAAATGTCGTTACAACGATAATCGTTACATATATGTCTCGTTTCGAAATCATTAAGTTAGTAGTCTTATTTTTACATATGTATTTCATTGTTAATACACTTAATAATATATTTACTTATCATTTAACATAATTAACCAAGTGTATCAATATCTTAATATGATTCATATGTACCTAGTAAGACGTTGTTATAACAATAATCGTTATATATATCGTTTTCGAGTTTCTTAAATTAATAGTCTCATTTTTATGTATATAACTCATTGTTAAAATACCTAATGAGATACATACTTATAATAAAATCATGTTAACTATATATATAACCATATATATGTCATCGTATATTTTTTACAAGTTTTAATGTTCGTGAATCACCGGTCAACTTGGGTGGTCAATTGTCTATATGAAACCTATTTCAATTAATCAAGTCTTAACAAGTTTGATTGCTTAACATGTTGGAAACACTTAATCATGTAAATAACAATTTCATTTAATATATATATAAACATGGAAAAGTTCGGGTCACTACATAAAAACACTTTCATTCTTCAATTTTCTTCATCTAATTGATCTCTCTCAAGTTCCATCTTCAAGTTCTAAGTGTTCTTCATAAATTCCATAAGTATAGTTTCATAAAAATCAAGAATACTACCAAGTTTGCAAGTTTACTTCCAAGCTTTCTAATCCATTCCAAGTAATCATCTAAGATCAAGGAACCTTTGTTATTTACAGTAGGTTATCTTTATAATTGAAGGTAATATTCATATTCAAACTTTGATTCAATTTCTACAACTATAACAATCTTATTTCGAGTGAAAATCTTACTTGAACTGTTTCGTGTCATGATTCTGCTTCAAGAACTTTCATGCCATCCAAGGATCCTTTGAAGCTAGATCCATTTTTCTCATTTCCAGTAGTTTTATCCAGAAAACTTGAGGTAGTAATTATGTTCATAACATCATTCGATTCATACATATAAAGCTATCTTATTCGAAGGTTGAAACTTGTAATCACTAGAACATAGTTTAGTTAATTCTAAACTTGTTCGCAAACAAAAGTTAATCCTTCTAACTTGACTTTTAAAATCAACTAAAAACATGTTCTATATCTATATGATATGCTAACTTAATGATTTAAAACCTGAAAACACGATGAACACTATAAAATTGGATATACGTCATTGTAGTGAAACCGGAGGCTGTTTTGGTTTGGATAATTAAAAACTATGATAAACTTTGATTTAAAAGTTGTTCTTCTGGGAAAATTATTTTTCATATGAACATGAAACTATATCCAAAAATCTTGGTTAAACTCAAAGTGAAAGTATGTTTTTCAAAATGGACATCAAGATGTCGTTCTTTCGACGAAAATGACTACCTCTTTAGTAATTGACATGTAACTTAAATTTTTGACTATAAACCTATACTTTTTCTGTTTGGATTCTTAAATTAGAGTTCAATATGAAACCATAGCAATTTGATTCACTCAAAACGGATTTAAAATGAAGAAGTTATGGGTAAAACAAGATTGGATATTTTTGATCTTTTTAGCTACGGGAAATGTTTAACAAATCTATACAAATCATATCCTAGCTAACTTATATTGTATTATACATGTATTCTAATATATTATGTAATCTTGGGATACCATAGACACGTATTCAAATGTTTTGACATATCATATCGACCCATGTATATATAATTTGGAACAACCATAGACACTCTATATGCAGTAATGTTAGAGTTAGCTATACAGGGTTGAGGTTGATTCCAAAAATATATATACTTTGAGTTGTGATTTAGCCTGAGACGTGTATACACTGGGTCGTGGATTGATTCAAGATAATATATATCGATTTATTTCTGTACATCTAACTGTGGATAACTAGTTGTAGGTTACTAACGAGGACAACTGACTTAATACACTCAAATCTTTAAAACATAATAAAAATGGTTGTAATTATATTTTGATCATACTTTGATATATATGTACATATTTGTATAGGTTCGTGAATCGATCCGTGGCCAAGTCTTATTTCCGAGGAAGGAAATATCTGTGAAAGTGAGTTATAGTCCCACTTTTAAAATCTAATATTTTTGGGATGAGAATACATGCAGGTTTTATAAATGATTTACAAAGTAGACACAAGTACGTGAAACTACATTCTATGGTTGAATTATTGAAATCGAATATGCCCCTTTTTATTAAGTCTGGTAATCTAAGAATTAGGGAACAGACACCCTAATTGACGCGAATCCTAAAGATAGATCTATTGGGCCTAACAAACCCCATCCAAAGTACCGGATGCTTTAGTACTTCAAAATTTATATCATATCCGAAGGGTGTCCCGGAATGATGGGGATATTCTTATATATGCATCTTGTTAATGTCGGTTACCAGGTGTTCACCATATGAATGATTTTTATCTCTATGTATGGGATGTGTATTGAAATATGAAATCTTGTGGTCTATTGTTACGATTTGATATATATAGGTTAAACCTATAACTCACCAACATTTTTGTTGACGTTTAAAGCATGTTTATTCTTAGGTGAATATTAAGAGCTTCCGCTGTTGCATACTAAAATAAGGACAGGATTTGGAGCCCATGTTTTTATGATATTGTGTAAAAACTGCACTCAAGAAACATATGTCGATGTAATATATTTCTATTGTAAACCATTATGTAATGGTCGCGTGTAAACAGTATATTTTAGATTATCATTATTTGATAATCTACGTAATGTTTTTAAAACCTTTATTGATAAAATAAAGGTTATGGTTGTTTTAAAAATGAATGCAGTCTTTGAAAAACGTCTCATATAGAGGTCAAAACCTCGCAACGAAATCAGTTAATATTGAACGTTTATAATCAATATGAACGGGACATTTCAATAATCTTCATAACTAGGAGGTATACAATCTTGTAGTCGACCATCAACTATATTCGCATTAACAAATTTGTTTTGAAAAGGAGGAGATGCAGACTTATATCCAAAACCTTTACCCTTGGGACCATTAATTTCCACCATTAATGCATTCCATTGTGACGTACTTGCCTAACATCTCATTTGAATTGAAATAGCTTCTAAATCAGCTTTAACACATTCATTTTCTTTCTTCAGTTCATTAATTGTGTCAACACGTTTAACTAAAGCTTGATTTATGTCAAAGTTATAACATTTAAGATCGTGAATTTGTTTTTTATAAACTTTAATCTGCTCTTTTAAATCGTTTTCAACCTTAGTGGTCACAAGGTTTGCGTGATATTTGTATGGCATCTCTTCATAAGACTTGTTTAAATTATCTATCGTTGTTTTAAATTTAGCACATTTAACACATTCAATGGGTGTATTAGTAGATGGATCAGAAGATACCTGTTGAGTGCTATTTGATGAGGAAGTCTCAGCCATAAATGCAAAGAAATTTGTCTTCTTCCCATCATCGAACTCATCTTCTGATTCTGACTGGTCTGTAAGAAACTCTGATGTATCAGCATCTTTACCATCCTTAACCAAATGAATCTGTTCAAGTCTGTCCTAAATATCTTTAGCTCTTTTCAACCCAGAAACTATTTCAAGATCACTTTCTGATAAGCACATCTTAAGTAAGTCTACTGCTTGCTGGTTCAATGCTTCAAAATTAGTTTGATCTACTCCCGTATGATCATCTTTAACTGTAGCCTCTGAATCTGACTTCTTGTCTGATTCATCATCTTCTGAATTTACACTATCAAGATCCAAACCTTCACCCATAAGAACTAACATCTCCAACTCTACGGCAATCATTCTACCCCATTCGTCTAGTTCTCTGTCAGCATCAAACAATGTTTCTTCCCCTTGTTCAGCTTCTAGACTTTCTTCAAACATTGAGGTATCACCATATCTATTCTTCCAGCTTTTAAAGTAGTAGTCTTCTGATGATGTTGGTGAAACGCTTATAGATTCAGGTGTACGAGGAACTGAATCACGTGCCTTCTTGAATTTGTCTTTAACCTGTTTCTGAATCTTCTCTTTTCGAATAGTTCGAGACAATTCTTTAGCTCTTTCAGCATGAGCAGTCAGCTTCTCTACTAAACTTTGATCAGAGACACAGACTGTCTCTTCTTCGATGATCTTTGCCATGTTAGCCTTAGATTGTTGATCATCTACATTCAATTTGTTAGACCAGTCATCATCATCTCCATGAATGAAAACCAAAGCTTTATTAGGACTCTCAGCTGTGTCTGCTTCAATTCCTTTATCAGTAATGTAAATCTCACACTTTGTTGTTTGACTCTGAGAACTACTTCGATTATAGTTCTGATTCCTGAAAGGATTGTGATTACCCGGCTTCTTCTGTTTTGTACAATGTCTTGAAAAGTGACCTAATTCTCCACAGCTGTAATAAGTAACATTGTTCATATCAAATCCCAGTTTGGTATCCTTGTTCAGACTAATTGGTTTCCCAGTTCATTCTTCGTAATCTCTAGCTCTTCTCACAAGATTTTCCAAACCCCACATTATATCCATCTTATCTGCTTCATTCATATCAAGTTGCTGATAATCTTCAGTTGTTAGATGAATGTTACCCACACGACCATCAAGATAATTATCATAAGAATACACAAGACTTGTTAGTAAAGCTATATCTTCACTAATCTTTTCTTTCACATCTTTTCTTATGTTCTTAATCTTAAGTGCATATAGAACATCTAATGCAGATGGTGTAGATAACTTTGTAGTATTCGAAGTAGGCTGTGATTGTGTGTTGAGTGAACATGGTGAAACTTGTGGTGTATACGAAGGTTGTTGAGTATTTGAAGTATTGACATTCAAACCATACATACTATGATTGTTTATAGCAAAAGTAGTTTGAAATGGTGCATGAGCTGATTTGGCAGGTGTGTATCCATTTGGAAAATACTTTTTGGTGTCCTGAACTTGGTTAGACTTCTTCATTTTGTTTAACAACTCTAATTCTTCTTCCTGAAGTCTTGCAATAAACGAGTCCACTGTAGCAGTGGCAAGTTCTCCATTAGTCTTCATAGTTAATACAAAACAATTCCATTCCAATGGTAATGCTCTAGCTAGAAAAACCACTTTATCCTTCTCTTCAATGATTACATCATGCTTGTGTAATTCAGCTAGCAAATGACGATATCTTTCGACCAAATCTGTAATAGATTCTCCAACTTGCCAATGAAAACGATCAAACTCATCCTTCAACTCTAAACCTTTTCTAGCTTTGTAAGCTGTATTTACTTCATTGAATGTACGAAGTGCTTCCCATATCTTGAATGAGTTATCATGACTAGAAATTGATGGAAAATCGGACCATCAAGAGCACTTGTCAAATTACAGTACATCTGCTTCTCCGAGTTATACTCATCACATTCTTCAGAAGGCATATTATGCTGAGTATAAAACTCATTTGTTACTGGTGAACGTGGCCATTGAAATTCTGATTCAATGTACTTCCAAAGCTTCGTGTCCTGACCATCAAACCAAATCTTAAATCTTGACTTCCACGTAGAGTATTTATCCATATTCATTAACCTTGGAGATTTCGTACCACTCCCGATTCACTTTCAACAAGGAGTAATCGTTGAGTCATACTCGTGATACTCTGTACTAACGGTGCAACCAACGCATAATCATTCGAATTAAACATCTTGACAAAATTACCAAACAAGGTAAACCGTGCGGTTCAGCAACTCAACCGTGCAATTCACAAATTTTCTGTCTTCAACCGTACGTGTCACAAATTCAAACGTGCGTGTGACCTTAACTTCTCAACAGACAATGACACAAAGTCAAACGTGCGTATTAGATCATCCGTGTGATCAATCGTACATGTCACAAACTCACGCGTACGAAGCACTGATCAACTGTATGATCAACCGTGTGATCTTTAACCCAAATTTAGTTATTGCTAAACCGTGCGGATGATCTCACTCGTGAGATCAAGCATGCGAGTGAGTGTTCTTCAGCTTACTCAAACGCGTAACCTACTGTTAACACCTAAATCACCCTAAAATGCTAGAAAATGATGTAAATCACCAATTTCTTCATCCACAAGCTGGATTAGCACTAAACTAACATAAACACACTCTCAAATCACTATTACAAACGTATAAATGATAACTTTTTAAGCCAAAAACTCTTAAAAATATAAAATCCAAAATAACTAGCTCAAAATCAATCACAAATCACTAGATAATGTTGATTTCTTAACCAACGCTCTGATACCACTGATGAAACATGATTTGAATCTTTGAATCCAACTGATTTGACACACACAATGGCAGAATTAGTGAATCAAACCTTCTAGTGAATAGGTTTTGCCTTTTGGGATTGATTTACTCAAACCACACAAGGGTTATGTAATTAAATCAACACCTTGAGCTATTATTCACCTTTTGTAAGGATTTGGGCTTGAAGCCTATAGAGAGAATTGAACAGGTTACCAGATCTGAGTGATACACAAATGAGAGGCTTAACCTAAAATGAAGAACATAACACTTATATACCTCACCTGTTAAGTCAATCGCGCGTGTCAGGTCTCACTCGTACGAGTGGACACACTAAGGCGTACGGTTGATCTCTCACTCGTGTAAGTGTCATCATATTAGGTTTGTGACTCAGCTAAGCACACTCGTGCATATGAGCTTTTCATTCGTACGACTGAGGCTTCACTCGTACGTCTGACTGAGTCTAAGTTAGTTAAACTTCCATATCATGTTCATGCAGTACCTGTAAACGCATGTTAACATAGATAGGATAACAACGAGCGATCATGGTAACCAACTAACTGAAGTACTAATCACAAACGTGCAGTAGATGTCTAGGGACTCATGCAAAATGCACTAACAATACCCTTGCAGCGCCTTCCGGCGAGGAATTATAGAGAACATGGAATGCAATGAGTTTAAAGAAATTTTATGCGTACTATTGCATATTCAAATAGCCTGATCAACTATTTTGAGTATGAGATGTAATCATAAATGTAAAAATTTCTTTAAGTAATAAGAATTCTAGCAGCTAGTTCTTATGAGCATAATATTCATAATTTTTATCCGGCCAAGGATTTTTATCAGATGTCACAAAGCTGTGTATCATCCCTGCCCACATAATAGAAATTTAATCTCGATGGCAAAAGTTCAATCATAAACAAAAGATTGAAATGGCAGCGGATGACGTTGAACTCCGCTGAACATCCAGACAATAGATTGTATCTACGACCATGACGTAAAATAATATAAGTAATAAATGGCTAGCCATCATCTTTGATTGTTCAAATCAAGCATCTAATGCTTTGGCAAAATTAATAAAAAGTAATTGAGTATATAATAAACATTGATAATTAACAGATAATACAAGCCGTACATATCACATTTTCATGTTTAACACATCATTCACTGATGTAACAGGATTATTACACACCTTTTCTAATTCAGGAAATGTTAAATGTTCTATCTGTTCACCTACTACCCTAACCCTATCTACAGCATCTGGCTTCAGTTTTGATGTGAGGGTATTAGGCAGATATTTAGGAAAGTCAGGCACATCCATCTTCAATGTTTCCAAGAACCTTATCCGTTCAGCGTCTAGTGCAACGGTTATAAACTCATCAAAAGGCTTGGTTAATTTCTCAGAAGCAAAAGCATTTTTTACAATCTTTGGAATGCCTGCAATAAGTCGCTTGGTCTCATCTTTGCTTACCTATAGTTGTTCCTTTAATGCTGTTTCAGATTGGGTCAACGTTTCAATTTTATGAAGGTACCATTTTTCTTTCGTTGCCATCTCAACAAAACGAGCCTCAGCAGCACGCTTAGCAGCAACAGTAGTATTAGGGGTGTGCACCATTTGGTTTGAAACCATTTAAACCGAATATCGAATCGAAACCAAATCAAAAGAAACCAAACTGAATTTGAAAAATGGTTTTCGGATCGAGAAAAACCGAAACCGAATCTTAATTCGATTTTTCGGTTTGGTTTTCGGTTTTGAAATTTTTTAATTTGGTTAACCGAAAACCGAATATAAAACCGAATTCAATTTATACAAAATTAAATAAATATTTTAAGTTATTTATATTATTGTATACATGTACGAGAAACGATTTTGAATAGATATTTTAACTCTTCAAGTCAAATTCGGTTTACTTGGATTGAAATCCTATTTTAATCTTTAATTTCATAATTTTTCTTTTAACTCCACATTTTTGAAACTGTAATCATTTCAAGTCGATTTGCAATTTAGTTCAATTTATGTGTGTGTGCACGTTGAATCAATCAAATTTATATACACTGCTTTACAACAGTTTATTATTAGAAAGTATACACTATGACTAAAACAGAGAAAGTTTTAGCTTTGTTATTGGTATTGGTTTTGTTTATTTTTTGATATAAAATATAGTGTATTATGATATTATATAAGTTTATTTTATTTTCTAAAATTTGTATATATGTTCGATTATATATATTATTTTAGTATGATACTTACAAAGTTAATAATATAATGTTTATTTATATCGTGAGAAAAAAGTGAAAAAAAAATCGATATGGAAGTTAATTTGGTTTTAACCGAAACCGAACCGAATTCAAATTTGGTTTTTGGTTCAGTTTTGGTTTTGGTTTTGATATTTTAATTTGGTTTCGGTTTGGTTTTTGGTTTTAATTTTTAGAATTTCAAAACCAAAAAAACCGAACCGAATAAACCGAAAAACTGAAAACCAAACCGATGAACACCCCTAAGTAGTATCCAATTCAAGCTTGGCTGTTTTCACTAATTCAGAATCCTTCTTAATTCTCTCTAATTTATCTCGATGAACTTGATCAGAACGTTCTAAACATTTTAAATTATTAAACTCTGCAGCAATATTCCAAATAATGGCTTGCGCTTGACATTTATGAGCATCACCATCAGATAGGCTTTCAAAGAAATGGAGAAATGAGGGGGACACCATAGCCCCAATATACTTAATAAAATCCTCATAACTACCTGGAGGACCCGCCAAAATGGATGTCAGGCCAGCAGTATCTAAATTAGGGAGGCTAATCTGTCAACTACTTTCCCCTATTCTGTTATGCTGAGTGGGAGGCGGAAGAGCAAGCCTTCTCTGTGGTTCTTCTTCAGATGCAATGGCTGGATTAAAATAGCAGTTGTTATTTAAAAAGTTTGTCCAATCCATATGTGATGATTCACAATTTAAAACTGGATATTTATCAGGGTCAACATTATAATAGCCATCATTGCTAGGCATATGAAAAAAGCAAAAAAGATTTTCTTTTGTTATTGATTTAAAAGAAAGATTACCAGCAGCACGGTGTTTGCGTGAATTTGCTCGAGTTAAAGCAGACTCATCAACAAGCTCTTTTTCGGACAAACAAACTTTTCTCAAGAGTTTCATCAATCATCTTTTCGGATGCAAATTGTAGCTCCTCAAACTTGATGTGACACAAGGCGGTGAGCGGAGTAATAGCTGAAACAACATAATTTAGCAATTATTATACTGATAATAAAAATAAATAAGCAAATTGCAATTGTTAATTCTGGTATACCTTTGTTTTTAAGCATTACAATAGCACAACCACGAGTTTCTGCATCACATTCAGCATTAAGTAAACATAACGAAAGCATATGTTCTGGATATCGGCAGTTTGGAATTCTCTCTTTTTTCATCATATTTACTAGCTTTCATTCATCAGATGATATCTTAGGATGGGTAATTTTGGGGGGATCGAGTGATGTACGCCAGTAACAAGCTTTTAAACAATCGTTGGGAATCACTTCACAGTCAATAAAGAAGAAGGTGTTTTGCCAATTCTCTGACACATCAAAAATAATACAGAACCATCCCTTATCGTAAGATTTCACAGTTGCAAGATGATAAAAAAGGCATACAGAAGGTGTAATATTTCGAGCATGATAATACATCTCGAAAAGCATAATTTTTTGGATGGACATAGTATCAAATTGGCCAACACTAACACCGTAAAAGCAACAAACATCTAAATAGAATTTTGTGAAAGGGATACGGAAATGAGAAAAATATAAAGCACGACCGTAAATAGAAACTTTCCCAGAAGGGGGATGAGATGCACAATCATGAAGACCTGGAAGAACAGCGTCAACTCTAAAGAATTTAGGGAATGCAATTCTAACGCGATCTAGATATATTGAAGAAATTTCACTTTGAATATGCTCAACATTAAAGATAGTCATTGATTATGTAGTTAAGAAGGGAATTTTTGACAGAGGTTTCAAGGTAGATGAAGAAAAATTAATTCAGATCGAGTAAATGCAAAACAGTAAAAAATCGGGTATTAAATATCGAGTGGAAGATGAACAGTTGATAGTTAATCGCATGGTTGATATGCTGCCATGTGTTGGGTATACAAATATGCGGGAAACATAAATTTAATTGGGACTAAAATTCAAATTTCGAAAGGCACTTTTTGTAGGCCATGATCAAAAAGTGGCTGGTGTAGCAGAGAAACAGGACGGCTGTAGCAGGTTTATGTTCTCGAGAAAAAAAGGTAACTTTCATTTTTTAGTTTAATGACTTTATTTTTTGCAAAAATAAAGACATTAAACTGGGGGACTTAATGGTGTATCCTAGGGGATACACGCATAAAAGCATCATTGATATACAGAAAAATAGATCAAAGAACTCAAAAGATAATATTTGGCGGTTTTTAATATTTGCTGCCCAGTGTACAGCAGGCCGCCCAATGTCAGGCGTAAGCCCTGCAGGTAGCGTATATGCTTAAGCCCTTTTACTAGGCACGTGAGCGACATGCAGCCACGTCAGCCACACCAAAGTCGGTTCCGGATATTTCGCACAACATATTTAATCAGCGTTTGACACGTGTATCCCGAGCATTTCGGACATTCTATGCCTATAAATAGACCCCTTGGGTTACCACATTTCACATCTAAACTTCTGTCAGAGAGAAGTACACTTTTTCTCTCACACAGTTCTTTCTCACTCTAAAAGCACCTTAACAGCTTAGCAGCAGAACGCTACCCGGATCAATTATAGATTGATCCACATATTGATTGAGGCCACCCCACGGATCTCTCATCCGTGTTCCGGGTCTACAGGGATTATTTATCGAGGGCAAACATCAATTAACATACTATCAGTCTAAGCTAGGCGGATATTGTCCTGTACTGGTACCTTACAACCGCTATACGAAAAATCGTACCAACATACTGTCATAACCCGACCTTAACCATAAGGACGAATACAATAACATATGATTTCATCGCGAGGTATTGACCTCTATATGCGATATTTTTCAAAAACTGCATTCGTTTTTACAATACAAACAATAGCTTTTATTACAAATACAAGGTTTAAACAACTTAATAATGATTATCGTTTAGCGATAATCTTAGACTTACAAACTTTACATGTGATAATAACAATACGACCTCTAACATATTTTACATTACAAATCCTCCGATATGCAGTTTTATTTTTGACACAAATATGCATACTCAAGATCTTGCTTAAATTCAACATGTTTCAGCGGAAGCTTTTAGTTATCACCTGAGAATAAACATGCTTAAAATGTCAACATAAAGTTGGTGAGATATAGGTTTAATGCCGGCAGCGTTATGAATATAGACCACAAGATTTCATATATAAACGTTTTAATAAAAATATTCTAAGTTGTTGAGCACTTGATAACCATACTTAACATTTAATCAACGTCGCATATTCCCTTTATTATGAAATCTTACTACACCGTACCAAGTGTAGTCACCGAAATGAAGTACTGTGCAACCGTTGAATACTGGTCGTCCAGTTCGGTTGGGGTTGTCAGGCCCGATAGATCTATCAACAGGATTCGCGTTTACAATACCTCATGTAAATAGTAGTTACCAAGTTACAGGGAAGTATGCCAGTGGTACAACTCAACGTAGAATATATATTTTTAATCACTTGTGTCCATAACGTAAATCATAAAATGCATGTATTCTCATCCCGAAATATTTAGAGTTTAAAAGTGGGAATATATACTCACTTTTGTCTTGAAGGTATTTAACTCGACTTGGTCTCTGATAGATATCACGAACCTAACCATATATATAATATATCAACATATTTTCTTTTCAAGTAATCGTTACATATATATATACTTTTAATACTTTTAATATTTTCTTAGTCCGTAGTTAGCAGTCCGATGTTAGTGGTCCACAATTAGTTGCTTAAATAAAATAAATAAAGACCCCATCGTATTCGTATTGATCAGAATTAATCTTGACCCATGGTACCATGTTGTCAAATGACGTGTTGCGTACATAAATTACTGTGTTGTCAAATGACGTGTTGCGTACAATCATGAGGTCTTATGATTAATCTTCTCGTGTTGTTTACGGGTGGTCCGGAAATATATAAAATCAAATCATGAGTAAATATATATTAAATATTATGTTAATTAGCCAAGATATGATTAATCCGATTTTGTCATAATATGATATATTACGGGTCTTGAAGTGTTTTTAAAAATCAAATTAGAAAGATCTATTTAGTTTGCGAACAAGTTTGAAATCACTCAAACTATGTTCTTGTTGTTAAAATTTTATAACACAAAATAAGATAGCTATATAAATATGAATCGAATAAGGTTATGAATAAGGTTACTACCTCAAGTTACTTGGATAAAGCTACTGGAAAAGGTAAGAAAAATATTGGAATCAAAAGAGTGGTGGAGTGAGATTGAAAGATTGGAAGTAATCTCCTTGAAATCGGATGACTATATTGATACGTTCTTGAGTAGGTAAATGAAGAGAGATTGGGGAGTGAATTAACTTGAAAGAAAATTGGAAATAAAATTGTATGTGTGTGTGTGCAAAATAACATGATTATGGGATGGATATATAGGAGATTTAGTTTGTTTTCTTGCACAAAAGTCGCACATGAGGTTAAATGGCTGGTTCCCACATGTAACATCATGTCTAGTGGCTGATCATTGAAGTTTATTGTTGGTATATACCAATAGTAAATACGTATAGAAGCTGGGTATGATATGGTTACATATACCCTACATATACCCAGCCAGGGGCTCTGCCCCTTGGACCCCGCCAGGGGTTGCCACCCCTTGGACCCCGCTTATCGGGGGCGCTGCCCCCGAACCCCCGTCATAATCAAGATAAGTTCAAACAAGTGTGCACTCCACACTTCCCCAAACTTGTTCGATATTTATCAAGATTATTTTGGTTACAAATTAATCCCATTACACTTAAATCATTTTGGTGACATAGATCACCAACACATTATATATTGTAAGTATATACGTCAAAGAATGTTACATATAGTTATCGTTTTGAAAACTTAAGTTAGTGGTCTCAAAGTATACTTATAACTCATTGTTGTTAGTTCACATTGAAATGTTAAACCATCCTTAAATCATGTTAAATATGTATAGATATGTACATATACATAATCGTATAATTATCGTGTGTTATATAGTTCGTGATATCATCGGTCAAATTGGACGGTCAAACGTTGTGTGAAACTCTTTTCAAAAACATAAGTCTCAACAGTTTGGATTGCGTATCATGTTGGTAAGGTTTATTTTATGTAAATATTAATCTCATAAGTATAAATCGATCGGAAAAATCTGGGTCGTTACAGTACCTACCCGTTAAATAAATTTCGTCCCGAAATTTTAAAGTTGTACCTATTTTGCGTTGTCTGGAAACAAATGTGGATACTTTTGTTTCATCTGATCCTCTCATTCCCAAGTAAACTCGGGACCCCTTCGAGCACTCCAACGAACCTTAACGATTGGTATGTTGCTCTGCTTGAGCCGTTTAACTTCACGGTCCATGATTTCGACTGGTTCTTCTATGAATTGTAGTTTCTCATCGACTTGGATTTCTTCAAGAGGAATGGTGAGATCTTCCTTTGCAAGACATTTCTTGAGGTTTGAGACGTGAAATGAATTATGTACCCCGGTGAGTTGTTGTGGTAACTCGAGTCGATAAGCTACCGGTCCGATGCGTTCGATGATCTTGAACGGGCCTACATACCTTGGGATCAGTTTACCCCTTTTTCCAAAACGTATTACACCTTTCTAAGGTGACACCTTTAGCATAACCATGTCACCGATCTGAAACTCTAATGGTTTCCTTCGGACATCGGCGTAGCTCTTTTGGCGACTACGGGCTGTTTTCAATCTCTCCTTGATTTGCACTATCTTCTCAGTAGTTTCATGGATGATCTCGGGACCAGTTAATTGTCGATCTCCTACTTCATTCCAACAGATAGGGGATCTACACTTCCTTCCATACAGTGCTTCGAATGGTGCAACTTTAATGCTCGCATGATAACTATTATTATACGAGAATTCTGCTAATGGTAGATATTTATCCCATCCATTTCCAAAATCGATCACACATGCCCTGAGCATGTCTTCAAGAGTCTGAATTGTTCTTTCACTCTGCCCATCAGTTTGCGGATGGTATGCGGTGCTCATATCCAAACAGGTTCCCAGGGCCTCCTGTTGTGATTGCCAAAACTTTGATGTAAATCTACTATCACGATCGGATATAATGGAAATAGGTATTCCATGCATTGAAACAATTTCCTTTATGTATAATCGTAATAGTTTCTCCATTCTATCCGTTTCCTTTATAGGCAAGAAATGTGCAGATTTTGTGAGACGATCAACTATTACCCAAATGGTGTCATAACCCCAGGCAGTCTTAGGTAACTTTGTGATGAAATCCATGGTAATACCATCCCATTTCCATTCTGGGATTTCTGGTTGTTGAAGTAACCCTGACGGCTTCTGATGTTCTGCTTTGACTTTGGAACAAGTTAAACATTCCCCAACATATGTTGCAACATCTGTCTTTAAATTAGGCCACCAATAATGCGTCTTAAGATCTTGATACATCTTTCCAACTCCGGGATGTATCGAGTATCTTGTCTTATGTGCCTCATTCAATATCAACTTCCTTAATCCACCCAACTTTGGTACCCAAATACGGTTTGCAAAATATCGAATTCCGTCTTCTCGCATAACGAGTTGCTTCTCATACTTCTTCATTATTTCATTTCCTATGTTTTCTTTAGTTAGAGCTTCTCGTTGAGCCTCTTTGATTTGTGAGTTGAGATTCATGCGAATTTTTATGTTCATTGCTCGTACTCGAATTGGTTCCCGTTCCTTTCTGCTTAGAGCGTCGGCTACTACATTCGCTTTCCCGGGATGATAGCGAATCTCACAATCATAGTCGTTTATCAGCTCGACCCACCTACGTTGCCTCATGTTCAGCTGTTTCTGATCGAAAATATGTTGAAGGCTTTTATGATCAGTAAACACAGTGCATTTAACTCCATATAAATAGTGTCTCCATATCTTCAATGCAAACACTACTGCCCCCAATTCTAGATCATGCGTCGTATAATTCCGCTCGTGAATCTTCAATTGTCGAGATGCGTATGCAATAACTTTCTTTCGTTGCATAAGGACGCAACCAAAACCTTGTCGCGAAGCGTCGCAATATATCTCAAAATCATCGTTCCCTTCAGGTAACGATAAAATAGGTGCCGTGGTCAACTTCTTCTTGAGTAATTGAAATGCACTCTCCTGCTCAACGTTCCATTCGTACTTCTTCCCTTTTTGTGTTAACGCTGTCAATGGTTTAGCTATTCGGGAAAAATCTTGAATAAACCTTCTATAATAACCGGCTAAACCCAAAAATTGGCGTATCTGCGTTGGTGTCTTAGGAGTCTCCCATTTTTCAATGGCCTCAATTTTAGCTGGATCAACCTGAATTCCTTTGCTACTAACAACGTGGCCAAGAAATTGCACTTCTTTCAACCAAAATGCACACTTAGAAAATTTGGCGTATAACTGTTCTTTTCTTAACAATTCTAATACCAACCTTAAATGCTGCTCATGCTCTTGCTTACTCTTGGAATAGATAAGAATATCGTCAATGAAAACGATAACAAACTTATCTAAATACGGACTACAAACTCGATTCATGAGGTCCATGAATACAGCTGGCGCATTAGTCAACACAAACGGCATGACCAAAAATTCATAATGACCGTAGCGTGTCCGAAAGGCAGTTTTCGGAATATCTTCTTCTTTGACACGTAATTGATGATAACCCGATCTTAAGTCGATTTTCGAGTACACACATGATCCTTGCAATTGATCAAATAAGTCATCAATTCTCGGTAGTAGATACCGATTCTTGATAGTTAACTTATTTAATTCACGATAATCTATACACATTCGGAAATATCCATCTTTCTTCTTGAAGAATAAAATCGGAGCTCCCCACGGTGAAGTGCTCGGTCGAATGAAACCACGGTCCAGTAATTCTTGTAACTGGCTTTGTAACTCTTTCATCTCAGATGGTGCAAGTCTATATGTAGCACGAGCCACTGGTGCAGCTCCTGGTACTAGATCTATTTGAAATTCTACAGATCTAAATGGAGGTAATCCCGGCAACTCTTCTGGAAATACTTCAGGAAAATCTCTTGCCACAGGCACGTCGTTGATGCTCTTCACTTTTTCCTTCATTTCGACTTTATTAACATGTGCTAGGATAGCATAGCACCCTTTCTTCAAGCACTTTTGAGCTTTCAAACAACTAATGAGTTTTAGCTTTGAGTTACCCTTCTCTCCATAAATCATTAATGGCGTTCTATCCTTACGAGGAATGCGAATTGCCTTCTTGGCGCACACAACTTCAGCTCCTATTTTGGACATCTAGTCCATGCCGACTATTACATCAAAACTTCCTAATTCTACGGGTATCAAATCAATCTTAAATGTTTCTCCGGCTAAATTTATTTTACAATCACGGCAAATTTTATCGGCTTTAATTAGTTTACCATTAGCTAACTCAATCATGTACTTAGCATCTAGAGGTAATGATGAACAATTCAATTTAGCGTGAAAGTCTCTACACACGTAACTTCTATCGGCACCAGTATCAAATATAATAGATGCGGATAAGTTATTAATGGTAAACGTACACGTAACAAGCTCCGGGTCTTCATACGCCTCTCTAGCATTAATAACAAATGCTCTTCCACGTGCAGATCCGTTATTCTTCTCTGGATTCGGGCACTGACTCTTATAATGACCCTGTATCCCACACCCATAACAAGTAACAGTGGCCAAGGCAGTTCTATTTGCATTGGTGGCAGGAGTCTTGGTACCGTTTGTATTTGTAGCAGGAACCCTACAATCTTCAGCAAGATGACCTTTTCGATTACAATTGTTGCACACCACATTACAATAACCAGAGTGATGTTTGTGGCATCTGTTACATAAAGGATTTCGTCCCTTGTAACCTGAGTTCGAACCGCTACCCGCACCTTGTGTGGTTTCTTGTTTCTTGTTGAATTGTTGATGATTACCTTCCCACTTTCTTTTGTTTCCCGATGTCTTGACATCGGTGTTCTTATCCATAATAATCTGGTCCATCAACTTGTTCGCCATGGTGATAGCTTCATGAATAGTCTTGGGTTTGGATGCTGTAACATTTGCCTTGACCTTTTTAGGCAAACCGTCTTTGTACAGTTCAATCTTTCGTTCTTCGGTTGGTACCAATTCGGGACATAGCAAAGCTAATTCCATGAATCGCTGATTGTAGGTGGTGAGTTCAGTACCAACAGCTTTCAGGCTTCGTAATTCAGCTTCCAACTTCCTAACCTCGTTCCTTGGACAATATTCGTTGATTAGCATTGTTTTGAATTCTTCCCAAGGAGTATCATAAGCTACATCTCCTCCTACGGCCTTCACATAGTTTTTCCACCACGTGAGTGCACTATCTTGTAGGGTGCACGATGCATACTTAGTCATGTCCTTCTCAATACAACCACTGATTTTAAACACAGACTCAATCTTTTCGATCCACCGGGTTAAACCAACCGGTCCTTCTGTTCCACTGAATGATGAGGGCTTGCAACCTTGAAAAGTTTTGTAAGTGCACCCTACACGAGGATTTGGGTTAACTGCAGCACCTCTTGCAGCCTCGACCCATAACATTCTGTCGTTCACTCGCTGATTGATGAGTTCCTGGATTTCTTGTTCCGTCATTCGGTTCAATAGCGCCATAATCTTCAACAAAATGAAAAAAAATAATTATTCACATGGAATATTATAGATGTAGTATGTCTTTACAGTACATCGTAGCTTATTAATAATATGAACCAGGTATTATTATAAAAGCCGTTTCTTCTTATTAGCGTTTTATAATTATATCTAGGGTAGTACCTACCCGTTAAAGTTCATACTTAATAGCTTAGTACGAAAATCAATTACTACCACCCAAATAATACTTAACCATGGAAAATTATTGCATTTCACACTTCACTATTTTATATATGCTTATCTTACATCAAACATTAAGCAAACCACACTAGTAATATTATACAAAACATTATATGATCCCATGGTTTAAAACAACAGCGTATCATTTAACCCAAAGCGTTTGTGTTCAAAGAAATCGCTTAAAGGTTATCCTGGTTGTCTCCCTGCGTTTTGGCTGAGGAACCTAAGAACTGGATGTCGGGATAGAACTAATAGGAATAGCGGGAATAGGTGTGGAAGTATCTGGTGGAGTTGGTGCCACAACATCCTCTCTAGACTCGGGATTTAGATTTTCCATTTCAGTAGCCTTTCATTTCTTTCCTCGTTCGAACTTGTCTTTCGTAATTTCCTGTATTTCTTCCTCCTCAGGATCACTTTCCGGTTCCTCTTCAATTGATTCATCCGGAACTTGTGAGTCTTCCCCAAAGGTATCGTTTTCATCATCAGATAGATTAATGACTGGAACACCATCTGAAGAGTCTGGTTCGGAGTCGCTGAATGTGA
Source organism: Rutidosis leptorrhynchoides (assembly GCF_046630445.1). Classification (NCBI taxonomy): domain Eukaryota; kingdom Viridiplantae; phylum Streptophyta; class Magnoliopsida; order Asterales; family Asteraceae; genus Rutidosis; species Rutidosis leptorrhynchoides. The sequence goes on along the minus strand of NC_092335.1, from coordinate 301,656,926 downwards.
TAATAAGTTCTAAGCTAGACATCTATCACATAACAACTAGCACGTTAATACCACATAATATTTACATATTAATTTTTAACCAACAAGGATAAGCAATAGTTTTCGAAATCAAACACGGTCAAAGTCCAGACTCACTAATGCATCCTAACAAACTCGATAAGACACACTAATGCAAATTCTCTGGTTCTCTAAGACCAACGCTCTGATACCACATGTCATAACCTGAACTTAACCATAAGGACGAATACAATAACATATGATTTCATCGCGAGGTATTGACCTCTATATGCGACATTTTTCAAAAACTGCATTCGTTTTTACAATACAAACCATAGCTTTTATTACAAATACAAGGTTTAAACAACTTAATAATGATTATCATTTAGCGATAATCTTAGACTTACAAACTTTACATGTGATAATAACAATACGACCTCTAACATATTTTACATTACAAATCCTCCGATATGCAGTTTTATTTTTGACACAAATATGCATACTCAAGATCTTGCTTAAATTCAACATGTTGCAGCGGAAGCTTTTAGTTATCACCTGAGAATAAACATGCTTAAAACGTCAACATAAAGTTGGTGAGATATAGGTTTAATGCCGGCAGCATTACGAATATAGACCACAAGATTTCATATATAAACGTTTTAATAAAAATATTCTAAGTTGTTGAGCACTTGATAACCATACTTAACATTTAATCAACGTCGCATATTCCCTTTATTATGAAATCTTACTACACCGTACCAAGTGTAGTTACCGAAACGGAGTACTGTGCAACCGTTGAATACTGGTCGTCCAGTCCGGTTGGGGTTGTCAGGCCCGATAGATCTATCAACAGGATTCGCGTTTACAATACCTCATGTAAATAGTAGTTACCAAGTTACAGGGAAGTATGCCAGTGGTACAACTCAACGTATAATATATATTTTTAATCACTTGTTTCCATAACGTAAATCATAAAATGCATGTATTCTCATCCCGAAATATTTAGAGTTTAAAAGTGGGACTATATACTCACTTTTGTCTTGAAGGTATTTAACTCGACTTAGTCTCCGATAGATATCACAAACCTAACCATATATATAATATATCAACATATTTTCTTTTCAAGTAATCGTTACATATATATATACTTTTAATACTTTTAATATTTTCTTAGTCCGTAGTTAGCAGTCCGATGTTAGTGGTCCACAATTAGTTGCTTAAATAAAATAAATAAAGACCCCATCGTATTCGTATTGATCAGAATTAATCTTGACCCATGGTACCATGTTGTCAAATGAAGTGTTGCGTACATAAAGTACCGTGTTGTCAAATGACGTGTTGCGTACAATCATGAGGTCTTATGATTAATCTTCTCGTGTTGTTTACGGGTGGTCCTGAAATATATAAAATCAAATCATGAGTAAATATATATTAAATATTATGTTAATTAGCCAAGATATGATTAATCCGATTTTGTCATAATATGATATATTACAGGTCTTGAAGTGTTTTTAAAAATCAAATTAGAAAGATCTATTTAGTTTGCGAACAAGTTTGAAATCACTCAAACTATGTTCTTGTTGTTAAAATTTTATAACACAAAATAAGATAGCTATATAAATATGAATCGAATAAGGTTATGAATAAGGTTACTACCTCAATTTACTTGGACAAAGCTACTGGAAAAGGTAAGAAAAATCTTGGAATCAAAAGAGTGGTGGAGTGAGATTGAAAGATTGGAAGTAATCTCTTTGAAATCGGATGACTATATTGATACGTTCTTGAGTAGGTAAATGAAGAGAGATTGGGGAGTGAATTAACTTGAAAGAAAATTAGAAATGAAATTGTATGTGTGTGTGTGCAAAATAACATGATTATGGGATGGATATATAGGAGATTTAGTTTGTTTTCTTGCACAAAAGTCACACATGAGGTTAAATGGCTGGTTCCCACATGTAACATCATGTCTAGTGGCTGATCATTGAAGTTTATTGTTGGTATATACCAATAGTAAATACGTATAGAAGCTGGGTATGATACGGTTACATATACCCTAGATATACTTGTAGAAATTTTGAGGAATCGGAACGAGAATTCAAATATGGACGGGTTTATAACTGTAAAAGAGGCTCAAAACTGGGCTTTTATTTTTGGGTCAAACCGGGCCAAAATAAAATTTTAAGACATTTTTAATAAAGCAATGTCAGCTCGACCCCAGCCAGGGGCTCTGCCCCTTTGACCCCGCCAGGGGTTGCCACCCCTTGGACCCCGCTTATCGGGGGCGCTGCCGCCGAACCCCCGTCATAATCAAGATAAGTTCAAACAAGTGTGCACTCCACACTTCCCCAAACTTGTTCGATATTTATCAAGATTATTTTGGTTACAAATTAATCCCATTACACTTAAATCATATTGGTGACATAGATCACCAACACATTATATATTGTAAGTATATACGTCAAAGAATGTTACATATAGTTATCGTTTTGAAAACTTAAGTTAGTGGTCTCAAAGTATACTTATAACTCATTGTTGTTAGTTCACAATGAAATGTTAAACCATCCTTAAATCATGTTAAATATGTATAGATATGTACATATACATAATCGTATAATTATCGTGTGTTATATAGTTCGTGATATCATCGGTCAAATTGGACGGTCAAACGTTGCGTGAAACTCTTTTCAAAAACATAAGTCTCAACAGTTTGGATTGCTTATCATGTTGGTAATGTTTATTTTATGTAAATATTAATCTCATATGTATAAATCGATCGGAAAAATCCGGGTCGTTACATATACACAAACCATAACAATATTTCGGCATTATAACTAACTACATCATAGTATACACTAAAGATAACTAATCGCTAATCATGGTAACAATATCATAAATCATAATAATGGAAGACATTATATAAAGACAAAGGATAGAAGTACCAGTAGATTAAACGAGTTCCAAAAATATAAAAGTGACAACTTCAAACTCCAGAGCGCTCCTAATACAATCTTCGGCGTTCTTCTCCGGGTACTAAATTTCTCGCACGGAGTTGAAAACCATGAAAGTATGACTAATTATTGTAGAAAGAGAGAGAAAGAATTGAATTGAAGTGTGTGGGAAATGGATGATAAATGGCCTCCTTAAATACTTGACATTTGGCTGGGCTTGGCTGGCAGGCCGGCGTGGCAGGTGTCAAGGGCCAATGCCAGAGGCTGGTGCCAAGGCAGCCCGTTTTAAATGCCCGTTTTTAGTAGCCGGTGCCAAGCCATTAGGCAAGCCGGCGTGGCATGGAAGGCTAGCTTGGCAGGCCGGTTCTTGCCTCTGGTCTTGCTATTTTCTTTGATCGTTTATCTTGTTTCCAGGATCGTAACTTGGTTTTCGGGTCGTAACTTATCTTTCACCGTTTTTGCTCTAGAATCTTTAGTTTTGCTCTGATTCTCTTTATTCTTTTTGCACCGTCTTTGTAATTATTTGATCTTCACTTTTAACCCACAAAGCGAGTATTTTGGCGATAAAGCTTGGAACTTTATTGTTTTTGGGCTTCAATTCCGGGGTGAAAATGTGACTTTTTAGCCGATATCATCCACCAAAGTGTTTAACTGATTGAATAGGTTGGATAATTGTTTTTTGGATATTGCTTTCCCTTTACTTGTATGCTTGGTGTTCACATCAGATGTTCGTTTAAAAGAAATGTTGTGCGTTCCCCGTCATGCTTGCCATAATCGCCCATTGGAGTTGTCCAACATTGTTTTCTTCAAACGTGCTGTTGTTTCATTCACATGCTCTTCTGTTGCATCATCATTTACATGTTCTTCGTCTTCAATTGAAGTCTCTTCCAGAGTTAGTTGTGTAATTGGTATGTTCTCGACGAGGTTTTCAGTAATTGGATCAAGTGGTGTTCGTGTCGAAGTCATGTCAGTTGCTTTTTGGCATTATTGGTGTTCTTGTTGTTCTTCGAAAGGATGGCACCATATGTTGGTACTATATTCCGTCTAGTGGGTAAAAGGTACCAATACAATACTATAACAGCCTAGCGTTGAGCGATATGTTGTCGACTGATATTTGCCTTCGGGAAAGAATACCTGCAGACCCAGAACACAGATGAGATATCCGTGGGGTTGCCTTATTAGTCTTTGGACCAATCTAAAGTTGGTCCGTGTAACGTTCCATTGCTAAGCGGTTAAAGTTTTAGAGTGAGAAAGTATTGTGTGAGAGAGAAAGTGTATTCTCTGCTCCCAGAGTTCTAGATGATAAATGTGGTGACCCACGGGGTCTATTATAGGCGTAGAATGTCCGAAATTCTCGGAAATACGAGTCAAACGCTGATTAATTCGATTATGCGAAATATCTGGAACCACCTTTGGCATGGGCTGATGTAGATGCGTGCCGCTCACGTGCCTAATCAAGGGCTTAAGCATAGAAGCTGCCTGCAGAACTTACGCATGACGTTGGACGGTCTGCTGAGCGCTGGACAGATAATAATAAAAACTGCCAAAATTGCTCTCTTTTATGCTTTTCGATTCTTTCTTTTATATAAAATTGATGCTTTTATGTGTGTATCCCCTAGGATACACCATTACACAAAATAACAAGCATACAATACCACGTCTAAAATCAAAAATTAATATAATGACATGAATAAAACTTGGAATAAACGAACACTATAGATGGTCTTTAGTAATATATCTTTAATTCTTGACTTAGGTTGTTTGTAAAGTTACTAAGAGTGTATTTGATAAAACAGAATAATTGATCATTATTTATTATTTAGATGTCAAAAACAAATACACTAAATACTGTAGGATTCAACATTACATGTAGAACCAAATTGCAAACAAATATATCATGGTAAATTGTGATTAATTTAAGTTATAAAAATAAACACTTTTTAAAAAGAACTTTTTTATTTAATATCCAAAGGCTCATAAGTAAGGAGCCAATGTATTACAAATATTCACCAAAATTCTCCTCTATTAATAATAGTACGCACTATCAGATAGCAATCCGGCTTTTATGTTAACAACCTCGGATCTTGATGCCAAGTATCAAAATCTGAGAGAATCTTTGCACCTGTTTTAGACATCTATAAATGTACTTGCAAGAACGTCTTCATCTAAGATGCCGTTGATTGTTCCACAGAACCATTCACCAACTTGTTTCATCAATTCCAAATTAGCCAAAGAAGCACTTACCTTGTTGCTAGATACACCCCATTTCCCTCTTTTGAGCCAACATCGAAGTTAGCCAAACTAATTGCATTAGAGATACTAATCAGCAATGTGTTGTTGATTCGCCAGCAACTTAATAAACGCCTTCATAGTGGGAAAATGACTCGACACGATATTAACAGATGTACCCAATTTCCTCGAATTGATTACAAAATGGACAAAGGCCTGATTCCATTTGGATCCCCGGGAGTTCAAGTTAGTACAAGTTGGTATAAGGTTTAAGCTTACCCTCTAGATGAAGACGTTGACCTTTATCGGTAAACATGACAACCACTTTCTCGAACATAGCCCAAGATCTGACCTGTAAACAGATTTGTCAATCAAGTAAGTTAAATGCTTTACGGTGAAATTACCATTTACACGAACAGTCCAACACCAAGAGTCCGGGTGCGCTTAGTGTAGGAGCCTGGATCAAATCAAATGAATGAATACACGAAGGATTGGATTGTATGAGAGAATCCGGTAACAAAGAGAAAATAAAAAATTTTGTATTTCCACAACTTTCTTAACTCAGTTACAATGTAATGACTATGTTGTTAAGAGTCTTAGGAGGGGTTTTTATAGCCCTCGTCAATACCTCCTTTATATTTGAGTATTTACTGTTAGAAATTCGGTACGCCCTTACAAGACAAGTGATTTATGCAAATCACTTACCCACAAACGACAAAAGAATAATTATAGCATAACGATAAATAAAGTACAAACGACACGGGATTAAACGTGGTTATATTCCAACTCCAAAACACGGAGAAGGGTTTACTCCACGGGCGCAAACCAGAGATTTTTACTATAATTTTGTGCACACATTACAATGAGGCTGGGGTTACAATTTATAGGAAGAGTTAAACTTTTTCACCAAGTTAAACTTGTCCTTCAAACAAAAGACATTCCATAAATATCTATTACTTGCTCCATACTCAATTCCTACTAGAAGATTTAATTAAGGCAACAGAATCTCTACGACTTGTCACCAAGTTAAGCTCCCTACGAGTTGTTCACCAAGTCAAGCGCATTGTTCATCAAGTCACGTCTTGTTCCTTTGATCAAATTCTTCACACCTTCAACAATCTCCCACTTGAAGACTTTGAGCAAACTCTTCACTACTCAACAATTTCCCACTTGAAGATTTTGGACAAACCCCGAACATCAATCTCCATTCCATTCAAGAAAGTCAAACCACCATTATACCGCCAAACTTCATTTGGGACACGCACACTCAACGCATACTTCAAATGAGTAAACTTTCGATACAAGTTCTTCAACACAACTTGTCAGAACTAGAAACCAATAACTGCCTCAACTGTCAATGTTTTTCACACCCATAGCAACTCACGATCTCCTCTCAGCTACGACTTTTGATACCGCCGGAATCAAACACCCAGGTCACGCCAGTCTTCCACATCGGAGGGAAGGAAGTTTTTCAACATCAAAACCGCTAAGCTTCAATCCGATCTCTAGTTACCATCACGGTACATCTCGGTTTCTTGCACCACCATCTTCTTACACAAGAAGATCAATTGAAGTATCCAACTCTTCAATTATAGGATTCTTCATGAGACTACACCTCATCACTGATCACTCTACACATGTTCAATCACGAACACACATGTCAATAATCACCCTCGTATAGGATTTCACCGTCTATCTATGATTTTCCTTCCCAGCAATAAGAAAATCCAACAGACACCCTCGTAGACTCTTCATCAAGGCTCCAATGAGAATGCAAAACCTTAAAATCTACACCTTTGAACTTCTACCGCTTTCGCGCTGGTACACTGACCCACCTCATAGCTATAAATTTCATAAACCCCATATTCTCATCCCAAGCACGCTCCCACTGTACGAGTAAGAAATAAAATCGTGGCTATCTGAGAAGAATCTGGTTTGTTCCACAGTTCAATTGCAAATCTATTTGCCATTCGAGGGTATGTTTGCAGCATCCAAGTACCCTAGTTTTATACGCACTAATCACGTGAATACCAGAGACCCACGTTGCATAACCGTCTTCATAACTCCCATTAGTCGTCAAACTCCAACTAGCTCAGTACTTCCGTTGGTTACTAAACTCCTATCAAATTCCCGACACCCTCTAGAAAGCTCAAGTTCCAGGACTTACAAGATTATCCATTTCTACCATCACCTAAAGATTCCTAATTGGTCACCGCGACGAAAAACCGCTCGCTTTGTTGAACAAACCATCACCCAAACCCGAGCCACAGTCGAACACGTTGATAGTGCTCCAAATGAACATATATTTAGGCACAATATACTTTCAATATGTAAATCTTTTAGTTGCAATTGTTCTATTTTTATGTAATATTCGTTTAAATAAATAAGTGCGAAGACAAAAGAAGAAAACGACGATTTGAAGACGCAAATGACCAAAAAGCTCAAATGTATAAGATATAATTCAAGTGGTTCAATTTATTGATAAGAAACGTCTAAAAATTACAAGAGTACAAGCCGCGGAACGCAAAGTACAAGATATCTACGCGTACGAAAGGACGTTCGGAAATCCAGAACCGAGACATGAACTGAGCATCAACGCACAAGGCAACGGACCCAAAATTACGAGTCTACTATGCACAAGAATATAATATAATATATATATAATTATATAAAATTATATATATTATATTATATATATATTAAATAATCGAGCCGCCCACGTTTTGGAATCATTCTGAGCTGTCGCTGCGGCTCCATGCGATCGCATGGCCAGGAAGAGTATATATCATGCGATCGCATGGGAGCAAAAATCTGGCCAAGTCTATAAATAGCCACAAAATTCGACGAGTTCAGTACACCAGATTGATTAATTCAATCTTTTCTTTCTCTCTATGTTTATAAATTATATTTATATAATAATTTTAATTTTAATTTAAGTTAATAATAATAAGGTTATTGTAATGAATGTTTTACGGGTTTTAAGTCGAAACTCTCTCCGTGTAACGCTACGATATTAATAATCACTGTAAGCTATGTTCTTCCTTTTTAAATTAATGTCTCATAGCTAAGTTATTATTATTCTTATTTGAGCCGAAGTAATCGTGATGTTGGGCTAAATATCAAGACGGGGTTATTGGATTTTGTACCATAATTAAGGTTTGGACAAAAGACCGACACTTGTGGACATTGGACTATTGACTATTAATAGGTGGGGGTATTGTCTAATTGAATGACAACTCATTGGAACCTGTCGAACCTATCTTTAAATTAGTTAATCTAATAATTATTAAAATGATTATGTATGTCATATTTAGTGACGTTTATACGACATCTTTTACGATCATTTAATTAATTATTCGGGTTGGGTAATTGATTATTCATTCTGATCAAATGGGTAAATTAATATTCATATCTCATTAAAATAGCGGTGGATTACATACAAGGATAATTGGTGTAATTGTTAACAAAGTATTAAAACCTTGAATTACACGCAGTCGATAACCTGGTGTAATTATTAACAAAGTATTAAAACCTTGTTACAGTCTAAATCCCTAATTAGTTGGAATATTTGACTTCGGGAATAAGGTTAATTTGACGAGCATTTTATAGTTATGACCGATGGACTATTATGGACAAAAACCAGATAGGTATCAAATAAACCAGGACAAAAGACAATTAACCCGGGTAACAATTAATTAAAATCAAAACGTCAAACATCATGATTACGGAAGTTTAAATAAGCATAATACTTTTATTTCATATTTCATCGTACCTTTATTTACTGTCATTTTAATTACTGCAATTTACTTTATCGCAATTTAAATTCTGTCATTTATATTATCGTCATTTATCTTTACGCTTTATTTAAAATCGGCAAACCGGTCATTAAACGGTAAAAACTCCCCTTTATATATTATTATTATATATAATTATATATATTTGTATAAATATAGTTGGTAAAAATATAGTACGTAATCAACCAGCTCCCTGTGTAATGAACCGAACTTACTAAAAACTACACTACCCTACCATTAGGTACACTGCCGATAGTGTTGTAGCAAGGTTTAGGTATATCCCATTCTATAAATAAATAAATAAAACTTGTGTAATATTTTGTCGTATTTTGTAGTAAACAATAATAGTATTTCGTACTACACGCTTCACACATCAAGTATTTTTGGCGCCGCTGCCGGGGACTCGGTGAAAAACACTATTTTTTTGTAAAAATATATTATTTCTTATTTCGTAAAAATATTTTGTATTTATAATAAGTGTTAAAAATATAAAAAAAAAATTATATATATCTATATCTTTAAGTGTTTAAATTAAAAAGTTTATATTTTTTTTATTACTTTTGTTAAAAATTTTAAAAACTAATAAGTAAATTTTTTTTAAAATATGAGTTTTATTTAAATTACATAATATTTTATATAAATTAAACTAAAAAAAAAAGTTAAAACTAAAATTGGGCCGAACCCGTCGAAGCCCAAAACCATTTCTGGAATCCAGGCCCATGCGATCGCTTGAGCCGGATGCTGTAATACCATCCGACCGCATGGCTTAGTCTGACACGCTAGAAACCTAGTACAGCATTTAATACGGAGTAGATTTTTAATTATTATTATAATTTAACCTAATTAGGGTTTAAGTATTTAATTAGTTTTTAATATTAGTTTATAATTATTAATATTAAGTTTTAATATCATTATTAATTATATAAATTAAAACTTTTATAAAATAATAATATAAAAATAATATTTTTATAAAAATAAGTAATTTTATTATTTTTTGTTTCTTTTTATAAATTGTATATTTTTATCGTTTATTCGTAATTTTTATATTTGTCATTCGTAATTAGTTTTAAACTTAGTTTTTTCCGTAGTTATTTTATATTTCTAGATTTTTAGGCTTTGCCGTAAAATCCCTTAAGTGCTTTTTCTTTAGATTAAGATTTAGACACTTTAGAATTTTACGACGTCGTTTATCACTTTAATATTTAATAGATTTTAGTGCCTTTTTAAGTTATTGCCTTTTTGGATTTAGAATTCCTTTTAAGGTTTAATACCTTTAGACGTAAGTTTTAATTTTTAGTTTTTAGACTTTTAAGTTTCGACGTTTTTCTTTCTTATTTTTATTTTTCGACGTTTTTTTTACGCGCTTTTTTTTCATTTCTACGCTCTAGTTTTTAGGACATAGATTCTTATCTTCTTCAAAATTTCGACGAAAAATTATTTTAAACGATTAAATTGATAGACATCCAAATTTTCTGGTTCGTAGTAATAGTTGGATTTGTTAGTGGCGAGTTGTGGACTTCCAATTTAAAGGGTCCTGGCTATCTGTTGCATCTATTGGTTATTCGAAACGTGGGCAAAATCAGAAAAGTCTATTAATTTGATAACTTATATAATTTTTATATTTATAACTAATAGGATATTCAGTGAATGCACCAAGCAAAACGTTCAACACCTTTCATACGTTCACCACCTGTAACCCGATCAAGGCATCTAGGTAATATTGCCACTGTTGATTTTTCTTTAGAATTATCATTTAGTCGAACAAGTACTCCAATTCAAATTTTCGATAATCCATTTTTTGAACCCGACTTCACAATTGAGAACCCGGAGGATATTCAGGGACAATTCCAAGATCCTGAACCACTAATCATTCCTCCTGAACTACAATTTGTTAAATCAGAATCTTCTAGTAATTCGGATTCAACAATTTCAAATATGGAAATAACGGAACCTCAAATATGGAAGATCGAATGAGAGCTATGATCAATCCTTAATTAATGATGTTATTTAATTATAGATTGAGTTCAATAAGATTATGATGGAGGATGGAGTGTTTGATGATTATTTTGGGCCCCGGTGATCGTCTTTCACTTTAACTATCAAGTGATCAATCACCCCGACCCGGTCTTGATTGTCAATTAGCATAATTCACCTTAACTCGATGTGAAAATTCCTTGGGCAAAGTCACAAGTGAAATTCACAAAGGCTTGGGCAAAGGGCAGAGAATCAACAACCTATAAATGACAGGCCAAGCTCCCTATTTATAGTATTCAAGATATTCGTGGTCTGCGAATCACCTAACCGTCCGCGGAAACTCAGAGGATTAGACCGCAGTCCCTTATTAACGCGGAAACATAACTGTTGTGCTCTATTTTCAGCGAATATTGCATAGCTTAGCTTTAGAGTTCGCGTATTTCTACTTTTGGCCTTTAGCAAATAAAACACACATATACAATGCCATGTATATGATCAAGTACCCCCAGATTATTATGATATATTTTCGCGAAGCAAATGTATCATGATAAACTCTAAAAATAAAGAAGTGCTCCCTTAACATTTATTCGCAAGTATTACTTTATAATTTTTACCACCAATTTATTACCGTTGTTTTTATTAGACTTAATTCGTAAAACCCAACGGTAATTTTCGCAATTCTGTCAAATCAATACGCTGTAATGGCTAGAAAATTACCGTTTACACGTTGCGGTAATTTTAGCCGTTTAAATGTAATCATTGCCTTTCCAACTTACTCGCCCTAATTCCAATTATAAATAGCTGGATAACTCGCATAAAAACTTTACGCTTTCTCTCTCAATTACGTATTCAATCATATTCATCTGATCACACTCGTTCCTTGCAATTAATCAATTCAACCTCTAATTTCTTCAATTCAACATCCGTTTTATTTTTCTTTCTACAAATGGCATCTTCTTCATCGATGCATACTCCTGGAGGTTTCGTTTCCTATATGACGGAATCGAAACTCCAAACCCTACGGGAGTGGTACCCTCCACTTGCACAGTTTGTTCCTACCGCTCCTGCAATAGAACAACGAGCTGACACCCCCCTAAGGGGATGATTACAGTTTATGAGGCTGCCATCTCTCAAGGCAACCTACGATTTCCGCTTACTCAATTTTTCTGCAGTGTCTGCGAGTATTATAAGATTTCCATGGCGCAGCTTCATCCAAACGCAATTAATAAAATTATTTTGTTTGAGATGTTTTGCAATGCCAACAACAAACAACCACTGCTAAACGTGTTTCGCACGTGCAATAGCTTGGTGTTATACAATGTGGGATGTTTTTCATTTCGCATCAGACTTGGCACAATGACATCGCCAAAAGACTCAATTGGCAACTGGCGCAGTTCTTTCTTTTACATTAACGACGCCGCCTATGTGGATAGTGATATACCAAGAAGATGGTGTACAGAACTTGATCCCACTCTCAATGAGAGGCCTATACTTGATGATCTTGAGAATGACATTCTCAATACACTCAAGAATGCGGGCCTAATTCTGCGAGCATATTCGAATGTACCACTGTACATTGGCAGGGTCTCAATTCAATGGCCATGGAGCAACTATGACGCTCTTTTGGTCGACCAGGAAAATAATGGTATTTTGCTTATACCCTTCTCAATATAATACACTTATGCTATTCTTCAAAAAACCTTATACAATTGATTATCGCAGTGATTACTCTTGACCTAATCATGAGGTCGACAGATATTAGCAGGATCAGTCCTGCTCGTCGCTTAAGAAATGGCGACGGCGATATTGTTCCTATTGATGAGCCAATCATCAATATATGCTTTATTTCTGGTGGGGAAGACCACGGTAAGCGGAAAGTTGTGGAAAGTGCCCCCACTCCACGCAAAAGACGACTGCGGTCTCTTTCTGAAAGAGAAGCAAGTAAGTGATTATGTATTCGCAGTATTTATTTATTACGCATGTATTATTTTCATATAAGCTTGCTATATTTGCTTATCTGTTTGTAGTTGTCCTTTCAGATTCATCCGCTGAAGCAACACCGCTCTACAATATCACTGGGAGCATCTCCACATATATTCTTGAAGAGCCCGGGCATGAAAATTTATCCCTTCCTTCTAATGCAGAAGCATCTAATCAAGAGGAGGAAGGAGAAGATGATGCGGAAGAAACCGCAGCAGCAGAACAGGCCAATCAACTATACCGCAAGCTTTACAAATTTGTTCCTAAGGATACAAAAGAGCAATATCGCAAACTATCATATCCTGAAGCCGCAAGACAGCATCTGCATAATTGCTATAATGCAATTTGTCTAACTGTAGACAGCATGGAGCGTTTCACTGAGATGTCGGATGAATATGATAATGTAGTGAAGATTGCCAACGCTCACGAGAGAAAAGCACAAAGGGCTGAGACACGGCTCAAAAAGGCTATGGAGGAGAACGCCAGACTCAAAAAGAGGGCGGAAAGTACAGAAAAAGAATTCGCACAGCTGGTCAAGTATCTGCCAGAATTCGCAGATAAAGTGATGGATTCCAATCCAGTCACTGAAAAAAATTTCAGGCGTATGCCCAAGCATCAAAACTTACCACTCGCTGTGAGTGGTATGATCTGTTGTGCAAGCTTGGCAATCTTTCTCAACCCCTCCCTTCAGACATAGCGAAAGAAATTTGTGCTACTGACGATGCTCGAGAAGCGCTCTCAAGAGCAAAGAAGGAAGTTGAAAAAGTCAGCATACCTGCCCTGGAGGAATTCAGCCAGCGCGAGGGCATTACGTTCGCGGACATTAAAGTGTTGGAGCTGTAGATTTGTCTTAGCTAGTTTTCATATGTATATTTCGCAATCTTAATTGCGTTTTTTGTAATGACCCGCGCTGTTTCCGCGCTAAATATTACTATCATATTTACATTTTGCAGTTGCAACGTTTTTATTTATATAGCGCTTTACTGTATCATATATTCATAATTCAGAGTTGCCCTTTGCAATTTCCGCATTCACTATTGTGCACATAACAAACGCGTACTTTATGCGAAATAATCTTTTAATCATTATGAATCTTCTAAGTCCGACAAATCGATCCTTAGGCAATTTTAGCATTGTGAATCATCTAAGTATTGGCAAGATCAAATACTTAGGAAACTTTATCCTTTCGCAATATTTTCAAGTCAACACAAGTGGGCAATTTCATCACTTGGTTTTTAGCATATTATTTCGCAATGCATATTTGCATTATTACAACTTTTAAGCAGGCCATGTTTAACGAAAAGCATGCCATTTTACTTAAAGCATCTGCAGAACAAACATTAACTTAGTGTTATAAAAGATAAGTAATTGCATTCTGCGAAATAATCACTACGCGTGGCCACACATAGTGTTTTCGCTTTGTAAAGAAACAACTACTAACGCTGAAATTAATTTTTCTTTATTCATTACTTTTTTGCATTACAAAGTTCTAAAAATAAACGCGACATATCATGCATTAATGCAATTTGCCTTAGCATCTCATTACAACTTTTTTCTGTAAATTTTCGCAGTATTCGGGGTGAACTGAATGTCCTTCAATACCCATATTTGTATTTGCCATAATCATAGCGTAGAATGGTTCTACTTCCACAGAAGTTATTGTGCCAATTCCCTTATTAGCAGAAAATTTAAGCATACCATGTATAGTAGAAGGGATAGCGCCAAACATGTGCAAAGCAGTGCGCCCAAGTATCATATTGAATCGCGACTGATTTCGCATTATGTACAGATTCAACAAAGCTTGGTGTCTCAGCGACTCATCGCGATCATCAACTAATTCCATTTGCAATTCCAACTGGCCAACAGGCCAAGTTGACTCTCCTGAGAATCCGACAAGTGAAACCGCAGTAGGTTTCATCAAAGCCTGAATGTTCGCGGGCAGCTTGCTAAAACATTGTTCGTACATGACATCTACACTGCTACCAGTGTCCACATGTACCTTCATAATCATAATGCCGGTATTTGCAATGCGGCATGAAACCACCACTGGTTTGTCAACATCTGCGGTCAAACTTGCAGGAGGAAAAGTAATGGAAGGACATTTCCAACTGTCAATCTGCTCAAATATTTGAAGTACTGACTTTTCGCCTTGCACTTCTACCACATTAATTACCTGGATTCCGCGCTGGTTTTCTTTTTTACTCACCATCTTTACACCAAATTTTTCACCGCGGGAGCCTTTCGCTCAACCATATTTGGCACATTTGAGGTATTGGCTTCTGTGGGCATTATAATCGCATTCACAGTACTTGTACTATTCTGCGCGATTAAATGGTCCAGCTTACCGTGCTCATATACCTCCGCGATCAATTCCGCCAAATCTCTGCAGCGATTGGTGTCATGACCATAATCGTCATGGTAAACACAAAACTTTGACCGATCGCGCCTGCTATTCTCTGCCAAAGGCTGCGGATCAGGGAAAGACTTAGCGACTCTCTCTTGTAGCAAAATTTCCTTAGGCGTTTTGTTTAGCATCTGAATGATATTGAAAGATTCATTGTTCCACTTTCGCGTAGAATAGCGATCCCGACGGCCAAATCCATGGTTATCATTTTGACCTTGAACCCTATCATTTCGCGGATAACCCCCGCCGCCATTTCTTCGCGGAAATCCTGATCCGCGGTAATTATCACTGTTACCATCACGAAAAGAGTCATTGTCATCTCGTCAACTTTTGTCTCTACCCCATCCACACGCAGGGGTAATAGTGCTATCCTCTCTACCGCGGAGATAATCATATGTTTCCTGTTGAACTTTAGCGAAAGTTAGCGGAACATCTCTTCGCAATCTTCGCACAAGAGTTGGATGTCGCTGCGGATTAATAGCATGCAAAAAACCAGAAATTTTCTGATCTTCATTCAATCTTGGAATTTTTTGGCACTCATAAATGTATCGCGTAAGTAATGCGTTCAAATTTTCCTTGTTGCCTTGCTTAATATCGTGACATTCTATATGTGTCTTTTTCTGCGGCAAAAGATTTTGAAACTGTAACAAAAAAATTTCACGCAAATCAACAAAGCCAATAATACTGCGAGATTGCAAACTATGAAACCACTCCCTTGCTGACCCTTGCAAAGCCATGAGGAACACTCTACACGCAACTGGTTCATCCCAGTTATAGGTGCTCACCACCCTTTCGAAGCACTGCAGAAAATCTAAAGGATCGGTTAAACCCGAATAAACTCCCAGAGTTGCTGGCACAATTGGCGGAGAAACAATTGGATAATCAGAAATATGTTGGACAAACTTGTTCACGGAAGTAGTGATTTCAGTTGCCTTTTTTGTGCGAGTATCTGCATTATCTGCACAGAACTTGGCAATCATATCTTGCAAGAAATTTGGCTGTTCAAACTTATGTTGCATTGACATTGGCACAATGCTCCTGAAAGCATCCGCCAAAAATTTTTGAGCATTTTCTCTGCGGGCAGCATCATATACTTCACCTTCTTCCCCATAACGAGGGAAATGTGTTGGTGGGCATTTTCGCTTAACATGTAGAACTTTAACAAACTCCTCCACGCTATCCGAATCATCATAAAATTCGCTTTCTTCTCTTGGTGCCTTAGCCATTTTTGAGTTATATGCGGAATTCAAATTAACGTGTTCTTCTGCATTATCACTATCACTATCGTTTCGCTCAATAACTAGGCGATCAACCTGTGATCCCGAATCATTTAATGGCCATAGGTAAGTTCGCGGTATGTGGGACTCGCGACTACATTTGGCATCTTTCTTAGCCTGTTCCATGGCAGTGCCACCAATTTTGTCAGTTCGCAGGCTAGATTTGCCAGCCAAAGCCTTTATTCGCTTTCCTTCAGTAATTATTTCTTCGCGGTTTTGCAACAATGCTCTGCGTGCAACCATTTTTTCAGCAGCAACTTCTGGCTGCGAATCACTAGCGTTATTTGCCGCAGATGTTTTAGCAATCGGTTCTTGAACCGATTTCCCTGCAGTTATGCTAGCATTTACTTGCAATCGAAATATCACGACGTTCTGCGAATCGCTAGGCAGTGCATCAGCATTCGTAGAAACGCCTGTTTGCTTCACGTTTGTCATCATGACTGTCTAACAAATCAACTGATTACGTCTTTGAAAAAGCACCTGCAAATCATCATAACAAAAACACGATTGAAATTAAACCGACGTATTAATTGTTTGATGGCACAAAACAAAAAATTTTGAGTTCAATTTGTAAAACGTGTCCCACGGATGGCGCTAATTGATCAATCCTTAATTAATGATGTTATTTAATTACGGATTGAGTACAATAAGATTATGATGGAGGATGGAGTGTTTGATGATTATTTTGGGCCCCGATGATCGTCTTTCACTTTAACTATCAAGTGATCAACCACCCCGACCCGGTCTTGATTGTCAATTAGCATAATTCACCTTAACTCGATGTGAAAATTCCTTGGGCAAAGTCACAAGTGAAATTCACAAAGGCTTGGGCAAAGGGCAGAGAATCAACAACCTATAAATGAGAGGCCAAGCTCCCTATTTATAGTATTCGAGATATTCGCGGTCTGCGAATCACCTAACCATCCGCGAAAACTCAGCGGATTAGACCGCAGTCCCTTATTAACGCGGAAATATAACTGTCGTGCTCTATTTTCAGCGAATATTGCATAGCTTAGCTTTAGAGTTCGCGTATTTCTACTTTTGGCCTTTAGCAAATAAAACACACATATACAATGCCATGTATATGATCAAGCTATACGCACTGGCCAAGGACATGCCATTACGCGACCAGACATTAATGCGCCAGATTATGAAATCAAAGGACAAATCCTACACATGGTAACTAATCAATGCCAATATAGTGGTACGCCAAAAGAAGATCCAAACGAACTTCTTCGAACCTTTAATAGGATATGTACTCTATTCAAAATCAGAGAAGTTGAGGATGAACAGATCTATCTCATATTGTTTCTCTGGACTTTAAAGGGAGAAGCCAAAGATTGGTTAGAATCGTTACCTTCGGAGCGATTGATACATGGGATGTTTTAGTTGAAAAATTTCTTAAAAGATTCTTTCTGGCATCTAAAGCCGTGAGACTTCAAGGAGAAATTGTTACGTTCGCGCAAAAGACAAATGAAATATTATATGAGGCGTGGACAAAATTCGGGAAGTTGTTGAGAGGATGTCCTCAACACGGTTTAGACACTTATCAAATAGTACAAATATTCTACCAAGATGTCGACGTTGCTACATGAAAAGACATTGACACAGTAGCTGGTGGTTCCATTATGAAGAAAACCGCAACTGAAGCTCACAAAATCATTGATAACACATCCACCCACTCCCATGAGTGGCATCAAGAAAAAGATATTTTTCGTTCATCTAAAGCGGCTAGAGCCGATTCTAGCCATGACTTTGATTCTGTTTTCGCAAAAATAGATGCTTTTGAAAGACGAATGGAAAAGGTGACTAAAGATATTCACTCAATACGAATCAGTTGTGAGCAATGCGGTAGACCACACTTAACGAAAGATTGTCACATTGAACAAACGATGGAACAAAGATAGAATGTTTCATACATGAGCCAAAGGCCGGGAAATAATTATCAAAATAATTATCAACCGCCAAGGTCAAACTTCAATCGAAATCAAAACATTATTTTCAATCCAAATGGACCCAACAATAACTCGTACAACCAACAAGGTCCGAATAACTAACCAACTCAAAACAACACTTTCAATCAACAAAGACCTAGCTTATATAAACCACCACAACAAACCGAAGAGAAAAAGCCAAAATATAGTAGAAATGATGGCAAAGCTAATGGAATCTCAAACACAATTTATTACATCTCAAACCCAAACGAATGAGAGGTTTGATCAGTCATTAAGAACTCAACAAGCTTAGATTTTGAATCTAGAAAAACACGTAGGTACTCTTGCTAGCATGATGAGTGAGAGGGAACAAGGAAAGCTACCAAGTAATACTGAAGTAAATCCTCAGAATGAGAATGTTAATACTGCATGCAATCCAAGGTTTTTATACTTTGTTAACAATTACGCCAAGTGTCCTTGTACGTAATCCACCCCTGTTTTAATGAGTCCATTGACTATTAATCCATTCCTGTGTCCGGTTAAATGAACGATTATTAGTATTTATAAATATCTCGCCCATCGTGTCCGATCGAGTGTATGTGGTTATTTATAATTACCTCAAATTGTAAATCTCTGTATTAAATTAACGAACTATCATTCAGTTAAACAAATATAAAGCCCATCAATAGTCCATAGTCTAATTTCCACAAGTGTCGGTCTTTTGTCCAAACCCCAATTATGGTCCAAAGCCTAATTACCCAGTCTTATTATTTAGTCCAACATCACAATTACTTCGGCTTAAATAAACATAATAATAACTTAGCTACGAGACATTAATTTAAAAAGGTTGAACATAACTTACAATGAGTATTAATCGCGTAGTGTTACACGGACAGAATTTTGACTTACAAACCTTAAAACATTCGCCACTATAACCTTATTATTATTAAACTTAAATTAAAATTTTAATTATAAAATATATATATATATATATATATATATATATATATATATATATATATATATATATATATATATATATATATATATATATCTCAGAGAGTGAGAGAGATAGTTGATAAAAGGTGTACACAATTCGTCGAGCAAACTGCCTTTTTATAGAACCTGGCCAGCTACAGTAACTCATGCGATTGCATGAAATTCCTTCTTCCTGGCCATGCGATCGCATGGCCAGCTGTACCAGCTCACATTGTCGATTAAAAATGTGGGCGGCTTGATTTATTTACTATATAATTATATATATATATATATATATATATATATATATATATATATATATATATATATATATATATATATATATATATATATATATATATATATATATATATATATTATATTCTTGTGCATCGTTGACTTGTAATTTTAGCTCCGTTGCATCGCGCGTTGATAGTTGGTTCATGTCTCGGTTCCGAATTTTCGAACGTCCTTTCATATGATTTAATATCTTGTACTTTGCATTTCGCGGCTCGTACTCTTGTAATTTTTAGACATTTCTCATCAATAATTTGAACCACTTGGATTGTACTTTGTACTTTTTAGCTTTTTGGTCGTTTTCGTCATCAAATCGTCGAATCTATCTTTTGTCTTCACCTTTTATTATTTAAATGAATATCACTTGTAAATAGAACAATTGCAACTAAAAGCTTGTCTTTCTTGAAGGATAATGCTATAAAATACATGTTCGCTTTTAGCATTATCAAATATTCCCACACTTGAGCGTTGCTTGTCCTCAAGAAATATAAAGCTTGAATATAACTTTACTAGAATCACTTCTTTATTCTTTACACTCTGTACATCAGTAATTTTGATACGACGGTATGAACAATGATAGTAACGATGTGGTTTACAGTCTCACATGACTATAAAAATTTAGATCCTTTTAGGAAATTGGATCTATATGAAAACATTTGATCTTTTGAAAATTCAATCTAGCTTTTACCCTAGATAAGTTTTCCAGAATAACCCTTCACCGGTGTTCGCAAATTGTTTTTGTAGGTTTTGTGGGTTTCAGATTTGAAAATTTTAGCTCAAAACTTGCGGTTTTGTGTCACCTACTTGCTAACCTTGTATTAGGAAAGAAATACGTTCAGTATACTTGCTCCGTATATTACCTTTCGGTAAACTACCGTCCGGTTGTAAAGGAAAGCGTTGAACAAGCAAGTGTTAAGGCAATGTCTAATGACATGCATATGTTCATGGTCCACAACGTGTCGGATGCAATTACTATCCTTTGTAGGAGCCATAGTAAAGATCACCCTATAGTTTTTCGGTCTGGCACAAGGTCCTGTCTTCGACCATGCTATGCAACCACCGTTCTTAAGGTTGACACCCGATTTGGTTCAGGTGACCTAATGAATTCCGGTGAATTCTTAGGATTTTACGTTCAATGGTAATGAACGCATTGAAAATGGGTTTTCAGAAAATAAATCGGTTTGTAATTTTGATCAAAATATTTTCTCGTTCAAGCTCGAGTTTAGATATCATTGAATTCCATGAGTTTGAGTTCTCAATCTTTAAGGTCAATCTCAAGGATTGAGTAATATCAGGCTTAAAAGCTGATTTTTGATCTTTAAAGAGATTATCCTTTCTGGGGATCCGATTTATTAGTATTATAAGCTAATTTGCACGGTGCCCCCCATTGTACGAGATAGATCCTCTCATGGTTAGGATAAGTCTGACCACTTGGCGACCCTGTTTGATGCTGAGATCCGTGGATTTCCAGCTGATTTTCGAGAAAACTTTTCAAGGTTTTTCGTAGTCTCTACAACTAGTCTGGACGACAACTTCCTGACCTAAATCAAGAAGCGCGTGTCTTTTTCTCGGAAGACTGTACTTCCTTATAAATTTTATTTATATTACAATAAATTAGGTAAAACTGATTAATATTGTCCAAAACAAAAGTATCTTCAATTATTTGTACAAAAATATGTGATATATGTTCTAAATAACTTGGTAAATTTTTCCCACACTTGGCTTTTATTTTTATTTCTTTGCCTTTTTATTCTCTTATATTCCATTTTAAATGAACTCAAGCGTTTTAAGTTGTTTCTCAATTTATGTCCTTTCTGAAGTAACAGTAATTTCGGTGTTAACACCTAGTTTTATCGTTCATAAATATGTATAAACATGATTTTGAGTTCATTTAGTTAAAAAAAATTTAAAATTTTTACTAGAAGTGGGTAGTCAGTATATAAGACTAGGGTTGTTCTTTATTATCAGAGAGTACTAGATTCTAATACAACTATTGCGTTACTAGTAAAGTTTAACGGTGGCTATTAAACCAAGTGTATAAGTCAAAAAAATTTAAAACTGAAAGAATTTAATCCCTTCCCACACTTAAGATCTTGCAATGCCCTCATTTGCAAGAAATTAGTAACAATTTAAATTATTAAGGGTGATTAGCGTAGAAAAATTATTAAATTTTACCAAAGTTTTCAAACATATTGTTGTTTGTTTGAATGATAAATGGTGCACATCATTTGTTCATTCCTGCAGTTGTTATATCACATTTATTTTGCATCTTTTCGTCAAAATTAGTTGCTTTTGCTGAACTTAATGTCAGTCTTTGAAAATACGCTGTTTTACCCTGTTGTGTACATGAGATAAAATATATACAATACAAATATAAACATTCATGGTAATTTGAAATGAGACTTAATATCCCACTTTCAAATTAAAAAAAAAAAAAAATTCAAATATTAGTACAAAATAATAAAAATGTTAAACATTAGATAAAAGTTTCAAAATGTTAAATGTTTGACATAAAAAGACAAAAATAATAAAAGATAAGACATCACCAATGGAACACTATTGATTTGGATAGGGGTCCCAGTTCATATCATCGCTCGGGTTCCATGGTTGGTGATAGGTGTTCTGGTAGGCTTGATTGGGGTCGTACAGGTCAAAGGGTGGCCGCATGTCGAGCTGATGTGGTGGATAAAAAGCAGGCTGAGTCGGGATGTAGTTAGTTGGTACCTGATATGATAGCTGGCTCATGATTTGGTGCTGATGAACTTGCCAGCTATCGTGTTGGCGTCGTCTGAAAGTCTCATACTCATTTGTGGCTTGCCACTGCTCATACTGACGATGCCTATCCTTATTACTCATTTCCACCTCATCTATACGCTGGAAAACGTCAATAAAACTATCCCTAATGACATCCCTGATGTCATCTGCTTCCTCCATCTCCTCATTCGAACCCCTCTCTACCTGTGAATGGGTGCCATGATATGGTATTGGCTTATTGTGCCTCCATTTTAGTACCTTTGCACCCTGATAAACTTGCTGTAACAACCCTCACTTTTCGACTTCTAAATTACTGAATTAACCCTAGGGTTATATGTCTGACTATATGTATTAAGGGTTGTTATATACAATTAAATATTGACCGAATAGTAATTTTTAGTCAACAATGTACGCTTAAATAAATAAAATATTATTAATTTATATAATTTGACATAATTTAACTAAGTATATAAACTTTGTATCACTTTTATTATTTAGTTAATGTATTATATATTTAAGTATATAATAAATCCAATTATATATAAATGTAATAATATTTACAAACTTACTAAAACTATAGTTTAATAATTAAAATCATAATTATTATTAAAAATACAAAATACAGAATTATTTATTATTTTTATGCAAAATTTGTATTTATTAATTAAATAAAACAAAAATAAAAAAAATAAAAATAAAATATTATTGAAAAATATTCTTGGAAAAGCATTAAATCAATTTGTTTATTTATATAAAAAAATCCTTAAAATAAATGAAAAAAATAAATAAATAAATAAATAAATTACTTTTTAATTAAAAATTGTAATAGAAAAACTACTTTTATTATTTTATTTTGTGCATTATCCCATGACCTAACATTTAATATTTTTTAATTTTAAAATCCCATTAAGAATTAAAATATTTCTTTTTATTTTAATTATTTTATTCTTTTTACCTAATTTTTTCAAGTATAAATACCCCTCATTTCTCATTCAAACTCACACCAAAATTTCTCTCATTCTCTCTTTGAAGAATTACTATTAGTAAGTATTCTTTTCTTACTTTTTATTTTTTTTACTTTTTACTTTTTACTTTTTACTTCGGTTATTATTTTTACCGAAATATGTAAATAATGTTATAAATTATATGCAATTAAAAATAAAATAAATAACATGTATACACTATTACTATTACTAGCACCTATAACCTACTACTTATATTGTAACATAAAAAACATTTTGGGATATGTATTAGAGATGTATAGATCTTCGAACTTTCTTGACGAATGGTTTCTATGAGATTCTAGGCCGAGGGTTTGGATTTCCGATTTAAAGGGTCCTATGGCTCAAGCCCCTAGATCTAAATTAGCCATTCGAAGGGAAAGGGGTGATTGGAAGCTTATCTAATACGACAAGTATCCTAAAATGGAAAACACTGATAGAAGTAGAAACTCTTTAGTCATAGAAACTTAGTAAAATAAGAAACTTTCTAAAAATGGAAACTTTATAAAAATAGTAACTTACTAGGAATAGAAACTTAGTAAAACAAACTATACTTAAACACATACTTAAACTTAAACATGAGCAAAACACTTAACTACTCTTAAATGTCAATAGGTTGACTTTCCTGCTCACTCGTTCAACTCTTTATTCCGAGGAATAACACTCTCTCTACTTACTAAGGTGAATTCATAGCCCCTCTTTAATTGCTAGCAAACTTACTTACTTTTACTTGAGGTGAGACACATGCTGTTTTTACTTATTACACTTTAGACACAAGTACCAAACTGTTAAACTATGCTATACCCGGCTATGTCCGACTAAGTCCCTACAGTGATATTTTTAATTGCTGCGGCATGCTTAATTATTGGGGGTAGGCCTATCGGGAGTAACGTCCCCGATACATTTGACCAAGTCATTGTATTACTTAATAATGAAATTAAACCGACAAGGACAGACACAACTTGTCATGGGGCAAACTTGAACGTTTAGTCTAAATATCACGCATTGGCATAACTTTTTGATCCTGAGGGAGATCAACTTTACAAACTAAATCTTGTAGTCTAAAACAACGGTCAAACTTTTGTTAAACCTATGAACTTCACTCAACCTTTTGGTTGACACTTTAGCATGTTTTGTCTCAGGTGCTGTTTGATTCAAGCCTACTTATCTACTGCTTATGTGATGCTACTTGGACATAGGATCAAGAGATTATCACATTTATTACTATTGCATTTAAACATTTACTTTACTCCTTTGTAACGACATTTCATTTTCCGCTGCGTACTCAATAAAGTTTAACTTTCTCATTTAGTATTGTTCTCGTTATTATAATATGTTGGTATGTTTTGATATTAGTGACGTTCCTTCCAGACCCTATTGGGAGGACGTTACACCTGCAAACCTATAGTATCGGTTTGTTCCTTAACCACCATCATTGGACCCCCGTGTTCCCTATCCACACCTAAATACTCTCCAATGAGAGTAACAAAAATGCCTCCTCCTATTACTCCCCCGTCCTGTATACCTTCCACAACTTTGGACAAACAATACCCAACACAGTAGGGAATATTACCAAAGCCTCTAGTGTCTCGAATGCACTTAAGGTAAAATAAATCGTTTAGAGTCATTTTCTCCTTGTTTTTACCTCTTTGTGTAATCGAGTTAGCTAAAAATCTATGTATTATACGAAGCTCTGCTTTGTTAATATCTAAATAGGAGTGTCTTCTACCCCGCGTAAACACATTAAAATTTGACATACGCCTCCATATGGCGTTAGCGTCAAAATCTCTGTCTACCCTCTCACCTTGATAAATTAAAGTTGTACAATTAGGTGATAATAATTCAGCGGGGTGTAAATCTGTAAAGCTCTAGCCATGTCTATCATAGACATCCTGTACATCCTACCTCCAAGTAAAAATCTAAGAAAAGTCTTATCGTCTAACCTATCTACATCCTTATTTAAGGCTATAGTACTCATTAGCTCAACACACCACTCCTTATATACAGGCCTACGAGTGGTAAATAAACATTCCCAATCAGGAAAAGAAGAGCTGCCATACCTTTGGATTAGATGCTACCTAACTGAGTTAGCTAGGTTGACCCATACCAAAGGCTCCCAATCTATTACCCTTGGTACTTCTACATTTTTGGTCCAAAGCTTAAATTTATTACTTTGGTACGTCGGGTAATCTCTCCAACTTCTATCAAACCATAGATTGGGGTGTAACTCCTGTTCATGAATTCTTGAGTGTTCTATTACATGGTGAATGTGAAATATTACGTAGGCGGTAAAAAATTGTGGCTCCGGCTCATAGTATGGCACGTGTTGATCATAATGTTGTTGTTGTTCCTGTTGTTGCTCCGGTTCGTGATATTGCATCTCTGACTGTGGTTCCGGATCAGGTTGCCTAGACGATGATGATGCACCATCAGTATCGGTATTTCTCTGCAAAAACACATTAAACACTAAATTTGTGCATCCAAATATGCATTAGTGTTAGCAAAATAACAAATTAAAATAATTACAATAACATATTTAATCCATATTAAACTTATACTCATTTTCATATTTTTATCAATTCTACAATTTTTCAAATAAGCATATATGAAAATGTATACAAAGTTCATAAGCATTCATCTCAAATAACATGTCAAAATAATCATTACTAGCAATTAAACAAGTTTCAAATGGCAATTACATCAATTTAATCAAGTTCATGAATTTTAGACTTAAAAAGTCCACTTTGATGCTCAAAAATCATGTTTAGGATCAAAGTTTTGATCATTTAGCAACCTAAACATGTTACACTACTTAATTTAGCAATAATTCATAACAAAAATCGACCATAACTTGTTTAAATCAAAAAGCCCCAAATTGCTCAAGAATACAAACCCTAGATTTCAAAAAATTTTGAAGTTTAAGGCTTCAAATCATGTTAAATAGCATCAATCTAGGTTATACATGCATAATATAGTAACAATTTAACTCTAATTATACTAGAAATTATCAAACTAAGATTAATGCAATTAATTGAAATTATCACAAAAATTAGGAAATTTAGGAGTTTAGGGGTGAAATTTTTACCTTTCTGCTTCCCCATCTGAGAAACGGCATGATTATAGCGGATTATTATGACAAATTTCGTGAATTTTGGTTGAAAATTGGTGATTTTTGGTGATTATGTGTGTATGTGTTCGTGTGTTTATGTGTGTGTGGAAGTGAGAGACAGAGCAGCTCGCTGCCTTTATGTTTCTGGCCAGGTTTTTGCCTCCATGCAATCGCATGGATCCCCCTTGCAAATCCCATGCGATCGCATGGGGTGGGGTTTTTTTTTTTTTTTTTTTTTTTTTATGTTTTTGGCATACTTTAAATCAATAAGATTAAAAATAATGATATTAAAATTTCTCGTCCCGCCCTCGGGTAAAGCAATTTCGGTTCAATGACCTAGTTTTCAACTTACGACGAATTTTAAATATCAAATTTTTTTAACTTAATGAAATAAAATAAATTTTTGTTTTTTAAATTCACACCAAACTTAAATTTAAAATGCATAAAATAAAATTTCATTAAAATACTAATATTTTTACAATCTTAGATTTGAAAAAAAATAGTTATATATTATTTTTTTTAAACAAGATAAAAATAAAAATATAAAACTTTTTGGTCTTTTATCCTACTTTAATCAATCAAATATTAACAAAAATATACGTCCCTCTTTTGGGTAAAGTAATTTCAGCTATATTACCTAGATTTACTCCTGACGAATTTCTGAAATATTTTGAATTGATTGATTAAAGATATTTATGCCTTATGATTAAACGGTAGATTTCGTAGTAATGTAATAAATTTTTGTATGATATCAATAATTTCGGTTTCGCATACCTAATTTTATTGAATATCAATTTAATACTTTATAGCGAACGATTCAGCGTTTATTATCAAAAGGTTAAATCTAATAAAATAAAATAAAAAAATAAAAACTGTACATACCTACCTGTGAGATAAAATTCTCAGAGACCTGCTTTAATTGACTCATAAGAGAGTCGTTCGATTTGGTTTTCCATAGCTACGTAAGCGTAACCTCGATTTTTCAATAACTTTTCTTCTAAACATATGAACGGTCCTTCTCTGCATAGAGTAACAAATTCGGTATTTGAATATGTTTGATTATTCGAACATTTACCTTCGTGTGACCATTTTCCACATTTATGACATCTTTCAAGGTGTCGTGCTCTTCTTTTTGTTGCGAATTTTGATTTTCCTTTACCAAAATGTGTCTTATGATGATTCTTCCTGAGTTCTTTCCTCACTTCGTCCATTTTTCCTCTTATGAATGATACCAGTTCACTCGAGAAGATGGTATTATTAGGTTTAGTAATCATAGCGTGTAGTAGTAGACCGTGGTTCAGATCAAAGGAATTCTTCATCTCGTAAAACCTAAAAGAAATAAAAATTCAGAATGGAGGGAGAAGACTAGTTCTTTAGGGTCTGCTAGGGAAAGACCAATCGGATTCCATTTTCGAGAACTACACGAAAACAGAACATCTATCTCTAACAGAAATTCATATTACCCTTAAAAGATTCGAATCTTCCCACACTTAGTTAGCTGTGGTGTCGAAATTGTGATTAACTTCATCTTCAACTTCCATTGGATTATCTATGTAATGTTTAACTCTGTGAACATTAACTTTAAATTCAATCCCGTTTGAATTTATTAACTCTATTGTTCCATATGGGAAAACTCTTTTTACTATGAATGGTCCAGACCATCTTGATTTCAATTTTTCAGGAAATAGCTTGAATCTTGAATTGAAAAGAAGAACTCGGTCTCCTTCCTTGAATTCTTTTGAACTTTTGATTCTTTTATCATGCCATTTCTTCGTTCTTTCCTTATAGATTAACGAATTTTTGTATGCTTCATGTCTTAATTCTTCTAATTTGTTTAGTTGACTTTATCGTAGACGTCCGGCTTCATGTAAATCTAGATTACACGTCTTCAAAGCCCAAAATGCTTTGTGCTCAATTTCTACTGGAAGGTGACATGCTTTTCCTTAAACGAGTTTAAAAGGTGTGGTGCCAATTGGAGTTTTGTAGGCTGTTCTAAAAGCCCAAAGTGAATCCTCCAATTTCATGGAACATTCCTTCGGATTTGATCCTATGGTTTTCTCTAGAATACGTTTTAAAGCTCGGTTGGTATTTTCAACTTGTCTACTTGTTTGTGGATGATAAGCAGTTGAGATTTTATGAGTTACTCCATATCTTTTGAGAACTTTCTCAAGTTGATTATTACAAAAATGAGTACCCCGATCACTTATTAAAGCTTTCGGTGTTTCAAACCTAGCAAAAAGATGTTTTAAGAAGTTGACTACAACTCGTGCATCGTTAGTTGGGAGAGCTTGTGCTTCTGCCCATTTAGATACATAATCAATGGCTACGAGAATGTAGAGATTATTATGAGATTTTGGAAATGGACCCATAAAGTCAATACCCCAAACGTCAAATACTTCACATACTTGAATGACATTTTGTGGCATTTCATCACATTGACTTATTTTTCCGGCCCTTTGACATGCATCACAGGATTTACAAAGAAGGTGTGCGTCTTTGAAAATTTTAGGCCAATAGAATCCAGCATCGTAGACTTTTCTTGCTGTGAGTTGAGGCCCATAATGCCCTACTGTTAGTCCTGTATGACAATGGTTTAAGATTTGACTAGCTTCATCCCCGAATACACATCAGCGGATTATTCCATCGGGACAACTTTTGAATAAATGTGGATCTTCCCAAAAATAGTGTTTTATATTACTAAAAATTTCTTTCATTTTTGGTACGACAACCCTTTTTCAAGGAATCCACATACTAAGTAGTTTGCGTAGTCTGCAAACCATGAAATTTCCTTATAATCGATTTTCAAAAGATATTCATCAGGAAAGTTATCTTGTATGGCCGATTCATTTAGAACTTCTAATTCAGGATTTTCAAGATGAGAAAGATGATCAGGGCGAGATTTTCTGCTCCCTTTTTGTCTCGGATTTCAATATCAAATTCTTGTAAGAGTAAGATCTAACGGATTAATCGTGGTTTGGCATCTTGTTTTGAAAACAAGTATCTAAGAGCAGAATGGTCGGTATAGACCACCGTTTTAGCTAAAACGAGATATGAACGAAATTTGTCAAAAGCAAAGACGATAGCAAGGAGTTCTTTTTCAGTAGTTATATAATTTGTTTGTGCTCCTTGTAACGTCTTACTAGCGTAATAAATAGGTTAAAATCGTTTTTCAATCCTTTGTCCTAAAACGGCTCCCATTGTAAAATCACTTGCATCGCACATGAGTTCAAATGGTAGATTCGATTTGGAGTTATCATGATCGGCGCATTAGTGAGGTTTTCTTTAAGAATATTAAAAGATTTGATGCATTCATCCGAAAAGATGAATGGAGCATCCTTTTCTAGGAGTTTGTTCATAGGAGTGTCAATTTTAGAAAAGACTTTTATGAAACGTCGGTAAAAACCGGCATGCCCTAGAAAACTCCTAACTCCTCTAATATTGGTGGGATGTGGAAGTTTAGCAATTACATCTACTTTAGCTCTATCCACTTCAATTCCTTCCTTTGAAATTTTATGACCAAGAACGATGCCTTCTTTTGAAATGTCCCGTTCATATTGATTATAAACGTTCCATATTAATTGATTTCGTCGCGAGGTTTTGACCTCTATATGAGACGTTTTTCAAAGACTGCATTCATTTTTAAAACAACCATAACCTTTATTTTATCGATAAAGGTTTAAAAAGCATTACGTAGATTATCAAATAATGATAATCTATAATATACCGTTTACACACGACCATTACATAATGGTTTACAATAAGAATATATTACATCAAAAATAAGTTTCTTGAATGCAGTTTTTACATAATATCATACAAGCATGGACTCCAAATCTTGTCCTTATTTTAGTATGCAACAGCGGAAGCTCTTAATAATCACCTGGGAATAAACATGCTTAAAACGTCAACAAAGATGTTGGTGAGTTATAGGTTTAACCTATATATTATCAAATCATAATAATAGACCACAAGATTTCATATTTCAATATACATCCCATACATAGAGATAAAATTCATTCATATGGTGAACACCTGGTAACCGACATTAACAAGATGCATATAAGAATATCCCCTATCATTCTGGGAAATCCTTCGGACATGATATAAACGAATTCGAAGTACTAAAGCAACCGGTACTTTGGATGGGGTTCGTTAGGCCCAATAGATCTATCTTTCGGATTCGCGTCAATTAGTAGATCGGTTTACTAATTCTTAGGTTACCAAGCAAAAGGGGCATATTTGGCTTCGATCATTCACCCATATAATGTAGTTTCAATTACTTGTGTCTATTTCGTAAAACATTTATAAAACTGCATGTATTCTTATCCCAAAATATTAGATTTTAAAAGTGGGACTATAACTCACTTTCACAGATTTTTACTTCGTCGGGAAGTAAGACTTGGCCACTGGTCAATTCACTAACCTATAAAAAATATGTACATATATATCAAAGTATGTTCAAAATATATTTACAACACTTTTAATACATTTTGATGATTTAAATTTATTAAGTCAGCTGTCCTCGTTAGTAACCTACAACTAGTTGTCCACAGTTAGATGTACAGAAATAAATCGATATATATTATCTTGAATCAATCAACGATCCAGTGTATACATGTCTCAGGCTAGATCACAACTCAAAGTATATATATTTTTGGAATCAACCTCAACCCTGTATAGCTAACTCCAACATTACTGCATATAGAGTGTCTATGGTTGTTCCAAATAATATATATACATGGGTCGATATGATATGTCAAAACATTTGCATACGTGTCTATAGTATCTCAAGATTACGTAATATACAATACAAGTTGATTAAGTTATGGTTGGAATAGATTTGTTACCAATTTTCACGTAGCTAAAATGAGAAAAATTATCCAATCTTGTTTTACCCATAACTTCTTCATTTTAAATCCGTTTTGAGTGAATCAAATTGCTATGGTTTCATATTGAACTCTATTTTATGAATCTAAACAGAAAATTTATGGGTTTATAGTCATAAAAATAAGTTACAAGTCGTTTTTGTAAAGGTAGTCATTTCAGTCGAAAGAACGACGTCTAGATGACCATTTTAGAAAACATACTTCCACTTTGAGTTTAACCATAATTTTTGGATATAGTTTCATGTTCATAATAAAAATCATTTTCCCAGAATAACAACTTTTAAATCAAAGTTTATCATAGTTTTTAATTAACTAACCCAAAACAGCCCGCGGTATTACTACGACGGCGTAAATTCGGTTTTACGGTGTTTTTCGTGTTTCCAGGTTTTAAATCATTAAGTTAGCATATCATATAGATATAGAACATGTGTTTAGTTGATTTTAAAAGTCAAGTTAGAAGGATTAACTTTTATTTGCGAACAAGTTTAGAATTAACTAAACTATGTTCTAGTGATTACAAGTTTAAACTTTCGAATAAGATAGCTTTATGTGTATGAATCGAATGATGTTATGAATATCATTACTACCTAAAGTTCCTTGGATAAACCTACTGGAAATGAGAAAAATAGATCTAGCTTCAAAGGATCCTTGGATGGCTTGAAAGTTCTTGAAGCAGAATCATGACACGAAAACAATTTCAAGTAAGATTTCCACTCGAAATAAGATTGTTATAGTTATAGAAATTGAATTAAAGTTTGAATATTATTAATACCTTGTATTAGAAAGATAACCTACTATAAGTAACAAAGGTTTCTTGATCTTGGATGATTACTTGGAATGGATTTAGAAAACTTGGAAGTAAACTTGCAATCTTGGAAGTATTCTTGATTTTATGAAACTAGAACTTTTGGAATTTATGAAGAACACTTAGAACTTGAAGATAGAACTTGAGACAGATCAATTAGATGAAGAAAATTGAAGAATGAAAGTGTTTGTAGGTGTTTTTGGTCGTTGGTGTATGGATTAGATATAAAGGATATGTAATTTTGTTTTCATGTAAATAAGTCATGAATGATTACTCATATTTTTGTAATTTTATGAGATATTTCATGCTAGTTGCCAAATGATGGTTCCCACATGTGTTAGGTGACTCACATGGGCTGCTAAGAGCTGATCATTGGAGTGTATATACCAATAGTACATACATCTAAAAGATGTGTATTGTACAAATACGAATACGGGTGCATACGAGTAGAATTGTTGATGAAACTGAACGAGCATGTAATTTTAAGCATTTTTGTTAAGTAGAAGTATTTTGATAAGTGTCTTGAAGTCTTTCAAAAGTGTATGAATACATATTAAAACACTACATGTATATACATTTTAACTGAGTCGTTAAGTCATCGTTAGTCGTTACATGAAAACGTTGTTTTGAAACCTTTAGGTTAACGATCTTGTTGAATATTGTTAACCCATTATTTATTATAACAAATGAGATGTTAAATTGTTATATTATCATGATATTATTATATATAATATATCTTATTATGATATATATACAGTTAAATGTCGTTACAACGATAATCGTTACATATATGTCTCGTTTCGAAATCATTAAGTTAGTAGTCTTATTTTTACATATGTATTTCATTGTTAATACACTTAATAATATATTTACTTATCATTTAACATAATTAACCAAGTGTATCAATATCTTAATATGATTCATATGTACCTAGTAAGACGTTGTTATAACGATAATCGTTATATATATCGTTTTCGAGTTTCTTAAATTAATAGTCTCATTTTTATGTATATAACTCATTGTTAAAATACCTAATGAGATACATACTTATAATAAAATCATGTTAACTATATATATAACCATATATATGTCATCGTATAGTTTTTACAAGTTTTAACGTTCGTGAATCACCTATCAACTTGGGTGGTCAATTGTCTATATGAAACCTATTTCAATTAATCAAGTCTTAACAAGTTTGATTGCTTAACATGTTGGAAACACTTAATCATGTAAATAACAATTTCATTTAATATATATAAACATGGAAAAGTCCGGGTCACTACATTATGCTTATTTAAACTTC
The DNA here is from genome assembly GCF_046630445.1 of Rutidosis leptorrhynchoides. Lineage (NCBI taxonomy): Eukaryota > Viridiplantae > Streptophyta > Magnoliopsida > Asterales > Asteraceae > Rutidosis > Rutidosis leptorrhynchoides. The sequence goes on along the minus strand of NC_092335.1, from coordinate 301,623,256 downwards.
CGTAATCATGATGTTTGACGTGTTGATTTTTAGTTTATTACCATGGGTTAATTGTCCTTTGTCCTGGGTTATTCAATATGTCCGTCTGATTTTTGTCCATAACAGTCCATCAGTCATAAATATAAAGTGCGAGTGTCCTCGTCAAATTATCCTTATATCCGAACTCAAATATTCCAACTAATTGGGGACTTAAACTATAATTACACCAAGTGTCCTTGTATATAATTCACCCCTGTTTTAATAAGTCCATTAACTATTAATCCATTCCCGTGTCCGGTTAAATGAACGATTATTAGTACTTATAAATATCCCACCCATCGTGTCCGATCGAGTGTATATGATTATTTATAGGTACGTCCAATTGTAAATCTTTATATTAAATTAACAAACTATCATTTAATTAAACAAATATAAAGCCCATTAATAGCCCATAGTCTAATTTCCACAAGTGTCGTTCTTTTGTCCAAACCCCAATTATGGTACAAAGCCCAATTACCCAATCTTTAATATTTTAGCCCAACATCATGATTACTTCGGCTTAAATAAGCATATTAATAACTTATCTACGAGTCATTAATTTAGAAGGTTGAACATAACTTACAATGATTAAAAATAGCGTAGCGTTACACGGACAGAATTTCGACTTACACCCTTACAACATTCGCTAACATACCCTTATTATTATTAAAATTAAAATTAAAATTAAAATTAAAATTATAATATATATATATATATATATATATATATATATATATATATATATATATATATATATATATATATATATATATATATATATATTACGAGTGAGATAGAGAGATAGATGGTGTATGGATTCAGTCGACCAGAGCCTGCTTTTATAGGAATGTGGCCATGTACAGTAGCCCATGCGATCGCATGGGCTTGAGGTTATAATGCCATGCGATCGCATGGCTGGGAATTCCAGCTCATGTATTGTTGTTTGCTTCTTGCCGACGGTTTTTGTAACGACCCGGAATTTTCCGATCGTTCTATACTTATGAGATTAATATTTACATAAATTAAACCTTACCAACATGATAAGAAATCCAAACTGTTGAGACTTATATTTTTGAAAAGAGTTTTACACAACGTTTGACCGTCCAATTTGACCGATGATATCACGAACTATATAACATACGATAATTATACGTTTGTGTATATATATGTATTTTTATATATTTAACATGATCTAAGAATGTTTTAACATCTCATTGTGTACTAATAACAATGAGTTATAAGTATATTTTGAGACTACTAACTTAAGTTTTCAAAACGATAACTATATGTAACGTTCTTTGACATATATACTTACAATATATAATGTGTTGTGATTTATGTCACCAATATGATTTAAGTGTAATGGGATTAATTTGTAACCAAAATAATCTTGATAAATATCGAACAAGTTTGGGGAAGTGTGGAGTGCACACTTGTTTGAACTTATCTTGATTATGACGGGGGTTCGGGGGCAGCGCCCCCGATAAGCAGGGTCCAAGGGGTGGCAACCCCTGGCGGGGTCCAAGGGGCAGAGCCCCTGGCTGGGGTCGAGCTGGGTCCAATTGGAAATTTTTTTTTGGGCTAACATTGCTTTATTAAAAATGTCTTAAAATTTTATTTTTGGCCCGGTTGGACCCAAAATAAAAGCCCGATTTTGAGCTTCTTTTACCGTATCATACCCATCATCTATACGTATTTACTATTGGTAAATACACATCAAATCAATATCCTTATCAACCTTAGATCTGCCCTAGATAAGAGTAAATCTTATTTGTAAGCTAGCATACATTATTACTCAAAAATTCAACACAATAATTTGTCCTTGTTCTCTCAACAACCAGACTGTCCTATAAGTATCACCATCACCTTGGTTTTTCATTTCATTCTTACAACCATCTTTCTCTAACCAAAAACACACTCTTAGGAACTCTAAGTGTTCTTCACAATCTGAGCAAATACTCATGAAGAACTAGCTTCATGAACAACCTATAATCATCATAAGAAAGTTTGATCAAGATTATTTTCTATCTTTTCTAGTAGCTTTATCCAAGTAACTTGAGGTAGTAACCTTATTCATAATCTTATTCGATTCAAATTTATATAGCTATCTTATTTTGTGTTATAAAATTTTTAACAACAAGAACATAGTTTGAATGATTTCAAACCTGTTCGCAAACTAAATAGATCCTTCTAATTTGATTTTTAAAACACTTCAAAACCTGTAATATATCATATTATGACAAAATCGGATTAATCATATCTTGGCTAATTAACATAATATTTAATATATATTTACTTATGATTTGATTTTATATATTTCAGGACCACCCGTAAAAAACACGAGAAGATTAATCATAAGACCTCATGATTGTACGCAACACGTCATCTGACAACACGGTACTTTATGTACGCAACACGTCATTTGACAACATGGTACCATGGGTCGAGATTAATTCTGATCAATACGAATACGATGGGGTCTTTATTTATTTTATTGAGCAACTAATTGTGGACCATTAATAACAGACTGCTAACTACGGACTAAGAAAATATTAAAAGTATTATAAGTATATATATATGTAACGATTACTTGAAAAGAAAATATGTTGATATATTATATATATGGTTAGGTTCGTGATATCTATCGGAGACCAAGTTGTCATAACCCGTCCTTAACCATAAGAACGTGTTAGATAACGTATGATTTCATTGCGAGGTATTGACCTCTATATGCGACATTTTTAAAAGAAAAACTGCATATATTATACATTACAAACCATGATCCTTATTTTTGATACAAGCTTTGGACAAAATAAAGATGATTATCGTTTAGCGATAATCTTCGACTTACAAACTTTACAAATGATAATAACAACCCGATTTCTAGCATATTTTACAACACAAGTTCTTGGATATACAGTCTTATTTTTGACACAAATATGCGTACGCAAGATCCTGCTTAGATTCAACATGATGCAGCGGAAGCTTTTAGAAATCACCTGAGAATAGACATGTTTTAAAAAGGTCAACATAAAGTTGGTGAGATATAGGTTTAATGCCGGCAGCAATATATATATATAGACCACAAGATTTCGTATATAAACAGTTTAATAAAAATATTCTAAGTGGTTGAGCACTTGGTAACCATACTTAACAATTAATCACGTCGCATATTCCCTTTAATATGAAATCTTACTACACTGTACCAAGTGTAGTCACGAAACGAAGTACTGTGCAACCGTTGAATACTGGTCGTCCAGTCCGGTTGGGGTTGTCAGGCCCGATAGATCTATCAACAGGATTCGCGTTTACAATACCGCTGTAAATATTAGTTACCAAGCTACAGGGAAGTATGCCATTGGTACAACTCAACGTAGAATATATTTTTCAGTTACTTGTGTCCATATCGTAAAACATAAAATACATGTATTCTCATCCCGAAATATTTAGATTTTAAAAGTGGGACTATATACTCACTGTTGTCTTGAAGATATATATAATTTGACTTGGTCTCCGGTTGATATCACGAACCTATCCATATATAATATATCAATACCTTTTCTTTTTAAACAAACGTCACATATATATACTTGTTATACTTTTAATACTTTGAATAATTCCTTAGTCCGTAGTTAGCAGTTCGTTGTTAGTAATTCAATTTTAATGGTTCATTTTTAGATGTTTAATATACCCGCAATGAAATAAATAAAACCCCCTAACGAAATAAATAAAACCCCATCGTATATGTATTGGTCGAGATTAATCTTGACCCACGGTACCGGTGTTGTCAAATGACGTGTTGCGTACATAAAGTACCGGTGTTGTCAAATGACGTGTTGTGTACAATCATGGGATCTTATGATTAATCTTCTCGTATTGTTTACGGGTGATCCTGAACCATATAAAATTAAATTATGAGTACATATATATAAAAGATCATGTTATTTTAAAAATATGTGATTTTATTTAATTTTTCCCAATTAATCCCGAAGTTAAACAAGTCTAGGATAACCAATTTTGTTTCGGTCATAGTTTCTTCGTTACAAATCCGTTTTCATTGATTCAACTTGCCATCTCCTTGGATCGAGTCCCTCTTTAAGACTATGAACTGAAAATACCTTGGTTTGTATTCAAAATCACACGGCATAGGTGAAACTTTAGTGAAACTTATGAAGTTAAACATTTTCCTTTATGTAAACAACCTTAAATGATTATTTTTCTAAAAATACTTATACTTTGAATTAAATCATGAAATTTTTATGTGTTATCTTATTCATAGTAAAAATCATTTTTCCAGAACATAAACCTTCAATTCATAGTTTAAGATGGTTTTTAATTATCCAACCCAAAACAGTCCCCGGTTGCACTCCGACGTCGTAAAAACAGTTTTTAAGGTATTCTTTGAAAAACCAAGTTTTACCTTGTTAAGTTAGCATATATTTAAGTTATATTACAGGTCTTGAAGTATTTTAAAAGTTAAGTTAGAAGGATCTATTTAGTTTGCAAACAAGTTTGAAAACTTTCAAACTATGTTCTTGTTGTTAAATTTTTATACCACAAAATAAGATAGCTATATATATATGAATCGAATAAGGTTATGAACATAGATTCTACCTCAAGTTCCTTGGACAAGGTTGCTGTAAAAGAGAAGTAAAAAGCTAGAATCAAAAGGGTGATGGAAGTGGATGAAAGATTGGAAGTAAGTTTGTGTTCTTGGAAAGGATTCTTGAAGTGTTGTTGTAAGAGTTTTCTTATGGTGATTAAGTAGTGTTTTTGAAGCTAGATCTTCTTGGAACTTTGCTGAATTGTTATGGAGTTCTTAGAGATTTCAAGTAAGAGAGTTAGAGAGTAATTTTGAAGTGAAAATGGTGATCAAAAGTTTGATATGGGGAGGGCTATAAAAACGTGACCAAGGGGGAGACAAAACAAAATTCCAAGTTGTAATTTTATGCAATTAGTCAAGCTATCCTCCAAATTCTAATTACCTAGCTCTAAGGGCAGTAACAAGGGTTGGTTAGGTGGTGATTTGATGTGTATATACCAATAGTAAATACGTATAGAAGCTAGGTATGATACGAGTACAAATACTCTAGGTATACGTATAGAAATTTTGTGAAAAATGGAATGAGGATTCAAATATAGCTATCTTTTGTGAATACACTTATATGGTTTTATGTATTTAAGTTCTTAAAAGTGATTAAATACATTACTTATACGATATATGTATAAACATTATAAGTCATAAGTATTTATGTCAAATAACGTTACGTATGGTTATCGTTTTGAAAACTTAAGTTAGTAGTTTCAAAATATACTTATAACTTGTTGTTATTAATACAAAATGAGATATTAAAACATTCTTAGATCATGTTAAATATGTATATATACATATATATACACAAACATATAATTATCATATGTTATATAGTTCGTGATATCATCGGTCAAACTAGACGGTCAAACGTTGTGTAAAACTCTTTTCAAAAACATAAATCTCAACAATTTGGATTGCTTATCATGTTGGTAAGGTTTAATTTATGTAAATATTAATCTTATAAGTATAGAACGATCGAAAAAGTGCGGGTCATTACAGTACCTACCCGTTAAATAAATTTCGTCCCGAAATTTTAAAATTGTACCTATTTTGCGTCATCGAGAAACAAGTGTGGATACTTTTGTTTCATCTGATCCTCTCGTTCCCAAGTAAACTCAGGACCTCTTCGAGCATTCCAACGAACCTTAACGATCAGTATGTTGCTCTGCTTGAGCTGTTTAACTTCACGGTCCATGATTTCGATTGGTTCTTCGATGAATTGTAGTTTCTCATCGACATGGATTTCTTCAAGAGGAATGGTGAGGTCTTCCTTTGCAAGACACTTTTTAAGGTTTGAGATGTGAAATGTATTATGTACTCCGGTGAGTTGTTGCGGTAACTCGAGTCGATAAGCTACCGGTCCAATGCGTTCGATAATTTTGAACGGGCCTACATACCTTGGGTTTAGTTTACCCCTTTTTCCAAAACGTATTACACCTTTCCAAGGTGACACCTTTAACATAACCATGTCACCGATCTGAAACTCTAATGGTTTCCTTCGGACATCGGCGTAGCTCTTTTGGCAACTACGGGCTGTTTTCAATTTCTCCTTGATTTGCACTATCTTCTCAGTAGTTTCATGGATGATCTCGGGTCCAGTTAATTGTCGATCTCCTACTTCATTCCAACAGATAGGGGACCTACACTTCCTTCCATACAGTGCTTTGAATGGTGCAGCTTTAATGCTCGCATGATAACTATTATTATACGAGAATTCTGCTAACGGTAAATACTTATCCCATCCGTTTCCAAAATCGATCACACATGCCCTGAGCATGTCTTCAAGAGTCTGAATTGTTCTTTCACTCTGCCCGTCCGTTTGCGGATGATATGCGGTACTCATATCCAAACGAGTTCCTAGTGCCTCCTGTAGTGATTGCCAGAACTTTGAGGTAAATCTACTATCACGATCGGATATAATGGAAATAGGTATTCCATGCCTTGAAACAATTTCCTTTACATACAATCGTAATAGTTTCTCCATTCTATCCGTTTCCTTTATAGGCAAGAAATGTGCAGACTTGGTGAGACGATCAACAATCACCCAAATGGTGTCGTATCCCCAGGAAGTCTTTGGTAACTTCGTGATGAAATCCATGGTAATACCATCCCATTTCCATTCTGGGATTTCTGGTTGTTGAAGTAACCCTGACGGCTTTTGGTGTTCAGCTTTGACTTTGGAACAAGTTAAACACTCCCCAACATATGTTGCAACGTCTGTCTTTAAATTAGGCCACCAATAATGCGTCTTAAGATCTTTATACATCTTTCCAACTCCAGGATGTATCGAGTATCTTGTCTTATGTGCCTCATTCAATATCAACTTCCTCAATCCACCCAACTTCGGTACCCAAATACGATTTGCAAAATATCGAGTTCCATCTTCCCGTATAACGAGTTGCTTCTCATACTTCTTCATTATTTCATTTCCTATATTTTCTTTAGTAAGTGCTTCTCGTTGAGCCTCTTTGATTTATGAGTTGAGATTCATGCGAATTTTTATGTTCATCGCTCGTACTCGAATTGGTTCTCGTTCCCTTCTGCTTAAAGCATCGGCCACCACATTCGCTTTCCCGGGATGATAACGAATTTCACAATCATAGTCGTTTATCAGCTCGACCCACCTACGTTGCCTCATGTTCAGCTGTTTCTGATCAAAAATATATTGAAGGCTTTTATGATCAGTAAACACAGTGCATTTAACCCCATACAAGTAGTGTCTCCATATCTTCAATGCAAACACGACTGCTCCCAGTTCTAGATCATGCGTCGTATAATTCCGCTCGTGAATCTTCAATTGTCGAGATGCGTATGCAATAACTTTCTTTCGTTGCATAAGAACGCAACCAAAACCTTGTCGCGAAGCGTCACAATATATTTCAAAATCATCGTTCCCTTCTGGTAACGATAAAATAGGCGCCGTAGTCAACTTCTTTTTCAGTAATTGAAATGCACTCTCCTGCTCAGAAGTCCATTCATATTTCTTCCCTTTTTGCGTTAACGCTGTCAACGGCTTAGCTATTTGGGAAAAATCTTGAATAAACCTTCTATAATAACCGACTAAACCCAAAAATTGGCGTATCTGCATTGGTGTCTTAGGAGTCTCCCATTTTTCAATGGCTTCAATTTTTGCTGGATCAACCTGAATTCCTTTGCTACTAACAACGTGGCCAAGAAATTGCACTTCTTTCAACCAGAAAGCACACTTAGAAAATTTAGCGTATAGCTGTTCTTTTCTCAACAACTCTAATATTAAACTTAAATGCTGCTCATGCTCTTGCTCACTCTTAGAATAGATAAGAATGTCATCAATGAAAACAATAACAAACTTATCTAAATATGGACTACAAACTCGATTCATGAGGTCCATGAATACAGCTGGCGCATTCGTCAATCCAAACGGCATGACCAAAAATTCGTAATGATCGTAACGTGTCCGAAAAGCAGTTTTCGGTATATCTTCTTCTTTGACACGTAATTGATGATATCCCGATCTTAGGTCGATTTTCGAATAAACACATGATCCTTGCAGTTGATCAAATAAGTCATCAATTCTCGGTAGTGGATACCGATTCTTGATAGTTAACTTATTTAATTCATGATAATCTATACACATCCTAAAAGATCCATCTTTCTTTTTAACAAATAGAATCGGAGCTCCCCACGGTGAAGTACTTGGTCGTATGAATCCACGATCCAGTAATTCTTTTAACTGACTCTGAAGTTCTTTTAACTCGGACGGTGCAAGTCTATATGGAGCACGGGCAACTGGTGCAGCTCCTGGTACTAAATCTATTTGAAATTCTACAGATCTAAATGGAGGTAATCCCGGCAACTCTTCCGGAAATACTTCAGGAAAATCTCTTGCCACAGGCACGTCATTGATGCACTTCTATTTTTCTTTCTTTTCGACTTTATTAACATGTGCTAAGATAGCATAGCACCCTTTCTTCAAGCACTTTTGAGCTTTCAAATAACTAATGAGTTTTAGCTTTGAGTTACCCTTCTCTCCATAAATCATTACTGGCGTTTTATTCTTACGAGGAATGCGAATTGCCTTCTTGGCGCACACAACTTCAGCTCCTATTTTGGACATCCAGTCCATGCCGACTATTACATCAAAACTTCCTAATTCTACGGGTATCAAGTCAATTTTAAACGTTTCTCCGGCTAAATTTATTTTACAATCACGGCAAATTTTATCGGCTTTAATTAGTTTACCATTAGCTAACTCAATCATGTACTTAGCATCTAGAGGTAATGATGAACAATTCAATTTAGCATGAAAGTCTCTACACACGTAACTTCTATCGGCACCAGTATCAAATATAATAGATGCGGATAAGTTATTAATGGTAAACGTACCCGTAACAAGCTCCGGGTCTTCGCGTGCCTCTCTAGCATTAATAACAAATGCTCTCCCACGTGCAGGTCCGACATTATTCTCTGGAATCGGGCACTGGCTCTTATAGTGACCTTGTTTTCCACACCCAAAACAAGTAACGGTAGCCAAAGCAGTTCTATTTGCATTGGTGGCAGGAGTCTTGGTACCATTTGTATTTGTAACGAGAGCCCTACAATCTTCAGCAAGATGACCCTGTCGATTACATTTGTTGCATACCACATTACAGTAGCCAGAGTGATGTTTGTGGCATCGGTTGCATAAAGGATTTTGTCCTTTATAACCAAAGCTTAAACCACTACCCGCACCTTGCGTGATTTCTTGTTTCTTAAAAGATTGTTGTTGGTTACCTCGATCATAATTTCCATTCCACTTTCTTTTGTTACCTGATACCTTCACATCAGTATTGGATACTTTCTTATCCATGATGACCTGATCCATTAGCTCGTTTGCCATGGTTATAGCTTCATGAATTGTCTTAGGTTTCGATGCTGTAACATTTGCCTTGACCTTTTTGGGCAAACCATCTTTGTACATTTCAATCTTCCGTTCTTCGATTGGAACCAATTCAGGACATAGCAAAACTAATTCCATGAATCGCTGATTGTAGTTGGTGATTTCAGTACCAATAACCTTCAGACTTCGTAATTCATCTTCCAATTTCCTAACCTCGTTCCTTGGACAATATTCGTTGATTAACATTGTTTTGAATTCTTCCCATGGAGTATCATAAGCTACATCTCCTCCTACAGCCTTCACATAATTTTTCCACCACGTGAGTGCACTATCTTGTAAAGTGCACGATGCATACTTGGTCATGTCCTTTTCAACACAACCACTGATTTTAAACACAGTCTCCATCTTTTCTATCCACCGGGTTAAACCGATCGGTCCTTCTGTTCCACTGAATGATGAGGGCTTGCAAGCTTGAAAAGTTTTATAAGTGCACCCCACACGAGGATTTGGGTTAACTGCAGCACCTCTTGCAGCCTCGACCCATAACATTCTGTCGTTCACTCGCTGATTGATGAGTTCCTGGATTTCTTGTTCCGTCATTCGATTCAATCGCGCCATTTCCTAATGAAAGAAAATAATTATTCACATGGAATATTATAGATGTAGTGTGTATTTATAGTACATTATAGCTTGTTAATAATATGAACTAGGTATTATTATAAAAGCCTTTTCTTCTTATTAGCGTTTTATAATTATATCTAGGGTAGTACCTACCCGTTAATGTTCATACTTAATAGCTTAGTACAGAACCAATTACTACAATCTAAATAATACTTAACCATGGAAAATTATTGCATTTCATACTTCACTATTTTACATATGCTTATCTTACATCGAACATTAAGCAAACCACTCTAATAATATTATACAAAACATTATATGATCCCATGGTTTAATACGGCAGCGCATCGTTTGGTCTATTTTCTAGGACGTTTAGGTTCAAGGAATGGCCTAACGCTTATCCTAGCTGTCTGCCTATATTTTGGCGGTGGGGCTGAAGAACTGGATGCCGGGATAGAACGAATAGGTATAGCGGGAATATGGGTGGTAGTGTTTAGTGGAGTTGGTGCCACATCATCCTCACTAAACTCGGGATTTGAATTTTCTAATTCATTAGCCTTTCGTTTCTTTCCTAATTCGAACTTGTCTTTCGTAATATCCTGTATTTCTTCCTCGGGTTCACTTTCCTCCTCGTGTTCACTTTCCTCCTCGGGTTCACTTTCCTCCTCGGGTTCACTTTCCGGGTTCTCTATAGTCGGTTCATCCGGAATTTGTGAGTCTTCCCCAAAGATATTATTTTCGTCATCGGATAGGTTAATGACTGAAACGCCATCTGAAGATTCTGATTCGGAGTCGCTGAATGTGATGACAAGTTTTGAGCCCGACATCTATCACACAACAACTAACCCATTAGTACTACATAATATTTACATATAAATTTTAACCAACAATGATAAGCAATGGTTTTTAAATCAGACCCGGTCAAAGTCCAGACTTACTAATGTATCCTAACGACTTATCAGTTAGACACACTAATGCAAACCTGGTTCGCTAAGACCACCGCTCTGATACCACATGTCATAACCCGTCCTTAACCATAAGAACGTGTTAGATAACGTATGATTTCATTGCGAGGTATTGACCTCTATATGCGACATTTTTAAAAGAAAAACTGCATATATTATACATTACAAACCATGATCCTTATTTTTGATACAAGCTTTGGACAAAATAAAGATGATTATCGTTTAGCGATAATCTTCGACTTACAAACTTTACAAATGATAATAACAACCCGATTTCTAGCATATTTTACAACACAAGTTCTTGGATATGCAGTCTTATTTTTGACACAAATATGCGTACGCAAGATCCTGCTTAGATTCAACATGATGCAGCGGAAGCTTTTAGAAATCACCTGAGAATAGACATGTTTTAAAAAGGTCAACATAAAGTTGGTGAGATATAGGTTTAATGCCGGCAGCAATATATATATATAGACCACAAGATTTCGTATATAAACAGTTTAATAAAAATATTCTAAGTGGTTGAGCACTTGGTAACCATACTTAACAATTAATCACGTCGCATATTCCCTTTAATATGAAATCTTACTACACTGTACCAAGTGTAGTCACGAAACGAAGTACTGTGCAACCGTTGAATACTGGTCGTCCAGTCCGGTTGGGGTTGTCAGGCCCGATAGATCTATCAACAGGATTCGCGTTTACAATACCGCTGTAAATATTAGTTACCAAGCTACAGGGAAGTATGCCAGTGGTACAACTCAACGTAGAATATATTTTTCAGTTACTTGTGTCCATATCGTAAAACATAAAATACATGTATTCTCATCCCGAAATATTTAGATTTTAAAAGTGGGACTATATACTCACCTTTTCCCTTTATTTAAAACCTTGAAAAGTTTTCTCACTTTTAAACTCTAAATATTTCGGGATGAGAATACATGCATTTTATGATTTACATTATGGACACAAGTGATTAAAAATATATATTCTACGTTGAGTTGTACCACTGGTATACTTCCCTGTAACTTGGTAACTATTATTTGCATGAGGTATTGTAAACGCGAATCCTATTGATAGATCTATCGGGCCTGACAACCCCAACCGGACTGGACGACTAGTATTCAACGGTTGCACAGTACTTCGTTTCGGTGACTACACTTGGTACGGTGTAGTAAGATTTCATAATAAAGGGAATATGCGACGTTGATTAAATGTTAAGTATGGTTATCAAGTGCTCAACAACTTAGAATATTTTTATTAAAACGTTTATATATGAAATCTTGTGGTCTATATTTATAACGCTGCCGGCATTAAACCTATATCTCACCAACTTTATGTTGACGTTTTAAGCATGTTTATTCTCAGGTGATAACTAAAAGCTTCCGCTGCAACATGTTGAATTTAAGCAAGATCTTGAGTATGCATATTTGTGTCAAAAATAAAACTGCATATCGGAGGATTTGTAATGTAAAATATGTTGGAAGTCGTATTGTTATTATCACATGTAAAGTTTGTAAGTCTAAGATTATCGCTAAACGATAATCATTATTATCTTGTTTAAACCTTGTATTTGTAATAAAAGTTATGGTTTGTATTGTAAAAATGAATGCAGTTTTTGAAAAACGTCGCATATAGAGGTCAATACCTCGCGATGAAATCATATGTTATTGTATTCGTCCTTATGGTTAAGGTCGGGTTATGACAGTTTTAAATAATAATATAATATATAAATAATTTTAAGAATTAATTATATATTATATTATATTCATGTGCATAGTTGACTTGTAATTTTTAGTCTGTTGCGTCGAGCGTTGAGAGTTGACTCTGGTCCCGGTTCCAGATTTTTGAACGTCCTTGCGTACAATTTAATATCTTGTACTTTGCATTTTGCGTCTTGTACTCTTGTAATTTTGAGACGTTTCCCATCAATAATTTGAACCACTTTGATTGTACTTTGTACTTTTGAGCTTTTTGGTCGTTTGCGTCTTCAATTCGTCGAATCTGTCTTTTGTCTTCACCTTTTATTATTTAAACGAATATCACTTGTAAATAGAACAATTGCAACTAAAAGCTTGTCTTTCTTGAGGGATAATGCTATGAAATATATGTTCTTTTTTAGCATTATCACATAATATGAACTCATTTATAAAAGCTTTTTCTTCATATTAGCGTTTTATAAGTTTAAACTCGGGTACTACCTACCCGTTAAGTTCATACTTAGTAGCTAATATACAATTCAACTACTACAATTCCATATGAAAAACTAATTATAATAATATATCACATACAAAGATTCTTCAAACTTATAACTTCGCTATATTACATATACCATGAAATATAGTACATTATGGTACATTCAATCTAGCTTTACCCTAGATAAGTTTTCCGGAATAACTCTTCACCGGTGTTTGCAAAATGTTTTTGTGGGTTTGGTGGGTTTCAGATTTGAAAATTTTAGCTCAAAACTTATGGTTTTGTGTCACCCACTTGCTAACCTTGTATTGGGAAAGCAACACGTCCAGTATACTTGCTCCATATATTACCTTTCGGTAAACTACCGTCCGATTGTAAAGGAAAGCGTTGAACAAGCAACTGTTAAGGCAATGTCCCCTGACATGCTTTTAATTATGGTCTATATCGTGTCGGATGCAATTACTATCCTTTGTAGGAGCAATAGTAAAGCTCACCCTATAATTTTTTGGTCTGGCACAAGGTCCTGTCTTTGACCATGCTATGCAACCACCGTTCTTACGATTGACACCCGATTTGGTTCAGGTGACCTAATTAATATCAGGTGAATTTCTAGGATTTTACGTTCAATGGTAATGAACGCATTAAAAATGGGTTTTCAGAAAACAAATCTGTTTATAGTTTTGATCAAAATATTTTCTCGTTCAAGCTTGAGTTTAGATATCATCGAATTCCATGAGTTTGTAATTCTCAATCTTTAAAGTCAATCTCAAGGATTGAGTAATATCAGTCTTAAAAGTTGATTTTTGATCTTTAAGGAGATTATCCTTTCTGGGGATCTGATTCATTAGTCTTATCAAGCTAATTTGCACGGCGCCCTCTCCATTTTACGAGACAGATCCTCTCATGGTTAGGATAAGTCTGACCACTTGGCGACCCTGTTTGATGCTGAGGTCCGTGGATTTCCAACTGATTTTTGAGAAAACTTTTCAAGGTTTTTCGTAGACTCTACAACTGGTCTGGACGACAACTTCCTGACCTAAATCAAGAAGCGCGTGTCTTTTTTGGAAGACTTTACTTCCTTTTAATGATGGAATTGATTCATCATGTAGATCCATCTTTCTTTCAAATATATTATAAGAATTTGGGTAAAACTGATAAAATTGTCCAAAACAAAAGTATCTTCAGTTATTTGTATAAAAATATGTGATATATGTTTTAAATAACTTGGTAAATTTTTCCCACACTTGGCTTTTATTTTCCTTTCTTTGCCTTTTTATTGTCCTCTATTCCATTTTAAATGAATTCTAACATTTTGGGTTGTTTCTCAATTTATGTCCTTTCCGAGGTAACAAAAATTTCGGTGTTAACACCTTGTTTTATTGTTCATAAATATGTATAAACATGATTTTGAGTTCATTTAATTTGAAAATTTTGAAAAATTTTACTAGAATTGGGTAGTCAGTATATAAGACTAGGGCTGTTCTTTATTATCAGAGAGCACTAGATTCTAATACAACTACTGCGTTACTAGTATTTTTAATGGTAACCAAGTGTATAAGTTAAAATTTTAAAAATCCGAAAGAATTTAACCCCTTCCCACACTTAAGATCTTGCAATGCCCTCATTTGCAAGAAATCAGTAACAATTTAAATTATTGAGGGTGATTAGCGTAGAAAAATTATTAAATTTTACCAAAGTTTCCAAACATATTGGCGTTTGTTTGCTGAATGAAAAATGGTGCACATCATTTGTTCATTCCGTCTTGTTGTTACATCACATTTGTTTTTTGTTTTGTCATCAAAATTAGTAGCTTTTGCTGAACTTAATGCCAGTCTTTGAAAATGCGCTGTTTTACCCTGTTGTGTACAATTGATAATATACATACATACACATAATAACATGCACGGTAATTTAAAATGGGACTTAACATCCTACTTTCAAATCAAATATGAAATATTAGTACAACATAATAAAAATATTAAAACTTACATAAAAGTATCAAAATATAATGTGTTTAAACATAAATAAATAAATAAAAATAATAAAAAGATAAAAATGATAAAAATCACCAACGGAACTATATCAATCAGGATAGGGGTTCCAGTTCGTGTCATCGGTCGGGTTCCATGGTTGGTGATAGGTGTACTGATAGGCCTGGTTAGGATCGTAGAGAGTAAATGGTGGTCTCATCTCGGGCTGGTGTGGAGGATAGTAAGCGGGTCGGGTCGGTACGTAGTGATCCTGAGGTGATAGCCAGCTCATGATCAGACGCTGATGATAGTCCCATCTATCATGATGTCGTTGTCTGGAATGCTCGTAATCATTTCGGGCTTGCCACTGCTCGTACCATCTATGTATCTCCTCGTTTGTCATTTCTACCTCATCTACACGCTGGTAGACGTCAGTCATAGCCTCCCTAATGACATCCCTAATGTCATCTGCTTCCTCCATTTCCTCACTTGAACCTCTCTCTACCTGAGGATGATTACCAACATATGGTATTGCCTGATTGCATCTGCTCTTTAATACCTTAGCACCCTGATAGACCCTCAATCCTAAAGGCTCAACCTGTTCCCTACATACCAAAAGTGGACCCCCTTGATCCAAATCTACACCCAAATACTCTCCAATGAGAGTAACAAAAATACCTCCTCCTATTATTCCCCCTTCCTGTATTCCTTCCACCATCTTAGACAAATAAAAACCAACACAGTAAGGGATATTAACAAAGCCTCTTGGGTCTCGAATACACTTAAGGTAAAATAAATCATGTAAGGTCATTTTCTCCTTGTTATGACCCTCTGTGTAATCGAGTTAGCCAGAAATCTATGAATTATACGAAGTTCGGCTTTGTTAATATGTAAGTAGGTATGTGTTCCTGCCCGCCCAAAAACATTAAAATCTGACATACGCCTCCAGACGGTGTTAGCATCAAAATTCCTATCTACCCTTGCACCATGATAAATCAAATTTGTACAATCGGGTAATAGCAATTCAGCGGGCGTATATATCTGTAAAGCCCTGGCCATGTCCAGCATGGACATCATGTACATCCAAGTATAAATCTAAGAAAACTTCTATCATCTAACCTATCTACATCCGCATTTAGCGCTATAGTACTCATAAGCTCAACGCACCATTCCTTATATATAGGCCTACGAATAGTGAATAAACGTTCCCAATCGGGAAAAGAAGAGCTGCCATACCTTTGGATCAGATGCTGTCTAACTGAGTTAACTAGTTGGACCCTTTCCAAAGGCTCCCAATCGATTACCCTCGGCACTTCTACATTTTTCGGTACCAGTTTGAATTTGTTACTTTGATATGTCGGGTAATCTTTCCAGCTTCGATCAAATCTTAGATTGGGATGCAACTGTTCTTCATGAATCGTTGAGTGAGCTATTATCGGATGAATCGGAAATACTACGTAGGCATCAACATATTCTTGATGCGGATCATAATAAGGTACGTGTTGATCAGGTTGTTGTTGTTGTTCCTATTTTTGCTCCGGTTCATATTGCATTTCTGGTTCAGGTTCTAGAGCAGGTTGTCTAGATGATGATGATGCACCATCAGTATCGGTATTTTTCTGCAAAATACATTAAACACAAAATTTGTGATCCAAATATGCATTAGTGTTAGCAAAATAACAACTTGAAATAATTATAATAACATGTTCAATCAAAATTAAACTTATACACATTTTCACAATTTTTACAATTCTACACTTTTTCAAATAAGCATATATGAAAATGTTTACAAAGTTCATAAGCATTCAACTCAAATAACATGTTAAAATAACCATTACTAGCAATTAAACAAGTTTCAAATGGCATTTATATCAATTTAATCAAGTTCATGAATTTTAGACCTAAAAAGTCCACTTTAATTCTCAAAAATCATGTTTAGGATCAAAGTTTGGATCATTTAGCTACCTAAACATGTTACACTACTTAATTTAGCAATAATTCATGAAAAAAAATCGGCCATAACCTATTTATATCAAAAAGCCCCAAATTGCTCAAGAACACAAACCCTAGATTCCTAAATTTTTTGAAGTTTTTGGCTTCAAATCATGTTAAATAGCATCTATCTAGGTTATACATGCATAATATACTAACAATTTAACTCTAATTACACTAGAAATTGACAAAATCAAATTAGGTAAAATATTGGTAAACATCACATAAACTAAGAAATTTAAGAGTTTAGGGGTGTAATTTTTACCTTCTTGTTGAAAAATCCGAACCTAGGCATGATTGTAGCGAAGTTTTGTGAAAAATTTGGTGAATTTGGTTGAAAAATTGAGTTTTTAGAGGTGTTTTTGTGTGGGTGTTCGTATATGTGTGTGTGTTATTGTGGACAGAGGCAGACGACTGGAAGTTTTGTACCTCACCAGTTTTTACTCGCCATGCGATCGCATGGATATTAAAGGCATACCCCATGCGATCGCATGGGGTCCCTGCTTTTTTTTCTTTTTTTTTTATAAAAATCTTATACTTTTAAAATATAGATTAATAAATTTTAAACATTTGTCCCTTTTTAGGAGTGAGGGCGTTTCGGATCGTTGTCCTAGTCCGTCCCTCAACAAAATTTTAGAATTTGTTACTTTTAAGCGCGGTTTTAAAAGCAAAGATTTTCGGTGGTTTTTTTTAAATGTTTTTGGCATACTTTAATTCAATAAGATTAAAAATAATGATAATAAAATTTCTCGTCCCTCCCTTGGGTAGAGCAATTTCGGTTCAACGACCTAGTTTTCAACTCACGACGAATTTTTAGAAATCACATTTTTAACTTAATGAAATAAAGTACATTTTTTTTTAAATTCACACCAAACTTAAATTTAAAATGCATAAAATTAAAAATTCACATTATTAATATTTTAAAAATTCACACCAAATTTATATTATATTTTTGTTTTTATACATACAAACTTATATTAAAATTATTATTTTTTTTTAAATATTTACAAACATAATTATATTGATTTTAAAAAGTTTACAATAATAATTTAATATTTATTTTAAAAACAAAGTAAAAATAAAATTAAAAATTTTTTTGGTCTTTTATCCCACTTTAATCAATCAAATATTATCAAAAATATACGCCCCTCTTTTCGGTAAAGTAATTTCAGTTCCATAACCTAGTTTTACTCCTGACGAATTTTTTAAATATTTTGGTTTGATTGATTAAAGATATTTATACCTTAAGAATAAACGGTAAATTTCGCAGTGATGTAATAAATTTTTGTATGATATCAATAATTTCGGTTACGCATACCTAATTTTATTGAATACCAATTTAATACTTTATAGCGAACGATTTAGCGTTTATTATCAAAAGGTTAAAAGTAATAAAAAAAATAAAAACTGTACATACTTACCTGTGAGAAAAAATTCTCAGTGACCTACTTTAGCCGACTCATAGGAGAGTCGTGTGATTTGGTTCTCCATAGCTACGTAAGCATAACCTCGAATCTTCAATATCTTTTCTTCTAAACATATAAACGGTCATTCTATGCATAGAGTAACAAATTCGGTATTTGAATATGTTTGATTATTTGAACATTTACCTTCATGTGACCATTTTCCGCATTTATAACATCTTTCAAGGTGTCGTGCTCTTCTTTTTGCTGCGGAATTTTATTTTTCTTTACCAAAATGTATCTTATGATGATCTTTCATGAGTTCTCTCCTTACTTCGTCCATTTTGCCTCTTATGAATGAAACCACTTCACTCGGAAGTGTGTCATTATTACGTTTAGTAATCAAAGCGTGTAGTAGTAGACCATGGTTCAGATCAAAGGAATTCTTCATCTCTTAAAACCTAAAAAAAATAAAAATTCGGAATGGAGGGAGAAGACTAGTTCTTTAGGGTCTGCTAGGGAAAGACCATTCGGATTCCATTCTCGGGAACTATATGAAAACAGAATATCTAACTCTAACAGAAATACATATTACCCTAAAAAGATTCGGACCTTCCCACACTTAGTTAGCTGTGGTGTCAAAATTGTGATTAACTTCATCTTCAACTTCCATTAGATTATCTATGTAATGTTTAACTCTGTGACCATTAACTTTAAATTCAACCCCATTTGAATTTATTAATTCTACTGTTCCGTATGGGAAAACTCTTTTGACTATGAATGGTCCAGACCATCTTGATTTCAATTTTCCAGGAAATAGCTTGAATCGTGAATTGAAAAGAAGAACTCTGTCTCCTTCCTTAAATTCTTTTGAACTTCTGATTCTTTTATCATGCCATTTCTTCGTTCTTTCTTTATAGATCAACGAATTTTCGTATGCTTCATGTCTTAATTCTTCTAATTCATTTAGTGGGCTTAACCATAGACGTCCAGCTTCATGTAAATCAAGATTACATGTCTTCAAAGCCCAAAATGCTTTATGTTCAATTTCTACTGGAAGATGACATGCTTTTCCGTAAACGAGTCTAAAAGGTGTGGTTCCAATTGGAGTTTTGTAGGCTGTTCTAAAAGTCCAGAGTGCATCCTCCAATTTCATGGACCATTCCTTCGGATTTGATCCTACGGTTTTCTCTAGAATTCATTTTAATTCTCGGTTGGTATTTTCAACTTGTCCACTTGTTTGTGGATGATAAGTAGTGGAGATTTTATGAGTTACTCCATATCTTTTGAGAACTTTCTCAAGTTGATTGTTACAAAAATGAGTACCCCGATCACTTATTAAAGCTTTCGGTGTTCCAAACCTTGCAAAACGACGTTTTTAAAAATTGACTACAACTCGTGCATCGTTAGTCGGGAGAGCTTGTGCTTTCGCCCATTTAGATACATAATCAATGGCAACGAGAATGTAGAGATTATTATGAGATTTTAGAAATGGACCCATAAAGTCAATACCCCAAATGTCAAATACTTCACATATTTGAATGACATTTTGTGGCATTTCATCACGTTGACTTATTTTTCCGGCCCTTTGACAAGCATCACAGGATTTGCAAAGAAGGTGTGCGTCTTTGAAAATTGTAGGCCAATAGAATCCAGCATCGTAAACTTTTCTTACAGTAAGTTGAGGCCCATAATACCCTCCTGTTGGTCCTGTGTGACAACGGTTTAAGATTTGACTGGCTTCATCTCCGAATACACATCGGCGTATTATTCCATCGGGACAACTTTTAAACAAATGTGGATCTTCCCAGAAATAGTGTTTTATATCACTAAAGAATTTCTTTCGTTTTTGGTACGACAACCCTTTTTCAAGGAATCCACATACTAAGTAGTTTGCATAGTGTGCAAATCATGGAATTTCACTATAATCTATCTTCAATAGATATTCATCAGGAAAGTTATCTTGTATGGCCGATTCATTTAGAACTTCTAATTCGGGATTTTCAAGACGAGAAAGATGATCAGCGGCGAGATTTTCTTCTCCCTTTTTGTCTCGGATTTCAATATCGAACTCTTGTAAGAGTAAGATCCAACAGATTAATCTTGGTTTGGCATCTTGTTTCGAAAATAGGTATCTAAGAGCAGAATGGTCAGTATAGACCACCGTTTTAGCTAGAATGAGATATGAACGAAATTTGTCAAAAGCAAAGACAATAGCAAGGAGTTCTTTTTTAGTAGTTGTATAATTCGTTTGTGCTCCTTGTAACGTCTTACCAGCATAATATATAGGTTGCAATCATTTTTCAATCCTTTGTCCTAAAACAGCTCCTATTGCAAAATCACTTGCATCGCACATTAGTTCAAATGGTAGATTCTAATTTGGAGTTATCAAGATCGGATCATTATTGAGTTTTTCTTTAAGAATATTAAAAGATTTGATGCATTCATCTGAAAAGATGAATGGAGCATCCTTTTCTAGGAGTTTATTCATAGGAGTGACAATTTTAGAAAAATATTTTATGAAACGTCGGTAAAAACCGGCATGCCCTATAAAACTCCTAACTCCTCTAACATTGGTGGGATGTGGAAGTTTAGCAATTACATCTACTTTAGCTCTATCCACTTCAATTCCTTCCTTTGAAATTTTATGACCAAGAACGATGCCTTCTTTAACCATGAAATGGCATTTCTCCCAATTAAGTACTAGATTTGATTGTTCGCATCTAATAAGCATTCGTTCAAGATTAACTAGACATGTTTCAAATGTATCACCGAAGACTGAAAAGTCATCCATGAAAACTTCCATGCATTCTTCTATCATGTCGTGAAAAATCGCCATCATGCACCTTTGAAAGGTTGCAGGGGCATTGCAAAGTCCAAATGGCATGCGTTTGTAAGCAAAAGTACCATAAGGGTACGTGAATGTGGTTTTCTCTTGGTCCTCGGGTGCTATTGGAATTTGAAAGTATCCGGAAAAACCATCAAGAAAACAATTGTAACTATTTCCGGCTAATCTTTCCAACATTTGATCAATGAAAGGTAAGGGAAAGTGATCTTTTCTGGTGGCGTCATTTAATTTTCTATAATCAATATAAACACGCCATCCTGTTACAGTCCTAGTAGGAATAAGCTCATTTTTTTCATTTGTCATGACAGTCATGCCACCCTTCTTAGGTACGCATTGAATTGGGCTTACCCATGGACTATCAGAGATTGGATAAATTAAACCTGCATCTAGCAGTTTAATAGTTTCTTTTTTAACAATATCTTGCATATTAGGATTTAGTCTTCGTTGGCGTTGCACATACATTTTATGACCTTCTTCCATAAGGATTTTATGTGTGCAATACGAAGGACTTATACCTTTAATGTCATGAATCTTCCATGCAATAGCTGGTTTATGAGCTTTTAGCACAGAAATGAGTTGAGATTTTTCATTTTCAGTAAGGGAAGATGATATTATTACAGGTAATTCAGATTCACCATGTAAATAAGCATATTCCAAATGGTTTGGAAGTGGCTTTAACTCTAATGTCGGTGGTTCTTCTATCGATGATTTATATCGATATATGTCTTCCTCTTTTAGCATTTGAATTTCTTCTGTTGTAGGTTCCTATCCATTAGCCATAAGTGTAGCTAACATTTTAGCTTCATAAATCGGTTCAGTTCCTTCTCCTAAAGAACATTCTTATGTTCCTTGTAATTCTGGAAATTCTTCTAACAATTCTGTATGTGAATCTATAGTTTGAATATAATAACATGTATCATCTGCAGATTGCGGTTGTTGCATGGCTCTATCAACAGAAAAGGTACCACTCTCGTCCTGTATACTTAGGGTCAATTTCTTACGGAACACGTCTATTATTGCTTTAGCAGTGTTTAAGAATGGTCTTCCTAATATGAGAGGAACTCGAGATTCTTCTTCCATGTCCAGAATAACAAAATCTACTGGAAATACTAAAGTACCAACTTTAACTAGCATGTTTTCCATTATCCCTCTAGGATATTTTACTGATCGATCGGCTAGTTGTATGCTTATTCGTGTTGGTTTCAATTCTCCAAGGTCTAGTTTAGCGTATAGTGAATACGGCATTAGATTTATACTAGCACCTAAGTCTGCCAATGCTTCTATTGAACTAAGACTACCCAGAAAATATTGAATTGTGAAACTTCCTGGATCTAAAAGTTTTTCTGGTATCTTATTCAATAGCACTGCAGAACAATTAGCATTCATAGTAACAGCCGAGAGTTCTTCCATTTTCTTTCTATTTGTGATTAGATCTTTCAAGAATTTGGCATATCTTGGCATTCCTGAAATTACATTAATAAAAGGAAGGTTGACATTTATTTGTTTAAACATATCCAAGAATTTGGATTGCTCGGCTTCAAGTCTCTCTTTTCTCATTTTACTCGGGTAAGGAAGTGGTGGTTGGTATGGTTTAACATATGGTTTAGCCTTAACTGTGTTATCTTCATTAACCTTTTCAACTACCGGTTCTATTTCCTTATCTTGCTCAGGTTGTGGTTCTTGTGGAGTAGGAATAGAGTCATCAGAAATTACAGGCATTTCAGGTGGTTTAAGTGTAATACCACTTCTTGTGGTAATGGCTTTAGCTGTTTCATTCCGGGGGTTAGCATTTGTATCGCTAGGTAGACTCCCTGGTTTTCTTTCACCTATCAACCTTGCTAGGTTGCTTACTTCTTGTTCCAGATTTTGAATAGATGCTTGTTGATTTCTAAATGCTTGAGCATTTTGTTCATTCGTTTGTTTCTGAGATGTGAAAAACTGCGTTTGAGATTCAACTAGCTTCGACGTCATATCTTCTAAATTTGGCTTTTTATCATCGGTTTGTGGTGGTTTGTTTTGAAAAATAGGTCTTTACTGATTGTAAGTATAATTGGATACTTGTTTATTGCTAGGATCTTGTTGGTTGTTGTATGGAACATTTCGGTTATAATTCTGGTTTTGATTTTAGATTGGTCTTGGCGGTTGATAATTATTCTGATAATTATTTCCAGGCCTTTGGTTCATGTATGAAATATATTCTCTTTGTTCCATTGTTTGTTCAATACTGAGACAATCTTTTGTTAAATGTGATCCTCCACGCTGCTCACAACTAATTCGTATTGAGTGAATATCTTTAGTCATCTTTTCCATTCGTCTCTCGACAGCATCTATCTTTGCAGAAATGGAATCAAAGCCATGGCTAGAATCGGCTCTAGCTTCTTTAGATGATCTAACGATATCTTTTTCTTTGTGCCACTCATGTGAGTGGGAAGTAGTGTTATCAATAATTTTGTAAGCGTCAGTTGCGGTTTTCTTCATAATGGAACCACCAGCTGCTATATCGATATCTTTTCTTGTAGTGATGTCGCATCCTTGGTAGAATATTTGTACTATTTGATAGGTATCTAAACCATGTTGCGAACATCCTCTTAATAACTTTCCAAATCTTGTCCATGCCTCACATAGAGTTTCGTTTGGCTTTTGCATGAACGTAACAATTTCTCCTTGAAGTCTTACGGCTTTAGATGCCGGAAAGAATTGTTTAAGAAATTTTTCAACTAAAACGTCCCATGTATCAATCGCCCCTTCAGGTAATGATTCTAACCAATCTTTGGCTTCTCCCTTTAAAGTCCAGGGAAATAACATGAGATATATCTGTTCATCCTCCACTTCTCTTATTTTGAATAAAGTACAAATCCTGTTAAAGGTATGAAGATGTTCATTTGGATCTTCCTTCGGCGCACCACTAAATTGGCATTGATTAGTTACCATGTGTAGGATTTGTCCTTTGATTTCATAATCTGGCGCATTAATGTCTGGTTGAGTAATTGCGTGACCTTGGCCAGTGCGTTTAGCTCTCATTCGGTCTTCCATACTTAGAGGTTCCAGATTTTCCATGATTAAATTTGTTGAATCTGAATCACTAGAGGATTCTGATTTAATGGGTTGTTCCTCGATAATCTCCGTTTGAATGATTGGTGGTTCCGGAGGAAAGATTAATGGTTCAGGATCTCTGAATTGTCCCTGAACATCCTCCGGGTTCTCAATTGTGAGGTTGGGTTCAAAAAATGGATTATCGGAAATTTGAATTAGAGTACTTGGTCGACTGGATGATGATTCTAAAGAAAAATCAACGGCCACAATATTGGTTAGATGTCTTGATCGAGTTACAGGTGGTGAACGTATAAAAGGTGGTGAACGTTTTGCTCGGTGCATTCACTGAATATCCTATTAGTTATAAAAGATAAAAATTATATAAGTTATCAAATTAATAGACTTTTCTTCTTTTGCCCACGTTTCGAATAGCCAATAGATGCAGCAGGTAGCCAGGACCCTTTAAATCGGAAGCCCACAAATCGCCACTAACAAATCCAACTATTACTACGAACCAGAAAATTTAGGATGTCTATCAATTTAACCACTTAAAATAATTATTCGTCGAAGTTTAAAGAAATGTTAGAGAAGAAATAGAAAATTCTATGTCCTAAAAACTAGAGCGGCGAAAAATAAGAAAGAAAAAAAACGCGTCGAAAAACGTCGAAAAATAAAAGGTCGAAAAATAATAAAAAGAACGTAGCGCGTCGAAACTTAAAAAGGAACTAAAATTTATAAACAGCGTCGCAAAATTCTAAAGCACCTAAATCTTAGTCTAAAGAAAAAGCACATAAGGGATTTTACGGCAAAGCCAAAAAATCTAGAAATAAAAATAACTATGGCAAAAACTATGACTTAAAACTAATTACGAGCGAAAAATAACAAAAATATGCTTTAACGATTAAAAAGATACGAAATATAAAAATAAACTTAAAGTTGTAAAAAGTACAATTTTTATAAAAATATTATTTTTATATTATTTATTCATAAAAGTATTAATTTTATAATTTATTAAAACTAATTAAAACTAAAAATACAAATTAAATAAAACTAAAACTTAATAATTAAATAAATAACACTAATTAGGGTTTTTAATTATAATAATTAAATTATACCCCTAATTAATGCAAACTAGGTCAACTTCGGCGTGTCAGATCCAGTCATGCGATCGCATGAGATTGGAGTTAAAACTCCATGCGGTCGTATGGATTAAATTTCCAGGCCAGATTATGGGCTTCAACAGTGATCGGCCCGTAAACTTTTATATATATATTTTTAATTTTTCTGTTTTTAAATTTATAAAATATTTATATAACTTAAATAAAACTTATATTAAAAAAATAGAAATAAAAATACTTTATAATTTTATATATTTTGAACAACTCTTAAAAATATATATATTTTGTTTTTCTTTTTATATTTTTGTTTTTTTAATAATTAAAACGTATTTTTACAAAAACGTATTTTTACAAAAGTAAACTAAGACTTAATAAAAATCTTTTATATATATATATATATATATATATATATATATATATATATATATATATATATATATATATATATATATATATATATATATATATATATATATATATATATATATATATATATATATATATATATATATATATATATATATAGCGTTGCGCTTTCGGCGTTTAACTTTCCCCGGCAGCGGCGCCAAAAATACTTGATGTTAAGCGAGGGGTATACGAAATAGTATTAATTTTTACAAGGAAATACTATTAAATACGATACAATTTTACACAAGTTATTTATTTATTTATAGAATAGATATACCTAAACCTTGCTACAACACTTATAGGCAGTGTACCTAATCGTACAATAGTGTAGTTTTTAGTAAGTCCGGTTCGTTCCACAGGGAGCTAGCTAAATTTAACGCTATATTTTTAAAAACTATATTTTTATAAAAATATATATATAGGAGTAGTATTATTATTATAAAAGGGAGTTTTTACCGTTTAATGACCGGTTTGTCGATTTTAAAACTTAAGTCGCAGTTAAAACCTAATGTAAAATATTAAAAATAAATATAACTTAATTTTAAAGCGTAAAGTAAATGACGATAAGGAAATGCGATAAATTAAAATGATAAATAAAATGACAATAAATAAAATTGCTATAATTAAAAAGTACGATAATTAAAAGTGCAATTAAATATAATGACAGTAAATAAAAGTGCGATAATTAAAAGTGCAATTAAATATGAAATAAAGGAATTGTGTTTATTTAAACTTCTATAATCATGATGTTTGATGTGTTGATTTTTAGTTTATTACCATGGGTTAATTGTCCTTTGTCCTGGATTATTCAATATGTCCGTCTAGTTTTTGTCCATAACAGCCCATCAGTCATAAATATAAAGTGCGAGTGTCCTCGTCAAATTATCCTTATATCCGAAGTCAAATATTCCAACTAATTGGGGGCTTAAACTATAATTACACCAAGTGTCCTTGTATATAATTCACCCCTGTTTTAATAAGTCCATTAACTATTAATCCATTCCCGTGTCCGGTTAAATGAACGATTATTAGTACTTATAAATATCCCGCCCATCGTGTCCGATCGAGTGTATATGGTTATTTATAGGTACGTCCAATTATAAATCTTTATATTAAATTAACAAACTATCATTTAATTAAACAAATATAAAGCCCATTAATAGCCCATAGTCTAATTTCCACAAGTGTCGTTCTTTTGTCCAAACCCCAATTATGGTACAAAGCCCAATTACCCAATCTTTAATATTTTAGCCCAACATCATGATTACTTCGGCTTAAATAAGCATAATAATAACTTAGCTACGAGACATTAATTTAAAAAGGTTGAACATAACTTACAATGATTAAAAATAGCGTAGCGTTACACGGACAGAATTTCGACTTACACCCTTACAACATTCGCTAACATACCCTTATTATTATTAAAATTAAAATTAAAATTATAATATATATATATATATATATATATATATATATATATATATATATATATATATATATATATATATATATATATATATATATATATATATATATATATATATATATATATATATATATATATATTACGAGTGAGATAGAGAGATAGATGGTGTATGGAGTCAGTCGACCAGAGCCTGCTTTTATAGGAATGTGGCCATGTACAGTAGCCCATGCGATCGCATGGGCTTGAGGTTATAATGCCATGCGATCGCATGGCTGGGAATTCCAGCTCATGTATTGTTGTTTGCTTCTTGCCGACGGTTTTAAATAATAATATAATATATAAATAATTTTAAGAATTAATTATATATTATATTATATTCATGTGCATAATTGACTTGTAATTTTTAGTCTGTTACGTCAAGCGTTGAGAGTTGACTCTGGTCCCGGTTTCGGATTTTCGAACGTCCTTGCGTACAATTTAATATCTTGTACTTTGCATTTTGCGTCTTGTACTCTTGTAATTTTGAGACGTTTTCCATCAATAATTTGAACCACTTTGATTGTGCTTTGTACTTTTGAGTTTTTTGGTCGTTTGCGTCTTCAATTCGTCGAATCTGTCTTTTGTCTTCACCTTTTATTATTTAAACGAATATCACTTGTAAATAGAACAATTGCAACTAAAAGCTTGTCATTCTTGAGGGATAATGCTATGAAATATATGTTCGTTTTTAGCATTATCACATAATATGAACTCATTTATAAAAGCTTTTTCTTCATATTAGCGTTTTATAAGTTTAAACTCGGGTACTACCTACCCGTTAAGTTCATACTTAGTAGCTAATATACAATTCAACTACTATAATTCCATATGAAAAACTGATTATAATAATATATCACATACAAAGATTCTTCAAACTTACAACTTCGCTATATTACATATAACATGAAATATAGTACATTATGGTACAGGACAGTTTTGAAGATAAATCTAGTTAATACGCAAGTTGTTCAGCAAAGGAAATAAAGACACGTAATTCATAAGTCCAGAAACAAGTCATGCATTCTGGTTTTACTAAGATGACTTCCCATCCATGGTCTTGTGGAAAATAACCGTTATGACCATTGGCTAGGTAGCATGTTGTAATGTCATCAAAAGGACGAGGGTTTCGTAATGTCCAACAGCCCTGTAATAATCTAAAAACCTTGTTTCTCACCCCAACTGCTGAATCCGTCACTTGTGGGAAGGTTTTATTTAAAAGTTGCAATCCGATGTTCTTTTTATCACTTTGGTAAGAAGCGAACATCACTAACCCGTAAGCATAACATGCTTCTTTATGTTATATGTTAGAAGCTCTTTCTAATTCACGAAATCCTATGTTGGGATATGTTGAGTCAAAATAGGTTCTTAACTCGTAGCGTAAAATTGCATTTGGGTTCCCCGCATTTAATGCTTTAAAGAAAACACGGTGTAACTTACGGTCTCCCCAATGTGATATACCCCACCTATCAAAGGAAAGCCTTTTATAAACTAAGGCATTTCTGGAAAGTCTTTCAAATGTTTGACAAGTTAATTTCGCCATAACTAAATGTGCTGATGAATTCTGACCGACTCTAGACAAGATTTCTTCAATCATATCCTCTGGTAGGTCTTCTAAAATATTCGGTTGTCTACCCTTAACGTCCATTTTGTTTTTATACTGTAAAATAGACAAGGATTAGATTCATAATAACAAACAATACTACATAGAACATAAAAGTACAAGAACACTACAGTACATATAATACACAACATGATTACAACCCTCTAATCTGAATCACTGGTTTTTTCTTCTTCGGACTTGGTTCGTTTTCCTAATTTTCTAGGAATATATGGTGTTCCTCTATAATGGTTTAGAAAAACCTGGTGGTTTAGAGGTTCCCGGGTCATTGTTACATTTTAGGAAATATGGATGTTGCCGATATATATAAAGTTCATCGGGGTTGGAATCGGGTTTCTCTATTTTTATAACTTTTCCCTTATTATTTTTTTTCGCTTTATTAAATTGGGTCGAGGTAATTTTTATAAATCATCGGAATCCTTATCGGGATCCGATTCATCGGAAAATTGGTAATCTTCCCAATATTTTGCTTCCTCTGCGGAAACACCATTGACCATTATTAACTTTGGTCCGTTGGTTGAGGATTTTCTTTTATTTAATCGATTTACTATAGGTATCAATATTTCTTCCTCCGGAACCTCTTCTTCTTCTGGTTCCTCCTCTTCCGATTCCTCCTCTTCTGGTTCCTCTTCTTCCGATTCCTCCTCTTCCGGTTCCTCCTCTTCCGGTTCCTCTTCAGGAATTTGTGAATCTTCTCAAAATATATTCGACTCTTCATTTTTATTAGGTGAATCAATGGGATTTGTACTAGAGGTAGACATCAATCACACAATATCAAACACGTTAAGAGATTAATATATCACATAATATTTACATGTTAATAATATATAGTTTCCAACAAAAAAATGTTAAGCAATCGTTTTTGAAGAAAAACACGGTTGAAGTCCAGACTCACTAATGCATCCTAACAAACTCGGTAAGACACACTAATGCAATTTTCTGGTTCTCTAAGACCAACGCTCAGATACCAACTGAAATGTCACGTTCATATTGATTATAAACGTTCCATGTTAATTGATTTTGTCGCGAGGTTTTGACCTCTATATGAGACGTTTTTCAAAGACTGCATTCATTTTTAAAATAACCATAACCTTTATTTTATCGATAAAGGTTTAAAAAGCATTACGTAGATTATTAAATAATGATAGTCTAAAATATACCGTTTACACGCGACCATTACATAATGGTTTACAATAAGAATATATTACATCAAAAATAAGTTTCTTGAATGCAGTTTTTACATAATATCATACAAGCATGGACTCCAAATCTTGTCCTTATTTTAGTATGCAATAGCGGAAGCTCTTAATAATCACCTGAGAATAAACATGCTTAAAACGTCAACAAAGATGTTGGTGAGTTATAGGTTTAACCTATATATTATCAAATCATAATAATAGACCACAAGATTTCATATTTCAATATACATCCCATACATAGAGATAAAATTCATTCATATGGTGAACACCTGGTAACCGACATTAACAAGATGCATATAAGAATATCCCCTATCATTCCAGGAAATCCTTCGGACATGATATAAAGCATGCGGTACTTTGGATGGGGTTCGTTAGGCCCAATAGATCTATCTTTAGGATTCGCTTCAATTAGTAGATCGGTTTACTAATTCTTAGGTTACCAAGCAAAAGGGGCATATTCAGCTTCGATCATTCACCCATATAATGTAGTTTCAATTACTTGTGTCTATTTCGTAAAACATTTATAAAACTGCATGTATTCTCATCCCAAAATATTAGATTTTAAAAGTGAGACTATAACTCACTTTCACAGATTTTTACTTTGTCGGGAAGTAAGACTTGGCCACTGGTCGATTCACGAACCTATAACAAATATGTACATATATATCAAAGTATATTCAAAATATATTTACAACATTTTTAATACGTTTTACTGTTTTAAATTTATTAAGTCAGCTGTCCTCGTTAGTAACCTACAACTAGTTGTCTACAGTTAGATGTACAGAAATAAATCGATATATATATTATCTTGAATCAATCCACGACCCAGTGTATACACGTCTCAGACTAGATCACAACTCAAAGTATATATATTTTTGGAATCAACCTCAACCCAGTGTATACACGACCCAGTATATATATTTTGACTCTAACATTACTGCATATAGAGTGTCTATGGTTATTCCAAATAATATATATACATGGGTCGATACGATATGTCAAAACATTTGCATACGTGTCTATGGTATCCTAAGATTACATAATATATTAGAATACATGTATAATACAATATAAGTTAGCTAGGATATGATTTGAATAGAATTGTTACAATATTTCCCGTAGCTACAACAATCAAAAAATATCCAATCTTGTTTTACCCATAACTTCTTCGTTTTAAATCCGATTTGAGTGAATCAAATTGCTATGGTTTTATATTGAACTCTATTTTATGAATCTAAACATAAAAAGTATAGTTTTATAGTCAGAAATATAAGTTACAAGTCATTTTTATAAAGGTAGTCATTTCAGTCGAAAGAACGACGTCTAGATGACCATTTTGGAAAACATACTTTCACTTTGAGTTTAACCATGATTTTTGAATATAGTTTCATGTTCATAAGAAAAATCATTTTCCCAGAAGAACAACTTTTAATTCAAAGTTTATCATAGTTTTTAATTAACTAACACAAAACAGCCCGCAGTGTTACTACGACGGCGTATATCCGGTTTTACGGTGTTTTTCGTGTTTTCCAGTTTTAAATCATTAAGTTAGCATATCATATAGATATAGAACATGTGTTTAGTTGATTTTAAAAGTCAAGTTAGAAGGATTAACTTTTGTTTGCGAACAAGTTTAGAATTAACTAAACTATGTTATAGTGATTACATGCTCAAATCTTCGAATAAGATAGTTTTATATGTATGAATCGAATGATGTTATGAACATCATTACTACCTCAAGTTTAGTAGGTAAACCTACTGGAAGTGACAAGAAATGATCTAGCTTCAAAGGATCTTGGATGGCTTGAAAGTTCTTGAAGTAGAATCATGACACGAAAACAAGTTCAAGTAAGATTATCACTCGAATTAAGATAGTTATAGTTATAGGAATTGAATCAAAGTTTGTATATGAGTATTACCTTGATTTAGAATGATATCTTACTGTAAACGACAAGGATTTCTTAAGGTTGGATGATCACTTTACAAGATTAAAAGTGAGCTAGTAAACTTGGAAGTATTCTTGATTTTAGGAAACTAGAACTTGTAGAATTTATGAAGAACACTTAGAACTTGAAGATGGAACTTGAGAGAGATCAATTAGATGAAGAAAATTGAAGAATTAAAGTGTTTGGAGGTGTTTTTGGTCGTTGGTATATGGATTAGATATAAAGGATATGTAATTTTGTTTTCAAGTAAATAAGTCATGAATGATTACTAATATTTTTGTAATTTTATGAGATATTTCATGCTAGTTGCCAAATGATGGTTCTCACATGTGTTAGGTGACTCACATGGGCTGCTAAGAGCTGATCATTGGAGTGTATATACCAATAGTACATACATTTAGAATCTGTGTATTGTACGAGTACGAATACGGGTGCATACGAGTAGAATTGTTGATGAAACTGAACGAGGATGTAATTGTAAGCATTTTTGTTAAGTAGAAGTATTTTGATAAGTGTCTTGAAGTCTTTCAAAAGTGTATGAATACATATTAAAACACTACATGTATATACATTTTAACTGAGTCGTTAAGTCATCGTTAGTCGTTACATGTAAATGTTGTTTTGAAACCTTTAGGTTAACGATCTTGTTAAAAACCCACTGTTTATTATATCTAAAGAGATGTTAAATTATTACATTATCATGATATTATGATATATTAATATATCTTAGTATGATATATATATACAGTTAAATGTTGTTACAACGATAATCGTTACATATATGTCTCGTTTCGAAATTCTTAAGTTAGTAGTCTTGTTTTACATATGTAGTTCATTGTTAATATACATAATGACATGTTTACTTATCATTTATCATGATTAAACATAGTGTAACAATATCTTAATATGATTCATATGTAATTAGTAAGACGTTGTTATAACGATAATCGTTATATATATCGTTTCGCGTTTCTTAATTCAATAAACACAATTTTATGTATATAACTCATTGTTAAAATACCTAATGAGATACTTACTTATCATAATATCATGTTAACTATGTATATAATCATATATATGTCATCATATAGTTTTTACAAGTTTTAACGTTCGTGAATCACCGGTCAACTTGGGTGGTCAATTGTCTATATCAAACCTATTTCAATTAATCAAGTCTTAACAAGTTTGATTGCTTAACATGTTGGAAACACTTAATCATATAAATATCAATTTCATTTAATATATATAAACATGGAAAAGTTCGGGTCACTACATCTTTAACCATGAAATGGCATTTCTCCCAATTAAGTACTAGATTTGATTATTCGCATCTAATAAGCATTCGTTCAAGATTAACTAGACATGTTTCAAAAGTATCACTGATGACTGAAAAGTCATCCATGAAAACTTCCATGCATTCTTCTATCATGTCGTAAAAAATCGCCATCATGCACCTTTGAAAGGTTGTAGGGGCATTGCAAAGTCCAAATGGCATGCGTTTGTAAGTAAAAGTTCCATAAGGGCACCTGAATGTGGTTTTCTCTTGGTCCTCGGGTGCGATTGAAATTTGAAAGTATCCGGAGAAACCATCAAGAAAACGATAGTAACCGTTCCCAGCTAACCTTTCTAACATTTGATCAATGAAAGGTAAGGGAAAGTGATCTTTTCTGGTGGCGTCATTTAATTTTCTATAATCAATACAAACACGCCATCCTGTTACAGTCCTAGTAGAAATAAGCTCATCTTTTTCATTTGTGATGACAGTCATGCCACCCTTCTTAGGTACGTATGGAACTGGGCTTACCCATGGACTATCAGAGATTGGATAAATTAAACCTGCATCGAGCAGTTTAATAATTTCTTTCTTAACAACATTTTGCATATTTGGATTTAGTCTTCGTTGGCGTTGCACATATGTTTTATGACCTTCTTCCATAAGGATTTTATATGTGTAATATGAAGGACTTATTTCTTTAATGTCATGAATCTTCCATGCAATAGCTGGTTTATGAGCTTTTAGCATAGAAATAAGTCAAGATTTTTCATTTTTAGTAAGATAAGACGATATTATTATAGGTAATTCAGATTCACCATGTAAATAAGCGTATTCCAAATGGGTTGGAAGTAGGTTTAACTCTAATGTCGGTGGTTCTTCTATCGATGATTTGTATCGATATCTGTCTTCCTCTTTTAACATTTGAAGTTCTTCTGTTGTTGGTTCGTATTCATTAGCCATGAGTACGGTTAACATTTCAGCTTCATCAATTGGTTCAGTTCCTTCTCCTAAAGAACATTCTCATGTTCCTTGTAATTCTGGAAATTCTTGTAACAATTCTGCTTGTAAATCTTTAGTTTGAATATAATAACATGTATCTTTGCAGATTGCGGTTGTTGCATGGCTCTATCTAAAGAAAATGTAACACTTTCGTCCTCTATATTTAGGGTCAGTTTCTTACCGAACACGTCTATTATTGTTTTAGCTGTGTTTAAGAATGGTCTTCCTAATATGAGAGGAACTCGAGAATCTTCTTCCATGTCTAGAATAACAAAGTCTACTAGAAATACTAAAGTACCAACTTTAACTAGCATGTTATCCATTATCCCTCTAGGATACTTTATTGATCGATCGGCTAGTTATATGCTTATTCTTGTTGGTTTCAATTCTCCAAGGTCTAGTTTAGCGTATAGTGAATATGGCATTAGATTTATACTAGCATCTAAGTCTGCCAATGCTTCTATTGAACTAAGACTACCCAGAAAATATGGAATTATGAAACTTCCTGGATCTGATAATTTTTCTGGTAGCTTATTCAACAGTACTACAGAACAATTAGCATTCATAGTAATAGCCGAGAGTTCTTCCATTTTCTTTCTATTTGTGATTAGATCTTTCAAGAATTTAGCATATCTTGGCATTCCTGAAATAACATCAATGAAAGGAAGATTTACATTTATTTGTTTAAACATATCCAAGAATTTGGATTGCTCGGCTTTAAGTCTTTCTTTTCTTATTTTACTTGGGTAAGAAAGCGGTGGTTGGTATGGTTTAACATAAGATTTAGCCTTAAATATGTTATCTTCATTAACCTTTTCAACTACCGGCTCTGTTTTCTTCTCTTGCTCAGGCTGTGGTGCCTGTGTAGTAGGAATAGAGTCATCAGAAATTACAGTCATTTCAGGTGGTTTAAGTGTAATACCACTTCTTGTGGTAATGGCTTTAGCTATTTTATTTGGAGGGTTAGCATTTGTATCGCTAGGTAGACTTCCCAGTTTTCTTTCACCTATCAACCTTGCTAGGTTGCTCACTTCTTGTTCCAGATTTTGGATAGAAGCTTGTTGATTTCTAAATGCTTGAGCATTTTGTTCATTAGTTTGTTTCTGAGATGTGAAAAACTGCGTTTGAGATTCAACTAGCTTCGACATCATGTCTTCTAAATTTGGCTTTTTATCATTGGTTTGTGGTGGTTTAATTGGAAAAATAGGTCTTTGCTGATTGTAAGTATTATTAGATACTTGTTGATTGCTAGGACATTGTTGGTTGTTGTATGGAACATTTCGGTTATAATTCTGATTTTGATTGTAGTTTGGTCTTGGCGGTTGATAATTACTTTGATAATTATTTCCAGGCCTTTGGTTTATGTATAAAACATTCTCTCTTTATTCCATTGTTTGTTCAATACTGAGACAATCTTTTGTCAAATGTGGTCCTCCACACTGCTCACAACTAATGCGTATTGCTTGAATATCCTTAGTCATCTTTTCCATTAGTCTCTCAAAAGCATCTAACTTTGCGGAAATGGAATCAAAGTCATGGCTAGAATCGGCTCTAGCCGCTTTAGATGATCTAACGATGTCCTTTTCTTGGTGCCACTCATGTGAGTGGGAGGCTGTGTTATCAATAATTTTGTAAGCTTCGATTGCGGTTTTCTTCATAATGGAACCACCAGTTGCTATGTCGATGTCTTTTCGTGTAGTACTGTCGCATCCTTGATAGAATATTTGTACTATTTGATTAGTGATTAAACCATGTTGAGGACATCCTCTCAACAACTTTCCAAATCTTATCCACGCCTCATATAGAGTTTCATTTGACTTTTGCGTGAACGTAACAATTTCTCCTTGAAATCTCACAGCTTTAGATGCCGAAAAGAATTGTTTAAGAAATTTTTCAACTAAGACATCCCATGTATCAATCGCCCCTTCAGGTAACGATTCTAACCAATCTTTGGCTTCTCCTTTTAAGGTCCAGGGAAATAACATGAGATAGATCTGTTCATCCTCAACTTCTCTGATTTTGAATAGAGTACAGATCCTATTAAAGGTACGAAGATGTTCGTTTGGATCTTCCTTCGGCGCACCACTAAATTGGCATTGATTAGTTACCATGTGTAGGATTTGTCCTTTGATTTCATAATCTGGCGCATTAATGTCTGGTTGAGTAATTGCGTGACATTGGCCAGTGCGTTTAGCCCTCATTTGGTCTTCCATACTTAGAGGTTCCGAATTTTCCATGATTGAATTTGTTGAATCTGAATCACTAGAGGATTCTGATTTAATGGTTTCTTCCTCGACAATCTCTGGATGAGT
Organism: Rutidosis leptorrhynchoides; assembly: GCF_046630445.1. Classification (NCBI taxonomy): domain Eukaryota; kingdom Viridiplantae; phylum Streptophyta; class Magnoliopsida; order Asterales; family Asteraceae; genus Rutidosis; species Rutidosis leptorrhynchoides. The sequence goes on along the minus strand of NC_092335.1, from coordinate 301,586,417 downwards.
GAGTTGTGGTTCAGGAGGAATGATTAGCGGTTCAGGATCTCTGAAAATTTCCCTGAATATCCTCAAGATTCTCAATTGTGAGGTCAGGTTCAAAAAATGGATTATCGAAAATTTGAATCGGAGTACTTGGTCGACTTGATGACGATTCTAAAGAAAAATCAACGGCGACAATATTGGCTAGATGACTTGATCGAGTTACAGGTGGTGAACGTATAAAAGTATTAGTTTTATATATTTATTAATAATTATTAAACTTAATAATACTAATTATAACTAAAAATAAAACTAATTTAAACTAATTAATATTTTAATTAAACCCTAATTATAATTAATTATATAATAAAACTAACCCTAATTCGATTCAGTTAAAGATCAGACCTGTCAACTCAGACCATGCGGTCACATGGGATTAAAGAGACAATCTCATGCGATCGCATGAGGTTCAGACTCAGTTCAAATGCAGGTTCAAATATGCAGGTTCAATCGTGATTATTTATTTTTATTTTTTTACTTTTTACTTTGATTTTTTTTTATAGAAAATACAATATAACTAAAACTTATATAAAAAAAACTTATTAGTTTTTGTAACTAAAAAAAACTTTTTAATTTAAACTCTTAAAAATATAGATATATATTTTTATATATATTTTTATGTTTTTGTATTTTTGAATTTTAAATATTTAAAACTTATAAAAATATATTTTTACAAAAATAGTTTAAAACTTAATAAAAAGCTTTTTTTTATAGCATTTCGTTTTCGGCGTTGTTGAAGTTCCCCGACAGCGGTGCCAAAAATACTTGATGTGTGCAAGGTGTAGTACGTAATACAAAAATTTTACTGCGAAATACTATTAATTACAATACAATTTTACACAAGTTATTTATTTAGTTATTGAATGGAATATACCTAAACCTTGCTACAACACTTATAGGCAGTGTACCAAATCGTAGAGTAGTGTAGTTTTTAGTAAGTCCGGTTCGTTCCACAGGGACTCAACTAAGTTTAACGCTATATTTATTTTAAACTATATTTGTATAAAAATATATATATAAGTAATATTATTATTGTTATAAAAGGGGGTTTTTACCATTTAGTGACCGGTTTGTCGATTTTAAAACTTAAGTCGCAATTAAAACCTAATGTAAAATATTAAATATAAATATGACTTAATTTAAAGCATAAAGAAAATGACGATAAATAAAAGTGCGATAATTAAAAGTACGATAATTTAAAGTACGATAAATAAAATGACGATAAATAAAAGTACGATGAAATATGAAATAAAGGAATTATGCTTATTTAAACTTCCGTAATCATGATGTTCGACGTGTTGATTTTAGTTTATTACCGAGGGTTAATTGTACTTTGTCCTGGATTATTCGATATGTCCATCTGGTTTTTGTCCATAACAGTCCATCGGTCACAAATATAAAGTGCGAGTGTCCTCATCAAATTACCCTTATATCCAAAGTCAAATATTCTAACTAATTGGGGAGTTAAACTGTAAAAAGGTCTTAATACTTTGTTTAATAATTACACCAGGATATCGACTGCGTGCAATCTAAGGTTTTAATACTTTGTTAACAATTATGCCAAGTGTCCTTGTACGTAATCCACCCCTGTTTTAATGAGTCCATTGACTATTAATCCATCCCCGTGTTCGGTTAAATGAACGATTATTAGTATTTATAAATATCTCACCCATCGTGTCCGATCGAGTGTATGTGGTTATTTATAATTACCTAAAATTGTAAATCCCTATATTAAATTAACGAACTATCATTCAGTTAAACAAATATAAAGCCCATCAATAGTCCATAGTCCAATTTTGTCCGAACCCCAATTATGGTCCAAAGCCCAATTACCCAGTCTTATCATTTAGTCCAACATCACGATTACTTCGGCTTAAATAAACATAATAATAACTTAGCTACGAGATATTAATTTAAAAAGGTTGAACATAACTTACAATGAGTATTAATTGCGTAGTGTTACACGGACAGAATTTCAACTTACAAACCTTAAAACATTCGCCACTATAACCTTATTATTATTAAACTTAAATTAAAATTATAATTATATATATATATATACATATATATATACATATATATATATATATATACATATATACATATATATATATATATATATATATATATATATATATATATATATATATATATATATATATATATATATATATATATATATATATATATATATATCAGAGAGTGAGAGAGATAGTTGATAAAAGGTGTACACAATTCGTCGAGCAAACTGCCTTTTTATAGAACCTGGCCAGCTACAGTAACTCATGCGACCGCATGAAATTCCTTCTTCTTGGCCATGCGATCGCATGGCCAGCTGTACCAGCTCACATTGTCGATTAAAAACGTGGGCGGCTTGATTTATTTATTATATAATATAATATATATAATTATATATAATTATATATATATATATATATATATATATATATATATATATATATATATTATATTATATTCTTGTGCATCGTTGACTTGTAATTTTAGCTCCGTTGCGTCGAGCGTTGATATTTGGTTCATGTCTCGGTTCCGAATTTTTGAACGTCCTTTCGTATGATTTAATATCTTGTACTTTGCATTTCACGGCTCGTACTCTTGTAATTTTTAGACGTTTCTCATCAATAATTTGAACCACTTGGATTGTACTTTGTACTTTTTAGCTTTTTGGTCATTTGCGTATTCAAATCGCCGAATCTTTCTTTTGTCTTCACCTTTTATTATTTAAATGAATATCACTTGTAAATAGAACAATTGCAACTAAAAGATTGTCTTTCTTGAAGGATAATGCTATAAAATATATGTTCGTTTTTAGCATTATAAAATATTCCCACACTTGAGCGTTGCTTGTCCTCAAGCAATATAAAGCTTGAATATAACTTTACTAGAATCACTTCTTTATTCTTCACACTTTGTACATCAGTGATTTTGATACGACGGTATGAACAATGATAGTAACGATGTGGTTTACAGTCCCACATGACCATAAAAATTTAGATCCTTTTAGGAAATTGAATCTTTATGAAAACATTTGATCTTTTGAAAATTCAATCTAGCTTTTACCCTAGATAAGTTTTCCAGAATAACCCTTCACCGGTGTTCGCCAATTGTTTTTGTGGATTTTGTGGGTTTCAGATTTGAAAATTTTAGCTCAAAACTTGCGGTTTTGTGTCACCCACTTGCTAACCTTGTATTAGGAAAGCAACACGTCCAGTATACTTGCTCCGTATATTACCTTTCGATAAACTACCATCAGGTTGTAAAGGAAAGCGTTGAACAAGCAACTGTTAAGGCAATGTCTAATGACATGCATATGTTCATGGTCTACAACGTGTCGGATGCAATTACTATCCTTTGTAGGAGTAATAGTAAAGATCACCCTATAGTTTTTCAGTCTGGCACAAGGTCCTGTCTTCGACCATGCTATGCAACCACCGTTCTTACGGTTGACACCCGATTTGGTTCAGGTGACCAAATGAATTCTGGTGAATTCTTAGGATTTTACGTTCAATGGTAATGAACGCATTGAAAATGGGTTTTCAGAAAACAAATCGGTTTGTAATTTTGATCAAAATATTTTCTCGTTCAAGCTCGAGTTTAGATATCATCGAATTCCATGAGTTTGAATTCTCAATCTTTAAGGTCAATCTCAAGGATTGAGTAATATCAGGCTTAAAAGCTGATTTTTGATCTTTAAGGAGATTATCCTTTCTGGGGATCTAATTCATTAGTCTTATAAGCTAATTTGCACGGTGCCTCCCCATTATACGAGACAGATCCTCTCATTGTTAGGATAAGTCTGTGGATTTTCAGCTGATTTTCAAGAAAACTTTTCAAGGTTTTTCATAGTCTCTACAACTTGTCTGGACGACAACTTCCTGACCTAAATCAAGAAGCGCGTGTCTTTTTCTCGGAAGACTTTACTTCCTTATAAATTCTATTTATATTACAATAAATTGGGTAAAACTGATTAATATCATCCAAAACAAAGTATCTTCAATTATTTGTACAAAAATATGTGATATATGTTCTAAATAACTTGGTAAATTTTTCCTACACTTGGCTTTTATTTTTCTTTCTTTGCCTTTTTATTTCTTCTATTCCATTTTAAATGAACTCAAGCGTTTTGGGTTGTTTCTCAATTTATGTCTTTTCCGAGGTAACAATAATTTCGGTGTTAACACCTAGTTTTATCGTTCATAAATATGTATAAACATGATTTTGAGTTCATTTAGTTAAATAAATTTTAAAAATTTTACTAGAAGTGGGTAGTCAGTATATAAGAGTAGGGATGTTCTTTATTATCAGAGAGCACTAGATTCTAATACAACTGCTGCGTTACTAGTAAAGTTTAACGGTGGCTATTAAACCAAGTGTATAAGTCAAAAAATTTTAAAACCGAAATAATTTAATCCCTTCCCACATTTAAGATCTTGCAATGCCCTCATTTGCAAGAAATCACTAACAATTTAAATTATTGAGGGTGATTAGCGTAGAAAAATGATTAAATTTTACCAAATTTTCCAAACATATTGTTGTTTGTTTGAATGATAAATGGTGCACATCATTTGTTCATTCCTGCCGTTGTTATATCACATTTATTTTGCATCTTTTCGTCAAAATTAGTTGCTTTTGCTGAACTTAATCCCAGTCTTTGAAAATGCGTTGTTTTACCATGTTGTTTACATGAGATAAAATATATACAATACAAATATAAACATGCATGGTAATTTGAAATGGGACTTAATATCCCACTTTCAAATTACAAAAAAATAAAATGAAATATTAGTACAAAATAATAAAAATGTTAAACATTACATAAAAGTTTCAAAATGTTAAATGTTTAACATAAAAAATATAAAAATAATAAAAGATAAGACATCACCAATGGAACACTATTGATTTGGATAGGGGTTCCAGTTCATATCATCGCTCGGGTTCCATGGTTGGTGATAGGTGTTCTGGTAGGCTTGATTGGGGTCGTACAGGTCAAAGAGTGGCCGTATGTCGGGCTGATGTGGTGGATAAAAAGCAGGCCGATTCGGGATTTAGTTATTTGGTACCTGATATGATAGCTGGCACATGATTTGGTGCTGATGAACTTGCCAGCTATCGTGTTGGCGTCACCTGGAAGTCTCATACTCCTTCACGGCTTGCCAGTGCTCATACTGACGATGCCTGACTTATTTGATAGCCACGAAGTTTGAGTAAAGTTGTACAATGTCTTGCTAAAGATTATAACCCAAACTTTCTATAATTGGAAAGTTACTATAAGTGGAAATTTTCCATAAATAGTAACCTTCCAAAAATGGAAATTCTTTTAGAAAACCATCATCATTAGTATAGTTATTATATACTTATGTTTATTAGGCAATATCTGATCATACATTCTATCTCTAGGTTGAGATCTCGATCACGTCCATTCCGTTCAATTCATTCTTTTGTGGAATAACTCTTCTGAGCTACTAAGGTGAATTTCATAGCCCCACTTTTTAACTTTCTTTATCTACTTATTTTAAACTTTGGAGTGAGACACATGCTTACTTTTAAATGATTTACAATTTAGACACAAGTGCCTAAACTTTTTGATATACAACTTCGTGAGACTTCTGTTAACTTGTATTGATTGTATCTTTACATACAAATCCCGACCATAATATCGTTAATTGCTGGAATTGAAATGTTGCAAGCTTAATTATTGTGAGTAGGCCTATTGAGAGCGACATCTCTACCCATTGATCGATCGTCAAGGGGGTACATAATAATGATTATCGACACCCGTACAGTGTCAGGGGTTAATGTTTAGCTCGATATTATAACTAATGGCATATTGAATATTTTGATGTTTTTAACTAAATCTTGTGGTCTAAAAACTTATTGATTATATAAACCTATGATGTTCACTCAACCATTGTGTTGACATTTTAAGCATGTTTGTCTCAGGTGAAGATTAGCATATGTGCTGCCCTATGATGCTTAGCTAACTGATACATTGGAGATCACATATTTAGAACTTATCATTTGTTAAACATTTGTTATTTACATATGGATTTCATTATGTAAAACATTATTACATTTATGCTGCAAATAAAATATTGTTTTACAAAACATCCCATATAGAGTCGTTCTCTTTACATACTTGTGTTGTGATATTGGTTAGCCACATATAACCCCCGGTCCCATTTAGGGGGTCTGACAGAGTGGTATCAGAGCTAGGTTGTTATAGAGAACCAAGATTGCATTTTATGTGTGCCTTATGTGCTAGTTAGGGTGCCTTAGTGATCTTTAGGTCTATAACCTTTCATGCCTTAGTTTTTAGAGCTTTCCCTTAATATTTATACTTCTAACTCATCTTACTTCCTGCTTTTACCTCTTCTAACATTATGTATCCTTTCCTATGGATGTCAAGCCAAAATGCTATCATCTTGCCTGATCTCGACTCTGAAGAATTAGTTGGTATGTGATTGTCATCATATCCATACTTCTCTTTATGACCTGACTCTTCCATTTAGATTCAAAGTATTCTTTGACTCATGCGGGTTATTTTTATGAGACTACATCGGTTGGTGAAACCGCGGGATGTCACTCATGACTCAATATTCCAACGTCAAAGTTTGATCACGTATCCTGACCTAATGGGGTGATATTGAAGTGGAAATATGAATTAGTGTAATATAATGATGTCTGGCCAACGTGATTATATTATGGTAATTCATATAGAAATTCCAATATCATGACATATGGAATAGAAAGTGAATAAAAGAAAACATTCCCAAGCCCTTCATTTGAAAATCTCAGTGTTATTACATGAAGGGTAATCATCATCTGATTGGTAGATATACGAAGAGATCGTTTCAACCAAACCATCTATCACATACCCATGAGTAGATTAACAATCCCTCCTATACAATAAAGGTTTTAAAACTTTGCATACTTTCTTTCTTAAACAACCTACCTCTTTATCTTTAACGCTTAATTATCACGCTTAATCACTATCATATCCTCGCTGGAAGGAAGGATGCATATTCTAAAGTAACCTAAAGTGACACCCCCGAAATTTCTTCGAAGCATGCCTCCTGTTATCTGTAATTACCCTCCTGGTGTAGATTTTCATAAATCTATTAAGAAACCCATCGAAGATAAGCGACAACCACTCTCAAGGATTTCATTTAAATTTTCAAACGACGATATTATAAACACCACATTCACTATTACATTCTTTGTGCCGAGACGGTCAATATCTCACGGGCATAATCACACGAGGAATAAAACCTTACAACAAGTATCTTTTGATTACCATATCCAAGGAAAACTTTTCACGCTCATGCATTCATTACTTGGCACCATGCAATAATCGATCACTATCAATTCAAAATTTAGGGTTAGATACACCACCTGAAGTTTTTCCATTTTCTCGCAGGCTACGGCTTGAGCTAAACGCACCCTAATCACATCTGAAAACTACCATAGAAATTAAAAGAACCCCATCATACTCAGGCGTAACCACATTTCGTGCCAGTTGAGGCTGAAGTATACACATATTTCCATCACCATATTGAAAAGCACGTGATCCCTCACACGCTCAATATGCTCAAGGATAGCATTGATATGGTTATCATTATGTTACCTAAGGTCAAACATCACGTGATTTGTTGTACCTAAACAATAAGTCGACCTTTGAATCGTTATCCATTTTCCTGAAAATCTTACGATTTCGCCTCGGTGTTAAGAGCATGTTAGATGTATCATTAAATGATTGTATATTAATGGTTCTAACAATAGGCAAGTGACACCATGTCCTTACATCGCCCTTACTCATTGGGAAATTCATACCATTCTAGCAATAATCAAAGATTTAGCGAGAACTTGATAAACTGATTTTCAATGATCATCACATAGCCAAAAGCCACTGCATTAGCATGTTTTCATACTTGTCTATGTGAACATTGGAGTATTATGCTCAAGTTATTATGAAATCTTTGTGAATGACGGAATCATGCAATCCATGAGTATATAATAAGGGCATTTACTGCCAGCTTTCCGACTCTAATACTAGTCATGACCAGTTGGCATTTCAAAGTCAACAAGTGAGATGAGTGGTTCAAAAATTAACATCATTCCCTGTATCAAAACCTGTAAATATCTAATGAAGGGATATCAAGCCATTTTGGCTTATGATAAGGAAGTCGAACCGGCAGAAAAACGCATTGAAGATGTATCGGTGGTTAGAGAGTTTCCTGAGGTTTTTCCTGAAGAACTCCCTGGTATCCCTCCCCAAAGACAAGTTGAGTTTCAAATTGATTTGACTCCCAGTGCTGCACCTATTTTAAAGGCGCCATACCGATTAGCTCCATCTGCGATGAAAGAATTATCTAACCAACTCCAAGAACTTTTGGAGAAAGGTTTCATTCGTCCTAGCTCGTCTTCGTGGGGTGCACCTGTTCTTTTTGTCAAGAATAAAGATGGCACGTTGAGGATGTGTATTGATTACCGAGAACTCAATAAGCTAACCATCAAGAATCATTATCCACTCCCACGCATTGATGACATATTTTACCAATTGCAAGGGTCAAGTATCTATTCGAAGATTGATCTTAGGTTGGGTTATCATCAACTGAGAGTCAAGGAAGCTGATGTTTCTAAGACTGCTTTTCGAACTCGTTATGGACATTATGTGTTTCGTGTCATGCCTTTTGGTTTAACCAATGCTCCTGCTGTATTCGTGGATCTTATGAACCGTGTATGCAAACCTTATCTTAAAAAATTCGTGATAGTTTTCATCGATGATATCTTAATCTAATCCAAGAGTGAGAAAGAGCATGAGTAACACCTGCGATTGATTCTAGAGCTCTTAAAGAAGGAACAACTGTAAGCCAAGTTTTCCAAGTGTGAATTTTGGTTGCGAACCATACAATTTCTCGGGCATGTAGTTGATAGTGAAGGAATACATGTTGATCCGGAAAATATCACTGCTATACAAAACTGGGAAGTGCCTAAGAGTGCGAAGTATATTCGTCAATTCTTGGGACTTGCTGGTTATTACCAAAGGTTTATCAAATACTTTTCTTTTCTATTTAAACCACTTACCAAGCTAACTCATAAGGGGAAGAAGTTTGAGTGATCTGAAGAACAGGAATATGCATTTAAGGTTCTAAAGGATAAATTGACCACATCCCTGATTCTATCATTACCTGATGGCACCGATGACTTTGTAGTCTATTGTGACGGCTTAAATCAAGGTTTCGGATGTGTTTTGATGCAACGTAAAAAGGTCATCGCCTATGCATCTAGATAGTTGAAGAATCATGAGAAGAACTATACCACACATTTCCTGGAATTAGGAGCCATGGTATTTGCATTGAAGATGTGGAGACATTATCTTTATGGGGTTAAATTCACGGTGTTTACCGATCATAAAAGTCTTCAACATATCTTTGACAAGAAGCAACTGAACATGAGACAAACGCATGGGTCGAGTTATTATATTACTATGACTGTGAGCTTAGTATCATCCTGGTAAGGTGAATGTAGTTGTCGATGCCCTTAGTAGAAAAGATTGTGCCAAACCAATCCGAGTCCGAGCTTTAAAATACGTATTCATACAAATCATACAACTCAAATCCGTGAGGCACAACTTGAGGCATTGAAGGAAGAGAATGTCCAACTCAAGGGACTTAAAGGTCTTGAAAATCAACTTGAACTCAAGGGAAAGGGAACAAGGTATTTAAATAACCAAATCTGGGTCCCAATCTTTGGAAATCTTCAAGAACTAGTCTTGGATGAAGCACATAAGACTAGGTACTCTAATCATCGAGACTCTAGTAAAATGTATCACGATGTGAAAGAATTTTATTGGTGGCCTAATCTAATATCTGATATCGCTAAGTATGTAAGCAAGTGCCTTACTTGTCTGAATGTTAAGGCTGAACATCAAAAGTTATCTGGATTACTTCAACAGCCGGGTATTCCGCAGTGGAAGTGGGAATGTATCACTATGGATTTTATTACTAAGTTTCCCAAGACTTCTAGTGGCAATGATACTATTTGGATCATAGTGGATCGTCTTACTAAATCTGTACGTTTCTTATCGATCAAAGAAACTGACAAAATGAAGAAATTGTCACAACTTTATATCAAAGAGATTGTCACACATCATGGAGTCCCTATCTCTATCATTTTCGATCGCGACAGTCGATTCACTTCTAGATTTTTGAAAACTTTACAATATCCTCTTGGAACTCAACTCGACATGAGTACTGCTCATCATCCGCAAACCGATGGTCAAAGTGAATGAACCATTCAAATGTTGGAAGATATGCTTCATGCTTGTGTTATCGATTTCGGTAAAGGTTGGGATAGACACTTGCCTTTAGCTGAATTTTCTTACAATAACAGCTATCACTCAAGTATTAAGGCTGCGCCTTTCAAAGCCTTATACGGATGAAAATGTAGATCCCCACTGTGCTGGGATGAATTGGAGGACAGACAGTCAACTGGTCCTGAAGTCATACATGAAACTACCAAAAAGATCGTTTAGATTAAGAAACAATTAGAAACTGCCCGTAGCCGACAGAAGAGCTATGCCGATAATCGTCGGAAAGATTTAGAATTCCAAGTTGGTGATAAAGTCATATTGAAAGTATCCTCTTAGAAAGGCGTCGTTCGTTTTGGTAAACGGAGTAAACTAAGTCCGCCTTATGTTGGACCTTTTAAGATTATTGAAAGAATTGGTCCCGTGGCATATCGATTAGAATTACTCTCTGAGCTTAATAATGTACATGACATATTTCATGTCTCGAATGTTAAAATTTGTCATGCTGATGACACACTCGTTATTCCATTGGATGATATTCGCATTGATGATAAAATGCTTTTCATCGAAGAACCTATAGAAGTAATGGATCGTGATGTTAAACGCTTGAAACAGAGCAACATTCCTATTGCTAAGATCCATTGGAATTCACGAAGAGGCCCCGAGTATACTTGGGAATGTGAAGACCAAATGAAACGAAAATATCACCATCTCTTCTCAAGCGCTGATGCATCCGAGAAGTCTACCTAAAACTTCGGGACGAAGTTTTCTTTAACGAGGAGGTACTATCACAACCCTCACTTTTCCACTTCTGATTTGACTATTATATCCCTAGGGTTTCTTTGCATCTTTATGTGTATCAATGTCTAGTGTTGTTCTTCGAGCTTAATTAATACGATATAATTAAAGTCTATATTAATCGTAATATACTATAATTGATATTAACATGTAATAAATAATTGTGGCACAATTATAAAATATAAAACTATAATGTAAAACTATAAACTAATTAAATGATTAATTAATATAATTATTTAATTAAATGATATAATATTTATATATGTATATATGTATTACTAATCGGATAAATAAATAAATAAATAAAAGAGATAATAACAAATTTAAATAAAATCTAGAAACTTCTAAAATATTACATAAGATTTTATTTTTATTTTATAATCAAAATTTTAAAATTAAATATATTAAATTCGGATTTAATTAATTAATTAAGATAATGCCAAATTTAAATAGAATTCTAATACCTTTTTCTCCAAGAAACTTTTCCCCCATAAATACACATTAAAAACCCTCATTTTTTTTTATAAAAATTTCTAGAAACTCTCCCAAGCCTTGAAAATATTTGAGGTAACTTTACTCTCTTTTTCTTTTATTTTTTTTTCTTTTTTCTTTCGGTATATGCATATATGTACAAAAATTTAATAAAATAGCTATAAATTATTAAAATTCGTAAAAACAATTTTCCCTGGTTCTATTAATGTTATAAAGTTGATGTAAGTTGAAAAGATTATTTTTATGATGTATTACATATTTATTTTAATTATATCTATCGGCTAGGGTTTATATAAGCTAAAATTAATAGAAAATAGCCAACGACTTCAAAAAGTGAAACAAAAATTTTTGTAACTTCCTTTTGATGTATAAAGAGTTTTGGAATCAATAACTTAATTTATTTGATGTTCTACATAATTATTATGTATTTAGTATTGAAAATAATATACATATATGTAAAATATAGTAATAATTCGTATAAAAATATAAGAATAATAGGTTTTGCATCAAAAATACTTAGAACAGTTAAGGTATGTATAAAAATAAATTTTGGTGTATTATTATCAATTATATTCGAATTATATAGTTAAAAAATGCAAAATTCGTAATAAATATTTATAACAGAAATTAATATATATATATATATATATATATATATATATATATATATATATATATAATTTTCATGAGTTTATAAAATATATAGGAACCTGTAAAAAATATAAAACTCAATATATAGATCGAATTGGTATTTATTCTATATTTAAACTCTTATTACACACTTAACAAAAATAAATAAAAGATATATACTAAATAAATATAGGATAAGGATAAATAATTTTTATAAATTTTTATAAAGTTATACTAATTATATAAGGTCTATAAAATTTATATTTTTAATTATTTCATATTTATTTGATTAATCGTGAATTTTGTGTAATATATACATGTATAAAAGATGTATGTGTAAGTATTATACATAATAAATAATTAATATATCAAATTTATATAATTAATAATAAACATTGTTATGATATATTAGACAATAATAACTTAATAAACCAAAACTTATATATACTTAATATAATATAACTATTAGTGTATGATATGTAATACAAGTAATTAAATACTTAATAATAATTAAGTTCTTATTATACTATAATATTGTAAAGGAATAATATTATACTAATTTAAAAACTTATAGTATAATATAAAATAATTAAATTGTATTATATTAATGAATATAATATAACTTATATAATAACATATAATATAACCTAAAGTGAAGGTTAATCAAAGAAAAGGTATGACTTATGCGAACTTCACCGCTACTCACGGTCGTAAGTGGATGATGTCTAGGTTGCCATTTATGGGGATAACTTGTGGATCTCGAATGCCATGACTTAGATTCTGGTCAAGAGTCCTGGGCCCTCGGTTACATCTGGTCATTCCTGACTTAGTTGATAGCAACGAAGTTTGAGTAAAGTTGTACAACGTCTTGCTAAAGATTATAACCCGAACTTTCTATAATTGGAAAGTTACTATAAGTGGAAATTTTCCATAAATAGTAACCTTCCAAAAATGGAAATTCTTTTAGAAAACCATCATCATTAGTATAGTTATTATATACTTATGTCTATTATGCAATATCTGATCATACAATGTATCTCTAGGTTGAGATCTCGATCACGTCCGTTCCGTTCAATTCATTCTTTTGTGGAATAACTCTTCTGTGCTACTAAGGTGAACTTCTTAGCCCCACTTTTTAACTTTCTTTATCTACTTATTTTAAACTTTGGGGTGAGACACATGCTTACTTTTAAATGATTTACAATTTAGACACAAGTGCCTAAACTTTTTGATATGCAACTTCGTGAGACTTCTGTTAACTTGTATTTATTGTATCTTTACATACAAATCCCGACCATAATATCATTAATTGCTGGAATTGAAATGTTGCAAGCTTAATTATTGTGAGTAGGCCTATTGAGAGCGACATCTCTACCCATTGACCGATCATCAAGGGGATACATAATAATGATTATCGACACCCGTACAGTGTCAGAGGTTAATGTTTAGCTCGATATTATGACTCATGGCATATTGAATATTTTGATGTTTTGAACTAAATCTTGTGGTCTAAAAACTTATTGATTATATATACCTATGATGTTCACTCAACCATTGTGTTGACATTTTAAGCATGTTTGTCTCAGGTGAAAATTAGCTTATGTGCTGTCCTATGATGTTTAGCTAGCTGATGCATTGAAGTCCAGATATTTAGAACTTATCATTTGTTAAACATTTGTTATTTACATATCGATTTCATTATGTAAAACATTATTACGTTTCCACTACAAATCAAATATTGTTTTATAAAACGTCTCATACAGAGTCGTTCTCTTTATATACTTGTGTTGTGATATTGGTTAGTCACATATGACCCCCGGTCCCATTTAGGGGGTGTGACAAGTAAAGTAAGTAATAACAACACAAGTCTAAAGGAAGAAAATAACTTGCTTAGATAAGAAATCTTAATACTTAAAGAAAGAATCTCAAACTCACAAGAATGTCTCACATGTGACGACTTAAAACATGAAAACCTTGTTTTGAACAAAGCTAACAAACTAATTGAAAATAAAATAAAATTTTCAAAATATGATGGAAGTAGTAAAGTGCTAGAAAATACTAAGTGTTCAAAAACCAAAAAATAACAAACAAGGGTTAGGATATAAGGAGAATACTCTTGTGGTAGAATCATCCAAACATAAGCTGATAGTGTTTGATAAACACCAAAAAAACCCAAAGTAGTGGAAATACTAAAACCAAAGGCTACCATGATTAATCAAGTTAAAACAAGTAGGAAAGAAATCAAGTCAAATATCCTTCAAGAAGAATGAATAATCAAAACATTAGGAGAAGTAAGGTCAAAACTAAAACACTTCTTAAAAAGAACAACAATGTCAATACTGTGAAAAGATGGGTTACAGTAGGAGGCTTTGATGCTAATCATCCCGGACCTAACAAACATTGGGTACCAAAGTTATTAATTGATTAAATATAGGTTTGTCTCATTGGTGTTGTACAAAATGAAGTTTGGATAATTGATAGTGGATGTACAACACACATGACGGGCAACAAAGAGTTCTTCACAAAGTATACGGAGCACAATGGAGGTGATGTAATCTTTGGTGGCGATGAGAGAGGAAAAATTGTCGGTAAAGGTAACATTACTAATCAAAAGATTACACTTGATAATGTGTTACACATTAAAAACCTAAGCTTTAACTTGCTAAGTGTAGGAAGAATATGTGATAAAGGATATACATGACATTTACTAAAAATTCCTCACACATAATAAAAGATGGTAAAAGTGTTATAAATGGAATTAGGAAGAAAGGCCTTTATACATATAAACTAGATGAATTAAAACATGTAGATATTTGTCTAACCTCTATACATGATACTACTACTTTGTGGCATAAAAGACTAGGGCATGCTAATATGAAATTAATTCATAACATATCTTCAAAAGACATACTTAGAGACTTGCCTAAATTGAAATTGAAAGTCATTTTTGTGATCCATACAAAGTAGGAAAACAAGTTCATGCAAGTCATAAGCCTAAGAATTTTATCTCTACTAAAAGATTTCTAGAACTTTTACACATGGATTTATTTGGACCATCGGCCGTTCAAAGTTATGGAGGAAATTTTTATACTTTAGTAATAGTATATGACTTCTCAAGATGTACATAGACACTATTTTTAAAGCATAAAAATGAAGTGTGTGAAAGATTTATAATTTTCGCTACTAAAATACAAAATTTACTTGGTTGTACTATAGTAACAATAAGAACGGATCATGGTATTGAATTTGATAATGATACCCAATTTGGTGTCTTTTGTGATTTAAACGGTATTTCTCATAATTTCTCGGCTCCTCGCACACCTCAATTTAATGGGGTTGTTGAAAGGAAAAACCGAACTCTTCAAGAAATGAGTCGAACAATGTTAAATGAACAATCTATACCTCAAATGTTTTGGAGTGAAGCCGTTGCTACCTCCACCTACGTTCAAAATAGAGTTTTAATTAGTCCATCAATGGATAAAACACCCTATGAAGTCTTAAATGGTAGAAAACCAACCGTAAGTCATCTTAGAGTATTCGGGTGCAAATGTTTCATCTTAAACAAAAATGAATATCTTACAAAGTTTGAACCCAAAGCTTACAAGGGAGTGTTCTTAGGATATTTGTTAGAAAGTAAGACATATAGGGTTCTAAATAAATACACCAATGTCATAGAAGAATCCCTAGATGTCACATTCAATGAAACTCCTCCTCCACCTAAGACTAAACCTTTAGAAGATGATGATGTGAAAGAAAAAGATGCCATAGAGATAATGCCAACTAAAGTTGAGTCCAATGAAATAAATGAGGATGGATCTCATTTGAAACCAAGTAAGGATAACGTAGCATCCTCAATCGATCTTAAACATGTCAGGTATCATCCTATTGAACAAGTTATAGGAGATATCAATACTAGAACCACTAGGTCTCAAGCATTCAATCTAATTGCCAACTATGCTTTCACCTCACAAATAGAACCCAAAAATATAAAGGAAGCCCCATTAGATGAAAGTTAGGTAGAATCAATGCAAGATGAATTAAATCAATTCTAAAGGAGTGATGCATGGGATTTGGTTCCTTTACCTAGTGAGAGCAATATCATAGGTATCAAATGGGTTTATAGAAACAAACTAGATGAAGATGGCAATGTAGTTAGAAACAAAGCTAGACTAGTTGCACAAGGATATAGCCAACAAGAGGGAATTGATTATGATGAAACATTTGCCCCCATTGCTAGGCTAGAATCTATAAGAATACTTCTTGCATATGCATGTGCCAATAACTTCAAACTTTATCAAATGGATGTTAAAAGTGCTTTTATAAATGGTGTCATAAATGAAGAAGTATATGTGTCACAACCTCCGGGGTTTGAAGATTTCGAAAAACCATATCATGTTTTTAAACTTAAAAAGGCTCTTTATGGATTTTAACAAGCTCCTAGAGCATGGTATGAAAGACATAGAACCTTTTTAATCAGTCATGGGTATGAAATGGGAAAAATTGATAATACACTCTTTATTCAAAGGCATGAAAAGGATTTAGTTATAGTTAAAATATATGTTAATGATACTGCATTTGGTTCTACTAACGAATCTTTAAGCAATGAGTTTTCTAAGTTAATGCATGATGAGTTTGAAATGAGCATGATGGGTGAACTCAAGTTCTTTCTCGGACATCAAATCAAACAACTAGAAGATGGAATGTTCATCAATCAACAAAAGTACATTCATGAAATGATCAAAAAGTTTGGAATGGAGAACTCAAAACCAATGGCGACTCCTATGGCAACTAATGTGAAACTTACTTTAGAAGGAGAAGAAGAACCATTTGATAGCACTAAATATAGGGGAATGATTGGATCCCTTCTATATTTAACGAAAAGTCGGCCCGATATCATGTTTAGTGTGTGCTTGTGTGCAAGATTTCAAGAAAATCCAAAGACACCACACGTTGAGGCGGTCAAAAGGATCTTTAGATACTTAAAAGGAACAATGCATCTTGGGTTAAGGTATCTAAAGTTCACCGGGGTTGATATTATGTGCTTTGCGGATTCCGATCACGGAGGATCAATGATTGATAGAAAGAGCATAAGTGGAGTATGTGCGTTCGTGGGTCTTTGCTTAACATCATGGTTCTCAAAGAAGCAAACGTCCGTTGCATTATCTACCACTGAAGCCGAATATGTAGCTATGGGAAGAGCATTGTAAGACCCGAATCAATTTTGTACATATTGTATATAAATAAATTGTTGGTGGAATCTGTGACAGAAGAAGTGCGTGGCGCGCATTTGGACGCACGGCGCGCAAACCGGGCTGACAGCTCATTTGGCCTTTTTAGATATTTTAGAGGGGCAAATTAGTATTTTCACATGTGGAACGAGTTTAAGGCCCCAAGATCAGTTTGGTGGGTGCCATTACTTCATTTTCATCTACCATCTCCACTTCCACTTCAATTCTAGAGAGAGAAGGAGTTTTTAGTGTGAGAAAGCACAATCAAAGGAGGAAGAAGCTTATTCCGGGTTTAAGCACGAGTATTAAAGTTGTTCATCTATTCACTAGCTATGTTTTGAGTGTGGTGGTAAGTCCTAATCTTGATTTCCGTTAGTTTGGTAGATAAAGGGTTAGGGTTTGGTCTAGTGATGAACTTAAAATCCATTTGTTGGGGATTTGGGGATTTTTGGGTGATTGGGTCATGAGAACCCAAGAATGACTAACCTAGGGTTTTAGTTGTGATAATTGGTGTTTATGGGTCTTAAATACTTGGTAAAATTACTAGCACACTTTGTGGTTAAGTAATTGGGTGTGTGAACTTTAAAATGGGTCAAGTAAATATTGAGTGACCGAAGTTGTCAAATGAGTATGAAAATACATTAACCTTGTGTTAATTAGTGTAACAAGACCCTCATTTGTTAGTGTTAGGGTTTGGCATAATCTTGACCTAAGGTTAGGGTTATGGGTGCAAATTGGTTCAAATTGCACTTTGGGTGAATATGACACTAGGATGGTGAGTGAGTTAGTTGACCAACTTGATTGTGATTGATTTTGTGTATAATGTAATAGGTGCGTTACATTGAAGGTCTCGAGCTTGGTTTATCATTTCACCGAAGGCATTAAGGTGAGTGGAATAATTATATGTGTATGTATATAGTGTATTTAATTGTGTGGGATGCGATGTGGGTTTAAAGTTCGGGTGTGTGATACCACATTGTGTTGGCATGGGATGAGGGTTTAAAGTTCGAGCGTTCGATACATCATCATCATGTGTGGCATGTGATATGGGTTTAAAGTTCGGGCGTTCGATACCATATCATATGTGTGCGTGGGCGTGAAGTGTGGGTTTAAAGTTCGGGCATTCGATACCACATTTCACGTGACGGGTGGGTTTAAAGTTCGGGAGTTCGATACCACTTAAGGGGCTAGTGATGCATACTAGTGGCATCTGTGTGGCTAACGGTTCATCCGAGATGGTTTCAAGAAATTTTATTTTTAGATGATTAAACGCTGATTGTAATCGTCAACGGATCTAATGGTTAACGAATAGGCGTTATTGATTTTAAAAGTGATGAATGATAATTTCAGTGGTTTGATGTGATAATTCATTGCAGAATACGAATGAATATAATTCATGAATGTAGTAATCTTTAGGAAGATAACACCTGCTAAAGCTTTACTTGAATTCCGATATGTTAATTTCAGAATGTGTAATTGATTTTGTATGAAGATGATTGTGTATCATTGTGAAGATAGTGCATATAATTAATGATTTATGAATCGAAATTGAAGAATGTACAGTGTATTAATGTGAGATGTAAATATTTCTCGGGTATTACCTACCCGTTAAAATATTTTCACAATTAACAGTTTGTACAATAGAATTTACAATCTTTATGAAGATATACGTTCATATATGTATTCTTCAGATATAATCATGGATTTAATGAGTTAATATATATTAAACTCATCTGATTTGCGGTTTGGAACGAGAGTAAATAATCTCCAAAACCTTAGATATTTCATAATTGTCGCGAAATATTTCGCTAATGAAGTTATGAATCAATACATTCATCGTTACACTTGATTTATTATGAAATGGAGGTTATTGTGTTGAAGCAGTGATTAACAATTGTTAAGTCATTAACGAAGGGTGTACATCATAGCATATTAGTGATATGTATTAACCAAGTAGTACATACTAGTTGAGATTCACACGTAATTGCTTAGTACGACAAGATTTATTATTGCTCCAAATCATATATATAAGGTATACATATATAATTCTTCACGAAGAATGAGTCAATACATCTTAGCTCATTATTACTAATATTCCTTGGTATCTATGTGTAGTGACCCGAACTTTTCCATGTTTATATATATATTAAATGAAATTGTTATGATTAAGTGTTTCCAACATGTTAAGCAATCAAACTTGTTAAGACTTGATTAATTGAAATAGGTTTCATATAGACAATTGACCACCCAAGTTGACCGGTGATTCACGAACGTTAAAACTTGTAAAAACTATATGATGACATATATATGGATATATATATATATATATATATATATATATATATATATATATATATAGTTAACATGATATTATGATAAGTAAACATATCATTAAGTATATTAACAATGAACTACATACGTAAAAACAAGACTACTAACTTAATGATTTTGAAACGAGACATATATGTAATGATTATCGTTGTAACGACATTTAATGTATATATATCATATTAAGATATATTAATACATCATGATATCATGATAATGTAATAATTTAACATCTCATTTGATTTAATAAATAATGGGTTAACAACATTTAACAAGATCGTTAACTTAAAGGTTTCAAAACAACACTTACTTATAACGACTAACGATGACTTAACGACTCAGTTAAAATGTATATACATGTAGTGTTTTAATATGTATTCATACACTTTTGAAAGACTTCAAGACACTTATTAAAATACTTCTACTTAACAAAAATGCTTACAGTTACATCCTCATTCAGTTTCATCAACAATTCTACTCGTATGCACCCGTATTCGTACTCGTACAATACACAGCTTTTAGATGTATGTACTATTAGTATATACACTTCAATGATCAGTTCTTAGCAGCCCATGTGAGTCACCTAACACATGTGGGAACCATCATTTGGCAACTAGCATGAAATATCTCATAAAATTACAAAAATATGAGTAATCATTCATGACTTATTTACATGAAAACAAAATTACATATCCTTTATATCTAATCTATACACCAACGACCAAATACACCTACAAACACTTTCATTCTTCAATTTTTTTATCTAATTGATCTCTCTCAAGTTCTATCTTCAAGTTCTAAGTGTTCTTCATAAATTCTACAAGTTCTAGTTACATAAAATCAAGAATACTTCTAAGTTTGCTAGCTTACTTCCAATCTTGTAAGGTGATCATCCAACCTCAAGAAATCTTTGTTTCTTACAGTAGAATATCATTCTAATACAAGGTAATAATCATATTCAAACTTTTGTTCAATTTCTATAACTATAACAATCTTATTTCAAGTGATGATTTTACTTGAACTTATTTTCGTGTCATGATTCTGCTTCAAGAACTTCGAGCCATCCAAGGATCCGTTGAAGCTAGATCCATTTTTCTCTTTTCCAATATGTTTATTCAAGGAACTTAAGGTAGTAATGATGTTCATAACATCATTCGATTCATACATAAAAAGCTATCATATTCGAAGTGGTAAACTTGTAATCACTAGAACATAGTTTAGTTAATTCTAAACTTGTTCGCAAATAAAGTTAATCCTTCTAACTACACTTTTAAAATCAACTATACACATGATATATATCTATATGATATGCTAACTTAATCATTTAAAACCCGGAAACATGATAAACACCATAAAACCGGATTTACGCCGTCGTAGTTACAACCGGGGGCTGTTTTGGTTTGGATAATTAAAAACTATGAAAAACTTTGATTTAAAAGCTATACTTCTGGGAAAATGATTTTTCTTATGAACATGAAACCATATCCAAAAATCATGGTTAAACTCAAAGTGAAAGTATGTTTTTCAAAACAGTCATCAAGATGTCGTTCTTTCGACGGAAATGACTACCTCTTTCAAACATGAATTGTAACTTATATTTCCGACTATAAACCTATACCTTTTCTATTTAGTTTCATAAATTCAAGTTCAATACGAAACTGTGGCCACTTAAATCACTCAAAACGGATTAGAAACGAAGAAATGGCGAGCAAAACAAAATTGGTAAAAACTACTCATTTTAGCTACGTGAAAATTGGTAACAAATCTATTCCAACCATAACTTAATCAACTTGTATTGTATATTATGTAATCTTGAGATACCATAGACACGTATACAATGTTTCGACCTATCATGTCGACACATCTATATATATTTCGGAACAACCATAGACACTCTATATGTGAATGTTGGAGTTAGCTATACAGGGTTGAGGTTGATTCCAAAATATATATAGTTTGAGTTGTGATCAATACTGAGATATGTATACACTGGGTCGTGGATTGATTCAAGATAATATATATAGATTTATTTTCTGTACATCTAACTGTGGACAACTAGTTGTAGGTTACTAACGAGGACAACTGACTTAATAAACTTAAAACATCAAAATGTATTAAAAGTGTGGTACATATATTTTGAACATACTTTGATATATATGTACATATTTGTTATAGGTTCATGAATCGACCAGTGGCCAAGTCTTACTTCCCGACGAAGTAAAAAATCTGTGAAAGTGAGTTATAGTCCCACTTTTAAAATCTAATATTTTTGGGATGAGAATACATGCAGGTTTTATAAATGATTTACAAAATAGACACAAGTACGTGAAACTACATTCTATGGTTAAATTATCGAAATCGAATATGCCCCTTTTTATTAAGTCTGGTAATCTAAGAATTAGGGAACAGACACCCTAATTGACGCGAATCCTAAAGATAGATCTATTGGGCCTAACAAACCCCATCCAAAGTACCAGATGCTTTAGTACTTCAAAATTTATATCATATCCGAAGGGTGTCCCGAAATGATGGGGATATTCTTATATATGCATCTTGTTAATGTCGGTTACCAGGTGTTCACCATATGAATGATTTTTATCTTTATGTATGGGATGTGTATTGAAATATGAAATCTTGTGATCTATTGTTATGATTTGATATATATAGGTTAAACCTATAACTCACCAATATTTTTGTTGACGTTTAAAGCATGTTTATTCTCAGGTGAATACTAAGAGCTTCCGCTGTTGCATACTAAAATAAGGACAAGATTTGGAGTCCATGTTTGTATGATATTGTGTAAAAACTGCATTCAAGAAACATATGTCGATGTAATATATTTCTATTGTAAACCATTATGTAATGGTCGTGTGTAAACAGTATATTTTAGATTATCATTATTTGATAATCTACGTAATGTTTTTAAAACCTTTATTGATAAAATAAAGGTTATGGTTGTTTTAAAAATGAATGCAGTCTTTGAAAAATGTCTCATATAGAGGTCAAAACCTCGCAACGAAATCAATTAATATGGAACGTTTATAATCAATATGAACGGGACATTTCAGTTGGTATCCGAGCGTTGGTCTTAGAGAACCAGAATTTTGCATTAGTGTGTCTTATCGAGTTTGTTAGGATACATTAGTAAGTCTGGACTTCGACCGTGTTTACTTGAAAAATGATTTCTTAACAAATTTTGTTGGAAACTATATAATTTTAACATGTGAATATTATGTGATATATTAATCTCTTAACATGTTTGATATTATGTGATAGATGTCTACTTCCAGAACAAGTCCCATTGACTCACTTAATAATAATGAAGAGTCAAATGTAAATTGGAATGATTCGTGGACTGATTCACAAGTTCCCGAAGAGGAACCGGAAGAAGAGTCGGAACCGAAAGAAGAGTCGGAACCGGAAGAAGAAATAGAACAAGTGGGAGAAATAATAAAACGGTTAAGTAGAAGAAAATCCTCAACCAACCGACCAAAGTTAATTATGGTCAATGGTGTTTCCGCCAAGGAAGCAAAGTATTGGGAGTATTACCAATTCTCTGATGAATCGGATCCCGACAAGGATTCCGATGATGTTATAGAAATTACCCCAACACAATTTAATAAGGCAAAAGAGAACAATAAGGGAAAGGGTATAAAAATAGAGAAATTTGATTCCAAACCCGATGAACTTTATATGTATCGTCAACACCCGTATTTCTTAAGTTGTGACAATAACCCGGGAACCTCTAAACCACCAGGTTTTTCTAAACCAATGTGGAAAATGACGGGTCGTATTAGGGGAACATCATATATCCCTAGAAACTTGGCAAAACGAACCAAAACCGAAGAAGAGGAAACGAGCGAGTCAGAATAAGATAGTTGTATTCGTGTGGTGTAATATATGTAATATAGTGTACTTATGCTTTATGATATATGTAAAAATTGCTTGTATTAATAAGTATATTTTTTTTTATAAATCTAACTCTTGTCTATTTTACAGTATAAAAACACAAAATGGATAGACAACCCAATATTTTAAGAGACCTACCCGGAGACATGATTGATGAAATCTTGTCTAGAGTCGGTCAGATTTCCTCGGCACAACTATTTAAGGCGAGATCAGTTTGTAAAACGTTCGAAGAACGTTCCAAGAATGCCTTGGTTTATAAAAGGCTTTCGTTCGAAAGATGGGGGATATCACATTGGGAAATCCATAAGTTACGATGTGTTTACTTTGACGCATATATTGCGGGGAACCCAAATGCTATTTTACGCAACGGGTTAAGAAATTATTTTGACTCAATATATCCGAATATAGGACTTCGTGATTTAGAAAAAGCGGCTAACATGCAACATAAGGAAGCATGTTATGCTTACGGGTTAGTAATATTCGCTTCTCACCAAAGTGAGAAAAAGAACATTGGGCCACAACTATTAAACAAAACGTTCCCACAAGTGACGGAGTCGGTAATTGGGGTAAGAAATGAGGTTTTTAGATTATTACGGGACTGTTGGACATTACGTAACTCTCATACCTTTGACGACATTACAACACGCTGTCTTATCAACGGCCATAACGGTTATGTTCCACAAGACCAAGGATGGGAAGTAGTCCTAGTAAAACCAGAATGCATGACTTGTTTCTAGACGTATGAATTACGTGTTTTTATTGCCTTTGTTGAACGACTTGTGTACTAGCTAGAATTATCTTCACAACCATCTTGTATCAAATTTATTGTGTGCTATATTTCATGCTATATGTAAAATAAGCGGTATTGTAAGTTTGAAAAAATATTGTGTAAAAGTTTGAACGCGAAATATTATTATAATCAGTTTGTCATATAGAATTGTAGTAGTTAAATTGTATATATTAGCTACTAAGTATGAACTTAATGGGTAGGTACTACCCGACTTTAAACTTATAAAACGCTAATATGAAGAAAAAGCTTTTATAAATGAGTTCATATTATGCTACGAGATACTATTGACTACTCTTAATATTCTGTATGATTCACTTATTTCATTTGACTATTTTGAAGGAAATGGCACCAACTACTCGACACACATTGAATATGAGCGATGAGGAATTTCGTGCCTTTCTTGCTTCAAACATAGCCGCAGTACAGGCTGCGCTACATACCAACAATAACCTTGGATCTTGTAGTACAGGAAATCGTGTAGGATGCACCTACAAACAATTCACTGCCTGCAAACCTTTGGAATTTGATGGAACCGAAGGACCGATCGGATTGAAACGGTGGACCGAGAAGGTCGAATCGATGTTTACCATAAGTAAGTGTACTGAAGAGGACAAAGTGAAGTACACTACGCATACCTTCACAGGTACTGCGTTAACATGGTGGAATACTTATCTAGAGCAAGTGGGACAAGATGATGCTTACGCACTACCGTGGTCAGCATTCAAGCACTTGATGAACGAGAAGTACCGTCCCAGAACTGAGGTTAATAAGCTCAAGACAGAACTTAGAGGGTTACGAACCCAAGGATTTGATATTACCACGTATGAAAGACGATTCACAGAATTGTGTCTATTGTGTCCGGGAGAGTTCGAGGATGAGGAAGAGAAGATCGACGCGTTTGTGAAAGGATTACCGGAAAGAATCCAAGAAGATATAAGTTCACACGAGCCCGCCTCCATACAACAGGCATGTAGAATGGCTCACAAACTAGTGAAATAGATTGAGGAAAGAATTAAAGAACACACGGCTGAAGAGGCCAATGTGAAGCAAGTCAAAAGAAAGTGGGAGGAAAACGGTGATAAGAATCACCAATACAACAACAACAGCAATTACAACAATAATCGCAACAACTATCCCAACAATCGCAACATCAATCGCAACTACAACAAATGGCCTAACAACAACAACAACAACAACAACAATAACAACAACAACAACAACAACAACAACAACAACAACAACAACAACAACAACAACAATAACAACAACAACAACAACAACAACAACAACAGCAACTACAACAATCATCTCAACAACAATAACAACGGCAACAACAACAACAATCAGAAGCAGCTCTGCCAAAGGTGTGAAAAGTATCACTCAGGGTTCTACACCAAATTTTGCAACAAGTGTAAAAGAAATGGTCATAGCTCGGCGAAGTGTGAGGTCTACGGACCAGGGGTTAACAGAACGAAAGGAACAAATGGTGTCGAACGAGTAATGGCGGAGCAAGTAGTGTCGGAGCAAGTTATGCCAATGTAGTTTGTTATAAATGTGGAAAACCGGGCCACATTATTAGAAATTGCCCGAACCAGGAGAACACGAATGGACAAGGCCGCGGAAGAGTTTTCAATATTAATGCGGCAGAGGTACAGGAAGACCCGGAGCTTGTTACGAGTACGTTTCTTATTGACGATAAATCTGCTTATGTTTTATTTGATTCGGGTGCGGATAGAAGCTATATGAGTAAGGAATTTTGTGCTAAATTAAGTTGCCCATTGACACCTTTGGATAGTAAATTTTTACTCGAATTAGCAAATGGTAAATTAATTTCAGCAGATAATATATGTCGGAATCGAGAAATTAAACTGGTTAGCGAAACATTTAAGATTGACTTGATACCAGTAGAGTTAGGGAGTTTTGATGTGATAATCGGTATGGACTGGTTGAAAGAAGTGAAAGCAGAGATCGTTTGTTACAAAAATGAAATTCGCATTATACGAGAAAAAGGAAAACCCTTAATGGTGTATGGAGAAAACAGCAACGTAAAGTTAAATCTTATTAGTAACCTGAAGTCACAAAAACTAATAAGAAAAGGTTGCTATGCTGTGCTAGCACACGTCGAGAAAGTCAATTCCGAAGAAAAGAACATCAATGATATTCCCGTCGCAAAAGAATTTCCCGATGTATTTCTGAAAGAATTACCGGGACTACCTCCACACCGATCCGTTGAATTTCAAATAGACCTTGTACCGGGAGCTGCACCAATAGCTCGTGCTCCATACAGACTCGCACCTAGCGAAATGAAGGAACTTCAGAGCCAATTACAAGAACTTTTAGAGCGTGGTTTCATTCGACCAAGCACATCACCATGGGGAGCTCCTGTTTTGTTTGTCAAGAAGAAAGATGGTACATTCAGGTTGTGTATCGACTACCAAGAGTTGAACAAACTTACCATCAAGAACCACTACCCACTACCGAGAATCGATGACTTATTTGATCAACTACAAGGCTCGTATGTTTATTCGAAGATTGATTTACGTTCTGGATATCATCAAATGCGGGTGAAGGAGGATGATATTCCAAAGACTACTTTTAGGACGCGTTATGGTCATTATGAGTTTATGGTTATGCCATTTGGATTGACTAACGCACCAGCTGAAATGTCCCGTTCTTATTGATTAAAAACGTTCCATATTAATTGATTTCGTTGTGAGGTTTTGACCTCTATATGAGACGTTTTTCAAAGGCTGCATTCATTTTTAAAACAAACCATAACCTTTATTTCATAAATAAAGGTTTAAAAAGCTTTACGTAGATTATCAAATAATGATAATCTAAAATATCCTGTTTACACACGACCATTACATAATGGTTTACAATACAAATATGTTACATCGATATCAGTTTCTTAAATGTAGTTTTTACACAATATCATACAAACATGGACTCCAAATTGAAATGTCACGTTCTTATTGATTAAAAACGTTCCATATTAATTAATTTCGTTGCGAGGTTTTGACCTCTATATGAGACTTTTTTTCAAAGACTGCATTCATTTTTAAAACAAACCATAACCTTTATTTCATAAATAAAGGTTTAAAAAAGCTTTTCGTAGATTATCAAATAATGATAATCTAAAATATCCTGTTTACACACGACCATTACATAATGGTTTACAATACAAATATGTTACATCGAAATCAGTTTCTTGAATGCAGTTTTTACACAATATCATACAAACATGGACTCCAAATCTTGTCCTTATTTTAGTATGCAACAGCGGAAGCTCTTAGTATTCACCTGAGAATAAACATGCTTTAAACGTCAACAAAAATGTTGGTGAGTTATAGGTTTAACCTATATATATCAAATCGTAACAATAGACCACAAGATTTCATATTTCAATACACATCCCATACATAGAGATAAAAATGATTCATATGGTGAACACCTGGTAACCGACATTAACAAGATCCATATATAAGAATATCCCCATCATTCCGGGACACCCTTCGGATATGATATAAATTTCGAAGTACTAAAGCATCCGGTACTTTGGATGGGGTTTGTTAGGCCCAATAGATCTATATTTAGGATTCGCGTCAATTAGGGTGTCTGTTCCCTAATTCTTAGATTACCAGACTTAATAAAAAGGGGCATATTCGATTTCGATAATTCAACCATAGAATGTAGTTTCACGTACTTGTGTCTATTTTGTAAATCATTTATAAAACCTGCATGTATTCTCATCCCAAAAATATTAGATTTTAAAAGTGGGACTATAATTCACTTTCACAGATTTTTTACTTCGTCGGGAAGTAAGACTTGGCCACTGGTCGATTCATGAACCTATAACAAATATGTACATATATATCAAAGTATGTTCAAAATATATTTATAACACTTTTAATACATTTTGATGTTTTAATTTTATTAAGTCAGTTGTCCTCGTTAGTAACCTACAACTAGTTGTCCACAGTTAGATGTACAGAAATAAATCGATATATATTATCTTGAATCAATCCACGACCCAGTGTATACATATCTCAGTATTGATCACAACTCAAACTATATATATTTTGGAATCAACCTCAACCCTGTATAGCTAACTCCAACATTCACATATAGAGTGTCTATGGTTGTTCCAAAATATATATAGATGTGTCGACATGATAGGTCGAAACATTGTATACATGTCTATGGTATCACAAGATTACATAATATACAATACAAGTTGATTAATTTATGGTTGGAATAGATTTGTTACCAATTTTTATGTAGCTAAAATGAGTAGTTTTTACCAATTTTGTTTTGCTCGCCATTTCTTCGTTTCTAATCCGTTTTGAGTGATTTAAGCGGCCACGGTTTCGTATTGAACTTGAATTTATGAAACTAAACATAAAAGGTATAGGTTTACAGTTGGAAATACAAGTTACAAGTTATTTTTGAAAGAGGTAGTCATTTCCGTCGAAAGAACGACATCTTGATGACTGTTTTGAAAAACATACTTTCACTTTGAATTTAATCATGATTTTTGGATATGGTTTCATGTTCATAAGAAAAATCATTTTCCCAGAAGTATAGCTTTTAAATTAAAGTTTTTCATAGTTTTTAATTATCCAAACCAAAACAGCCCCCGGTTGTAACTACGACGGCGTAAATCCAGTTTTATGGTGTTTATCGTGTTTTCGGGTTTTAAATCATTAAGTTAGCATAACATATAGATATAGATCATGTGTATAGTTGATTTTAAAAGTATAGTTAGAAGGATTAACTTTATTTGCGAACAAGTTTAGAATTAACTAAACTATGTTCTAGTGATTACTAGTTTACCACATCGAATATGATAGCTTTTTATGTATGAATAGAATGATGTTATGAACATCATTACTACCTTAAGTTCCTTGAATAAGACTACTGGAAAAGAGAAAAATGGATCTAGCTTCAATGGATCCTTGGATGGCTCGAAGTTCTTGAAGCAGAATCATGACACAAAAACAAGTTCAAGTAAGATCATCACTTGAAATAAGATTGTTATAGTTATAGAAATTGAAACAAAGTTTGAATATGATTATTACCTTGTATTAGAATGATAACCTACTGTAAGAAACAAAGATTTCTTGAGGTTGGATGATCACCTTACAAGATTGGAAGTGAGCTAGCAAACTTGAAAGTATTCTTGATTTTATGAAACTAGAACTTGTAGAATTTATGAAGAACACTTAGAACTTGAAGATAGAACTTGAGAGAGATTAATTAGATGAATAAAATTGAAGAATGAAAGTGTTTGTAGGTGTTTTTGGTCGTTGGTGTATGGATTAGATATAAAGGATATGTAATTTTGTTTTCATGTAAATAAGTCATGAATGATTAATCATATTTTTGTAATTTTATGAGATATTTCATGCTAGTTGCCAAATGATGGTTCCCACATGTGTTAGGTGACTCACATGGGCTGCTAAGAGCTGATCATTGGAGTGTATATACCAATAGTACATACATCTAAAAGCTGTGTATTGTACGAGTACGAATACGGGTGCATACGAGTAGAATTGTTGATGAAACTGAACGAGGATGTAATTGTAAGCATTTTTGTTAAGTAGAAGTATTTTGATAAGTGTCTTGAATTCTTTCAAAAGTGTATGAATACATATTAAAACACTACATGTATATACATTTTAACTGAGTCGTTAAATCATCGTTAGTCGTTACATGTAAGTGTTGTTTTGAAACCTTTAGGTTAACGATCTTGTTAAATATTGTTAACCCAATGTTTATAATATCAAATGAGATTTTAAATTATTATATTATCATGATATTATGATATATTAATACATCTTAATATGATATATACATTTAAATGTAGTTACAACGATAATCGTTACATATATGTCTCGTTTCGAAATCCTTAAGTTAGTAGTCTTGTTTTTACTTATGTAGTTCATTGTTAATACACTTAATGATATATTTAATTATCATATTATCATGTTATATATAATATAGCAATGTATTAATATGCTTCATATATATTTAGTAAGACGTGGTTATAACGATAATCGTTATATGTATCGTTTCGAGTTTCATACGTCAATAGTCTCCTTTTTAAGTATATAACTTATTGTTACTATTTTTAATTAGATACTTGATGATCATTATATCATGTTAAACATATATATTTATTCATTTATCTATCATCATGTCATATACAACTTATAGCGTTCGTGAATCATTGGTCAAACTAGGTAATCAGACGTTTACAAAATTTTCGTTTCAATTAACCAAGTCTTAACAAGTTTGATTGCTTAACATGTTGGAAACATGTAATCATGTAAATATAGTTTTCATTAAACATATAATCATAGAAAGGTCCGGAAAAGTTCGGGTCACTACAGTACCTACCCGTTAAATAAATTTAGTCCCGAAATTTTAAGCGATTGGAGGTGTTGGCTCATCTTCTGGAAATAAGTGCGGGTACTTCTTCTTCATCTGATCTTCTCGTTCCCAAGTGAACTCGGGTCCTCTACGAGCATTCCATCGAACCTTAACAATCAGTATCTTGTTTTGTTTAAGTCTCTTAACCTCACGATCCATTATTTCAACGGGTTCTTCAATGAATTGAAGTTTTTCATTGATTTGGATTTCGTCCAACGGAATAGTGAGATCTTCTTTAGCAAAACATTTCTTCAAATTCGAGACGTGGAAAGTGTTATGTACAGCCGCGAGTTGTTGAGGTAACTCAAGTCGGTAAGCTACTGGTCCGAACGATCAATAATCTTGAATGGTCCAATATACCTTGGATTTAATTTCCCTCGTTTACCAAATCGAACAACACCTTTCCAAGGTGTAACCTTAAGCATGACCATCTCTCCAATTTCAAATTCTATATCTTTTCTTTTAATGTCGGCGTAGCTCTTTTATCGACTTTGGGCGGTTTTCAACCGTTGTTGAATTTGGATGATCTTCTCAGTAGTTTCTTGTATTATCTCCGGACCCGTAATCTATCTATCCCCTACTTCACTCCAACAAATTGGAGACCTGCACTTTCTACCATAAAGTGCTTCAAATGGCGCCATCTCAATGCTTGAATGTTAGCTGTTGTTGTAGGAAAATTCTGCTAACGGTAGATGTCGATCCCAACTGTTTCTGAAATCAATAACACATGCTCGTACCATGTCTTCAAGCGTTTGTATCGTCCTTTCGCTCTGCCCATCAGTTTGTGGATGATAGGCAGTACTCATGTCTAGACGAGTTCCTAATGCTTGCTGTAATGTCTGCCAGAATCTTGAAATAAATCTGCCATCCCTATCAGAGATAATAGAGATTGGTATTCCATGTCTGGAGACGACTTCCTTCAAATACAGTCGTGCTAACTTCTCCATCTTGTCATCTTCTCTTATTGACAGGAAGTGTGCTGATTTGGTGAGACGATCAAATATTACCCAAATAGTATCAAAACCACTTGCAGTCCTTGGCAATTTATTGATGAAATCCATGGTAATGTTTTCCCATTTCCATTCCAGGATTTCGGGTTGTTGAAGTAGACCTGATAGTTTCTAATGCTCAGCTTTGACCTTAGAACACGTCAAACATTCTCCTACGTATTTAGCAACATCGGCTTTCATACCCGGCCTCCAAAAATGTTTCTTAAGATCCTTGTACATCTTCCCTGTTTTAGGATGTATTGAGTATCTGGTTTTATGAGCTTCTCTAAGTACCATTTCTCTTATATTTCCAAATTTTGGTACCCAACTCCTTTCAGCCCTATACCGGGTTCCGTCTTCCCGAATATTAAGATGCTTCTCCGGTCCTTTGGGTATTTCATCCTTTAAATTTCCCTCTTTTAAAACTCCTTGTTGCGCCTCCTTTATTTGAGTAGTAAGGTTAGTGTGAATCATTATATTCATAGATTTTACTCGAATGGGTTTTCTGTCCTTTCTGATCAAGGCGTCGGCTACCACATTTGTCTTCCCCGGGTGGTAACGAATCTCAAAGTCGTAATCATTCAACAATTCAATCCACCTACGCTGCCTCATATTCAGTTGTTTCTGATTAAATATATGTTGAAGACTTTTTTGGTCGGTAAATATAATACTTTTGACCCCATATAAGTAGTGCCTCCAAGTCTTTAATGCAAAAACAACCGCGCCTAATTCCAAATCATGCGTCGTATAATTTTGTTCATGAATCTTTAATTGTCTAGATGCATAAGCAATCACCTTCATTCATTGCATTAATACACAACCGAGACCTTGCTTTAATGCGTCACAATAAATCACAAAATCATCATTCCCTTTAGGCAATGACAATATAGGTGTCGTAGTTAGCTTTTTCTTCAATAATTGAAATGCCTTCTCTTGTTCATCCTTCCATTCAAATTTCTTCCCTTTATGCGTTAATGCAGTCAAGGGTTTTGCTATTTTGGAGAAATCTTGGATGAATCTTCTGTAGTAACCAGCCAATCCTAAAAATTGACGTATATGCTTCGGAGTTTTTGGGGTTTCCCACTTTTCAACGGTTTCGATCTTTGCCGGGTCCACCTGGATACCTTCTTTGTTCACTATGTGACCGAGAAATTGAACTTCTTCCAACTAAAATGCACACTTTGAAAACTTAGCGTACAGTTTTTTTTTTCTCAGCAACTCTAGCACTTTTCTCAAATGTTCTTCGTGCTCTTGATCATTCTTCGAGTAAATAAGTATGTCATTGATGAAAACAATAACAAACTTGTCAAGATATGGCCCTCACACTCGGTTCATGAGGTCCATGAACATAGCTGGTGCGTTAGTCAATCCAAACGGCATAACCATAAACTCGTAATGACCGTAACGCGTCCTAAAAGCAGTCTTTGGAATATCATCCTACTTCACTCGCATATGATGATATCCATAACATAAATCGATCTTCAAATAAACAGACGAGCCTTGTAGTTGATCAAATAAGTCGTCAATTCTCGGTAGTGGGTAGCGGTTCTTGATGGTAAGTTTGTTCAACTCTCGGTAGTCGATACACAACCTGAATGTACCATCTTTCTTCTTGACAAACAAAACAGGAGCTCCCCACGGTGATGTGCTTGGTTGAATGAAACCACGCTCTAAAAGTTCTTTTAATTAGCTTTGCAGTTCTTTCATCTCGCTGGGTGCGAGTCTGTAAGGAGCACGAGCTATTGGTGCAGCTCCTGGTACAAGATCTATTTGAAATTCAACGGATCGGTGTGGAGGTAGTCCCGGTAATTCTTTCGGAAATACATCGAGAAATTCTTTTGCGATGGGAATATCATTGATGTTCTTTTCTTCAGTTTGTACTTTCTCGACGTGTGCTAGAACAGTATAGCAACCTTTTCTTATTAGTTTTTGTGCCTTCAAATTACTAATAAGATGTAGCTTCGTGTTGCCCTTTTCTCCGTACACCATTAAGGGTTTTCCTTTTTCTCGTATAATGCGAATTGCATTTTTGTAACATACGATCTCTGCTTTCACTTCTTTCAACCAGTCCATAACGATTATCACATCAAAACTCCCTAACTCTACTGGTATCAAGTCAATCTTAAATGTTTCGCTAACCAGTTTAATTTCTCGATTCCGACATATATTATCTGCTGAAATTAATTTACCATTTGCTAATTCGAGTAAAAATTTACTATCCAAAGGCGTCAATGGACAACTTAATTTAGCACAAAAATCTCTACTCATATAGCTTCTATCCGCACTCGAATCAAATAAAACGTAAGCAGATTTATTATCAATAAGAAACATACCCGTAACAAGCTCCGGGTCTTCCTGTGCCTCTGCCGCATTAATATTGAAAACTCTTCCGCGGCCTTGTCCATTCGTGTTCTCCTGGTTCGGGAAATTTCTAATAATGTGGCCCGGTTTTCCACATTTATAACAAACTACATTGGCATAACTTGCTCCGACACTACTTGCTCCGCCATTACTCGTTTCGACACCATTTTTTCCTGTCGTTCTGTTAACCCCTGGCCCGTAGACCTCACACTTCGCCGCGCTATGACCATTTCTTTTACACTTGTTGCAAAATTTGGTGCAGAACCCCGAGTGATACTTTTCACACCTTTGGCATAGCTGCTTCTGATTGTTGTTGTTGTTGCTGTTATTATTGTTGTTAAGATGATTATTGTAGTTGTTGTTGTTGTTGTTGTTGTTGTTGTTGTTGTTGTTGTTGTTGTTGTTGTTGTTGTTGTTGTTGGGCCGTTTGTTGTAGTTGCGATTGATGTTGCGATTGTTAGGATAGTTGTTGCGATTATTGTTGTAATTGCTGTTGTTGTTGTATTGGTGATTCTTATCACCGTTTTTCTCCCACTTTCTTTTGACTTGCTTCACATTGGCCTCTTCAGCAGTCTGTTCTTTAATTCTTTCTTCAATCTGGTTCACTAGTTTGTGAGCCATTCTACATGCCTGTTGTATGGAGGCGGGCTCGTGTGAACTTATATCTTCTTGGATTCTTTCCGGTAATCCTTTCACAAACGCGTCGATCTTCTCTTCCTCATCTTCAAACGCTCCCGGACACAATAGGCACAATTCTGTGAATCGTCTGTTCGTAAAACTCTAAGTTCTGTCTTGAGCTTATTGACCTCGGTTCTGGGACGGTACTTCTCGTTCATCAAGTGCTTGAATGCTGACCACTGTAGTGCGTAAGCATCATCTTGTCCCACTTGCTCTAGATAGGTATTCCACCATGTTAACGCAGTACCTGTGAAGGTATGCGTAGCGTACTTCACTTTGTCCTCTTCAGTACACTTACTTATGGCAAACACCGATTCTACCTTCTCGGTCCACCGTTTCAATCCGATCGGTCCTTCGGTTCCATCAAATTCCAAAGGTTTGCAGGCAGTGAATTCTTTGTAGGTGCATCCTACACGATTTCCTGTACTGCTAGATCCAAGGTTATTGTTGGTATGTAGCACAGCCTGTACTGCGGCTATGTTTGCAGCAAGAAAGGTACGAAATTCCTCTTCGCTCATATTCATGGTTTGTCGAGTAGTCGGTGCCATTTCCTCCAAATAGTCAAATGAAACAAGTTAATCATACAGAATATTAAGAGTAGTCAATAGTATCTCGTAGCATAATATGAACTAATTTATAAAAGCTTTTTCTTCATATTAGCGTTTTATAAGTTTAAATTCGGGTAGTACCTACCCGTTAAGTTCATACTTAGTAGCTAATATACAATTCAACTACTACAAATCTATATGAAAAACTGATTATAATAATATTTCGCGTTCAAACTTTTTCACAATATTTTACAAACTTACAATACCGCTTATTTTACATATAACATGAAATATAGCACACAATAACTTTGATACAAGATAGTTGTGAAGATAATTCTAGCTAGTACACAAGTCGTTCAGTAAAGGCAATAAAGACACGTAATTCATACGTCCAGAAACAAGTCATGCATTCTGGTTTTACAAGGACTACTTCCCATCCTTGGTCTTGTGAAACATAACCGTTATGGCCGCTGATAAGACAGCGTGATGTAACATCGTCAAAAGGACGAAGGTTACGTAATGACCAACAGTCTCGTAATAACCTAAAAACCTCATTTCTTACCCCAATTACCGACTCCGTCACTTGTGGGAACGTTTTGTTTAATAGTTGTAGCCCGATGTTCTTTTTCTCACTTTGGTGAGAAGCGAACATTACTAACCCGTAAGCATAACATGCTTCTTTATATTGCATGTTAGCCGCTTTTTCTAAATCATGAAGTCCTATATTCGGATACATTGAGTCAAAATAATTTCTTAACCCGTTGCGTAAAATAGCATTTGGGTTCCCCGCAATATATGCGTCAAAGTAAACACATCGTAACTTATGGGTTTCCCAATGTGATATCCCCCATCTTTCAAACGAAAGCCTTTTATAAACCAAGGAATTCTTGGAACGTTCTTCGAATGTCTTACAAACTGATTTTTCCATAAATAGTTGTGCCGAGGAATTCTGACCGACTCTAGACAAGATTTCATCAATCATGTCTCCGGGTAAGTCTTCTAAAATATTGGGTTGTCTATCCATTTTGTGTTTTTATACTGTAAAATAGACAAGAGTTAGATTCATAAAAGATACTTATTAATACAAGCAATTTTTACATATATCGTAAAGTATAAGCACACTATATTACATATATTACACCGCACAAATACAACTATCTTATTCCGACTCACTCGTTTCTTCTTTTTCGAACTTGGTTCTTTTTGCTAAGTTTTTAGGGATATATGATGTTCCCCTAATACGAGCCGTCATTTTCCACATTGGTTTAGAAAAACCTGGTGGTTTAGAGGTTCCCGGGTTATTGTCACAACTTAAGAAATACGGGTGTTGACGATACATATAAAGTTCATCGGGTTTGGAATCAAATTTCTCTATTTTTATGCCCTTTCCCTTATTGTTCTCTTTTGCCTTATTAAATTGTGTTGGGGTAATTTCTATAACATCATCGGAATCCTTGTCGGGATCTGATTCATCGGAGAATTGGTAATCCTCCCAATACTTTGCTTCCTTGGAGGAAACACCATTGACCATAATTAACTTTGGTCGGTTGGTTGAGGATTTTCTTCTACTTAACCGTTTTATTATTTCCCCCACTGGTTCTATTTCTTCTTCCGGTTCCAATTCTTCTTCCGGTTCCGATTCTTCTTTCGGTTCCGACTCTTCTTCCGGTTCCTCTTCGGGAACTTGTGAATCAGTCCACGAATCATTCCAATTTATATTTGACTCTTCATTATTATTAGGTGAGTCAATGGGACTTGTTCTAGAGGTAGACATCTATCACATAATATCAAACACGTTAAGAGATTAATATATCACATAATATTCACATGTTAAAAATATATAGTTTCCAACAAAATTTGTTAAGCAATCATTTTTCAAGTAAACACGGTCGAAGTCCAGACTCACTAATGCATCCTAACAAACTCGATAAGACACACTAATGCAAAATTCTGGTTCTCTAAGACCAACGCTCGGATACCAACTGAAATGTCACGTTCTTATTGATTAAAAATGTTCCATATTAATTGATTTCGTTGCGAGGTTTTGACCTCTATATGAGACGTTTTTTCAAAGACTGCATTCATTTTTAAAACAAACCATAACCTTTATTTCATAAATAAAGGTTTAAAAAAGCTTTACGTAGATTATCAAATAATGATAATCTAAAATATCCTGTTTACACACGACCATTACATAATGGTTTACAATACAAATATGTTACATCGAAATCAGTTTCTTGAATGCAGTTTTTACACAATATCATACAAACATGGACTCCAAATTTTGTCCTTATTTTAGTATGCAACAGCGGAAGCTCTTAGTATTCAACTAAGAATAAACATGCTTTAAACGTCAACAAAAATGTTGGTGAGTTATAGGTTTAACCTATATATATCAAATCGTAACAATAGACCACAAGATTTCATATTTCAATACACATCCCATACATAGAGATAAAAATCATTCATATGGTGAACACCTGGTAACCGACATTAACAAGATGCATATATAAGAATATCCCCATCATTCCGGGACACCCTTCGGATATGATATAAATTTCGAAGTACTAAAGCATCCGGTACTTTGGATTGGGTTTGTTAGGCCCAATAGATCTATATTTAGGATTCACGTCAATCAGGGTGTCTGTTCCCTAATTCTTAGATTACCAGACTTAATAAAAAGGGGCATATTCGATTTCGATAATTCTACCATAGAATGTAGTTTCACGTACTTGTGTCTATTTTGTAAATCATTTATAAAACCTGCATGTATTCTCATCCCAAAAATATTAGATTTTAAAAGTGGGACTATAACTCACTTTCACAAATTTTTTACTTCGTCGGGAAGTAAGACTTGGCCACTGGTCGATTCACGAACCTATAACAAATATGTACATATATATCAAAGTATGTTCAAAATATATTTACAACACTTTTAATACATTTTGATGTTTTAAGTTTATTAAGTCAGTTGTCCTCGTTAGTAACCTACAACTAGTTGTCCACAGTTAGATGTACAGAAATAAATCGATATATATTATCTTGAATCAATCCACGACCCAGTGTATACATATCTCAGTATTGATCACAACTCAAACTATATATATTTTGGAATCAACCTCAACCCTGTATAGCTAACTCCAACATTCACATATAGAGTGTCTATGGTTGTTCCGAAATATATATAGATGTGTCGACATGATAGGTCGAAACATTGTATACATGTCTATGGTATCTCAAGATTACATAATATACAATACAAGTTGATTAATTTATGGTTGGAATAGATTTGTTACCAATTTTTATGTAGCTAAAATGAGTAGTTTTTACCAATTTTGTTTTGCTCGCCATTTCTTCGTTTCTAATCCGTTTTGAGTGATTTAAGCGGCCACGGTTTCGTATTGAACTTGAATTTATGAAACTAAACATAAAAGGTATAGGTTTACAGTCAGAAATACAAGTTACAAGTCGTTTTTGAAAGAGGTAGTCATTTCCGTCGAAAGAACGACATCTTGATGACTGTTTTGAAAAACATACTTTCACTTTGAGTTTAACAATGACTTTTGGATATGGTTTCATGTTCATAAGAAAAATCATTTTCCCAGAAGTATAGCTTTTAAATTAAAGTTTTTCATAGTTTTTAATTATCCAAACCAAAACAGCCCCCGGTTGTAACTACGACGGCGTAAATCCGGTTTTATGGTGTTTATCGTGTTTCCGGGTTTTAAATCATTAAGTTAGCATATCATATAGATATAGATCATGTGTATAGTTGATTTTAAAAGTGTAGTTAGAAGGATTAACTTTATTTGCGAACAAGTTTAGAATTAACTAAACTATGTTCTAGTGATTACTAGTTTACCACATCAAATATGATAGCTTTTTATGTATGAATAGAATGATGTTATGAACATCATTACTACCTTAAGTTCCTTGGATAAACCTACTAGAAAAGAGAAAAATGGATTTAGCTTCAACGGATCCTTGGATGGCTCGAAGTTCTTGAAGCAGAATCATGATACGAAAACAAGTTCAAGTAAGATCATCACTTGAAATAAGATTGTTATAGTTATAGAAATTGAACCAAAGTTTGAATATGATTATTAACTTGTATTAGAATGATAACCTACTTTAAGAAACAAAGATTTCTTGAGGTTGGATGATCACCTTACAAGATTGGAAGTGAGCTAGCAAACTTGAAAGTATTCTTGATTTTATGAAACTAGAACTTGTAGAATTTATGAAGAACACTTAGAACTTGAAGATAGAACTTGAGAGAGATCAATTAGATGAATAAAATTTAAGAATTAAAGTGTTTGTAGGTGTTTTTAGTCATTGGTGTATGGATTAGATATAAAGGATATGTAATTTTGTTTTCATGTAAATAAGTCACGAATGATTACTCATATTTTTGTAATTTTATGAGATATTTCATGCTAGTTACCAAATGATGGTTCCCACATGTGTTAGGTGACTCACATGGGCTGCTAAGATCTGATCATTGGAGTGTATATACCAATAGTACATACATCTAAAAGCTGTGTATTGTACGAGTACGAATACGGGTGCATACGAGTAGAATTGTTGATGAAACTGAACGAGGATGTAATTGTAAGCATTTTTGTTAAGTAGAAGTATTTTGATAAGTGTCTTGAATTCTTTCAAAAGTGTATGAATACATATTAAAACACTACATGTATATACATTTTAACTGAGTCGTTAAATCATCGTTAGTCGTTACACGTAAGTGTTGTTTTGAAACCTTTAGGTTAACGATCTTGTTAAATGTTGTTAACCCAATGTTTATAATATCAAATGAGATTTTAAATTATTATATTATCATGATATTATGATATATTAATATATCTTAATATGATATATACATTTAAATGTCATTACAACGATAATCGTTACATATATGTCTCGTTTCGAAATCCTTAAGTTAGTAGTCTTGTTTTTACTTATGTAGTTCATTGTTAATACACTTAATGATATGTTTAATTATCATATTGTCATGTTATATATAATATAGCAATGTATTAATATGCTTCATATATATTTAGTAAGACGTGGTTATAACGATAATCGTTATATCTATCGTTTCGAGTTTCATACGTCAATAGTCTCCTTTTTAAGTATATAACTTATTGTTACTATTTTTAATGAGATACTTGATGATCATTATATCATGTTAAACATATATATTTATTCATTTATGTATCATCATGTCATATACAACTTATAGCGTTCGTGAATCATTGGTCAAACTGGGTAATCAAACGTTTACAAAATTTCCGTTTCAATTAACCAAGTCTTAACAAGTTTGATTGCTTAACATGTTGGAAACATTTAATCATGTAAATATAGTTTTCATTAAACATATAATCATAGAAAGGTT
The DNA here is from genome assembly GCF_046630445.1 of Rutidosis leptorrhynchoides. Taxonomy (NCBI): domain Eukaryota; kingdom Viridiplantae; phylum Streptophyta; class Magnoliopsida; order Asterales; family Asteraceae; genus Rutidosis; species Rutidosis leptorrhynchoides. Next base: position 301,545,473 of record NC_092335.1, on the reverse strand, counting down.
CAGAAAAGTTCGGGTCACTACACAAATCTTGTCCTTATTTTAGTATGCAACAGCGGAAGCTCTTAGTATTCACCTGAGAATAAACATGCTTTAAACGTCAACAAAAATGTTGGTGAGTTATAGGTTTAACCTATATATATATATATATATATATATATATATATATATATATATATATATATATATATATATATATATATATATATATATATATATATATATATCAAATCGTAACAATAGACCACAAGATTTCATATTTCAATACACATCCCATACATAGAGATAAAAATCATTCATATGGTGAACACCTGGTAACCGACATTAACAAGATGCATATATAAGAATATCCCCATCATTCCGGGACACCCTTCGGATATGATATAAATTTTTAAGTACTAAAGCATCCGGTACTTTGGATGGGGTTTGTTAGGCCCAATAGATCTATCTTTAGGATTCGCGTCAATTAGGGTGTCTGTTCCCTAATTCTTAGATTACCAGACTTAATAAAAAGGGGCATATTCGATTTCGATAATTCAACCAAAGAATGTAGTTTCACGTACTTGTGTCTATTTTGTAAATCATTTATAAAACCTGCATGTATTCTCATCCCAAAAATATTAGATTTTAAAAGTGGGACTATAACTCACTTTCACAGATTTTTACTTCGTCGGGAAGTAAGACTTGGCCACTGGTTGATTCACGAACCTATAAAAATATATACATATATATCAAAGTATTTTCAAAATATATTTACAACACTTTTAATACATTTTGATGTTTTAAATTTATTAAGTCAGCTGTCCTCGTTAGTAACCTACAACTAGTTGTCCACAGTTAGATGTACAGAAATAAATCGATAAATATTATCTTGAATCAATCCATGACCCAGTGTATACATATCTCAGTATTGATCACAACTTAAACTATATATATTTTGGAATCAACCTCAACCCTGTATAGCTAACTCTAACATTCACATATAGAATGTCTATGGTTGTTCCGAAATATATATAGATGTGTCGACATGATAGGTCGAAACATTGTATACGTGTCTATGGTATCTCAAGGTTACATAATATACAATACAAGTTGATTAAGTTATGGTTGGAATAGATTTGTTACCAATTTTCACGTAGCTAAAATGAGAAAAATTATCCAATCTTGTTTTACCCATAACTTCTTCATTTTAAATCCGTTTTGAGTGAATCAAATTGCTATGGTTTCATATTGAACTCTATTTTATGAATCTAAATAGAAAAAGTATAGGTTTATAATCGGAAAAATAAGTTACAAGTCGTTTTTATAAAGGTAGTCATTTCAGTCGAAAGAACGACGTCTAGATGACCATTTTAGAAAACATACTTCCACTTTGAGTTTAACCATGATTTTTGGATATAGTTTCATGTTCATAATAAAAATCATTTTCCCAAAATAACAACTTTTAAATCAAAGTTTATCATAGTTTTTAATTAACTAACCCAAAACAGCCCGCGGTGTTACTACGACGGCGTAAATCCGGTTTTACGGTGTTTTTCGTGTTTTCAGGTTTTAAATCATTAAGTTAGCGTATCATATAGATACAGAACATGTGTTTAGTTGATTTTAAAAGTCAAGTTAGAAGGATTAAATTATTTGCGAACAAGTTTAGAATTAACTAAACTATGTTCTAGTGATTACAAGTTTAAACCTTCGAATAAGATAGCTTTATATGTATGAATCGAATGATGTTATGAACATCATTACTACCTCAAGTTCCTTGGATAAACCTACTGGAAATGAGAAAAGTGGATCTAGCTTCAAAGGATCCTTGGATGGCTTGAAAGTTCTTGAAGCAGAATCATGACACGAAAACAGTTCAAGTAAGATTTTCACTCGAAATAAGATTGTTATAGTTATAGAAATTGAATTAAAGTTTGAATATGATTATTACCTTGTATTATAAAGATAACCTACTGTAAGTAACAAAGGTTTCTTGATCTTGGATGATTACTTGGAATGGATTTAGAAAACTTGGAAGTAAACTTGCAATCTTGGAAGTATTCTTGATTTTATGAAACTAGAACTTTTGGAATTTATGAAGAACACTTAGAACTTGAAGATAGAACTTGAGAGAGATCAATTAGATGAAGAAAATTGAAGAATGAAAGTGTTTGTAGGTGTTTTTGGTCGTTGGTGTATGGATTAGATATAAAGGATATGTAATTTTGTTTTCATGTAAATAAGTCATGAATGATTACTCATATTTTTGTAATCGTATGAGATATTTCATGCTAGTTGCCAAATGATGGTTCCCACATGTGTTAGGTGACTCACATGGGCTGCTAAGATCTGATCATTGGAGTGTATATACCAATAGTACATACATCTAAAAGCTGTGTATTGTACGAGTACGAATACGGGTGCATACGAGTAGAATTGTTGATGAAACTGAACAAGGATGTAATTGTAAGAATTTTTGTTAAGTAGAAGTATTTTGATAAGTGTCTTGGAGTCTTTCAAAAGTGTATGAATACATATTAAAACACTACATGTATATACATTTTAACTGAGTCGTTAAGTCATCGTTAGTCGTTACATGTAAGTGTTGTTTTAAAACCTTTAGGTTAACGATCTTGTTAAATGTTGTTAACCCAATGTTTATAATATCAAATGAGATATATACATTAAATGTCGTTACAACGATAATCGTTACATATATGTCTCGTTTCAAAATCATTAAGTTAGTAGTCTTGTTTTTACATATGTAGTTCATTGTTAATATACTTAATGATATGTTTAATTATCATAATATCATGTTAACTATATATGTATCCATATATATGTCATCATATAGTTTTTACAAGTTTTAACGTTCGTAAATCACCGGTCAACTTGGGTGGTCAATTGTCTATATGAAACCTATTTCAATTAATCAAGTCTTAACAAGTTTGATTGCTTAACATGTTGGAAACACTTAATCATGTAAATAACAATCTCAATTAATATATATAAACATGGAAAAGTTCGGGTCACTACAATACCTACCCGTTAAATAAATTTCGTCCCGAAATTTTAAGCAGTTGGAGGTGTTGACGTTTCTTCTGGAAATAAATGCGGGTATTTCTTCTTCATCTGATCTTCACGCTCCCAGGTGAACTCGGGTCCTCTACGAGCATTCCATCAAACTTTAACAATCGGTATCTTGTTTTGTTTAAGTCTCTTAACCTCACGATCCATTATTTCGACGGGTTCTTCAATGAATTGAAGTTTTTCATTGATTTGGATTTCGTCCAACGGAATAGTGAGATCTTCTTTAGCAAAACATTTCTTCAAATTTGAGATGTGGAAAGTGTTATGTACAGCCGCGAGTTGTTGAGGTAGCTCCAGTTGGTAAGCTACTGGTCCGACACGATCTATAATCTTGAATGGTCTTATGTACCTTGGATTTAGTTTCCCTCGTTTACCAAATCGAACAACGTCTTTCCAAGGTGAAACCTTAAGCATGACCATTTCTCTAATTTCAAACTCTATATCTTTTCTTTTACTGTCCGCGTAGCTCTTTTGTCGACTCTGGGCGGTTTTCAATCTTTGTTATATTTGGATGATTTTCTCGGTAGTTTCTTGTATTATCTCCGGACCCGTAATCTGTCTATCCCCCACTTCACTCTAACAAATCAGAGACCTGCACATTCTACCATAAATTGCTTCAAACGGCGCCATCTCAATGCTTGAATGGTAGCTGTTGTTGTAGGAAAATTCTGCTAACGGTAGATGTCGATCCCAACTGTTTCCGAAATCAATAACACAAGCTCGTAGCATGTCTTCAAGCGTTTGTATTATCCTTTCGCGCTGCCCATCAGTTTGTGGATGATAGGCAGTACTCATGTCTAGACGAGTTCCCAATGCTTGCTGTAATGTCTGCCAGAATCTTGAAATAAATCTGCCATCCCTATCAGAGATAATAGAGATTGGTATTCCATGTATGGAGACGACTTCCTTCAAATACAGTCGTGCTAACTTCTCCATCTTGTCATCTTTTCTTATTGGCAGGAAGTGTGCTGGCTTGGTGAGACGATCAACTATTACCCAAATAGTATCATAACCTCTTGCAGTCCTTGGCAATTTAGTAATGAAACCCATGGTAATGTTTTCCCATTTCCATTCCGGGATTTCAGGTTGTTGTATTGGACCTGATGGTTTCTGATGTTCAGATTTGACCTTAGAACACATCAAACATTCTTCTACATATTTAGCAATATCGGCTTTCATACCTGGCCACCAAAAATGTTTCTTAAGATCCTTGTACATCTTCCCCGTTCCAGGATGTATTGAGTATCTGGTTTTATGAGCTTCTCTAAGTACCATTTCTCTCATATCTCCAAATTTTGGTACCCAAATTCTTTCAGCCCTATACCGGGTTCCGTCTTCCCGAATATTAAGATGCTTCTCCTATCCTTTGGGTATTTCATCCTTTAAATTTCCCTCTTTTAAAACTCCTTGTTGCGCCTCCTTTATTTGAGTAGTAAGGTTAGTGTGAATCATTATATTCATAGATTTTACTCGAATGGGTTCTCTGTCCTTTCTGCTCAAGGCGTCGGCTACCACATTTGCCTTCCCCGGGTGGTAACGAATCTCAAAGTCGTAATCATTCAACAATTCATTCCACCTACGCTGCCTCATATTCAGTTGTTTCTGATTAAATATGTGTTGAAGACTTTTGTGGTCGGTATATATAATAATTTTGACCCCATATAAGTAGTGCCTCCAAGTCTTTAATGCAAAAATAACCGCGCCTAATTCCAAATCATGCGTCATATAATTTTGCTCGTGAATCTTCAATTGTCTAGATGCATAAGCAATCACCTTCGTCCGTTGCATTAATACACAACCGAGACCTTGCTTTGATGCGTCACAATAAATCACAAAATCATCATTCCCTTCAGGCAATGACAATATAGGTGCCGTAGTTAGCTTTTTCTTCAATAATTGAAACGCCTTCTCTTGTTTATCCTTCCATTCAAATTTCTTCCCTTTATGCGTTAATGCAGTCAAGGGTTTTGCTATTTTAGAGAAATCTTGGATGAATCTTCTGTAGTAACCAGCCAATCCTAAAAACTGGCGTATGTGTTTCGAAGTTTTCGGGGTTTCCCACTTTTCAACGGTTTCAATCTTTGCTGGATCCACCTGAATACCTTTTTTGTTCACTATGTGACCGAGGAATTGAACTTCTTCAAACCAAAATGCACACTTTGAAAACTTAGCGTACAGTTTTTCTTTCCTCAATACTTCTAGCACTTTTCTCAAATGTTCTTCGTGCTCTTGATCATTCTTTGAGTAAATAAGTATATCATCGATGAAAACAATGACAAACTTGTCAAGATATGGCCCACACACTCGGTTCATAAGGTCCATGAACACAGCTGGTGCGTTAGTCAATCCAAACGGCATAACCATAAACTCGTAATGACCATAACGCGTCCTAAAAGCAGTTTTTGGAATATCATCCTCCTTTACTCGCATTTGATGATATCCAGAACGTAAATCGATCTTCGAATAAACCGACGAGCCTTGTAGTTGATCAAATAAGTCGTCAATTCTCGGTAGTGGATAACGGTTTTTGATGGTAAGTTTGTTCAACTCTCTGTAGTCAATACACAACCTAAATGTACCATCCTTCTTCTTGACAAACAAAACAGGAGCTCCCCATGGTGATGTGCTTGGTCGAATGAAACCACGTTCTAATAGTTCTTGCAGTTGGCTTTGCAGTTCTTTCATCTCGCTGGGTGCGAGTCTATAAGGAGCACGAGCTATTGGTGCAGCTTCTGGTACAAGATCTATTTGAAATTCAACAGATCGATGTGGAGGTAGTCCCGGTAATTCTTTCGAAAATACATCGAGAAATTCTTTTGCGACGGGAACATCATTGATGCTCTTTTCTTCAGTTTGTACTTTCTCGACGTGTGCTAGAATAGCATAGCAACCTTTTCTTATTAGTTTTTGTACCTTAAAATTACTAATAAGATGTAGCTTCATGTTGCCCTTTTCTCCGTACACCATTAAGGGTTCTCCTTCTTCTCGTACAATGCGAATTACCTTTTTATAACATACGATCTCTGCTTTCACCTTCTTCAGCCAGTCCATGCCAACTATTACATCAAAACTCCCTAACTCTACTGGTATCAAATCAATCTTAAATATTTCGCTACCCAGTTTAATTTCTCGATTCCGGCATATATTATCTGCTGAAATTAATTTACCGTTTGCTAATTCGAGTAAAAATTTACTATCCAATGGCGTCAAACGAACAACTTAATTTAGCACAAAAATCTCTACTCATATAGCTTCTATCCGCACCCGAATCAAATAAAACATAAGCAGATTTATTGTCAATAAGAAACGTACCCGTAACAAGCTCCGGGTCTTCATGTGCCTCTGCCGCATTAATATTGAAAACTCTTCCGCGGCCTTGTCCATTCGTGTTCTCCTAGTTCGGGCAATTTCTAATAATGTGGCCCGGTTTTCCACATTTATAACAAACTACATTGGCATAACTTGCTCCGACACTACTTGCTCCGCCATTACTCGTTCCGACACCATTTGTTCCTTTCGTTCTGTTAACCCCTGGTCCGTAGACCTCACACTTCACCGCGCTATGACCATTTCTTTTACACTTGTTGCAAAATTTGGTGCAGAACCCCGAGTGATACTTTTCACACATTTGGCATAGCTGCTTCTGATTGTTGTTGTTGTTGCGATTGTTATTGTTGTTGGGATGATTGTTGTAGTTGCTGTTGTTGTTGTTGTTGTTGTTGGGCCGTTTGTTGTAGTTGCGATTGATGTTGCGATTGTTGGGATAATTGTTGCGATTATTGTTGTAATTGCTGTTGTTGTTGTATTGGTGATTCTTATCACCGTTTTCCTCCTACTTTATTTTGACTTGCTTCACATTGGCCTCTTCAGCCGTCTGTTCTTTAATTCTTTCCTCAATCTAGTTCACTAGTTTGTGAGCCATTCTACATGCCTGTTGTATGGAGGCGGGCTCATGTGAACTTATATCTTCTTGGATTCTTTCTGGTAATCCTTTCACAAACGCGTCGATCTTCTCTTCCTCATCTTCAAACGCTCCCGGACACAATAGACACAATTCTGTGAATCGTCTTTCGTACGTGGTAATATCAAATCATTGGGTTCGTAACCCTCTAGGTTCTGTCTTGAGCTTATTGACCTCGGTTCTGGGACGGTACTTCTCGTTCATCAAGTGCTTGAATGCTGACCACGGTAGTGCATAAGCATCATCTTGTCCCACTTGCTTTAGATAGGTATTCCACCATATTAACGCGGAACCTGTGAAGGTATGCGTAGCATACTTCACTTTGTCCTCTTTAGTACACTTACTTATGGCAAACACCGATTCGACCTTCTCGGTCCACCGTTTCAATCCGATCGGTCCTTCAGTTCCATCAAATTCCAAAGGTTTGCAGGCAGTGAATTCTTTGTAGGTGCATCCTACACGATTTCCTTTACTGCTAGATCCAAGGTTATTGTTGGTATGTAGCGTAGCCTATACTGCGGCTATGTTTGAAGCTAGAAAAGTACGAAATTCCTCTTCATTCATATTCACGGTGTGTCGAGTAGTCGGTTGAGACGACCCGACCCAATCCACAGGGACGAATACAATAACATATGATAACATCGCGAGGTACTTGACCTCTATATGATTCATTTTACAAACGTTGCATTTATTCTTAAAAGGCAATCTATCATTACATCAAAAATTGATATGTTCGTCTAACATTTCACAATATCCAAATGACCTAATCTGTCATTTACTTAATAATAGTCTTTAATGATCTTCAATGAATCGAATGCAACGTTCTTGTATCATGGCTTAAATGGTCCCAACTAGTATCCTTAATATAAGCTAATGCACAGCGGAAGACTTAATTCGTACCTGAGAATAACATGCTTTAAAACGTCAACATAAAGTTGGTGAGATATATAGGTTTGATGCTAGCAGCGTTATAACAATCCATGGACCACAAGATTTAAAGTTTATACATAATACACTCCTCGTGTATGAAAAGACGTTGAGCACTTGGTAACCATACTTAACTAAAAGCCACAGTAGCATACTCTTAAATAAACCCTACACCGTACCAAGTGTAGTAACGAAACGAAGTACTGTGCAATCGTTAAATGCTGGTCGTCCAGCCCGGTTGGGGATGTCAGCCCGATAGATCTATCAACAGGATTCGCGTTTACGCTCCTCACGTAATTAGCAGTTACCAAGTATAAAGAGATATGCCATGGTACAACTCAACGTAGAATTTAGTTTGATCACTTGTGTCCATAACGTAAATCATTTATAAAAACAGCGCATGTATTCTCAGCCCAAAAATATTTAAAGTTTAAAAGGGACTATATACTCACCTAATGTATTTTGTAGTAAAAATACATATAACACCATTTGTAACTTATAAGGTTGGCCTTCGATTCACGAACCTAATTAATTATATATTTATATATAGATTAATACCTATCTAACAATTAAAGTTAATTTATAGTGTACCCCAATCCTAATGCTCGAGACTAATATGTAAAAGTTAATAAAAATTCATTTGACTCATAATGATTTCCAAAAATTTAAACATAATTAAATATTGTCATTTCATATTTTTTTTTTAAGTATTTTACAAAATTAATTATAGTAAATAATAATATAATTCATTTGTTAATAAATAATATTTTATTTACAAAAATATATTAAAACAATGAGTTAATACTTTATAATAATAATAATTCCCTTAAAGATAATACATTTAATAAAAATGATAATTTTATTAATAAATTGATAATTTTAATAATAATGATCAAAAATGATAAATTGATAATTTTATTAATTATAATAATCAAAATAATATTTTGATAGTTTTTGACAAAAATATTAATTGTTTTTAGTTATTAACATAAATAATCATAATAATAATATTAATCATAATAATAATAATATTTAAAAAAAATTAATTAATAGTTTTAATAATAACAATTAAAATGAAAATTTTATAGTTGTTTATAAAAATATTAGTTATTAATAATAATAAAATTGTAATAACATTAATAATATTAATTATAATAATAACGATGATTTTAACGACAACGTAAAAATATTTATTTTTAATAGTTTGTACAAAAATTCAATTGGCTATAACTTCACATTCGTCCGTCGAATCCATTCGACATCTAAATGAAAAGTTTATAGTTTTTCGCCACCTTTCCAAAAACATATATATCATATACCTTATTTTAACCGCAGGAGTAACTAATTCAGATTCTATCCTAATGTATATTTTGACAAAAATAAATAAGTAAACATGCTTGATCCTAAATTCTCGAGCACTAGTTAGGGACACACTAGAAGTAAATAAAAGTTAAGTTTAGAGTGCTCACGTATCAATATTGAGATTCAATATTGCAGGGAAAGATATATAAACACCCCGGAGGCGATAAATACTAGTTTTAACTCACGAGCAAAACCCCCGATCCATACCCATAACCTCCATAGCTATAACCCATAATCTTCTTATTTCTATCCCATTTATGAAACAATTTTTGGTATACTTGGGCAGAACCCCGTCCTAGTATTTTAGGCATTTTCAATACTAATAACTTCCATAATCCCAAGATTAATCTTTAATCATAGTCTTAATAATAATAATATTAATATTTAATAATAATCTTAATAATAATAAAAATTATAATAATAATAGTGTAAGTATTACGGAGTACATGTTTTAAGGAGTAATATATAATTGTGTTGTGTGCGTGGTGTTTTAGGAATGAAAAGAAAATCAGAAAACAAGTCGAGAATTTAAAGGCCCACTCTGTCAGCCTAGCTCCGCGACTTGCGGGGATATAGGCATAAATATGCCGCGACTCGCGGCCTCCCCCAGACAGCTGTATCCCACTAATTTTTCCTTGCCGACAGATATTTTAAATATTTATATAATTAATTATTTAATTTATATATTTAATTAAATATTATAATTTATTTACATCTAGGGTAAAAATATAATTTTTACAAAAATTACTTCTACGTTGTCACCCCACCAATGTCCCGGTTCCGGTTTTCCAAAAAAAAAAATTGTATGCAAAGAAAACTAACCCTTTATGTTTAGAGACTCGTACCTTTATCAAAATAATGGGTTTTAATTTATGAAAACAATCCCACCTAAATTGTAACTTAACCCTTTGAGCGTTGTGGTCATTTACTCGTATAAATCAAAGTCTAGTCATTGTCCAAAGTATATTTCTAAATTGGAAACGTTTTATATTTAGATAAATATTATTTTTAATTATCTTATAAAATACAAAAATTTATTTAATTAACACGTTTTATTAAAATCACTGACCGTTAACGTTTTCGACTTGTCAAAAGGTTTCTAGAAAAACTCCGACTTTAAGATAACGTTAAAAACCTTTAGTGACTCGTTTATTAACTAACCAATTTCAGATATCTATAAAACTATATTATCTTGTACTCTCCCCGTTAAATATAATTCTCTTATATCAAAACCTATTATTACATATCTAATACTATAAATAAATATATAACACATATACACATAAACGTTCGTGAATCGTCAGGCTTTGTCAAAAGGGTAACTAATCATTCAATATAGATTTCAGACTTTCTAGACTCAATCATTAGGGTTTTTGCTTATCGTGTCGGAAACATATAGAGATTAGGGTTTAAATCTGGTCGGAAATTTCCGGGTCGTTACATCGGTGCCATTTCCTTCAAAATAGTCAAATGGAACAAGTTAATCATACAGAATATTAAGAGTAGTTAATAGTATTTCGTAGCATAATATGAACTCATTTATAAAAGCTTTTTCTTCATATTAGCGTTTTATAAGTTTAAATTCGGGTGGTACCTGCCCGTTAAGTTCATACTTAATAGCTAATATACAATTCAACTACTACAATTCTATACGAAAAACTGATTATAATAATATTTCGCATTCAAACCTTTATACAATATTTTACAAACTTACAATACCGCTTATTTTACATAAAGCATGAAATATAGCACACAATAACTTTGATACAAGATATAGTTGTGAAGATAATTCTAGCTAGTACACAAGTCATTCAGCAAAGGCAATAAAGACACGTAATTCATACGTCCAGAAACAAGTCATGCATTCTGGTTTTACTAGGACTACTTCCCATCCTTGGTCTTGTGGAACATAACCGTTATGGCCGTTGACAAGACAGCGTGTTGTAACGTCGTCAAAGGGACGAGGGTTACGTAATGACCAACAGTCTAGTAATAACCTAAAAACCTCATTTCTTACCCCAATTACCGACTCCGTCACTTGTGGGAACGTTTTGTTTAATAGTTGTAGCCCGATGTTCTTTTTCTCACTTTGGTGAGAAGCGAACATTACTAACCCGTAAGCATAGCATGTTTCTTTATGTTGCATGTTAGCCGCTTTTTCTAAATCATGAAGTCCTATATTCGGATACATTGAGTCAAAATAATTTCTTAACACGTTGCGTAAAATAGCATTTGGGTTCCCCGCAATATATGCGTCAAAGTAAACACATCGTAACTTATGGGTTTCCCAATGTGATATCCCCCATCTTTCAAACGAAAGTCTCTTATAAACCAAGGCATTCTTGGAACGTTCTTCGAATGTCTTACAAACTGATTTCACCGTAAATAGTTGTGCCGAAGAATTCTGACCGACTCTAGACAAGATTTCATCAATCATGTCTCCGGGTAGGTCTCTTAAAATATTGGGTTGTCTATCCATTTTGTGTTTTTATACTGTAAAATAAACAAGAGTTAGATTCATAAAAAAAATAATTATTAATACAAGCAATTTTTACATATATCATAAAGCATAAGCACACTATATTACATATATCACACCACACGAATACAACTATCTTATTCCGACTCGCTCGTTTCTTCTTCTTCGGTTTTGGTTCGTTTTGCCAAGTTTTTAGGGATATATGATGTTCCCCTAATACGAGCCGTCGTTTTCCACATTGGTTTAGAAAAACCTGGTGGTTTAGAGGTTCCCGGGTCATTGTTACAACTTAAGGACTTCGGGGGTTGACGATACATATAAAGTTCATCGGGGTTGGAATTAGATTTCTCTATTTTTGTGCCCTTTCCCTTTTTATTTTCTTTTGCCTTTTTATATTCAGTTGGGGTAATTTCTATAACATCATCGTAATTCTCGTCGGAATCCGATTCATCGGAGAATTGGTAATCCTCCCAATATTTTGCTTCCTTGGCGAAAACACCATTGACCATAATTAACCGTGGTCGGTTAGTTGAGGATTTTCTTTTACTTAACCGCTTTATTATTTCCCCCACCGGTTCTATTTCCTCCTCCGGTTCCTCCTCTTCCGGTTCTGATTCTTCTTTCGGTTCTGATCTTCTTCCGGTTCCTCTTCGGGAACTTGTGAATCAGTCCAATATATACTCGACTCTTCGTTATTATTAGGTGAGTCAATGGGACTTGTGCTAGAGGTAGACATCTATCACACAATATCAAATATGTTAAGAGATTAATATATCACATAATATTCACATGTTAAAAATATATAGTTTCCAACAAAAATGTTAAGCAATCATTTTTAAGAAAACACGGTCGAAGTCTAGACTCACTAATGCATCCTAACAAACTCGATAAGACACATTAATGAAAATTTTCTGGTTCTCTAAGACCAACGCTCGGATACCAACTGAAATGTCCCGTTCTTATTGATTAAAAACGTTCCATATTAATTGATTTCGTTGCGAGGTTTTGACCTCTATATGAGACGTTTTTCAAAGACTGCATTCATTTTTAAAACAAACCATAACCTTTATTTCATAAATAAAGGTTTAAAAAGCTTTACGTAGATTATCAAATAATGATAATCTAAAATATCATGTTTACACACGACCATTACATAATGGTTTACAATACAAATATGTTACATCGAAATCAGTTTCTTGAATGCAGTTTTTACACAATATCATACAAACATGGACTCCAAATCTTGTCCTTATTTTAGTATGCAACAGCGGAAGCTCTTAGTGTTCACATGAGAATAAACATGCTTTAAATGTCAACAAAAATGTTGGTGAGTTATAGGTTTAACCTATATATATATCAAATTGTAACAATAGACCACAAGATTTCATATTTCAATACACATCCCATACATAGAGATAAAAATCATTCATATGGTGAACACCTGGTAACCGACATTAACAATATGCATATATAAGAATATCCCCATCATTCCGGGACACCCTTCGGATATGATATAAATTTCGAAGTACTAAAGCATCCTGTACTTTGGATGGGGTTTGTTAGGCCCAATAGATCTATCTTTAGGATTCGCGTCAATTAGGGTGTCTGTTCCCTAATTCTTAGATTACCAGACTTAATAAAAAGGGGCATATTCGATTTCGATAATTCAACCATAGAATGTAGTTTCACGTACTTGTGTCTATTTTGTAAATCATTTATAAAACCTGCATGTATTCTTATCCCAAAAATATTAGATTTTAAAAGTGAGACTATAACTCACTTTCACATATTTTTACTTCGTCGGGAAGTAAGACTTGGCCACTGGTTGATTCACGAACCTATAACAATATATACATATATATCAAAGTATGTTCAAAATATATTTACAACACTTTTAATACATTTTGATGTTTTAAGTTTATTAAGTCAGCTGTCCTCGTTAGTAACCTACAACTAGTTGTCCACAGTTAGATGTACAGAAATAAATCGATAAATATTATCTTGAATCAATCCACGGCCCAGTGTATACGTATCTCAGTATTGATCACAACTCAAACTATATATATTTTGGAATCAACCTCAACCCTGTATAGCTAACTCCAACATTCACATATAGAGTGTCTATGGTTATTCCGAAATATATATAGATGTGTCGACATGATAGTTCGAAACATTGTATATGTGTCTATGGTATCTCAAGATTACATAATATACAATACAAGTTGATTAAGTTATGGTTGGAATAGATTTGTTACCAATTTTCACGTAGCTAAAATGAGAAAAATTATCCAATCTTGTTTTACCCATAACTTCTTCATTTTAAATCCGTTTTGAGTGAATCAAATTGCTATGGTTTCATATTGAACTCTATTTTATGAATCTAAACAGAAAAAGTATAGGTTTATAGTCGTAAAAATAAGTTACAAGTCATTTTTGTAAAGGTAGTCATTTTAGTCGAAAGAACGACGTCTAGATGACCATTTTAGAAAACATACTTCCACTTTGAGTTTAACCATGATTTTTGGATATAGTTTCATGTTCATAATAAAAATCATTTTCCCAGAATAACAACTTTTAAATCAAAGTTTATCATAGTTTTTAATTAACTAACCCAAAACTGCCCGCGGTGTTACTACGACGGCGTAAATCCGGTTTTACGGTGTTTTTCGTGTTTCCAGGTTTTAAATCATTAAGTTAGCATATCATATAGAACATGTGTTTAGTTGATTTTAAAAGTCAAGTTAGAAGGATTAACTTTTATTTGCGAACAAGTTTAGAATTAACTAAACTATGTTCTAGTGATTACAAGTTTAAACCTTCGAATAAGATAGCTTTATATGTATGAATCGAATGATGTTATGAACATCATTACTACCTAAAGTTCCTTGGATAAACCTGCTGGAAATGAGAAAAATTGATCTAGCTTTAAAGGATCTTTGGATGGCTTGAAAGTTCTTGAAGCAGAATCATGACACGAAAACAGTTCAAGTAAGATTTACACTCGAAATAAGATTGTTATAGTTATAGAAATTGAAATAAGATTGGAACTTTAATTCCAACCATAACTTATTTCGATTTCTATAACTATAACAATCTTATTTCAAGTGATGATCTTACTTGAACTTGTTTTCGTGTCATGATTCTGCTTCAAGAACTTCGAGCCATCCAAGGATTCGTTGAAGCTAGATCCATTTTTCTCTTTTCTAGTAGGTTTATCCAAGGAACTTAAGGTAGTAATGATGTTCATAACATCATTCGATTCATACATAAAAAGCTATCATATTCGAAGTGGTAAACTTTGTAATCAATAGAATATAGTTTAGTTAATTCTAAACTTGTTCGCAAATAAAGTTAATCCTTCTAACTACACTTTTAAAATCAACTATACACATTATATATATCTATATGATATGCTAACTTAATGATTTAAAATCCGAAAACACGATAAACACCATAAAACCGGATTTACGCTGTCGTAGTTACAACCGGGGGCTGTTTTGGTTTGGATAATTAAAAACTATGAAAAACTTTGATTTAAAAGCTATACTTCTGGGAAAATGATTTTTCTTATGAACATGAAACCATATCCAAAAATCATGGTTAAACTCAAAGTGAAAGTATGTTTTTCAAAACAGTCATCAAGATGTCTTTCTTTCGACGGAAATGACTACCTCTTTCAAAAATGACTTGTAACTTGTATTTCCCACTATAAACCTATACCTTTTCTGTTTAGTTTCATAAAGTCAAGTTCAATATGAAACCGTGGTAGCTTAAATCACTCAAAATGGATTAGAAACGAAGAAATGACGAGCAAAACAAAATTGGTAAAAACTACTCATTTTAGCTACGTGAAAATTGGTAACAAATCTATTCCAACCATAACTTAATCAACTTGTATTGTATATTATGTAATCTTGAGATACCATAGACATGTATACAATGTTTCGACCTATCATGTCGACACATCTATATATATTTCGGAACAACCATAGACACTCTATATGTGAATGTTGGAGTTAGCTATACAGGGTTGAGGTTGATTCCAAAATATATATAGTTTGAGTTGTGATCAATACTGAGATATGTATATACTGGGTCGTGGATTGATTTAAGATAATATATATCGATTTATTTTCTGTACATCTAACTGTGGACAACTAGTTGTAGGTTACTAACGAGGACAGCTGACTTAATAAACTTAAAACATCAAAATGTATTAAAAATGTTGTAAATATATTTTGAACATACTTTGATATATATGTACATATTTGTTATAGGTTCGTGAATCGACCAGTGGCCAAGTCTTACTTCCCGACGAAGTAAAAAATCTGTGAAAGTGAGTTATATTCCCACTTTTAAAATCTAATATTTTTGGGATGAGAATACATGCAGGTTTTATAAATGATTTACAAAATAGACACAAGTACGTGAAACTACATTCTATGGTTGAATTATCGAAATCGAATATGCCCCTTTTTATTAAGTCTGGTAATCTAAGAATTAGGGAACAGACACCCTAATTGACGCGAATCCTAAAGATAGATCTATTGGGCCTAACAAACCCCATCCAAAGTACCGGATGCTTTAGTACTTCGAAATTTATATCATATCCGAAGGGTTTCCCGGAATGAAGGGGATATTCTTATATATGCATCTTGTTAATGTCGGTTACCAGGTGTTCACCATATGAATGATTTTTATCTCTATGTATGGGATGTGTATTGAAATATGAAATCTTGTGGTCTATTGTTACGATTTGATATATATAGGTTAAACCTATAACTCACCAACATTTTTGTTGACGTTTAAAGCATGTTTATTTTCAGGTGAATACTAAGAGCTTCCGCTGTTGCATACTAAAATAAGGACAAGATTTGGAGTCCATGTTTGTATGATATTGTGTAAAAACTGCATTCAAGAAACATATGTCGATGTAATATATTTCTATTGTAAACCATTATGTAATGGTCGTGTGTAAACATTATATTTTAGATTATCATTATTTGATAATCTACGTAATGTTTTTAAAACCTTTATTGATAAAATAAAGGTTATGGTTGTTTTAAAAATGAATGCAGTCTTTGAAAAACGTCTCATATAGAGGTCAAAACCTCACAACGAAATCAATTAATATGGAACGTTTATAATCAATATGAACGGGACATTTCACTATGGGCGTATGATGTTGATGTTTGAGGTACTGAGTGTGATGTTGAGGCGTGGGATGCGGATGTTGTTGTTTATGAAGCTGATGTTATTGGTTGTGATGCTGATGGTACTGGTTATGCTGCTGGTGCAGCTGATGCTTGTAGATATCGCACCGTATTCTCCAGTGCCACCACTCGAGCGCGAAGCTCGTTGACTTCTTCTACCATTCCGGGATGATTGGCGGTTGGAACAAGAGGGTGAATAAGATCTAAAATCTTCGATATTATATATTCGTGATGGGATACCCTGGAAAGAATAGAGAAAATGGTGTTCCGAACTGGTTCGCCGGTAAGTGCTTCAGGTTCTTCGCCAAGAGGTGAATTTGATTGATGGAAGGGATCACCTTCTTCTTGCCTCCATTGATTGAGTCAGCTACGAACCTATCCCCAATTCATCCAGAATAGATGATGGCAGATTGGTTCGTTTGTTCTGATTACGCTGCCGTTGGAGCTCGAGGAGTTCGAGAAATTCATATTATGTGTTTGGAATAGGGTTTGATATGAAATGGGTATTGAATACTGAATGATATATTCGTCTCCTTGAATACGTATTTATAGCAAAAAGATTTCCGTAATTTACGGAGGAAATTTAGGGAAAGTGGTAGACAAGGTCTATTGGGATAGATATGATAAGATATGATTTGTCTATATTCCAATAATGGCAGTATGACGTGTCGAGATTATAAAATGATAAGTATGTAATCTAATAATCTTTCGATTAAAGAATTTCAATTCGTATACTGTGATAACCCAATGACATTTTCTGGTTCGCAAACCGATGCATAAAGGCATAAGGCATATAGATACGTGATATATAAGAGGGAGTTATATACGTTTGAGTACGAATAATTACAAATATAGGATTTCAAAAATCATGGATAATATTGCATGTAATACATATGTAATACACTAACCATGATAGATGACTTAGGAATGTCAAGAATTTCAGAAATCATTGTGTCGCATTTAGATGCGGTGGCGTAATTGGATAATACTTAAGGAAATTAGCAGAGTTCTTAGATTGGCTTGGCATTCTAAGATAAGTAAAGTTTCTAAAGTATAGTGTAGCATTTAACAGTTAAAGGCAACAATTAAAGACACTATGGTCAAGGAAAGTTGTAGTCCTACATTGCTAAGGTACCTAATTGTATAAGGCACACATAAAATGCAATCCTAGTTCTCTATAACAACCTGCTCTGATACCAATCTATCACACCCCCAAATAGGGCCTAGGGTATTTGTGACTAATTATATCAAATCACAGTTGTATAAACGAGAACGACTCTACATGAGACATTTTGTTGAATTTTGCAGCGGAAGATAAATATGTCTTTAATTGATATGATATGTAATGAAGACTCCAAGCATAGCAAGCAATCATCATCAAAGCAGTAGATATACAGCGGAAGCAAAATTTAAGTACCTGAGAATAAACATGCTTAAAAAGTCAACACGAGGTTGAGTGAGTTCATAGGTTTGTCATAAATAATTATTTCAGTAATAGTGTTAGACCATAAGATTTGTTTTCATAAGTAGATCACTCAGATTCAGTCAAGTTGATCTCCCGCAGGATCAAAAAGTTATGCCAGTGCGTGATATTTAGACTAAACGTTGTTTGCCCCGTGACAAGTTGTTCTGTCCTTGTCGTTTAATTTCATTATCAAGTAATACAAAGACTTAGTCAAATGTATCGGGGACGTTACTCCCGATAGGCCTATCCCCAATAATTAAGAATGCCGCAGCAATTAAAAAAAATCAATGTATGGACTTAGTCGGACATAGCTGGGTATAGCATAGTTTTAATAGTTGGTACTGATATTTAGACTAGACTTTCAAGTTTGCCCCGTAACAAGTTATCGTTTATACTTGTCGGTTGGGAACTTGCTGGTCATAGCCCAACATATCACAGTTTAATAGTTGGTACTTGTATTTAGACTAGACTTTCAAGTTTGCCCCGTAACAAGTTATCGTTTATACTTGTCGGTTGGGGAATTGCTGGTCATAGCCCAACATATTACAGTTTAATAGTTGATACATGTAAAACAGTTATAAAAGTTGTGCATGTATTCTCAGCCAAAAATATAGATAAAAAGGGAGCAGATGAACTCACCTTAAATAGCAGTTGAAGTATTCCACGCAAGAAGGAAAGTAAAGCAAGTAAGTGATCTGGATATCAACCTTGAGGTATAACTTTTGATTAGTTAATGTCTAACTTGACATAAAGTATGTTTATTAATATAGCAACTATAATGATAGTGACGGTTTTCGAGAAAAGTTCCTATTTCTCAAAAGTTTCTATTTTTGGAAACCTACTATTTATGAAAAACTTCCACTTATAGTAAGATTCTAGTTTAAGAATGTTCGGGTTATAATTCTTAACAAAGATGTTGTACAATCTCGCCCAAACTTCGTCGCTAACATGCAAGTCACTCGAATGATCTATTGTTACCGAGCGGCCCATGATCTCTTGACCAGAATCTAAGTCTTGGCATTCGAGATCCACAAGCGTCCCATAATGGTAACAAGGATCACCCTATGCCACAAGTAGTGGTGATGTTTGTAGTCTTTGTACGCTATCTTTAATTATAACCTTCACGTTAGGTGCGTATATACATATATATTCATTAATTCGATTTTAATTATAACTCCTATATATTAATTCATAAAAATACTTTTATAATTTTCAGTAACATATATTACTAATTATAACATGTTATTTATTTTTATTTTAATTGCATATAATTTATAACATTATTTACATGTTTCGGTAAAAAAAAATAATAAACCGAAGTAAATAGTAAAAAGTAAAAAGTAAAAAGTAAGAAAAGAATACTTACTAGTAGTAATTCTTCAAAAAGAGAATGAGAGAAATTTTGGTGTGAGTTTGAATGAGAAATGAGGGGTAATTATACTTGAAAAAGTTAGGTAAAAAGAACAAAATAATTAAAAAAATATATATTTTTTAATTTTTAATGGGATTTTAAAATTCAAAAGTATTAAATGTTAGGTCATGGGATAATGCACAAAATAAAATAATAAAAGTAGTTTTCCATTATAATTTTTAATTAAAAATTTATTTATTTATTTATTTTATTAAAAAAATCATTTATTTTAAGGATTTTTTTATATATATTTTTTTAAAATAAATAAATTGATTTACTACTTTTCCAAGAATATTTGTCAATATTTTTTTTTTCATAATAACAATACTGATAATAAAGATATTAATTATTGATATCTTGTTTAAAAAGGATATTAATAATAATAATATTAATATATCAAATTAATTCGTAATTATTTACAAATAATTGTTCGTGAATCGTCGGAATTAGTCGAGGTTAAATGAAATCATATAAAGATTTTTGTTTAAATTTTGCCGAAAATTTACGGGTTGTCACAGTATCCCCATGTTAGAAATTTCGTCCCGAAATTTAGTTGTTGCCATTAGTCGGCATTTTTTGTAAACAGGTGAGGATATTTTCGTTTTATTTGGTCTTCACGTTCCCAGATATGCTCGGGGCCTTTCGTGAATTCCAACTAATAGGATATTGTTTTGTTTCTAGCGTTTAAATCTTACGATCCATAAATTCTATGAAGTGCATTTTATTATTAATGCGGAGGTTATCTAAAGGATTTAACAAGAGTGTCATTGATTAGGTTTTCCTCAGAAAGAGATGATGACGTTATACAAGCATTTCAATATACATGAAATGTGTGATGAATAATAGTGAGCTTATTTAAATCTTGAGCGTTTATGCCACAATATTAGGGTAGACAAAATAGAGAGGAGTTCATGAAAATCATAATCATGAAATTTGATAGAGATCGTAATTCTTTACAACAAAAATGATGAATATGAGTTGAAAAATAGAGTTTTATCGACATTAAATAATATGGATAAAATGATTCGATTATAGAAAGAGTATAAATGAAACTATCACAAAAGAGTGAAATGAGGAAATTAAATGTTCACCTTAACTTTTGATATGGTTAAAGTTGATTTCCAGAATTCAAGGGATTTAAAGAAATCTTCATAATCTTTATAAGATTTGATTCTCCGGTAATTAAGAAAATTAGGATTTTCTTTAATTAAATGCGGTGAATTGTCTCGATTGCTGTGTCTAGAAATTCGCTATAAATTAGCTTCTTTCGTTTCATTATCTTCACCACTTCTATACTTTCTTCCTCAATTCATACTTCCAAAAGATTTCTTAATATGCTCAATCCAGTTCTTGTTCTTGACCTTATATTGGTTATCGCCACAATCTTCCTTCTTTTCCAACTCCCGCCAGAGGAGTGTGTTTACTTCTATTATGCTCTAGGATTTATCGTCTTTTTAGTTCTCCCGTGTCTTTATATTGCTATACGCATTGATATACACGGTTTGTAATTTCAGTGTTGTTATCGGGCTTCATATTTTCCCTTATATGTCGGAGCTCTTTGCCTTTTTATTCTCCTCTCGACTCTAAGTAAAGCGAGTAATGGTCCAGAATTTGTAGGTATGAAGTTTCGAATGATCATAATATACAAAGCAGAAGGAAAGGTAATAGCACGATTTGATTTGTCAAATTACCAGAATATCCGGAAAGATAGAACTATCAAGAAAAATATTTTCTTGATATGTTTTAGAGTTTAAATGTAAGAGTCGTGTAACATGGCAAATGATGATTATAAAGTTTATGAATCATCATCTTCCATTAAAAAGTTAGCATGACTTACTGTAATATAATCACGTTGGCCTGACGTCATTATATTATACTAACTCATGCTTCAATTCCCAACACTTCTTCAAAACATTTATAATTTAAACTTGAATATAGAAACTAAAACAGTTTCCTTTATGATGTGATAAAGTTATCGCAAATAGATAATTAATTGCGGACAAGAATCGTTATAAAGATATCTTCAGAAATATAGAGGATATTTATAACGAAAGATACGGTGATATCTTAGAATTTCTAAGATCCAATGACGAGGAAAAATCTTCTGTTTCCTCTGCATTTAATGCTACCATATTTGGTTATCAATCCGAGATGGTTTCAAGAAATTTTATTTTTAGATGATTAAACGCTGATTGTAATCGTCAACGGATCTAATGGTTAACGAATAGGCGTTATTGATTTTAAAAGTGATGAATGATAATTTCGGTGGTTTGATGTGATAATTCATTGCAGAATACGAATGAATATAATTCATGAATGTAGTAATCTTTAGGAAGATAACACCTGCTAAAGCTTTACTTGAATTCCGATATGTTAATTTCAGAATGTGTAATTGATTTTGTATGAAGATGATTGTGTATCAATGTGAAGGTAGTGCGTATAATTAATGATTTATGAATCGAAATTGAAGAATGTACAGTGTATTAATGTGAGATGTAAATATTTCTCGGGTATTACCTACCCGTTAAAATATTTTCACAATTAACAGTTTGTACAATAGAATTTACAATCTTTATGAAGATATACGTTCATATATGTATTCTTCAGATATAATCATGGATTTAATGAGTTAATATATATTAAACTCATCTGATTTGCGGTTTGGAACGAGAGTAAATAATCTCCAAAACCTTAGATATTTCATAATTGTCTCGAAATATTTCGCTAATGAAGTTATGAATTAATACATTCATCGTTACACTTGATTTATTATGAAATGGAGTTTATTGTGTTGAAGCAGTGATTAACAATTGTTAAGTCATTAACGAAGGGTGTACATCATAGCATATTAGTGATATGTATTAACCAAGTAGTACATACTAGTTGAGATTCACACGTAATTGCTTAGTACGACAAGATTTATTATTGCTCCAAATCATATATATATAAGGTATACATATATAATTCTTCACGAAGAATGAGTCAATACATCTTAGCTCATTATTACTAATATTCCTTGGTATCTATGGGCGTATGATGTTGATGTTTGAGGTACTGAGTGTGATGTTGAGGCGTGGGATGCTGATGTTGTTGTTTATGAAGCTGATGAAGTTGGTTGTGATGCTGATGGTACTGGTTATGCTGCTGGTGCACCTGATGCTTGTAGATATCGCACCGTATTCTCCAGTGCCACCACTCGAGCGCAAAGCTCGTTGACTTCTTCTACTATTCCGGGATGATTGGCGGTTGGAACAAGAGGGTGAATAAGATCTAAAATCTTCGATATTATATATTCGTGATGGGATACCCTGGAAAGAATAGAGAAAATGGTGTTCCGAACTGGTTCGCCGGTAAGTGCTTCAGGTTCTTCGCCAAGAGGTGAATTTGATTGATGGAAGGGATCACCTTCTTCTTGCCTCCATTGATTAAGTCGGCTACGAATCCATCCCCAATTCATCCAGAATAGATGATGGTTGATTGGTTCGTTTGTTCCGGTTACGCTGTCGTTGGAGCTCGAGGAGTTTGGGAAATTCATATTATGTGTTTGGAATAGGGTTTGATATGAAATGGGTATTGAATAGTGAATGATATATTCGTCTCCTTGAATACGTATTTATAGCAAAAAGATTTCCGTAATTTACGGAGAAAATTTAGGAAAAGTGGTAGACAAGGTCTATTGGGATAGATATGATAAGATATGATTTGTATATATTCCAATAATGGCAGTATGATGTGTCGAGATTATAAAATGATAAGTATGTAATCTAATAATCTTTCGATTAAAGACTTTCAATTCGTATACTGTGATAACCCAATGACATTTTCTGGTTCGCAAATCGATGCATAAAGGCATAAGGCATATAGATACGTGATATATAAGAGGGAGTTATATACGTTTGAGTACGAATAATAACAAATATAGGATTTCAAAAATCATGGATAATATTGCATGTAATACATATGTAATACACTAACCATGATAGATGACTTAGGAATGTCAAGAATTTCAGAAATCATTGTGTCGCATTTAGATGTGGTGGCATAATTGGATAATACTTAGGGAAATTAGCAGAGTTCTTAGATTGGCTTGGCATTCTAAGATAAGTAAAGTTTCTAAAGTATAGTGTAGCATTTAACAGTTAAAGGCAACAATTAAAGACACTATGGTCAAGGAAAGTTTTAGTCCTACATTTCTAAGGTACCTAATTGTATAAGGCACACATAAAATGCAATCCTGGTTCTCTACAACATCTGCTCTGATACCAATCTATCACACCCCCAAATAGGGCCTGGGGTATTTGTGACTAATTATATCAAATCACAGTAGTATAAACGAGAACGACTCTACATGAGACGTTTTGTTGAGTTTTGTAGCGGAAGATAAATATGTCTTTAATTGATATGATATGTAATGAAGACTCCAAGCATAGCAAGCAATCATCATCAAAGCAGTAGATATACAGCGGAAGCAATATTTAAGTACCTGAAAATAAACATGCTTAAAAAGTCAACACGAGGTTGAGTGAGTTCATAGGTTTGTCATAAATAATTATTTCAGTAATAGTGTTAGACCACAAGATTTGTTTTCATAAGTATATCACTCAGATCCAGTTAAGTTGATCTCCCGCAGGATCAAAAAGTTATGCCAGTGCGTGATATTTAGACTAAACGTTGTTTGCCCCGTGACAAGTTGTTTTGTCCTTGTCATTTAATTTCATTATCAAGTAATACAAAGACTTAGTCAAATGTATCGGGGACGTTACTCCCGATAGGCCTATCCCCAAAAATTAAGAATGCCGCAGCAATTAAAAATATCACTGTAGGGACTTAGTCGGACATAGCCGGGTATAGCATAGTTTTAACAGTTGGTACTGATATTTAGACTAGACTTTCAAGTTTGCCCCGTAACAAGTTATCGTTTATACTTGTCGGTTGGGAACTTGCTGGTCATAGCCCAACATATCACAGTTTAATAGTTGGTACTTGTATTTAGACTAGACTTTCAAGTTTGCCCCGTAACAAGTTATCGTTTATACTTGTCGGTTGGGGACTTACTGGTCATAGCCCAACATATTACAGTTTAATAGTTGATACGTGTAAAACAGTTATAAAAGTTGCGCATGTATTCTCAGCCCAAAAATATAGATAAAAAGGGAGCAGATGAACTCACCTTAAATAGCAGTTGAAGTATTCCACGCAGGAAGGAAAGTAAAGCAAGTAAGTGATCTGAATATCAACCTTGAGGTATAACATTTGATTAGTTAATGTCTAACTTGACATAAAGTATGTTTATTAATATAGCAACTATATTGACAGTGACGGTTTTCGAGAAAACTTCCTATTTCTCAAAAGTTTCTATTTTTGGAAACCTACTATTTATGAAAAACTTCCACTTATAGTAAGCTTCTAGTTTAAGAATATTCGGGTTATAATTCTTAACAAAGATGTTGTACAATCTCGCCCAAACTTCGTCGCTAACATGCAAGTCACTCGAATGATCTATTGTTACCGAGCGGCTCAGGATCTCTTGACCAGAATCTAAGTCTTGGCATTCGAGATCCACAAGCGTCCCATAATGGTAACAAGGATCACCCTAGGCCACAAGTAACGGTGATGTTTGTAGTCTTTGTACGATATCTTTAATTATAACCTTCACGTTAGGTGCGTATATACATATATATTCATTAATTCGATTTTAATTATAACTCCTATATATTAATTCATAAAAATACTTTTATTATTTTTAGTAACATATATTACTAATTATAACATGTTATTTATTTTAATTTTAATTGCATATAATTTATAACATTATTTACATGTTTCGGTAAAAAAAATAAACCGAAGTAAAAAGTAAAAAGTAAAAATTAAAAAGAAAAAAGTAAGAAAAGAATACTTACTAGTAGTAATTCTTCAAAGAGAGAATGAGAGAAATTTTGGTGTGAGTTTGAATGAGAAATGAGGGGTATTTATACTTGAAAAAATTAGGTAAAAAGAATAAAATAATTAAAAGAAAAAGTAATTTTCTATTATACTTGAGGGGTATATTAAATGTTAGGTCATGGGATAATGCACAAAATAAAATAATAAAAGTAGTTTTCTATTATAATTTTTAATTAAAAAGTAATTTATTTATTTATTTATTTATTTTATTAAAAAAATCATTTATTTTAAGGATTTTTTTTATATATTTTTTTTAAAATAAACAAATTGATTTACTACTTTTTTAAGAATATTTGTCAATATATTTTTTTCATAATAACAATACTGATAATAAAGATATTAATTATTGATATCTTGTTTAAAAAGGATATTAATAATAATAGTATTAATATATCAAATTAATGTGTAATTATTTACAAATAATTGTTCGTAAATCGTCGGAATTAGTCGAGGTTAAATGAAATCATATAAAGATTTTTGTTTAAATTTTGCCGAAAATTTACGGGTTGTCACACAAGGTTCCGATATCACCACGTACGAACGACGATTCACAGAATTGTGCCTATTGTGTCCCAGAACGTTCGAAGACAAAGAAGAGAAGATCGATGCATTTGTAAAAGGGTTACTGGAAAGAATTCAAGAAGATGTGAGTTCACACGAGCCCGCCTCCATACAAAAGGCAAGTCGAATGGCTCACAAATTAGTGAACCAGATCGAAGGAAGGATTAAGGAGCATGTGACCGAAGAGACTAACATGAAACAAGCCAAGAGAAAGTGGGAGGAAAACAGTGACAAGAGTCACCAGTACAACAACAACAACAGTAATTACAACCACAATCGCAACAACTATCCCAACAACCGCAACATAAATCGCAACAACGACAATCGCAATCCCAACAACAACAACTACAACAAACGTCCTAACAACAATAACAACCGCAACAACAACAATAATCAGAAACAGCAATGCCAAACGTGTGAAGAGAATAACCCGGGGTTCTGCACAACATTTTGCAACAGGTGTAAAAGAAATGGTCATAGCGCGAAAGGATAATACAAACGCTTGAAGACCTGCTACGAGCATGTGTTATTGATTTCGAAAACAGTTGGGATCGACATCTACCGTTAGCAGAATTTTCCTACAACAACAGCTACAATTCAAGCATTGAGATGGCGCCGTTTGAAGCACTTTATGGTAGAAAGTGCAGGTCTCCGATTTGTTGGAGTGAAGTGGGGGATAGACAGATTACGAGTCCGGAGATAATACAAGAAACTACCGAGAAGATCATCCAAATTCAACAACGATTGAAAACCGCCCAAAGTCGACAAAAGAGCTACGCTGACATTAAAAGAAAAGATATAGAATTTGAAATTGGAGAGATGGTCATGTTTAAAGTTGCACCATGGAAAGGCGTTGTTCGATTTGGTAAACGATGGAAATTTAACCCAAGTTATATTGGACCATTCAAGATTATTGATCGTGTCAGACCAGTAGCTTACCGACTTGAGTTACCTCAACAACTCGCGACTGTACATAACACTTTCCACATCTCGAATTTGAAGAAATGTTTTGCTAAAGAAGATCTCACTATTCCGTTAGACAAAATCCAAATCAACGAAAAACTTCAATTCATCGAAGAACCCGTCGAAATAATGGATCGTGAGGTTAAAAGACTTAAGCTAAAAAAAATACCAATTGTTAAGGTTCGATGGAATGCCCGTAGAGGACTCGAGTTCACCTGGGAACGAGAAGATCAGATGAAGAAGAAATACCCGCACTTATTTCCAGAATATACGTCAACACCTCCAACTACTTAAAATTTCGGGACGGAATTTATTTAACGGGTAGGTACTGTAGTGACCCGAAATTTTCCATGTTTATATATATTAAATGAAATTATTATTTACATGATTAAGTGGGGAACATGTTAAGCATTCAAACTTGTTAAGACTTGATTAATTGAAATAGGTTTCATACAGATAATTGACCACCCAAGTTGACCGGTGATTCACGAACGTTAAAAACTTTTAAAAACTATATGATGACATATATATGGTTATATATATAGTTAACATGATATTATGATAAGTAAGTATCTCATTAGGTATTTTAACAATGAGTTATATACACAAAAACGAGACTATTGAATTAAGAAACTCGAAAACGATATATATAACGATTATCGTTATAACAACATCTTACTAAGTACATATGAATCATATTAAGATATTGATACACTTGGTTAATTATGTTAAATGATAAGTAAATATATCATTAAGTGTATTAACAATGAACTACATATATAAAAATAAGACTACTAACTTAATGATTTCGAAATGAGACATATATGAAACGATTATCATTGTAACGATATTTAATTGTATATATATCATACTAAGATATATTATATATCATAATATCATGATAATGTAACAATTTAACATCTCTTTAGATATAATAAACAATGGGTTAACAACATTTAACAAGACCGTTAACCTAAAGGTTTCAAAACAACATATACATGTAACGACTAACGATGACGTAACGACTCAGTTAAAATCTATTTACATGTAGTGTTTTAATATGTATTTATACACTTTTGAAAAACTTAAAGACACTTATCAAAGTACTTCTACTTAACAAAAATTCTTACAATTACATCCTCATTCATTTTCATCAACAATTCTACTCGTATGCACCCGTATTCGTACTCGTACAATACACAGCTTTTAGATGTATGTACTATTGGTATATGAAAGGACCCGTTCATATACATTATAAACGATTCACAATAGTTGATTACATTGTGAGGTATTTGACCTCTATATGATACATTTTACAAACATTGCATTCGTTTTTAAAAGACAAACTTTCTTTACATCGAAAATTGACAGGCATGCATACCATTTCATAATATCCACTATCCAACTATAAATTGATTTAATAATAATCTTTGATGAACTCAATGACTCGAATGCAACGTTCTTCGAAATATGCTATGAAAGACTCGAAGTAATATCTTTAAAATGAGCAAATGCACAGCGGAAGATTTCTTTAACACCTGAGAATAAACATGCTTTAAAGTGTCAACCAAAAGGTTGGTGAGTTCATTAGTTTATCATAATCATTTATTTCCATCATTTTAATAGACCACAAGAATTTCATTTTCAGTTCTCATAAATATACGTCCCATGCATAGAGACAAAAATAATCATTCATATGGTGAACACCTGATAACCGACATTAACTAGATACATATAAGAATATCCCCTATCATTCCGGGATCCTCCTTCGGACATGATATAAATTTCGAAGTACTAAAGCATCCGGTACTTTGGATGGGGTTTGTTAGGCCCAATAGATCTATCTTTAGGATTCGCGTCAATTAGGGGTGTCTGTTCCCTAATTCTTAGATTACCAGACTTAATAAAAAGGGGCATATTCGATTTCGATAATTCAACCATAGAATGTAGTTTCACGTACTTGTGTCTATTTAGTAAAACATTTATAAAAGTTGCGCATGTATTCTCAACCAAAAAATATAAAGGGTAAAAAGGCAAATGAAACTCACCATACTGTATTTCGTAGTAAAAATACATATAACGTCATTGAACAAGTGCAAGGTTGGCCTCGGATTCACGAACCTAAATTAATTATATATATTTATATGTTGGTCAATATTTGTCTAACAAATTAGGTCAAGTTATAGTGTACCACAATCCTAATGCTCGAGACTAATATGCAAAAGTCAACAAAAGTAAATTTGACTCAAAATAATTTCCAAAAATCTATACATGATTAATATATAGTTTAAATATCGTCGTTTTATATTTTTAAATATTTTTAAAAGATTTATTAGAGTAAATAATATAATTTATTTATTAATAAATAAAATTTTATATTAAATTTATATAATAAAATATACTTTTATATATATTAAGTAATAAAATTTATAGGGTTCATTTAATATCATAAAGATAATATGATAGGTATTGTTAAAGTAAGTTATTACACGTAGTAAAATATGTTTGTATCACATATTTATTTGATAAAATAATATCTATAGATAGTAAGTAAAAGTTATATTATTTTGTAATAATAATTATTATTATAAAAATATCAATATTTATAATTACTAAGATGAGATTATGATAAAACGATAATTCTAATTATGATAACTTTAATATTTACGATAATTTTTAATATTATCTTTAAAATAATAATTCTATTTAAAATAATAATAATAATGATATTTTATAGTAACAATGACATTTCTATTAAAATGATAATTTTTGTTAAAATGATAGTTTTAATACTAACGATACTTTTAATAATAATAGTAATGATAAAAATAATAAGAACGATAATTTTATCAAAATTAATATCTTATAATATTTTAATTTAATCATGATACTCTTACTCATTATTTCCTAATCGTTTCGTTTAATAGCTTTTAATCGTCTTTTATATCGTGTTCATAATAATGATAATAATAGTAATCAAAATATTTAGGTGTTACAATTATTTGTTTTAATTACACTAATATTTATAATGATAGTTACTATAATATTATTAACGATAATACTAATAATTATCTTAATGATAATATAGTAATAATAATAATAACAATAACAATAACCATTTTTAAATAATGATATATATATATTAATAATGATAATAATAATAATAATAATAATAATAATAATAATAATAATACTAATAATAATAATAATAATAATAATAATAATAATTGGATAATAATAATAATAATAATACTAATTATAACTTTAACGATAATAACGATAGTAATAAAAAAATAATTTTTAATGATAAATCCCTTTTATTGATAAAGATAATAATAATGATAATAATAAGATAAAACTAGAACGACGATAAAAACGACGATAATAATAATTATTTTTAATAAAAATATCGAAAATTCAATTGATTATAACTTCTAATCCGTTCATCGAAACCATTCGATATCTAAAGGAAAAGTTCTTAATTTTTCGCTAGCTCTCCAAGGACATGGATATCTTATTCCTTATCTCAACCGCAAGTGTAACTAATTCAAGATTCAACCTAACCTGTCTAAGGGCAATATCAAAAGTACAAGCATGCATAATCTTAAATACTCGAGCACTAGTCAGGGATACACTATTAGTATGTAAAAGTTAAATTATGAGTACTCACGTATCAATATTGAGATTCAATATTGCAGGAAAGGTATGTAGACGCAACGGAAATGATAAACACTATATTGACCTCACGAGCATACCCATGAACCATACTCAATCACCTCCATAGCTATAACTCATAATTTCCTTAATCCTATCCTACTCGAAAAACAATTTCGAAATCACTCGGACAACACTCCGTCGTAATATTTTATGTATACTAATAATATCTTGAAATAATACGGAGTAAATATATATATGTAAATCGATTGAGAGAGTTTAGAGAAAAATATTTTCAAGTTTCTATGAAATAATGAAACCTATTGAATTCTATTTATAATAGATTTTTGAATTATTAAAGTGAATTATTAAAGTATGAATTATTAAAGTGAATTATTAAAGTATGAATTATTAAAGTGAATTATTAAAGTATGAATTATTAAAGTGAATTATTAAAGTATAAATTATTAAAGTATGAATTATTAAAGTGAATTATTAAAGTGAATTATTAAAGTTAAAGTAAAGTAAAAATAAAGTAAAGGTAAAGTTTAAGTATAGTAAAAGTATAAAACTATGTACGTATTATACGCGTATAAATATATAATATTAATTTAAATCGTTATATATATTTAATAAAATAAAATATAAATATCGTTATCTTTATCATACTAGTTAAGTAATGAGTTGTCAAAAGTGGTTCTAGATATTTATAAAAGTTATATACGTTTTAATAATAAAGTTCTTTTTAAACTGAAAACGTTTTTGTACGTTTGAAACTAAATAGATCAATCGAGTCTTTATGAGATTCAATCTTCCACTATCCTTTGTCTAGTTCTCAATGATTGACAATTTGTTCTTATTTATAAATTACTTTACCATTTTCCGAATATTGTTAAAATGGAAATATTTCTCAAATCAACGTGGGCCTTTCAACAGAGACTTGTAATCATAATTTAATATATCTGATAATTCAATCATTTGATCTTATCTTCTAATTCCATTGATAAACATTTTGAAACAGATACAATCATATAAAGTATTTAATCTAATATTTTGTTTGCGTTTCAAGTTATAATATATATACACATATACATATATAATCATATTCGTTTAATGATTCGTGAATCGTTGGAACTTGGTCGAGGTTGAATGAATGTATGAACATAGTTTAAAATTCTTGAAATTTAACTTAACAAATATTGCTTATTGTGTCGGAAACATATAAAGATTAAAGTTTAAATTTGGTTGGAAATTTCCGGGTTGTCACAGTATATACACTCCAATGATCAGCTCTTAGCAGCCCATGTGAGTCACCTAACATATGTGGGAACCATCATTTGGCAACTAGCATGAAATATCTCATAAAATTACAAAAATATTAGTAATCATTCATGACTTATTTACATGTAAACAAAATTACACATTCTTTATATCTAATCCATATACCAATGACCAAAAAAACCTACAAACACTTTCATTCTTCAATTTTCTTCATCTAGTTGATCTCTCTCAAGTTCTATCTTCAAGTTCTAAGTGTTCTTCATAAATTCTATAAGTTCTAATTTCATAAAATCAAGAATACTTCCAAATTTGCTAGCTTACTTACAATCTTGTAAAGTGATCATTCAACCTCAAGAAATCTTTCTTATTTATAGTAAGATATCTTTCTAATATACGGTAATACTCATATTCAAACTTTGATTCAATTTCTATAACTATAACAATCTTATTTCGAGTGAAAATCTTACTTGAACTTGTTTTCGTGTCATGATTCTGCTTCAAGAACTTTCAAGCCATCCAAAGATCCTTTGAAGCTAGATCTATTTTTCTCATTTCCATTAGGTTTATCCACAAAACCTAAGGTAGTAATGATGTTCATAATGTCATTCGATTCATATATATAAAACTACCTTATTCGAAGGTTTAAACTTGAAATCACTAGAACATAGTTTAGTTAATTTTAAACTTGTTCGCAAACAAAAGTTAATCCTTCTAACTTGACTTTTAAAATAAACTTAACACATGTTCTATATATATATGATATGCTAACTTAATGATTTAAAACCAGAAAACATGAAAAACACCGTAAAACCGGATATACGCCGTCGTAGTAACACCGCTGGCTGTTTTGGGGTAGTTAATTAAAAACTATGATAAACTTTGATTTAAAAGTTGTTCTTCTGAGAAAATTATTTTTCTTATGAACATGAAACTATATCCAAAAATCATGGTTAAACTCAAAGTGAAAGTATGTTTTTCAAAATGGTCATCAAGACGTCGTTCTTTCGACTGAAATAACTACCTCTTACAAAAACGACTTGTAACTTATATTTCTGACTATAAAACTATACTTTTTATATTTATATTTATAAAATAGAGTTCAATATGAAACCATAGCAATTTGATTCACTCAAAACGGATTTAAAACGAAGAAGTTATGGGTAAAACAAGATTGGATATTTTTTGATTGTTGTAGCTACGGGAAATATTCTAACAAATCTATATTTATCATATCCTAGCTAACTCATATTGTATTATACATGTATTCTAATATATTATGTAATCTTGGGATACCATAGACACGTATGCAAATGTTTTGACATATCATATCGACCCATGTATATATATTATTTGGAACAACTATAGACACTCTATATGCAGTAATGTTAGAGTTAGCTATACAGGGTTGAGGTTGATTCCAAAAATATATATACTTTGAGTTGTGATCTAGCCTGAGACGTGTATACACTGGGTCGTGGATTGATTCAAGATAATATATATCAATTTATTTTTGTACATCTAACTTTGGACAACTAGTTGTGGGTTACTAACGATGACAGCTGACTTAATAAACTTAAAACATCAAAATGTATTAAAAATATTGTAATTATATTTTGAACATATTTTAATATATATGTACATATTTGTTATAGGTTCGTGAATCGACTAGTGGCCAAGTCTTACTTCCCGATGAAGTAAAAATATGTGAAAGTGAGTTATAGTCCCACTTTTAAAATCTAATATTTTTGGGATGAGAATACATGCAGCTTTATAAATGTTTTACAAAATAGACACAAGTACATGAAACTACTTTCTATGGTTGAATGATCGAAGCCGAATATGCCCCTTTTGCTTGGTAGCCTAAGAATTAGGGAACATCACTAATTTTGAGAATTAGTGCATGCCTAATTGACGTGAATCCTAAAGATAGATCTATTGGGCCTAACAAACCTCATCCAAAGTACCGGATGCTTTAGTACTTCGATTTTTATATCATGTTCGATGGATGTCCCAGAATGATGGGGATATTCTTATATGCATCTTGTTAATGTCGGTTACCAGGTGTTCACCATATGAATGATTTTTATCTCTATGTATGGGATGTATATTGAAATATGAAATCTTGTGGTCTATTATTACAATTTGATAAATATATAGGTTAAACCTATAATTCACCAACATTTTTGTTGACTTTTAAAGCATGTTTATTCTCATGTGATTATTAAGAGCTTCTGCTATTGCATGCTAATATATGGACAAGATTTGGAGTCAGCATGCTTGTATAATATTGTTTAAAACTGCATTCAAAATTTACTTTGTTGTAACATATTAATATTGTAAACCAATATGTATTGGTAGTATGTAAGTGTGATATATTAGATTATCATTTTTGATAATCTAGGTGGTGTCCATTTAACCTTGTCGATAAAATAAAGGTTATGGTTTGTTTTAAAAACGAATGCAGTCTTTGAAAAACGTCTCATATAGAGGTCAAAACCTCGCAACGAAATCAATTAATATGGAACGTTTATAATCAATATGAACGGGACATTTCATTTTAGGCTCCCGCGTTGACAAAGGCAAGGGTATTCTTTTGGATTAGAGATTTCCCACTTTGGATATGATAGTGGTGGCTTTTGCGTTTCGACCTAGGCGTTGGGTAGTTTAACCCCAAACACCATGCTTGTCTTTTGTTTGGTATTTAAACTAGTGGGTCGAAAAAACTATTGTTGTTGTACGGATCGTCGTACCCTTTTGTAAACTCAAATCTTGGGAATTATATAAACTACTCATGGCCGTAATCGAATTAATGTTGTGTGAAATTACTTTTGAAGTTTTGGCTTTATATGTGAAAACTGGCCAACAGCATCTTTCATGCACTAAGGCGCACCGCGCAATTTGCAGCGCGCCGCGCAAATGGGGAGATCAGATGCTTGGCCCTTTGATTTGCTGACTGCCCTGGTTTCACGCTTTAATGCGCGCCGCGCAAGCCTGCGCTCATCGCGCATTTTCCACAGGCCAGTTTACTGTTTATTTTTTTAAAAGAAAGTCGTGGTCTGGGTAATCGAAGTTGGGTCGTTACAAGTGGTATCAGAGCATGGTCTAAGGGATTTAGGCGACTTGAGATAGGTGCCTAGACTTAGACTTTATTGTGTATGCGTTTTATGCGGGACTTGTAGGATTTCGGGTCGGACCGGGATTGGTTAGTGCCTAGGTTTATGTGAACTAACCTTGCGCTAATTGTTTTGTATTGTGTTTGTAATCATCGAGCGAGACAGACGTTGTGCTAATTAGTTAATGCGATGTGCTCGCGTAACAATGACTAGCTACCATTGTTACGGGTGCAAATCGTGTTAAACAAGCAATGTACGACGAGTATTGAGCAAGATAGGGTAGTGTGGTGTACGTATGTCGTTCTCATTTTGTTCCGTTGTTTAATTTATTTCGTTTTATAGAATGAAGATGAGAAACGGGCATGATACCGATAATGGAGGTACGAGCGAGGACTCCGAATTCACGGCCAAAGTAGAGGCCATCTTTAAAAGCCAAAAAGCGGAATTTCTCAAAGATGTTAGAAAGGTCTTCCAAGAATCGGTTGATGAACAAATAACTGAGTTAATCAACGAACGAATGAATGCCGCGATCAAAGAGGCATTCAAGACTAGAAACATTTATCCTCATGGTGAAGGGGGTGATGGTAATAGTGGACATGGAAGGCGAGACTTCCATTACAAGAATATCAAGGATACTCAACCTCCTATGTTCAATGGGGTGAGGGATCCGTTGAAAAGCACATGTTGGATCTCCGACATCGAGGGGGCTTTCCGTACTACCGAATGTCCTCCCGAGAAGAAAACGAGATATGGTTCTAGCATGTTGCATGAGGAGGCTAAGTTGTGGTGGGATGATAAAATTCATTTGTATGGTGAAGTGCAATGTATGAGCTTGACGTGGGAAGAGTTTAAAAAGGAGTTCTTTGATGAATATTGAACTCAAGCCGACCTTAATACAATCCAGGACGAGTTGCGCGATTTGTGCCAAGGTTCGATGGACTTGGTTACTCTCAAGTCTACCTTCTTATCAAAGACTCGTTTTTGTCCAGAGTATGTTGGTGATGACCGAATGTTGATGCTAGATTTCTATCGTACTTTAAGCGATGAGTTGAAACGTAAGATTAGTCGGGGAATGGCTAAGTCTTTTGAAGAGTTGTATGAGTTGGCTCGGGGTTTTGAACCCGAAGTCCCAAAAAGAAGTGATTTCTCTTTCTCTAAGAGAAAATTTGAAGGTTCGAGTCATTCAAACTTTTCAAATAAAAAGAACAAGAAGGGTTCCGAAAGTGTTAATAGCGTGAAGAAGGGTGGTTTCGGAAATTTTCTCCCTACTTGCTATAAT
Organism: Rutidosis leptorrhynchoides; assembly: GCF_046630445.1. Lineage (NCBI taxonomy): Eukaryota > Viridiplantae > Streptophyta > Magnoliopsida > Asterales > Asteraceae > Rutidosis > Rutidosis leptorrhynchoides. The sequence goes on along the minus strand of NC_092335.1, from coordinate 301,508,792 downwards.
TGTGGGCAAAAGGGTCACATCTCTCGTGAATGCCCACAGCCGGCTACAAACACACTCACATGTTTTAATTGCCAAAAGCAAGGACACCGAAAGTCGGAGTGTCCCGATTTGCTTACCGATCAAGTTAAAAGGCTAGAAAAGGTGGCGGGTGCGGCTAGGGTACGAAACTATTTGATGAATAATGATGAAGCCAAGCAATCCAATGAAGTTGTCTCAGGTACTTTCATGGTTAACTCTAATCCGGAAAGGATACTTTTTGATAGTTGTGCTAATTTTTCGTTTGTGTCTCCAAGATTTGTGCCTAAACTTAATAAACTGCTAGCTAAGTTAAGTCATCCTGTAGAAGTCGAAATAGCGGATGGTAAGACTGTGTTGGGGGTTGACATTTGTAAAGATTGTAATGTTGTGTTTGGTACCGAAACGTTTAAAATCGATCTTATCCCGATGACTTTGGGTGAGTTTGATGTTGTTGTGGGTATGGATTGGCTCGATCGTTATAGAGCTGATATTGCATGCCATGAAAATTCTATTCGTGTGAAGATCCCAAGTGGGGGAGAGCTAATTATTCATGGCGAGAAACGGAGAAGACTTGTGCCATTATGCACCTATGTACGGGCACTTCGTTTTCTTAGTAGTGGTGGCATGGCTTTTCTTGCCCATGTAGTTGATACTCGTGAAGAGCCACCATCCATTCGTGAAATTCCGATGGTTAATGAATTTGAAGACCTTTTTTCGGATGAGTTACCAGGTGTCCCGGCGGAAAGACAAGTTGAATTTCGCATTAAGTTGGTTCCGGGGGCTACTCCCATTTCTAAGACTCCTTATCGCTTAGCACCAATGGAAATGCAAGAGTTGTTGAACCAAACCTAAGAGTTGCTTAAAAAGGGTTTCATTCGATCGAGTACCTTGCCATGGGGTGCTCAGGTTTTATTCGTAAAGAATAAGGATGGTAGTATGCGGATGTGTATCGATTATCGGGAGTTGAATAAAGCGATGATCAAGAATCGTTATCCATTGCCTCAGATTGATGATTTGTTTAATCAATTCCAAGGCGCGACTTATTTTTCTAAAATTGACTTACAGTCCGATTATCACCAAATGCGGGTCCGTGAGGAAGATATTGGGAAAACAGCCTTTCGAACGCATTACGGGCATTTTGAATTTGTAGTTATGCCTTTCGGTCTTACGAATGCACCAGCGGCATTCATGGATCTTATGAACCGATTGTGCCAACCTATGTTGGACAAGTCGATAATTGTGTTCATTGACGACATACTTGTCTATTCTAAGAGTATGAAGGAACATGAACACCATTTGTGCGAAGTGTTGAAGACGTTGCAGAAGGAGAAATTATATGCTAAACTCTCCAAGTGTGAATTTTGGCTAAGGAAACAAAGAAGGTTTTCAAGTAGATCTGGGGAAGATAGAGACGGTGAAGAGTTGGGAACAACCGACTACACCTACGGAATTTCAAAGTTTTCTCAGAATATGCCGGTTATTATCGTCGGTTTATCCAAAACTTTTCGAAAATCGGTTCTCCGTTAACGAAGTTGACAAGAAAGAACGTGAGATTTAATTGGGAAAATGAGCAAGAAATTGCTTTTCAATTGTTAAAAGAGCAATTGTATCAAGCTCCGGTCTTATTGTTGCCGGAAGGTGTAGAAGATATGACGGTTTATTGCGATGCCTCATTAAATGGGCTCGGGTGTGTACTAATGCAACGGGGTAAAGTCATCGCTTATGCCTCTCGACAATTGAAGGAACACGAAAAGATATACCCGACTCATGATCTTGAATTGGCGGCGGTGGTGCATGCGTTGAAAATTTGGCGCCACAACTTGTATGGTGTCAAGTGTACGATTTATTCGGATCATAAGAGTTTAAAACATCTTTTTGATCTACGAGATTTGAATTATTGTCAACGTAGATGGATAGATGTGGTAAAAGACTATGATTGTGATATACCTTATCATTCGGGTAAGGCCAATGTGGTTGCGGATGCGTTAAGTCGAAAGAGTCAACATCCGGCGATACGAGTAGGATCGTTACGCATGATTATTACTAACGATTTTCTTGTAAATTGAAGCGTTCATTAACAACAAGTATAAAGAACGAATCATGGGGCAAACGGATTCTATTACCTTAGGCCCACATGGTTTGTTATCCTTTCAAGGAAGGGTATGGGTACCTTAGATGGGTGATTACCGACAAGTGCTACTTGATGAATCACATAAGTCAAAGTATTCCATTCATTCGAGTGCGATGAAGATGTATCTTGATTTGAAGAAAGAATATTGGTGGCCCGGCATGAAGCGTGATGTCGTTAAGTATGCTGAACAATGCGTCACGTGTTTGCAAGTTAAGGCCGAACACCAAAAGCCTTATGGTGTGTTACTACCGTTGGAAATTCCAAAATGGAAATGGGAGCACATTACCATGGATTTCATTACAAAGTTACCAAAGACGGCGAGAACCCAATTTGATACGATTTGGGTGATAGTTGATCGATTGACGAAGAGTGCTTTGTTTCTTCCCATTTGGGAAACGATATCGTCAGAGACCTTGTCTAAGTTGTTTATCAAGGAGGTGATATCGAGACACGGGGTTCCTTTATCTATTGTTTCGGATCGAGATACTCGTTTCACGTCTCGATTTTGGAATAAGTTTCATGGAGATATGGGTACTCAATTGAAGATGATCACGGCGTATCATCCCCAAACGGACAGTCAAACCTAACGTACGAATCAAACGTTGGAGGATATGTTACGAGCGTGTGTTATTGATTTTGATGGTAGTTGCGATGAGCACTTACCTTTGGTGGAATTCTCGTACAACAATAGCTATCATGCTAGTATTGGAATGCCACCGTATGAGATTCTTTATGGGCGAAGGTGTCGAACTCCTATTTCTGGGGGTGAAGTGCGACAAAGGGAAATCGGGAGTACCGACTTGGTTTTAGAGACGAATAGTTAGATTGATATGATTCGGGCTCGACTTAAGTGTAAAGACCCTTCCTAATCCATAAGAACGAATACAATAACATTTGGTTACATCGCGAGGTACTTGACCTCTATATGATACATTTTACAAAAATTGCATTCGTTTTTAAAAGACAAACTTTCATTACAACGAATGTTGGAGACATGCATACCATTTCATAATATATCCAACTATAATTGACTTAATAATAATCTTGATGAACTCAACGACTCGAATGCAACATCTTTCAAAATATGTCATGAATGACTCCAAGTAATAACTCTAAAATGAGCAAATGCACAGCGGAAGATTTCTTTTATACCTGAGAATAAACATGCTTTAAAGTGTCAGCCAAAAGTTTGGTGAGTTCATTAGTTTATCATAATCATTCATTTTCATCATTTTAATAGACCACAAGAATTTCATTTCCAGTTCTCATAAATATACGTCCCATGCATAGGGACAAAAATTCCTTCATATGGATTGAACACCTGGTAACCGACATTAACAAAATGCATATAGAATATCCCCATCATTCCGGGACAACCATCGGACATGATAATTTTGAAGTACTAAAGCATTCCAAATTCCAGAATGGGGCTTGTTGGGCCCGATAGATCTATCTTTAGGATTCGCGTCAATTTGGGGGTCTGTTCCCAAATTCTTAGGCTACCAAGCTAAAAAGGGGCATATTCGGCTTCGATCCATTCAACCATATAATGTAGTTTCAATTACTTTTGTCTATTTCGTAAAACAGTTATAAAAATAGCGCATGTATTCTCAGTCCCAAAAATATATATATTGCAAAAGCATTTAAAAAGGGAGCAAATGAAACTCACAATACTGTATTTTGTAGTAAAAATACATATGACGACTTTGAACAAGTGTAGGGTTGGCCTCAGATTCACGAACCTATAACAAGTATATATATATTAACACATATAACCACATAATTCCTTCTATATAATATTTATATATATTAAATGTTGTACTTATATAGATATATATACTTTATTTATATTTATATTTTCAGTTATTTCTTATATATAGTTGTTTTGTAAAATAATCAATGTTCATACATATAGTTATATTAATATATATTACATTTGTATTTAGTATTATATCAAAAATAATAACTTGTTATATGTAATATTTATATAGTTAATGTTAATATGTTTAATATAAAATTTTATGTAATCTTAATATATAATATTTATTTGTTATATAAAAAATCATACTATTAATAATAATATTATTGGTTCTAGTAATAATAAATAAAAATTGTATTTTTATTAAAAAAAATAATAATCCTTAATAATAGTTTTTAATATCAATAATACTTAATTCTAATAATAATAATGATAAGAATGATAATAACAATAATAATAGTTATAATGATAATAATTTTAATGATGTTGATAACAATATTAATAATTCTTATTTCAATAAATTTAATAATAATAATAATAATAATAATAATAATAATAATAATAATAATAATAATAATAATAATAATAATAATAATAATAATAATAATAATAATAATAATAATAATAATAATAATAATAATAATAATGATAAGTAACTACCTCAAAATAGGCAAAAAAAAAATAAACTGCCCGCCACGGGACTCGAACCCGCGACCTCTCCTTTCCCACAAACACGACTAACCAGTCCTCTGCTCTATACAATTCTGTTTTATTACGACTTTTAATTTATGTAACCCTTCTTTCAGTTTCATCTTCTTCTTAAAAAAAAATATGTCACAAACCAGGATTGAACCTGTGACCTCCTGTTAACCGAACAACACCCATAACCATTTGCTCTATCACGCTTTTCTATTTTAATTACCAACCTAAATTTATATAACCGTATTATTTCTGTTATCCTATTTCTTCCTCTTCACAACTAATTCGTCTAGAGCAAATCAATAATCATAACAATAGTAAAGGAAAAGGAAATCAGTGAGCGTACAGGAACCGTTCATCATCATCATCATTCGAAAACACCACATACTTTATCATCATCGAGTATTCTCACATAATAACATTCGGCCCATTAGAACTATGAAATAGATATCAGTCCATAATTAATACGGCCCAAGTCAAAAAAATAATAGCAGCCCAAGATTTAATGGAGTAACCCGTATGTATCTTGACATCAGGAAGATTATTAAACAGGAATTATATATTAACAATCAGTATAATTATTCCATCACCAAAACATCATCATCACGTTTCATGGTCCAAGTGTTTGTTATCATTTCATAAAGTGCTTCCTCTTGTCTGCCACCAACCATTAATAAATCAAAAAGTGCCAATTACATTCATTGACCCGTAAGAGAGAATGATGGATAAATGAGGTTCGTTAGTTTATAATACGAATATGAATAAATATAGGAATTAACGAATAGCAGTAACCAAACCAAAGCAAAAGTGATTTTTAATTAGGTGTTGATCGAGCAAGAAGTAAAACCGTAATCGTTTGGCTTGAACAGAAAAAAAGATCAGCGTGTTAGTTGCAGCAGCAGGTTGTTGTGATCGAGAAGTAGACAGAATAGAAGTTGCAGCAACTGCAGTAGTAGTGATCGGAGGAGGTGGTTGATTAGAGTGGAGGTGAGTGGTTCAATGGAGTTGATAGCCGATGGGGATTGTTTTGAAAAGAAAATAGCATCATAGATATGTAATAGTATGTGGGTGTTTTAAATGGTTTGACGAGGGTGATGGTCATGATCTCATCGAATAATCACTCAGGACCCAACAAGTTTAGTAATGGTCTTGTTGGTGATGGGTGTTATCATGTATGTATCACATATATATATATATATATATATATATATATATATATATATATATATATATATATATATATATATAGGAGATAAATGGGGTGGTGGTTTGATTGTAACGAGAAAGTATAATTAGAACAGGCTGGTAGCAGCAGAAATTGTTAGTTGTTGGTGTTTGATTGTGCCAATAAGAAATACAAACGTAAGTGTGTTGATCGTATGTTAAGGTGGTGGCCGTTCATGGTGGCAACGTTGGTGGTGGGTTGGTTTCAATGTGAGTGGCGTAGGGGTAGTGTTTACATGAGCTGAAAACAGAAAAATAAAATGAGCAGGTGGCGGTTTTGTAGTTTGAATGGTAATGGAAGTAGAAGGTGATCAAGGGTGGATGAACGTGATTGCGGACGGCTTTGTGGAGGAAGCCGGTGGTGACGATTGCGGGTGAGTAGAAGAAGTGAGGGTGTAATGGTGAGAGTGAGATTAGAGATGAGAAATCTGAAGATGTTTAGTTATGTTTAATCTTTCCTCAATTCAATGTACTAATTAGCATATATAAAGAATTAGATAATTATGATACATAAAGTTAGAAGGTGATATAAAGTGATAGATAGGATGGGTAACAGAAAGTGAATGTAAATTGGAATCAATCAGGAAAAAATAAGACAACAATCAGGGAAAGAAATAAAGGTTGAAATCGATTGCTAACAGATTTTAACGCGTATAGATATTTAATTATATTTTATGTTTGATATTAATAAACCATAATTATAAATATCTTAATAATAACAATAATATATAACAAATTAATATTATCACATAATTATTTAAATTGAGTTCATAAATTTATATATTTTGATCTTAATCCTTGTAAAACTATTTATAAAAATAAATTGACATTTTCTTATTTTTAGTTCCAAATAAGATATACAGAGGATTAAATTTCAAACTATCAAAGTAATTGCATTTTAAGTAAACTTATCATTTGCGAAATCTTTTTACAGATCAATGATTACAATCATTATATTCGAAACCATTTATATCTGGGTCACATTATATTTATTATGTTTTAATAATAATTTATTCATTTTGTAGATTAGTTCAAATCATTATTTCATCTAATACTTTATTAAATACTTCTAATTATTACTTATATACTTATATATACATATGTACACATTTATTTACAAATAATGGTTCGTGAATCGTCGAGAACAGTCAAAGGTCAAATAGTTTTATGTAAACTATTCCAAAAATTTAGAGATTCAATTTTACAGACCTTGCTTATCATGTCGAAACATATAAAGATTAAGTTTAAATTTGGTCGGAAATTCCCGGGTTGTCACATTAAGGTCGCGCAAGATAGACAAAAATCTTATGCCGATAAACGAAGACTACCGATTGAGTTTCAAGAAGGTGACATGGTGATGCTTAAGATTTCGCCATGGAAAGGTATTATTCGGTTTCGAAAACGGGGAAAGTTAGCTCCTCAGTTTATTGGGCCTTTCAAAATTTTGGCTCGTGTTGGTGAAGTTTTTTATAGACTAGAGTTACCCGAAGAGCTTGCGGGAATTCATAACACATTCTATGTTTCCCATCTCCGTAAGTGTCTTGCGGATGACTCGACGTGGGTGCCGTTGGATGAGATTTCCTTAAACAACAAGTTAGAATATGTCGAGGAACCGATTGCCATTCTTGATGAAAAAGTTAAAATGTTGCGTAACAAAGAGGTGAGGACTTTCAAAGTCCAATGGCATCATCGAAAGGTTTCTGAGTTCACGTGGGAATCCGAAGAGTTTGTCTTGGTGTATCTTCCTGCTTGTCATGCGGCTTGGATTGCGAAGACGCAATCCGAATCAAGTGGGGGAGAGTTGTAAGTGATGGAATTCAACATTTCAACAAGTTCTTAATGTTAACTTATTCATGAAACCAATTCATTAAGAGTTACAACAAGCGGAAGCAAAATATTAAGAAAGCATGTTAATATGTTAAACCACTTTAGATGAATTCCATATAGTTATCAAGTCATGAAATAATGCTTACATATAACAAAGAAGGAAGAAGATTATACCTCCTCTATGATGAGTTATGAGCTGAATTTGGACAGCAAAATGATGATGAAAATGATGGAAGAAAGCTACCAACTTGAACCCTCAAGTGTGCAATACCCTAATCCTTTGATGCACCAACACCACCCTTTAAGTTAGTTAAGATTTAGACACTTAACTAGCTAATTAAGCAAGCTTAAAACCCTTTTAATTGCACCCAAAATTCTGATCAGCAGCAACTAGAAAGAAGATGATGAATGGAGCCTCAAAACTATGAAACCTCAAGTGTTTATACCCCAAACTTATAACCAACACTTATTGCTTTGGTTAGGATTTAATAACACTTGAATTTCTCACTTGCAAAACCACTTGAACCCCTTTTTCTTCAGCTCAAAATTCGGCCAGAATCATGCAGCAGAAAGTTTTGAAAGAGTTTTCTAACTTGTAAGTGCAAAATAAGAGTCAAAACTTGGTTTTTAAGTGTTAAGCATGCACTTGGGAATATTTGTATCAAAAGTAACAAGAATAAACTAGCATGGGACTTGTCTTGGAGTCCCAAAATCTGCCCATCCATGCCATTATTTTATAACAAGAATGTTTATAAAAAAAACTTGATGTTTTATATATAAAACTTGTTATAAAATATATGCATTGTTTAGTTACTTATATACTTTATAAACTTTTTATAAAATATAACACAATATAATTATTTAAACCTATAAACAATTATATATAATTATCCAAATAATTTATCTCAAGTGATAATATTTTAGAAAACCGATTTTCTAAAATTCAAGTGTCGCATATTTACTTAACGATCCAATCGCTAAGATTAAATACATTTAAAGTGTTGGTAAGCTTGTTATTGGGTATGACCCGACTTGGATCATAATATATTAGCCACATTAATTAAATATGTCTCTCGGGCATACGAAAATCCTTCAATCTCCCACTTGCACGAGAAACATAAGAAATTAATGCAAGTGATGGATACCACCTAACGACCGTCCATCACCCCCAATATGTTATGACTTTGTTCCATTCAATAACATCATCCCTTTCGAGATTCCCATCTCGAATATGAATAAATGAATCTTTCATTATTTCCTTTCGTCCTAGATGTCATGCTAAATCCAAGAGACACAGAGTGATCACTCTCTTCTAGATTTAACTTTATCAGGCCTTAGACATCTGACTCTCAACGAATAAGAGGGACAAATTCCATCTTGATCACATACGTCCTAGATATACATACTTTGCATTACACCTGAGCTCTTCCTTATGAACTACCATATTTCAGAATAGCGAAGGAAAGAATCAAGGCACAATACTTGGTAAATATCTGAACCCAATATGTATCTCAGGTCAGAGGATACAATGATATTCACCTTTACTCAAGATTACATGTGATCAACCACAAAGGCTCCATTTAGTAAATCTTGAGGGCGGGTCTTCCAATATTTGTATCCCACAAATATCTATGAACCTTGGTTGCAACCTTGCCCCACATTCATCCCGTGAATGTATACCAGTCCAAGTTCATAATAGTCTAAACCTCACACTTGCTCCCACAAATGTGATCGACTACAGAATTTAGAATAATAACTTATTCATGGATAAAATATGCAAAATAGGAACCTGACTCAAGATTAATAAATTAACACCATAATTATATTAATGAGTTTGAACAATTTCGTTCCGTTACAATACTTAAAACAGATCATGACCAATCACTAGAATATCGAAGCCCTAAAGCACAAACATGTCCTGCATGTTCTGATCCATGTAAGAGCTTCGTGAGAGGATCCGCTATGTTAAGATCTGTGTGAACTTTGCGAATACATATCTTTCCCTTTTCAACTTCATCCCTTATGTAGTTGAATCTCCGCTCAATGTGACGGGTCTTTTGGTGAGCACGAGGTTCTTTGATTTGAGCAATCGCACCCTCGTTATCACAAAAGATCTCAAGAGGGTCCTGAATGGAAGGGACTACTCCTAAGTCGTCGATGAATTTCTTCATCCATGCAGCTTCCTGAGCTGCCAATGATGCGGCGATGTACTCCGACTCTGTAGTGGATAAAGCAACAACATCCTGTTTTGAACTCTTCCAAGAGACCGCACCTCCATTTAACGTGAAGACATAACCGGATTATGATCGAGAATCATCTCGATCAGTTTGGAAACTTGCATCTACGTAACCTTTTACAGCGAGTTCCTCCTCACCAGACCCGTATATAAGAAACATATCCTTAGTCCTCCTAAGGTATTTCAATATACTTTTGACAGCAATCCAATGACTGTTTCCTGGGTTATTCTGGTATCTACTTGTCAGGCTAAGAGCGCATGACACATCCGGTCTAGTGCATATCATTGCATACATGATTGACCCAATAGCAGACGCATATGGGACTTTCTTCATTCTCTCCTGTTCATCTTTCGTGGTGGGGCACTGAGATGAACTGAGAAGTGTTCCCTTTTGAATAGGTACCAAACCTTTCTTAGAGTTCTCCATCTTGAACCTTTTCAAGATCTTTTCAATGTATGCACTTTGATTCAAACCTATCAGCTTATTGGATCTATCCCTGTAGATCCCAGTCCCCAAAACGTATTGTGCTTCTCCAAGATCCTTAATGGAGAAGCATTTACTTAACCAAGTTTTAACTCCTTGCATTGCCGGAACATCATTTCCAAATAGTAATATATCATCCACATATAATACAAGGAACATGATAGTGCTCCCACTAGCTTTCTTGTATACACAAGCTTCATCACCATTTTTAATGAAGCCAAATTTCTTGGCCTTCTCATTAAAACGATGATTCCACATTCTAGATGCTTGTTTCAATCCGTAGATTGACTTCTTTAACTTGCATACCTTCTTAGGATATTTCGGATCAACAAAACCTTCAGGCTGAACCATGTAGACATCTTCCTCAAGATGTCCGTTTAGGAAAGCGGTCTTGACATCCATTTGCCATATTTCATAATCATAATGAGCAGCAATGGCAAGTAATATCCTAATAGACTTTAGCATTGCCACAGGCGAAAAAGTTTCATCATAGTCAACCCCTTGAGTTTGAGTGAAACCTTTTGCTACAAGTCTAGCTTTATATGTATCCAAGTTTCCATGTATGTCGGTTTTCATCTTCAAAAGCCATTTACAATCAACTAGCCTTGAGCCAGTAGGTTGTTCAACAAGTTCCCAAACTTGGTTGTCATACATGGATTGCATCTCAGCGTTCATGGCTTCCTGCCATTTATCCTTATCAATCCTTGATAAAGCATCTTGGTAGTTTGTTGGTTCATCCAAATCAACCACATAGCAACCATCCATGTGAAACCCATATCTCTCAGGAGGATTACTAATCCTACCAGATCTGCGAACGTCTTGTGTATTTTGATCATTCATTTGATCACTCTCAACATTTTCATGTTGAGTGCTAGTGTCAACCAATTGTGTATCATCTACTTGATCTTGAACCTCTTCAAGATCTATCTTCCTTTCACTATTTCCTTCCATTAGGAACTTAGTTTCAAGGAATTCAGCCTTTCGAGCAACAAATACATTTTGCTCGGATGGATCATAGAAATAATATCCCATATCATCCTTGGGATATCCTATGAAGATACACTTCGTGGATCGAGCATTCAACTTATTAGGGACGTAACGCTTAGGATAAGCTTCACATCCCCATACCTTTAAGTATGATAGAGATGGAGGTTTTCCAAACCACATCTCATGAGGAGTTCGTTCCACTTTCTTGGTTGGGGCCATATTTAAAATACGAGCCGCGGAGCATAGACAATAACCCCAAAATGACAGAGGTAACGAGCTTCTAGCCATCATTGATCGAACCATATCCATTAGGGTTCGGTTCCTCCTTTCGGATACACCATTAAGCTGTGGTGTCCCGGGTGGAGTAAGTTGCGAGATAATCCCACAACTTCTAAGATGATCTTGGAAGGCATCGCTTAGGTATTCACCTCCTCTATCGGTACGGAGTACCTTGATTGTCTTATTGAGTTGATTTTGTACTTCGTTTTGATACTCTTTGAATGCTTCAAAAGTTTCGTCCTTATGTCTTAACAAGTAGACATATCCGAAACGACTGAAGTCATCAATGAAAGTAACGAAGTACCTTTCACCATTCCTAGTTATGGGCTTAAAGGGTCCACATACATCCGAATGTATTAATCCCAATAAGTTCTTATCCCTTTCGTAGGTCCCTTTGAAAGGTGCTTTAGTCATTTTGCCTTGTAAACAAGATTCACATACATCAAATGAGTCTAGTTCATTTGATTTCAAAAGGCCATTCTTTTGAAGTGTATGCATTCGATTCTTGTTTATGTGACCAAGGCGACAATGCCATAAGTAGGAATCACTCAAATCCCTTTTGAGTTTCTTGGTACTAGTATGGTATATTGAGCTACTAGATGATGTGTCATCATGAATCAATTCATAAATTCCATTTGAAGGCGAGGCCTTAAAATAGAATACATTATCTAAATAAACGTGGATATCATCATTAACAAAATTAAGATAAAAACCACATTGTTTTAAACGGGAAACTGAAATAATGTTTCGACATAAATCCGGTGCATACAAAACATTGTTCAAAATAAGTTCCAAACCACTTGGAAGCTTTAATACAAAGTCTCCTTGAGCCTTCACTTGCACTTTGGCTCCATTACCCATAAAGAGACTTGATGTTCCCGTTTGCTTGCTACTTCTTTTGAACCCCTGCAAAGAATTGCAAATGTGAGTTCCACATCCAGTGTTTAATACCCATGTATTAGAAGAAGTAATACTAAGCCCTATATATACCATATATATATTACCTGAGGTTTGCCCCGCATCCCTCTTTTCCTTCAACTCCTTAAGGTAGACTGGGCAGTTGCGTTTCCAGTGACCCATTTCACCGCAACCGAAGCACGGGTCTTCCTTGGGGTTTGCTTTTCCGATAACCTTTTGCTTCTTGTTCTTGTTTTTGGTTGGGGTAACCATCCTCCCCTTTCCCTTGGCTTGATGGGCGGGTCCTTTCCTCTTAGCCGCCTTTGGCTTAGAGGTGTTGTTACCTTTGGACCCACCATCATTGATCATTAGCACGGGTGAAGCCCTCTTACCCATGCTAGTTTCCGCCGTCCTAAGCATGCCATGAAGTTCGCCAATGGTCTTATCCATCCCATTCATATTATAATTAATTACAAATTGGTCAAACCTCTTTGACAAGGAGTTTAGGATAAGATCCGTGGCTAGCTCATTGGATATGTTGAGATTAAGACGGTTTGCGCGATCAATGAGGCTTTTCATCTTAAGGACATAAGATGAAACGGATTGGGAGTCGTCCATACGACATGCATGAAGCGCTCGAACGGTCTCGAAGCACTCGACACGTGCTTGTTGAAGGAACATCTCCTTCAATTGCGTGATCATGTCGTATGCAGTATGATGCTCGTAATCCTTTTGGAGTTCGGGTATCATAGTCCCAAGCATTAGGCAAGCGACTTGCACCGAATCGGTGCAATACTTATCCCAATAAGCCATGCCTTCCGTATCATCCTCGTCGGGTTGATCGGGAATGGGGTCCTCCAACACATACGCCTTATCCTCGAGTTTGAGAACAATCCTAAGATTGCGGAACCAATCCATAAAGTTCGTATGGTTGAGTTTGTCTTTCTCGATGAGAGACCTTAATGATAGGTTGTGTAAGTTAATTGGTGCATTTTGCGTGTTGTTGATGTTATTAGCGGCCATCTACAATATTTAACAAAGTTCATTTAAGTATTGATTTTAAATTTAATAAACAATACCCTTTTATATTTTAATTGACATATTAAATATTAGAATCCAACGGTAAATCAAATTTCGGTTAGGTGACCTTTATCCCGTTATTTGATTTAGCTAGGTAGTCATAATGACAATTGCAATCCTTTTGCAACTTCTAAATTATGGGATCATGCAATCCTTTTGCATGGCATATTTATCCCATCAACGCCTATTTGTTCCTCATGCTTCGGTGACCCTAAGTTCATGATTCCCAAATCAAGTCGTCCTACTTGTGTAAACGTGTAAACTTAACATACAAGTGGTTAGGTGACCTTTATCCCACAAGCATGCGAAATTCACCTCAACCATATTAGTTTGTTCATGACGGTTAGGTGACCTTTATCCCATCATGAGTTCCCTAATATGTCTAAGTGTCACACAAAAGGGTGGCGTTTAACTTGTTTACCTTGTTAATAGAAGGGATTTTAAGTTTCCATTAATTCTAGTTTAAGAAAACTTTTATGCCATACACCAACATGCATTTAGTGTATGGTTCATTTGAAATCCATTTTCAAGTCATGTAATTTTAGCCAATTACTTGATATAAACCATTTTATACATATGATCATTATCATGTTCTTAATAACCGTTTATTAATATCCTTTTTACCATTTCAATTTATCCGATTAAATTGTGGTTTGGTAAATATCATGTTGTTAATAATTTAACCAATTAAATTTTAGTTTTGCTTGTTGTTAACTTGTGTGATAACTTGTTGTAGTAACATGCACAATCCACAATCATACAAGAAATTAAAACAACCACGCATGCAAAACAAATGTTCACAATCAAGCCTTTTGGTAGACATTTTGTTTAGCCGAAAACAAAATGCCACCGGTCAATGGGTAAAACACAAAGTAAGAGGTTTTAACCTCCCACTTAACCTTGCATCCACATGCTTCTTGTGTTCTTCCTTGTGATCTTCATGCATCTTCATCTTGTTACAAAATATATCCTAATACATTTTGTCTAGAAAATGAAAACACATCCTAATCTATTTTACATGCCAAATATAAAATAAATTACATAACCAAAATTAATATTACATACCAAATGAATAATTAATTTTACAAACCAAATTGAATGAATATTACAACCATTCAACCAAACAAATATCCATTCAAACACACATGCATACATCATAAGGTCAAGGCATTGATTGTAAACTACAATATACAACAAATATGACCAATTTGCAAGTTCCAAACCCACTTTTGGAACCCTTAAAATTCGGCCAAAATTATGAACCCACCCAAACCCCAATATTTTTACATTCTACTTTCATGCATGTACATAGAATGCAAAGTTGGTGGGTTTTAAAGACCATATATAAGAAGCATATTTCATAGACTTCGGCTCTGATACCATTGATGGAATTCAACATTTCAACAAGTTCTTAATGTTAACTTATTCATGAAACCAATTCATTAAGAGTTACAACAAGCGGAAGCAAAATATTAAGAAAGCATGTTAATATGTTAAACCACTTTAGATGAATTCCATATAGTTATCAAGTCATGAAATAATGCTTACATATAACAAAGAAGGAAGAAGATTATACCTCCTCTATGATGAGTTATGAGCTGAATTTGGACAGCAAAATGATGATGAAAATGATGGAAGAAAGCTACCAACTTGAACCCTCAAGTGTCCAATACCCTAATCCTTTGATGCACCAACACCACCTTTTAAGTTAGTTAAGATTTAGACACTTAACTAGCTAATTAAGCAAGCTTAAAACCCTTTTAATTGCACCCAAAATTCTGATCAGCAGCAACTAGAAAGAAGATGATGAATGGAGCCTCAAAACTATGAAACCTCAAGTGTTTATACCCCAAACTTATAACCAACACTTATTGCTTTGGTTAGGATTTAATAACACTTGAATTTCTCACTTGCAAAACCACTTGAACCCCTTTTTCTTCAGCTCAAAATTCGGCCAGAATCATGCAGCAGAAAGTTTTGAAAGAGTTTTCTAACTTGTAAGTGCAAAATAAGAGTCAAAACTTGGTTTTTAAGTGTTAAGCATGCACTTGGGAATATTTGTATCAAAAGTAACAAGAATAAACTAGCATGGGACTTGTCTTGGAGTCCCAAAATCTGCCCATCCATGCCATTATTTTATAACAAGAATGTTTATAAAAAAAACTTGATGTTTTATATATAAAACTTGTTATAAAATATATGCATTGTTTAGTTACTTGTATACTTTATAAACTTTTTATAAAATATAACACAATATAATTATTTAAACCTATAAACAATTATATATAATTATCCAAATAATTTATCTCAAGTGATAATATTTTAGAAAACCGATTTTCTAAAATTCAAGTGTCGCGTATTTACTTAACGATCCAATCGCTAAGATTAAATACATTTAAAGTGTTGGTAAGCTTGTTATTGGGTATGACCTGACTTGGATCATAATATATTAGCCACATTAATTAAATATGTCTCTCGGGCATACGAAAATCCTTCAGTAAGACCCGAATCCGATTTGTACATATTGTATATAAATAAATTGTTGGTGGAATCTGTAATAGAAGAAGTGTGCAGCGCGCATTTGGACGCGCGGCGCACAGACTGGGCTGACAGCTCATTCAGCCTTTTAGATATTTTAGAGGGGAAAATTAGTATTTTCACGTGTGGAATGAGTTTAAGGCCCCAAGATCAGTTTGGTGGGTGCCATTACTTCATTTTCATCTACCATCTCCACTTCCACTTCAATTCTAAGCTCAATCAAAGGAGGAAGAAGCTCATTCCCGGTTTAAGCACGAGTATTAAAGTTGTTCATCTATTCACTAGCTATGTTTTGAGTGTGGTGGTAAGTCCTAATCTTGATTTTCTTTATTTTGATAGATAAAGGGTTAGGGTTTGGGCTAGTGATGAATTTAAAACCCATTTGTTGGATATTTGGGGATTTTTGGGTGATTGGGTCATGAGAACCCAAGAATGACTAACCTAGGATTTTAGTTGTGATAATTAGTGTTTATGGGTCTTAAATACTTGGTTAAATTACTAGCACACTTTGTGGATAAGTAATTGGGTGTGTGAACTTTAAAATGGGTCAAGTGAATATTGAGTGACCCAAGTTGTCAAATGCGTATGAAAATACATTAACCTTGTGTTAATAAGTGTAACAAGACCCTAATTAGTTAGGGTTAAGGTTTGGCGTACTCTCAAGCTATGGTTAGGGTTAAGGGTGCAAATGGGTTGAAATTGCACTTTGGGTGAATATGACACTAGGATGGTTAGTGAGTTGGTTGACCAACTTGATTGTATGATTGATTTCGTGTATAATGTAATAGGTGCATTACATTGAAGGTCTCAAGCTTGGTTTATCATTTCACTGAAGGCATTAAGGTGAGTGGAATAATTATACGTGTATGTATATAGTGTATTTACTTGTGTGGGATGCGATGTGGGTTTAAAGTTCGGGCGTGTGATACCACATCGTGTTGGCATGGGATGAGGGTTTAAAGTTCGGTCGTTCGATACCTCATCATCATGTGTGGCATGTGATATGGGTTTAAAGTTCGGGCGTTCGATACCATATCATATGTGTGCGTGGGCGTGAAGTGTGGGTTTAAAGTTCGGGCATTCGATACCACATTTCACGTGACGGGTGGGTTTAAAGTTTGGGCGTTCGATACCACTCAAGGGGCTAGTGATGCATACTAATGGTGTCTGTGTGGCTAACGGTTCATTCGCGAGAATCGTTCCTTTTTGGATTTTGGTTAACCATGGTTATATGTTGTAGTGTAGCATATTATATTGTTTCGAGTTAAATATGCTATTATTTGTGCTAGCTTGTGGTCTTGGAGATTTAGCGTTATACTTTGCGATGGTATGTTATTTAGTTGCTAGCGTGTATGCGGTAATTGTGTAAGTGTTTGCAAGTAGGTAGATTATATATGTATGTGTATAATTATTGCATTCACTAAGCGTTTTGCTTACCCTCTCGTTGTTTACCCTTTTTAGGCTCCGGCGTGGACAAAGTCAAGGGTATTCGTTTGGATTAGAGATTTCCCACTTTGGATATGATAGTGGTGGCTTTTGCGTTTCGACCTAGGTGTTGGGTAGTTTAACTCCAAACACCATGCGTGTCTTTTGTATTTAAACTCGTGGGTCGAAAATACTATTGTTGTTGTACGGATCGTCGTACTCTTTTGTAAACTCAAATCTTGGGAATTATGTTAACTACTAATGGTCGTAATCGAATTAATGTTGTGTGAAATTGGTTTTGAAGTTTTGGCTTTATATGTGAAAACTGGCCAACAGCATCTTTCATACACTAAGGCGCACCGCGCAGTTTGTAGCGCGCCGCACAAATGGGGAGATCAGATGCTTGGCCCTTTGATTTGCTGACTAACATGGTTTCACGCTTTAATGCACGCCGCGCAAGCCTGCGCGCACCGTACATTTTCCCCAGGCCAGTTTACTGTTTTTGTTTTTTTTAAAGTCGTGTTTTGGGTAATCGAAGTTGGGTCGTTACAAGCATGCGCACAAGTGTTATGGATGAAGAAAACCTTCCTTGATTACGGTATCATCTCATCCGAAATACCCATATGTTGTGATAACAGAAGTGCTATAGACCTATCTAAAAATCAAATATTACACTTTAGGACTAAACACATACACATTAGGCACCATTTCCTTCGTGACCACGTTCAAAATGGTAATATTGTGATAGACAAGGTAGAATCTGCTGAAAACATAGCTGACATATTCACTAAGTCCATTAAAAATGAGACCTTTAACTTGCTCAGGAATGGGTTGGGAATGATGGAACATACTCCGTAAAATCTCCTGCAGATCACGCACGCTCGAACGATGGTCGACCGTGTAGGCAACCGCCTGGCGTCTGACGATTTTCTTTGTCTTTTATGTACTCTCTTTAATATCCAAATAACTTTTCCACCAACCACATCTCTTCTTTAAACCTCAACCAGTGGATCGCAAGATTTTCTTTTGTCCTATTTTCAAGTACTCTTCAAAAGTGGTCCGAACACTTTCAATTTTCTTCAAGGTAAGCATCCAAAACTTATTTTTAATTTTGCCTATACTTGTTTAAGTATGTAAGAGTCTTTCCAAACTAATAGGAACACTTGTTTTTAGCATGAATTCCTTTAATAATTATGTGAGTAAAAATTGTTATGAAAAGCATTACTTATCACATGTGCTATAATAGTGGTTTCTTGCATAAATCTCATATATGTTTTAAGCTTTTAAACCCACTCATGCACAAACATATGTGACTACCCGGAAATTTCCGACCAAATTTAAACTTAATCTTTATATAGTTTCGACACAATAAGCAAAGTCTGTTGGGTTTAGTCTCAAAAATTTTGAACTGATTCATATATTCATTTGACCTTTGACTGCTCTCGACGATTCACGAACAATTAATTGTAAATAGATATGTGTGTATGTATATATAAATAATAATTCGAAATATAATTTGAAGCATTATATGTTGTTGTTATTAAAAATCAATAAAATAAAAATAGGATATTATAATAATTATTATTTAATATATATATATATATATATATATATATATATATATATACGTATATATATATATACGTATATATATATACGTATATATATATATACGTATATATATATACGTATATATATATATACGTATATATATATATATATATATATATATATATAAAGTATATTAAATATATATATTGTGATCTATTTAGGAAACAACTGAAACACTCAATTGTCATTCGATCAATATTAAACAAGTTAAAAATGAACTTATGTGATTCTAAAAATAAACGGTGATTCGAAAATGAGTTATATAATTTATAGACTTATTAAAAATGTACTTAGGAGGTAATTGTCAAATTTGAACACTTTTCATATTTTACCTGAAATCGAGCGCGGACAGTGATGTAATTCTTATTTAGTAATTAATAACCAAATTTTATATCATAAAGACTAAAATAAATAAATATAATTATTGTAAGAATTTGGAATTTTTCCGAAGACTTTTATTCGTCGCTGATTAACGATGGAGCACGATATTATATTCGCGTTAAAATCATCGGTAGTTAAAAGCCAAATATATGGCTACTACCTGTTTATGTACTGTTAATGATTGAATTATTATTTCAATTAAGATACTGTGTTTGTTTTCTCTTTATTCCACTGTCTATTCTATTCAATCACAGATATGTTTACTGTTTCTCTTATTTGATTCCTTTCCCCACCATTTTGTCTATAATATATACGTAATATGGAGCATTATATGATTAACCCTACCACCACCTTCTTTTTCCTATCTCTTTCTTTCTGTCTCTTTCTTTCTATCAAGATTACTGCTGCAATTGTTAGTTTATGTTTCTTGTTCGTGAATGATCACCACTTCTAATTTCAATTGTGTTTCTCATTTGTTCCTTTCTGTTTGACAACCAAAGCAAACCCATAATGGGGCACGACTTAAACCTATCACCCTACATCATTAAACCACTACTAAATTATTTATGTTGCTGCTATTGTATATTTCTGATTCTAATCAGGCAACAACAACCATTAACTGCTATACTCACATTTCTGCTTTTCATTTAAACAACACCAATAAACAACTACTTCTATTTCTATTTCCTGATTCATGTTCAAAGATCCAACCAAACAATCATCTTCTTGTTTCCATCGTAAACCACCACATTCACGTTAATATTTACTGTTATAAACAATCGAATCAACCATTGAACCCATGTAACTGCAGCTGCTGTGACACCACCCAAATAACCACCATTCTCAGCCTATTACTTCTGTTTTTCATTTTCAATTTGATACACCATGATAAAAAACCACCACTTTACCCTTACATGACCCATTAAACCTACCACTATTACTACACAAAGTCGCTGTTTTGATCGAACACATGAACAACAATACTGCTGCAATTGTTTTTAAGAAAAACGCCTTTTCATTTTTTTCTCTCGTTGAGGTGTGCTGCTACAGCAGCTATTCGTACATATTTAATAAAGAAGAAACCAAATTATGATGCTACAATGATTTTGCCTTTCACTATTGCTATGCCACACGTTTCTGTTCCCACTAAGGCATTGAACAAATCTTTTCTTTAAGTGCTAGTGGGCAAGTGGCGAGGAAGACCCCACACACATGTAACATTTCTTATTACCGAATATGAAATTTTGTTTTCTTTTTCAATTAAAAATGGATCTAGTTACATGGACTTACAATGGGCCGTGATTTCATTTTTTTTTTTGGGCCGAGATTCGTGTGAAGGTTGGGCCATGTTAAAAATCTAATTTGCTCGAGTAAATTTTGCTATGCTACTGCTACTTCGTTGTTTTGGTTTTCTGTGGGGATGATGTATATTAAGAAGATGATGATGTGATGGTACGATGATACATGTGTTTATAACGAATTAATATCAACGTTGAATGATACAATAATGATGAATGATGGTAAACGAAGGTATTCGAATGATGATATAGGGTGTCGAATCTGTTGCTGCTACTCTATGCTTTCTGTTTCTAGAATAATAATAATGAATGATAATTATCGAATGATAATGTTTAATGATGATGATGGTAATGATGGGGTGATGCTATGTATGTGTTAATAATGATGATGTTTAGATGATGGATGAATGATGAATTAATGATCGTGATTTTTGTTAGGATAATACGGGAATAAGATGTTAATTGATGATATGATTAAGTGACGATGATGATATTGGATTTTAGATTTTTAGATTTTAGAAGAAGAAGAAGAAGAAGAACACAGAAAACAAGTTAAAGGAATTTAAAGTGTAAATTAAAAACAGAAATATAGAAATAGATCAATGGTTGGGCATGTGTGTAGGGGAAAGAGAGGTCATGTGTTCGATTCTTGCCTTCAATAGTTTTCTCTTCTTTTTATTATACAGTCAGCTGCTCAAGTCAGGTCCATTAGGCTTGATAAATTAAATCTTGGGCCAATTAAATTCGAAGTGGGCTGTTGTGAGATCCAGTTAACCATTTGGTATTTAAATGAGTTTGCAACTTGGACTATATTATTTGGGCTTCTTAAAAGGGGTTAATTATATTTGAAACCGGAATTTAATTAGAAAAGCGAGGTTAGAGGAGTGGTTAAGGATGTTATCGGGTTAGCGGGAGGTCGCGGGTTCAAACCCGAGATTGGGCATTTTTTTAAGGACTACTTCATTGAGGTAGTTTACTTATTACTCATTTTTGTTATTATTATTATCATTTCTATTAAGAATTATTATCCTTAGTATTAAAATGATTAATAAAATTATTGTTATTATTATTACTAACATTGATATTAGAATTAACATTATTATTATCACTTAGGTTATTATTATTAGTATCATTATTGAAATTATTATTAATACCATTTATATTAAAAATCATCATTATCAAGAGTATCATTTTTATTATCATTATTATTGTTATTATTGCAAATAAATTTTTTTTTTCAAAAATACATTACAAATATGTTAATATTATATATTACTAAATTTTTATGACAGTAAGTAAGCTATATATAAAATATATTAATTAATATAAATATATATTCTTATCATATATAAACCATGAAATAAATTTCTATTTGTAATACTTTATGATAAATGATAGATATTATATTATTAAACTATATTAACAAGTATTTATTATATTAATATTAATAAATGTAATATAGAAATAAATATTAACTACCTAAAATACATAAGATAAATATAACTTAATTAGTAATATGATGTGTAAATTATTAATATATCAACTTGTTAGTTTTTATTATATGTTTTTAATAAATATAACTGATATAGGTTCATGAATCCGAGGCCAACCCTACACTTGTTCAATGACGTCATATGTATTTTTACTACGAAATACAGTATTGTGAGTTTCATTTGCTCCCTTTTTAAATGCTTTTGCAATATATATTTTTGGGACTGAGAATACATGCGCTGCTTTTATAACTGTTTTACGAAATAGACACAAGTAATCGAAACTACATTATATGGTTGAATGATCGAAGCCGAATATGCCCTTTTATCTTGGTAGCCTAAGAATTAGGGAACAGACCCCCTAATTGACGCGAATCCTAAAGACAGATCTATTGGGCCCAACAAGCCCCATTCTGGAATTTGGAATGCTTTAGTACTTCGATTTTATCATGTCCGGTGGGTGTCCTGGAATGATGGGGATATTCTATATGCATCTTGTTAATGTCGGTTACCAGGTGTTCAATCCATATGAATGATTATTTTTGCCTCTATGCATGGGACGTATATTTATGAGAAATGGAAATCAAATCTTGTGGTCTATTAAAATTATGAAATGATTATTTATGATAAACTAATGAACTCACCAACCCTTTTGGTTGACACTTAAAAGCATATTTATTCTCAGGTACGAAAGAAATCTTCCGCTGTGCATTTGCTCATTTTAGAGATATTACTTGGAGTCATTCATGACATATTTTAAAAGACGTTGCATTCGAGTCGTTGAGTTCATCAAGATTATTATTAAGTCAATTATAGTTGGATATATTATGAAATGGTATGCATGCCGTCAACTTTCGATGTAATGAAAGTTGGTCTTTTAAAAATGAATGCAATGTTTGTAAAATGTATCATATAGAGGTCCAATACCTCGCAATGGAATCATATGTTATCGTATTCGTCCTTATGGATTAGGACGGGTCGCTTCAACATATGTTTGAACAAATCATTATGATACTTGTAAATCTCATGACTAGTATCTATACTTGACAAACATAAGGCAAAATGATGAAACTTGCCTAAATTTTCAAAAGAAATGGCACAATTTACTTTCAAATTTTATAATAAACTTAAACATTTTGCTAAAAATGTGGCTTTTCTAGGAAATGACCAACACGCGAAATCAACGTATTACAAACAATAGGCAACACATGGAAACTAGAACATTTCATGAAGAGCATGTGGTTCATCATACCGAATTTCCCCAACTAACTCAACTTTACACTCAAAACAATTACTTCTCATTCCTTGAGTTGATGAGTTCATTTACCCAACATTCATTAGAGAATTTTATGCTCATCTTGACCTTTCAAATCCCGACCAAGTTGCATTTCGACTTTTCAATACACCATACACTTGGTCTCTTGAACAATTCAAAACCGTTATGGCTATTTCTTCCAATGGGCGTTCCTTCTATACTCCTTCTACCGATCTAAGATCAGTTAACCCCACATTTCTGTTACAACCTATCTTAGATCTCATTACCATTTCTGGAGTACAACGAAACCTCAACCAACAACTTCGCATTCAATATGATGAAATACGCCATGATCTTCAACTCCTATTAAACTTCATTCGCAACAATGTCTATTGTAGAGAACCTACCGCCACTCACGTTTCAGTAACCGAAGCTGTTATCATGTAGTCTCTTCTTACTCATGAGCCCATAAATATCGCTTATCTCACAACTCAACGAATGGGTTACCTTCGAGAGCTAGGAAATCACCCTCTTCCATACTCAAACCATCTTACTCGACTTTTCCAATTTGTTAGTGCAATTAACCCTTCTCAAATTCCTCAACCCGTGTCCACAATTCCTCTCACCTACTGGGAAGCACATCCGGTCATCATTCTCTCTTCCGAAAATGAAGGCTCAACTATGTCCGATGCGTTTAGCACCAACGGCATTTATCAGTGAACAATTAATGTTGGTTAAGAATAAGTTTAAGGGCGGGCAGATACAACACTTTCCATAAGGTTAAAACTTTTTATGTACTAATTATTGTCATGCACTTATTATGCTTATTATGTTTATTACTCTTTTATGTTTGATATTGGTTCGAGAGGGAACCATATTATTGATAAACATGAACAATTGATAAGCTTATATGATTTAAGGGGGAGCATTACTCTAGGGCGCGCTTAGTTCCAGGGGAGCTAACCTTTTTGCTTCGATAAAAGGGGGAGAAAGTGTATGGTAAGTGATGTTAACACTTATGTCAGCTTACATAGCTAAACACTTACTCATATGTTTGTCATCATCAAAAAGGGGGAGAATGTTGGTTAATATTCCAATTATAATATTCAAAAGTTAATCAGTTAGTTTTGATGATGACACAAAAAAGATAAGTGCTTAATCATATGTAAGACGACATGAGTTCATAAGCCTACACTATCTCTAGAAAAAGACCAATATATAAATAATTAACTTGGTAAAATTGCTATGCGGCTGCACCACGGTCGACCGTGAGTCTGACCGTGGTTGTCCTTTACCAACGACTGCACCTTTTTCTAAAACTGTCAATCTACGGCCAACCGCAGTTCGACCACAGTTTTCTCTGTTATTAAATTCATCCACTTTAAGTTAGACCACTTTGAGGTATCTATAATTAACAAAACCTTTTTAAACATACTTATAATAGTTTTCCTATTTGATCTCAAAAGAGTTTTGAACCAAAAGATGTTAATTTTCACTAATCACACCTAATGACATCTTAATGAGGTTGAAAGTCCCAACAAAAGAGATGCTCTCCCATGATTATTATGTGTCATTTTTATGTATGTATTATTGTGAACTAGTAAGTTGTTGTAATCTCCAAGTAAGTTCCAACTAGATTCAAACTAGTTCATTTGAGATGTAACAATGTTCCAAAGGGCAATATACTTCCATTAGCAAAATGACAAGTAATTAAGAAAGGTTGATTAAGTTTTGGAAGATAATGCTTTGTTAAGAGACAAAATTCTGCAATTACCCTATTAAGTAATCAAGGACAATTGGTCAAAGCTTGAAGACTTTCTTCTTTTATGGACATGTCAACTTCCACACTTATGTCCAAAACAAAAAGGGTAATGAGGATGATTTCAGAGATAATTGGCTTTTAGTTGCAACTATTCAACAAGGAAAAATGACAATTTTCAAAGGACAAAAATCGCTATAAGAATCATATGTCAGGGGTACACGGTCGAACCACGGTCGATCGTACAGTGAGCCGTATAGCTTCCAGGTAGATTTCTCTTTCCTATAAAAGCCAAGCCTTGAAGTATTTGAAGACTTACCTCTTGCACTCATATTTTCTTATACTTTCTGATATCATTCTTATAATTCATTGTAATCTTTTAGAGTGATTCTAGCAAGACTACTTGTAAGCTTAAGTTGTAAGTTTACTTGTAAACTATTTTCTTAAAGGGGTCTAGAAGGTAGTTGTGTTTTCACTAGGATAGTGCATTAGGATCTTGTGGTAAGAGCTTTAGGTGTTTGTGAAGTCTTCAAAGGGACGTAAGGGTTCACAAGTTGCGGCTTATCGAAATACTAGTGTTGTATCCGGACACTCCACCGAGTTTGGAGTATCATAGTGAAGAAAAATCTCAATTCGTAGAATTAGGGAGTGCATTAAGGAAGATTAGTTAACATCTTTCCGAACCACAATATATCGTTGTGTTTGTTCTCTCTTCCTTTATCTCTTTGATTACATATACATATACATATACATATATTTTATTTGTATTGTTTGAGAACAAAAATTTCAAGTCACACTATATCAAGTTCAAGTTCAAGAAAACGCAAAGAAATTTCTAAAAATCGACTAAGTAACTATTCACCCCGCTCTAGTTACTTACAACCATAACAAACCTCCCATCAAACGCAAGTCCATCTAGGCCTCCCCTCTAATGATAGTCTGGATCCAACCTTTACCGCCAAAAAATGGAACTCTCAAACTGTCTGTGTGCTGACTAGTGAGATTTCGATACAAGACTTCAGGATTAACTCAACGTTAACAAGGAAACGCACGCACGCTGAAAGGTGCACCCACAGCACCGTCTATCACATTCGGAATATATTTTGGCTCCCGTAACAAAGCTACATCTCTAAAAAATCACAGCCTTTATCGCCCGAAGATTCGCAAAACAAATCATCTCGCCACTCGCAACATCAAAACCGGAACTCTCTCATAAAAATGCCGCAACATAAAAAATCATATCTCAAGATCTAACAGTCCGATCATCACCAAAGTTTTACCATACTTCGATCAGTACTACTGGAACCTACGGTCCATGTTTCACATCGATCCAACAGTTGACGAACCCTTTATGATTTTTCTCTCACTGCAACTCCAAACTCGAACGACTGCAATTTCGAAAAAAACATAATTCCAGATCTAACGGTCTGATCACTGTCAAATTTTGATCAACACTATATCTATACGTCTTTTACTTACAGTAAAATTTTCAAGGCGATCCAACGGTTATCGAACCCGTAGTGATTTTTCTTATCTAACAGGTCCGTAACAAAACTTTGAACAGAAGCATTCAAAAAATCATATCTTGAAATCTAACGGTCCGATCATCCTCAAATTTTTACGGACTAGAACTATGTATCTAGCACCTTCGATAAAAATTTCAAACCGATACAATGGTTAACGAACGTTTTACGATTTTTCTCCTCCAGCTGCGCAGTAGAATCCGAATTTTGAAGGTTCATCATTCCCTCGAACAGGACCGCAAGAAATGAAAACTTAGATCTGATACCCGGCTCTTCCCAAAAATCTCTCAGCAACAAGACCCATCGATTCGATCATCGACCCCGTTGACTGATCCCATGATCATGATACATGTTGCATCACATCATATACCTGTCTTTCTTCACCGTGCTTTCAATTCGCCATCATGCCCATACTCGAACCTTGAGCTCTGATACCACTTATTAGGAAATCGGTAGGCCCTAATAAGATAAGTGATTTATGCGAATCACTTACCCACAAACGACAAACGACAAACGAATAATTAAAGCATAACGATAAATAAAGTACAAACGACATGAGATTTAACGTGGTTATATCCCAACTCCAAAACCCTGAGAAGGGTTTACTCCACGGGCGCAAACCAGAGATTTTTACTATACTTTTGTGCACACATTACAATGAGCCTAGGGGTTATAATTTATAGGAAGAGTTAAACTTGTCCACCAAGTTAAACTTATCATTCAAGCAAAAGACATTCCATAAATATCTATTACTTTCTCCATACTCAATTCCTACTAGAAGATTTAATTAAGGCAACAAAATCTCTACGACTTGTTCACCAAGTCAAGCTCCCTACGACTTGTTCACCAAGTTAAGCGCCTTGTTCATTAAGTCACATCTTGTTTCTTTGATCAAATTCTTCACACGTTCAACATTTACACAATCTACACTATTTCTAGGGTCCTAACAATCTCCCCCTTAGTGTCGATTGTGGATCTTTTATGCTCTTAATCATACATCTTGAGTGGTCCATATGTGATCTTCCATTTCGTTCCATCTGGATCCATCCTTATTATCTGATTATATGAAATCTTTTATGGTGGAACATACTCTGGGAGCCATGGGCCTCTCATATCGCTAGGAAAGCTTAGATATTCGTTCATCTCTTTGAAGTACCTTCGCTTCCAGAATCCTCTCAAAATATCAAATCTGATTTCGAAGATTAAGTTGATCTTGAATCTGCTTCACAAGTGTACCAACAAACATCTTCTCATCTAAGTCTTCAAGCTTTCTTTTTGATACATTGAAATTTTCTTGCAAACTTTAGAGTTCCATCAGAATACTTGTTGAGTTCATCAGTTTTAATGAAAATCTTTCCTTTGATTCAATTGATGAAGACAAATCCTTCAGGATCTATCTTTATGGCAAATAGATTCATTGTCTCAAGTTTCTCGACAACTTGATTTGGACATGTGAGGTGAATTTTTTTCTTTTTGCTTCTAAACCAATATGAAAATCTTCACGTCTTACTAGATCAATTGTTTGATTCATAAATTACTTCACACCTTCCATAGCTATCGGTAATGTATATGGTCTTTCGGTTTGATTTCGAAGATAGTTATAGATATGGAGAACATCTATCAGGTTTAAATCAGCTTCGGAGAAGACGTACTCCACCTTGTCTTTTAGAATGACGTGATATCTTGGCAGTTTAACATTATCAATCGAAGTTATCTCCTGAGTATGATCTATTTTCGACGTTCGTTACATATAAAGATTTTCTTCATTTTTCTTTTAGATATCCACTTCCAGCAATATGCAGTAATTAGATGTTTTGGAAGAAGTTATGCTCCAAGTACTATAAAACGTTGTCTTCCAGGAATTGCTTGGTTTCTGAAAATTCTATATGCTTTCTCTTCGATGAATGTATCTTTCAATGTCAAGAAATCATGTTCAACCCCCAACTTTAACTTGTTTTCTCTGTTTTTTGTAAAAAATCCTATGATTGAATTTGAACTGTTCAACCCCCAATATGCAGTAATTAGATGTTTTGGAAGAAGTTATGCTCCAAGTACTACAAAACGTTGTCTTCCAGGAATTGCTTGGTTTCTGAAAATTCTATATGCTTTCTCTTCGATGAATGTATCTTTCAATGTCAAGAAATCATGTTCAACCCCCAACTTTAACTTGTTTTCTCTATTTTTTGTAAAAAAATCCTATGATTGAATTTGAACTGTTCATTAACTCTAGATGTTAAAGTAGAGGGTTCCGATATAGAAGTTTCAGGAGCCTTGTTGTTGTTGAAGTGTCTCGTGTTTCCTCTTCTAAGTGTTCATACAAAGTTCTTTCATCAGCAGGTGGTTCAGGATAACACTCAACGTCTTCACCACCAACTGAATCTTCTGCTTATTCATATTGAACAACATCACTCCCATTTTCATTTATTGATGCAATGTATACAAACAGTTATGGGATATCAAAGTATAGTAATAAATTGAGATAAATGAACCCATCATCATCAACTTCTTCAGA
Organism: Rutidosis leptorrhynchoides; assembly: GCF_046630445.1. Taxonomy (NCBI): domain Eukaryota; kingdom Viridiplantae; phylum Streptophyta; class Magnoliopsida; order Asterales; family Asteraceae; genus Rutidosis; species Rutidosis leptorrhynchoides. The sequence goes on along the minus strand of NC_092335.1, from coordinate 301,479,379 downwards.
ATATAGATCTTCAAGATTTAAATTATAAAATTCCAAGTCATCACTATCGTCATCATTTCAACCCTCAGCTCTATTAGATGGCTAACATCATTATCATTTGTAGAAGATAGACCTCCCAAGAAAAAATCAGTTACACTTGCTCCGTTCTCCCCCTTATGACTATTCTCAGGATCAGAATCGTTATGTTCATTTCGCTTGGGACTAAATGTCAGACTACAAGTTGTAATAGGATATCGGTCACACGCTCTCTCAAATACCAATAGAGCATCTTGTTATAGACAATTCTGATGTGTCCTTGATAATGCACGAGCAAGAAATGCATATTCTAACTCTTGAAATGAGGTAATAACTTATATAAAGTGACGTTTTTACCTTCGTTATTTGTCCCATTTAAAACGAGAAAAATATAAAGTTTACTAAAAAAATTCTTTTATCAATCATTTTAAAGATCTTGGAAAAGCGAATTCATTGACGCAAGAATCGAAGAAAACGTACTTATAACGAAGAAACTAGAGTCACAACAGTGAACTATCAAAAATGCACTCTAGAACGAGCACCGAAAGACAAAACCGACAGGTACCACCCCTATAGGTACCGAAACCGACACCTCTGTAGGGTATCAGGACCGATACCTTTTGACCGACTGGTATCCATCTAAACAGCCTCGGAACCGACACCATTGGTGGGTGTTGGGACCGTGGGCTCACAAAAAACCGAGAAACACACATCTCGAGACCAAGGGAGGAAGAAAAACGACACCTCAAGGTGTGGGCAACGAGGACTTAAAGGTCCAACCGGAGGATTTTTTTCAAAGATGCCATTTTTATTTTCATTTTCAGCCCGAGACTTCATAACATGTCGTTTTTCCTGCACACATTTAAGTTATCGGACTGCAAATATCCAGAGGGTATTTTGGTGCAATTTGAAGACTTCCACCCCTATATAAACCTCATTACTCCCACAATTTTCAACACACACTCAAATTCATCCACACTACTCATTAAACAACAATTCATCACTTCAAACTTAGCATTTATGTTTGTAATTAATTACTAATCTTTTTGACGAAGATCAAATAGGCAAAATCAATGTTTTTGCCGAACCATTCCCAACTCAAAATCGGAGTGTTGGTAAACACTGCGTGCCTTAGAGCTCATGCACATGGTAATGATGCTAAAAAAATAACTCTGGAAATGAGGCAGGCGCTTCCTCTTTATATTGTTGAGAGTGATTGGACTTTCATAGTTGATGTAGCGAAGAACTTGTTTACGTGTAGTTACATTGGTTTTCCGTGCCTTTCCTTAGAGGACATTACCGGGCATGAGGGCAAGCGCTTGGAACTAGAAGCGTTGTCTTTTGACTCATGTCATACTTTTCATGTCATTCCCATTTAGGTCTGATTTGGATCCCTCCGTTGTTTCCTTTCCTTCTGCACCTTTTCCTCGAAATGAGAAAGAAGTTGGTACACTTGAATTGTAACGGCTTCCAAAGTGACTAATCGTAGCCAACTTATTAGAGATCTATGCTTTCTCTTATTATAAAGAATATGAATATGATTGCGGAAATGAAAGAAATAGACAAAAAACTAGAGATGAGAGAAGCGGGCCCAGAAAGAGAAGGAAAAGAAGGAAACAAGAAATCTTGAGTAGATCTATTCCCCGTTAAGGTTGATAATGGAACCCTCAATCCCAGATAAAATGAAGACATGTTCCTAATAAGACTTCTCATATGAAGTCTATCAGCGATGCTATTTACTATTCTTTCTTGTTCTAACTTGGCAAGCTAATCTCAGCGTGACGATCATTCAAAAATAGAAGGAACGGACAAAATAAGGTGGTGACGATGGCCCGGGTGGATAGGATGAGGTTCTGACCTCTACACCTGGATGGAGTGGTGACGGTAGAGAGGTCCTGAAGGCTGAAATAGCTTTCCCGGGAGCCTCTGGGAGGTCGGGGTATGTCAATAGGGTCAACAAACTATTTTCCTAGAAGGCGAAGAGCTTGCTGGATAATGCCAACGGTGATGGCAATCTCCAATGGTTATTGGAAAATTTCATAATACATGTATTTCCTTGAGAAGAAGTAGCAATTCTGCAAATTTACTAGAATCTTGCAAATGCGGTCGAAAGGATTCCGCCAGGCGTCGTTATAAGTGCATAACAAATTGGAGAGTGGAAACGTTTTCGTATTCATGATCTCTGAAGTTTGAAGCGATGTGAAGAATGTGAGGAGAGTTCCTTGCATGGACTTTATTTTCATTAGCTTCAGGAGCTGTTGCATTTCTTTAAGTTTGAATAGTGTCATTTGATCGGTTTTGGATGAAGAAGATGAAGTTTTAGGGATCTTAAATCGAGATAAAAATTGGAGATTTTGAATGTGTAATTTTGAAAATACCAAAGTTAAACCATTTAATAAAGATTTGGGATTGGTGATAAAAGTGCATGAGAAAGATCTAGGGTTTTCCCTATCTTTTCAGCCGCCTACATCTTCTATTTTTCATCTTTCTTCTATTGTCTTCCCTGTTCACCTGGTTTGTAGACCTCAGTATCGTTCCCTTTTCCGGCCATCGGCATCTCGCCGGTGGTCCGGCCCTTTGTGTGTTCCTTTGCTTCGTGAATAAGTGTACTGCCTCTTTTTCGCTTCCCGACTATGTACGTTCCTTCATCATCTCCTTCGTCCTATTTGCCGGAAAGCAGGCGGCGATCCGATGAATATTCATTGGATCTGTGATTCGGGTAGGTTTACAGGGTGATTTTTCGTTGGGTGTTCCATTTTGGGAAGGTTTTGACCTGGGTTAAATGTTCTGTTGATTCTCATACTAGTACCTTTCCTAGGTGGTTATAGGCGGTGATTTCCTGTCGGAAATCTATGACCACCGTTAATGGGTTCCGGATTGTCTTCAATTTTTGGAGGTTGACGTTTTGTGGGTCTGAGGTGTGTATACATATGTGCTGATGCCTAAGCTTTTTGATGGCTGCTGACGGCTAGTGGTGGTTGCTGGTGGCTGCTGGCGGTTACTAGCGGCGGCTGGCAGCCAATTGTGGCTGATGGCGGCTGTTGGAAGTTTTGGTTAGGTTAGACAGTTTATTCATGGTTGTTGGCTATTTGTGTAGCCATACGGCTGTTGCTGGCAGCTACTAACAGGCCATGGTTGCTGTTGGTGGCGGCCGGTAGCGGCTAGAGGCTGCTATTGTGGCTAGTGACCGTGGACGATTGTTTGGGTCTGATTGGCGTCGGGGCTTTTGTTGTGTTAGAAAATACAGAAAATTTGGCGAATATAGACTTGATCTCTCGGTGTCCCAGCTTTGCTGATGATTTGGTTCGTTGTTGCACGGTTGTTCTCGTTCATTCCATTTTTCCTGTCGTCGTGTCTGTTTAGGTGGGTGCGATGTTGTTGCCGACGTAGCCGACTTGTTTGGCTTCGGAAAGTTAGGCCTCGGGATTAGTGTTCTTGGGTTGCCCGCTGGGCGTGGCTGAAGTGCAATTCTCGATGCGTGTTGTGATCAATCCATAATTAATGATGTTACTTAATCACGGATTGAGTGCAATAAGATTCTAATGGAGGATGGGATGTTTGATGATTATTTTGGGCCCCGATGATCGTATTTCACTTTAACTATCAAGTGATCAACCACCCCGACCCGGTCTTGATTGTTAATTAGCTTAATTCACCTTTTCGCAATGTAAAAATCCCTTGGGCAAGATCACAAGTGAAAATTACAAAGGCTTACGCAAAATGGCAGAGAATCAACAACCCATAAATGAGAGGCCAAGCTCTCTATTTATAGGATTCGAAATATCCGCGGTCTGCGAGTTACAGAAATATCCGCGGAAACTCAGCGGATTAAACCGCGGTCTTGTATTAATGCGAAAACATAACCGCGGTACTCATTTTCAGCGAATATTGCACAGCTTTGCCTTATAATTCGCGTAGTTCTGCCTTCGGCTTTTAGCAAATAAAATATACATATACAATGCTATGTATATGATCATGTTGGATGCGGAGTTTGGGCTAGGTGTCGGGTGTGTGTATATGTATATGTTTAGTTCTGATGGTGTTTGTGTAGTTGTGTGTGTTTGTTTAGCTCTCTAGTGGTTGATTTCAAGGCTATTGTACGTGTATGTCGCAGTTCATTAGAACTGATATTATGTTGTAATTTCAGATCATTTGATCTTTATATATATATATATATATATATATATATATATATATATATATATATATATATATATACTACTATTTTTGCCAAAAAAGAAAAAAAAAAGTGCATGAGAGAGAAAAATACTTCAGCTAGGCATTAAATGTAAACCAACACGTGGGGGCTGATGTGATGGTTACACAAGTTTTTTAATGCCACTTGCCCAATTTGTTCCTACCGCGCCTGCGGCAGAACAGCGAGCCGATACTCCCCCTAAAGGGATGATTTCTATTTACGAGGCTGCCATTTCTCAAGGCAACCTTCGATTTCCACTTACCCGCATTTTTCGCAGCGTTTGCGAATACTATAATATCGCTATGGCACAGTTGCATCCCAACGCGATTAACAAGATTGTGTTGTTCGAGATGTTCTGCAATGCCACCAACCAACCACTACTGCTGAACGTTTTTCATATGTGCAATAGCCTGGTGCTGTATGATGTGGGGTGGTTTTCTTTTCGCAGTAAACTTGGCGTAATGACTTCACCAAAAGATTCAATTGGGAATTGGCGCAGTTCCTTCTTTTATATTAACGATACCGCGTATGTGAACAGCAACATTCCAAAAATGTGGTGTACAGAGCTTAATCCCGACCTCAATGAGAGGCCTGTACTCGATGATCTTGAGAATGACACTCTCAAGACACTAAAGAAAGCGGGCATATTTCTGCGACCTTACTCGAATGTACCATTGTACATTGGCAGAGTGTCGATTCAATGGCCGTGGAGTGACCATGATGCGCTTTTGGTTGATCAATCAAAAAATTGTATGCCGCTTAAATTTATCGCACTGTATTAACGTACTTACATTTTTCGCAATATTTTTGCTTTACATAACACTATGCGCTTTTATTTTTTCAGCGGTTGCACTTGACATTATCATGAGGTCCGCTGATAAAAGCAGGATTAGCCCTGCCCGTCGTCTAAAGAATGGTGACGACGACATTATTCTTATTGATGAACCGATCATCAATACATGCTACATCGATGGAGGCGAGGACCCCGGTAAGCGTAAGGTTGCGGAAACTACCCCTACTCCACGCAAGAAACGTCTGCGCATTCATTCTGAACAAGAAACAAGTAAGGAAATGCGATTTCACAGTATTTATTTAATTACGCATTGTTTGCTTTAGCATAAAAATGCTATATTTGCTTATCTATTTATAGCTATTCTTCCAGGGTCATCCGCTGAAGCTACACCACTTTACAACATCAGAGGGAGAATCCCTACAGATGTTCTTAATGAACCCGGGAATGAAGATCTATCACTTCCATCTGACGCAGAAGCGTCCAACCAGGAAGAGGAAGGAGAAGCCAATGCGGAAGAAACTGCCGCAGCAGATCGGGCCTTTAAACTATACCAAAGGCTTTATAAATTTTTTCCTGCAAAAACAAGAGAGCAATATCGCAAATTGTCTTATCCCGAGGCTGCCAGACAACGACTGCATAATTGCTACAATGCAATTTATCTGACAGTCGACAACATGGAGTGTTTCACGGAGATGTCCGACGAGTATGAGAAAGCAGTGAAGGCTGCCAACGCACAAGAGAGAAGGGTGGGAAAGGCTGAATCTCGTCTTGAAAAGGTGTTGGAAGAGAACGCCAGATTTAAAAGAAGGGCAGAGGTTGCAGAACACGAGTTCGCAAAGCTAGTCAAATATCTCCCGACATTTGCGGATAAAGTGATGGACTCCGAGCCAGTCACTGAAAAATTTCAAACATATGCTCAAGCAGCAAAGCTCGCCACTCGCTGCGAGTGGCATGATTTATTATTCAAACTTGGCGATCTTTCGCAACCTCTTCCTTCTGATATGGCGAAAGAAATATGCGCCACCGATGATGCTCGCGAAATATTGGAGAGAGCGAAGAAGGAGATTGAGAAGATTAGCATACCTGCTCTTGAAGAGCTCAGTCAGCGAGAAGGCGTTTCATTTGCAGATATTAAATCACTAGAACTTTAGTTTTGCCTTAACTAATTTGCTTTTGAATGTATTCTCGCAATTACAAATTGCGTTTGTTGTAAGAATTCGCGTTGCGTACGCGCTTAATATTAATCACTTTTTTCGCAGTTTACAGTTGCAACTTCTTTTATTTATATAGCGCTTTATTATCAATATTCATAACACGGACTTGTCCTTTGCAATTTCCAACTTTTATTATTGTGCACATAATAAATGTGTACTTTTGCGAAACAATCTGTATGCGTATATACTTATACATTATGAAACCTCTAAGTCCGCCATAACGATCCTTAGGCAAATTTAGCATTGCGAAGCATCTAAGTATTGGCAAGATCAAATACTTAGGAAGTGTTATCCTTTCGCAATTATTTTCAAATTAACACAAGTGGGCTTATTTCATCACTTGATTTTTAGCAAACTATTCCTCAATGCAGTTTTGCATTTTCATAGCATTTAAGCAGGCTATGCTTTACAAAAATTATGCCGCCTTATTTAAAATATCCGCAGAACAATCATTAACTTAGTGTTGTAAAAGACAAGTAATTGCATTCTGCGAAATAAGCACTACGCGTGGCCACACGCAGTGTTTTCGCTTTGTAAAGAAACAATCACTAAACACTGAAATTAACTCTGCTTTATTCATTACTATTTCGCATTCAAAACATAAACACAACTATCAAATTCGCATATTAATATCATGCATTTATGAATTTTGCCTTAGCATCTTATTACAACTTTTTAAATTTTCGCACTACTCAGGATTAACTGAATGTCCTTCAATACTCAAATTTGTATTTGCCATAATCGTACCGCGGAATGGCTAAACTTCCGCAGAAATCAGCGTGCCAATGCCCTTGTTGGCAGAAAATTTTAGCATACCATGTATGGTAGATGGTATAGCGCCAAACATGCGCAAAGCTGTGCGCCCAAGTATCATATTGAATCGCGATTGATTTCGCATTATGTACAGATTCAATAAAGCTTGGCGCCTTAGCGACTCATCGCTGTCATCAACTAACTCCATTTGTAACTCCAACAGTCCAACAGGCCAGGATGACTCTCCTGAGAACCCGGCAAGTGAAACCGCAGTGGGTTTCATCAAAGCTTGAATGCTCGCAGGCAACTTGCTAAAGCATTGTTCATACATGACGTTGACACTGCTACCAGTGTCCACAAGAACCTTCATTATTATTATTCCAGTATTTGCAACGCGACATGAAACCACTACATGTTTATCAACATCAGCGGTCAAACTAGCAGGAGGAAATGCGATAGAAGGACATTTCCAACTGACAATCTGTTCTGAAATTTGCATTACTGATGTTTCACCCTGCACTTCTACCACGTTGATCACCTGAATTCCGCGCTGATTTTCTTTTTTGCTCACCATTTTTACTCCCAGATTTTTTACTGCAGGAGCCTTTCGCTCAACCGCGCCTGACGCATTCGAGGTATTGGCTTCTGTAGGCATTATAACCGTATTTGTGGTATGTTGTGCGATTAAATGGTCCAGCTTGCCTTGCTCGTACGCTTCTGCAATAAATTCCGCCAAATCTCTGCAACGATTGGTATCATGACCTTAATCATCATGGAAAACACAAAATTTTGATCTATCGCGCCTGCTATTTTCTCCCAAAGGCTGCAGATCAGGAAAAGACTTAGCAACTCTTTCTTGCAACAAAATTTCCTTGGGCGTTTTTGTTAGCATCTGAATGATGTTGAATGATTCATTGCTCCACTTTCGCGTAGAATAGCGATCACGGCGGCCATATCCATGGTTGTCATTTTGGCCTTGAAACCTGTCATTGTGCGGGTATCCACCGCCGCCATTTCTTCGCTGAAAACCTGATCCGCGGTAATTATCATTGTTACCATCGCGAAAAGAGTCATTGTCATCTCGCCAACTTTTATCTCTACCCCATCCACACGCGGGGGTTATACTGCTATCCTCTCCACCGCGGAGATAATCATATGTTTCCTGTTGTACTTTTGCAAAAGTCAGCGGGACATCTCTTCGCAATCTCCGCACAAGAGTAGGATGTCGATGTGGGTTAATAGCATGCAAAAATCCAGAGATTTTTTGATCTTCATGCAGGCATGGAATCTTTTGGCATTCATAGATGTACCGCGTAAGTAATTCGTTCAAAGTCTCTTTGCTGCTTTGCTTAATATCGTGACATTCTATGTGCGTCTTTTTCTGCGGTAATAGATTTTGAAACTTAGCAAAAAAATTTCACGCAAGTCTACAAAGCCAACGATACTGCGAGATTGCAAACTATAAAACCATTCCCTTGCTGACCCTTGCAAGGCCATGGGGAATACTCTACAGGCGACTGGTTCATCCCAGTTATAAGTACTTACTACACCTTCAAAGCATTGTAGAAAATCCAAAGGATTAGTTAGACTCGAATAGACTCCCAGAGTTGCCGGCACGATCGGCGGAGAAACAATTGAATAGTCAGAAATATGCTGGGCAAACTTGTCTGCCGCAGTAGTGATTTCTGTTGCCTTTTTTGTGCGAGTATCTGCATTCTCCGCACAAAACTTGGTAAGCATGTCTTGCAAAAAGTTTGGCTGATCAAACTTATGTTGCATTGACTTTGGCGCAATGCTTCTGAAAGCATCCGCCAAAAAGTTCTGGGCATTTTCTCTGCGAGCAGCGTCAGATTTGTCACCCTCTTCCCCATAGCGAGGGAAAGGTGTTGGTGGTCGCTTTCGCTTAATTTTTGGATTTTTAACAAACTCTTCTACGCTGTCCGAATCATCAGAAAATTCGCACTCTTCTCTTGACGTTTTTGCCTTTTTTGATTTGTACGCAAAGTTTAAATGAATGCGATCTTCTGCGTTATCGCTATCGCTATCATTATGCTCGATAACAAGACGATCAACTTGTGATCCTGAATCGTTCAATGGCCATAAGTAAGTGCGCGGTATGCGAGATTCGCAATTACGCTTAGCATCTCGCTTAGCTTGCTCGATTGCAGTGCTGACAATTTTGTCAGTTCGCAAACTAGATTTTTCAGCCAAAACTTTTGGTCGTTTCCCATCAGCGGTTATTTCACTGCGATTTTGCAGCAAATTTCTTCGCGCAGTCATTTTCTCAACAGCAACTTCTGGCTGCGAGTCACTAGCATTGTTTTCAGCAGATGTTTTAACGATCGGCTCTTGAACCGATTTTCCCGCGGTTATATTAGCATTTGTTTGCGATGGAAATAATGTAACGTTCTGCGAATCACCAGGCAGTGCATCAGCATTCGCAGAAATGCCAGTTTTCTTTGCATTTGTCATCGTGATTGACCAGCAGATTAACTGATTGCTTATTCCAAAAGCACCTGCAAATCATCACAACAAAAACACGATTGAAATTAAACCGTCGAATTAATTTCTTAACGGTGTAAAACAAAAAATTTTCAGTTTAATTTGTAAAACGAGTCCCACGGATGGCGCCAATTGATCAATCCATAATTAATGATGTTACTTAATCACGGATTGAGTGCAATAAGATTGTAATGGAGGATGGGATGTTTGATGATTATTTTGGGCCCCGATGATCGTCTTTCACTTTAACTATCAAGTGATCAACCACCCCGACCCGGTCTTGATTGTTAATTAGCTTAATTCATCTTTTTGCAATATAAAAATCCCTTGGGCAAGATCACAAGTGAAAATTACAAAGGCTTACGCAAAATGGCAGAGAATCAACAACCCATAAATGAGAAGCGAAGCTCTCTATTTATAGGATTCGAAATATCCGCGGTCTGCGAGTTACATAAATATCCGCGGAAACTCAGTGGATTAAACCGCGGTCTTGTATTAATGCGAAAACATAACCGCGGTACTGATTTTCAGCGAATATTGCACAGCTTTGCCTTATAATTCGCGTAGTTCTGCCTTCGGCTTTTAGCAAATAAAATATACATATACAATGCTATGTATATGATCATGTTGGATGCGGAGTTTGGGTTAGGGGTCGGGTGTGTGTATATGTATATGTTTAGTTCTGGTGGTGTTTGTGTAGTTGTGTGTGTTTGTTTAGCTCTCTAGTGGTTGATTTCAAGGCTATTGTACGTGTATCTCGCAGTTCATTAGAACTGATATTATGTTGTAATTCCGGATCATTTGATATATATATATATATATATATATATATATATATATATATATATATATATATATATATATATATATATATATATATATACTACTATTTTTGCCAAAAAAGGAAGAAAAAAAAGTGCATGAGAGAGAAAAATACTTCAGCTAGGCATTAAATGTAAACCAACACGTGGGGGCTGATGTGATGGTTACACACGTTTTTTAATGCTACAATATATAGTTGGTTTTTTTTTTTCGACGAAGAAGAAAAGTATATTAATGACAAGATGACTCCTCCATCAAAACAATGAAGGATGTCATTCCAAAAGTTACAATGACAGAGATAAAACTCAATCAGTGGAGAATTACATTGGAACTAAATACTAAATTCAACGAACATAATTAAAGACAAAGCATGTGTGGATTTTGCTCCCAAATGTATGCTTGAAATCCATGACAAAACTTCAAGTTGGTTGACCAAAGGAAGACTTTCATTTTGATGTTTCTCACGATCCTCGAACGGCAAGTGAATTTCCCGTTGAAAATAACATTGTTTCGAGCCAACCAAATCGCCCAAATAGTAGCCGGGCCAATATACAGTTGGTTACCAGGTTGCAACAGCTTTACACTTATTACCCCCATTAAACATTAAATGTCAAGATATTTAATTCAAAAAAAAAAATAAATAAATAAATAAATAAATACAAGTTATATATAATATTTAATTCGTTTTAAACTTTATTTCAAATAATTGAGTAATAAATGAGATTCATCAAATAAAGGGAATTGCCATTGAGTACCCTTAGGGCGATATATAAAAGTCATTAATTGTCTCCAAAATTATAATCCAAACGTTAATGACACATTAAATGGGTGATATTTTTTGACCTTCCAATATTAATCTTCTTTATCATCTAAAACATACAACCTAATTATATTCATTTTAATTAATATAAAGGGGTAAAGTTAAAAATAGGCTACAAAACTTACACAAATGTACCCATGTCGCCCACAAACCTATTTTCGTCCTACTGTCGCCTACAAACTTATAAAAAAATGTACCAATGTTAACATTTTGTTACGGGTTACCTGCTGAACCGGTAAACTTAATTATTTAACTTATTTTTTTTCATTTTATATGTCCTGATGTCGCCCATATACTTACCGTTGTGTTCCAATATCGCCCATATACTTTCAGTTTCTGTTCCGATGTATCATCGACGTGTCATGACTACCTCGAAGCCACGTCATCAATTGTTTTCGTTACAGGTAAAAAAAGTATAGTGGGCGACATCAGCACATTTTTATAAGTTTGTAGGCGACAGTAGGACGGAAATGAGTTTGTGAGCGACATCGATACATTTGTGTAAGTTTGTAGCCTATTTTTGATTTTAACCCTAATATAAAAACCTTCCAAAAAGCAATAATATGCAAATAAATCTATGAATTAAAAACAAGAATCAAGCAATTCTGTTTAGCGTACACTTCATCGCCTTAATATTTTTTAAATGATTACTTCATCATTTTAGCATTTATCCTTTAGTTAAATCCATTTCCCAAATCATAAATACCAATAACAAATTTAATAGTGACAACCATAAATAGTATTAACCCAAATATGAATGTAAATTATGAGATTACTATCCTAACCATTTTTAGATAATATTGGGTTAACATCATTGTTTAACTCGTCCCCTTGTCTTTTTTTGCACGTGCTAATATTGTGATCAAAACCCCTACAAAGTCCACAACGCCTTTGTTTTGCGAATCCCTTTTCACTTTTCATACTCTTTTGAGGAGGTCGACCGTTGGTTTCTGATTTAATAGGGCACTGAACCGAACAAATCGCATTGGCTACAACCTCATCATTGCAGGTAGCATTTGAATCATTAATAATAGCTTCTTGAGGTAATGAACATATTTCATCACCATTAGTATCTTTTCGACTCCATATTGGATGCCAATAGGTAGAAGGAACTTTAAAGCAACCCTCATGGATGAAAACACTTAAAATATGGCGACAAAGTATGCCAACAAATTTAAAGTTTTTGCACGTGCACTTAGCCACTTTACCGTCCCAAAACACAATATGTTTTTGTGTAGCCACCTTATGCTTGACTATGAATTCATGACCCGAAAACTGAGTTCCTTTGACGGTGAAAGTGATCTCAAGTGTGACCCCTTATATTTCTGCAACATAGTATCATGTATTTGTTTTTGATTGACGTCTTCAACTGCAAGATCAACCTAAGAAAATATAAATAACAATAGCTAATCATTAGGTAAAATAATAAATTTAAAATGAAAAAGTGAATGCTTACTTGTCTACTAAGATCACTTAGATATGTACGCGGAGATATAAATTTTCTTTTTTTTTATGAACACCTTAATACTTTCCGACCTCCCAGTAATTGTCATACCACCAAAAAAATCTCACTGAGATAAGCAGGTACCAAAAATGACTTTATCTTATATAATCCTATAACGTGCTTATTATTTGAAAGTTTGTATTTTGCAATAATCAATGGCCAATGTTGCTCAAATTTTTCAACCGTCTCTAACTTATATAACGTATAAAATTCTGAACACCAACTTGAATACTCAGTGTTCAAGATCGAGATAAACCAACTACTTAATTTAGTAGTGATATGCCAAATAAAAAATGCATGTTTAGCTATAGGCATTTCTTTTGCGATTGCTTTGGCCGTCGATCTTGATCTGTCAAAATTGTTGGTGGTGACTTTCTCATAAGTAGACAAAAGTTCAACAAAATAAAAAAGGCAATCAATGAGCAAATCTTTAATACAATAAAAAGAGATACAAAACTTATGACAATTTGATAATAAAGAATTGCATAAATTTAAAGCAGTGACTTTAAATATCTGTCCCATTTGACTTGTTGACTGTTAAATATTATATAACCCATATAATTTTCATCAAATATTATATAACACGAGCAAATATATTTAAAGTCAAAGTTGTGAAAGAAAGACTGAAAAATGTCAAATTAGATGGATATTGTGAACGGAGGGAGTAGTTAATAGAGATGAAGCAGTAAGTAATTTGTGTAGTATTTTAAGTTGTGTGTTGTTATTTTATATGTGAAAAATCATTTTAAAATGTAAAAGAGGGAATAATCTGTGAGATTGTAAGTTACTTGTAATACATACACTTAAGATATATTTTGATTTAGGTTGTACGTAAAATTTGGAAAGAATAAAAGGAATATATGTTTTGATTTATGTAATTTATTTAAATATTGAAAGTTTACAGATAGTTAAAGCTGTACGTTTTGAATGATAAAAGAGGGTAATATTGAAAAATCAAAAAAATATCATCCATTTAATGTGTCATTCTTATATTTTATGGGAATGACTAACTTATGCTCTTAGGCATAAGTTAGCCGGGGCATAAGTTAGCCATTCCTTGAGTGCATGTCGGGATTGGTGGTGATGGCAATGGCACTGGTATTATCAAAGTAGGTAGGAGTTTTGGTGATGTTAACACCATAGTCCTTGAGCCGGCATTGCATCCACAACACTTAATCATCTACTAATAGAGACATATTCAACCTCAGCAGTAGATGTAGACACGGAGATCTATTTCTTGTTGGTCCAATTGACTAGCCTTCCACCCAGCAACAGACAACCTCCGGTTGTACTTTTCATGTCATTTATATTTTAAAATCCATATCTATATTCATATACATTTAAATATAATTCATCCATCCATATCCATATCCATATCCGTTGAATGAAGCGAGTAAACGGATATCCGTTGAATGTTAAATTTTTCTAAATATACACTATTATGAAATGAAATCATCAAAATATTTTTAATAAATAGATGTAATGTATGCAATATATACGAATTTAATATCGTTCATCAAAATATTTTTAATAACCCAAGACATAGTTGGGTCGAGTTAAAAGTGCTAATATAAATTAAGTATATACATATCAAAATTCTATTATCTTGATTATCATTCACCCTATGTACAGCAATGTTTCAAAAACGAATATGCCAAGGGTGTTATAAATGAATTTCTGATCATGCATATTTTTACCACAGGGTTAGTATGCTTGTTCAATACGTAAAGGGGGTTTAAGGATCTTAGAACAAGGCTCTCCGGTCCGGCTACCGTGAATAACCCTGGCCGACATGATGATGTCGGCTGGGTGGCCAAGTGATTAAGTCCACATTCGATAACTGTCATTGATCGGAAGGCCCCATATAAGGCTGTAGGTGCTAGCCACCAAAGAACTAACCTGTTAACCTTGAGAAGACGAGAGATGATGCTGGTTACGTAAGATGTGTGGTTAATGATTGTTACGTAACGTGGTTGTTCCTTAGAATCATAATTAGGATTTGTATATATAGGCAAACCCTAATTCTAGAACCATCCGAGATAATGGTAATCCCTTCCATAACCAACTCCCCGAATCACGGAAATAATTATGGAAAAGATACTTGAGGACCAAGTAACCGCCGTACCAGGAACAAAGGCATTCGATACGAATCCGCATGCCGCATACCGCATACAAAGTATACGCATACGCATGCGCGCGAGTGCCCGCATACGTATGTATTGCGCATGCAGGTTGCGGTATCATTATGTCCCCCCAGTTTGATGTTATATGACGCAAGACATATGATATCAAACTATTAAGGAAAAGGAAAAAACAAGAAAACGGCTAGCATTTAATTTTCTCCGTGCGTTTTGAGGGCATTAAATGTCTGTCACTGTCGCAGAAGCCCATTCGGCTGACAAGACGTAAAGTGGCAGTTGGCAGGCACGTTTAAGCCACGCGCTTAACACAGGGCACAGCTAACTGACACCCACGCGCGTGCAAAAAATATCAATCGTTGATTGCGTTACACGTGTACAGCCACGATGAAACCCGTTGCACCCCATGACCCCCAATTTGCACTATAAATAGGCCTGTTTCACCTACATTTCCATTTTCCTGCATCAAGCTTCTCCAATACGCTGCTTATTTAAATTCCGATCAAAATCCAAACATTCCGGCCAACTTCTAAAGGTTAGTTGTTCTCCGATTACTTATAGAAAATGACTAAGGCTAACGAGACTTACGTAGAGAGCGTAGTGTCGGTAATAGAGCAACAGCATATAGATTCATTAGTTAAACAGTACCCACCGTTAGCACAGTATAACCCGGTGCCTCCTCAGTCTAATCAACATGCCCACAAACCGCCGGAGAATAAGGTAGCTATATATGAGCATGCGTTTAAGCATGGCAATTTTAGGGTGCCACCTTCCGACTTCTTTTTAGGCGTTCTAGATCATTTCGGCATAGGACTAGGGCAATTACACCCTTACGCAATAGGGAAAATAGTGCTGTTTGAGATGTGGTACGTTGCACTAAACAAGGTACCATTAGTGAAGGTATTCTGTCATTTATACTGCCTAGCCAATCATCATAAGTCGTGGTTTACTTTCTTCGCCCGTCAGAACTTCACAAAAACCCCCAAATCGAACGCAGGTCACTGGAAAGAAACCTTCTTTTTTATTGACCAATCTGTTGTGGGAGCCACCTTTCCGCAAACACTTGTCTAGTGCGAAAGCATGGCTAAGGATGTGAACAAAACCCCCGTCCTTGATGACGAGGAAACGAAGTTGTTAGCGGAGTGCGCTAACGCACAGCTTGTGCACCGGTCATATGGGAATGTTATGCTGCAGTTGGGAAGGATATCCGCGCACTGGCCATGGGAGAACATGCGTCCAGCCATAATCGCGCCGATTGGCAAGGGTAGGAATAGTATAAATGCATATGAATATATAACCGCTAGCGTATACGTACATATTTTAATATTGCGCATATGTTTGCAGAGATGAAGATGAAGAAAGTGCTTACTGCAAGGGGAGATTGCGGCCATCTCTTTCTGCAAGCAAAATATAAACGTACCTCTGGAGCAAGAGAAGACTGGGGAGAACGAGGTGACCGCTCCCGCTACCTCATCCAATAAGCGCAAGGCAACCGAATCTCCCCAAACTAAACAGAAGAAGAAGAAGCTAAATCCTAAACAAAAGGAAGACATGCGGAATGACAACTTTGTCCCCGTCGATCCAGCATCCGCAGATCTTCCTCCTCCTATCACCGATAAGCACCTATTTTCTTTCGTAAACACCGTACGATTAACTTCATGTGCTAACAAGTTATTGATTTGCAGAGCATATTGAGGAGACGCATCAGACGCTGCCGCAGGCAAATCCGGACCTAGAGGCTACAGCCACGCTCAAGGACAGGGCGATACACCTTGACTCCGATTCTATGCCAGTCCCACTGCCCGGTAGCTTCCGTTTGGCAAATATGGCGCAGCTCACCCAGTCCTCCGCCGAAAATGTCGCAGAGCAGTCCGCCTTTCTGCAACAAATTTTTCCTGCTGAATTCCGCGAGCAACTAGCCGCACTGCCCTTCAACCAAGCGCACAATGCCTTTGTCCAGAACGGCCTTGTGTTCTTTAGCATGTTTGCGGATCAAGCCCGTCGCTCCACTAACCTATACCAAGTGGCTATGCGGAAAGAAACGGAGCTTGGATTGCTGCAGGCAGGGGTAGATCAGGTTAAAAAAGATAGGGATGCCGCGGAAGAGGCGCGCAAGGCAGTGGAGGCGACTGCAGCAGAAACAAAGACCGCGCTGATTGAGGAAAGGAAAAAGAATCGCGAGCTGGTGGGGGCGGTTGACCAGGCGAAGGGGGAAACGGAGCGCCTGAGGTTGGAACTGGAAAGGGTGCGCAGAGAGATGGACGAGGCGGTGACTGGCCGTGAGCTGGAGGAGGCAGACTTGTCAAAGCTTCGCACCTCCCTTCCTGTCATCGCACAAAAGGTAATGGACTCGGGGCTCGTCACCTAAAAGTTCAACGCCTACGTCGATGCAGTGAAAGAGCATGACCGCAACAAGGTCATGCTTGAGGTGATCAAAGGTTGCGACCTCACGCTACCGTACCCTGAAGTTGTGCGGAAAAATTTGAAAGAGGGTACAGCTGAGGCGCTCCTAGAAGCTGAAAGGACCCGTCCTAATCCATCCGGACGAAGTCCATATCGATTATAAACGATTCACAACAGTTGATTACATCGCGAGGTACTTGACCTCTATATGATAAATTTTACAAACATTGCATTCATTTTTGAAAAGACAATCTTTCATTACATCGAAAGTTGACGGCGTGCATACCCTTTCATAATATATCTAACTATAATTGACTTAATAATAATCTTGATGAACTCAATGACTCGAATGCAACGTCTTTTGAAATATGTCATGAATGACTCCAAGTAATATCTCAAAGATGAGCAAATGCACAGCGGAAGATTTCTTTCATAGCTGAGAATAAACATGCTTTATTCAACCAAAAGGTTGGTGAGTTCATTAGTTTAACATAAATAATCATTTCATAATTTTAATAGACCACAAGATTTCATATTTCCATTTCTCATAAACATACGTCCCATGCATAGAGACAAAAATATCATTCATATATATTGAACACCTGGTAATCGACATTCACAATATGTATATAAGAATATCCCCATCATTCCGGGATCCACCTTCGGACATGATATAAATTTCGAAGTACTAAAGCATCCGGTACTTTGGATGGGGCTTGTTGGGCCCGATAGATCTATCTTTAGAGTTCGCATCAATTAGGGTGTCTGTTCCCTAATTCTTAGATTACCAGACTTAATAAAAAGGGGCATATTCGATTTCGATCATTCAACCATATAATGTAGTTTTGATTACTTGCGTCTATTTCGTAAAACAGTTGTAAAAGTTGCGCATGTATTCTCAGCCCAAAAATATAAAAGGTAAAAAGTAAATGAAACTCACCTAATGTATTTTGTAGTAAAAATACATATGACGACATTAAACAACTGAACAATGTAGGGTTGGCCTCGGATTCACGAACCTATATCATTTATATGTATATTAATACATATAATTGAAATCGAACAAGTTTATATATTATATCTTAAATTATATACTATATTTAATTAGTTTGTGTATATATTCATAATGATTAATATTTATATAGTTACATTAATATATACATATTTATATATATAATTGTTTAATGTTATATTTAAAAATTGATATTTTGTTATTTGTATGTATTTTATATGCAATTAATATTAATAGGTTTGATATATATAGTTATGTTAAATTTTTAATATAATCATAGTATATGTAACTAGCATATTTCATGTACAAAATATTTATCAGTTAAAAAAAGAAGTTTTTTTTTTATATTAATAATGATAATATTAATAATCATATTACATAATAATAATACTTATTTTGATAATGATATTAGTAATAACAACAATAATAATAATAGTAATAATACCTTAAATGATAAAATTACCAATACTAACTATATTAATAATACTTGTAAGACTAATGATAATAATAATAATAATAATAATAATAATAATAATAATAATAATAATAATAATAATAATAATAATAGTAATGGTAATATTACTTATGAATAACTAAAATAATAATAATGGTAATCGTACAATAATTCTAATATAGTACCTACAACAATTAAAATAACAATAACATTTATAATAACAAATACAGTGACAACAACAACATAATAATAATAATAATAATGATAATAATAATAATAATAATAATAATAATAATAATAATAATAATAATAATAATAATAATAATAATAATAATAATAATAATAATAATAATAATAATAATAATAATAATAATAATAATGAGTGAAAAGCTACCTCACAAGATTTTTCCCAAAAAGAATAAAACTGTCCACTCCCAGACTCGAACCCCCGACCTCCCGTTCATGCACAATCACACTAACCAACTGAGCCGTCCAGCCTTTCTGCTTTAAACCCCATCCGACATCTTTTTAACCCTTATTTATTTCTGTTTCTTTTACCTTCTTCTTCACCATTTTAATCGACCAAAACAGTTTTGAATTTCCCAACAATGATTCAGACATTTTAAAACAAACAAAAATAATCAAAAGTAGCTGTTTGTATTAAGAGGAAAACGTAAAAGAAAGGAAAAAAAAATTAAAACTGCTACTGCAATATCGACACAAAAACAAAAAAAAATAAATTTTGATATTGAATTAGAGATCGTTTTAACTAAAACTTAATTCATGAAATAAGTTTCAAAACTCCATTAGAAACTATATGTGCACTCAATTGAATCTGAAACATTAAAATAACAGCGAATTTCGCGAAGAACACAAGGGTTGACTTTTTTTACAGAAAATTTGACTCACAAATTGGAACACGATAGGAAAAATTGAACCTTTAAACTTTCCAGAAAGTTTTAATGGAAGATTTATGACAACACTGCATTAACACAATTTAAATTTGATTACGAATTTGTTGATTTTGAAATATGAACAAGGAATAGGGCAGGGCCTGTTTTATTCTTGCTTTTAATTAAATTTTTGGATGTTTGAAAGCTGTAAAAGGGTAGTCGTAATTGTTAATTGATAAGATGGGTTTGTTGTTAATTCCGAACACTGAATTTCCTCACTTAAGTAATCCAAATTGCTCGACAATTTTATTATTAAAGTCAGAGACAGAAAAAAAAATAATAAAAAAATATAAAAGGTGAAATAGATTGTTAACTGCTTTTGGATATATATGATATGGAAATCGTTCTATTACAGATTCTAAAGACAGAATCCAAATTTACCTACAGAATGACAATGATATTAATGGAGTACGAATTCATTTATTTATTTATATTTTTTTTATAAAACATAATTATATATATATACTGTATTTATTTATATAATTTGTATATATGTTTTCTATATTTATATATCTAAAATTTGTATATGTCGATGTATATATCTATTTTTATATATATAGAGCAGATTTTATGTACATGTATATATTTATTTTTCTGTATATTACTTAATCTTATTAATTAGCAATTTTAACTATAATAATAAAAATAATACTATTAATATAATAATAATATTAATAAAATTGATAATAATAAATATTATAAAATTTATCATAATAAGATTATTAGTAATTATAATAATGCTAATGGTATTAATAATAATATATATATTAAATTTCATATATAACAAAATACAAATGATGATACTAATATTGAAAGTGGTAATAATATTACCTTAGTATCTATGTTTTAAATTTATAATTCAAACTAATATCTTAATTATGTAATCTGATATATTGTATAACACATATACTGAATATT
The DNA here is from genome assembly GCF_046630445.1 of Rutidosis leptorrhynchoides. Classification (NCBI taxonomy): domain Eukaryota; kingdom Viridiplantae; phylum Streptophyta; class Magnoliopsida; order Asterales; family Asteraceae; genus Rutidosis; species Rutidosis leptorrhynchoides. The sequence continues at coordinate 301,458,880 of NC_092335.1, read as the reverse complement.
TAATATTTACACATTCTATACATATATTAGTATATAACAGTGTTTGCTTATTAGTTATATTATGTAAATATGAATACATTAATAATGTTCTATATATATAATTATTATATATCTAGTTACTATATTATATTATTTCGTAATAAAAGTAAGTATTATAGATTTTAACACATATCATATATATATATATATATATATATATATATATATATATATATATATATATATATATATATATATATATATATATATATATATATATATATATATATATATAATAATTATGTATAGAAATCGTATATGTTTATATATATAGATTCTTCTTAATAATAACCTTATTATATTATATTATTTTTTATATTTAATTCTACTGTTTAATTTATATTTAATTTATTTAACATTATTATTTATACACATATACTTATATTTATATATACATATTTATTAACAACAATTGTTCGTGAATCGACGAGATTAGTCAAAGGTCAATAGTATACATGAACACAGTTCAAAGTTTTTGAGATATCAATATTACAGACTTTGCTTATCGTGTCAGAACATATATAAGATTAAGTTTAAATTTGATCAGAAATTCTCGGGTCATCACAGTACCTACCCGTTAAAGAAATTTCGTCCCGAAATTTGAGTGAGGTGGTCATGGCTAACAATAAAAATGTTTTGAGTTGATAAATTAAGTTTTATCATCATTGAGTAATATGGATAAAAATAATTCGATTATTCGAAGAGTACGAATGAGGCTATCACCAAAGAGTGAAATAGGAAAGTAAAGATTCATCTTAACTTATGACAGAGTTAGGGTTGAATTTAGAAAATAAGGTGCGTCTTAGCATTTGATGTAGAGGGTTGAATTCCGAAATTCAAGGATTTGAAGAAAATCTTCGAAATCTAAAAGATTTGATTCTTCGGCGAATAAGGTAATTAAGATCTCTATAATTAAATACGGTGATCTGCCTCGATTTCTCTGTCTGATATATCCATTATAAATTAAACTCTTCCGTTCCATTATTCTTAACATTCCTATACTTTCTTTCTTAGTCCATATATCCAAAAGATTGTGAAATGCTTAATCCCGTTCTAATCCTTGATATTTTTCTAATTATGATTTCTGGCATCCTTCTTTTCAATCTTCTACCAGAAAAATCTATTTACTCCTACTAGTACCTTGGGGTGATATTATTTTTAATTCTACCGTGTCTTTATATTGCTATTCCTATTATTACCCACAGTTTGTAACTTCTGTGTTGTTATTGGGTTTTATATCTTCCCTTATATTTCAATGTCCCTGCTTCTGTCTCCTATAATTATTGTCATCCACAGTTAATGCGCTCTCTTATTTGCTGCGATTTATACTCCCTTTCTATTTCGGAGTTTCATGTTCTTGTTTACTTTTCGCAAGTAACGGTCCAGAATTCATAGATATGGAGTTTCGAATTATCATAATATACAAGGTAGAAAGGAAAGATAGTAGCACGATTAGTTTTGTCAAATTACCTGAATCACTGAGAATAGAACTATCAAGAATATATTTTCTTGATATGTTCAGAAGTTAAGCAGAATGAAAGAGTTATGTAACATGGCATGTGATGACGTTATGATCTGTGAATCATTACGTCCCATTAGAACTCAGCATGACTTACTGTAATATAATCACGTTGATCAAGTGTCATTATATTATACTAACTCATGCATCAGTTCCCAATATTACTCCAAAACATTCGTATTTTAAGCTTGAAAGTTTACAGAATAAAGAAACTAACAGTTTCTATATGATGTAATACTGATAACACAAAGACATAAATGATTTCAGATAAGAATAGTTATGAAAATATCTTTAGAAATATGGAGGATATTTATAATAAAAGATACGATAATATCTTTGAATATCTAAGATCAGAGGATGATGGAGACTATTGCCTGCAAGGGTTTAGAGTAAGGAGCAAGATATTCACTAAAGACTTTAGCAGATATTGAATCATTTGAATTCTTTAAAGTCAAACTTATTCTTTGTGATTTGTCTGCGGCTTTCTTCATAGTTTCGCATAATCTGCTTTTCGGTACTAAATTTTCTATTGAATGTTTTCAATATAATGATACACAGGAAGCACGAAGAGGTATATAATTTCGAACAAGAATATTTATGAAAATATCCTCAGAAATATCGAAGATATTGATGATGATATTTTAGAATTTCTAATTTCGATGGTTGATGGAGAAAGATTTTCCGCAAGATTTTAACATGACTTCGGAGCAAGATATTCTCTAAAGATTTCAACGGATCCAGAATTATCTGAATTCTTTGAATATAGGGTATGGTCCTTGTGTTTGTCCTTGGTCTCCTTCATGGTTAACTTTATTCGTTTTCCAGTTCCAACGTTTCTGAGCTTTTCCAACATTCAGAGTATTGATTCGTAAACTGGGTGACTTTTCAAAATTTCAGAATTGAAGATCGTAATCCTAGGGGATAATTGTTATATGTATACCTATAACTATTGATGTAGAAATGCTACGAGATTCAAAATACTAATTGCTGATTCCTGGTAATTGGTATGGCAATTATTGTTACAGGGTATAGATGAATATAAGATGGGGTTTCAATGAATATAATGATTTTTCAGAAAGTCCAAATTCATTGAAGTTGCTGGTAATTTTACTGCTAATGTGGTGAAATATAAACGGTCCTCCGGTAACGATGACGACAGGCAAACTTATATATCGAGGTTATAATAAGGCTAATTCAAATGGAAGTTGAAGTTGATTTGTTGAAGCTGTGATAAAATTGGCTAATTTGAAAAAAAATTAGCAATGTTATTTTTGGTAATAACAATGCCAAGGGAGCTAACACAAACACGTGTTAAACTTTTACTTAGGGTCCAGGTGCATCACTATATGCGTCAAACTTTTCTTCCATAGATGAAGTGCGGTTGGTTCATCTTCTCAGTTGTTTCTTAATTGAGAGGTTTCAAGAATCATGAAAGATTTGAACGCAGATTGTAACCGTCGAGATACAAATGAATTTTAAGATGAATTCAAGTGACAAACTTGAAGAATTGTTTAGTTTCATATTTTATAGTCAATATTTTAATTCATTTTAATTGTCCAATGTTATTAGTCCACAGTCGATAGTTCACAGTTAACAGTCTAATAATTTATATGTGACGACCCGGAAATTTCCGAACAAATTTAAACTTGATCTTAATATGATTTCAACACGATAAGCAAAGTTTGTTAAAATGAGTCTTAGGAACCTTTGAACTGTGTTCATGTATACATTTGTCCTTCGACTGTTTCCGACGATTCACGAACCATTGTGTAAATAAAATATGTATATATATATATATATATATATATATATATATATATATATATATATATATATATATATATAAAAACATAAATATAAGTGTATATATCAAACTGAATTAATATAATACCATTTAATCACTTGAATTAAGTACGTAGAGTAATATACAAAATAAGTAAGATGTTATTAAAGTAAATATATAAAAATAAATATAAATTATGTACACAATTAATGTTGTATGTATGTTGTAATGTATATATATAAATACTAAATATTTAAACATGTTATTATATAATATAAGTATTACATAATTAGTGAAATGTAATATTCTTATATTAAATTTAATTACAAGTAAAACATAGATAATATATTACCTTCATCATTAATATTGATATTTGTATTATCAATACTATTAAATTAATATACAATATATAAATATGAGATTTGATAAACTTGATTTGTTAAATCAATATTATAGGCATTACTCTCTGTATTATCATTAGACTAAATATCTGTATTGTTAATATCAAATTATTATATAAATATAAAGATTGAAATATGTAACTTGTTGTTATAAGTAATAGTATTATGTTTTTATCATTAAGAACTATTATTATTATTATTATTATTATTATTATTATGAATGATATAAAAACAATACAATTTATGATTGCTATAAAAATCATTATCATGATAAATATTATTATTATTATAGATATTACTATCATTAATATTATTTTTATTATAATTAATAGTATTTTGAAATCTTATTAATAAATTTATTATAAGTTATTAGTAGTATTTATTATTAATAACATTATAAATATTAAAGTGTATTAATTATATATAATCAAATATATATTAATAGATTTATTTAAATACATATATATATATATATATATATATATATATATATAAATACAAATATACATATATAAAAATATATATATACAAATATACATATATATATGAATATATTATAAATAAATAAAGTCATGAATAATTTTAAATTCTGTTTTGAATCACTATCATCGCTGTCCTTTTTGTCCAAGAGATCAAAACAATCGACCCAATTGTCATACATAACAACAAATTAGTTAAAAGTAAAGTATCTGTTTTATATTTTTTTTTCTCTGATAAAAAAAATAGTGTACTCTTTGTCTGCCAAAATTCAAAATGACGACCTCTCAAATCAATTAGAATCCAGGTAACTGTTAAAATCAATTAATCTTTCATGTTATATAGGTTACCACACTACAATTCAAAAATTAAAAATCAAAAACCCAAGCAAAATAAACACTACCTCTGTTCTTACACTTTATAGCCAAATCCCAAATTTGAATCCAATTTGAAAAACGAAAAGTGCAGTCATGTTAGTAATCTCGTGCTCAAACTATCTGGAAAGTTTCATATCCTAATTTCGAATATCAAGTAAGAATTTAAGAGTCTAAGTTTTTGTTTTTAAAAGTCAAACTTTTGTTCATCATCAAATTCGAATTCAAATCGATGTTTCTGATTCAATTGAGGTTACAGGTAGTTTCTAGGAGTGATTTAGAACACATTTGGTGTTGAAAGCTTTATCTAAAACGTCCTCGAAATCAAAGTTAAAAATTTTTTTTTCTTATTAATCAGCGACTAATAGCTGGTTGTATTTTTTTTTTATTTTTTTTCTTCGCGTTTACATTTAATTCAAAGACCCAGATACGTTGAATACAATTTGTATGAAAGTCCTAAGGCAAATATATAAGGTGTTTGTGATTAATTCAAGCTTAGTCGACTAGTTATGAAGGAGATGAAGTGAATACAGAAAATTTATAGATATATAGATATAGTTTGGTTATGAATTCAGAAAAGCAAGGATGGATTGATGGTTAGGGTGTTGTGTCGGGTTTCAAAAGGTCTTGGGTTCGATTCCTGCTAGGGACAGTTTCTTTTTGATATGGCTTTTAAAGGTAGTTTTATGACCTTTAGTATTATTATTATTATTATTATTATTATTATTATTATTATTATTATTATTATTATTATTATTATTATTATTATTATTATTATTATTATTATTATTATTATTATTATTATTATTGTCATTGATTACTATTGTCATTGTTAATAATTAATATTATGATATGAATTATTATTATTACTAATTATACGACTATTGTCATCGCTAATATAATTAACGTTATTAAAACTATTGTTATTACTAAGTATTATTACTAATAATATTAGCATTAGAATTATCGTCTAAACACCCTTATTAATATTATTATTAACATGATGGATTAAAGTTAATATTATAAATATAATTACTATTATTATTATTACTATTAAAATTATTATCATTAGTATTAAAATGACCGGTAAAAGTATTTCCATTTTTATTACTAACATTAGTATTGGAATTAACCTTATTATTTTCATCAATACTAGTATTAATATCATTGTTATAGTTATTAATATTATTATGATTACTATTATCATATGTATCATTATTAACAATATTATTATTATTATTATTATTATTATTATTATTATCATTATTATTATTATCTTCAATCTAGTATATTTACAACTATTATTAAGTAATCTTTACATAAAAATATAACTAGTACACATAACTTAACTATATTAATACTTTTAGTTATTTAAAATATATAAAATAAATACTTTTAATTAAATAATGATATATGTATAAGTTAGCAACATAAAAATTATATCACAAATAATAATATATATATATTTGTTCAATTTCGGTTATATGTATTAATGACTATACAAATAATATAGGTTCGTGAATCCGAGGCCAACCCTGCATTGTTCAGTTGTTCAATGACGTCATATGTATTTTTACTACATAATACAGTATTGTGAGTTTCATTTGCCTTTTTACCCTTTTATATTTTTGGGCTGAGAATACATGCGTAATTTTTATAAATGTTTTACGAAATAGACACAAGTAATCGAAACTACGTTATATGGTTGAATGATCGAAATCGAATATGCCCCTTTTTATTAAGTCTGGGTAATCTAAGAATTAGGGAACAGACACCCTAATTGACGCGAACTCTAAAGATAGATCTATCGGGCCCAACAAGCCCCAACCAAAGTACCAGATGCTTTAGTACTTCGAAATTTATATCATGTCCGAAGGAGGATCCCGAAATGATGGGGATATTCTTATATGCATATTGTGAGTGTCGGTTACCAGGTGTTCAATCCATATGAATGATATTTTTGTCTCTATGCATGGGACGTATGTTTATGAGAAATTAAAATCTTGTGGTCTATTAAAATAATGGAAATGATTATTTATGTTAAACTAATGAACTCACCAACCTTTTGGTTGACAGTTTAAAGCATGTTTATTCTCAGGTATGAAAGAAATCTTCCGCTGTGCAATTGCTCACTTTAAAGATATTACTTGGAGTCATTCATGACATATTTCAAAAGACGTTGCATTCGAGTCGTCGAGTTCATCAAGATTATTATTAAGATAATTATAATTAGATATATTATTAAATGATATGCATATCGTCAATTTTCGATGTAAGGAAGTTTGTCTTTTCAAAACGAATGCAATGTTTGTAAAATGTATCATATAGAGGTCAAGTACCTCGCGATGTAACCAACTATTGTGAATCGATTGTAATCGATGTGGACTTTGTCCGGATGGATTAGGACGGGTTCTTTCAGTTGGTATCAGAGTGGTGGTCTTAGCGAACCAGGTCTGCATTAGTGTGTCTAACTGATAAGTCGTTAGAATGCCTTAGTGAGTCTGGACTTCGACAGTGTCTGCATGTCAAAAGTTTTTGCTTATCGCTTCTAGTCGAAAATCATCTGCTTATCATTATTAGTCTAGACACATCTTACTGCATTGATTGCATGAATAGTGTATAGACAAAAATTCAAATCTTAGCGTATCTGCTACTGTAGACTTTACTTGATAGATTCCGTAGATTTATCCGTAACTTATGGGATTTTAGTATTATATATGCACATATAAATTATGTATTGCAGGGTACTAATCTACATCCTATAATCTATTTCTTATCGAAAATCCTTCATCTGATCGTACGAGCTGAATCCCTTAAAAAGTTCAAGTCCCTCAGATTTCGATAGCTATTCCGATAGTTATTCCGACAGCTATTCCGATATGGATTTCCACTCGAGCTTCGAAAGTAGTGTAACCGGAATGAGTCAACCAATTAGCCATCATTTATTCTGGGTGAATTGGAAATGGGTTCATAGTCGACTTGATTAATGGAGACGCGAAGAAGGTGATCCCTTCCACTAACCGAATTCACCTTTAGACGAAGAACCTGAAGCACTTACCGGCGAACCTGTTCGTAACATCATTTTCACCCTCATTTCTCGAATATCTCGCCACGACTATATCATAATTAAGATTCTAAACATTTTTCATCCGCTCGTTCCGACCGACAATCATCCCAGAATAATAGAAGGAGTTAGCGAACTTCGCGCTTGAGTAATTAATTTGGAGTGTATAGTGCAAAATCTACCAGCTTCAACAACATCACCGACACCAACAATACTATCAATTACAACACCAGTATCATCAACAATCTATGCCTCAATATCTCATTCTGTACATTGATTATAATCATCAATCTACGTATCGTTCTACATTATTTATCTTCGTTCGACATGATGATTATGTAATCTCTAATGTTTTAGAGATTATGTACTCTAATTCTAACCGAAAAGTAAATGAGTTTAATGTTATATTAACTCATTAAACCCATAATTACATCTGAAGAAAATATATACGTATATATGTTTTCATAAAGATTGTAATTAAAAATTCTTTTGTACAAACTGTTAATGGTGAAAATATTTTAACGGGTAGGTAATACCCGAGGAATATTTAGATTTCACATTAATAAGTTACACTGTACATTCTTCGAATTTGATTCAACGATCATTTACTATCCTATATACAACCACCAATTTACGTATCCGTTCACCAAAGAATAACTATTTTCATTCAAATTCAATTTCATATTTGGATTTTGATCTATCAGAATCCAACAAGTGGCATAATGAAGAAATAATGGACACAATAAAAATTGATTAGAAACAGACTAATTAACAATATGAAATTTTGTTAAGAAACCACGCTAACAAGGTTCTAGCTAACTGTTCCTAGCTAACTGTTAATTCCGTATTACATTTTATTTTATAGCAATTTAATTATCGCAATTTATTTATCGCAGTTTATTTATCGCAATTTATATTATGGCAATTTTATTTATCGTCATTTAATTTTTGTATTTATTTTACGCACTTTAAATATCGGGACACCTATACAAGGTTTTGACATATCATATCGACGCATTTATATATATTATTTGGAATAACCATAGACACTCTATATGCAGTAATGATCGAGTTCTCTATACAGGGTTGAGGTTGATTCTACAATAATATATATAATTTGAGTTGTGATCGAGTCTGAGATCTATAAGGGTCACGACACGTATTAATTAATTTGAATATTGTATATTAAACTATATATGAATTATTGGACTGTTACTGTGGACTATCGACTGTGGACTAATAACATTGGACAATTAAAAGGAATTAAAATATTGATTATAACATATGAAACTAAACATTCTTCAAGTTTGCCACTTGAATTCATCTTAAACTTCATTTGTATCCTAACGATTACGATCTACGTTCAAACCTTTCATGATTCTTGAAAACACCTCAATCGATAGGATGAATCAACCGCACTTCATCTACGGAAAGAAAGATTTATGCATATAGTTATGCACCTGAGAAACTCTCGGCAACTGAGTAAACATTTAAAACGTAGCTGTGCTAATTCCTTAGTGTTATTATTACCCAAAATAAGTTGGTAATCCCTTTCAAAGTAGAAAATTTTGTCACAGCTCCAGCAAGTCAACTTCGACTTTTCGTTTGAAACAACCTTATTATAACCTTGATATATATGCGTGCTCTTTTATTGTTACCAGGGAACCTTTTATATTCCACCATATTACCAGCAGACGTACCAGCAACCTCGTTGCTTCTTGGCTTAAATCTCTCAGTTAAATCATTATAGTTATTCATTGAAACCCTATCATATACTCATCCGCATCTTGTAACGAGAACTGCCATACCAATTACCAGGAATCAGCAAACAGTACTTTGAAAACTCACAGCATATCTAAATCAACATAAATATGTATAACATTTAATTTTTAGAATTATGATCTTTCATTCTGAAAAGCACTCAGTCTACGAATTAATACTCTGAATGTTGAGAATGCTGAGGAAGCAGCAAACTGTAAACGACCTTAACAGTCGAATGTATGATGATAAAGAATGGAGTGTTGGAAATGCTCGATAGGAAATTTGGTACTGAAAGATGGATTGAGCCAACCCTGAAGGAGACCAAGTACAAATACAAGGACTATATTCAAAGAATCCAGATAATTCTGTATCCGATGAAATCTTTAGAGAATATCTTGCTCCGTACTCATGTTAAATCTTGTGAAAAATCTTCCTTCATCAACCTTCGATCTTAGCAATTCTGAAAATATCATCATAAATATCTTCGATATTTCTGAGGATATTTTCATAAATATTCTTGTCCGAAATTATTTATCTCTTCGTGCTATCTATATTACGTCATAAAGGAAACTACTTAGTTTCTAAATTTCTTTAAAATTCAAGTTTGAATTATGAATGATTTTGAAGTAGTGTTGGAAATTGATACATGAGTTAGTATAATATAATGACACTTGATCAACGTGATTATATTACAGTAAGTCATGTTCAGTTTTAATGGGACATGATGATTCACAGATCAAAACGTCATCATGTGCCATGTTACATAACTCTTTCATTCTGCTTAACTTCTGAACATATCAAGAAAATATATTCTTGATAGTTCTATTCTCAGTAATTCTGGTAATTTAATAAATCAAATCGTGCTAATACGTTCTTTCTTGTTTATAACTTTAAGCTTATTCGAAACTCCACACCTATGAATTCTGGACCGTTATTTTCGAAAAGAAAACCAAAGCATGAAGCTCCGAAATAGAAAGGGGGTATAAATCGCAGCAAATAAGAGAAAGCATTAACTGTGAATGACAATGATTATAGAAGACGGAAATAGGTACTCCAAAATATAAGAGAAAATATAAAGCCCAATAACAACACGGGGGTTTCAAACCGTGGATATTAATACGAATAGCAATATAAAGACACGGTAGAATTAAGAATAGTATTCCCCCCAGGGTAATAGTAGAAGTAAACAGATTTTTCTGATGGAAGATTGAAAAGAAGGATGACAGAAATGATAATTGGGAAAATATTAGGGACTAGAACTGGACTAAGCATTTTCACAATCTTTTGGATGTATGACTAAGAAAGAAAGTATAGGGATGGTGAGAATAATGGAACGGGAGAGCTTAATTTATAATGGAAATATCATACAATGTAATCGAGGCAAATCACCGCATTTAATTTAAGAGATCCTAATCCCCTTATTCGCCGAAGAATCAAAACTTTTAAATTTCGAAAATTTTCTAAATCCCTTGAATTCCGGAATTCAACCTTGACCGTGTCAAAAGCTAAAACGAATCTCTATTTCTTCATTCTAATCTTTTGTGATAGCTTCACTCGTACTCTGCGAATAATCGAATTGATTTATCCATATTACTCAATGTTGATAAAACTCAATTTATCAGCTCATAGTCGTCATGAAAACATTTTTATTGTTATCCATGACCACCTCACTCAAATTTCGGGACGAAATTTCTTTAACGGGTAGGTACTGTGACGACCCAGAAATTTCCGAACAAATTTAAACTTGATCTTAATATGATTTCAACACGATAAGCAAAGTTTGTTAAAATGAATCTTAGGAACCTTTGAACTGTGTTCATGTATACATTTGTCCTTCGACTGTTTTCGACGATTCACGAACCATTGTGTAAATAAAATATGTATGTATATATATATATATATATATATATATATATATATATATATATATAAACATAAATATAAGTGTATATATCAAACTGAATTAATATAATACCATTTAATCACTTGAATTAAGTACATAGAGTAATATACAAAATAAGTAAGATGTTATTAAAGTAAATATATAAAAATAAATATAAATTATGTACACAATTAATGTTTTATGTATGTTGTAATGTATATATATAAATACTAAATATTTAAACATGTTATTATATAATATAAGTATTACATAATTAGTGAAATGTAATATTATTATATTAAATTTAATTACAAGTAAAACATAGATAATATATTACCTTCATCATTAATATTGATATTTGTATTATCAATACTATGAAATTAATATACAATATATAAATATGATATTTGATAAACTTGATTTGTTAAATCAATATTATAGGTATTACTCTCTGTATTATCATTAGACTAAATATCTGTATTGTTAATAACAATTTATTATATAAATATAAAGATTGAAATATGTAACTTGTTGTTATTAGTAATAGTATTATGTTTTTATCATTAAGAACTATCATTATTATTATTATTATTATGAATGATATAAAAACAATACAATTTATGATTGCTATAAAAATCATTATCATGATAAATATTATTATTATTATAGATATTACTATCATTAATATTATTTTTATTATAATTAATAGTATTTTGAAATCTTATTAATAAATTCATTATAAGTTATTATTAGTATTTATTATTAATAACATTATAAATATTAAAGTGTATTAATTATATATAATCAAATATATATAAATAGATTTATATAAATACATATATATATATATATATATATATATATATATATATATATATATATATATATATATATATATATATATATATATATATAAAATACAAATATACATATATAAAAATATATATACAAATATACATATATATATGATTATATTATAAATAAATAAAGTCATGAATAATTTCAAATTCTGTTTTGAATCACTATCATCGCTGTCCTTTTTGTCTGAGAGATCAAAACAATCGACCCAATTGTCATACATAACAACAAATTAGTTAAAAGTAAAGTATCTGTTTTATATTTTTTTTTTCTTTGATAAAAAAAATATTGTACTTTTTGTCTTCCAAAATTGCAAAAAGACGACCTCTCAAATCAATTAGAATCCAGGTAACTGTTAAAATCAATTAATTTTTCACGTTATATAGGTTACCACACTACAATTCAAAAATTAAAAATCAAAAACCCAAGCAAAATAAACACTACCTCTGTTCTTACACTTTATAGCCAAATCCCAAATTCGAATCCAATTTGAAAAACGAAAAGTGCAGTCATGTTAGTAATCTCGTGCTCAAACTATCTGGAAAGTTTCATATCCTAATTTCGAATATCAAGTAAGAATTTACGAGTCAAAGTTTTTGTTTTTAAAAGTCAAACTTTTGTTCATCATCAAATTCGAATTCAAATCGATATTTCTGATTCAATTGAGGTTACAGGTAGTTTCTAGGAGTGATTTAGAACACATTTGGTGTTGAAAGCTTTATCTAAAACGTCCTCGAAATCAAAGTTAAATTTTTTTTTTCTTATTAATCAGCGACGAATAGCTGGCTGTATTTTTTTTTATTTTTTTTCTTCGCATTTTCATTTAATTCAAAGACCCAGATACGTTGAATACAATTTGTATGAAAGTCCTAAGGCAAATATATAAGGTGTTTGTGATTATTTCAAGCTTAGTCGACTAGTTATGAAGGAGATGAAGTCAATACAGAAAATTTATAGATATATAGATATAGTTTGGTTATGAATTTAGAAAAGCAAGGATGGATTGATGGTTAGGGTGTTGTGTCGGGTTTCAAGAGGTCTTGGGTTCGATTCCTGCTAGGGACAGTTTCTTTTTGATATGGCTTTTAAAGGTAGTTTTATGACCTTTAGTATTATTATTATTATTATTATTATTATTATTATTATTATTATTATTATTATTATTATTATTATTATTATTATTATTATTATTATTATTATTATTATTATTATTGTCATTGATTACTATTGTCATTGTTAATAATTAATATTATGATATGAATTATTATTATTACTAATTATACGACTATTGTCATCGCTAATATAATTAACGTTATTAATACTATTGTTATTACTAAGTATTATTACTAATAATATTAGCATTAGAATTATCGACTAAACACCCTTATTAATATTATTATTAACATGATGGATTAAAGTTAATATTATAAATATAATAATTATTATTATTACTATTAAAATTATTATCATTAGTATTAAAATGACCGGTAAAAGTATTGCCATTTTTATTACTAACATTAGTATTGGAATTAACCTTATTATTTTCATCAAAACTAGTATTAATATCATTGTTATAGTTATTAAGATTATTATGATTACTATTATCATATGTATCATTATTAACAATATTATTATTATTATTATTATCATTATTATTATTATCTTCAATCTAGTATATTTACAACTATTATTAAGTGATCTTTACATAAAAATATAACTAGTACACATAACTTAACTATATTAATACTTTTAGTTATTTAAAATATATAAGATAAATACTTTTAATTAAATAATGATATATGTATAAGTTAGTAACATAAAAATTATATCACAAATAATATATATATATATATATATATATATATATATATATATATATATATATATATATATATATATATATATATATATATATATATATATATATTGTTCAATTTCGGTTATATGTATTAATGACTATACAAATAATATAGGTTCGTGAATCCGAGGCCAACCCTACATTGTTCAGTTGTTCAATGACGTCATATGTATTTTTACTACAAAATACAGTATTGTGAGTTTCATTTGCCTTTTTACCCTTTTATATTTTTGGGCTGAGAATACATGCACAATTTTTATAAATGTTTTACGAAATAGACAAAAGTAATCTAAACTCCATTATATGGTTGAATGATCGAAATCGAATATGCCCCTTTTTATTAAGTCTGGTAATCTAAGAATTAGGGAACAGACACCCTAATTGACGCGAACTCTAAAGATAGATCTATCGGGCCCAACAAGCCCCATCCAAAGTATCGGATGCTTTAGTACTTCGAAATTTATATCATGTCCGAAGGAGGATCCCGGAATGATGGGGATATTCTTATATGCATATTGTGAATGTCGGTTACCAGGTGTTCAATCCATATGAATGATATTTTTGTCTCTATACATGGGACGTATGTTTATGAGAAATGAAAATCTTGTGGTCTATTAAAATGATGGAAATGATTATTTTTGTTTAACTAATGAACTCACCAACCTTTTGGTTGACACTTTAAAGCATGTTTATTCTCAGGTATGAAAGAAATCTTCCGCTGTGCAATTGCTCACTTTAAAGATATTACTTAGAGTCATTCATGACATATTTCAAAAGACGTTGCATTCGAGTCGTCGAGTTCATCAAGATTATTATTAAGATAATTATAATTAGATATATTATGAAATGGTATGCATATCGTCAATTTTCGATGTAAGGAAGTTTGTCTTTTCAAAACGAATGCAATGTTTGTAAAATGTATCATATAGAGGTCAAGTACCTCGCGATGTAACCAACTATTGGGAATCGATTGTAATCGATGTGGACTTTGTCCGGATGGATTAGGACGGGTTATTTCATTATATATAGTTTAATATATAATATTCGAATTAATTAATAAATATCGTGACCCGTGTACATGTCTCAGACTCGATCACAACTCAAAGTATATATATTATTTGAGAATCAACCTCAACCCTGTATAGAGAACTCGATCATTACTGCATATAGAGTGTCTATGGTGATTCTAAATAATATATATAGATGCGTCGATATGATATGTCAAAACCTTGTATACGTGTCACGATATTTAAAGTGCATAAAATAAATAACAGAAATTAAATGACGATAAATTAAATGCGTAAAGTAAATAACAGAAATTAAATGACGATAAATTAAATTGCGATAAATAAACTGCGATAAATAAAATGTAATCAGTTAGCTAGGAACAGTTAGCTAGGAACAGTTAGCGTGGATTCTTAACAAAATTCCTCATAGTTAATTTGTTTGTTTCTAACAAATTTTATTTTGTCAAATGTTTTCTTCATTATGCCACTTGTTGGATTCTGAGAAGTCAAAATCCAAATATGAAATTGAATAAAAAATGTTATTCTGTGGTGAACGGATTCGTATATCAGTGGTTGTAAATAGGATAGTAAATGATTGTTGAATCAGATTCGAAGAATGTACAATGTAAATTATTAATATGAAATCTAAATATTCCTCGGGTATTACCTACCCGTTAAAATATTTTCACCATTAACAGTTTGTACAATAAAATTTTTAATTACAATCTTTATGAAAATATATATACATATATATTTTCTTCAGACGTAATCATGGATTTAATGAGTCAATGTGATATTAAACTCATCAGATTTACGGCTAGAACTAGAGTACATAATCTCTAAAACATTAGAGATTACATAATCGCCATGAAGGACGAAGATAGTTTATGTAGAACGATTCGTAGAACGATGATTATGCTCGAGGTATAGATTGCGATATTGAGGCATGTGATGTTGGTGGTATTGGTGGTGTTGGTGCTGATGCTGGTAGTGCTGTTGATATCGGTGATGTTGCTGAAGCTGGTAATTTTTGCACCACGTTTTCCAAATTAATTACTCGAGCGTGAAGTTCGTTGACTTCTTTGATTACTCCGGAATGATTGTGGGTAAGAACGAATGAATAAATAAGGTTGGGGATTTTAGATATCATATAATCATTGCTAGATATCCTGGAAATGAGGGTAAATATGATGTTTCGGACTGGTTCGCTAATAAGTGCTTCAGGTTCATTGTCAATAGGTAAATTCGGTTGGTGAAAAGGATCGCCTTCTTCGCGTCTCCATTGATTAAGTCAACTATGAACTCATCAAATGAATTGGGGATGGATGATTGGTTGATTCATTCTGATGACACCGCTTTCGGGGCTTAGGTGAATATCCATGTCGGAATAGCTGTCGGAATAACTATCGGCATAGCTATCGTAATCTGAGGGACTCGAACTGGTTGAGGGATTCATCTCGTACGATCAGATGAAGGATTTTCGATAAGAAATAGATTATAGGATGTAGATTAGTACCCTGCAATACATAATTTACATATGCATATATAATACTAAAATCCCATAAGTTACGGAGGAATCTACGGAAACTATTAGGCAAAGGTAACAATAATAGATACGCTAAGATATGAATTTATCTATACACTGTCTATGCAATAGAGGCATTAAGACGTGTCTAGACTAAGAATGATAAGCAGATAATTTTCGACACAAAATGATAAGCAAAACTTTTTGACATGCAGACCAGGTCGAAGTCCAGACTCACTAATGCATCCTAACGACTACTAGTTAGACACACTAATGCAAGACCTGGTTCGCTACGACTGCCGCTCTGATACCAACTGAAAGTACCTGTCCTAATCCATCCGGAAGAAGTCCATATCAATTATAAATGATTCACAACAGTTGATTACATCGCGAGGTACTTGACCTCTATATGATACATTTTACAAACATTGCATTCGTTTTTAAAAAGACAATCTTTCATTACATTGAAAGTTGACGACGTGCATACCCTTTCATAATATATCTAACTATAATTGACTTAATAATAATCTTGATGAACTCAACGAATCGAATGCAACGTCTTTTGAAATATGTCATGAATGACTCCAAGTAATATCTCAAAGATGAGCAAATGCACATCGGAAGATTTCTTTCATACCTGAGAATAAACATGCTTTAAAGTGTCAACCAAAAGGTTGGTGAGTTCATTAGTTTAACATAAATAATCATATCATAATTTTAATAGACCACAAGATTTCATATTTCCATTTCTCATAAACATACGTCCCATGCATAGAGACAAAAATATCATTCATATGGATTGAACACCTGGTAATCGACATTCACAATATGTATATAAGAATATCCCCATCATTCCGGGATCCTCCTTCGGACATGATATAAATTTCAAAGTACTAAAGCATCCGGTACTTTGGATGGGGCTTGTTGGGCCTGATAGATCTATCTTTAGAGTTCGCGTCAATTAGGGTGTCTGTTCCCTAATTCTTAGATTACCAGACTTAATAAAAAAGGGCATATTCGATTTCGATCATTCAACCATATAATGTAGTTTTGATTACTTGTGTCTATTTCGTAAAACAGTTGTAAAAGTTGCGCATGTATTCTCAGCCCAAAACTATAAAAGGTAAAAAGTAAATGAAACTCACCTAATGTAATTTGTAGTAAAAATACATATGACGACATTAAACAACTGAACAATGTAGGGTTGGCCTCGGATTCACGAACCTATATCATTTATATGTATATTAATACATATAATTGAAATCGAACAAGTTTATATATTATATCTTAAATTATATACTATATTTAATTAGTTTGTGTATATATTCATAATGATTAATATTTATATAGTTACATTAATATATACATATTTATATATATAATTATTTAATGTTATATTTAAAAATCGATATTTTGTTATTTGTATGTATTTTATATGCAATTAATATTAATAGGTTTGATATATATAGTTATGTAAAAATTTTAATATAATCATAGTATATGTAACTAGCATATTTCATGTACAAAATATTTATCAGTTAAAAAAGAAGTTTTTTTTTATATTAATAATGATAATATTAATACTCATATTACATAATAATAATACTTATTTTGATAATGATATTAGTAATAACAATAATAATAATAATAGTAATAATACCTTAAATGATAAAATTACCAATACTAACTATATTAATAATATTTGTAAGACTAATAATAATAATAATAATAATAGTCATGGTAATATTACTTATTAATAACTAAAATAATAATAATGGTAATCGTACAATAATTCTAATATAGTACCTACAACAATTAAAATAACAATAACATTTATAATAACAAATACAGTGACAACAACAACAACAACAACAACAACATAATAATAATAATAATAATAATAATAATAATAATAATAATAATAATAATAATAATAATAATAATAATAATAATAATAATAATAATAATAATAATAATAATGAGTGAAAAGCTACCTCACAAGATTTTTCCCAAAAAGAATAAAACTGTCCACTCCCAGACTCGAACCCCCGACCTCCCGTTCATGCACAATCACACTAACCAACTGAGCCGTCCAGCCTTTCTGCTTTAAACCCCATCCGACATCTTTTTAACCCTTATTTATTTCTGTTTCTTTTACCTTCTTCACCATTTTAATCGACCAAAACAGTTTTGAATTTCCAACAATGATTCAGATATTTTAAAAAAAACTTAAATAATCAAAAGTAGTTGTTTGTATTAAGAGGAAAACGTAAAAGAAATAAAAAAAATTAAAACTGCTACTGCAGTCTCGACACAAAAACAAAAAAAATAAATTTTGATATTGAATTAGAGATCGTTTTAACTAAAACTTAATTCATGAAATAAGTTTCAAAACTCCATTAGAAACTATATGTGCACTCAATTGAATCTGAAACATTAAAATAACAGCGAATTTCGCGAAGAACACAAGGGTTGACTTTTTTTTTACAGAAAATTTGACTCACAAATTGGAACACGATAGGAAAAATTGAACCTTTAAACTTTCCAGAAAGTTTTAATGGAAGATTTATGACAACACTGCATTAACACAATTTAAATTTGATTACGAATTTGTTGATTTTGAAATATGAACAAGGAATAGGGCAGGGCCTGTTTTATTCTTACTTTTAATTAAATTTTCGGATGTTTGAAAGCTGTAAAAGGGTAGTCGTAATTTTTAATTGATAAGATGGGTTTGTTGTTAATTCGTAACACTGAATTTCCTCACTTAAGTAATCCAAATTGCTCGACAATTTTATTATTAAAGTCAGAGACAGAAAAAAAATAATAAAAAAATATAAAAGGTGAAATAGATTGTTAACTGCTTTTGGATATATATGATATGGGAATCATTCTATTACAGATTCTAAAGACAGAATCCAAATTTACCTATAGAATGACAATGATATTAATGGAGTACGAATTCATTTATTTATTTATATATTTTTTTTATAAAACATAATTATATATATACTGTATTTATTTATATAATTTGTATATCTGTTTTCTATATTTATATATCTGAAATTTGTATATGTTGATGTATATATCTGGTTATATATATATAAAGCAGATTTTATGTACATGTATATATTTATTTTTCTGTATATTACTTAATCTTATTAATTAGCAATTTTAACTATAATAATAATAATACTATTAATATAATAATAATATTAATAAAATTGATAATAATAAATATTATAAAATTTATCATAATAAGATTATTAGTAATTATAATAATGCTAATGGTATTAATAATAATATATATATTAAATTTCATATATAACAAAATACAAATGATGATACTAATATTGAAAGTGGTAATAATATTACCTTAGTATCTATGTTTTAAATTTATAATTCAAACTAATATCTTAATTATGTAATCTGATATATTGTATAACACATATACTGAATATTTAATATTTACACATTCTATACGTATATTAGTATATAACAGTGTTTGCTTATTAGTTATATTATGTAAATATGAATACATTAATAATGTTCTATATATATAATTATTATATATCTAGTTACTATATTATATTATTTCGTAATAAAAGTAAGTATTATAGATTTTAACACATATCATTTATATCTCATATATATATATATATATATATATATATATATATATATATATATATATATATATATATATATAATAATTATGTATAGAAATCGTATATGTTTATATATATAGATTCTTCTTAATAATAACCTTATTATATTATATTATTTTTCATATTTAATTCTACTGTTTAATTTATATTTAATTTATTTAACATTATTATTTATACACATATACTTATATTTATATATACATATTTATTAACAACAATTGTTCGTGAATCGACGAGATTAGTCAAAGGTCAATAGTATACATGAACACATTTCAAAGTTTTTGAGACATCAATATTACAGACTTTGCTTATCGTGTCAGAACATATATAAGACTAAGTTTAAATTTGGTCGGAAATTCTCGGGTCATCACAGAAGCGGAGCAGGCCATCCAGTCCATCTCGATCCCCTTAATAGACGCTTTCGCTGCGGATCCCAATATGCCAATTGATGGGTTCCTCAAGGAGGATTTTTAGGTTTCGCTTGTAACCGTTTGCGCCGTAAGTCCTATGCTTAGGCAGGCAATTGTAAATACAATATTTGGGCCCTAAGTCCCATGTTGGGCAGGCACTTGAAACGATTTATTTGTAATAACTTAGTTTATATTATATATTATTGTGTTATGCATGCGTTATTTTATTAATTGTTTATATATCGCGAATCAAAACAAAAGATGAACCGCATGCCCATGCGCATAGTTAACCAAAATTCAAGCGCGTACGCAGGTACTGCGTAAAATAAACCAACATTTTAGCAATTTTACCTTTAACAGTTTAGACTCAAAAGCTACTGCGTTATTACTTTGTTATGTGCTAGAGGTGCACTTTAGCTGTATGGTAAGCAACGCAACTAAAAACAAACCAATGCTTTTACACTAAAGAGTTCCTCAAGCAAACCAATGCGAGAGTAATTACGCACAAGTAAACCAATGCTTGTATTTGTAAGTCGACTTGGCAGCCATCTAGTCTGAGTGGCGCTTGGCTAAGGGAAAGACAATTCCCTTCGCCTGCCGTTAATGTCTAGCCTTGTAACCAAACAGGCTTCTGCCGCACGGGGGCTAGAGGTCACCCCTTAAGTAGGCAGGAACCGCATACAAAAAAGAGAAATACACAACAAAAGTATGCGCGAGTAAATATTTTACTTAGTATTAATCATGATTACAACCGCGACACATCCAAACGGACGGAAAATACGTAGAAAAAATAATGTGCTAAAATAAATTGGAGTGATCAGGTCCATCCAGCTACATATAACATTTTTTTAACAACGTCGCGTGCCAAGTGCGTTTCACAGGTTTTCCATCTAATGTCTCGAGATGGTATGCCCCGGTGTTGCTTGCTTTTGCTACCTTGTATGGACCTTCCCAACGGGGGCCCAGTTTCCCAGTATCCTCCACATGACTTGCGTCATTCTGACGCTAAACTAAGTCCCCGCACTTATAAGAGCGTGAACGCACGTGCTGATTGTAGTATTTTGCAATTTTCTGCTTATTATTGGCTTCGTTCACTGCAGCAGAGAGTCTGCGTTCTTCAAGCAGATTAAGATTTTCACGTAAAGCTTCTGAGTTATTTTGCTCGTCTAAATTCTGTATGCGGAACGTTGGCACACTAATTTCTGCGGGTACAACAGCTTCTGATCCATAGACCAAACTGAACGGAGTCTCACCAGTGTCGCTTTGGGTGTTGTTCTATGCGCCCACAAATCCTTTGGTAGTTCGTCCACCCAACCAATGCGACCATGACCCAATCTAGCTTTAATTCCAGCTACTATATCCCGGTTGGTGACTTCGCACTGGCCATTCGCCTGCTGATGCGCAACGGAAGTAAAAGTTTGCTTAATATTAAGCTCCGCACACTAACTACGAAAAGGATCCCCCGCAAACTGCGTACCGTTATCACTAACGATTTCATTTGGTATGCTGAATCTACAAACAATGTCTTCCCATACAAAATTTCGTACCCTTTTTCCTGAAATTGTTGCCATTGGTCGTGCTTCAACCCACTTCGTGAAATAGTCAATTGCAACAATCAAAAATTTGATATTTCTAGCGTGAGCAGAGTATGCGTAAGATACTGATGTAAATAGCATATGGTATATGTGACGACCCGGAAATTTCCGATCAAATTTAAACTAAATCTTTGTATGATTTCGACACGATAAGCAAAGCCTGTTAGGTTTAGTCTCAAAAACTTTGAACTGATTCATCTATTCATTTGACCTTCGACTGCTCTCGACGATTTACGAACCATTATTTGTAATATATATATATATATATATATATATATATATATATATATATATATATATATATATATATATATATATATATATATATAAGTAAATATAAATAATTATGCATAAGAATATTAATAAACTATTATTTACAATATACAATTTGTTATAAATAAATAAATAAGTAAATTAATATAAGATATATTAAAATTATTATAAGAGTGAATATATAAAGTATGTTGTATATATATAAGAAATTTTGAAGTTATTTAGCAAACGATCATTGGTCATTTAATTGATAGTAAACGAATTAAAAAGGAACTTATATTATTTTAAAATAAACGGTGATACGAAAATGAGTTCTATAAATTTTAGGCTTACTAAAATTATATTTATGACCTAGTTATTAAATTTGAACACTTTTTATTTTTCACCCATAAATGAGAGGGACAGTTGAGGTAATTTCTCTTTAACAAGTTAATGATTGAATTTTATACCATAATGACCCAAATAAATAAAGATATTTAATGTAAAAATTTGGGATTTTTCTGAAAACTTTTATCCGCCACTAATTTCGCACGATACACAATCCGTTAAAACTGATAGAAATTAAAATCACGTACTTAATAATTCGCAACATAATTGAGATTTGTTGTGATTTTTGGACCCACACATCTTAACTTCTACACAAACATAATCTATGAATGATCATCTCACTTTATAACTTATAGTGCTCGTTTTCCTCAAACTAACTACCAACTCCACTAAATCACGAATCAAATACATAATTTCAATGCTTACTATTCTATTTCCTTTCACAAGTTTATACTTCTTATTGATATTATATTTAACTTTACTTCATCAATCAAACCAACTGATCGATATAGGTAGACATATATACATACTGAGATGTACAACTAGAAAACAAACCCATTTATATTTCATTTCTATTTTTAACCAACACCCACAAACACTTATCGTTCTCTCTATTATCAATATGCTTGAAACACCATTCCATGTAAAACTATAGTCTTCACCACCTTGTTCACCTACAAACCGTGGGCACCTTCCACCCTTGCTTCGGCAACCATGGCCACCATTCACTAACCAAGTCACCTCTTTCAAATTCCATCACCATCACCTAGAATCACCAAGACTACCACAACCACCACACCTTGATAACTCTTGCTATATTTTTTCTTTGTTTGTCATGAACACCATGGAAAACTCGTCATTTTGGAACCCATCATTTAACTACTTCTCCTACTCCTTCTTTCTTTCTCTTTTCGTGAACTCAACATCATACCCATCATAATTGCTGTGTATTTAACAGCTACATTGTGCTTGTCTTCTGTTAGATCGAGACTTAAACCATACCATGAAACTTCTGATTTGCTGCTACGTTTACTTCTCTTTCTAAAACGCGAAAGTAATAATAGAGGAGATGATGAACAGCATTTAACGGATACTGCTACGTTTTTTTTTGTTTTAGTCCCGTACAAACAAAACCCAACATCACACAAATAACCAAACTCCATCGGAGAAAAAGGATGCTACAACTTCATTTTTTTTCTTTTGTTTTTCGTTCACTGTTACGAAGTGTATGAATTGAAGATGGGATGAAATGAATGAATGATGATGAGGATCATACGTGTTACAGTAGAAAGACGATGATGAAAATGATGGCGGATAATGATGGTAACGAGGATGATATTGCTCGACGATGAAAATCTTTGATGATGACCGTTGATGGCGGTTATGAATGTAAGTATGATTATGATTTTGATTATGATAATTATAATAATAGATGATGATGATGATGATGATGATGTTAACGTATGATGATAGAAGAGAGTAGGAATGATGATAGGTAAAGATGATGATGGAAAGATAATTTTGGGTTTTAGGAAGGGGAATATAGAGTAAGTGGTTAAGTAAATTTTATGTTTGAGTTAAAACAGGAAACAGATGGCAGAGCAGTGGTTTATAGTGTTGGATTTAACCTAGAGGTCCTGGGTTCGAACCCAGGCCACAACAATTTTTTTTATAAAAAAAAGTATCAAGAGAAGCTATGGGCCGTGATCTGTTATGATTGCTGGGCCGTATATAGTGTGATGATTGGGCCGAGACTAGAAATTCTGTTGGGCCGAGAGGATCCATGTAGTTGTTGGGCCAAAATAAAAGGAAATTGGGTTAAATATAGAACAGGTGTAATTAAATTCAGGAAATCCGAAATGGAGAAATGGGTTGAGGGTGTTTGCGTTATTCGAGAGATCTTGGGTTCGAGTCTCGTTTGAAGCACTTCTTTTTACTAAATGCTTTTGAGGGTATACACATTTTATTATTATTTATCATTTATTTAATTTTTATTATGATTATTGTTATTATTATTTTTATTACAAAAATAACACAAAATATTATTATTATCATTAATATTAGTATTAGTATCAAGTTATTATTATTATTATTATTATTATTATTATTATTATTATTATTATTATTATTATTATTATTATTATTATTATTATTATTATTATCATTATCATTATCATTATTATTATTGTTATTATTAATAAAAATTTATATCATAATCGTTAGTATTATCATTAAACGTTACTAGTATCATAATTACAAACATTAGTATTATTATTATTATCTTTATCATTAATATTAAAAATTATCATTATTATTATTAATGTTAGAATTATCATAATTATTATCATAATTAGAATTATTTTTATCATTATTATTAATAGTATTATTAATATATCAAATGAAGATTTTTCTATATAAAATATATTTATGACATAAATCCTAATCATATTAATACTTTCGTAATAAATATTAATTATCTATATAAGGATAAATATATCTAATTATGTTATTAATAAAACACATAATATAAATAACAAATAAAATCACTAATAATATATATAATTGTTCGATTACCATTACATGTATTAATATACATGATTGAATATAGGTTCGTGAATCCGAGATCAACCCTACAATTGTTCAATGTCGTATTATGTATTTTTACTACAAAATACAATATGTGAGTTCATTTGATTCCCTTCAACTCTTTACATTTTTGGGACTGAGAATACATGCGCTACTTTTACAACTGCTTTATTAAATGCTTTTGAAATACATTTTGAACTGGGAATACATGAAATGCTTTTATAAATGTTTGACAAGATAGACACAAGCAAAACATTCCTCGAATGAATTATGTGGACATGATAATTGCCACCATTGAATTATGTGGACGTGATAATTGCCACAATTGATATGAATATTTTCCACTGATTATTATTGCTTGGTAACCTAAGAATTAGAATCGGGTATGGCCCTAATTCACGCGAATCCTAAAGGTAGCTACCGGGTTTAACACCCCCACCCAGAATGTTCACTAGACGGAAGGGCTAGTGGGCGTGGTGTTTAGTACTTCGAAGTTTATATGATTATTATACAGATGAGATGTTCTGTTTTGGGGATATTATTTATGCGCATTATATGTTAAGGTCAATTACCAAGCCAAGCTATGAAAGAAAAGTGAATGTTATGTATCGAGAGAATGATTTTTATACACAGGTTATGTGTATTATATTTTGTACACGAGATATGTGTTCGGTTACAAAGATTTATGAAAAAGGATTTCGTACACGTGAAAGGTGTACTGTATTTAAAAGATATTGCATGTACATTACAGGTGGGATAGGATTCGGGCCCATTTGTACGATGCAGCACTTAAATCTTGTGGTCTATCAAAATGATGAATTTTATTGTTTTATGATAAACTTATGAACTCACCAACCTTTTGGTTGACACTTTAAAGCATGTTTATTCTCAGGTATTAAAAGAAATATTTCGCTGTGAATTTGCTCATATTATATGGAGTCGTTCATGGCATATAGAGGTCAGAACCTCACAATGGTACCAACTGTTGAAGACTTCGTCCAGATGGATTGGGACGGGGCATTTCAGTATACAATAAATGATAATATTACCTCGGCCTTTTGGAAATGGTCCAACTATGTCAATTGCCCATTTGCAGAATGGCCATGGTAAGGAGACTGGTATCATTGGATGCGCAGGTGCCCTGCTGATAGGTGCATGTATTTGGCAAGATTCGCATTGCTTAACTATGCGCGCGGTATATGCGTACATAGTGGGCCAATAATAACCTAGCCGCATAATTTTTGACACAATAGACCTGTGCCCCGAATGAAGAGCGCATGCACCTTCCTGCACCTCGCGTATAACATCCTCTGCCTCTTTCAGACCTATGCACCTTAAGTGCGGCCCTAAATAATTTTTTCGATATAGGACGTCACCCTCAAGGGCGTATAGTGGTGCCTTGGTGCGGACTTTCTTTGCATCAACGGAATCCGCAGGTGAGGTGCCATCCCGCAGGAAAGTAAGAATAGGTGTCATCCATGTTGAGCTGGATTCCTCAACAGGTGCCACTAAAGGCATCATAACAATGGATTTCGCATGCAGTTCTTCTATAAGAATTTTCTTCCCCAGATGATCATAGGCCAAAGAAGCCAATTTGCTGAGTGTATCCGCCTTCTTATTTTGCCCCCGCATGACGTGGGAGATTTGAAAAGCCTCAAACTGGTCAGCGAGGTTATGAACAAGCGATAAATACTGCTGCATGGCTATGTCATGCGCTTCAAAGTCTCCACTGACTTGACTGCATACCAGCTTTGAATCCACATAAGCGTGCAGAATTTTAACATTTAATTTATGCGCAATACGCATACCTGCTAACAAAGCCTCGTATTTTGCTTCGTTGTTCGTAACAGCAAAATTAAACCGCAGCGCATATGTATGCTCTTCGCCATCTGGCCAGTTAAAATTACACCTGCACCCGCACCAGCTGCGCTGCAGGCACTATCGGTGTATAATTCCCATGGTGACAAAGGTGGCACAGGCGTATCCTGATGCTCTGCTGATGCCTCAACATCCGCAGGTAACTCTGCTAGGTAATCCGCAAGTATTTGACCCTTAACCGCGCTTCGCGAAGAAAAATTTATTTCTTGTTCTCCTAACTCAACTGCCCATTTAGCCATTCGGCCAGAAATCTCAGGCTTGTATAACACCTGAAAGAAAAATGATTGCGTTAGTCAATGCGGTAGCCCCGGACATTGTCGCAAATTAGACATTTACCAACCTGCTTGATCGGTTGATCAGTTAGAACCACAATTGGATATGCTTGAAAGTACCGGCGCAGACGCCGCGTCGTGTGAACTAGCGCATACACTAGCTTTTCTATTGGTGAATAGTTTACTTCGCATGATATCAGCCTCTTGCTAACGAAGTAGACCGGCATTTGCGTCTGAGAAAACCTCAGCGTTATGTTTCTGCGAAATAAATAATGCATGTAAATAAAAGTGGATTACCTTTCCGCGATCTGCGATAAGAACCGAGCTGATAGCCTCTTTCGATGCCGCAAGGTACAGCGTAAGCATTTCTCCTGATACTGGCCCGGTGAGTGTTGGTAGTTCAGCGAGCACCTTCTTCATCTCCTGAAAGGCTGATTCTGCTTCCTGAGTCCATACGAAGTCCTTTTTCTTCAAGCAATTCTTCAAAGTATTGAAGAATGGCAACTGTCATTCTGCAGCTTTTGATAAAAACCGCGTGATTGCCGCAAGTTTTCCAGTTAGACTCTGCACATCTTTCTTTGTCCTTGGAGATGGTAAACTATCAATGGCCTCAATCTTTTTGGGATTCGCCTTGATTCCTCGCGCCGTTACTACATGACCTAGAAACTTGCCCTCCTCTTCCCCAAAACTGCATTTGAGCGGGTTAAGCTTCATGTTAATCCTGCGTAGAGACGCAAACATTTCTAGGATGTCCGCAAGCATTTCTTATTCGGTGTTACTTTTAATTACCAAGTCGTCGACGTATGCTTCAAGATTTCTACCAATTTGGTGCTTGAAGGCTGCGTCAATTACGCGTTGATAAGTTGCCCCTGCATTCTTTAATTCGAAAGGCATCTTCATATAACAATAAATACCCTGCAGCGTATGAAAAGCAGTTTTGTCTTCATCTTTCACAGCCATTAAAATTTGGTGATAACCCTTGTATGCATCTAGAAAACACTTTTACCGGAAACTTGACAACAACTCCACCTTCCAGTCTATCTCCGGGAGAGGGTAGTTGTCCTTGGGACATGCTTTATTAATGTCTTTAAAATCAACACACATCCGCCAATTACCGTCAGCCTTTTTCACCAACACTGGATTAGCGACCCATGTCTGATACCACATTTCCCGCAGAATGTTGGCTTTGACAAGGTTATCTACTTCTGCGCATAACCAATCACTGTGCTCAAGAGCCATATGTCGCTTCTTTTGTCTAACGGGTGTGAGTGATGGATTAACATTCAACTTATGTTCCGCAATATCATGCGGAACCCCAGTCATGTCTGATTCTTGCCATGCGAAAACATCTGCATTTGCGGATAATATTCCATGTAACTTATGAAATGTCCCGTTCTTATTGATTAAAAACGTTCCATATTAATTGATTTCGTTGCGAGGTTTTGACCTCTATATGAGACGTTTTTCAAAGACTGCATTCATTTTTAAAACAAACCATAACCTTTATTTCATAAATAAAGGTTTAAAAAGCTTTACGTAGATTATCAAATAATGATAATCTAAAATATCCTGTTTACACACGACCATTACATAATGGTTTACAATACAAATATGTTACATCGAAATCAGTTTCTTGAATGCAGTTTTTACACAATATCATACAAACATGGACTCCAAATCTTGTCCTTATTTTAGTATGCAACAGCGGAAGCTCTTAATATTCACCTGAGAATAAACATGCTTTAAACGTCAACAAAAATGTTGGTGAGTTATAGGTTTAACCTATATATATCAAATCGTAACAATAGACCACAAGATTTCATATTTCAATACACATCCCATACATAGAGATAAAAATCATTCATATGGTGAACACCTGGTAACCGACAATAACAAGATGCATATATAAGAATATCCCCATCATTCCGGGACACCCTTCGGATATGATATAAATTTCGAAGTACTAAAGCATCCGGTACTTTGGATGGGGTTTGTTAGGCCCAATAGATCTATCTTTAGGATTCGCGTCAATTAGGGTGTCTGTTCCCTAATTCTTAGATTACCAGACTTAATAAAAAGGGGCATATTCGATTTCGATAATTCAACCATAGAATGTAGTTTCACGTACTTGTGTCTATTTTGTAAATCATTTATAAAACCTGCATGTATTCTCATCCCAAAAATATTAGATTTTAAAAGTGGGACTATAACTCACTTTCACAGATTTTTACTTCGTCGGGAAGTAAGACTTGGCCACTGTTGATTCACGAACCTATAACAATATATACATATATATTAAAGTATGTTCAAAATATATTTACAACACTTTTAATATATTTTGATGTTTTAAGTTTATTAAGTCAGCTGTCCTCGTTAGTAACCTATAACTAGTTGTCCACAGTTAGATGTACAGAAATAAATCTATAAATATTATCTTGAATCAATCCACAACCCAGTGTATACGTATCTCAGTATTGATCACAACTCAAACTATATATATTTTGGAATCAACCTCAACCCTGTATAGCTAACTCCAACATTCACATATAGAGTGTCTATGGTTGTTCCGAAATATATATAGATGTGTCGACATGATAGGTCGAAACATTGTATACGTGTCTATGGTATCTCAAGATTACATAATATACAATACAAGTTGATTAAGTTATGGTTGGAATAGATTTGTTACCAATTTTCACGTAGCTAAAATGAGAAAAATTATCCAATCTTGTTTTACCCATAACTTCTTCATTTTAAATCCGTTTTGAGTGAATCAAATTGCTATGATTTCATATTGAACTCTATTTTATGAATCTAAACAGAAAAAGTATAGGTTTATAGTCGGAAAAATAAGTTACAAGTCGTTTTTGTAAAGGTAGTCATTTCAGTCGAAAGAACGACGTCTAGATGACCATTTTAGAAAACATACTTCCACTTTGAGTTTAACCATAATTTTTGGATATAGTTTCATGTTCATAATAAAAATCATTTTCTCAGAATAACAACTTTTAAATCAAAGTTTATCATAGTTTTTAATTAACTAACCCAAAACAGCCCGCGGTGTTACTACGACGGCGTAAATCCGGTTTTACGGTGTTTTTCGTGTTTCCAGGTTTTAAATCATTAAGTTAGCATATCATATAGATATAGAACATGTGTTTAGTTGATTTTAAAAGTCAAGTTAGAAGGATTAACTTTTGTTTGCGAACAAGTTTAGAATTAACTAAACTATGTTCTAGTGATTACAAGTTTAAACCTTCGAATAAGATAGCTTTATATGTATGAATCGAATGATGTTATGAACATCATTACTACCTTAATTTCCTTGGATAAACCTACTGGAAAAGAGAAAAATGGATCTAGCTTCAATGGATCCTTGGATGGCTCGAAGTTCTTGAAGCAGAATCATGACACGAAAACAAGTTCAAGTAAGATCATCACTTGAAATAAGATTGTTATAGTTATAGAAATTGAACCAAAGTTTGAATATGATTATTACCTTGTATTAGAATGATAACCTACTATAATAAACAAAGATTTCTTGAGGTTGGATGATCACCTTACAAGATTGGAAGTGAGCTAGCAAACTTGAAAGTATTCTTGATTTTATGAAACTAGAACTTTTGGAATTTATGAAGAACACTTAAAACTTGAAGATAGAACTTGAGAGAGATCAATTAGATGAAGAAAATTGAAGAATGAAAGTGTTTGTAGGTGTTTTTGGTCGTTGGTGTATGGATTAGATATAAAGGATATGTAATTTTGTTTTCATGTAAATAAGTCATGAATGATTACTCATATTTTTGTAATTTTATGAGATATTTCATGCTAGTTGCCAAATGATGGTTCCCACATGTGTTAGGTGACTCACATGGGCTGCTAAGAGCTGATCATTGGAGTGTATATACCAATAGTACATACATCTAAAAGCTGTGTATTGTACGAGTACGAATACGGGTGCATACGAGTAGAATTGTTGATGAAACTGAACGAGGATGTAATTGTAAGCATTTTTGTTAAGTAGAAGTATTTTGATAAGTGTATTGAAGTCTTTCAAAAGTGTATAAATACATATTAAAACACTACATGTATATACATTTTAACTGAGTCGTTAAGTCATCGTTAGTCGTTACATGTAAGTGTTGTTTTGAAACCTTTAGGTTAACGATCTTGTTAAATGTTGTTAACCCAATGTTTATAATATCAAATGAGATTTTAAATTATTATATTATCATGATATTATCATGTATGAATATCTCTTAATATGATATATATACATTAAATGTCTTTACAACGATAATCGTTACATATATGTCTCGTTTAAAAATCATTAAGTTAGTAGTCTTGTTTTTACATATGTAGTTCATTGTTAATATACTTTATGATATGTTTTCTTATCATAGTATCATGTTAACTATATATATATATATATCCATATATATGTCATCATATAGTTTTTACAAGTTTTAACGTTCGTGAATCACCGATCAACTTGGGTGGTCAATTGTCTATATGAAACATATTTCAATTAATCAAGTCTTAACAAGTTTGATTGCTTAACATGTTGGAAACATTTAATCATGTAAATATCAATCTCAATTAATATATATAAACATGGAAAAGTTCGGGTCACTACAGTACCTACCCGTTAAATAAATTTCGTCCCGAAATTTTAAGCTGTTGAAGGTGTTGACGAATCTTCTGGAAATAGATGCGGGTATTTCTTCTTCATCTGATCTTCACGCTCCCAGGTGAACTCGGGTCCTCTACGAGCATTCCATCGAACCTTAACAATTGGTATCTTGTTTTGCTTAAGTCTTTTAACCTCACGATCCATTATTTCGACGGGTTCTTCGATGAATTGAAGTTTTTCGTTGATTTGGATTTCATCTAACGGAATAGTGAGATCTTCTTTAGCAAAACATTTCTTTAAATTCGAGACGTGGAAAGTGTTATGTACAGCCGCGAGTTGTTGAGGTAACTCTAGTCGGTAAGCTACTGGTCCGACACGATCAATAATCTTGAATGGTCCAATATACCTTGGATTTAATTTCCCTCGTTTACCAAATCGAACAACGCCTTTCCAAGGTGCAACTTTAAGCATGACCATCTCTCCAATTTCAAATTCTATATCTTTTCTTTTAATGTCAGCGTAGCTCTTTTGTCGACTTTGGGCGGTTTTCAACCGTTGTTGAATTTGGATGATCTTCTCGGTAGTTTCTTGTATAATCTCCGGACCCGTAATCTGTCTATCCCCCACTTCACTCCAACAAATCGGAGACCTGCACTTTCTACCATAAAGTGCTTCAAACGGCGCCATCTCAATGCTTGAATGGTAGCTGTTGTTGTAGGAAAATTCTGCTAACGGTAGATGTCGATCCCAACTGTTTCCGAAATCAATAACACATGCTCGTAGCATGTCTTCAAGCATTTGTATCGTCCTTTCGCTCTGCCCATCAGTTTGTGGATGATAGGCAGTACTCATGTCTAGACAAGTTCCTAATGCTTGCTGTAATGTCTGCCAGAATCTTGAAATAAATCTGCCATCCCTATCAGAGATAATAGAGATTGGTATTCCATGTCTGGAGACGACTTCCTTCAAATACAGTCGTGCTAACTTCTCCATCTTGTCATCTTCTCTTATTGGTAGGAAGTGTGCTGATTTGGTGAGACGATCAACTATTACCCAAATAGTATCAAAACCACTTGCAGTCCTTGGCAATTTAGTGATGAAATCCATGGTAATGTTTTTCCATTTCCATTCTGGGATTTCGGGTTGTTGAAGTAGACCTGATGGTTTCTGATGCTCAGCTTTGACCTTAGAACACGTCAAACATTCTCCTACGTATTTAGCAACATCCGCTTTCATACCCGGCCACCAAAAATGTTTCTTGAGATCCTTGTACATCTTCCCCGTTCCAGGATGTATTGAGTATCTGGTTTTATGAGCTTCTCTAAGTACCATTTCTCTCATATCTCCAAATTTTGGTACCCAAATCCTTTCAGCCCTATACCGGGTTCCGTCTTCCCGAATATTAAGATGCTTCTCCGATCCTTTGGGTATTTCATCCTTTAAATTTCCCTCTTTTAAAACTCCTCGTTGCGCCTCCTTTATTTGAGTAGTAATGTTATTATGAATCATTATATTCATAGATTTTACTCGAATGGGTTCTCTGTCCTTCCTGCTCAAGGCATCGGCTACCACATTTGCCTTCCCCGGGTGGTAACGAATCTCAAAGTCGTAATCATTCAATAATTCAATCCACCTACGCTGCCTCATATTCAGTTGTTTCTGATTAAATATGTGTTGAAGACTTTTGTGGTCGGTATATATAATACTTTTGACCCCATATAAGTAGTGCCTCCAAGTCTTTAATGCAAAAACAACCGCGCCTAATTCCAAATCATGCGTCGTATAATTTTGTTCGTGAATCTTCAATTGTCTAGACGCATAAGCAATCACCTTCGTTCGTTGCATTAATACACAACCGAGACCTTGCTTTGATGCATCACAATAAATCACAAAATCATCATTCCCTTCAGGCAATGACAATATAGGTGCCGTAGTTAGCTTTTTCTTCAATAACTGAAACGCTTTCTCTTGTTCATCATTCCATTCAAATTTCTTCCCTTTATGCGTTAATGCAGTCAAGGGTTTTGCTATTCTGGAAAAGTCTTGGATGAACCTTCTGTAGTAACCAGCTAGTCCTAAAAACTGGCGTATGTGTTTTGGAGTTTTCGGGGTTTCCCACTTTTCAACAGTTTCTATCTTTGCCGGATCCACCTTAATACCTTCTTTGTTCACTATGTGACCGAGGAATTGAACTTCTTCCAACCAAAATGCACACTTTGAAAACTTAGCGTACAATTCTTCCTTCCTCAATACTTCTAACACCTTTCTCAAATGTTCACCGTGTTCTTGGTCATTCTTTGAGTAAATAAGTATGTCATCAATGAAAACAATGACAAACTTGTCAAGGTATGGTCCACACACTCGGTTCATAAGGTCCATGAACACAGCTGGTGCATTAGTTAAACCAAACGGCATGACCATAAACTCGTAATGACCGTAACGTGTTCTGAAAGCAGTCTTTGGAATATCATCTTCTTTCACCCGCATTTGATGATACCCGGAACGTAAGTCAATCTTTGAATAAACAGACGAGCCTTGTAGTTGATCAAATAAGTCGTCGATTCTCGGTAGTGGGTAGCGGTTCTTGATGGTAAGTTTGTTCAACTCTCGGTAGTCGATACACAACCTGAATGTACCATCTTTCTTCTTGACAAACAAAACAGGAGCTCCCCACGGTGATGTGCTTGGTCGAATGAAACCACGCTCTAAAAGTTCTTGTAATTGGCTTTGCAGTTCTTTCATCTCGCTGGGTGCGAGTCTGTAAGGAGCACGAGCTATTGGTGCAGCTCCTGGTACAAGATCTATTTGAAATTCAACGGATCGATGTGGGGGTAATCCCGGTAATTCTTTCGGAAATACATCGGGAAATTCTTTTGCAATGGGAACATCATTGATGCTCTTTTATTCAGTTTGTACTTTCTCGACGTGTGCTAGAACAGCATAGCAACCTTTTCTTATTAGTTTTTGTGCCTTCAAATTACTAATAAGATGTAGCTTTGTGTTGCCCTTTTCTCCGTACACCATTAAGGGTTTTCCTTTTTCTCGTATAATGCGAATTGCATTTTTGTAACAAACGATCTCCGCTTTCACTTCTTTCAACCAGTCCATACCGATTATCACATCAAAACTCCCTAACTCTACTGGTATCAAATCAATCTTAAATGTTTCGCTAACCAGTTTAATTTCTCGATTCTGACATATATTATCTGCTGAAATTAATTTACCATTTGCTAATTCGAGTAAAAATTTACTATCCAAAGGCGTCAATGGACAACTTAATTTAGCACAAAAATCTCTACTCATATAGCTTCTATCCGCACCCGAATCAAATAAAACGTAAGCAGATTTATTGTCAATAAGAAACGTACCCGTAACAAGCTCCGGGTCTTCCTATGCCTCTACCGCATTAATATTGAAAACTCTTCCACGGCCTTGTCCATTCGTGTTCTCCTGGTTCGGGCAATTTCTAATAATGTGGCCTGGTTTTCCACATTTATAACAAACTACATTGGCATAACTTGCTCCGACACTACTTGCTCCGCCATTACTCGTTCCGACACCATTTGTTCCTTTCGTTCTATTAACCCCTGGTCCGTAGACCTCACACTTCGCCGCGCTATGACCATTTCTTTTACACTTGTTGTAAAATTTGGTGCAGAACCCCGAGTGATTCTTTTCACACCTTTGGCATAGCTGCTTCTGATTGTTGTTGTTGTTGCGGTTATTATTGTTGTTGGGATGATTGCTGTAGTTGCTGTTGTTGTTGTTGTTGTTGTTGTTGTTGTTGTTGGGCCGTTTGTTGTAGTTGCGATTGAT
This sequence comes from Rutidosis leptorrhynchoides, assembly GCF_046630445.1. Classification (NCBI taxonomy): domain Eukaryota; kingdom Viridiplantae; phylum Streptophyta; class Magnoliopsida; order Asterales; family Asteraceae; genus Rutidosis; species Rutidosis leptorrhynchoides. The sequence continues at coordinate 301,422,874 of NC_092335.1, read as the reverse complement.
GTTGCGATTGTTGGGATAATTGTTGCGATTATTGTTGTAATTGCTGTTGTTGTTGTATTGGTGATTCTTATCACCGTTTTCCTCCCACTTTCTTTTGACTTGCTTCACATTGGCCTCTTCGGCAGTCTGTTCTTTAATTCTTTCTTCAATCTGGTTCACTAGTTTGTGAGCCATTCTACATGCCTGTTGTATGGAGGCGGGCTCGTGTGAACTTATATCTTCTTGGATTCTTTCCGGTAATCCTTTCACAAACGCGTCGATCTTCTCTTCCTCATCTTCGAATGCTCCCGGACACAATAGGCACAATTCTGTGAATCGTCTTTCGTACGTGGTAATATCAAATCCTTGGGTTCGTAACCCTCTAAGTTCTGTCTTGAGCTTATTGACCTCGGTTCTGGGACGGTACTTCTCGTTCATCAAGTGCTTGAATGCTGACCACGGTAGTGCGTACGCATCATCTTGTCCCACTTGCTCTAGATAGGTATTCCACCATGTTAACGCAGAACCTGTGAAGGTATGCGTAGCGTACTTCACTTTGTCCTCTTCAGTACACTTACTTATGGCAAACACCGATTCAACCTTCTCGGTCCACCGTTTCAATCCGATCGGTCCTTCGGTTCCATCAAATTCCAAAGGTTTGCAGGCAGTGAATTCTTTGTAGGTGCATCCTACACGATTTCCTGTACTGCTAGATCCAAGGTTATTGTTGGTATGTAGCGCAGCCTGTACTGCGGCTATGTTTGAAGCTAGAAAAGTACGGAATTCCTCTTCATTCATATTCACGGTGTGTCGAGTAGTCGGTGCCATTTCCTTCAAAATAGTTAAATGGAACAAGTTAATCATACAGAATATTAAGAGTAGTTAATAGTATTTCGTAGCATAATATGAACTCATTTATAAAAGCTTTTTCTTCATATTAGCGTTTTATAAGTTTAAATTCGGGTAGTACCTACCCGTTAAGTTCATACTTAGTAGCTAATATACAATTCAACTACTACAATTCTATATGAAAAACTGATTGTAATAATATTTCGCGTTCAAACTTTTATACAATATTTTACAAACTTACAATACCGTTTATTTTACATAAAGCATGAAATATAGCACACAATAACTTTGATACAAGATAGTTGTGAAGACAATTCTAGCTAGTACACAAGTCGTTCGGCAAAGGCAATAAAGACACGTAATTCATACGTCCAGAAACAAGTCATGCATTCTGGTTTTACTAGGACTACTTCCCATCCTTGGACTTGTGCAACATAACCGTTATGGCCGTTGATAAGACAGCGTGTTGTAACGTCATCAAAGGGACGAGGGTTACGTAATGTCCAACAGTCCCGTAATAATCTAAAAACCTCATTTCTTACCCCAATTACCGACTCCGTCACTTGTGGAAACGTTTTGTTTAATAGTTGTAGCCCGATGTTCTTGTTCTCACTTTGGTGAGAAGCGAACATTACTAATCCGTAAGCATAACATGCTTCTTTATGTTGCATGTTAGCCGCTTTTTCTAAATCACGAAGTCCAATATTCGGATATATTGAGTCAAAATAATTTCTTAACCCGTTGCGTAAAATAGCATTTGGGTTCCCCGCAATATATGCGTCAAAGTAAACACATCGTAACTTATGGGTTTCCCAATGTGATATCCCCCATCTTTCAAACGAAAGTCTCTTATAAACCAAGACATTCTTGGAACGTTCTTCGAATGTCTTACAAACTGATCTCGCCTTAAATAGTTGTGCCGAAGAATTCTGGCCGACTCTAGACAAGATTTCATCAATCATGTCTCCGGGTAGGTCTCTTAAAATATTGGGTTGTCTATCCATTTTGTGTTTTTAAACTGTAAAATAGACAAGAGTTAGTTTCATAAAAAAATACTTATTAATACAAGCAATTTTTACATATATCATAAAGCATAAGAACACTATATTACATATATTACACCACACGAATACAACTATCTTATTCCGACTCGCTCGTTTCTCCTTCTTCAGTTTTGGTTCGTTTTGCCAAGTTTCTAGGGATATATGATGTTCCCCTAATACGAGCCGTCGTTGTCCACATTGGTTTAGAAAAACCTGGTGGTTTAGAGGTTCCCGGGTCATTGTTACAACTTAAGGACTTCGGGGGTTGACGATACATATAGAGTTCATCGGGGTTGGAATTAGATTTCTCTATTTTTATGCCCTTTCCCTTATTATTTTCTTTTGCCTTTTTAAATTCAGTTGGGGTAATTTCTATAACATCATCGGAATTCTCGTCGGAATCCGATTCATCGGAGAATTGGTAATCCACCCAATATTTTGCTTCCTTGGCGGAAACACCATTGACCATAATTAACTTTGGTCGGTTGGTTGAGGATTTTCTTTAACCGTTTTATTATTTCCCCCACCGGTTCTATTTCTTCATCCGGTTCCGATTCTTCTTCCGGTTCCGATTCTTCTTCCGGTTCCGACTCTTCTTCCGGTTCCTCTTCGGGAACTTGTGAATCAGTCCACAAATCATTCCAATTTACATTTGACTCTTCATTATTATTAGGTGAGTCAATGGGACTTGTTCTAGAGGTAGACATCTATCACATAATATCAAACACGTTAAGAGATTAATATATCACATAATATTCATATGTTAAAAATATATAGTTTCCAACAAAAATGTTAAGCAATCATTTTTAAAGAAAACACGGTCGAAGTCCAGACTCACTAATGCATCCTAACAAACTCGATAAGACACACTAATGCAAATTTTCTGGTTCTCTAAGACCAACGCTCTGATACCAACTGAAATGTCCCGTTCTTATTGATTAAAAACGTTCCATATTAATTGATTTCGTTGTGAGGTTTTGACCTCTATATGAGACGTTTTTCAAAGACTGCATTCATTTTTAAAACAAACCATAACCTTTATTTCATAAATAAAGGTTTAAAAAGCTTTACGTAGATTATCAAATAATGATAATCTAAAATATCCTGTTTACACACGACCATTACATAATGGTTTACAATACAAATATGTTACATCGAAATCAGTTTCTTGAATGCAGTTTTTACACAATATCATACAAACATGGACTCCAAATCTTGTCCTTATTTTAGTATGCAACAGCGGAAGCTCTTAATATTCACCTGAGAATAAACATGCTTTAAACGTCAACAAAAATGTTGGTGAGTTATAGGTTTAACCTATATATATCAAATCGTAACAATAGACCACAAGATTTCATATTTCAATACACATCCCATACATAGAGATAAAAATCATTCATATGGTGAACACCTGGTAACCGACAATAACAAGATGCATATATAAGAATATCCCCATCATTCCGGGACACCCTTCGGATATGATATAAATTTCGAAGTACTAAAGCATCCGGTACTTTGGATGGGGTTTGTTAGGCCCAATAGATCTATCTTTAGGATTCGCGTGAATTAGGGTGTCTGTTCCCTAATTCTTAGATTACCAGACTTAATAAAAAGGGGCATATTCGATTTCGATAATTCAACCATAGAATGTAGTTTCACGTACTTGTGTCTATTTTGTAAATCATTTATAAAACCTGCATGTATTCTCATCCCAAAAATATTAGATTTTAAAAGTGGGACTATAACTCACTTTCACAGATTTTTACTTCGTTGGGAAGTAAGACTTGGCCACTGTTGATTCACGAACCTATAACAATATATACATATATATTAAAGTATGTTCAAAATATATTTACAACACTTTTAATATATTTTGATGTTTTAAGTTTATTAAGTCAGCTGTCCTCGTTAGTAACCTATAACTAGTTGTCCACAGTTAGATGTACAGAAATAAATCGATAAATATTATCTTGAATCAATCCACGACCCAGTGTATACGTATCTCAGTATTGATCACAACTCAAACTATATATATTTTGGAATCAACCTCAACCCTGTATAGCTAACTCCAACATTCACATATAGAGTGTCTATGGTTGTTCCGAAATATATATAGATGTGTCGACATGATAGGTCGAAACATTGTATACGTGTCTATGGTATCTCAAGATTACATAATATACAATACAAGTTGATTAAGTTATGGTTGGAATAGATTTGTTACCAATTTTCACGTAGCTAAAATGAGAAAAATTATCCAATCTTGTTTTACCCATAACTTCTTCATTTTAAATCCGTTTTGAGTGAATCAAATTGCTATGATTTCATATTGAACTCTATTTTATGAATCTAAACAGAAAAAGTATAGGTTTATAGTCGGAAAAATAAGTTACAAGTCGTTTTTGTAAAGGTAGTCATTTCAGTCGAAAGAACGACGTCTAGATGACCATTTTAGAAAATATACTTCCACTTTGAGTTTAACCATAATTTTTGGATATAGTTTCATGTTCATAATAAAAATCATTTTCTCAGAATAACAACTTTTAAATCAAAGTTTATCATAGTTTTTAATTAACTAACCCAAAACAGCCCGCGGTGTTACTACGACGGCGTAAATCCGGTTTTACGGTGTTTTTCGTGTTTCCAGGTTTTAAATCATTAAGTTAGCATATCATATAGATATAGAATATGTTTTTAGTTGATTTTAAAAGTCAAGTTAGAAGGATTAACTTTTGTTTGCGAACAAATTTAGAATTAACTAAACTATGTTCTAGTGATTACAAGTTTAAACCTTCGAATAAGATAGCTTTATATGTATGAATCGAATGATGTTATGAACATCATTACTACCTTAATTTCCTTGGATAAACCTACTGGAAAAGAGAAAAATGGATCTAGCTTCAATGGATCCTTGGATGGCTCGAAGTTCTTGAAGCAGAATCATGACACGAAAACAAGTTCAAGTAAGATCATCACTTGAAATAAGATTGTTATAGTTATAGAAATTGAACCAAAGTTTGAATATGATTATTACCTTGTATTAGAATGATAACCTACTGTAAGAAACAAAGATTTCTTGAGGTTGGATGATCACCTTACAAGATTGGAAGTGAGCTAGCAAACTTGAAAGTATTCTTGATTTTATGAAACTAGAACTTTTGGAATTTATGAAGAACACTTAGAACTTGAAGATAGAACTTGAGAGAGATCAATTAGATGAAGAAAATTGAAGAATTAAAGTGTTTGTAGGTGTTTTTGGTCGTTGGTGTATGGATTAGATATAAAGGATATGTAATTTTGTTTTCATGTAAATAAGTCATGAATGATTACTCATATTTTTGTAATTTTATGAGATATTTCATGCTAGTTGCCAAATGATGGTTCCCACATGTGTTAGGTGACTCACATGGGCTGCTAAGAGCTGATCATTGGAGTGTATATACCAATAGTACATACATCTAAAAGCTGTGTATTGTACGAGTACGAATACGGGTGCATACGAGTAGAATTGTTGATGAAACTGAACGAGGATGTAATTGTAAGCATTTTTGTTAAGTAGAAGTATTTTGATAAGTGTATTGAAGTCTTTCAAAAGTGTATAAATACATATTAAAACACTACATGTATATACATTTTAACTGAGTCGTTAAGTCATCGTTAGTCGTTACATGTAAGTGTTGTTTTGAAACCTTTAGGTTAACGATCTTGTTAAATGTTGTTAACCCAATGTTTATAATATCAAATGAGATTTTAAATTATTATATTATCATGATATTATCATGTATGAATATCTCTTAATATGATATATATACATTAAATGTCTTTACAACGATAATCGTTACATATATGTCTCGTTTAAAAATCATTAAGTTAGTAGTCTTGTTTTTACATATGTAGTTCATTGTTAATATACTTTATGATATGTTTTCTTATCATAGTATCATGTTAACTATATATATATATATATCCATATATATGTCATCATATAGTTTTTACAAGTTTTAACGTTCGTGAATCACCGATCAACTTGGGTGGTCAATTGTCTATATGAAACATATTTCAATTAATCAAGTCTTAACAAGTTTGATTGCTTAACATGTTGGAAACATTTAATCATGTAAATATCAATCTCAATTAATATATATAAACATGGAAAAGTTCGGGTCACTACAACTTAGCCTTGGTTTCAGCTAAAAAGCCTGCGCCGATTTTGATACGCTTGTCCGGATGCAATTGATTAGCTATGACCGCACTGCTTGCAAGTTATTCTCCCATGCTGGGAATGTCTACGGGCACAACTAAACCACACAACCCTGTTGTTTGATGTGACGCAATTGTGGCAACCCCTCCCTTCGTAGGAGACTTAATCAAGCCATGCACCACCGATGGTATAATGTTAAAACGTCGTATGAAATTTCTCCCAAGCAGCGCATTGTACCGTGAAGTTGAACGAACTACATAAAAGTCAACTAACTCCTGTCTGATTAACTGCGGATTCTTATCATCTGCGAGCTCTACTATTAGCTCTATCCGGCCTAGCGGCCATGAGCTTTCTTCGAAGAACCCAGATAACGTAATATCAGACTGGCGTAACTGCGCTTTAACTTCTGCAGGGAGGAAACGATTGCAATGCTCGTACATAATGTCAACGCCACTCCCGGTGTCAACATGCATGCATTTAATTTGTACTCCGCAAGTAGGGATGCGACACTTAATGATAATGGGCTCGTTAACTGTGTCGATTGACATTACAGGAGGAAATGTGATTGGGAGAAGTTCCCAGTCCTGGTGATCATTGTACTTTCTCCGCTGGCTAACTTTCTCTGCGTCGACCATATTAATGGTTAAGTCAGCGTTTTTTGTTTTATCAACTTTTTGCCATGCGAAAGTTTTAGCCTTCGACCCCTCCTCTGCGGATTTTCCCTTGTCCTTCTTAGGTGGTTTTAGGTGATCCAATTTACCTGCGCGCAGTGCCTCAAGCACTCGTTCCATCAAGTTTTTACATCGATTAGTGTCATGACCGTAATCATCATGGAATTCACAATACTTTGTTTTATCCCGCTTACCAAATTCTGCAAGCGGAGTTGGAACCGCAAAGGTCACGCACACTGGTTCAGTTGCCAAAATTTCCTTTAGTGTTTTAGACAAACTTTTTAGTAGCGCATAGTTCTGATTATTGATGTCGTGCTGGTTACTGTTTCGATAATTGCCACTTGATTTTACTTTATCATTTCTGATAGGACCATCGCTAGGATACCTTCCGCGAGAGTTACTTCCGCGGTTTTGATCGCACGATCGATCATCATCGTCTTTCCTTTCATTGCGCGAGCTGGTAGTGGGAATATTGTTATCTTCTCCACTCCGCATATAATCATGGCATTCTTTAAGTGCTTCAGCATAAGTTGTTGGAACCGTATGGCCCAAACGCTTGACCAACGTTGGGTGACGATCTGAGTTTATACCATGTATGAGTCCGAAAATCTGTTGCTCTGGCTTAAGATCTGGTATACGCAGACACTCATTAGTATATCTTGTGAGAAATTCACCCAAAGATTCCTTGGATTTCTGCACAATATCATGACATTCGATATGAGTGCATTTGCGTGGCCTCTGATTCTGATATTGCAGCAAGAACTTCGTCCGCAGATCCATGAACCCGGATATGCTACCTGATGGGAGTTTATTAAACCATTCGCGAGCAATGCCCTGCAGCGTCATGGGAAATATCTGACATGCAACCTGATCTACCCAACCTTGGGTGCGCATTGCGCCTTCAAAACGCTACAGGAAGTCATCTGGATCAGTTAAACCATTATAAGTACCCAGCGTGTGAGGTATCTTTGTCGCTGATGGAAACGAATATGAAGTTATATGCGGAGGAAACTTATCAAAAGTAGTTGGTAGCTCAAAAGGTGGTTTAACAGGGTCACCTTTGAGCCCTGCGAAGAAATGCTTCATCATATCCTGAACAAAATCAGGTTGCGAAAATAGGTGGACCATGTCAGGAGGTGCCGCCTGCATAAATTGGCTTGCAAGATTCGCCCGCCCCTGAATATTTTGCTAAGGTTGCCCCAGCGTTTGCGGATATAACCAAGGCTGATGCGTTGGAAAAGAAGGCAGGCTTGCCAGCGCGGAGTATACGGGTAGCTGAAAAGGTGCCGAAACCTGTGGCGCAGATACCTGCGAGACCTGAGGATATGATATTATAAGTCCAACTATATGCGCAGTGCTTTGCTGTTCTGCGGTTATCGGCGTCTAATGAGAATTGGCATCTGGAATGACACCGAACCCCCAACTATTAAGTAATGCCTGCGCATCCGTAGGAGTCAAAAACTGTGAAATTGGACGCGGTGGTTGCCAAGGTTGCAACAGTGTAAACGATGAATTCTGCTGAATACTCTGTGTCTGCAGAGGGATTGAAACCTTGGTACTATAAATAGGTACCTGGCTGCAGCATACCACGTGCGGGCCTACTGTTTCACCGCTAGTGCCTACCAAGATGACCCTTAGATCCACCGAGGAAAAATCCAACCGGGTCGTTTTAACTGGCGAGTTTGTCTTTGGCGGTGTAATCCCATCTGGATATATCGGCTTATACCTCTGAAAAGGCTCGCCGGATACAGGTGGAGGATATGGCGCGTATCCCGACCCCGTAGTCATAGCTTGTGTCTGCTGATTACCAGACGGCGTGTTTTGATTATCTGTTTGAGTACGCTCCGATGAGTCCCCGGAAGTCATGATACTGTTAAAGAAAAAATTCAGAAAATTTATGAATAATAAGCCTTATAATTCAAAACTTTAAAAGAAAAAACAATTAAACACATCTTGAACGAGTTTGACTCTCAATGAAAGCACCACTTGATCATGCATATTTTTACCACAGGGTTAATATGCCTGTTCAATACGTAAAGGGGGGTTTAAGGATCTTAGAACAAGGCTCTCCAGTCCGGCTACCGTGAATAACCCTGGCCGACATGATGATGACGGCGGGGTAGCCAAGTGATTAAGTCCACCTACGATAACGGTCGTTGATCGGAAGGCCCCATATAAGGCTGTAGGTGCTAGCCACCAAATGACTAACCTGTTAACCTTGAGAAGACGAGAGATGATGTTGGTTACGTAAGATGTGTGGTTAATGATTGTTACGTAACATGGTTGTCCCTTAGAATGATAATTAGGGTTTGTATATATAGGCAAACCCTAATTCTAGAACCATCCGAGATAATGGTAATCCCTTCCATAACCAACTCCCCGAATCACGGATATAATTATGGAAAAGATACTTGAGGACCAAGTAGCCGCCGTACCGGGAACAAAGGCATTCGATACGAATCTGCATGCCGCATACCGCATACAAAGTATACGCATACGCATGCGCGCTAGTGCCCGCATACGTATGTATTGCGCATGTGGGTTGCGGTATCATTAATTTCGAACAACTTAGATCAAACCGGATAACTCCTTGAACTTGCATCGGTTGATCATGAATTCAGTAAGTTGTTTAAGTAGACTACGACTATGACCATCTTTTTCTTTGTTGTTATTTCTTCTTTGTACGTCTCACACCGAACACTAGATACATCCTAAGATAGTTTATTGACCTCATAAGAGGTCCCATTTTTCAAAATTCAATAGAAGTTGAATCCTAGGTGGTGAGGAAAATAGAAGTTGAATCCTAGGTGGTGAAGAAAACGGTCGAAAACGGTTACAAAACAACCTTACATTTTAATAAAAATATGTGTCATCCCTAACATCTTATTAGGGAACACCTTATATGCTCATCCTATCTATTAGGTTTCCAGTTTCTGGACATTACATATAGTTTTTCGGAATTCCACACTTGCAAAGTTAGAACTGGTAAAAATCTATATATCCTTTGATGCAATTTTCCCTTTAATACCAATGTAGATTTTTAATTTTAATAGCTTGTAGTATAAACACACTAATAATAATAATGACTCCCCCAGAGAATTTTTATCTGCCTATTCCTGTGACAAAAACAAATTTCACAAAGGTCAAGCGGGTTCGCCCGTAACTTTTTCATTTTATCTTCCAAACACAATACAATCCAACAGAATCATATATGCGATATGTTCATGTGCCATTCTTGAAGCATTGAGCTTTTCCCAATTTTTTTAAATAAAACTTCTTTGCTGCATCAAAGAAACAACAGATATGTTTGATACTTATAGACGCGAAATAACTCATTTTGTTAAGTAAAATGCTAGAAGAATTAGATTCAATATATAAAACCAACAACTGTTAAATTATCCTCCATGCACCAAAAACCAAAGGAAACATCAACTAACAAAAAGGGGAACTTGAATCTAAAACATTATGATAACACATATAATTTTACCTTCGACACTTCCATGCAGAAACCGAGAAAAGCGGACGATCTTGCCAACATATGACGACACACCTGTTTTCTTCTTTAATCTGACAACCATCACAACTATACCCTTGAAGCAATCTTCGTGCTTGCAATAAAGCATAATAGCTCAAAGGCACACACCCAAATCCAGCCAAATCGAGTATCCGAACCCATTTTTCAAGTTTTTCGTGTCTCTCTTTTCTTTCACCACCTTCGCAAGAGATAATGTTCTTGATTTCTTCACTGAATAACTTTTTTTCTATCTTCAGTCTCTCCATTGAAGTTCTTGGTAATGTGGATTCCAAACAGTCAAACAGCGCAGCGTAAAAATATAACGATTCCGAAAGTCTTTCCATTAGAGCCGAGTTGTTGTGGTTAGAATCTTATTCGGCTACCACCATAACCTTTGGTGATAATCCCCGTAAGACGTAGAGAAATTGTTCTATTTTTGTTGTTGAAGTTATATTAACACTAGATAAAGGGGAAGATGAGGCCGTATCATGACTTGATACATTGAACAGATCTTTTTGAAGAACCCTTTGCAATTGAACAACCCTATTTGAAGTCTTTTTGGATTTAACAAATTCATCAGCATGAGGTGCTAACAATGAATGAAACTGTAAAACCGAGCTAACTGCTAATGCCTCCCCTTTCGATCTTTCTCGGCTCGGTAGGAAACATCTCGGGGCACAAGGTAGAATGCTCCAGAAAACGGTTAGTGCAGCTCTCAATGTCGGTACCCTTAACTTTGAGTTCCCAGAACTCAGCTTCAAGCTTTTGAACGTGACTTCTAGGACAGAACTTATTAACCATCATGCTTTTAAGTTCATCCCATGGGATTGCATTAGCATTATCGATTCCCATAGACTTAGCCTGAGAGGTCCACCAAGTCAAAGCATTGCCAGCTAATGAACTAGTGGCATACTTAACTCGGTCATTGTCCCCGCAATTGTAGACACGGAATATGGACTCTAGTTTCTCGAACCATCGGACCAATTCAACGGCCTCTTCACTTCCCTTGAAAGCGGGAGGGTTGCAGTTTGTAAAGTCCTTGTAAGAACAAGGTTTCGGTTAATTATTAGCATGATTAGGTTGGACGTTGCCTTGGGCGGCAGCGAGTAACTGTTGAAATTGCTCAGTGGTCAACACAATGTTGTTAACGGTAGGTGCAGATGGACGAACCATGATGTCACTACATAAAAGTGAACATAATTTTGATAAGTTGACAAGTTATAAGTTTGAGCAATTACAAGTATGAATAAAGTATTGATATCACATGATATAAATGAAACACTTTATATTATTAGAACGAGGCATTAAATAAGCCTTTATTACACGAGTTGGAAATAGGAATAGTTTAGACAAAGCCTTTACATAGATAAGAAATTGGAAAAATAACTAAGAAATATTAAGATTGAAGTAGTCTTCATATTTCTTCTTCTCGTCCTCAACCTTCTTCATAAACTCCTCAACTTTCTCGTTCTTCGCCTTTTGTTTCTCATGCAGGAACTCGAGATTATCATAGAGATTAGTAACCCTACTATTGACTACATTGCATTCGTAGCCCCTTAGAGCAAGTTGGTGTTTCACATGGTTTTCCTCCACCTTCAATCTAGAGTCGACATTTTCTTTCAAATGAGCGAGAGATTGCTTCCCCCATCGGGCACTTCTTTCACTTTCATACTTCACCAACTTTATCTCTTTCTTTAACTCAGCATTTTCCTCCAAAAGTTTCTTGATCACTAGGTCTTTTTCATCTATTCGAGCCTCGACCCTTGCAACATGGCGAAGCAAACCATCAAAGTTCTTCTCGGTAGTTGTTCGCAGATTCATGATTTCACACATGGCGTTATGGTTATCGTAAGAAGGAGATCGAGCTCTTTTCTTAGACGGGCCATCTTCTTTAAAATCAGCAGGGCATTTCCCCTTGTCTTCAATTCTTGGGGTCGGGTAGTATTCGGGAGACTTAGGTAAAGTATCCGGACTATAGTTTGGTGAGGGAGTACCACCAAAGCCATAAGGTGGGCTTTGGACTGGTTTTTCAGTGGAAGAGTATCCAGTACCTACTTCGATGGTAGGTTTAAAGCGAGCCATTTCTTCAGATGATTTGAAGAGAGTCATTTTGTTTGGTTGATTAACGCTTGAGCTTGACATCCTAACATTAGTAAAGAGACTTTGATTAGCATTTTAAGCCAAGATTATCAAAGCAAAGTTGTTAAGATTATAAGGAAATCCTAAGTGCTTTAAGTCTAAGCCAGGAAAGGTTATAGTTTCCTAGATTGATAAGGCACCCTAGCTAGCAAGTAAGGCACATATAAAGATGCAATCCTGGTTCTCTATAACAGCCTGGTTATACTCTGATAACAATCTATCACACCCCCAGTTAGGGCCTGGGTGAAATGTGACTTAATATCAAATAAACCAACATATTATAATATAAGAACACTACTATATGATAAAACAAACTTTATTGAGTACGCAGCGGAAAATGAAATGTCATTACAAGAATTGAAATTACAATAAAGTAAATGTTTCAAATGCAAGAATAATAAATGCGATAGTTCTTGATCCTAAGTCCAAGTAGCATCACATAAGCAGTAGGTAAGTAAACTTGATCAATCAGCACCCGAGACAAAACATGCTAAAGTGTCAACCAAAAATGGTTGAGTGAAATCATAGGTTTAACAATTATGTTTGACCGTTGTTTTAGACCACAAGATTTTTGTTTATAAAGTTGATCTCGCAGATCAAAAAGTTATGCCATTTCGTGATATTTAGACTAAACGTTTAAGTTTGCCCCAATGACAAGTTGTTCTGTCCTTTTGAGTTTAATTTCATTATTAAGTAATACAAAGACTTAGTCAAATATATCGGGGACGTTACTCCCGATAGGCCTACCCCCAATAATTAAGAATGCATTTAACGAGCAATTAAAAATATCACTGTAGGGACTTGGTTGGACATAGCCAGGTATAGCATAGTTTAACAGTTGGTACTTGTGTCTAAATTGTAAATAGTAAAAGTAGCATGTGTCTCACTCCAAAAAGTTAAATAAATTGCATGCAATAAAAAGTGGGGCTATGAGTTCACCTTAGTAAGTAGAAAGAGATTGTTATTCCTTGGAATAGAAGAGTTGGATGAATTGAGGAGAAAGTCAACCTAATGACATTTGAGAGTAGTTAAATGTTTTCCCCAAATTTAAGATTAAGTTTGCAAGTGTTTAAGTGTAGTTCGTTTTACTAAGTTTCTATTTTAAGTAAGTTTCCACTTTTAGTAAGTTAGTGTTGAACACTAGCGAGTTGTCCTTAATAAGTCTACCACTTATTAAGTGTGAAAGTAACTAAGTGTATGATTACTATAGTCGGGTTTGACATTGTGCACCATACCTAAACATCTATTCCATCGCCGAGTCACCAGAATGACCAATTGTTACCGGTTGGCCCAGGATTTCTTGACCAAAATCTAAGTTTGGCATTTGAGATCCACAAGCGTCCCATAGTGGTACCAAGGATCACCCTAGGCCTTAAGTAGCGTTAACGTTCGATTAATCCTCATGTTATCGTGAATGACTATTGTAATCGCATGTTATACTATAAGTAGTATATTATAAGTGTTAGTAATAGTGTAAGTGTTAAGTAGTAGTATAAGTGTATAAGTGTTAAGTAGTAGTATAAGTAGTATTAGGGTTTTAATTAATTAGAGTAGTTAAGTTTTAATAATAAATAAATCATTAGGGTTTAAGTAATAAATGTTTAATAGTATTAAAGTAGTATTAGGTTTAGGGTTTAGTAAAGTAATGATTAGGTAATGATTATTAGGGTTTAATAAATTAGGGTTAGGTAAATTAGGGTTTTATGTATTTAATATGTATATATGTATATGTATCGTGTATATATATATATATATATATATATATATATATATATATATATATATATAGTTTTTATTATTATTATTATTATTTTATATATATATATGTGTTGATGTATATATATATATATATATATATATATAGTATATATATATATTTTTTCTTTTTACATATATGTATGGTGTATCTATATTTAGTATGTATATATCTTGTTACCTTTTTAAACACTAACAAAATCTTTAACAAATCTCTAGGGTTTTGAAGATCTAACAAAAATCTTTTTTTAAAAAAAAAAATTTCGGCCATATATATATATATATATATATATATATATATATATATATATATATATATATATATATATATATATATATATATATATATATATATTATTTTTTTTACATATATACATGGTGTACCTATTTATAGCATGTATATATGTTGTTTCCCTTTTTAAACATTAACAAATCTTTGATAATCTTTTAGGGTTTTTAAGATCAAACCAAATTTTTTTTTTTTTTACAATCGTGTATGTATATGCATATATATATATATATATATATATATATATATATATATATATATATATATATATATATATATATATATATATATATATATATTTACATGAACAATATGAATATGATTATGAATAAGATCAAGAACATGAATATGATTATGAACATAAACATGAATCAAAAGATAGAATTTAAAAGATTTGGATCTAGGGTTTTTACCTTAATGAATGATGATGAAGATTAACAAGAAAAGATGATGATGACTTGAAGATGATCAAATCAACCCGAATAACAAGAACACCTTGAAGATCCTGATGACCACGAAGAACAAGCTTGAAGATCACTTGAAAACTTTGAAGATGGTGGTGGTGTGATGTCTTGGCCGAAAATCTAAGAGAGAGGAGAGGGAGAGATTGATTTTTGAGAGAGGATAATAGAATGATTTGGTACAAGAATTGCATTAGCCTAGGTCCCTATTTATAGGTGAGGTTAGAAAATTCTAGAATTAGGGTTTAGGTTAAGAGTACTTAAGGAACAAGTTAGGGTTTGTATGGGAGGTGATGGTGGCCGAATTTTTGAGGGCAAAAGGGTCAATTTACCCTTTAAATTTTTGGCTAGGGTTTCATGGAAAGAGTTTGGAACTTTTTCATTTTAGTCCTTGTACTTTAGATTAGCTTAAATGATTCTAAAGTTGTTTAGGATTAATTAGTTACATATATTAAGTTTTACATTTTGTTCATGGAAGTTAATTAACTTAATATTTTTTTTATCTTTTATTAACTTGTCAATTATTGCACAAAGTTAATTAATATGTTTTATAATTCTTATTACTTAACAATTATTGATTAAAGTTTAATTATTAAGTTGTAATTATATTGTTTGGGCATTTAATATTGAAAATATATAGAATTGAAAAATGAGGGTCATTATAAAACTTAACAATTATCACATACTTACAGGCAGCTATAACCCGATCATGCAGTAATCAATAAGTAAATTGACCAGTTCGTTCCACAGAGAGCAGTTTAATCGAGATCTTAAAACTAGTAATTATTCTAGAGATTTAATAAAGATTTGGTTTGTATTTTGGTTCATGCAATCACGTGAAATGGATAAAACGAATTAACAATAAAGATAAAACAGTATCCACTTGAATGATTCACTATTAATATGGATTGTTTTTGCGATTATTACCGATTATTATGTTTCTAATATAGTTGTATGACTTTTCACAAAGTTCTAATCAATCAAAGTTAGTAAACTCACATAAACTCGCTTCAAGAGATTAAACTATATTTGACAGAAACTATTGAGACTCGATTTAGACTAAACTCACATAAAGTCCTAATTATCGCAATCACTTGCGAAAATTTCACTATCATGCAATTCACAAGTCTTTCATTTACCAATTAAATTAATGACACAATCACTTGAAGTCACTTCTCTAATTGTCTAGATCACCTAAATGTTGAAGCATAGATTGCATCTCAAATTTAACTCACATTAAACGATTATCAATCCATGTAATTGAATTAAGAACATAGAACATGAATAAGAGTGGATCTTTAATCAAACAAAATTAATTTCAATCAAAAACATTAAATCCTTAAGATAGAACAATCCAATATTTATAGTTTCACATTCAAGCAAACACTAAACTAATTTAGCCCAGCATATTAAAATAGTAAGAAACGAATAAACAGTAAAAACTAATAGTATTCATGATCACAATGATAAACTGATAATAAAAAAGAGTACCAAACGTTATGATCAACTGATTAGAAGCAAAGAATAAGCAAGCCTTCAATAGTAGGGTTTAGGTCTTCAAAAACCCTTTTGATTCGTAGCTGGAAAACTGCACTCCATTTAGGGTTAAAAACCTCGAATATTTATAGCTGCACAAAAAGTCACTAGTACGAGCCCGCATCGCGACCGCGATAGCCTTATCGCGACCGGGATCCAGCAACAGCATCACGACCGCGATGATCCTGTTACGACCGTGATTCACCAATTATCGAATTCTGTCAATCCCTGCCAACTTATTACGATCGGGACACCTTCTATCACGACAGTGATTCGCTCCAGACTCAGTAAAACTTCATTTTCTCACATCCAAACGTACTTTAAGCTCAAATATCACCATTACTTAGCAAGAAACAACCAAAACATTAACCTGAAGACCTATAGAGCTATATTTATCATTTTAACTCAATTAATCACCAAAGTCTTCATATTTCTTCAAATAAACAACAATAAAGAACCAATATCGTAATGTAAAATATGTATAAGTTGAGCGATATCAAATCCCCCACACTTGAACCTTGCTTGTCCTCAAGCAAGTTTATCTTTAGATAATATAACTAATGTAGAAATAAACAAACTTGGACAAGTCTTCAACAATTAAGAAATCAAGACGTACCGATATCATTCTTCCGAAGCAATAATTCCATATCATGTAGTCTTCAACATAGCAAGCACAAGGTTCAAGTCATTCAACACCGAGTCTATCATAAATAAGGTATACGCCTTCAAAAAATGTGGCCCTCTACTCAACCAACAATGTTATCCCTTTTCCATCTCCATGCCCCCAAAACACCAATAATCCGTTAATTCCAAAATAATCGTCAATTCCAACTTTGGGTTAAGGTGGGTGAGCCAAAGCGTAGGGGACTGGTTACCCCTATCTTTATGGTTAATCCGGGCATAGGATAACCGGCACTCATCAAGCTTTCTATCACAACTCTATGGTTTCTCTCATAGGAGGGCGAAAGCATTGACGGAGGTTCATGAAATTAGGGCCCCACATGGCTAAATAAGAGGTCTATCAATTCCAAAATTTTTGCTCAAAAGGCGGTGTACATACAATCCTTCCTGATTATGGGACAGCCGCATGGGT
Organism: Rutidosis leptorrhynchoides; assembly: GCF_046630445.1. Taxonomy (NCBI): domain Eukaryota; kingdom Viridiplantae; phylum Streptophyta; class Magnoliopsida; order Asterales; family Asteraceae; genus Rutidosis; species Rutidosis leptorrhynchoides. Next base: position 301,405,344 of record NC_092335.1, on the reverse strand, counting down.
AGCTACACTGAAGCGAACTACCTTGGGTATAAATTTTTCAGTGGGTCTATTGCACGAAACCTGAAAGACTTTACTTTCAAGCAATAGTATTTTGAAACTCAAATTAACTTGCAAGACTTTACTTACAAGTTTCAGAAGACTTTACTTCCTAGGATCAACATGGGAGGACTCGGTTCTCCCAGAAGTGTTTAAACACTTATTTAATTTATTTACAGTCCTTAGACCCCACTTCCCACGCATCTAGCTTTTATGCTAGTTTTAAGAAAATGTAGGAAGCAGATACTACATTCTCGTATTTTAAAGGGTACCATGGCTTTTGGCCATGTCGTGCGTTACCCTGGTTGGGATGAGTAGGCCCACCACTTCACCACTTCACTTTCACTTAGGCCCGGGCCAAGTCAGTGGGGGGGACCCTGTCGGGCTCCTTCCCCCCAAAAAGAAACTCTACGTGAGAGTTTCCCTTCATACGGCTCGAATCATTCTCAGATGCCCCGAGAGACATCCTTTCCTTGTTTGTTGGGTAGGTTCACGCGCGCGCAAACGAACACCGGCCGCAACAGCAAGAAACTATGACCAATAGAGTCAGACACTTAGCTACATCCGCACGCAAAAGGAATGTGGTTCTGGTTGAGGCTTTCTTTTCCTTATTAGTAAAGGGCGCTAGGGACGTTCACGGAGTCCATGCCTTCCGTAGCACCGAAGGTCATTCTTGGGCGGATCCTGCTCCTAAACATAAGGGATATGGGTCCTGGGGCCGGGCCTACCATATCAAAAGGGTCCTAGAAAAAGAACCCGGACACCTATTTCATTCGACGTTTCGGGGCAGGGGCCCGACCGATTTGACTTACTTTTGCTTTTGGATAACAAGAAGGTGATCTTCTCTGATTTGATCAAATCAAAAGCCTAGTCAGCCACTAACTCAGTGCAGGTCACGTGACCTACAGCTCGGCCTTTGATTTTTGAGGCTTCCTCTACCCACATACAAAGCCATTACTCTTACATAAAAAGACAGCACCGTTGAAGCTCAAGGCTACTCTTCCCACAGTACGATAAATCGATGAAATATATCGTGAAATGAAGTATTAACCAATATCAATATGAAATGATGTAGATTAGGAAGTCTCCTACACAAAATAAGACGGGCATTCAGAAGACTTGACTTCCTTTATGGATGCACTTGAATCATCCTACGATTTGGATTTTTGAAATCCTGGAAGACTTGCTCCCTTATTTTTGACAAAAACCATTCAGAAAGTTCATAAAGTTTTTTAAATTGGTAACAAATGTTCGCGAGGATTTATCTCTCCCTCCATACTTAAGATCATGTAATTCCCTCATTTACATGAAATCAGATAACCAAAGATAAATTCGAGAGAACAATAGTGAAAAGGGGAAAAAAAGAAACCCGGATTTTTAGATCCGAAGATCATGAAGAGATGGTGTACGATGACGCTGAACTTACCGCCAACATAAGAACATCGGCATCCACTCGAACATCAATCACACAATTATCATCTAATGCAATATAAGTCGCTGAACTTAATGACAGTCTTTGAAAATAACAGCATGTGAATCATCATAACCTGCAAATGACATAACAAACCACGCATGTAAGGATAGGGTGGTACCACCACGGTACCGAAATGCCCCATCAAAATAACCAAGTACATAGTGTAAAAATACCAAATACAGTCATCCAAAACAAAAACAAAATAAAAATTAAAATTGTCTTAACAACCACACACGCGCACATGCACACTCGCCATCCACATAAAAAATACTTTAAAATAACCCCCAGAAGGATCCATCACTTGGTCCAGGGTTTTGCGGATCTTGCTACTGTTGAGGCTGCTGCTATTGCTACATTGAAAGCTGGTGGGCGGCTTGAGCCTAGGCAAGAGCTGCATCATAGTCATAAGAAGGGCAAGGTGAGCCTGGGCCTCCTCCGTCAGTCCATCCCGGAGCAACTGGTCGGATGAAGTTCTGTGGGTCATGGCGATAAAGATCGAACGAATGTTGATTCCATTGCACATTTGCCCGGATACTTGCTTGATTATACCAAGTCTGCTCAAAAACCTGGTCAACATGATGACTAAGCAACCTGATCTGCTCATCATAGTACACCCGATCATCCTGACTATGATCATCAACATAACCTCTCATATCCGTAAACTGCCCCTCAGTATGAAGTCTCATCCCACTTAACTGGGTTGTAATGAAATAACAAGTCAACCCAGCACCACTAGAACTATCGCCCTCTGTCATCTCTACATCAGCAGCTGAAGGCACATCCTCCTCCACATCCAGATCAGTGACATCTGCCTCAGACTGAGCATGCTTACCTGTATACTTACAAATCTTCTTCTTCTTTCTCACCAACACCTTACAACCTTCATAAACCTGGGTACCCTGTGCCTTTGTATCCTCATTCTCAATCTTAGTAGGCTGAATATGCCTAACATGAAAAGGTGTCAAAGAAAGACCTAGAAATTCAGCATCAAGGTAACATAAACTCCACCACTTAATGGACTGTTCGGCTTAAGATTGTGACCCTGCCCGCAAAGAGACTTAGCAACACCATAAGGAATATTGACAATCTCTTCATCCCGCAAACAACTAAGATAAAACAAATCAGCGGCGCAAACTTCCTCGGTATTCTGCCATCTCTGATTAATGGTATTCGAAATAAACCGCCGAATGATGCGAAGACGATTGTCTTTGATCAAAGTATAGGAGCTACTACTTGGTTTGTAACTGTGCTTATGAGTCATATTGTACCAAGCTACCTCATGCTGAAATGAATTAGTGAACCGCTTACACCTAGTAAGATAATAACCCAAAGTATCCTCATCCACCTCGGCATCTTCATAAATGGTAAGTGCATTAGCCATGTTCATGATAGTCATGGTGCGCATTTGACCACCCAACTGAAAACTTAACAATACATCATCATATCGAATAACAGTTGGAACAAAATTATCTGTTGAAAAAACTCTAAGCACCACACTTTGTAAATCGGACGATCAAGATGGAAAAACTCATACCAATCATTAAACCCAATACATTCCCCAGGACCTATAATATACTATTGAACCAACATTTCAAGAACCTCCGCAGCTATACCAACCTTCTCAGGAGGTTCCCAATCAGGGTAACGTGTAGACAAGAACTTACGATCCTCAATCTCAATCAAACCATCCATCCATTCTGTATAATTTTCATTAGTACAATCCCAAACCAAATAAGGGTGCAAATCCTTAGGAAGCCGGTGAGCTCTTGGATGAACGGGTGCCATTGGCACACTTTGTGAAGCACTAGTTCATTTAGTTCCCTACAAAATAGCCAACATACAAAAGAAAACAAAATGGGAAAAGAAAAGTGTTAGCGTTAGTTAAAACAAAATGACAGTTCAATTTCCACATTTGCTTTCATGATCACTAGTGTTCTTCATGCTCAAAAACTAAATCAACCCAAAAATCTATATCATCTCATAAACGCACAAAAAATCTATTTCCATAATGCCAATACAATCTTTCATGCACTCATAGAATTAAATAAATCAACGGATAATACATGATATAGCACATTACAATCTCATCATTCAATCTCAATTCAAAAGTCAAACTGAGTCAAACCCAGTCAACTAGCCTAAAATTACCCAAATTGACATGAACCCTAAATATAGAAATCGAGCAATCGAATAATTCATGACAATTAACAACTAACAAACTTAATAACTAGCATAACTAACACCAATTCATAACAAATAACCATCAAAATCAAAATCAAGGCCAAATTCCACATACTCAAGAACCCTAGAATTAAAACTAGCAATTAAAGAACAATAAGCATATGAAACTAGATTCTAGCATGTTATAGAATCATCATACAAAGCAAACTCGGCCTAAATCAAAGCAACTAACACCCCCACACTTGATTTCAACAAAACCCATATGAACACCCAATTAAAATTCAAAATTAGAAGTAATAACACTTAGAAACGATGTTAAAATCATCACCTTAGTCTTAGGAGGCATGATTAAAGATGGATTTGATGTTGATTTAAGTGAAAAATCGATTAGGGTTTAGTGTGGGAGCTCAAAACTTTCGGCGGGTGTGTATGTGTGTGTATTTTTGAAAACAAAACAGCAAATAAAAAGAAAAACGAATTTGGGCTGGGACCCGTATCGCGATCGCGATGGGGTATATCCCGGTCATGATACACCAATACCTGGTACCAGTTTTTCAGACAACCCAAATCGCGGTCGCGATTCAATGTCTTCCGATCGCGATAGACCGTGTATCTGACAACTCAATTTTTGTTAACTAACTGCGGTCGCGATGGGTTTTATCTCGGTCGCGATTAGACGCCCAGCTTCTTTTTTTTCAAAATTTTTTTTACCTTTTATGGTTTTTTCTGTTTTAAAAAATGCATGAAATAAAATAAAAACAAACTTACAAAAATTAATGCATGCAATAGTACATGAACACAAAGTACAAGTGTGATAATTTATTAAAGAGTCTAGCACGTGACTCGTACTCGCGTTGGTTAACTCTTCGGGTATAGAATGATGTCATCATACTTGTCAATAATGACCCCATCAAAATAGAGTTTTAGACGATGACCATTCACCTTAAATGTATTGCAATTCCCGATTAACTCAACATAACCTGTCGGAAATGCTTTCTTTTCCTCATAAGGCCCCGTCCAGCTGGACTTCAACTTCCCGGGAGAAAATTTAAAACGCGAATTGAAAATAAGGACCTTATCCCCCGGGACAAACTCCTTCCTACCTCTTAAACGGGCATCATGCCACCGCGTAGTTTTCTCTTTATATGAGACCAAACTCTCATATGCATCCTGTGACGACCCGAAAATTTCTGACAAAATTTAAACTTAATCTTATTATGATATTCGACACGATAAGCAAAGTCTATATAGTTGTATCTCAAAAGTTTTGAATTGTTTGCATATATTCAATTACCCTTCCACTGCTCTTGACGATTCACGAACCACTATTTATAAATAGAAATGTATACATTTAAATATATATATATATATATATATATATATATATATATATATATATATATATATATATATATATATATATATATATGTGTGTGTGTGTGTGTGTGTGTGTGTGAAATAATAAATTGAAATACTAAGATGATTTAATTGTTGGAGTTATTATTATCAAATAAATTGATACATATAATAATTAGTAAGTAAACATATTTATAAAAATAAATAAAGTATATTAAAAATAAATATTAAATGATTGTAATACTCGTTTAATGTTCCGATTTATATTAAGCAAATTAAATTCAAACTTATGTAATTTTAAAATAAACGGTGACCCAAAAATGACTTATTAAAAATGTATTTAAGAGCTATTTGTTAAATTTTAGAACTTTTTATATTTTACCCAGGATTGGGAGTGGATAGTGAGTTAATTCTTTTTTAATAATTAATGAACAAATTTTATACCATAATGACTTAAATAAATAAAGAAATTTAATTTAAAAATTTGAAATTTATTCGAAGACTTTTATTTGCCACTGATTATCAACGGAGTACAAAATAATACCTTAAATCTGATGTCGACTGGAAATGGACAAATGTCTAATGGCTTTACTGTATGGACACATGTTAATTGAATCTTACACACTACTGTTTTTAAAGTTCCATTATCTCACTTGTGATTTGATTCTTTTGTAAATGGGTTTACTATTGCTTTTGGTTTTATTCTCAACCGAATCTTTACAGATATACATATATATAATATACATAGCATATATTTTTTTTATAAGCATCTGCATATGATATATGCTCACACACCTTTGCAACTCACACATACAAATACACAGAAACCACCACTTCGAACTCAAACACCATTATTAACCAACGGGAATTAGGACTGCCACCATTGTGTTATTTCTTCATGGTTCTTTAGAAGAACACCTCCCTACCATCTCTCTATATATCTCTCTCCTTGAACCATAAGTTACTAATATGATGCATCTACTTTCCGTTTCCTGTTTTCTGTTACAAACAAACGCAAACAAACCACCAAAAGCTTGCTGCAACACAATACATTTACTTTTGTTTTCTTATTACTTGAACGGTACCCAAAATAGTAAACCACCTTCGTGAACCTAACTGCAAATCGCCACCACCACCTACGAACAACCACCAACACCACTTTGATTACCGCCAACCCATCACCCTCCTTCTTCATGATCGAACCAACCTTTCGTTGTTGTTTTTTTGTGGAGCAAAACCATCAAGACATTCACCACAACTCCAAACTATACCCTCCAATTCATGTTTGACTGCTGCTGCAATTTCTTTTCTGTTTCTGGGTCACGCTTGAACACACACACACACACCATGAAACCGACTGTTAGTTACCTTATATTTATTATTATTGTTCGAAGGTGCTGTTAGTTATTCTATTTCTTCTACTTTTTCGTGAAACCACCATATGCACCAACATTAAAAACCTGCCACCGTTGGTCCGATTTGTTGCTCGATTAAAACTCAAGAACACCTCAACGCTACTACTGTTGTATTATTTTTCTGTTTTGTTCTATTAAATAAAAGAAGAAAAATGATTAAGGAGGATACAGTGAAAAATGATTGATGGTGATAGCCACGATATTTTGTTTTCCTGCTGCTTGTCTGTTTCTTTTAACCAAAGACCTCATCCCCACACATCTATCGTTAAATAAAAATAACACATGTTTTTCGGTTTGTGTAAAGTGGGCTTAAGAAGTTGTTGTTGGACTGATTAAATATTGGGTTTAGTTATTTTTACTTGGGCTAGTATGGGATTGGGCTGAGGTGTTGGCCCATCTCACTTACTAAATAAGAATCGATGATAATGATAATTATGGGTATACGATTAGGAGATATGGATATATAAAACTGAGAATGAATGAGGGAGATAATGTTGTAATATTGTTGAATGATGAGTATGATTTAGTTGATGACGATTTACTTTTATGATTATGATGATGGTTTAGTTATGATATTAATGAAGATGACGATAATCAATGTTGATGATTGAGAAGATGAGATGACGTTGATTATGAATGTGAGGATGGTGATGTACGAAGATGAGGATAATCTAGTTATGATGTTAGTTACATGAAGCTTGATGAAATTCGGTGATGATGAAGATGATATGATGTTTGATGATGGTGATGTTACTCACTTCTGTTCCTGTTTTTCTGCTACACCTGTTCGTGATCTGATACACTCCCACATACGATGATGGTGATGAATATGATGATGATAGATAAGATGATGATAAGCGTGAGTTAGTGATGATAATAGATGATGATGTCGATAGGGTTGTAGAAGGCAACAGGTATATACGGGTTAAAATAGTTAATCTTAAGGATTAAATCAAAAACGAATTTACAGTCGAGTGGTTGGGCTTGTGTTCGTTAAGTGAGAGGTCGAGGGTTCGAACCTGGGCAGTAACAGTTTATTTTCTTTTTATGGAAGCTTGCTTATCTCTTAAGGTATTATTATTATTATTATTATTATTATTATTATTATTATTATTATTATTATTATTATTATTATTATTATTATTATTATTATTATTATTATTATTATTATTAACATTTTTAATGTAACTAGTATTATTGAAACTAAATTTTTATAAAAATTATCATATTTATTATTAGAACTATTATTATTATTATTATTATTATTATTATTATTCTCATTATTATTATTATTATTATTATTATTATTATTATTATTATTATTATTATTATTATTATTATTATTATTATTATTATTATTATTATTATTATTATTTTTATTATAATTATCATCATTTTTATCATTATTATTTTTATTAACATTTTTATTATTTCTAACACTAATATTATTATTTTTATCATTATTATTATTAGTATTATTAATATATCAAATAGAGATTTTCTATATAAAAATATATTACCTACATAAAACATAACTATATTAATATGTTTGTAATAAATATTAATTATCTATTTAATGTATATAAAAATAAATATAGTTAATTTAGTTATTAATAAAACGTACAAGTTGCTAAAATAACAATTAATGATAATACCTAAATTTGTTCGATTACCATTATATGTGTTAATAAACATACAAATGATATAGGTTCGTGAATTCGAGGCTAACCCTGCATTGTTCAGTTATGTCGTATGTATTTTTACTACAAAATACAGTATTGTGAGTTTCATTACAACCTTTTTATATATATTTTTGGGACTGAGAATACATGCGCCGATTTTATTAATGTTTTACGAAATAGTCACAAGTGATCAAAAACTACATTCTATGGCTGGATTATGAATATTGAATATCACCCCCTTTTTAGCTTGGTAACCTAATGATTAGGAAACGGATATGGCCTCTAATCGACGCGAATCCTAAAGATAGATCTATGGACCTCGACAAGTCCCATCCGGGGTACGGATGCTTTAGTATTTCGAGATTATTATTATTATACAGACAAGAGGTTCTGTTTGGGGATATTCTATGCATTAAAGTTAAGTCGGTTATCAAACGTTCACCATATGAATGATTTTTAATTCGCGGGTTACACGTGTTATTATGTACTCGGGTTACGTGTACAATTAAATATATGAAATCTTGTGGTCTATTAAAATGATGGAAATGAATATTGATGATAAACTAATGAACTCACCAACCTTTTGATTGACACTTTAAAGCATGTTTATTCTCAGGTATGAAAGAAATCTTCCGCTGTGCATTTGCTCATTCTAGATATATTATTTGGAATCATTCATGACATATTTCAAAAGATGTTACATTCGAGTCATTGAGTTCATCAAGATTATTATCAAATCATTTATAGCTGGATATATTAAGAAGTGGTATGCATGTCGTCAATTTTTGATGTGATGAAAGTTTGTCTTTTAAAAAATGAATGCAATGTTTGTAAAATGTATCATTTAGAGGTCAAGTATCTCTCGATGTAATCATATGTTATTGTATTCGTCCTTATGGATTAGGATGGGTCATCTCATATGGTATCAGAGCGGTGATCTTAGCGAACCAGGTCTTGCATTAGTGTCTAACTGATAGTTGTTTAGATACATTAATAAGTCTGGACTTCGCCGTATCTGCATGTCAAAAGTTTTGCTTATCATTTCGTGTCGAAAATTAACCTGCTTATCATCTTAAGTCTAAGACACATCTTACTGCATTGATTGCATGAATAGTGTATAGACAAAAATTCATATCTTAGTGTATCTGTTAATTCATATCTTAGCGTATCTGTTACTGTAAACTTTGCCTGACATATTCCGTAAATTCCTCTGTAATCTACGAAATCTTTTGATCTCTATATATAGAAATTCTATGTAATTAGAATACCATCCAATATCCGAAATTCATTTCATACCCAAAAACCCTTTATTCAATCGTACAAAATGGAATTTTCCACTAGTTCAAGTCCCTCGAATTCCGATAGCTATTCCGATAGTTATTCCGACAGTTATTCCGACATGGATATTCACCTGAGCTCCGAAAGTAGTGTAACCGGAATGGATCAACAAATCAGTCATCACCAATTCTGGATGAATTGGGGATGGGTTCATAGTCGACTTAATCAATGGAGACGAGAAGAAGGCGATCCTTTCCACCAACCGAATTCACCTCTTGGCGATGAACCTAAAGCACTTACCGACGAACCTATTTGAGACACCATTTCTCTCTCATTTACAGGATATCTCGTCACGATTATATACTACATCAAATTCTAGATTTTATTTATCCGCTCGTCCGAACCGACAATCACCCCGGTGTAATACAAGAAGTCAACGAGCTTCGCGCTCGGGTAGTGGCTTTGGAGAATATGGTGTAAAGGTTACAAGCACCAGCGACAACACCGGCAACAACAGTACCACCATCAACAGCAACATCCGCATCCCATGCCTCAACATCTCATTCTGTACCTCGAGTATAATCATCGTTCTACGTGACGTTCTACATTATTTATCTTCGTTCGACATGATGATTATGTAATCTCTAATATTTTAGAGATTATGTGCTCTAATTCTAACCGAAAAGAAAATGAGTTTAATGTTATATTAACTCATTAAATCCATAATTACATCTGAAGAAAATATATATGTATATATGTTTTCATAAAGATTGTGTCACGACCCTACTTTTTCCGTTATCTTTTTCAGTTAATTATTTAACGACCGTTAACTGTTAGTGTGCCACGTCATTTCTATGACCTATACTATTATTTTTTTTGTAATAATATATATATATATATATATTAATTATTATGTGTTATGTGAATATTTGTATTCATATTTTAATTTATACGTTTCTACGTCTCGCGGATTTCCATCCGGCGAATCTTTTCGGTTTTAAAACCAACGGACGCGTTTTCGGGATTTTTAAATCCTAAATATTTTAAATATGATATTTTACGATCATATTATTATATAGTGTATTTATATTTATTTTTCGTCGCGCGTTTGTTATCTTTCCGGATTTTTAATTGCGCAAATGCGTTTTCGCGTTTCGGGACTCGTTCGGGCTTTCGGGCCATCAGGAAATTAACATTTAACAAAATGGCCCACCATGGGTCCCACCCCATGCCTTTTTCAGCCGACCAGGGGGGAGGGGTATTATTCCCATTTTCTAATTTTCTTTCTTCATTTGTAATTATCACTTTTAATTTCTATCTAAACCTAATTTTGTGCTCTCCTCCTCTCTTCTTCTTTTTTTTTTGGACGACACCACCACCAACCTTCATCATCATCATCATCTAAAATTATAGCTTGGATCAAGGAGTAATTAGTATAAACGCGTTCCTCATTCCGTTCTCTATGCGATAACATCAATCGTTTCTCGATTAGGGTATAAACCCTAACCCTAGAATTTTCAAATTTTCATTTATTTTCTGTATTTTGATGATTATTTAGTAGTATGATGTTTGTGGATTATTGTAATGATGTTTGTATGCATAGATGTACTCATAATTGCATGTTTTCGGTTTATAAAATTCTGGACAGCAGCTATTTCGTGTATTCTGGGTTTGTGACTGATATAAATGTTAAAATAAACTATCTAGATGAGTTCCTCTCATCAAGACATTAATTTTAGACTCCGGATTCATGTCGTTTCGATTCCCGGAGCCCTAGTTATGATCAAATTACTATTTTGTTAAAGATTGAATTGTGATATTGACATGAACCAGGTTTGGTCCGACTTTGTGACCTTCCTTGGAGTCTTTAGGGTGTGTTAGTGTGTTAGGACTGATGCTGGGACGAACTTTCATGTTCGGGTCACCTAAATCCGAGCCACGGTTCACCAGTTTTGACTAAAACACAGTTTTGAGTAAATTGAAGGTCCAAGTGGTGTCATGGCTGATTACCATGACTTGTGGACTGTTCTTGGTGTGTTCTTGGGTGCACCATTGTTTTGGGTGGTTTGAATAGGCGGAGATGCATATAAGGCTCGCCAGAAATCGACACCCGGGGCTCAAGATACGATCCGATGAACTTTTGAATTAAAACTTATGATTAATTCTAAAACTTATGATAAAAATAATGAATTTCATTATTAATTAATTACTTATGATAAAAGAAGTAATTATTATTATTTAAGACTTATGATATAAATATTTATTATATCATTTAATTATTATTTATGATTTAATTAACATTTTAATTTAACTTACGATTAATAATACTTTTATTATTATTGGAAAATACTTATGATAAGTATTAAATTTATTTTATGAGGATATTATTATAAGACTTATAATAAAGATTAAATAATTATTTAATTATTATAAGACTTAATTATTTAATTATGATTTAATTATTAAATACTTATGATTTAATAATTATAATTAGAAACTTATGATATGGTTAATAATTCATTATTAATTAATAATACTTATGATATGATTTAAAAATTTATTATTAATTAATAATACTTATATTATGATTAATATTTAATTAATTAATTAAATACTTATGATATATTAATTATATCACTTCAACTTATATTAACTTTAATAATTCATTTTATTTAATTAAACTTATGTTATGACTTAATTATACACTTTTAACTTTAATTAACATTATAACTTATGTTATTATTATAATTTACACTTTTCAAATTAATGTTGACTATGTTTGACCAAGGTTGACTTTTAAGTTGACTTTCGATTGACTTTGACTTTCAGATGACTTTTGTTGACTTTCTAAATAAGGAAACTTTCCTAACTTAAAAACTTTCTAAAAATAGAACTTTATAATTTTGGAAACTTTCCAGAAATAGAAACTTTCCAAAAATAGAAACTTTCCAAAAATAGAAACTTTCCAAAAATGGAAACCTGCTAAAAATAAAAACTTTCTATAAATAGAAAGTATGTGTCCGTACGATGTTCCAGTCAAACCGATGCTTGCCGAGTATATTGTTCTATGTCTACTTGCAACATGTACAATAGCTATCATACTAAGACTTGACCTAAGTTAGTTATTTATATCGACCTGCTTTATTTATTGGTCGGCGTTGTGATCGTTCCTGATCGCTTTACTCTATTTGCTGTTCGCTTGTTTGTGTGATTTCTTCAGTTGCTTTTAAGGTGAGTTATAGTCCCGTTTTTACATACTTTTCAAAGTATATTTTTGGGATGTGATTACATGCATTTTTATTTACGTTTAGACACAAGTAACAGTTAAATTTAATTATTCATTGTGAGTTAGACAAAAATATTCCCTAGTCTGGTAACTGTAATCATTGGTTTCTACCAGTGATCACGAATCCTACGGATAGATCTATCGGGTTTGACAACCCCATTTCGAGCTGGTCGCGCTAGCAATTTATAATCGGAATGTTTAGTACTTCGTAATTTGTTGTAGATACACTGTCCAAGTGTATATTTTTTTATTGTGTTTGGCAAGGGTAAATAAAGGGTTAAGTGGTTACCAGGTGGCTCATTGATAATGGAATAATGTTTAATGTTTTCTAACATTTTTAAATCTTGTGGTCTAAAGTTTACTTATTATTTAAACCTATAATTCACTCAACCTTTGTGTTGACAGTTTACTTGCATGTTTTCACAGGTACTTGAGTTTTGTGATGCTTCCGCTGTGTTTAGAAGAGTCTGCATGCATTTGGGCAGATTTTATGAAATAATTTATGAAACTTAAGCTTGCATTCTATTTTTGGATAATTTAAACTTGTGGGTTGTTGGCAAGGTTTTGTGTCAACTTTTGGTTTATTACTATGGTTGGTTGTTTTGAAACTACATATTTTGGTTTGTTTCCTTTTTGGGAAACATTTGAAATAAAAGAATGCAACTTTGTTTATTTAATTCATTTAAGTCCGATCAAGCTGTGGGACCAACTTTGAAATAAATGAATTATTATTTAATTCATTTAAGTCACATGTGGTATCAGAGCGTTGGTTGTAAGGAACTAGGCGGTCTTAATGTGGTCAACCCGTGGTTATTAGTGTGCATTAGAGTTTAGTCTACAGCCCGACCTTTTTGCTATAGCATTATTATGCATTTCATTTCGTATAAGTTATATTATTAGCTTTCATATCTTTTTGGTATGTGGTTTACGGTTTTGCTGTTTGCAGATGTCGACTTCGAGCGATAACTCTGTTGCTGCTCCTGCTCCACCGTCTCCTGCTAGACGCCGTGCTAATCAACCAGAGATCGATGATCCTGTTCATTACTATTTTTCTACCATTACTCATATGAACCGGGCTTATAATGAGGTGACACGTATTAATGCCCTTAGTGATTGTTTGCGCACTTTGCCACATAATGAAGTTATGGACGAGATCCGTGCCGACATGGGTAACTTTATCACTTTCAAGCATAGGGTTGAGGATGCGAACCGTAAGCGTGATCGAGAAGTTAATGCTAAGTTCGAGGCTCTCGAGAGCACTGTTCGTGTGTTGAAGGAAGAGTTGGATGTTGTGAAAGGGAAGTTGCGTAAGTGTGAGGATCCTGCTGAGACTCATGCTGGACCAGCTTATCACACCCACTCTAAGCGAATGTGATGTAATTATTCATATTGATTATCTATTTCATCAGACTTAATGTCCTTTTTATACATACATTTTGGGTTATGTACGGCGTTTTGCCGAGGATTTTATTAAGATTTTGTTATGGGATATTTTTCATTATGTATGGATGGTTATTTTTATGACATCTATTATCATTATCATGTTTTATTTCTGATGTTGTGGCTCTTGGCATGTTATATTATGCATAATATATGTTCATGTATGTTAGGTGCTATGTATGTTGTATGATGTTATCATAAAATATGTATGCATGTGATGGTTATTTCTATAACAATCATAACTATCATGTTATTACTCATAGTGTTTGTTAACTATTATTTATGATGGTTAATCTTTTCGTGTTTTGATTTATTCCTTTATGACACTAGTATTATTCTTGGTACTAACGGATGTGTTGTTCTATTTTGAAGATCATGCCTCCAAGAGAGTCCACTGAAGCGCGTATGTAACGCCTGATCAATGAAGGAATTGCTGCTGCTATGGCAGCAAATGCTAATGTTAACGCCAATGCGAACAACAACCAGGTGGGATGCTGCCACAAGACTTTTATGGCTGGTCGACCCCAAGAATTCAGTGGTACGGAAGGACCAATAGGGCTTACTCGTTGGTTCGAGAAGATCGAATCTATTTTCAGGGTCAGTCGGGTCCGTGAAGAGGACAAATTTAGTTTCGCTAGTTGCACTCTCAAGGATAGTGCCTTGACATGGTGGAACAATCTGGTTAGTAGTTTGGGAAGCGATGTAGCTAATGGTTTGGCCTGGAATGATTTTAAGGAAAGATTGATCACCCGCTATAGACCTCGGGGTGAGCTTAAGAAGCTAGAGGTTGAGCTCAAGAATTTGAAAATGCATGGCACCGAGTTAGATGCCTATGAACGAAGGTTTTTTGAGTTAACTTTGCTGTGTCCTAGGGTTTATGCGGATGAGGACCGCAAAATTGAGGCTTACATTGATGGTTTGTCCGAGAAGATTGAACACGGGGTTGAGTCTAGTGAACCCCAGACTATTGAGGCGGCTATGTCTATGGCTCAAAAACTTAATGACAAGGTGTTGAGAAGAAGCAAGACTACAGTTGCTGAAACTAGTGAGGAGGTTGTCAAGAAGGCTGATAATGGGAAACGAAAGTGGGATAACAACCGCAATCAAAACCAAAATCAGCAGAAGAAATAGGATACCTCAGGTGCTAACAATAGAAATCAGCGTGTGTGTCCTCGTTGCTATAAATCTCATGATGGTTATTGCACAGTTACTTGTAAGAGGTGCTCCAAGCAAGGGCACATTGCTAAAGATTGTACAGTGCTTTTACCAGGTTCTGCTACTCCCGCGGCTGGTGGTAATAATAATAATGTTGGTAATAGAGGTGGTAACGGTAGTGGTAATAGGAAATCGAATAATGGAGGTAATCAAAGGGTTTGTTATGAGTGTGGGAAGCCGGGGCATTTCCGAGATGCTTGTATCAACAAGAAGACTGCTGAAACTGAACGCGGCCAAGCGTTCAACATTAATGCTAAGGATGCGGAGGAAGATCCTAAGCTTGTTACTGGTACGTTCTCAGTCAACGATTTATCAGTTTATGTACTATTTGATTCAGGGGCTAATTTAAGTTTCGTGTCGAGTAAATTAAGTCCGAGAATCAAAACGCCGTTAACTCCCTTAGACAATACTTATGTTGTTGAAGTAGCTAATGGTAAAGAACTTACTTCTAAGACTGTACATAGTAAATGTAACATTAATCTGGGTGGTAGTGATTTTGAGATAAACTTGATACCGATTGAACTTGGTAGTTTTGATATTGTTATTGGTATGGATTGGTTATCTGCGAACCGTACTGAGATCGTGTGTTATGATAAGGCTATTCGTATTACTGATGTGATTGGAGAGCCACTGATAGTCTTTGGAGATAAGAAATGCACACAGTTAAATCTTATTAGCTGTATGAAAGTTCGTAAACATCTCCGCAAAGGCTGTCATGCTATTCTTGCTCATGTTATTGATCCTAGTAAGGAAGTGAAGAACGTTGATGACGTTCACATTGTTAGGGATTTTCCCGAGGTGTTTCCCGATGACTTACCTGGCCTTCCGCCGCAACGCGCGGTAGAATTTCAAATTGATCTTGTTCCCGGCGCTGCTCCTGTAGCACGTGCTCCTTATCGTCTTGCGCCTTCTGAACTTCAAGAATTGTCAAGTCAACTCGGTGAGTTGTTAGACAAAGGTTTTATTCGTCCTAGTTCATCCCCTTGGGGAGCTCCCATTCTGTTTGTTAAGAAGAAAGATGGTTCTTTTCGTTTATGCATTGATTATCGTGAACTGAATAAGCTCACTGTTAAAAATCGTTATCCCCTACCGAGAATTGATGATCTGTTCGATCAGCTTCAGGGTTCTTCTATTTATTCAAAAATTGATCTTCGTTCTGGCTATCATCAGTTGCATGTTAAAGAATCTGATGTTTCAAAAATTGCTTTTCGCACCCGTTACGGTCACTTTGAATTTCTTGTTATGCCGTTCGGATTGAAAAATGCACCTGCTGTGTTCATGGACCTCATGAACCATGTGTGTAGACCCTATCTAGACAAGTTCGTTATTGTTTTCATCGACCACATCCTTATCTATTCTAAGAGTGATGAAGCACACGAAGAACACTTGAGGTTAGTGCTTGATTTGTTAAAGAAAGAAGAGTTGTACGCTAAGTTCTCTAAGTGTGCTTTTTGGTTAAGAGAAGTTCAGTTCCTTGGTCATATTGTTAATAAACAGGGAATACAAGTTGATCCTGCTAAAATTAAGCGATTGAAAAGTGGGAAACCCCGAAAACTCCTACTCAGATTCGTCAGTTCTTAGGGTTGGCAGGTTACTATCGAAGGTTCATTCAGGATTTCTCTCGTATTGCGAAACCTCTGACTGCTTTAACGCATAGTATGAGTGGAAGGATGAACAAGAGAATGCTTTTCAGGTTTTGAAGAAGAAGTTGACTACCGCTCCGATTTTGTCACTACCGGAGGGTAATGACGATTTTGTTGTTTATTGTGATGCATCGCGACAAGCTATGGTTGCGTTTTGATGCAACGAAAGAAGGTTATTACGTATGCGTCACGACAGTTGAAGATCCACGAACGGAACTATACAACTCATGATTTAGAGTTGGGGGCTGTTGTTTTTGCGCTTAAAATTTGGAGACACTATCTTTATGGTGTTAAGAGTACTGTGTACACCGATCACAAGAGTCTTCAACATATCCTCGATCAGAAACAGTTGAACATGAGACAACGAAGATGGATTGAGACGTTGAATGATTATAATTGTGACCTTTTGTATCACCCGGGTAAGGCCAATGTTGTGGCTGATGCATTGAGTCGTAAAGAAAGGACTGAACCTCGCAGGGTTAGGGCCTTGAATATGACAGTTAGATCAAACCTCGTTAGGCAGATTCTTGAGGCACAACAAGAAGCCTTAAAGGAGGAGAATTTCGTGAAGGAGAATGTAGAAAAGGTAGCTAAGAAGTTTGAAGTACGAGATGATGGTACTAGGTATTTTGCGAGACGTCTATGGGTTCCGAAATATGGAGGTCTTCGACAACTTGTTTTAGATGAGGCTCATAAGTCTAGATACTCTATTCATCCTGGTTCAGGAAAGATGTATCAGGATCTTAAGGAGTTGTATTGGTGGCATAATTTGAAAGGTGATGTAGCTAAGTATGTGACTAAGTGTTTGACCTGTGCTAAGGTCAAAGCTGAACATCAAAAACCGTCTGGACTTTTGGTGCAACCAGAAATTCCCGAGTGGAAGTGGGAAGGTATCACTATGGATTTTATTACTAAGTTACCAAGAGTTTCGGGTGGCTATGATTCGATTTGGGTGATTGTAGATCGACTCACTAAGTCGGCTCACTTTTTGCCGATTAGGGAAACGGATTCGATGGAGAAACTCACCCGTTTGTATTTGAAAGAGATTGTTTCTAGGCATGGTGTTCCCGTGTCCATTATTTCTGACCGAGACAGTCGATTTGTGTCAAGGTTTTGGCGATCTTTACAGGAAGCCTTGGGTACTAGGTTGGATATGAGCACCGCTTATCATCCTCAAATGGATGGTCAAAGTGAAAGGACCATTCAGACATTAGAAGATATGTTGCGAGCATGCGTCATTGATTTTGGAAATGGGTGGGATAAATATTTGCCGCTAGCTGAGTTTTCTTATAACAACAGTTACCACGCAAGTATTAAAGACGCACCGTTTGAAGCTTTGTACGGTAGGAAATGTATGTCTCCTATTTATTGGAATGAGGTTGGGGATGCTCAACTTACAGGTCCAGAGATTATTCACGAGACTACTGAGAAGATTGTACAAATTAAAGAAAGGTTGAGAACTGCTAGAAGTTGGCAAAAGAGTTATGCCGATAAGGGAAGGAAATATGTTGAATTTCAAGTTGGTGATCGTGTTATGTTAAAGGTTTCGCCTTGGAAGGGGGTAATCCGTTTTGGTAAAAGGGGAAAGTTAAGTCCTCATTTCGTGGGACCTTTTGAGATCATTGAAAGAGTTGGACCGGTGGCTTATCGTTTGAAATTGCCACAAGAACTTAGTGCTGTTCACGATGTTTTCCATATTTCGAATTTAAAGAAGTGCTTGGCTGAATTTAATCAGACTATTCCCTTGGAGGAACTTCAAGTTGATAAGCAATTGCATTTTATTGAGGAGCCTGTTGAAATCATGGACTGAGAGGTTAAGACTCTTAAACAGAGCAGAATTCCTATTGTTCGGGTCAGATGGAACGCTAGACGCGGTCCCGAGTTCACTTGGGAGCGTGAAGACCAGATGAAGCAGAAATACCCGCATTTGTTCTCAGATGCTGAGTCAACCCCTGCGCATGCTTAAATTTCGGGACGAAATTTCCGTAACGGGAAGGTACTGTCACGACCCTACTTTTTCCGTTATCTTTTTCAGTTAATTATTTAACGACCGTTAACTGTTAGTGTGCCACGTCATTTCTATGACCTATATTATTATTATTTTTTGTAATAATATATATATATATATATATATATATATATATATATATATATATATATATATATATATATATATATATATATATATATATATATATTAATTATTATGTGTTATGTGAATATTTGTATTCATATTTTAATTTATACGTTTCTACGTCTCGCGGATTTTCATTCGGCGAATCTTTTCGGTTTTAAAACCAACGGATGCGTTTTTGGGATTTTTAAATCCTAAATATTTTAAATATGATATTTTAAGATCATATTATTATATAGTGTATTTATATTTATTTTTCGTCGCGCGTTTGTTATCTTTCCGGATTTTTAATCGCGTAAGTGCGTTTTCGCGTTTCGGGACTCGTTCGGGCTTTTGGGCCATCAGGAAATTAACATTTAACAGAATGGCCCACCATGGGGCCCACCCCATGCCTTTTTCGGCCGACCAAGGGGGGGGGGAGGTGGTATTACTCCCATTTTCTAATTTTCTTTCTTCATTTGTAATTATCACTTTTAATTTCCATCTAAACCTAATTTTTTGTTCTCTTCCTCTCTTCTTCTTTTTTTTGGGTGACACCACCACCAACCTTCATCATCATCATCATCATCTAAAATTATAGCTTGGATCAAGGAGTAATTAGTATAAACGCGTTCCTCGTTCCGTTCTCTACGCGATAACATCAATCGTTTCTCGATTAGGGTATAAACCCTAACCCTAGAATTTTCAACTTTTCATTTATTTTCTGTATTTTGATGATTATTTAGTAGTATGATGTTTGTGGATTATTGTAATGATGTTTGTATGCATAGATGTACTCATAATTACATGTTTTCGGTTTATAAAATTCTGGACAGCAGCTATTTCGTGTATTCTGGGTTTATGACTGATATAAATGTTAAAATAAACTATCTAGATGAGTTCCTCTCATCAAGACATTAATTTTAGACTCCGGATTCATGTCGTTTCGATTCCCGGAGCCCTAGTTATGATCAAATTACTATTTTGTTAAAGATTGAATTGTGATATTGAAATGAACCAGGTTTGGTCCGACTTTGTGACCTTCCTTGGAGTCTTTAGGGTGTGTTAGTGTGTTAGGACTGATGTTGGGACGACTTTCATGTTCGGGTCACCTAAATCCGAGCCACGGTTCACCCGTTTTGACTAAAACACGGTTTTGAGTAAATTGAAGGTCCAAGTGATGTCATGGCTGATTACCACGACTTGTGGACTGTTCTTGGTGTGTTCTTGGGTGCACCATTGTGTCAGGTGGTTTGAATAGGCGAAGATGCATATAAGGCTCGCCGGAAATCAACACCCGGGGCTCAAGATGCGATCCGATGAACTTTTGAATTAAAACTTATGATTAATTCTAAAACTTATGATAAAAATAATGAATTTCATTATTAATTAATTACTTATGATAAAAGAAGTAATTATTATTATTTAAGACTTATGATATAAATATTTATTATATCATTTAATTATTATTTATGATTTAATTAACATTTTAATTTAACTTACGATTAATAATACTTTTATTATTATTGGAAAATACTTATGATAAGTATTAAATTTATTTTATGAGGATATTATTATAAGACTTATAAGATTAAATAATTATTTATTTATTATAAGACTTAATTATTTAATTATGATTTAATTATTAAATACTTATGATTTAATAATTATAATTAGAAACTTATGATATGGTTAATAATTCATTATTAATTAATAATACTTATGATATGATTTAAAAATTTATTATTAATTAATAATACTTATATTATGATTAATATTTAATTAATTAATTAAATACTTATGATATATTAATTATATCACTTCAACTTATATTAACTTTAATAATTCATTTTATTTAATTAAACTTATGTTTTGACTTAATTATACACTTTTAACTTTAATTAACATTATAACTTATGTTATTATTATAATTTACACTTTTCAAATTAATGTTGACTATGTTTGATCAAGGTTGACTTTTGAGTTGACTTTCGGTTGACTTTGACTTTCAGTTGACTTTTGTTGACTTTCTAAATAAGGAAACTTTCCTAACTTAAAAACTTTCTAAAAATAGAACTTTCTAAATTTGGAAACTTTCCAAAAATAGAAACTTTTCAAAAATAGAAACTTTCCAAAAATGGAAACTTTCCAAAAATGGAAACCTGATAAAAATAGAAACTTTCTATAAATAGAAAGTATGTGTCCGTACGCTGTTCTAGTCAAACCGATGCTTGCCGAGTATTGTTCTATGTCTACTTGCAACATGTACAATAGCTATCATACTAAGACTTGACCTAAGTTAGTTATATATATCGACCTACTTTATTTATAGGTCGGCGTTGTGATCGTTCCTGATCGCTTTACTCTATTTGATGTTCGCTTGTTTGTGTGGTTTCTTCAGTTGCTTTTAAGGTGAGTTATAGTCCTGTTTTTACATACTTTTCAAAGTATATTTTTGGGATGTGATTACATGCATTTTTATTTACGTTTAGACACAAGTAACAGTTAAATTTAATTATTCATTGTGAGTTGGACAAAAATATTCCCTAGTCTGGTAACTGTAATCATTGGTTTCTACCGGTGAACGCGAATCCTACGGATAGATCTATCGGGTTTGACAACCCCATTTCAAGCTGGTCGCGCTAGCAATTTATAATCGGAATGTTTAGTACTTCGTAATTTGTTGTAGATACACTGTCCAAGTGTATATTTTTTTATTGTGTTTGGCAAGGGTAAATAAAGGGTTAAGTGGTTACCAGGTGGCTCATTGATAATGGAATAATGTTTAATGTTTTCTAACATTTTTAAATCTTGTGGTCTAAAGTTTACTTATTATTTAAACCTATAATTCACTCAACCTTTGTGTTAACAGTTTACTTGCATGTTTTCACAGGTACTTGAGTTTTGTGATGCTTCCGCTGTGTTTAGAAGAGTCTGCATGCATTTGGGCAGATTTTATGAAACAATTTATGAAACTTAAGCTTGCATTCTATTTTTGGATAATTTAAACTTGTGGGTTGTTGGCAAGGTTTTGTGTCAACTTTTGGTTTATTACTATGGTTGGTTGTTTTGAAACTACATATTTTGGTTTGTTTCCTTTTTGGGAAACATTTGAAATAAAAGAATGCAACTTTGTTTATTTAATTCATTTAAGTCCGATCAAGCTGTGGGACCAACTGACGGATCCGTTAAGTGTTTTGACGGGGTCGTAATAGATTGTAATTAAAAATTCTTTTGTACAAACTGTTAATGATGAAAATATTTTAACGGGTAGGTAATACCCGAGGAATATTTAGATTTCACATTAATAAATTACACTGTACATTATTCGAAGGTGATTCAATAGTCATTCACTATCCTACTTACAACCACCGATATACGTATCCGTTCACCGTAGAATAACCATTTTCATCCAATTTCATATTTGGATTTTGATTTTACCAGAATCCAACAAGTGGCATAATGAAGAAAACTTTGGACAAAAATAAAATTTGTTACAAATAAACAAATTAACTATGAGAAATTTTGTTAAAAATTCACGCTAACTGTTCCTAGCTAACTGTTCCTAGCTAACTGATTACATTTTATTTATCGCAGTTTAATTATCGCAATTTATATTCTCGCAATTTTATTTATCGTCATTTAATTTCTGTTATTTATTTTACGCACTTTAAATATCGGGATACGTGTGCAAGGTTTTGACATATCATATCGACACATCTAAATATATTATTTAGAATAACTATAGACACTCTATATGTAGTAATGCTTGAGTTAGCTATACAGGGTTGAGGTTGATTCTACAATAATATATATACTTTGAGTTGTGATCGAGTCTGAGACATGTATACAATGGGTCACGATACGTATTAATTAATTCGAATATTATATATTAAACTATATATGAATTATTGGATTACTAATTGTGGACTGCTAACTGTGGACTGCCAACATTGGACAATTAAAATGAATTAAAATATTGATTATAATATATGAAACTAAACAATTCTTCAAGTTTGCCACTTGATTTCATCTTAAACCTCATTTGTATCTTGACGATTACAATCTGCGTTCAAACCTTTTATGATTCTTGAAAACACCTCAATCGAGAGGATGAACCAACCGCACTTCATCTACGAAAGAAAAGATTGATGCATATAGTCATGCACCTAAAAACACTCGGAACCTGAGTAAACGTGTAACACGTAGATGTGCTAACTCCTTTTCCGTTTTTATTACGAAAAATAACTTTGCAATTCCTTTCCAAATTAGCCAATTTTGTCACAGCTCCAGCAAGCCAACTTCGACTTTTCATTCGGATTAGCCTTATTATAACCTTGATATATAAGTTTGCCTTTTATCATCGTTACCGGGGAACCGTTTGTATCACACCACATTAGCAGAAACTTATCAACAACTTCATTACTCATCGGCTTAAGTCTATCTGAAGAACCATTATATTTGTTCATTAAAACTCTATCATATACTCATTCGCATCTTGTAACGAGAATTACCACATCAATTACCGGGAATTAGCAATCAGTATTTTGAAATCTCGCAACATGTCTACATCAACAGTCATATGTATACATATAACATTTACCTCTTGGAATTATGACCTTGAATTCTGAATTTCTGAAAAGCACCCAGTTTACGAATCAGTTCTCTGAATTTTGGAAAGTGCTGATGAAGCAACAAAAACTGTAAACGACTTTAACAGTCGAAAGTTTGATGATAAAGAATAATATGTGGGCGAAGCTTAGAAAAAAAAGTTTTGGAATTGGAAAACGGGTTGAGCAAAACATGAAGGAGGTTGTGGACAAATCACAAAGACTAAACTTGACTTTGAAGAATCCAAATGATTCAGTATCTGCTGAAATCATTAACGAATACCTTGCTCCTTACTCTAAACCCTTGCGGACAATATTCTTCATCATCCTCTGATATTAGAAATTCTAAGATATCATCGTATCTTTCATTATAAATATCCTCGATTTTTCTGAGGATATTTTCATAACTATTCTTATCTGAAATTATTAATCTCTTCACGCTATCTATATTACATCATGAAGGAAACTGTTTAGGTTCTATATTCTGTAAACCTTCAAGTTTAAATAATGAATGTTTTTGAAGTAGTGTTGGGAACTTAAGCATGAGTTAGTATAATATAATGACACTTGATCAACGTGATTATATTACAGTAAGTCATGCTGAGTTTCTAATGGAACGTGATGATTCACAAACCATAACATCATCATGTGCCATGTACACGACTCTTACATTTTACCTAATCTCTAAATAAATCAAGAACATATTTTCTTAATAGTTCTATCTTTTCTCTTGAATTCTGGTAATTTAACCAATCAAGATCGTGCTATTACAATTTATCTCTTAGAACGTTAGTCATGTTCATTCGAAACTTCATACCTACGAATTTTGGACCATTTTTCACTTGACTTAAAGTCGGGAAGAGAAAACAAAAAGATGGAACTCCAAAATACAAAGGAAATGAAGAGGGAAGATTTATAGTAAAATATCCGACTGAATAATCAAAACAGATTATAGCATTTAATCAAAGCGGATCCTAATTCCATTAGTTACCGAAGAATCAAATCTTATATAGATTTCAAAGATTATCTCTAAATTTCTTGAATTTCGGAATTTAACCGTTACCACGTCAAAAGTTAAGACGAATCTTTGATTCCTAATTTCACTCTTTGGTGATAGTTTCACTCGTACTCTTCGAGTAATCGAATTATCTTATCCATATTACTCAACAGTAATAAAACTCCATTTATCAGCTCAAATTCGTCATGAAAACATTTTTAATGTTAGCTATGACGACCACGATAAAATTTCAGGACGAAATTTCTTTAACGGGTAGGTACTGTGACGACCCGAAAATTTTCGACCAAATTTAAACTTAATCTTATTATGATATTCGACACGATAAGCAAAGTCTATATAGTTGTATCTCAAAATTTTTGAACTGTTTGCATATATTCCATTACCCTTCGACTGCTCTTGACGATTCACGAACCACTATTTGTAAATAGAAATGTATACATTTAAAAATATATATATATATATATATATATATATATATATATATATATATATATATATATATATATATATATATATATATATATATATATGTGTGTGTGTGTAAAATAATAAATTGAAATACTAAGATGATTTAATTGTTGGAGTTATTATTATCAAATAAATTAATACATATAATAATTAGTAATTAAACATATCTATAAAAATAAATAGAGTTTATTAAAAATAAATATTAAATGATTGTAATACTCGTTTAATATTCCGATTGATATTAAGAAAATTAAATTCAAACTTATGTAATTTTAAAATAAACGATGACCCAAAAATGAGTTCTATAAATTATAGACTTATTAAAAATGTATTTAAGAGCTGTTTGTTAAATTTTAGAACTTTTTATATTTTACCCAGGATTGGGAGTGGACAGTGAGTTAATTCTTTTTTAATAATTAATGAATAAATTTTATACCATAATGACTTAAATAAATAAAGGAATTTAATTTAAAAATTTGAAATTTATCCGAAGACTTTTATTTGCCACTGATTATCAACGGAGTACAAAATAATACCCTAAATCTGATGTCGACTGGAAATGGACAAATGTCTGATGGCTTTACTATATGGACACATGTTAATTTAATCTTACACACTACTGTTTTTAAAGTTCCATTCTCCCAATTGTGATTTGATTCTTTTGTAAATGGGATTACTATTGCTTTTGGTTTTATTCTCAACCGAATCTTTAAAGATATACATATATAGAATATACATAGCATATATTTTTTTTATAAGCATCTGCATATGATATATGCTCACACACCTTTGCAACTCACACATACAAACACACAGAAACCACCACTTCAAACTCAAACACCATTACCAACCAACGGGAATTGGGACTGCCACCATTGTGCTATTTCTTCATGGTTCTTTAGAAGAACACCACCCTACCATCTCTCTATATATCTCTCTCCTTGAACCATAAGTCACTACTATGATGCATCTACTTTTCGTTTCCTGTTTTCTATTACAAACAAACGCAAACAAATCACCAAAAGCTTGCTGCAACACAATACATTTACTTTTGTTTTCTTATTACTTGAACGGTACCCAAAACAGTAAACCACCTTCGTGAACCTAACTGCAAATCGCCACCACCACCTACGAACAACCACCAACACCACTTTGATCACCCCCAACCCGTCACCCTCCTTCTTCATGATCGAACCAACCTTTCGTTGTTTTTGTTTTATGGAGCAAAACCATCAAGACATTCACCACAACTCCAAACTATAATCTCCAATTCATGTTCGACTGCTGCTGCAATTTCTTTTCTGTTTCTGGGTCACGCTTAAACACACAAACACCATGAAACTGACTGTTAGTTACCTTATATTTATTATTATTGTTCGAAGGTGCTGTTAGTTATTCTATTTCTTCTTCTTTTTCGTGAATCCACCATATGCACCAACATTAAAAACCTGCCACCATTGGTCTGATTTGTTGCTCGATTAAAACTTAAGAACACCTCAAAGCTACTACTGTTGCATTATTTTTCTGTTTTGTTCGATTAAATAAAAGAAGAAAAACAATTAAAGAGGATACAGTGAAAAACGATTGATGGTGATAGCCACGATATTTTGTTTTCATGCTGCTTGTCTGTTTCTTTTAACCAAAGACCCCATCCCCACACATCTCTCGTTAAATCAAAATAACACATGTTTTTGGGTTTGTGTAAAGTGGTCTTAAGAAGTTATAGTTGGACCGATTAAATATTGGGTTTAGTTATTTTTACTTAGGCTAGTATAGTATTGGGCTGAGGTGTTGGCCCATCTCACTTACTAAATAAGAATCGATGATAATGATAGTTATGGGTATACGATTAGGAGATATGGATATATAAAACTGAGATTGAACGAGGGAGATAATGTTGTAATATTGTTGAATGATGATTATTATTTAGTTGATGACGATTTACGTTTATGAATATGATGATGGTTTAGTTATGATATTAATGAAGATGACGATAATCGATGTTGATGATTGAGAAGATGAGATGACGATGATTATGAAGGTGAGGATGGTGATGTACAAAGATGAGGATAATCTAATTATGATGTTAGTTACGGGAAGCTTGATGAAATTTAGTAATGATGAAGATGATATGATGTTTGATGATGGTGATGTTACTCACTTCTGTTCCTGTTTTTCTGCTACACTTGTTCGTGATCTGATACACACCCACATACGATGATGGTGATGAATATGATGATGATAGATAAGATGATGATGATGATAAGAGTGAGTTGGTGATGATAATAGATGATGATGACGATAGGATTGTAGAAGGCAACAGGTATATACGGGTTAAAATAGTTAATCATAAGGATTAAATCAAAAATGAATTTACAGTCAAGTGGTTGGGCTTGTGTTCGTTAAGCGAGAGGTCGAGGGTTCGAACCTGGGCAGTGACAGTTTATTTTCTTTTTACAGTAGAGTGGTTGGGCTTGTGTTCGTTATCATATTTATTATTAGAACTATCATTATTATTATTATTATTATTATTATTATTATTATAATTATCATCATTATCATCATTATTATTTTTATTATCTTTTTTATTATTTCTAACATTAATATTATTATTTTTATCATTATTATTATTAGTATTATTAATATATCAAATAGAGATTTTCTATATAAAAATATATTACCTACATAAAACATAATTATATTAATATGTTTGTAATAAATATTAATTATCTATTTAATGTATATAAAATAAATATAGTTAATTTAGTTATTAATAAAACGTACAAGTTGCTAAAATAACAATTAATGATAATACCTAAATTTGTTCGATTACCATTATATGTGTTAATAAACATACAAATGATATAGGTTCGTGAATTCGAGGCCAACCCTGCATTGTTCAGTTCAGTCGTATGTATTTTTACTACAAAATACATTATTGTGAGTTTCATTACTCCCTTTTTATATATATATTTGGGACTGAGAATACATACACCGATTTTATTAATGTTTTATGAAATAGACACAAGTGATCAAAAACTACATTCTATGGCTGGATTATGAATATTGAATATCACCCCCTTTTTAGCTTGGTAACCTAATGATTAGGAAACGGGTATGGCCCCTAATCGACGCGAATCCTAAAGATAGATCTATGGACCTCGACAAGTCCCATCCGGGGTACGGATGCTTTAGTAATTCGAGATTATTATTATTATACAGATGAGAGGTTCTGTTTGGGGATATTCTATGCATTAAAGTTAAGTCGGTTATCAAGCGTTCACCATATGAATGATTTTTAATTCGCGGGTTACGCGTGTTATTATGTACTCGGGTTACGTGTACAATTAAATATATGAAATCTTGTGGTCTATTAAAATGATGGAAATGAATATTGATGATAAACTAATGAACTCACCAACCTTTTGGTTGACACTTTAAAGCATGTTTATTCTCAGGTATGAAAGAAATCTTCCGCCGTGCATTTGCTCATTCTAGAGATATTATTTGGAATCATTCATGACATATTTCAAAAGACGTTACATTCGAGTCATTGAGTTCATCAAGATTATTATCAAGTCATTTATAGTTGGATATATTAAGAAGTGGTATGCATGCCGTCAATTTTCGATGTGATGAAAGTTTGTCTTTTTAAAAACGAATGCAATGTTTGTAAAATGTATCATTTAGGGGTCAAGTACCTCGCGATGTAATCATATGTTATTTTATTCGTCCTTATGGATTAGGACGGGTCGTCTCACATCCAAACTCAACTCATCCAACTCATTTAAATTCAACATTCTACTCTCGCCCGCTTTTTCTAAATCCATATTACAAATTTTCAACGCCAAATACGCTCTATGTTCCAACTCAACTGGAAGATGGCACGGTTTTCCATAGACAAGTCGAAATGGTATGGTTTGGATAGGCATTTTGAATGCGGTTCGAAAAGCCCACAACGCGTCATCTAATTTGCGTTGCCATATCTTCGGATTATCATTAACCGTTTTTTCGAGAATACATTTTAGAGCATGATTAGTGTGCTCCACTTGCCCGCTCATTTGCGGATGATAAGCGGTGGAGAATCTATGAGTAACACCATACTTTTTAACACCTTTTCGAGAAGGTTATTAGCAAAGTGGGTGCCACGATCCGAAATGAGTGCCTGATATGCCCAAATCATACGGTTTATTTATGCAGTGTCATTAGGTCGCAAAACGTCAATTCAGGATATCAGCAGAAGAAGTTGATTGTTTAATTTATATATGATGAGCCTAAATCTCTTATTCCTTCCTTTGGGTTAGAAAGGGCAAATATGACCTAGGGTCGTTCCTTGAGCGATCGAATTTGAAACGGAGCTTATCTAGATAATCTAGTAATTAAGATGGGTTTGTAAACAATTTAGTATCCAAGACTAGTGCCCAGGTACACCTTGTGTGGAGAGGCAGGATCCTTTTAGTCCCAATAAATTGGCGACTGTTTGGAAAATCCAACAACCAAGTCCAACCGGTTTATTCTAGACACCACTTTATCCGGAATATCAAATTGTGTAAAGGCTATAGTTGGGTTGATTTGATTTATAATTTTAATTAAGATATTAAAGTAATATAATTAAAATAAGCTAGCTAGCATGCAACAGCTAAAGACAGAGAAGTCGTGGTTCACCATGATTTAAGATAACGTAGTGTCGGGATGATTGTGAGGCACTTATTGGATGGATATACCTTGGTGTAAACACTATATTCCCTACTAAGCGGTTTCCCAATTAGCATGTCACGAGGAACTAGGCTTTGAAGATTCGAATTGGATGAACTATGCTCAACTCCCGACGTTTTTATTCGGTTTAAGGATATAAGCAGATCATCTTGGATGCAATGCATACCTTGGGCACACGAATAAAGTAGCATAGCCATATACAAATAATATCCAACCTTTCTTAACCTTAGTGCATCACCCAAATGAGTGGTTATGATTGTGTTTCGAATTCCTTTATGTCAATGGTTTGGTAAAATCTAAGGGTTTGTAGACAAATTAGAACTTCTAATAGTTCTCAGTCATCCTTAAAGATTTATAAGCTTAGTTTGTATTGTAGTACGCTAAACTCCCATTTATGATTTAAACTAGCCCTTACTTAAATCTACCCAATAAATCCCTTAGTTATCCACCATGTACTAGACTTATAGGGGTTCTATAGCTTCTAACCTTGACCATGCTCAAGTGGTCCTATAGTACATCAACACTGTACTCTACTGTTGGACAGTATTTCCTCGAGTCTTATACTCTTGACCAATGTCTTGATCTGGTCCTACGGTACTTCCCCATGTACTTTATAGTATTTCCAATGGGTTCACACCTTGACCAATGTATAAACACAGATAACTAATTACCTTTATAATAGTCGACTTTATAAAAGGCTTTAATCACGTTTATTGGTGGAAGGACGATAATAACGAGGTTTAATATCATAGACAGAAAGCTAGTATGAAACGATAATCATCCCTAACTAATATTATTAAATCATGGCAAACAATCAAGCAATTACTCACACATCATGGCAACAAGCATTTCTAATATTAATAAATCACAACATCAAACAAAAAATATTATAATAAATTAATAAAAGAAAGGATAGATGTTACCAAATAATGTCGGCATAATAACACTTGTATTTCTTCATAATATCCATAGCATTACAATGCTTGATAGCTTCTACTACTAACTACATACTATTCTCCTATTGATCACTAGAGAGCGACAATAGAGTGATAATTATTTTCCTAATCTCTGTACTTTTCTCTCTCTGTAATCTAGAGAGAGAAAGTAGAGAGAGAACTAATCTCCTATAGATCACTAGAGAGCTACTATAGAGAGATATTTAGAGAGAGAAGTGAAGAATGGTGTGTTGAAATGGTGGGATGAAGCCCCCATTTATAGGAAATGTTTGGTGGTAAAATTGTAATTAAATTGCTGAAAACCCTGGCAGGCCGTTTAGCAGGCCATTTGGCAGGCCGTTTGGCAGGCCGTTTGCCAAGGCCGTTTTTGATGCCCATTTGCCAAGGAAAGCCATTTTTGGTGCCCGTTTACTGGCAGGCCGTTTTCCATTATGGCAAGCCGTTTGACAAGCCGTTTGCTGGATCGTAACTTGTCTTTCACCGTTTTCGCTCTAGAATCTTCGTTTTAGCTCCGTTTTTGACTATTCTTGCGCCCACGCGTTCGTAATTGAATATCCTATAACATGAGATTAAGTAATTAAACTTTTCCAAAAATTATAAAATAAATTATTCAAACGCGAGTTAATCATCTTAGCCGATTTTGCTCATTTTTCCTTGTTTTTCATCCGTTTTTAGTGATTCTTGAAACATAGCCTTTGTAATGACATAATCTACCAAATTAACTAACAAAGTGATTATTTTGGTGACAAAGTTTGGAACGTTATGGTTTTAGGGCTCAATATCGGGGGTAAAAACGTGACTTTTTGGTCGATATGAGTGCCTTTGGAATTCCAAAGCGCGAGACTCTTCAAAAAGTTCACCACGACCCATGCATCATTAATGGGTAGAGCTTTAGCCTCTTCCCACTTAGACACATAATCAACGGCTACTAAGATGTATTTGCAGTTGTGGGAACTCGGGAAGGGACCCATAAAATCAATTCCACACACATCAAAAATTTCACAAACTTGGATGCCATTTTGAGGCATCTCATCACGTTTTGTGATAGTTCTCGTCCGTTGACATGCATCACAAGTATGGACAAAAGCATGAGCGTCTTTGAAGATCGAGGGCCAATAAAAACCCGAATCAAAAACTTTTCCTAGCGGTATGATTTAGGCCATAGTGACCACCGGTGGGACCTTGATGACAGTGCTCAAGAATTTGCTGAGCTTCCTTACCGTATACACACCGGCGAATCACTTGACCCGTACAAACTCGAAAAAGATGAGGGTGATCCCAAAAGTAATATTTCAAATTCGCAAAGAATTTCTTCTTTTGCTGATAAGAGAATCCCTTCTGAAGAACATCCGAGGCTAAACAATTTGCGAAGTCCGCAAACCAAGGAACTTCTGAATGGTTATCGACCCGCATTAAAAATTCATCGGGAAACATATCCTTTATATCCGACTCATTGACCTTTTTAAAATTAGGATTCTCAAGTCGTGACAAATGGTCAGCGGCCAAGTTCTCGGCCCCCTTTTTATCGCGAATCTCAATATCGAATTCTTGTAGTAGAAGAACCCAACGAATGAGACGTTGCTTAGTGTCTTGCTTAGCAAAAAGGTACTTAAGGGCCGAGTGGTCGGTATAGACAATAGTCTTGGACAACACTAAATAGGGACGAAATTTATCAAATGCGAAGACAACCGCGAAGAGCTCTTTCTCAGTTGTGGTATAATTAACCTGAGCTCCCGTTAGTGTCCTACTTGCATATTAAATATGACAAAAATAATTATCATGGTGTTGCCCTAGGACGGATCCCAATGCATAATCACTAGCATCGCACATAAGCTCAAAAGGTAAACTGAAATCTGGTGATACAATTACAGGAGCTTGTGTGAGCTTGGTTTTCAGAATAGAGAAGGCGTTTTTACAATCATCATTGAAATCAAATGGAACATCCTTCTCAAGAAGTCGGGTCATGAGGAGGGCGATTTTTAAAAAATCTTCAATGAATCGCCTATAGAAGCCCGCATGACCAAGGAAACTGCGAATGGCCTTCACGTTTTTAACAACCCAACCCGTTAACCTTCTGAAAATGTGCCACAAAAAAAAATTTCTGGAACATTTGATCTGGACGGCGTCCAAAAGCTTGGACAGCGTCCAGCACTTAATACTGGGACGGTGTCCAGCTATCTGGGACGGCGTCCAGATGTACTAAAACATTCTGATCAGTTTACAAACACACGCGGGCGAAAAACCCGCTTCCCGACACTTTTAAACCAAAACACTTTCACAATATATCACAATAGTTTAAACTAAGAGTTTTTCACAATAAAAACCGAGTTTTACGACACCGGGCCCACATCGACCCAAAATACCACAAGTGACTATTTCGACCCATTAGTTTATACAAAAACATAGACCGAGCATGGGATTGGGGACACGCTACCCAATCCTAATCAAATCCAAAAGCAAGTCTTCTAAAGCAACTACGCAAGTCCACTAGTCCCCGCGCTTACCCGAGCCACCGCATCCGTGCAATCTATAAAAATGTAAACAATGAGAGGGTAAGCTAACGCTTAGTGAATGATAATATACTACATACATATATATGTATAAAATGGACACGCCACACAAATATCAAATACCGCATACCGAAGCATCCAAGCATAAAGGCAAGCTAGTCTAAGCATACCGTAAGATCACTAAGCAACGAGCTAAAGATACAACAAAGTGTAAGTTCACCAACGACGATGTGAACAACGCCAATAAGCTATACCCGAAGGGTTAGCTACAACACAACATTACATTAATATATATAACAATATAAAACGAATAAGGTTAACCCCTTAACCCATTACCGAATACCAAACGCCACAATGAAGATTGGCCGAACTACATGAGCCTTAGTAATCCGAAACCACACGAGATTACTATCTTCACAACATCGAGGTTGGCCGAACTACACGAGCCTTAGTAATCCGAAACCACACGAGATTACTACCTCAATAAGATGACCGAACTACACGAGTCACCATGAATCCGAATTACACGAGATTCATTTCCAATAAGATGACCGAACTACACGCGTCATCGTTAATCCGAACTACACGAGATCGACTTCTCCAATTCAAAACCCACGGTCTCGGGATTATAAAATCCACCACGTCGGGGTTATCCACATCACAACAATATCAACCCTTCGCCATTGGGGTTATATACTCCACATCACAAACACGTGTGATAACGTACTCACAAAACGTGTACCTCGCCAAAGGTGGTCAACCAAAACGCACAACCGTGCCAATTGGACCTAAACACAAGTCCATCAAATCCACCTATATGTGAAGTGAGCTCTATAACCGAGAACCACTTCACCCGACCCGTACCCATCCTACACATATATATGCATATAGGATATTAACACTCACCTAGTCGTCTTGATGAATGCTTCCAAGTAATCCGCAACGCGCCAAATGGAAAGTACCTATTCCATTATCATAAACACAACAACACAATTAGGGTTGACTTACAACTCAACCCTTATGACACTTAGTGCAAATTCGACCCAGATGCACTTTCAAGCACAAACCGCATCCAAACTAACCAATAATCACTAACACGAGTGAAATTGGTCCTAACACACCGAATAAACCCGAAAACAAGTGATAAACACGTGTCATACCCATTTTGACACCAAAACCCTAATTTTGACCCATTTCAAAATTTGTTAACCAAACTCACCCAAAAGTGTTCCAACACTTCCATAATCACTAAACCTAGTGATTAAACTCACCATCAAACCCTAAACAAGGCCAAATCGTCAACCAACCCAAAACCCGCCAAGTGACAAGAATAACAAGTCACCATAAACCCATTTCATCATCTAAACGGGTTTCTCAACAAACTAGCTCAAAGCCCTAAATTGAATATCAAATCTAAGCAATGAAATTCGGAGTTTGAGCTTACCAATACCACCACCACGTAGCTAGGAGCGAGATGAACAACTATAGAACCCGAGCTTTTGCGAGAATTCGACTCCTTCTTCTCCAAATCCACCTCTCTCTCTAAAACTCTCCTCTCTCTCTAGATAAGGTTGAGAGTGTTTTTGGTTAGTGAAATATGATCCAAAGTGATCAATGAATCAGCCTTGAAGGCTCCAAACCGGCACCCAAGTGAAATTAGCATTTTGCCCCTTTTTAAACTAATTAAAACAGCTGGCCCGACAGACCAACTGGACGGCGTCCCAAACTTTGGACGACGTCCCACCTTTTCTTGCTGGACGGCGTCCCCCTATCGGGACGGCGTCCCACCTATCGCAAAATCAGAAACAAAAACATGGTGTTACAACTCTCCCCCACTTAGAATCGATCACGTCCTCGTGATCCTCGTCACTTAACCAAACGGACCACACTCCACTGTCCTCAACATAAGTCCCAATCCGACTTTCCTAGTCAACTCTTCCCAAGGAATCACCTTTAACAACTAAAATCGTCTCCCGCGATTTATCAAACCCCATATCCGAGCACTAAAACCATGCTTACTCCCTATCATCGGGAAAACTCAACCAATCTCGAACCGAGATATCAACCCTCTAGTGTATCA
This sequence comes from Rutidosis leptorrhynchoides, assembly GCF_046630445.1. NCBI lineage: Eukaryota > Viridiplantae > Streptophyta > Magnoliopsida > Asterales > Asteraceae > Rutidosis > Rutidosis leptorrhynchoides. The sequence continues at coordinate 301,369,867 of NC_092335.1, read as the reverse complement.
TTACCAAGTACAATGCTAAAAGCAACCAAGTCTCAATCCTAAAGTCAACAATCCGAAACGATGAGGACTGATCCAAACGAATCCTTACGGATAACATCAATCACTAACATCCCTTGTAGTGCGCAATACAACCAATATGCAACTACCGTAACATCATAACAAACGGTTAAAACTGATAGCGCCCAAACGATCATGGCAACGCTAGATCCCAAGGTGTACAAAATCGACGATCGTCACACCCGTAACAACATGTGAGCGAAACACGGCTATCGCATCACTAATCATACCACAACATGGTCCTCACGACCCCACCATCGGTGTATACAACAACCGATAGATCACACAACATTCGTTAGTGTACAACGACATATAACACTAACTCATGGACAACGCATATCCAATCGCACATGGAGATGGTACTTGAATTTCCCATCGGTGCTCACACATCCAACAATACGAAGGCTGGCCGAAAACACACACGCCTTAGTGAATCCAAACTACACGCGACTCACTACCTTCACCACAACAACAATCGGGAATGGTCGAACTACACGCACCTTAGTGAATCCGAACTACACGAGAGTCACTATCCCGGAGGAATGACCGAACTACACGAGTCATTTGTGAATCCGAACTACACGAGACTCACTACTCAATACAATGACCGAAACCACACGAGTCATTTGTGAATCCGAACTACACGAGATTCACTTCCACAATAAGATGACCGAAACCACACGCGTCATCGTGAATCCGAAACCACACGCGATCCACTACCATGATGAAGTCAGCGGACCCGAAGATCATGCTTCACCAATCTCAACACCGGATGAAGTCAGCGAACCCCGAAGGTCATGCTCCACCGATATAACACCTCGCTCATGATGAAGTCAGCGGACCCCGAAGGTCATGCTCCACCAATCGCATTCTCCCATGATGAAGTCAGCGGACCCTAAAGGTCATGCTTCATCAATCACCAATACCATGATGAAGTCAGCGGACTCCGAAAGTCATGCTTCATCAATCAACGCCCTTTTGGCCTCGAACGACGAGTAGCGTAACATCGCGCTTTGCTACGCCATAGTGAATCCTAACGGATACCACTAACCATTCACACACTCGAGCAAAAACCACCTATATCAAACATAGGCACAAAACAATAATTCTCTAGAAGAGAATCCGACACACCTCCCTTAACTGAAGGATTTCACCTTGCTCACCAAACACGTCCATTATCTCTCAATGAGATTTACCACATTACCACCTCGGTGATGATTCAAATCCAAACCATAAGTACAATTTATCCGAAATTGTAATCTACCACAAATCGACCAAACTAGGTCCCAACACAATTTTCGGATCTTACTAAAACGTCATCCGAAATCTCACACTAAAACTTCCTCGAGCGGGAGTGTAACTCCCCCACTTGGAACTACATCACATAACCACATCTCGTACAACCGTACCATGCTACCAAAGGTAGACTTTACCAATAATTGGGCTCACACGACCCATCACCAGATCTTGCTCCAACCGAGAGCACACGAAGGATTTAAATCAATCCTCAAACACTTCGAACGAAAAGTGTACTACAATTACACAAACCACACCCTCGCAATCATCCAATTACTCTAGTTTATCAATTTCCACCTAGTCACTCATGTACCTAAGGGTTTCACTTCGGTACCCTAAGTACAATGTAACCGCAACACAATCGGAGTTGAACACCACGCTAGTAGGTATAAAAGAGGCACCTAATGTCGCGTCATATAAACTCCATTACCAACATACATCGAGATTCAAAACACTCGATTTCAAGGGTTCCAACCACCCGACGAACCTCATAGTTCATCAACTTCCACACTATAGCGAACACGCGCTTAACAATCGAACACCAAAACGCGTTTCCATGGCTTGGTAGGAACATTTCCCAGATACTAAGGAATGCTTGGTTGCACCAAGTCTTACGCCCTTCGACCGACAATCAAACGTCACCATAGGGTACTTCCATTAGGAACGTCACCAATAACAACAATATGCACAACACAAGGCATTTTACAAACTCAAATTCAACGGCACTTAATAAATAATCAAAGAACATATTTATTAAAACGAAACGTACCTTAACGTCTCCTTTCCGCACTTGTCCTCGCTAACTTGGGACACTCCGACTTACGATGTCCTTCTTCTTGGCAATGGAAGCACACCATGCCATCACCCCTTGGCACCGAACATTCCCAAGACTTGTGAACCCTCACGCCACAATTATAACACCTAGACGCACTAGAATCTGATATACTCGTCCGCGTACCACCCGTGCTCACACTCGGACCCTTAGTCCTCTTACTTGGAGCACCATACGAAATAACCCTTCTCTCACTTGAAGGTTCACCAATCTTTGATCGCGTATACGACTTGAAACCTCTAGCCACGGCGAATAATTCTGCAAACGATTTAGCGTGACCCCGGCTAATCTTATTCTTCAAGTCATCATTCAAGGTCCGATAGACTCTTGCATCAACAAATGATCATTCCCCAAATACTCCGAGCAAAAACGAGCCTTTGCCATAAAGGTCGTCTTGAGAGTATTCAAATCCATAGAACCCTGTTGCAAATTTCGCAACTCATTACGCATTTCCGACAAATCGACTGAAGTCCGGAACTCCTCGAAGAATTCCTTCTTAAACCCGTCCCACGATAACGCCATAAACGGTTCACCACCGACAAGATCAATCTTACCATCCAACCAATCCTTTGCCCTACCCCGCAACAAACTAGTAGCGAGTCTCGTCTTCTTCTCAGGAGGGCATTCAATAGTACGAAAACACCCTTCAACATCAGAGATCCAACTTGTGCTTACCAAAGGATCCGGTTTCCCATCATACATCGGGGGTTTAGTCCTCATGAAGCTCTTAAGACAACGCTCCATTTCACTACTACCCCAAAATTCGGAATACTTCCTATCCATTTCTTCTTAAAACGTACTCATTTACTCCGCAACGGTGGCCACAACTCTAGAGTTAAACTCCTCATCATTCGTCTCGATCTCTTTATTACGTACACACGTCGTATTAACTCGTTAGTACAACGACCGCCTCGCTCAATGATATAAACTAACACAAACAAAATTCTATGCGATATACACATACGCGAGAATTATTATCACAACACAATTAATATATTAATAATATCCGCATTACCAATATCGACGTTAGTCGACCTATATACAAGGCACTAACTAAACCCATTCCGACCCGTAATCCTACAAGTCCCGCAACAAATTAAGCACACACAAAAGTCTAAATCTAGGCACCTATCCCAAGTCACCTAAATCCCTTAGACCATGCTCTGATACCACTTGTAACAACCCAACCCGTTAACCTTCCGAAAATGTGCCACAAAAAAAAAAATTTCTGGAACAGTTGATCTGGACGACGTCCAAAAGCTTGGACGGCGTCCAGAACTTAATACTGGGACGGCGTCCAGCCATCTGGGACGGCGTCCAGATGTACTAAAACATTCTGATCAGTTTACAAACACACGCGGGCGAAAAACCCGCTTCCCGACACTTTTAAACCAAAACACTTTCACAATATATTACAAAAACATAGACCGAGCATGGGATTGGGGAAACGCTACCCAATCCTAATCAAATCCAAAAGCAAGTCTTCTAAAGCAACTACGCAAGTCCACTAGTCCCCGCGCTTACTCGAGCCACTGCATCCGTGCAATCTATAAAAATGTAAACAACGAGAAGGTAAGCTAACGCTTAGTGAATGATAATATACTACATACATATATATGTATAAAATGGACACGCCACACAAATATCAAATACTGCATACCGAAGCATCCAAGCATAAAGGCAAGCTAGTCTAAGCATACCGTAAGATCACTAAGCAACGAGCTAAAGATACAACAAAGTGTAAGTTCACCAACGACGATGTGAACAACGCCAATATGCTACACCCGAAGGGTTAGCTACAACACAACATTACATTAATATATATAACAATATAAAACGAATAAGGTTAACCCCTTAACCCATTACCGAATACCAAACACCACAATGAAGATTGGCCGAACTACACGAGCCTTAGTAATCAGAAACCACACGAGATTACTATCTTCACAACATCGAGGTTGGCCGAACTACACGAGCCTTAGTAATCCAAAACCACACGAGATTACTACCTCAATAAGATGACCGAACTACACGAGTCACCATTAATCCGAATTACACGAGATTCATTTCCAATAAGATGACCGAACTACAAGCGTCATCGTGAATCCGAACTACACGAGATCCACTTCTCCAATTCAAAACCCACGGTCACGGGATTATAAAATCCACCACGTCGGGGTTATCCACATCACAACAATATCAACCCTTCGCCATTGGGGTTATATACTCTACATCACAAACACGTGTGATAACGTACACACAAAACGTGTACCTCGCCAAAGGTGGTCAACCAAAATGCAAAACCGTGCCAATTGGACCTAAACGCAAGTCCATCAAATCCACCTATATGTGAAGTGAGCTCTATAACCGAGAACCACTTCACCCGACCCGCACCCATCCTACACATACATATGCATATAGGATATTAACACTCACCTAGTCGTCTTGATGAATGCTTCCAAGTAATCCGCAACGCGCCAAATGGAAAGTACCTATTCCATTATCACAAACACAACAACACAATTAGGGTTGACTTACATCTCAACCCATATGACACTTAGTGCAAATTCGACCCAAATGCACTTTCAAGCACAAACCGCGTCCAAACTAACCAATAATCACTAACACGAGTGAAATTGGTCCTAACACACCGAATAAACCCGAACACAAGTGATAAACACGTGTCATACCCATTTTGACACCAAAACCCTAATTTTGACCCATTTCAAAATTAGTTAACCAAACTCACCCAAAAGTGTTCCAACACTTCCATAATCACTAAACCTAGTGATTAAACTCACCATCAAACCCTAAACAAGGCCAAATCGTCAACCGACCCAAAACCCGCCAAGTGACAAGAATAACAAGTCACCATAAACCTATTTCATCATCTAAAAGGGTTTCTCAACAAACTAGCTCAAAGCCCTAAATTGAATATCAAATCTAAGCAATGAAATTCGGAGTTTAAGCTTACCAATACCACCACAACGTAGCTAGGAGCGAGATGAACAACTATAGAACCCGAGCTTTTGCGAGAATCCGACTCCTTCTTCTCCAAATCCACCTCTCTCTCTCTAAAACTCTTCTCTCTCTCTAGATAAGGTTGAGAGTGTTTTTGGTTGGTGAAATATGATCCAAAGTGATCAATGAATCAGCCTTGAAGGCTCCAAACCGGCACCCAAGTGAAATTACCATTTTGCCCCCTTTTAAACTAATTAAAACAGCTGGCCCGACAGACCAACTGGACGGCGTCCCAAACTTTGGACGGCGTCCCACCTTTTGTTGCTGGACGGCGTCCCCCCTATCGGGACGGCGTCCCACCTATCGCAAAATCAGAAACAAAAACAGGGTGTTACAACATTCGAAGGTTCGGGTAGATATAACCTCCATTTTGGCTTGATCTACCTCAATACTTGCACGAGATATTTTATGACCTAGAACAATGCCTTCCGTTACCATGAAGTGGCATTTTTCCTAATTCAAGACTAAATTGGCCTTCTCGCATCGAATTAGCATACGTTCAAGATTGGAAAAACATGAATCAAAGGAGTCCCCAAAGATAGAAAAGTCGTCCATAAAGACTTCCATACACTCCTCGATCATGTCGTGGAAGATCACCATCATGCATCTTTGAAAAGTTTCAGGTGTATTACATAACCCGAAAGGCATACGACGATAAGCAAAAGTACCAAACGGACAAGTGAAAGTTGTCTTGTTCTGATCTTGAGGGTCTATGGGAATTTGGAAATACCTAGAGAATCCATCTAGGAAGCAGTAGAACTCCTTTCCCGCTAATCGTTCAAGCATTTGGTCGATAAATGGCAACGAGAAGTGATCCTTCCTAGTGGCATCGTTTAAACGACGATAATCTATACAAACTCTCTAACCAGTAACTGTGCGCGTGGGAACAAGTTTGTTCTTTTCGTTAAGCACAACCGTTGTACCCCCTTTTTAGGCACGACTTGAACAGGGCTCACCCTCGGGTTTTTAGAGATTGGGTAAATTAACCCAGCGTCAAGTAACTTGACTACATCCTTTTTCACCACGTCCTTCATATTCGGGTTTAACCTCCTTTTCCTTTGGAAAACGGGTTTGTAATCATCCTCTAAGAGGATTTTATGAGTGCAAAAGGAGGGGTTGATTCCCGATATGTCAGTCATTTTCCAAGCTATTGCCTTTTATGAGCCTTTATAAGATTAATTAATCTACCCTTTTGATTGCTGGTAAGGGTAGATGAAATAATTACTGGTAATTGTGACGTACCTTGAAGATAAGCGTACTCTAGATGTTTCGGAAGTTTCTTAAGTTCAAGTACGGGTGGTTCTTCCAAAGAAGTTTTAATTCGGAACTTATCATCCTCCTTGATTTCCTCAACCAGTTCCTCCTCTTTAGGATCTTCTTCATCACTTGATTCGTCATTTGTATATGTGATAATGCTAAAAACGAACATATATTTCATAGCATTATTCCTCAAGAAAGACAAGCTTTTAGTTACAATTGTTCTATTTATAAGTGATATTCGTTTAAATAATAAAAGGTGAAGACAAAAGACAGATTCGACGAATTGAAGACGCAAACGACCAAAAAGCTCAAAAGTACAAAATACAATCAAAGAGGTTCCAATTATTGATAAGAAACGTCTCGAAATTACAAGAGTACAAGATTCAAAACGCAAAGTACAAGATATTAAATTGTACGCAAGGTCTTTCGAAAATCCGGAACCGGGACCAGAGTCAACTCTCAACGCTCGACGCAACGGACCGAAAGTTATAAATTAATTATGTATATAAATATAATATAATATATAATTAATTATATAAATTATATATTTATATTATATTTATATATTAAATTCCGTCGGCAAACAAAGATCCAAAATGGAGTGAGCTGTAAAAGCAAACTCCGCGAGTTGCGGAGTTTGAAGTCCAAAAAGGCCGCGACTCGTGGAGCCCCAATTTCTGAAACTGCCTATAAAGCTCGCGCATTCTGATCGTAAAAATATCCATAAAATCAATCTCTCTCTATATATGTATACGTAAATATTTATATTTATATTTTAATTTTAATTTTAAATCCTAATAATAAGGGTATGTTAGCGAATGTTGTAAGGGTGTAAGTCAAAATTCTGTCTGTGTAACGCTACGCTATTTTTAATCATTGTAAGTTATGTTTATATTATTTTCATTAATGTCTCGTAGCTAAGTTATTATTATGCTTATTTAATACCGAAGTAATCATGATGTTGTGCTAATTACTAAAATTGGGTAATTGGGCTTTGTACCATAATTGGGGTTTGGATAAAAGAACGACACTTGTGGAAATTAGACTATGGGCTATTAATGGGTTTTATATTAACTAAACAATACCTTGTTAATTTAATATATAAACTTATAATTTGACATATTTATATATAACCACATACGCTTGACTGGGTACGGTGGGCGGGATATCTATAAATACCAATAATTATTCATTTTACCGGAAACGGAACTGGATTAATAGTTAATAGACTTGTTGAAACAGGGGTGAATTACATTCAAGGGTAATTGGTGTAATTGTTAACAAAGTAGTAAAACCTTGGTTTACACGCAGTCGATAACCTGGTGTATTCATTAAACAAAGTATTAAAACCTTGTTACAATTCGAATCCCCAATTAGTTGGAATATTTGACTTCAGGAATAAGAATAATTTGACGAAGGCTTTCGTACTTTATATTTATGACCGATGGACTATTATGGACAAATCCGTATGGGCATATTAAATAATCCAGGACAAAGAACAATTAACCCATGGAAATAAACTAAAATCAACACGTCAAACATCATGATTACGGAAGTTTAAATAAGCATAATTCCTTTATTTTTATATTTAATTGCACTTCTAATTATCGCACTTTTATTTATTGTTATTGTATTTAATTGCACTTTTAATTATTGCATTTTTTAATTATCGCAAGTTTATTTTATCGCAATTTTATTTATTGCAATTTAATTATCGTTATTTATTTTACGCTTTAAATTAACTTGTATTTATTTTTAATATTTTACATTAGGTTTTAACTGCGACTAAGTTTAAAATCGACAAACTGGTCATTAAACGGTAAAAACCCCCTTTTTATAATAATAATATTACTTATATATATATTTGTATTTTTATAAATTAAACTAATATAGCGTTAAGCTTTGTTTAAAGATTTTTCCCTGTGGAACGAACCGGACTTACTAAAAACTACACTACTGTATGATTAGGTACACTGCCTATAAGTGTTGTAGCAAGGTTTAAGTATATCCATTCTATAAATAAATAAATATCTTGTGTAAAATTGTATCGTATTTAATAGTTTTTTCCTGCTAAAATTTAATAGTATTTTATACCCCTTAGCTTTAACATCAAGTATTTTTGGCGCCGCTGCCGGGGAGACTCAATTTCTTGCTTAAACGCCAGAAGTGCAATGCTATAAAAAAAGATTTTTATTTTTAGTTTACTTTTATAAAAATACGTTTTTGTAAAAATACGTTTTAAATATTCGAAAATATAAAAAGAAAAAGAAAAATATAAATATTTTTAAGAGTTTATTAAATTTTTAAGTTTTATAGAGTTTCTTTATTTTTATTTTATAAAAATATAAGTTTTATTTAAATATTTTGTGTTTATTTAAAACATAATAAAAAAAATAAACCGAAAAAAAGAAAAAAAATTATATATATAAATTTTTTTTTTTAGATTTCTATTTATAAAATTATAAAGTATTTCTATTTTTATTTTAGTTTTTAAAACATAAGTTTTTATTTAATTTATATAAATATATTAATTAAATTAAAACCAGAAAAATAAAAAATAAAAAAAAACAAAAAAAAAAAAAACAGACCTGTTGAAACTTGACCTGCCTTATTTGAATTTTCAAGCCCCGCGACTTGCGGAGGTATTGAACTGGGTTCACCGCGACTCGCGGAGCTGCCCAGACAGGTCACACAGGAAGCCCTAATCGTGCATTAATTACGTATAATTATTATTATTATTAAATTTAAAACCCTTAATAGGTTTTAATTATTTATTATTTTGTTTAGTTATTTATTTAATTTATATAATTAGTTTAATTAGTTTAATTAATTTACAAAATTAATAGTTTTATTAAATAAATAATATAAAAATAATATTTTTATAAAAATTGTAATTTTTACAACTTTTAGTATATTTTTATATTTTGTCCCTTTTTAATTGTTTTAGCGTATAATTTGTATTTTTTTCGCTCGTATTTAGTTTTAAGTCATAGTTTTTGCCATAGTTATTTTTATTTCTAGATTTTTAGGCCTTGTCGTAAAATCCCTTAAGTGCTTTTTCTTTAGACTAAGATTTAGGCGCTTTAGAATTTTACGACGCCTTTTTAAGTTTTAGTACCTTTTTAAGTTATTGCCATTTGGGATATAGTTTTACTTGTAAGCCTTAATATTTTTAGACGCAACTTTTAATTTTTAGTTTTTAATTCCTTTTTAAGTTTCAACGCACTACTTTCGTATCACTCCAATTAGTAATCTCAATTTTCAATTTTAATTTTGAGTTAGTGATAATAATAAGGTTGGGTTAGTCGAGTGTTTTAAAGTTTTATAAGTATTTTTTTTTCTTTCTTATTTTTCGACGCCTTTTATTTTTCAACCCTTTTCTTTTTCGACCTATTTCGACGCGCTCTTTCTTTTTCTTTCTTATTTCTCGCAATTCTAGTTTTAGGACTTACAATTTTTTTCTCTGCTTCTTCTCTAAATTTCTTAAAATTACGAAAATTTATTTTAAGTGGTTAAATTGATAGACATCAAAATTTTCTGGTTCGTAGTAATAGTTGGATTTGTACGTGGACCGGGTTATTGGAGCCAAACAGTACTCAATTATATTGAGACCAAACAAATTCTGCCCCTCTGCTGCATCTTTTGGCTATTCGAAACGTGGGCAAAATCAGAAAAGTCTATTAATTGGATAACTTATATAATTTTTCTTTCCTTTTAAAAACTAATAGGATATTCAGTGAATGCACCGAGCAAGACGTTCACCACCTTTTGTACGTTCATCACCTGTAACTCGATCAAGACATCTAGCAAATATTGCCGCCGTTGATTTTTCTTTAAAATCGTCATCCAGTCGACCAAGTACTCCAATTCAAATTTTCGATAATCCATTTTTTGAACCCGACCTCACAATTGAGAATCCGAAGAATATTCAGGGACGATTCATAGATCCTGAACCATTAATTTTTCCTCCGGAACCACCAATCATTCAAACAGATATTGTTGAGGAACGAACCATTAAATCAGAATCCTCTAGTGATTCAGATTTAATCATGGAGAATCTGGAACCTTTAAGTATGGAAGACCGAATGAGAGCTAAACGCACTGGCCAAGGTCACGCAATTACTCATCCAGACATTAATGCGCCAGATTATGAAATCAAAGGACAAATTCTACACATGGTGACTAATCAATGCCAATTTAGTGGTGCGCCGAAGGAAGATCCAAATGAACATCTTCGTACCTTTAATAGGATCTGCACACTATTTAAAATCCGAGAAGTGGAAGATGAACAGATATATCTCATGTTATTTCCCTGGACTTTAAAGGGAGAAGCCAAAGATTGGTTGGAATCGTTACCTGAAGGGGCAATTGATACATGGGACGTTTTAGTTGAAAAATTTCTTAAACAATTCTTTCCGACATCTAAAGCCGTAAGACTTCAAGGAGAAATTGTTACGTTCACACAGAAACCAAATGAAACTCTATATGAGGCATGGACCAGATTTGGAAAGTTATTGAGAGGATGTCCGCAACATGGTTTAGACATCCGTCAAATAGTACAAATATTCTACCAAGGATGCGACATCACTACCAGGAAGGACATCGACATAGCAGCTGGTGGTTCCATTATGAAGAAAACCGAAACTGATGCTTACAAAATTATTGATAACACTACTTCCCACTCACATGAGTGGCACCAAGAAAAAGATATTGTTAGATCATCTAAAGCAGCTAGAGCCGATTCTAGCCATGACTTAGATTCCATTTCCGCAAAGATAGATGCTGTCGAGAGACGAATGGAAAAGATGACTAAGGATATACATTCAATACGAATTAGTTGTGAGCAGTGTGGAGGACCACATTTAACAAAAGATTGTCTCAGTATTGAACTAACAATGGAACAAAGTGAGAATATTTCATATCTAAACCAAAGGCCTGGAAATAATTATCAGAATAATTATCAACCGCCAAGACCGATTTACAATCAAAACCAGAATTATAATCGAAATGTTCCATACAACAACCAACAAGGTCCTAGTAATCAACAAGTATCCAACAATACTTACAACCAGCAAAGACCTAATTTTCAAAACAAACCACCACAAACCGATGATAAAAAGCCGAATTTAGAAGATATGATGACGAAGCTAGTTGAAACTCAAACGCAGTTTTTCACATCTCAAAAACAAACCAATGAACAAAATGCTCAAGCATTTAGAAATCAACAAGCTTCTATTCAAAATTTGGAACAAGAAGTGAGTAACCTAGCAAGGTTAATAGGTGAAAGAAAACCGGGAAGTCTACCTAGTGATACAAATGCTAACCCCCGGAATGAAACAGCTAAAGCCATTACCATAAGAAGTGGTACAACACATAAACCACCTGAAATACCTGTAATTTCTGATGAAGCTATTCCTACTCCACAAGAACCACAACCTAAACAAGATAAGGAAAAAGAACCGGTAGTTGAAAAGGTTAATGAAGATAACACAGTTAAGGCTAAACCTTATGTTAAACCATACCAACCACCACTTCCTTACCCTAGTAAAATAAAAAAAGAAAGACTTGAAGCCGAGCAATCCAAATTCTTGGATATGTTTAAACAGATAAATGTAAATCTTCCTTTCATTGATGTGATTTCAGGAATGCCTAGATATGCTAAATTCTTGAAAGATCTAATCTCAAATAGAAAGAAAATGGAAGAACTCTCGGCTGTTACTATGAATGCTAATTGTTCAGCAGTGCTGTTGAATAAGATACCAGAAAAACTATCTGATCCAGGAAGTTTCACAATTCCATGTTTTCTGGGTAGTCTTAGTTCAATAGAAGCATTGGTAGATTTAGGTGCTAGTATAAATTTAATGCTGTATTCACTATACACTAAACTAGACCTTGGAGAATTGAAACCAACACGAATAAGTATACAACTAGCCGATCGATCAATAAAATATCCTATAGGGATAATGGAGAACATGCTAGTTAAAGTTGGTACTTTAGTATTTCCAGTAGATTTTTTTGTTCTGGACATGGAAGAAGATTCTCAAGTTCCTCTCATATTAGGAAGACCATTTTTAAACACGGCTAAAGCAATGATATACGTGTTCGGTAAGAAACTGACCCTAAGTATAGAGGATGAGAGTGTTACCTTTTCCGTTGATAGAGCAATGCAACAACCACAATCTGCAGATGATACATGTTATTATATTCAAACTATAGATTCACATGCAGAATTGTTAGAAGAATTTCCAGAATTACAAGGAACAGGAGAATGTTCTTTAGGAGAAGGAACTGAACCAATTGATGAAACTGAAATGTTAGCTACACTAATAGCTAATGGATATGAACCAACAACAGAAGAAATTCAAATGCTAAAAGAAGAAGACAGATATCGATATAAATCATCGATAGAAGAACCACCGACATTAGAGTTAAAGCCACTTCCAAACCATTTGGAATACGCTTATTTACATGGTGAATCTGAATTATCTATAATAATATCATCTTCTCTTACTGAAAATGAAAAATCACAACTCATTTCTGTGTTAAAAGCTCATAAACCAGCCATTGCATGGAAGATTCATGATATTAAAGGAATAAGTCCTTCGTATTGCACACATAAAATCCTTATGGAAGAAGGTCATAAAACGTATGTGCAACGCCAACAAAGACAAAATCCTAATATGCAAGATGTTGTTAAGAAAGAAATTATTAAACTGCTTGATGCAGGTTTAATTTATCCAATTTCTGATAGTCCATGGGTAAGCCCAGTTCAATGCGCACCTAAGAAGGGTGGCATGACTGTCATTACAAATGAGAAAAATGAGCTTATTCCTACTAGGACTGTAACAGGATGGCGTGTATGTATTGATTATAGAAAATTAAATGACGCCACCAGAAAAGATCACTTTCCCTTACCTTTTATTGATCAAATGTTGGAAAGGTTAGCCGGAAACAGTTACTATTGTTTTCTTGATGGTTTTTCCGGATATTTTCAAATTCCAATAGCACCCGAGGACCAAGAGAAAACCACATTCACGTGCTCTTATGGTACTTTTGCTTACAAACGCATGCCATTTGGACTTTGCAACGCCCCTGCAACCTTTCAAAGTTGCATGATGGCGATTTTTCACGACATGATAGAAGAATGCATGGAAGTTTTCATGGATGACTTTTCAGTCTTCGGTGATACATTTGAATCATGTTTAGTTAATCTGGAACGAATGCTTATTAGATGCAAACAATCAAATCTAGTACTTAATTGGGAGAAATGCCATTTCATGGTTAAAGAAGGCATCGTTCTTGGTCATAAAATCTCAAAGGAAGGAATTGAAGTGGATAGAGCTAAAGTAGATGTAATTGCTAAACTTCCACATCCCACCAATGTTATAGGAGTTAGGAGTTTTCTAGGGCATGCCGGTTTTTACCGACGTTTTATAAAAGATTTTTCTAAAATTGCCACTCCTATGAATAAACTCCTAGAAAAGGATGCTCCATTCATCTTTTCAGATGAATGTATCAAATCTTTTAATATTCTTAAAGAGAAAATCACTAATGCGCCGATCATGATAACACCAAATTGGAATCTACCATTCGAACTTATGTGCGATGCAAGTGATTTTGCAATGGGAGCCGTTTTAGGACAAAGGATTGAAAAACGATTTCAACCTATATATTATGCTAGTAAGATGTTACAAGGAGCACAAACGAATTACACAACTACTGAAAAAGAACTCCTTGCTATTTTCTTTGCTTTTGACAAATTTCGATCATATCTCGTTCTAGCAAAAACGGTGGTCTATACCGACCATTCTGCTCTTAGATACCTATTTTCGAAACAAGATGCTAAACCAAGATTAATCCGTTGGATCTTACTCTTACAAGAGTTTGATATTGAAATCCGAGATAAAAGAGGAGCAGAAAATCTCGCCGCTGATCATCTTTCTCGTCTGGAAAATCCCGAATTAGAAGTTCTAAATGAATCGGCCATACAAGACAACTTTCCTGATAAATATCTATTGAAGATAGATTATAATGAAATTCCATGGTTTGCAGACTATGCAAACTACTTAGTTTGTGGATTCCTTGAAAAAGGATTGTCGTACCAAAAACGAAAGAAATTCTTTAGTGATATAAAACACTATTTCTGGGAAGATCCACATTTGTTTAAAAGTTGTCCCGATGGAATAATACGCCGATGTGTATTCGGAGATGAAGCTAGTAAAATTTTAAACCATTGTCACACAGGACCAACAGGAGGGCATTATGGGCCTCAACTAACAGCAAGAAAAGTTTATGATGCTGGATTCTATTGGCCTACAATTTACAAAGACGCACACCTTCTTTGCAAATCCTGTGATGCTTGTCAAAGGGCCGGAAAAATAAGTTAACATGATGAAATGCCACAAAATGTCATTCAAGTATGTGAAGTATTTGACATTTGGGGTATTGACTTTATGGGTCCATTTCCAAAATCTCATAATAATCTATATATTCTCGTTGCCATTGATTATGTATCTAAATGGGCGGAAGCACAAGCTCTCCCAACTAACGATGCGCGAGTTGTAGTCAATTTTTTAAAACGTCTTTTTGCAAGGTTTGGAACACCAAAAGCTTTAATAAGTGATCGGGGTACTCATTTCTGTAACAATCAACTTGAGAAAGTTCTCAAAAGATATGGAGTAACTCATAAAATCTCCATCGCATATCATCCACAAACAAGTGGACAAGTTGAAAATACCAATCGAGCATTAAAACGTATTCTAGAGAAAACCGTAGGATCAAATCCGAAGGAATGGTCCATAAAATTGGAGGATGCACTCTAAGCTTTTAGAACAGCCTACAAAACTCCAATTGGAACCACACCTTTTAAACTAGTTTACGGAAAAGCATGTCATCTTCCAGTAGAAATTGAACACAAAGCATTTTGGGCTTTGAAGACATGTAATCTTGATTTATATGAAGCCAGACGTCTACGGTTAAGTCAATTAAATGAATTAGAAGAATTAAGACATGAAGCATACGAAAATTCGTTAATCTATAAAGAAAGAACGAAGAAATGGCATGATAAAAGAATCAGAAGTTCAAAAGAATTCAAAAAAGGAGACAGAGTTCTTCTTTTCAATTCACGATTCAAGCTATTTCCTGGAAAATTGAAATCAAGATGGTTTGGACCATTCACAGTCAAAAGAGTTTTCCCATACGGAACAGTAGAATTAATAAATTCAAATGGGATTGAATTTAAAGTTAATGGTCACAGAGTTATACATTACATACATGGTCCGATGGAAGTTGACAATGAAGTTAATCATAATTTCACCACCCAAGAAAACCTTCAAAATGAAAACATAAATATGTTATCAACAACATATGAAAAATCAAAAATGGAATATAGGGAGGAGTCAAATTTGAGTGATGAAGAAGAATTCTTATACAAACCTCCCATTCCAAGAAACGAAGAAAAATGTGAACAAGAAGTTCAAATAGAAGTGAAAGAACCAAGAAAAGAACACCCAAAAAAGGTTTACAAACCAACTCGACTTACTAAAGCATGAGATCCGGGTGAATTTATCATTTCTTGCTTGCTTAATGATGGTGCTGTATATAATGGACTCGCAGATTTAGGAGCAAGTGCAAATATTATGCCTCTTTCCTTATACAAAAGATTAGGCATGGGTAAATTAAAACCAACCAAAATAGGTGTTCAATCATTTGACCAAACCATTAAACATCCGGTTGGAATAGCAAATAATTTACTTGTTAACGTGGGAAGTTTGACCTTTGTTGCAAACTTCATAGTGATTAATATGGAGGAAAACCTTGATATTCCTCTAATTCTAGGTCGCCCATTTTTAGCAACCACCGAGGCATTCATTGATGTAAGAGAAGGTAGAATGACACTTAGGGATGGTGATACATCGATCACCTTTGTGAACCGAAAGTTTAGATCTCCACCAACCAAAACTGTTAGACAAATAAAAACGCATTAGTGTGGGGAAGATGAAGAAACACTTAATGATGATCCAATTCCAAAGAATGCCGTTGATGATACGAAATTAGATGAACCCATTTTTAACAGTTCAACGAAGAAACTTTATAAACAGATGCACGATGCTAAGATTAAGGGAAACTTTAAGTTATGTAACCGATTAGTATCCAATTTATTGCCAAAAGAAAAGGCGATGTTAGTTGAATTTGTGAAAGTTACGGAGGAAATCAACAAATGGATTGAAGTAAAAGTCAAAGATATACAAGTTGTTGATGATTCAATTGAAAATAATGTTAATCACAATTTCAACTAAGTGTAGGGAGGTTTATGTATTTCTGTTAGATTTAGATTTTCTGTTTTCGTGTAGTTCTCGAAAATGGAACCCGAATGGTCTTTCCCTAGCAGACCCTAAAGAACTAGTCTTCTCCCCCCATTCTGAATTTTTAATTTTTTTTAGGTTTTTACGAAATGAAGACTTCCTGTGAATTAAACCATGGTCTAATGCTACACGCTTTGATCACTAAACGTAATAATGACATACTTCCAAGTGAAATAGTATCATTAATCAGAGGTAAATTGGACGGAGTAAGAAAAGAATCCAGATGCGAAGATAATAAGTTACAATTTGGTAAAGGAAAATCAAAATTCGCAGCGAAAAGAAGA
Organism: Rutidosis leptorrhynchoides; assembly: GCF_046630445.1. Classification (NCBI taxonomy): domain Eukaryota; kingdom Viridiplantae; phylum Streptophyta; class Magnoliopsida; order Asterales; family Asteraceae; genus Rutidosis; species Rutidosis leptorrhynchoides. Next base: position 301,352,753 of record NC_092335.1, on the reverse strand, counting down.
GCACGACACCTTGAAAAATGTCACAAATGCGGAAAATGGTCACACGAAGGTAAATGTTTAAATAATCAAACCTATTCAAACACCGAATTTGTTACTTTATGCAGAGATGAACCGTTCATATGTTTAGAAGAATAAACGTTAAATGCTCGAGGTTACGCCTATGTAGCCATGGAAAATCAATTAGTCCGACTATCTTATGAGTGGGCTAGAGCATATCGCTAAGAAATCTATTTCACAGGTAAGTTTGTACAGTTTTCATTTTTATTTTTATTTTTAACCTTTTGATAATAAACGCTAATTTGTTCGCTATAAAGTATTAAATTGGTATTCGATAAAATTAGGTCTTGCGATCGAAATTATTGATATCATACAAAAATTTATTACATCACTGCGAAATTTAATGTTTATTCTTAAGGTATAAATATCTTTAATCATTCAACCCAAAATATTTCAAAAATTCGTCATGAGTTAAATTAGGTCATGGAACATAATTACTTTACCGAAAAGAGAGGCGTATATTTTTTGATAATATTTGATTGATTAAAGTGGGATAAAAGCCAAAAAGATTTTTAATTTTATTTTTACCATGTTTTTAAAATTAATATATAAATCTTAAATTGATATTGTAAACTTTTTAAATCAATATATTTAAAATTGTAAATATTTGGAAAATTAATATTTTTAATATAAGTTTGTATGTATAAAAACAAAAATATAATTTAAGTTTGGTGTGAATTTTTAATTTTATGCATTTTAAATTTAAGTTTGGTGTGAATTTAAAAACAAAAATTTACTTTATTTCGCTAAGTTAAAAATATGATTTTTTAAATTCGTCGTGAGTTGAAGACTAGGTCGTTGAACCGAAATTGCTTTACCCGAGGGAGGGACGAGAACTTTTATTATCATTATTTTTAATCTTATTGAATTAAAGTATGCCAAAAACATAAAAAAAAACCCAAAAATCTTTCCTTTTAAAACAATCGCTAAAAAAAGAGACAAATTTTAAAATTTTGTCGAGGGACGGACTAGGACATCGATCCGAAACGACCTAGTCCTAAACAACAAGGGAAACAAAATTTTAAAATTAATTAATTAATTGTTTTATAAGTTAAGGTTTTTATAAAAAAAAAAATACAAACTCCGCGACTCGCGGAGTTTGAAGAGGAGAAACACCGCAACTCGCGGAGGATCAAAATTCCAGAAAAAAATATAACGCAAGAACAGACCAGTCCCCAACATAACCAAACTCAATTTACTGCGAAAAAAAACCGAAAAAACACTCCCAAAAATCGAAATTTTTCACCAAAAATCATCACATTTTTTACTAAAATCATGTTGAGAAGGATGTTATCAAGGAATTACTCAAGAAAAACGGTAAAATTCTACACCTAAACACCATTTAATCCGAAAATTAGTGTTCTTGAGCAATTTTATACCCAATTCGATTTTGATGCTTTTTAGTGTAATTATGCTTAAATTGTTTATGTATTATGCTTGTATAACCTATATTGATGCTATTTAACATGATTAGAAGCCTTAAACTTCAAATTTTGAGTAATCTAGGGTTTGTGTTCTTGAGCAATTTGGGGCTTTTTGATATAAACTGGTTATGGCCGATTTTTGTCATGAATTATTGCTAAATTAAGTAGTGTAACATGTTTAGGTAGTTAAATGATCCAAACTTTGACCCTAAACATGATTTTTGAAAATTAAAGTGGACTTTTTCAAGTCTAAAATTCATGAACTTGATTTTTGAGAGATAATGCCATTTGAAACTTGTTTAATTACTAATAATGATTATTTTGACATGTTATTTGAGTTGAATGCTTATGAACTTGGCAAATATTTTCGTATATGCTTATTTGAAAAAGTGTAGATTTGATAAAAATATGAAAATGAGCATAAGTTTGATATAAATTGAACATGTCATTATAATTATTTTGATTGATGATTTTGCTGACACTAATGCACATTTGGATGCACAAAAATTGTGTTTGATGTGTTTTGCAGACTGAAAGGGGTGAATCTTCATCCCAAGCTCGCATTGCTCCTCCTGAGAATGCGGAACAACATGATGTTGATAACTATTACAAACAAGATATACCTCATCCAGTTATGACATTTTCAGATATGCACGTAGAAAATTTGCACCCGAACTTGAAATTAGACAGACGTTGGACAGATTATCCAAAATACCAAAGGGGATTGCACACTCTTCATTCTAAAGCTGTTGAAGTACCTAGGGTAATAGAATGGGAACCATTAGAAGCCGTAGAATTGGCCGAGCCAATTAGAGAATTACTTACACAGAGGTATGGTAATTCTACTTTTAACGATTGGGTACGATTATTCAACATGCGTAGACCTGTATATAAAGTATGGTGTGAAGAATTATTGTGTAGTATAGAAATAAATGATCGGGTAGCTAGTTTAACCGATCGAACTTTTATTAGATTTTTGTTAGGAGGTTCAATGCGCCACATGTCTCTACTAGACATGGCTCAGGCCTTACGTATATATACGCCTGAGGAGCTAGCATCTGCCGATTGTCGAGGGTTGATATTAAATGGTAGGAAGATTGATGAAAATTTTGATACGCATGGTGTATGGAGTCAAATGACTAGCCATCACCGATTTAAAGGGGGAAATTACTCTTATCTTGATATTGATAGAGCTGAATTAAGAGTAATCCATAGGTTTTTAGCGAACTCGATTACACAACGAGGTAAGAATAAGGAAAAGGTAAATGAGAAAGATTTATTTTACCATACGTGTATTCGAGACCCACAAAGCGCTGTAAGTATACCTTATTGTGTGGGTTATTATTTATCAACTATGGTTTGAGGGATGAGACCGCACAATATAATAGGAGGGGGTATATTTATTACATTAATTGCTGAGTATCTCAATGTGGATATAAGTCGGGGGGATTATTAATCGAAGAACCAGAACCCCACGATACAATTGGTTTAAATGTATATCATGGTGCTAAGGTTTTGAAGAGGAGAAATAACGCCGCAGTAAGATATAATGGAAGAATTCCACAGGTTGAGAGAAATCAACAGCCAGGTAATGTGGGAGGGGAAAATGAAATGACAGAAATGCAAAGGTTTATAGTTTCACAAGAGTATGAAAATGCTAGACATCGAGCATTTGAAGATTGGCAAGTTCATCAAAACCAAATCATAGCTCATTGCCAACATATAGGTAGAAACTATATTCCTACTCCAACGCCCGTATTTCCTCCCTGGTCTATAGAGATCCAACCACCGTATCCTACTTATAACCCAGCTGAAGCATTTTATAAAACATACGGTTATGCATGGAACCCCTACTGGTATCAGTATCAACCCTAGTTTATTTAGTTTTATTTATTTTTGTAATGTTACTACATTTAACACTTATGTTGATATTGTAATAGTTTTTATAATTTTCTAACTTTTATTATTAGATTTTAATAATTTTTGAATGTGGGGTAATATACCAAACTTCAAAAATATGTATATATGTTTGCAGTTTATCTTATGTACACAACAGGGTAAAACAACGCATTTTCAAAGACTGGCATTAAGTTCAGCAAAAGCAACTAATTTTGACGACAAGATGCAAAATATATGTGAAATAACAACAAGATGGAATGAACAAATGATATGCACCATTTATCATTCAGCAAACAAACGCCAATATGTTTGGAAACTTTGGTAAAATTTAATCATTTTTCTGCGCTAATCACCCTCAATAATTTAAATTGTTACTGATTTCTTGCAAATGAGGGCATTGCAAGATCTTAAGTGTGGGAAGGGGTTAAATTCCTTCGGATTTTAAAATTTTTACTTTATACACTTGGTTACCATTAGAAATACTAGTAAAACAGTAGTTGTATTAGAATCTAGTGCTCTCTGATAATAAAGAACAGCCCTAGTCTTATATACTGACTACACAATTCTAGTAAAATTTTTTAAAATTTTCAATTAAATGAACTCAAAATTATGTTTATACATATTTATGAACGATAAAACTAGGTATTAACACCGAAATTATTGTTACCTCGAAAAGGACATAAATTAAGAAACAAACCAAAGTGTTAAAATTCATTTAAAATGGAATAGAGGACAATAAAAAGGAAAATAAAAGCCAAGTGTGGGAAAATTTACCAAGTTATTTTAAACATATGTCACATATTTCTGTAACAAATAACTGAAAATACTTTTGCTTTGGACTAAACTAAAAAGTTTTACCCGATTTACTGTAAGAAAGATGGATCTACACGATGAATCAATTCCATCATTTAAAGGAAGTAAAGTCTTCCGAAAAAGACACGCGCTTCTTGATTTAGGTCAAGAAGTTGTCGTCCAGACCAGCTGTAGGTTGACGAAAAATCTAGAAAAGTCATCACTAAAATCAGCAGGAAATCCACGGACCTCAGCATCAAACAGGGTCGCCAAGTGGTCAGACTTATCCTAACCATGAGAGGATCTGTCTTGTAAAATGGGAAGGGCACCGTGCAAATTAGCTTGATAAGACTAATGAATCAGATCCCCAGAAAGGATAATCTCCTTAAAGATCAAAAATCAGCTTTTAAGACTGATATTACTCAATCCTAGAGATTGACCTTAAAGATTGAGAATTACAAACTCATGGAATTCGATGATATCTAAACTCGAGCTTGAACGAGAAAATATTTTGATCAAAATTAAAACCGATTTTTTTTCTAAAAACCCATTTTCAATGCGTTCATTACCATTGAACGTAAAATCCCATGAATTCACCTAGAATTCATTAGGTCACCTGAACTAATTCAGGTGTCAACCGTAAGAACGGTGGTTGCATAGCATGGTCAAAGACATGACCTTGTGCCAGACCGAAAAATTATAAGGGTGAGCTTTACTATTGCCCCTACAAAGGATAGTAATTGCGTCCGACACGTTATAGACCATAATTAAAAGCATTTCAGGGGACACTGCCTTAACAGTTGCTTGTTCAACGCTTTCCTTTACAACCGGACGGTAGTTTACCGAAAGGTAATATACGGAGCAAGTAAACTGGACGTGTTGCTTTTCCAATACAAGGTTAGCAAGTGGGTGACACAAAACCGCAAGTTTTGAGCTAAAATTTTCAAATCTGAAACCCACTAAACCCACAAAGAATTTGCAAACACCGGTGAAGGGTTATTCTGGAAAACTTATCTAGGGTAAAAGCTAGATTTAATTTTCAAAAGATCAAATGTTTTCATAAAGATCCTATTTCCTTAATGGATCTAAATTTTCATAAGTCATGTGAGACTGTAAACCACATCGTTACTACCATTGTTTATACTGCCGTATATAAATCACTGATGTACAAGGTGTGAAGAATAAAGAAGTGATTCTAGTATTTCAAGACTATATTGCTTGAGGACAAGCAACGCTCAAGTGTGGGAATATTTGATAATGCTAAAAACGAACATATATTTCATAGCATTATTCCTCAAGAAAGACAAGCTTTTAGTTGCAATTGTTCTATTTATAAGTGATATTCGTTTAAATAATAAAAGGTGAAGACAAAAGACAGATTCGACGAATTGAAGACGCAAACGACCAAAAAGCACAAAAGTACAAAATACAATCAAAGAGGTTCCAATTATTGATAAGAAACATCTCGAAATTACAAGAGTACAAGATTCAAAATGCAAAGTACAAGATATTAAATTGTACGCAAGGACGTTCGAAAATCCAGAACCGGGACCAGAGTCAACTCTCAACGCTCGACGCAACGGACCGAAAGTTATAAATTAATTATGTATATAAATATAATATAATATATAATTAATTATATAAATTATATATTTATATTATATTTATATATTAAATTCCGTCGGCAAACAAAGATCCAAAATGGAGTGAGCTGTAAAAGCAAACTCCGCGAGTTGCGGAGTTTGAAGTCCAAAAAGGCCGCGACTCGCGGAGCCCCAATTTCTGAAACTGCCTATAAAGCTCGAGCATTCTGATCGTAAAAAAATATCCATAAAATCAATCTCTCTCTATATATGTATACGTAAATATTTATATTTATATTTTAATTTTAATTTTAATTTTAAATCCTAATAATAAGGGTATGTTAGCGAATGTTGTAAGGGTGTAAGTCGAAATTCTGTCCGTGTAACGCTACGCTATTTTTAATCATTGTAAGTGATGTTTATATTATTTTTATTAATGTCTCGTAGCTAAGTTATTATTATACTTATTTAATACCGAAGTAATCATGATGTTGGGCTAATTACTAAAATTGGGTAATTGGGCTTTGTACCATAATTGGGGTTTGGATAAAAGAACGACACTTGTGGAAATTAGACTATGGGCTATTAATGGGTTTTATATTAACTAAACAATATCTTGTTAATTTAATATATAAACTTATAATTTGACATATTTATATATAACCACATACGCTTGACTGGGTACGGTGGGCGGGATATCTATAAATACCAATAATTATTCATTTTACCGGAAACGGAACTGGATTAATAGTTAATAGACTTGTTGAAACAGGGGTGAATTACATTCAAGGGTAATTAGTGTAATTGTTAACAAAGTAGTAAAACCTTGGTTTACACGAAGTCGATAACCTGGTGTATTCATTAAACAAAGTATTAAAACCTTGTTACAATTCGAATCCCCAATTAGTTGGAATATTTGACTTCGAGAATAAGAATAATTTGACGAAGGCTTTCGCTCTTTATATTTATGACTGATGGACTATTATGGACAAATCCGTATGGACATATTAAATAATCCAGGACAAAGAACAATTAACCCATGGAAATAAACTAAAATCAACACGTCAAACATCATGATTACGGAAGTTTAAATAAGCATAATTCATTTATTTTTATATTTAATTGCACTTCTAATTATCTCACTTTAATTTATTGTAATTGTATTTAATTGCACTTTTAATTATCGCATTTTTTAATTATCGCAAGTTTATTTTATCGCACTTTTATTTATTGCAATTTCATTATCGTTATTTATTTTACGCTTTAAATTAAGTTGTATTTATTTTTAATATTTTACATTAGGTTTTAACTGCGACTAAGTTTTAAAATCGACAAACCGGTCATTAAACGGTAAAAACCCCCTTTTTATAATAATAATATTACTTATATATATATATATTTTTATTTTTATAAATTAAACTAATATAGCGTTAAGCTTTGTTTAAAGATTTTTCCCTGTAGAACGAACCGGACTTACTAAAAACTACACTACTCTACGATTAGGTACACTGCCTATAAGTGTTGTAGCAAGGTTTAAGTATATCCATTCTATAAATAAATAAATATCTTGTGTAAAATTGTATCGTATTTAATAGTTTTTCCTGCTAAAATTTAATAGTATTTTATACCCCTTAGCTTTAACATCAATATGCTTTCATCAAGTGTTCAAATTTAGCATCTAAATCAAAGTCATTACTTCCATCTGTGGGAACAAAACTTATGGTATCAACCTCCAACAATTCCTGTAAGTTATGCTCAATACACAAATCTATAACATCAAGTTGAAAACAAGTATCATCATCAGTGGACTTGGGTGTTTCATGGCCTTATATACATGATAAATCACTCTCTCGTCACCTACACCTATGCTAAGTTAGTTCTGTTGAACATGGATAATGGCATCAGCGGTGTTTAGAAAAGATCGACCTAGAATGATTGACACTTTAGTGTCCTCTTTCATTTCAAGCACTACAAAATCGGTCGGAAAGACTAATGGTTCCTTGTTTTGACAAGGGTAGCTAACTCTTACTATCAAGTCTTCGGCTATACCTATGGGAGTGTCGAAAGAATGGTTGGCCAAACGGATTCCCATTCTAGCCGATTTCAAGTCTCCTAGACTAAGTTTCAAGTATAATGTATACGACATTAAATTAACACTTGCCCTCAAATCGGCTAGTGCATCGTACACTACCGAGTCACCCAATAAACAAGAAATAATAAAGCTACCGGGTCTCCTAATTTTGGAGGCATCTTTTGCTTTTGCAAAATGGCCGACCACGTCTTATTGAGGAATGTGGCCGACACCTCTTGGTACTTACCTTTCGAAGAGATCAGGTCCTTTAAAAAATTCCCTTAGTTGGGTATTCCTTTTATCACTTCCGCCAATGGCATGTTGATGCGGATTTGATTGATCATGTCCAAGAACTTCTTGTACTGATTTTCCAGATTATCTTTCTTTAGAGCTTTGCGATATGGAATTGGTGCTTTGTACACCTTCAATGGCAGCTTAGCTATGATCTCCGGTGGATCATCTTGCTTTTGCTCTTGAGCCTTTTTCTCATCATCCTTAGAACTTTCAACCTTTGACTCTTCCTCATTAGTAGGTACCTGCAAAACAGTAGGAGAAACAACAGGAGAAAAGACAGGAGGAGACTTCGGTGTCTCCTCGTTAATAACTAAACCACTTCGGGTGGTTATGGCATTCACTTGGTCATTTCTAACTGGTCCCTTATTGGTCGGATTGGACTGCGTGTTAGATAGGAGAGTACCTGGTGGTCTCTCCGATAAGGACTGAGCAATACGTCCTACATCTTGTTCCAAGTTCTGAATCGAGGCATGCTAACTTCTGACTTGCTGTATTGTAGATTCATCAGCTTGTCTCAAAGCAGTAATACTCTCATCAGTTTTCATAATAAAACTCCATAGCAATTCTTCCAACGGAGGCATCTTATTTTTTGGTTGCTGAACTGGTTGCTGCTTTCTATTATTAAACCCAGGCGGCCTGTACGGATATACCTTCTGATTAACCTGATATACCTGATTACCATTCTGATAATTAGTACCATTCATATTACCCGCTTGGTAGAAAAACTGTTTACCACCCAGAAATTCACTAAGCACAAAATCACTCTTTTTCACATAACCCAGATAATTCGCCTGTTCCTCCATTGATGCTTGATCACAATATTTCGTAAGATGCGGTCCTTGAAATAACTCACAACCAACCTTTATCCCATGCATTTCTTTAGTCATCGACTCCATCTATCTCTTAAAAGTCACAAGTTGAGATTCAACCGAAGCAAGCTCGTCACTAGTTTCGGTACTAGCAATATGAGAAGAGCGAGAGGCATCCATCACTCGATGCCAATCATAAGAATGCGTAGCAGTTGCGGAGATGATATCGTAAGCTTCATCTGGAGTCTTTTTCATTAACGAACCACCTGCAGCAATATCGATCTCTTTCCTAGTTGGCACACTGACACCCTTGTAAAAAATCTGGACCTTGTTAAAATTGTTCAACCCGTGTTGAGGACAATTGCGTAGAATTTTACCGAATCGTGTCCATGCATCATAAAGTGTCTCATTGATTTCTGTACAAAGTGATTGATGTCACTCTACAATTTAGTAGCCTTAGAAGCTGGAAAGAAACGCAGCAGAAATTCATCCTCCATTGTAGTCCAATTATCAATATCACCTTCGGCCAATGATTCCAACCAGTCCTTTGCATCGTCTTTCAAAGACCAAGGAAAGACCCTCAAATAGATAACAGTATCTGCAACATATTTGATTTTGAACATATTACAGATGCTTTTAAAGTTTCGAAGATGCTCGAATGCATCCTCTTTCAGTGTACCCCTGAACTGGCATTGATGAGTTATCATGTTAAGAATCTATCTTTTGACCTCAAAATCTTTATCAACTACCAGTTGGGTAATGGCATATCCATTACCAGCCCTCGTGGCTTTCATCAAAGCTTCCATAGATTGAATTTGTGTTGGTTCACCCATTGTATCTTCTTCCTTCCTGATATATTCAAAATCCGAAATATAAAAAGGTAACTTTAAGAAACTTTCCGTGATTTTCAGTTCTTCTTTAGCTTTGCCGCGTGTATGGTAAACTCTAGACGGTTCCAGAGTTATTAGTACCTAACCTGCTATCACACCACAACAAAACTGCGTGTAAAACCAAATAAAAATTGACAGAAAAGTAACTTTTGCAAGAAATGCTTGTCACAAAAGGATCGAATAATTAAAAGTAAACTTAAAATCCCAATGTAGAACCGCTCCCTGGCAGCGGTGCCAAAAAGTTGATATGTGAAATCGTACCTTAAAATAACTAGCTAAAAACTTAACAATTTTCTCACACTTACAGGCAACTATAACCCGATCATACAGTAATCTATAAGTAAATTGACCAGTTCGTTCCACAGAGAGCAGTTTAAACGAGGTCTTTAAACTAGTAATTATTCTAGAGATTTAAATAAAGATTTGGTTTGTATTTTGGTTCACGCAATCACGTGAAATGGATAAAACGAATTAACAATAAAGATAAAACAGTATCCACTTGAAAGATTCACTATTAATATGGATTGTTCTTGCGATTATTACCAATTATTATATTTCTAATATAGTTGTATGACTTTTCACAAAGTTCTAATCAATCAAAGTTAGTAAACTCACATAAACTTGCTTCAAGAGATTAAACTATATTTGATAGAAACTTTTGAGACTCGATTTAGACTAAACTCACATAAAGTCCTAATTATCACAATCACTTGCGACAATTTCACTATCATACAATTCGCAAGCCTTTCAATTACCAATTAAATTGATGACACAATCAATTAAAGTCACTTCTCTAATTGTCTAGATCACCTAAATGTTGAAGCATAGATTGCATCTCAAATTTAACTCACATTAAACGATTAACAATTCATGTAATTGAATTAAGAACATAGAACATGCATAAGAGTGGATCTTTAATCAAACACAATTAGTTTCAATAAAAAACATTAATCCTTAAAATAGAATAATCCAATATTTATAGTTTCACATTCAAGCAACTCTAAACTAATTTAGCCTAGCATATTAAAATAGTAAGAAACGAATAAAAAGTAAAAACTAATAGTATTCATAATTACAATGATAAACTGATAATAAAAACGAGTACCAAACGTTATGATCAACTGTTTAGAAGCAAAGAATAAGCAAGCCTTCATTAGTAGGGTTTAGGTCTTCAAAAAACCTTTTGATTCGTAGCTGGAAAACTGCACTCCCTTTAGGGTTAAAAACATCGAATATTTATAGCTGCACAAAAAGTCACTAGTTCGAGCCCGCATTGCGACCGCGATAGCCTTATCGCGAACGGGATCCAGAAACAGCATCGCAACCGCGATGATCCTGTCGCGACTGTGATTTACCAATTATCGAATTTTCTCAATCCCTGCCAACTTATTACGACCGGTACACCTTCTTTCACGACCGTGATTCGCTCCATACTCAGTAAAACTTCATTTTCTCGCATCCAAACATACTTTAAGCTCAAATATCACCATTACTTAGCAAGAAACAACCAAAACTTTAACCTGAAGACCTCTGGAGCTATATTTATCATTTTATCTCAATTAATCACCAAAGTCTTCATATTTCTTCAAATAAACAACAATAAGGAACCAATATCGCGATATAAAATATGTATAATTTGAGCGATATCACCTACTATTATATTTTCACCTGTTTTTGTTATTGTAAAAGCATAATTGTTAATAAATTAAAACTTCTCAACACGAATGGTACCATTGCTAAAAGGTGTTTGTCATTATATATGGAAACTCTTTGCAAATGTGAAAGTGAGTTACACTCTATTAATGTTAGCAATTTACACCTCCTGCAGTAATGAAATTAGTCTCGATCACATATGAAATATTCAGAGGAGGTAATTTACAAATATTCAACTGTTACGAGATGTGTTTGGTGAGTATTCATAAATAATACAAAGTTTGAGTGTTCATGACGATCTACATTTTTTCTTCTAAGTATAACTCGATTATATATATATATATATATATATATATATATATATATATATATATATATATATATATATAATTGAGTGTTCCTGACTTTTTGGAGGGAAATGTAAGGAAGTAATATATTTTTTTTAAATTATTTTTTCAGGCATTAAGATCACATAAAAATATGAAGATTTAAAAAAGACACTTCGTGATCAATGTTATTATTTTGGCGAGAAAACTCTCGAAGAAATAAATGATAACATTTAGTGCAATGAATGTTTTGATTCTGAGTTTGTTTTTTAGGGTTTAAAAATTAGGGTTTAGAAATTAGGGTTTAGGAATTAAGGGTTAAAAATTAGGGTTAAGCTATTAGGGTTTAGAAATTAGGGTTTTGGGTTTATAAATTAGGGTTTAGGGTTTAGAAATTTGGGGTTAAAAATTCTAAACCCTAAACTCTAAATCGGGCTAGATCTTAAAAAATACTTCACATATGATGGACCATTCAGGAATAACATTACACATCCTGCATGTTATCAGTTTTTTCTTCGAGCGTTTTCTCGTCAAAATAATAAAATTTATCACAAAGTGTCTTTTTTAAATGTTCGTATTTTCGTGTGCTCTTAATGTTGAAATTTTTTTTCAAAAAATGAAAAAATAAAAAAAATAAATTATACTTCCCCCTTCCTCCAAAAAAGTGTTTCCCTCTTGATTATGACCATATATATATATATATATATATATATATATATATATATATATATATATATATATATATATATATATATATATATATATATATATATATATATATATATATATATAGTGGTTAGATCAAGGGAGAAGTAACCAATCGGGGGGAAGCGGGGGGAAACAAAAACATTTTTTTTTCATTTTTTGAAAAAACTTTGTTCAAGAACATTATAGATTGGATGAAAATATGAACATTTAATAAAGACACTTTATGATAAATATTTTTATTTTGGCGGGAAAACACTCGAAGAATTAATATATAACAATTATCGTGTTTTTCGAGCGTATGTTGAGGTTTTAAATATTAGGGTTTAGATGTCATGCCCCGTCCTAATCCATCTGGACGAAGTCATCAACATCTGGTTCCATTGCGATGATCGATTCCAAATAATGTCTTTAAAATGAGCAAATGCACAGTGGAAGATTTCTTTCATACCTGAGAATAAACATGCTTTCAAGTGTCAACCAAAAGGTTGGTGAGTTCATAGGTTTATCATAAAACAAAAAAATTCATCATTTTGATAGACCACAAAATTTAAGTGCGGCATGGTACAAATGGGCCCGAATCATATACCACCTGTAATGTACATGCTATATCTTTTAAATACATTACATCTTTCTCGTGTACGAAACCATTTTTATTAAATCATAGTACCCGTACACATATCTTGTGCACAAAATTAACAAACACATAACCTGTGTATAAAATCATTCTCTCGAGATATAACATTCATATCAATTGGTGGCAATTATCATGTCCACATAATTCAATGGTGGCAATTATCATGTCCACATAATTCAAAGGTGGCAATTATCATGTCCACATAATTCAACAGTGGCAATTATCATGTCCACATTATTTAACAATAATCCGCAGAACTTCTGTCTGCAATATAATTCATTCGAGGAATGTTTTGCTTGTGTCTATCTCGTCAAACATTTATAAAAGCATTTCATGTAATCGCAGTTCAACATATATTTTAAAAGCATTTAATATAGCAGTTGTAAAAACAGCGCATGTATTCTCAGTCCCAAAAATATAAAGAGTAAAAGGGTGCAAATGAAACTCACCTAATGTATTTTGTAGTAAAAATACATAGAACGACATTGAACAAGTAAAGGGTTGACCTCGGATTCACGAACCTATATCATTTGTATAATTATTAATGCATTTAATGGAATCACATAATTTCCTTTATATATTGTTTATATATATTTTCAGTTATATAGAATTTATGTTAAAATTCCATTAAAACAAATACTCATATTATATTTTAAATTATATGTTATTTATATTTATGTTGTATATATATTTAAAATGTTTAATACCTATATATTTAGTTAAATTAGTATATATATATATATATATATATATATATATATATATATATATATATATATACATATAGTTGGTATTATATTAAAATAAATCATTAGTTTGTTATATATAAGTAATTATATAAATAATGTTAATATGTTTGATATATAGTATATAAACTATTAATATAATTATAATACATATATTAAGTATGTTTTAGGTACAAAATATTTATCTTTAACAAAAATGATAGTTTTGATAATAATTATTTACTAATAATAATAACTGTATTGATATTGATAATACTAAAAGTAATAACAATATTGTTAAAAATAGCACTTATGTTAATAATAATAATATTAGTACTAATAATTAGAAAAAAAAAATGATTTTAATACTAATATCAGTGAAAATAACAATACCTTGTATTATTTTTATAATAACAATAATAATAATCCTAATCATAATCATATTAATAATAGTAGTACTAGAATGATAAACTAATAATGATGGTAACATTAATAATACCTTTAGTAATAATATTACTTATTATGATACTAATATTAATAATTATAATTATAATACTTATAATAACAATAATAATAATAATATCCAATTTTATAATTATAATCATAATAATGATAATAATGATAATTAATATTAATACTTGTATTTGTAATAATAACAATATTACTAATAATCAAATTAATAAAAATAATTAATATTAATAATAAATAATAATAATAATAATAATAATAATTAGAAAATAAACTAGAAATATATACCCTTTTAAAAGTCGTCATAAAAAGAATTGCCCTGAATCGGGTTCGAACCCGCGACCTCTCGTTCCCGAACCACACTTCCAACCATCTGTCTACTTCTGCTTTTTTGATTAATACTACGATCTAATTCTTTTTAACCCGTATTATTTATTTCTTTTCCCTTCTTCTTATTCTTTGTAAATTACACAGCGATGGTACCATATGATTTGGGTTTCGGCCCAACTATAAACCGACAGCCCATTTAAATTTGTCTAGCAGCCCGTCACTTGTGATCTAGTAGCCTGAATACCTCTGAGCCTGGTTACGAGTTTGACAGGAAGCATAAAAGAGAAAAAAAATGTCGACAATCTCTTTATCCCTAATTGGCATGAGTGGGGGTTGATAAAGGAATATACAACAAAACAACTTTCGGTGCTTGTATCCAGCTGGATCCCATCGACCAGCAGTCGACAATTTGATACACAAGTAATTGCTAAACAGCACATCACCTCTTTATCCTTACCCTTATATTATCATCACCTATTCAATGTTCTTTCAATCATTAAAAAAAATATGCAGCTGCAGTTACACAGGAACACAGCGTATGGTATTACCCTATTTCATTTAATCACTATCATTCATCTTTATTTATCGTCGTTCACAGATTAATCAACAGATAATTGCAGCAGCAGCTCGTGACATCTTTTACGGTAGCAACAGCGATTATTTGCAGGTGAAATAGAAGATAGGAGAAAGAAGTAGTAGTTGTGGTGGTTGTAATGGTGATGGTTGATTGTTCACGAAAAGAAAAACAAGGAGAAAGAAGGAGAGGGAGATAGATGAAGAAGAGAGAGAGAGAAGAGAGAGAGTAGGGTTTTTGGGTTATTTTAATGGTGGTTGTGTTGATGAGAATGGTGACGTTTTAGGATGCAGAAAACCCTAATAATATCGGTGATTTAGGGATAGGAGAGGTGGCGATGGTATTAGTTATCAACAAGATTAGAGAGAGAGGAGAATGACGAGATCGTTGTGGTGTTTGAGTTGCAATTTGGGTCTGACCGAAATACTAATAGATGATAAAAGTTTGATGGTGATTTTAGGTGATGAATTATTGGTTCTCGGTGCTGTTTTGAAAGTGAAACGGAAGGAGAGATTGATAAAGGTGAACGTGGTTGTTTTTCTTGGGTTATATCGGCATAAAACAAGAAGCTGGTGAAGAAGTATGTAAATATATCCATACATAAATATGTTGTAAGTATTAGTAATATATATATATTTACAAATCTGTGATGTAGGTGTAGCTGTGTTGATTTAGAGAAAGAAACAGGAAAGAAAGAACATAAGGTTTTTTAGTGATGAAGTGTGAAGATGACCGAGAGTTGAATGAATCGTTTCTTATCACACAAACTTAATCGAATTAAAAGATAAATTGTACTCTCGACAAAAAGATACCATCCAGGAAGAAAAAAACAAAATGGAAAGGAGATAGTGATGTGTAACAAATTCTTACGATTGCTATTGATCAAGTTGTTTGCATGGAGAAATTTGTGTCATCGGGTACAATTCTACAGATAGGAAATACAGAAGAATAAACTCAATCAGATAAAGAAAGATCGACTCCCAATCGATTTTGGCTTGTTTTGAATTTTAATTTCAATAATTAACAATAGTAATTGCAAATCAAAAACAGTTTGATTATGATTTATAACTGATTTAGATTCTTATAAATTAAAATGCGTATTTCACTCTATATTTATTTAAGCATTAATCTGTATATATATATTTGACTGTATATGTATTTATAACAGTATTTCATATATGTACATATTTATATGTCTTATTTATATATTTGTATTTAAATATCAAATTCTTTATTTTTATAATTAACTAGTATAATTATATTAGTATTATTAATAATACAAATAATAATTTTATTAGTAATATTAGTATTATTGATAAAGAGTTTAATAATAAATAATAATATGATAATATTAATATTAACCATAATGATAGTTTTTAATAAATTTAATTATTAATAACAACAATGATAATAAAAATGATAATAATAGTCTTATAAATGATATTGATAATAATATTAGTTATAATACTAATATTAATATTATTAATGATATTAATAATATAATAAATTATACATATTAAATTTTATAAATATATTTTATGTTAGACTCAATACTATAAATAATTAATATTAATATTAACAATAATAATCATGAAAAAAATGATAAAATTTTTAATATAACTACTACAATACATTTTATTAATTATATCATATTTATAAGCTATTATATATATTGAATCTTTAATATCTATTAATTACAATACATATATAACATTATTTATGTATAGAATTTATATATATATTTACATATATATTTACACACAATTGTTCGTGAATCGTCGGGCATGGTCAAAGGGTAATTGATTACATGAATATAAATTTCAAAGTTTTCGAGACTCAACATTACATTCTTTGCTTATCGTATCGGAAACATATAAAGATTAAAGTTTAAATTTGGTCGGAAATTCCCGGGTCATCACAGTACCTACCCGTTAAAAGAAAGTTCGTCCCAAAATTTGATCGAGGTCGTCATGGCTAACTATAAGAATGTTTTCATGACAAATATGAGTTGATAAATAGGGTTTTATCATCATTGAGTAATATGGATAAAATCATTTGATTTTTTTTTGTGAAGAGTACAAGTGAAGCTATCACTAAAGAGTGAAATGAATAGGTATAGATTCGTCATATTTTTTGACGTAGATAGGATTGATTCCTCAAGTTTAAGAGATTTGGAGAAAATCTTCGCAATAAGATTTGATTCTTCGCTAATTAAGGAAATTATGATTCGCTTTAAATGCGATCATCTGTTTTGATTGCTCTGTAGGATATTTTACTATAAATCCACTCCCGTCGTTTCCTTTCAACTCACACCTTCTATTCTTTCTCCCTCCACTCATACTTTAAAAAAACATTTGTCAATATGCTCCATCCCATCCTGATCCTTGATATACTCTTAACTTTCATACCTGTCATTCTTATCTTTCATCTACCACCGGAGGATTTTATTTACTTCTACTATTACCTTGGGGTTATAGTGTTATTAATTTTTCCCTCGCCTTTACGTGGCAATACATATTGATATGCATGGTTTGTAATTTGTGTCTTGTTGTCGAGCTTTATATCTTCTTTTATATTCAGGAGTTCCATACTTTTGTCTTCTCTTCCCGACTTCAAGTCAAGCGAATAATGGTCCGGAATTCGTAGGTATGCAGTTTTGGTGAACATAGTTAATGTTTTAAGAAGGAAATCGTAATGGTATGATCTTGATTTGGTAAATTACCAGAATATCCGAAAAGATAGGTCTATTAAGAAGATATGTTCTTAATATATTTGGAGATTGATTAGAATGCAAGAGTCGTGTAAATGGCACATGATGATGGTACTGTGAATCATCACGTTCCATTAGAAACTCAGCATGAATTACTGTAATATAATCACGTTGATCAAGTGTTATTATATTATACTAACTCATGCATCAGTTCCCAACATTACTTCAATAACATTCATATTTTAAGCTCAAAAGTTTACAGAATATAGAAACTAACAGTTTCTTTATGATGTAATACTGATAGCACGAAGAGATTAATGATTTCAGATAAGATTAGTTATGAAAATATATTCAGAAATATCGAGGATATTTATAATGAAAGATACGATAATATCTCGGAATATCTAAGATCAGAGGATGATGGAAACTATTGTCCGCAAGGGTTTAGAGTATGGAGTAAGATATTCGATAAAGACTTTAGCAGGCATTGAATCATTTGGATTCTTTGAAGTCAAACTTATTTTTTGTTATTTATCCACGGCTTCCTGATGGAATTCAACATAACAACAAATTCATATGTTTAATTTGATCACAAAACCAATTTATGAAAATTAAGACAAGCGGAGCATTATGTTATTTATAAACAAGTGTATATGTTAAACCCTTTTAAATGAATTCCATTATGTGTTATCAAGCCTTGAACATATACTTACAAACTAAAAGAGGGAACAAGAATTTACCTCCTCAATATAGATGGAGTGCTGAAAATAGACAGCAGCAAGTTTGGAAGATGATGATGAATGTAAGCTCCAAAACTTTGAAAACTCAAGAGATAATACCCCAAGCCAATTTCCAACACCTAGTACTTTAGTTAGGATTTAATTAGACACTTAATGTGAGCTTGAAAATCAAACTTGGAACCTCCTTTGATGTACAAAACCCCACGGTTTTGGACAGCAGCAGGAGCTGAAAAATCAGTTTTTTTCAAGCTTGGAAATACTAGTTACACTTGAGAGAATAAGTCTAGCTTTGGTCTAAGAGTTCCCCATGCTTATATGGACTTTTTATGTTCTTAAAAGTAACAATAACATGGCATGCATATGAGTCTTGGAGACCCAAAATCTGCCACCATATATTTTATATAACAATGTCTTTACATATATATAAACTTGATATATATATATATATATATATATATATATATATATATATATATATATATATATATATATATATATATATATATATATATATATATATATATATATATATAAACATGTATATATTTTATGTTACTTTCATATTTTATAAACCTTTTATAAAATATAACACAATATAATCATTTAAAACTTATAAACAATTATATATAAATTATCCAAATAATTTATCTCAAGTGATAACATTTTAGAAAACCGATTTTTCTAAAATCCAAGTGTCGCGTATTTACTTAATGATTTAATCGTTAAGCTTGAATACGTTTAGGGTGTCAGTAAGCTTGTTATTGGGTATGACCCGACTTGGATCATAACATATTAGCCACATTAAATTAATATGTCTCTCGGGCATACGAAAAACCTTCAATATCCCACTTGCACGAGAAACATAAGAAATTAATGCAAGTGATGGATACCACCTAACGACCGTCCATCACCCCCAATATGTTATGACTTTGTGCCATTCAATAACATCATCTTTTTCGAGTTCCCATCTCGAATATGAATAGGTGAATCTTTCATAATATCCTTTCATCCTAGATGTCATGTTAAATCCAAGAGATACAGAGTGATCACTCTCTTTTAGATTTAACTTTATCAGGCCTTAGACATCTGACTCTCAACGAATAAGAGGGACAAATTCCATCTTGACTACATACGTCTTAAATATGTACCTTGCATTATGCCTGAGCTCTTCCTTGTGAACTACCATATTTCAGAATAGTGAAGGAAAGAATCAAGGCACAATACTTGGTAAATATGTGAACCCAATATGCATCTCAGGTAAGAGGATACAATGATATTCGCCTTTACTCAAGACTACATGTGATCAACTACAAAGGCTCCATTTAGTAAATCTTGAGGGCGGGTCTTCCAATATTTGTATCCCACAAATATCTATGAACCTTGGTCACAACCTTGCCCCACATTCATCCCGTGAATGTATACCAATCCAAGTTCATAATAGTCTAAGCCTCACACTTGTTCCCACAATTGTGATCGACTACGAAATTTAGATTATTACTTATTCATGGATAAAATATGCAAAATAGGAACATAACTCAAAATAAATTAATACCTTAATTATATCAATGAGTTTGAACAATTTCATTCCTTTACAATACTTAAAACAGATCACAACCAATCACTAGAATATTAAAGCCCTAATGCACTAACATGCGCTTGATGTTTTGCACCATGTAAGAGTTTCGTGAGTGGATCCGCTATATTAAGATCTGTGTGAACTTTGCGAAAACATATCTTTCCCTTTTCAACTTCATCCCTTATGTAGTTGAATCTCCGCTCAATGTGACGGGTCTTTTGGTGAGCATGAGGTTCCTTGATTTGAGCAATCGCACCCTCATTGTCATAAAAGATCTCAAGAGGGTCCTGAATGGAAGGGACTACTCCTAAGTCGTCGATGAATTTCTTCATCCATGCAGCTTCCTGAGCTGCCAATGATGCGGCAATGCACTCCGACTCTGTAGTGGATAATGCAACAACATCCTGTTTTGAACTCTTCCAAGAGACCGCACCTCCATTTAACGTGAAGACATAACCGGACTGTGATCGAGAATCATCTCGATCAGTTTGGAAACTCGCGTCCACGCAACCTTTTACTGCGAATTGCTCCTCACCAGACCCATATATTAGAAACATATCCTTAGTCCTCCTAAGGTATTTCAATATACTTTTGACAGCAATCCAATGACTGTTTCCTGGGTTATTCTGGTATCTACTTGTCAGGCTTAGAGCGCATGACACATCCGGTCTCGTGCATATCATTTCATACATGATTGACCCAATAGCAGAGGCATATGGGACTTTCTTCATTCTCTCATGTTCATCTTTCATGGTGGGGCACTGAGATGAACTGAGAAGTGTTCCCTTTTGAATAGGTACCAAACCTTTCTTAGAGTTATCCATCTTGAACCTTTTCAAGATCTTTTCAATGTATGCACTTTGATTTAAACCTATCAGTTTCTTGGATCCATCCCTGTAGATCCCAATCCCCAAAACGCATTGTGCCTCTCCAAGATCCTTAATGGAGAAGCATTTACTTAGCCAAGTTTTGACACCTTGCATTGCCGGAATATCATTTCCAAATTACAATATATCATCCACATATAGTACAAGGAACATGATAGTGCTCCCACTAGCTTTCTTGTATACACAAGCTTCATCACCATTTTTAATGAAGCCAGATTTCTTAGCCTCCTCATTAAAACGATGATTCCACATTCTAGATGCTTGTTTCAATCCGTAGATTGACTTCTTTAACTTGCATACCTTGTTATGATATTTCGGATCAACAAAACCTTCAGGCTGAACCATATAGACATCTTCCTCAAGATGTCCATTTAGGAAGGCGGTCTTGACATCCATTTGCCATATTTCATAATCATAATGAGCAGCAATGGCAAGTAATATCCTAATAGACTTTAGCATTGCCACAGGTGAAAAAGTTTCATCATAGTCAACCCCTTGAGTTTGAGTGAAACCTTTTGCTACAAGTCTAGCTTTATATGTATCCAAGTTTCCATGTATGTCGGTTTTCATTTTGAAAAGCCATTTACAATCAACTAGCCTTGAGCCAGTAGGTTGTTCAACAAGTTCCCAAACTTGATTGTCATACATGGATTGCATCTCAGCGTTCATGGCTTCCTGCCATTTATCCTTATCAATCCTTGATAAAGCATCTTGGTAGTTTGTTGGTTCATCTAAATCAACCACATAGCAACCATCCATGAGAACCCCATATCTCTAAGGAGGATTACTAATCCTACCAGATCTGTGAACGTCTTGTGTATTTTGATCATCCATTTGATCACTCTCAACATTTTCATGTTGAGTGCTAGTGTCAGCCAATTGTGTATCATCTACTTGATCTTGAACCTCTTCAAGATCTATCTTCCGTTCACTATTTCCTTCCATTAGGAACTTAGTTTCAAGGAATTCCGCCTTCCGAGCAACAAATACATTCTGCTCGAATGGATCATAGAAATAATATCCCATATCATCCTTGGGATATCCTATGAAGATACACTTCGTGGATCGAGCATTCAACTTATTAGGGACGTAACGCTTAGGATAAGCTTCACATCCCCATATCTTTAAGTATGATAGAGATGGAGGTTTTCCAAACCACATCTCATGAGGTGTTCGTTCCACTTTCTTGGTTGGGGCCATATTTAAAATACGAGCCGCGGAGCATAGACAATAACCCCAAAATGATAGAGGTAACGAGTGAAATGTCCCGTTTTTATTGATTAAAAACGTTCCATATTAATTGATTTCGTTGCGAGGTTTTGACCTCTATATGAGACGTTTTTCAAAGACTGCATTCATTTTAAAACAAACCATAACCTTTATTTCATCAATAAAGGTTTAAAAAAGCTTTACGTAGATTATCAAATAATGATAATCTAAAATATCCTGTTTACACACGACCATTACATAATGGTTTACAATACAAATATGTTACAACAAAATAAGTTTCTTGAATGCAGTTTTTACACAATATCATACAAGCATGGACTCCAAATCTCTTCCTTATTTAAGTATGCGACAGCGGAAGCTCTTAGTATTCACCTGAGAATAAACATGCTTTAAACGTCAACAAAAAATGTTGGTGAGTTATAGGTTTAACCTATATATATCAAATCGTAACAATAGACCACAAGATTTCGTATTTCAATACACATCCCATACATAGAGATAAAAATCATTCATATGGTGAACACCTGGTAACCGACATTAACAAGATGCATATATAAGAATTTCCCCATCATTCCGGGACACCCTTCGGATATGATATAAATTTCGAAGTACTAAAGCATCCGGTACTTTGGATGGGGTTTGTTAGGCCCAATAGATCTATCTTTAGGATTCGCGTCAATTAGGGTGTCTGTTCCCTAATTCTTAGATTACCAGACTTAATAAAAAGGGGCATATTCGATTTCGATAATTCAACCATAGAATGTAGTTTCACGTACTTGTGTCTATTTTGTAAATCATTTATAAAACCTGCATGTATTCTCATCCCAAAAATATTAGATTTTAAAAGTGGGACTATAACTCACTTTCACAGATTTTTACTTCGTCGGGAAGTAAGACTTGGCTACTGGTTGATTCACGAACCTATAACAATATATACATATATATCAAAGTATGTTCAAAATATATTTACAACACTTTTAATATATTTTGATGTTTTAAGTTTATTAAGTCAGTTGTCCTCGTTAGTAACCTACAACTAGTTGTCCACAGTTAGATGTATAGAAATAAGTCGATAAATATTATCTTGAATCAATCCACGACCCAGTGTATACGTATCTCAGTATTGATCACAACTCAAACTATATATATTTTGGAATCAACCTCAACCCTGTATAGCTAACTCCAACATTCACATATAGAGTGTCTATGGTTGTTCCGAAATATATATAGATGTGTCGACATGATAGGTCGAAACATTGTATACGTGTCTATGGTATCTCAAGATTACATAATATACAATACAAGTTGATTAAGTTATGGTTGGAATAGATTTGTTACCAATTTTCACGTAGCTAAAATGAAAAAAATTATCCAATCTTGTTTTACCCATAACTTCTTCATTTTAAATCCGTTTTGAGTGAATCAAATTGCTATGGTTTCATATTGAACTCTATTTTATGAATCTAAACAGAAAAATTATAGGTTAATAGTCGGAAAAATAAGTTACAAGTCGTTTTTGTAAAGGTAGTCATTTCAGTCGAAAGAACGACGTCTAGATGACCATTTTAGAAAACATACTCCCACTTTGAGTTTAACCATAATTTTTGGATAGCGTTTCATGTTCATAATAAAAATCATTTTCTAAGAATAACAACTTTTAAATCAAAGTTTATCATAGTTTTTAATTAACTAACCCAAAACAGCCCGCGGTGTTACTACGACGGCGTAAATCCGGTTTTACGGTGTTTTTCGTGTTTCCAGGTTTTAAATCATTAAGTTAGCATATCATATAGATATAGAACATGTGTTTAGTTGATTTTAAAATTCAAGTTAGAAGGATTAACTTTTGTTTGCGAACAAGTTTAGAATTAACTAAACTATGTTCTAGTGATTACAAGTTTAAATCTTTGAATAAGATAGCTTTATATGTATGAATCGAATGATGTTATGAACATCATTACTACCTTAAGTTCCTTGGATAAACCTACTGGAAAAGAGAAAAATGGATCTAGCTTCAACGGATCCTTGGATGGCTCGAAGTTCTTGAAGCAGAATCATGACACGAAAACAAGTTCAAGTAAGATCATCACTTGAAATAAGATTGTTATAGTTATAGAAATTGAACCAAAGTTTGAATATGATTATTACCTTGTATTAGAATGATAACCTACTGTAAGAAACAAAGATTTCTTGAGGTTGGATGATCACCTTACAAGATTGGAAGTGAGCTAGCAAACTTGAAAGTATTCTTGATTTTATGTAACTAGAACTTGTAAAATATATGAAGAACACTTAGAACTTGAAGATAGAACTTGAGAGAGATCAATTAGATGAAGAAAATTGAAGAATGAAAGTGTTTGTAGGTGTTTTTGGTCGTTGGTGTATGGATTAGATATAAAGGATATGTAATTTTGTTTTCATGTAAATAAGTCATGAATGATTACTCATATTTTTGTAATTTTATGAGATATTTCATGCTAGTTGCCAAATGATGGTTCCCACATGTGTTAGGTGACTCACATGGGCTTCTAAGAGCTGATCATTGGAGTGTATATACCAATAGTACATACATCTAAAAGCTGTGTATTGTACGAGTACGAATACGGGTGCATACGAGTAGAATTGTTGATGAAACTGAACGAGGATGTAATTGTAAGCATTTTTGTTAAGTAGAAGTATTTTGATAAGTGTCTTGAAGTCTTTCAAAAGTGTATGAATACATATTAAAACACTACATGTATATACATTTTAACTGAGTCGTTAAGTCATCGTTAGTCGTTACATGTAAATGTTGTTTTGAAACCTTTAGGTTAACGATCTTGTTGAATGTTGTTAACCCATTGTTTATTATAACAAATGAGATGTTACATTGTTATATTATCATGATATTATGATATATAATATATCTCAGTATGATGTATATACAGTTAAATGTCGTTACAACGATAATCGTTACATATATGTCTCGTTTCGAAATCATTAAGTTAGTAGTCTTATTTTTACATATGTATTTCATTGTTAATACACTTAATAATATATTTACTTATCATTTAACATAATTAACCAAGTGTATCAATATCTTAATATGATTCATATGTACCTAGTAAGACGTTGTTATAACGATAATCGTTATATATATCGTTTTCGAGTTTCTTAAATTAATAGTCTCATTTTTATGTATATAACTCATTGTTAAAATACCTAATGAGATACATACTTATAATAAAAACATGTTAACTATATATATAACCATATATATGTCATCGTATAGTTTTTACAAGTTTTAACGTTCGTGAATCACCGGTCAACTTGGGTGGTCAATTGTCTATATGAAACATATTTCAATTAATCAAGTCTTAACAAGTTTGATTGCTTAACATGTTGGAAACATTTAATCATGTAAATATCAATCTCAATTAATATATATAAACATGGAAAAGTTCGGGTCACTACAGTACCTACCCGTTAAATAAATTTCGTCCCGAAATTTTAAGCTGTTGAAGGTGTTGACAAATCTTCTGGAAATAGATGCGGGTATTTCTTCTTCATCTGATCTTCACATTCCCAGGTGAACTCGGGTCCTCTATGAGCATTCCATCGAACCTTAACAATTGGTATCTTGTTTTGCTTAAGTCTTTTAACCTCACGATCCATTATTTCGACGGGTTCTTCGATGAATTGAAGTTTTTCGTTGATTTGGATTTCATCTAACGGAATAGTGAGATCTTCTTTAGCAAAACATTTCTTCAAATTCGAGATGTGGAAAGTGTTATGTACAGCCGCGAGTTGTTGAGGTAACTCAAGTCGGTAAGCTACTGGTCTGACACGATCAATAATCTTGAATGGTCCAATATACCTTGGATTTAATTTCCCTCGTCTACCAAATCGAACATCGCCTTTACAAGGTGCAACTTTAAGCATGACCATCTCTCCAATTTCAAATTCTATATCTTTTCTTTTAATGTCAGCGTAGCTCTTTTGTCGACTTTGGGCTGTTTTCAACCGTTGTTGAATTTGGATGATCTTCTCGGTAGTTTCTTGTATAATCTCCGGACCCGTAATCTGTCTATCCCCCACTTCACTCCAACAAATCGGAGACCTGCACTTTCTACCATAAAGTGCTTCAAACGGCGCCATCTCAATGCTTGAATGGTAGCTGTTGTTGTAGGAAAATTCTGCTAACGGTAGATGTCGATCCCAACTGTTTCCAAAATCAATAACACATGCTCGTAGCATGTCTTCAAGCGTTTGTATCGTCCTTTCGCTCTGCCCATCAGTTTGTGGATGATAGGCAGTACTTATGTCTAGACGAGTTCCTAATGCTTGCTGTAATGTCTGCCAGAATCTTGAAATAAATCTGCCATCCCTATCAGAGATAATAGAGATTGGTATTCCATGTCTGGAGATGACTTCCTTCAAATACAGTCGTGCTAACTTCTCCATCTTGTCATCTTCTCTTATTGGCAGGAAGTGTGCTGATTTGGTGAGACGATCAACTATTACCCAAATAGTATCAAAACCACTTGCAGTCCTTGGCAATTTAGTGATGAAATCCATGGTAATGTTTTCCCATTTCCATTCTGGGATTTCGGGTTGTTGAAGTAGACCTGATGGTTTTTGATGCTCAGCTTTGACCTTAGAACACGTCAAACATTCTCCTACGTATTTAGCAACATCGGCTTTCATACCCGGCCACCAAAAATGTTTCTGGAGATCCTTGTACATCTTCCCCGTTCCAGGATGTATTGAGTATCTGGTTTTATGAGCTTCTCTAAGTACCATTTCTCTCATATCTCCAAATTTTGGTACCCAAATCCTTTCAGCCCTATACCGGGTTCCGTCTTCCCGAATATTAAGATGCTTCTCCGATCCTTTGGGTATTTCATCCTTTAAATTTCCCTCTTTTAAAACTCCTTGTTGCGCCTCCTTTATTTGAGTAGTAAGGTTATTATGAATCATTATATTCATAGATTTTACTCGAATGGGTTCTCTGTCCTTCCTGCTCAAGGCATTGGCTACCACATTTGCCTTCCCCGGGTGGTAACGAATCTCAAAGTCGTAATCATTCAACAATTCAATCCACCTACGCTGCCTCATATTCAGTTGTTTCTGATTAAATATGTGTTGAAGACTTTTGTGGTCGGTATATATAATACTTTTGACCCCATATAAGTAGTGCCTCCAAGTCTTTAATGCAAAAACAACCGCGCCTAATTCCAAATCATGCGTCGTATAATTTTGCTCGTGAATCTTCAATTGTCTAGAGGCATAAGCAATCACCTTCGTTCGTTGCATTAATACACAACCGAGACCTTGCTTTGATGCATCACAATAAATCACAAAATCATCATTCCCTTCAGGCAATGACAATATAGGTGCCGTAGTTAGCTTTTTCTTCAATAACTGAAACGCCTTCTCTTGTTCATCCTTCCATTCAAATTTCTTCCCTTTATGCGTTAATGCAGTCAAGGGTTTTGCTATTCTGGAAAAGTCTTGGATGAACCTTCTGTAGTAACCAGCTAGTCCTAAAAACTGGCGTATGTGTTTCGGAGTTTTCGGGGTTTCCCACTTTTCAACAGTTTCTGTCTTTGCCGGATCCACCTTAATACCTTCTTTGTTCACTATGTGACCGAGGAATTGAACTTCTTCCAACCAAAATGCACACTTTGAAAACTTAGCGTACAATTCTTCCTTCCTCAATACTTCTAACACCTTTCTCAAATGTTCACCGTGTTCTTGGTCATTCTTTGAGTAAATAAGTATGTCATCAATGAAAACAATGACAAACTTGTCAAGGTATGGTCCACACACTCGGTTCATAAGGTCCATGAACACAGCTGGTGCATTAGTTAAACCAAACGGCATGGCATAAAATCGTAATGACCGTAACGTGTTCTGAAAGCAGTCTTTGGAATATCATCTTCTTTCACCCGCATTTGATGATACCCGGAACGTAAGTCAATCTTTGAATAAACAGACGAGCCTTGTAGTTGATCAAATAAGTCGTCGATTCTCGGTAGTGGGTAGTGGTTCTTGATGGTAAGTTTGTTCAACTCTCGGTAGTCGATACACAACCTGAATGTACCATCTTTCTTCTTGACAAACAAAACAGGAGCTCCCCACGGTGATGTGCTTGGTCGAATGAAACCACGCTCTAAAAGTTCTTGTAATTGGCTTTGCAGTTCTTTCATCTCGCTGGGTGCGAGTCTGTAAGGAGCACGAGCTATTGGTGCAGCTCCTGGTACAAGATCTATTTGAAATTCAACGGATCGATGTGGGGGTAATCCCGGTAATTCTTTCGGAAATACATCGGGAAATTCTTTTGCAATGGGAACATCATTGATGCTCTTTTCTTCAGTTTGTACTTTCTCGACGTGCGCTAGAACAGCATAGCAACCTTTTCTTATTAGTTTTTGTGCCTTCAAATTACTAATAAGATGTAGCTTCGTGTTGCCCTTTTCTCCGTACACCATTAAGGGTTTTCCTTTTTCTCGTATAATGCGAATTGCATTTTTGTAACAAACGATCTCTGCTTTCACTTCTTTCAACCAGTCCATACCGATTATCACATCAAAACTCCCTAACTCTACTGGTATCAAATCAATCTTAAATGTTTCGCTAACCAGTTTAATTTCTCGATTCCGACATATATTATCTGCTGAAATTAATTTACCATTTGCTAATTCGAGTAAAAATTTACTATCCAAAGGCGTCAATGGACAACTTAATTTAGCACAAAAATCTCTACTCATATAGCTTCTATCCGCACCCGAATCAAATAAAACGTAAGCAGATTTATTGTCAATAAGAAACGTACCCGTAACAAGCTTCGGGTCTTCCTGTGCCTCTGTCGCATTAATATTGAAAACTCTTCCGCGGCCTTGTCCATTCGTGTTCTCCTGGTTCGGGCAATTTCTAATAATGTGGCCCGGTTTTCCACATTTATAACAAACTACATTGGCATAACTTGCTCCGACACTACTTGCTCCGCCATTACTCGTTCCGACACCATTTGTTCCTTTCGTTCTATTAACCCCTGGTCCGTAGACCTCACACTTCGCCGCGCTATGACCATTTCTTTTACACTTGTTGCAAAATTTGGTGCAGAACCCCGAGTGATACTTTTCACACCTTTGGCATAGCTGCTTCTGATTGTTGTTGTTGTTGCGGTTATTATTGTTGTTGGGATGATTGTTGTAGTTGTTGTTGTTGTTGTTGTTGTTGTTGTTGTTGTTGTTGTTGTTGTTGTTGTTGTTGTTGTTGTTGTTGTTGTTGTTGTTGTTGGGCCGTTTGTTATAGTTGCGATTGATGTTGCGATTGTTGGGATAATTGTTGCGATTA
Organism: Rutidosis leptorrhynchoides; assembly: GCF_046630445.1. Taxonomy (NCBI): domain Eukaryota; kingdom Viridiplantae; phylum Streptophyta; class Magnoliopsida; order Asterales; family Asteraceae; genus Rutidosis; species Rutidosis leptorrhynchoides. Next base: position 301,323,032 of record NC_092335.1, on the reverse strand, counting down.
TTGTTGTAATTACTGTTGTTGTTGTATTGGTGATTCTTATCACCGTTTTCCTCCCACTTTCTTTTGACTTGCTTCACATTGGTCTCTTCAGCAGTCTGTTCTTTAATTCTTTCTTCAATCTGGTTCACTAGTTTGTGAGCCATTCTACATGCCTGTTGTATGGAGGCGGGCTCGTGTGAACTTATATCTTCTTGGATTCTTTCCAGTAATCCTTTCACAAACGCGTCGATCTTCTCTTCCTCATCTTTGAATGCTCCCGGACACAATAGGCACAATTCTGTGAATCGTCTTTCGTACGTGGTAATATCAAATCCTTGGGTTCGTAACCCTCTAAGTTCTGTCTTGAGCTTATTGACCTCAGTTCTGGGACGGTACTTCTCGTTCATCAAGTGCTTGAATGCTGACCACGGTAGTGCGTACGCATCGTCTTGTCCCACTTGCTCTAGATAGGTATTCCACCATGTTAACGCAGAACCTGTGAAGGTATGCGTAGCGTACTTCACTTTGTCCTCTTCAGTACACTTACTTATGGCAAACACCGATTCGACCTTCTCGGTCCACCGTTTCAATCCGATCGGTCCTTCGGTTCCATCAAATTCCAAAGGTTTGCAGGCAGTGAATTCTTTGTAGGTGCATCCTACACGATTTCCTGTACTGCTAGATCTAAGGTTATTGTTGGTATGTAGTGCAGCCTGTACTGCGGCTATGTTTGAAGCAAGAAAAGTACGGAATTCCTCTTCATTCATATTCACGGTGTGTCGAGTAGTCAGTGCCATTTCCTTCAAAATAGTCAAATGGAACAAGTTAATCATACAGAATATTAAGAGTAGTTAATAGTATTTCGTAGCATAATATGAACTCATTTATAAAATCTTTTTCTTCATATTAGCGTTTTATAAGTTTAAATTCGGGTAGTACCTACCCGTTAAGTTCATACTTAGTAGCTAATATACAATTCAACTACTACAATTCTATATGAAAAACTGATTATAATAATATTTCGCGTTCAAACTTTTACACAATATTTTACAAACTTACAATACCGCTTATTTTACATATAGCATGAAATATAGCACATAATAAATTTGATACAAGATGGTTGTGAAGATAATTTTAGCTAGTACACAAGTCGTTCAGCAAAGGCAATAAAGACACGTAATTCATACGTCCAGAAACAAGTCATGCATTCTGGTTTTACTAGGATTACTTCCCATCCTTGGTCTTGTGGAACATAACCGTTATGGCCGTTGATAAGACAGCGTGTTGTAACGTCGTCAAAGGGATGAGGGTTACGTAATGTCCAACAGTCCCGTAACAATCTAAAAACCTCATTTCTTACCCCAATTACCGACTCCGTCACTTGTGGGAACGTTTTGTTTAATAGTTGTAGCCCGATGTTCTTGTTCTCACTTTGGTGAGAAGCGAACATTACTAATCCGTAAGCATAACATGCTTCTTTATGTTGCATGTTAGCCGCTTTTTCTAAATCACGAAGTCCAATATTCGGATATATTGAGTCAAAATAATTTCTTAACCCGTTGCGTAAAATAGCATTTGGGTTCCCCGCAATATATGCGTCAAAGTAAACACATCGTAACTTATGGGTTTCCCAATGTGATATCCCCCATCTTTCAAACGAAAGTCTCTTATAAATCAAGACATTCTTGGAACGTTCTTCGAATGTCTTACAAACTGATCTCGCCTTAAATAGTTGTGCCGAGAAATTCTGGCCGACTCTAGACAAGATTTCATCAATCATGTCTCCGGGTAGGTCTCTTAAAATATTGGGTTGTCTATCCATTTTGTGTTTTTTAAACTGTAAAATAGGCAAGAGTTAGATTCATAAAAAAATACTTATTAATACAAGCAATTTTTACATATATCATAAAGCATAAGAACACTATATTACATATATTACACCACACGAATACAATTATCTTATTCCGACTCGCTCATTTCTTCTTCTTCGGTTTTGGTTCGTTTTGCCAAGTTTCTAGGGATATATGATGTTCCCCTAATACTAACTGTCGTTTTCCACAACGGTTTAGAAAAACCTGGTGGTTTAGAGGTTCCCGGGTCATTGCTACAACTTAAGGACTTCGGGGGTTGACGATACATATAAAGTTCATTGGGGTTGGAATTAGATTTCTCTATTTTTATGCCCTTTCCCTTATTATTTTCTTTTGCCTTTTTAAATTCAGTTGGGGTAATTTCTATAACATCATCGGAATTCTCGTCGGAATCCGATTCATCGGAGAATTGGTAATCCTCCCAATATTTTGCTTCCTTGGCGGAAACACCATTGACCATAATTAACCTTGGTCGGTTGGTTGAGGATTTTCTTTTACTTAACCGTTTTATTATTTCCCCCACCAGTTCTATTTCTTCATCCGGTTCCGATTCTTCTTCCGGTTCCGATTCTTCTTCCGGTTCCGACTCTTCTTCCGGTTCCTCTTCGGGAACTTGTGAATCAGTCCACGAATCATTCCAATTTACATTTGACTCTTCATTATTATTAGGTGAGTCAATGGGACTTGTTCTAGAGGTAGACATCTATCACATAATATCAAACGCGTTAAGAGATTAATATATCACATAATATTCACATGTTAAAAATATATAGTTTCCAACAAAATTTGTTAAGAAATCATTTTTCAAGTAAACACGGTCGAAGTCCAGACTCACTAATGCATCCTAACAAACTCGATAAGACACACTAATGCAAAATTCTGGTTCTCTAAGACCAACGCTCGGATACCAACTGAAATGTCCCGTTTTTATTGATTAAAAACGTTCCATATTAATTGATTTCGTTGCGAGGTTTTGACCTCTATATGAGACGCTTTTCAAAGACTGCATTCATTTTAAAACAAACCATAACCTTTATTTTATCAATAAAGGTTTAAAAAAGCTTTACGTAGATTATCAAATAATGATAATCTAAAATATCCTGTTTACACACGACCATTACATAATGGTTTACAATACAAATATGTTACAACAAAATAAGTTTCTTGAATGCAGTTTTTACACAATATCATACAAGCATGGACTCCAAATTTCTTCCTTATTTAAGTATGCGACAGCGGAAGCTCTTAGTATTCACCTGAGAATAAACATGCTTTAAACGTCAACAAAAAATGTTGGTGAGTTATAGGTTTAACCTATATATATCAAATCGTAACAATAGACCACAAGATTTCGTATTTCAATACACATCCCATACATAGAGATAAAAATCATTCATATGGTGAACACCTGGTAACCGACATTAACAAGATGCATATATAAGAATATCCCCATCATTCCGGGACACCCTTCGGATATGATATAAATTTTGAAGTACTAAAGCATCCGGTACTTTGGATGGGGTTTGTTAGGCCCAATAGATCTATCTTTAGGATTCGCGTCAATTAGGGTGTCTGTTCCCTAATTCTTAGATTACCAGACTTAATAAAAAGGGGCATATTCGATTTCGATAATTCAACCATAGAATGTAGTTTCACGTACTTGTGTCTATTTTGTAAATCATTTATAAAACCTGCATGTATTCTCATCCCAAAAATATTAGATTTTAAAAGTGGGACTATAACTCACTTTCACAGATTTTTACTTCGTCGGGAAGTAAGACTTGGCCACTGGTTGATTCACGAACCTATAACAATATATACATATATATCAAAGTATGTTCAAAATATATTTACAACACTTTTAATATATTTTGATGTTTTAAGTTTATTAAGTCAGCTGTCCTCGTTAGTAACCTACAACTAGTTGTCCACAGTTAGATGTACAGAAATAAGTTGATAAATATTATCTTGAATCAATCCACGACCCAGTGTATATGTATCTCAGTATTGATCACAACTCAAACTATATATATTTTGGAATCAACCTCAACCCTTTATAGCTAACTCCAACATTCACATATAGAGTGTCTATGGTTGTTTCGAAATATATATAGATGTGTCGACATGATAGGTCGAAACATTGTATACGTGTCTATGGTATCTCAAGATTACATAATATACAATACAAGTTGATTAAGTTATGGTTGGAATAGATTTGTTACCAATTTTCACGTAGCTAAAATGAGAAAAATTATCCAATCTTGTTTTACCCATAACTTCTTCATTTTAAATCCGTTTTGAGTGAATCAAATTGCTATGGTTTCATATTGAACTCTATTTTATGAATCTAAACAGAAAAAGTATAGGTTTATAGTCGGAAAAATAAGTTACAAGTCGTTTTTGTAAAGGTAGTCATTTCAGTCGAAAGAACGACGTCTAGATGACCATTTTAGAAAACATACTTCCACTTTGAGTTTAACCATAATTTTTGGATAGAGTTTCATGTTCATAATAAAAATAATTTTCTCAGAATAACAACTTTTAAATAAAAGTTTATCATAGTTTTTAAATAACTAACCCAAAACAGCCCGCGGTGTTACTACGACGGCGTAAATCCGGTTTTACGGTGTTTTTCGTGTTTCCAGGTTTTAAATCATTAAGTTAGCATATCATATAGATATAGAACATGTGTTTAGTTGATTTTAAAATTCAAGTTAGAAGGATTAACTTTTGTTTGCGAACAAGTTTAGAATTAACTAAACTATGTTCTAGTGATTACAAGTTTAAATCTTCGAATAAGATAGCTTTATATGTATGAATCGAATGATGTTATGAACATCATTACTACCTTAAGTTCCTTGGATAAACCTACTGGAAAAGAGAAAAATGGATCTAGCTTCAACGGATCCTTGGATGGCTCGAAGTTCTTGAAGCAGAATCATGACACGAAAACAAGTTCAAGTAAGATCATCACTTGAAATAAGATTGTTATAGTTATAGAAATTGAACCAAAGTTTGAATATGATTATTACCTTGTATTAGAATGATAACCTACTGTAAGAAACAAAGATTTCTTGAGGTTGGATGATCACCTTACAAGATTGGAAGTGAGCTAGCAAACTTGAAAGTATTCTTGATTTTATGTAACTAGAACTTGTAAAATATATGAAGAACACTTAGAACTTGAAGATAGAACTTGAGAGAGATCAATTAGATGAAGAAAATTGAAGAATGAAAGTGTTTGTAATTGTTTTTGGTCGTTGGTGTATGGATTAGATATAAAGGATATGTAATTTTGTTTTCATGTAAATAAGTCATGAATGATTACTCATATTTTTGTAATTTTATGAGATATTTCATGCTAGTTGCCAAATTATGGTTCCCACATGTGTTAGGTGACTCACATGGGCTGCTAAGAGCTGATCATTGGAGTGTATATACCAATAGTACATACATCTAAAAGCTGTGTATTGTACGAGTACGAATACGGGTGCATACGAGTAGAATTGTTGATGAAACTGAACGAGGATGTAATTGTAAGCATTTTTGTTAAGTAGAAGTATTTTGATAAGTGTCTTGAAGTCTTTCAAAAGTGTATGAATACATATTAAAACACTACATGTATATACATTTTAACTGAGTCGTTAAGTCATCGTTAGTCGTTACATGTAAATGTTGTTTTGAAACCTTTAGGTTAACGATCTTGTTGAATGTTGTTAACCCATTGTTTATTATAACAAATGAGATGTTACATTGTTATATTATCATGATATTATGATATATAATATATCTCAGTATGATTTATATACAGTTAAATGTCGTTACAACGATAATCGTTACATATATGTCTCGTTTCTAAATCATTAAGTTAGTAGTCTTATTTTTACATATGTATTTCATTGTTAATACACTTAATAATATATTTACTTATCATTTAACATAATTAACCAAGTGTATCAATATCTTAATATGATTCATATGTACCTAGTAAGACGTTGTTATAACGATAATCGTTATATATATCGTTTTCGAGTTTCTTAAATTAATAGTCTCATTTTTATGTATATAACTCATTGTTAAAATACCTAATGAGATACATACTTATAATAAAAACATTTTAACTATATATATAACCATATATATGTCATCGTATAGTTTTTACAAGTTTTAACGTTCGTGAATCACCGGTCAACTTGGGTGGTCAATTGTCTATATGAAACATATTTCAATTAATCAAGTCTTAACAAGTTTGATTGCTTAACATGTTGGAAACATTTAATCATGTAAATATCAATCTCAATTAATATATATAAACATGGAAAAGTTCGGGTCACTACAACGAGCTTCTAGCCATCATAGATCGAACCATATCCATTAGGGTTCGGTTCCTCCTTTCGGAAACTCCATTAAGTTGTGGTGTCCCGGGTGGAGTAAGTTGCGAGATAATCCCACAACTTCTAAGATGATCTTGGAAAGCATCGCTTAGGTATTCACCTCCTCTATCGGTACGAAGTACCTTGATTGTCTTATTGAGTTGATTTTGTACTTCGTTTTGATATTCCTTGAATGCTTCAAAAGTTTCGTCCTTATGTCTTAACAAGTAGACATATCCGAAACGACTGAAGTCATCAATGAAAGTAACGAAGTATCTTTCACCATTCCTAGTTATGGGCTTAAAGGGTCCACATACATCCGAATGTATTAATCTCAATAAGTCCTTAGCCCTTTCATAGGTCCCTTTGAAAGGTGCTTTAGTCTTTTTGCCTTGTAAACAAGATTCACATACATCAAACGAGTCCAGTTCATTTGATTTCAAAAGTCCATTCTTTTGAAGTGTATGCATTCGATTCTTGTTTATGTGACCAAGGCGACAATGCCATAAGTAGGAATCACTCAAATCCCTTTTGAGCTTCTTGGTGTTTGCATGGTATATTGAGCTATTGTATGATGTGTCATTATGAACCAATTCATAAATACCATTTGAAGGCGAGGCCTTAAAATAGAACACATTATCTAAAGAAACATGGATATCATCATTAATGAAATTAAGATTAAAACCATATTATTTCAAACGGGATACAGAAATAATGTTTCGAGATAAATCGGGTGCATATAAAACATTTTTCAAAATAAGCTCCAAACCACTTGGTAGCTTCAAAACAAAGTCTCCTTGAGCTTTCACTTGCACCCTTGCTCCATTTCCCATGAAGAGACTTGTTGTTCCCGCTTCTTGATCACTTCTTTTGAACCCCTGCAAAGAATTGCAAATATGAGTTCCACATCCTGTGTCTAATACCCATGTATTAGAAGAAGTAATACTAAGCTCAATGTATACCATATATACATTACTTGAGGTTTGCCATGCATCCCTCTTTTCCTTCAACTCCTTGAGGTAGACCGGGCAGTTTCGTTTCCAGTGACCCATTTCACCGCAACCGAAGCACGGATCTTCCTTGGGGTTAGCTTTACTGGCAACCTTTTGCTTTTTGTTTTTGGTTGGGGTAACCATCTTCCCCTTTCCCTTGCCCTTGCCTTGGTAGGCGGGTCCTTTCCTCTTAGCCGCCTTCGGCTTAGAAATGTTATTGGTTTTGGACCCGCCTTCATTGATCGTAAACATGGGTGAAGCCCTTTTACCCATGCTCGCTTCGGCCGTCTTAAGCATGGCATGTAATTCACCAATGCTCTTATCCCATCCATTCATGTTATAATTTAACACGAATGTGTCAAACCTCTTTGACAATGAGTTAAGGATAAGGTCCGTGGCTAATTCATTAGACACGTTGCAATTTAGACGGTTTGCTCGATCAATCAGGCTTTTCATCATAAGGACATAAGATGAAACGGATTGGGTGTCGTCCATCCGACATGCATGAAGCGCTCGGGCCATTTCAAAGCGCTCGACACGAGCTTGTTGAAGGAACATCTCCTTCAACTGAGTGATCATGTCATATGCACTATGATGTTCAAAATCCTTTTGGAGTTCGGGTATCATAGTCCCAAGCATAAGGCAAGAAACTTGCAACGAATCGGTGCAATATTTCTCCCAATAAGCCATGGATTCCGTATCATCTTCGTCCGGTTGATCGGGAATGGGGTCTTCCAACACATACGCCCCGTCCTCTAGTTTGAGGACAATTCTTAGATTGCGGAACCAATCCATGAAGTTCGTATGGTTGAGTTTTTCCTTTTCGAGGATTGACCTCAACGATAGGTTGTTAAAGTTAATAGGTGCGTTAGGGATGTTGTTGTTGTTATTGGCGGCCATCTACAAAATTTAACAAAGTTGTTTAAGTATCCATTTTAATTTAACAATCAATACCCTTTAAATCCAATTGATATTTATTAAATTTTAGAATCCAACGGTAAACCAAATTTCGGTTAGGCGACCTTTATCCCGTCATTTGATTTAGCTAGGTAGTCATTGTATGACAATTGCAATCCTTTTGCAACTTCTAAGTTATGGGATCATGCAATCCTTTTGCATGGCATATTATCCCATCAACGCCTATTTGTTCATCATGCTTCGGTGACCCTAAGTTCATGATTTCCAAATCAAGTCTTCCTACTTGTATAGACATGTAAACTTAGCATACAAGTGGTTAGGTGACCTTTATCCCACAAGCGTGCGAAATTTACCTTAATCATATTAGTTTGCTCATAATGGTTAGGTGACCTTTATCCCATTATAAGTTCCCTAATATTTTTTAAGTGTCATACAATAGGATGGCGTTTAAACTTGTTGACCTAGTGCAAGGGTTTTAAGTTTCCTTTAATTCTAGTTTGAGAAAACAATTGTGCCATACACCAACATGCATTTAGTGTATGGTACTTATGAAAATCCATTTACATGTCATGTAATAATGCCAATTTTATTACTTGATATAAACCATTTTATATATATGATCCTTATCATGTTATTAATAACCGTTTATTAATGTCCTTCTAGCCATTTTTAATTTAACCATTTAAATTGACGTTTTGCATGTCGTTAATAATGTTTAATTTAACCAATTAAATTGCCATTTTGCTTGTTGTTAACTTGTGTGATTAATTTGAAGCATACAAACATACAATCCACAATCATACAATAACCAACCATGCATGCAAAACAAATGTGTTCACAATCAAGCCATTTTGGTAGACATGTGTTTAGCCGAAAACAAATGTCACCGGTTAAGGGTTAATACACTAAGTAGAAGATTTCAAAATCTCCCACTTAATCTTGCATCCAAATGCATCTTCCAAGTCTTCATCTTGTATCTTCATTTTTACAAAAAAAATATATCCTAATACATTTTGTCTAAAAAAATGAAATTACAACCTAATCTATTTTACATACCAAATATAAAATAAATTACATAACCAAATGAATGAATATTACAACCAAATGAATGAATTAATTATTACATACCAAATGAATAATACAAATCATTCAAACACACATGCATTCAATCACAAGGTCTTGGCTATGATTGTGAACAATAACATATGAACAAAATATGAACCAAATGGCAAACCAAAACCATATTTGGAGCCCCAAACAATTCGGCACATAGATTAACCCACCCAAAACAAATAATATTTGCATTCTATTTTCATGTATATACATAAAATGCAAAGTTATGGTGAGTACAAAAACTAACTCAAAGCATATTTCAAGACTTCGGCTCTAGATACCATTGATGGAATTCAACATAACAACAAATTCATATGTTTAATTTGATCACAAAACCAATTTATGAAAATTAAGACAAACGGAAGCATTATATTATTTATAAACAAGTGTATATGTTAAACCCTTTTAAATGAATTCCATTATGTGTTATCAAGCCTTGAACATATACTTACAAACTAAAAGAGGGAACAAGAATTTACCTCCTCAATATAGATTAAGTGTTGAAAATGGACAGCAGCAAGTTTGGAAGATGATGATGAATGTAAGCTCCAAAACTTTGAAACCTCAAGAGATAATACCCCAAGCCAATTTCCAACACCTAGTACTTTAGTTAGGATTTAATTAGACACTTAATGTGAGCTTGAAAATCAAACTTGGAACCTCCTTTGATGTACAAAACCCCACGGTTTTGGACAGCAGCAGGAGCTGAAAAATCAGTTTTTTTTCAAGCTTGGAAATACTAGTTACACTTGAGAGAATAAATCTAGCTTTGGTCCAAGAGTTCCCCATGCTTATATGGACTTTTTATGTTCTTAAAAGTAACAATAACATGGCATGCATATGAGTCTTGGAGACCCAAAATCTGCCACCATATATTTTATATAACCATCTCTTTACATATATATAAACTTGATATATATATATAAAACATGTATATATTTTATGTTACTTTCATATTTTATAAACCTTTTATAAAATATAACACAATATAATCATTTAAAACTTATAAACAATTATATATAAACTATCTAAATAATTTATCTCAAGTGATAACATTTTAGAAAACCGATTTTTCTAAAATCCAAGTGTCGCGTATTTACTTAATGATTTAATCGTTAAGCTTGAATACGTTTAGGGTGTCGGTAAGCTTGTTATTGGGTATGACCCAACTTGGATCATAACATATTAGCCACATTAAATTAATATGTCTCTCGGGCATACGAAAAACCTTCACTTCCTTCATAGTTTCGTATAATCCACTTTTCAGTACTAAATTTTCTATTGAATGTTTCCAATATAATGATACATAGGAAGCATGAAGAGGTATTTAATTTCGGACGAGAATATTTATGAAAATATCCTCAGAAATATCGAAGATATTGATGAGGATATTTTAGAATTTCTAAGTTCGATGGTTGATGGAGAAAGGTTTTCTGCAAGATTTTAACATGACTTCGGAGCCAGATATTCTCTAAAGATTTCAACGGATCCAGAATTATCTGGATTCTTTGAATATAGGGTATGGTCCTTGTATTTATCCTTGGTCTCCTTCATGGTTAACTCTATCCGTTTTCCAGTTCCAACGTTTCTGAGTTTTTCCAACATATTATTCTTTATCATCAAACTTCCGACGACTAAAGTCATTTACGGTTGCCTACAGTTTCTGCTACTTCATTCAGCTTTTTCAACATTCAGAGTATCGATTCGTAAACTGGGTGCCTTTACAAAATTTCAGAATTGAAGAACGTAATTCTAGGAGATAATTGTTATATGTATACATATAACTATTGGTGTAGAAATGCTACGAGGTTCGAAATACTGATTGCTGATTTCCCGGTAATTGGTATGGCAATTATTGTTACAGGGTATAGATGAATACAAGATGGGGTTTCAATGAATATAATGATTTTTCGGAAATTCCAAATTCATTGAAGTTGCTGGTAATTTTACTACTAATGTGGTGAAATATAAATAGTTCTCCGGTAACGATGACGACAGGAAAACTTATATATCGAGGTTATAATAAGGCTAATTCGAATGGAAGTTGAAATTGATTTGTTGAAGCTGTGATAAAATTGGCTAATTTGAAAAAGAGTTGCAATGTTATTTTCGGTAATAACAATGCCAAAGGAGCTAACACAGACACGTGTTAAACTTTTACTTAGGGTCCAGGAGTTTTCAGGTGCATAACTATATGCGTCAATCTTTTCTTCCATAGATGAAGTGCGGTTGGTTTATCTTCTCAGTTGTTTCTTTAATTGAGAGGTTTCAAGAATCATGAAAGATTTGAACGCAGATTGTAATCGTCGAGATTCAAATGAAGTTTAAGATGAATTCAAGTGGCAAACTTGAAGAATGTTTAGTTTCATATGCTATAATCAATATTTTACTTCATTTTAATTGTCCACTGTTATTAATCCATAGTCGATTGTCCACAGTTGACAGTCCAATAATTCATATTTATATATAATTTAATATATAATATTCGAATTAATTAATACGTATCGTGACTCGTGTACATGTCTCAGACTCGATCACAACTCAAAGTATATATATTATTATACAATCAACCTCAACCCTGTATAGAAAACTCAATCATTACTGCATATAGAGTGTCTATGGTGATTCCAAATAATATATATAGATGCGTCGATATGATATTTCAAAACCTTGTATACGTGTCCCGATATTTAAAGTGCGTAAAATAAATAAAAGAAATTAAATGGCGATAAATTAAATGCATAAAGTAAATCACACAAAATAAATGACGATAAATAAAATTACGAGAATATAAATTGCGATACTTAAAATGTAATACGGAATTAACAGTCAGCTAGGAACAGTTAGCTAGGATCTTGTTAGCGTGGTTTCTTAACAAAATTTCATATTGTTAGTTAGTTTGTTTCTAATCAATTTTTATTGTGTCCATTATTTCTTCATTATGCCACTTGTTGGATTCTGATAGGTCAAAATCCAAATATGAAATTGAATAAAATTGGTTTTTCTGCGGTGAACGGGTATGTATATCTGTGGATGTAAATAGAATAGTAAATGACCGTTGAATCAGATTCGAAGAATGTACAGTGTAACTCATTAATGTGAAATATAAATATTCCTCGGGTATTACCTACCCGTTAAAATATTTTCATCATTAACAGTTTGTACGAAAGAATTTTTAATTACAATCTTTATGAAAATATATATACATATATATTTTATTCAGATGTAATCATGGATTCATTGAGTTAATATGATATTAAACTCCTTTGGTTTACTGTTAGAACAAGAATATATAATCTCTAAAACATTAGAGATTACATAATCGCCATGAAGAACGAAGATAATTGATGTAGAACGATATATAGAACGATGATTATACTCGAGGTATAGAATGAGATGTTGAGGCATGGATTGTTGTTGGTACTGTTGGTGCCGATGATGTTGCTGAAGCTGGTACGTTTTGCACCATAATTTCCATGGCTATAACTCGGGTGCGAAGCTCGTAGACTTCTTCCATTATTCCGGGTTTATTGTTGGTCGGAACGAGCGGACGAATAAGGTTTAGAAAATGAGTTATGATATAGTCGTGGTGAGATACTCTGAGAGAGAAACTGGTATTTCGAACAGGTTCGCCGGTAAGTGTTTCAGGTTCTTCATCAGGAGGTGAATTCGGTTAGTGGAAGGGATCGCCTTCTTCGTGCCTCCATTGATTAAGTCGATCACGAACTCATCAGATGAATTGGGGATGGCTGATTGGTTGATTTATTCTAGTGACGCTGCTTCCGGAGTTTAGGTGAACATCCATGTCGGAATAGCTGTCGGAATAACTATCGGAATAGCTATCGAAATCTGAGGGACTCGAACTGGTTGAGGGATTCATCTCGTATGATCAGATGAAGGATTTTCGATAAGAAATAAAATATAGGATGTAGATTAGTACCCTGCAATACATAATTTACATATGCATATATAATACTAAAATCCCATAAGTTACGAAGGAATCTACGGTAGCTGTTTAACAACCCGTCCTAATCCTCCTGGACGAAGTCATCAACATTTGGTTCCATTGCGATGATTGACTCCAAGTAATGTCCTTAACATGAGCTAATGCACAGCGGAAGACTTAATTCGTACCTGAGAATAACATGCTTTAAAACGTCAACATAAAGTTGGTGAGATATATAGGTTTGATGCTAGCAGCGTTATAACTATGGACCACAAGATTTCATATATTTAAACATAGTACACTCGCAAGTGTATGAAAGACATTCTAAGTTTGTTGAGCACCTGGTAACCAAACTTTACAAGTATAAAACAACATATATTCCCTTTATATATAATCGCACTACACCGTACCAAGTGTAGCCACCTAAACGAAGTACTGTGCAACCATTGAATACTGGTAGTCCAGTCCGGTTGGGGATGTCAGCCTAATAGATCTATCAACAGGATTCGCGTTTACACTGGCCCATGTAATTAATAGTTACCAAGTTATAGGGAGATATGCTGAAATGTCTCGTTCTTATTGATTAAAAACATTCCATATTAATTGATTTCGTTGCGAGGTTTTGACCTCTATATGAGACGTTTTTCAAAGACTGCATTCATTTTTAAAACAAACCATAACCTTTATTTCATAAATAAAGGTTTAAAAAGCTTTACGTAGATTATCAAATAATGATAATCTAAAATATCCTGTTTACACATGACCATTACATAATGGTTTACAATACAAATATGTTACATCGAAATCAGTTTCTTGAATGCAGTTTTTACACAATATCATACAAACATGGACTCCAAATCTTGTCCTTATTTTAGTATGCAACAGCGGAAGCTCTTAATATTCACCTGAGAATAAACATGCTTTAAACGTCAACAAAAATGTTGGTGAGTTATAGGTTTAACCTATATATATCAAATCGTAACAATAGACCACAAGATTTCATATTTCAATACACATCCCATACATAGAGATAAAAATCATTCATATGGTGAACACCTGGTAACCGACATTAACAAGATGCATATATAAGAATATCCCCATCATTCCGGGAAACCCTTCGGATATGATATAAATTTCGAAGTACTAAAGCATCCGGTACTTTGGATGGGGCTTGGTGGGCCCGATAGATCTATCTTTAGGATTCGCATCAATTAGGGTGTCTGTTCCCTAATTCTTAGATTACCAGACTTAATAAAAAGGGGCATATTCGATTTCGATAATTCAACCATAGAATGTAGTTTCACGTACTTGTGTCTATTTTGTAAATCATTTATAAAACCTGCATGTATTCTCATCCCAAAAATATTAGATTTTAAAAGTGGGACTATAACTCACTTTCACAGATTTTTTACTTCGTCGGGAAGTAAGACTTGGCCACTGGTTGATTCACGAACCTATAACAATATATACATATATATCAAAGTATGTTCAAAATATATTTACAACACTTTTAATATATTTTGATGTTTTAAGTTTATTAAGTCAGCTGTCCTCGTTAGTAACCTACAACTAGTTGTCCACAGTTAGATGTACAGAAATAAATCGATAAATATTATCTTGAATCAATCCACGACCCAGTGTATACGTATCTCAGTATTGATCACAACTCAAACTATATATATTTTGGAATCAACCTCAACCCTGTATAGCTAACTCCAACATTCACATATAGAGTGTCTATGGTTGTTCCGAAATATATATAGATGTGTCGACATGATAGGTCGAAACATTGTATACGTGTCTATGGTATCTCAAGATTACATAATATACAATACAAGTTAATTAAGTTATGGTTGGAATAGATTTGTTACCAATTTTCACGTAGCTAAAATGAGAAAAATTATCCAATCTTGTTTTACCCATAACTTCTTCATTTTAAATCCGTTTTGAGTGAATCAAATTGCTATGGTTTCATATTGAACTCTATTTTATGAATCTAAACAGAAAAAGTATAGGTTTATAGTCGGAAAAATAAGTTACAAGTCGTTTTTGTAAAGGTAGTCATTTCAGTCGAAAGAACGACGTCTAGATGACCATTTTAGAAAACATACTTCCACTTTGAGTTTAACCATAATTTTTGGATATAGTTTCATGTTCATAATAAAAATCATTTTCTCAGAATAACAACTTTTAAATCAAAGTTTATCATAGTTTTTAATTAACTAACCCAAAACAGCCCGCGGTGTTACTACGACGGCGTAAATCCGGTTTTACGGTGTTTTTTCGTGTTTCCAGGTTTTAAATCATTAAGTTAGCATATCATATAGATATATAACATGTGTTTAGTTGATTTTAAAAGTCAAGTTAGAAGGATTAACTTTTGTTTGCGAACAAGTTTAGAATTAACTAACTATGTTCTAGTGATTACAAGTTTAAACCTTCGAATAAGATAGCTTTATATGTATGAATCGAATGATGTTATGAACATCATTACTACCTTAAGTTCCTTGGATAAACCTACTGGAAAAGAGAAAAAATGGATCTAGCTTCAATGGATCCTTGGATGGCTCGAAGTTCTTGAAGCAGAATCATGACACGAAAACAAGTTCAAGTAAGATCATCACTTGAAATAAGATGGTTATAGTTATAGAAATTGAACCAAAGTTTAAATATGATTATTACCTTGTATTAGAATGATAACCTACTGTAAGAAACAAAGATTTCTTGAGGTTGGATGATCACCTTACAAGATTGGAAGTGAGCTAGCAAACTTGAAAGTATTCTTGATTTTATGAAACTAGAACTTTTGGAATTTATGAAGAACACTTAGAAATTGAAGATAGAACTTGAGAGAGATCAATTATATGAAGAAAATTGAAGAATGAAAGTGTTTGTAGGTGTTTTTGGTCGTTGGTGTATGGATTAGATATAAAGGATATGTAATTTTGTTTTCATGTAAATAAGTCATGAATGATTACTCATATTTTTGTAATTTTATGAGATATTTCATGCTAGTTTCTTAATGATGGTTCTCACATGTGTTAGGTGACTCACATGGGCTGCTAAGAGCTGATCATTGGAGTGTATATACCAATAGTACATACATCTAAAAGCTGTGTATTGTACGAGTACGAATACGAGTGCATACGAGTAGAATTGTTGATGAAACTGAACGAGGATGTAATTGTAAGCATTTTTGCTAAGTAGAAGTATTTTGATAAGTGTATTGAAGTCTTTCAAAAGTGTATAACTACATATTAAAACACTACATGTATATACATTTTAACTGAGTCGTTAAGTCATCGTTAGTCGTTACATGTAAGTGTTGTTTTGAAACCTTTAGGTTAACGATCTTGTTAAATGTTGTTAACCCAATGTTTATAATATCAAATGAGATTTTAAATTATTATATTATCATGATATTATCATGTATGAATATCTCTTAATATGATATATATACATTAAATGTCTTTACAACGATAATCGTTACATATATGTCTCGTTTAAAAATCATTAAGTTAGTAGTCTTGTTTTTACATATGTAGTTCATTGTTAATATACTTAATGATATGTTTACTTATCATAGTATCATGTTAACTATATATATATATCCATATATATGTCATCATATAGTTTTTACAAGTTTTAACGTTCGTGAATCACCGGTCAACTTGGGTGTTCAATTGTCTATATGAAACATATTTCAATTAATCAAGTCTTAACAAGTTTGATTGCTTAACATGTTGGAAATATTTAATCATGTAAATATCAATCTCAATTAATATATATAAACATGGAAAAGTTCGGGTCACTACAGTACCTACCCGTTAAATAAATTTCGTCCCGAAATTTTAAGCTGTTGAAGGTGTTGACGAATCTTCTGGAAATAGATGCGGGTATTTCTTCTTCATCTGATCTTCACGCTCCCAGGTGAACTCGGGTCCTCTACGAGCATTCCATTGAACTTTAACAATTGGTATCTTGTTTTGCTTAAGTCTTTTAACCTCACGATCCATTATTTCGACGGGTTCTTCGATGAATTGAAGTTTTTCGTTGATTTGGATTTCATCTAACGGAATAGTGAGATCTTCTTTAGCAAAACATTTCTTCAAATTCGAGACGTGGAAAGTGTTATGTACAGCCGCGAGTTGTTGAGGTAACTCTAGTCGGTATGCTACTGGTCCGACACGATCAATAATCTTGAATGGTCCAATATACCTTGGATTTAATTTCCCTCGTTTACCAAATCGAACAACGCCTTTCCAAGGTGCAACTTTAAGCATGACCATCTCTCCAATTTCAAATTCTATATCTTTTCTTTTAATGTCAGCGTAGCTCTTTTGTCGACTTTGGGCGGTTTTCAACCGTTGTTGAATTTGGATGATCTTCTCGGTAGTTTCTTGTATAATCTCCTGACCCGTAATCTGTCTATCCCCCACCTCACTCCAACAAATTGGAGACCTGCACTTTCTACCATAAAGTGCTTCAAACGGCGCCATCTCAATGCTTGAATGGTAGCTGTTGTTGTAGGAAAATTCTGCTAACGGTAGATGTCGATCCCAACTGTTTCCGAAATCAATAACACATGCTCGTAGCATGTCTTCAAGTGTTTGTATCGTCCTTTCGCTCTACCCATCAGTTTGTGGATGATAGGCAGTACTCATGTCTAGACGAGTTCCTAATGCTTGCTGTAATGTCTGCCAGAATCTTGAAATAAATCTGCCATCCCTATCAGAGATAATAGAGATTGGTATTCCATGTCTGGAGACGACTTCCTTCAAATACAGTCGTGCTAACTTCTCCATCTTGTCATCTTCTCTTATTGGTAGGAAGTGTGCTGATTTGGTGAGACGATCAACTATTACCCAAATAGTATCAAAACCACTTGCAGTCCTTGGCAATTTAGTGATGAAATCCATGGTAATGTTTTCCCATTTCCATTCCGGGATTTCGGGTTGTTGAAGTAGACCTGATGGTTTCTGATGCTCAGCTTTGACCTTAGAACACATCAAACATTCTCCTACGTATTTAGCAACATCGGCTTTCATACCCGGCCACCAAAAATGTTTCTTGAGATCCTTGTACATCTTCCCCGTTCCAGGATGTATTGAGTATCTGGTTTTATGAGCTTCTCTAAGTACCATTTCTCTCATATCTCCAAATTTTGGTACCCAAATCCTTTCAGCCCTATACCGGGTTCCGTCTTCCCGAATATTAAGATGCTTCTCCGATCCTTTGGGTATTTCATCCTTTAAATTTCCCTCTTTTAAAACTCCTTGTTGCGCCTCCCTTATTTGAGTAGTAATGTTATTATGAATCATTATATTCATAGATTTTACTCGAATGGGTTCTCTGTCCTTCCTGCTCAAGGCATCGGCTACCACATTTGCCTTCCCCGGGTGGTAACGAATCTCAAAGTCGTAATCATTCAATAATTCAATCCACCTACGCTGCCTCATATTCAGTTGTTTCTGATTAAATATGTGTTGAAGACTTTTGTGGTCGGTATATATAATACTTTTGACCCCATATAAGTAGTGCCTCCAAGTCTTTAATGCAAAAACAACCGCGCCTAATTCCAAATCATGCGTCGTATAATTTTGTTCGTGAATCTTCAATTGTCTAGACGCATAAGCAATCACCTTCGTTCGTTGCATTAATACACAACCGAGACCTTGCTTTGATGCATCACAATAAATCACAAAATAATCATTCCCTTCAGGCAATGACAATATAGGTGCCGTAGTTAGCTTTTTCTTTAATAACTGAAACGCTTTCTCTTGTTCATCATTCCATTCAAATTTCTTCCCTTTATGCGTTAATGCAGTCAAGGGTTTTGCTATTCTGGAAAAGTCTTGGATGAACCTTCTGTAGTAACCAGCTAGTCCTAAAAACTGGCGTATGTGTTTCGGAGTTTTCGGGGTTTCCCACTTTTCAACAGTTTCTATCTTTGCCGGATCCACCTTAATACCTTCTTTGTTCACTATGTGACCGAGGAATTGAACTTCTTCCAACCAAAATGCACACTTTGAAAACTTAGCGTACAATTCTTCCTTCCTCAATACTTCTAACACCTTTCTCAAATGTTCACCGTGTTCTTGGTCATTCTTTGAGTAAATAAGTATGTCATCAATGAAAACAATGACAAACTTGTCAAGGTATGGTCCACACACTCGGTTCATAAGGTCCATGAACACAGCTGGTGCATTAGTTAAACCAAACGGCATGACCATAAACTCGTAATGACCGTAACGTGTTCTGAAAGCAGTGTTTGGAATATCATCTTCTTTCACCCGCATTTGATGATACCCGGAACGTAAGTCAATCTTTGAATAAACAGACGAGCCTTGTAGTTGATCAAATAAGTCGTCGATTCTCGGTAGTGGGTAGCGGTTCTTGATGGTAAGTTTGTTCAACTCTCGGTAGTCGATACACAACCTGAATGTACCATCTTTCTTCTTGACAAACAAAACAGGAGCTCCCCACGGTGATGTGCTTGGTCGAATGAAACCACGCTCTAAAAGTTCTTGTAATTGGCTTTGCAGTTCTTTCATCTCGCTGGGTGCGAGTCTGTAAGGAGCACGAGCTATTGGTGCAGCTCCTGGTACAAGATCTATTTGAAATTCAACGGATCGATTTGGGGGTAATCCCGGTAATTCTTTCGGAAATACATCGGGAAATTCTTTTGCAATGGGAACATCATTGATGCTCTTTTCTTCAGTTTGTACTTTCTCGACGTGTGCTAGAACAGCATAGCAACCTTTTCTTATTAGTTTTTGTGCCTTCAAATTACTAATAAGATGTAGCTTCGTGTTGCCCTTTTCTCCGTACACCATTAAGGGTTTTCCTTTTTCTCGTATAATGCGAATTGCATTTTTGTAACAAACGATCTCCGCTTTCACTTCTTTCAACCGGTCCATACCGATTATCACATCAAAACTCCCTAACTCTACTGGTATCAAATCAATCTTAAATGTTTCGCTAACCAGTTTAATTTCTCGATTCCGACATATATTATCTGCTGAAATTAATTTACCATTTGCTAATTCGAGTAAAAATTTACTATCCAAAGGCGTCAATGGACAACTTAATTTAGCACAAAAATCTCTACTCATATAGCTTCTATCCGCACCCGAATCAAATAAAACGTAAGCAGATTTATTGTCAATAAGAAACGTACCCGTAACAAGCTCCGGGTCTTCCTGTGCCTCTACCGCATTAATATTAAAAACTCTTCCACGGCCTTGTCCATTCGTGTTCTCCTGGTTCGGGCAATTTCTAATAATGTGGCCTGGTTTTTCACATTTATAACAAACTACATTGGCATAACTTGCTCCGACACTACTTGCTCTGCCATTACTCGTTCCGACACCATTTGTTCCTTTCGTTCTATTAACCCCTAGTCCGTAGACCTCACACTTCGCCGCGCTATGACCATTTCTTTTACACTTGTTGCAAAATTTGGTGCAGAACCCCGAGTGATTCTTTTCACACCTTTGGCATAGCTGCTTCTGATTGTTGTTGTTGTTGCGGTTATTATTGTTGTTGGGATGATTGTTGTAGTTGCTGTTGTTGTTGTTGTTGTTGTTGTTGTTGGGCCGTTTGTTGTAGTTGCGATTGATGTTGCGATTGTTGGGATAATTGTTGCGATTATTGTTGTAATTGCTGTTGTTGTTGTATTGGTGATTCTTATCACCGTTTTCCTCCCACTTTCTTTTGACTTGCTTCACATTGGCCTCTTCAGCAGTCTGTTCTCTAATTCTTTCTTCAATCTGGTTCACGAGTTTGTGAGCCATTCTACATGCCTGTTGTATGGAGGCGGGCTCGTGTGAACTTATATCTTCTTGGATTCTTTCCGGCAATCCTTTCACAAACGCGTCGATCTTCTCTTCCTCATCTTCGAATGCTCCCGGACACAATAGGCACAATTCTGTGAATCGTCTTTCGTACGTGGTAATATCAAATCCTTGGGTTCGTAACCCTCTAAGTTCTGTCTTGAGCTTATTGACCTCGGTTCTGGGACGGTACTTCTCGTTCATCAAGTGCTTGAATGCTGACCACGGTAGTGCGTACGCATCGTCTTGTCCCACTTGCTCTAGATAGGTATTCCACCATGTTAACACAGAACCTGTGAAGGTATGCGTAGCGTACTTCACTTTGTCCTCTTCAGTACACTTACTTATGGCAAACACCGATTCGACCTTCTCGGTCCACCGTTTCAATCCGATCGGTCCTTCGGTTCCATCAAATTCCAAAGGTTTGCAGGCAGTGAATTCTTTGTAGGTGCATCCTACACGATTTCCTGTACTGCTAGATCCAAGGTTATTGTTGGTATGTAGCGCAGCCTGTACTGCGGCTATGTTTGAAGCTAGAAAAGTACGGAATTCCTCTTCATTCATATTCACGATGTGTCGAGTAGTCGGTGCCATTTCCTTCAAAATAGTCAAATGGAACAAGTTAATCATACAGAATATTAAGAGTAGTTAATAGTATTTCGTAGCATAATATGAACTCATTTATAAAAGCTTTTTCTTCATATTAGCGTTTTATAAGTTTAAATTCGGGTAGTACCTACCCGTTAAGTTCATACTTAGTAGCTAATATACAATTCAACTACTACAATTCTATATGAAAAACTGATTATAATAATATTTCGCGTTCAAACTTTTACACAACATTTTACAAACTTACAATACCGCTTATTTTACATATAGCATGAAATATAGCACACAATAAATTTGATACATGATGGTTGTGAAGATAATTCTAGCTAGTACACAAGTCGTTCAGCAAAGGCAATAAAGACACGTAATTCATACGTCCAGAAACAAGTCATGCATTCTGGTTTTACTAGGACTACTTCCCATCCTTGGTCTTGTGGAACATAACCGTTATGGCCGTTGATAAGACAGCGTGTTGTAACGTCGTCAAAGGGACGAGGGTTACGTAATGTCCAACAGTCCCGTAATAATCTAAAAACCTCATTTCTTACCCCAATTACCGACTCCGTCACTTGTGGAAACGTTTTGTTTAATAGTTGTAGCCCGATGTTCTTGTTCTCACTTTGGTGAGAAGCGAACATTACTAATCCGTAAGCATAACATGCTTCTTTATGTTGCATGTTAGCCGCTTTTTCTAAATCACGAAGTCCAATATTCGGATATATTGAGTCAAAATAATTTCTTAACCCATTGCGTAAAATAGCATTTGGGTTCCCCGCAATATATGCATCAAAGTAAACACATCGTAACTTATGGATTTCCCAATGTGATATCCCCCATCTTCCGAACGAAAGCCTTTTATAAACCAAGGCATTCTTGGAACGTTCTTCGAATGTCTTACAAACTGATCTCGCCTTAAATAGTTGTGCCGAAGAATTCTGACCGACTCTAGACAAGATTTCATCAATCATGTCTCCGGGTAGGTCTCTTAAAATATTGGGTTGTCTATCCATTTTGTGTTTTTATACTGTAAAATAGACAAGAGTTAGATTCATAAAAAAAAATACTTATTAATACAAGCAATTTTTACATATATCATAAAGCATAAGCACACTATATTACATATATTACACCACACGAATACAACTATCTTATTCCGACTCGCTTGTTTCTTCTTCTTTGGTTTTGGTTCGTTTTGCCAAGTTTCTACGGATATATGATGTTCCCCTAATACAAGCCGTCGTTTTCCACATTGGTTTAGAAAAACCTGGTGGTTTAGAGGTTCCTGGGTCATTGTTACAACTTAAGGACTTCGGGGGTTGACGATACATATAAAGTTCATCGGGGTTGGAATTAGATTTCTCTATTTTTATGCCCTTTCCCTTATTATTTTCTTTTGCCTTTTTAAATTCAGTTGGGGTAATTTCTATAACATCATCGGAATTCTCGTCGGAATCCGATTCATCGGAGAATTGGTAATCCTCCCAATATTTTGCTTCCTTGGCGGAAACACCATTGACCATAATTAACTTTGGTCGGTTGGTTGAGGATTTTCTTTTACTTAACCGTTTTATTATTTCCCCCACCGGTTCTATTTCTTCATCCGGTTCCGATTCTTCTTCCGGTTCCGATTCTTCTTCCGGTTCCGACTCTTCTTCCGGTTCCTCTTCGGGAACTTGTGAATCAGTCCACAAATCATTCCAATTTACATTTGACTCTTCATTATTATTAGGTGAGTCAATGGGACTTGTTCTAGAGGTAGACATCTATCACATAATATCAAACACGTTAAGAGATTAATATATCACATAATATTCATATGTTAAAAATATATAGTTTCCAACAAAAATGTTAAGCAATCATTTTTAAAGAAAACACGGTCGAAGTCCAGACTCACTAATGCATCCTAACAAACTCGATAAGACACACTAATGCAAATTTTCTGGTTCTCTAAGACCAACGCTCGGATACCAACTGAAATGTCCCGTTCTTATTGATTAAAAACGTTCCATATTAATTGATTTCGTTGCGAGGTTTTGACCTCTATATGAGACGTTTTTCAAAGACTGCATTCATTTTTAAAACAAACCATAACCTTTATTTCATAAATAAAGGTTTAAAAAGCTTTACGTAGATTATCAAATAATGATAATCTAAAATATCCTGTTTACACACGACCATTACATAATGGTTTACAATACAAATATGTTACATCGAAATCAGTTTCTTGAATGCAGTTTTTACACAATATCATACAAACATGGACTCCAAATCTTGTCCTTATTTTAGTATGCAACA
Organism: Rutidosis leptorrhynchoides; assembly: GCF_046630445.1. NCBI lineage: Eukaryota > Viridiplantae > Streptophyta > Magnoliopsida > Asterales > Asteraceae > Rutidosis > Rutidosis leptorrhynchoides. Next base: position 301,299,101 of record NC_092335.1, on the reverse strand, counting down.
GCGGAAGCTCTTAATATTCACCTGAGAATAAACATGCTTTAAACGTCAACAAAAATGTTGGTGAGTTATAGGTTTAACCTATATATATCAAATCGTAACAATAGACCACAAGATTTCATATTTCAATACACATCCCATACATAGAGATAAAAATCATTCATATGGTGAACACCTGGTAACCGACATTAACAAGATGCATATATAAGAATATCCCCATCATTCCGGGAAACCCTTCGGATATGATATAAATTTCGAAGTACTAAAGCATCCGGTACTTTGGATGGGGCTTGGTGGGCCCGATAGATCTATCTTTAGGATTCGCATCAATTAGGGTGTCTGTTCCCTAATTCTTAGATTACCAGACTTAATAAAAAGGGGCATATTCGATTTCGATAATTCAACCATAGAATGTAGTTTCACGTACTTGTGTCTATTTTGTAAATCATTTATAAAACCTGCATGTATTCTCATCCCAAAAATATTAGATTTTAAAAGTGGGACTATAACTCACTTTCACAGATTTTTTACTTCGTCGGGAAGTAAGACTTGGCCACTGGTTGATTCACGAACCTATAACAATATATACTCTAGATGACCATTTTAGAAAACATACTTCCACTTTGAGTTTAACCATAATTTTTGGATATAGTTTCATGTTCATAATAAAAATCATTTTCTCAGAATAACAACTTTTAAATCAAAGTTTATCATAGTTTTTAATTAACTAACCCAAAACAGCCCTCGGTGTTACTACGACGGCGTAAATCTGGTTTTACGGTGTTTTTCGTGTCTCCAGGTTTTAAATCATTAAGTTAGCATATCATATAGATATAGAACATGTGTTTAGTTGATTTTAAAAGTCAAGTTAGAAGGATTAACTTTTGTTTGCGAACAAGTTTAGAATTAACTAAACTATGTTCTAGTGATTACAAGTTTAAACCTTCGAATAAGATAGCTTTATATGTATGAATTGAATGATGTTATGAACATCATTACTACCTTAAGTTCCTTGGATAAACCTACTGGAAAAGTGAAAAATGGATCTAGCTTCAACGGATCCTTGGATGGCTCGAAGTTCTTGAAGCAGAATCATGACACGAAAACAAGTTCAAGTAAGATTGTCACTTGAAATAAGATTGTTATAGTTATAGAAATTGAACCAAAGTTAAAATATGATTATTACCTTGTATTAGAATGATAACCTACTGTAAGAAACAAAGATTTCTTGAGGTTGGATGATCACCTTACAAGATTGGAAGTGAGCTAGCAAACTTGAAAGTATTCTTGATTTTATGTAACTAGAACTTGTAGAATATATGAAGAACACTTAGAACTTGAAGATAGAACTTGAGAGAGATCAATTAGATGAAGAAAATTGAAGAATGAAAGTGTTTGTAGGTGTTTTTGGTCGTTGGTGTATGGATTAGATATAAAGGATATGTAATTTTGTTTTCATGTAAATAAGTCATGAATGATTACTCATATTTTTGTAATTTTATGAGATATTTCATGCTAGTTGCCAAATGATGGTTCCCACATGTGTTAGGTGACTCACATGGGCTGCTAAGAGCTGATCATTGGAGTATATATACCAATAGTACATACATCTAAAAGCTGTGTATTGTACGAGTACGAATACGGGTGCATACGAGTAGAATTGTTGATGAAACTGAACGAGGATGTAATTGCAAGCATTTTTGTTAAGTAGAAGTATTTTGATAAGTGTATTGAAGTCTTTCAAAAGTGTATAAATACATATTAAAACACTACATGTATATACATTTTAACTGAGTCGTTAAGTCATCGTTAGTCGTTACATGTAAGTGTTGTTTTGAAACCTTTAGGTTAACGATCTTGTTAAATGTTGTTAACCCAATGTTTATAATATCAAATGAGATTTTAAATTATTATATTATCATGATATTATAATGTATGAATATCTCTTAATATGATATATATACATTAAATGTCTTTACAACGATAATCGTTACATATATGTCTCGTTTAAAAATCATTAAGTTAATAGTCTTGTTTTTACATATGTAGTTCATTGTTAATATACTTAATGATATGTTTACTTATCATAGTATCATGTTAACTATATATATACCCATATATATGTCATCATATAGTTTTTACAAGTTTTAACGTTCGTGAATCACCGGTCAACTTGGGTGGTCAATTGTCTATATGAAACATATTTCAATTAATCAAGTCTTAACAAGTTTGATTGCTTAACATGTTGGAAACATTTAATCATGTAAATATCAATCTCAATTAATATATATAAACATGGAAAAGTTCGGGTCACTACAGTACCTACCCGTTAAATAAATTTCGTCCCGAAATTTTAAGCTGTTGAAGGTGTTGACGAATCTTCTGGAAATAGATGCGGGTATTTCTTCTTCATCTGATCTTCACGCTCCCAGGTGAACTCGGGTCCTCTACGAGCATTCCATCGAACCTTAACAATTGGTATCTTGTTTTGCTTAAGTCTTTTAACCTCACGATCCATTATTTCGACGGGTTCTTCGATGAATTGGAGTTTTTCGTTGATTTGGATTTCATCTAACGGAATAGTGAGATCTTCTTTAGCAAAACATTTCTTCAAATTCGAGACGTGGAAAGTGTTATGTACAGTCGCGAGTTGTTGAGGTAACTCAAGTCGGTAAGCTACTGGTCCGACACGATCAATAATCTTGAATGGTCCAATATACCTTGGATTTAATTTCCCTCGTTTACCAAATCGAACAACGCCTTTCCAAGGTGCAACTTTAAGCATGACCATCTCTCTAATTTCAAATTCTATATCTTTTCTTTTAATGTCAGCGTAGCTCTTTTGTCGACTTTGGGCGGTTTTCAACCGTTGTTGAATTTGGATGATCTTCTCGGTAGTTTCTTGTATAATCTCTGGACCCGTAATCTGTCTATCCCCCACTTCACTCCAACAAATCGGAGACCTGCACTTTCTACCATAAAGTGCTTCAAACGGCGCCATCTCAATGCTTGAATGGTAGCTGTTGTTGTAGGAAAATTCTGCTAACGGTAGATGTCGATCCCAACTGTTTCCGAAATCAATAACACATGCTCGTAGCATGTCTTCAAGCGTTTATATCGTCCTTTCGCTCTGCCCATCAGTTTGTGGATGATAGGCAGTACTCATGTCTAGACGAGTTCCTAAAGCTTGCTGTAATGTCTGCCAGAATCTTGAAATAAATCTGCCATCCCTATCAGAGATAATAGAGATTGGTATTCCATGTCTGGAGACGACTTCCTTCAAATACAGTCGTGCTAACTTCTCCATCTTTTCATCTTCTCTTATTGGCAGGAAGTGTGCTGATTTGGTGAGACGATCAACTATTACCCAAATAGTATCAAAACCACTTGCAGTCCTTGGCAATTTAGTGATGAAATCCATGGTAATGTTTTCCCATTTCCATTCCGGGATTTCGGGTTGTTGAAGTAGACCTGATGGTTTCTGATGCTCAGCTTTGACCTTAGAACACGTCAAACATTCTCCTACGTATTTAGCAACATCGGCTTTCATACCCGGCCACCAAAAATGTTTCTTAAGATCCTTGTACATCTTCCCCATTCCAGGATGCATTGAGTATCTGGTTTTATGAGCTTCTCTAAGTACCATTTCTCTTATATCTCCAAATTTTGGTACCCAAATCCTTTCAGCCCTATACCGGGTTCCGTCTTCCCGAATATTAAGATGCTTCTCCGATCCCTTGGGTATTTCATCCTTTAAATTTCTCTCTTTTAAAACTCCTTGTTGCGCCTCCTTTATTTGATTAGTAAGGTTATTATGAATCATTATATTCATAGATTTTACTTGAATGGGTTCTCTGTCCTTCCTGCTCAAGGCATCGGCTACCACATTTGCCTTCCCCGGGTGGTAACGAATCTCAAAGTCGTAATCATTCAACAATTCAATCCACCTACGCTGCCTCATATTCAGTTGTTTCTGATCAAATATGTGTTGAAGACTTTTGTGGTAGGTATATATAATACTTTTGACCCCATATAAGTAGTGCCTCCAAGTCTTTAATGCAAAAACAACCGCGCCTAATTCCAAATCATGCGTCGTATAATTTTGTTCGTGAATCTTCAATTGTCTAGACGCATAAGCAATCACCTTTGTTCGTTACATTAATACACAACCGAGACCTTGCTTTGATGCGTCACAATAAATCACAAAATCATCATTCCCTTCAGGCAATGACAATATAGGTGCCGTAGTTAGCTTTTTCTTCAATAACTGAAACGCTTTCTCTTGTTCATCATTCCATTCAAATTTCTTCCCTTTATGCGTTAATGCAGTCAAGGGTTTTGCTATTCTGGAAAAGTCTTGGATGAACCTTCTGTAGTAACCAGCTAGTCCTAAAAATTGGCGTATGTGTTTCAGAGTTTTCGGGGTTTCCCACTTTTCAACAGTTTCTATCTTTGCCGGATCCACCTTAATACCTTCTTTGTTCACTATGTGACCGAGGAATTGAACTTCTTCCAACCAAAATGCACACTTTGAAAACTTAGCATACAATTCTTCCTTCCTCAATACTTCTAACACCTTTCTCAAATGTTCACCGTGTTCTTGGTCATTCTTTGAGTAAATAAGTATATCATCAATGAAAACAATGACAAACTTGTCAAGGTATGGTCCACACACTCGGTTCATAAGGTCCATGAACACAGCTGGTGCATTAGTTAAACCAAACGGCATGACCATAAACTCGTAATGACCGTAACGTGTTCTGAAAGCAGTCTTTGGAATATCATCTTCTTTCACCCGCATTTGATGATACCCGGAACGTAAGTCAATCTTTGAATAAACAGACGAGCCTTGTAGTTGATCAAATAAGTCGTCGATTCTCGGTAGTGGGTAGCGGTTCTTGATGGTAAGTTTGTTCAACTCTCGGTAGTCGATACACAACCTGAATGTACCATCTTTCTTCTTGACAAACAAAACAGGAGCTCCCCACGGTGATGTGCTTGATCGAATGAAACCACGCTCTAAAAGTTCTTGTAATTGGCTTTGCAGTTCTTTCATCTCGCTGGGTGCGAGTCTGTAAGGAGCACGAGCTATTGGTGCAGCTCCTGGTACAAGATCTATTTGAAATTCAACGGATCGATGTGGGGGTAATCCCGGTAATTCTTTCGGAAATACATCGGGAAATTCTTTTGCGACGGGAACATCATTGATGCTCTTTTCTTCAGTTTGTACTTTCTCGACGTGTGGTAGAACAGCATAGCAACCTTTTCTTATTAGTTTTTGTGCCTTCAAATTACTAATAAGATGTAGCTTCGTGTTGCCCTTTTCTCCGTACACCATTAAGGGTTTTCCTTTTTCTCGTATAATGCGAATTGCATTTTTGTAACAAACGATCTCTGCTTTCACTTCTTTCAACCAGTCCATACCGATTATCACATCAAAACTCCCTAACTCTACTGGTATCAAGTCAATCTTAAATGTTTCGCTAACCAATTTAATTTCTCGATTCCGACATATATTATCTGCTGAAATTAATTTACCATTTGCTAATTCGAGTAAAAATTTACTATCCAAAGGCGTCAATGGACAACTTAATTTAGCACAAAAATCTCTACTCATATAGCTTCTATCCGCACCCGAATCAAATAAAACGTAAGCAGATTTATTGTCAATAAGAAACGTACCCGTAACAAGCTCCGGGTCTTCCTGTGCCTCTGCCGCATTAATATTGAAAACTCTTCCGCGGCCTTGTCCATTCGTGTTCTCCTGGTTCGGGCAATTTCTAATAATGTGGCCCGGTTTTCCACATTTATAACAAACTACATTGGCATAACTTGCTCCGACACTACTTGCTCCACCATTACTCGTTCCGACACCATTTGTTCCTTTCGTTCTATTAACCCCTGGTCCGTAGACCTCACACTTCGCCGCGCTATGACCATTTCTTTTACACTTATTGTAAAATTTGGTGCAGAACCCCGAGTGATACTTTTCACACCTTTGGCATAGCTGCTTCTGATTGTTGTTGTTGTTGCGGTTATTATTGTTGTTGGGATGATTGTTGTAGTTGCTGTTGTTGTTGTTGTTGTTGTTGTTGGGTCGTTTGTTGTAGTTGCGATTGATGTTGCGATTGTTGGGATAATTTTTGCGATTATTGTTGTAATTGCTGTGGTTGTTATATTGGTGATTCTTATCACCGTTTTCCTCCCACTTTCTTTTGACTTGCTTCACATTGGCCTGTTCAGCAGTCTGTTCTTTAATTCTTTCTTCAATCTGGTTCACTAGTTTGTGAGCCATTCTACATGCCTGTTGTATGGAGGCGGGCTCGTGTGAACTTATATCTTCTTGGATTCTTTCCGGTAAACCTTTCACAAACGCGTCGATCTTCTCTTCCTCATCTTCGAACGCTCCCGGACACAATAGGCACAATTATGTGAATCGTCTTTCATACGTGGTAATATCAAATCCTTGGGTTCGTAACCCTCTAAGTTCTGTCTTGAGCTTATTGACCTCGGTTCTGGGACGGTACTTCTCGTTCATCAAGTGCTTGAATGCTGACCACGGTAGTGCGTACGCATCTACTTGTCCCACTGGTTCTAGATAGGTATTCCACCATGTTAACGCAGAACCTGTGAAGGTATGCGTAGCGTACTTTACTTTGTCCTCTTCAGTACACTTACTTATGGCAAAAACTGATTCGACCTTCTCGGTCCACCGTTTCAATCCGATCGGTCCTTCGGTTCCATCAAATTCCAAAGGTTTGCAGGCAGTGAATTCTTTGTAGGTGCATCCTACACGATTTTCTGTACTGCTAGATCCAAGGTTATTGTTGGTATGTAGCGCAGCCTGTACTGCGGCTATGTTTGAAGCTAGAAAAGTACGGAATTCCTCTTCATTCATATTCACGGTGTGTCGAGTAGTCGGTGCCATTTCCTTCAAAATAGTCAAATGGAACAAGTTAATCATACAGAATATTAAGAGTAGTTAATAGTATTTCGTAGCATAATATGAACTCATTTATAAAAGCTTTTTCTTCATATTAGCGTTTTATAAGTTTAAATTCGGGTAGTACCTACCCGTTAAGTTCATACTTAGTAGCTAATATACAATTCAACTACTACAATTCTATATGAAAAACTGATTATAATAATATTTCGCGTTCAAACTTTTATACAATATTTTACAAACTTACAATACCGCTTATTTTACATAAAGCATGAAATATAGCACACAATAACTTTGATACAAGATAGTTGTGAAGATAATTCTAGCTAGTACACAAGTCGTTCAGCAAAGGCAATAAAGACACGTAATTCATACGTCCAGAAACAAGTCATGCATTCTGGTTTTACTAGGACTACTTCCCATCCTTGGTCTTGTGGAACATAACCGTTATGGCCGTTGATAAGACAGCGTGTTGTAACGTCGTCAAAGGGACGAGGGTTACGTAATGTCCAACAGTCCCGTAACAATCTAAAAACCTCATTTCTTACCCCAATTACCGACTCCGTCACTTGTGGGAACGTTTTGTTTAATAGTTGTAGGCCGATGTTCTTGTTCTCACTTTGGTGAGAAGCGAACATTACTAATCCGTAAGCATAACATGCTTCTTTATGTTGCATGTTAGCCGCTTTTTCTAAATCACGAAGTCCAATATTCGGATATATTGAGTCAAAATAATTTCTTAACCCATTGCGTAAAATAGCATTTGGGTTCCCCGCAATATATGCGTCAAAGTAAACACATCGTAACTTATGGATTTCCCAATGTGATATCCCCCATCTTTCGAACGAAAGCCTTTTATAAACCAAGGCATTCTTGGAACGTTCTTTGAATGTCTTACAAACTGATCTCGCCTTAAATAGTTGTGCTGAAGAATTCTGACCGACTCTAGACAAGATTTCATCAATCATGTCTCCAGGTAGGTCTCTTAAAATATTGGGTTGTCTATCCATTTTGTGTTTTTATACTGTAAAAAAAAAAATACTTATTAATACAAGCAATTTTTACATATATCATAAAGCATAAGCACACTATATTACATATATTACACCACACGAATACAGCTATCTTATTCCGACTCGCTTGTTTCTTCTTCTTCGGTTTTGGTTCGTTTTGCCAAGTTTCTAGGGATATATGATGTTCCCCTAATACGAGCCGTCGTTATCCACATTGGTTTAGAAAAACCTGGTGGTTTAGAGGTTCCCGGGTCATTGTTACAACTTAAGGACTTCGGGGGTTGACGATACATATAAAGTTCATCGGGGTTGGAATTAGATTTCTCTATTTTTATGCCCTTTCCCTTATTATTTTCTTTTGCCTTTTTAAATTCAGTTGGGGTAATTTCTATAACATCATCGGAATTCTCGTCGGAATCCGATTCATCGGAGAATTGGTAATCCTCCCAATATTTTGCTTCCTTGGCGGAAACACCATTGACCATAATTAACCTTGGTCGGTTGGTTGAGGATTTTCTTTTACTTAACCGTTTTATTATTTCCCCCACTGGTTCTATTTCTTCATCCGGTTCCGATTCTTCTTCCGGTTCCGATTCTTCTTCTGGTTCCGACTCTTCTTCTGGTTCCTCTTCGGGAACTTGTGAATCAGTCCACGAATCATTCCAATTTACATTTGACTCTTCATTATTATTAGGTGAGTCAATGGGACTTGTTCTAGAGGTAGACATCTATCACATAATATCAAACGCGTTAAGAGATTAATATATCACATAATATTCACATGTTAAAAATATATAGTTTCCAACAAAATTTGTTAAGCAATCATTTTTCAAGTAAACACGGTCGATGTCCAGACTCACTAATGCATCCTAACAAACTCGATAAGACACACTAATGCAAAATTCTGGTTCTCTAAGACCAACGCTCGGATACCAACTGAAATGTCCCGTTCTTATTGATTAAAAACGTTCCATATTAATTGATTTCGTTGCGAGGTTTTGACCTCTATATGAGACGTTTTTCAAAGACTGCATTCATTTTAAAACAAACCATAACCTTTATTTCATCAATAAAGGTTTAAAAAGCTTTACGTAGATTATCAAATAATGATAATCTAAAATATTCTGTTTACACATGACCATTACATAATGGTTTACAATACAAATATGTTACAACAAAAATAAGTTTCTTGAATGCAGTTTTTTTACACAATATTATACAAGCATGGACTCCAAATCTCGTCCTTATTTAAGTATGCGACAGCGGAAGTTCTTAATAATCACCTGAGAATAAACATGCTTAAAACGTCAACAAAAATGTTGGTGAGTTATAGGTTTAACCTATATATATCAAATCGTAACAATAGACCACAAGATTTCATATTTCAATACACATCCCATACATAGAGATAAAAATCATTCATATGGTGAACACCTGGTAACCGACATTAACAAGATGCATATATAAGAATATCCCCATCATTCCGGGACACCCTTCGGATATGATATAAATTTCGAAGTACTAAAGCATCTGGTACTTTGGATGGGGTTTGTTAGGCCCAATAGATCTATCTTTAGGATTCGCGTCAATTAGGGTGTCTGTTCCCTAATTCTTAGATTACCAGACTTAATAAAAAGGGGCATATTCGATTTCGATAATTCAACCATAGAATGTAGTTTCACGTACTTGTGTCTATTTTGTAAATCATTTATAAAACCTGCATGTATTCTCATCCCAAAAATATTAGATTTTAAAAGTGGGACTATAACTCACTTTCACAGATTTTTACTTCGTCGGGAAGTAAGACTTGGCCACTGGTTGATTCACGAACCTATAACAATATATACATATATATCAAAGTATGTTCAAAATATATTTACAACACTTTTAATATATTTTGATGTTTTAAGTTTATTAAGTCAGCTGTCCTCGTTAGTAACCTACAACTAGTTGTCCACAGTTAGATGTACAGAAATAAATCGATAAATATTATCTTGAATCAATCCACGACCCAGTGTATACGTATCTCAGTATTGATCACAACTCAAACTATATATATTTTGGAATCAACCTCAACCCTGTATAGCTAACTCCAACATTCACATATAGAGTGTCTATGGTTGTTCCGAAATATATATAGATGTGTCGAAATGATAGGTCGAAACATTGTATACGTGTCTATGGTATCTCAAGATTACATAATATACAATACAAGTTGATTAAGTTATGGTTGGAATAGATTTGTTACAAATTTTCACGTAGCTAAAATGAGAAAAATTATCCAATCTTGTTTTACCCATAACTTCTTCATTTTAAATCCGTTTTGAGTGAATCAAATTGCTATGGTTTCATATTGAACTCTATTTTATGAATCTAAACAGAAAAAGTATAGGTTTATAGTCGGAAAAATAAGTTACAAGTCATTTTTGTAAAGGTAGTCATTTCAGTCGAAAGAACGACGTCTAGATGACCATTTTAGAAAACATACTTCCACTTTGAGTTTAACCATAATTTTTGGATATAGTTTCATGTTCATAATAAAAATCATTTTCTCAGAATAACAACTTTTAAATCAAAGTTTATCATAGTTTTTAATTAACTAACCCAAAACAGCCCGCGGTGTTACTACGACGGCGTAAATCCGGTTTTACGGTGTTTTTCGTGTCTCCAGGTTTTAAATCATTAAGTTAGCATATCATATAGATATAGAACATGTATTTAGTTGATTTTAAAATTCAAGTTAGAAGGATTAACTTTTGTTTGCGAACAAGTTTAGAATTAACTAAACTATGTTCTAGTGATTACAAGTTTAAACCTTCGAATAAGATAGCTTTATATGTATGAATTGAGTGATGTTATGAACATCATTACTACCTTAAGTTCCTTGGATAAACCTACTGGAAAAGTGAAAAATGGATCTAGCTTCAACGGATCCTTGGATGGCTCGAAGTTCTTGAAGCAGAATCATGACACGAAAACAAGTTCAAGTAAGATCATCACTTGAAATAAGATTGTTATAGTTATAGAAATTGAACCAAAGTTTGAATATGATTATTACCTTATATTAGAATGATAACCTACTGTAAGAAACAAAGATTTCTTGAGGTTGGATGATCACCTTACAAGATTGGAAGTGAGCTAGCAAACTTGAAAGTATTCTTGATTTTATGTAACTAGAACTTGTAGAATATATGAAGAACACTTAGAACTTGAAGATAGAACTTGAGAGAGATCAATTAGATGAAGAAAATTGAAGAATGAAAGTGTTTGTAGGTGTTTTTGGTCGTTGGTGTATGGATTAGATATAAAGGATATGTAATTTTGTTTTCATGTAAATAAGTCATGAATGATTACTCATATTTTTGTAATTTTATGAGATATTTCATGCTAGTTGCCAAATGATGGTTCCCACATGTGTTAGGTGACTCACATGGGCTGCTAAGAGCTGATCATTGGAGTGTATATACCAATAGTACATACATCTAAAAGCTGTGTATTGTACGAGTACGAATACGGGTGCATACGAGTAGAATTGTTGATGAAACTGAACGAGGATGTAATTGTAAGCATTTTTGTTAAGTAGAAGTATTTTGATAAGTGTATTGAAGTCTTTCAAAAGTGTATAAATACATATTAAAACACTACATGTATATACATTTTAACTGAGTCGTTAAGTCATCGTTAGTCGTTACATGTAAGTGTTGTTTTGAAACCTTTAGGTTAACGATCTTGTTAAATGTTGTTAACCCAATGTTTATAATATCAAATGAGATTTTAAATTATTATATTATCATGATATTATAATGTATGAATATCTCTTAATATGATATATATACATTAAATGTCTTTACAACGATAATCGTTACATATATGTCTCGTTTAAAAATCATTAAGTTAATAGTCTTGTTTTTACATATGTAGTTCATTGTTAATATACTTAATGATATGTTTACTTATCATAGTATCATGTTAACTATATATATACCCATATATATGTCATCATATAGTTTTTACAAGTTTTAACGTTCGTGAATCACCGGTCAACTTGGGTGGTCAATTGTCTATATGAAACATATTTCAATTAATCAAGTCTTAACAAGTTTGATTGCTTAACATGTTGGAAACATTTAATCATGTAAATATCAATCTCAATTAATATATATAAACATGGAAAAGTTCGGATCACTACAAGTGTAAGTCTAAGATAAGTAGCACATGTGACAACCCGGAAATTTCCAACCAAATTTAAACTTTAATCTTTATATGTTTCCGACACGATAAGCAATATTTGTTAAGTTAAATTGCAAGAATTTTAAACTATGTTCATACATTCATTCAACCTCGACCAAGTTCCAACGATTCATGAACCATTAAACGAATATGATTATATATGTATATGTGTATATATATTATAACTTGAAACGTAAACAAAATATTAGATTAAATACTTTATATGATTGTATCTGTTTCAAAATGTTTATCAATGTAATTAGAAGATAAGATCAAATGATTGAATTATCAGATATATTGAATTATGATTACAAGTCTCTGTGGAAAGGCCCACGTTGATTTGAGAAATCTTTCCATTTTAACAATATTCGAAAAATGGTAAAGTGATTTATAAATAAGAACAGATTATCAATCATTGAGAACTAGACAAAGGATAGTGGAAGATTGAATCTCATAAAGACTCGATTGATCTATTTAGTTTCAAACATACAAAAACGTTTTCAGTTTAAAAAAAACTTTATTATTAAAACGTATATAACTTTTATAAATATCTAGAACCACTTTTGATAACTCATTACTTAACTAGTATGATAAAGATAACGATATTTATATTTTATTTTATTAAATATATATAACGATTTAAATTAATATTATATATATTTATACGCGTATTATACGTACATAGTTTTATACTTTTACTATACTTAAACTTTACCTTTACTTTATTTTTACTTTACTTTAACTTTAATAATTCACTTTAATAATTCATACTTTAATAATTCACTTTAATAATTCATACTTTAATAATTCACTTTAATAATTCACTTTAATAATTCAAAAATCTATTATAAATAGAATTCAATAGGTTTCATTATTTCATAGAAACTTGAAAATATTTTTCTCTAAACTCTCTCAATCGATTTACATATATATATTTACTCCGTATTATTTCAAGATATTATTAGTATACATAAAATATTACGACGGAGTGCTGTCCGAGTGATTTCGAAATTGTTTTTCGAAGTAGGATAGGATTAATGAAATTATGGGTTATAGCTATGGAGGTGATTGAGTATGGTTCATGGGTATGCTCGTGAGGTCAATATAGTGTTTATCATTTCTGTTGTGTCTACGTACCTTTCCTGCAATATTGAATCTCAATATTGATACGTGAGTACTCATAATTTAACTTTTACATACTAATAGTGTATCCCTGACTAGTGCTCGAGTATTTAGGATTATGCATGCTTGTACTTTTGATATTGCCCTTAGACAAGTTAGGTTGAATATTGAATTAGTTACACTTGCGGTTGAGATAAGGTATAAGATATGCATGTCCTTGGAAAGCTAGCGAAAAATTAAGAACTTTTCCTTTAGATATCGAATGGTTTCAATGAACGTATTTGAAGTTATAATCAATTGAATTTTCGATATTTTTATTAAAAATGATTATTATTATCGTCGCTTTTATCGTCGTTCTAGTTTTATCTTATTATTATCATTATTATTAACTTTATCAATAAAAGGGATTTATCATTAAAAATTGTTATTTTTTTATTATTACTATCGTTATTATCGTTAAAGTTATAATTAGTATTATTATTATTATCCAATTATTATTATTATTATTAGTATTGTTATTATTATTATCATTATTAATATATATATCATTATTTAAAAATGGTTATTGTTATTGTTATTATTATTATTACTATATTATCATTAAGATAATTATTAGTATTATCGTTAATAATGTTATAGTAACTATCATTATTAATATTAGTGTAATTAAAACAAATATTTGTAACACCTAAGTATTTTGATTACTATTATTATCATTATTATGAACACGATATAAAAGACGATTAAAAGCTAATAAACGAAACGATTAGGAAATAATGAGTAAGAGTATCATGATGAAATTAAAATATTATAAGATATTGATTTAGATAAAATTATCGTTCTTATTATTTTTATCATTACTATTATTATTAAAAGTATCGTTAGTATTAAAACTATCATTTTAACAAAAATTATCATTTTAATAGAAATGTCATTGTTACTATAAAATATCATTATTATTATTAGAATTATTATTTTAAAGATAAAATTAAAAATTATCGTAAATATTAAAGTTATCATAATTAGAATTATTGTTTTATCATAATGTCATCTTAGTAATTATAAATATTGATATTTTTATAATAATAATGAAAGGACCCGTTCATATATATTATAAATGATTCACAATAGTTGATTACATCGCGAGGTATTTGACCTCTATATGATACATTTTACAAACATTGCATTCGTTTTTAAAAGACAAACTTTCTTTACAACAAAAGTTGACGGCATGCACACCATTTCATAATACATCCAACTATAATTGGTTTAATAATAATCTTGATGAACTCAATGACTCGAATGCAACGTCTTTCAAAATATGCCATGAATGACTCCAAGTAATATCCTTAAAATGAGCTAATGCACAGCGGAAGATTTCTTTAATACCTGAGAATAAACATGCTTTAAAGTGTCAACCAAAAGGTTGGTGAGTTCATAGGTTTATCACAACAATCATTTCAATATATTAATAGACCAAAAGATTTCCGATTATAAATATATGTACACTCGCAAGTGTATAAAAGTATTCTATAAGTTGTAGGCACTCGGTAACAAGCCTTAACGTTCATGTTTTACCCTCTGAAGTACACCAGATCAGGTGTGTTTAAAATAACCTCGAAGTACTAAAGCATCCCATAGTCAGGATGGGGTTTGTCAGGCCCAATAGATCTATCTTTAGGATTCGCGCCTACCGTACATAGACAAGTAGTTTAATGTTACCAAGCTAAGGGTATATTTCTGGTTTAAACCCATGTAGAATTAGTTTTAGTACTTGTGCCTATTTCGTAAAACATTTATAAAAACAGCGCATGTATTCTCAGTCCCAAAAATATATATAAAAGGGAGCAAATGAAACTCACCATACTGTATTTCGTAGTAAAAATACATATAACGTCATTTAACAAGTTCAAGGTTGGCCTCGGATTCACGAACCTATATTAATTATATATATTTATATGTTGGTCAATATTTGTCTAACAATTTTTGGTCAAGTCATAGTGTACCACAATCCTAATGCTCGAGACTAATATGCAAAAGTCAACAAAAGTTAACTTGACCCAAAATGACTTCAAAAATTTATACGTGTTTATTATATAATTTAACTATAGTCTGTTTATATATTTAAATATATTTATTAGATTTTATAATAATAAAAGTCATTTATTAATAAAAATTTATATTAACGTTTATATATGATAAAATATACTTTTATATATCTTAAGTAGTAAAATTTATAAAGTTCACTTAATATCTTAAAACTATAGTGGTAAGTATTATTAATGTAATTATATTACGCGTGGTGAAAAATATCTTTGTATCCCCTATTTATTTGATAAAATAATATTGATCATAATAATAATAAGTAAAAGTTGTATTATTTTGTAATAATAATTATTATTATTCTATAAAAAAAATAACAATATTTATATTTACTAAAAATGTTATTATGATAAAATGATAATACTAACATAATAGTAATAATGATATTTTATAATAACAATGATATTTCTATTAAAATAATAACGAAGATAGTAATAATAATCATTTTAACAATAATACTAAAATTCAGTTGACTATAACTTCAAATCCGTTCATCGAAACCATTCGATATCTAAATGAAAAGTTCTTAATTTTTCGCTACCTTTCCAATGACATGCATATCATATACCCTATCTCAGTAGCATATGTATCTAATTCAGGATTCAACAAACCTATCTAAGGACAATATCGAATGTACAAGCATGCATAATCCTATATACTCGAGCACTAGTCAGGGATACACTATTGATATATAAAAGTTAAGTTATGAGTGCTCACGTATCAATATTGAGATTCAATATTGCAGGAAAGTACGTAGACGCAACGGAGATGATAAACACTAGATTGACCTCACGAGCATACCCATGAACCATACCCATCATTTCCATAGCTATAACCCATAATTTCCTTAGCTTCGACTCATTCAAAAAAACTATTTTGAAATCACTCGGACATCACTCCATCGTTATATTTTATGTATACTAATAATATCTTGAAATAATACAGAGCAAATATATATATATATATATATATATATATATATATATATAAACCGATTGAGAGAGTTTAGAGAAATATATTTTCAAGTTTCTATGAAATAATGAAACCTATTGAATTCTATTTATAATAGATTTTTGAATTATTAAAGTGAATTATTAAAGTATGAATTATTAAAGTGAATTATTAAAGTATGAATTATTAAAGTGAATTATTAAAGTATGAATTATTAAAGTGAATTATTAAAGTTAAAGTAAAGTAAAAGTAAAGTAAAGGTAAAGTTAAAGTATAGTAAAAGTATAAAAACTATGTATGTATAATACGCGTATAAATATATATAATGTTAATTTAAATTGTTATATATATTTAATGAAATAAATTATAAATATCATTATATTTATTATACTGGTTAAGTAATGAGTTGTCAAAAGTGATTCTAGATATTTATAAAAGTTTAATAATAAAGTTTTTTTTTAAAAACTGAAAACGTTTTTGTACGTTTGAAAATAGATTAATAGAATATTATGGAAACCAATTCTCCACTAGCTTTTGTCTAACTTTCGTAAATGACACTTTTTATTTTTATTTATAAATAGCTTTACAAATTATTCCGAATATCGTTAAGAGGAATAGATTTCTCAAATCATAGTGGACCTCTCAACAGAAACTTGTAATCATAATTCAATGTTTCTGATAATTCAATCATTTAATATTTTTTTTTAATTTCGTCGATAATCATATTGAAACAAATACGTTCATATAAAGCATTATACTTTTAAATACTTTGTTGACATTTTCAATTTATAACATATACACATATACATACATATTCATATATGTTCATTTAATGGTTCGTGAATCATTGGAATTTGGTCGAGGTTTAAATGAATGTATAAACATAGTTTAAAATCTTTGAGATTTAACTTAACAGACATTGCTTATCGTGTCAGAATAATATAAAGATAATGTTTAAATTTAGTCGGAAATTTCCGGGTCGTCACAGTACCTACCCGTTAAAGAAATTTCGTCCCCGAAATTTGATAGAGGTCGTTATGGCTAACAATGAAAATGTTATTATGACGATTATGAAGTTTTATCATGTCTAAGAAGTATGGATAAAATAATTCGATTACTCAAAGCGTATGAGGAAAGTTATCGTAAATGAAGGAAATAAGATTATAGTGATTCGTCATATCTTTTGACGTCATCACAATTGATCTCCGAATTTAAAGAAAATCTTTGTAATCTATGTTGGATTTGATGCTTCGGTGATTATGGAGATTATGATTCTCTTCGAATTAATACGATAATCCATCTTGATTTCTCTGTCGGGTATTTCACTATAAATCCACCTCCTTCGTTTCCTTACAACTCACACCTTCTATTCTTTCTCCCTCAACTCATATTTTAAAGTATTTGTCAATATGCTTCATCCAGTACTGATTCTCGATATACTCCTCACTTTCATATCTGTCGTTTTTCTTTTTCACCTGCCTCCGGAAGAATCTATTTACTTCTACTATACTCTCGGTTTTATAGTGTTTTTAGTTCTTCCGTGTCTTTATATTGCTATATGCATCGATATATACGGTTTATAATTTTTGGGTGGTTGTTGGGTTTTATATCTTCCCTTATATTTCAAAGCCCCTGCTTTTGTCTTCTATAATCATTGACATCCACAGTTAATGCTCCCTTCTATTTGCTGCGATTTATACTCCAATTTCTATTTTGGAGTTTTGTCCTTTCGTTTCTTCTTCTTGCGATTAAGCAACGTTTGTAATGGTCCAGTATTCGCAGATATGAATTTCAGAATGAACATAGTTAATGTTCTAAGAAGGAAATGGTAATGGCACGATCTTGATTTGTTAATTTACCAGAATAACCTGAAAAGACCGAATCATCAAGAAAATATATTCTTGATATTTTTAGAGATTAAATAGAATACAAGAGTCGTGTAACATGGAACATGATGACGGCATGGTCTGTGAATCGTCATGTCCCATTAGAAACTCAGCATGACTTACTGTAATATAATCACGTTGATCAAGTGTCATTATATTATACTAACTCATGCTTCAGTTCCCAGCACTACTTCAAAACATTCATAATTTAAACTCAAAAATTTATAGAATATAGAAACTAATAGTTTCTTATATGATGTAACACTGATAGCGCAAAGAGATAAATGACTTCAGATAAGATTAGTTGTGAAAATATCTTCAGAAATATCGCGGATATTTATAATGAAAGATATGATAATATCTTAGAATTTCTAATATTGATGGATGATGATGAAGATTTGTCTGTAAAGGTTTAGAATAAAGAGTAAGGTATTCGTTAATGACTTTAGCAGGCACTGAATCATTTGGATTCTTTGAAGGCAGATTTAGTCTTTGTGATTTGTCCACAGCCTCCTTCATAGTTTGTGCAATCCGTTTTCCAGTTCCAAACCTTCTCTTTTTCTCATCTTTTCCACCTTACTATTCTTTGTCATCAAACTTTTTACTGTTAAGATCGTTTACAGTTTTTGATGCTTCATCAGTATTTCGAGAACTAGTTCGCAGTTTAAGGTGTTTTTCAGAAACTTCACATTCAAAGTATATAAGTCCAGAAGATAGACACATATAATTGTTGGCGTAGACATGCTGCGAGATTTCAAAATACTGATTGCTAATTTCTGATGATTCATATGGCAATTCTCGTTACAAGATGCAGATGAGTAAATGATGGGATTTTGATAAATATAAAGATTTTTCGGAAAGTCAAAGATCAATGAAGTTGTTAATAAGTTTACTGCTAATGTGGCGAGATATGAAAGGTTCCCCGTTAATAATGATGAAGGGGTAATCATTATAATAAGGCTTATTCGAATGAACAATTGAAGTTGGTTTGCTGGAGCTGTGACAAAATCGTCTATTTTTAGAAGGGATTGAAAAGTTATTTTAGCTAGTAAATGCCAAAAGGTCTGACATGGATACATGTTAAATTATGACTTTGGTTTCAAGAGTTTTTCAGGTACGTAACTGTGGATAACATGTGGTTGGATCATCATCTCGATTGTTCATTATTTGAAGTGTCTTCAGGTATTTCGAAGGGCTTGAACACAGATTATAATCGTTAATATACATACGATGTTCTAACACAGTTTTGAAGTTAAAGTATAGCTTTAAAAGATGTAAGAATCTAAGAGTGATGATATCGTTTATAACTTAAATTGAATTCGGCGATTTCAAAATCAGAATATGTAATTAGATTTTTGAATGAGTATGGTTGTTTTGATTTCTATAAAAGAATATATATTGTTGTGAAAGTAGGGAGTATAATGGATGATTTGCTGAATCAGATTCGAAGAATGTAACATATTAATTGTGAATTTATATATCTCTCGGGTATTAACTACCCGTTAAAAAAATGTCACAATTAATATTTTGTACAAAAGAATTTTATTACAGTCTTTATGGAAATATATGTGTATATTTCTTCAGATGTAATATAGATTTAATGAGTTAATATTAAATTAAACTCACTTGATTTTGAAGGTATTTCGTGTGCCCGAGAGACATATTAAATTAACGTGGCCACTATGTTATGATCCAAGTCGGGTCATACCCAATAACAAGCTTACCAACACTTTATATGTATTTATTTTAACGGTTGGATTGTTAAATGAATACGTGACACTTGAACTTTAGAAAATTGGTTTTCTAAATTATAATCACTTGAGATAAATTATTTGGATAATTTACATATGATGTGTATTTAATTATTTATAGGTTTAAATAATTATGTTGTGTTATATTTTATAAAATTGGTTTATAAAATAAGTGACTTAACAAATGCATACTTTATATAATAAGTTTTATATAAATTACAAGTATTTTATAACATGTTTTATAAAAATATAAACCTTATTATATATTCAAAAGTGTGCAGAATTTTGGAGTCTCCAAGGAGACACTCATGCCTTGTTTTATCACTTTTAAGGTAGCACAACTACTAAGGCACATGCTTAAGTAGTTTACCAAGGCCTTGACTCAACTAATACATGCAAACAGATCAATACACTTTAAGAAAAAACTGAAAAAAACTCTCCCTCAGCTGCTGTTTGGCCGTGGCTGTTTAGGGACCAAAGGAGGGTTCTAAGTTTGCTTTTGCAAGTTCATTTTAAGTGTCAAACAAATCCTAACTAAAGGCAAGGGTATTGGGATTATTGCTTGGGGTATTATTTGCTTGAGGCTTCAAGTTAGAGGCTCCATTAATCATCATCTCCTTCAAACTTTCTGCTCATTTTGAAGAACCCTCAAACTTGTTTTGAGGAGGTATAAACACTATCCTTTCTTGTAAATTAGTAAGTATTATTTCACAACTTGATCCATGGGATTTACATTTAAATGGTTGAATGATTAACAAGTTCTTAAACGGCTAAACATACTCATATTAACACGCTTCCGCAAGCTTACTAATAAATGGTTTTAAGGATATTGAAACTTGTTAAATCCCTACAATGGTATCTAGAGCTGAAGTTGTTGAAATATGCTTCGAATTGTTGTTTTAAAACCCATCAACTTTGCATTCTAAGTACATGCATGAAAGAAGAATGCAAAAATTGTTGGATTTGGGTGGGTTTATGTTTAATGCTGAATTGGTTAGGGTCCAAAAGTGGGTTTGGGCTCTTCCATTTGGTTCATATTTGGTTGCATGTTGAAGTTCACAATCTATGCCTTGACCTTGTGTTGATTGCATGCTATATTTGGTTGATTTGTTATATTCATTTGGTTTGCAATAATAATTATTCAATGGCATGTAATAATTGTTCAATTGGTTTGTAATAATTATTTCATTTGGTTTTGTAATTCATTTTATATTTGGTATGTAAAATAGAATAGGTTGTAATTTCATTTTCTAGATAAAATGTATTAGGATATATATTTTGTAAAAATGAAGATACAAGGTGATGAAGACTTGAAGAACACAAGGAGCATATGGATGCAAGATTAAGTGGGAGATTTGAAATCTCCTACTTTGTATGATTAACCCTTACCCGGTGACATTTGTTTTCGGCTAAACAAATGTCCACCAAAATGGCTAGATTGTGAACATACTTATTTTGCATGTGTAGTTGTTTGTATGTTTATGGATTGTATGTTTGATTGCAACAAATTAATCACACAAATTAACAACAAACAAAACAAAAATTTAATTGGTTAAATTAGACGTATTAACGACATGCAAAACGGAAATTTAAATGGTTAAATTGAAAAAGGCAACCAAAAACCTTAATAAATGGTTATTAAGAACATGAAAAGGATAACGTATATAAAATGGTTTATATCAAGTAATTGGCTCAATTACAAGACATGAAATTGGTTTTTCATAAGTACCATACACTAAATGCATGTTGGTGTATGGCATAAAAGTTTTCTCAAACTAGAATTAACGGAAGACTTAAAATCCCTTTAAAACTAAAACAAGGAAAACAAGTTAAACGCCATCCTATTGTGGGACACTTGAACATAGTAGTGAACTCATAATGGGATAAAGGTCACCTAACCGTTATGAGCAAACTAATATGGTTAAGGTAAAATTCACATGCTTGTGGGATAAAGGTCACCTAACCACTTGCATGTTAATTTTACATGTTTACACAAGTAGGACGACTTGATTTGAGAATCATCAACTTAGGGTCACCGAAGCATGAGGAACAAATAGGCGTTGATGGGATAAATATGCCATGCAAAAGGATTGCATGATCCCATAATTTAGAAGTTGCAAAAGGATTGCAATTGTCATATAAATGACTACCTAGCTAAATCAAATAACGGGATAAAGGTCACCTAACCGAAATTTGATTTACCGTTGGATTCTAATATTTAATAAGACAATTATAATATAAAAGGGTATTGTTTATTAAATTTGAAATCAATACTTAAATGAACTTTGTTAATTTTGTAGATGGCCGCTAATAACAACAACAACATGCAAAACGCACCACTTAACCTAAACAACCTATCGTTAAGGTCTCTCCTTGAGAAAGACAAACTCAACCATACGAACTTTATGGATTGGTTCCGTAATCTTAGGATTGTCCTCAAACTCGAGGATAAAGCATATGTGTTGGAGGACCCCATTCCCGATCAACCCGACATGGATGATACGGAGGGCATGGCTTACTATGACAAATATTGTGCCGATTCGGTGCAAGTTGGTTGCCTAATGCTTGGGACTATGATACCCGAACTCCAAAAGGATTTCGAACATCATAGTGCATATGACATGATAACGCAATTGAAGGAGATGTTCCTTCAACAAGCACGTGTCGAGCGCTTCGAAACGGTTCGAGCGCTACATGCATGTCGTATGGATGACACCCAATCCGTCTCCTCCTATGTCCTCAAAATGAAAAGCCTCATTGATCGCGCAAACCGTCTTAACCTCAACATTTCCAATGAGCTAGCCACCGATCTTATCCTAAACTCCTTGTCAAAGAGGTTTGACCAATTTGTAATTAATTACAATATGAATGGGATGGATAAGACCATCGGTGAGCTTCATGGCATGTTAAGGACGGCCGAAACTAGCATGGGTAAGAGGGCTTCACCCGTGCTAATGATCAATGATAGTGGGTCCAAAGGTAACAACACCTCTAAGCCAAAGGCGACTAAGAGGAAAGGACCCGCCCATCAAGGCAAGGGAAAGGGGAGGATGGTTACCCCAACCAAAAACAAGAACAAGAAGAAAAAGGTTGCCGGACAAGCAAACCCCAAGGAAGACCCGTGCTTCGGTTGCGGTGAAATGGGTCACTGGAAATGCAATTGCCCGTCTACCTTAGGGAGTTGAAGGAAAAGAGGGATGCGGGGCAATCCTCAGGTAACATATATATGGTATATATAGAGCTTAGTATTACTTCTTTTAATACATGGGTATTAGACACTGGATGTGGAACTCACATTTGCAATTCTTTGCAGGGGTTCAAAAGAAGTAGCAAGCAAACGGGAACATCAAGTCTCTTTATGGGTAATGGAGCCAAAGTGCAAGTGAAGGCTCAAGGAGACTTTGTATTAAAACTTCCAAGTGGTTTAGAACTTATTTTGAATGATGTTTTGTATGCACCCGACTTATGTCGAAACATTATTTTTGTTTCCCGTTTGAAACAATATGGTTTTAATATTAATTTTATTAATGATGATATCCATGTTTGTTTAGATAATGTATTCTATTTCAAGGCTTCGCCTTCAAATGGAATTTATGAATTGGTTCATGATGACACATCATCTAGTAGCTCAATGTACCATACAAGCACCAAGAAACTCAAAAGGAATTTGAGTGATTCCTACTTATGGCATTGTCGCCTTGATTACATAAACAAGAATCGAATGCATACTCTCCAAAAGAATGGCCTTTTGAAATCAAATGAACTAGACTCGTTTGATGTATGTGAATCTTGTTTACAAGGCAAAATGACTAAAGCACCTTTCAAAGGGACCTACGAAAGGGCTAAGGACTTATTGGGATTAATACATTCGGATGTATGTGGACCCTTTAAACCCATAGCTAGGAATGGTGAAAGATACTTCATTACATTCATTGATGACTTCAGTCGTTTCGGATATGTCTACTTGTTAAGACATAAGGACGAAACTTTTGAAGCATTCAAAGAGTATCAAAACGAAGTACAAAATCAACTCAATAAGACAATTAAGGTACTTTGAACCGATAGAGGAGGTGAATACCTAAGCGATGCCTTCCAAGATCATCTTAGAAGTTGTGGGATTATCTTGCAACTTACTCCACCCGGGACACCACAGCTTAATGGTGTGTCCGAAAGGAGGAACCGAACCCTAATGGATATGGTTTGATCTATGATGGCTAGAAGCTCGTTACCTCTATCATTCTGGGGTTATTGTCTATGCTCAGCGGCTCGTATTTTAAATATGGCCCCAACCAAGAAAGTGGAACAAACACCTCATGAGATGTGGTTTGGAAAACCTCCATCTCTATCATACTTAAAGGTATGGGGATGTGAAGCTTACCCTAAGCGTTACGTCCCTAATAAGTTGAATGCTCGATCCACGAAGTGTATCTTCATAGGATATCCCAAGGATGATATGGGATATTATTTCTATGATCCATCCGAGCAGAATGTATTTGTTGCTCGGAAGGCAGAATTCCTTGAAACTAAGTTCCTAATGGAAGGAAATAGTGAAAGGAAGATAGATCTTGAGGAGGTTCAAGATCAAGTAGATGATACACAATTGACTGACACTAGCACTCAACATGAAAATGTTGAGAGTGATCAAATGGATGATCAAAATACACAGGACATTCGCAGATCTGGTAGGATTAGTAATCCTCCTGAGAGATATGGGTTTCTCATGGATGGTTGCTATATGGTTGATTTGGATGAACCAATAAACTACCAAGATGCTTTATCAAGGATTGATAAAGATAAATGGCAGGAAGCCATGAACGCTGAGATGCAATCCATGTATGACAACCAAGTTTGGGAACTTGTTGCGCAACCTCCTGGCTCTAGGCTAGTTGATTGTAAATGGCTGTTCAAAATGAAAATCGACATACATGGAAACTTGGATACATATAAAGCTAGACTTGTAGCAAAAGGTTTCACTCAAACTCAAGGGGTTGACTATGATGAAACTTTTTCGCCTGTGGCAATGCTAAAGTCTATTAGGATATTACTTGCCATTGCTGCTCATTATGATTATGAAATATGGCAAATGGATGTCAAGACCGCTTTCCTAAACGGACATCTTGAGGAAGATGTCTACATGGTTCAGCCTGAAGGTTTTGTTGATCCGAAATATCCTAAGAAGGTATGCAAGTTAAAGAAGTCAATCTACGGATTGAAACAAGCATCTAGAATGTGGAATCATCGTTTTAATGAGGAGGCCAAGAAATTTGGCTTCATTAAAAATGGTGATGAAGCTTGTGTATACAAGAAAGCTAGTGGGAGCACTATCATGTTCCTTGTACTATATGTGGATGATATATTGTTATTTGGAAATGATATTCCGGCAATGCAAGGTGTTAAAACTTGGTTAAGCAAATGCTTCTCCATTAAGGATCTTGGAGAAGCACAATACGTTTTGGGGATTGGGATCTACAGGGATAGATCCAAGAAACTGATAGGTTTAAATCAAAGTGCATACATTGAAAAGATCTTGAAAAGGTTCAAGATGGAGAACTCTAAGAAAGGTTTGGTACCTATTCAAAAGGGAACACTTCTCAGTTCATCTCAGTGCCCCACCACGAAAGATGAACAGGAGAGAATGAAGAAAGTCCCATATGCTTCTGCCATTGGGTCAATCATGTATGCAATGATATGCACTAGACCGGATGTGTCATGCGCTCTTAGCCTGACAAGTAGATACCAGAATAACCCAGGAAACAGTCATTGGATTGCTGTTAAAAGTACATTGAAATACCTTAGGAGGACTAAGGATATGTTTCTGATATATGGGTCCGGTGAGGAGGAACTCGCTGTAAAAGGTTACGTGGACGCGAGTTTCCAAACTGATCGAGATGATTCTCGATCACAATCCGGTTATGTCTTCACATTAAATGGAGTTGCGGTCTCTTGGAAGAGTTCAAAACAGGATGTTGTTGCATTATCCACTACAGAGTCGGAGTACATCGCCGCATCATTGGCAGCTCAGGAAGCTGCATGGATGAAGAAATTCATCGATGACTTAGGAGTAGTCCCTTCCATTCAGGACCCTCTTGAGATCTTTTGTGACAACGAGGGTGCGATTGCTCAAATCAAAGAACCTCGTGCTCACCAAAAGACCCGTCACATTGAGCGGAGATTCAACTACATAAGGGATGAAGTTGAAAAGGGAAAGATATGTATTCGCAAAGTTCACACATATCTTAATATAGCGGATCCTCTCACGAAGCTCTTACATGGACCAAAACATGCAGGACATGTTTGTGCATTAGGACTTCGATATTCTAGTGATTGGTCATGATCTGTTTTAAGTATTGTAATGGAACGAAATTGTTCAAACTCATTAATATAATTATGGTATTAATTTATTTTGAGTTATGTTCTTATTTTACATATTTTATCCATGAATAAGTAATTATTCTAAATTCCGTAGTCGATCACATTTGTGGGAACAAGTGTGAGGTTTAGACTATTATGAACTTGGATTGGTGTACATTCACGGGATGAATGTAGAGCAAGGTTGCAACCAAGGTTCATAGATATTTGTGGGATACAAATATTGGAAGACCCGCCGTCAAGATTTACTAAATGGAGCCTTTGTGGTTGATCACATGTAATCTTGAGTAAAGGCGAATATCATTGTATCCTCTGACCTGAGATACATATTGGGTTCGGATATTTACCAAGTATTGTGCCTTGAATCTTTCCTTCGCTATTCTGAAACATGGTAGTTCATAAGGAAGAGCTCAGGTATAATGCAAGGTATATATCTAGGACGTATGTAGTCAAGATGGAATTTGTCCCTCTTATTCGTTGAGAGTCAGATGTTTAAGGCCTGAAAAGTTAAATCTAGAAGAGAGTGATCACTCTATATCTCTTGGATTTAACATGACATCTAGGATGAAAGGATATAATGTAAAGATTCACCTATTCATATTCGAGATGGGAACTCGAAAGGGATGATGTTATTGAATGGCACAAAGTCATAACATATTGGGGGTGATGGACGGTCGTTAGGTGGTATCCATCACTTGCATTAATTTCTTATGTTCCTCGTGCAAGTGGGAGATTGAAGGTATTTCGTGTGCCCGAGAGACATATTAAATTAACGTGGCCACTATGTTATGATCCAAGTCGGGTCATACACAATAACAAGCTTACCAACACTTTATATGTATTTATTTTAATGGTTGGATTGTTAAATGAATACGCGACACTTGAACTTTAGAAAATCGGTTTTCTAAATTATAATCACTTGAGATAAATTATTTGGATAATTTACATATGATGTGTATTTAATTATTTATAGGTTTAAATAATTATGTTGTGTTATATTTTATAAAATTGGTTTATAAAATAAGTGACTTAACAAATGCATACTTTATATAATAAGTTTTATATAAATTACAAGTATTTTATAACATGTTTTATAAAAATATAAACCTTATTATATATTCAAAAGTGTGCAGAATTTTGGAGTCTCCAAGGAGACACTCATGCCTTGTTTTATCACTTTTAAGGTAGCACAACTACTAAGGCACATGCTTAAGTAGTTTACCAAGGCCTTGACTCAACTAATACATGCAAACACATCAATACACTTTAAGAAAAAACTGAAAAAAACTCTCCCTCAGCTGCTGTTTGGCCGTGGCTGTTTAGGGACCAAAGGAGGGTTCTAAGTTTGCTTTTGCAAGTTCATTTTAAGTGTCAAACAAATCCTAACTAAAGGCAAGGGTGTTGGGGTTATTGCTTGGGGTATTATTTGCTTGAGGCTTCAAGTTAGAGGCTCCATTCATCATCATCTCCTTCAAACTTTCTGCTCATTTTGAAGAACCCTCAAACTTGTTTTGAGGAGGTATAAACACTATCCTTTCTTGTAAATTAGTAAGTATTATTTCACAACTTGATCCATGGGATTTACATTTAAATGGTTGAATGATTAACAAGTTCTTAAACGGCTAAACATACTCATATTAACACGCTTCCGCAAGCTTACTAATAAATGGTTTTAAGGATATTGAAACTTGTTAAATCCCTACAGATTTATGGTTAAGGCTAGGATAGATAATTTCTAAACTTTAGAAATTACATAATCGTCGTAGAATGTTTTCCCAATGAAGTTATGAATCAATACTTCATCGTAGTGGTATTCCTAAGTATCTACAGGGCGTATGACGTCGATGCTCATGGGACAGATTGTGAAGTTGAGGTTTGCGATGTTGTTGTTGGTGGTGGTAATGGTACTGTTGGTGTTGCTGATGGTGGTACTGTTTATGCTACTGGTGCTGCTGCTGGTGTTTGTAACCTTTGCACCATATTCTCCAAAGACACTACCCGAGCGCGAAGCTCGTTGACTTCTTCTATTATACCGGGGTGATTGTCTGTTCGGACGAGCGGATAAATAAAATCTAGAATTTGGTGTAGTATGTAATCGTGACGAGATACTCTAGAAATAAGAGAGAAAATGGTGTTCCGGATAGGTTTGCCGGTAAGTGCTTCAGGTTCTTCGCCAAGAGGGCAATGTGGTGGATGGAAGGGATCACCTTCTTATTGTCTCCAATGATTAAGGAGGCTACGAACCCATCCCCAATTCATCCAGAATAGATGATGACTAATTGGTTGATCCATTCCGGTCACACTGCTTTCGGAACTTGAGTCGGATTCCATTTCGGAATCCGAGGGACTTGAACTAATGACGAATTCTATTTCGTACGATTGAATAAAGAATTTTTGGATATGAAATGATTTTCCGGCTATCGGGTGGTATTCTAATTATATAGAGCAAAAGGTTTCGTAGATTACGGAGGAATTTACGGAATATGTCAGGCAAAGTTTACAGTAACAGATACGCTAATATATGAATTAGCAGATACGCTAAGATATGAATTTTGTCTATACACTATTCATGCAATCAATGCAATAAGATGTGTCTAGACTAAGAATCATAAGCAGGTAATTTCCGACAAGAATGATGAGCAAAACTTTTGAAATGCAGACACGGTCGAAGTCCAGACTCACTAATGCATCCTAACAACTATCAGTTAGACACACTAATGCAGAACTGGTTCGCTAAGACCATCGCTCTGATACCAACTGAAAGGACCCGTTCATATATATTATAAACGATTCACAATAGTTGATTACATCGCGAGGTATTTGACCTCTATATGATACATTTTACAAACATTGCATTCGTTTTTAAAAGACAAACTTTCTTTACAACGAAAGTTGACGGCATGCACACCATTTCATAATACATCCAACTATAATTGGTTTAATAATAATCTTGATGAACTCAATGACTCGAATGCAACGTCTTTCAAAATATGCCATGAATGACTCCAAGTAATATCCTTAAAATGAGCTAATGCACAGCGGAAGATTTCTTTAATACCTGAGAATAAACATGCTTTAAAGTGTCAACCAAAAGGTTGGTGAGTTCATAGGTTTATCATAACAATCATTTCAATATATTAATAGACCACAAGATTTCCGTTTATAAATATATGTACACTCGCAAGTGTATAAAAGTATTCTATAAGTTGTAGGCACCCGGTAACAAGCCTTAACGTTCATGTTTTACCCTCTGAAGTACACCAGATCAGGTGTGTTTAAAATAACCTCGGAGTACTAAAGCATCCCATAGTCAGGATGGGGTTTGTCAGGCCCAATAGATCTATCTTTAGGATTCGCGCCTACCGTACATAGACAAGTAGTTTAATGTTACCAAGCTAAGGGTATATTTCTGGTTTAAACCCACGTAGAATTAGTTTTAGTACTTGTGCCTATTTCGTAAAACATTTATAAAAACAGCGCATGTATTCTCAGTCCCAAAAATATATATAAAAGGGAGCAAATGAAACTCACCATACTGTATTTCGTAGTAAAAATACATATAACGTCATTTAACAAGTGCAAGGTTGGCCTCGGATTCACGAACCTATATTAATTATATATATTTATATGTTGGTCAATATTTGTCTAACAATTTTTGGTCAAGTCATAGTGTACCACAATCCTAATGCTCGAGACTAATATGCAAAAGTCAACAAAAGTCAACTTGACCCAAAATGACTTCTAAAATTTATACGTGTTTATTATATAACTTAACTATAGTCGTTTTATATATTTAAATATATTTATTAGATTTTATAATAATAAAAGTCATTTATTAATAAAAATTTATATTAACGTTTATATATGATAAAATATACTTTTATATATCTTAAGTAGTAAAATTTATAAAGTTCACTTAATATCTTAAAACTATAGTGGTAAGTATTATTAATGTAATTATATTACGCGTGGTGAAAAATATCTTTGTATCCCCTATTTATTTGATAAAATAATATTGATCATAATAATAATAAGTAAAAGTTGTATTATTTTGTATTAATAATTATTATTATTCTATAAAAAAATAACAATATTTATATTTACTAAAAATGTTATTATGATAAAATGATAATACTAACATAATAGTAATAATGATATTTTATAATAACAATGATATTTCTATTAAAATAATAACGACGATAGTAATAATAATCATTTTAACAATAATACTAAAATTCAGTTGACTATAACTTCAAATCCGTTCATCGAAACCATTCGATATCTAAATGAAAAGTTCTTAATTTTTCGCTAGCTTTCCAATGACATGCATATCATATACCCTATCTCAGTAGCATATGTATCTAATTCAGGATTCAACAAACCTATCTAAGAACAATATCGAATGTACAAGCATGCATAATCCTATATACTCGAGCACTAGTCAGGGATACACTATTGATATATAAAAGTTAAGTTATGAGTGCTCACGTATCAATATTGAGATTCAATATTGCAGGAAAGTACGCAGACGCAACGGAGATGATAAACACTAGATTGACCTCACGAGCATACCCATGAACCATACCCATCACTTCCATAGCTATAACCCATAATTTCCTTAGCTTCGACTCATTCAAAAAAACTATTTTGAAATCACTCGGACATCACTCCGTCGTAATATTTTATGTATACTAATAATATCTTGAAATAATACAGAGCAAAAATATATATATATATATATATATATATATATATGTAAATCGATTGAGAGAGTTTAGAGAAATATATTTTCAAGTTTCTATGAAATAATGAAACCTATTGAATTCTATTTATAATAGATTTTTGAATTATTAAAGTGAATTATTAAAGTCTGAATTATTAAAGTGAATTATTAAAGTTAAAGTAAAGTAAAAGTAAAGTAAAGGTAAAGTTAAAGTATAGTAAAAGTATAAAAACTATGTATGCATAATACGCGTATAAATATATATAATATTAATTTAAATCGTTATATATATTTAATGAAATAAATTATAAATATCGTTATATTTATTATACTGGTTAAGTAATGAGTTGTCAAAAGTGATTCTAGATATTTATAAAAGTTTAATAATAAAGTTTTTTTTTTAAAACTGAAAACGTTTTTGTACGTTTGAAAATAGATTAATAGAATATTATGGAAACCAATTCTCCACTAGCTTTTGTCTAACTTTCGTAAATGACACTTTTTATTTTTATTTATAAATAGCTTT
Organism: Rutidosis leptorrhynchoides; assembly: GCF_046630445.1. Taxonomy (NCBI): domain Eukaryota; kingdom Viridiplantae; phylum Streptophyta; class Magnoliopsida; order Asterales; family Asteraceae; genus Rutidosis; species Rutidosis leptorrhynchoides. Next base: position 301,267,487 of record NC_092335.1, on the reverse strand, counting down.
ACAAATTATTCCGAATATCGTTAAGAGGAATAGATTTCTCAAATCATAGTGGACCTCTCAACAGAGACTTGTAATCATAATTCAATGTTTCTGATAATTCAATCATTTAATATATTTTTTTTAATTTCGTCGATAATCATATTGAAACAAATACGTTCATATAAAGCATTATACTTTTAAATACTTTGTTGACATTTTCAATTTATAACATATACACATATACATACATATTCATATATGTTCATTTAATGGTTCGTGAATCATTGGAATTTGGTCGAGGTTTAAATGAATGTATAAACATAGTTTAAAATCCTTGAGATTTAACTTAACAAACATTGCTTATCGTGTCAGAATAATAAAAAGATAAAGTTTAAATTTAGTCGGAAATTTCCGGGTCGTCACAAATAATTATTATTACAAAATAATACAACTTTTACTTACTATCATTATAGATATTATTTTATCAAATAAATATGTGATACAAACATATTTTACTACGTGTAATAACTTACTTTAATAATACCTATCATATTATCTTTATGATATTAATGAACCCTATAAATTTTATTACTTAATATATATAAAAGTATATTTTATTATATAAATTTAATATAAAATTTTATTTATTAATAAATAAATTATATTATTTACTCTAATAAATCTTTTAAAAATATTTAAAAATATAAAACGACGATATTTAAACTATATATTAATCATGTATAGATTTTTGGAAATTATTTTGAGTCAAATTTACTTTTGTTGACTTTTGCATATTAGTCTCGAGCATTAGGATTGTGGTACACTATGACTTGACCTAATTTGTTAGACAAATATTGACCAACACATAATTATATATAATTAATTTAGGTTCGTGAATCCGAGGCCAACCTTGCACTTGTTCAATGACGTTATATGTATTTTTACTACGAAATACAGTATGGTGAGTTTCATTTGCCTTTTTACCCTTTATATTTTTGGGCTGAGAATACATGCGCAATTTTTATAAATGTTTGACGAAATAGACACAAGTAATTGAAACTACATTCTATGGTTGAATTATCGAAATCGAATATGCCCCTTTTTATTAAAGTCTGGTAATCTCAGAATTAGGGAACAGACACCCTAATTGACGCGAATCTTAAAGATACATCTATTGGGCCTAACAAACCCCATCCAAAGTACCGGATGCTTTAGTACTTCGAAATTTATATCATGTCCGAAGGAGGATCCCGGAATGATAGGGGATATTCTTATATGTATCTAGTTAATGTCGGTTACCAGGTGTTCACCATATGAATGATTATTTTTGTCTCTATGCATGGGACGTATATTTATGAGAACTGGAAATGAAATTCTTGTGGTCTATTAAAATGATGGAAATAAATGATTATGATAAACTAATGAACTCACCAACCTTTTGGTTGACACTTTAAACCATGTTTATTCTCAGGTGTTAAAGAAATCTTCCGCTGTGCATTTGCTCATTTTAAAGATATTACTTGGAGTCTTTCATAGCATATTCCGGAGAACGTTCAATTCGAGTCATTAAGTTCATCAAAGATTATTATTAAATCAATTTATAGTTGGATAGTGGATATTATGAAATGGTATGCATGCCTGTCAATTTTCGATGTAAAGAAAGTTTGTCTTTTAAAAACAAATGCAATGTTTGTAAAATGTATCATATAGAGGTCAAATACCTCGCAATGTAATCAACTATTGTGAATCGTTTATAATGTATATGAACGGGTCCTTTCAGTTGGTATCAGAGCGGTGATCTTAGCGAACCAGGTCTGCATTAGTGTGTCTAACTGATAAGTCGATAGGATGCATTAGTGAGTCTGGACTTCGACCGTGTCTGCATGTCAAAAGTTTTGCTTATCATTTTGTGTTGAAAATTAACTACTTATCATCCTCAGGAAATTACCTGCTTATCATTTTTAGTCCAAGACACGTCTTGCTGCATTGATTGCATGAATAGTGTATAGACAAAAATTCATATCTTAGCATATCTGCTAAATCATATCTTATCGTATCTATTACTTAAAACTTTGCCTGACATATCCCGCAAAGTCCTCCGTAATCTACGAAATCTTTTGATCTATATATATATATATATATATATATATATATATATATATATATATATATATATATATATATATATATATATTCTATGTAATTAGAATACCATCCGTTAGCCAAAATCATTTCATATCGAAAAAAAAAATCCTTTATCCAATCGTACGAAATGTAATTCGTCATCAGTTCAAGTCACTCAGATTCCGAAATGGAATCCCATTCAAGCTCTGAAAGCAGTGTGACCGGAATAGATCAACCAATCAGTCATCACCTATTCTGAATGAATTGGGGATGGGTTTGTAGCCTCCTCAATCATTGGAGACAAGAAGAAGGTGATCCCTTCCATCCACCACATTGCCCTCTTGACGAAGAACCTGAAGCACTTACCGGCGAACCTGTCCGAAACACTATTTTATCGCTCATTTCTAGAGTATCTCGTCACAATTATATATTACATCAAATTTTAGATTTTATTTATCCGCTCTTCCGAACCGACAATCACCCCGGTGTAATAGAAGAAGTCAACGACCTTCGCGCTCGGGTAGTGGCTTTGGAGAATATGGTGCAGAGATTACAAACACCAGCAGCAGCATCAGCAGCATAACCAGCAGCACCATCATCAACGCCAACAGTACCATTACCACCTCCAACCACAACCTCGTCTTAAACCTCAACTTCACAATCTGTCCCACGAGCATCAGCGTCGTACGCACCATAGATACCAAGGAGTACCAACAACAATAACTGACGAAGTATTAATTCATAACTTCATTGGAGAAACATTCCACGGCGATTATGTAATCTCTAAAGTCTTAGAGATTATCTAATCTAGCCCTAACCATAAATCAGTTAAGCGAACCAAAATGATAGAAGGAAGAGTAGAAACCCTGACAAAAATGGGGTGTGATTAACAAGCTAAACTTGCTTTACCAACAGCATCAACAGTACCGTCAGCGTTACCAGCATCGTCAGTACAGTCAACATCCAAATCAACAACACCGATAACATCACAAACTCCGTCAGTTCAAGAATCACTGTGGACATCATTACGAATCAATAACGTGTATATGGTATCAACGAGTTATGAAGAATTAACTCATTCCCTCTGAAGAAATTATATGTATATTATATATATATATATATATATATATATATATATATATATATATATATATATATATATATATATATATATATATATATATATATATATATTTTGAAATAAATCTTTCCGTGCTAAGCTATTGTGTGTGAATCTTAACTACTCAGTTAATTCATATTACAAATGTGCAATAATGTACGTCCTTCGGCCGCAACTTAACCAGCGTTAACTACAATCTCTGTCGCAATTCAACAAATTCCAATTGATAATAAATCAAGTATATATTTGATTTTACACTTTCATCATCGATGTACCCGAAACTTTTCAGATAACATCATTCGTACTTTGCGAAATTCACAAGAATTCCACGAACCGAACATCATACATCAACAAATAACGAAGTATTGATTAATAATTTCAATGTCATTAAAGAAATATTGCGTAAAAGTAACGTACTTTTTAAAGCCTTTAGGGATTATTCAATTCTAGTTTCAACCGTAAATCAAATGAGTTTAATTTAACATTAACTCATTAAATCTATGTTACATCTGAAGAAAATATACATATATATATTTTCATAAAGACTGTAATAAAATTCTTTTGTACAAAATATTAATTGTGAATTTTTTTTAACGGGTAGGTAATACCCGAGAGATATATAAATTCACAATTAATATGTTACATTCTTCGAATCTGATTCAGCAAATCATCCATTATACTCCCTACTTTCACAACAATATACATTCTTTTATAGAAATCAAAACAACCAAACTCATTCAAAATTTAATTACATATTCTGATTTTGAAATCTCAAAATTCAACTTGAGATATGACCAAAATCATCACTCTTAGATCCTTACATCTTTCACAAGCTATATTTTGACTTCAAAACTGTGTTAGAACATCAAATGTATGTTAACGATTACAATCTGTGTTCAAACCCTTCAAAATTTTCTAAAAACACTTCGAATGATGAGCAATCGAGATGATGATCCAACCACATGTTACCCACAGTTATGTACCCGAAAAACTCTTGAAACCAAAGTAAAAGTTTAAACAACGTATCCGCGTCAGATTCTTTGGCATTTATTAGCAAAAATAACTTTGCGACTCCTATTCAAAGTAGCCAGTTTTGTCACAGCTCCAGCAAGTCAACTTCAACTTTTCAGTCAGACTAACCTTATTATAACCTTCAGATATACACCATCGTTACCATGGAACCTTTTACATTCCACCACATTATTAGCAGATGTACCAACAACTTCATTACCCTTTGACTTTAGCCTCTCCAAAAAGTCATTATAATTATTCATTGAAACCCCATCATTTACTCATTCGCATCTTGTAATGAGAATTGCCATACGAATCATTGGGAATTAGCAATCAGTATTTTGAAATCTCGCAGGATGTCTACGCCAACAGTTATATGTGTATATACAACGTCTATCTTCTGGACTTAATTTGAATGTGAAGTTTCTGAAAAACACTCCGAACTACGAATTGGTTCTCCGAAAATGGGAAAAAAAATGCTGATGAAGTAGCAAAAACTATAAACGACTTTAAACGGTAAAAGCTGGATGATAATGATGAAGTGTGCTGGCAAAGCGCAGAAAAAGAGAAGTTTTGGAACTGGAAAACAGATTGAGCAAAGTAGGAAGGAGGCTGTGGACAAATTACAAAGACTGAACCTGACTTCAAAGGATCCAAATGATTCAGCACCTGCTGAAGTTATTAACGAATACCTTACTCCTGACTCTAAACCCCTGCGGATAATATTCTTCATCATCCTCTGATATTAGAAATTCTAAAATATCATCATATCTTTCATTATAAATATCCTCCATATTTCTGAAGATATTTTCTTAATTTTTCTTATTTGAAATCGTTTACCTCTTCGCGCTATCTGTATTACATCATAAAAGAAACTATTTTAGTTTCTAAATTCTGAAACATTCAAGTTTAAAATAGGAATATTTTGAAGTAATGTTGGGAACTGAAGCATGAATTTGTATAATATAATGACACTTGATCAATGTGATTATATTACAGTAAGTCATGCTGAGTTTCTAAATGGAACATGATGATTCACAGATCATAACATCATCATGTGCCATGTTATACGACTCTTGTATTCAATTTAACCTCTAAAATATCAAGAAAATATTTCTTGATGATTCGGCCTTTTCCAAGGTATTCTAGTAATTTGACAAGTCAAGATCGTGCCATCACAATTTCCTTCCTAGAACATTAACAATATTCATTCTGAAATTCATATCTGTGAATTCTGGACCATTACAAGCGGTGCTTAATCGCAAGAAGAAGAAACGAAAGGACAAAACTCCGAAATAGAAATTGGGGTATAAATTGCAGCAAATAAATGAGAGCATTAACTGTGAATGATAATGATTATAGAAGACAGAAGCAGATACTTTGAAATATAAGGGAACATATAAATCCCAACGACAAACCAGAAATTATAAACCATATATATCGATGCATATAGCAATACAAAGACACGGGAGAACTAGAAACACTATAAACCCAAGAGTATAGTAGAAGTAAATAGATTCTTCTGGCGGTAGATGAAAAAGAAGAATGACCGATATGAAAGTTAGAAGTATATCGAGAATCAGAACTGGATGGAGCATATTGATGAATACTTTAAAATATGAGTTGAGGGGGAAAGAATAGAAGGTGATGAAACATGACTAGGAACTTAGAAATCAACAGATTTAACTCACACAATGGCGGAATAAGTGAATCAAACCCTCTAGTGAATAGGTTAAGTTTTTTTTTTTAATTAATTTAGTCAAACCACAACTAAATCAAGTATGATTAGATCAACACCTAGAGCTATTATTCACCACCTGGGTGATTTGGACTGAGAGAGAATTGGAGGAGCTCACTAGATCTGAGTGTGTGTAACAAATGAGAGGCTTAACCTAAAATGAAGAACATAAGACTTTATATACCCTGCTGTTGACTCACCCATACGATTAATTCATCACACGTACAAGTTGGCTTCATCAGCCGTACGGGTGATCACTCACTCGTGTCTTCTCATTTAGGTTGTAATTGTGACTTAGCTCAGCATCAACCGTGCGTATGAGCCTGTCAGCCGTACTAGTGAGGCTTCACTCGTACGTCTGACTAAGTCTAACATAGTCAAACATCTAAATCCCGTTCCTGCAGTTCCTGTAACCACATACAAACACGAATAGGATAATAACGAGCAATCATGGTGGCCTGTAAACTGTTGTACCTGTAATGGACGTGGGTAGATGTCTAGGGACTTGCATAAAATGCATCAACAGAAGGTGTGAGTTGTAAGGAAACGAAGGAGGTGAATTTATAAGAAAATCTCCGACAGAACAATTAAAATGGACGATCGCATTTAAAGCGGATCCTAATTCCCTTGATTATCGGAGAGTCAAATCTTATTAAGAAGATTTTCTTCAAATTCCTTGAAATCTGGGAATCAATCATATCTACGTCAAATGATAAGATGAATCTACACTTACTCATTTCGCTCTTCTATGTTAGCTTCATTCGTACTCTTCATATAAATGGATTGTTTATCCAAATTATTCGCTGATGATAAAACTCTAATTTTCAGCCCGTATGCATCATGAAAACATACTTATTATCATTCACGACCTTTCCACTCAAATTTCAGGACGAAATTTCTTTAACGGGTAGGTACTGTGACAACCCAGAAATTCCAACCAAATTTAAACTTTAATCTTTATATGTTTCCGACACGATAAGCAATATTTGTTAAGTTAAATTGCAAGAATTTTAAACTATGTTCATACATTCATTCAACCTCGACCAAGTTCCAATGATTCACGAACCATTAAACGAATATGATTATATATGTATATGTGTATATATATTATAACTTGAAACGTAAACAAAATATTAGATTAAATACTTTATATGATTGTATCTGTTTCAAAATGTTTATCAATGTAATTAGAAGATAAGATCAAATGATTGAATTATAAGATATATTGAATTATGATTACAAGTCTCTGTGGAAAGGCCCACGTTGATTTGAGAAATCTTTCCATTTTAACAATATTCAGAAAATGGTAAAGTGATTTATAAATAAGAACAAATTGTCAATCATTGAGAACTAGACAAAGGATAGTGGAAGATTGAATCTCATAAAGACTCGATTGATCTATTTAGTCTCAAACGTACAAAAACGTTTTCAGTTTAAAAAAAACTTTATTATTAAAACTTATATAACTTTTATAAATATCTAGAACCACTTTTGATAACTCATTACTTAACTAGTATGATAAAGATAACGATATTTATATTTTATTTTATTAAATATATATAACGATTTAAATTAATATTATATTTATTTATACGCGTATTATACGTACATAGTTTTATACTTTTACTATACTTAAACTTTACCTTTACTTTATTTTTACTTTACTTTAACTTTAATAATTCACTTTAATAATTCATACTTTAATAATTCACTTTAATAATTCATACTTTAATAATTCATACTTTAATAATTCACTTTAATAATTCATACTTTAATAATTCACTTTAATAATTCATACTTTAATAATTCACTTTAATAATTCAAAAATCTATTATAAATAGAATTCAATAGGTTTCATTATTTCATAGAAACTTGAAAATATTTTTCTCTAAACTCTCTCAATCGATTTACATATATATATTTACTCTGTATTATTTCAAGATATTATTAGTATACATAAAATATTACGACGAAGTGCTGTCCGAGTGATTTCGAAATTGTTTTTCAAAGTAGGATAGGATTAAGGAAATTATGGGTTATAGCTCTGGAGGTGATTGAGTATGGTTCATGGGTATGCTCGTGAGGTCAATATAGTGTTTATCATTTCCGTTGCGTCTACGTACCTTTCCTGCAATATTGAATCTCAATATTGATATGTGAGTACTCATAATTTAACTTTTACATACTAATAGTGTATCCCTGACTAATGCTCGAGTATTTAGGATTATGCATGCTTGTACTTTTGATATTGCCCTTAGACAAGTTAGGTTGAATATTGAATTAGTTACACTTGCGGTTGAGATAAGGTATAAGATATGCATGTCCTTGGAAAGCTAGCGAAAAATTAAGAACTTTTCTTTTAGATATCGAATGGTTTCAATGAACGGATTTGAAGTTATAATCAATTGAATTTTCGATATTTTTATTAAAAATGATTATTATTATCGTCATTTTTATCGCCGTTCTAGTTTTATCTTATTATTATCATTATTATTATCTTTATCAATAAAAGGGATTTATCATTAAAAATTGTTATTTTTTTATTATTACTATCGTTAAAGTTATAATTAGTATTATTATTATTATCCAATTATTATTATTATTATTAGTATTATTATTATTATTATTATTATCATTATTAATATATATATCATTATTTAAAAATGGTTATTGTTATTGTTATTATTATTATTACTATATTATCATTAAGATAATTATTAGTATTATCGTTAATAATGTTATAGTAACTATCATTATTAATATTAGTGTAATTAAAACAAATATTTGTAACACCTAATTATTTTGATTACTATTATTATCATTATTATGAACACGATATAAAAGACGATTAAAAGCTATTAAACGAAACGATTAGGAAATAATGAGTACGAGTATCATGATGAAATTAAAATATTATAAGATATTGATTTAGATAAAATTATCAATCTTATTATTTTTATCATTACTATTATTATTAAAAGTATCGTTAGTATTAACAGTATCATTTTAACAAAAATTATCATTTTAATAGAAATGTCATTGTTACTATAAAATATCATTATTATTATTATTATTATTAGAATTATTATTTTAAAGATAATATTAAAAATTATCGTAAATATTAAAGTTATCATAATTAGAATTATTGTTTTATCATAATGTCATCTTAGTAATTATAAATATTGATATTTTTATAATAATAATTAGTATTACAAAATAATACAACTTTTACTTACTATCATTATAGATATTATTTTATCAAATAAATATGTGATATAAACATATTTTACTACGTGTAATAACTTACTTTAATAATACCTATCATATTATCTTTATGATATTAATGAACCCTATAAATTTTATTACTTAATATATATAAAAGTATATTTTATTATATAAATTTAATATAAAATTTTATTTATTAATAAATAAATTATATTATTTACTCTAATAAATCTTTTAAAAATATTTCAAAATATAAAACGAAGATATTTAAACTATATATTAATCATGTATAGATTTTTGGAAATTATTTTGAGTCAAATTTACTTTTGTTGACTTTTGCATATTAGTCTCGAGCGTTAAGATTGTGGTACACTATGACTTGACCTAATTTGTTAGACAAATATTGACCAACATATAATTATATATAATTAATTTAGGTTCGTGAATCCGAGGCCAACCTTGCACTTGTTCAATGACGTTATATGTATTTTTACTATGAAATACAGTATGGTGAGTTTCATTTGCCTTTTTACCCTTTATATTTTTGGGCTGAGAATACATGCGCAATTTTTATAAATGTTTGACGAAATAGACACAAGTAACTGAAACTACATTCTATGGTTGAATTATCGAAATCGAATATGCCCCTTTTTATTAAAGTCTGGTAATCTAAGAATTAGGGAACAGACACCCTAATTGACGCGAATCCTAAAGATAGATCTATTGGGCCTAACAAACCCCATCCAAAGTACCGGATGCTTTAGTACTTCGAAATTAATATCATGTCCGAAGGAGGATCCCGGAATGATAGGGGATATTCTTATATGTATCTAGTTAATGTCGGTTACCAGGTGTTCACCATATGAATTATTATTTTTGTCTCTATGCATGGGACGTATATTTATGAGAACTGAAAATGAAATTCTTGTGGTCTATTAAAATGATGGAAATAAATGATTATGATAAACTAATGAACTCACCAACCTTTTGGTTGACACTTTAAACCATGTTTATTCTCAGGTGTTAAAGAAATCTTCCGCTGTGCATTTGCTCAATTTAAAGATATTACTTAGAGTCTTTCATAGCATATTTCGAAGAATGTTGCATTCGAGTCATTGAGTTCATCAAAGATTATTATTAAATCAATTTATAGTTGGATAGTGGATATTATGAAATGGTATGCATGCCTATCAATTTTCGATGTAAAGAAAGTTTGTCTTTTAAAAACGAATGCAATGTTTGTAAAATGTATCATATAGAGGTCAAATACCTCGCAATGTAATCAACTATTGTGAATCGTTTATAATGTATATGAACGGGTCCTTTCAGCACAACTCAATTAAGTGTTGCAAGTAGTTTGATGAACCAAAGTTACATCAAGACCTTAGATCCGACACATACATGAACTCTAAAAGTAATATTAAGCTACAAACTTGAAAGTACACTAAATAATCAAGATCTTAAGTTGTAGAACATAGTTTTTACTTAGATCTTGGAGATCCTAGACCCAAAAGTCTAGATCTAAAGTTCTTAAGTTAGATCCTAAGTTACAAAACTTGGATCTACACTTTAATGAAACCATAAGTTATGAAACTTAGATTTTCAACTTGAAAAATGTATGTAAGCTTGTAAGCTCTTATTTACAACTAAATTAGAAGACCATAAGCTATAGAAACTTAGATCCAACACAAGTATATGAAGTTATAACTAGAAAGTTATGCTTCCATGTTCTTGAACTTATAAAGTTAACTTTTAGTTTCAAGAAATATGAGATCAAGATTAACTAGTAATACTTGACCAAATTAATAACATCACAATTTTAAAGTACATAAAATGAAGAAATAAGTTAAATCTACAAGTAACAAGTTCATGGTTGTTCATACTTTAAAGATTCAAGCCAAGGCTTTGATCTTTAAGAAAGTAAACCTTAAGTTTACAAACATGAATACAAGTATGGTTTTAAACTCATGAACTTGAAATCTTTTAAAACATTAAGTGTAGAACCATAAACTAGAAAGTTTAGGTTCATGTATGTTCTTGTATGAACAAGATGATATGAAGAACAAACTAGAAAGTTTAATTCTTAATAACTAGTAAGTAAACAACAACAACAAAGATCAAGTAACAAAGCAAGCAAAAGATGATGATATGTTTGTGTATGATTCGATTTTAAGACAAGAAAAAGAAGAAGAAAAGTTCATGTTACTTACAATATTAGAGAGAAAAGATGAGACAAAAAGTTGAGAGAAAAGTGAACTAAGTTTGTGTGTGTGTAAAATGAAATGAACTAGTGAATAAGTAATACAAAAATTGAAAATGAAACCTCCCTCCCACCTTGTGTTGGCTGACGGTTTTGGCTCCCCAAAGAAGCAAGGTCCAAATCAACTTTCTAATGTGGGAGATGGTGAATGCTTGAAGTGGAAATAAAGAAAATTGACATGGGAAAGAGATGTAAAGGTGCTAGTAACTAGATTCCCATTTACTAATTAATCTTAGTTAAGACTTAAAGCATCATTAACATATTGTTGGGCTAATTAGTCCATCAAGAGAAGTAGGGTGGGCTTCCAAGTCCATTAACATGTATCCATTAAATAAAAGCCCAAGTCTTTAGCATGTAACAATTAATTAAATAAATAAGCCCAAGTAATTAACTAGTAACCTTAGTTAATTAAAAATGATTAATAAAACTTAATCATGAATGTATATAATATTCGAAAATATTATTCGCGCAAAGTACTTGTGTCACAAAGACAATTCGGGCCATTAAAAGTTAAATACTGTAACAAGTAACACGTATAAGAACACATTTATTAAAACGCAAGCATTAATAATAAATTATTAATAATTAAACGTTGGAAAATCCAGGATCGTTACATTACCCACCTGTTAAGGAAAATTTCGTCCCGAAATTTTAAGCTGAGGTAGATGGAGGAGTTGGGAAAAGGTGAGGATACTTCCGCATCATTTGATCCTCTCGTTCCCAGGTAAACTCAGGTCCTCGTTTGGCATTCCATCGTACTCGGACGATCAAAATCTTGTTGTGTTTCAAAGTTTTGACCCCACGGTTCATTATCTCGACAGGTTCTTCCACAAAGTGGAGTTTTTCATCAATTGTAAGTTCTTCCAGTGGTATGACAAGTTCCGGTTCAGCAAGACACTTCTTCAAATTCGATACATGAAAGGTAGGATGGACAGAGCTCAATTGAGTTGGAAGATCCAAACGGTAAGCAACGGGTCTAACACGCTCCAAGATTTTAAAAGGACCAATGTATCATGGGTTGAGCTTCCCACGTTTTCCAAAACGGATCACACCTTTCTAAGGTGCGACCTTCAACATTACACGGTCACCCACGTTGAATTCAAAGTCTTTACGTTTTAGGTCAGCATAACTCTTTTGACGATCATGGGCCATCTTGAGTCTCGCTTGAATCTGGACAACCTTCTCAGTGGTTTCATGGACTATCTCGGGTCCGGTGATTTGCGTTTCGCCTACCTCGGCCCAACAAATAGGAGATCGGCACTTGCTGCCATACAACCCTTCAAAAGGTGCGGCATTAATACTCGAATGATAACTGTTGTTGTAAGAGAATTCGGCTAATGGAAAATGCCTTTCCCAGGCCTTTTTGAAATTGATAACATAAGCACACAACATGTCCTCCAAAGTCTGAATCGTGCGTTCACTTTGCCCGTCGATCTGTGGGTGATATGCAGTACTCATGTCGAGATGGGTTCCCATGGCTTCTTGTAAAGAACGCCAAAATCTGGAAGCAAAACGGGGATCGCGATCTGAGATGATCGATAAGGGTACACCATGACGAGATACAACCTCTTTTATGTATAGCTGAGCTAGTCTTTCCATCGTATCCATTTCCTTCATGGCTAAAAAGTGTGCAGATTTGGTAAGGCGGTCAACAATAACCCAGATGGTATCGTATCCGCCCACTGTCTTTGGTAACTTCATAATGAAATCCATTGTTATCCTTTCCCACTTCCATTACGGGATTTTCGGTTGTTGAAGTAATCCAGAGGGCCTCTGATGCTCGGCCTTAACTTTCGAGCAAGTTAAACACTTATCAACATAAGTTGCAACATCCTTCTTAAGATTAGGCCACCAATATTGTTCCTTAAGATCGTGGTACATTTTGCCCGCTCTTGGATGAATCGAATATCTCGACTTGTGGGCTTCATCAAATATAAGGTTCTGTAGATCTCCATAACGGGGTACCCAAATTCTTCCGGCATAGCATCGGAGCCCAGTCTCCTTAACTTCGAATCGAGAGACGAGAATGTTCAAGTATTCATGAGATATATTTTCCTCCTTGAGAGCCTCATTTTGGGCTACTCGGATCTGGCTGTTGAGATTTGAATGAATGGTGATGTTGAGTGCCCGAACATGAATAGGTGCAATCCTCTCCTTTTGGCTCAAAGCATCAGCTACAACTTTGGCCTTGCCAGGGTGATAACGAAGTTCACAATCATAGTCGTTCAGCGTCTCGATCCATCGACACTGTGTCATATTCAGTTGCTTCTGATCGAAGATGTGTTGGAGGCTTTTGTGGTCGGTGAAGATAATACTCTTAGTTCCATACAAATAGTGCCTCCATAATTTGAGCGCAAACACAACGGCTCCAAGTTTGAGATCGTGAGTAGTGTAGTTTCCTCGTGAATCTTCAATTGCCGGGAGGCGTAAGTGATAACCTTTGTGCGTTGCATCAGTACACAACCAAAACCACTCTTCGAAGCATCGCAATAAATGACGAAATCGTTACTACCTTTAGGAAGTGATAAGATAGGTGCGGTGGTTAACTTCTTCTTCAAGGTTTGAAATGCTGATTCCTGTTCGGGTTCCCAAATGAACTTCTTCCCTTTGTGAGTCAGCGCGGTCAAAGGACGCACAATCAGAGAGAATCCTTCAATAAATCTTCGGTAGTAACCGGCGAGATCTAAAAATTGGCGGATATAAGTCGGAGTAGTGGGGGTTTTCCACTTACTGATAGCTTCAATCTTTGCGGGATCAACTTTGATACCTTGATCACTCACAACGTGACCCAGAAATTGGACTTCCTTCAACCAAAACTCACACTTGGAGAATTTGGCATAGAGTTGCTCTTGTCTCAAGAGTTCAAGCACTAGTCGAAGATGTTGCTCATGTTCTTCTTCGCTTTTAGAGTAGATGAGGATATCATCTATGAAGAAAATAACAAACTTATCCAGGTATGGCCTGCAGACACGATTCATGAGGTCCATGAACATGTCAGGTGCGTTGGTAAATCCAAATGGCATCACGAGGAATTCATAATGACCATAACGAGTTGGGAATGCAGTCTTCATCACATCACTTTCCTTCACCCTCAACTGGTGATAACTGGATCGCAAATCGATCTTTGAGTAAACGCTCGATCCTTGTAGTTGTTCAAAAAGATCGTGAATTCGTGGGAGTGGATACTGATTCTTAATCTTCAATTTGTTGAGTTCATGGTAGTCGATACACATACGGAAGGATCCGTCCTTCTTCTTCACAAATAAAACAGGCGCGCCCCAAGGCGAGAAACTTGGTTGGATAAATCCACGGTCTAGCAGTTCTTGTAATTGGCTCTGCAACTCTTGCATTTCGGAAGGTGCGAGTCGATAAGGTGCGCGAGCTACAGGTGCAGCTCCTGGCACTAAATCGATCTGAAACTCTACTGCTCTTGGCGGCGGTAATCCAGGCAATTCCTCTGGAAAGACGTCAGAAAATTCGTTCACAATTCGCACGTCATCCGCGCTCTTCACCTCAGTTTCTAATGTTTTCACATGTGCTAAAACAGCAAGACGTCCTTTCTTCATGATCTTTTGCGCTTTCATGCAACTAATGAGATTCAGTTTCGAGCTACATCTCTCTCCGTAAATAATCAATGGCTCACCATCTCCGTGTGGTATACGAAGAGCTTTATCTCCACTGATATTGTCAGCCCTTATCTTGGTCAACCAGTCCATACCGACAATAACATCAAAGCTTCCCAACTTAATGGGTATCAAGTCAATCTCGAAATCCACACCAGCTATATTGATAATAGCTCCTCGGCTAATTTGGTCAACTTTCTCAAGTTTCCCATTGGCTACCTCTACAAGCATACTCTCCTTTAAAGGAACTAACGACCAATTTATCTTATCGCAAAAGTGTCTACATACATAACTTCTATCGGCACCTGTATTAAATAGGACAGAAGCTAATAGATTGTTGATAGTGAATATACCTGACAGTAAGTGGGGGTTCTCATGGGCATACCTTTCGCTTGTTGGGACACTCATTTCTGAAGTGGCCCGTCTTTCCGCATTCATAACACTTTCTCGGTCCATTGGGGTTCGGCTTCCCAGTCATGGTGGTGATCTTGCAGTCCCTGCCAATATGCCCGGTCTTTTTGCATTTTTCACAAACAATGTTACAGTACCCGGTATGGTGCTTGTAGCACCTCTTGCACTGTGGCAGAATGCCTTTGTAGTTGGGATTCGAGTTGGTGTTCAGATTGGGATTTCCACCATTGTGCCTCTTAGCGGGGGTTTGATCATAGGCCCTCCCCTTGTTGTTATCCCACTTACGCTTATCACTACTACCCACTTCGAACTTAGCCTTCTCCGGTTCATCGATAATAATTTGGTTCATTAAGGTATGCGCCATGCGCATTGCTTCCGGGACATTGGGTGGCTTAGACGAGGTGACATTTCCCTTAATGGACTTAGGAAGTCCCCACAAATACCTTTCCATACGTTTAAACTCCGGGGTAACCATGGTAGGACACATCAGGGCTAATTCTAGATACCTACGGTTGTAACCATCGAGATCGTTTCCCACAACCTTCAACTGCATAAACTCAATCTCCATTTTCTGGATCTCTGTCCTAGGGCAATATTCCTCAATCATGGCCCACTTAAACTCTTCCCATGGATTGGCATACGCCTCATCAATACCCCTTGCTTGAGCCATTGTGTTCCACCAGGTAAGTGCGCCATCAGACATCGTACATGAAGCAAACTTGGTTTTGTTCGCCTCTGAGCACTTACTAACTTGGAACACAGATTCTAATTTCTCAAACCACCTAGTGAGACCAACCGGTCCCTCAGTTCCACTAAAGTTGTGAGGCTTGCAGCTTTGGAACTCTTTGTATGTACACCCATTACGAATGAGATGGATAACTGGTGGCGGTGGAGCTTGGGGGTTCATTTCCGCTAAAGCTGCGGTGACTCGTTCATTGATCATTTCCTCGATTTGGGCTGCGGTGGGTGTTGATCTTCCATTGGCCAT
This sequence comes from Rutidosis leptorrhynchoides, assembly GCF_046630445.1. Classification (NCBI taxonomy): domain Eukaryota; kingdom Viridiplantae; phylum Streptophyta; class Magnoliopsida; order Asterales; family Asteraceae; genus Rutidosis; species Rutidosis leptorrhynchoides. Next base: position 301,251,008 of record NC_092335.1, on the reverse strand, counting down.
GATGTTCTAAACAAAAATTTTGACTCAAGTCAAAATCCATCACTCAAATATTAATAATACAGTATATGGTAACCAGCATGGTATCAACACAACACATGCTAATTAAGTAACGCAAATAGATTCAGATACCACAAAGTCATCATACAGTAATGTAAATAGAACACTGTGCAAGAATTAAACAACACAAAGTTCCATTCATTAATAATAAGTTGCATACATCTGCATAGGTTCGTACAATACATAAATAGAACATAAAACTACAAATGATATTACATAATGAAATCAACTACAAAAGCCCTACGGTGACGGTGGGTGTAGGATGTCAAATATGTGGGACATCTGGTCCTCGAGCTCAGTTACCCGAGCACGGAGGATCTCCACCTCCCTCATCAGTTCCTCGAAAGAGGGAGATAGTGGGGCAGGCGGTGCAGTCGGTACAGGTGGTGCTGGTAGTGTAGATGGTCCGACTCCAGAAGTGGATGGTGCATAGCGGTAAGGCTTACGGATGAAGGGATCAGCAGGATACGGCACAAGCCGCTTACGGGCGGTAACCCTACGACGCCGACCATGAGCGTCAACGAATGGTCGACCTCCATTAATCCCTGGAATGACGGTACCATCGAAACGGTACAGCTTCTTCGGCAGGGTGGAGGGTGGCTGTATAGGTGAATCATCAGGGTCCTCATCTGAATCCTCGTCACTAGAGTCGTCAGAGGATGAGTCGTCGGATGAAGAATCGGTGGATGATGGGTCATCTAGATCGGCTGGGGGTGGCTGTACGGGTGGCTCTCCTCGGGCGGCCATCATCTGTTGGTATATGCCGGGCCCAATCGGCACGAGACGTCCATCAGGAAGGCGTCAGCACCAATAGTTATGCTCATTACAGACTGGACCTTCCCCAAGTTCTGCGGGAATCACAGCACCACTGGGATGGTGCTGTGGCTCCGAGGGTCCTGGGACAAGTGGAGCTGGAATCTCCTGTAGGTCCTCGGCTCCATCTGAGGTAATCACTGGCCCGGGTGCATGGCTACTAGCTCCGGAGGTCGAAGCGCCTGAGTCACTGGAGGGTGTTGACGACGGGATCTGAGAATCGGCAACGATGGCAGGTGAGGTGGCTGATGAGTCTGTGTCGCCGTCCAAAATGATGACATGTGGAATATCCGACATCTGAACAAGGAAAAATAACTTTTTCCATGTCAGTAAGTCATAAAGCAAGCACATATTAGGCAAAGTAACTACGACAGTCTAAATCATGTGTAACAGTAAGTAGCATGGCAATAACGGCAAGTATCATGCAATCGAAAACAGATAATAGCATGCAGTAGTGAAGTCATGTAGTAGCATACGGCATATAGCAGTAAAAGTAAGCAGCAGCATGCAGCAAATTCCGCAGAAACAAGTAAACTAGCAAGTTGTAGATTAGTCCTATTAGTGAATCCTACTCGGGTCGGTCTAGACTCACTAATGCAACCTAATTCCCTACAACCAATGCTCTGATACCAAATGTGATGCCCCGTACTAAATCAACATGTACGTACCATCAACAACAGGATCATTACAAGGTCAAACACTATATGTGTTTTCAAAACAAGTTGGCATTCATGATAAAAGGTGACGTCATAACCAACGTCAAGTGTTTTACAATCAAAAGTATGCTCCTATGAATAGAAGCAAAGATAATAGTACGTGACCCTTAGGTCGTTACAAATCACTGTTTCAAAAGTAAATAAGTTTGAATGCAAATAAACATTTCATGCGGTGACAACTCTAGTAAGCGCAGCGGGTGTCTACAAATCATGACTAGTACAACAGCGGAAGCAAGCAACCTTAAACACCTGAGAAAAACATGCTTAAAACGTTAACACAAAGGTTGGTGAGCTATAGTTTAAGTATAACAGTAATGTAATGTAGGCCACGAGATTTCAGTGCTACAAAGAGCGTTTCAAAAAAGTATATAAAGTATATGTTTAACCGTGGGCACTTGGTAACTAACTTAACGTTTATAACCCCCTAAAAGTACACTTGGTGAGTGCGTATGTTTACGAAGTATTAAACACCCGTTAAATGTTAACGCTACTAGCCCGAGTGGGGATGTCAAACCCTATGGATCCATATCTAAGATTCGCGTTCACCGGTTCAAAGACCAATGACTAAACGTTACCGAGCTAAGGGGAAAGTTTATGCCGTTGTATAACCCACACATATTAAAGTTTAAGTACTCGTGCCTAGTATGTAAAACATAAAATGCGCATGTTTACTCAGTTCCCAAAATAGTTAAAGTAAAAAGGGATGCTATAACTCACAGTGATAAAGTAGTAAAAGTTGACTCGGGAAAAGTAAGCAAGTACGTTGTCCAAAAGGTCCTCAACCTAAGTCAAAGGTTACTAACTCAGTAAATCGTCCCAATAGGTTTAAATGTATGTAAATTAGGCCTTAAGTATCATCATCATTCATCACCACACAAAAAGTATCAAGTAAGTTTCATTCTAGAAAAGAGTTTAAAACAAAGGCTGACTTCGATCAGTCGCCACGGCCTCTATACAAACTGAATTGAGGTGGGACCAGTGTCCATGGATTTGTATATAAGTCCTTTAGTTGCTGTAAAAATTCCAGAACCAAACTCGTCTTCGTTTGACCGTGGCGACGGTTTAAGTGCGAGTAGGTCAGAATTTTCAGCACAACGTTAAAAGGACATAGTGATGTTCGGAGCGCCATAGATCCTAAACCGTAACTCGGATTAAGACGAGTATTAAACGAAAAATTATCTAATCGAACAGAGATAACTGAAAATCAACTTTACAGTAGCCCAGGGATTATGATAAAACCCGAAAAATAGTGGGTTTAGTGTTCCGGTGGGTTCTTGGTGCTCGATGCTCATCACGGTTCTCATCCTTGATGCATATAGCTTCAAGTGTACAACTCGTTGATGTGTTTGAATCATCTTTACCAAGTTTTGACCATCATAACACAAGTGTAAGTCTAAGATAAGTAGCACAACTCAAATAAGTGTTGCAAGTAGTTTGATGAACCAAAGTTACATCAAGACCTTAGATCAGACACATACATGAACTATAAAAGTAATATTAAGCTACAAACTTGAAAATAAACTAAATAATCAAGATCTTAAGTTGTAGAACATATTTTTTAGTTAGATCTTGGAGATCCTAGACCCAAAAGTCTAGATCTAAAGTTCTTAAGTTAGATCCTGAGTTACAAAATTTGGATCTACACTTTAATGAAACCATAAGTTATGAAACTTAGATTTTCAACTTGAAAAATGTATGTAAGCTTGTAAGCTCTTATTTACAACTAAATTAGAAGACCATAAGCTATATAAAATTAGATCCAACACAAGTATATGAAGTTATAACTAGAAAGTTATACTTCCATGTTCTTGAACTTATAAAGTTAACTTTTAGTTTCAAGAAATATGAGATCAAGATTAACTAGTAATACTTGACCAAATTAACAACCTCACAACTTTAAAGTACATAAAATGAAGAAATAAGTTAAATCTACAAGTAACAAGTTCATGGTTGTTCATACTTTAAAGATTCAAGCCAAGGCTTTGATCTTTAAGAAAGTAAACCTTAAGTTTACAAACATGAATACAAGTATGGTTTTAAACTCATGAACTTGAAATCTTTTAAAACATTAAGTGTAGAACCATAAACTAGAAAGTTTAGGTTCATGTATGTTCTTGTATGAACAAGATGATATGAAGAACAAACTAGAAAGTTTGATTCTTAATAACTAGTAAGTAAACAACAACAACAAAGATCAAGTAACAAAGCAAGCAAATGATGATGATATGTTTGTGTATGATTCGGTTTTAAGACAAGAAAAAGAAGAAGAAAAGTTCATGTTACTTACAATATTAGAGAGAAAAGATGAGAGAAAATGTTAAGAGGAAAGTGAAGTAAGTTTGTGTGTGTGTAAAATGAAATGAACTAGTGAATAAGTAATACAAAAATTGAAAATGAAACCTCCCTCCCACCTTGTGTTGGCCGACGGTTTTGGCTCCCCAAAGAAGCAAGGTCCAAATCTACTTTCTAATGTGGGAGATGGTGAATGCTTGAAGTGGAAATAAAGCAAATTGACATGGGAAAGAGATGTAAAGGTGCTAGTAACTAGATTCCCATTTACTAATTAATCTTAGTTAAGCCTTAAAGCATCATTTACATATTGTTGGGCTAATTAGTCCATCAAGAGAAGTAGGGTGGGCTTCCAAGTCCATTAACATGTATCCATTAAATAAAAGCCCAAGTCTTTAGCATGTAACAATTAATTAAATAAATAAGCCCAAGTAATTAACTAGTAACCTTAGTTAATTAAAAATGATTAATAAAACTTAATCATGAATGTAAATAATATTCAAAAATATTATTCGCGCAAAGTACGTGTGTCACAAAGATAATTCGGGCCATGAAAAGTTAAATACGGTAACAAGTAACACGTATAAGAACACGTTTATTAAAAAGCAAGCATTAATAATAAATTATTAATAATTAAACGTTGGAAAATCTAGGGTCGTTACAACTGGTGGTTCAGCTCTTTCTAAAACACCCGAGGAATTACAACAATTAATATCTGAGTTAGCCATTTAATCACATGATTGGTATCAAGCAAACAATAATCAACGGGAAACTAAAATTGAAGTTAAAAGTAAAATATCTACATTACAAGATAAAATAGAAGTCCTAGAAAAGGAGTTAAAAGGTTTAAAAGAAAAATATGTTTTAGAAACTATCTCTCAAATCTCGCAAAAAGAAACTATAAGTAAAGGATTAGCGGAAATGATACAAGGTTATATTTATAACCAAACTGAATTAAATAACGTTATTCTATATTAAATCTCCAAGCTATATCATAATCATCAAAACATGATACTTAATCTAGAAAAAGATTTAGGAACATTATCTAAACAATTAGCTATTAGGGAAATTGGAACATTACCTTCTAATACATTAGCAAGTCCTAGGGGAAATCAAGAGATTCAAGCTATAACTACTAGGAGTTGTAACACAACACAAGATCCTATTATGCCTACTCATGAGGAAAATCATGAATCACTTAAGGAAACTAGCAATGAAAAAAGTATTGATGACACTCCTGCTAAAAAAGCTACACCACCTAAAAACGATGAACCCTTAAAACCTGTTCCATACCGTCAACAACTTAGGAAAGAGAAACAACAAAAACGTCTAGAGAACTTTGCTAATATGTTCAATCAAATAAGCGTTAATATACCTTTAATAAATTTATTAAATGAAAACCCACATTATGGAAAATGCTTAAAAACTTTATTATCTACTAAAGGTAAAGACGCTAAAAAATCTTCTAGGTTCATAATAAAATAATGTAAAGCTATTTTTCAAAAATATGACATACCCGAAAAATTAGGAGATTCGGGAAGTATTACTATTCCATGCTCATTTAATAACTCTAGAATATATCAAGCATTAGCAGATATGGACAGTAGTATAAATTTAATGCCATATTCGTTAAATAAAAGACTAGGTCTAGGATAATTAACTCCCACTAGAATGTCTATTTGTTTGGTCGATAGTTCTTTTAATTATCCGATACGAATAACCAAAAATATACCGTAAAAATTGACAAATTTACTTTTCCCGCTGATTTCGTTATTCTAGAAATGAAAGAAAATGATAAAATACTAATAATATTAGGTAGACCATTCCTGAGAACCGATGCTTTTTAATTTCAAATGCAAACTAATACATACAGCCTAAGAATAGGTGACGATAGAATCACTTTAAATAATCAAATTGAACTAGATCTCACTTCCCTTACGATAAATTATGTAGAAACATGTATTGAAGAAGAATTCGTTGAATTTTTATTAATAGATATAAATGAATTTGTGTGTGAAATAAAAGAAGAAAACCTTAATGATGAATCTAAAGAATTTATGAAACATGAACCCATAACTGATGAATTAAGAATAAAACACTCTCTCGAAGCACCACCAAAACTAGAATTAAAAGAATTACCTTCTCATCTAGATTATGTATTTCTAAAAGATAATTACGAACTTCCCGTAATTATTTCCTCCGAATTATCTAAAGATCAAAAAGAACAGTTCTTAGATGTCTTGAAAAAACATAAAAAGGCCTTTGCTTAGAAAACCTCTGATATTTTGGGGATTAACCACATCTTCTGTACTCATAAAATTCCGTTACAAGAAAAATCAAAACCCGTATTTCAAAGACAAAGACGTTTAAATCCTAATATGGCTGAAGTAGTAAAAGAAGAGGTATTAAAACTGTTAGACACAAGAATGATTTATCCTATATCCGAAAGCCAATGGGTAAGCCCAGTCCAGTGTGTCCCTAAAATGGAGGAACCACTGTTGTCTTAAACAAAAATAACGAATTAATTTCTACTAGAACCGTTACCGTTTAGCGAGTTTGTATAGATTACCGTAAACTAAATGAAGCTACCCTAAAAGATCATTTCCCCTTCCATTTATTGATCAAATGAATGAAAGATTAGTCGCAAAAGAATACTACTGTTTCTTAGATGGTTTTTCTAGATACTTTCAAATTCCATTCAACCCTAAGGATTAAGAGAAAACCACTTTCACTTGTCCTTTTGGTACATTCGCTTACCGAAGAATGTCGTTTGGGCTATGTAATGCCCCTGGTACTTTCCAAAGATGTATGGCAGCCATCTTTCACGACATGGTGGAAGATTTTATGGAAGTCTATATGGATGACTTTTCCGTCTTCGGAACATCCTTTGACTCTTTTCTATCTAATTTTGATAAAATGCTCGCTCGTTGTGAAAAGACAAATCTTGTTCTTAATTGGGAAAAATACCATTTCATGGTGAAAGAATTTTGTCATAAAATTTCTAATAAGGGGATTGAAGTTGATAAAGAAAAATTCAATGTTATTTCCAACTTTACCTAACCCACTAATGTTAAATCATTTAGAAGTTTCCTAGGACATGCTGGATTTTATAGACGCTTCATTCAAGATTTCTCTAAAATTGCTCGACCATTAACTAAACTCTTAGAAAAAGACGCCCTTTTTGATTTTAATGAAGATTGTCAAAAAGCTTTCTCTATTCTAAAAGAAAAACTCACTAATGCACCCATTATTATATCACCTGATTGGTCTAAACCCTTCGAACTTATGTGTGATGCTAGTGATTATGTGGTACGAGCTGTCTTGGGGCAACGAAAAGAAAAACATTTTCACCCAATCTACTATACTAGCAAAACACTAGTAGGTGCGCAATTAAATTATACAACCAATGAAAAACAACTGTTAGCCATAGTCTTCGCTCTTGAAATATTTTGACCATATTTAATTATGAATAAAGTAACAGTGTATACCGATCACTCTGCTCTTAAGTATATACTTAATAAACCCAACTCTAAAGCTCGACTATTGCGACGGGTTCTACTCCTACAAGAAATTGATATTTAAATTATTGATAAGAAAGGAGCTGAGAATCTTGCAGCAGATCATATTTCACGTTTAGAAAATCCTAATCTCGACAAGTTAGATGAAATTCATGATACATTCCCTGGCGAATGTCTAATGATGATCTCAGATGTGTCATATCCATGGTTTGCTAACTTTGCAAACTATTTAGCTTCATGAGAACTAAGAAAAGATTTAACTTATCAACAAAGAAAAAAATGCTTCTCTGATTTAAAACATTACTTCTGGGAAAATCCTTACTTATTTAAAGTAGGTCCCAACAAAATTATTCGTCGTTGCGTTCATGGTAAAGAAGCAAGTGAAATCCTATTACAATGCCATAGTAGTGCACCAGGAGGACACTCTGGCCCTAACTACACTGCTCGCAAAGTTTTAGATGCAGGGTTTTATTGGCCTACCATATTCCAAGATGCACATAAATTACTCCAGTCTTGTGATGCATGTCAAAGAGGAGGAAACCTCTCTAAACGTGATGAAATGCCCGGCCAGAATATTCAAGTATGCGAAATATTTGATGTGTGGGGTATTGATTTCATGGGACCATTTCCCTCTTCAGAGAGAAATCAATATATTCTGGTAGCCGTTGACTACGTTTCTAAATGGGCTGAAGCACACGCCCTTCCTACTAATGACTCACGAGTAGTGATTGTTTTTCTAAAGAAACTATTTTGTCAATTTGGTTTTCCTAAAGCTTTAATTAGTGACCGTGGAACCCATTTCACTAATCAACTACTCGAAAAAGTTCTAAAAAGATATGGGGTAAACCACCATTTCTCTACAGCTTACCATCCTCAAACAAGTGGTTAGGTTGAAAATACTAATCGAGGATTAAAAAGGATTCTCGAACATATTGTTGAGAATAATCTTAAACTCTGGTCTCACAAATTAGATGATGCATTATGGGCTTTCCGAACTGCATATATGACACCTATAGGGACTACTCCTTTTAGGTTGTTTATAGAAAAGCTTGTCACCTACCTGTTGAAATTGAACACCGTGCATATTGGGCTTTAAAACAATGTAATTTAAATCCCAAAGAAGCAGGAGATAACAGACTTCTCCAATTAAATCAAGTTGATGAACTTAGACTTTCTGCTTATGAAAATTCAATAACTTATAAAGATGGCACTTAGACTTTTTACTTATGAAAACAAAAAGATGGAACGATGCTATTATTAAAAACATTATAAGCTTTCAACCGGGGGATAAAGTTCTAATTTTTAAATCAAAATACAAATTTTCTCCTTCGAAGTTAAGATCTAGATGGATAGGTCCGTTTATAGTTAAACAATATTTTCCCACCGGATATGTTGAGTTATATAATAAGAAAGGAGATACATTTAAAATAAATGGCCATCGTTTAAAAATTTACTTTGAGAAAGATGCGTTATCAGGAGGGGAAGTAATTTACCTTAGTACCATTCAAGCTTAAAAAAATATATAAACAAATTACTTTTGAGCTTGTAAATTAGCTGTACATTCTTATAAAATTCTGAATTCTAAAAATTTAAGCATTCTAAAAGGAAGCCACCGGCTAATGGTGTATCCTAGGGGATACACGAATAAAAGCATCATTTTTATACAGCAAAATAGATTAAAAAGCATAAAAGATGATAATATTCGGCGGTTTTTAGCATTTTCCGTTCATCGCTTTGCAGGCCGCCCAGCGTCCTGCGTAAGCCTTGTAGGCATATTCAATTCTTAAGCCCTTTTACTAGGCTCGTGAGCGGCACACAGCCACGTCAACCACACCAAAGTTAGTTCCGGATATTTTGCATAACAGAATTAATCAGCGTTTGACACGTGTTTCCCGAGAATTTTGGACATTCTACGTCTATAAATAGACCCCCTGGGTCACCACATTTCATATCATCTAATCTGGACATCAGTCAGAGAGAAGTATACTTTTTCTCTCACACAGTTCTTTCTCACTCCAAAACATTAACCGCTTAGCAACAGAACGATAGATTGATCAATTACAAATTGATCCAAAGATTGATTGAGTCCACCCCACAGATCTCTCATCCGTGTTTCGGGTTTGCAGGGATTATTTTCCGAGGGAAAACATCAATCAGCATCCAACTACTCAACGCTAGGCGGCTATTGTTCTATACTACTACCTTACACCCGCTATGCAGAAAAATAGTACCAACGCCAATTTAAGCTTAAAAAAGCCACCGGCTTGGTATGGGTAGAAAAATCTGCAATCATATGAATCATAAATGCTTTTTGACCTCGAAGCCGCCAGCTTAGCTGATGAAGCCTCCGGCTTACACTACAGACAGGTTTTTAAAGCCTAATCTGCCTCACTTTTCCATTTTCACACCTACAACCTTCAAAAGTGCTCTCAAAATACAAAAATTTGTGTTTTCTTCATCTACCTTCAAAACATCCATGGCTGGAAGAGTAAGTTTCAATTTTTATTTCTGCATTGTTAAAATCTTTTTATTTCTATAAAACTGCTGTAACTTCCTCTACCATTCCATGAAGCCGCTGACATATGATTAAAGGGCTTTATCTCCTATGATTCAAAGTAATAATGTTTGATAAATTTCTTGTCTAGGAATTATTAAGAATTGCTTAGAAATCGCTGTTGTGATAATTTTTGTTAGGATTGTAATGAGAAAACCTAAAAATTTAAACATGCTTAACAGATATATAAAGCCACCGGCTTTGTATGAAAGCCGCTGGTTTCATCTTAACTAAATACGAATCGAAAATTTCTGCTTAAACAGGTTGGAGAATAAATGAAAATTCTTTTGCAGGTTATGAAGCCGCCGGCATTGGCTATTGAAGCTACCGACTTCGTTATAAAAATTCGAATTTTTAATCGTTATTGCTAATGTTTGTTCAAATTGTGTTAAAACAGTGAGTAATGAAGGGGGAAGAGCCCGAGCCAGTTGAGATTCGTATTGATTGGTGTAACAACCCAAACCAACCCACGACTAAACAGCGTGAAATGCAAAATAAAAAAAAATTTAACTGCCCAGCAACTGGCGCGGTGCGCCAGGAAGGCCGCGCGGCGCGCCGAAGTGGTCTGTCCCAAAAGTCCTTAAATGCGAAAAAGATCGACTAGTTCCCGACATTTTTAGGCGAAACACTTTTAACCACACATTCAAATATGTAAAACTAACACGATTCAAACATAAAAATGATGTTTTACAAGCGGGGCCCACACGACCCAAAATACAAGTTTAATACAATTTCTGAGTTTCGACCACCAAAAAGTTTAAGTACCAAACTACACTAGGAGCATGGCGTTTGGGATTAAACTACCCACGTCTCGGTCAAACTCCCAAAAGTCAACACATCCAAAAGCGTCCCCTACAATAAAGCGGGATCTCTAGTCCAAGGTAATGCCCTTACCCTTATCCACCATCGAACCTATAAAAAGGGTAAACAACGAGAGGGTAAGCAACGCTTAGTGAATGCAATAAATATACATATACATATATAATATACCTACTTGCACCCACTTACACACACCGTAATATCGCTAGTATAAACAATTAGCATACCGAACTCCAAGTAAGCTATATGCTACCCAATACCGCAACTAGCAATGTCAATATCATAAGCTCCAATAATATAATACGATATCTCACAACATATATATAACAACTATATGGTTAACATAAACGAGTCTTGGTGCTACCGGCTCCGTGGTTCACACCGTACGAAATGCTATGACGCTACCGGCTCCGTGGTTCACGTCACTACGCATTTGAGTCAAACTCTTTTATAGTGCTACCGGCTCCGTGGTTCACACTTTGGTGCTACCGGCTCCGTGGTTCACACCTCATTTTATAGTGCTACCGGTTCCGTGGTTCACACTCCGATGCTACCGGCTCCATGGTTCACATCTCAAACATGCACTATGATGCTACCGCCACCGTGGTTCACACCATAGCACGTTCACACACACCCTATGGCATTCCCGGCTCCGTAGGTCACACCATAGCTTACAAATAAATATACCATATACATACATGTATAATTATTCCACTCACGTCCAAGTCTTGTGAAAGGACACCCGAGCTTGCAAGACCTCAAAATAACGTACCTATCATGTTATACATATTATCAATCGCATAACTCAAGTTGGTCAAACAATTCTTTCACCATTCTAAAGCCATTTTGACCCATGGTGCAATTTCAACCCATTTTGCACCCATAACCCTAATTTGGGTCAACACACACCAAAACCCTAATCATTCGTCAAGATGGGTTTGAAACACATTTAGATCACAAGGCTAACTTGTTTTCACAGTTGCTAGGCTACTTAGGTCACTAAAGACTCATTTGACCCATTTCAAGGTCGACACACCCATTTGGGTCATCCACACCCAATAATACCCATTTACATATTATTAAAGTGTTCTAGCAACTAACTAACCAAATTTAAGACTTAAAAGTCCAATTAACACATTCAAACCCTAGGTTAGTCATTAATGAGCCTTCATAACCCATTTTCGCCCAAAATCCCCAAAATACTAACAAAATGGGTCTTTGGTTCATCACTAACCCAAACCCTAACCCTTAAAGCAATTTAAAGTAAGAAATTGGGTTTTATAACTTACCAACACAATCACCACGTAGCTATCGACTAGATGAACGTCTTCAAAACTTGCACCAAGACCCGATTCAACCTCTTTCACCCTTTAATGGAGCTCTCTCACTCTCAAGGATTTCACTCTCTCACTAAAATTCAATTGGAGGAGATAAGGTTGTTGTGGGAGTAGTAAATGAGCTCCCCAAAACTGATCTAGGGTATTAAATTCGGCCCCAAAGTGAAATTACACAATTGCCCTCAAAATATCTATTTTAAAAAGAAGTAAGGAATCTGTCGCAGACAGATGGCGCGGCGCGCCACCAGGCCACGCGGCGCGCGACACCTCCAGTTCAGCTTCTTTCTTGCTTTTAAATAAATACAACCAAAACCCCGTTTCAAGTATCGTACATTACACTTATATACACTACAAATACTCGGGTCTTACAACTCTCCCCCACTTATTCGGATTGCGTCCTCGCAATCCAAGCCGCATGACACGAGGGAAGATAAACCAACACGAACTCTTCGGGTTCCCAAGTGAACTCGGAACCTTTACTTCGCTGCCATTGAACCTTGAAAGTTCTCACCTCTTTATTCCTCAACATTTTCACCTTCTCGTCAAGGATAGCAATCGGTTCCTAGACATACTCTAACTTGTTGTTTAGCTCGATTTCATCTAATGGCATCCATGAAGAATCATCCGCAAGACACTTACGGAGGTGGGAAACATGAAATGTATTATGGATCCCCGCAAGCTCTTCGGGTAATTCCAATCGATATGCAACTTCACCAACACGAGCTAAAACCTTGAATGGCCCAATAAACCGAGGAGCTAACTTTCCCCGTTTTCGAAATCGAATAATACCTTTCCATGGCGAAACCTTAAGCATCACCATGTCACCTTCTTGAAATTCGATCGTTCGTCTACGTTTGTCGGCATACGACTTTTGTCTATCTTGAGCATTCTTCAAATGTTCCCGAATAATATCAATCTTGTTATTCGTCTCCAAAACCAAATCGGTACTCCCGATTTCCCTTTGACCCACTTCTCCCCAACAAATGGGAGTTCGACACCTTTGCCCATATAGCATCTCATAAGGTGGCATCCCGATACTAGTGTGATAACTATTATTGTACAAGAATTCCACCAAGGACAAATGCTCATCCCAACTACCACCGAAATCAATAATGCACGCCCGTAACATATCTTCCAAAGTTTGATTCGTACGTTCGGTTTGACCGTCCGTTTGAGGATGATACGCCGTGCTCAGCTTTAATTGCGTACCCATATCTTCATGAAATTTTTCCCAAAACCGGGATGTAAAATGGGTATCTCGATCCGAAATAATAGATATAGGAACCCCATGTCACGAGACCACTTCCTTGATAAACAACTTAGCCAAGGCCTCCGACGATATCGCTTCTTTAATGGGAAGAAACAAAGCACTTTTCGTCAAGCGATCAATTATCACCCAAATCGTATCAAATTGGGTTCTCGCCGTCTTTGGTAACTTTGTAATGAAATCCATGGTAATGTGCTCCCATTTCCATTTCGGGATTTCTAACGGTTGCAACTTACCATACGGCTTTTGGTGCTCGACCTTAACTTGCAAACAAGTAACACATTGTTCAACATATTTTACAACATCACGCTTCATGCCCGGCCACCAATAATCTTTCCTTAAATCAAGAAACATTTTCGGTTCGCCCGGGTGAATGGAATACCTTGACTTATGAGCTTCATCAAGTAGCACTTGTCGATAATCACCCATCTTAGGCACCCACACCCTTCCTTGGAAAGACAACAAACCACGCGAGCCCATAGTAATGAACTCCGATTGCCCCACAATTCGCTCCTCATGCTTGTTGTGAACGTAAGCCTCAATTTGAATTACACCTAGCTTTTCAAGAAAATCGTTAGTAATAATCATACGTAACAATCCCAATCGTAACGCCGGGTGATGAGTCTTTCGACTTAATGCATCCGCGACCACATTCGCCTTGCCCGGATGATAAAGTATTTCGCAATCATAATCTTTTACCACATCCATCCACCTACGTTGACGATAATTCAAATCTCGTTGATTAAAGAGATGTTTCAAACTCTTATGATCCTAGTAAATCGTACTCTTGACACCATACAAGTAATGGCGCCAAATTTTCAACGCATGTACCACCGCCACCAACTCAAGATCATGAGTCGAATATCTCGTTTCGTGTTCCTTTAACTGTCGAGAGGCATAAGCGATGACTTTACCTCTTTTCATAAGAATACACCCGAGCCCGTTTAGAGAAGCATCACAATAAACCGTCATATCTTCCACACCTTCCGGCAATACCAACACCGGAGCTTGGCACAACTTCTCTTTTAACAATTGAAAAGCAATTTCTTGCTCGTTTTCCCAATTAAATTTAGCATTCTTCCTCGTCAATTTCGTCAATGGAGAAGCAATCTTGGAAAAGTCTTGGATAAACCGACGATAATAACCGGCCAATCCGAGAAAACTTCGGATTTCCGTAGGTGTAGTCGATCGTCCCCAACTCTTCACCGTCTCGATCTTCCCCGGATCCATTTGAACGCCGTCTTTGTTCACAATATGACCAAGGAATTGGACTTCCCTTAGCCAAAATTCACATTTGGAGAACTTTGCATACAACTTCTCCTTTCGTAACGTCTTCAATACTTCACGCAAATGACGTTCATGTTCGTTCATACTTTTCGAGTAGACCAGTATGTCGTCAATGAACACTATTACTGACTTGTCCAACATAGGTTGGCAAACTCGGTTCATAAGATCCATGAATGCCGCCGGTGCATTCGTAAGACCAAAAGGCATCACCACAAATTCAAAATGCCCATAACGTGTTCGAAAGGCCGTTTTCTCGATGTATTCCTCACGGACCCACATTTGGTGATAGCCGGACCGTAGGTCGATTTTAGAGAAATATATTGCACCTTGGAGTTGGTCAAACAAATCGTCAATCCTAGGCAAAGGATAACAATTCTTGATCGTTACTTTGTTCAACTCCCGATAATCGATGCACATCCACATACTACCATCCTTCTTCTTTACGAACAATACCGGAGCGCCCCACGGTGAAGCACTCGGTCGAATAAAACCCTTTTCGAGCAACTCTTGGATTTGATTTAACAACTCTTGCATTTCCGTCGGTGCTAAACGATAAGGAGTTTTAGAAATGGGGGTAGCCCCCGGAACCAACTCAATGTGAAATTCAACTTGTCTTTCCGCCGGAACACCCGGTAACTCATCCGGAAAAACGTCTTCAAATTCATTAACCACCGGAATTTCATGAATCGGTGGTGGCTCATTACGAGTATCGACAACATGAGCAAGGAAATCCATGCCACCGGTAACAACAAAGCGACGTGCCCGTGCAAAAGTGCATATCGGCACCGGTCTCCTTCGCTTCTCACCATGAATAACCATGTCTCCCCCACTAGGGGTCTTCACATGAATAAACTTATCATGGCATGCAATATTGGCTCTATAATGATCGAGCCAATCCATACCAACAACAATATCAAAATCACCCAAGGTCATCGGAATAAGATCAATTTCAAAACTTTCGGCACCAAACACAACATTACAATTTTTACACACATCAACCACTAGCGTCGTATTGCCATTCGCTATTTCAACTTCTACCGGACGACTCAACTTTACTAGCGGTTTATTTAACTTAGGCACAAATCTTGGAGACACGAAAGACAAATTAGCACCACTATCAAAAAGTATCCGTGCCGGATTAGAGTTAACCATGAATGTACCTGAAACGACTTCATTAGATTGTTTGGCTTCTTGGTTTGTCATCAAATAATTTCGACCTCTAGCCGTCCCCGCCGCCTTCTCTAACCGTTTAACATTATCCTTATTCAATTCGGGACATTCCATCCTCCTGCGCCCCTCCTTACCACAATTATAGCAAGTGAGTTTTGGTGTTGAGGTCGCACTTGTACAATCACGAGCCATGTTCCCATGTTGCCCACAATTATAGCATTTGGGGCCAAAACCCCCAGACGCACCCTTCTTCACACTACCAATGCTCTCAGAACCCTTCTTGCTCTTCTTATTAGAAAAGTTCGATTGACTCGAATTCTCGAACTTCCTCTTACCAAAAGTAAAACCACCCTTTCTTATCACAAGCGCTTCAAAACCTTTAGCCATATTAAACAACTCATCGAAGCTTTTCACCACGTTCACACTAATCTTTTCTTGATAACTATCATTCAAAGTTCGATAGAAATCTTCCTTCAACATCTTATCATTCCCGACATACTCCGGGCAAAATTGGGTCTTGGACAAAAACACAGATTTGAGAGTGTTCAAATCCATCGACCCTTGCCTGAAGGAACGTAGCTCGTCCTTAAGCCTTGTAAGATTGGCCGAAGTTCGGTATTCATCGAAAAACTCCGCTTTGAATTCGTCCCAAGTGAAGTCCATACATTACACTTCACCATAAAGATGGATTTTCGCGTCCCACCATAACTTAGCATCGCCCCTTAACATGCTAGACCCGTATATTGTATTCTTATCGAGAGGACATTCGCAAGTACGAAATGCCCCCTCCATATCGGAGATCCAACGGGCACTTTTAAGAGGATCTCTTTCACCCTCAAAAGTGGGAGGTTGAGAATCCTTGAAGTTCTTGTAGAAAAAGTCCCGTCTTCCCACATTATCATCATGAAGAACGGCCTTGACTTGCTCTTTGACTACATTGACTAATTACTCGTCAATCGAGTCTAGAAACATCTTCTTAATCTCCTCAAGATATTCTGCCTTTTGACGTTTAAAGATGGCCTCAACCTTGGCCGTAAACTCGGGGTCCTCACTCGTGCCCCCATTATCGGTGTCGTGTCCGTTTCTCATCTTCATTCTATAAAACGGAATAGGTTAAAAGGCAAAACACAAGGACATAACACGTATATGTACATATACACCACACTATCCCATCTCGCTCAACAATCGTCGTACATCGCTTGTTTGACACGATTTTTACCCGTAATAATGGTAGCTAGTCATTACTACGCGAGCACGTCGCATTAACTTGCTAGTACAACGTCTATCTCGCTTGATGATGACAACACATAACACAAACAAACAGCGGATGATTAATTCACATAAACCTATGCACTAACCAAATTCCGATCCGACCCAAAGTCCTACAAGTCCCGCATAACGCGCACACAAAAAGTCTAAGTCTAGGCGCCTATCTCAAGTCATCTAAATCCCTTAGACCATGCTCTGATACCACTTGTAACAACCCAAACCAACCCACGACTAAACCGTGTGAAATGCAAAATAAAAAAAATTTAACTGCCCAGCAACTGGCGCGGGGCGCCAGGAAGGCCGCGCGGCGCGCCGAAGTGGTCTGTCCCAAAAGTCCTTAAATGCGAAAAAGATCGACTAGTTCCCGACATTTTTAGGCGAAACGCTTTTAACCACACATTCAAATATGTAAAACTAACACGATTCAAACATAAAAATGATGTTTTACAAGCGAGGCCCACACGACCCAAAATACAAGTTTAATACAATTTCTGAGTTTCGACCACCAAAAAGTTTAAGTACCAAACTACACTAGGAGCATGGCGTTTGGGATTAAACTACCCACGTCTCGGTCAAACTCCCAAAAGTCAACACATCCAAAAGTGTCCCCTACAATAAAGCGGGATCTCTAGTCCAAGGTAATGCCCTTACCCTTATCCACCATCGAACCTATAAAAGGGTAAACAACGAGAGGGTAAGCAACGCTTAGTGAATGCAATAATTATACATATACATATATAATATACCTACTTGCACCCACTTACACACACCGTAATATCGCTAGTATAAACAATTAGTATACCGAACTCCAAGTAAGCTATACGCTACCCAATACCGCAACTAGCAATGTCAATATCATAAGCTCCAATAATATAATATGATATCTCACAACATATATATAACAACTATATGGTTAACCATAAACGCGTCTTGGTGCTACCGGCTCCATGGTTCACACCGTATGAAATGCTATGACACTACCGGCTCCGTGGTTCACGTCACTACGCATTTGAGTCATACTCTTTTATAGTGCTACCGGCTCCGTGGTTCACACTTTGGTGCTACCGGCTCCGTGGTTCACACCTCATTTTATAGTGCTACCGGCTCCGTGGTTCACACTTCGATGCTACCGGCTCCATGGTTCACATCTCAAACATGCACTATGATGCTACCGGCACCGTGGTTCACATCATAGCACGTTCACACACACCCTATGGCATTCCCGGCTCCGTAGGTCACACCATAGCTTAAAAATAAATATACCATATACATACATGTATAATTATTCCACTCACCTCCAAGTCTTGTGAAAGGATACCCGAGCTTGCAAGACCTCAAAATAACGTACCTATCATGTTATACATATTATCAATCGCATAACTCAAGTTGGTCAAACAATTCTTTCACCATTCTATAGCCATTTTGACCCAATGTGCAATTTCAACCCATTTTGCACCCATAACCCTAATTTGGGTCAACACACACCAAAACCCTAATCATTCGTCAAGATGGGTTTGAAACACATTTAGATCACAAGGCTAACTTGTTTTCACACTTGCAAGGCCACTTAGGTCACTAAAGACTCATTTGACCCATTTCAAGGTCGACACACCCATTTAGGTCATCCACACCCAATAACACCCATTTACATATTATTAAAGTGTTCTAGCAACTAACTAACCAAATTTAAGACTCAAAAGTCCAATTAACACATTCAAACCCTAGGTTAGTCATTAATGAGCCTTCATAACCCATTTTCGCCCAAAATCCCCAAAATACTAACAAAATGGATCTTTGGTTCATCACTAACCCAAACCCTAACCCTTAAAGCAATTTAAAGTAAGAAATTGGGTTTTATAACTTACCAATACAATTACCACGTAGCTATCGACTAGATGAACGTCTTTAAAACGTGCACCAAGACCCGATTCAACCTCTTTCACCCTTTAATGGAGCTCTCTCACTCTCAAGGATTTCACTCTCTCACTAAAATTCAATTGGAGGAGATAAGGTTGTTGTGGGAGTAGTAAATGAGCTCCCCAAAACTGATCTAGGGTATTAAATTCGGCCCCAAAGTGAAATTACACAATTACCCTCAAAATATCTATTTTAAAAAGAAGTAAGGAATCTGTCACAGACAGATGGCGCGGCGCGCCACCAGGCCGCGCGGCGCGCGACACCTCCGGTTCAGCTTCTTTCTTGCTTTTAAATATATACAACCAAAACCCCGTTTCAAGTATCGTACATTACACTTATATACACTACAAATACTCAGGTCTTACAACTGGGCATCATTGTACGAGTGGTTAAGGTTCCTATAGAACGATCCTAGGTTTCAAACCATGGCTCTTAGACTTAATATAATGATACGTCAGGAGATGTTGGCACCTTATACGATTGATGAGTCAGCTTTAAACTCTACTGGGTTGACTCTTGCTTATAAAGAGATGATGCAAACTAATTACTTGGTTCCTTTGGCTGATGGAGGAGGGATAAGTGTTGTTATGGAAGAGTAGTTTAATTTCTTTAATATTCGTTTGTCGATCTATCCTAATCTCACTTATGAGTTATTGGCGACTTCTGCTTGTTCCCGTCACGCTCAGAGTGTGACAGATACTTCATTCTTTAGTTTTTTACTAGGTGAACGTGAGCAGTTGACGAGTATGGTTAATCTTGCTGAGGCTTTAGGGATTTATTGGGAGTTTGTTCCAGCTATTTGATTTGGAGATTTTTGTCATACCCCGTCCTAATCCATCTGGACGAATTCACCAACATCTGGTCCTTTTACGATGATCGACTCAAATAATGTCTTTAAAATGAGCAAATGCACAGCGGAAGGTTTCTTTCATACCTGAGAATAAACATGCTTTCAAGTGTCAACCAAAAGGTTGGTGAGTTCGTAGGTTTATAATAAAACAATAAAATTCATCATTTTGATAGACCACAAAATTTAAATGCTGCATGGTACAAATGGACCCGAATCCTATACCCACTTGTAATGTACATGCGATATCTTTTAAATACAATTCACCTTTCTCGTGTACGAAATCATCTTTCATAAATCTTAGTAACCGTACACATAACTTGTGCACAAAAATAACATACACATAACCTGTGTATAAAATCATTCTCTCGATACATAACATTCACTTTTCATTTCTTTCATAGCTTGGCTTGGCAACCGACCTTAACATATAATACTCATAATAATATCCCCAAAACAGAACATCTCTTCTGTATAATAATCATATAAACTTCGAAGTACTAAACACCACGCCCACTAGCCCTTCCGTCTAGTAAACATTCTGGGTGGGGGTGTTAAACTCGGTAGCTACCTTTAGGATTCGCGTCAATTAGGCGTGCACTAATTCTCAAAATTAGTGATGTTCCCTAATTCTTAGGTTACCAAGCAATAATAATCAGGAAAAAATATTCATATCAATTGTGGCAATTATCACGTCCACAAAATTCAATGGTGGAAATTATCACGTCCACATAATTCATTCGAGGAATGTTTTGCTTGTGTCTATCTCTTCAAACATTTATAAGAGCATTTCATGTATTCGCAGTTCAAAAGTTTTTTCAAAAGTATTTAATAAAATAGTTGTAAAAGTAGCGCATGTATTCTCAGTCCCAAAAATGTAAAGAGTAAAAGGGAATCCAATGAACTCACAATGCGATATTTTGTAGTAAAAATATGCATATGACGATACTGAACAATGCAAGGTTGGCCTCGGATTCACCAACCTATATCATTTATATATATATATTAACACATATAATTGTAATTGGGCAAATTTATATGTTATTACTAGTGATATAATTGTTATAGTTAATAATTTATAGGTCTCATTAATAATTTAATTAAATATATCTATTTTATATACCTTAGACAAATAATTAGTAAAAATATTAATATAGTTATGTTCCATGTATTCAATGTAGTTATTTATATATATATATAAAAATTGTTTGTTATTATAATAATATAGTAATGATAGTAATAATAATATTTGTATCTATAATCATAATAATAATAATAATAATAATAATAATAATAATAATAATAATAATAATAATAATAATAATAATAATAATAATAATAATAATAATAATAATAATAATGTTAATAATGATAATAATAATATTAATAATCTTGGTAATAATAATAATCTCAATAAAAATAATACTAATAATAATAATAATAATGGTAAAATAATAGTAATAATAATAATAATAATAATAATAATAATAATAATAATAATAATAATAATAATAATAATAATAATAATAATAATAATAATAATAATGTAAATAAAAATAGTAAGAATTATACCATCCTCATGTTATCATTTTATCATCATCATCATTAGTAATCTATCATAATCATCCTAAACTCATGATTGCCATCATCATCATCGATCAACATACATCATCATTCGTATGATTATCATCATAATAATAATACCCACGATCATCATCCCAACGAGCATCATAATCATAATATAACATCATGATCATCATGATCATTACTTGCGTAACATACCCATCATCATCTAAATCAACCATCATCTTTAATCCCCGATATCATTATCATCATATTATCACAATATCTATCATCACCACCATCAACATACTCGTTAATATTATCATCATCATGCTTCACCTTCTTCGCGGTTTAAGTCAAAATAGAAACAAATGAGCTCGAGCAGCAGGAAACCAACGAAATAGAAATAAAAGCAGGTAAGCAACAGTAATGCGTGTGGTGATATTGGGCCACCTAATAGAGCCGTTTATATTGGACTGGATACAAAAGAATTGAAGATGGGCTATAGTTGATTAACGAGCTATTTTAAAAAGAATATAATGATGAGAGTTGCATTAGCAACTTTCGTTTCTTTTTTCTTTTCTTTATTAACCAACAACAACAAAAGGCTGGGACAATTTTAAACACAAAGAGAAAATAGAAAACAAAAGCGCATACGAGCTGAAGTTATAGTGGCAGCTTGTTGGGTCGTGGGTTGGGATTTTGGCCACGACAGAAACATGAAACATATTCGATGGGTTCCTGGGTAATACAAAAAGATATAGCAGCGAATCAGTGATCTAGTTAGACTTTAGTTTATCATCGTCTTTATCATCTTGAAATCACCTTAATCATTATCGTCTCCTTTATTCAATTACGTCTCCATCATCTATTATTTCCTTTCACCATTACTCGAGTAATCACCATCATTACGTCACTGTTTTCATCATATATCATTGTACATCACATCATCTCACTGTCGTTACAATCATCATCATAGAATACGATCTTTATCATCACATAACAGTAACAGCAATGTATAATCATTAATGAACTACGTGGATCGCGTGATTCCTTAAGTGAAACGCGTAATTTCCTTGCAAATTACATGGAACGTCTTCCTATCTAAGCGAATCGCGTAATTTTGGTGACTAGAATACTGTAGCATTGTCATCTTCACATTTAATTTTCATTTATAACAGCAAAGAGTAACAGTAATGAGCGATAATGGTGACAGTGAATAAAAAAAATAGAATACATAGAAGTAGAAACAAAAGGATAGAGGGTGAGAGTTTGGTGGTCCTACTTCAAATAGAAAGCAAAAATAGGAGATACAAGTGTTTTGTTTGATGGTTGTGCATTCTTCATCCATAATTAATGTTTCCACTTCTCCACCGTAAACTTCTTCTATATTTGAATAATACTTCTTATCCCTTAGCTAGAACAATCTGGTTATCCATATTCCCGTCACCTGTTGTTATCCAACCGAGGTGGCAGTTTATGGTGGGAAATAGTCGAGTTGTGTTGGTGGTAGTCGATGGTTGGAGAAAGATGGTAATTGAGCAAGAAAGATTAAAAGGTGGTGAAAGTTGTACATGATAATCTAAGAGTTAGAACTTAAAACACGGTTGTGGACCTTGTGGTCATTACACTCTGTATGCAATGCAATGTATATGTAATGTAATTTAATAATTATAATATTAATAATAATTAATAATAACTAATAATATAATGATAGATTTGACTAATAACAACCTACACAAAAGTCAAGCAATGGATCCCATTTAGCACATTTAGCAGTCGAGTGAAATGGAGTTATGTGCTGACAGTTTTCACGTACTGTGTATCGTGCGAAATCATTGGCGGATAAAAGTGTTCAGAAAAATCTCATATTTTTAAATTAACTATATTTATTTATTTTGGTCATTATGGTATAAAATTCAGTCATTAACTTAATAAATAAAAATTACATCAACTGTCCCTCTCCTTTATGGGTAAAATATAAAAAGTGTTAAAATTAAATAATTAGATCCTCAATATAATTTTAATAAGCCTATAACTTATATAACTCATTTTCGTATCACCGTTTATTTTAAAATTACATAAGTTCGAATTTAACTTGCTTAATATCAATTGGAACATCAAATGAGTATTACAATCATTTAATATTTATTTTTAATATACTTTATTTATATATAGATATATTTTAAATAATAATTATTAAAATATCTTCTTTTTATTTTATTTTACATAATTAAAAATAACAACATATTATACTTAAAATTATATTTTTCCAACTATTATATATATATATATATATATATATATATATATATATATATATATATATATATATATATATATATATATATATATATATATATATATACATACATACACATAACCATTTACAATTAATTGTTCGTGAGTCGTCGAGAGTAATCGAAGGGTAATTGAATATATGAACATCGTTTCAAATTTTTCTAGACTCAACATTACATACTTTGCTTATCGTATCGAAATCATATAAAGAATAAGTTTAAATTTGGTCGGAATTTCCCGGGTCATCACAGTACCTACCGGTTAAAGAAATTTCGTCCCAAAATTTTAGTGAGGTGGTCATGGCTAACAATAAGTATGTTTTCATGACGCATACGAGTTGAAAATAGAGTTTTATCATCATTGAGTAATATAGATAAAACAATTTGATTTTTGTGAAGGGTACGAGTGAAGCTATCACAAAATAGTGAAATGAGGAAATAAAAATTTGTCTTAACTATTGACATAGTCACTGTTGAATTCCGAAATTCAAGGGATTTAGAGAAAATCTTCGTAATAAGATTCGATTCCTCGATAATTAAAGAAATTAAAATTTTCTTTGCTTATATGCAATAATATGTCTCGATAGTTCGGTCTGACTTTACAAATTTTCAGAAGTCACGAGAAAAGATAGAACTATCAGGAAGATACATTCTTGATATGTTTGGAGATTAGATAGAATGTAAGAGTCGTGTAATATGGCACCTGATGACATTAAGGTCTGTGAATCATCACGTTCCATTAGAAACTCAGCATGACTTACTGTAATATAATCACGTTGATCAAGTGTCATTATATTATACTAACTTATGCATCAGTTCCCAACATTACTTCAAAAACATTCATAATTTAAGTTTGAATTTTTCAGAAATTAGAAACTAAAATAGTTTCCTTTTATGATATATCACAGATAGCACAGAGAGATAATTAATATCGGACGAGAATATTTATGAAGATATCTTCAGAAATATTGAGGATATTTATAACAAAAGATACGATAATATCTTAGAATTTTAGAATCAAATTGTGATGAAGAAATTCATTCTCAATGATTTAGAGCAATTAAGGAGTAAGGTATTCGCTAAAGATTTCATCAGAAACAGAATCATCAGGATTCTTTAAATACAGAGTTTGGTCCTTGTATTCGTCATTGGTCTCCTTCATGGTTTGCTCAATCCGTTTTCCAATTCTAACTTTTCTGCTTTACCAATATACTATTCTTTGTCATCAAACTTTTGACGGTTAAGGTTGTTTACGATTTTTGCTGCTTCATCAGCATTTTCAAAATTCAAAGTATTGATTCGTAGACTTGGTGCTTTTCAGAATTTCAGAATGGAAGATCATAATTCTGAGAGATAAATTTTATATGTATATATATATAACTGTTGACGTAGAAACGCTGCGAGATTTAAAATACTGATTGCTAATTCTCAGTAATTGGTATGGCCATTCTCGTTACAAGATGTGGATGAGTACATGATAGGGTTTCAATGAATGTAATGATTTTTTGAAAAGTCAATGATCAAAGAAGTTGTTGGTAAGTTTACTGCTAATGTGGCGGAATATAAACGGTTTCCCGATAACGATAACGAAAGGCAACTTATATATCACGGTTATAGTAGAGTTTATTCGAATGAAAAGTTGAAATTGATTTGTTGGATCTGTGACAAAATTGGCTAATTTGAAAAGGAATTGCAAAGTTATTTTCGGTAATAACAACGCCAAAAAAGCTAGCACATATACGTGTTAAACGTTTACTCAGATTCCAAGAGTTTTTCAGGTGCATAACTATATGCATCAATCTCTTCTCCCGTAGATGAAGTGCGGTTGGTTCATCCTCTTGATTGAGGTGTTTTCAAGAATCATGAAAGGTATAGACGTAGATTGTCATCATCAAGATACAAGTGAGGTTTAAGATGAAATCAAGTGAAAAACATGAAGAAATGTTTAGTTTCATATGTTAAAATCAATATTTTAATTCATTTTAATTGTTCAATGTTATTAGTCCACAGTCGATAGTCCACAGTTAACAGTCCAATAATTCATATATAGTTTAATATATAATATTCGAATTAATTAATACGTATCGTGACCCGTGTACATGTCTCAGACTCGATCACAACTCAAAGTATATATATTATTATAGAATCAACCTCAACCCTGTATAGCTAACTCTCACATTACTGCATATAGAGTGTCTATGGTTATTCCAAATAATATATATATAGATGCGTCGATATGATATGTCAAAACCTTGTACACGTGTCCCGATATTTAAAGTGCGTAAAATAAATAACGGAAATTAAATGACGATAAATAAAATTGCGAGAATAAAAATTGTGATAATAAATTGAGATAAATAAATTGCGATAATTAAATTGTGATAATGTAATAGGGAATTAACAGTTAGCTAGGAACAGTTAGCTAGGATTTTGTTAGCGTGGATTCTTAACAAAATTTCTCATAGTTAATTTGTTTGTTTCTACCAAATTTTATTTTGTCCAATGTTTTCTTCATTATGCCACTTGTCGGATTCTGATAGATCAAAATCCAAATATGAAATTGAATGAGAATGGTTATTCTGCGGTGAACGTATACGTATATCGGTGGTTGTATGTAGGATAGTAAATGACTGTTGAATCTGATTGGA
Source organism: Rutidosis leptorrhynchoides (assembly GCF_046630445.1). NCBI lineage: Eukaryota > Viridiplantae > Streptophyta > Magnoliopsida > Asterales > Asteraceae > Rutidosis > Rutidosis leptorrhynchoides. Next base: position 301,224,637 of record NC_092335.1, on the reverse strand, counting down.
AGAATGTACGGTGTAACTTATTAATGTGAAATCTAAATATTCCTCGGGTATTATGTAACATCCATGTTACATCCGTCCCACATCGGTTGGAGAGGGGAATGAAGCATGCCTTATAACGGTGTGGAGACCTTTCCTAGCATGACGCGTTTTGGGACCACAAGCGCAGCAGATCCCATTAGAACTCTGCAGTTAAGCGTTCTCAAGCGAGAGCACTACCAGGATGGGTGACCTCCTGGGAAAGTGCTCGTCGTGTGTGGTCGCCAAGAAAAAAATCAGTGAGCAACCTACGGGGGAGACAAGGGTACGTCCCTATCTCTGCAAAGCGGACAATATCATGCTACGGGGAACGTTTTACCTGGGGTGTTACAGATGGTATCAGAGCCAAGCCCCGGATAAAACGTGCACAGCGAGGACGCTGTGTCCTATTAGGGGGAGGATTGTAACATCCGTGTTACATCCGTCCTACATCGGTTGAAAGGGGCACGAAGCATGCCTTATAAGGGTATGGAGACCTTTCCTAGCATGACGCGTTTTGGGACCACAAGCGCAGCAGATCTCATGAGAACTCTGCAGTTAAGCGTGCTCAGCCGAGAGTACTACCAGGATGGGTGACCTCCTGGGAAAGTGCTCATCGTGTGTGGTTGCCAAGAAAAATCCGTGCCCGTAAAATATTAATTGTGAAATTTTTTTTTAACGGGTAGGTAATACCCGAGAGATATATAAATTCACAATTAATATATTACATTTTTCGAAACTGATTCAGCAATCATCAACTATACTCCCTACTTTCACAACAATATTCATTCTTTCATATAAATCAAAACAATCATACTCATTCAAATTCAATTACATATTCTGATTTTGAAATCGCATAATTCAATTCGAAATATAACCAGTATCATCGTATCTTTCATTATAAATATCATCCATACTTCTGAAGATATTTTTATAATTATTCTTATCTGAAATCATTTACCTCTTCGCGCTATCTGTATTATATCATAAAAGAAACTATTTTAGTTTCTAAATTCTGAAACATTCGAGTTTAAAATAGGAATATTCTTGAAGAAGTGTTGGGAGCTGAAGCATGAGTTAGTATAATATAACGACACTTGATCAACGTGATTATATTACAGTAATTCATGCTGAGTTTCTAAATGGAACATGATGATTCACAGATCATAACGTCATCATGTGCTATGTTACACGAATCTTGTATTCTCTTTGATCTCTAAATATCAAGAAAATATTTCTTGATGATTCGGCCTTTTCCGAGGTATTCTGGTAATTTGACAAGTCAAGATCGTGCCATTACAATTTCCTTCCTAGAACATTAACAATGTTCATTCCGAAATTTATATCTGCGAATTCTGGACCATTACAAGCGGTGCTTAATCGCAAGAAGAAGAAACGAAAGGACAAAGCTCCGAACTAGAAATGGGAGTATAAATCATAGCAAATAGAAGAGAGCATTAACTGTGGATGACAATGATTATAGAAGAAGCAAGGACTTTGAAATATAAGGGAAGATATAAAACCCAACAACAACCCAAAAATCACAAACCGTATATATCAATGCATATAGCAATATAAAGACACGGGAGAACTAAAAACACTATAAAACCAAGAGTATAGTAGAAGTAAATAGATTCTTCTGGAGGCAGATGAAAAAGAAGAGCGACAGATATGAAAGTAAGGAGTATATCAAGAATCAGCACTGGATGAAGCATATTGACAAATACTTTAAAATATGAGTTGAGAAGGAGTGAGTTGTAAAAAAAACAAATGAGGTGGATTTATAGTGAAATATGCGACAGAGAAATAAAAATGGACTATCGCATTAATTCTAAGAGGATCATAATTTCCTTAATCACCGAATAATCAAATCCAATATAGATTACAAAGATTTTCTTTTCGGAGATCAATCGTGATGACGTCAAAAGATACGACGAATCACTATTATCTTATTTCATTCATTTACGATAACTTCACTCACACGCTTCGAGTAATCGAATTATTTTATCCATTCTTCTTGAACATGATAAAACTCTATAATCGTTATAATAACATTCTCATTGTTAGTCATGACGACCTCTATCAAATTTCGGGGACGAAATTTCTTTAACGGGTAGGTACTGTGGCGACCCAGAAATTTTTGACCAAATTTAAACTTTAATCTTTATATTATTCCGACACGATAAGCAAAGTTTGTTAAGTTAAATCTCAAGAATTTTAAACTGTGTTCATACATTCATTATAACCTCGACCAAATTCCGACGATTCACGAACCGTTATATATAAATAGATATGTATATGTATATATATATTATAACTTGAGAATATTAATAAAGTATTAAACGTATAATAATTTACACGAACGTATTTGTTTCAATATGATTTTCGACGAAATTAAAAAAAATATATTAAATGATTGAATTATCAGAAACATTGAATTATGATTACAAGTCTCTGTTGAGAGGTCCACTATGATTTGAGAAAATCTATTCCTCTTAACGATATTCAGAATAATTTGTAAAGCTATTTATAAATAAAAACAAAAAGTGTCATTTACGAAAGTTAGACAAAAGTTAGTGGAGAATTGGTTTCCATAATATTCTATTAATCTATTTTCAAACGTACAAAGACGTTTTCAGTTTAAAAAGAACTTTATTATTAAAACGTATATAACTTTTATAAATATCTAGAATCACTTTTGACGACTCATTACTTAACCAGTATAATAAATATAACGATATTTATATTTTATTTCATTAAATATATATAACGATTTAAATTAATATTATATATATTTATACGCGTATTATACATACATAGTTTTTATACTTTTACTATACTTTAACTTTACTTTTACTTTACTTTTACTTTACTTTAACTTTAATAATTCATTTTAATAATTCATACTTTAATAATTCACTTTAATAATTCATACTTTAATAATTCACTTTAATAATTCATATTTTAATAATTCACTTTAATAATTCATACTTTAATAATTCACTTTAATAATTCACTTTAATAATTCATACTTTAATAATTCACTTTAATAATTCAAAAATCTATTATAAATAGAATTCAATTGGTTTCATTATTTTATAGAAACTTGAAAATATATTTCTTAAAACTCTCTCAATCGATTTATATATATATATATATATATATATATATATATATATATATATATATATATATATATATATATATATATATATATATATATATATATATATATATATATATATATATATATATATATATATATTTGCTCTGTATTATTTCAAGATATTATTAGTATATATAAAATATTACGACGGAGTGCTGTCCGAGTGATTTCAAAATAGTTTTTTTTTTGAATGAGTCGAAGCTAAGGAAATTATGGGTTATAGCTATGGAGGTGATGGGTATGGTTCATGGGTATGCTCGTAAGGTCAATCTAGTGTTTATCATCTCCGTTGCTTCTACGTACTTTCCTGCAATATTGAATCTCAATATTGATACGTTCGTGAATTCGAGGCCAACCTTGCACTTGTTAAATGACATTATATGTATTTTTACTACGAAATACAGTATTGTGAGTTTCATTTGCTCCCTTTTATATATATTTTTGGGACTGAGAATACATGCGCTGTTTTTATAAATGTTTTAAGAAATAGGCACAAGTACTAAAACTAATTCTACGTGTGTTTAAACCAGAAATATACCCTTAGCTTGATAACATTAAACTACTTGTCTATGTACGGTAGGCGCGAATCCTAAAGATAGATCTATTGGGCCTGACAAACCCCATCCTGACTATGGGATGCTTTAGTACTTCGAGGTTATTTTAAACACACCTGATCTGGTGTACTTCAGAGGGTAAAACATGAACGTTAAGGCTTGTTACCGGGTGCCTACAACTTATAGAATACTTTTATACACTTGCGAGTGTACATATATTTATAAACGGAAATCTTGTGGTCTATTAATATATTGAAATGATTGTTGTGAAAAACCTATGAACTCACAAATCTTTTGGTTGACACTTTAAAGCATGTTTATTCTCAGGAATTAAAGAAATCTTCCGCTGTGCATTAGCTCATTTTAAGGATATTACTTGGAGTCATTCATGGCATATTTTGAAAGACGTTGCATTCGAGTCATTGAGTTCATCAAGATTATTATTAAGCCAAATATAGTTGGATGTATTATGAAATGGTGTGCATGCCGTCAACTTTCGTTGTAAAGAAAGTTTGTCTTTTAAAAACGAATGCAATGTTTGTAAAATGTATCATATAGAGGTCAAATACCTCGAGATGTAATCAACTATTGTGAATCGTTTATAATGTATATGAACGGGTCCTTTCAGTTGGTATCAGAGCTGGTTTAATGCCGTTTATTAGCGGGTTAATCGTAGAGGGGGTTCTCACAGTGTTACCTGTGACGAAGCATTGGCTCTTACTCCTCGCGGTCCCTATTAGGGTTGGCTCTACTGCCGAGAGGCGGACCGTAAAATCAGTGTCTGAGGTACGCTCAGTGGTCACAGGCGGTTAGCTGAGAAGGCACTGAGTGGGATGCGTCCCCAACTTACAGATGGTATCAGAGCCAGGCCCCGGACCAAACGTGCACAGCGAGGACGCTGTATCCCATTAGGGGGGAGGATTGTAACATCCATGTTACATCCGTCCCACATCGGTTAGAGAGGGGAATGAAGCATGCCTTATAAGGGTGTGGAGACCTTTCCTAGCATGACGCGTTTTGGGACCACAAGCGCAGCAGATCCCATTAGAAATCTGTAGTTAAGCGTGCTCAAGCGAGAGCACTACCAGGATGGGTGACCTCCTGGGAAAGTGCTCGTTGTGTTTGGTCGCCAAGAAAAAAATCCGTGAGCAACCTACGGGGGAGACAAGGGTACGTCCCTATCTCTGCAAAGCGGACAATATCATGCTACGGGGAACGTTTTACCTGGGGTGTTACATATTACCTACCCGTTAAAATATTTTCATCATTAACAGCTTGTACAAAATAATTTTTAATTACAATCTTTATGAAAATATACTTACATATATACTTTCTTCAGATGTAATCATGGATTTAATGAGTCAATATGATATTAAACTCATTTGATTTACTGTTAGAACAAGAATATATAATCTCTAAAATATTAGAGATTACATAATCACCATGTCGAACGAAGATAAATGATATAGAACGTCATGTAGAACGATGATTATACTCGAGGTACAGAATGAGATGTTGAGGTTTGTGCTGCAGATGTTGTTGTTGATGGTACTGGTGTTACCGGTGCTGTTGCTGAAGCTGGTAGGTTTTGCACCACATTTTCCAGATTGATTATTCGAGCGCGAAGTTAGTTGACTTCTTCCATTATTCCGGGATGATTGTTGGTCGGAATGAGCGGATGAATAAGGTTTAGAATTGTAGATAGAATATAATCATGTCGAGCTACTCTGGAAATGAGGCTGAAAATGGTGTTTCGGATAGGTTCACCGGTAAGTGCTTCAGGTTCATCGTCAAGAGGGCAATGTGGTGGATGGAAGGGATCGTCTTCTTCTTGTCTCCAATGATTAAGTAAGCTACGAACCCATCAGATGAATTGGTTGATTCATTCTAGTGACACTGCTTTTGGAGCTTAGGTGAAACTCCATATCGGAATAGCTGTCGGAATCTGAGGAATTCGAACTGGTTTAGGAATTCATCTCGTACAGTCAGATGAATGATTTTTCGAAAAGAAATAGATTATAGGATGTAGATTAGTACCCTGTAATACATAATTTACATATGCATATATAATACTAAAATTCCGTAAGTTACGGAGGAATCTACGGAAGCTGTCAGGAAAGGTCTATAGTAATAGATACTCTAAGATATGAATTTTTGTCTATACACTATCGATGCACTAAATGCAGTAAGACGTGTCTAGACTTAAGATGATAAGCAAGTGATTCCCTAAGAATGATAAGCAGGTAATTTTCAACACGAGATGATAAGCAAAACTTTTGACATGCAGACACGGTCGAAGTCCAGACCCACTAATGTATCTAAACAACTATCAGTTAAATACACTAATGCAAGACCTGGTTCACTAAGACCACCGCTCTGATACCAACTGTCATACCCCGTCCTAATCCATCTGGACGAAGTAACCAACATCTGGTCCCATTGCGATGATCGACTCTAAATAATGTCTTTAAAATGAGCAAATGCACAGCGAAAGGTTTCTTTCATACCTGAGAATAAACATGCTTTCAAGTGTCAACCAAAAGGTTGGTGAGTTCATAGGTTTATAATAAAACAATAAAATTCATCATTTTGATAGACCACAAGATTTAAATGCTGCATGGTACAAATGGGCCCGAATCCTATACCCACCTGTAATGTACATGCGATATCTTTTAAATACAGTACACCTTTCTCGTGTACTAAATCATCTTTCATAAATCTTAGTAACCGTACACATATCTCGTGCATAAAAATAACATACACATAACCTGTGCATAAAATCATTCTCTCGATACATAACATTCACTTTTCATTTCTTTCATAGCTAGGCTTAATAACCGACCTTAACATATAATGCGCATAATAATATCCCCAAAATAGAACATCTCGTCTGTATAATAATCATATAAACTTCGAAGTACTAAACACCACGCCCACTAGCCCTTCCGTCTAGTGAACATTCTGGGTGGGGGTGTTAAACCCGGTAGCTACCTTTAGGATTCGCGTCAATTAGGCGTGCACTAATTCTCAAAATTAGTGATGTTCCCTAATTCTTAGGTTACCAAGCAATAATAATCAGGGGAAAAATATTCATATCAATTGTGGCAATTATCACGTCCACATAATTCAATGGTGGCAATTATCACGTCCACATAATTCATTCGAGGAATGTTTTTCTTGTGTCTATCTCGTCAAACATTTATAAGAGCATTTCATGTATTCGCAGTTCAAAATGTATTTAAAAAGTATTTAATAAAACAGTTGTAAAAGTAGCGCATGTATTCTCAGTCCCAAAAATGTAAAGAGTAAAAGGGAATCAAATGATCTCACAATGCGATATTTTGTAGTAAAAATATGCATACGACGATACTGAACAATGCAAGGTTGGCCTCGGATTCAAGAACCTATATCATTTATATATATATATATATATATATATATATATATATATATATATATATATATATATATATATATATATATATATATATATATTAACACATATAATTGTAATCGGACAAATTTATATGTTATTACTAGTGATATAATTGTTATAGTTAATAATTTATAGGTCTCATTAATAATTTAATTAAATATATCTATTTTATATACCTTAGACAAATAATTAGTAAAAATATTAATATAGTTATGTTCCATGTATTCAATGTAGTTATTCATTTATATATATATATATATATATATATATATATATAATTGTTTGTTATTATAATAATATAGTAATGATAGTAATAATAGTATTTGTATCTATAATCATAATAATAATAATAATAATGTTAATAATGATAATAATAATATTAATAATCTTAGTAATAATAATATCAATAAAAATAATACTAATAATAATAATGGTAAAATAATAGTAATAATAATAATAATAATAATAATAATAATAATAATAATAATAATAATAATAATAATAATAATAATAATAATAATAATAATAATAATAATAATAATAATAATAATAATAATAATAATAATAATAATAATGTAAATAAAAATAGTAAGAATTATACCATCCTCATGTTATCATTTTATCATCATCATCATTAGTAATCTATCATAATCATCCTAAACTCATGATTGCCATAATCATCATCGATCAACATACATCATCATTCGTATGATTATCATCATAATAATAATACCCACGATCATCATCTCAACGAGCATCATAATCATAATATAACATCATGATCCTTACTCGCGTAACATACCAATCATCATCTAAATCAACCATCATCTTTAATCACCGATATCATTATCATCATATTATCACAATATTTATCATCACCACCATCAACATACTCGTTAATATTATCATCATCATGCTTCACCTTCTTCGCGGTTTAAGTCAAAATAGAAACAAATGAGCTCGAGCAGCAGGAAACCAACGAAACAAAAATAAAAGTAGGTAAGCAACAGTAATGCGTGTTGTGATATTGGGCCACCTAATAGAGCTGTTTATATTGGACTGGTTACAAAAGAATTAAAGATGGGCTTTAGTTGATTAACGGGCTGTTTTAAAAAGAATATAATGATGAGAGTTACATTAGCAACTTTCATTTCTCTTTTCTTTTCTTTATTAACCGACAGCAACAAAAGGCTGGGACAGTTTTAAACACAAAGAGAAAATAGAAAACAAAAGCGTATACGAGCAGCAGTTACAGTGGCAGCTTGTTGGGTCGTGGGTTGGGATTTTGGCCACGACAGAAACATGAAACATGTTCGATGGTTTCCTGGGTAATACAGAAAGATATAGCAGCGAATCAGCCATCTAGTTAGACTTCAGTTTATCATCGCCTTTATCATCTTGAAATCACCTTAATCATTATCGTCTCCTTTATTCAATAACGTCTCCATCATCTATTATTTCCTTTCACCATTACTCGAGTAATCACCATCATTACGTCACTGTTTTCATCATATATCATTGTACATCACATCATCTCACTGTCGTTACAATCATCATCATAGAATACGATCTTTATCATCACATAACAGTAACAGCAACGTATAATCATTAATGAACTACGTAGATTGCGTGATTCCTTAAGTGAAACGCGTAATTTCCTTGCAAATTACATGGAACGTGTTCCTATCTAAGCGAATCGCGTAATTTTGGTGACTAGAATACTGTAGCATTGTCATCTTCACGTTTCATTTTCATTTATAACAGCAAAGAGTAACAGTAATGAGCGATAATGGTGACAGTGAATAAAAAAATAGAATACATAGAAGTAGAAACAAAAGGATAGAGGGTGAGAGTTTGGTGGTCCTACTTCGAATAGAAAGCAGAAATAGGAGATACAAGTGTTTTGTTTGATGGTTGTGCATTCTTCATCCATAATTAATGTTTCCACTTCTCCACCGTAAACTTCTTCTATATTTGAATAATACTTCTTATCCCTTAGCTAGAACAATATGATTATCCATATTCCCGTCACCTGTTGTTATCTAACCGAGGTGGCGGTTTATGGTGGGAAATAGTTGAGTTGTGTTGGTGGTAGTCGATGGGTTAGTGTGGTGTTTGGTTGGAGAAAGATGGTAATTGAGCAAGAACAATTAAAAGGTGGTGAAAGTTGTACATGATAATCTAAGAATTAGAACTTAAAACACGGTTGTGGACCTTGTGGTGATTACACTCTGTATGCAATGCAATGTATATGTAATGTAATTTAATAATTATAATATTAATAATAATTAATAATAACTAATAATATAATGATAGATTTGACTAATAACAACCTACACAAAAGTCAAGCAATGGATCCCATTTAGCACATTTAGCAGCCGAGTGAAATGGAGTTATGTGCCGACAGTTTTCACGTACTGTGTATCGTGCAAAATCAGTGCCGGATAAAAGTGTTCAGAAAAATCCCATATTTTTAAATTAACTATATTTATTTATTTTGGTCATTATGGTATAAAATTCAGTCATTAACTTAATAAATAAAAATTACATCAACTGTCCCTCTTCTTTATGGGTAAAATATAAAAAGTGTTAAAATTAAATAATTAGTTCCTAAATATACTTTTAATAAGCCTATAACTTATATAACTCATTTTCGTATCACCGTTTATTTTAAAATTACATAAGTTCAAATTTAACTTGCTTAATATCAATCGGAACATCAAATGAGTATTACAATCATTTAATATACTTTATTTATATATAGATATATTTTAAATAATAATTATTATATTATCTTCTTTTTATTTTATTTTACATAATTAAAAATAACAACATATTATACTTAAAATTATATTTTTCCAACTATTATATATATATATATATATATATATATATATATATATATATATATATATATATATACATAACCATTTACAATTAATTGTTCGTGAATCGTCGAGAGGAATTGAAGGGTAATTGAATATATGAACATCGTTTCAAATTTTTCTAGACTCAAATTTACATACTTTTCTTATCGTATCGAAATCATATAAAGATTAAGTTTAAATTTGGTCGGAATTTCCTGGGTCGTCACAATTTTCTTGTTGGTACTGCTAGACATGGCTATTCGGGTCCTAATCATGATGATTTTGATTATAATTCTGCATGGAGTCAGTTTGTGTATTCCTAACCATGATTTTCTAAATACTGATGTGAGGAGGAAACACATTGCTTTTCCCTACATGCGATGCGGCCAGGTCTTGCTTTCTCACACTATCTCATTGCGAAAGGAGAATACAGAGAAGTTGACTCAGCCCGATTGTTGGTATTTGACTCAGATGTTTAACCGTCAATCGGTTAACATTCCTTATTGTGTAGCTAATTATTTGAGTAGTACAGCCAGGGGAAGGACGCAGGGCAGTGCTGTTTGTGGTGGTCATTTTGTGACTTTGATTGCTAGGTGTTTAGGGATTTCGGTTATAGGTTTGGGTACTCTTCAGACTGAGGTTGGTCATGTTAATGCAAGGATTTGGTTGAATGCTAAGGTAGTTAAGCGAGGGCCAGGTGAGAGTTTTGTTCCGTATAATCCACCAATGGGTCAGTTGATGTAGGCTGCGCACCAGCAGGATGCGCGATATACTGAGGCTTTGAGCAACTGTTCTAGAGGTAGCCGTAGAGGTGGTCGTGGTGATGTGGATGACCTGGCTCGTGTGATCGAGATGATGACTTTTGTATACACTCGTCAGGGTGATATGTCAGATATGATGGGGATTCATCATGATGAGTTAATGGCTAAGCGCTAAGAGGATAGGACTGAGTTTGATGAGTACAGGAGGGAATCTAGCTATGAGATGGGACGTATGGACTACTCAATTCAGTGGGGAGTTCATAATGATGAGAGGTTTTATAATCATTACCTCAGTACTGAGCCCTTTGACCCTACCTATATCGAGCCACCACCGCCGTATGCTCTAGATGTTGCATTCCCACCAGTGCGTTATAACCTTGCTTATGCCTTGGCCCAGATTCAGCCTGATGATGATGATGATGAGGAGGAGGAGGAGGAGGAGGAGATGAGGAGGAGATGTGTAGGTTCCCATGATGATCGTTGGGTATATTATGCTATGTTTATTTCAGACATTATGATTATTACTTTTGTTCTAATGATTTGTACTAATGGTCTGTAATAACTTTGATTATGTTTAATTATCGTATGCGTGGAACTTTTTATTATATATGTGCTGTTATGATTGATTGTTGGTTATGAGTTTGTGACGATGATTGAATAACGGATATGTGATGAAGCAATTAAAGATGCTTCTCGACTACATTAGAAGCTCGAAAAGGGGAGATTTACTTTTCTTGCTTATAATTATATATCTTTTTATATTTTTATGCAACGAGGGTATTGCAACTTTTTAAGTGTGGGGTGGGAGATGACTAAATTGCTTTTACAACTAAAACAAGTGCAAAAATGGGTATAATTTCATTTTTTTTTTCAACATTTTATATGAAACCTTGTGTAAATGATAAAGAAATATTTAGGATTTTTGTTAGTCTTTTTATTTTTACACCATTGTAAGCTAGTTTACACAGGTCGTCAGCACTTAATATGTGTGCTAAATTCAATTAATTACCACTAGGAACCTAAACCTTTAGTTAAAAACCTTATTAAACCAAATTCCCATTCCTAACCCTATTCTTGGAAGTATAAATTCTTAGTCAAACTTATGTCTTTTCATTAATCTAAATCTCGAAGCTAATAGAACTACTCTCAACTTCAAGATTGGACTACTTGTTTAAGTTAGGAATAAACGCCAAATATGGTGAAAAGATTGCAAACTTATAACCACTACCATATGGCATAATAATCATGGACCACTGAGGCAGCAAAAGAGTCCCAATGAGGGCCGATTTAGAAAAAATTACCAAGTGTAAAGCTAAAAGTTAAGCATGAAAGTAAAAGAACATGAAAAGTCAAAAGAGCCCAATGAAAGCCAATAGGAGTGATGAAAGCGAGAGAAAAGAGTTCCAATGAGAACCACACATTTATAAAAACTCTAGAAAATAGAAGAGTCCAATGATGACCAACTTGTATAAAACTGGATTAATAAACATTAGGTCTATTGGTACTCCTTGGTCTGGTTCAGACGAGTTCTTATAATAATAACTAAACTTTACTGATTAGACATCTTTGTGGTTTTGCATTTTGCTTCCGCCTTTACATAAATTTTATCTATGTCATGTCTATCTGTTAAAACCAACTCCATATTTTACCCAATTATGATATTTTTTTATACAAAGTTGAATGTTTTTAAATAATTTAAAATTTACTTGAGGACAAGTAAAAGCTCAAGTGCGGGGTATTTAATAACTCCTAAATTATAAAGTATTTTGATAATATTTTAAGAAGTTATCTTGGTATTTTGAAACCATTTTAATGTTATAACACACTAAAACGAGTAAAAATGGGAAAATAGGTATTTTTTTAATATTTTTTTGAAGTTATGTATCAAACAAGAGTAAAAACAGTCAAAAATGAAAAAAAAACTTGATGAAGCCGCCGACATGAAGGCACTGAATCCGCCGGTTCCATGTCATATTCCAGTATGTTCCAGATTTGATCGTAGAAAATGAAGAACTTGGCGACCAAGCAAAATACAGCAAAGCCGCCAGCTTCAAACTTGTTAGTCCCGTTAGATGCCTAGATTGGACGGTTTCTATGTGTTTGTGTTGGTTAGAGTATGAGTTATGCATGAACACTTGAGAGAGTAAGAGATGTGATAAAGTGTAACATATGATAACTAGATAACAAAATGGTGGGGAGTCTATATATGACAACCTCCCAAGTTACATGACTTACAAAGTTACCATGGTAAATAAAGGTAAATACAATACATTACATCATTAAAACCGTATGCCACTAATTTATTACATAAACATATGTCAACAATCTCCCCCTTGGCGTGCGGTTTTTAAAAAAAAATATCACCTTCCATTAATCAGCTTTGACTTTCACCCTCTGACTCCTTTTTCTTGGGTTCCTCCTCAGCTTTCATTGCCTTGATCACATCACTTCCAGGGGTATAGCTTCTTTCATAGTGCTTAGGAATGATGAACGTTATGAGACTGGTGACATTATATTCGAATCTTGGCACATATTAAGAACCTGTGAAGTAATTCTTCATTCTGTTTATTCCCAGTGAGGTATCAAATTACCTCATGTATAACCTGAACTCAAGGACCTCATTTATGCGGTTCGCCATCTCATTCGTCATCAATTTCTGGTAGTTACGAATGTTTTCTATCCTTTTGCAGATGTCAAAGAACTTCAATGCACGTTTGAGAGTTCCATTTGAGTACTTATGTAATTCAGATTTGTGAATAAAGATAGGACTTTTGACTTTTTTGTAAAAAATGAAGCCTTCTTCAGGAGCATCCAGACAGTAACAGATTTTAAAAGCATAGAGATCCAATGTGTCAATGGTTTGATTCGGTGTAGAGAGCAGGATCTTTTTTCGAACGGATTCGACACATAGCTGAAGGTCATGTTACGATGCAAGCTTGATTCTTTCCTTCATGAACCTTCTCACCTTTTCAATTGTAGTTTCAATCACCCAAGTCTTTCTAATTTTGTTCCTTAACCAGTTGTAGATGAATAACACGTCTACTGGCTTGAGTTCGATCAGATCATACTCACAGAATGTGTACTCCTGGTCGTTTGAACGTATTGAAATGCCCCGTTCATATACATTATAAATGATTCACAATAGTTGATTTCATTGCGAGGTATTTAACCTCTATGTGATACATTTTACAAACATTGCATTCGGTTTTAAAAGACAAACTTTCTTTACATCGAAAGTTGACGGCATGCATACCATTTCATAATACATCCAACTATAGTTGACTTAATAATAATCTTGATGAACTCAACGACTCGAATGCAATGTCTTTTGAAATATGTCATGAATGACTCCAAGTAATATCTCTAAAATGAGCAAATGCACAGCAGAAGATTTCTTTCATACCTGAGAATAAACATGCTTTAAAGTGTGTGCCAAAAGGTTGGTGAGTTCATAAGTTTATCGTAAACAATAAAATTCATCATTTTGATAGACCACAAGATTCAAATACACTACACCTATCTTGTGTACGAAACCATTTTTCATAATGCTTAGCAGAGTAGGTTCGTATCCTTTTCTCCCCTGTAGGTTGCCTCGCGATTTTAATAACCGTACACATATCTCGTGCACAAAATATAATGCACATAACCTATGTATAAAAATTATTCTCTCGATACATAACATTCACCTTGCTTTCATTGCTTGTCTTGGTAACCGACCTTAACATATAATGTGCATCAATAATATCCCCAAAACAGAACATCTCGTCTGTAAAATATAAACTTCGAAGTACTACACACCACGCCCACTAGCTCTTCCGTCTAGTGAACATTCTGGGTGGGGGTGTTAAACCCGGTAGCTACCTTTAGGATTTGCGTGAATTAGGGCCATACCCATTTCTAATTGTTAGGTTACCAAGCAATAATAATCAGGGGAAATATTCACAACAATTAGTGGCAATTATCACGTCCAACTAATTCAATACTAATTCACAGAACTTCTGTCTGCATAATAATTCATTCGAGGAATGTTATTGCTTGTGTCTATCTCGTCAAACATTTACAAAAACATCTCATTCCAAAAATATAGATTTTAAAGGCATTTAATAAAGCAGTTGTAAAACAGTTATAAAGCAGTGCATGTATTCTCAGTTCCAAAAATGTAATGAGTAAAAGAGAGCAAATAACTCACAATACGATATTTTGTAGTAAAAATATGCATACAACGGAACCGAACAATGCAGGGTTGGACTCGGATTCACGAACCTATATAATTTTTATGTATATTAACACATATAATAGTAATCGAACAAATTTAGGTATTATTATTAATTATTATTTTAGTAACTTGTATGTTTCATTAATAACTAAATTAACTATATTTATTTTTATATACATTAAATAGTTAATTAATATTTATTACAAACATATTAATATATTTATGTTTTATGTAAATAATATATTTTTATATAGAAAATCATTATTTGATATATTAATAATACTAATAATAATAATGATAAAAATAATAATATTAGTGTTAGAAATAATAAAATTGATAATAAAAATAATAATGATAAAAATAATGATAATTCTAATAATAATAATAATGATAGTTCTATTAATAAATATGATAATTTTTGTAAAAAGAAAATTAGTTTCAATAATAATACTACTAACATTAAAAATGATAATAATAATAATAATAATAATAATAATAATAATAATAATAATAATAATAATAATAATAATAATAATAATAATAATAATAATAATAATAATAATAATAATAATAATAATAATAATAATAATAATAATAAAAATGAGTAATAAGTAAACTACCTCAAAGAAGTAGTCCTAAAAAAATGCCCAAGTCCGGGTTTAAACCCGCAACGTC
The DNA here is from genome assembly GCF_046630445.1 of Rutidosis leptorrhynchoides. Classification (NCBI taxonomy): domain Eukaryota; kingdom Viridiplantae; phylum Streptophyta; class Magnoliopsida; order Asterales; family Asteraceae; genus Rutidosis; species Rutidosis leptorrhynchoides. The sequence goes on along the minus strand of NC_092335.1, from coordinate 301,208,947 downwards.
CCGCTAACCCGTTAAAACCTTTAAACCAACGAACCAACGATTTGTTTTGGTATTAACCCGCATGATTAATTAGTTCGTCTTCATCAAACACTTATGATTTCATCATCATAATCATGATCTAATATCACCGTCATTCTTATATCATAATCGTCTTATCATTATCATATTTATAATCAAAATCATAATCAAAATCATAAGTCATAATTCATGATCGTAATCATATATCATAATCTCATTCTCGTTACTAACATCATTCATCCGTATTCATCACCTCATCGTCATCTCCTAACATCATCACCATCACTAATACACTTATCATCATCATTATCATCATGTGATCATGCCATCACTAATATCAATCTAACCTCATCTAACATCATTTAATATTCATGTAATCATCTTCATAACCATAATTGTGACACCGCTATTTTTTTTATAATAAATACGTGGTGGAAGCATAATATTAATTAATTACGATATCGACATTTGTACAAACCGATGTCACGTGTCATTAAAACAATTTACATATTAACAGGAAGAGACATAAATACATTCTATTTTCAAAAGTACACGGTTCATATTCTAAAAGACCACATCAGAGTTAACCCTGTCAAACATAACATCACCATGCCCGTCTTCTCCCAAAAGCATTATCTACGCAAGCTAACAACCTGCAGGGAGGAGATGGACGGGAATTAGCATGAAGCTAAGTGAGTACGACTAACTACAGGCCATAGCATACATTGTTGGGATTTAACAAGTTTCATAATACTTATAATCATTCAAGAAATAAGATTTGCGGAAGCGTATAAATTTCCATTTTAAAACTTGTAAATCTTTAACCATTTAAAGTTAAATCCCAAATAGGATCAAGTTGTGAAACATACTTACAAACTAAGAGTGGGTTTAGAGATTATACCTCCTCAAGCTAGTTGAGGGTTGTTTTCAAAGTTGCAAGATGATGATGAAGATGATGAACAATAGAGCTTCTAACTTGAAGCCTCAAGCAAGTAATACCCACAAGCAATAACCCCAACACCTCTGTAATTAGTTACGATTTGTTTTACACTTGATATTGGCTTGCAAAACCAAATTTTGGAACTCCTTTGAACACAAAAAGGCCACGGCAGTCAGCTCCTTTAGAGCAGTATTCTGTGCAGTTTTTTGCTTCCTTTTTGATGTGTATTCACTCCACAAAAGAGTCAAGTCTTGGTGCCCCTTATTAAGCATGCACTAGAGAATATATGTATCAAAAGTAACAAGATTCAACAAGCATGGGACTTGTCTTGGAGTCCCAAAAACTGCCCATCCATCCATTATTTTATAACAAGAATATTTTATAAAACTTGTTACAAGTTTTATAAAACTTGTATAAAATAAAATGTATTTGTTACTTGCAATAATTTTATAAACCATTTTATAAAATATAACATAACATAATTATTTAAACCTATAAATAATTAAATCCACATCATATATAAATTATCCAAATAATTTATCTCAAGTGATTATGATTTAGAAAACCGATTTTCTAAAGTTCAAGTGTCGCGTATTTATTTAACAATCCAACCGTTAAAATAAATACATATAAAGTGTTGGTAAGCTTGTTATTGGGTATGACCCGACTTGGATCATAACATAGTGGCCACGTTAATTTAATATGTCTCTCGGACATATGAAATACCTACAATCTCCCACTTGCACGAGAAACATAAGAAATTAATGCAAGTGATGGATACCACCTAACGACCGTCCATCACCCCCAATATGTTATGACTTTTGCCATTTAATTACATCATCCCTTTCGAGTTCCCATCTCGAATATGAATAGGTGAATCTTTCATCACATCCTTTCGTCCTAGATGTCATGTTAAATCCAAGAGACATAGAGTGATCAGTCTCTTCTAGTTTTAACTTTATCAGGCCTTAGACATCTGACTCTCAACGAATAAGAGGGACAAATTCCATCTTAACTACATATGTCCTAGACATACACTATGCATTATACCTGAGCTCTTCCTTATGAACTACCATATTTCAGAATAGTGAAGGAAAGAATCAAGGCACAATACTTAGTGAATGTCCGAACCCAATATGTATCTCAGGTCAGAGGATACAATGATATTCGCCTTTACTCAAGATTACATGTGATCAACCACAAAGGCTTCATTTAGTAAGTTTTGTGGGCGGGTCTTCCAATATTTGTATCCCACAAATATCTATGAACCTTGGTTGCAACCTTGCACCACATTCATCCCGTGAATGTATACCAATCCGAGTTCATAATAGTGTAAACCTCACATTTGCTCCCACAAATGTGATCGACTACGGAATTTAGAATAATTACTTATTCATGGATAAAATATGCAAAATAGGAACATAACTCAAAATAAATTAATACCATAATTATATTAATGAGTTTGAACAATTTCGTTCTGTTACAATACTTAAAACAGATCATGACCAATCACTGGAATATCGAAGCCCTAATGCACTAACATGCCCTTGATGTTTTGCACCATGTATGAGCTTCGTGAGTGGATCCGCTATATTTAGATCTGTGTGAACTTTGCGAATACATATCTTTCCTTTTTCAACTTCATCCCTTATGTAGTTGAATCTCCGCTCAATGTGATGGGTCTTTTGGTGAGCACGAGGTTCCTTGATTTGAGCAATCGCACCCTCGTTGTCACAAAACATCTCAAGAGGGTCCTGAATGGAAGGGACTACTCCTAAGTCATCGATGAATTTCTTCATCCATGCAGCTTCCTGAGCTGCCAATGATGCGACGATGTACTCCGACTCTGTAGTGGATAATGCAACAACATCCTGTTTTGAACTCTTCCAAGAGACCGCACCTCCATTTAATGTGAAGACATAACCGGATTGTGATCGAGAATCATCACGATCAGTTTGGAAACTCGCATCCACGTAACCTTTCACAGCGAGCTCCTCCTCACCAGACCCATATATTAGAAACATATCCTTAGTCCTCCTAAGATATTTCAATATACTTTTAACAGCAATCCAATGACTGTTTCATGGGTTATTCTGGTATCTGCTTGTCAGGCTAAGAGCGCATGACACATCCGGTCTAGTGCATATCATTGCATACATGATTGACCCAATGTGTCATAACCCGTCCTTAACCGTAAGAACGTGTTAGATAACGTATGATTTCATTGCGAGGTATTGACCTCTATATGCGACATTTTTAAAAGAAAAACTGCATATATTATACATTACAAACCATGATTCTTATTTTTGATACAAGCTTTGGACGAAATAAAGATGATTATCGTTTAGCGATAATCTTCGACTTACAAACTTTACAAATGATGATAACAACACGATTTCTAGCATATTTTACAACACAAGTTCTTGGATATGCAGTTTTATTTTTGACACAAATATGCGTACGCAAGATCCTGCTCAAATTCAACATAATGCAGCGGAAGCTTCTAATTATCACCTGAGAATAAACATGCTTAAAACGTCAACATAAAGTTGGTGAGATATAGGTTTAGTGCCGGCAGCAATATATATATATATAGACCACAAGATTTCATATATAAACATTTTCATAAAAATATTCTAAGTGGTTGAGCACTTGGTAACCATACTTAACATTTAATCACGTCGCATATTCCCTTTAATATGAAATCTTACTACACCGTACCAAGTGTAGTCACAAAACGAAGTACTGTGCAACCGTTGAATACTGGTCGTCCAGTCCGGTTGGGGTTGTCAGGCCCGATAGATCTATCAACAGGATTCGCGTTTACAATACCGCTGTAAATAACAGTTACCAAGCTACAGGGAAGTATGCCAGTGGTACAACTCAACGTAGAATATATTTTTCAGTTACTTGTGTCCATAACGTAAAACATAAAATACATGTATTCTCATCCCGAAATATTTAGAGTTTAAAAGTGGGACTATATACTCACTTTCGTCTTGAAGATATATATATAATTTGACTTGGTCTCCGGTTGATATCACGAACCTATCCATATATAATATATCAATACCTTTTCTTTTTAAATAAACGTCACATATATATACTTGTTATACTTTTAATACTTTTAATAATTCCTTAGTCCGTAGTTAGCAGTTCGTTGTTAGTAATTCAATTTTAATGGTTCATTTTTAGATGTTTAATATACCCGCAATGAAATAAATAAAACCCCCAACGAAATAAATAAAACCCCATCGTATATGTATTGGTCGAGATTAATCTTGACCCACGGTACCGGTGTTGTCAAATGACGTGTTGCGTACATAAAGTACCGGTGTTGTCAAATGACGTGTTGCGTACAATCATGGGATCTTATGATTAATCTTCTCTTGTTGTTTACGGGTGATCCTGAACCATATAAAATTGAATTATAAGTACATATATATAAAATATCATGTTAACTTAAAAAGATGTGATTTATTTAATTTTTCCCAATTATTTTCGTGGCTAAACTAGTCTTGGATATCCGATTTTGTTTCGGTCATAGTTTCTTCGTTACAACTCCGTTTTCGTTGATTCAACTTGCCATCTCCTTGGATCGAGTCCCTCTTTAAGACTATGAACTGTAAATACCTTAGTTTGTATTCAAAATCACACGGCATAGGTCAAACTTTAGTGAAACTTATGAAGTTAATCATTTTCCATCATGTAAACAACCTTAAATGATTATTTTTCTAAAAATACTTATACTTTGAGTTAAATCATGAAATTTTTATGTGTTATCATATTCATAGTAAAAATCATTTTTCCAGAAAATAAACCTCCAATTCAAAGTTTAAGATGGTTTTTAATTATCCAACCCAAAACAGCCCCCGGTTGCACTCCGACGTCGTAAATTCAGTTTTTAAGGTGTTCTTTAAAAAACCAAGTTATACCTTGTTAAGTTAGCATATAATTAAGATATGTTACAGGTCTTGAAGTATTTTAAAAGTTAAGTTAGAAGGATCTATTTAGTTTGCGAACAAGTTTGAAATCATTCAAACTATGTTCTAGTTTATAAACTCTTATATATATACCTTTAAATATATGAATTGAAAAAGAGTTGAAGTAGAGTTTTTACCTCAAGTTTAAAATGTAAAGTTGCTGGAAAGAAGTAGTAAAATAAAAGTTGAGAGAGTTCTTGCAAGTGTGTGTGAAAATTGGAAGTAAAATTTGGAAAATGAATGTGTAAAAATGAGTTAGAAATGGTACTTATTTATAGGCTTGAAAATTTAGTTTTTAGTGAAAATATCTAAGATAAGTTAAAATTTATTATGTCATGAATGACATATTATTCCAATAATTGAAGATTTCTATTGGTATATACCAATAGTAAATACTTCTAGAAGCTGTGTATAGTACCCTAGATATACGTATAGGATTATTGAGGAAACGGAACGAGAATTCAAATATAACTATCTTTTGTAAATATACTTATATTGTTTTATGTATAAAAGCCCTTTAAAAATGATTAAATACATTACTTATACGATATATGTATAAACATTATAAATCATCAGTATTTATGTCAAATAACGTTACGTATGGTTATTGTTTTGAAAACTTAAGTTAGTAGTTTCAAAATATACTTATGACTTTTTGTTATTAATACAAAATGAGATATTAAAACATCCTTAGATCATGTTAAATATGTATGTATAATTATCATATATTGTATAGTTCGTGATATCATCGGTCAAACTAGACGGTCAAACGTTGTGTAAAACTCTTTTCAAAAACATAAATCTTAACAATTTGGATTGCTTATCATGTTGGTAAGGTTTAATTTATATAAATATTAATCTTATAAGTATAGAACGATCGAAAAAGTGCGGGTCATTACACAATGGCAGACGCATATGGGACTTTCTTCATTCTCTCTTGTTCATCTTCCGTGGTGGGGCACTGAGATGAACTAAGGAGTGTTCCTCTTTGAATAGGTACCAAACCTTTCTTAGAGTTCTCCATCTTGAACCTTTTCAAGATCTTTTCAATGTATGCACTTTGATTCAAACCTATCAGTTTCTTGGATCTATCCCTGTAGATCCCAATCCCCAAAACGTATTGTGCTTCTCCAAGATCCTTAATGGAGAAGCATTTACTTAGCCAAGTTTTAACTCTTTGCATTACCAGAATATCATTTCCAAATAACAATATATCATCCACATATAGTACAAGGAACTTGATAGTGCTCCCACTAGCTTTCTTATATACACAAGCTTCATCACCATTTTTAATGAAGCCAAATTTCTCGGCTTCCTCATTAAAACGATGATTCCACATTCTAGATGCTTGTTTCAATCCGTAGATTGACTTCTTTAACTTGCATACCTTTTTAGGATATTTCGGATCAACAAAACCTTCAGGATGAACCATATAGACATCTTCCACAAGATATCCATTTAGGAAAGCGGTCTTGACATCCATTTGCCATATTTCATAATCATAATGAGCAGCAATGGCAAGTAATATCCTAATAGACTTTAGCATTGCCACAGGCGAAAAAGTTTCATCATAGTCAACCCCTTGAGTTTGAGTGAAACCTTTTGCTACAAGTCTTGCTTTATATGTATCCAAGTTTCCATGTATGTCGGTTTTCATTTTGAAAAGCCATTTACAATCAACTAGCCTTGAGCCAGCAGGTTGTGTAACAAGTTCCCAAACTTGGTTGTCATACATGGATTGCATCTCAGCGTTCATGGCTTCCTGCCATTTATCTTTATCAATCCTTGATAATGCATCTTGGTAGTTTATTGGTTCATCTAAATCAACCACATAGCAACCATCCATGAGAAACCCATATCTCTCAGGAGGATTACTAATCCTACCAGATCTGCGAACGTCTTGTGTATTTTGTTCATCTATTTGATCACTCTCAACATTTTCATGTTGAGTGCTAGTGTCAACCAATTGTGTATCATCTACTTGATCTTGAACCTCTTCAAGATCTATCTTCCTTTCACTACTTCCTTCCATTAGGAACTTAGTTTCAAGGAATTCCACCTTCCGAGCAACAAATACATTCTGTTCGGATGGATCATAGAAATAATATCCCATATTATCCTTGGGATATCCTATGAAGATACACTTCGTGGATCGAGCATTCAACTTATTAGGGACGTAACGCTTAGGATAAGCTTCACATCCCCTTACCTTTAAGTATCATAGAGATGGAGGTTTTCCAAACCACATCTCATGAGGTGTTCGTTCCACTTTCTTGGTTGGGGCCATATTTAAAATACGAGCCGCGGAGCATAGACAATAACCCCAAAATGATAGAGGTAACGAGCTTCTAGCCATCATAGATTGAACCATATCCATTAGAGTTCGGTTCCTCCTTTCGAAAACTCCATTCAGTTGGGGTGTTCCAGGAGGAGTGAGTTGCGAGATAATCCTACAACTTCTAAGATGATCTTGGAAAGCATCACTTAGGTATTCACCTCCTCTATCGGTATGAAGTACCTTGATTGTCTTATTGAGTTAATTTTGTACTTCGCTTTGATACTCTTTGAATGCTTCAAAAGTTTCGTCCTTATGTCTTAACAAGTAGACATATTCGAAACGACTGAAGTTATCAATGAAAGTAACGAAGTATCTTTCACCATTCCTAGTTATGGGCTTAAAGGGTCCACATACATCCGAATGTATTAATCCCAATAAGTCCTTAGCCCTTTCATAGGTCCCTTTGAAAGGTGCTTTAGTCATTTTGCCTTGTAACAAGATTCACATACATCAAACGAGTCTAGTTCATTTGATTTCAAAAGGCCATTCTTTTGAAGTGTATGCATTCGATTCTTGTTTATGTGACCAAGGCGACAATGCCATAAGTAGGAATCACTCAAATCCCTTTTGAGTTTCTTGGTGCTAGTATGGTATATTGAGCTACTAGATGATGTGTCATCATGAACCAATTCATAAATTCCATTTGAAGGCGAAGCCTTAAAATAGAATACATTATCTAAATAAACGTGGATATCATCATTAACAAAATTAAGATAAAAACCACATTGTTTTAAATGGGAAACTGAAATAATGTTTCGACATAAATCCGGTGCATACAAAACATTGTTCAAAATAAGTTCCAAACCACTTGGAAGCTTTAATACAAAGTCTCCTTGAGCCTTCACTTGCACTTTGGCTCCATTACCCATAAAGAGACTTGATGTCCCGTTTGCTTGCTACTTCTTTTGAACCCCTGCAAAGAATTGCAAATGTGAGTTCCACATCCAGTGTCTAATACCCATGTATTAGAAGAAGTAATACTAAGCTCTATATATACCATACATATATTACCTGAGTTTTGCCCCGCATCCCTCTTTTCCTTCAACTCCTTAAGGAAGACCGAGCAGTTTCATTTCCAGTGACCCATTTCACTGCAACCGAAGCACGGGTCTTCCTTGGGGTTTGCTTGCCCGGCAACCTTTTGCTTCTTGTTCTTGTTTTTGGTTGGGGTAACCATCCTCCCCTTTCCCTTGCCTTGATGGGCGGGTCCTTTCCTCTTAGCCGCCTTTAGCTTAGAGGTGTTATTACCTTTGGACCCACCATCATTGATCATTAGCACGGGTGAAGCCCTCTTACCCATGCTAGTTTCTGCCGTCCTAAGCATGTCATGAAGTTCGCCAATGGTCTTATCCATCCCATTCATATTGTAATTAATTACAAATTGGTCAAACTTCTTTGACAAGGAGTTTAGGATAAGATCCGTGGCTAGCTCATTAGATATGTTGAGATTAAGACGGTTTGCGCGATCAATGAGGCTTTTCATCTTAAGGACATAAGATGAAATGGATTGGGAGTCGTCCATATGACATGCATGAAGCGCTCGGACCGTTTCAAAGCGCTCGACACAAGCTTGTTGAAGGAACATCTCCTTCAATTGCGTGATCATGTCGTATGCAGTATGATGCTCGAAATCCTTTTGGAGTTCGGGTATCATAGTCCCAAGCATTAGGCAAGCGACTTGCACCGAATCGGCGTAATACTTATCCCAATAAGCCATGCCTTCCGTATCATCCTCGTCGGGTTGATAGGGAATGGGGTCTTCCAACACATACGCCTTATCCTCAAGTTTGAGGACAATCCTAAGATTATGGAACCAATCCATAAAGTTCCTATGGTTGAGTTTGTCTTTCTCGAGGAGAGACCTTAACGATAGGTTGTTCAAGTTAATAGGTGCGTTTTGCATGTTGTTGTTATTGGCGGCCATCTATAAAATTTAACAAAGTTCATTTAAGTATCGATTTTAAATTTAACAATCAATACCCTTTAAATCCAATTGATATATATTAAATTTTAGAATCCAACGGTAAACCAAATTTCGGTTAGGTGACCTTTATCCCGTTATTTGATTTAGCTAGGTAGTCATTATATGACAATTGCAATCCTTTTGCAACTTCTAAGTTATGGGATCATGCAATCCTTTTGCATGACATATTATCCCATCAACGCCTATTTGTTCATCATGCTTCGGTGACCCTAAGTTCATGATTTCCAAATCAAGTCGTCCTACTTGTTTAGACATGTAAACTTAACATACAAGTGGTTAGGTGACCTTTATCCCACAAGTGTGCGAAATTTACCTTAATCATATTAGTTTGCTTATAACGGTTAGGTGACCTTTATCCCATTATAAGTTCCTTAATACGTCTAAGTGTCATACAATAGGATGGCGTTTAAACTTGTTAACCTAGTGTGTTAAAGGGATTTTAAGTTTTCATTATTTCTAGTTTGAGAAAACTTTTATGCCATACACCAACATGCATTTAGTGTATGGTTCTTATGAAAATCCATTTTCATGTCTATAAACCATTTTATATATATGATCCTAATCATGTTCTTAATAACCGTTTATTAATGTCCTTTTAGCCATTTTTAATTTAACCAATTAAATTGTCGTTTTGCATGTCGTTAATTAATGTATAATTTAACCAATTAAATTTCCATTTTGCTTGTTGTTAACTTGTGTGATTAACTTGTAGCATACAAACATACAATCCACAATCATACAATAAACAACCATGCATGCAAAACAAATATGTTCACAATCAAGCCATTTTAGTAGACATTTGTTTAGCCGAAAACAAATGCCACCGGATAAGGGGTAATTACACAAAGTAGGAGATTTCAAATCTCCCACTTAACCTTGCATCCAAATGCTTCTTCATGTGTTCTTCAAGTCTTCATCATTCTTCATCATTTTACAAAATATATCCTAATACATTTTGTCTAAAAAATGAAATTACAACCAAATCTATTTTACATAACAAATATAAAATAAATTACATAACCAAATGAATTATTACATGCCAAATGAATAAATATTATTACAAACCAATTGAATAAATATCAATCAACCATGCATGCAACCAAACACAAGGTCAAGGCTTAGATTGTGAACTTTAACTACATAAGAGATAGGCAATACAGAATCATAAGTGATTGGCAGTACAGAATCACAAGTGATTGGCAGTACAGAATCACAAGTGATTGGCAGTACAGAATCACAAGTGATTGGAAGTACAGAATCACAAGTGATTGGCAGTACAGAATCACAAGTGATTGGCAATACAGAATGCAGAATCACAAGTGATTTTGGCCAAAATGACAAACCACCCAAAACCGAAAATTTTACTTTCTACTTCATGCACGTTCATAGAATGCAAAATTATAGTGGGTTTAATAACCATCTCGAAGCATATTTCAACAACTTCGGCTCTGATACCATTGTTGGGATTTAACAAGTTTCATAATACTTATAATCATTCAAGAAATAAGATTTGCGGAAGCGTATAAATTTCCATTTTAAAACTTGTAAATCTTTAACCATTTAAAGTTAAATCCCAAATAGGATCAAGTTGTGAAACATACTTACAAACTAAGAGTGGGTTTAGAGATTATACCTCCTCAAGCTAGTTGAGGGTTGTTTTCAAAGTTGCAAGATGATGATGAAGATGATGAACAATAGAGCTTTTAACTTGAAGCCTCAAGCAAGTAATACCCACAACCAATAACCCCAACACCTTTGTAATTAGTTAGGATTTGTTTTACATTTGATATTGGCTTGCAAAACCAAATTTTGGAACCCCTTTGAACACAAAAAGACCACGGCAGTCAGCTCCTTTGGAGCAGTATTCTGTGCAGTTTTTTGCTTCCTTTTTGATGTGTATTCACTCCACAAAAGAGTCAAGTCTTGGTGCCCCTTGTTAAGCATGCACTAGAGAATATATGTATCAAAAGTAACAAGAATCAACAAGCATGGGACTTGTCTTGGAGTCCCAAACACTGCCCATCCATCCATTATTTTATAACAAGAATATTTTATAAAACTTGTTACAAGTTTTATAAAACTTGTATAAAATAAAATGTATTTGTTACTTGCAATAATTTTATAAACCATTTTATAAAATATAACATAACATAATTATTTAAACCTATAAATAATTAAATCCACATCATATATAAATTATCCAAATAATTTATCTCAAGTGATTATGATTTAGAAAACCGATTTTCTAAAGTTCAAGTATCGCGTATTTATTTAACAATCCAACCGTTAAAATAAATACATATAAAGTGTTGGTAAGCTTGTTATTGGGTATGACCCGACTTGGATCATAACATACTGGCCACGTTAATTTAATATGTCTCTCGGGCATACGAAATACCTTCATACATAAGTGTTATACTCATCATGTCACATAGTCTAACACACAAACATCACCCAAGTGTCGTCTACAGAGACTCTGGCAGCTCGGCCAAACCATTAACCACCAGCTGATCGGACTGGGGCTTACCAGAAGTTCCTCTACCACCGTGTGTATATATATAATCCACACGCGACGGACGCATCATTCACACATATATATACACCACCGCTGTCTAGGCTACCACAGAGAAACCCAACCCGCAGGTTGATCTCTCCTACCGAGGCTACCACACAATAGGGAAGCACTGGGCTCCACCAGACAAGCATCAACCAACATGCAGTCATCACAAGAACTAACTAACCACAACAATAAGTATATCTAACAAGCATGGCAATCATAATATAACATGCTTCTATATACTATATTCTCCAGTTAGTCCCACTCACCAAATACCAGCAAACGAGAAGGTATTCAGCTATCTAATCACTGAACCTTCTCTTTCTCCTTTTCTCCTGAGAAAACATATACACAAGTTAGTTTCTGTTCGTTAACATCAGATAACACAATATATAAATTTTTGTCAGAAAAAGTATCCGCTAAAATTTTTTGCTTAACACTTGTGCACTATCAAAATTTACATCCTGACCATCAAAATACAAACGGGCAGCATAACGGCTAAAACTCAACACTTAGTAAAAATTTCTACTGCATAGACCATCGGTCGATCATCAGGGACGGTCGGCCGATCGTCGCTGCACCATCGGCCGATCGACCACACTATCGGCAGATCGTTAAAATTTCAACCGTTGGTCGAAGGGCTCACACCATCGGTCGAAGGTCTAGTCCATCAACCGATCGTCAGACACCATCGGTCGATCGTCAATGACCATCGGCCGAGGGTAGTTCATCTGTCACAGCAGTTGCCAAAGTGACGGGTTTCACCCAAAATCGACCAACTCTTGCTCTAGAGCTCGATTACGACCTCAAAACTGACCAAATCAAAGACACTAAGCATGTAGAAACATAAACCCACAAGATTTAGACTCAAACAACATCAAATCTAACTCTTTTGACCCAAAATACACACTTTGTAAAAACTAACACAAAAACTCAATTTTCTCAATGATTAAAGCATGAAATCCTACAAATCATAGACTCAGTAAATCTAAAGGAACAAGATAATGTAAAAGATTTGAGCTCAAGAACAAGGATTAGAATTTAGGGTTTTGGTAGTTGAAGAAGATGAAGTACGGGTGTGTTTGTGTGTGAGAAATTTCTGGAAACCAAAAGAAGAAAATAGGAGCACTAGTCACTTAAAGTGGGTTAAATCCTACACTGTGCAACACACGGGTATTTATCAGTTATCTGATATCTTTCGTACATCATTTGGCAACCCAAACGAAGTCGAAATTAAATAAACAAACCTGTTATGTGACCCTTGTCACAAACTGGTCCTAACCACATCATTAAATAATAATAAATATTAAATAAAAATAAAAGCATATAATAACGCAATACAAACTTAAGGACAATCTAGTAACCTTACATCTAGGCCCGATTGAGGATGTTACAAATATATCCCCTTAAGAAGATTCCGTCCTCGGAATCTAGTCAAGGTCAAACAACTGAGGATAGCGCGCTCTCCTTAACTCCTCGGTTTCCCATGTCAGGTTGGAACCTAAACTATGCCGCCATTCTACTAACACCATTGGAATCTGTTTCTTTCTTAATTTTGTGACTTTCTTGTCCACTATTCTAACCGGTTCTTCCACTAATTTCTTAGTCAAATCAACTTTCAAATCCTTCAACGGAAGAATCTGAGTTTCCTCATCCACTTTGCACTTTCTCAGATAGCACATGTTGAATGTGTTGTGTATTCCTACTAACTCTGATGGAAGATCTAAAACAACAGTCTGATCATTCAAAATTTCTTTGATCGAAAATGGCCCAATAAACCTCGGTGCTAGTTTACCAGGTTTACCAAATCTGATCACCCCTTTCCATGGCGAAACTTTCAGATATACACGATCACCTACATTAAATGTCATAGGACGTCTGTGCGGATCAGCATACATCTTTTGCCGGTCTCTGGCTGCTTTTAACTTCTCTCGTGCAATTTCAACCTTTTCTGCAGTTATCTGAACAATTTCGGGACCTGCAAATTGTTTCTCACCTGCTTCTAACCAACACATAGGAGTTCTGCATTTTCGACCATACAACATCTCGTATGGCGGCATACCGATACTCGAATGATACGAATTGTTGTAAACAAACTCTATTAATGGAAGATTCGAATCCCAAGAACCACCATATTCTAAGACACACGCTCTCAACATGTCTTCTAACGTCTGAATCGTTCGTTCACTCTGACTCTGTTTGTGGATGATAAGCTGTACTTAGATTCACACGTATACCCAGATTCTATTGTAAACTGTTCCAGAAGTTAGATACAAACCTAGTATCCCCGTCGGAAACTATTGACAACGGTACACCATGTCGACTAACGATCTCTTTCAAGTACAACTCTGCCAAATCACTCAACGAAGCAGTTTCACGAGTAGCTAAAAATTGAGCACTCTTTGTTAAACGATCCACTATCACCCAGATCATGTGATGACCTTTCTGGGTTCGGGGTAACTTGGTTACAAAATCCATCGTTATATGCTCCCATTTCCACTGAGGAATTTCTAACTGTCGTAGAGATCCATACAGTTTCTGATGTTCTGCCTTAAGTTGCGCACAAATATGACATTTTTCGACAAAATTTGCAACATCTGTCTTCATTGTCGGCCACCAATACAATGTTTTCAAGTCTTTATACATCTTTGTACTACCTGGATGCACTGATAATCTCGATTTATGCGCTTCAGTAAGAATTAATTCCCTCAAGTCTCCAAGCATAGGCACCCAAATTCGATCTTTATAGGTCTTTAATCCTCTAGAATCATTGCATAGGTCAAATTTTGTTTTAGTCATTTGTTCAGTCTTTAGGTTTTCGTCATTCAAAGCTACTAACTGAACGGTTTTCAATCGATCAATCAAGTCTGAAACTATCTCAATTCTCATAAATCTAACATTTTCGACTGTTTTCTTGCGACTCAGAGCATCTGCGACCACATTTGCTTTACTAGGATGGTATTTAATCTAACAGTCATAGTCTTTAATCAATTCTAAACATCGACGTTGATGCATATTTAATTCTTTCTGCGAAAAAATATATTGAAGACTCTTATGATCTGTATAGATTTCACAATGCGTACCATACAAATAATGTCTCCAAAGCTTCAAAGCAAACACAACTGCAGTTAAATCTAAATCATGAGTAGGGTAATTTTGTTCATGATTCTTCAACTGTCGTGAAGCATACGCTATAAGTTTATTTCTTTGCATCAAAACACAACCTAGACCTGCACATGATGCATCACAGTAGACCACAAAATCTTTTGTTCCCTTTGGTAAAGCTAAAACTGGCGCTTGACATAACAACTGTTTGAGAGTCTGAAAAGCCTATTCTTGTTCATCAGTCCATAGAAAGGCTACATCTTTTATGGTTAACTTATTCAACGGGCCTGCTATTTTAGAGAAGTCTTTGATAAATCGGCGGTAATAACCTGCTAAACCTAGAAAACTCTTAATTTCTGTCGGCGTTTTCGGTGAGTTCCAATTCATTACAGCTTCTATCTTAGACTGATCTACTTTGATACCCTGCTCACAAATCACATGACCCAGAAACTGTACTTTCCGCAGCTAAAATTCACATTTAGAAAACTTAGCGTACAAATGTTCCTGTTTCAAGAGCTCTAACACCAACCTCAGATGCGTAGCATGATCTTTCTTGGTTTTCAAATATATCAAGATATCATCTATGAAGACAATCACAAACTTGTCAAGATATTGACGACATACCCTGTTCATTAAATCCATAAACACTGCTGGCGCGTTTGTTAACCCGAATGGCATAACTAAAAATTCATAATGACCATATCTAGTTCTGAACGTTGTTTTCGGTATATCACTCTCTGCAACACGTACCTGATGATACCCTGAATGTAAATCAGTCTTTGAAAAGTAGGAAGCACCCTGTAACTGATCAAATAAGTCATCTATTCTTGGTAACGGATACTTATTCTTGATTGTTCTCTTATTCAAATCACGGTAATCTATACACATACGAAGCGACCCATCTTTCTTTTTCACAAACAACACAGGAGCACCCCACGGTGAAGAACTTGGTCGAATAAACCCCTTATCTAACAGTTCCTGAATCTGAGACATCATTTCTCGGATTTCTGACGGAGCTAATCTGTAAGGAGCTTTTGCAACTGGTGTAGCACCTGGAACCAAATCCATTTTATACTCTACTTCAAATACTGGAGGTAACCCTCGTAAATCATCTGGAAATACTTCTAAAAATTCTGACACAACGGGAATATCGGTCACCTGCTTCTTCTCTTTCTTAACATCAATCACGTAGGCTAAGAATGAATCACACCCTTTCGATATTGCCTTCTAAACTTTCATTAGGGAAACCATAGGGAAGTTAAGTCCACTGCGCTCTCCCCTAGCTATCACTCGGGATGTGTCGGCCAAACGAAAAGAAATCATCTTCTTATCACACTTAATATTAGCACTATTAACTCTTAACCAATTCATGCCTATGACTACATCAAAGCTACGTATAGGCATCAACAAACAGGTTAAAGGAAAGGAATGGTTATCAATTTTGATGGTAATTCCAGACACAGATGATGTGCATGGAACCATTTTACCATCAGCTACTTCTATCCCCAAAGACGCATCTAACATCCTAACAGGCAACTTCAACTTATCACAAAAGCCTAAGGACATAAAAGAACGATTCGCTCCAGAATCAAATAACACACGAGCTGGCAAGGAATTAACCAAGACCATACCGGTAATGACGTCATCAGTAGCAGTTGCAGCGTCTACCGTCATCTGATACGCCCTTGCCTCTGTTGTTGGAGGATTATTTCTCTTCTGCCCGACAGTAGAAGCAGAAGATCCCCAGAAGTAACTGACCTCACCCCTGACCCTGCCCCAGAACTGGATCTTGACGCAGATGGACAATTTGCTGATCTATGCCCCTCTTGATGGCAACTCCAACAAACATTAGACTTAAAAGAACAAGCTGTTGATTCATGTCCTAACACTCCACATTTCAAACACCTTCTGGTCATTGGAGAACACGGACCAACATGGGTCGACTTGCAAACATTACACCACCCAGACTGACTAGAACCCGATCCACTCATACCAGACTTACTTTTCTGTTTAAACCCACCTGACTTTTTACCACGAAATCCTGATTTCTTACTTGATTGTTGAACAGACTGACCACCCGATTGACCTTCTGATTTACCCCTAAAAGATCCACTTCTCGAACTTTCTCTTTTTGCTGCCATTATATCACCTTCTGTAATTTTAGCCATCTCATGAGCCTGCGCCAAGGTTGTTGCAAATCTCGCAATGGTTCTGTACTCCGACTTAATCACCCGCATAAAATGCTGAATCTTATCTTTCTTAGTTGGTACCCACTGTTGAACGAACCTTAGCTTAGATGTGAAATCTCTGAAAATCTCATCAATCTTCATACTTTCTGTCATCTTCATACTCAGAAACTCGGTTTTCAATCTTTCCATCTCATACTCAGAACAATACTGCTCATGAACTTTAGCAGCAAATTGTTCCCAGGTAATTTGACTGATCTGTTCTTTAGGTAAATATGCAGTGATAGAGTGCCACCATTCCATTGCTTCACCTTTGAGAAGCCTACTAGCAAATAACACCATAGATTCTGGCTCACAAAAACATGCTTCTAATGCCCTCTCCACTTCTCTTAGCCAATTGAGGGTCATCGTAGGGTTTGTGTGTCCGCTGTACTCAGGAGGTTTGCAGTCTATAAACTGTTTATAGGTACACTTCCTTCTTGTCTCAGGGACTTGAAATGGGTACATCATTTGATTAGGAAAAGTCTGGTTAAACGGAAATGGCATTTGATAGTTTTGATAGGTATTTTGTGGAAACTGTGATTGGGAACTGCCACCGGCTTGATTATAAAGGTTAGGAGGAAAGGTTGTGTTTAACGCATTGGTATTAGGGTTCCATTGCGCCCGTTCTTATTCCAATTCCTTAATTTTCTCCTGAGCTTCTTGTAACCGACTTTGAAATTCTATTACTTCTTGAGAAGTTTCTTCTTCTGAAGACACATGTCCATCTTCGTCAGGGGCTCTGAATGTACCAATTCCAGGGGCAGCAGGGCCAGTAGCGTTAGCTTCGTTATCTGTCATTGCTGCACTACCACAACACTCACACCAAAGCTTAGTATAAATTCTGTTAGTACTAACAACTAACACATATCCTGTCCTAATACTCACTTAACCCATCCCTAACATGTTATGTTTGACATGACTCTTCTAAGTTTGGGAAAATGACATCTTGATCACAATGCACATGCTGCCAAACTCAGCTCTGATACCAACTTGTGACACCGCTATTTTTTTTATAATAAATACGTGGCGGAAGCATAATATTAATTAATTACGATATCGAAATTTGTACAAACCGATGTCACGTGTAATTAAAACAATTTACATATTAACAGGAAGAGAAGTAAATACATTCTGTTTTGAAAAGTACACAGTTCATATTCTAAAAGACCACATCAGAGTTAACCCTGTCAAACATAACATCACCATGCCCGTCTTCTCCCAAAAGCATTATCTACGCAAGCTAACAACCTGCAGGGAGGAGATGGTGGGGAATTAGCACGAAGCTAAGTGAGTACGACTAACTACAGGCTATAGCATACATAACTGTTATACTAATCATGTCACATTGTCTAACACACAAACATCACCCAAGTGCCGTCTACAGAGACTCTGGCGGCTCGGCCAAACCATTAACCACCAGCTGATCGGACTGGGGCTTACCAGAAGTTCCTCTACCACCATGTGTATATATATAATCCACACGCGACAGACGCATCATTCACATATATATACACCATGGCTGTCTAGCCTACCACAGAGGAACCCAACCCGCAGGTTGATCTCTCCTACCGAGGCTACCACACAATAGGGAAGCACTGGGCTCCAGCAGACAAGCATCAACCAACTTGCAGTCATCACAAGAACTAACTAACCACAACAGTAAGTATATCTAACAAGCATGGCAATTATAATATAACATGCTTCTATATACTATATTCTCCAGTTAGTCCCACTCACCAAATACCAGCAAACGAGAAGGTATTCAGCTATCTAATCGCTGAACCTTATCTTTCTCCTTTTCTCCTGAGAAAACATATACACAAGTTAGTTTCTGTTCGTTAACATCAAATAACACAATATATAAATTTTTGTCAGAAAAAGTATCCGCTAGAAATTTTTGCTTAACAGTTATGCACTATCAAAATTTACATCCTGACCATCAAAATACAAACGGGCAGCATAACGGCTAAAACTCAACACTTAGTAAAAATTTCTACTGCATAGACCATCGGTCGATCGTCAGGGACGGTCGGCCGATCGTCGCTGCACCATTGGCCGATCGACCACACTATCGGCCGATCGTTAAAATTTCAACCGTTGGTCGAAGGGCTCACACCATCGGTCGAAGGTCTAGTCCATCGACCAATCGTCAGATACCATCGGTCGATCGTCAACGACCATCGGCCGAGGGTAGTTCATCTGTCACAGCAGTTGCCAAAGTGACGGGTTTCTCCCAAAATCGACCAATTCTTGCTCTAGAGCTCGATTACGACCTCAAAACTGACCAAATCAAAGACACTAAGCATGTTGAAACATAAACCCACAAGATTTAGACTCAAACAACATCAAATCTAACTCTTTTGACCCAAAATACACACTTTGTAAAAACTAACACAAAAACTCAATTTTCTCAATGATTAAAGCATGAAATGCTACAAATCTTACCTTGATAGACTCAGTAGATCTAAAGGAACAGGATAATGTAAAAGATTTGAGCTCAAGAATAAGGATTAGAATTTAGGGTTTTGGTAGTTGAAGAAGATGAAGTACGAGTGTGTTTGTGTGTGAGAAATTTCTGGAAACCAAAAGAAGAAAATAGGAGCACTAGTCACTTAAAGTGGGTTAAATCCTACACTGTGCATCACACGGGTATTTATCAGTTATCTGATATCTTTCGTACATCATTTGGCAACCCAAACGAAGTCAAAATTAAATAAACAAACCTGTTCTGTGACCCTTGTCACAAACTGGTCCTAACCACATCATTAAATAATAATAAATATTAAATAAAAATAAAAGCATATAATAACGCAATACAAACTTAAGGGCAATCTAGTAACCTTGCATCTAGGCCCGATTGAGGATGTTACAATAATCATCCATCATAATCATAACATCATCATCAATTATTGCGTGTAACATTATTATGTTATCAATTAAAGTCTATCAGTATCCTAATTCTCATAGGAACTGAATGAAGCTGATTGTACTCCAAACTAATGGCCCAAAGGAGGAAGTAAATTTCGGCCCAAGTGATACTTCATATAGTATTCGGCCTAAACAGCAAATGATAGCCCAAAATCAATTCAGGATCATAACAGCCCAGCTAAAGTAGTCTTTTAACAGAATTTAAATGATCTTCGGTTTATAAAAGCTATCAAGGAAAAAGCAAGTGATAGCAGCCACATCCCTTTCATCTTTCCTTTTTTTTAAATGACATAATCATCATCATTGTGTTACCATTACTATTTTAGTCCCACCCTCAATTTGTCATACTTAATATTAATTATATCATTATCACCATTCTCGCTATTTAAATAGAGGTAGAAACATCAGATGGAGATCATCTATGGTTGAAATAGAAACACATAGGAAACAGAAGGTACAACAGCGATAGATGATGGTTTTGATGGTTGGGTTTGTAGCTGCTCAGAAACAGAAATCTAGCAACAATTTGCAGGTCATTCTCGGTAGTGGTTTGTGTTGTTTTAAAGTTATAATAATATTTCTTTTCAAGTACTGAGAAAACAAAAGTTGATTGCTATAATAATGGATATAACGAGTAGAAGGCACCTTTATGTATATATAAACAATATGTGTTTTACGTAATCAAAGTAAATGTATTCCCTTTATGGGTGTGTTTTGCATGAAGTAATCGATGAAACAAAAAGAAGAATACCACAGTAGAAGTAAGTCATGAGTGTTTGCGGTGTTGTAGTAACAGAAACAATTGTTGCAGTTTTAGGTTTATGATGATGGGTGGTAGTTTGGGTCATCGAGCAGTTACAGAGACAATCAACATGCAGTAGCAGCAAAGTAAACCACTGTATAACTGTAGGGTAGTTTTATTTTTGGGTTGCAATGAGATAGGAACATAATTGATGGGGTTTTGGTTTGAACAAAAACAGAAAATAGTTTCCTTAAAGGGTGGCGGTTGTGATTTGTTTTGATGGTTATGAGTCGTGAAGGGGGTTGTGATTAAACCAAAGGTGGTAATGGTTGTGGTGATCTTCGGATGTTTATGACATCATGGTGGTGTTTTGAAGGTGGAACATGGTGGTAGTTGCCGTTAATCGTGAGAGTGGTTTTTGATAGTTGAATAAAGCAATAGTAGTTAACACAAAAGTGATTTGGTTTATGTGTTGATCAACGAGTAACGTTTTGGTTAATAATTGATGATGTTAGTGATCATGGTGGTGTTCGAATAAGGTGGTGGTGTGTGGTAACCGTGTTGGTGATGATTCGATCATGGTGGGATTGGTTTGGTCACCGAAACCGAAACGGATAAATGGTGTTGGTAGTTCCGGTTGAAATCAGAAAAAGAGAGAGAGAGAGATGGTGTGAATTATACTCAAAAATATTGGAGCAAGTAGTTAAAGGGTCAAAGATGATAGTGTTGATATTGATCGATTAAGCAAAAGGAACATAAATAAAATACCATTTGCAATGTGTATATGTCATAAAGTTGGAATGATACAAAAATGAACACAGTAATATGCAATGAATTCAACATTTAAATAGTAACATTACATTTTTAATTCACGGATCACTTAAGTGTGTTGTATTTAAGGTGCAAGTGGTATTATATATATAATTATAATGTGTAGTTGATGATTGATGATTGAATCAAAAGGAACACGGTGCTAATCAATGAAATGTCCCGTTCATATTGATTATAAACATTCCATATTAATTGATTTCGTTGCGAGGTTTTGACCTCTATATGAGACGTTTTTCAAAGACTGCATTCATTTTTAAAACAACCATAACCTTTATTTTATCAATAAAGGTTTTAAAAGTATTACGTAGATTATCAAATAATGATAATCTAAAATATACTGTTCACACATGACCATTACATAATGGTTTACAATAGAAATATATTACATCGACATATGTTTCTTGAATGCAGTTTTTACACAATATCATACAAACATGGACTCCAAATCTTGTCCTTATTTTAGTATGCAACAGCGGAAGCTCTTAGTATTCACCTGAGAATAAACATGCTTTAAACGTCAACAAAACTGTTGGTGAGTTATAGGTTTAACCTATATATATCAAATCGTAACAATAGACCATAAGATTTCATATTTCAATACACATCCCATACATAGAGATAAAAATCATTCATATGGTGAACACCTGGTAACCGACATTAACAAGATGTATATATAAGAATATCCCCATCATTCCGGGACACCCTTCGGATATGATATAAATTTCGAAGTACTAAAGCATCCGGTACTTTGGATGGGGTTTGTTAGGCCAAATAGATCTATCTTTAGGATTCACGTCAATTAGGGGGTATGTTCCCTAATTCTTAGTTTACCAGACTTAATAAAAAGGGTCATATTCGATTTCGATAATTTAACCATAGAATGTAGTTTCACATACTTGTGTCTATCTTGTAAATCATTTATAAAACCTGCATGTATTCTCATCCCAAAAATATTAGATTTTAAAAGTGGGACTATAACTCACTTTCACAGATATTTCCTTCCTCGGAAATAAGACTTGGCCACGGATCGATTCACGAACCTATACAAATATGTACATATATATCAAAGTATGATCAAAATACAATTACTGTAATGACCCTGGATTTTCCAACGTTAATTATTAATAATTATTATTATTAATACTTGTGATTAAACGAATGTATGTTATTACATTTACATGTTGCCATGATTAAACGTACATGACTTTTGAATGCCCGAAACGTCTTTGTGACACGCGTACATTACACGAATAATATTTTCAGATATTATTGACATTCATGATTAAGTTTTATTAATCATTTTTATTAACTATAGTTATTAGTTAATTACTTGGGCTCTTATTGGATTAAATTGGTACTTACATGAAACTTGGGCTTGATTAATGTTAATGGACTCTTGAATGAAGACTTATAAGCCCAACCTACTTCTTAATGGACTTTTTAGCCCAACCTACCATGTAAGTATTACCTTGGAACTAAACTAGATAGATTAACTAAAAAGAATCTAGTTACAACATACTTGCACCATAATCGCCATGCAAACACCCCATATATCCATCTTTTATGACACATACATGCATGAACCTTGTGGACTTCTCCCCCTTCCCTTTTTTTTCTGCTGACCGTAGGCTCCCATGGGTGAGAGGGAGTTCAAAAATCTTTTTTTGATCACTTATTACTTGCATTCTTCACTAGTCCCATTTCATTTACACACACACTTACTTACTTCTTACTTTTCTCTCTTATCTCTCTAAACTTTGTAAGTTACAAGCTTCACTCTTCCTTTCTTTTTCTCTCCAAAAACTGAAGCATAACACTCTCACATTCATCATTCTTTTGCTTGTTAATACTTGTTCATGTTTGCTAAATTAATTACTTGTTAGTTGTTGTTACTTTGTTACTTGTTATTATTTACTTACTAGTTTTCAAGAATCAAACTTACTAGTTTCATTCTTCTTTTATCATGTATTACAAGGACACTCAAGAACATAAACTTACTAGTTTATGACTCTACCTTTATTGTTTCAAAGATTGTAAGTTCATGGTTGTAAATCATACTTGAAGTTCATGAAGTAAACTTTAAAGTTTACTTTCTAAAGATCAAGACTTAGGCTTGAATCTTTAAAGTATGCAACCCATGAACTTATTAACTTGTTTATTTAGTTTATTACTTCATTCTTGCACTTTAATTTAATGTTTGTTAGTTTAAATGGTCAAGTATTACAAGTTAGTCTTGATCTCATACTTTCTTGACCTAAAATTAACTTTAAAAGTTCAAGAACATGTAAGTAAGATTTTCTTATTTATAACTTGGTACACTTATGTTAGATCTAGACTTTTGGGTCTAGGATCTTCAAGATCTAACTAAGAACTATGTTCTACAACTTAAGATCTTGATTTTATAAGTTTATTTTCAAGTTGAAACTTAATATTAGTTTTAAAGTTCATGTATGTGTTGGATCTAAGACTTTGATGTAACTTTGGTTCATCAAACTTCATATAATTCTTAAGTGAGTTGTGCTACATGTCTTAGACCTACACTTGTGTCATATGTAGTGACCCGAACTTTTCCATGTTTATATATATTAATTGAGATTGATATTTACATGATTAAATGTTTCCAACATGTTAAGCAATCAAACTTGTTAAGACTTGATTAATTGAAATATGTTTCATATAGACAATTGACCACCCAAGTTGACCGGTGATTCACGAACGTTAAAACTTGTAAAAACTATATGATGACATATATATGGATATATATATAGTTAACATGATACTATGATAAGTAAACATATCATTAAGTATATTAACAATGAACTACATATGTAAAAACAAGACTACTAACTTAATGATTTTTAAACGAGACATATATGTAACGATTATCGTTGTAAAGACATTTAATGTATATATATCATATTAAGAGATCATCAAACTTCATACAACTCTTAAGTGAGTTGTGCTACATGTCTTAGACCTACACTTGTGTCATAATAGTCAAAACTTGGTTAATATTACTTTTATAGTTCATGTATGTGTTAAATCTAAGACTTTGATGTAACTTTGGTTCATTAAAACACTCGCAACACTTAATTGAGTTGTGCTACTTATCTTAGACTTACACTTAGGTTATGATGGTGAAACCTTGGTTAATATGATGCAAACACACCAACGAGTTGTACACTTGAAGCTATATGCATCAAGGATGAGAACCGTGATAAGCATCGAACACTAAGAACCCACCGGACCTACTGTTTTACTGTTGCTGTGTCTGACCCGTACAACCTGGGCTACTGTAATTATGATTTTCAGATATCTCGGTTCAAGTAGATAACTTTTCATATAGGACTCATCTTAATCCAAGTTACGGTTTAGGATTTATGGTCCTCCGATCGTCACTATGTCCATTTAACGTTGTGCTGAAAATTCTGACCTACTCGCACTTAGACCGTCGCCACGGTCAAAAAAAGACGAGTTTGCTTCTGTAATTTTTTACCACAACTAAAGGACTCATATACGGAGCCATGGCCACTGGTCTCACCTTATTTTAGTAGGTATAGAGGCCGTGGTGACTGACCGAACTCAGCCTTTGTTTTAAACTCTTTTCATGAACGAAACTTACTTTACACCTTTTGTTTGATGATGAATGATGATGACCTCTAAGACCTATTTTACATACATTTAAACCTATTGGGACGATTTACTGACTTAGTACTATTTGACTTAGGTTGAGGACTTTCCGGACCTACGTACTTGCTTATTTCCCGACTCGATTTTACCACTACTTTACCACTGTGAGTTATAACATTCCCTTTTTACTTTAACTTATTTTGGGAACTGAGAATACATGCGGATTTTATGTTTTACATACTAGGCACGAGTACTTAAACTTTATATATGTGTGGGTTATATAACGGCAGAAACATTCCCTTTAGCTCGGTAACGTTTAGTCATTAGTTTTTGAACCGGTGAACGCGAATCTTAGATATGGATCCATAGGGTTTGACATCCCCACTCGGGCTAGTAGCACTAGCATTTAACGAGTGTTTAATACTTCATATACATACGCACATGCCAAGTGTACTTTCAGGGGGTATAAACGTTAAGTTAGTTACCAAGTGCCCACCGTTAAACATATACTTTATCATACTGTTTTGAAACGCTCTTTGTAGCACTGAAATCTTGTGGCCTACCTTACATACTGTTATACTTAAACTATAGGTCACCAACCTTTGTGTTGACATTTTTAAGCATGTTTTTCTCAGGTGCTTAAGGTTGCTTCCGCTGTGTACTAGTCTTGCCGTAGACACCCGCTGCTCTTGTGTTATCACCGCATGAACTGTTTATCTTTCATTCAAACTTTAATACATTTGAAACTATGTTTTGTAACGATCTAGGGGTCACATACATTTATTCATGCTTGCTATTCGTAGAAGCATACTATTGGTGTAAAACATTTGATGTCGATTATGACGTCATCTTTCTCTCGTGAATGCAACTTCTTTTATTACAGCATATAGTACTTAACCTTGTAATGATCCTGTTGTTGATGATTCGTACACGATGGTTTTGTACGGGGCATCACATTTGGTATCAGAGCATTGGTTGTAGGGAATTAGGTTGCATTAGTGAGTCTAAGACCGACCCGAGTAGGATTCACTAATAGGACTAATCTACAACTTGCTAGTTTACTTGTTTTCGCTAAACTTACTGCATGTTGCTGCTTACCGTTACTGCTATATGCCGTATGCTATTACATGATTTCACTACTGCATGCTATTATCTGCTTTCTATTGCATGATACTTGTCGTTTTTGCCATGCTACTTACTATTATACATGATTTAGACTGTTAGCCTAATACGTGCTTGCTTTATGACTTACTGACATGGAAAATTTATTTTACCTTGTTCAGATGTCGGATATTCCACCTGCTATCATTTTAGGCAGTTCAGATACTTCAGCCACTACACCTGCCACTGTTGCCGATCCACCGATCTCGTTACCCACCAGTGATCCCGGCGCTTCGTCTTCTGGAGCTAGCAGTCATGCGCCTGCTCTAGCGGTTACTGTAGACAGAACCCAGGACCCTCCGGAGATTCCAGCTCTATCTGCCCCCTGACCCTCGGTGTCACAGCCCCGCTCCGGTGAGATTGTGATTCCCGCAGAATTCGGGGAAGGTCCGTTCCGTAACCGGTATCGCCATTGGTGCCGACGCGCCCCTGATAGACGTCTCATTTCGATCGGACCCGCTAGGTACAGACAGATGATGGCTGCTCGAGGAGAGCCAGTTCAGCCACCAGTGCAGCCACCACTGCATGATTCAGATGATTCTTCATCCGATGATTCATCTACAGATCGCTCTAGTGATGATGACTCCGACGAGGAGGACCCTGATACACCTGTACAGTCACCCTCCACCCCGCCGAAGAAGCGGTATCGCTTCGACGGTACTATTATTTCGAGGATCAACGGAGGACGAGCATTCACTGACGCATTTGGACGACGTCGTAGGGTTACCGCCCGTAAGCGGCTTGTGCCGTACCCTGCGGATCCCTTCATCCGTAAGCCTTACCGCCTTGCAGCCTCTACGTCTGGAGCCGAACCCTCTGCACCACCTGCACCACCAGCACCACCCACCCCACTAGCTCCCACTGTCGAGAAATTGACAAGGGAGGTGGAAACCCTCCGTGCTCGGGTAGCTGAGCTAGAGGACCAGATGTCCCATGTTATGGACATCCTCCACCCACCTTCACCGTAGGGCTTTTGTATTTTGATTTCATTATGTAATCTAGTTGTAGTTTTATGTTTCACTTATGTATTGTACGAACTTATTCAGATGTATGAAACTTATTATTATTAATGAATGGAACTTTGCGTTATTTAATTCTTGCACGATGTTCTATCTACATTACTGTACGATGATTCTGTGGTATTTGTACCTAGATGCGTTATTTAATAACATGTGATGTTTTGATTCCATGTTGGTTACTATATACTGTATTATTACTATTTGAATACTGGATTTTGATTTGAGTCAAAATTTTTGTTTAGAACACCATGACCAACGGACGACCAACATCAACACCTACCGCAGCCCAAATCGAGGAGATGATTGCCGAAAGGGTAGCCACAGCCATTGCAGAAATGCAACCCCAAGCTCCACCGCCACCGCAACCGCCACCGGTTATTCAGCCCGTTCGTAATGGGTGTACGTACAAAGAGTTCCAAAGCTGTAAACCACATAACTTTAGCGGCACTGAGGGACCGGTTGGTCTCACTAGATGGTTCGAAAAGATAGAATCAGTATTCCGAGTTAGCAACTGTTCGGAGGACAGCAAAACCAAATTTGCTTCTTGCATGCTGTCTGACAGTGCGCTCACGTGGTGGAACACAATGGCACAAGTACAAGGCATTGATGAGGCGTATGCTACGCCATGGGAAGAATTTAAGTGTGCCATGATTGAGGAGTATTGTCCGAGAACCGAGATACAAAAGATGGAAATGGAGTTTATGCAATTGAAGGCTATTAGTAACGATCTCGATGGTTATAATCGAAGGTTTCTTGAGTTAGCTCTTATGTGTCCTACCATGGTCACCCCGGAATTCAAGCGTATGGAGAGATACTTCTGGGGACTCCCCAAGTCCATCAAGGGAAATGTCACCTCGTCCAAGCCACCGAATGTTCCCGAAGCGATGCGCATGGCGTATACTTTAATGAATCAAATAACCATCGATGAACCGGAGAAAACTAAGTCTGAAGCGGGTAGTAGCGAGAAGCGCAAATGGGATAACAACAGGGGAAGGACCTATGATCAAAACCCGATGAAATTACATGAGGGTTTCAGAGGAAACAACAATGGTGGAAACACTAATCCGAACACCAACACGAACCCAAACTACAAGGGAACCTTACCACAATGCAATCGGTGCTACAAGCACTATACTAGATATTGTAATGTTGTTTGCAAAAAGTGCCAACGGACTGGGCATATCAGGAAGGACTGCAAGGTCACCACTTTGAATGGGAAGCCGAACACCAACGGTCCGAAGAAGTGCTACGAATGCGGACAAATGGGTCATTTCATAAATGCGTGCCCCAACAAAAGAAAATACGGCGGACCACCCCGTGGTACAACTTTCAACGTTAATGCAAGGGACGCCCGAGAAAACCCCGACTTGGTGACAGGTATATTCACTATCAACAATCTTTTAGCTTTTGTCCTATTTGATACTGGTGCCGATAAAAGTTATGTATGTAGACACTTTTGCGATAAAATTAACTGGTCGTTAGTCCCGTTAAAAGAGGGTATTCTTATCGAGGTCGCCAATGGAAAACTTGAGAAAGTTGACCATATTAGTCGAGGAGCTATTATCAACATAGCTGGTGCGGATTTCGAAATTGATTTGATACCCATCAAACTGGGAAGTTTTGACGTGATCGTCAGTATGGATTGGTTGAGCAAGATAAGGGCCAATATTATTTGTGGAGATAAAGCTCTTCGTATACCACAAGGAGACGGTGAGCCACTGATCATCTACGGAGAGAGATGTTCCTCGAAGCTGAACCTCATTAGTTGCGTGAAAGCGCAAAAGATCATGAAGAAGGGACATTTTGCTGTCCTAGCGCATGTGAAAATGGTAGAAACTGAGGTGAAGAGCGTGAACGATGTTCGAATTATGAACAAATTTTCCGATGTCTTCCCTGAGGAATTGCCCGGATTACCGCCGCCAAGAGCAGTAGAGTTTCAGATTGATTTAGTGCCTGGAGCAGCACCTGTAGCTGGCGCACCTTATAGACTCGCACCTTCCGAGATGCAATAATTACAAAGCCAACTACAAGAACTACTTGACCGTGGATTTATCCAACCAAGTTTCTCGCCTTGGGGCGCACCTGTTATGTTTGTGAAGAAGAAGGATGGATCCTTCAGTATGTGTATCGACTACCGTGAACTCAACAAATTGACGATCAAGAATCGGTATCCTCTTCCCCGCATTGATGATCTTTTTGACCAAATACAAGGATCGAGCGTTTACTCCAAGATCGATTTGCGATCCGGCTATCACCAGTTGAGGGTGAAAGAAAGCGATGTAATGAAGACTGCATTTAGAACTCGTTATGGTCATTATGAGTTTTTCGTGATGCCATTCGGATTAACCAATGCACCTGCCGTGTTCATGGATCTTATGAATCGTGTCTGCAAGCCGTACCTGGATAAGTTTGTTATCGTCTTCATAGATGATATCCTCATCTACTCCAAGAGCGAAGAAGAGTATGAGCAACACCTCTGACTAGTACTTGAACATTTGAGGCAAGAGCAACTTTATGCCAAATTCTCCAAGTGTGAATTTTGGTTGAAGGAAGTTCAATTTCTGGGTCATGTTGTGAGCGACCAGGGTATCAAAGTTGATCCCACCAAGATTGAAGCTATCAGCAAGTGGGAGACCCCCACTACTCCGACTCACATTCACCAATTCCTAGGTCTCGCCGGTTACTACCGAAGGTTTATTGAGGGATTTTCTCTAATTGCGCGTCCTTTGACCGCACTGACTCACAAAGGCAAGAAGTTTATTTGGGAACCCGTACACGAATCAGCATTCCAAACTTTGAAGAAGAAGTTAACCACCGCACCTATCCTATCTCTTCCTGAAGGCAGTGATGATTTCGTCGTTTATTGTGATGCATCGAAGAGTGGTTTTGGTTGTGTACTGATGCAACGATCAAAGGTTAACGCTTATGCCTCCTGAAAATTGAAGATTCACGAGCGGAACTACACTACTCATGATTTTGAACTTGGAGCCGTCATATTTGCTCTTAAATTGTGGAGACACTATTTGTATGGAACTAAGAGCACTATTTTCACCAAGCACAAGAGCCTCCAGCACATCTTTGATCAGAAGCAACTGAATATGAGACAGCGTCGATGGATTGAGACGCTGAACGACTACGATTGTGAACTTCGCTATCATCCTGGCAAGGCCAATGTTGCAGCTGACGCTTTAAGCCGAAAGGAGAGGACGGCACCTCTTCATGTTAGGGCTCTGAACATCACCATTCATTCGAACCTCAACAGCCAGATCAGAGTAGCCCAAGATGAGGCTCTCAAGAAGGAGAATATAACTCATGAACATTTGAGCATACTTGTCTCTCGATTCGAGGTTAGGGAATCTGGACTCCGATGTTATGCCGGAAGAATTTGGGTACCTCTTTATGGAGATCTACGAAATCTTATACTTGATGAAGCACACAAATCGAGATATTCGATTCACCCCGGAGCGGGCAAGATGTACCACGACCTTAAAGAACAGTATTGGTGGCCGAATCTTAAGAAGGACGTTGCGACTTATGTTGGTAAGTGTTTGACTTGTTCGAAAGTTAAGGCCGAACATCAAAGACCTTCTGGGTTACTTCAGTAACTGGAAATCCCGCAATGGAAGTGGGAAAGGATCACAATAGATTTTATCACCAAGTTACCAAAGACGGTGGGCGGATACGATACCATCTGGGTTATTGTTGACCGCCTTACCAAATCTGCACACTTTCTAGCGATGAAGGAAATGGATACGATGGAGAGACTCGCTCAATTATACATCAAAAAGGTTGTAACTCGTCATGGTGTACCTTTATCGATCATCTCAGATCGCGATCCCCGTTTTGCTTCTAGATTTTGGCGTTCTCTGCCAGAAACCATGGGAACTCGTCTCGACATGAGTACTGCTTATCACCCACAGACCGACAGGCAAAGTGAACGTATGATTCAGACCTTGGAGGACATGTTGCGTGCATGCGTCATTAATTTCGGAAAGGCCTGGGAAAGGCATTTTCCATTAGCCGAATTCTCGTACAACAACAGTTATCACTCAAGCATTAATGCTGCACCTTTTGAAGCGTTGTATGGCCGCAAGTGCCGATCTCCTATTTGTTGGGCCGAAGTAGGCAAAAAGCAAATCAACGAACCCCAGGTAGTCCACGAAACAACGGAAAAGATTGCTCAGATTCAAGCTAGACTTAAGACTGCCCGCGATTGTCAAAAGAGTTATGCCGATCTTAAATGTAAGGACTTTGAATTCAACATTGGTGACCGTGTAATGTTGAAGGTTGCACCTTGGAAAGGTGTGATCCATTTTGGAAAACGTGGAAAGTTAAACCCACGATACATTGGTCCTTTTGAAATCTTAGAACGTGTTGGACCCGTTGCATACCGTTTGGATCTACCAGCACAATTGAGCTCAGTTCATACTACCTTCCACGTGTGGAACCTGTAGAAGTGTCTTGCTACACCCGAACTTATCATACCATTGGAATAACTTACAATTGACGATAAACTCCACTTTGTGGAAGAACCTGTTGAAATTATGGATCGTGAGATCAAAACTTTGAAACGCAACAAGATTTCGATTGTACGAGTACGATGGAATGCCAAACGAGGACCTGAGTTTACCTGGGAGCGAGAGGATCAAATGATGTGGAAGTATCCTCACCTTTTCCCAACTCCTCCATCTACCTCAGCTTAAAATTTCGGGACAAAATTTTCTTTAACAGGTGGGTAATGTAACGACCCTGGATTTTCCAACGTTAATTATTAATAATTATTATTATTAATACTTGTGATTAAACGAATGTATGTTATTACATTTACATGTTGCCATGATTAAACGTACATGACTTTTGAATGCTCAAAATGTCTTTGTGACACGCGTACATTACACGAATAATATTTTCAGATATTATTTACATTCATGATTAAGTTTTATTAATCATTTTTATTAACTATGGTTATTAGTTAATTACTTGGGCTCTTATTGGATTAAATTGTTACTTACATGAAACTTGGGCTTGATTAATGTTAATGGACTCTTGAATGAAGACTTATAAGCCCAACCTACTTCTTAATGGACTTTTTAGCCCAACCTACCATGTAAGTATTACCTTGGAACTAAACTAGATAGATTAACTAGTAAACAATCTAGTTGCAACATACTTGCACCATAATCCCCATGCAAACACCCCATATATCCATCTTTTATGACACATACATGCATGAACCTTGTGGACTTCTCCCCCTTCCCTTTTTTTTCTGCTGACCGTAGGCTCCCATGGGTGGGAGGGAGTTCAAAAATCTTTTTTTTGATCACTTATTACTTGCATTCTTCACTAGTCCCATTTCATTTACACACACACTTACTTACTTCTTACTTTTCTCTCTTATCTCTCTAAACTTTGTAAGTTACAAGCTTCACTCTTCCTTTCTTTTTCTCTCCAAAAACCGAACCATAACACTCTCACATTCATCATTCTTTTGCTTGTTAATACTTGTTCATGTTTGCTAAATTAATTACTTGTTAGTTGTTGTTACTTTGTTACTTGTTATTATTTACTTACTAGTTTTCAAGGATCAAACTTACTAGTTTCATTCTTCTTTTATCTTGTATTACAAGAACACTCAAGAACATAAACTTACTAGTTTATGATTCTACCTTTATTGTGTCAAAGATTGTAAGTTCATGGTTGTAAATCATACTTGAAGTTCATGAAGTAAACTTTAAAGTTTACTTTCTAAAGATCAAGACTTAGGCTTGAATCTTTAAAGTATGTAACCCATGAACTTATTAACTTGTTTATTTAGTTTATCACTTCATTCTTGCACTTTAATTTCATGTTTGTTAGTTTAAATGGTCAAGTATTACAAGTTAGTCTTGATCTCATACTTTCTTGAACTAAAATTAACTTTAAAAGTTCAAGAACATGTAAGTAAGCTTTCCTTATTTATAACTTGGTACACTTATGTTAGATCTAGAATTTTGGGTCTAGGATCTTCAAGATCTAACTAAGAACTATGTTCTACAACTTAAGATCTTGATTTTATAAGTTTATTTTCAACTTGAAACTTAATATTAGTTTTAAAGTTCATGTATGTGTTGGATCTAAGACTTTGATGTAACTTTGGTTCATCAAACTTCATATAATTCTTAAGTGAGTTGTGCTACATGTCTTAGACCTACACTTGTGTCATATGTAGTGACCCGAACTTTTCCATGTTTATATATATTAATTGAGATTGATATTTACATGATTAAATGTTTCCAACATGTTAAGTAATCAAACTTGTTAAGACTTGATTAATTGAAATATGTTTCATATAGACAATTGACCACCCAAGTTGACCGGTGATTCACGAACGTTAAAACTTGTAAAAACTATATGATGACATATATATGGATATATATATAGTTAACATGATACTATGATAAGTAAACATATCATTAAGTATATTAACAATGAACTACATATGTAAAAACAAGACTACTAACTTAATGATTTTTAAACGAGACATATATGTAACGATTATCGTTGTAAAGACATTTAATGTATATATATCATATTAAGAGATATTCATACATGATAATATCATGATAATATAATAATTTAAAATCTCATTTGATATTATAAACATTGGGTTAACAACATTCAACAAGATCGTTAACCTAAAGGTTTCAAAACAACATTT
Source organism: Rutidosis leptorrhynchoides (assembly GCF_046630445.1). NCBI lineage: Eukaryota > Viridiplantae > Streptophyta > Magnoliopsida > Asterales > Asteraceae > Rutidosis > Rutidosis leptorrhynchoides. Next base: position 301,174,786 of record NC_092335.1, on the reverse strand, counting down.
ACATGTAACGACTAACGATGACTTAACGACTCAGTTAAAATGTATATACATGTAGTGTTTTAATATGTATTCATACACTTTTGAAAGACTTCAAGAAACTTATCAAAATACTTCTACTTAACAAAAATGCTTACAATTACATCCTCGTTCAGTTTCATCAACAATTCTACTCGTATGCACCCGTATTCGTACTCGTACAATACACAGCTTTTAGATGTATGTACTATTGGTATATACACTCCAATGATCAGCTCTTAGTAGCCCATGTGAGTCACCTAACACATGTGGGAACCATCATTTGGCAACTAGCATGAAATATCTCATAAAATTACAAAAAAATGAGTAATCATTCATGACTTATTTACATGAAAACAAAATTACATATCCTTTATATCTAATCCATACACCAACGACCAAAAACACCTACAAACACTTTCATTCTTCAATTTTCTTCATCTAATTGATCTCTCTCAAGTTCTATCTTCAAGTTCTAAGTGTTCTTCATATATTCTACAAGTTCTAGTTACATAAAATCAAGAATACTTTCAAGTTTGCTAGCTCACTTCCAATCTTGTAAGGTGATCATCCAACCTCAAGAAATCTTTGTTTCTTACAGTAGGTTATCATTCTAATACAAGGTAATAATCATATTTAAACTTTAGTTCAATTTCTATAACTATAACAATCTTATTTCAAGTGATGATCTTACTTGAACTTGTTTTCGTGTCATGATTCTGCTTCAAGAACTTCGAGCCATCCAAGGATCCGTTGAAGCTAGATCCATTTTTCAATTTTCCAGTAGGTTTATCCAAGGAACTTAAGCTAGTAATGATGTTCATAACATCATTTGATTCATACATATAAAACTATCTTATTCGAAGGTTTAAACTTGTAATCACTAGAACATAGTTTAGTTAATTCTAAACTTGTTCGCAAACAAAAGTTAATCCTTCTAACTTGACTTTTAAAATCAACTAAACACATGTTCTATATCTATATGATATGCTAACTTAATGATTTAAAACCTGGAAAGACGAAAAACACCGTAAAACCGGATTTACGCCGTCATAGTAACACCGCGGGCTGTTTTGGGTTAGTTAATTAAAAACTATGGAAAACTTTGATTTAAAAGTTGTTATTCTGAGAAAAAGATTTTTATTATGAACATGAAACTATATCCAAAAATTATGGTTAAACTCAAAGTGGAAGTATGTTTTCTAAAATGGTCATCTAGACGTCGTTCTTTCGACTGAAATGACTACCTTTACAAAAACGACTTGTAACTTATTTTTCTGACTATAAACCTATACTTTTTCTGTTTAGATTCATAAAATAGAGTTCAATATGAAACCATAGCAATTTGATTCACTCAAAACGGATTTAAAATGAAGAAGTTATGGGTAAAACAAGATTGGATAATTTTTCTCATTTTAGCTACGTGAAAATTGGTAACAAATCTATTCCAACCATAACTTAATCAACTTGTATTGTATATTATGTAATCTTGAGATACCATAGACACGTATACAATGTTTCGACCTATCATGTCGACACATCTATATATATTTCGGAACAACCATAGACACTCTATATGTGAATGTTGGAGTTAGCTATACAGGGTTGAGGTTGATTCCAAAATATATATAGTTTGAGTTGTGATCAATACTGAGATACGTATACACTGGGTCGTGGATTGATTCAAGATAATATTTATCGATTTATTTCTGTACATCTAACTGTGGACAACTAGTTGTAGGTTACTAACGAGGACAGCTGACTTAATAAACTTAAAACATCAAAATATATTAAAAGTGTTGTAAATATATTTTGAACATACTTTGATATATATGTATATATTGTTATAGGTTCGTGAATCAACCAGTGGCCAAGTCTTACTTCCCGACGAAGTAAAAATCTGTGAAAGTGAGTTATAGTCCCACTTTTAAAATCTAATATTTTTGGGATGAGAATACATGCAGGTTTTATAAATGATTTACAAAATAGACACAAGTACGTGAAACTACATTCTATGGTTGAATTATCGAAATCGAATATGCCCCTTTTTATTAAGTCTGGTAATCTAAGAATTAGGGAACAGACACCCTAATTGACGCGAATCCTAAAGATAGATCTATTGGGCCTAACAAACCCCATCCAAAGTACCGGATGCTTTAGTACTTCGAAATTTATATCATATCCGAAGGGTGTCCCGGAATGATGGGGATATTCTTATATATGCATCTTGTTAATGTCGGTTACCAGGTGTTCACCATATGAATGATTTTTATCTCTATGTATGGGATGTGTATTGAAATATGAAATCTTGTGGTCTATTATTATGATTTGATATATATAGGTTAAACCTATAACTCACCAACATTTTTGTTGACGTTTTAAGCATGTTTATTCTCAGGTGATTATTAAGAGCTTCCGCTGTCACATACTTAAATAAGGACGAGATTTGGAGTCCATGCTTGTATGATATTGTGTAAAAACTGCATTCAAGAAACTTATTTTGTTGTAACATATTTGTATTGTAAACCATTATGTAATGGTCGTGTGTAAACAGGATATTTTAGATTATCATTATTTGATAATCTACGTAAAGCTTTTTAAACCTTTATTTATGAAATAAAGGTTATGGTTTGTTTTAAAAATGAATGCAGTCTTTGAAAAACGTCTCATATAGAGGTCAAAACCTCGCAACGAAATCAATTAATATGGAACGTTTTTAATCAATAAGAACGGGACATTTCAGTTGGTATCCGAGCGTTGGTCTTAGAGAACCAGAATTTTGCATTAGTGTGTCTTATCGAGTTTGTTAGGATGCATTAGTGAGTCTAGACTTCGACCGTGTTTACTTGAAAAATGATTGCTTAACAAATTTTGTTGGAAACTATATATTTTTAACATGTGAATATTATGTGATATATTAATCTCTTAACGCGTTTGATATTATGTGATAGATGTCTACCTCTAGAACAAGTCCCATTGACTCACCTAATAATAATGAAGAGTCAAATGTAAATTGGAATGATTCGTGGACTGATTCACAAGTTCCCGAAGAGGAACCGGAAGAAGAGTCGGAACCAGAAGAAGAATCGGAACCGGAAGAAGAATCGGAACCGGATGAAGAAATAGAACCGGTGGGGGAAATAATAAAACGGTTAATTAAAAGAAAATCCTCAACCAACCGACCAAGGTTAATTATGGTCAATGGTGTTTCCGCTAAGGAAGAAAAATATTGGGAGCATTACCAATTCTCCGATGAATCGGATTCTGACGAGAATTCCGATGATGTTATAGAAATTACCCCAACTGAATTTAAAAAGGCAAAAGAAAATAATAAGGGAAAGGGCATAAAAATAGAGAAATGTAATTCCAACCCCGATGAACTTTATATGTATCGTCAACCCCCGAAGTCCTTAAGTTGTAACAATGACCCGGGAACCTCTAAACCACCAGGTTTTTTCTAAACCAATGTGGATAATGACGGCTCGTATTAGGGGAACATCATATATCCCTAGAAACTTGGCAAAACGAACCAAAACCGAAGAAGAAGAAACAAGTGAGTCGGAATAAGATAGTTGTATTCGTGTGGTGTAATATATGTAATATAGTGTGCTTATGATTTATGATATATGTAAAAATTGCTTGTATTAATAAGTATTTTTTTTATGAATCTAACTCTTGTCTATTTTACAGTATAAAAACACAAAATGGATAGACAACCCAATATTTTAAGAGACCTACCCGGAGACATGATTGATAAATCTTGTCTAGAGTCGGTCAGAATTCTTCGGCACAACTATTTAAGGCGAGATCAGTTTGTAAGACATTCGAAGAACGTTCCAAGAATGCCTTGGTTTATAAAAGGCTTTCGTTCGAAAGATGGGGGATATCACATTGGGAAATCCATAAGTTACGATGTGTTTACTTTGACGCATATATTGCGGGGAACCCAAATGCTATTTTACGCAATGGGTTAAGAAATTATTTTGACTCAATATATCCGAATATTGGACTTCGTGATTTAGAAAAAGCAGCTAACATGCAACATAAAGAAGCATGTTATGCTTACGGATTAGTAATGTTCGCTTCTCACCAAAGTGAGAACAAGAACATCGGCCTACAACTATTAAACAAAACGTTCCCACAAGTGACGGAGTCGGTAATTGGGGTAAGAAATGAGGTTTTTAGATTGTTACGGGACTGTTGGACATTACATAACCCTTGTCCCTTTGACGACGTTACAACACGCTGTCTTATCAACGGCCATAATGGTTATGTTCCACAAGACCAAGGATGGGAAGTAGTCCTAGTAAAACCAGAATGCATGACTTGTTTCTGGACGTATGAATTACGTGTCTTTATTGCCTTTGCTGAACGACTTGTGTACTAGCTAGAATTATTTCACAACTATCTTGTATCAAAGTTATTGTGTGTTATATTTCATGCTTTATGTAAAATAAGCGGTATTGTAAGTTTGTAAAATATTGTATAAAAGTTTGAACGCGAAATATTATTATAATAAGTTTTTCATATAGAATTGTAGTAGTTGAATTGTATATTAGCTACTAAGTATGAACTTAACGGGTAGGTACTACCCGAATTTAAACTTATAAAACGCTAATATGAAGAAAAAGCTTTTATAAATGAGTTCATATTATGCTACGAAATACTATTAACTACTCTTAATATTCTGTATGATTAACTTGTTCCATTTGACTATTTTGAAGGAAATGGCACCGACTACTTGACACACCGTGAATATGAATGAAGAGGAATTCCGTACTTTTCTAGCTTCAAACATAGCCGCAGTACAGGCTGCGCTACATACCAACAATAACCTTGGATCTAGCAGTACATGAAATCGTGTAGGATGCACCTACAAAGAATTCACTGCCTGCAAACCTTTGGAATTTGATTGAACCGAAGGACCGATCGGATTGAAACGGTAGACCGAGAAGGTCGAATCGGTGTTTGCCATAAGTAAGTGTACTGAAGAGGACAAAGTGAAGTACGCTACGCATACCTTCACAGGTTCTGCGTTAACATGGTGGAATACCTATCTAGCGCAAGTGGGACAAGACGATGCGTATGCACTACCGTGGTCAGCATTCAAGCACTTGATGAACGAGAAGTACCGTCCCAGAACCGAGGTCAATAAGCTCAAGACAGAACTTAGAGGGTTACGAACCCAAGGATTTGATATTGCCACGTACGAAAGACGATTCACAGAATTATGCCTATTGTGTCCGGGAGCATTCGAAGATGAGGAAGAGAAGATCGACGCGTTTGTGAAAGGATTACCGGAAAGAATCCAAGAAGATATAAGTTCACACGAGCCCGCCTCCATACAACAGGCATGTAGAATGGCTCACAAACTAGTGAACCAGATTGAAGAAAGAATTAAAGAACAGACTGCTGAAGAGGCCAATGTGAAGCAAGTCAAAAGATAGTGGGAGGAAAACGGTGATAAGAATCACCAATACAACAACAACAGCAATTACAACAATAATCGCAACAATTATCCCAACAATCGCAACATTAATCGCAACTACAACAAATGGCCCAACAACAACAACAACTACAACAACAACAACAACAACAACAACAACAACAGCAACTACAACAATCATCCCAACAACAATAATAACTGCAACAACAACAACAATCAGAAGCAGCTATGCCAAAGGTGTGAAAAGTATCACTCGGGGTTCTGCACCAAATTTTGCAACAAGTGTAAAAGAAATGGTCATAGCGCGGCGAAGTGTGAGGTCTACGGACCAGGGGTTAATAGAACGAAAGGAACAAATGGTGTCGGAACGAGTAATGGCGGAGCAAGTAGTGTCGGAGCAAGTTATGCCAATGTAGTTTGTTATAAATGTGGAAAAACGGGCCACATTATTAGAAATTGCCCGAACCAGGAGAACACGAATGGACAAGGCCGCGGAAGAGTTTTCAATATTAATGCGGCAGAGGCACAGGAAGACCCGGAGCTTGTTACGGGTACGTTTCTTATTGACAATAAATCTGCTTACGTTTTATTTGATTCGGGTGCGGATAGAAGCTATATGAGTAGAGATTTTTGTGCTAAATTAAGTTGTCCATTGACGCCTTTGGATAGTAAATTTTTACTCGAATTAGCAAATGGTAAATTAATTTCAGCAGATAATATATGTCGGAATTGAGAAATTAAACTGGTTAGCGAAACATTTAAGATTGATTTGATACCAGTAGAGTTAGGGAGTTTTGATATGATAATCGGTATGGACTGGTTGAAAGAAGTGAAAGCAGAGATCGTTTGTTACAAAAATGCAATTCGCATTATACGAGAAAAAGGAAAACCCTTAATGGTGTACGGAGAAAAGGGCAACACGAAGCTACATCTTATTAGTAATTTGAAGGCACAAAAACTAATAAGAAAAGGTTGCTATGCTGTTCTAGCACACGTCGAGAAAGTACAAACTGAAGAAAAGAGCATCAATGATGTTCCCATTGCAAAAGAATTTTCCGATGTATTTCCGAAAGAATTACCGGGATTACCCCCACATCGATCCGTTGAATTTCAAATAGATCTTGTACCAGGAGCTGCACCAATAGCTCGTGCTCCTTACAGACTCGCACCCAGCGAGATGAAAGAACTGCAAGGCTAATTACAAGAACTTTTAGAGCATGGTTTCATTCGACCAAGAACATCACTGTGGGGAGCTCCTGTTTTGTTTGTCAAGAAGAAAGATGGTACATTCAGGTTGTGTATCGACTACCGAGAGTTGAACAAACTTACCATCAAGAACCGCTACCCACTACCGAGAATCGACGACTTATTTGATCAACTACAAGGCTCGTCTGTTTATTCAAAGATTGACTTACGTTCCGGGTATCATCAAATGCGGGTGAAAGAAGATGATATTCCAAAGACTACTTTCAGAACACGTTACGGTCATTACGAGTTTATGGTCATGCCGTTTGGTTTAACTAATGCACCAGCTGTGTTCATGGACCTTATGAACCGAGTATGTGGACCATACCTTGACAAGTTTGTCATTGTTTTCATTGATGACATACTTATTTACTCAAAGAATGGCCAAGAACACGCTGAACATTTGAGAAAGGTGTTAGAAGTATTGAGGAAGGAAGAATTGTACGCTAAGTTTTCAAAGTGTGCATTTTGGTTGGAAGAAGTTCAATTCCTCGGTCACATAGTGAACAAAGAAGGTATTAAGGTGGATCCGGCAAAGATAGAAACTGTTGAAAAGTGGGAAACCCCGAAAACTCCGAAACACATACGCCAATTTTTAGGACTAGCTGGTTACTACAGAAGGTTCATCCAAGACTTTTCCAGAATAGCAAAACCCTTGACTGCGTTAACGCATAAAGGGAAGAAATTTGAATGGAATGATGAACAAGAGAAAGCGTTTCAGTTATTGAAGAAAAAGCTAACTACGGCACCTATATTGTCATTGCCTGAAGGGAATGATGATTTTGTGATTTATTGTGACGCATCAAAGCAAGGTCTCGGTTGTGTATTAATGCAACGAACGAAGGTGATTGCTTATGCGTCTAGACAATTGAAGATTCACGAACAAAATTATACGACGCATGATTTGGAATTAGGTGCGGTTGTTTTTGCATTAAAGACTTGGAGGCACTACTTATATGGGGTCAAAAGTATTATATATACCGAAAACAAAAGTCTTCAACACATATTTAATCAGAAACAACTGAATATGAGGCAGCGTAGGTGGGTTGAATTATTGAATGATTATGACTTTGAGATTCGTTACCACCCGGGGAAGGCAAATGTGGTAGCCGATGCCTTGAGCAGGAAGGACAGAGAACCCATTCGAGTAAAATCTATGAATATAATGATTCATAATAACCTTACTACTCAAATAAAGGAGGCGCAACAAGGAGTTTTAAAAGAAGGAAATTTAAAGGATGAAATACCCAAAGGATCAGAGCAGCATCTTAATATTCGGGAAGACGGAACCCGGTATAGGGCTGAAAGGATTTGGGTACCAAAATTTGGAGATATGAGAGAAATGGTACTTAGAGAAGCTCATAAAACCAGATACTCAATACATCCTGGAACGGGGAAGATGTACAAGGATCTCAAGAAACATTTTTGGTGGCCGGGTATGAAAGCCGATGTTGCTAAATACGTTGGAGAATGTTTGACGTGTTCTAAGGTCAAAGCTGAGCATCAGAAACCATCAGGTCTACTTCAACAACCCGAAATCCCAGAATGGAAATGGGAAAACATTACCATGGATTTCATCACTAAATTGCCAAGGACTGCAAGTGGTTTTGATACTATTTGGGTAATAGTTGATCGTCTCACCAAATCAGCACACTTCCTGCCAATAAGAGAAGATGACAAGATGGAGAAGTTAGCACGACTTTATTTGAAGGAAGTCGTCTCCAGACATGGAATACCAATCTCTATTATCTCTGATAGGGATGGCAGATTTATTTCAAGATTCTGGCAGACATTACAGCAAGCATTAGGAACACGTCTAGACATGAGTACTGCCTATCATCCACAAACTGATGGGCAGAGCGAAAGGACGATACAAACGCTTGAAGACATGCTACGAGCATGTGTTATTGATTTCGGAAACAGTTGGGATCGACATCTACCGTTAGCAGAATTTTCCTACAACAACAGCTACCATTCAAGCATTGAGATGGCGCCGTTTGAAGCACTTTATGGTAGAAAGTGCAGGTCTCCGATTTGTTGGAGTGAAGTGGGGGATAGACAGATTACTGGTCCGGAGATTATACAAGAAACTACCGAGAAGATCATCCAAATTCAACAACGGTTGAAAACCGCCCAAAGTCGACAAAAGAGCTACGCTGACATTAAAAGAAAAGATATAGAATTTGAAATTGGAGAGATGGTCATGCTTAAAGTTGCACCTTGGAAAGACGTTGTTCGATTTGGTAAACGAGGAAAATTAAATCCAAGGTATATTGGACCATTCAAGATTACTGATCGTATCGGACCAGTAGCTTACCGACTTGAGTTACCTCAACAACTCGCGGCTGTACATAACACTTTCCACGTCTCGAATTTGAAGAAATGTTTTGCCAAAGAAGATCTCACTATTCCGTTAGATGAAATCCAAATCAACGAAAAACTCCAATTCATCGAAGAACCCGTCGAAATAATGGATCGTGAGGTTAAAAGACTTAAGCAAAACAAGATACCAATTGTTAAGGTTCGATGGAATGCTCGTAGAGGATCCGAGTTCACCTGGGAGCGTGAAGATCAGATGAAGAAGAAATACCCGCATCTATTTCCAGAAGATTCGTCAACACCTTCAACAGCTTAAAATTTCGGGACGAAATTTATTTAACGGGTAGGTACTGTAGTGACCCGAACTTTTCCATGTTTATATATATTAATTGAGATTGATATTTACATGTTTAAATGTTTCCAACATGTTAAGTAATCAAACTTGTTAAGACTTGATTAATTGAAATATGTTTCATATAGACAATTGACCACCCAAGTTGACCGGTGATTCACGAACGTTAAAACTTGTAAAAACTATATGATGACATATATATGGATATATATATAGTTAACATGATACTATGATAAGTAAACATATCATTAAGTATATTAACAATGAACTACATATGTAAAAACAAGACTACTAACTTAATGATTTTTAAACGAGACATATATGTAACGATTATCGTTGTAAAGACATTTAATGTATATATATCATATTAAGAGATATTCATACATGATAATATCATGATAATATAATAATTTAAAATCTCATTTGATATTATAAACATTGGGTTAACAACATTCAACAAGATCGTTAACCTAAAGGTTTCAAAACAACATTTACATGTAACGACTAACGATGACTTAACGACTCAGTTAAAATGTATATACATGTAGTGTTTTAATATGTATTCATACACTTTTGAAAGACTTCAAGACACTTATCAAAATACTTCTAATTAACAAAAATGCTTACAATTACATCCTCGTTCAGTTTCATCAACAATTCTACTCGTATGCACCCGTATTCGTACTCATACAATACACAGCTTTTAGATGTATGTACTATTGGTATATACATGTGGGAACCATCATTTGGCAACTAGCATGAAATATCTCATAAAATTACAAAAATATGAGTAATCATTCATGACTTATTTACATGAAAACAAAATTACATATCCTTTATATCTAATCCATACACCAACGACCAAAAACACCTACAAACACTTTCATTCTTCAATTTTCTTCATCTAATTGATCTCTCTCAAGTTCTATCTTCAAGTTCTAAGTGTTCTTCATATATTCTACAAGTTCTAGTTACATAAAATCAAGAATACTTTCAAGTTTGCTAGCTCACTTCCAATCTTGTAAGGTGATCATCCAACCTCAAGAAATCTTTGTTTCTTACAGTAGGTTATCATTCTAATACAAGGTAATAATCATATTCAAACTTTAGTTCAATTTCTATAACTATAACAATCTTATTTCAAGTGATGATCTTACTTGAACTTGTTTTCGTGTCATGATTCTGCTTCAAGAACTTCGAGCCATCCAAGGATCCGTTGAAGCTAGATCCATTTTTCTCTTTTCCAGTAGGTTTATCCAAGGAACTTAAGCTAGTAATGATGTTCATAACATCATTTGATTCATACATATAAAGCTATCTTATTCGAAGGTTTAAACTTGTAATCACTAGAACATAGTTTAGTTAATTCTAAACTTGTTCGCAAACAAAAGTTAATCCTTCTAACTTGACTTTTAAAATCAACTAAACACATGTTCTATATCTATATGATATGCTAACTTAATGATTTAAAACCTGGAAACACGAAAAACACCGTAAAACCGGATTTACGCCGTCATAGTAACACCGCGGGCTGTTTTGGGTTAGTTAATTAAAAACTATGGAAAACTTTGATTTAAAAGTTGTTATTCTGAGAAAATGATTTTTATTATGAACATGAAACTATATCCAAAAATTATGGTTAAACTCAAAGTGGAAGTATGTTTTCTAAAATGGTCATCTAGACGTCGTTCTTTCGACTGAAATGACTACCTTTACAAAAACGACTTGTAACTTATTTTTCCGACAATAAACCTATACTTTTTCTGTTTAGATTCATAAAATAGAGTTCAATATGAAACCATAGCAATTTGATTCACTCAAAACGGATTTAAAATGAAGAAGTTATGGGTAAAACAAGATTGGATAATTTTTCTCATTTTAGCTACGTGAAAATTGGTAACAAATCTATTCCAACCATAACTTAATCAACTTGTATTGTATATTATGTAATCTTGAGATACCATAGACACGTATACAATGTTTCGACCTATCATGTCGACACATCTATATATATTTCGGAACAACCATAGACACTCTATATGTGAATGTTGGAGTTAGCTATACAGGGTTGAGGTTGATTCCAAAATATATATAGTTTGAGTTGTGATCAATACTGAGATACGTATACACTGGGTCGTGGATTGATTCAAGATAATATTTATCGATTTATTTCTGTACATCTAACTGTGGACAACTAGTTGTAGGTTACTAACGAGGACAGCTGACTTAATAAACTTAAAACATCAAAATATATTAAAAGTGTTGTAAATATATTTTGAACATACTTTGATATATATGTATATATTGTTATAGGTTCGTGAATCAACCAGTGGCCAAGTCTTACTTCCCGACGAAGTAAAAATCTGTGAAAGTGAGTTATAGTCCCACTTTTAAAATCTAATATTTTTGGGATGAGAATACATGCAGGTTTTATAAATGATTTACAAAATAGACACAAGTACGTGAAACTACATTCTATGGTTGAATTATCGAAATCGAATATGCCCCTTTTTATTAAGTCTGGTAATCTAAGAATTAGGGAACAGACACCCTAATTGACGTGAATCCTAAAGATAGATCTATTGGGCCTAACAAACCCCATCCAAAGTACCGGATGCTTTAGTACTTCGAAATTTATATCATATCCGAAGGGTGTCCCGGAATGATGGGGATATTCTTATATATGCATCTTGTTAATGTCGGTTACCAGGTGTTCACCATATGAATGATTTTTATCTCTATGTATGGGATGTGTATTGAAATATGAAATCTTGTGGTCTATTATTATGATTTGATATATATAGGTTAAACCTATAACTCACCAACATTTTTGTTGACGTTTTAAGCATGTTTATTCTCAGGTGATTATTAAGAGCTTCCGCTGTCGCATACTTAAATAAGGACGAGATTTGGAGTCCATGCTTGTATGATATTGTGTAAAAACTGCCTTTACGTAGATTATCAAATAATGATAATCAATAGAAATATATTACATCGACATATGTTTCTCGAATGCAGTTTTTACACAATATCATACAAACATGGACTCCAAATCTTGTCCTTATTTTAGTATGCAACAGCGGAAGCTCTTAGTATTCACCTGAGAATAAACATGCTTTAAACGTCAACAAAAATGTTGGTGAGTTATAGGTTTAACGTATATATATCAAATTGTAACAATAGACCACAAGATTTCATATTTCAATACACATCCCTTACATAGAGATAAAAATCATTCATATGGTGAACACCTGGTAACCGACATTAACAAGATGCATATATAAGAATATCTCCATCATTCCGGGACACCCTTCGGATATGACATAAATTTCGAAGTACTAAAGCATCCGGTACTTTGGATGAGGTTTGTTAGTCCCAATAGATCTATCTTTAGGATTCGCGTCAATTAGTGTGTTTGTTCCCTAATTCTTAGATTACCAGACTTAATAAAAAGGGGCATATTCGATTTCGATAATTCAACCATAGAATGTAGTTTCACGTACTTGTGTCTATCTTGTAAATCATTTATAAAACCTGCATGTATTCTCATCCCAAAAATATTAGATTTTAAAAGTGGGACTATAACTCACTTTCACAGATATTTCCTTCCTCGGAAATAAGACTTGGCCACGGATCGATTCACGAACCTATACAAATATGTACATATATATCAAAGTATGATCAAAATACAATTACAACCATTTTTATTATGTTTTAAAGATTTGAGTGTATTAAGTCAGCTGTCCTCGTTAATAACCTACAACTAGTTGTCCACAGTTAGATGTACAGAAATAAATCGATATATATATTATCTTAAATCAATCCACGACCCAGTGTATACACGTCTCAGGCTAGATCACAACTCAAAGTATATATATTTTTGGAATCAACCTCAACCCTGTATAGCTAACTCCAACATTACTGCATATAGAGTGTCTATGGTTGTTCCAAATAATATATATACATGGGTCGATACGATATGTCAAAACATTTGCATACGTGTTTATGGTATTCCAAGATTACATAATATATTAGAATACATGTATAATACAATATAAGTTAGCTAGGATATGATTTGTATAGATTTGTTAAAAATTTCCCGTAGCTAAAAAGATCAAAAATATCCAATCTTGTTTTACTTATAACTTCTTCATTTCAAATCCGTTTTGAGTGAATCAAATTGCTATGGTTTCATATTGAACCCTAATTTAAGAATCCAAAAAGAAAAAGTATAGGTTTATAGTTGGAAATTTAAGTTACATGTCAATTACTAAAGAGGTAGTCATTTCCGTTAAGTACGACATCTTGATGACCATTTTGAAAAACATACTTTCACTTGGAGTTTAACCAAGATTTTTGGATATAGTTTCATGTTCATATGAAAAATCATTTTCCCAGAAGAACAACTTTTAAATCAAAGGTTATCATAGTTTTTAATTATCCAAACCAAAACAGCCCCCGGTTTCACTACGACGGCGTATATCCGATTTTATGGTGTTCATCGTGTTTCCAGGTGTTAAATCATTAAGTTAGCATATCATATAGATATAGAACATGTATTTAGTTGATTTTAAAAGTCAAGTTAGAAGGATTAACTTTTGTTTGCGAACAAGTTTAGAATTAACTAAACTATGTTCTAGTGATTACAAGTTTAAACCTTCGAATAAGATAGCTTTATATGTATGAATCGAATGATGTTATGAACATCATTACTACCTCAAGTTTTCTAGATAAAACTATTGGAAATGAGAAAAATGGATCTAGCTTCAAAGGATCCTTGGATGGCTTGAAAGTTCTTGAAGCAGAATCATGACACGAAAACAGTTCAACTAAGATTTTCACTCGAAATAAGATTGTTATAGTTGTAGAAATTGAATCAAAGTTTGAATATGAATATTACTTTGAATTAGAAAGATAACCTACTATAAATAACAAAGGTTCCTTAATCTTAGATGATTACTTGGAATGGATTAGAAAGCTTGGAAGTAGACTTGCAAACTTGGAAGTATTCTTGATTTTTATGAAACTATACTTATGGAATTTATGAAGAACACTTAGAACTTGAAGATGGAACTTGAGAGAGATAAATTAGATGAAGAAAATTGAAGAATGAAAGTGGTTGTAGGTGTTTTTGGTCGTTGGTATATGGATTAGATATAAAGGATATGTAATTTTGTTTTCATGTAAATAAGTCTTGAATGATTACTAATATTTTTGTAATTTTATGAGATATTTCATGCTAGTTGCCAAATGATGGTTCCCACATGTGTTAGGTGACTCACATGGGCTGCTAAGACCAGATAATTGGAGTGTATATATGATAATGCTAAAAACGAACATATATTTCATAGCATTATCCCTCAAGGAAGACAAGCTTTTAGTTGCAATTGTTCTATTTACAAGTGATATTCGTTTAAATAATAAAAGGTGAAGACAAAAGATAGATTCGATGAATTGAAGACGCAAATGACCAAAAAGCTCAAAAGTACAAAGTACAATCATAGTGGTTCCAATTATTGATGAGAAACGTCTCAAAATTACAAAAGTACAAGACGCAAAACGCAAAGTACAAGGTATTAAATTGTACGCAAGGACGTTTGAAAAACTGGAACCGGGACCAAAGTCAACTCTCAACGCTCGACGCAACGGACTAAAAATTACAAGTTAACTATGCACATAAATAAAATATAATATTTAAATAATTCTTATAATTATTTATATATTATATTATTATTTATAAACGTCGGCAAGCAAGAAAACAAAGGCACGTGAACTTCACATGGCCTGGAAGAGTTAATTCCATGCGATCGCATGGCTGAAAAATCCAGCCCAGGTCCTATAAATTCAACGTGTTTTGGCCAAAATAAACACATCTTTTTCTTCTTCCTTCATACGTAAACATATACATATATATATATATATATATATATATATATATATATATATACATATATATATATATATATATATATATATATATATATAAATTATAATTTTAATTTTAATTTTAATTTTAATTCTAATAATAAGGGTATGTTAGCGAATGTTGTAAGGGTGTAAGTCAAAATTCTGTCCGTGTAACGCTACGCTATTTTTAATCACTGTAAGTTATGATTAATGTTATTTTTAATTTAATGTCTCATAGCTAAGTTATTATTATGCTTATTTAATACCGAAGTAATCATGATGTTGGGATAAAATATTTAAAATTGGGTAATTGGGCTTTGTACCATAATTGGGGTTTGGACAAAAGAACGACACTTGTAAAAATTAGACTATGGGCTATTAATGGACTTTATATTTATTTAATTAAATGATAGTTTGTTAATTTAATATGAAGATTTACAATTGGACGTACCTATAAATTACCACATACACTCGATCGGACACGATGGGCGGGATATTTATATGTACGTATAATCGTTCATTTAACCGGACACGGGAATGGATTAATAGTCTATGGAATTATTAAAACATGGGTGAAATTATGTACAAGAACACTTGGCAAAATTGATAACAAAGTATTAAAACCTTGGATTACACGCAGTCGATATCCTGGTGTATTTATTAAACAAAGTATTATGACCTTGTTACAGTTTAAGTCCCCAATTAGTTGGAATATTTGACTTCGGATATAAGGATAATTTGACGAGGACACTCACACTTTATATTTATGACTGATAGACTGTTATGGACAAAAACCAGACGGACATATTAAATAATCCAGGACAAAGGACAATTAACCCATGGGAATAAACTAAAATCAACACGTCAAACATCATGATTATGGAAGTTTAAATAAGCATAATTCTTTTATTTTCATATTTAATTGCACTTCTAATTATCGCACTTTTATTTATTGTCATTGTATTTAATTGCACTTTTAATTATCGTACTTTTTAATTATCGCACTTTTATTTATCGCAATTTCATTATCGTTATTTATTTTACACTTTAAATTAAGTCTTTTATTTATTTAATATTAGGTTTTAACTGCGACTAAAGTTTTAAAAATCAACAAACCGGTCATTAAACGGTAAAACCCCCCTTTTTATAATAATAATATTACTTATATATATATATTTGTTTTTTATAAATTAAAACTAATATAGCGTTAAGCTTGTTTAAGTGTATCCCCGTGGAACGAACCGAATTTACTAAAAACTACACTAATGTACGATTAGATACACTGCCTATAAGTGTTGTAGAAAGGTTTAGGTATATCCATTCTATAAATAAATAAATATCTTGTGTAAAATTGTATCATATTTAATAATATTTCGTTATAAAAATAATACTATTTCCTAGTACACCTCGCACACATCAAGTATTTTTGGCGCCGCTGCCGGGGACAATTATGCTTAAACGCCGGAAGCGCAACGCTATATATAAAAAAAAGATTTTTATTAATTTTTAGTTTACTTTTATAAAAATACGTTTTTGTAAAAATACGTTTTAAATATACAAAAATATAAAAGAAAAACAAAATATATATATATTTAAGACTTTGTTACATATATATATATAAAATTATAAAGTTTCTTTATTTTTATTTTAGTTTTTAAAATTAAATTTTTATTTAAGTTATATAAATATTATATAATTATTTAAAACAGAAAACTGAAAAAGAAAAATATAAAAAAAAACTCCCTGCCTGATCACTGTAGCAGCCCAGCATTTGGCCCAGATCCAAGGCCCATGCGATCGCATGGCTCTAGAACAGAAAACTCATGCGATCGCATGAGTTGACTGGACAGGCCTGATACCTTAGCTGTATCGAATTAGGGTTTTAATTAATATTAATTATTAATATAAACCCTAATTAGGTTTTTAGTTTTTAATTATTAGTTTAGTTTTTATTATTAATTTGTATTTTTAGTTTAATTAGTTTTATTAAATTATAAAATTAATACTTTTATAAAATAAATAATATAAAAATAATATTTTTATAAAAATTATACTTTTTACAACTTTAAGTATATTTTTATATTTTGTACCTTTTTATTCGTTTTAGCGTAATATTTGTATTTTTCGCTCGTTTTTAGTTTCAAGTCATAGTTTTTGCCATAGTTATTTTTACTTCTAGATTTTTAGGCTTTGCCGTAAAATCCCTTAAGTGCTTTTTCTTTAGACTAAGATTTAAGTGCTTTAGAATTTTGCGATACCGTTTTTATATTTTACTACCTTTTTAAGTTATTGCCATTTGGGATATAGAATTTCTTTTAAGCTTTAATATTTTTAGACGCAACTTTTAATTTTTAGTTTTTAGTTCCTTTTTAAGTTTTGACGCGCTACATTCTTATTTTTATTTTTCGACTTTTTATTTTTCGACATTTTTCGACGCGCTCTTTTTTTTTCTTATTTCTCGACATTCTAGTTTTTAGGACATAGAATTTTTCTATTTCTTCTCTCTAAATTTCTTTAAACTTTAACGAAAATTTTTTTTAAGTGGTTAAATTGATAGACATCAAAATTTTCTAGTTCGTAGTAATAGTTGGATTTGTACGTGGACCGGGTTATTGGAGCCAAACAGTACTCAATTATATTGAGACCAAACGAATCCTGCCCCTCTGATGCATCTTTTGGCTATTCAAAATGTCGGCAAAATCAAAAAAGTCTATTAATTTGATAACTTATATAATTTTTCTTATTTTTATAACTAATAGGATATTCAGTGAATGCACCGAGCAAAACGTTCACCACCTTTTGTACGTTCACCACATGTAACTCGATCAAGACATCTAGAAAATATTTTCGCCGTTGATTTTTCTTTAGAATCGTCATCTAGTCGACCAATTACTCCAATTCAAATTTCCGATAATCCATTTTTTGAACCCGACCTCACAATTGAGAATCCGGAGAATATTCAGGGACAATTCCTAGATCCTGAACCATTAATCTTTCCTCCGGAACCACCAATCATTCAAACAGAGATTGTTGAGGAACCTACCATTAAATCAGAATCCTATAGTGATTCAGATTCAACAAATTCAATCATGGAGAATCTGGAACCTCAAAGTGTGGAAGACCGAATGAGAGCTAAACGCACTGGCCAAGGTCACGCAATTACTCAGCCTAACATAAATGCGCCAGATTATGAAATCAAAGGACAAATTCTACACATGGTAACTAATCAATGCCAATTTAGTGGTGCACCGAAGGAAGATCCAAATGAACATCTTCGTACCTTTAATAGGATCTGCACTCTATTTAAAATAAGATAAGTGGAGGATGAACAGATATATCTCATGTTATTTCCCTGGACTTTAAAGGGAGAAGTCAAAGATTGGTTAGAATCGTTACCTGAAGGGGCGATTGATACATGGGACGTTTTAGTTGAAAAATTTCTTAAACAATTCTTTCCGGCATCTAAAGCCGTGAGACTTCAAGGAGAAATTGTTACGTTCACACAAAAGCCAAACGAAACTCTATATGAAGCATGGACAAGATTTGGAAAGTTATTAAGAGGATGTCCGCAACATGGTTTAGACACTTGTCAAATAGTACAAATATTCTACCATGGATGCGACATCACAACAAGAAAAGACATCGATATAGCAGTTGGTGGTTCCATTATGAAGAAAACAGAAACTGACGCTTACAAAATTATTGATAACACTGCTTCCCACTCACATGAGTGGCACCAAGAAAAAGATATCGTTAGATCATCTAAAGCAGCTAGAGCCGATTCTAGCAATGACTTAAATTCCATTTCCGCAAAGATAGATGTTGTTGAGAGACGAATGGAAAAGATGACTAAAGATATTCACTCAATATGAATTAGTTGTGAGTAGTGTGGAGGACCACATTTGACAAAAGATTGTCTCAGTATTGAACTAACAATGGAACAAAGAGAGAATGTTTCATACATAAACCAAAGGCTTGGAAATAATTATCAGAATAATTATCAACCGCCAAGACCAATCTACAATCAAAACCAGAATTATAACCGAAATGTTCCATACAACAACCAACAAGGTCCAAGCAATCAACAAGTATCCAATAATACTTACAACCAGCAAAGACCTAATTTTCAAAATAAACCACCACAAACCGATGATAAAAAGCCAAATTTAGAAGATATGATGTCAAAGCTAGTTGAATCTCAAACTCAATTTTTCACATCTTAGAAACAAACCAATGAACAAAATGCTCAAGCATTTAGAAATCATCAAGTATCTATTCAAAATCTAGAACAAGAAGTGAGCAACCTAGCAAGGTTGATAGGTGAAAGAAAACCGGGAAGTCTACCTAGTGATACAAATGCTAACCCCCGAAATGAAATAGCTAAAGCCATTACCACAAGAAGTGGTATCACACTTAAACCACCTAAAATACCTGTAATTTCTGATAATGCTATTCCTACTCCACAAGAACCACAATCTGATCAAGATAAGGAAAAAGAACCGGTAGTTGAAAAGGTTAATGAAGATAACACAGTTAAAGCTAAACCTTATGTTAAACCATACCAACCATCACTTCCATACCCGAGTAAAATGAGAAAAGAGAGACTTGAAGCCGAGCAATCCAAATTTTTGGATATGTTTAAACAGATAAATGTAAATCTTCCTTTCATTGATGTGATTTCAGGAATGCCTAGATATGCTAAATTCTTGAAAGATCTAATCACAAATAGAAAGAAAATGGAAGAACTCTCGGCTGTTACTATGAATGCTAATTGTTCTGCAGTGCTGTTGAATAAGATACCAGAAAAATTATCAGATCCAGGAAGTTTCACAGTTCCATGTTTTCTGAGTAGTCTTAGTTCAATAGAAGCATTGGCAGACTTAGGTGCTAGTATAAATCTAATGCCGTATTCACTATACGCTAAACTAGACCATGGAGAATTGAAACCAACACGAATAAGCATATAACTAGCCGATAGATCAGTAAAATATCCTAGAGGGATAATGGAGAATATGCTAGTTAAAGTTGGAACTTTAGTATTTCCAGTAGATTTTGTTATTCTGGACATGGAAGAAGATTCTCGAGTACCTCTCATATTAGGAAGACCATTCTTAAACATGGCTAAAGCAATGATAGACGTGTTCGGTAAGAAACTGACCCTAAGTATAGAGGACGAGAGTGTTACCTTTTCTGTGGATAGAGCCATGCAACAACCGCAATCTGCAGATGATACATGTTATTATATTCAAACTATAGAATCACATGCATAATTGTTAGAAGAATTTCCAGAATTACAAGGAACAAGAGAATGTTCTTTAGGAGAAGGAACTGAACCAATTGATGAAACTGAAATGTTAGCTACACTTATGGCTAATGGATATGAACCAACAACAGAAGAAATTCAAATGCTAAAAGAGGAAGACAGATATCGATATAAATCATCGATAAAAGAACCACCGACATTAGAGTTAAAGCCACTTCCAAACCATTTGGAATACGCTTATTTACATGGTGAGTCTGAATTACTGATGTTAAAGCTACGGGGTATAAAATACTATTAAATTTTACAAGAAAATACTATTAAATACGATACAATTTTACACAAGATATTAATTTATTTAAAGAATGGATATACTTAAACCTTGCTACAACACTTATAGGCAGTGTACCTAATCGTACAGTAGTGTAGTTTTTAGTAAGTCCGGTTCGTTCCACAGGGAATCTTTTAAACAAAGCTTAACGCTATATTAGTTTTAATTTATAAAAATACAAATATATAAATAAGTAATATTATTATTATAAAAGGGGGGTTTTTACCGTTTAATGACCGGTTTGTCGATTTTAAAAACTTTAGTCGCAGTTAAAACCTAATGTAAAATAATTAAAATAAATATAACTTAATTTAAAGCGTAAAGTAAATAACGATAAGGAAATTGCGATAAATAAAAGTGCGATGAAATAAAATACAATAATTAAAAAGTGCGTTAATTAAAAGTGCAATTAAATACAATGACAATAAATAAAAGTGCGATAATTAGAAGTGCAATTAAATGTAAAATAAAGGAAATTAAATATGAAATAAAAGAATTATTCTTATTTAAACTTCCGTAATCATGATGTTTGACGTGTTGATTTTAGTTTTATGCCCATGGGTTAATTGTCCTTTGTCCTGGATTATTTAATATGTCCGTCTGGTTTTTGTCCATAACAGTCCATCAGTCATAAATATAAAGTGCGAGTGTCCTCGTCAAATTATCCTTATACCCGAAGTTAAATATTCCAACTAATTGGGGACTTAAACTGTAACAAGGTTTTAATACTTTGTTTAATAATTACACCAGGTTATCGACTGTGTGTAACCCAAGGATTTAACACTTTGTTATCAATTATGCCAAGTGTCCTTGTACATAATTTCACCACTGTTTTAATAATTCTAGTGACTATTAATCCATTCCCGTGTCCGGTTAAATGAACGATTATTCGTACATATAAATATCCCGCCCATCGTGTCTGATCGAGTGTATATGGTTATTTATAGGTACATCCAATTGTAAATCTTTATATTAAAATTAACAAACTATCATTTAGTTAAACAAATATAAAGCCCATTAATAGCCCATAGTCTAATTTCCACAAGTGTCGTTCTTTTGTCCAAACCCCAATTATGGTACAAAGCCCAATTACCCAATTTTAATATTTTTAGCCCAACATCATGATTACTTCGTATTAAATAAGCATAATAATAATTTAGCTACGAGACATTAATGTAAAAAGGTTGAATATAACTTACAATGATTAAAAATAGTGTAGCGTTACACGGACAGAATTTGGACTTACACCCTTACAACATTCGCTAACATACCTTTATTATTAGGATTTAAAATTAAAACTAATATATATATATATATATATATATATATATATATATATATATATATATATATATATATACGTTTACATATAGATAGAGAGATTGATATATGATATTTGATGCACCAAAGCTCGATTTTTATAGGCATGTGGGCTGGAAAAGAGCCTCATGCGATCGCATGGGCTTTGCCCTTCAAGGCCATGCGATCGCATGACCAGCTGGGGAGGCTCAAAAGTCTTTAAAAACGTGAGCTGCTTATTTATTTATTATATAATATAATATATATAATTAAATTTAATTATATATATATTATATTATATTCTTGTACTCCGTTGACTTGTAATTTTTAGTCCGTTGCATCGAGCGTTGAGAGTTGACTCATGTCCCGGTTCCGGATTTTTGAACGTCCTTGCGTACTATTTTATATCTTGTACTTTGCGTTTTGCGTCTTGTACTCTTGTCATTTTTAGACGTTTCTCATCAATAATTTGAACCTTTTTGATTGTATTTTGTACTTTTTAGCTTTTTGGACCTTTGCGTCTTCAATTCGTCGAATCTGCCTTTTGTCTTCACCTTTTAATATTTAAACGAATATCACTTGTAAATAGAACAATTGCAACTAAAATCTTGTCTTTCTTGAGGGATAATGCTATGAAATATATGTTCGTTTTTAGCATTATCAAATATTCCTACACTTGAGTGTTGCTTGTCCTCAAGCAATATAGTCTTGAAATACTAGAATCACCTCTTTATTCTTCACACTTTATATATCAGTGATTTCTATACGGCGGTATAAACAATGGTAGTAACGATGTGGTTTACAGTCCCACATGACTATAAAATTTAGATCCTTTAAGGAAATTGGATCTTTATGAAAACATTTGATCTTTTGAAAATTAAATCTAGCTTTTACCCTAGATAAGTTTTCCGGAATAACCCTTCACCGGTGTTTGCAAATTTTCTTTGTGGGTTTGGTGGATTTCAGATTTGAAAACTTTAGCTCAAAACTTGTGGTTTGGTGTCACCCACTTGCTAACCTTGTATTGGGAAAGCAACACGTCCAGTATACTTGCTCCGTATATTACCTTTCGATAAACTACCATCCGGTTGTAAAGGAAAGCGTTGAACAAGCAACTGTTAAGGCAATGTACCCTGACATGCTTTTAATTATGGTCTATAACGTGTCGGACGCAATTACTATCCTTTGTAGGAGCAATAGTAAAGCTCACCCTTATAATTTTTTGGTCTGGCACAAGGTCCTGTCTTTGTCCATGCTATGCAACCACCGTTCTTACAGTTGACACCCGATTTGGTTCAAGTGACCTAATGGATTCCAGGTGAATTCTTAGGATTTTACATTCAATGGTAATGAACGCATTGAAAATGGGTTTTCAGAAAACAAATCGGTTTGTAATTTTGATCAAAATATTTTCTCCTTCAAGCTCGAGTTTAGATATCATTGAATTCTATGAGTTTGAATTCTCAATCTTTAAGGTCAATCTCTAGGATTGAGTAATATCAGTCTTAAAAGCTAATTTTTGTTTTTTAAAGAGATTATCCTTTCTGGGGATCTGATTCATTAGTCTTATCAAGCTAATTTGCACGGTACCCCCCATTGTACGAGACAGATCCTCTCATGGTTAGGATAAGTCTGAACACTTGGCGACCCTGTTTGATGCTGAGGTCCGTGGATTTCCTGCTGATTTTAGAGATGACTTTTCTAGATTTTTCATCAACCTACAGCTGGTCTGGACGACAACTTCATGACATAAATCAAGAAGCACGTTTCTCTTTCGAAAGACTTTACTTCCTTTTAATGATGGAATTGATTCATCGTGTAGATCCATCTCTTCTTTTCTTTCATCGGGTAAAACAGTTAATTATCGTCCAAAACAAAAGTATTTTCAATTATTTGTACAAAAATATGTGATATATATTTTGAATAACTTGGTAAATTTTCCCACACTTGGCTTTTATTTTCTTTTATTTGCCTTTTTATTGTCCTCTATTTCATTTTAAATGGATTCTAACATTTTGGTTTGTTTCTCAATTTATGTCCTTTCCAAGGTAACAATAATTTCGGTGTTAACACCTAGTTTTATCGTTCATAAATATGTATAAACATGATTTTAAATTCATTTAGTTGAAAATTTTAAAAATTTTTACTAGAATTGGGTAGTCAATATATAAGACTAGGGCTGTTTTTTGTTATCAGAGAGCACTAGATTCTAATACAACTACTGCGTTACTAGTATTTTTATTGGTAACCAAGTGTTTAAATAAAAATTTTTAAAATCCGAAAGAATTTAACCCCCTTCCCACACTTAAGATCTTGCAATGCCCTCATTTGCAAGAAATCAGTAACAATTTAAATTATTGAGGGTGATTAGCGTAGAAAAATGATTAAATTTTACCAAAGTTTCCAAACATATTGTTGTTTGTGTTGAATGATAAATGGTGCACATCTTTTGTTCATTCCGTCTGTTGGTACATCACATTTGTTTTTCGTTTTGTCGTCAAAACTAGCTTTTGCTGAACTTAATGCCAGTCTTTGAAAATGCGCTGTTTTACCCTATTTTGTACAATCGACAATATACATACATACAAATATAAACATGCATGGCAATTTGAAATGGGTCTTAATATCCCACTTTCAAATCCTAAATGTGAAATATTAGTACACAATAATAATAAAAATGATAAAAATTACATAAATATATCCAATAACATAAGTTTAAACATGAATAATTAAAAAGATAAAAACATAAAAATAACCAATGGAACTAAATCAGTCTGGATAAGGGTTCCAGTTCATCTCGTCAGGTGGGTTCCATTGCTGGTTATAGGTGTTCTGATAGGCTTGGTTATAGTCATACCGGTTAAAGGATGGTCGGATGTCGGGGCTGTGTGGCGGAAAATGAGCAGGTCGAGTAGGCACGTAATTATTTGGTACCTGATATGATAGCTGACTCATGATTTGGTGCGGATGAACTAACCAGCTATCGTGTTGGCGTCGCCTATAATCCTCGTATACTCGTTCGGAGTTCCACTGCTCGTACATACTATGTCTTGCCGCGTTCATCATTGCTTTCTCATCTATACGAACATGGACGTCAAGAATAGCATCTCGTAAGACATCCCTAATGTCTTCCGCCTCCTCCATTTCCTCGTCTGAGCCTCTCTCTACCTAGGGATGAGGGCCCTCATAGGGTACTGCCTGGTTGCTTCTACTTTTCAATACCTTAGCACCCACATAAACTTTCAATCCTAAAGGCTCAACCTGATCTCTACAAAGCTGTAATGGACCCCCTTGGTTCCTATCAACACCTAAATACTCTCCAATGAGAGTAACAAAAATACCTCCTCCTATTATACTCCCGTCCTGCATTCCTTCTACCATTGTAGATAAATAAAAACCAACACAATAAGGGATATTGACAAAGCTTCTAGGATCCCGAATACACTTTAGGTAGAATAAATCAGGTAAGGTCATTTTTTCCTTATTGTGAACTCTCTGTGTAATAGAGTTAGCCAAAAATCTATGAATGATACGAAGCTCGGCTCTGTCAATATGTGTATAGGAGTGTCCTCCCGCTCGTGTAAAAACATCAAAATATGACATACGCCTCCAAAAGGCGTCAGCGTCAAAGTTGCTATCTACCCTTTCACCACAATGAATCAAATTTGTACAATCGGGTAGTAGCAACTCTCCAGGAGTATATATCTGTAAAGCCCTGGCCATGTCCAGCATGGACATTCTGTACATCCTACCGCCAAGGATAAACCTAAGAAATCTTCTATCATTTATTCTAACTATATTTGTATCAAGTGATACAGTACTCATCAACTCAACACACCATTCCTTATATACAGGCCTACGAATGGTGAAAAGACGTTCCCAATCTGTAAAAGAAGAGTTCCCGTACCTCTGAATCAGTAGCAGTCTGACTCTATTAGCTAGCTGAACTCTCTCCAAAGGATCACAATCGATTACCCTTGGCACCTCTACGTTTTTTGTTACCAATTTGAATTTGTTCCTTTGATATGTCTCGTAATCTCTCCATCTTCTATCAAATCTCATATTAGGATGCAAAGTGTGCTCAGGAATTGTTGGGAATTCTACTGGCGGCCTAATCGGGAATACTATGAATTCATTAACAAATTGTACCGGATCATACTAAGGTACGTGTTGATCAGGCTGTTGTTGTGGTTCCTGTTGTGGTTCTTGTTCGGGTTCTGGCTCGTGTTGCATTTCTGGTTCTGGTTCTGGTGCTGGAGCAGGTCGTCTAGATGATGATGCTCCTGAACCTCCAGTATCGGCTTTCTGCAAAAACACATTAAACACAAAATTTGTGCATCCAAATATGCATTAGTCTTAGCAAAATAACAACTTAAAACAATCATAATAACATGTTAAATCAAAATTAAACTTATACACATTTTCACAATTTTTACAATTCTATACTTTTCCAAATAAGCACATATGAAAATGTAAACAAAGTTCATAAGCATTTAACTCAAATAACATGTCAAAATAGTCATTACTAACAATTAAACAAGTCTCAATTGGCAATTATATTAAATTAATCAAGTTCATGAATTTTCGCCTAAAAAGTCCACTTTAATCTTTAAAAACCATGTTTAGGATCAATGTTTGGATCATTTAACTACCTAAACATGTTACACTACTCAATTTAGCAATAATTCATGACAAAAATCGGCCATAACCTGTTTATATCAAAAAGCCCCAAATTGCTCAAGAACACAAACCCTAGATTTCTAAAAATTTTGAAGTTTTTGACTTCAAATCATGTTAAATAGAATCAATCTAGGTTATACATGCACAAAATACTATCAATTTAACACTAATTACACTAGAATTTAACAAAATTGCATTAGGTAAAATATTGGTAATTATCACAAAAACTAGGAATTTATAAGTTTAGGGGTGTAATTTTTACCTTTTTGCTGAAGAATGAGAATCTAGGCATGATTAGAACAAAAAATTTGACGAACTACGGTGAATTTTGGCGAATTTTAGAGAGGATTTTAGTGTATTTTCGGGTATGTGTGTGTGTTGTGGTGAGGAAGAACAGCTCGCTGGTTCTTTTGAGTCTGGCCATTACTCCCCATGCGATCGCATGGAAACAAAGGCCTAACTCCATGCGATCGCATGGAGTCCCGGGTACAGTACTTTTGCATTTTTTTTTAAAACCTTAAACTTTATAAAACTTATAATTAATTAAATTCTAAAAATTTTTGTTTTCATTTAGGAGCGATGGTGTTTCGGATCGTTGTCCTAGTCCGTCCCTCGACAAAATTTTAAAATTTGTCAATTCGAAGCGCGATTTTTAAAAGCAAAGATTTTTGGGTTTTTTAATGTTTTTGGCATACTTTAATTCAATAAGATTAAAAATAATGATAATAAAAGTTCTCGTCCCTCTCTCGGGTAAAGCAATTTCGGTTCAAAGACCTAGGCTTCAACTCACGACGAATTTTAAAAATCATATTTTTAACTTAACGAAATAAAGTAAATTTTTTTGTTTTTAAATTCACACCAAACTTAAATTTAAAATGCATAAAATTAAAAATTCATATTAAAAATTCACACCAAACTTAAATTATATTTTTGTTTTTATACATACAAACTTATATTAAAAATATTAATTTTTTAGATATTTACAATTTTAATGAAGTTTACAATATTAATTTAATATTTATATATTAATTTTAAAAACATGGTAAAAAAAATTAAAAATCTTTTTGGTCTTTTATCCCACTTTAATCAATCAAATATCATCAAAAATATGCGCCCCTCTTTTCGGTAAAGTAATTTCGGTTTCATAACCTAATTTAACTCATGACGAATTTTTGAAATATTTTGGGTTGATTGATTAAAGATATTTATACCTTAAGAATAAACGTTAAATTTCGCAGTGATGTAATAAATTTTTGTATGATATCAATAATTTCGGTCGCAAGACCTAATTTTATTGAATACCAATTTAATACTTTATAGCGAAAAAATTAGCATTTATTATCAAAAGGTTAAAAATAAAAATAAAAATAAAAACTGTACAAACTTACCTGTGAAATATATTTCTTAGTGATATGCTCTAGCCCACTCATAAGATAGTTGGACTAATTTGTAACATCCCGCCTTTTTCTGTCAACTTTTCCGTTTAACTATTTTAAACTCCGTTTTATGTTTATAACATCTGCCGTTAATACGCGTTTCAATTATCTTGTTTTAGGTAATTTAACGCACCCGATTGCAACTTGAGGGACTTGTTTCGCCAAGACACCAAAGTGGTGACTAGCCACTTGACTAGTCAAACTCTTCCACCTCATTTCTTCATTTAATTTTTCCTTTTCATCTAATACTTCCACCATTCTTTAAATTCATCAAAAAGCAATTCCTCATCCAAATTCGTTCAAGAAGGATTCGATCAAAACAAATTACATATTTGAACTCCTCGTGATCTCCTCTTCGATTCCATACCGATTTCATCAAATTTGGGTAACTTTCTAAAATCACTAATATTATGTGTTATTGAGATTTTTGAGTTAAAAGGTTGTTAATTAGTGTCTATGGCTCAAGTCTAGTATGATTATGTGTTTTGTATGCTTGTTCTTGCTATTTTGATGTAACTAGTTCATATTGAAAGTTCACATGCTTAATCTTGAATTTTGAGTGTTCATATGTTGTTTGATGCTAAGAGTTCATGTTTTAATCTTATTCCTAGTGTTACTAGCTTCGTTATGATGTATGGTTTGGTTAAAGAAACCTTCTAAACTTGATTATGAAATTTGGTGAATTTGAGTTAGGGTTTCATGAACTAGAAATGGACTTTTGATGCTTTAAATGACATGAAATGCTAATTGTAAGTGTTAGGTTGTGTTGTATGCTTAATTACCTTCGAAACGGCATATTGATCATGTAATTTGGTTACCAAATCATTAAATGGCATTTATGACTTGTATGCATTGAATGAGGAACATTAATTGTGGTTTTTGGTTGTTGAAAGTGGAAATTTGATTGATGATATGTGTTTAGTTGCATCCCTCGTCAAAATACCTTTCCAACGATGTATGATAGGCATTATAAGTGTTTGTGGGTCAAGTGTTGTGTTAGAATTGGTTTTGGCTCGTGCATACTTGTGGAAAAGCAGAAACAGACCTGCCCAGTGGGTGGCGCGGCGCGCCCCTATACCTGCGCGGCCCGCCAATAGGCCTGGCCAGAATCTGCTCAAATTGTCCCATTTCACGTTAAATGTTTGACTAGCTATTGACCTCCGATTCACATGAAACTTGTTTTAATACACTTGTATATGAATAATTAGCATAGAAAAATAGTCCGGGACCCGACCCGAACATGTTGACTTTTTCGTTGACTTTGACCCGACCAAGTTTGACTTTTTGTCAAACTTAACCAATTAATTATGCAATCTTTCTAACATGATTCTATACTTGTATCTTGCATGAAACTTGACAATTTGCTTCACATGCTACATAATCGAGTCGTGTCGAGCCATAAGACTAATTGAACATCTTTGACCCTTCGTGACTATCGTTATTGATACAACCTATTTGTTTAGGTCGAGACTAGCATTGTTCTTTGCACGTTTACTTGTTGAAGTACTATTACACTCTTGCAATCAAAGGTGAGATCATAGCCCACTCTTCAAACACTTTTATACTTTAAAAATCGTGGGATGAGAAAACATATACAATACATACTTACATATACTTTTCATACTTTAACGTTTTGAATACTATACAAAAGCAAAGATACATACGAGTTAGAACGAAAAGCCTCAAGTCCAATTATAATTAGTTACACTTGTAGGGTGTAAGCGAGAAATTATGTTGTGTGGCCATGCGGGTTTAACGAACCCTCATTCGAAGGAATGAAACGTTCTTTCAATGTATAGTGTAGGTTCTAACACTATTATGCAGAGGTAAGATTCAGTTAAGCTTGATAATTGGGTGCTCGTGATACAAACACATCTTTTGAGATGTATACGCTTGATAAACGTTTTATACTAAACCTTGTGATACAAATATACTTTATGCATACAACTATGATTTCACCAACGTTTTCGTTGACAGATTCTCTATGTTTTCTCAGGTCCTTGAACTTAGGTGATGCATGCTTCCGCACATACTTTTTGATACTTGTATTGGATGTCGAGTATATTGCATACGTGGAGCGTATTTTGGCTACTTTAAATTGTGTCGCATGTGTTTCATACAAACTTTAACCATTGTTATGTACTCGTTATGGGAACTTCTTTTGTAAACATTGAAACATCCTTTTATGAAATGAATGCGACATATTTTCGGTCAAACTTTGTTATAAAGACCTACGACACATGTAATGGGACCATACGTAGATGACGCCGTCATTTGACGATTTGTCGGGGTCGCTACAAGTGGTATCAGAGCCTTGGTTGTAGGGATTTAGAGTTCATTGGTGTCGACCCCGAGTCATAGGGTACATTGGTGAGTCTGGACTACAACCGGCATATAGACTTGACATAGGAATTACTTGGCAAATTGTGCATTTATACTCAAACTCTTCTACTCATATCTACTCTTATTCTATCTAAATCTTGCGTTGTATAATTTAATTGACACGCCACCTTGACTATATGATGTAATGTCGAATGCACATACGAATTAGGGTAATATAATTCCCGGAAATTATATTACGGTGACTCATATGAACATACCGACATTATGACATAAAGAATTTAAGGCGAGTCAAGGATAATTTTCTCTTTATCTTTATTCCATATCACGGTTAGTATTATTTAGAATACTAACCAACGGTATTCTTTTGTTTTGAAGGAACAATGCCTCCTCGCCGTGTACGACGCAATGAAACTCCCGAACAAGCTTTGCAACGCATGATAGCCACCGCCGTGGATGCGGCCATGGCCGGTCACTCGTCTAACAACAACAATAACAACAACCACAACAACAATAACCAAGGAGCCGGTAACGCTAGCGAAGGGTGCTCCTACAAAGCTTTCATGGGGTGCAAACCCCACACTTATGATGGAACCGGGGGACCGGTTGTGCTTACTCGTTGGTTTGAACAAACCGAGGCCGTCTTTAGCATAAGCGGTTGTCGGGATCAAGACAAGGTCAAATACTCCACCCACACTTTCTCCGGAATTGCTCTAACATGGTGGAACACCTATGTTCAATCGGTGGGTACCGATGAAGCTCATGCCCTCTCTTGGGCCGATCTAAGGGAAAAGATGATTGTTGAATATTTTCCGCGCAAAGAAACCCGAAAGCTTGAGGAAGAACTAAGAGCTTTGAAAGCGGTCGGAAACGATCTTAAAGCTTATAATCAACGCTTCGCCGAACTATCCTTGATGTGTCCTAATCTTGTTAACCCCGAATCTCAAAGGATTGAGCTCTACATGCTCGGTCTTCCAAAAAGCATCAAACAAGGGGTGATGTCATCCAAACCCGCTACTCATCAAGCCGCTATGAACATGGCCCGCCAATTAATCGAAACGATTGACGAAATCGTAGTGCCGGCTCCTAAGGCCGAGGACAAGTCGGGTGGCAACAAAAGGAAATGGGAAGCCACTCCATCAACCAACTACAACAACACCTCCACCAAGAAGCCTTACAACAACGACGGCAAGAAGGGTTATTCCGAATCTTTACCGTTTTGCAACAAGTGCCACAAACATCATTTGGGTGAGTGTGGAAGGCCGTATTGCGTCAAGTGTCACAAGAGTGGCCATTATGCCCATGAATGTAGAAACACCGCTCCCGTTGCTCAAAAGGGACCCAATACACCAAGACCGGGTGTTTGTTATGAATGTGGCCAACCGGGTCACTATAGAAATGCATGCCCAAAGAAGAAAGCCAACCCCAACAACCGAGGCCGAGCCTTCAACATCAACACCGAGGAAGCCCGGGATGACAATGAACTAGTCACGGGTACGTTTCTTCTCAACAACACTTATGTTACTTGCTTATTCGATTCGGGTGCCGATAAATGTTTTGTGTCTAAGACTTTGGCTCCTACTCTTTGCACTCCACCACACCCCTTAGATACTACTTATTCCATCGAAGTGGCCGACGGAAAACTCTTAAGTGCCGACACATATTACCGGGGGTGTACTTTAAACATTTTGGGTAATGAATTTGAAATTGACTTGATACCCATGGAACTAGGGAGTTTTGATGTAATAATCGGTATGAATTGGATGGTCAAAAATAAATCTCACATTCTTTGCGATCTTCACGCAATCCGAATTCCTATCGAGAATGGTGAACCATTGATTGTCTATGGCGACAAAAATTGCACCGGACTCAATCTCATTTCGTGCCTTAAAGTTAGAAAACTACTACGTAAGGGTTGTTTTGCAATTCTTGCTCACGTTAAGAAAGTCGAGGCCGATGAAAAGCGCATCGATGATGTGCCGATTGTTAGTGAATTTTCCGATGTATTTCCCGACGAATTACCGGGTCTTCCACCTCATCGACTTGTTGAATTTCAAATCGATCTTATTCCAGGAGCCGCACCCATAGCGCGTGCACACTCCATCCGAATTACAAGAATTGCAAAGTCAAATCCAAGAGCTACTTGACCGTGGTTTCATTCAACCTAGCCATTCACCATGGGGCGCTCCGATTTTGTTCGTCAAGAAGAAAGACGGATCCCTACGAATGTGCATTGATTATTGTGAACTAAACAAATTGACGGTTAAGAACCGATATCCCCTTCCTCACATCGATGATCTCTTTGATCAACTACAAGGTTCTCGTGTATATTCAAAAATCGATCTCCGTTCGGGTTATCATCAACTAAGGGTTAAGGGGGAAGATGTCTCCAAAACCGCTTTCCGGACTCGTTATGGTAGTTATGAATTCCTTGTCATGCCTTTCGATCTCACTAATGCACCGGCGGTGTTCATGGATCTCATGAACCGCGTGTGCAAACCTTACCTCGACAAATTCGTTATCGTGTTCATCGATGATATTTTGGTCTATTCTAAAAGCGAAGAGGAACACAAAGAACATCTCCGACTCGTGCTTGAACTCTTGAGAAAAGAACAACTCTATGCCAAGTTCTCCAAGTGTGAATTTTGGTTGAAGGAAGTTCAATTCCTCTGTCATGTTGTAAGTGATCAAGGCATTAAAGTAGATCCCGTGAAAATCGAAGCCATTAGTAAATGGGAGGCTCCTACTACTCCTATTCAAATTCGTCAATTCTTGGGTCTCGCCGGATACTATCGTAAATTCATCAAGGACTTTTCCTTAATCGCTCGCCCTTTAACCGCGTTAACTCACAAGGACCGAAAGTTCATTTGGTCATCCGAACAAGAAATCGCTTTTCAAATCTTGAAAACTAAGCTAACCACCGCTCCTATCTTGTCAGTTCCCGAAGGCAATGATGATTTTGTTGTATATTGTGATGCCTCGAAAAACGGTAATGGGTGTGTACTAATGCAACGAAAGAAAGTCATTGCTTATGCCTCTCGACAACTCAAGGTTCACGAACCAAACTACATGACACATGATCTTGAACTCGGTGTCATCATCTTTGCACTTAAGCTATGGAGACATCATCTTCTTGGTACCAAGAGTACCATCTTTACCGATCACAAAAGTCTCCAACATATCTTCGATCAAAAGCAACTAAACATGAGACAACGAAGGTGGATTGAGACCTTGAACGATTATAATTGCGAGCTTCGTTACCACCCCGGGAAGGCAAATGTAGTGGCCGATGCCTTAAGTCGAAAGGAAAGAGCGGTGCCTCTTCGTGTCCGAGCTTTGAATATCACCATCCACTCCAACCTTAATAGCCAAATTCGGGTAGCCCAAGATGAAGCTCTTAAGGACAACAACATCGCACGCGAACTTTTAAACATTCTCGTCTCCCGATTCGAAGTTAAGGAGACCGGACTTCGATATTACGCCGGAAAAATTTGGGTGCCTAGATATGGCGATCTACGAAACCTCATCCTAGACGAAGCCCACAAATCGCGATACTCGATTCATCCCGGCGCCAATAAGATGTACCATGACCTTAAAGAACAATATTGGTGGCCGAACATCAAAAAGGAGGTTGCTAGATACGTCGCCAAATGTTTGACTTGCGCTAAAGTCAAAGCCGAACACCAAAGACCGTCCGGGTTACTTCAACAACCCGAGATCCCGCAATGGAAGTGGGAAAGGATCACGATGGATTTTATCACCAAACTACCGAAAACGTCGGGCGGTTATGATACAATTTGGGTCATTGTTGACCGCCTCACCAAATCCGCGCACTTTCTCGCCATGAAAGAAACCGACAAAATGGAGAAATTTGCACGACTTTACATTAAAGAGATTGTAGCCCGACACGGAGTACCGTTATCGATTATCTCCGACCGAGATGGTCGTTTCGTTTCTAGATTTTGGCGTACGTTACAAGAAGCGTTGGGAACGCGTTTGGACATGAGCACCGCATATCATCCCCAAACCGATGGGCAAAGTGAACGTACAATACAAACCTTAAAGGATATGTTACGAGCCTGCGTTGTTGATTTTGGAAAAGCTTGGGACAAGCACTTACCTCTCGCCGAGTTCTCTTATAACAATAGTTATCACGCGAGTATTAAGGCCGCACCTTTTGAAGCGTTATATGGTCGAAAATGTCGCTCTCCTCTTTGTTGGGCCGAAGTGGGTGACGTGCAAATTTCCGGGCCCGAACTCATTCACGAAACCACCGAGAAGATTCTTCAAATCCGAGATAGGCTTCGGACGGCCCGGAGTCGTCAAAAATGCTATACCGACAAAAGATGCAAAGACCTCGAATTTCAAGTCGGTGATCACGTCATGTTAAAAGTCGCACCTTGGAAAGGTGTCATCCGTTTTGGGAAACGTGGGAAACTAAATCCGCGGTACGTTGGTCCTTTCGAAATCTTAGAGCGTGTTGGAACCGTTGCGTATCGTTTGGATCTTCTGCCTCAACTAAGCTCCGTCCATCCTACTTTTCATGTATCTAACTTGAAGAAATGTCTTGCCGAGCCCGATATCGTCGTTCCTCTCGAGGAACTTACTATTAATGACAAACTCCATTTTGTGGAGGAACCGGTTGAAATTGTGGACTACGTCGAGAAGGAATTGAAACAAAGCCGGATCCCGATTGTTAAGGTCCGTTGGAACGCCAAAAGGGGACCCGAGTTTACTTGGGAAAGAGAAGATCAAATGCGAAAGAAACACCCTCATCTATTCCCGGTTCCGGAAACGTCAGATTCCGAGGAAGAAACAACGACCACTACGCCTACCTAAATTTCGGGACGAAATTTCTTTTAAGGTGTAGGTAATGTAACATCCCGCCTTTTTCCGTCAACTTTTCCGTTTAACTATTTTAAACTCCGTTATATGTTTATAACATCTTCCGTTAATACGCGTTTCAATTATCTTGTTTTAGGTAATTTAACGCACCCGATTGCAACTTGAGGGACTTGTTTCGCCAAGACACTAAAGTGGTGACTAGCCACTTGACTAGTCAAACTCTTCCACCTCATTTCTTCATTTAATTTTTCCTTTTCATCTAATACTTCCACCATTCTTTAAATTCATCAAAAAGCAATTCCTCATCCAAATTCATTCAAGAAGGATTCGATCAAAACAAATTACATATTTGAACTCCTCGTGATCTCCTCTTCGATTCCATACCGATTTCATCAAATTTGGGTAACTTTCTAAAATCACTAATATTATGTGTTCTTGAGATTTTTGAGTTAAAAGGTTGTTAATTAGTGTCTATGGCTCAAGTCTAGTATGATTATGTGTTTTGTATGCTTGTTCTTGCTATTTTGATGTAACTAGTTCATATTGAAAGTTCACATGCTTAATCTTGAATTTTGAGTGTTCATATGTTGTTTGATGCTAAGAGTTCATGTTTTAATCTTATTCCTAGTGTTACTAGCTTCGTTATGATGTATGGTTTGGTTAAAGAAACCTTCTAAACTTGATTATGAAATTTGGTGAATTTGAGTTAGGGTTTCATGAACTAGAAATGGACTTTTGATGCTTTAAATGACACGAAATGCTAATTGTAAGTGTTAGGTTGTGTTGTATGCTTAATTACCTTCGAAACGGCATATTGTTCATGTAATTTGGTTACCAAATCATTAAATGGCATTTATGACTTGTATGCATTGAATGAGGAACATTAATTGTGGTTTTTGGTTGTTGTAAGTGGAAATTTGATTGATGATATGTGTTTAGTTGCATCCCTCGTCAAAATACCATTCCAACGATGTATGATAGGCATTATAAGTGTTTGCGGGTCAAGTGTTGTGTTAGAATTGGTTTTGGCTCGTGCATACTTGTGGAAAAGCAGAAACAGACCTGCCCAGTGGGTGGCGCGGTGCGCCCCTATACCTGCGCGGCCCGCCAATAGGCCTGGCCAGAATCTGCTCAAATTGTCCCATTTCACGCGAAATGTTTGACTAGCTATTGACCTCCGATTCACATGAAACTTGTTTTAATACACTTGTATATGAATAATTAGCATAGAAAAATAGTCCGGGACCCGACCCGAACATGTTGACTTTTTCGTTGACTTTGACCCGACCAAGTTTGACTTTTTGTCAAACTTAACCAATTAATTATGCAATCTTTCTAACATGATTCTATACTTGTATCTTGCATGAAACTTGACAATTTGCTTCACATGCTACATAATCGAGTCGTGTCGAGCCATAGGACTAATTGAACATCTTTGACCCTTCGTGACTATCGTTATTGATACAACCTATTTGTTTAGGTCGAGACTAGCATTGTTCTTTGCACGTTTACTTGTTGAAGTACTATTACACTCTTGCAATCAAAGGTGAGATCATAGCCCACTCTTCAAACACTTTTATACTTTAAAAATCGTGGGATGAGAAAACATATACAATACATACTTACATATACTTTTCATACTTTAACGTTTTGAATACTATACAAAAGCAAAGATACATACGAGTTAGAACGAAAAGCCTCAAGTCCAATTATCATTAGTTACACTTGTAGGGTGTAAGCGAGAAATTATGTTGTGTGGCCATGCGGGTTTAACGAACCCTCATTCGAAGGAATGAAACGTTCTTTCAATGTATAGTGTAGGTTCTAACACTATTATGCAGAGGTAAGATTCAGTTAAGCTTGATAATTGGGTGCTCGTGATACAAACACATCTTTTGAGATGTATACGCTTGATAAACGTTTTATACTAAACCTTGTGATACAAATATACTTTATGCATACAACTATGATTTCACCAAGGTTTTCGTTGACAGATTCTCTATGTTTTCTCAGGTCCTTGAACTTAGGTGATGCATGCTTCCGCACATACTTTTTGATACTTGTATTGGATGTCGAGTATATTGCATACGTGGAGCGTATTTTGGCTACTTTAAATTGTGTCGCATGTGTTTCATACAAACTTTAACCATTATTATGTACTCGTTATGGGAACTTCTTTTGTAAACATTGAAACATCCTTTTATGAAATGAATGCGACATATTTTCGGTCAAACTTTGTTATAAAGACCTACGACACATGTAATGGGACCATACGTAGATGACGCCGTCATTTGACGATTTGTCGGGGTCGCTACATAATTGGTTTTCCATGGCTACATAGGCGTAACCTCGAGCATTTAATGTTTTTTCTTCTAAACATATGAACGGTCCGTCTCTGCATAAAGTAACAAATTCGGTATTTGAGTAGGTTTGATTATTTGAACATTTACCTTCGTGTGACCATTTTCCGCATTTGTGACATTTTTTAAGGTGTTGTGCTCTTCTTTTCGCTGTCGATTTTGATTTTCCTTTACCAAATTGTAACTTATTATCTTCGCATCTGGATTCTTTTCTTACTCCGTCCAATTTTTCTCTGATTACTATACCAGTTCACTCGGAAGTGTGTCATTATTAAGTTTAGTAATCAAAGCGTGTAGCATTAGACCATGGTTTAGTTCACATGAAGTCTTCATTTCGTAAAAACCTAAAAAAAATAAAAATTCAGAATGGGGGGAGAAGACTAGTTCTTTAGGGTCTGCTAGGGAAAGACCATTCGGGTTCCATTTTCGAGAACTACATAAAAACAGAAAATCTAACTCTAACAGAAATACATAATATCCTTTAAAGACTTGATTCTCCCCACTCTTAGTTGGCTGTGGTGTTGAAATTGTGATTAACTTCGTTGTCAACTTCCATCGGACTATCTATGTAGTGTTTAACTCCGTGACCATTAACTTTAAATTCAATCCCATTTGAATTTATTAATTCTATCGTTCCGTATGGGAAAACTCTTTTGACTATGAATGGTCCAGACCATCTTGATTTCAATTTTCCAGGAAATAGCTTGAATCGTGAATTGAAAAGAAGAACTCTGTCTCCTTCTTTAAATTCTTTTGAACTTCTGATTCTTTTATCATGCCATTTCTTCGTTCTTTCTTTATAGATTAATGAATTTTCATATGCTTCATGTCTTAATTCTTCTAATTCGTTTAATTGACTTAACGGTAGACGTCCAGCTTCATGTAAATCAAGATTACATGTCTTCAAAGCCCAAAATGCTTTGTGTTCAATTTCTACTGGAAGATGACATGCTTTTCCGTAAACGAGTCTAAAAGGTGTGGTTCCAATTGGAGTTTTGTAAGCTGTTCTAAAAGCCCAGAGTGCATTCTCCAATTTAATGGACCATTCCTTCGGATTTGACCTTACGATTTTCTCTAGAATACGTTTTAAAGCTCGGTTGGTATTTTCAACTTGTCCTCTTGTCTGTGGATGATAAGCGGTGGAGATTTTATGAGTTACTCTATATCTTTTAAGAACTTTCTCAAGTTGATTATTACAAAAATGAGTTCCCCGATCACTTATTAAAGCTTTCGGTGTTCCAAACCTTGCAAAAAGACGTTTGAAAAAGTTAACTACAACTCGTGCATCGTTAGTTGGGAGAGCTTGTGCTTCCGCCCATTTAGATACATAATCAATGGCAACGAGAATATATAGATTATTATGAGATTTTGGAAATGGACCCATAAAGTCAATACCCCAAATGTCAAATACTTCACATACTTGAATGACATTTTGTGGCATTTCATCACGTTGACTTATTTTTCCGGCCCTTTGACAAGCATCACAGGATTTGCAAAGAAGGTGCGCGTCTTTGTAAATTGTAGGCCAATAGAATCCAGCATCTTAAACTTTTTTTGCTGTAAGTTGAGGCCCATAATGCCCTCCTGTTGGTCCTGTGTGACAATGGTTTAAGATTTTACTAGCTTCATCTCCGAATACACATCTGTGTATTATTCCGTCGGGATAACTTTTAAACAAATGTGGATCTTCCCATAAATAGTGTTTTATATCACTGAAGAATTTCTTTCGTTTTTGGTACGATAATCCTTTTTCAAGGAATCCACATACTAAGTAGTTTGCATAGTCTGCAAACCATGGAATTTCATAATAATCTATCTTCAATAGATATTCATAAGGAAAGTTGTCTTGTATGGCCGATTTATTTAGAACTTCTAAATCAGGATTTTCAAGACGAGAAAGATGTTCAGCGGCGAGATTTTTTGCTCCACTTTTATCTCGGATTTCAATATCGAATTCTTGTAAGAGTAAGATCCAACGGATTAATCTTGGTTTGGCATCTTGTTTCAAAAATAGGTATCTAAGAGCAGAATGGTCGGTATAGACCACCGTTTTTGCTAGAACGAGATATGAACCAAATTTGTCAAAAGCAAAGACAATATCAAGGAGTTCTTTTTCAGTAGTTGTATAGTTCGTTTGTGCTCCTTATAACGTCTTACTAGCATAATATATAGGTTGAAATCGTTTTTCAATCCTTTGTCCTAAAACGGCTCCCATTGCAAAATCACTTGCATCGCACATAAGTTCAAACGGTAGATTCCAATTTGGTGTTATCTTGATCGGCGCATTAGTGAGTTTTTCTTTAAGTATATTAAAAGATTTGATACATTCATCTGAAAAGATGAATGGAGCATCCTTTTCTAGGAGTTTATTCATAGGAGTGGCAATTTTAGAAAAATCTTTTATGAAACGTCGGTAAAAACCGGCATGCCCTAGAAAACTCCTAACTCCTCTAACATTGGTGGGATGTGTAAGTTTAGCAATTACATCTACTTTAGCTCTATCCACTTCAATTCCTTCCTTTGAGATTTTATGTCCAAGAACGATGCCTTCTTTAACCATGAAATGGCATTTCTCCCAATTAAGTACTAGATTTGATTGTTCGCATCTAATAAGCATTCGTTCCAGATTAACTAGACATGTTTCAAATGTATCACTGAAGACTGAAAAGTCATCCATGAAAACTTCCATGCATTCTTCTATCATGTCGTGAAAAATCGCCATCGTGCACCTTTGAAAGGTTGCAGGGGCGTTGCAAAGTCCAAATGGCATGCGTTTGTAAGCAAAAGTACCATAAGGGCACGTGAACGTGGTTTTCTCTTGGTCTTCGGGTGTTATTGGAATTTGAAAATATCCGGAAAAACCATCAAGAAAATAATAGTAACTGTTTCCGGCTAACCTTTCTAACATTTGATCAATGAAAGGTAAGGGAAAGTGATCTTTTCTGGTGGCGTCATTTAATTTTCTATAATCAATACACACATGCCATCCTGTTACAGTCCTAGTAGGAATAAGCTCATTTTTCTCATTTGTAATGACAGTCATGCCACCCTTCTTAGGCATGCATTGAACTAGGCTTACCCATGGACTATCAGAGATTGGATAAATTAAACCTGCATCTAGCAGTTTAATAATTTATTTCTTAACAACATCTTGCATATTAGGATTTAGTCTTTGTTAGCGTTGCACATACGTTTTATGACCTTCTTCCATAAGGATTTTATGTGTGCAATACGAAGGACTTATTCCTTTTATATCATGAATCTTCCATGCAATGGCTGGTTTATGAGCTTTCAATACAGAAATGAGTTGAGATTTTTCATTTTCAGTAAGAGAAGACGATATTATTACAGGTAATTCAGATTCACCATGTAAATAAGCGTATTCCAAATGATTTGGAAGTGGCTTTAACTCTAATGTCGGAGGTTCTTCTATCGATGATTTATATCGATATCTGTCTTCTTCTTTTAGCATTTGAATTTCTTCTGTTGTTTGTTCATATCCATTAGCCATTAGTGTAGCTAACATTTCAGTTTCATCAATTGGTTCATTACCTTCTCCTAAAGAACATTCTCCTGTTCCTTGTAATTCTGGAAATTCTTCTAACAATTCTGTATGTGAATCTATAGTTTGAATATAATAGCATGTATCATCTGCAGATTGCGGTTGTTGCATTGCTCTATCAACTGAAAAGATAACACTCTCGTCCTCTATACTTAGGGTCAGTTTCTTACCAAACACGTCTATCATTGCTTTAGCCGTGTTTAAGAATGGTCTTCCTAATATGAGAGGAACTTGAGAATCTTCTTCCATGTCCAGAATAACAAAATCTACTGAAAATACTAAAGTACCAACTTTAACTAGTATGTTCTCCATTATCCCTCTAGGATATTTTATTGATCTATCAGCTAGTTGTATGCTTATTCTTGTTGGTTTCAATTCTCCAAGGTCTAGTTTAGCGTATAGTGAATATGGCATTAAATTTATACTAGCACCTTAGTCTGCCAATGCTTATATTGAACTAAGACTACCCAGAAAACATGGAATTGTGAAACTTCCTGGATCTGATAATTTTTCTGGTATCTTATTCAACACCGCTGCTGAACAATTAGCATTCATAGTAACAGCCGAGAGTTCTTCCATTTTCTTTATATTCGAGATTATTTCTTTCAGAAATTTAGCATATCTAGGCATTCCTGAAATCACATCAATGAAAGGAAGATTGACATTTATTTGTTTAAACATATCCAAGAATTTGGATTGCTCGGCTTCAAGTTTCTCTTTCTTCATTTTACACGGGTAAGGAAGTGGTGGTTGGTATGGTTTAACATAAGGTTTAGCTTTAACTGTGTTATCTTCATTAACCTTTTTAACTACCGGTTCTTTTTCCTTATCTTGCTCAGGTTGTGGTTCTTGTGGAGTAGGAATAGCTTCATTAGAAATTACAGGTATTTCAGGTGGTTTAAGTGTAATACCACTTCTTGTGGTAATGGCTTTAGCTGTTTCATTCCGGGGTTTAGCATTTGTATCACTAGGTAGACTTCCTGGTTTTCTTTCACCTATTAACCTTGCTAGGTTACTTACTTCTTGTTCCAAATTTTGAATAGAAGCTTGTTGATTTCTAAATGCTTGAGCATTTTGTTCATTGGTTTGTTTCTGAGATGTGAAAAACTGCGTTTGAGTTTCAACTAGCTTCGTCATCATATCTTCTAAATTCGGATTTTTATCATCGGGTTGTGGTTTGTTTTGAAAATTAGGTCTTTGCTGATTGTAAGTATTATTGGATACTTGTTGATTTCTAGGACCTTGTTGGTTGTTGTATGGAACATTTCGGTTATAATTCTGGTTTTGATTGTAAATCGGTCTTGGCGGTTGATAATTATTCTGATAATTATTTCCAGGCCTTTGGTTTATGTATGAAATATTCTCTCTTTGTTCCATTGTTAGTTCAATACTGAGACAATCTTTTGTCAAATGTGGTCCTCCACACTGCTCACAACTAATTCGTATTGAGTGTATATCCTTAGTCATCTTTTCCATTCGTCTCTCGACAGCATCTATCTTTGCGGAAATGGAATCTAAGTCATGGGTAGAATCGGCTCTAGCTGCTTTAGATGATCTAACGATATCTTTTTCTTGGTGCCACTCATGTGAGTGAGAAGCAGTGTTATCAATAATTTTGTAAGCATCAGTTTCGGTTTTCTTCATAATAGAACCACCAGCTGCTATATCGATGTCTTTCCTTGTAGTGATGTCGCATCCTTGGTAGAATATTTGTACTATTTGACAGGTGTCTAAACCATGTTGCGGACATCCTCTTAATAACTTTCCAAATCTTGTCCACGCCTCATATAGAGTTTCATTTGGTTTCTGTGTGAACGTAACAATTTCTCCTTGAAATCTTACGGCTTTAGATGCCGGAAAGAATTGTTTAAGAAATTTTTCAACTAAAATGTCCCATGTATCAATCGCCCCTTTAGGTAACGATTCCAACCAATCTTTGGCTTCTCCCTTTAAAGTCCAGGGAAATAACATGAGATATATCTGTTCATCCTCCACTTCTCGGATTTTAAATAGTGTGCAGATCCTATTAAAGGTACGAAGATGTTCATTTGGATCTTCCTTCGGCGCACCACTAAATTGGCATTGATTAGTCACCATGTGTCGAATTTGTCCTTTGATTTCATAATCTGGCGCATTAATGTCTGGATGAGTAATTGCATGACCTTGGCCAGTGCGTTTAGCTCGCATTCGGTCTTCCACACTTTGAGGTTCCAGATTCTCCATGATTGAATTTGTTGAATCTGAATCACTAGAGGATTCTGAATTAATGGTTCATTCCTCAACAATCTTTGTTTGAATGATTGGTGGTTCCGGAGGAAAGATTAATGGTTCAGGATCTATGAATTGTCCCTGAATATTCTCCGGATTCTCAATTGTGAGGTCAGGTTCAAAAAATGGATTATCGGAAATTTGAATTGGAGTACTTGGTCGACTGGATGACGATTCTAAAGAAAAATCAACGGCGACAATATTTGCTAGATGTCTTGGTCTGGTTACAGGTGGTGAACGTACAAAAGGTGGTGAACTTCTTGCTCGGTGCATTAACTGAATATCCTATTAGTTTTTAAAAGGAAAGAAAAATTATATAAGTTATCCAATTAATAGACTTTTCTGATTTTGCCCACGTTTCGAATAGCCAAAAGATGCAGCAGAGGGGCAGGATTCGTTTGGTCTCAATATAATTGAGTACTGTTTGGCTCCAATAACCCGGTCCACGTACAAATCCAACTATTACTACGAACCAGAAAATTTTGATGTCTATCAATTTAACCACTTAAAATAAATTTTTGTAATTTTAAGAAATTTAGATAAGAAGTAGAATAAAAATCTATGTCCTAAAACTAGAATGGCGAGAAATAAGAAAGAAAAAGAGCGCGTCGGTATTAAAATTGGAGAAATAAGAAAGAAAAAGAGTGACTTATAAAACTTTAAAATACTCGACTATCCCAACCTTATTATTATCACTAACTTAAAATTAAAATTGCAAATTGAGATTACTAATTGGAGTGATAATTGATACATAGGTAAAAGGCGTCAAAAAATAAAAATAAGAAAGTAGCGCGTCGAAACTTAAAAAGGAACTAAAAACTAAAAATTAAAAGTTGCGTCTAAAAATATTAAAGCTTACAAGTAAAACTATATCCCAAATGGCAATAACTTAAAAAGAAACTAAAACTTAAAAAGGTGTCGCAAAATTCTAAAGCACTTAAATCTTAGTCTAAAGAGAAATCACTTAAGGGATTTTACGGCAAAGTCTAAA
The DNA here is from genome assembly GCF_046630445.1 of Rutidosis leptorrhynchoides. NCBI lineage: Eukaryota > Viridiplantae > Streptophyta > Magnoliopsida > Asterales > Asteraceae > Rutidosis > Rutidosis leptorrhynchoides. Next base: position 301,130,130 of record NC_092335.1, on the reverse strand, counting down.
AATCTAGAAATAAAAATAACTATGGCAAAAACTAAGTCTTAAAACTAAATATGAACGAAAAATATAAAAATTACGCTAAAAACAAATAAAAAGGGACAAAATATAAAAATATACTAAAAGTTGTAAAAAGTACAATTTTTATAAAAATATTATTTTTATATTATTTATTTTATAAAAGTATTAATTTTTATATTTTATTTAAACTAATTAAAACTTTAAATACAAATTAATAATAAAAACTAAATTAATAATTAAAAACTAGACCATAATTAGGGTTATAATAATAATAATTATATATTAATTAAAACCCTAAACAGGCGGCTGAGGTTACCAGGCCTGTCAAATCACCTCATGCGATCGCATTAGGTGTTAGTTGATTTTCCATGCGATCGCATGGATTGCGAAATTGGGCCAGGCTCTGGGCTGCAACAGTGATCGGACCGAGTATGTTTTTTTTTCTGTTTTAAATATTTATATAATATAATTACAAAATATTTAAATAAAATTTATATTTTTACAAACTAAAATAAAAATAAAGAAACTTTATAAAACTTATATATTTAACAAAATCTTAAAAATATTTATATTTTTGTTTTCTTTTTATATTTTTGAATTTTTAAAACGTATTTTTACAAAAGCGTATTTTAATAAAAGTAAACTAAAAATAAAAATCCTTTTTTTTATATTAGCGTTGCGCTTCCGGCTTTTAAGCTAGATTTCGATTCCCCGGCAGCGGCGCCAAAAATACTTGATGTTAAAGCTAAGGGGTATAAAATACTATTAAATTTTACAAGAAAATACTATTAAATACGATACAATTTTACACAAGATATTTATTTATTTAAAGAATGGATATACTTAAACCTTGCTACAACACTTATAGGCAGTGTACCTAATCATACAGTAGTGTAGTTTTTAGTAAGTCCGGTTCGTTCCACAGGGAATCTTTTAAACAAAGCTTAACGCTATATTAGTTTTAATTTATAAAAATACAAATATATAAATAAGTAATATTATTATTATAAAAGGGGGGTTTTTACCGTTTAATGACCGGTTTGTCGATTTTAAAAACTTTAGTCGCAGTTAAAACCTAATGTAAAATAATAAAAATAAATATAACTTAATTTAAAGCGTAAAGTAAGTAATGATAAGGAAATTGCGATAAATAAAAGTGCGATGAAATAAAATACAATAATTAAAAAGTGCGTTAATTAAAAGTGCAATTAAATACAATGACAATAAATAAAAGTGCGATAATTAGAAGTGCAATTAAATGTAAAATAAAGGAAATTAAATATGAAATAAAAGAATTATGCTTATTTAAACTTCCGTAATCATGATGTTTGACGTGTTGATTTTAGTTTTATGCCCATGGGTTAATTGTCCTTTGTCCTGGATTATTTAATATGTCCGTCTGGTTTTTGTCCATAACAGTCTATCAGTCATAAATATAAAGTGTGAGTGTCCTCGTCAAATTATCCTTATACCCGAAGTTAAATATTCCAACTAATTGGGGACTTAAACTGTAACAAGGTTTTAATACTTTGTTTAATAATTACACTAGGTTATTGACTGCGTGTAACCCAAGGTTTTAATACTTTGTTATCAATTATGCCAAGTGTCCTTGTACATAATTTCACCCCTGTTTTAATAATTCTAGTGACTATTAATCCATTCCCGTGTCCGGTTAAATGAATGATTATTCGTACATATAAATATCCCGCCCATCGTGTCCGATTGAGTGTATATGGTTATTTATAGCTACATCCAATTGTAAATCTTTATATTAAAATTAACAAACTATCATTTAGTTAAACAAATATAAAGCCCATTAATAGCCCATAGTCTAATTTCCACAAGTCTCGTTCTTTTGTCCAAACCCCAATTATGGTACAAAGCCCAATTACCCAATTTTAATATTTTTAGCCCAACATCATGATTACTTCGTCTTAAATAAGCATAATAATAATTTAGCTAAGAGACATTAATGTACAAAGGTTGAACATAACTTACAATGATTAAAAATAGCGTAGCGTTACACGGACAGAATTTCGACTTACACCCTTACAACATTCGCTAACATACCCTTATTATTAGGATTTAAAATTAAAATTAAAATTAAAATATAAAAAAAAAAATATATATATATATATATATATATATATATATATATATATATATATATATATATATATATACGTTTACATATAGATAGAGAGATTGATATATGATATTTGATGCACCAAAGCTCGATTTTTAAAGGCATGTGGGCTGGAAAAGAGCCTCATGCGATCGCATGGGCTTTGCCCTTCAAGGCCATGCGATCGCATGGCCAGCTGGGGAGGCTCAAAAGTCTTTTAAAACGTGGGCTGCTTATTTATTTATTATATAATATAATATATATAATTAAATTTAATTATATATATATTATATTATAATCTTGTACTCCGTTGACTTGTAATTTTTAGTCCGTTGCGTCGAGCGTTGAGAGTTGACTCATGTCCCGGTTCCGGATTTTCGAACGTCCTTGCGTACTATTTTATATCTTGTACTTTGCGTTTTGCATCTTGTACTCTTGTCATTTTTAGACGTTTCTCACCAATAATTTGAACCTTTTTGATTGTATTTTGTATTTTTTAGCTTTTTGGACTTTTGCGTCTTCAATTCGTCGAATTGTGACGACCCAGAAATTTCTGACCAAATTTAAACTTAAATCTTATATGATTTCGACACGATAAGCAAAATCTGAAATGTTGAGTCTCAAAATGTTTTGAACTATGTCATAGAATCAATTACCCTCTGATTATTTCCGACGATTCACGAACAATTGTTTGTAAATAAATATGTATATACATATATATAAATATAAATATAAATTTAATGCATTTAATTTGTTATATAACTACTATTATTATTAGTATCATTAGTATTGTTGTTACCAGTATTCATATCGTAAATAGTAGTAAGATTACAATTTTAGTTACTATAAATGAATATGTATTATCATTATTATCTTTAACAAGATTATTATTATTAATATCATTATTATTATAATTAGTAGTAAAAAGTATAATTTTGGTTATTATGTTTATTATTATTATTACTACTAAAAATAATCATTTTTATTTAAAAGCTATTAATATCATTATTCTTATCACTATATATATTACTATTATTTTTATTAAGAGTATTAGTATCTTTATTTGTAATTATTAGAATTTTGTGGTTAAAATAATTATAATTATAAATTAATAATGCGAATTAGATGGAGATAAAATGTTTAGGTATTAAAGTCATAAAATTTGGTACGAGTCTGTTTAAATTTCGCTATCTGAGTATTCCTTTTCCTATTGTGATTGATTTTCCTGTCTACGAGTTTGATACACATCAAATTAAATTCTCAATTCAAACAAAATCAATCATATCATATGTACTACTTCAACTGCTCGATTACCATTCATATATACATGCTTACATAATTGATACCCACTTCTATATCACCAACTACACTTTTGTGTTTCATGGCAACTAACATTCACACTCTCTTGTACCATATTTTTTTTTGCCATCACTACAAACCATCATGATTCCTCTCTCTCGTCCATCTCTCTCTCCCTCATTAGAAACCAGACGGTAACCACCTTTTGTTACTATAGGTTGCTGTATCAACAAACTTCTGATTCGTTTGTTAATAAACCACAACACAACAAATTAGAATTTGAAAACAAAACAATTACGGAGTATTAAAGTTACAAAAATGGAACAAAATCAACAAGTTTGGAGCTTACTTCGTTTATTCTACTTCCTGCTACGTAAAGGTGTATCCAAAAACAAGACATGGCTAGATCTTAACATGATGATGAAACGTGCCAATATCGTTGGTAAAACCTTACAAAAACTTTTATAACTGGACCGTAGAACCCATTTAAACAACTCATTTAGACGTACCCAAACCATCACCTCTTGAGTTCCTTACCACCATTTCAAAGAGCACACTTGTTTCCTACAGATATTATATTCGATCAAGGAGTCACCATCTCATCGGCATTAAGTCGATCATCGTTAACAAACAACCACTCTCAAACATCACTAGACCTGCATCTCCGTCGAGTTGTGTTACTCTCTCTCTTATATCTCTTTCACCGTAAACCCCCAAACAAAAACCACCCTATGCAACACTCAACAACCTGTAACAACGTCTGGTATCTGCTGCTGCTTTAGTTTCGTTTCTGTATAGGTAAGAACTCAAACAAACAACCAAACCCACTATAATTGCACGCCTTACAAAAGATAGAGGGGAAGAAAACTTTTATACAGCTAGATCGACATAGGTATAGTTTGTTATATATATATATAATGCGTTTTTAATACAAGTGGAACAAATAAGTTCCATGACTGACATCCTAGACCTATTATATTATATAAAGGGATTATGCTCCTTATTCTAATATGCTAGTGGCCTTAAGTATTGGTGAATGTAAAAGTAAAAGAAGGATGAAGACCCAAAAAATTTGTTCTCATGCGTTGGCCAATTAAAGTGGTGGGCCGAGACACACACTAAACCACTTGAATTTTTTTTGGTGATGATGATATTAGGATGTTAGAAGTATGATGCGTAACTTGATGATGATAATAAAGTTAATTAGTGATGAATGATGGATGTATCTAGTGGCCGTAATTATGTTTCTATCTATCAGTCGAGTTCTTGCTAAAAATCAACAAACCACGAGTTATAGTTGGTTTCGTTAAATTGTTATAAGGGTTTATGACTCCCTGGCCCAAACAAAAATGGGTAACGAAAATTTATGGCCCAACAGTTTAAAATAATCACTTGATGATGGTTACGATTAAGTCGGATAACAGGGTAACTAACGTATGAAAATGATATCAATGAAGATGATTATGATCGTAGTAGTTGATGGAAAGTGATGATGAGGTAATAGCAAATGAGGAATGATAAGCGGTAATGAAAGTGATGATGATTTAATGATGATAGGTGATATTATGATTATGATTTATGTGGGTGAAAACAATAGTGATTATGATAACAATAGATTAGATGATGATGTTGAATAATAAATTGATTATGATGAATGAATTCATCTTTGATCAACTTAGTATTTTGATTAAGAAGATGAAGAAGAAAAATAGTTAAAAATGGGTTAAGTACAAATTAATCGCGATATAAAACAGAAAAGTAAGTCATAGCGTGGTGCTGTAGGGTGTTATGTGTGAGCGAGAGGTCTCGGGTTCTAGCCCATGCAGCGGCGTATATTTTCTGTAGCTTGTCTTCAAAGGTTGTACTCTTTTACTATTATTATTATTAATATTATGCATTATCATTTTAAAAATTTTTATTTTTAACAAAAGTATCTTTAGTAAAATTATCATTTTTATTATAAGTATTATTATCATTAAAACCATCATCATTATTATTATTATCAATATTACTACTAATATTATTATCATTATAAGTATTATTATTTTTAGGATCATAACTATTATTATTATGAAGTATATTTACTAATATTATTATTATAAATAATACAAATTTTTTTATCATTAATATTATTTCATGATTTTTAGTTATAAAACACTATAGTTAATACATATTACATATCTATATTAACGTATTATAATAAATACTAAATATTTAGTTAAAGTACATAAAAATAGAAACATTTAAAATTACTTATTGATGAAACATATAATTTAATAAAATAACAATTATATTACTAATTATATGTAAATTTAGTTGTTCGATTAAAAGTCTAGGAGTTAATATATATACACAAATGATATAGGTTCGTGAATCCGAGGCCAACCCTGTGTCGTTCAATATAGTCATATGTATTTTTACTACAAAATACAATACGGTGAGTTCATTTGCTCCCTTTTACTCTTTACGTTTTTGGGCTGAGAATACATGCAAATGCTTTATTAACTGTTTTAAAATATTTATATGCGTGAGTTCATTTGATTCCATTTTACTCTTTACATTTTTGGGACTGGGAATACATGCGCTGTTTTTACAACTGCTTTATTAAATGCTTTTGAAATATATTTTGAACTGCGAATACATGAAATGCTTTTATAAATGTTTGACGAGATAGACACAAGCAAAACATTCCTCGAATGAATTATTATGCAGACAGAAGTTCTGCGGGTTATTGTTGAATTATGTGGACATGATAATTGCCACCATTGAATTATGTGGACATGATAATTGCCACCAATTGATATGAATGTTATATATCGATAGAATGATTTTATACACATGTTATGTGTATGTTATTTTTGTGCACAAGATATGTGTACGGTTACTATGATTTATGAAAATGGTTTCATACACGAGAAAGATGTACTGTATTTAAAAGATATCGCATGTACATTACAGGTGGGTATAGGATTCGAGCCCATTTGTACCATGCAGGATTTAAATCTTGTGGTCTATCAAAATGATGAATTTTATTGTTTTATGATAAACCTATGAACTCACCAGCCTTTTGGTTGACACTTGAAAACATGTTTATTCTCAGGTATGAAAGAAATCTTCCGCTGTGCATTTGCTCATTTTAGAGACATTATTTGGAGTCGATCATCGCAATGGGATCAGATGTTGGTGACTTCGTCCAGATGGATTAGGACGGGGTATGACATGTGGTATCAGAGCGGTGGTCTTAGCGAACCAGGTCTTGCATTAGTGTGTCTAATTGATAGTTGTTTAGATGCATTAGTGAGTCTGGACTTCGACCGTGTCTGCATGTCAAAAGTTTTGCTTATTATTTTGTGTCGAAAATTTCCTACTTATCATTCTTAGGGAATCACTTGCTTATCATTCTTAATCTATACATATCTTACTGCCTGGATTACATGAATAGTGTACAGTATAGACAAAATTCATATCTTAGCGTATCTGCTAAATTCATATCTTAGCATATCTGTTACTGTAAACTTTGCCTAACATATTCCGTAGATTCCTCCGTAACTTATGGGATTTTAGTATTATATATGCATATATAAATTATGTATTGCAGGGTACTAATCTACATCCTATAATCTATTTCTTATCGAAAATCCTTCATCTGATCGTACGAGATGAATCCTGCAACCAGTTCGAGTCCCTCAGATTCCGATAGCTATTCCGATAGTTATTCCGACAGCCATTCCGACATGGATTTTCACTCGAGCTCCGAAAGCAGTATAACATGAATGGATCAACCATTTAGCTATCATGTATTCTGGATGAATTGAGGATGGGTTCATAATCGACTTAATCCATGGAGACACGAAGAAGGCGATCCTTTCCACCAACCAAATTGCCCTCTTGGCGAAGAAACTGAAGCACTTACCGGCGAATCTATCCGAAACACCATTTTCAACCTCATTTCCAGAGTAGTTCGACACGATTATATTCTATCCACAATTCTAAACCTTATTCATTCGCTCGTTCCGACCGACAATCATCCCGGAATAATAGAAGAAGTTAGCAAACTTCGTGCTCAAGTAAACAATTAGGAGAATATGGTGCAAAATTTACCAGCTTTAGCAACATCACTGGCACCAATAGTACTATCAGTAACAACACCAGTACCATCAACAATCCATGCCTCAACATCTCTTTTTGTACCTCGAGCATAATCTTTGTTTTACACCTTGTTCTACATCGATTAATTTTCATTCTGCGAATCATTTTATATCATTTATCTTCACGAAACATGGCGATTATGTAATCTCTAAAGTCTTAGAGATTAGCTATTCTAGCTCAAATCGAAAAGCAAATGAGATTAATATCATATTAATTCATTAAATCCATGATTAAATCTGAAGAAAATATATATGTAAGTATATTTTCATAAAGATTGTAATTAAAAATTCTTTCGTACAAACTGTTAATGTTGAAAATATTTTAACGGGTAGGTAATACCCGAGGAATATTTAGATTTCATATTAATAAGTTACACTGTACATTCTTCGAATCTGATTCAATAGTCATTTACTATCCTACTTACATCTACAGATATACGAATCTGTTCACCGCAGAATAACCATTTTCATTCTATTTCATATTTGAATTTTGACCTGTCAGAATCCAACAAGTGGCATAATGAAGAAAACATTAGACAAAATAAAATTTGTTAGAAACGAACAAATTAACTATGAAAAATTTTGTTAAGAATCCACGCTAACAAAATCCTAGCAAACTGTTCCTAGCTAACTGTTAATTCCTTATTGTACATTTAATTATCGCAATTTATTTTATCGCAATTTAATTCTCGCAATTTTATTTATTGTCATTTACATTCTGTTATTTATTTTACGCACTTTATTTATCGTCATTTAAATACTGTTATTTACGCATTTTAAATATCGGGACACGTATACAAGGTTTTGACATATCATATCGACGCATCTATATATATTATTTGGAATCACCATAGACACTCTATATGCAGTAATGATCGAGTTCTATATACAGGGTTGAGGTTGATTCTATAATAATATATATAATTTGAGTTGTGATCGAGTCTGAGACATGTACACGGGTCACGATACGTATTAATTAATTCGAATATTATAAACTATATATGAATTATTGAGTTAGTGACTGTGGACTGCTAACTGTGGACTACCAAGATTGCACAATTAAAATAAATTAAAATACTGATTATAACATATGAAACTAAACAATTCTTCAAGTTTGCCACTTGATTTCATATTAAACCTCATTTGTATCTTGAATATTACAATCTGCGTTCAAACCTTTCATGATTCTTGAAAACACCTCAATCGATAGGATGAATCAACCACACTTTATCTCCGGAAGGAAAGATTTATGCATATAGTTATGCACCTGAGAAACTCTCGACAACTGAGTAAAAGTTTAACACGTAGCCGCATTAGATCCTTTGGCATTTATTAGCAAAAATAATTTTGCGATCCCTTTTCAAAGTAGCCGATTTTGTCACAGCTCCAGCAAGTCAACTTCGACTTTTCATTCGAAGTAACCTTACTATAATCCTGATATATATACGATTACCCTTTTGATACCGGAGAAACCTTTTATATTCCATCATATTACCAGCAGACGTACCAACAACCTCGTCGCTCCTTGGTTTAAATCTCTCTGACAAATCACTAAACTTATCTATTAAAGTCTCATCATGTACTCATCCGCACCTTGTAACGAGAATTGCCGTACCAAATACCGAGAATCAGCAATCAGTATTTTGAAATCTCGCAGCATGTCTATATCAACAGTTATACGTAAACATATAACATTTATCTCTTAGAATTATGATCTTCCATTCTGAAATTTTGAAAAGGCACCCAGTTTACGAATCGATACTCTGAATGTTGGAAAAGCTCAGAAATATTGGAACTGGAAAACGGATAAAGTTAACCATGAAGGAGACCAAGGACAAATACAAGGACCATACCTTATATTCAAAGAATCCAGGTAATTCTGGATCCGTTGAAATCTTTAGAGAATATCTTGCTCCTAAGTCATGTTAAAATCTTGCAGAAAATCTTTCTCCATCAACCATCGAACTTAGAAATTCCAAAATATCATCATCAATATCTTCGATATTTCTGAGGATATTTTCATAAATATTCTCGTCCGAAATTATATACCTCTCCGTGCTTCCTGTGTTTCAATATATTGGAAACTTCTGAAAAATCTAAGTTTAATTTATGAATAAATTATGGAGAAATGTAAAGAAATTGATGCATGAGTTAGTATAATATAATGACACTTGATCAACGTGATTATATTACAGTAAGTCATGCTGAGTTTCTAATGGAACGTGATGACTCACAGATCATAACGTCATCATGTGCCATGTTACATAACTCTTTCATTCTGCTTAACTTCTGAACATATCAAGAAAGTATATTCTTGATAGTTTTATTCTCAGTAATTCAGGTAATTTGACAAATCAAATTGTGAGATTACGTTCTTTCTTGTTTAGAACATTAAGTTCATTCGAAACTCCATACTTACGAATTCTGAACCGTTATTCGCTTTACTAGAGGTCGAGAAGAGAATAAAAAGGCAAAGAACTCTAAAATATATGAGAAAATATAAAGCCCAATAACAACACGGAGGTTACAAACCATGGATATTAATACGAATAGCAATATAAAGACACGGTATAATTAAGAATAGTATCACCCCAAGGTAATAGTAGAAGTAAACAGATTCTTCTGATGGAAGATTGAAAAGAAGGATGGCAGAAATGATAATTAGAAAAATATCAAGGATTAGAACTGGATTAAGCATTTTCACAATCTTTTGGATGTATGAACTAAGAAAGAAAGTATAGGAATGGTGAGAATAATGGAACGGAAGAGCTTAATTTATAATGGAAATATCAGACAGAGTAATTGAGGCAGATCACCGTATTTAATTATAGAGATCTTAATTTCCTTACTCGCTGAAGAATCAAATCTTTTAGATTTCGAAGATTTTCTTTAAATCCTTTGAATTCCGGAATTCAACCCTGACTCTGTCAAAAGTTCAGATGAATCTTTACTTTCCTATTTCACTCTTTGGTGATAGCTTCATTCGTACTCTTCGAATAATCGAATTATTTTTATCCATATTACCCAATGATGATAAAAATCAATTTATCAACTCATATTCGTCATGAAAACATTTTTATTGTTAGCCATGACCACCTCACTCAAATTTCGGGACGAAATTTCTTTAACGGGTAGGTACTGTGACGACCCGGAAATTTCTGACCAAATTTAAACTTCAATCTTATATGATTTCGACACGATAAGTAAAATCTGAAATGTTGAGTCTCAAAATGTTTTGAACTATGTCATAGAATCAATTACCCTCTGATTATTTCCGACGATTCACGAACAATTGTTTGTAAATAAATATGTATATACATATATATAAATATAAATATAAATATAAATTTAATGCATTTAATTTGTTATATAACTACTATTATTATTAGTATCATTAGTATTGTTGTTATCATTATTCATATCGTAAATAGTAGTAAGATTACAATTTTAGTTACTATAAATGAATATGTATTATCATTATTATCTTTAACAAGATTATTATTATTAATATCATTATTATTATAATTAGTAGTAAAAAGTATAATTTTGGTTATTATGTTTATTATTATTATTACTACTAAAAATAATCATTTTTATTTAAAAGCTATTAATATCATTATTCTTATCACTATATATTACTATTATTTTTATTAAGATTATTAGTATCTTTATTTGTAATTATTAGAATTTTGTGGTTAAAATAATTATAATTATAAATTAATAATGCGAATCAGATGGAGATAAAATGTTTAGGTATTAAAGTCATAAAATTTGGTACGAGTCTGTTTAAATTTCGCTATCTGAGTATTCCTTTTCCTATTGTGATTGATTTTCCTGTCTACGAGTTTGATACACATCAAATTAAATTCTCAATTCAAACAAAATCAATCATATCATATGTACTACTTCAACTGCTCGATTACCATTCATATATACATGCTTACATAATTGATACCCACTTCTATATCACCAACTACACTTTTGTGTTTCATGGCAACTAACATTCAGACTCTCTAGTACCATATTTTTTTTTGCCATCACTACAAACCATCATGATTCCTCCCTCTCGTCCATCTCTCTCTCCCTCATTAGAAACCAGACGGTAACCACCTTTTGTTACTATAGGTTACTGTATCAACAAACTTCTGATTCGTTTGTTAATAAACCACAACACAACAAATTAGAATTTGAAAACAAAACAATTACGAAGTATTAAAGTTACAAAAATGGAACAAAATCAACAAGTTTGGAGCTTACTTCGTTTATTCTACTTCCTGCTACGTAAAGGTGTATCCAAAAACAAGACATGGCTAGATCTTAACATGATGATGAAACGTGCCAATATCGTTGGTAAAACCTTACAAAAACTTTTATAACTGGACCGTAGAACCCATTTAAACAACTCATTTAGACGTACCCAAACCATCACCTCTTGAGTTCCTTACCACCATTTCAAAGAGCACACTTGTTTCCTACAGATATTATATTCGATCAAGGAGTCACCATCTCATCGGCATTAAGTCGATCATCGTTAACAAACAACCACTCTCAAACATCACTAGACCTGCATCTCCGTCGAGTTGTGTTACTCTCTCTCTTATATCTCTTTCACCGTAAACCCCCAAACAAAAACCACCCTATGCAACACTCAACAACCTGTAACAACAGCTGGTATCTACTGCTGCTTTAGTTTCATTTCTGTATAGGTAAGAACTCAAACAAACAACCAAACCCACTATAATTGCACGCCTTACAAAAGAAAGAGGGGAAGAAAACTTTTATACAGCTAGATCGACATAGGTATAGTTTGTTATATATATATAATGCGTTTTTAATACAAGTGGAACAAATAAGTTCCATGATCGACATCCTAGACCTATTATATTATATAAAGGGTTTATGCTCCTTATTCTAATATGCTAGTAGCCGTAAGTATTGGTGAATGTAAAAGTAAAAGAAGGATGAAGACCTACAAAATTTGGTCTCATGCGTTGGCCAATTAAAGTGGTGGGCCGAGACACACACTAAACCACTTGAATTTTTTTAGGTGATATGATATTAGGATGTTAGAAGTATGATGCGTAACTTGATGATGATAATAAAGTTAATTAGTGATGAATGATGGATGTATCTAGTGGCCGTAATTATGTTTCTATCTATCAGTCGAGTTCCTGCTAAAAATCAACAAACCACGAGTTATAGTTGGTTTCGTTAAATTGTTATAAGGGTTTATGACTCCCTGGCCCAAACAAAAATGGGTAACGAAAATTTATGGCCCAACAGTTTAAAATAATCACTTGATGATGGTTATGATTAAGTCGGATAACAGGGTAACTAACGTATGAAAATGATATCAATGAAGATGATTATGATCGTAGTAGTTGATGGAAAGTGATGATGAGGTAATAGCAAATGAGGAATGATAAGTGGAAATGAAACTGATGATGATTTAATGATGATAGGTGATATTATGATTATGATTTATGCGGGTGAAAACAATAGTGATTATGATAACAATAGATTAGATGATGATGTTGAATAATAAATTGATTATGATGAATGAATTCATCTTTGATCGACTTAGTATTTTGATTAAGAAGATGAAGAAGAAAAACAGTTAAAAATGGGTTAAGTACAAATTAATCGCGATATAAAACAGAAAAGTAAGTCATAGTGTGGTGGTCTAGGGCGTTATGTGTGAGCGAGAGGTCTCGGGTTCTAGCCCATGCAGCGGCGTATATTTTCTGTAGCTTGTCTTCAAAGGTTGTACTCTTTTACTATTATTATTATTAATATTATGCATTATCATTTTAAAAATTTTTATTTTTAACAAAAGTATCTTTAGTAAAATTATCATTTTTATTATAAGTATTATTATCATTAAAACCATCATTATTATTATTATTATCAATATTACTACTAATATTATTATCATTATAAGTATTATTATTTTTAGAATCATAACTATTATTATTATGAAGTATATTTACTAATATTATTATTATAAATAATACAAAAATTTTTATCATTAATATTATTTCATGATTTTTAGTTATAAAACACTATAGTTAATACATATTACATATCTATATTAACGTATTATAATAAATACTAAATATTTAATTAAAGTACATAAAAATAGAAACATTTAAAATTACTTATTGATGAAACATATAATTTAATAAAATAACAATTATATTACTAATTATATGTAAATTTAGTTGTTCGATTAAAAGTCTAGGAGTTAATATATATACACAAATGATATAGGTTCGTGAATCCGAGGCCAACCCTGCATCGTTCAATATAGTCATATGTATTTTTACTACAAAATACAATACGGTGAGTTCATTTGCTCCCTTTTACTCTTTACGTTTTTGGGCTGAGAATACATGCAAATGCTTTATTAACTGTTTTAAAATATTTATATGCGTGAGTTCATTTGATTCCCTTTTACTCTTTACATTTTTGGGACTGGGAATACATGCGCTGTTTTTACAACTGCTTTATTAAATGCTTTTGAAATATATTTTGAACTGCGAATACATGAAATGCTTTTATAAATATTTGACGAGATAGACACAAGAAAAACATTCCTCGAATGAATTATTATGCAGACAGAAGTTCTGCGGGTTATTGTTGAATTATGTGGACATGATAATTGCCACCATTGAATTATGTGGACATGATAATTGCCACCAATTGATATGAATGTTATATATCGAGAGAATGATTTTATACACAGGTTATGTGTATGTTATTTTTGTGCACAAGATATGTGTACGGTTACTATGATTTATGAAAATAGTTTCGTACACGAGAAAAATGTACTGTATTTAAAAGATATCGCATGTACATTACAGGTGGGTATAGGATTCGGGCCCATTTGTATCATGCAGGATTTAAATCTTGTGGTCTATCAAAATGATGAATTTTATTGTTTTATGATAAACCTATGAACTCACCAGCCTTTTGGTTGACACTTGAAAACATGTTTATTCTCAGGTATGAAAGAAATCTTCCGCTGTGCATTTGCTCATTTTAGAGACATTATTTGGAGTCGATCATCGCAATGGGATCAGATGTTGGTGACTTCGTCCAGATGAATTAGGATGGGGTATGACACGAATCTGCCTTTTGTCTTCACCTTTTAATATTTAAACGAATATCACTTGTAAATAGAACAATTGCAACTAAAAGCTTGTCTTTCTTGAGGGATAATGCTATGAAATATATGTTCGTTTTTAGCATTATCAATTACCTGTAATAATATCGTCTTCTCTTACTGAAAATGAAAAATCACAACTCATTTCTGTGCTAAAAGCTCATAAACCAGCTATTGCATGGAAGATTCATGATATTAAAGGAATAAGTCCTTCGTATTGCACACATAAAATCCTTATGGAAGAAGGTCATAAAACGTATGTGCAACGCCAACGAAGACTAAATCCTAATATGCAAGATGTTGTTAAGAAAGAAATAATTAAACTGCTTGATGCAGGTTTAATTTATCCAATCTCTGATAGTCCATGGGTAAGCCCAGTTCAATGCGTGCCTAAGAAGGGTGGCATGACTGTCATCACAAATGAGAAAAATGAGCTTATTCCTACTAGGACTGTAACAGGATGGCGTGTTTGTATTGATTATAGAAAATTAAATGACGCCACCAGAAAAGATCACTTTCCCTTACCTTTTATTGATCAAATGTTGGAAAGATTAGCCGGAAATAGTTACTATTGTTTTCTTGATGGTTTTTCCGAATATTTTTAAATTCCAATAGCACCCGAGGACCAAGAGAAAACCACATTCACGTGCCCTTATGGTACTTTTGCTTACAAACGCATGCCATTTGGACTTTGCAACGCCCCTGCAACCTTTCAAAGGTGCATGATGGCGATTTTTCATGACATGATAGAAGAATGCATGGAAGTTTTCATGAATGACTTTTCAGTTTTCGGTGATACTTTTGAAACATGTCTAGTTAATCTTGAACGAATGTTATTAGATGCGAACAATCAAATCTAGTACTTAATTGGGAGAAATGCTATTTCATGGTTAAAGAAGGCATCGTTCTTGGACATAAAATTTCAAATGAAGGATTTGAAGTAGATAGAGCTAAAGTAGATGTAATTGCTAAACTTCCACATCCCACCAATTTTAGGGGAGTTAGGAGTTTTCTAGGGCATGCCGGTTTTTACCGACGTTTTATAAAAGATTTTTCTAAAATTGCCACTTCTATGAATAAACTCCTAGAAAAGGATGCTCCATTCATCTTTTCAGATGAATGCATCAAATCTTTTAATATTCTTAAAGAAAAACTCACTAATGCGCCGATCATGATAACTCCAAATTGGAATCTACCGTTTGAGCTTATGTGCGATGCAAGTGATTTTGCAATGGGAGCCGTTTTAGGACAAAGGATTGAAAAATGATTTCAACCTATATATTATGCTAGTAAGATGTTACAAGGAGCACAAACAAATTACACAACTACTGAAAAAGAACTCCTTGCTATTGTCTTTGCTTTTGAAAAATTTCGTTCATATCTCGTTCTAGCAAAAACGGTGGTCTATACCGACCATTCTGCTCTTAGATACCTATTTTTGAAACAAGATGCTAAACCAAGATTAATCCGTTAGATCTTACTCTTATAACAGTTCGATATTGAAATCCGAGATAAAAAGGGAGCAGAAAGCCGCTGATCATCTTTCTCGTCTTGAAAATCCCGAATTAGAAGTTCTAAATGAATCGGCCATACAAGACAACTTTCCTGATGAATATCTATTGAAGATAGATTATAATAAAATTCCATGGTTTGCAGACCATGCAAACTACTTAGTATGTGAATTCCTTGAAAAAGGATTGTCGTACCAAAAATGAAAGAAATTCTTTAGTGATATAAAACACTATTTCTGGGAAGATCCACATTTGTTTAAAAGTTGTCCCGATGGAATAATACGCCGATGTGTATTCGGAGATGAAGCTAGTCAAATCTTAAACCATTGTCACACAGGACCAACAGGAGGGCATTATGGGCCTCAGTGAAATGTCCCGTTCTTATTGATTAAAAACGTTCCATATTAATTGATTTCGTTGCGAGGTTTTGACCTCTATATGAGACGTTTTTCAAAGACTGCATTCATTTTAAAACAAACCATAACCTTTATTTCATCAATAAAGGTTTAAAAAGCTTTACGTAGATTATCAAATAATGATAATCTAAAATATCCTGTTTACACACGACCATTGCATAATGGTTTACAATACAAATATGTTACAACAAAATAAGTTTCTTGAATGCAGTTTTTACACAATATCATACAAGCATGGACACTAAATCTCGTCCTTATTTAAGTATGCGACAGCGGAAGCTCTTAATAATCACCTGAGAATAAACATACTTAAAACGTCAACAAAAATGTTGGTGAGTTATAGGTTTAACCTATATATATCAAATCATAATAATAGACCACAACATTTCATATTTCAATACACATCCCATACATAGAGATAAAAATCATTCATATGGTGAACACCTGGTAACCGACATTAACAAGATGCATATATAAGAATATCCCCATCATTCCGGGACACCCTTCGGATATGATATAAATTTCGAAGTACTAAAGCATCCAGTACTTTGGATGGGGCTTGTTAGGCCCAATAGATCTATCTTTAGGATTCGCGTCAATTAGGGTGTCTGTTCCCTAATTCTTAGATTACCAGACTTAATAAAAAGGGGCATATTCGATTTCGATAATTCAACCATAGAATGTAGTTTCACGTACTTGTGTCTATTTTGTAAATCATTTATAAAACCTGCATGTATTCTCATCCCAAAAATATTAGATTTTAAAAGTGGGACTATAACTCACTTTCACAGATTTTTACTTCGTCGGGAAGTAAGACTTGGCCACTGGTTGATTCACGAACCTATAACAATATATACATATATATCAAAGTATGTTCAAAATATATTTACAACACTTTTAATATATTTTGATGTTTTAAGTTTATTAAGTCAGATGTCCTCGTTAGTAACCTACAACTAGTTGTCCACAGTTAGATGTACAGAAATAAATCGATAAATATTATCTTGAATCAATCCATGACCCAGTGTATACGTATCTTAGTATTGATCACAACTCAAACTATATATATTTTGGAATCAACCTCAACCCTGTATAGCTAACTCCAACATTCACATATAGAGTGTCTATGGTTGTTCCGAAATATATATAGATGTGTCGACATGATAGGTCGAAACATTATATACGTGTCTATGGTATCTCAAGATTACATAATATACAATACAAGTTGATTAAGTTATGGTTGGAATAGATTTGTTACCAATTTTCACGTAGCTAAAATGAGAAAAATTATCCAATCTTGTTTTACCCATAACTTCTTCATTTTAAATCCGTTTTGAGTGAATCAAATTGCTATGGTTTTATATTGAACTCTATTTTATGAATCTAAACATAAAAAGTATAGGTTTATGGTCGGAAAAATAAATTACAAGTCATTTTTGTAAAGGTAGTCATTTCAGTCGAAAGAACGACGTCTAGATGACCATTTTAGAAAACATACTTCCACTTTGAGTTTAACCATAATTTTTGGATATAGTTTCATGTTCATAATAAAAATCATTTTCTCAGAATAACAACTTTTAAATCAAAGTTTATCATAGTTTTTAATTAACTAACCCAAAACAGCCCGCGGTGTTACTACGACGGCGTAAATCCGGTTTTACGGTGTTTTTGGTGTTTCCAGGTTTTAAATCATTAAGTTAGCATATAATATAGATATAGAACATGTGTTTAGTTGATTTTAAAAGTAAAGTTAGAAGGATTAACTTTTGTTTGCGAACAAGTTTAGAATTAACTAAACTATGTTCTAGTGATTACAAGTTTAAACCTTCGAATAAGATAGCTTTATATGTATGAATCGAATGATGTTATGAACATCATTACTACCTTAAGTTCCTTGGATAAACCTACTGGAAAAGAGAAAAATGGATCTAGCTTCAACAGATCCTTGGATGGCTCGAAGTTCTTGAAGCAGAATCATGACACGAAAACAAGTTCAAGTAAGATCATAACTTGAAATGAGATTGTTATAGTTATAGAAATTGAACCAAAGTTTGAATATGATTATTACCTTGTATTAGAATGATAACCTACTGTAAGAAACAAAGATTTCTTGAGGTTGGATGATCGCCTTACAAGATTGGAAGTGAGCTAGCAAACTTGAAAGTATTCTTGATTTTATGTAACTAGAACTTGTAGAATATATGAAGAACACTTAGAACTTGAAGATAGAACTTGAGAGAGATCAATTAGATGAAGAAAATTGAAGAATGAAAGTGTTTGTAGGTGTTTTTGGTCGTTGGTGTATGGATTAGATATAAAGGATATGTAATTTTGTTTTCATGTAAATAAGTCATGAATGATTACTCATATTTTTGTAATTTTATGAGATATTTCATGCTAGTTGCCAAATGATGGTTCCCACATGTATTAGGTGACTCACATGGGCTGCTAAGAGCTGATCATTGGAGTGTATATACCAATAGTACATACATCTAAAAGCTATGTATTGTACGAGTACGAATACGGGTGCATACGAGTAGAATTGTTGATGAAACTGAACGAGGATGTAATTGTAAGCATTTTTGTTAAGTAGAAGTATTTTGATAAGTGTATTGAAGTCTTTCAAAAGAGTATAAATACATATTAAAACACTACATGTATATATATTTTAACTGAGTCGTTAAGTCATCGTTAGTCGTTACATGTAAGTGTTGTTTTGAAACCTTTAGGTTAACGATCTTGTTAAATGTTGTTAACCCAATGTTTATAATATCAAATTAGATTTTAAATTATTATATTATCATGATATTATCATGTATGAATATCTCTTAATATGATATATATACATTACATGTCTTTACAACGATAATCGTTACATATATGTCTCGTTTAAAAATCATTAAGTTAGTAGTCTTGTTTTTACATATGTAGTTCATTGTTAATATACTTAATGATATGTTTACTTATCATAGTATCATGTTAACTATATATATATCCATATATATGTCATCATATAGTTTTTACAAGATTTAACGTTCGTGAATCACCGGTCAACTTGGGTGGTCAATTGTCTATATGAAACATATTTCAGTTAATCAAGTCTTAACAAGTTTGATTGCTTAACATGTTGGAAACATTTAATCATGTAAATATCAATCTCAATTAATATATATAAACATGGAAAAGTTTGGGTCACTACAGTACCTACCCGTTAAATAAATTTCGTCCCGAAATTTTAAGCCGTTGAAGGTGTTGACGAATCTTCTGGAAATAGATGCAGGTATTTCTTCTTCATCTGATCTTCACGCTCCCAGGTGAACTCGGGTCCTCTACGAGCATTCCATCGAACCTTAATAATTGGTATCTTGTTTTGCTTAAGTCTTTTAACCTCACGATCCATTATTTCGACGGGTTCTTCGATGAATTGGAGTTTTTCGTTGATTTGGATTTCATCTAACGGAATAGTGAGATCTTCTTTAGCAAAACATTTCTTCAAATTCGAGACGTGGAAAGTGTTATGTACAGCCGCGAATTGTTGAGGTAACTCAAGTCGGTAAGCTACTGGTCCGACACGATCAATAATCTTGAATGGTCTAATATACCTTGGATTTAATTTCCCTCGTTTACCAAATCGAACAACGCCTTTCCAAGGTGCAACTTTAAGCATGACCATCTCTCCAATTTTAAATTCTATATCTTTTCTTTTAATGTCAGCGTAGCTCTTTTGTCGACTTTGGGCGGTTTTCAACCGTTGTTGAATTTGGATGATCTTCTCGGTAGTTTCTTGTATAATCTCCGGACCCGTAATCTGTCTATCGCCCACTTCACTCCAACAAATCGGAGACCTGCACTTTCTACCATAAAGTGCTTCAAACGGCGCCATCTCAATGCTTGAATGGTAGCTGTTGTTGTAGGAAAATTCTGCTAACGGTAGATGTCGATCCCAACTGTTTCCGAAATCAATAACACATGCTCGTAGCATGTCTTCAAGCGTTTGTATCGTCCTTTCGCTCTGTCCATCAGTTTGTGGATGATAGGCAGTACTCATGTCTAGACGAGTTCCTAATGCTTGCTGTAATGTCTGCCAGAATCTTGAAATAAATCTGCCATCCCTATCAGAGATAATAGAGATTGGTATTCCATGTCTGGAGACGACTTCCTTCAAATACAGTCGTGCTAACTTCTCGATCTTGTCATCTTCTCTTATTGGCAGGAAGTGTGCTGATTTGGTGAGACGATCAACTATTACCCAAATAGTATCAAAACCACTTGCAGTCCTTGGCAATTTAGTGATGAAATCCATGGTAATGTTTTCTCATTTCCATTTCGGGATTTCGGGTTGTTGAAGTATACCTGATGGTTTCTGATGCTCAACTTTGACCTTAGAACACGTCAAACATTCTCCTACGTATTTAGCAACATCGGCTTTCATACCCGGCCACCAAAAATGTTTCTTGAGATCCTTGTACATCTTTCCCGTTCCAGGATGTATTGAGTATCTGGTTTTATGAGCTTCTCTAAGTACCATTTCTCTCATATCTCCAAATTTTGGTACCCAAATCCTTTCAGCCCTATACCGGGTTCCGTCTTCCCGAATATTAAGATGCTTCTCCGATCCTTTGGGTATTTCATCCTTTAAATTTCCCTCTTTTAAAACTCCTTGTTGCACCTCCTTTATTTGAGTAGTAAGGTTATTATGAATCATTATATTCATAGATTTTACTCGAATGGGTTCTCTGTCCTTCCTGCTCAAGGCATCGGCTACCACATTTGCCTTCCCCGGGTGGTAACGAATCTCAAAGTCGTAATCATTCAATAATTCAATCCACCTACGCTGCCTCATATTCAGTTGTTTCTGATTAAATATGTGTTGAAGACTTTTGTGGTCGGTATATATAATACTTTTGACCCCATATAAGTAGTGCCTCCAAGTCTTTAATGCAAAAACAACCGCGCCTAATTCCAAATCATGCGTCGTATAATTTTGTTCGTGAATCTTCAATTGTCTAGATGCATAAGCAATCACCTTCGTTCGTTGCATTAATACATAACCGAGACCTTGCTTTGATGCGTCACAATAAATCACAAAATCATCATTCCCTTCAGGCAATGACAATATAGGTGCCGTAGTTAGCTTTTTCTTCAATAACTGAAATGCTTTCTCTTGTTCATCATTCCATTCAAATTTCTTCCCTTTATGCGTTAATGCAGTCAAGGGTTTTGCTATTCTGGAAAAGTCTTGGATGAACCTTCTGTAGTAACCATCTAGTCCTAAAAACTGGCGTATGTGCTTCGGAGTTTTTGGGGTTTCCCACTTTTCAACAGTTTCTATCTTTGCCGGATCCACCTTAATACCTTCTTTGTTCACTATGTGACCGAGGAATTGAACTTCTTCCAACCAAAATGCACACTTTGAAAACTTAGCGTACAATTCTTCCTTCCTCAATACTTCTAACACATTTCTCAAATGTTCACCGTGTTCATGGTCATTCTTTGAGTAAATAAGTATGTCATCAATGAAAACAATGACAAACTTGTCAAGGTATGGTCCACACACTCGGTTCATAAGGTCCATGAACACAGCTGGTGCATTAGTTAAACCAAACGGCATGACCATAAACTCGTAATGATCGTAACATGTTCTGAAAGCAGTCTTTGGAATATCATCTTCTTTCACCCGCATTTGATGATACCCGGAACGTAAGTCAATCTTTGAATAAACAGACGAGCCTTGTAGTTGATCAAATAAGTCGTCGATTCTCGGTAGTGGGTAGCGGTTCTTGATGGTAAGTTTGTTCAACTCTCGGTAGTCGATACACAACCTGAATGTACCATCTTTCTTCTTGACAAACAAAACAGGAGCTCCCCACGGTGATGTGCTTGGTCTAATGAAACCACGCTCTAAAAGTTCTTGTAATTGGCTTTGCAGTTCTTTCATCTCGCTGGGTGCGAGTCTGTAAGGAGCACGAGCTATTGGTGTAGCTCCTGGTACAAGATCTATTTGAAATTCAACGGATCGATGTGAGGGTAATCCCGGTAATTCTTTCGGAAATACATCGGGAAATTCTTTTGCAATGGGAACATCATTGATGCTCTTTTCTTCAGTTTGTACTTTCTCGACATGTGCTAGAACAGCATAGCAACCTTTTCTTATTAGTTTTTGTGCCTTCAAATTACTAATAAGATGTAGCTTCGTGTTGCCCTTTTCTCCGTACACCATTAAGGGTTTTCCTTTTTCTCGTATAATGCGAATTGCATTTTTGTAACAAACGATCTCTGCTTTCACTTCTTTCAACCAGTCCATACCGATTATCACATCAAAACTCCCTAACTCTACTGGTATCAAATCAATCTTAAATGTTTCACTAACCAGTTTAATTTCTCGATTCCGACATATATTATCTGCTGAAATTAATTTACCATTTGCTAATTCGAATAAAAATTTACTATCCAAAGGCGTCAATGGACAACTTAATTTAGCACAAAAATCTCTACTCATATAGCTTCTATCCGCACCCGAATCAAATAAAACATAAGCAGATTTATTGTCAATAAGAAACGTACCCGTAACAAGCTCCGGGTCTTCCTGTGCCTCTGCCGCATTTATATTGAAAACTCTTCCGCGGCCTTGTCCATTCGTGTTCTCCTGGTTCGGGCAATTTCTAATAATGTGGCCCGGTTTTCCACATTTATAACAAACTACATTGGCATAACTTG
Source organism: Rutidosis leptorrhynchoides (assembly GCF_046630445.1). Lineage (NCBI taxonomy): Eukaryota > Viridiplantae > Streptophyta > Magnoliopsida > Asterales > Asteraceae > Rutidosis > Rutidosis leptorrhynchoides. Next base: position 301,106,734 of record NC_092335.1, on the reverse strand, counting down.
CTCTGACACTACTTGCTCCGCCATTACTCGTTCCGACACCATTTGTTCCTTTCGTTCTATTAACCCCTGGTCCATAGACCTCACAATTTGCCGCGCTATGACCATTTCTTTTACACTTGTTGCAAAATTTGGTGCAGAACCCCGAGTGATACTTTTCACACCTTTGGCATAGCTGCTTCTGATTGTAGTGGTTGTTGCGGTTATTATTGTTGTTGGGATGATTGTTGTAGTTGCTGTTGTTGTTGTTGTTGTTGTTGTTGTTGTTGTTGGGCCATTTGTTGTAGTTGCGATTGATGTTGCGATTGTTGGGATAATTGTTACGATTATTGTTGTAATTGCTGTTGTTGTTGTATTGGTGATTCTTATCACCGTTTTCCTCCCACTTTCTTTTGACTTGCTTCACATTGGCCTCTTCAGCAGTCTGTTCTTTAATTCTTTCTTCAATCTGGTTCACTAGTTTGTGAGCCATTCTACATGCCTGTTGTATGGAGGCGGGCTCGTGTGAACTTATATCTTCTTGGATTCTTTCCGGTAATCCTTTCACAAACGCGTCGATCTTCTCTTCCTCATCTTCGAATGCTCCCGGGCACAATAGGTACAATTCTGTGAATCGTCTTTCGTACGTGGTAATATCAAATCCTTGGGTTCGTAACCCTCTAAGTTCTGTCTTGAGCTTATTGACCTCGGTTCTGGGACGGTACTTCTCGTTCATCAAGTGCTTGAATGCTGACCACGGTAGTGCGTACGCATCGTCTTGTCCCACTTGCTCTAGATAGGTATTCCACCATGTTAACGCAGAACCTGTGAAGGTATGCGTAGCGTACTTCACTTTGTCCTCTTCAGTACACTTACTTATGGCAAACACCGATTCGACCTTCTCGGTCCACCGTTTCAATCCGATCGGTCCTTCGATTCTATCAAATTCCAAAGGTTTGCAGGCAGTGAATTCTTTGTAGGTGCATCCTACACGATTTCCTGTACTGCTAGATCCAAGGTTATTGTTGGTATGTAGCGCAGCCTGTACTGCGGCTATGTTTGAAGCTAGAAAAGTACGGAATTCCTCTTCATTCATATTCACGGTGTGTCGAGTAGTCGGTGCCATTTCCTTCAAAATAGTCAAATGGAACAAGTTAATCATACAGAATATTAAGAGTAGTTAATAGTATTTCGTAGCATAATATGAAATCATTTATAAAAGCTTTTTCTTCATATTAGTGTTTTATAAGTTTAAATTCGGGTAGTACCTACCCGTTAAGTTCATACTTAGTAGCTAATATAGAATTCAACTACTACAATTCTATATGAAAAACTGATTATAATAATATTTCGCGTTCAAACTTTTACACAATATTTTACAAACTTACAATACTGCTTATTTTACATATAGCATGAAATATAGCACACAATAAATTTGATACAAGATGGTTGTGAAGATAATTCTAGCTAGTACACAAGTCGTTCAGCAAAGGCAATAAAGACACGTAATTCATACGTCCAGAAACAAGTCATGCATTCTGGTTTTACTAGGATTACTTCCCATCCATGGTCTTGTGGAACATAACCGTTATGGCCGTTGATAAGACAGTGTGTTGTAACATCGTCAAATGGACGAGGGTTACGTAATGTCCAACGGTCCCGTAACAATCTAAAAACCTCATTTCTTACCCCAATTACCGACTCCGTCACTTGTGGGAACGTTTTGTTTAATAGTTGTAGCCCGATGTTCTTGTTCTCACTTTGGTGAGAAGCGAACATTACTAATCCGTAAGCATAACATGCTTCTTTATGTTGCATGTTAGCCGCTTTTTCTAAATCACGAAGTCCAATATTCGGATATATTGAGTCAAAATAATTTCTTAACCCATTGCGTAAAATAGCATTTGGGTTCCCCGCAATATATGCGTCAAAGTAAACACATCGTAACTTATGGATTTCCCAATGTGATATCCCCCATCTTTCGAACGAAAGCCTTTTATAAACCAAGGCATTCTTGGAACGTTCTTCGAATGTCTTACAAACTGATCTCGCCTTAAATAGTTGTGCCGAAGAATTCTGACCGACTCTAGACAAGATTTCATCAATCATGTCTCCGGGTAGGTCTCTTAAAATATTGGGTTGTCTATCCATTTTGTGTTTTTATACTGTAAAATAGACAAGAGTTAGATTCATAAAAAAAAATACTTATTAATACAAGCAATTTTTACATATATCATAAAGCATAAGCACACTATATTACATATATTACACCACACGAATATAACTATCTTATTCCGACTCGCTTGTTTCTTCTTCTTCGGTTTTGGTTCGTTTTACCAAGTTTCTAGGGATATATGATGTTCCCCTAATACGAGCCGTCGTTTTCCACATTGGTTTAGAAAAACCTGGTGGTTTAGAGGTTCCCGGGTCATTGTTACAACTTAAGGACTTCGGGGGTTGACGATACATATAAAGTTCATCGGGGTTGTAATTAGATTTCTCTATTTTTATGCCCTTTCCCTTATTATTTTCTTTTGCCTTTTTAAATTCAGTTGGGGTAATTTCTATAACATCATCGGAATTCTCGTCGAAATCCGATTCATCGGAGAATTGGTAATCCTCCCAATATTTTGCTTCCTTGGCGGAAACACCATTGACCATAATTAACCTTGGTCGGTAGGTTGAGGATTTTCTTTTACTTAACCGTTTTATTATTTCCCCCACCGGTTCTATTTCTTCATCCGGTTCCAATTCTTCTCCCGGTTTCGATTCTTCTTCCGGTTCCGACTCTTCTTCCGGTTCCTCTTCGGGAACTTGTGAATCAGTCCACGAATCATTCCAATTTACATTTGACACTTCATTATTATTAGGTGAGTCAATGGGACTTGTTCTAGAGGTAGACATCTATCACATAATATCAAACGCGTTAAGAGATTAATATATCACATAATATTCACATGTTAAAAATATATAGTTTCCAACAAAATTTGTTAAGCAATCATTTTTCAAGTAAACACGGTCGAAGTCCAGACTCACTAATGCATCCTAACAAACTCGATAAGACACACTAATGCAAAATTCTGGTTCTCTAAGACCAACGCTCGGATACCAACTGAAATGTCCCGTTCTTATTGATTAAAAACGTTCCATATTAATTGATTTCGTTGCGAGGTTTTGACCTCTATATGAGACGTTTTTCAAAGACTGCATTCATTTTAAAACAAACCATAACCTTTATTTCATCAATAAAGGTTTAAAAAGCTTTACGTAGATTATCAAATAATGATAATATAAAATATCCTGTTTACACACGACCATTGCATAATGGTTTACAATACAAATATGTTACAACAAAATAAGTTTCTTGAATGCAGTTTTTACACAATATCATACAAGCATGGACTCCAAATCTCGTCCTTATTTAAGTATGCGACAGCAGAACCTCTTAATAATCACCTGAGAATAAACATGCTTAAAACGTCAACAAAAATGTTGGTGAGTTATAGGTGAAAGGACCCGTTCATATACATTATAAACGATTCACAATAGTTGATTACATTGCGAGGTATTTGACCTCTATATGATACATTTTACAAACATTGCATTTGTTTTTAAAATACAAACTTTCTTTACATCGAAAATTGACAGGCATGCATACCATTTCATAATATCCACTATCCAACTATAAATTGATTAATAATAATCTTTGATGAACTCAATGACTCGAATGCAACGTTCTTCGAAATATGCTATGAAAGACTCCAAGTAATATCTTTAAAATGAGCAAATGCACAGCGGAAGATTTCTTTAACACCTGAGAATAAACATGCTTTAAAGTGTCAACCAAAAGGTTGGTGAGTTCATTAGTTTATCATAATCATTTATTTCCATCATTTTAATAAACCACAAGAATTTCATTTCCAGTTCTCATAAATATACGTCCCATGCATAGAGACAAAAATAATCATTCATATGGTGAACACCTGGTAACCGACATTAACTAGATACATATAAGAATATCCCCTATCATTCCGGGATCCTCCTTCGGACATGATATAAATTTCGAAGTACTAAAGCATCCGGTACTTTGGATGGGGTTTGTTAGGCCCAATAGATCTATCTTTAGGATTCGCGTCAATTAGGGTGTCTGTTCCCTAATTCTTAGATTACCAGACTTTAATAAAAAGGGGCATATTCGATTTCGATAATTCAACCATAGAATGTAGTTTCAATTACTTGTGTCTATTTCGTCAAACATTTATAAAAGCGCATGTATTCTCAGTCCCAAAAATATAAAGGGTAAAAAGGCAAATGAAACTCACCATACTGTATTTTGTAGTAAAAATACATATAACATCATTGAACAAGTGTAGGGTTGGCCTCGGATTCACGAACCTATATTAATTATATATAATTATATGACGGTCAATATTTGTCTAACAATTTAGGCCAAGTCATAGTGTACCACAATCCTAATGCTCGAGTCAGACTCAACAGTATAGTAACATGTTATATTACTCATGTTTAGTTAAAATTCTAGTAAAAGGTGACGTGTGAAACAACGTATCACAAATGATTTCATAATCATAAAATAGTATTTTAGTTTTTAGAGAAAGTCAATACAAAAATATTAACTGAAAAGTTAACAGAAAAGTCAAAGTTCAAGGTCAAAAGTCAAAGGTTAAAGTAAAAACGAGGTCGCATGCAAAAATACAATAACTTATACAAAAAAATGATTTTTCGGTCAAACATGACTAAACGGCCTTTAGAAAAATTATCGGAGCTCTGATTGATAAACGGCCAAAGATAAAAGTTACACATTACCAAAAAGATTAAGCATAAATTTTACAGAAGTAAACTAAACCTAGACAACTCGTAGTTGCCAACGCGGTTTCGGTGTTTCAAAGTTAATTTTTCAGCTTTAATAAATTTACAAAAGTGACCGAGTAGCCTACTTTGGAGATTTTTAGAAAATTCCTCGAAACTCGGATTGACAAACGGTTAAAGCCTGCAAATTCTAGTTACCACAAAGATATAACATGATTTTTGGCAAAAGTAAACACACATCAGGCCGACCATGACAACTGATACAAAACTGACATTTTTAATAAAAAAAGTTTCAACTCTTTTTAGAATTTTAAAATGTGACCAAACAGTCAACTTTGACGATTTTTAGAAAAATCGTCGATACTCGAATTGACAAACGGCCAGAGTCGTTTGTTAGACCTTACAACAAAGAATTCAGTGGTATTTTTGTTTTAATCTGAAACAACGCAGATCAGCGAGAATTTCAGTTTCCTTTTCGACATTTTTTCAAAATTTGCAAAACTTCTTTTGTCCATAACTTGACAACCGTTCAACGAAACGAGACGTGCTTTATATGAAAATTCATCTACTCGACGAGTAGAATCTAAATAACCACTTTTTATTACCCAGAAATTTAGTTCACTAATTATCATTAGCAATCTTAATTACGAAATTAATTGTTTAATTCATAACTTTCTAACCGTTCATCGAATTCATTCGGTATCTAAATGAAAAGTTCTTAATTTTCCGCTAGCTTTCCAATGACATGCATATCTTATACCTTATTTCATCCCTAGTATAACAACCTTTAAGATTCAACATAACCTATCTAAGGGCAATATCAAATGTACAAATATGCATAATCCTATTTTCTCGAGCACTAGTCAGGGATAGACTATTAGTATGTAAAAATTAAATTATGAGTACTCACGTATCAATATTGAGGTTCAATATTGCAGGAAAGGTACGTAGACGCAACGGAGATGATAATCACTAGTTTGACCTCATGAGCAATACCCCCGAATATTACCCATAACCTCCTTAGCTATAACCCATAATTTCCTTAGCCCTATCCTACTTGAAAAACTCTTTTTGAAATCACGCGGGCAGAACCTCGTCGTAGTATTTTATGTACAATACATAATAATAATAACACTTAATACTCCTAATAATAATAATAATAATAATAATAATAAAAATAATAATAATAATAATAATAATAATAATAATAATAATAATAATAATAATAATAATAATATTAATATAAGTAATACTTCGTAATATGAAATGAAATATGAAGTGAAATGGAACGAACTCAGTTTATAAGGGATTTTTGGCCACCTACTACACTCATGCGCATGACATAAGCAATACTGGCACACCATTTTGCTTTACCATTGTCGACATATAAGGTATTACTCATAAAATTATATATTATTTTATATATAATATATTTAATCTTTAGAATTAATTAAATATTATATTATATTTACGCTCATGGTAAAAATATAATTTTTACAAAAATGACACGGTCGTGGTCTCACGACTCATGTACCACTTTCGGTTTTTCGGGCGCACTTTCGTACGTTTAGAAAACTAGCCTTTTACGTTACGTGACGTGTACCTTTTACAAAAATTAGACTTACTCAACAATAAATTACCTTTATAAAAAATATAACTTATAAAATTGAGTGTTGTGGTCATTTCCTTATATAAATTAAAGTCTCTTTGTTTGTCAAAATATTTTATTTTAAATTAAACATTTTGTGACACGTACCTTTATTAATAACTAGACTTAAATTAATTAAAAACTAACCCACTCAAAGTGTAACTTAATCTTTTGGGTGTTTTGGTCATTTACTTTTATAATTCATAATCTTGTTATTTATCAAAGCCTATTTATTAATATTAGTTTAATATCAAAACGTTTTATGACTAATTTAAATTAAAATTTATAATCTTATACATATTTTTGAAATATTTATCTAATAACATACTAGTTATCCTTTCAAAACTAATTATATAATTTAAGATCCTTTACAAAATTGAAAAATCCTATAACGTTTATGCTTTAAAACTTAATTTGATTTCATTCTTTTATGCGTAAATGTTTAGTTTAATTTCTTTAACTTTCTAAATAATATATCTTAATATAACATATCAAATGGGTTTATCTAGTCAACGAATCTAATCCCAAGTATTCCTTCTATATGATAAATCGAGTATTATGAAATTCGATTCTCCACTAACTTTTGTCTAACTCCCAATAAGTGATACTTTGTTCTTACTTGTAAATCACTTTACCATTTATTCCGAATACCGTTAAAAAGTAAGGGTTTCCTAATTCAAAGTGGACCTCATAACAGAGACTCATAATCATAGTTCAATGTATCCGATAATTCAATCATTTGATATTATCTTTTAATCTCGTCGATAAACTTACACCGAACAAATATGTTTATGTAACATATTATTCATTCAATACCTTGATAGCATTTCCAAGTTCAAAAAATAGATCTCACAGCTTATATTCATATTAACTAATCCGTTCAATGTTTTATAATATATGTCAATCTAATAAGCACACATGTATATATACATATATATTTATTTACACGTAATTGTTCATGAATCGCTTGGCATGGTCAAAGGGTATTTAATTAAATGAATATAATTTCAAAACTTTCGAGACTTAATCATTACAGATTTGCTTATCGTGTCGGATATATATAAAGGTTAAAGTTTAAATTTGTTCGGAAATCTCTGGGTCATCACAGTACCTACCCGTTAAAAGAAATTTCGTCCCGAAATTTGATAGAGGTCGTCATGGCTAACAGTAAGAGTGTTTTCATGACGTATATGAACTGATAATTAGGGTTTTATCATTATTGATTAATATAGATAAAATGATTTGTTTTGTGAAGAGCACGAATGAAGCTATCACCTAAGAGTGAAAATGAATAAAAATAAGTTTTACTAAACCGGTGTCGTAGTCAAGATTGATTTCCGGAATTTAAGGAATTTAGAAGAAATCTTTATATTAAGATTTGATTCTTCGGTAACTAAGGAGATTCAGATCTTCTTTGATTAAACGCGATAATCTGCTTCGATTGCTCTATCGAAAATTTTTCCTATAAATCCACCCTCTCCATTTCCTTACAACTCACACCTTCTATTCTTTCTTCCTCAATTCCTACTTTAAAGTATTCGTTAATATGCTCCATCCCATCCTGATCCTTGATATCCTCTTAACTTGCATATCTGTCATTCTTCTTTTTATTCTGCCACCAGAAGAATCTATTTACTTCTACTATACTCTTGGGTTTATAGTGTTTCTAGTTCTCCCATGTCTTTACATTGCTATATGCATCGATATATATGGGTTGTAATTTCCGAGTTGTTGTTAGATTTTACACCTTCCCTTATATTTCGATGTCCCTGCTTCTGTCTTCTATAGTCATCGTCATCCATAGTTAATGCTCTCTTCTATTTGCTGCGGTTTATACCCCGAATTTCTATTTCGGAGCTTTGTCCTTTCGCTTCTTCTTGTTGCGATTAAATAGCTCTCGTAATGGTCCGGAATTCGTATGTATGGATTTCAGAAGGAATATAGTAATTGTTCTAAGAAGGAAAGGGCAATGGTAAATCCTGATTTGTTAAATTACCAGCATACCCTGAAAAAGACCGAATCATCAAGAAATAGTTCCTTGATATGTTTAGAGATTAAGTAGAATGTAAGAGTCGTGTAAATGGTACATGATGACGGTATATTCTGTGAATCATCGCGTCCATTAGAAACTCAGCATGAATTACTGTAATATAATGACGTTGATCAAGTGTCATTATATTATACTAACCCATGCATCAGTTCCCAACACCACTTCAAAAGCATTCATATTTGAATTTTTCAGAATTTAGAAACTAACACAGTTTCTTTTATGTTCCAGATATTACGGAGAGATAAATTATCTCAGATAAGAATAATTGTGATAATATCTCCAGAAATATGGAGAATACGTATAATGGGAGATACGAAGATATCATATAATTTTTAAGATATGATGATGATGAAGAATATCTGTCTGTGAAGGTTTAGAATGAGAAGTAAGGTGTTTGCTAACGAGTTCGGCAGGCACCGAATCATTTGGATCCTTTGAAGGCAGATTCAGTCTCTGTGATTTGTCCACGGCCTCCTTCATACTTTGCTCAATTCGTTTTTCAGTACCAAATCCTTTCTTTTTCTGAGCTTTACCAACTCACTATCTTTTATCATCAAACTTTTGACCGTTTAGATCATCTACTATATTTATGTTTCCTCTGCATTTAATGCTATAATATTTGAATCACTGGTTATCAATCCGAAGTGGGGTTCAGAAGAATCGTGTTTTAGATAATTAAATGCTGGTGGTAATATGGTGGAATATGAAAGGTTCCCTAGTAATAATGATGAAAGGGCAACGTATCTATCAGGGTTATAATAAGACTGGTCCGACTGAAAAATCGAAGTTGACTTGCTGGAGCTGTGACAAAATTGGCTACATTGAAAAGGAATCGAAATGTTGTTTTTGCTAGAAGAATTCGACGCAGGTACATGTTAGATTATGACTTTGGTTTCGAGAGTTTTTCAGGTACAAAACTTTGGGTAACGTGTGGTTGGATCATCATCTCAATTGTTTATTATTTGAAGTGTCTTCTAGAATTTCGAAGGGTTTTAATTGCAGATTGTCATAGTCAATATCCAAATGATGAAATCGTCCTAAATCCCGAATGATTTTTCATATCCAACTTGTGTGTTACGATTAAAAGTGATGTTCTATCACAGTTTTGAAGTCAAAGTATAGCTTTGAAAAATGTAAAGATATAAGAGTGATGATTTTGGTTGTATCTCGAGTTGAATTCTGAAATTTCCAAAATCAGAATATGTAATTAGATTCGAATGAGTATGGTTGTTTTGATTTCTATAGAAGAATGTATATTGGTTTAGTTGATGATTATTGAATCAGAATTGAAGAATGTAACATATTAATTGTGATTTTATATATCTCTCGGGTATTACCTACCCGTTAAAAAATTTCACAAATAATATTTTGAACAAGAATTCTCATTACAATCTTTATGAAACTATATGTGGGTATATTTTCTTCAGATGTAGTACAGATTCAATGAGTTAATATCATACTAAGCTCATTTGATTTTCGGATTGAATTAGAAATGAATTTTCTCTAAAACATTAGAGATTACATAATCTATGCGGAGTATTTCACTAATGTAATCAATGCTTCAATATTTATATGTATTTCCTTAGTGAATCATGCTGATGCTCATAGAACTCTTGCTAACTTCGCAAGATACGAATATTGTTTTCCCGTAAATTTCGGGTATATCGAAGATGAAAGTGTATAATCAAACATGTTATTGAATGATACACTTGATTATTATGAACCGGAGTTCATTAGATTGAAACAGAGATTGTGGTTAACGATGATTAAGTTGTTAATGAAAGATGTACATCATAAGATATTAGTAATATGAATTTAAACGAGTAGTATCTACTCTTTTTCAATTCATACTTAATAGCTTAGTACAAAAAGATTTATTATAATTCCAGAATTCATATATATAAAATATATAATAATTCTTCGGAAGGAATGAGTTAATACTATATAACTCGTTGATACAACATATTCGTTGTTGATTGGTAACGATTTCCACAGTGATTCTTGAACTGATGGGATTTGTGATGTCATAGGTGTTGCTGATTCTGACGATGCTGACGTTACTGACTATACTGGTGATGCTAACGGTACTGTTGCTGCTGATGATACTTCCGGTAATTGCTAGTGATGCTTGTATAACAAGTAAATCGCGCACCATCCTTGTTAGGGTTTCGATTCTTCCTTGACTCATTTTGGTTCACTCATCTGATTTAGGGTTAGGGTGGAAATAGATAATCTCTAAGACTTTAGAGATTACATAATCGCCGTAGATTATTCCTCCGATGAAGTTATGAATCAATACTTCATCGTTTGTTGTTGTTGGTACTCCTTGGTATCTATGATGCGTGTGATGTTGATATCCGAGGTATAGATTATGATGTTGAGGCGTGTGATGCGAATGTGATTGTTGATGATGGTAATGGTACTGTTGATGTTAATGATGATGATACCGTTGATGCCGGTGATGCTGCTGATGTCTAGAGTATTGAGGTTTGCGATGTTGATGTTACTGGCGGTACTGATTATGCTGCTGGTGCTGCTGATGGTGTTTGTAATCCTTGCACCATAAGCTCCAAAGCCGTCACGCGTGAGCGAAGTTCGTTAACTTCTGCTAGTACACCGGGATGATTGTCGGTTGGGACGAGCGGATAAATAAAATCTAGGATTTGATGTAGGATATAATCATGACGAGATACTCTGGAAATGAGAGAGAAAATGGTTTCACGAACAGGTTCGCCGGTAAGTGCTTCAGGTTCATCGCCAATAGGGCAATTTGGTGGATGGAAAGGATCACCTTCTTCTTGTCTCCAATAATTGAGGAGGCTACGAACCCATCTCCATTTCATCCAGAATAGATGATGGCTGATTGGTTGATCCATTCCGGTAACACTGTTTTCGGAGCTTGAGTGGAATTCCATATCGGCATAACTGTCGGAATCTGAGGAGTTCGAACTAGTTGAGGGATCCATCTCGTATGATCAGAGAAAGAATTTTGGTATGAAATAGATTGTAAAATTTAGATTTGGTATTCCTCAATACATAATTTACATATGTATATATAATACCAAAATCCCATAGATTTCGGATAATCTTTGAAAGATGTTAGTCAAAGTTCACAGTGATAGATATGCTAAGACAAGAATTCGTCTATACACTATTATGTAATAAATGCAGGAAAACGCGTCTAGACTTAAGGATGATAAGCAAGTGATTTTTGACACAAATGATAAGCAAAAACTTTTGACATGCAGACACGGTCGAAGTCCAGAATCACTAATGTATCCTAACGACTTATCAGTTAGACACACTAATGCAGACTTGGTTCGCTAAGACCACCGCTCTGATACCAACTGAAAGGACCCGTTCATATACATTATAAACGATTCACAATAGTTGATTACATTGCGAGGTATTTGACCTCTATATGATACATTTTACAAACATTGCATTTGTTTTTAAAAGACAAACTTTCTTTACATCGAAAATTGACAGGCATGCATACCATTTCATAATATCCACTATCCAACTATAAATTGATTAATAATAATCTTTGATGAACTCAATGACTCGAATGCAACGTTCTTCGAAATATGCTATGAAAGACTCCAAGTAATATCTTTAAAATGAGCAAATGCACAGCGGAAGATTTCTTTAACACCTGAGAATAAACATGCTTTAAAGTGTCAACCAAAAGGTTGGTGAGTTCATTAGTTTATCATAATCATTTATTTCCATCATTTTAATAGACCACAAGAATTTCATTTCCAGTTCTCATAAATATACGTTCCATGCATAGAGACAAAAATAATCATTCATATGGTGAACACCTGGTAACCGACATTAACTAGATACATATAAGAATATCCCCTATCATTCCGGGATCCTCCTTCGGACATGATATAAATTTCGAAGTACTAAAGCATCCGGTACTTTGGATGGGGTTTGTTAGGCCCAATAGATCTATCTTTAGGATTCGCGTCAATTAGGGTGTCTGTTCCCTAATTCTTAGATTACCAGACTTTAATAAAAAGGGGCATATTCGATTTCGATAATTCAACCATAGAATGTAGTTTCAATTACTTGTGTCTATTTCGTCAAACATTTATAAAAGCGCATGTATTCTCAGTCCCAAAAATATAAAGGGTAAAAAGGCAAATGAAACTCACCATACTGTATTTTGTAGTAAAACTACATATAACATCATTGAACAAGTGTAGGGTTGGCCTCGGATTCACGAACCTATATTAATTATATATAATTATATGACGGTCAATATTTGTCTAACAATTTAGGCCAAGTCATAGTGTACCACAATCCTAATGCTCGAGTCAGACTCAACAGTATAGTAACATGTTATATTACTCATGTTTAGTTAAAATTCTAGTAAAAGGTGACGTGTGAAACAACGTATCACAAATGATTTCATAATCATAAAATAGTATTTTAGTTTTTAGAGAAAGTCAATACAAAAATATTAACTGAAAAGTTAACAGAAAAGTCAAAGTTCATGGTCAAAAGTCAAAGGTTAAAGTAAAAACGAGGTCGCATGCAAAAATACAATAACTTATACAAAAAAATGATTTTTCGGTCAAACATGACTAAACGGCCTTTAGAAAAATTATCGGAGCTCTGATTGATAAACGGCCAAAGATAAAAGTTACACATTACCAAAAAGATTAAGCATAAATTTTACAGAAGTAAACTAAACCTAGACAACTCGTAGTTGCCAACGCGGTTTCGGTGTTTCAAAGTTAATTTTTCAGCTTTAATAATTTTACAAAAGTGACCGAGTAGCCTACTTTGGAGATTTTTAGAAAATTCCTCGAAACTCAGATTGACAAACGGTTAAAGCCTGCAAATTCTAGTTACCACAAAGATATAACATGATTTTTGGCAAAAGTAAACACACATCAGGCCGACCATGACAACTGATACAAAACTGACATTTTTAATAAAAAAAAGTTTCAACTCTTTTTACAATTTTAAAATGTGACCAAACAGTCAACTTTGACGATTTTTAGAAAAATCGTCGATACTCGAATTGACAAACGGCCAGAGTCGTTTGTTAGACCTTACAACAAAGAATTCAGTGGTATTTTTGTTTTAATCTGAAACAACGCAGATCAGCGAGAATTTCAGTTTCCTTTTCGACATTTTTTCAAAATTTGCAAAACTTCTTTTGTCCATAACTTGACAACCGTTCAACGAAACGAGACGTGCTTTATATGAAAATTCATCTACTCGACGAGTAGAATCTAAATAACCACTTTTTATTACCCAGAAATTTAGTTCACTAATTATCATTAGCAATCTTAATTACGAAATTAATTATTTAATTCATAACTTTCTAACCGTTCATCGAATTCATTCGGTATCTAAATGAAAAGTTCTTAATTTTCCGCTAGCTTTCCAATGACATGCATATCTTATACCTTATTTCATCCCTAGTATAACAACCTTTAAGATTCAACATAACCTATCTAAGGGCAATATCAAATGTACAAATATGCATAATCCTATTTTCTCGAGCACTAGTCAGGGATAGACTATTAGTATGTAAAAATTAAATTATGAGTACTCACGTATCAATATTGAGGTTCAATATTGCAGGAAAGGTACGTAGACGCAACGGAGATGATAATCACTAGTTTGACCTCATGAGCAATACCCCCGAATATTACCCATAACCTCCTTAGCTATAACCCATAATTTCCTTAGCCCTATCCTACTTGAAAAACTCTTTTTGAAATCACGCGGGCAGAACCTCGTCGTAGTATTTTATGTACAATACATAATAATAATAACACTTAATACTCCTAATAATAATAATAATAATAATAATAATAATAATAATAATAATAATAATAATAATAATAATAATAATAATAATAATAATAATAATATAAGTAATACTTCGTAATATGAAATGAAATATGAAGTGAAATGGAACGAACTCAGTTTATAAGGGATTTTTGGCCACCTACTACACTCATGCGCATGACATAAGCAATACTGGCACACCATTTTGCTTTACCATTGTCGACATATAAGGTATTACTCATAAAATTATATATTATTTTATATATAATATATTTAATCTTTAGAATTAATTAAATATTATATTATATTTACGCTCATGGTAAAAATATAATTTTTACAAAAATGACACGGTCGTGGTCTCACGACTCATGTACCACTTTCGGTTTTTCGGGCGCACTTTCGTACATTTAGAAAACTAGCCTTTTACGTTACGTGACGTGTACCTTTTACAAAAATTAGACTTACTCAACAATAAATTACCTTTATAAAAAATATAACTTATAAAATTGAGTGTTGTGGTCATTTCCTTATATAAATTAAAGTCTCTTTGTTTGTCAAAATATTTTATTTTAAATTAAACATTTTGTGACACGTACCTTTATTAATAACTAGACTTAAATTAATTAAAAACTAACCCACTCAAAGTGTAACTTAATCTTTTGGGTGTTTTGGTCATTTACTTTTATAATTCATAATCTTGTTATTTATCAAAGCCTATTTATTAATATTAGTTTAATATCAAAACGTTTTATGACTAATTTAAATTAAAATTTATAAGCTTATACATATTTTTAAAATATTTATCTAATAACATACTAGTTATCCTTTCAAAACTAATTATATAATTTAAGATCCTTTACAAAATCGAAAAATCCTATAACGTTTATGCTTTAAAACTTAATTTGATTTCATTCTTTTATGCGTAAATGTTTAGTTTAATTTCTTTAACTTTCTAAATAATATATCTTAATATAACATATCAAATGGGTTTATCTAGTCAACGAATCTAATCCCAAGTATTCCTTCTATATGATAAATCGAGTATTATGAAATTCGATTCTCCACTAACTTTTGTCTAACTCCCAATAAGTGATACTTTGTTCTTACTTGTAAATCACTTTACCATTTATTCCGAATACCGTTAAAAAGTAAGGGTTTCCTAATTCAAAGTGGACCTCATAACAGAGACTCATAATCATAGTTCAATGTATCCGATAATTCAATCATTTGATATTATCTTTTAATCTCGTCGATAAACTTACACCGAACAAATATGTTTATGTAACATATTATTCATTCAATACCTTGATAGCATTTCCAAGTTCAAAAAATAGATCTCATAGCTTATATTCATATTAACTAATCCGTTCAATGTTTTATAATATATGTCAATCTAATAAGCACACATGTATATATACATATATATTTATTTACACGTAATTGTTCATGAATCGCTTGGCATGGTCAAAGGGTATTTAATTAAATGAATATAATTTCAAAACTTTCGAGACTTAATCATTACAGATTTGCTTATCGTGTCGGATATATATAAAGGTTAAAGTTTAAATTTGTTCGGAAATCTCTGGGTCATCACAGTACCTACCCGTTAAAAGAAATTTCGTCCCGAAATTTGATAGAGGTCGTCATGGCTAACAGTAAGAGTGTTTTCATGACGTATATGAACTGATAATTAGGGTTTTATCATTATTGATTAATATAGATAAAATGATTTGTTTTGTGAAGAGCACGAATGAAGCTATCACCTAAGAGTGAAAATGAATAAAAATAAGTTTGACTAAACCGGTGTCGTAGTCAAGATTGATTTCCGGAATTTAAGGAATTTAGAAGAAATCTTTATATTAAGATTTGATTCTTCGGTAACTAAGGAGATTCAGATCTTCTTTGATTAAACGCGATAATCTGCTTCGATTGCTCTATCGAAAATTTTTCCTATAAATCCACCCTCTCAATTTCCTTACAACTCACACCTTCTATTCTTTCTTCCTCAATTCCTACTTTAAAGTATTCGTTAATATGCTCCATCCCATCCTGATCCTTGATATCCTCTTAACTTGCATATCTGTCATTCTTCTTTTTATTCTGCCACCAGAAGAATCTATTTACTTCTACTATACTCTTGGGTTTATAGTGTTTCTAGTTCTCCCATGTCTTTACATTGCTATATGCATCGATATATATGGGTTGTAATTTCCGAGTTGTTGTTAGATTTTACACCTTCCCTTATATTTCGATGTCCCTGCTTCTGTCTTCTATAGTCATCGTCATCCATAGTTAATGCTCTCTTCTATTTGCTGCGGTTTATACCCCGAATTTCTATTTCGGAGCTTTGTCCTTTCGCTTCTTCTTCTTGCGATTAAATAGCTCTCGTAATGGTCCGGAATTCGTATGTATGGATTTCAGAAGGAATATAGTAATTGTTCTAAGAAGGAAAGGGCAATGGTAAATCCTGATTTGTTAAATTACCAGCATACCCTGAAAAAGACCGAATCATCAAGAAATAGTTCCTTGATATGTTTAGAGATTAAGTAGAATGTAAGAGTCGTGTAAATGGTACATGATGACGGTATATTCTGTGAATCATCGCGTCCATTAGAAACTCAGCATGAATTACTGTAATATAATGACGTTGATCAAGTGTCATTATATTATACTAACCCATGCATCAGTTCCCAACACCACTTCAAAAGCATTCATATTTGAATTTTTCAGAATTTAGAAACTAACACAGTTTCTTTTATGTTGCAGATATTACGGAGAGATAAATTATCTCAGATAAGAATAATTGTGATAATATCTCCAGAAATATGGAGAATACGTATAATGGGAGATACGAAGATATCTTATAATTTTTAAGATATGATGATGATGAAGAATATCTGTCTGTGAAGGTTTAGAATGAGAAGTAAGGTGTTTGCTAACGAGTTCGGCAGGCACCGAATCATTTGGATCCTTTGAAGGCAGATTCAGTCTATGTGATTTGTCCACGGCCTCCTTCATACTTTGCTCAATTCGTTTTTCAGTACCAAATCCTTTCTTTTTCTGAGCTTTACCAACTCACTATCTTTTATCATCAAACTTTTGACCGTTTAGATCATCTACTATATTTATGTTTCCTCTGCATTTAATGCTATAATATTTGAATCACTGGTTATCAATCCGAAGTGGGGTTCAGAAGAATCGTGTTTTAGATAATTAAATGCTGGTGGTAATATGGTGGAATATGAAAGGCTCCCTAGTAATAATGATGAAAGGGCAACGTATCTATCAGGGTTATAATAAGACTGGTCCGACTGAAAAATCGAAGTTGACTTGCTGGAGCTGTGACAAAATTGGCTACATTGAAAAGGAATCGAAATGTTGTTTTTGCTAGAAGAATTCGACGCAGGTACATGTTAGATTATGACTTTGGTTTCGAGAGTTTTTCAGGTACAAAACTTTGGGTAACGTGTGGTTGGATCATCATCTCAATTGTTTATTATTTGAAGTGTCTTCTAGAATTTCGAAGGGTTTTAATTGCAGATTGTCATAGTCAATATCCAAATGATGAAATCGTCCTAAATCCCGAATGATTTTTCATATCCAACTTATGTGTTACGATTAAAAGTGATGTTCTATCACAGTTTTGAAGTCAAAGTATAGCTTTGAAAAATGTAAAGATATAAGAGTGATGATTTTGGTTGTATCTCGAGTTGAATTCTGAAATTTCCAAAATCAGAATATGTAATTAGATTCGAATGAGTATGGTTGTTTTGATTTCTATAGAAGAATGTATATTGGTTTAGTTGATGATTATTGAATCAGAATTGAAGAATGTAACATATTAATTGTGATTTTATATATCTCTCGGGTATTACCTACCCGTTAAAAAATTTCACAAATAATATTTTGAACAAGAATTCTCATTACAATCTTTATGAAACTATATGTGGGTATATTTTCTTCAGATGTAGTACAGATTCAATGAGTTAATATCATACTAAGCTCATTTGATTTTCGGATTGAATTAGAAATGAATTTTCTCTAAAACATTAGAGATTACATAATCTATGCGGAGTATTTCACTAATGTAATCAATGCTTCAATATTTATATGTATTTCCTTAGTGAATCATGCTGATGCTCATAGAACTCTTGCTAACTTCGCAAGATACGAATATTGTTTTCCCGTAAATTTCGGGTATATCGAAGATGAAAGTGTATAATCAAACATGTTATTGAATGATACACTTGATTATTATGAACCGGAGTTCATTAGATTGAAACAGAGATTGTGGTTAATGATGATTAAGTTGTTAATGAAGGATGTACATCATAAGATATTAGTAATATGAATTTAAACGAGTAGTATCTACTCTTTTTCAATTCATACTTAATAGCTTAGTACAAAAAGATTTATTATAATTCCAGAATTCATATATATAAAATATATAATAATTCTTCGGAAGGAATGAGTTAATACTATATAACTCGTTGATACAACATATTCGTTGTTGATTGGTAACGATTTCCACAGTGATTCTTGAACTGATGGGATTTGTGATGTCATAGGTGTTGCTGATTCTGACGATGCTGACGTTACTGACTATACTGGTGATGCTAACGGTACTGTTGCTGCTGATGATACTTCCGGTAATTGCTAGTGATGCTTGTATAACAAGTAAATCGCGCACCATCCTTGTTAGGGTTTCGATTCTTCCTTGACTCATTTTGGTTCACTCATCTGATTTAGGGTTAGGGTGGAAATAGATAATCTCTAAGACTTTAGAGATTACATAATCGCCGTAGATTATTCCTCCGATGAAGTTATGAATCAATACTTCATCTTTTGTTGTTGTTGGTACTCCTTGGTATCTATGATGCGTGTGATGTTGATATCCGAGGTATAGATTATGATGTTGAGGCGTGTGATGCGAATGTGATTGTTGATGATGGTAATGGTACTGTTGATGTTAATGATGATGATACCGTTGATGCCGGTGATGCTGCTGATGTCTAGAGTATTGAGGTTTGCGATGTTGATGTTACTGGCGGTACTGATTATGCTGCTGGTGCTGCTGATGGTGTTTGTAATCCTTGCACCATAAGCTCCAAAGCCGTCACGCGTGCGCGAAGTTCGTTAACTTCTGCTAGTACACCGGGATGATTGTCGGTTGGGACGAGCGGATAAATAAAATCTAGGATTTGATGTAGGATATAATCGTGACGAGATACTCTGGAAATGAGAGAGAAAATGGTTTCACGAACAGGTTCGCCGGTAAGTGCTTCAGGTTCATCGCCAATAGGGCAATTTGGTGGATGGAAAGGATCACCTTCTTCTTGTCTCCAATAATTGAGGAGGCTACGAACCCATCTCCATTTCATCCAGAATAGATGATGGCTGATTGGTTGATCCATTCCGGTAACACTGTTTTCGGAGCTTGAGTGGAATTCCATATCGGCATAACTGTCGGAATCTGAGGAGTTCGAACTAGTTGAGGGATCCATCTCGTATGATCAGAGAAAGAATTTTGGTATGAAATAGATTGTAGAATTTAGATTTGGTATTCCTCAATACATAATTTACATATGTATATATAATACCAAAATCCCATAGATTTCGGATAATCTTTGAAAGATGTTAGTCAAAGTTCACAGTGATAGATATGCTAAGACAAGAATTCGTCTATAAACTATTATGTAATAAATGCAGGAAAACGCGTCTAGACTTAAGGATGATAAGCAAGTGATTTTTGACACAAATGATAAGCAAAAACTTTTGACATGCAGACACGGTCGAAGTCCAGACTCACTAATGTATCCTAACGACTTATCAGTTAGACACACTAATGCAGACCTGGTTCGCTAAGACCACCGCTCTGATACCAACTGAAAGGACCCGTTCATATACATTATAAACGATTCACAATAGTTGATTACATTGCGAGGTATTTGACCTCTATATGATACATTTTACAAACATTGCATTTGTTTTTAAAAGACAAACTTTCTTTACATCAAAAATTGACAGGCATGCATACCATTTCATAATATCCACTATCCAACTATAAATTGATTAATAATAATCTTTGATGAACTCAATGACTCGAATGCAACGTTCTTCGAAATATGCTATGAAAGACTCCAAGTAATATCTTTAAAATGAGCAAATGCACAGCGGAAGATTTCTTTAACACCTGAGAATAAACATGCTTTAAAGTGTCAACCAAAAGGTTGGTGAGTTCATTAGTTTATCATAATCATTTATTTCCATCATTTTAATAGACCACAAGAATTTCATTTCCAGTTCTCATAAATATACGTCCCATGCATAGAGACAAAAATAATCATTCATATGGTGAACACCTGGTAACCGACATTAACTAGATACATATAAGAATATCCCCTATCATTCCGGGATCCTCCTTCGGACATGATATAAATTTCGAAGTACTAAAGCATCCGGTACTTTGGATGGGGTTTGTTAGGCCCAATAGATCTATCTTTAGGATTCGCGTCAATTAGGGTGTATGTTCCCTAATTCTTAGATTACCAGACTTTAATAAAAAGGGACATATTCGATTTCGATAATTCAACCATAGAATGTAGTTTCAATTACTTGTGTCTATTTCGTCAAACATTTATAAAAGCGCATGTATTCTCAGTCCCAAAAATATAAAGGGTAAAAAGGCAAATGAAACTCACCATACTGTATTTTGTAGTAAAAATACATATAACATCATTGAACAAGTGTAGGGTTGGCCTCGGATTCACGAACCTATATTAATTATATATAATTATATGACGGTCAATATTTGTCTAACAATTTAGGCCAAGTCATAGTGTACCACAATCCTAATGCTCGAGTCAGACTCAACAGTATAGTAACATGTTATATTACTCATGTTTAGTTAAAATTCTAGTAAAAGGTGACGTGTGAAACAACGTATCACAAATGATTTCATAATCATAAAATAGTATTTTAGTTTTTAGAGAAAGTCAATACAAAAATATTAACTGAAAAGTTAACAGAAAAGTCAAAGTTCAAGGTCAAAAGTCAAAGGTTAAAGTAAAAACGAGGTCGCATGCAAAAATACAATAACTTATACAAAAAAATGATTTTTCGGTCAAACATGACTAAACGGCCTTTAGAAAAATTATCGGAGCTCTGATTGATAAACGGCCAAAGATAAAAGTTACACATTACCAAAAAGATTAAGCATAAATTTTACAGAAGTAAACTAAACCTAGACAACTCGTAGTTGCCAACGCGGTTTCGGTGTTTCAAAGTTAATTTTTCAGCTTTAATAAATTTACAAAAGTGACCGAGTAGCCTACTTTGGAGATTTTTAGAAAATTCCTCGAAACTCGGATTGACAAACGGTTAAAGCCTGCAAATTCTAGTTACCACAAAGATATAACATGATTTTTGGCAAAAGTAAACACACATCAGGCCGACCATGACAACTGATACAAAACTGACATTTTTAATAAAAAAAAGTTTCAACTCTTTTTAGAATTTTAAAATGTGACCAAACAGTCAACTTTGACGATTTTTAGAAAAATCGTCGATACTCGAATTGACAAACGGCCAGAGTCGTTTGTTAGACCTTACAACAAAGAATTCAGTGTTATTTTTGTTTTAATCTGAAACAACGCAGATCAGCAAGAATTTCAGTTTCCTTTTCGACATTTTTTCAAAATTTGCAAAACTTCTTTTGTCCATAACTTGACAACCGTTCAACGAAACGAGACGTGCTTTATATGAAAATTCATCTACTCGACGAGTAGAATCTAAATAACCACTTTTTATTACCCAGAAATTTAGTTCACTAATTATCATTAGCAATCTTAATTACGAAATTAATTGTTTAATTCATAACTTTCTAACCGTTCATCGAATTCATTCGGTATCTAAATAAAAAGTTCTTAATTTTCCGCTAGCTTTCCAATGACATGCATATCTTATACCTTATTTCATCCCTAGTATAACAACCTTTAAGATTCAACATAACCTATCTAAGGGCAATATCAAATGTACAAATATGCATAATCCTATTTTCTCGAGCACTAGTCAGGGATAGACTATTAGTATGTAAAAATTAAATTATGAGTACTCACGTATCAATATTGAGGTTCAATATTGCAGGAAAGGTACGTAGACGCAACGGAGATGATAATCACTAGTTTGACCTCATGAGCAATACCCCCGAATATTACCCATAACCTCCTTAGCTATAACCCATAATTTCCTTAGCCCTATCCTACTTGAAAAACTCTTTTTGAAATCACGCGGGCAGAACCTCGTCGTAGTATTTTATGTACAATACATAATAATAATAACACTTAATACTCCTAATAATAATAATAATAATAATAATAATAATAATAATAATAATAATAATAATAATAATAATAATAATAATAATAATAATAATAATAATAATAATAATAATAATAATAATAATAATAATAATAATATTAATATAAGTAATACTTCGTAATATGAAATGAAATATGAAGTGAAATGGAACGAACTCAGTTTATAAGGGATTTTTGGCCACCTACTACACTCATGCGCATGACATAAGCAATACTGGCACACCATTTTTCTTTACCATTGTCGACATATAAGGTATTACTCATAAAATTATATATTATTTTATATATAATATATTTAATCTTTAGAATTAATTAAATATTATATTATATTTACGCTCATGGTAAAAATATAATTTTTACAAAAATGACACGGTCGTGGTCTCACGACTCATGTACCACTTTCGGTTTTTCGGGCGCACTTTCGTACGTTTAGAAAACTAGCCTTTTACGTTACGTGACGTGTACCTTTTACAAAAATTAGACTTACTCAACAATAAATTACCTTTATAAAAAATATAACTTATAAAATTGAGTGTTGTGGTCATTTCCTTATATAAATTAAAGTCTCTTTGTTTGTCAAAATATTTTATTTTAAATTAAACATTTTGTGACACGTACCTTTATTAATAACTAGACTTAAATTAATTAAAAACTAACCCACTCAAAGTGTAACTTAATCTTTTGGGTGTTTTGGTCATTTACTTTTATAATTCATAATCTTGTTATTTATCAAAGCCTATTTATTAATATTAGTTTAATATCAAAACGTTTTATGACTAATTTAAATTAAAATTTATAATCTTATACATATTTTTGAAATATTTATCTAATAACATACTAGTTATCCTTTCAAAACTAATTATATAATTTAAGATCCTTTACAAAATCGAAAAATCCTATAACGTTTATGCTTTAAAACTTAATTTGATTTCATTCTTTTATGCGTAAATGTTTAGTTTAATTTCTTTAACTTTCTAAATAATATATCTTAATATAACATATCAAATGGGTTTATCTAGTCAACGAATCTAATCCCAAGTATTCCTTCTATATGATAAATCGAGTATTATGAAATTCGATTCTCCACTAACTTTTGTCTAACTCCCAATAAGTGATACTTTGTTCTTACTTGTAAATCACTTTACCATTTATTCCGAATACCGTTAAAAAGTAAGGGTTTCCTAATTCAAAGTGGACCTCATAACAGAGACTCATAATCATAGTTCAATGTATCCGATAATTCAATCATTTGATATTATCTTTTAATCTCGTCGATAAACTTACACCGAACAAATATGTTTATGTAACATATTATTCATTCAATACCTTGATAGCATTTCCAAGTTCAAAAAATAGATCTCATAGCTTATATTCATATTAACTAATCCGTTCAATGTTTTATAATATATGTCAATCTAATAAGCACACATGTATATATACATATATATTTATTTACACGTAATTGTTCATGAATCGCTTGGCATGGTCAAAGGGTATTTAATTAAATGAATATAATTTCAAAACTTTCGAGACTTAATCATTACAGATTTGCTTATCGTGTCGGATATATATAAAGGTTAAAGTTTAAATTTGTTCGGAAATCTCTGGGTCATCACAATAGGTTTAACCTATATATATCAAATCATAATAATAGACCACAAGATTTCATATTTCAATACACATCCCATACATAGAGATAAAAATCATTCATATGGTGAACACCTGGTAACCGACATTAACAAGATGCATATATAAGAATATCCCCATCATTCCGGGACACCCTTCGGATATGATATAAATTTCGAAGTACTAAAGCATCCGGTACTTTGGATGGGGATTGTTAGGCCCAATAGATCTATCTTTAGGATTCGCGTCAATTAGGGTGTCTGTTCCCTAATTCTTAGATTACCAGACTTAATAAAAAGGGGCATATTCAATTTCGATAATTCAACCATAGAATGTAGTTTCACGTACTGGTGTCTATTTTGTAAATCATTTATAAAACCTGCATGTATTCTCATCCCAAAAATATTAGATTTTAAAAGTGGGACTATAACTCACTTTCACAGATTTTTACTTCGTCGGGAAGTAAGACTTGGCCACTGGTTGATTCACGAACCTATAACAATATATACATATATATCAAAGTATGTTCAAAATATATTTACAACACTTTTAATATATTTTGATGTTTTAAGTTTATTAAGTCAGATGTCCTCGTTAGTAACCTACAACTAGTTGTCCACAGTTAGATGTACAGAAATAAACCGATAAATATTATCTTGAATCAATCCACGACCCAGTGTATACGTATCTTAGTATTGATCACAACTCAAACTATATATTTTTTGGAATCAACCTCAACCCTGTATAGCTAACTCCAACATTCACATATAGAGTGTCTATGGTTGTTCCGAAATATATATAGATGTGTCGACATGATAGGTCGAAACATTATATACGTGTCTATGGTAGCTCAAGATTACATAATATACAATACAAGTTGATTAAGTTATGGTTGGAATAGATTTGTTACCAATTTTCACGTAGCTAAAATGAGAAAAATTATCCAATCTTGTTTTACCCATAACTTCTTCATTTTAAATCCGTTTTGAGTGAATCGAATTGCTATGGTTTTATATTGAACTCTATTTTATGAATCTAAACAGAAAAAGTATAGGTTTATAGTCGGAAAAATAAGTTACAAGTCATTAAGTTTTACCCAAAACAGCCCGCGGTGTTAATACGACGGCGTAAATCCGGTTTTACGGTGTTTTTCGTGTTTCCAGGTTTTAAATCATTAAGTTAGCATATCATATAGATATAGAACATGTGTTTAGTTGATTTTAAAAGTCAAGTTAGAAGGATTAACTTTTGTTTGCGAACAAGTTTAGAATTAACTAAACTATGTTCTAGTGATTACAAGTTTAAACTTTCGAATAAGATAGCTTTATATGTATGAATCGAATGATGTTATGAACATCATTACTACCTTAAGTTCCTTGGATAAACCTACTGAAAAAGAGAAAAATGGATCTAGCTTCAACAGATTCTTGGATGGCTCAAAGTTCTTGAAGCAGAATCATGACACGAAAACAAGTTCAAGTAAGATCATCACTTGAAATAAGATTGTTATAGTTATAGAAATTGAACCAAAGTTTGAATATGATTATTACCTTGTATTAGAATGATAACCTACTGTAAGAAACAAAGATTTCTTGAGGTTGGATGATCACCTTACAAGATTGGAAGTGAGCTAGCAAACTTGAAAGTATTCTTGATTTTATGTAACTAGAACTTGTAGAATATATGAAGAACACTTAGAACTTGAAGATAGAACTTGAGAGAGATCAATTAGATGAAGAAAATTGAAGAATGAAAGTGTTTGTAGGTGTTTTTGGTCGTTGGTGTATGGATTAGATATAAAGGATATGTAATTTTGTTTTCATGTAAATAAGTCATGAATGATTACTCATATTTTTGTAATTTTATGAGATATTTCATGCTAGTTGCCAAATGATGGTTCCCACATGTGTTAGGTGACTCACATGGGCTGCTAAGAGCTGATCATTGGAGTGTATATACCAATAGTACATACATCTAAAAGCTATGTATTGTACGAGTACGAATACGGGTGCATACGAGTAGAATTGTTGATGAAACTGAACGAGGATGTAATTGTAAGCATTTTTGTTAAGTAGAAGTATTTTGATAAGTGTATTGAAGTCTTTAAAAAGAGTATAAATACATATTAAAACACTACATGTATATATATTTTAACTGAGTCGTTAAGTCATCGTTAGTCGTTACATGTAAGTGTTGTTTTGAAACCTTTAGGTTAACGATCTTGTTAAATGTTGTTAACCCAATGTTTATAATATCAAATTAGATTTTAAATTATTATATTATCATGTATGAATATCTCTTAATATGATATATATACATTACATGTCTTTACAACGATAATCGTTACATATATGTCTCGTTTAAAAATCATTAAGTTAGTAGTCTTGTTTTTACATATGTAGTTCATTGTTAATATACTTAATGATATGTTTACTTATCATAGTATCATGTTAACTATATATATATCCATATATATGTCATCATATAGTTTTTACAAGTTTTAACGTTCGTGAATCACCGGTCAACTTGGGTGGTCAATTGTCTATATGAAACATATTTCAATTAATCAAGTCTTAACAAGTTTGATTGCTTAACATGTTGGAAACATTTAATCATGTAAATATCAATCTCAATTAATATATATAAACATGGAAAAGTTTGGGTCACTACACTCAGCTCACATCAAGTTAAGTTTACGATGCTGGATTATATTGGCCTACAATTTTCAAATACGCACACCTTCTTTGCAAATCCTGTGATGCTTGTCAAAGGGTCGGAAAAATAAGTCAACGTGATAAAATGCCACAAAATGTCATTCAAGTATGTGAAGTATTTGACATTTGGGGTATTGACTTTATGGGTCCATTTCCAAAATCTCATAATAATCTCTATATTCTCGTTGCCATTGATTATGTATCTAAATGGGCAGAAGCACAATCTCTCCCAACTAACGATGCGCGAGTTGTAGTCAACTTCTTAAAACGTCTTTTTGCTAGGTTTGGAACACCGAAAGCTTTAATAAGTGATAGGGGTACTCATTTTTGTAATAATCAACTTGAAAAAGTTCTCAAAAGATATGGAGTAACTCATAAAATCTCAATTGCTTATCATCCACAAACAAGTGGACAAGTTGAAAATACCAACCGAGCTTTAAAAGGTATTCTAGAAAAAACCGTAGGGTCAAATCCGAAGGAATGGTCCATTAAATTGGAGGATGCACTCTGGGCTTTTAGAACAGCCTACAAAACTCCAATTGGAACCACAAATTTTAGACTCGTTTACGGAAAAGCATGTCATCTTCCAGTAGAAATTAAACACAAAGCATTTTGGGCTTTGAAGACATGTAATCTTGATTTACATGAACCCGGACGTCTACGATTAAGTCAGCTAAACGAATTAGAAGAATTAAGACATAAAGCATACGAAAATTCGTTAATCTATAAGGAAATAATGAAGAAATGGCATGATAAAAGAATCAGAAGTTCAAAAGAATTTAAAGAAGGACACAGAGTTCTTCTTTTCAATTCACGATTCAAGCTATTTCCTGGAAAATTGAAATCAAGATGGTCTTGACCATTCATAGTCAAAAGAGTTTTCCCATACGGAAGAGTAGAATTAATAAATTCAAATGGGATTGAATTTAAGGTTAATGGTCACAGAGTTAAACATTACATAGATAGTCCAATGGAAGTTGACAACGAAGTTAATCACAATTTCGACACCACAGCTAACTAAGTGTGGGGAGAATCAAGTCTTTAAAGGATAATATGTATTTCTGTTAGAGTTAGATGTTCTGTTTTCTTGTAGTTCTCGAAAATGGAACCCGAATGGTCTTTCCCTAGCAGACCCTAAAGAACTAGTATTCTCCCCCCATTCTGAATTTTTATTTTTTTAGGTTTTACGATATGAAGACTTCCTGTGAACTAAACCATGGTCTAATGCTACACGCTTTGATTACTAAACGTAATAATGACACCCTTCCAAGTGAAATAGTATCATTAATCAGAGGTAAATTGGACGGAGTAAGAAAAGAATCCAGGAACGAAAATAATAAGTTACAATTTGGTAAAGGAAAATCAAAATCCGCAGCGAAAAGAAGAGCACGACACCTTGAAAGATGTCACAAATGCGGAAAATGGTCACACGAAGGTAAATGTTCAAATAATCAAACCTATTCAAATACCGAATTTGTTACGCTATGCAGAGATGGACCATTCATATGTTTAGAAGAAAAAACGTTGAATGCTCGAGGTTACGCCTATGTAGCTATGGAAAACCAATTAGTCCGACTATCTCATGAGTGGGCTAGAGCATATCACTAAGAAATCTATCTCACATGTAAGTATGTACAGTTTTCATTTTTATTTTTATTTTTAACCGTTTGATAATAAACGCTAAATTGTTCGCTATAAAGTATTAAATTGGTATTCAATAAAATTAGGTCTTGCGACCGAAATTATTGATATCATACAAAAATTTATTACATCACTGCGAAATTTACCGTTTATTTTTAAGGTATAAATATCTTTAATCAATCGACCCAAAATATTTCAAAAATTCGTCATGAGTTAAACTAGGTTATGAAACCGAAATTACTTTACCGAAAAGAGGGGCGTATATTTTTGATAATATTTGATTGATTAAAGTGGGATAAAAGACCAAAAAGATTTTTAATTTTATTTTTACCATGATTTTAAAATTAATATTTAAAAATTATATTAATATTGTAAACTTCTTTTAAAAAAAAAATTATTAATATATTTAAAATTGTAAATATTTGAAAAATTAATATTTTTAATATAAGTTTGTATGTATAAAAAACAAAAATATAAATTTAAGTTTGGTGTAAATTTTTAATATGAATTTTTAATTTTATGCATTTTAAATTTAAGTTTGGTGTGAATTTAAAAACAAAAATTTACTTTATTTCGCTAAGTTAAAAATATGATTTTTAAAATTCGTCGTGAGTTGAAAACTAGGTAGTTGAACCGAAATTGCTTTACCCGAGGGAGGGACGAGAACTTTTATTATCATTATTTTTAATCTTATTGAATTAAAGTATGCCAAAAACATTTAAAAAACCCAAAAAAATCTTTACTTTTAAAATCGCGCTTTGAATTGACAAATTTTAAAATTTTGTCGAGGGATGGACTAGGACAACGATCCAAAACACTCTCATCCTAAAAAGAAACAAATTTTTAAAATTTTATTAATTATATGTTTTATAAGTTATAAGGTTTTATATATATAAAAAAAAGGCCAAAGTACTGTACCCGGACCCCTATGCGATCGCATGGGTTTTGAACTCCAACTCCATGCGATCGCATGGAGCTGGAAAACAGGCCAGATAGAAAAAGCTCAGCGAGCTGTTCTTCACCACAATACACACACACATACACGAAAAACACTCAAAATCCTCTCAAATTTCATCATTTTTCACCGTAATTCGTCAAATTTCTCGCTCTAATCATGAAATTGTTCAGAAGTTTATCAAAAAAGGTAAAAATTACACCCCTAAACTCATAAATTTTCTAGATTTTGTGATAATTACCAATATTTTACCTAATGTAATTTTGTTAATTTCTAATGTAATTAGTGTTAAATTGTTAGTATTTTATGCATGTATAACCTAGATTGATGCTATTTAACATGATTTGAAGCCAAAAACTTCAAAATTTTTAGAAATCTAGGGTTTGTGTTCTTGAGCAATTTGGGGATTTTTGATATAAACAGGTTATGGCTGATTTTTGTCATGAATTATTGCTAAATTGAGCAGTGTAACATGTTTAGGTAGCTAAATGATCCAAACTTTAATCCTAAACATGATTTTTGAAGATTAAAGTGGAGTTTTTAGTTGCAAAATTCATGAACTTGATTAATTTGATATAATTGCCAATTGAGACTTGTTTAATTGTTAGTAATGACTATTTTAACATGTTATTTGAGTTAAATGCTTATGAACTTTGTCTACATTTTCATATGTGCTTATTTGAAAAAGTGTAGAATTGTAAAAATTGTGAAAATGAGTATAAGTTTAAGTTTGATTTAATATGTTATTGTGGTTAATTTAAGTTGTTATTTTGCTAACACTAATGCATATTTAGATGCATAAATTTTATGTTTAATGTGTTTTGCAGAGAGCCGATACTGGAGGTTCATCATCATCATCATCATCATCTAGACGACCTGCTCCAGTTCCAGAACCAGAACCAAAAATGCAATATGAACCCGAACAAGTACCACAACAGGAACCACAACATCAGCCTGATCAACATGTACCTTATTATGATCCGCTACAGTTTGTTACTAAATTCATAGTAATTCCGATGCATCCACCTGTAGAATACCCAACGATTCCTGAACACACGTTGCATCCTAATCTGAGATTCAATAAACGATGGAGAGATTACCCGGCATATCAAAGTAATAAATTCAAATTAATAACGAAAGATATAGAGGTGCCTAGGGTAATTGATTAGGATCCTTTGGAAAGGGTCCAACTAGCTGACCGTGTTAGGGAGCATCTGATTCAAAGGTATGGTAGTTCTTCTTTTACCGATTGGGAACGTCTATTCACCATTCGTAGACCTATATATAAGGAATGGTGTGTTGAGCTGATAAGTACTATAGCATTAAATGTTATTGTAGATAGATTAGATGATAAAAGTTTTCTTTGGTTTATACTTGGCGGTAGGATGTACAGGATGTCCATGCTGGACATGGCCAAGGCATTACATATATATATGCCCGCTGAATTACTACTACCCGATTGTATGAATTTGATTTATCATGGTGAAAGGGTAGATAGGAATTTTGATGCGAACGCCGTTTGGAGGCGTATGTCCGATTATAATGTTTTTGGGCGGGGAGGAACACATACCTACTTACATATTAACAGAGCCGAGCTTCGTATAATTCATAGATTTTTGGCTAACTCGATTACACAGAGAGGTCACAACAAGGAAAAATTGACCTTACATGATTTATTTTACCTAAAGTGTATTCGAGACCCAAGAGGCTTTGTTAATATCCCTTACTGTGTTGGTTTTTATTTATCTAAGATGGTTGAAGGAATACAGGAAGGGAGGATTATTGAAGGAGGTATTTTTGTTACTTTCATTAAAGAGTATTTAGGTGTAGATAAAGACCAAGGGGGTCCACTTTTGGAATGTAGGGAGCAGGTTGAGCTTTTAGGATTGAGGGTTTATGCGGGTGCTAAGGTATTAAAGAGTAGACGCAACCAGGCAATACCCTATGAAGGTAGTCATCCTCAGGTAGAGAGAGGCTCAGACGAGGAAATGGAGAAAGCGGATGACGTTAGGGATGTCATTTGGGAGGCTATGACTGATGTCTACCAGCGTGTAGATGAGGTAGATATGACAAACGCGAAGATATTTAGACGGATGGAGTAGTGGCAAGCCCGGAATGATTACGAGCATTCCAGGCAACGACAGCATGATAGATGGGACTATCATCAGCGTCAGATTATGAGCCGGCTGTCAACTCAGGATCACTACGTTCCAACCCGACCCGCTTACTATCCTCAACACCAGCCCGAGATGAGACCACCTTATACTCTTTTCGAACCTAACCAGGCATACCAGTACGCCTATCACCAACCATGGAACCCGGGTGACGACATGAACTGGAACCCCTATCCAGATTGATTTAGTTCCGGTTGGTAATTTTTTTTAATTTTTATTATTTATGTTTATTTATGTTTAAAGATAATATATTGTGATACTTTTATTGTAACGTTTAATATTTTTATTTGTTGTACTAATGTTTCATATTTGATTTGAAAGTTGGATTTTAAGTCCCATTTCAAATTGCCATGCTTGTTTATATTTGTATGTATGTATATTGTCAATTGTACAAAACAGGGTAAAACAGCGCATTTTCAAAGATTGACATTAAGTTCAGCAAAAGCTAGTACTTTTGACGACAAAACGAAAAAAAAATGTGATGTAACAACAAGATGGAATGAACAAATGATATGCACCATTTATCATTCAGCAAACAAACGCCAATATGTTTGGAAACTTTGGTAAAATTTAATCATTTTTCTACGCTAATCACCCTCAATAATTTAAATTGTTACTGATTTCTTGCAACTGAGGGCATTGCAAGATCTTAAGTGTGGGAAGGGGTTAAATTCTTTCGGATTTTTAAAATTTTAAACTTATACACTTGGTTACCATTAAAAATACTAGTAAAGCAGTAGTTGTATTAGAATCTAGTGCTCTCTGATAATAAAGAACAGCCCTAGTCTTATATACTGACTACCCAATTCTAGTAAAATTTTTCAAAATTTTCAATTAAATGAACTCAAAATCATGTTTATACATATTTATGAACAATAAAACTAGGTGTTAAACACCGAAATTATTGTTATCTCGGAAAGGACATAAATTGAGAAACAAACCAAAATGTTAGAATTCATTTAAAATGGAATAGAGGACAATAAAAGGGCAAAGAAAGGAAAATAAAAGCCAAGTGTGGGAAAACTTTACCAAGTTATTTAAAACATAAGTCACATATTTTTGTAATAAATAACTAAAGATACTTTTGCTTTAGACTAATCTAAACAGTTTTACCCAATTTACTGTAACACATTTGAAAGAAAGATGGATCTTCACGATGAATCAATTCAATCATTAAAAGGAAGTAAAGTCTTCTGAAAAAGAAACGCGCTTCTTGATTTAGGTCATGAAGTTGTCGTCCAGACCAGCTGTAGGTTGACGAAAAATCTAGAAAAGTCATCACTAAAATCAGCAAGAAATCCACGGACCTCAGCATCAAACAGGGTCGCCAAGTGGTCAGACTTATCCTAACTATGAGAGGATCTGTCTTGTAAAATGGGGAGGACGCCGTGCAAATTAGCTGGATAAGACTAATGAATCAGATCCCCAGAAAGGATAATCTCCTTAAAGATCAAAAATCAGCTTTTAATCCAGATATTACTCAATCCTAGAGATTGACCTTAAAGATTGAGAATTACAAATTCATGGAATTCGATGATATCTAAACTCGAGCTTGAACGAGAAAATATTTTGATCAAAATTACAAACCGATTTGTTTTCTGAAAACCCATTTTCAATGCATTCATTACCATTGAACGTAAAATCCTAGGAATTCACCTGAAATTCATTAAGGTCACCTGAACCAAATCGGGTGTCAACCGTAAGAACGGTGGTTGCATAGTATGGTCAAAGAAAGGACTTTGTGCCAGACCTAAAAATTATAAGGGTGAGCTTTACTATTGCTCCTACCAAGGATAGTAATTGCATCCAACACGTTATAGACCATAATTAAAAGCATGTCAGGGGACATTGCCTTAACAGTTGCTTGTTCAATGCTTTCCTTTACAACCGGATGGTAGTTTACCGAAAGGTAATATACGGAGCAAGTATACTGGGCGTGTTGCTTTCCTAATACAAGGTTAGTAAGTGGGTGACACAAAACCACAAGTTTTGAGCTAAAGTTTCCAAATCTGAAACCCACCAAACCAAACCCACAAAAATAATTTGCAAACACCGGTGAAGGGTTATTTTGGAAAACTTATCTAGGGTAAAAGCTAGATTTAATTTTCAAAAGATCAAATGTTTTCATAAAGATCCAATTTCCTTAAGGATCTAAATTTTTATAGTCATGTGGGACTGTAAACCACATCATTACTACCATTGTTCATACCGCCGTATAAAAATCACTGATGTACAAAGTGTGAAGAATAAAGAAGTGATTTTAGTATTTTTATTTCAAGACTATATTGCTTGAGGACAAGTAACGCTCAAGTGTGGGAATATTTGATAATGCTAAAAACGAACATATATTTCATAGCATTATCCCTCAAGGAAGACAAGCTTTTAGTTTCAATTGTTCTATTTACAAGTGATATTCGTTTAAATAATAAAAGGTGAAGACAAAAGACAGATTCGACGAATTGAAGACGCAAATGACCAAAAAGCTCAAAAGTACAAAGTACAATCAAAGTGGTTCCAATTATTGATGAGAAACGTCTCAAAATTACAAAAGTACAAGATGCAAAACGCAAAGTACAAGGTATTAAATTGTACGCAAGGACGTTCGAAAAACCGGAATCGGAACCAAAGTCAACTCTCAACGCTCGACGCAACGGGCTAAAAATTACAAGTTAACTATGCACATAAATAAAATATAATATTTAAATAATTCTTATAATTATTTATATATTATATTATTATTTATAAACGTCGGCAAGCAAGAAAACAAAGGCATGTGAACTTCACCAGCTGGCTATGCGATCGCATGGCCTGGAAGAGTTAATTCCATGCGATCGCATGGCTAAAAAATCCAGCCCAGGTCCTATAAATTCAACGTGTTTTGGCCAAAATAAACACATCTTTTTCTTCTTCCTTCATACGTAAACATATATATATATATATATATATATATATATATATATATATATATATATATATATATATATATATATATATATATATATATATATATATATATATATATATATATATATTATAATTTTAATTTTAATTTTAATTTTAATTCTAATAATAAGGGTATTTTAACGAATGTTGTAAGGGTGTAAGTCAAAATTCTGTTCGTGTAACGCTACGCTATTTTTAATCACTGTAAGTTATGATTAATGTTATTTTTAATTTAATGTCTCATAGCTAAGTTATTTTAATCACTGTAAGTTATGATTAATGTTATTTTTAATTTAATGTCTCATAGTTAAGTTATTATTATGCTTATTTAATACCGAAGTAATCATGATGTTGGGTTAAAATATTTAAAATTGGGTAATTAGGCTTTGTACCATAATTGAGGTTTGGACAAAAGAACGACACTTGTGAAAATTAGATTATGGGCTATTAATGGGCTTTATATTTATTTAATTAAATGATAGTTTGTTAATTTAATATGAAGATTTATAATTGGACGTACCTATAAATAACCACATACACTCGATCGGACACGATGGGCGGGATATTTATATGTACGAATAATCGTTCATTTAACCGGACACGGGAATGGATTAATAGTCTATGGAATTATTAAAACAGGGGTGAAATTATGTACAAGGACACTTGGCATAATTGATAACAAAGTATTAAAACCTTGGATTACATGCAGTCGATATCCTTGTGTAATTATTAAACAAAGTATTAAGACCTTGTTACAGTTTAAGTCCCCAATTAGTTGGAATATTTGACTTCGGATATAAGGATAATTTGACGAGGACACTCGCACTTTATATTTATGACTGATGGACTGTTATGGACAAAAACCAGACGGGCATATTAAATAATTCAGGACAAAGGACAATTAACCCATGGGAATAAACTAAAATCAACACGTCAAACATCATGATTATGGAAGTTTAAATAAGCATAATTCTTTTATTTTCATATTTAATTGCACTTCTAATTATCGCACTTTTATTTATTATCATTGTATTTAATTGCGCTTTTAATTATCGTACTTTTTAATTATCGCACTTTTATTTATCGCAATTTCATTATCGTTATTTATTTTACACTTTAAATTAAGTCTTTTATTTATTTAATATTAGGTTTTAACTGCAACTAAAGTTTTAAAAATCGACAAACCGGTCATTAAACGGTAAAAACCTCCTTTTTATAATAATAATATTATTTACATATATTTGTTTTTTATAAATTAAAACTAATATAGCGTTAAGCTTGTTTAAGTGTATCCCTGTGGAACGAACCGGACTTACTAAAAACTACACTACTGTACGATTAGGTACACTTCCTATAAGTGTTGTAGCAAGGTTTAGGTATATTCATTCTATAAATAAATAAATATCTTGTGTAAAATTGTATCATATTTAATAGTATTTCGTTATAAAAATAATACTATTTCCTAGTACACCTCGCACACATCAATATACTAATAGTACATACATCTAAAAGCTGTGTATTATACGAGTACGAATACGGGTGCATACGAGTAGAATTGTTGATGAAACTGAACGAGAATATAATTGTAAGCATTTTTGTTAAGTAGAAGTACTTTGATATGTGTCTTGAAGTCTTTCAAAAGTGTAAGAATACATATCAAAACACAACATGTATATACATTCTAATGGAGTCGTTAAGTCTTCGTTAGTCGTTACATGTAAGTGTTGTTTTGAAACCTTTAAGTTAACGATCTCAATTAATGTTGTTAACCCAATGTTTATTATATCAAATGAGATGTTAAATTATTATGTTATCATGATATTATGATGTATGAATATCTCTTAATATGATATATACATTAAAATATCGTTACAACGATAATCGTTACATATAAGTCTCGTTTCGTAATTCTTGAGTTAGTAGTCTTGTATTTACATATGTAGTTCATTGTTAACACACTTAATGATATATTTAAATATCATTTTATCATGTTAAATATAGTGTATCAATATCTTAATATGATACATATGTATTTAGTAGATGTTATCATAACGATAATCGTTATATATATCATTTCGAGTTTCTTAACTTAGTAATATGATTTCTTATGTATATCACTCATTGTTAATATACTTAGTGAGATACTTACTCATCATAATCTCATGTCAACCATATATATATATATATGTTTATATATACCACAACATGTAGTTTTTACAAATTTGTAACGTTCGTGAATCGCCGGTCAACTTGGGTGATCAATTGTCTATATGAAACTTATTTCATTTAATCAAGTCTTAACAATTTTGATTGCTTAACACGTTGGAAACATTTAGTCTTGTAAATATCAATCTCAATTAATATATATAAACATGGAAATGTTCGGGTCACTACAATCAATCAATTTAAAATGCCAATCATTCAATTTAAAAGAACTGTTAGGAGCCTTTGATTTTGGATTCTAATTACCGACATTTTTCGCGGAGTATAATATCGTATCCTGTTATTAATCAGTGGCGGATAAAAGTTTACAGGAAAATCCCAAATTAATTATCTTTATTTATTTTAGTCATTAATGTATAAAGATTAGTCATTAACTATTTAATAAAAATTTTCACTGTCCTTGCTCGATCCCAGATAAAATATTCGAAATGTTAAATTTTATCAAATTAGATTCTAAATACATTTTTTTAATAAAGCTATGATTAATATAACTCCTTTTAGGATCACCGTTTATTTTTAGATTCATATAACTTCATTTTAGACTTATTTATTATCAATCGAAACGTCGAACGAGTATCACAATAATTATAATTAATATACTTTATATATATAGATTCATTTTAAAATATATTTTATTTTATTTTACATAATTTAATTTTAATAGTAACAACATATAATATTTCAAATTATATTTCCAATTACCATTTATATATATATATATATATATATATATATATATATATATATATATATATATATATATATATATATACAATTAATTGTTCGTGAATCGTCAGGAATGGTCAAAGGTCAATTGAATATATGAAACAGTTCAAGATTTTTTGAGACTCAACATTACAGAATTTCCTTATCGTGTCGAAATCATATAAGAATAAAGTTTAAATTTGGTCGGAAATTTTCGGGTTGTCACAGTACCTACCCGTTAAAGAAATTTCGTCCCGAAATTTGATCGTGATTGTCATGGCTAACAATAAAAATGTTTTCATGACGAATATGAGTTGACAAATAGAGTTTTATCATCATTGAGTAACATAGATAAAATTATTCGATTTCGCGAAGAGTACGAGTGATGCTATCACAAAATAGTGAACTGAAGAAATAGCGATTCGTCTTAACTTTTGACGTAGTCATGGTTGATTTCTGGAATTCAAGGAATATAAAGAAAAACTTCAAAATCTATATAAGATTTGATTCTTCATTAATTAAGGAAATTAGGATCCTCTTTGATTAAATGCGGTCATCTGCCTCGCCTGATATTTTGCTATAAATTTGTCTTTTCCATTCCATTATTTTCACCACTCCTATACTTTCTTCCCCAAATCATACTTCCAAAAAATTGTGAAAATGCTTAATCTAGTTCTGATCCTTGATATTTTCTGGCTATCGTATCTTTCATTCTTCTTTTT
The DNA here is from genome assembly GCF_046630445.1 of Rutidosis leptorrhynchoides. Classification (NCBI taxonomy): domain Eukaryota; kingdom Viridiplantae; phylum Streptophyta; class Magnoliopsida; order Asterales; family Asteraceae; genus Rutidosis; species Rutidosis leptorrhynchoides. Next base: position 301,068,335 of record NC_092335.1, on the reverse strand, counting down.
CATCTGCCACCGGAGGAATCTATTTACTTCTACTTCTACCTTGGTGTTATAGTGTTTTAAATTCTCCCGTGTCTTTACGTTGCTATCCGCATTGATATACATGGTTTGTAATTTCTGTGTTGTTATCTGGCTTTATATCTTCCCTTATGATACGGAGATTCACGCTTTTGTTTTCTCTTCCTGACTTCAAGTCAAGCGAATAATGGTCCAGTATGCATAGGTATGAAGTTTCGATTGATCATAAAGTTCTAAGCAGGAAGGAACGAAATAGAATGATTTGATTTGTTAAATTACCAGAATCACTGAGGATAGAACTATCAAGAATATATATAAATATAAATATTTTTTATGTTCAGAGGTTAATTAGAATGAAAGAGTTATGTAACATGGCACATGATGAGTGTAAGATCTGTGAATCATCATGTTCCAATAGAACTTCCAGCATGACTTACTGTAATATAATCACATTGGCCAAGCGTCATTATATTATACTAACTCATGCTTTAACTCCCAACACTTCTCCAGAATCCATTCATGATTTAAACTCAAATTTTACAGAAAGATAGAAACCAAAACAGTTTCTTTTGTGATGTAATACAGATAGCACAAGGAGATAGATAATTTCGGATGAGAATATTTATGAAAATATCTTCAAAAATATTGAAGATATTTATGATGATATCTTGGAATTTCTAAGTTCGGAAGTTGATGAAGAAAAATTTTCCGCAAGATTTTAACATGACTTCAGAGCAAGATATTCTCTAAAGATTTCATCGGATCCGGAATTACCTGGATTATTTGAATATAGGATTTGGTCCTTGTATTTGTCCTTGGTCTCCTTCATGGTTAGCTCAATCCGTTTCTCAGTACCAAATTTTCTATCGAGCGTTCCCAACATTCCATTCTTTATTATCAAACTTTTGGCCATTTAGACCATCTACACTTTTGATGTTTCCTCTGCATTTAATGCTACCATAACAGAATCATCGGTTATCAATCAGAGGTGGTTTCAAGAGAATTGTGTTTTAGATGATTAAACGCTGATTGTAATCATCAAGATACAAAGGATGTTTAAGATGAAATCAAGTGGCAAACTTGAGGAATTAGTTAACTGTAGAAGATGTAACTTATTAATGTGAAATCTAAATATTCCTCTGGTATTACCTACCCGTTAAAATATTTTTACCATTAACAGTTTGTACAAAAGAATCTTCAATTACAATCTTTATGAAAATATATATACATATATATTTTCTTCAGATGCTATCATGGATTTAATGAGTTAATATGGTATTAATTGTGATGACCCGAGAATTTCCAACTAAATTTAAACTTAATCTATATATGATTTCGATACGATAAGCAAAGTATGTAATGTTGAGTTTAGAAAATTTTGGAAATGATGTTCATATATTCAATTGATCTTCGACTGCTCTCGACGATTCACGAACAATTAATTATAAATAGATATGTGTGTATGTATATATAAATAATAATTCAAAATATAATTTAAACTATTATATGTTGTTGTTATTAAAAATTAATAAAATAAAATTAGGATATTATAATAATTATTATTTAAAATATATCTCTATATATAAATAAAGTATATTAAAATTAAATATTAAATGATTGTAATACTCGTTTGATGTTTTGATTGATATTAAGCAAGTTAAAGTCAAACTTATGTAATTTTAAAATAAACGGTGATACAAAAATGAGTTCTATAAATTTTAGGCTTATTAAAAATGTATTTAGGAACTATTTGTTAAGTTTTAACACTTTTTATATTTTACCCATAAATTAGAGGGACAGTTGATGTAATTTTTATTTAATAAATTAATGATCGAATTTTATACCATAATGACCAAAATAAATAAATTTAGTTAATTTAAAAATACGAGATTTTTCTGAACACTTTTATTCGCCACTAAGTAAACAACGGAGTACGAAATAATAATCCGTGAAAAACTGTCGGTACAAAACTCCAAGACACCCGGCTGCTGTACTGTGTAATTAGAATTGTGTAATTTGAGTGCTATATTACTGTTTTTGTTGTTGACTAAAATTGGTACATGCATTTTAAATATCTATCTGATTATCTTCATATATATACAATGCATATAATTTATGATATACCACCTATTTCCCTCTCCCTCTCCTCTTCTCATATGCCAAGAAACCACCATCAACTACCACCAAGAACAACCACTCATTTAACCGCCACCATCATCACAACAACCATCACCAACTAGCCACTTTATACCGCTGTTAAACTACTGTTAAAACTACTATTTTTTGCCCAAATCGCCACCTATAGCACGCTACTGTTATGGTTGGCTGTCACTACTGCCACCTTTCTGTTTCTATCTTATTTTTATGAAAATGATATACGGTGATGAATTAAGAAAACAATATCATTTTCATCAGAGTCCGGTATCGGTGATACAAGATCCGGTATCATTAAGTAGTACCCCAACTATGAAGTTTTCGCCTGAAAAAGAGACGGTTATGTACGTGGCAATAGTAGAAGGTTTTTCAAAGGTTTTGTTTTCGCCTAAATTGACTGATAAACTTACATTTATAATGAATGATAATCCTAGTTATAATAATAATTAAAAACAATTAAATTTCGAACCATCATATGCTAAAGATATGTTATTAGCTGCTCGATTAAAACATGAGTTCTTTAGCCATGAGTTGGTTATTAAAATGTTTTACGAAGATGTGAAAGCTCATGAAGGATAATAATGATGATGGATGATGAATATTATAATAATGATATAGGATGATAAGAATATGATGGTGACAATAGGATATTAAAATGATGATGATGATCACTGTCCGTGTATATTAAAAAAATAAACACGCTTATTAAAACAAGAATTCACGATTGCTACAGTGGTTTGGGCATATGGTTGTTAAACGAGAGGTCCTGGGTTTGAACCCAATCCACTACAATATTTTTTTTAATTATCAAGAGAAACTGTTGGGCCATATTCCTCTCAGTTGGGCCATGAACGATTTACTGATATTGGGCCGTCGAGATCCAGTTTTCCTGTTGGGCTGAATCAAGTCTGGGCCAGATTAGGGTCAGTTAAATAGTTATTCGATAAGTTTAATTACTGAAAAACGTAAATGGTCGGATGGTTGGAGGTGTTTCGGGTTAAGCGGGATGTCGAGGGTTCGAGTCCGGGTAATGACATTTTATTCTATTAGAAGCCTATTTTATGTGAGGTAGTAATTTTGTTATCTTATTATTATATTTATTATTATTATTATTATTATTATTATTATTATTATTATTATTATTATTATTATTATTATTATTATCATCATTAAAATGAGTATTATGATTATCATTACTATTATTATTATTAATACCATTATTAGTATTATTATCAAAATATTCATTTCTAAAATTATTATTATTAACAAAAGTATTTTTATTAAAATTATCATTTTCATTATTATTATAAGTATGATTATCATTAAAAACTATCATTATTGTTATTATCAACATTACTACTAATATTACTATCATTATAAGTATTATTATTTTTATAATCATAATTATTATTATTATCATTATTAAGTATATTTACTAATATTATTATTATAAAATAATACAACTTTTTATTTAATATTATTAATACTATCTTATCAAATAATTTTTAGTTATACAAACACTATAGTTAATACATATAACATATCTATATTAACGTTTTATAATAAATACTAATTATTTATTTAAAATACATAAAATAGAAATATTTAAATTATTTATTGTTAAAACACATAGTTTATTAAAATAACAATTAACTAACTAAATAAAATATAAAATTGTTCGATTACCATTACATGTGTTAATACACATAATTGAATATAGGTTCGTGAATCCGAGTCCAACCCTACGTTGTTCAATGCCGTCATATGTATTTTTACTACAAAATACAGTATGGTGAGTTTCATTTGCTCCCTTTTTAAATGCTTTTGAAATATATATTTTTAGGACTGAGAATACTTGCGCTGCTTTTATAAATGTTTTACGAAATAGACACAAGTAATCGAAACTACATTCTATGGTTGGATTATCGAATCGAATATCACCCCTTTTAGCTTGGTAGCCTAAGAATTAGGGAACAGATACCCTAATTGACGCGAATCCTAAAGGTAGATCTACGGGCACTAACTCCCCCATACTAGAAAATAGTATGCTTTAGTACTTCGAGTTTATCTTATACAGATGGATTTCTGTTTTGGGGATATTCTATATGCATTATGTTAATGTCGGTTACCAGGTGTTCAATCCATATGAATGATTTTTAAACACTTGCGAGAGTATGATTATTGAATAATGGAAATCTTGTGGTCTATTAAAATTATTGAAATGATTGATTATGATAAACTAATGAACTCACCAACCTTTTGGTTGACACTTGAAAGCATGTTTATTCTCAGGTATGAAAGAAATCTTTCGCTGTGCATTTGCTCATTTTAAAGATATTATTTAGAGTCATTCATGGCATATTTTAAAAGACGTTGCATTCAAGTCGTTGAGTTCAATAAAGATTATTATTAAGTAAATGACAGATTAGGTCATTTATAGTTTGGATATTATGAAATGGTATGCATGTCTGTCATCTTTCGATGTAATGAAAGTTGTCTTTTAAAAACGAATGCAATGTTTGTAAAATGTATCATATAGAGATCAAATACCTCGCGATGTAATCAACTATTGTGAATCATTTAAAATGTATATGAATGGGGCATTTCATTAATCTCATTTGATTTACCGTTAGAACTAGAATACATAATCTCTAAAACATTAGAGATTACATAATCACCATGAAGAATGAAGATAAATGATGTTGAGCGATTCGTAGAACGATGATTATGCTCGAGGTACATAATGAGATGTTGAGGCATGTGATGTAGAAACTTGGGTTGTTGGTGGGGCTGGTATTGATGTTGGTGGTACTGTTGGTGCCGGTGATGTTGCTGAAGCTGGTAAATTTTGCACCATATTCTCCAAATTGATTACTCGAGCGCGGAGTTCGTGGACTTCTTCTATTATTCCGGGATGATTGTTGGTCGGAACGAGCGGATGAATAAGGTTTAGAATTTTTGATAGAATATAATCGTGTCGAGATACCCTGGAAATGAGGCTGAAAATGGTGTTTCAGATAGATTCGCCTGTAAGTGATTCAGGTTCTTCACCAAGAGGTGAATTCAGTTGGTAGAAAGGATAGCCTTCTTCTCGTTTTCATTGATTAAGTAGACTACGAACCCATCAGATGAATTGGGGATGACGAATTGATTGATTCATTCTGGTGACGCTGCTTTTGGAGCTCGAGTGAAACTCCATATCGGAATCCGAGGAACTTGAATTAGTGGAGAGTTCCATTTCGTACGATTGAATAAAGAATTTTTCGATATGAAATGATTTCCAGCTATCAAACATAGAATATCTATATATATATAGAACAAAAGATTTCATAGATTACGGAGGAATTTACGTAATATGTCAGGCAAAGTTTATAGTAATAGATACGCTAAGATATGAATTAGTAGATACGCTAAGATATGAATTTAGTCTATACACTATTTATGCAATCAATGCAGTAAGATGTGTCTAGACTAAGAATGATAAGCAAATGATTCCCTAAAAATGATAAGCAGGAAATTTTTGACACGAAATGATAAGCAAAACTTTTAACATACAGACATGGTCGAAGTCCAGACTCATTAATGCTGTAAAGACCCGTCCTAATCCATAAGAACGAATACAATAACATATGACCTCTATATGATACATTTTACAAACATTGCATTCGTTTTTAAAGACAAACTTTCTTTACATCGAAAGTTGACAGGCATGCATACCATTTCATAATATCCATCTATAAATGATCTAATCTGTCATTGACTTAATCATAATCTTTACTGAATTCAACGACTCGAATGCAACGTCTTTTGAAATATGCCATGAATGATTCCAAGTAATATATTTAAAATGAGCTAATGCACAGCGGAAGATTTCTTTAATACCTCATAATAAACATGCTTTAAAGTGTCAACTAAAAGGTTGGTAAGTTCATTAGTTTATCATAATCATTCATTTCCATCATTTTAATAGACCACAAGAATTTCATTTCCATTTCTCATAAATATACGTCCCATGCATAGAGACAAAAATCATTCATATGGATTGAACACCTGATAACCGACATTAACAAGATGCATATAACCGACATGATAAAAACGAAGTACTAAAGCATCCGGTACTTTGGATGGGGTTCGTTAGGCCCAATAGATCTATCTTTAGGATTCGCGTCAATTAGTAGATCGATTTACTAATTCTTAGGCTACCAAGCAAAAATGGGCATATTCAGCTTCGATCATTCAACCATATAATGTAGTTTCGATTACTTGTGTCTATTTCGTAAAACATTTATAAAAATTGCGCATGTATTCTCAGCCCAAAAATATAAAAGGCAAAATGGCAAATGAAACTCACCATACTGTATTTCGTAGTAAAAATACATATAACATCATTGAACAAGTGCAAGGTTGGCCTCAGATTCACAAACCTAAATTAATTATATATATATATATATATATATATATATATATATATATATATATATATATATATATATATATATATATATATATATATACATATATATATATATATATATATATGTGTGTGTGTGTGTGTGTGTTGGTCAATATTTGTCTAACAAATTAGGTCAAGTCATAGTGTATCTCAATCACAATGCTCGAGACTAATATGCAAAGGTCAACAAAAGTCAATTTGACCCAAAATAATTTCCAAAATCCATACATGATTATCATATAACTTAAATATCGTCGTTTTATATATATTTAATATTTTTAACAGGTTTTATGAAAGTAAATAATAAAAGTCATTTGTTAATAAAAATTTATATTTAAAATTTATATATGATAAAAGTATACTTTTATATATCTTAAGTAATAAAATTTATAAAGTTCATTTAATATAACGATAGGTATTATTAATGTAAATATATTACGTATAATAAAATATCTTTGTATTACATATTTATTTGATAAAATAACATTGATAATAATAATAATAATAAGTAAAAGTTGTATTATTTTGTAATAATAATTATTATTATTCTATTAATAAAAATATCAATATTTATATTTACTAAAATTAATATTATGATAAAACGATAATTCTAATTATGATAACTTTAATATTTACAATACTTTTAATATTATCTTTAAAATAATAACTCTATTTAAAATGATAATAATAATGATATTTTATAATAAAAATGACATTTCTATTAAAATGATAATTTTTGTTAAAATGATAGTTTTAATACTAACGATACTTTTAATAATAATAGTAATAGAAATAAGAACGCTAATTTTTATCTAAATCAATATCTTACAATATTTTAATTTCATCATGATACTCATACTCATTATTTCCTAATCGATTCGTTTAATAGCTTTTAATCGTCTTTTATATCGCGTTCATATTAATGATAATAATAGTAATAATCATAATAATTAGGTGTTACTAATATTAATTTTTTTTATTATAATAATACTAAAGATAATATATATTATGATAATGATAATACTAATTATAACTTTAACGATAATAACAATAGTGATAATAACAATTTTTAATGATAATATTTTTTATTGATAATGATGATAATAATAATATAATAATAATAATAATAATAATAATAATAATCATAATAATAATAATAATAATAATAATAATAATAATAATAATAATAATTATTAGATAAGAACTATAACGATGATAATAACGACGATAATAATAATCATTTTTAATAATAATACCAAATTTCAATTAACTATAACTTCAAATCCATTCATCGAAACCATTCGATATCTAAATGAAAAGTTCTTAGTTTTTCGCTAGCTTTCCAATGACATGCATATGTTATACCTTATCTCAACCACATATATAACTAATTCAGGATTCAACATAACCTAACTAAAGGCAATATCAAAAGTACAAACATGCATAATCCTATATACTCGAGCACTAGTCAGGGATACACTATTAGTATGTAAAAGTTAAATTATGAGTACTCACGTATCAATATTGAGATTCAATATTGCAGGAAAGGTACGTAGACATAACGGAGATGATAAACACTAGATTGACCTCACGAGCATACCCATGAACCATACCCATCACCTCCATAGCTATAACCCATAATTTTCTTAGTCCTATCGCACTCATAAAACTCATTTTTAAATTAATCAATCAATACTCCGTCGTAGTATTTTTTGTATAAATACTAATAATATCGCTCCTAATACTACTAATAATAATCATAAAATTAATAATAATAATAATAATAATAATAATAATAATAATAATAATAATAATTAATATACATATATATTTGAGACAGTTCGAGAGAGTTAGATGAAAGATTGAATCAGAAAACGAGTACGTTCGATATTTAAATGGACTTGGCCTCACCATCCTCCTCATGCGATCCCATGAGTATGTGAGGGGACCTTCATGCAATTGCATGAGGCCCTTTACCAGCTCATGTTCGACTAAAAGTCCTGCCGACACTCTTATTAAATTATATAATATATATATTAATATTAATCTAGGTAATTATTTATATAATATATTATATTTATGAGCATGGTAAAAATGTAATTTTCAGTCCACTGACTCATACGTTGACACTCGACTCATGTCCTGCTTTCGGTTTTTCAAACGCATATTCGTACGCTTAGATAACAAACTCTTTTCGTTACGCGACGTGTACCTTTTACAAAAATTAGACTTTAACATCGGTGAATCATATTATAATAAATGTGACTTATATATGTGAGCGTTGTGGTCATTTGCTTCTATAAATCAGGGGCTCGCTGTTTATTAAAATACGTTTAATAATATCAAAACATTTTAAATTATACATTAACGCGTTTGTAAAATATATATATATATTCTTACTTCAAAATATAATTTTGTATATCTTATATATAATTGAAATATCTATCTAATTATATTTCAAAGTTCAAAATGTTTAAGTAATAGAAAATATTCTGTCGTATAACGTTTTACGTTTTTGAAACAATATATATATATATATATATATATATATATATATATATATATATATATAAATTTATAATACAAGCTTTAATTAGTTCCTTAAAACTTATGAACAATTTATCTTATAAAATGTTTCACTAATAAAGTTCTATAAAAATTGTTTTTGTACTTTTGAAACAATATTAAATAAATATGAAAACTTTATTTTCCAAAACTAAGTATTTTTAAGAATCATTTTACTAAAAAGTTATATTAGTAGAGGTTATTATATCGTAAAACATTTTAGAGAAATAAAATTAATATAACTTTCATAGGTTTCAAGTTCTTAACGTTTGTTGGTGCAATGTGGTATAAAGTCTAAAGGTTAGATAAATGTACGAAATCACCTTAATGTAAAATGTCGATACCCATTGTCTAAGTTATTTACATTCCATATTCCAACTTTAAAATGATAATCATAATAGTTATCTTATTAATATCACGATGAAAATGTTGTAAGGTATGGATTGAAAATCAAATAAGAATCTTCGCTAACTCTTGTCTAGTTCTCGTTAGTTGACACTTTGTTCTTATTTGTAAAATCACTTTACCATTTTCCGAATATAGTTAAAAAGGAAAGGTTTCCTAAATCAAATTGGACCTCCTAATAGGGACTCGTAGCCATAATTCAATGTATCTGATAATTCAATCATTTGATATTATCTTTTAATTCCGTCGATAATTATTTTAAATATATTTTAAAACAACTACCTTCATGTAAAGTATTATACGTCTAATACTTGTTAACGTTTTCAAGTTATAATATATACATATATACATATATAATCATATTCGTTCCTATAATGGTTCGTGAATCTTTGGAATTTGGTCGAGGTTAAATGAATGTATGAACACAGTTTAAAATTCTTAACAAACTTTGCTTATCGTGTCAGAATAATGTAAAGATTAAAGTTTAAATTTCCGGGTTGTCACAGTACCTACACGTTAAAGAAAATTTGTCCCGAAATTTGATCGTGGTCGTCATGTGTAACGTCCTCCCAATATGGTCTGGAAGAAACGTTACTAATATCAAATAAACCAACATATTATAATACGAGAACAATACTAAATGAGAAAATTTAACTTTATTGAGTACGCAGCGGAAAATGAAATGTCGTTACAATAATGGAAATAACGATAAAGTAATTGTTCATATGCAGAAGTAATAAATGCGATATCTCTTGATCCTAAGTCCAAGTAGCATCACATAAGTAGTAGATAAGAAAGCTTGAATCAAACAGCACCTGAGACAAAACATGCTAAAGTGTCAACCAAAAAGGTTGAGTGAAGTTCATAGGTTTAACAAAAGTAGTTATCGTTGTTTTTAGACCACAAGATTTAGTTGTAAAGTTGATCTCACGCAGGATCAAAAAGTAGATCTCGTAGATCCAAAAGTAGTACTGATTCGTGATATTTTAGACTAAACGTTTATTTTGTTGCCCCGATGATAAGTTGGCAGTACCTTATCACCATGTTTAAATCATTATTAAGTAATACAAAGACATCACGGTCAAATGTATCGGGGATGTTACTCCCGATAGGCCTACCCCCAATAATTAAGAATGCCTTATCCTGAAAGCAATTAAAAAATATCACTGTGGGGTCTTAGTAGCATAAGCTAGTCATAGTACAGTTTAGGTTCGTACTTGTGTCTAAGTTGTTTAAAGTATAAAAGCAGCATGTGTCTCACCCCAGTAAGTATAAAAAGTGCTATAGCAATAAGAGTGGGGCTATGAAAGTCACCTTAGTAAGTAGAGAGAGAGTTATTCCTTGGAATAAAGAGTTGAACGAGTGAGCAGGAAAGTCAACCTATTGACATTTAAGAGTAGTTAAGTGTTTTGCCCATGTTTAAGTTTAAGTATGTGTTTAAGTATAGTTTGTTTTACTAAGTTTCTATTCCTAGTAAGTTACTATTTTTATAAAGTTTCCATTTTTAGAAAGTTTCTTATTTTACTAAGTTTCTATGACTAGAGAGTTTCTACTTTTATGAGTGTTTTTCATTTTAGGATACTTGCCGTATTAGATAAGCTTCCAATCACCCATTTCCCTTCGAATGGCTAATTTAGATCTAGGGGCTTGAGCCATAGGACCCTTTAAATCGGAAATCCAAACCCTCTGCCTAGAATCTCGTAGAAACCATTCGTCAAGAAAGTTTGAAGATCTATACATCTCTAATACATATCCCAAAATGTTTTTGTGCTACAATATAAGTAGTAGGTTATAGGTGCTAGTAATAGTACTAGTGTATACATGTTAAGTACTAGTATAAGTAGTATTAGGGTTTAAGGTTTTAATATGTATATGTATATATAATTCGTATATATACATAAAAATATTTTTTTATTTTTTTTACATGTTTATATGTATATATAAATCTAGGAGTGTTTATGTATATACTTATGAATAACAAGTTTATAATATGAATATGAATTAACAAAGATTAAAGTTTATGTAAATAGTTTAGGGTTTATGTTATACCTTTGAAGATTCAAGATAATTAACAAAGAAAAGATGAACACGATGAAGATGGAAGATCAAAGCCTTAAAAATCTTGAAGAACTCCTTGAAGATTCTTGAAGAACACGAAGAACAAGCTTGAAGATCCGAATACCACAAGAGAGGGAGAGGGAGAGATTGTTTTTGAGAGAGGATTTTGGTGTGATTTGTGAATGAGAAACTAGGAGTCTAGGAGTGTTTATATAGTGCAAGTATTAGAGTGTTAGTCAACATAAGGATGTTCTAATTAATGATTTTATTTTGTTTTATAATTTTTAGTCAACAAAAGGTGGTACTAGTTTATAATTAGTCAACATAAGGATGTACTAGTTTATACTTTATTTTTAGTCAACATAAGGATGTAATTGTTTAAGATTCTTTAGTCTCATTATTATTACTATTATTATTCTTATTATGTTTATTATTATTTTTACATTTACTACATGATAAGTATTATTTTCTTTTTACTAATTCATGACTTGTATTTATTTTTATTTAGTTCCCAATTGTTTTATTATTTATATAAATGTCACTTTTTATTTATTACTTATAGATTAATAGTTATAAATAATATTATTGAAATGCATAAATTTTAATTAGCAGTGAGTGTCGAATAAAAGTTTATTATTTGGTCAACGTTAAATTGATTGTGTATATAACAACCCTTAAATAATTAATACGTATAGTCAGACAGTAAACCCTAAGGTCATTTCAGTAATTTCAGAAGTCAAAAAGTGAGGGTTGTTATAGTACCTCCCCGTTAATAAAAACTTCGTCCCGAAGTTTTAGGTAGACTTCTCGGATGCATCAGCAGTTGAGAAGAGATGGGGATATTTCTGTTTCATATGGTCTTTGCGTTCCCAGGTATATTCGGGGCCTCTACGCGAATTCCAACAGACTTTAATGATAGGTATGTTGCTTTTACGCGTTTGTTTGACCTCTCCTTCCATGATTTCTATAGGTTCTTCAACGAAGTTCATTTTATCATTAATGCGAAGATCATTCAAAATGATGATGTTATACAAGTCATTTCAGTAAATTGGATACATGAAATGTGTTATGAATGGTATTGAGCTCATTTAAAACCTTGAGCATTTTATGCCACAATAATAGGGCAGACAAACAGAGAGGAGTTCGTGAAAATCACAGTCATGAAATTTGATAGAGATCTTCATTGTTTACAACAAGAATATTTTAATGATGAATATAAGTTGAAAAATAAAGTTTTATCACTATTGAATAATATGGATAAAACGATTCGTTTATAGGAAGAGTATAAATGAAGCTATCATAAAAGAGTGAAATGAGAAAATTAAATGTTCGCCTTAACTTTTGACGTAGTCATGATTGATTTCCGAAATTTAAGGAATTAAAGGAAATCTTCGTAATCTATAAGATTTGATTCTCCGGTATTTACGAAATTTTGAGATTTGTTTGATTAAATGCGGTGATTTACCTCGATTGATGTGTTTGGAATTTTGGTATAAATTAGCTTCTTCCGTTTCATTATCTTCACCACTTCTATACTTTCTTTCTCAATTCAAACTTCCAAAAGATTAAGAAAATGCTAAATCCAGTTCTGATCCTGGTTATTATATTGACCATCTATGCAGTCATTCTTCTTTTTCTTTTACCACCAGAGGAATCTGTTTACTTCTTCTATGCTCTTGGGGTTATAGTGTTTTTAATTATCCCGTGTCTTTATATTTCTATACGCATTGATATACACGGTTTGTAATTTCGGAGTCGTTATCGGGCTTTATATTTTCCCTTATATGTCGGAGCTTTATGTTTTTGTTTCTTCTTCCCGACTTCAAGTCAAGCGAGTAATGGTCCAGAATTCATAGGTATGAAGTTTTGAATGATCATAATATATAAAGTAGAAAGGAAAGGTAATAGCACGATTTGATTTGTCATATTACCAGAATATCCGAAAAAGACCGAATCATCAAGAAAAATATTTTCTTGATATGTTTAGAGGTTAAATAGAATGTAAGAGTCGTGTAACATGGCAAATGATGATTATAAAATCTATGAATCATCATCTTCCATTAAAAACTGAGCATGACTTACTGTAATATAATCACGTTGGCCTGACGTCATTATATTATATTAACTCATGCTTCAATTCCCAATCACTTCTTCAAAGCATTTATAATTTAAACTCGAATTTTACAGAATATAGAAACTAAAACAGTTTCCTTTATAAAGATATCGCAAAGAGATACTTAATTGCGGACATGAATCGTTATGAAGATATCTTCCGAAATATAGAGGATATTTATGATGATATTTTGGAATTTCTAAGTTCGAAAGTTGATGAAGAAAAATTTTCCGCAAGCTTTTAACATGACTTTGGAGCAAGATATTCTCTAAAGATTTCACCGGATTCAGAATTTCCTGGATTCTTTGAATATAGGGTTTGGCCCTTGTGTTTGTCCTTGGTCTCCTCCATGGTTAGCTCAATCCGTTTTTCAGTTCCAAATTTTCTTTTGGGCTTTTCCAACGTACCATTCTTTATTATCAAACTGTTAGCCCTTAAGAACATCTATAGCATTTGCTGCTTCGTCAGCATTCTCAAGGTTAACGAATCTGAATCATTGATTGACAACCCGAGATGGTTTCAAGAAATTTTATTATTAGATGATTAAACGCTGATTGTAATCGTCAATGGATCTAATGGTTGACGAATAGGCGTTGTTGATTTCAAAAGTAATGAATGATAATTTTGGTGGTTTGATGTGATAATTCATCATAGAATACGAATGAATATAATTCATGAATGTAGTGATCTTTAGGAAGATAACATCTGCTATAGCTTTACTTGAATTCTGATATGTCAAATTCAGAATATGTAATTTGATTTGAATGAAAATGGTTGTTCTTTGGTGTGCGGATACATATGTGGATGTAAGTAGTATAGTTACTGATTATTGAATCAGAATTTGAAGAATGTACAATGTAACATATTAATGCGAGATATAAATATTTCTCGGGTATTACCTACCCATTAAAATATTTTCACAATTAACAGTTTGTACAAAAGAGAAGATATACGTTCATATATGTATTCTTCTGATATAATATAGATTTAATGAGTTAATATAATATTAAACTCATTTGATTTGCGGTTGAAACGAGAATAAATAATCTCCAAAACCTTAGAGATTTCATAATTGTCGCAAAATATTTCGCTAATGAAGTTATGAATCAATACTTCATCGTTCATTGTTATTGATATACCTCAGTATATGATGTTGGTGCTCGTGGAATTCTTGTGAAATTCATAAGGCACGAATGATGTTTTCTAGAAAGTTTCGAGTACATCGAAAATGAAAGTATACAATCAATCATGTATTTGAGTAATACACTTGGTTTATTATGAAATGGAGTTTATTGTGTTGAAGCAGTGATTAACGATTGTTAAGTCATTAACGAAGGATGTACATCATAGCATATTAATGATATGAATTAATCAAGTAGTACATACTAGTTAAGATTCACACGTAATAGCTTAGTATGAAAAGATTTATTATTGTTCCAATCCATATATATAAAGTATACATATGTAATTCTTCAGGAAGAATGAGTCAATACATCTTAACTCATTATTACTAATATTCCTTGGTATCTATGGGGCGTATGATGTTGATGTTTGAGGTACTGAGTGTGATGTTGAGGCGTGGAATGCGGATGTTTTCGTTGGTGAAGCTGGTGATGTTGGTGGTGATGCCGATGGTACTGGTGGTACTGGTTATGCTGCTGGTGCTGCTGCTGGTGTTCGTAGGTTTTGCACCATATTCTCCAGAGCCACTACTCGAGCGCGAAGCTCGTTGACTTCTTCTATTATTCCGGGATGATTGGCGGTTCGGACAAGTGGATGAATAAGATCTAAAATTTTAGATATTATATATTCGTGACTGGATATCCTGGAAATGAGGGTGAAAATAGTGTTCCGAACGGGTTCGCCAGTAAGTGCTTCAGGTTCTTCACCAAGAGGTGAATTCGGTTGGTGGAAGGGATCACCTTCTTCTTGTCTCCATTGATTAAGTTTACTACGAACCCATCCCCAATTCATCCAAAATAGATGATGGCTGATTGGTTGGTTCATTCCGGTTACGCTGCCATTGGAGCTCGAAGAGTTCGAGGAATCCATATTATGTGTTTGGAATTAGGGTTTTTGATATGAGATTAGTTTTGAATACTGGATGATATATTCGTCTCCTCGAATACGTGTATATAGCAAAAAGATTTCCGTAATTTATGGAGGGAATTTAGGAAAAGTGTTAGACAAAATCTATTAGGATAGATACGATAAGATATAATAAGATATGATGTGTCTTTACTTTTATAATGGCAGTATGACGTGTCGAGATCATAAAGTGATAAGTATGTAATCTAATAATCTTTTGATTAAAGACTTTCAATTCGTATACTGTGATAACGCAATGACATTTTTCAATTCGCAAACCGATGCATAAAGGCATAAGGCATATAGGTACGTGATATAACAGAGAGTTATATACGTTTGAGTGTGAGTAGTAACAATTATAAGAATTTCAAAATCATGGATAATATTTCATGTAATACATATGTAATACACATAACCATGATAGATGACTTATGAATGTCAAGAATTTCTGAAATCATTGTGTCACATTTAGATGCGGTGGTGTAATTGGATAGTACTCAGAAAAGTGAGCAGAGTTCTTAGATTAGCTCGGCATTCTAAGATAAGTAAAGTTTCTAAAGTATAGTGTAGCATTTAACAGTTAAAGGCAACAATTAAAGGCACTATGGTCAAGGAAAGTTGTAGTCCTACATTAGGAAAGAGACTTTGATTAGAATCTTTAAGTCAAGTTTGGTAAAGCATGATTGTTAAGATTATAAGGCAATTCTAAATGCTTTAAGTCTAAGGCAGGAAAGGTTATAGTTTCCGAGATTGCTAAGGCACCCTAGCTAGCAAGTAAGGCACACATACAAATGCAATCCTGGTTCTCTATAACAACATGGCTCTGATACCAATCTGTAACGTCCCCCCAATAGGGTCTGGAAGAAACGTTACTAATATCAAATAAACCAACATATTAAAATACGAGAACAATACTAAATGAGAAAATTTAACTTTATTGAGTACGCAGCGGAAAATGAAATGTCGTTACAATAATGGAAATAACGATAAAGTAATTGTTCATATGCAGAAGTAATAAATGCGATATCACTTGATCCTAAGTCGAAGTAGCATCACATAAGTAGTAGATAAGAAAGCTTGAATCAAACAGCACCTGAGACAAAACATGCTAAAGTGTCAACCAAAAAGGTTGAGTGAAGTTCATAGGTTTAACAAAAGTAGTTATCGTTGTTTTTAGACCACAAGATTTAGTTGTAAAGTTGATCTCCCGCAGGATCAAAAAGTAGATCTCGCAGATCCAAAAGTAGTACTGATTCGTGATATTTTAGACTAAACGTTTGTTTTGTTGCCCCGATGATAAGTTGGCAGTACCTTATCACCATGTTTAAATCATTATTAAGTAATACAAAGACATCACGGTCAAATGTATCGGGGACGTTACTCCCGATAGGCCTACCCCCAATAATTAAGAATGCCTTATCCTGAAAGCAATTAAAAAATATCACTGTGGGGTCTTAGTAGCATAAGCTAGTCATAGTACAGTTTAGGTTCGTACTTGTGTCTAAGTTGTTTAAAGTATAAAAGCAGTATGTGTCTCACCCCAGTAAGTATAAAAAGTGCTATAGCAATAAGAGTGGGGCTATGAAAGTCACCTTAGTAAGTAGAGAGAGTTATTCCTTGGAATAGAGAGTTGAACGAGTGAGCAGGAAAGTCAACCTATTGACATTTAAGAGTAGTTAAGTGTTTTGCCCATGTTTAAGTTTAAGTATGTGTTTAAGTATAGTTTGTTTTACTAAGTTTCTATTCCTAGTAAGTTACTATTTTTATAAAGTTTCCATTTTTAGAAAGTTTCTTATTTTACTAAGTTTCTATGACTAGAGAGTTTCTACTTTTATGAGTGTTTTTCATTTTAGGATACTTGTCGTATTAGATAAGCTTCCAATCACCCCTTTCCCTTCGAATGGCTAATTTAGATCTAGGGGCTTGAGCCATAGGACCCTTTAAATCGGAAATCCAAACCCTCTGCCTAGAATCTCGTAGTAATAGTGTATACATGTTAAGTACTAGTATAAGTAGTATTAGGGTTTAAGGTTTTAATATGTATATGTATATATAATTCGTATATATACATAAAAATATTTTTTTATTTTTTTTGCATGTATATATGTATATATAAATCTAGGAGTGTTTATGTATATACTTATGAATAACAAGTTTATAATATGAATATGAATTAACAAAGATTAAAGTTTATGTAAATAGTTTAGGGTTTATGTTATACCTTTGAAGATTCAAGATAATTAACAAAGAAAAGATGAACACGATGAAGATGGAAGATCAAAGCCTTAAAAATCTTGAAGAACTCCTTGAAGATTCTTGAAGAACACGAAGAACAAGCTTGAAGATCCGAATACCACAAGAGAGGGAGAGGGAGAGATTGTTTTTGAGAGAGGATTTTGGTGTGATTTGTAAATGAGAAACTAGGAGTCTAGGAGTGTTTATATAGTGCAAGTATTAGAGTGTTAGTCAACATAAGGATGTTCTAATTAATGATTTTATTTTGTTTTATAATTTTTAGTCAACAAAAGGTGGTACTAGTTTATAATTAGTTAACATAAGGATGTACTAGTTTATACTTTATTTTTAGTCAACATAAGGATGTAATTGTTTAAGATTCTTTAGTCTCATTATTATTACTATTATTATTCTTATTATGTTTATTATTATTTTTACATTTACTACATGATAAGTATTATTTTCTTTTTACTAATTCATGACTTGTATTTATTTTTATTTAGTTCCCAATTGTTTTATTATTTATATAAATGTCACTTTTTATTTATTACTTATAGATTAATAGTTATAAATAATATTATTGAAATGCATAAATTTTAATTAGCAGTGAGTGTCGAATAAAAGTTTATTATTTGGTCAACGTTAAATTGATTGTGTATATAACAACCCTTAAATAATTAATACGTATAGTCAGACAGTAAATCCTAAGGTCATTTCAGTAATTTCAGAAGTCAAAAAGTGAGGGTTGTTATATCATGACTAACCATAAAAATGTTTTTATGACGAATATAGGTCGATAAATAGAGTTTTATCTTTATTGAGTAATATGGATAAAACAATTTGATTAATCGAAGAGTATTAGTGAAAGTATCGCAAAAGAGTGAAATGAGAAAGGTAAAGTTTCATCATATCTTTTGACGTAGATAGGATTGATTTCCAAGTTCAAGGGATTTGGAGAAAGTCTTCGTAATAGGATTTGATTCTTCGATAATCAAGGGAATTAGCGTCTGCTTTAAATGCGATCATCTGTTTTGATTTCTCTGTCGGATATTTTACTATAAATCCACACCCTTCATTTCCTTTTAACTCACACCTTTAAAGCAAACTTTAAAGCATTCATCAATATGCTCCATCCAGTTCTGCTTCTTGATATATTCCTAACCTTCATATCGGTCATTCTTCTTTTTCATCTACCCCTGGAAGAATCTATTTACTTCTACTATACACTTGGTTTTATAGTGTTTTTAGTTCTCCCGTGTCTTTATATTGCTATATGTATTGATATATATATATAGTTTATAATTTCTGTGTGGTTGTTGGGTTTTACATCTTCTCTTATATTTCGATGTCCCTGCTTCTGTCTCCCATAATCAGTGTCATCTCTAGTTAATGCTTTCTTTTATTTGCTGCGATTTATACCCCAATTTCTCTTTCAGAGCTTTGTCCTTTCGTTTCTTCTTCTTGTGATTAAGTACCGCTTATAATGGTCTATAATTTGCAGATATGAATTTCGGAATGAACATTGTTAATGTTCTAAGAAGGAAATCTTAATGGCACGATCTTGATTTGTCAAATTATCAGAATACCTCGGAAAAGATCGAATCATCAAGAAATATTTTCTTGATATTTTAGAGATTAAATAGAATACAAGAGTCGTGTAACATGGCATATGATGACGTTATGATCTGTGAATCATCATGTTGTATTTAGAAACTCAGCATGACTTACTGTAATATAATCACGTTGATCAAGTGTCATTATATTATACTAACTCATGCTTCAGCTCCCAACATTACTTCAAAAATATTCCTATTTTAAACTCGAATGTTTCAAAATTTAGAAACTAAAATATTTTCTTTTATGATTTAATACAGATAGCGCGAAGAGGTAAATGATTTCAGATAAGAATGATTATGGAAATATCTTCAGAAATACGGAGGATATTTATAATGAAAGATACGATGATATCTTATAATTTCTAATATCAGAGGATGATGAAGAATATTGTCCGTAGGGGTTTAAAGTCAGGAGAAAGCTATTCGTTAATGACTTCAGCAGATACTGAATCATTTGGATTCTTTGAAGTCAGGTTCAGTCTTTGTGATTTGTCCACAGCCTCCTTCATACTTTGCTCAATCCGGTTTCCAGTTCCAAGACTTCTCTTTTTCTGCGCTCAGCCAGCACACTTATTTATTATCATCAAACTTTTACTGTTAAAGTCCTTTATAGTTTTTGCTGCTTCATCAGTATTTTTCCATTTTCGGAGAACCAATTCGTAGTTCGGAGTGTTTTTCAGAAACTTCACATTCAAATTAAGTCCCGAAGATAGACGTTATATATACACATATAACTGTTGGTGTAGACATGCTGCGAGATTTCAAAATACTGATTGCTAATTCCCGATGATTCGTATGGGAATTCTCGTTACAAGATGCGAATGATTAAATGATGGGGTTTTGATAAATATAATGACTTTCCGGAAAATCTCAGATCATTACGGTTGCTGATAAGTTTACTGCTAATGTGGCGAGATATGAAAGGTTCCCCGGTAACCATTGCGAAAGGGCAACATATATAACAAGATTATGAAAAGGCTACTCCGAATGAAAAATCGAAGTTGTCTTGCTGGAGCTGTGATATAATTTTCTACTTTGAAAAGGAATTGCAAAGTTATTTTTTGTTAATAAATGCCAAAACATCTGATACAAATATGTGTTGAATTATGACTTTGGTTTCGAGAGCTTTTTAAGTACATAACTGTGGGTAATATGTGGTTGAATCATCATCTCGATTGCTCATTATTTAAAGTGTCTTCAGGAATTTCGAGGGTTTTGAACATATATTGTAATCGTTAATATACATTTGATGTTCTAGGATTTTTGAATGATACAAATACTTTTCTGGGTTCCATGAATAGAAATGATGTTCTAGTACAGTTTTGTAGTCGAAGTGTAGTTTTGAAAGATGTAGGGATCTAAAAGTGATGTCTTCTGTTAAATCTTGACTTGGATTTTGATTTGTCAAAATCAAAATAAGTAATCTAATTTGGATGCGAATGGTTGTTTTGATTTCTATGAAACAATGTATATCATTGTGAAAGTAATGAGTATAGTTGATGATTTGTTGAATCGAGATCGAAGAATGTAACATATTAATTGTGAATTTATATATCTCTCGGGTATTACCTACCCGTTAAAAAATTTCATAATTAATATTTTGTACATAAGAATTTTATTACAGTCTTTATGAAAATATATATGTATATATTCTCCTCAGATGTAACATAGATTTTAATGAGTTAATACTAAATTAAACTCATTCGATTTACGGTTGGAACTAGAATTGAATAATCCCTTGAAGGCTTTAGAGATTACATAAGTATTTCTTCAATAATATTGAAATTATGAATCAATACTTCGTTATTTGTTGAGGTGTGATGTTGGTTTTTGTTAAATTCTTGTGAATTTCGCAAAATACGAATGATGTTATCTGAAAAGTTTCAGTTACATCGATGATGAAAGTGTAAAATCAAATATATACTTGATTTATTAGGAATTAGAATTTGTTGAATTGAGACATAGATTGTAGATAACGATGGTTAAGTTGCGGGGAAGGACGTACATTATTGCATATTTGTAATATGAATTAACCGAGTAGTTAAGATTCACACACAATAACTTAGCATGGAAAGATTTATTATTATTTTTTTCAAAATATATATATATAAAATATACATATAATTTCTTCAGAGGGAATGAGTTAATTCTTCATAACTCGTTGATACAATATACTCATTATTGATTCGTAATGATGTCCATAGTGATTCTTGAACTAACGGAGTTTGTGATGTTATAGGTGTTGTTGATTCTGATACTGACTGCACTGACGATGCTGGTGACGTTGACGGTACTGATGATACTGTTGGTAAAACAAGTTTAGCTTGTTAACCACACATCATTTTTGTCAGGGTTTCAACTCTTCCTTCTATCATTTTGGTTCGCTTAATTGATTTATGGTTAGGGCTAGATTACATAATCTCTAAGACTTTAGAGATTACATAATTGCCGCGGAATATTTCTCCAATGAAGTTATGAATCAATACTTCATTGTTTGTTGTTGGTACTCCTTGGTATCTATGGTGCGTATGATGTTGATGTTCGTGGGACAGATTGTGAAATTGAGGTGTGGGATACAGATGTTGTTGTTGGTGGTGGTGATGGTACTGTTGGTGTTGATGATGGTGGTACTGGTTATGCTGCTGGTGCTGCTGGTGTTTGTAATCTTTGCACCATATTCTCCAAAGCCACTACCTGAGCGCGAAGCTCGTTGACTTCTTCTATTACACCGGGGTGATTGTCGGTTCAGACGAGCTGATAAATAAAATCTAGAATTTGATGTAGTATGTTATCGTGACGAGATACCCTGGAAATGAGAGAGAAAATGGTGTTTCAAACGGGTTCACCGGTAAGTGCTTCAGGTTCTTCGCCATGAGGGCAATGTGGTGGATGGAAAGGATCGCCTTCTTCTTGTCTCCAATGATTAAAGAGGCTACGAACCCATCCCCAATTCATCCTGAATATATGATGGCTGATTGGTTGGTCCATTCCGATCACACTGCTTTCGGAGTTTGAGTGGGATTCCATTTCGGAATCTGAGGGACTTGAACTAATGACGAATTCCATTTCGTACGATTGAATAAGGATTTTTCGATATGAAATGATTTTTGGTTATCGGGTGGTATTCTAATTACATAGAATATCCATAGATATAGAACAAAAGATTTCGTAGATTACGGAGGAATTTGCGGGTTATGTCACGCAAAGCTTACAGTAACAGATACACTAAGATATGAATTAGCAGATACGCTAAGATATGAATTTTATCTATACACTACTCATGCAATTAATGTAGCAAGACGTGTCTAGACTAATAAGGATAAGCAGGTAATTTCCTAAGGATGATAAGCAGATGATTTCCGACTAGAAATGATAAGCAAAACTTTTGACATGCAGACACGGTCGAAGTCCAGAGTCACTAAGGTATCCTAACGACTCATCAGTTAGACACACTAATGCAAACCTGGTTCGATAAGACCACCGCTCTGATACCACATGTAAAGACCCATCCTAATCCATAAAAACGAATGCAATGTTTGTAAAATGTATCATATAGAGGTCAATTACCTCACGATGTAATCATATGTTATTGTATTCATTCTTATGGATTAGGACGGGTCTTTACAAATGCATCCTAACAACTACTAGTTAGACACACTAATGCAAGACCTAGTTTGCTAAGACCACCGCTCTGATACCAACTGAAATGCCTCGTTCATATACATTATAAACGATTCACAATAGTTGATTTCATTACGAGGTATTTGACCTATATATGATACATTTTACAAACATTGCATTCGTTTTTAAAAGACAAACCTTCTTTACATCGAAAGTTGACGACATGCGTACCATTTCATAATACATCCAACAATAGTTGACTTAATAATAATCTTGATGAACTCAATGACTCGAATGCAACGTCTTTTGAAATATGTCATGAATGACTCCAAGTAATATCTCTAAAATGAGCAAATGCACAGCGGAAGATTTCTTTCATACATGAGAATAAACATGCTTTAAAGTGTTAACCAAAAGGTTGGTGAGTTCATAAGTTTATCGTAAACAATAAAATTCATCATTTTGATAGACCACAAGATTCCAATACAATACACCTATCTCATGTATGAAACCATTTTTCATTGCTTAGCAGAGTAGGTCCGTATCCTTTCCTCCCCCGTAGGTTGCCTCGCGATTTTTAATAACCGTACACATATCTCATGTACAAAATATAATACACATAACCTGTGTATACAAATCATTCTCTCGATACATAACATTCACTTTGCTTTCATTGCTTGGCTTGGTAACCGACCTTAACATATAATGTGTATCAATAATATCCCCAAAATAAAACATCTCGTCTGTAAAATATAAACTTCGAAGTACTAAACACCACGCCCACTAGCTCTTTTGTCTAGTGAACATTCTGGGTGGGGGTGTTAAATCCGGTAGCTACCTTTAGGATTCGCGTGAATTAGGGCCATACTCATTTCTAATTCTTAGGTTACCAAGAAATAATAATCAGGGGAAATATTCACAACAATTAGTGGTAATTATCACGTCCAACTAATTCAATAATAATTCACAAAAATTATGTCTGCATAATAATTCATTCGAGGAATGTTTTGCGAATGTCTATCTCGTCAAACATTTATAAAAGCATCTCAGTCCAAAAATATTGATTTCAAAGGCATTTAATAAAGCAGTTGTAAAACAGTTATAAAGCAGCGCATGTATTCTCAGTCCCAAAAATGTAAAGAGTAAAAGGGAACAAATGAACTCACAATACGATATTTTGTAGTAAAAATATGCATATGACGGAACTGAGCAATGCAAGGTTGGCCTCGGATTCACGAACCTATATCATTTTTATGTATATTAACACATATAATGGTAATCGAACAAATTTAGGTATTATTATTAATTGTTATTTTAGTAACTTGTACGTTTCATTAATAACTAAATTAACTATATTTATTTTTATATACATTAAATAGTTAATTAATATTTATTACAAACATATTAATATAGTTATGTTTTATGTAAATAATATATTTGTATATAGAAAATCTTTATTTGTTATATTAATAATACTAATAATAATGATGATAAAAATAATAATATTAGTTTTAGAAATAATAAAAATGATAATAAAAATAATGATAATTCTAATAATAATAATAATGATAGTTCTATTAATAAAAATGATAATTTTTATAAAAAGAAAATTAGTTTCAATAATAATACTACTTACATTAAAAATGATAATGCTTTTCAAAAAAAAACATTAAAAATGATAATAATAATAATAATAATAATAATAATAATAATAATAATAATAATAATAATAATAATAATAATAATAATAATAATAATAATAATAATAATAATGAGTAATAAGTAAACTACCTCAAAGAAGTAGTCCTAAAAAAATGCCCAAGTCCGGGTTTGAACCCGCGACGTTCCGCTAACCCGTTAAAACCTTTAAACCAACGAACCAATGATTTATTTTGGTATTAACCCGCATGATTAATTAGTTATTCTTCATTAAACACTTATCATTTCATCATCATAATCATGATCTAATATCACCGTCATTCTTATATCATAATCGTCTTATCATTATCATATTTATAATCACAATCATAATCAAAATCATAAGTCATAATTCATGATCATAATCATATATCATAATCTCATTCTCGTTACTAACATCATTCATCCGTATTCATCACCTCATCGTCATCTCCTAACATCATCACCATCACTAATACACTTATCATCATCATTATCATCTTGTGATCATGTCATCACTAATATCAATGTAACCTCATCTAACGTCATTTAATATTCATCTAATCATATTCATAACCATAATCATCCATCATAATCATAACATCATCATCAATTATCGCGTGTAACATTATTATGTTATCAATTAAAGTCTATCAGTATCCTAATTCTCATAGGAACTGAATGAAGCTGATCGTACTCCAAACTAATGGCCCAAAGGAGGAACTAAATTTCGGCCCAAGTGATACTTCATATAGTATTCGGCCCAAACAACAAATGATAGCCCAAAATTAGTTCAGGATCATAACAGCCCAACTAAAGTAGTCTATTAATAGAATTTAAATGATCTTCGGTTTATAAAAGCTATCAAGGAAAAAGCAAGTGATAGCAGCCACATCCCTTTCATCTTTCCCTTTTCTTTTTAAATGACATAATCATTGTGATGACCCGAAAATTTCCGACCAAATTTAAACTTAATCTTTATATGGTTTCAACACGATAAGCAAAGCCTCTCAAAATTTTGAACTGTTTTTATACAATCATTTAACTTCGACCATTTCCGACGATTCACGAACTAGTACATATAAATAAATAAATACATATAGATTTAATATATATATATATATATATATATATATATATATATATATATATATATATATATATATATATATATATATATATATATATATAATACTTTGAAATATAGTTGATATAATATGTTATTTAAATTAAATTATAAAATGATATAAGAGATAATAAAATTTATTATTAAAATATATGTATATATACATAAAAAGTAAATTAAATATATATTTTGTGATTTTGAAGTTATTTAGTAAACAACAGTAACGATCAATTGTCATATTAATTGACCATAAATGAGTTAAAAGAAACTTATGTGATTTTAAAATAAACGGTAATTCAAAAATGAATTTTATAAATTTTAGACTTAATAATAATATATGTAGAACTTGTTTGTCAAATTTTAAAACTTTTTATATTTTACTTGGGGGTTGAGAGTGAATAATTAATGTAATTTTTATTTAATAGATAATGATCGAATTTTATACCATAATGACCGATATAAATAAAGATGATTACTATAAAAATTTAGGAATATTCCGAAGACTTTTATCCGTCACTGATTAACGATGGAGTACGAAATCTGGTCTTAAAATAATAATGGAAGGCAGCTCTTCTGTGAATCATTTACAGACAAGTAATACTATTACTCCTTTGTCAACTTTTACAGATAAGGCGGCTCTTCGATGACTGTGTCTTAAAGTTTTACATCATATGTTTACTGTTTTTGTTAAAAGTTTCATTCCCATAATTGTGTTTGATTATTATTATTACTATTATATTATATTACTATTATAAATAAGTATTACATCATTAGTTATATATATATATATATATATATATATATATATATATATATATATATATATATATTAGAGTTAAAAAGGACATGAAATATCAACCATATCCATCTACCTTTGTCTTATCTGTACATCCAAAAACCACGACCTCATCATTGAAAAACTCAATCAAATCACAATCTATCAATCTATATTTATCTTTAAGACTTAATCTATACATATATACATTACAAGTCTATATAACCATCTCTCTATCGCTGCGTAAATTTAACTCATCATTTGATCACCACCATCATACGAACTACCATCACTAAACCTTCACCAATCAAGACACCGGCCACCTCCTACAAACCACCATCGAACACCAAGACCACCACCTGCACTCACGAGCCACCCATAACTAACGTCACCTTCTTAATTCTTTTTTCCCTTCTATTTCGATCTTCTATTGTAACCTTTGGAATAAACACAACAAAGACCACCATGAGTCACCCTAATCCTAAGAACCATCTTCACCACAGCCATCACCACTACCATAAACTACTAAGAACAACCACCATCCTCCACCTCCTACCACCATGATCATCGACAACAATTTTCCTTATCTTTTCTATTTATGTCGTGAAGCAACCAACCAACACCTTAAACACTGCTACAAACGTATATGTTTCTCTTCTAAACCATTACCATTTTAATTATTTATCTATTTATTTATTTCTGTCGAACACCCAACCCATCACTACTACAAGACTGCTGCCCGATTTCTTCTTATGCAAAGCTAACATCACTTTGGTTGTTCGATACCCAAACGTAACCCACTACTGTTTCTATCTCTGGTTATTAATTGAACTACCCACACAACAAGCAACTATTTACGTATGTTTCCAATCTTATTCAATCGAGGTGTAACCAAAACTCCATAACCATCATCACTAGCTACACCACACAAACACAATAGTTGTTTGCCCATCGATTTATTTATCTTTCTTCTTATTTTTTTTCTTCATGAACCCAGTTCAAACACTAATCCAAATCCGCCACTTTTTATCTTAACATAACCCTAATCATAACCGAAAATTATCTATCTATTTAATTCTGTCGAAAACAAACTATCACCTTAAACTCATGGCCAAACTGTTTTCTCCTTGCTACAATCGAACCACAACATACACCATCTCCATTGTTAACTGCAGGTGTCTTCTGTTTGAGTCCTGTACGAAAATAAATCAAAAACCAACAACCCTCGTTAACTATTGATAAGTAGTTATGTTCCTGTGTGAATATCGATACCCATCCCCAGTTACAGAAATTAAACGTTGAAGATGGATGAGAATGATGATTATGAACATACGGTGATAATGATATAAAGATAATGGTTAGGTGTAAAGATTATGAAAGATGAGATGATCGATTATGTTGAGTGTTGTTTAGGTGTAAAGTTCGGATATATATAAAAAAAAAAGGAAACCAAACATCGAAATCCTTTATTTTTTTAGGGTTATCGACTTCTGCTTGTGAATTCCTGGACACCGTAACATATTTGTTATCTCTTTAAAGGTAGTTATTTCATTATTATTATTATTATTATTATTATTATTATTATTATTATTATTATTATTATTATTATTATTATTATTATTATTATTATTATTATTATTATTATTATTATTATTATTATTATTATTATTATTATTATTATTATTATTATTATTATTATTATTATTATTATTATTATTATTATTATTATTATTATTATTATTATTAGTATTATTATTATTATTATTATTATTATTATTATTATTATTATTATTATTATTATTAGTAATATTATTTTTACTATCATATATATTTAAAGTATCATTATTATGAAAATTCCAAAAATTATTAAAAATACTATCTTTATTAAAATTATCATTATCATTATTATTATTACATTATAACAAGTAAAGATTTTATACATAAAATATATTTATATTACCTATAATTATATATTAAACATATTAATATATTTTTATATGTATACAAAATAAACACATATATAGTATATAATTTAAGATATTATATATAGACAAAATGTAGTACAAATTCTATATAAACTACAACACTAAATATATAAAGATTATATAATTAATAAATGTGATTATTTGATTACCATTATGTGTGTTAACATATATAAATGATATAGGTTCGTGAATCCGAGGCCAAACCTATACTTGTTCAATGTCGTCTTATGTATTTTTACTACAAAATAGAGTATGGTGAGTTTCATTTGCTCCCTTTTTAAATGCTTTTGCAATATATATTTTTGGGACTGAGAATACATGTGCTATTTTTATAAATGTTTTACGAAATAGACACAAGTAATTGAAACAACATTATATGGGTGAATGTTCGAAGCCGAATATGCCCCTTTTGCTTGGTAGCCTAAGAATTAGTAAACCGATCCAAAGTACCGGATGCTTTAGTACTTCGAATTCGTTTTTTATCATGTCCGAAGGATTTCCCGAAATGATAGGGGATATTCTTATATGCATCTTGTTAATGTCAGTTACCAGGTGTTCACCATATGAATGATTTTTATCTCTATGTATGGGATGTTTATTGAAATATGAAATCTTGTGGTCTATTAAAATGATGAAAATGATCGATTATGATAAACTAATGAACTCACCAACCTTTTGGTTGACACTTGAAAGCATATTTATTCTCAGGTATGAAAGAAATCTTCCGCTGTGCATTTGCTCATATTAGAGATATTACTTGGAGTCATTCATGACATATTTCGAAAGACGTTGCATTCGAGTCGTCGAGTTCATCAAGATTATTACTAAGTCAATTATAGTTGGATATATTATGAAATGGTATGCATGCCGTCAACTTTTGATGTAATGAAAGTTTGTCTTTTAAAAACGAATGCAATGTTTGTAAAATGTATCATATAGAGGTCAAGTACCTCGCGATGTAACCAAATGTAATGTATTCGTCCAGATGGATTAGGACGGGTCACGACAATCATCATCATTGTGTTACCATTATTATTTGTGTGCCACCCTCAATTTTTCATCCTTAATATTAATTATATCATTATCACCTTTCTCGCTATTTAAATAGAGGTAGAAACAGCAGATGGAGATCGTCTATGGTTGAAATAGAAACACGTAGGAAACAGAAGGTACAGCAGCAAGATGATGATGGTTTTGATGGTTGGGTTTGTAGCTGTTCAGAAATAGAAATCTAGCAACAATTTGCAGGTCATTCTCGGTTGTGGTTTGTGTTGTTTTAAAGTTATAATAATATTTCATTTAAAGTGTTGAGAAAAAAAAAGTTGATTGCTATAATAATGGATATAACAAGTAGAAGGCACCTTTATGTAAATAGAAACAATATGTGTTTTACGTAATCAAAGTAAAGGTAATCCCTTTATGGTTGTGTTTTGCATGAAGTAATCGATGAAACAAAAAGAATAATACTGAGTAGAAGTAAGTCATGAGTGTTTGCAGTGTTGTAGTAACAGAAACAATTATTGCAGTTTTGGGTTTATGATAATGCGGTGGCAGTTTGGGTCATCGAGCAGTTACAGAGACAATCAACGTATAATTGTAGGGTAGTTTTATTTTTGGGTTGCAACGAGATAGGAACATAATTGAAGGGGGATTTGGTTTGAACGAAAACAGAAAAACAGTTGTCTTAAAGGGTGGCGGTTGTGATTTGTTTTGATGGTTATGAGTCATGAAGGGGGTTGTGATTAAACCGAAGGTGGTAATGGTTATGGTGATCTTTGGATGTTTATGACATCATGGTGGTGTTTTGAAGGTGGAAGATGGTGGTAGTTGATTTTTAATGGTGTATCCTAGGAGATACACGCATAAAAACATCATTTTATACAGAAAACTCGATCAAACAGCACAAGACATAATGAAATTTGGCAGTTTTGGAAGTTTGCTGCCCAGCGTTTAGCAGGCCACCCAGCGTCAAGCGTAAGCCCTACAGGCAGCTTCTATGCATAAGCCCTTTAACTCAGCGCGTGAACAGAACGCAGCCACGTCAGCACACGCTACCGACATTCCGGATACTTCACGTAACAGAACCATTCAGTGATTGACACGTGTATCTCATGAATTTCGAACATTCTACGCCTATAAATAGACCCCCTGGGTCACCACATTTCACATCATCATTCTGATCTGAACTTCAGTCATAGATAAGTACACTTTCTCTCTCACACAGTTCTTTCTCACTCTAAAACAATATTAGCCGCTTAGCAGCAGTGCGCTAGACGGATCATTACAGGCTGATCCACAAATTGATTGAGGACACCCCACAGATCTTATATCTGTGTTCCGGGTCTGCAGAGATTTTTTCTCGAGGGCAAACAACAATCAACAGTATACGCCACACGCTGAGCAGCTAGTTTTCTGTACTAGTACCTTACAGCCGCTATACGAAAAATCGTACTAACACCGTTAATCGTAAGAGTGGTTCTTGATAGTTGAATAAAGCAATAGTAGTTAACACAAAAGTGATTTGGTTTATGTGTTGATCAACGAGTAACGTTTTGGTTGATAATTGATGATGTTAGTGATCATGGTGGTGTTTGAATAAGGTGGTGGTGTCTGGTAACCGTGTTGGTGATGATTCGATCATGGTGGTGTTGGTTTGGTCACTGAAACCGAAACGGATAAATGGTGTTGGTTGTTTCGGTTGAAATCAGAAAAATAAAGAGAGAGATGGTGTGAATTATACTCAAAAATATTGGAGCAAGTAGTTAAAGGGTCAAAGATGATAGTGTTGATATTGATCGATTAAGCAAAATGAACATAAATAAAATACCATTTGCAATGTGTATATGTCATAAAGTTAGAATGATACAAAAATGAACACAGTAATATGCAATGAATTCAACATTTAAACAGTAACATTATCTTTTTAATTCACGGATCACTTAAGTGTGTTGTATTTAAGGTGCAAGTGGTGTTATATATATAATTATAATGTGTAGTTGATGATTGATGATTGAATCAAAAGGAACACGGTGCTAATCAATCAATTTAAAATGCCAATCATTCAATTTAAAAGAACAGTTAGAAGCCTTTGATTTTGGATTCTAATTACCGACAGTTTTCGCGGAGTATTATATCGTAGTTATTAATCAGTGGCGGATAAAAGTCCACAGGAAAATCCTAAATTAATTATCTTTATTTATTTTAGTCATTAATATATAAAGATTGGTCATTAACTATTTAATAAAAATTTTCACTGTCCTTGCTCGATCCCAGATAAAATATTCGAAATGTTAAATTTTATCAAATTAGATTCTAAATACATTTTTTTTTAATAAAGCTATGATTAATATAACTCCTTTTACAATCACTGTTTATTTTTAGATTCATATAAGTTCATTTTAGAATTATTTATTATCAATCGAAACGTCCAACGAGTATCACAATAATTATATTTAATATACTTTATATATATATCGATTCATTTTAAAATATATTTTATTTTATTTTACATAATTTAATTTTAATAGTAACAACATATAATATTTCAAATTATATTTCCAATTTCCATTTATATATTTATATATATATATATATATATATATATATATATATATATATATATATACACACACACATATCTATTTACAATTAATTGTTCGTGAATCGTCAGGAATGGTCGAAGGTCAATTGAATATTTGAAACAGTTCAAGATTTTTTGAGACTCAACATTACAGAATTTCCTTATCGTGTCGAAATCATATAAGAATAAAGTTTAAATTTGGTCGGAAATTTCCGGGTCGTCACACGTATGACTCTGAAAAATGGGATGTAAACTTTCCTTATTAAGGATCTGCAAGACACACTGTGAATGATTATGATAGGATATTCCTTCTAATCATCCACGTCAAACTCGTCTTTGATTTTATACACCTGCTTCTGATAACGATACGCCATACACTTGTCTTTATCACCAAGAAATTCATAACACCAAATAGGATTGAACCTTTCCACTACTGGCAAGTTTTTACGTTTATCTTCACTGATAAAGATTCTGTATGCTTGTTCTTCCAACCAACAGCCCTGTAGCACCTTTTTCAGTTTGAGGTTCACCAAGTTTGATTGGCAGTTCTCTGTGCTTGTTGAATTATCCACGGTGAGGTTCAGATGATGTGGATTATTCAGGGATAGGTTGAATCGTAGATTTGGGAAATCTTATAGCAGGTTCACCGGTGTACTCTTGTGTGACAAATCAATCAAATTCATCGAGTTCTTCCTCATCAGGAGCTTCTAAGTTCACATAGATTTCTTTTAAAAGTGCTCCTTCAATGATGACAGTTGGTTTGGTTTGGGATTGAATGTTTCTGAAGTACTCTTCTTCTTCTTCAGATTTGGGAATGATAGGCTGTGGTGCAGATGTGTAGATTGTTTCAGAAAGTGATGTGATTGATTGGGTTTTGGGGCCGGTGTATACAACCATTGCAAGAGTGGTTTCAATGGAGGTAACCACTGCTTCAGTCATTTCAACATCTTCTTCTTCGTCTTTGATATCAATAAACAAAATTTCATCAAAGTCCACCTCGTCATCAGAGTTAATTGTGATCACATCATGTCCTTAGGGGGCTATAACATCTTCTTCTACAGTGTGTTCAGCCCCTTCGGCTATCCCTTCTGGCACGCCAGATTCATCGACTATTTCTTTTCCTTTTCTAGAGGAGCTAGGTTAACTTTGAGATTGACTAAGACTTTAATTAACATGCACTGAGGATCTTCCTCAAATATTCTCCCCCTCATGTTGGCCACCGGCATCAGGGTCATCATATCGCCGGGAGGAAGATGGTTGATCAACATGACACGGAGTCAGTTCAAGTATAGAAGGATAGTTAGCTATGCGTTGTAGTGAGTTTAGTAAGCCGATGATGGCGTTTCTGATGAAATCATCTGGCGACAAGTTGACTGATAGAAGATGGGCGTGAAATCTAGTTTCTCGTTGAAGATACGAAGGTTGGGTTAATGGGTGACTGCTGGAGTGATTATTGGGGATGAAATTATGAGTGGTGAGAGTGGTGATGGTGATGCATTGAGATCAGGAGGGGATGATGTGAATTTAGGTGATGATGGTTATGTTGTTGTTATCGGTGACGAGATATTATGGCCCTGCGTAGAAATGTTAGTGAAAACAGCCTGAGATTCTTGATGAAACTCAGTTGTCACCACTGTTGAGATCGAAAGCTGAGCAGTGAGGCCTATTGTCACAGGACTTCCAAGCGATCTTAGAGAAGCAATTTATGGAGATTTTCATGTCTCTATGCTTGTTGTTACATTATTAGCTATAGACACAGGTTGTTCGGTATAGGACTGCACCAAATTCCTGAGAGCACTAGACACATTTTCGAATTGTTTTTGGCGGATCTCTTCTAAAGTCGCCGATAATAACTCATATGAAACAGATGTTTGAGCATCTGAGTGGCTTCCTAATGTTTATGAAGGGCTAACATTTTTTTTGCCCTATCTCACTCCCGGTCCGTACAACCTCTCTTTGATTTTCCAACCACACCCTCATTACCATCCTTATCACTGCGATAAATATCATGAAGAACCTTCTTTAGTTGTTCATAGGTTACTTTCTTTGGTTTAGTTTTCTTTTTGGCCTATTTTCACCCTCAATTTTTTTCCCCTCAGACTTTCTTTTCATAGACCCTCGCTTGCTAGACCCCTCACCAGGTGTCCTATCAGCTCCTTAGGCAGGTTCCTCAGGTGGTAGGGGATCCATAGGTGCTCCTATCTCTCTCATGTAACTTATTATTCGGGGATCGTCCAAGGGTCCGCGATTTAGTAAGTGAGCAGGTATAGGTTGAACTTGCACATTCTTGGATCCTATTCCTTCTCTACAAGTGGTTCAACCCGATCTCTAGGGATAGGGTCGGGAGTTTTATTGCTGGAATAAATTATGGCTGAAAGTATGTTGGCGTAAAATCTATGGAATTGAATACATGATAGGAGAGGTGGTGAGTGAATTTCTATCATGCTATCCCAGATGACTTGGCCAAAGTCAGCAGTCGGCAGAAACATGATTCCGTAGAAGATCTTTAATAGGAATACGGTGATGTGATCGGATCCAGTCTGCATTGAATTGAAACACCGGTTTATGAAAGTGTACAACACAGCCCATCATTGTGTCATACGTTGCTTTTTGAAGGCTCTTATCTTTGTAACCTCTCCTTTGTATCCAAGTTGTTGTATGGCAGCCAGCTTTTCATTCTCGGGCGGGAATTCATCATATTGTGCTCTTTCGGGAATGCCTAAGAATCGTCTCATGTCGGTTAGGGTGAAGGAAACTCTCCGATCAGGATTCTGAGAGGCTAGAAAGGAAAAATAATCAGGTGCCTCGTCAACAGATGGGTGGTATGTCATAGTGTCCCGCATCAAAAGAAGCTGAAGTGTGACGACCCAGAAA
The DNA here is from genome assembly GCF_046630445.1 of Rutidosis leptorrhynchoides. NCBI lineage: Eukaryota > Viridiplantae > Streptophyta > Magnoliopsida > Asterales > Asteraceae > Rutidosis > Rutidosis leptorrhynchoides. Next base: position 301,032,995 of record NC_092335.1, on the reverse strand, counting down.
TTTCCGACCAAAATTAAACTTAATCTCTATATGATTTTGACACGATAAGCAAAGTCTGTCAAACTGAATCTCAAAAACTTTGAACTGTGTTCATGTATGCATTTGACCTTTGACTAATCCCGGCGATTCACGAACAATTAGATGTAAATAAATATGAAAACTTATATGTGTAACTAGATCCTATACACAGTTAACATTATATATATATATGATTAATAAATACTAAAGATTCAATAGATTATACAATTGGTAAATATGTTATAATAAATGAAAATATATTAAACTTAAGTAACAAGTTTGAAACTAATTGTTATTCTAATCTTATTATCATTAATAATAGTAGTATTATTAATAAATTATTATTATTATTATTAGATATATTGTAATGTATAATTATAAATATAAGATTACATAATAACTTGAAATCATAAAATACAAATTCATCAGTAAGATTAAAAATGTAAAATAATAATAAATAAGTTAATAGTAAAATGAATATACTTATATGTATGTCTATATATATATATATATATATATATATATATATATATATATATATATATATATATATATATATATATATACATACATACTTATTATTATGAATCTATATATAATTTCTATATTGTAATTAATAAATATTAAATATTCAATATATATATATATATATATTATAAAATATATTATATAATTAATAATTGTAATATATTAAATTATAAGTTAAAATATAGTTAATATATTAATTGTCATTATAGTTATTATTAGCATCATTAAAAGTATAAACGTAAAACTTGTTACGTGTAATTTGTTATATTATTATTAGTATTATTATAATTAGTATTATTATTATTATAATGTTATTGTTATAAATTTTTATAGTTATTATTGTCATAATCGCTACTTGTTAATATTATTGTTAACATAATAATCATTAAAATTATTATTATTAATAATTATTAATATTATTATTATTATTATTATTATTATTATTATTATTTTTGATCACTATTATTAATATTAATATAAATATTATTATTAATACATTTATAATTAGAATTATTTATTATAAAATGTAAATACATGAGTTATATAGTTAGATATAATCGGTTTCCTATCACATTCAAGCCGTACCTATTTTTGTTTCTGTCTCAATTTTTTGTTACCAGGCGAATATATCAGATACAAATACAAAATTTGATTGAACGTACGTATTTGCTTTATTTTTTTCTTTATTTCTTTGATTGAAAATTTAGTACTCTTGTCTGCAAATGGTTATAGATGTCGATATCATGGTCAATACACAACAATTGAATTTGAGATTTCTGTGATAATAAGAGTTAAATAGATGTTTCCAATAGTTTCTATGAACAATTTAAAAACTATTTCATGTTATAAACTTGGTCCAAAACAATCAAATTCGTGGAATCAATTTTTTTTTTTTGTATATACCGACGGCTGTAGCAGGCAGGCCTTTATAATTTTTTTATTTTATTTATTGGATCATTACAAGTCTTTTACAAATCAACTGCAAGCTTAATTCAATCCTTTATTCGTTAGTGTTATTATAAATTATATTCACTGGTCGTGGGAGTTCTTGGAGGAGAAGAAGGATTTTAGAACAAGTAAATATCACGGGTTAAATAGAATTGGTGGGAGAGTTAATCAGAAAAATGAATTTGCTAGAATGGTTAGGAGTGTTATGGGTAACCGAGAGGTCTCGGGTTCGAGCCCAGGCTTGGGCGATATTTTTTTTTAAAAAGGCTTATCATTGAGGTAGCTATTTATATATTCATTATTATTATCATTATATTTATTATTATGATTATTATTATTATGGTTATAATAATTATTATTGTTATGGTTGTTATTATTATTATTATTATTATTATTATTATTAGAAGTATTATTAATTAAGTATTATGAATTTAATCATTATTATTATTAATATCCTTATAAGTATTGCTATCATTAAAAATCTTTATCATTTAGATCAATTGCTATTATTATCATGACTATAGCTACAAATAAGATAATCGTTAATATTAAGTATTAAAGGTTATTGAGCTAAAGTATTATGATATTGAATTGGAAGTATGTATATAACTATAAAATTTATATGGATTAGGATATGAATAACAGAGTTATGGTCATGAAAATTTATAAATAGAAAATTTATATATATATGTATATACAGACATAAAACCGTTAAAATCTTAATATATTAGAATATTATGAAGAATATTATGAAATAAAAGTATCATAATTAAGTTACGATTTAAGTAATATATTTAAGCTTAAGTAAAAATTATGATTTAAAATGTATTGTTACAAATGTTAATTCGAAACTTCGAATATGAAAGTAATGTTTTTCTAAATAATATTAAGTATATATATAAATTATGGATTTAAAAACTATAGATAAAATTATGATTTAAATGAGCTATTGATTATTAATATCATATTTATCAAAATTAATTGTAACACTACCATTAATAATAATTAGTATTAATATTATTACTATCATTTTTATTATTTTTACTAGTATCATTATTATTATTAAAATAATAATTAGTTATACATAAAACCATATTTAGAACAGATAACCTAACTCTATTAATATATTTTTAATAAGTATTAATTAATTATCCAAAATATATAAAATAAATATATATCTAAGATATTTATTAAACATGACATATGAATCATTAAATATAACAAGTATATTAATATTATTAATATATGAACTTTTTATATGTTTTAATACATATATGAATGATATAGGTTCGTGAATCCGAGGTCAACCCTGCATTATTCAGTTCTGTCATATGTATTTTTACTACAAAATACAGTATGGTGAGTTTCATTTGCCTTTCTACCCTTTATATTTTTGGACTGAGAATACATGCACAATTTTTATAAATGTTTTACGAAATAGACACAAGTAATTGAAACTACATTATATGGGTGAATGATCGAAGCCGAATATGCCCCTTTTGCTTGGTAACCTAAGAATTAGTAAACTGATCTACTAATTGACGCGAATCCTAAAGATAAATCTATTGGGCCTAACGAACACCATCGGTTGTAGCGGATGCTTTAGTACTTCGATGTTATTTTTATCATGTTCGAAGGATTTCCCGGAATGATAGGGGATATTCTTATATGCATCTTGTTAATGTCGGTTACCAGGTGTTCAATCCATATGAATGATATTTTTTATCTCTATGCATGGGACGTATATTTATGAGAACTGGAAATGAAAATCTTGTGGTCTATTTAAATAATGGAAATGATTATTTATGTTAAACTAATGAACTCACCAACCTTTTGGTTGACACTTTAAAGCATGTTTATTCTCAAGTACGAAAGAAATCTTCCGATGTGCTTTTGCTCATTTTAGAGATGTTACTTGGAGTCATTTATGACATATTTCAAAAGACGTTGCATTCGAGTCATTGAGTTCATCAAGATTATTACTAAGTCAATTTCCGATGTAATGAAAGTTTGTCTTTTTAAAAACGAATGCAATATTTGTAAAATGTATCATATAGAGGTCAAGTACTTTGCAATGTAATCATATGTTATTGTATTTGTTCTTATGGATTAGGACGGGTCTTTACATGTGGTATCAGAGCGGTGGTCTTAGCGAACCAGGTCTTGCATTAGTGTGTCTAACTAGTAGTTGTTAGGATAGATTAATGAGTCTGGACTTCGACCGTGTCTGTATGTCAAAAGTTTTGCTTATCATTTCGTGTAAAAAATTACCGACTTATCATCCTTAGGAAATTATCTGCTTATCATTCCTAGTCTAGACACATCTTACTGCATTGATTGCATGTATAGTGTATAGACAAAATTTATATCTTAGCGTATCTGTTATTGTTACCTTTGCCTGGCACATTCTGAAGAATCCTTCGTAACTTATGGGATTTTAGTATTATATATGCATATGTAAATTATGTATTGCAGGGTACTAATCTACATCCTATAATCTATTTCTTATCAAAAATCCTTCATCTGATCGTACGAGATGAATCCCTCAACTAGTTCGAATTTCTCGGATTCCGACAGCTATTCCGATATGGAGTTTCACCTATCAGCGTCACCAGAATAAATCAACCAATCAGTTATCCCCAATTCATCTGATGGGTTCGTAGTCGACTTAATCAATGGAGACGCGAAGAAGGCGATCCCTTCCACCAACCGAATTTACCTCTTGGCGATGAACCTGAAGCACTTACCGGCGAACCTGTTCGTAATACTATTCTCTCTCTCATTTCCCGAATATCTCGCCAAGATTATATTCTATCTAAAATTCTAAACCTTATTCATCTACTCGTTCCGACCGACAATCATTCCGGAATAATGGAAGAAGTCAACAAGCTCCGTGCTCGAGTTATCATTTTAGAAAACGTGGTGCAAAAATTTTACCAGCTTCAACAACATCACCGGCACCAATAGTACCATCAGTAATAGCACCAGTACCATCAACAATCCATGCCTCAACATCTCATTCTGTACCTCGAGTATAATCATCGTTCTACATATCGTTCTACATCAATTATCTTCATTCTTCATGGCGATTATGTAATCTCTAATGTTTTAGAGATTATATATTCTTGTTCTAACAGTAAATCAAATGAGTTTAATATCATATTGACTCATTAAATCCATGATTACATCTGAAGAAAATATACATGTATATATGTTTTCATAAAGATTGTAATTAAAAATTCTTTTGTACAAACTGTTAATGATGAAAATATTTTAACGGGTAGGTAATACCCGAGGAATATTTAAGATTTCACATTAATAAGTTACACTGTACATTCTTCGAATCTGATTCAACGGTCATTTACTATCTTATTTACAACCACCGATATATGTATCCGTTCACCACAGAATAACCATTTTCATCCAATTTCATATTTGGATTTTGATTTATCAGAATCCAACAAGTGGCATAATGAAGAAAACATTAGACAAAATAAAATTTGTTAGAAACAAACAAATTACATATGAGAAAATTTTTTTTAAGAATCCACGCTAAATGTTCCTAGCTAACTATTCCCAGCTAACTGATTACATTTTATTTATCGCAATTTATTATCGCAATTTTAATTCTCGTAATTTTATTTATCGTCATTTAATTTCTGTTATTTATTTTACGCACTTTAAATATCGGGACGCGTATACAAGGTGTTGACATATCATATCGATGCATATATATATATATATATATATATATATATATATATATATATATATATATATATATATATATATATATATATATATATATATATATATATATTATTTAGAGTCACCATAAACACTCTATATGCTGTAATGATCGAGTTCGCTATACAGGGTTGAGGTTGATTCTACAATAATATATATACTTTGAGTTGTGATCGAGTCTGAGACATGTACACGGGTCACGATACATATTAATTAATTTGAATATTATATATTCAACTATATATGAACTATTGGACTGTTAACTGTGGACTATCGACTGTGGACTAATAACATTGGACAATTAAAATGAATTAAAATTGAAGCGACCCGTCCTAATCCATCCGGACGAAGTCCATATTGATTATAAACGATTCACAACAGTTGATTACATCGCGAGGTACTTGACCTCTATATGATACATTTTACAAACATTGCATTCGTTTTTGAAAAGACAATCTTTCATTACATCGAAAGTTGACAACATGCATACATTTCGTAATATATCTTTCTATAATTGACTTAATAATAACTTGATGAACTCAATGACTCGAATGCAATGTCTTTTGAAATATGTCATGAATGACTCCAAGTAATATCTTTAAAGTGAGCAAATGCACAGCGAAAGATTTCTTTCATACCTGAGAATAAACATGCTTAAAAGTGTCAACCAAAAGGTTGGTGAGTTCATTAGTTTAACATAAATAAACATTTCCATCATTTTAATAGACCACAAGATTTTTCATTTCCAGTTCCCATAAATACATGTGCCATACATAGAGACAAAAATAATCATTCATATGGATTGAACACCTGGTAACCGACATTCATAATATGCATATAAGAATATCCCCATCATTCCGGGATCCTCCTTTGGACATGATATAAATTTCGACGTACTAAAGCATCCGGTACTTTGGATGGGGCTTGTTGGGCCCGATAGATCTATCTTTAGAGTTCGCGTCAATTAGGGTGTCTGTTCCCTAATTCTTAGATTACCAGACTTAATAAAAAAAGGGCATATTCGATTTCGATAATTCAACCATAGAATGTAGTTTCACGTACTCGTGTCTATTTCGTAAAACATTTATAAAAAATTGCGCATGTATTCTCAGCCCAAAAAAATAAAGGGTAAAAAGGTAAATGAAACTCACGCATATAAATATTGTAAAACAGTTAATAAAGCATTTGCATGTATTCTCAGCCCAAAAATATATATAAAAAGGGAATAATGAAACTCACGCATATAAATATTGTAAAACAGTTAATAAAGCATTTGCATGTATTCTCAGCCCAAAAATGTAATGAGTAAAAAGGGCAAATGAAACTCACGCATATAAATATTGTAAAACAGTTAATAAAGCATTTGCATGTATTCTCAGCCCAAAAATGTAATGAGTAAAAAAAGGGAAAATGAAACTCACCTAATGTATTTTGTAGTAAAAATACATACGATGACATTGTACAAATGTAGGGTTGGCCTGGGATTCACGAACCTATATCATTTATATTAACATATATTCGTAATCGAGCAATTATATATATATATATATATATATATATATATATATATATATATATATATATATATATATATTGTTATTAATGATATACTTGTTATACTATATATCATTTTAATATATTTAGTTTATGTGTTTTATATAACTATTACTTATTAATAATAATAAATCTGTGTATTAAGGTTTAGTATATATATATATATATATATATATATATATATATATATATATATATATATATTCATTGATATAACTTAACTAATATCTTTTTAATAATAAAAGTGTAGCTTAATGTATCTTTATATATCAAAGTATCTATTTATGATAATATTGATATTTTTTTTTATGATAACAAATTAATAATTTTATTAAGAATGTTATTAATGATAATAAATTTAATACTAATAATATTAATGATTATATTAATAATAATAATGATAATATTTATAATAATACATATGTCACTAATAATAATTATACTAACAGCGATAATAGTACTAATTTTAATCATAGTATTTATGTTCTCATGATAATTTATATATTAGTTGTTAAAACAATAATAACCATGATAATAATAACAATATTCTTATTTATAACTATCATCATAATAATAATAATGATATCTAATTATACTTAATGGTATTACTTAATAATAACTAAAAAAATGATAATAATAATGGTCATATTATTGATATTAACATAATATTAATCATAACAATATTTAATAATAATTATAATATTAATACTTATAACTATGTTACAATACTTAATTATAATACTTTTAATAATTATAATACTAGTAGTTTAATAATATCTATTAGTAATAATAATAATAGTATTCACAACATTAATAATAATGATACTATTAATAACAATAATGAAAATGATAATAATAATAATAATAATAATAACAATAATAACAATAATAATAATAAATAAATAAAATTAACTACCTTAGAGATTTCTTCTAAAAAAAATGTCCCAAGTGAGACTCGAACCCAAGATTAAACGACCCGTCCTAATCCATTCGGACGAAGTCCATATCGATTATAAACGATTCATAATAGTTGATTACATCGCGAGGTATTTGACCTCTATATGATACATTTTACAAACATTTCATACGTTTTGAAAAGACAGACTTCCTTACATTGAAAGTTGACGATATGCATACCATTTCATAATATTTCTAACTATAATTGACTTAAAATAATCTTGATGAACTCAACGACTCGAATGCAACGTCTTTCGAAATATGCCATGAATGACTCCAATTAAGATCTCTAAAATGAGCTAATGCATAACGGAAGATTTCTTTAACACCTGAGAATAAACATGCTTTAAAGTGTCAACCAAAAGGTTGGTGAGTTCATTAGTTTAACATAAATAATCATTTCATAATTTTAATAGACCACAAGATTTCATATTTCCATTTCTCATAAATATACGTCCCATGCATAGAGACAAAAATAGCATTCATATGGATTGAACACCTGGTAACCGACATTCACAAGATGCATATAAGAATATCCCCATCATTCCGGGATCCTCCATCGGACATGATATAAATTTCGAAGTACTAAAGTATCCGGTACTTTGGATGGGGCTTGTTGGGCCCGATAGATCTATCTTTAGAGTTCGCGTCAATTAGGGTGTCTGTTCCCTAATTCTTAGATTACCAGACTTAATAAAAAGAGGCATATTCGATTTCGATCATTCAACCATATAATGTAGTTTCGATTACTTGTGTCTATTTCGTAAAACATTTATAAAAGCGCATGCATTCTCAGTCCCAAAAATATATATTGCAAAAGCATTTAAAAAGGGAGTGATGAAACTCACGCATATAAATATTGTAAAATAGTTAATAAAGCATTTGCATGTATTCTCAACCCAAAAATGTATATAAAAAGGGAATAATGAAACTCACAATAATGTATTTTGTAGTAAAAATACATATGATGATATTGAACAACTAGACAATGCAGGGTTGGCCTCGGATTCACGAACCTATATTATTCATATGTATATTAAAACATATAATCGAAATCGAACAGATTTGTATATTATATCTTTAGTTATAGATTATATATAATTATTTTGTAAACTAAGTAATATTTATACATATATTTATATTAATTTTTATATATTTGTAATTGGTATTATATCAAAATTTCAATAATTTGTTATATGTAATATTAATATAGTTATGTATTATGTATTATGTATAGTTTTATATAACTAGTAGTTACTTGGTAAAATAATATTAATAATAGTAAATGTAAGTTGTTCTATTTTATAATAATAATAATAATAATAATAATAATAATAATAATAATAATAATAATAATAATAATAATAATAATAATTAATAATTATAATAATTATAATAACATAACAATAACAATGATAATAATAATAAGATAAATAAGTACCTCAATGAAGTAGCCCTTAAAAAAAATGCCCAAGTCCGGGTTTGAACCCGTGACGTCGCATTAACCCGATAACACTACAAACCACTCCTCTATCTATTTCATTCTTTTATAGTTAGAATGCTAATTCCTTTTAACTCGTTTTCTATTTTCCTCTTCTTCTCTATTATTATGACGAGTATCTTTATCATGCTCGCATCATCTTCTTTATCGCACAACATCACCGAAGCCATAATTTATTATCATCATAGTCGCCCTAACCCATCATCTTTATCTTGAATATTACCTCATCACTCCATCATCATTTATATCAAAATTCCTTATATTGAACTCGGCCCACCTAGACAGCCTTTTAACACAACTTGATCAAAAATTAAGTTTGCTTTATTTTGAATAAAAAAAAATAGAACGGCGTGTAACAAACAAAAAAATATATCGAATATCCTCCACTCCTTTATCATTACGCATGGTTAAAAAAAATAAAAGGGAAGGCCTTTCAACATCATGGTCAGCCACAATGAAAACCAAAGAAAATCAAAATTCGAAGTGGTTCTTTGCATTTGTGTTACGCTGAAGCAACAAAAAAAAATATACACCGTAGGAATTAATGGTGGCCCAAATCAAGCAACCAAGTCAAACCCGATTCTTTTGATTTAGAAATGAATGTTGGATAGTCTCATGGTGGAGTCCACATTATAAGTAAAGAGAAAAAGAATTTGGCACATTCTTGTTTAAATTACCAAATGTGTCGGCCATGTAAAATGGATAGGTGACATCCATCTACTCCCACTTGTCCATTTCTTTGAGAAGTTTAATTAGTAATTCATTATATAATACACCCATTTATTTTAAATCGTCTAGTAGTAGTTCACTGAGATTCGTTTTAAAAGAAGCATGATAAATAGCGAGGGAGTGAGATATGTAAGAGGAGAAAGGAATAGATGGTGATTGGCTCACTTTTGGTTCATGGATGGTGTTTACAAGAAAAAAAATATTACAAAGGTGGTGGTTTACCTCAACAGAACAGGTACGATAACATTTGAAGATTTCGTAGGTCCTTGGGTTTGAGTACGGGTAAGAAAAAGAAAGAAAAATTATTGGGTTTCGTTTGGTGGTTTATAATATTGTTTGAAGATAGTTAAATGGGTCATGGTCATGGTTTTCGAACCAACAGAAAAATAATACGAGAGAGTGATAATTGAAGGGAGGTGGTGTTGTGTTGATGAAAATGTTATCGATGGTGGTATGAGCTCATGGGTTATGAAGAATAGAGTTATCAAGCTGGGTTCTTCTGTTTTCAGTTTTTAATTCATGAATTGAAAGTTGTAAAATATGTTATGAATTGATAATTGATAAGGTAATGTTGTTTTATATTAACTAACACATGATTGGATCGAGCTGTAAAGCAAAATTCGTCGACAGGAATATAAATCGTACAAGAAGTATCAAATAAAAAAAATTAGAATTCTATTGATTTTTCAACAACTCTGTACCTTTGATTGGAATGGGTAACGAATTCTGAAGACTTAAACAAAATCAGATGCAGTTGACAAGGATTTAAAGTTAATTTTAGGATCCTATGAGTATGTTACTTATTTATTTGTATTTTTACACGTATATAATAATGTTTATTCGTATATGTATATATTTATTTGTCTAAATATTTTTATAATAATATATATCTTTTTTTATATTTTTATTTGTATTTCTCTTTTATTTAGATAATTATTTTTATATTTATTGATTATGATTATTCTTTTAATAAATATCATAATAATATAATACTAATAATAAGTATAATGAGTAAATAATAATAACAATAATAATAATAATAATAATAATAATAATAATAATAATAATAATAATAATAATAATAATAATAATAATAGTAATAATATTAATATTAATGATACAAATAATAAATTGTATTATTTGCTAATAATATCCATAATGATAGTAATGATTTTAATGATACAAAAACAATAAAAATAATAATCTTAATAATATCTAAAATTATAATTCTTCTCACTAACTATAATAATAATGATATTAGAATAATAATAATAATCTTATTAATGATATTAGTAATAACACCAATTACAATAATGATAATAATAATATAACAACTTATACATATCAACTTTTATATATATATATATATATATATATATATATATATATATATAATTATATCTACACATTCATTACACACAATTGTTCGTGAATCGTCGGGAATGGTCAAGGGTCAATTGCATACATGAACATAGTTTAAAAATTTTGAGACTCAACATTACAGACTTTGCTTATCATGTCGAAATTATATAGAGATTAAGTTTAAATTTGGTCGGAAATTCCCGGGTCATCACAGTACCTACCCGTTAAAGAAATTTCGTCCCGAAATTTGAGTGAGATGATCATGGCTAACAATAAAAAAAATTTCATGACGAATATGAGTTGATAAATTGAGTTTTATCATCATTGAGTAATATGGATAAAAATAATTCGATTATTCGAAGAGTACGAATGAAGCTATCACCAAAGAGTGAAATAGGAAAGTAAAGATTCATCTTAACATTTGACAGAGTCAGGGTTGAATTCCGGAATTCAAGGGATTTAAAGAAAATCTTTGAAATCTAAAAGATTTGATTCTTCGGCAAGTAAGGAAATTAAGATCTCTATAATTAAATACGGTGATCTGCCTCGATTACTCTGTCTGATATTTCCATTATAAATTAAGCTCTTCCGTTCCATTATTCTCACCATTCCTATACTTTCTTTCTTAGTTCATACATCCAAAAGATTGTGAAAATGCTTAATCCAGTTCTAATCTTTGATATTTTTCTAATTATCATTTCTATCATCCTTCTTTTCAATCTTTCATCAGAAGAATCTATTTACTTCTACTATTACCTTGGGTGATACTATTCTTAATTATACCGTGTTTTTATATTGCTATTCGTATTAATATCCATGACTTGTAACCTCCGTGTTGTTATTGGACCTTATATTTTCTCTTATATGTTGGATCTCTTTGCCTTTTTATTATCCCCTCGACCTCTAGTAAAGTGAGTAACGGTCCCAAATTCGTAAGTATGAAGCTTCGAATGAACTTAATGTTCTGAACAAGAAAGAACGTAATCGCACGATTTGATTTGTCAAATTACCCGAATCACTGAGAATAGAACTATCAAGAATATAGTTTCTTGATATGTTCAGAAGTTAATCAGAATGAAAGAGTTATGTAACATGACACATGATGACGTTATAATCTGTGAATCATTATGTTCCATTTAGAAACTCAGCATGACTTACTATAATATAATCACGTTGATCAAGTGTCATTATATTATACTAACTCATGCATCAGTTCCCAACATTACTTCAATAACATTCATATTTTAAGCTCGAAAGTTTACAGAATATAGAAACTAACAGTTTCTATATGATGTAATACTGATAGCACGAAGAGATTAATGATTTCAGATAAGAATAGTTATAAAAATATCTCCAGAAATATGGAGGATATTTATAATGAAAGATACGATAATATCTCGGAATATCTAAGATCAGAGGATGATAGAAACTATTGTCTGCAAGGGTTTAGAGTAAGGAGCAAGATATTCACTAAAGACTTTAGCAGACATTGAATCATTTGGATTCTTTGAAGTCAAATTATTCTTTGTGATTTGTCCACGGCTTTCTTCATAGTTTCGCATAATCTGCTTTTCGGTACTAAATTTTCTATTGAATGTTTCCAATATAATGATATACAGGAAGCACGAAGAGGTATATAATTTCGGATGAGAATATTTATGAAAATATCCTCAGAAATATCGAAGATATTGATGATGATATTTTGGAATTTCTAAGTTCGATGGTTGATGGAGAAAGATTTTCCGCAAGACTTTAACATGACTTCGGAGCAAGATATTCTCTAAAGATTTCAACGGATCCAGAATTACCTGAATCCTTTGAATATAGGGTTTGGTCCTTGTATTTGTCCTTGGTCTCCTTCATGGGTAGCTCAATCTGTTTTTCAATACCCAATTTTCTATCGAGCGTTCCTAACACTCCTTTCTTTATCATCAAACTTTTGGCCATTTAGACCATCTACCATTTTTCTGTTTCCTATGCATTTAATGCTATGATATCTGAATCATCGGTTATTAATCTGAGGTGGTTTCAGGAGAATTGTGTTTTTAGACGATTAAACGCTGATGGTAATATGGTGGAATATGAAAGGTTCCCTGGTAACAATAAAAGAGCACGCGTATATATCAACGTTATAATAAGGTTGTTTCGTACGAAAAGTCGAAGTTGTCTTGCTGGAGCTGTGACAAAATTGGCTATTTTGAAGAAGAACTGCAAAGTTATTTTGGGTAATAATAACACTAAAGAAATTAGCACAGTCATATGTTAAACGTTTACTCAGTTTCCAAGAGTTTTTCAAGTGCATAACTATATGCATCAATCTTTTCTTCCGTAGATGAAATGCGGTTGGTTCATCCTATCGATTGAGGTGTTTTCAAGAATCATGAAAGGTTTGAACACAGATTGTAATCGTCAAGATACAAATGAGGTTTAGGGTGAAATCAAGTGGCAAACTTGAAGAATTGTTTAGTTTCATATATTATAATCCTTATTTTTATTCATTTTTAATTGTCCAATCTTGATAGTCCATAGTTAACAGTCCAATAATTCATATATTGTTTAATTTATAATATTCAAATTAATTAATACGTATCGTGACCCGTATTTGTCTCAGACTCGATCACAACTCAAAGTATATATATTATTATAGAATCAACCTCAACCCTGTATAAAGAACTCGATCATTACTGCATATAGAGTGTCTATGGTTATTCCAAATAATATATTTATATGTCGATATGATATGTCAAAACCTTGTATACGTGTCCCGTTATTTAAAGTGTGTTAAATAAATACAGAAATTAAATGACAATAAATAAAATTGTGAGAATGTAAATTGCGATAATTTAATTGCGATAAATAAAATGTAATCAGTTAGCTAGGAACAATTGACTAGGAACAGTTAGCGTGGATTCTTAACAAAATTTCCCATAGTTAATTTGTTTGTTTCTAACAAATTTTATTTTGTTCAATGTTTTCTTCATTATGCCACTTGTTGGATTCTGATAGGTCAAAATCTAAATATGAAATTGAATGAAAAATGGTTATTCTGTGATGAACGGATTCGTATCTTTGTATATGTAAGTAGGATAGTAAATGAATGTTGAATCAGATTTGAAGAATGTACAGTGTAACTTATTAATGTGAAATCTAAATATTTCTCGGGTATTACCTACCCGTTAAAATATTTTCACCATTAACAGTTTGTACAAAGGAATTTTTCAATTACAATCTTTATGAAAATATATATACATATACATTTTCTTCAGGTGTAATATTGGAATTAATGAGTTAATATGATATTAAACTCATTTGATTTACCGTTAGAACAAGAATATATAATCTCTAAAACATTAGAGATTACATAATCGCCATGAATAACGAAGATAATTAATGTAGAACGATACGTAGAATGATGATTATACTCGAGGTATAGAATGAGATGTTGAGGTATGGATTGTTGATGGTACTGATGCTGTTATTGATGGTACTGTTGGTACCGGTGATGTTGCTGAAGCTGGTAAGTTTTGCACCATATTCTCCAAATTGATTACTCAAGCGTGAAGTTCGTTGACTTCTTCTATTATTCCGGGATGATTGTCAATCGGAACGGGTGGATGAATAAGGTTTAGAATTGTGGATAGAATATAATCGTGACGAGCTACCCTGGAAATGAGGCTGAAAATCGTGTTTCAGATAGGTTAGCCGGTAAGTGCTTCAGGTTCTTCGCCAATCGGTGAATTCGGTTTGTGGAAGGGATCGCCTTCTACGCGTCTCCATTGATTAAGTCGACTACAAACTCATCAGATGAATTGAGGATGACTGATTGGTTGATTCATTCTGGTTATACTACTTTCGGAGTTCGAGTGAAAATCCATATCGGAATAGCTGTCGGAATCCAACAAATTCGAACTGATTGAGGGATTCATCTCGTACGATCAGATGAAGGATTTTCGATAAGAAATAGATTATAGGATATAGATTAGTACCCTGCAATACATAATTTACATATGCATATATAATACTAAAATCCCATAAGTTACGGAGGAATCTACGGAAGCAGTCAGGCAAAGGTAACAATAACAGATACGCTAAGATATGAATTTATCTATACACTGTCTATGCAATAGAGGCAGTAAGACATGTTTAGATTAAGAATGATAAGCGGGTATCTTCCTAAGGATGATAAATAGAAGATTTCCGACAAAAATGATAAACAAAACTTTTGACATGCAGACACGGTCGAAGTCCAGACTCACTAATGCATCACATCGACTTATCAGTTAGACACACTAATGCAGACCTGGTTCGCTAAGACCACCGCTCTGATACCAACTGAAACGACCCGTCCTAATCCATCCGGATGAAGTCCATATCGATTATAAATGATTCATAATAGTTGACTACATCGCGAGGTATTTGACCTCTATATGATACATTTTACAAACATTTCATACGTTTTGAAAAGATAGACTTCCTTACATTGAAAGTTGACGATATGCATACCATTTCATAATATATCTAACTATAATTGACTTAAAATAATCTTGATGAACTCAATGACTCGAATGCAACGTCTTTCGAAATATGCCATGAATGACTCCAATTAAGATCTCTAAAATGAGCTAATGCACAGCGGAAGATTTCTTTAACACCTGAGAATAAACATGCTTTAAAGTGTCAACCAAAAGGTTGGTGAGTTCATTAGTTTAACATAAATAATCATTTCAAAATTTTAATAGACCACAAGATTTCATATTTCCATTTCTCATAAATATACGTCCCGTGCATAGAGACAAAAATAGCATTTATATGGATTGAAGACCTGGTAACCGACATTCACAAGATGCATATAAGAATATCCCCATCATTCCGGGATCCTCCATCGGACATGATATAAATTTCGAAGTACTAAAGTATCCGGTACTTTGGATGGGGCTTGTTGGGCCCGATAGATCTATCTTTAGAGTTCGCGTCAATTAGTGTGTCTGTTCCCTAATTCTTAGATTACCAGACTTAATAAAAAGGGGCATATTCGATTTCGATCATTCAACCATATAATGTAGTTTCGATTACTTGTGTCTATTTCGTAAAACATTTATAAAAGCGCATGCATTCTTAGTCCCAAAAATATATATTGCAAAAGCATTTAAAAAGGGAGTGATGAAACTCACGCATATAAATATTGTAAAATAGTTAATAAAGCATTTGCATGTATTCTCAGCCCAAAAATGTATATAAAAAGGGAATAATGAAACTCACAATAATGTATTTTGTAGTAAAAATACATATGACGATATTGAACAACTGGACAATGCAGGGTTGGCCTCGGATTCACGAACCTATATTATTCATATGTATATTAAAACATATAATCGGAATCGAACAGATTTGTATATTATATCTTTAGTTATAGATTATATATAATTATTTTGTAAACTAAGTAATATTTATACATATATTTATATTAATTTTTATATATTTGTAATTGGTATTATATCAAAATTTCAAAAATTTGTTATATGTAATATTAATATAGTTATGTATTATGTATTATGTATAGTTTTATATAACTAGTAGTTACTTGGTAAAATAATATTAATAATAGTAAATGTAAGTTGTTCTATTTTATAATAATAATAATAATAATAATAATAATAATAATAATAATAATAATAATAATAATAATAATAATAATAATAATAATAATAATAATTCATAATAATAATAATTATAATAACATAACAATAACAATGATAATAATAATAAGATAAATAAGTACCTCAACGAAGTAGCCCTTAAAAAAAATGCCCAAGTCCGGGTTTGAACCCGTGACGTCGCATTAACCCGATAACACTACAAACCACTCCTCTATCTATTTCATTCTTTTATAGTTAGAATGCTAATTCCTTTTAACTCGTTTTCTATTTTCCTCTTCTTCTCTATTATTATGACGAGTATCTTTATCATGCTCGCATCATCTTCTTTATCGCACAACATCACCGAAGCCATAATTTATTATCATCATAGTCGCCCTAACCCATCATCTTTATCATGAATATTACCTCGTCACTCCATCATCATTTATATCAAAATTCCTTATAATGAACTCGGCCCACCTAGACAGCCTTTTAACACAACTTGATCAAAAATTAAGTTTGCTTTGTTTTGAATAAAAAAAATAGAACGGCGTGTAACAAACAAAAAAATATATCGAATGTCCTCCACTCCTTTATCATTACGCATGGTTAAAAAAAATAAAAGGGAAGGCCTTTCAACATCATGGTCGGCCACAATGAAAACCAAAGAAAATCAAAATTCCAAGTGGTTCTTTGCATTTGTGTTACGCTGAAGCAACAAAAAAAAATATACACCGTAGGAATTAATGGTGGCCCAAATCAAGCAACCAAGTCAAACTCGATTCTTTTGATTTAGAAATGAACGTTGGATAGTCTTTTGGTGGAGTCCACATTATAAGTAAAGAGAAAAAGAATTTGGCACATTCTTGTTTAAATTACCAAATGTGTTGGCCATGTAAAATGGATAGGTGACATCCATCTACTCCCACTTGTCCATTCCTTTGAGAAGTTTAATTAGTAATTCATTATATAATACACCCATTTATTTTAAAAGAAGCATGATAAATAGCGAGGGAGTGAGATATGTGAGAGGAGAAAGGAATAGATGGTGATTGGCTCACTCTTGGTTCATGGATGGTGGTTTAGTGTTTACAAGAAAAAAAAATATTACAAAGGTGGTGGTTTACCTCCACAGAACAGGTACGATAACATTTGCAGATTTCGTAGGTCCTTGGGTTTGAGTACGGGTAAGAAAAAGAAAGAAAAATTATTGGGTTTCGTTTGGTGGTTTATAATATTGTTTGAAGATAGTTAAATGGGTCATGGTCATGGTTTTCGAACCAACAGAAAAATAATACGAGAGAGTGATAATTGAAGGGAGGTAGTGTTGTGTTGATGAAAATGTTATCGATGGTGGTATGAGCTCATGGGTTATGAAGAATAGAGTTATCAAGCTGGGTTCTTCTGTTTTCAGTTTTTAATTCATCAATTGAAAGTTGTAAAATATGTTATGAATTGATAATTGATAAGGTAATGTTGTTTTATATTAACTAACACATGATTGGATCGAGCTGTAAAGAAAAATTCGTCAACAGGAATATAAATCGTACAAGAAGTATCAAATAAAAAAAAAATTAGAATTCTATTGATTTTTCAACAACTCTGTACCTTTGATTGGAATGGGTAACGAATTCCGAAGACTTAAACAAAATCAGATGCAGTTGACAAGGATTTAAAGTTAATTTTAGGATCCTATGAGTATGTTACTTATTTATTTGTATTTTTACACGTATATAATAATGTTTATTCGTATATGTATATATTTATTTGTCTAAATATTTATATAATAATATATATCTTTTTTTTATATTTTTATTTGTATTTCTCTTTTATTTAGATAATTATTTTTATATTTATTGATTATGATTATTCTTTTAATAAATATCATAATAATATAATACTAATAATAAAATAATACTAATAATAAGTATAATGAGTAAATAATAATAATAATAATAATAATAGTAATAATATTAATATTAATGTTACAAATAATAAATTGTATTATTTGCTAATAATATCCATAATGATAGTAATGATTTTAATGATACAAAAACAATAATAATAATAATCTTAATAATATCTAAAATTATAATTCTTCTCACTAACTATAATAATAATGATATTAGAATAATAATAATAATAATCTTATTAATGATATTAGTAATAACACCAATTACAATAATGATAATAATAATATAACAACTTATACATATCAACTTTTATATATATATATATATATATATATATATATATATATATATATATATATATATATATATATATATATAAATAATTATATCTACACATTCATTACACACAATTGTTCGTGAATCGTCGGGAATGGTCAAGGGTCAATTGCCTACATGAACATAGTTTAAAAATTTTGAGAATCAACATTACAGACTTTGCTTATTATGTCGAAATTATATAGAGATTAAGTTTAAATTTGGTCGGAAATTCCCGGGTCATCACACAAGACCCCTCGATACCCGACTAACACCCTTAACCATCACAGCATGCCTGTTTTTCTGATTTTCTATTAACCCATAAAAACATAACCCGTTTATTTCCTATTTGAATTCCTTCTTCTTCAAACTTGTATCCATCTGACCAGGGATCAATCTCATCTGACAAAGAGTTTACTCATTTGTTTTAGGATTTATTATCCAACATATAAACTTTTTATTTATGATAAAAAAATAACAGAAATTACAGCTATCTGCTGTTCGTCGCGTTTGAAAAGAAGAAAAAAAAATCGATTTTGGATTGCAGACTGTTATACACAATTGTTATAACACGATTTGAGTTTGAGATCACTCCTAGAATCTTTCCAAATCATCAATTGATTCAAATACATTAACACGAATTCGAATTTTTACAATGAACAAAATGTTTGACTTATTGATTCGAAGCTTTGACCCAAAAATTCGCACTTAATAGAAAGAATTGGAGTTTCAAACTCTGCAGTTAGTTTAATTACATGAATCTTAACATAACTGCATTATTTGATTTTGAAAACTTGTTCAGTTTCGAGTTTTGGCTTAAATGATACAACGAATAGAGAAAATATTTACTGTCCTTAATTTTCACTTCTATCTCTCGAATTGCAGCAAGGTTGTATATATCTTGAGTTAGTGAAAGACTAGTGTAGCTATATGTATTGATAAATTTTCATTTGGTAGACAATTAGGTCGACATCCTTCACGAGCAGAGATAAGCAAAATAAAAAAAAAGTAATTAAAAGCAGAATAAGTTGGATAACTGCTTTGTATGAATTATTGACCCTCAACTCATTTTGGCTAGTTACTGTGAATGGAAATCGAAATATACACTCATTAGTTAGACAATTTAAACAGAAAATAGTGATATATACAGCATTTGATTCCTTCTCTATGATTTTTATATAATATATAATAATAATAATTAATAATATAATTATGTAAAAAATATATAACAATATTAATACCAAAATAATTCTAGTAATATTAATAATAATGATAAAAGTAATAAAGATTATGAAAATGATAATTTTAAATAAAAATAGAAATTTCTAGTAACAATAACAATAATAATCATAAAATCAATTCACAATTGTTTGATAACGCTATGAAACTAAATACAT
Source organism: Rutidosis leptorrhynchoides (assembly GCF_046630445.1). Classification (NCBI taxonomy): domain Eukaryota; kingdom Viridiplantae; phylum Streptophyta; class Magnoliopsida; order Asterales; family Asteraceae; genus Rutidosis; species Rutidosis leptorrhynchoides. The sequence continues at coordinate 301,012,390 of NC_092335.1, read as the reverse complement.
TTTTCTGTGTTTGTTATATGGTGTATATATATATGTATCTGTATAAATATTCGTATAATAATATATATAACTGTACTATGTCCATGTATTTATATCTAACTGTATATATTTTAGTTTTCATATATTTGTTTGTATTTCTCTTATATTTATTTATCTTTTATTTATGGATTATAATTAATCTTTTAATAAACATAATTATATTAATAATACTCTTTATATTATAACCAATAGTAATACTAGTATATTAGTATTTGATAATTATTTTATTACTAATGATAGTGATAGTAATTACTATAAGATGCATAACAATAACATTATTAATCATAATGTTACAAGTTATAATAATACTATATCAAGTTGTATATCAATTTTCATATTAGCTTATTTATTCTAATTATTATTTTACATTATGAATCCAATTAACTATATTATATTTTTAATATTTCTAAATGTATATTTATATATTTATTTACAATTGGTTGTTCGTGAATCGTCAGGCATGGTCAAAGGGTAATTGTTTACATGAATATAATTCCAAAACTTCCGAGACTCATTATTACAGATTTTGCTTATCGTGTCGGAAACATATAAAGATTAAGGTTTAAATTTGGTTGGAAATTCCCGGGTCATCACAAAAATATTGATTATAACATATGAAACAAGACATTTCTTCAAGTTTGCCACTTGATTTCATCTTAAACCTCATTCGTATCTTGACAATTACAATATGCGTTCAAACCACTCATGATTCTTGAAAACACCTCAATCGAGAGGATGAACCAACCTCACTTCATCTACGAGAAGAAAGATTTATGCATATAGTTTTGCACCTGAAAATACTCGGAACCTGAGTAAACGTATAACAAGTAGTTGTGCTAATTTATTTGGCGTTGTTATTACCTGAAACAGCTTTGCAATCCCTTTCAAAAATTAGCCAATTTTGTCACAGCTCCAACAAGACAACTTCGACTTTCATTCGGATTAGCCTTATTATAACCTTGATATATATGCGTGCTCTTTTATTGTTACCGGGGAACCTTTTATATTCCACCATATTACCATCAGCGTTTAAACATCTAAAAACACAATTCTCCTGAAACCACCTCGGATTGATAACCGATGATTCAAATATCGTAGCATTACATGTAGAGGAAATAGAAAAATTGTAGATGGTCTAAACGGCCAAAAGTTTGATGATAAAGAAGGGAGTGTTAGGAACGCTCGATAGAAAATTTGGTACTGAAAAAAAATAGATTGAGCAAACCATTAAGGAGACCAAGGCCAAATACAAAGACCATACCATATATTCAAAGAAACCAGGTAATTTTGGATCCGATGAAACCTTTAACGAATATTTTGCTCCGTACTCATGTTAAAATCTTGCGGAAAATCTTTCTTCATCAACCATCGAACTTAGAAATTCCAAAATATCATCATAAATATCTTCGATATTTCTGAAGATATTTTCATAAATATTCTCGTCCGAAATTATTTATCTCTTCGTGCTATCTATATTACATCATAAAGGAAACTACTTTAGTTTCTAAATTTCTTTAAAATTTGAGTTTGAATTATGAATGATTTTAAAGTAGTGTTGGAAATTGATGCATGAGTTAGTATAATATAATGACACTTGATCAACGTGATTATATTACAGTAAGTCATGCTGAGTTTCTACAATGGAACGTGATGATTCACAGATCATAACGTCATCATGTGCCATGTTACACGACTCATGTATTCTATTTAACCTCTAAAATATCAAGAAAATATTTCTTGATGATTCGGTCTTTTCCGAGGTATTCTGATAATTTAACAAATCAAGATCGTGCCATTACCATTTCCTTCTTAGAACATTAACAATGTTCATTCCGAAATTTTTATCTGCGAATTCTGGACCATTACAAACTGTGCTTAAACGCAAGAAGAAGAAACGAAGGGACAAAGCTCCAAAATAGAAATTGGAGTATAAATCGCAGTAAATAGGAGGGAGTATTAACTGTGGATGTCAATGATTATAGAAGACAGAAACAGGGACTTTGAAATATAAGGGAGAATATAAAGCACGATAAAAACAAATAAATTACAAACCGTGTATATCAATGTCTATCGCAACATAAAGACACGGAAAAATTAAAAGCACTATAACCACAAGGGCAAAGTAGAAGTAAGCAGATTCCTCTGGTGGAAGTTGGAAAAGGAGAATGATTGTTGCGATAGTAAGATTAAGGACAAGGATCAGAACTGGGTTAAGCATTTTCACAATCTTTTGAATTTGGGAGTTGAGTATAGGAATTGTAAAAGTAATGGAACGGAAGAAGTTAAGTTATAGTGAAATATCTTATAGATCTCCGCATTTAATTATAGAGATCCTAATTTCCTTATTCACCGAAGAATCAGATCTTATAGATTTCCAAAGATTTTCTTTTAAATTCCTTAAATTCCGAAAATCCACCGTGACTACATCAAAAGTTAAATCTCTTTCTCAATCTTTTGTGATAGCTTCATTAGTACTATTCGAATAATCGAATTGTTTTATCCATATTACTCAATGATGATAAAACTCTATTTATCAACTCATAATTGTCATGAAAGCATTTTTTATTGTTAGCCATGACCACCTCACTCAAATTTCGGGACGAAATTTCTTTAATGGGTAGGTACTATGACGACTCGGAAATTTCCGACCAAATTTAAACTTAATCTCTATATGATTTTGATACGATAAGCAAAGTCTGTTAAACTGAATCTCAAAAACTTTTAACTGTGTTCATGTATGCATTTGACCTTTGACTAATCCCGACGATTCACGAACAATTAGATGTAAATAAATATGTAAACTTATATGTATAACTAGATCCTATACACAGTTAACCTTATATATATATATATATATATATATATATATATATATATATATATATATATATATATATATATATATATATATATATATAAGGTTAATAAATACTAAAGATTCAATAGATTATATGAGACGACCCGACCCAATCCACAGGGACGAATACAATAACATATGATAACATCGCGAGGTACTTGACCTCTATATGATACATTTTACCAACGTTGCATTTATTCTTAAAAGGCAATATATCATTACATCAAAAATTGATATGTTCGTCTAACATTTCACTATATCCAAATTACCTAATCTGTCATTTACTTAATAATAGTCTTTAATGATCTTCAATGACTCGAATGCAACGTTCTTGTATCATGGCTTAAATGGTCCCAACTAGTATCCTTAATATGAGCTAATGCACAGCGGAAGACTTAATTCGTACCTGAGAATAACATGCTTTAAAATGTCAACATAAAGTTGGTGAGATATATAGGTTTGATGCTAGCAGCGTTATAACAACCATGGAACACAAGATTTTAAGTTTATACATAATACACTCCTCGTGTATGAAAAGTCGTTGAGCACTTGGTAACCATACTTAACATTTAAATCACAGCAGCATATTCTTAAATAAACCCTACACCGTACCAAGTGTAGTAACGAAACGAAGTACTGTGCAACCGTTTAAAACTGGTCGTCCAGCCCGTTTGGGGTTGTCAGGCCCGATAGATCTATCAACAGGATTCGCGTTTACGCTCCTCACGTAAATATTAGCTAGCAAGTATAAAGAATATGCCATGGTACAACTCAACGTAGATTTTTGATCACTTGTGTCCATAACGTAAATCATTTATAAAAACAGCGCATGTATTCTCATCCCAAAAATATTTAAAGTTCAAAAAGGGACTATATACTCACCTAATGTATTTTGTAGTAAAAATACATATAACATCATTGAATAAGTATAAGGTTGGCCTCGGATTCACGAACCTATATCATTTGGATATTTATTAATACACACTTAACCGTAATCGAATAAGGTTATATGTATATATAATTTATTAATTATATCATTTTTTTTTATTAATATTGATAAAATATAATAATAATAGTAATAATAGTGATAATAATAATACTTGATATTACTAAATAAAGTGATGATGTTAATAATAGTTATATTAATAATAGTTATAGTAAAAATATAAATTTTTGTTACTGATAGTTATAATATTAATGATAACAATGTTAATGATAATCATACTTTTATAATTGTAAAAAAAATCATATTTATTTATTTTAATAATGATGATAATATTAGTAATAACAATAATAGTAATAATAATTATATTAATAATTATAATCATAAATAATAATTTTTATAATAATTTTTGTATTAATAATAATAAGTGTTTTAAACTAACAATAATAATAATAATAATAATAATAATAATAATAATAATAATAATAATAATAATAATAATAATAATAATGATAATGATAATGATAATGATAATAATAATAATAAGAAAAGTGAAACTACCTTATAATCCCATTTTAAAAAATTTGCAACAGACAGGGATTGAACCCGGGACCTCTCGTTAAGTCATAACACTCTAAACCATTGGGCTGAAGCCCGTTTTCTGATTTATATAGGGTTCTGTTTCATTTTATGCTTTCTCTTGTGTTCATCTTATCCAAATAATCCAACCCAAAATCGACCAGAGTTTGGTTATCGTATTTATATTACACATTAACTCAGTTTTAGGATTTACCATCTAATCCATATACACCTATACTGTAATAACTCGATTTAGTAAAAAAAAAAAAACAAAAGAACAACCCTCTGTTGTTCGACGCTGGATTATCAAAAATAAAAATAAAATCAACATTAAGTTCGAGGTCGTTTTAGTTAAAGGTTGTAACACGAAAAAGATTATAAATCATTAATGGAAACTTTTAAAATCATTAACTAGACTTAAATCTCAACATAGAACTCGAATTTTGCTGATGAACAAACTTTGACTCTTTGAAACGTGATCTTTGACTCGAAAATTAGAGCTTGATAAGAAGAATTGGAATTCGAACCTTTGCAGAGAGTTTTCTTAGGTAATTCCTAACGGTTCTACATTTATGGATTTTTAAAAATGAATCGCATTTGAAATATGAATAAAAAGTGTTTGAGCAGAGGTCTCGGTTATGTTCCTGTAATATTTCTATTTTGTTTTTCACATTGTAGATAGGTATCACTTTATATAAAAACCGATTGATTTATAGTACCTTTCTTCGGCCCTTAAAAATAAAAAGATCAAGACTGTTAACTAATTTTGGCTGTGTAATGTTTATTGAAATAGACAGATGGGTTCACAGACTTAACAGAATAAAAAAAAATTCGAACAGATAAGTTTAACCTTGTATCACAGGCTAACAGTTTGGAAACAGGTATCAATTTGATTTTTAACATAATTTACGTGTAGTTATATATCATATTTATTATTAATTGTTTATAATTACATTAAATATACTATTATGTTAAAATGTTTTTAAATTAGTAATTTATATATACTTAATTAATAATATGTTAACATTATTAATGATCAAAAATAATAATAGTATTAATAATAAGGATATTAATAATTAATATATTGAATTACATATAATAAATTTTATATTACACTTTTAATGATACTAATAATACTAATAATAATGTATTAACTATATTTTAACACTACATTTTATTAATCATATCTTATTTATATTATATATTGAATATTTAATCTTTATAACTTTTATAAATGTTACAATATAATAGCTATTAATAAAAATCTTTAAATATATATGTATATCTATATAGATTCAATACACATTATGTATCCATATTCATTTTAATAATAACTTACTTATTTTTTTTTTTTTTTACAGTTTTAATTCTAATTGATTAAGGTATAATTTATTAAATTCAGAATATTATATATACTCACATACATACATGTCTATTTACAAATAATGTTCGTGAATCGTCGGGCATAGTCAAAGGGTAATTGCTTAACTAAATATAGATTTCAAACTTTCTAGACTCTATATTAAGGTTTTTGCTTATCGTGTCGGAAGCATATAGAGGATAAGGTTTAAATTTGGTCGGAAATTTCCGGGTCGTTACAGTACCCACCCGTTAAATAAATTTCGTCCCCGAAATTTGAGTGGGGTCGTCATGGCTAACAATAAGAATGTTTTCATGACGAATATGAGGCGATAATGGAGTTTTATCATTATTGAAAGATATAGACTAAACGATTCAATCAGACGAAGCGCACGAGTGAAGTTATCACAAAAGAGTGAAATGAGTAAATAAATGTATTCGTTTCAACTGATGACGTAATTACTATTGACTTCTGGGATTTAAGGGATTTAAAGAAAATCTTATGTAATAAGATTTGATTCATCAGTGATTAAAGAAATCAAGATCTTCTTTGATTAAATGCAAATATCTATTCCGATTTCTCTGTCGGATATACTACTTAGTATAAATCCACCTCTTCATTTTCCTTATTTTTCACATCTCACATCTTCTATTCTCTCTCTCTCAATTCATTCCTTAATATGCTCCATCCAATCCTGATTCTTGATATACTATTAATCCTGACATATGTCATCCTTCTCTTTCATCTACCACTGGAAGAATCTATTTACTTCTACTATACTCTTGGGTTTATAGTGTTTCTGGTTCTCCCGTGTCTTTATATTGCTATATGCATTGATATATATGGGTTGTAGTTTCTGGTTGGTTGTTGGGTTTTATATCCTTCATTATTTTTCGGAGCTTCATGCTTTTGTTTTCTCTTCTCGATTTTGAGTCAAGCGGGTAATGGTCCGGAATTCGTAGGTATGAAATTCAGAATGAACATAGCTAATGCTCTTAGAAGGAAATGGTAATGATACGATTTTGATTTGTCAAATTACCAGAATATCCTGGAAAAAGACCGAATCATCAAAAGAATATTTTCTTGATATGTTTAGAGATTGAATAGAATGTAAGAGCCGTGTAACATGGCATATGATGATGGTACTGTGAATCATCACATTCCATTAGAAACTTAACATGACTTACTGTAATATAATGAAGTTGATCAAGTTTCATTATATTATAATAATTCATGCATCAGTTCCCAACACTACTTCAGAACATCCCTATTTTAAACCTGAAGGTTTCAGAATTTAGAAACTAACACAGTTTCTTTTATGTTGTAACGCAGATATTACGGAGGAATAAATGATTTCAGATAAGGATGGTTGTGAAAGTATCTTCAGAAATATTGAGGATATTTATCATGAAAGATATGATAATATCTTGGAATTTCTAATGTCGAAGGATGATGATGAAGATTGACAAGTAAGGGTTTAAATTCAAAAGTAAGGTGTGTGCTACAGAATTGTCTTGATTCTTTATGTACAAGTTTAGTCCTTGTAATTTGTTCAGAGTCTCCTTCACAGTTTGCTCAATCCGGTTTTCAGTACCAAATTTTCTATCAAGCGTTCCTAACTCTTCCTTCTTTTATCATTAACTTTTGGTCATTAAGACCATCTACAACATGCTGCTTCGTCAGCATTTTCAAAGTTATCGGATCTGGGTCATTGGTTATCATACCAAGATGGTTTCAGGAGGATTGTATTTTTAGATGATTAAACGCTGATGGTAATATGATAGGATATAAAAGGTTCTCCGGTAACGATGGCGAAAGAACAACGTGTATATATCGAGGTTATACTAAGAGTAATCTTACTGAGAAGTCGAAGTGGAGCTGTGACAAAATTGGCTACTTTGAAAAGGAGTCATAAGGTTGTTTTTGCTAATGAATGGTAAATGATTCATCACGGGTACAGGTTAAACTCGGAATTTAGGTTCGAGAGTTTTTCAGATGCATAAATCTTTTCCTCCGTAGATGAAATGCGGCTGGATCATCTTCCCGATCGAGGTGTTTCCAAAAATCATGAAAAATTTGAATGAGGAGTATAATTATCGAAGTACAAATGAGGTTTAGGATGAAATCAAGTGGCAAACTTGAAGAATTGTTTAGTTTCATATGTTATAATCAATATTTTAATTCATTTCTAATTGTCCAAAGTTAGCAGCCCAATTGTCCGATTGTCCAATGGTCCAATAGTTCAACAGTTCAATATATTTATATATATATAATTAATTAATACATATCATGACCCGTGTACCGGTCTCAGTGTCAATCACAACTCAAAGTATATATATATTTTGGAATCAACTCCGACCCTGTATAGCCAACTCCCACCTTCACATATAGAGTGTCTACGGTTGTTCCGAAATATATATATAGATGGGTCAATATGATAAGTCGAAACCTTGCATACGTGTCCCGTTATTTATAATGCGTAAAATAAATAAATATATATCATGACCCGTTATACAACGTGTTGTCTCAGAATTAATCCGATGTATTGTTGTACATGTGTCCCGACAGTATGTACAGTGCAGAAATTAAAATTGCGAGAATGTAAATTGCGATAAATTAAATGTTAATCAGTTAGCTGGGAACAGTTAGCTAGGAACAGTTAGCGTGGAATCTTAACAATATTTCAATTAGTTAATTTGTGTGTTTCTAACAATTTTTAATTTGTCCAATGTTTCTTCTTTATGCCACTTGTTGGATTCGGATAGGTAAAAATCCAAATATGAAATTTGAAAGGAAATGGTTATTCTGGGACGAACGGATACGTATATCGGTGATTGTAAGTAGAATAGTAAATGACCGTTGAATCGGATTCAAAAAATGTACAGTGTAACTTGTTAATGTGAGTTTTAAATATTCATTGGGTACTACCCACCCGTTAAAATATTTTCATCATTAACAGTTTGTACGAAAGAATTTTAATTACAATCTTTATGAAAATATACTTGCATATAAATTTTCTTCAGATGTAATTAAGGATTTAATGAGTCAATAAGATATTATACTCATTTGATTTATTGTTAGCACTTGATCTCTAAAACATTAGAGATTACATAATTGTCATGTCGAACGAAGGTAAATGAGGTAGAACAATACGTAGAACGAAATTAATCGATGTAGAACGATATGTAGAACGAAGATCATACTCGAATACAGATGGTAATATTGAGGCGTGTGATGTTGATATTCGAGGTACAAATTGTGATGTTGAGAGTTACGGCGCGGTTATGGTTTAGGGATGATAAGGGTACTGTCGACGTCGATGATGGTGGTACTGATTATGCTGCTGGTGCTGCTGCTGGTGTTCGTACCCTTCGCACCAGGTTCCCCAAAGTCATCACACGAGCGCGTAGTTTGTTAACTTCTTCTAGTACTACAGGATGATTGACGGTTAAAGCGAGCGAATGAATAAGATTCGAGATATGGGATAGTATATAATCGTGACGAGATACACTAGAAATGAGAGGGTAAATGGTTTCTCGAACAGGTTCGCCGGTAAGTGCTTTCAGGTTCATCGCCAAGAGGACAATTTGAAAAGGATCTTTGATGTGAAATGATTTTTGAATATATGAGGATATTCTAACTTCATAGAACATCTATAATACTAAAGATTTCGTAGTCTACAGAGGAACTTACGGCATATGACAAGCAAGTCTACAGATGCGCTAAGATATGAATTTTTGTCTATACACTATCGATGCACTAAATGCAGTAAGACGTGTCTAGACTAAAGAATGATAAGCAGACAATTCCCTAAGGATGATAAGCAGATGGTTTCCGACTAGAAACGATAAGCAAAACTTTTTGACAGGTAGACACGGTCAAAGTCCAGACTCACCAATGTATCCTAACAACTACCAGTTAGACACACTAATGCAAGGCCTGGTTCGCTAAGACCAACGCTCTGATACCACATGAGACGACCCGACCCAATCCACAGGGACGAATACAATAACATATGATAACATCGCGAGGTACTTGACCTCTATATGATACATTTTACCAACGTTGCATTTATTCTTAAAAGGCAATCTATCATTACATCAAAAATTGATATGTTCGTCTAACATTTCACAATATCCAAATGACCTAATCTGTCATTTACTTAATAATAGTCTTTAATGATCTTCAATGACTCGAATGCAACGTTCTTGTATCATGGCTTAAATGGTCCCAACTAGTATCCTTAATATGAGCTAATGCACAGCGGAAGACTTAATTCGTACCTGAGAATAACATGCTTTAAAATGTCAACATAAAGTTGGTGAGATATATAGGTTTGATGCTAGCAGCGTTATAACAACCATGGAACACAAGATTTTAAGTTTATACATAATACACTCCTCGTGTATGAAAAGTCGTTGAGCACTTGGTAACCATACTTAACATTTAAATCACAGCAGCATATTCTTAAATAAACCCTACACCGTACCAAGTACAGTAACGAAACGAAGTACTGTGCAACCGTTTAAAACTGGTCGTCCAGCCCGTTTGGGGTTGTCAGGCCCGATAGATCTATCAACAGGATTCGCGTTTACGCTCCTCACGTAAATATTAGCTACCAAGTATAAAAAATATGCCATGGTACAACTCAACGTAGATTTTTGATCACTTGTGTCCATAACGTAAATCATTTATAAAAACAGCGCATGTATTCTCATCCCAAAAATATTTAAAGTTCAAAAAGGGGCTATATACTCACCTAATGTATTTTGTAGTAAAAATACATATAACATCATTGAATAAGTATAAGGTTGGCCTCGAATTCACGAACCTATATCATTTGGATATTTATTAATACACACTTAACCGTAATCGAATAAGGTTATATGTATATATAATTTATTAATTATATCATTTTTTTTATTAATATTGATAAAATATAATAATAATAGTAATAATAGTGATAATAATAATACTTGATATTACTAAATAAAGTGATGATGTTAATAATAGTTATATTAATAATAGTTTTAGTAAAAATATAAATTTTTGTTACTGATAGTTATAATATTAATGATAACAATGTTAATGATAATCATACTTTTATAATTGTAAAAAAAAATCATATTTATTTATTTTAATAATGATGATAATATTAGTAATAACAATAATAGTAATAATAATTATATTAATAATTATAATCATAAATAATAATTTTTATAATAATTTTTGTATTAATAATAATAAGTGTTTTAAACTAACAATAATAATAATAATAATAATAATAATAATAATAATAATAATAATAATAATAATGATAATGATAATGATAATGATAATAATAATAATAAGAAAAGTGAAACTACCATATAATCCCATTTTAAAAAATTTGCAACAGACAGGGATTGAACCCGGGACCTCACGTTAAGTCATAACACTCTAAACCATTGGGCTGAAGCCCGTTTTCTGATTTATATAGGATTCTGTTTCATTTTATGCTTTCTCTTGTGTTCATCTTCTCCAAATAATCCAACCCAAAATCGACCAGAGTTTGGTTATCGTATTTATATTACACATTAACTCAGTTTTAGGATTTACCATCTAATCCATATACACCTATACTGTAATAACTCGATTTAGTAAAAAAAACAAATGAACAACCCTCTGTTGTTCGACGCTGGATTATCAAAAATAAAAATAAAATCAACATTAAGTTCGAGGTCGTTTTAGTTAAAGGTTGTAACACGAAAAAGATTATAAATCATTAATGGAAACTTTTAAAATCATTAACTAGACTTAAATCTCAACATAGAACTCGAATTTTGCTGATGAACAAACTTTGACTCTTTGAAACGTGATCTTTGACTCGAAAATTAGAGCTTGATAAGAAGAATTGGAATTCGAACCTTTGCAGAGAGTTTTCTTAGGTAATTCCTAACGGTTCTACATTTATGGATTTTTAAAAATGAATCGCATTTGAAATATGAATAAAAAGTGTTTGAGCAGAGGTCTCGGTTATGTTCCTGTAATATTTCTGTTTTGTTTTTCACATTGTAGATAGGTATCACTTTATATAAAAACCGATTGATTTATAGTACCTTTCTTCGGCCCTTAAAAATAAAAAGATCAAGACTGTTAACTAATTTTGGCTGTGTAATGTTTATTGAAATAGACAGATGGGTTCACAGACTTAACAGAATAAAAAAAAATTCGAACAGATAAGTTTAACCTTGTATCACGGGCTAACAATTTGGAAACAGGTATCAATTTGATTTTTAACATAATTTACGTGTAGTTATATATCATATTTATTATTAATTGTTTATAATTACATTAAATATACTATTATGTTAAAATGTTTTTAAATTAGTAATTTATATATACTTAATTAATAATATGTTAACATTATTAATGATCAAAAATAATAATAGTATTAATAATAAGGATATTAATAATTAATATATTGAATTACATATAATAAATTTTATATTACACTTTTAATGATACTAATAATACTAATAATAATGTATTAACTATATTTTAACACTACATTTTATTAATCATATCTTATTTATATTATATATTGAATATTTAATCTTTATAACTTTTATAAATGTTACAATATAATAGCTATTAATAAAAATCTTTAAATATATATGTATATCTATATAGATTCAATACACATTATGTATCCATATTCATTTTAATAATAACTTACTTAATTTTTTTTTTTACAGTTTTAATTCTAATTGATTAAGGTATAATTTATTAAATTCAGAATATTATATATACTCACATACATACATGTCTATTTACAAATAATGTTCGTGAATCGTCGGGCATAGTCAAAGGGTAATTGCTTAACTAAATATAGATTTCAAACTTTCTAGACTCTATATTAAGGTTTTTGCTTATCGTGTCGGAAGCATATAGAGGATAAGGTTTAAATTTGGTCGGAAATTTCCGGGTCGTTACATTATACAATTGGTAAATATGTTATAATAAATGAAAATATATTAAACTTAAGTAACAAGTTTGAAATTAATTGTTATTCTAATCTTATTATCATTAATAATAGTATTATTATTAATAAATTATTATTATTATTAGATATATTGTAATGTATAATTATAAATATAAGATTACATAATAACTTGAATCATAATATACAAATTCATCAGTAAGATTAAAAATGTAAAATAATAATAAATAAGTTAATATTAAAATGAATATACATATATGTATATATATATATATATACATACATACACACACACACACACACACATATATATATATATATATATATATATATATATATATATATATATATATATATATATATATATATATATATATATATATATAATACATACTTATTATTATGAATCTATATATAATTTCTATATTGTAATTAATAAATATTCAATATTCAATATATATATATATATATATATATATATATATATATATATATATATATATATATATATATATTATTATATAAAATACATTATATAATTAATAATTTTAATATACTAAATTATAAGTTAAAATATAGTTAATACATTAATTGTTGTTATAGTTATTATTAGCATCATTAAACGTATAAACGTAAAACTTGTTACATGTAATTTGTTATATTATTATTAGTATTATTATAATTAGTATTATTATAATTTAGTATTATTATTATTATAATGTTATTGTTATAAATTTTTATAGTTATTATTGTCATAATCGCTACTTGTTAATATTATTGTTAACATAATAATTGTTAACACCTATTTCCTTATGAGGTAAGGCTTAGTGTGTCAACAAGATACTAAAAGTAATCTAGCTTTAGGAGGGCGGAGTGTTGCCGATTGATTTTTACCCTCGGGAAATAATCTCTGCAGACCCGATTCACAAGTGTAGAAACTTGTGGGGTGGCTTAATCAATCTGTCGTCCGTATAACATAAAAGTGTTAGCCGGATGACTTCTAGTGAGAGAAAGTAGAGAGACAAAGATAAGTGAAGTCTCAGCTCTCAATGTTGTCAGAATATCTGAACTGTGTAAAATGATGACCCAAGGGGTCTATTTATAGTGTCAGATCCACCAGATTGTTTGGGGACACGTGTCAGATGATGATACGTTCTGTTATTCGTGATTCGAAATTTAAGCTGAAGGTGGCGTTCTCCGGCCAGGGCTTACGCGCTAGGCGGCCTTCAGGGCTTACGCATGACGGAGCGGCATGTACAACGGAGTACGCTGGATGGTTAACTTCACAAAACTGTTGCTTCCAGCCTTCCTGATGTCACTTTTATGCTGCCATTACGCCTTTTATGTGTGTATACGATAGGATACATCATTAAGTCCCCCCAGTTTAATGACTTAAGCATTTGAAAATTGATTAAGTTGTTAAACTTGGAATAACGCATGCCAACCAAGTCTTCACGTTTTCCTTTTGCATTGGGAAGTACATCACAGGCATTAAATGATAGGCGAATTTTACTGACATTATGATGATTGCTTTTTGCACAGCTAAAATACCTCACGCGCCTCTAGCTATAAAAAGAGTCTTCGATGTACTCGCCTTTTTATCTTGTCCTTACACGTGTGTGGCTGAAAACAAAACCCCCAAAATCATCACTGATTACAGCTGTTATACTTTTTTGCTTTTTACCCACCATAAACCCTAACCGATCATTTACTTTTACAACTTCCTTCGACAGTATTCATCTTCTTCCATCAATACCTTCTTTACTTTATGTTTCATTAGAACATTAATGGCAGCCATAAAGGACGTTTCAGCTATTCCTAGCAGAGTAAATGAGAAATATTTAAGCGAGCTACTGTAACATTTTCCTAGATTAGCTGGTGTTGAACCAGTGATTCCTGAAATTAATGCCAGAGCCTGCTCACCGCCCCCTAGAAAGGTTGCTATTTATGGCCATTCAATCTTCAATTTTTGCTTACGTCTGCCATTTACACCATTCTTCTTAGAAGTTTGCAAGTTTTACGGTGTTGCTGTTGGTCAATTCGAACCAGCATCAATTCGAAAGATCTTGATTTTTGAAATGTATTGTCACGCAAGGAATATTGAGCCATCCATTCGGATATTTTGCCATTTGGTACGTATAGCATGCCATGAAAATGGTTGGTTCACATTCAATAAAGTTCATGGGTTTCTGAAACCTGCACTTGATCATCCTGGCGATAACTGGTATGCTTCATTTATCTTTATTAATGAAGATGCAATTGATAAACAATACTCAGCCACTCGAGTATGGCGCAAATACTCGCATACCGTATCTGTTACCTTTCCAAAACTCGTCACCAAGGAAAACCTTTTGTTTAAGAGGATTAAAGATGAACAAATCAATGACATTAAATATGGGGAACACATGCTTTCATTGACATCCGTAAGTCAAGATTGGGATATCACACAAGGTTATGCCTGTATTCTTGCTGGGAGGAAGAGTAAGCATTTACTTTTGTTACATATGCTTAATAAGATGCCCTCCTTTATCTATCCAATTAACCACTGTGACTTTTAAACTTTTGCAGAAATTACACCGCTTACTGCCATGCGGTCATCGGTTTACTCGTAGCTTACCTTTACTACTCAGAAAATTATTGATGATACCCCCAAGACAGATGAAGTGAGGGAGGAGGAGGATGAAGAAGAAGAAGAAGACATAGGTATGAATCGAGTTGCCTCTAGAGAACGTCGTGCCTCGGGTAATGATAACACTGGATTATGTAAAATACCATACCAGAACCTGTACTTGTTTTCTTGTATGCCCAGTACTGGTGGATTTTATAATCCAAACCCTTCCGTATATTTTATGCCACCCTTGAAATGTTGTGAAGCATATTGGAACTCTTTTATAAGTAACAATTTCCCTTTATCTCCAACAGCTAGTGCATCACATCAACACACTACATTAACAACTCTTCCGCCTTCCGCATGCTTTCCTCTCTTTTAAAAGGACCACCACACTCGTACAAAGATTTCATGACTTTTTTGAATGCCATGGGGTGTCCTTCACTAGCCCAACTCTTTAACAATTTATCTGATGCAGATGCCAAGAAGGTTAAGGCACAAAGTATCATTCTGAACATTGCTTATGGTTTAAATAACCTTCAACGCCTATCTGATTTGCAAAACAGCGAAGTCACTACAAATAAGGAGCTATCTGCTGAAAAGGAGAAAGTAGCCAAGACTGAACGAATAGCCACAGAGATAAAGAGGGAATACGAGACATTGAAGAGGCATTATGAAAATTGCAACAATCAGAGGGCGGAGTATAAGGAGCAAGTCAAAGAACTATCTTTCAGAGAAAATCGGCATCTGAGCAAAATTGATGAACTAGTAAAGGAGAACGAAAAAATGTTTGAGCAAAATAACATATTGAAAGAACGGCTTAAAGCCAAAGAGGAGAACAAAAGATGAATGATAACTGGCATCCCTGCGCTTGTTGAGCGTATCTTTAATTGCCAAGCTTTGTCTCACAGGATTCGTGAGTTTGTCCGTCTTGCGAAGTCTGCTGAACGGCTTAATTTTTTCAACTTTATGAAAAGAAAATTGCCAGAATTACCAAGTCCGATGCCTGATATTATTACATCGAAGATTAATGAAATGCCATAAAAGAAGCTGATGCAGCCGATGCACTAATTGAAAATATGAAGTTTTCTGATCTTGAAAATCTTTGTAATAGGCCGGTTGTAACAATAGATGATGTATTGAATTATACTCCGCAGGATGAATGAAATACTATGTTTTTATACATCTGCTTTTACATAACATTTAATATTGCACTTGGTTATGTATATTAGAAATATATGCTGTAACTTAGTAAGATTGTTGTGGCGAACAATGCACAAGATATTGAGATTGTACTTTGCAATCATTATAGTTGTAAACATTAAAATCATATTCTCCGTCATACGCCTTCCGTCATGAAACTCATGAGGAAAAGTTACTAATTATTTTCGCCTTTAAATATTTTGCTGGACACTATGATCCATTTTCCGTTTTGCTCTGCATTTTGTGTATATAAGTTTTGTCATGACATTTTTTGTAGATTCGTTTCATCGCTTCGATGCTTTAGTGAGTTCTACATGTCTCACTATCGATACAACCATTTTGAGTATGATTGTACTTCTACCACCGAAAGGCTCTCTTTCTTTCTGCGGGTAGGGATGACACACAGCTATGTGACACCTGGGCTAAAAACTCCTTGGCCGGATAAAATTTGTTAAAAATATTACCATAAGAATAATTGCTATTATTCATATTCTTAAAGAAATTTTTACATTTATGACTATATCTCATGCATTTGACAGTTGATCAAGCTGTCCATGCATATAGTGCTACGCATAAAATTTCTTTAAATTCATTGCATTCCAAGCTCTTTCATATTGCACGCCGAAAGGCGCAGCAAGCATGTATGATCCATTCTGATTTACTTTCGTGACCTTATAAGGTCCTTCCCATTTTGGGGCTAGCTTTCCAAATTTGATTTGCCTACTTGCCTCATTATCACGTAGTACTAAATCACCTACTTCAAACTGCACATGCTGCACTTTCTTGTTATAATATTTTGCCATTTTATGCTTGTGATCTGCTTGCCGGATGGCGGCCATCAACCTTCTTTCCTCCAACAAGTTGAGATTCTCCTTAACCCCTCAGAATTAGCCTCAACATCAAATGCCATAATGCGTTGCATTGGCACACATATTTCAGCCGGTATCACTGCCTCTGTTCCATACACCAGACTAAAAGGTGTTTCCCTGCTCCGCTTTGGCGTCATTCAGTGTGCCCACAATACATTTGGCAGCTCATCCACCCATCCAGTTTGACTTAGACCCAACCGTACCTTAATTCCAGCAACGATTTCCTTATTATTAACCTTCACTTGTCCGTTCGCTTGAGGATGAGCAACATATGTAAAGTTTTGCTTTATGCCCAGCTCTTCACACCAACTCCGAAATGGATTTTCTGCAAATTACTTGCCGTTATCGCTGACTATTTCATTTGGCACCCCATAACGGCATACAATATCATGCCAAACAAACTTCTTGACATTTTCTCCTGTAATTTTTGCTAAAGCCTTTGCTTCAACCCATTTCGTGAAAAAATTGATCACTACCACCAAGAACTTAGCATTACCAGTGCTCCTATTAAATGGCCCCACAATATCAATAGCCCATTTATAGAACGGCCAAGTGGATGACACTGGTATCAAGTCATACTTTAGAAGACGCTGAATTATACCATGCCTCTGACAATTCTCACATGTTTTTATGATTTCTGCGACATCCCGATAAAGAGAAGGCCAAAAATACCCTTGTCGCATGATTCGTGATGCCACAGTACGGAAACCGGAGTGTTGAGAACAAACTCCTTCATGCATTTCTTTGACCACTTTTAATGCTTCATCATCGGTTAAACACCTTAACAACAGACCATTGTATGATTTTCGATAAAGGACACCACTAACAATTTCATACATTGGCGCGGTCACTCTTATTTTTCTTGCTTCCGCCTTATCCACAGGTAACCATCCGTCATGCAAATATCTCAAATACGGAGTCATCCAAGTTTCCTTAGCTCCTTCAACTATTGCAATAATTGGTTTTCCATGTATTGATTTTTCCTTAAGTTCTTCCACTAACACTCGTTTGTGCAAATGATCAAAGGTTAAAGTAGCTAACTTGCTCAAGACATCAGCTTTTTTGTTCTTATTTCGAGGGATTTGCACGACTTTAAGGTTATCAAATTTCTTTGAAATTGTCTCCACCAACTTTACATATTGCCTCATGGATGTATCCCTTGCGTCGAACGTTCCATTAACCTGCTGGGCGACAATTTGAGAATCAACATATGCTCATAAATTTGTTATGCCCATTTCTACCGCTATGCGGAGGCCGGAGAGTAACGCCCCATACTCTGCTTCATTGTTTGAAGCATAAAAATATAATTTTAATGCATAAGTATACTCTTCACCGTCTGGACTTGTTAAAACTAGTCCTGCACCTGTTCCCTCTTCACTGGATGCCTCATCAGTGTGTAACCCCCACTCATGCTGTGATGGTGCCATTTTGTTGTCATACTCCCCCAACTCGATGGCCTATTTTGCTAAACGGCCAAATGATTCTGGACGCCAGAGTATTTGCTTCAATGGTTGATTTGTTAACACTAAGATGGGATGACCTTGAAAATATCTTCGTAAACGTCGTGCAGTATGCACAAGGGCATAAACCATGCGGTGAAGTGGTGGATAATTTGTTTCACTAAGCTGCAACACCTTGCTAACAAAATATATAGGCATTTGCACGCCGTTCCATTCTGCGATTAGGACAGAACTTATTGCTTCCTTTGAGACAGCTAACTATAAAATTAGGGTTTCCCCCTCTTTTGGTGCTGTTAATGTAGGTAATGTTTTTAACAACTGCTTGATCTCTTGGAATGCATTTTCGGCTTCCGCCGTCCACACAAAATCTTTTTTATTTAAACAACCCTTTAACACCTTCATGAATGGAAGTGATTTTTCAGCTGCTCTGGACAAGAATCTTGTTAATGCTGCTAGATATCCATGTAGCCGTTGAACATCCTTCTTGCTAGTTGGTGACTTCATATCTTCAATTGCTTGAATTTTCTTAGGATTAGCTTTAATTCCACGTTCTGTGACAATATGACCTAAGAATTTTCCCTCTTCCACACCAAACGTGCACTTCTTGGGATTTAATTTCATGTTAATTTTTTGCAGAGATGCAAAAGTTTCCTGTATATCTCGTAACATCTTTTCTTCAGTATGACTTTTGATGACAATGTCATCAACATAAGTTTCTAAGTTTCGCCCAATTTGATCCTTAAATGCCATATCAATAAGTCGTTGATATGTTGCTCCTGCATTCTTCAAACCAAAAGGCATTTTCATGTAACAGAAAATGCCTTCCGTCGTGTGAAAAGCTGTTTTTTCTTCATCTTTTAATGCCAATGGGATTTGATGATATCCCTTAGCTGCATCTAGGAAACATTTGAATCGATATCCTGCCAATGATTCAACCTTCCAATCAATTTCAGGTAAAGGATAATTGTCCTTTGGACATGCTTTATTGATATCCGTGAAATCCACACACATCCGCCATGAGTTGTCCGGCTTCCTAACCATGACCGGATTGGCTACCCATGTCTGATATTTGACCTCTCTCAAGATCCCAGCATCCACCAAACTTCGTACCTCATCACGGAGGAATTTACTTCTTTTTGGTGCCATGCCACGCTTTTTCTGACAAACAGGATGTATGTTGGGATTCACGTTTAGCCTATGCTCTGCAATTTCCCTTGGAACACCACTCATATCAGATGGCTGCCATGCAAAAACGACTAGATTTATTGTCAAAATATTGTATAATTTTTCTTTGCATTCGGCGGACAACGTGTGCCCAATTATGATTTACTGATCTGGAAATTTAAGATTTGGTGAAACTGACCCATCATCGTGTATGATTAGCTTAATTACTGCCTTTGTTACTTGAGAACACTTAATTGACTTCTGTCGTTCTGCATATAACGTTGCTACTCCGCCTGGCGTTGGAAACTTCATTATACCATGTACAGTTGATGTTACAGTTCCAAACGTCATTAAAGCAGTTCTTCCCAAAATTATGTTATACTGTGAATTTGCTTTAACCACCAAAAACTCAATGTTGGCTGTGCGTCTTAGGGGTGGCTTGCCCAAGGTTACTTCAAGAAGAATACTTCCTTCAGACCAGGATGGCTCACTTGTAAAACTTGCCAACGGCACATATGTTTCCTTCATTTTTTCTTATACATCTTTGGGTAGCTGTATGAAGTAATGTTCATACATAATGTCTGCTCCAGCTCCTGTGTCAGTGTAAATGTTGCGTATTAAGCAATTAGCAACTCGCGCTTCTATAACCACTGGACCATCGGATGGATTTGTGTTATACATAGAAGGAAATGATATTAATTTCTCTTCCTAATCTTCTAACACTTCTGCCTTCCTCCGTTGTCCAGCTTTCCATGGATGTATCATGCCCACTTCGATATGTATGAATTCATTATCCTCGCCATCTGTATCAGTGTTGGTGAGATGATTCATCTTAATAATGGATGGCGCCATTGTTAACACCTATTTCCTTATGAGGTAAGGCTTAGTGTGTCAACAAGATACTAGAAGTAATCTAGCTTTAGGAGGGTGGAGTGTTGCCGATTGATTTTTACCCTCGGGAAATAATCCCTGCAGACCCGGTTCACAAGTGTAGAAACTTGTGGGTTGGCTTAATCAATCTGTCGTCCGTAGAGCATAAAAGTGCTAGCCGGATGACTTCTAGTGAGAGAAAGTAGAGAGAGAAATAGAAGTGAAGTTCAGCTCCCAAAGTTGTCAGAATATCTGAACTGTGTAAAATGACGACCCAAGGGGTCTATTTATAGTATCAGATCTACCAGATTGTTTGGGGACACATGTCAGATGATGATACGTTCTGTTATTCATGATCCGAAATTTATGCTGAAGGTGGCGTTCTCCGGCCAGGGCTTACGCGCTAGGCGGCCTTCAGGGCTTACGCATGACGGAGCGGCATGTACAACGGAGTACGCTGGACGGTTAACTTCACAAAACTGTTGCTTTCAGCCTTCCTGATGCCACTTTTATGCTGCCATTACGCCTTTTATGCGTGTATACGATAGGATACACCATTAATAATCATTAAAATTATTATTATTAATAATTATTACTATTATTATTATTATTATTATTATTATTATTATTATTATTATTATTGTTATTATTATTATTATTATTTTTGATCACTATTATTAATATTAATATAATTATTATTATTAATACATTTATAATTAGAATTATTTATTATAAAACTGTAACAACCCTCACTTTTCGACTTCTAAATTACTGAATTAACCCTAGGGTTATATGTCTGACTATATGTATTAAGGGTTGTTATATACAATTAAATATTGACCGAATAGTAATTTTTAGTCAACAATGTACGCTTAAATAAATAATATATTACTAATTTATATAATTTGACATAATTTAACTAAGTATATAAACTTTGTATCACTTTTATTATTTAGTTAATGTATTATATATTTAACTATATAATAAATCCAATTATATATAAATGTAATAATATTTACAAACTTTCTAAAACTATAGTTTAATAATTAAAATCATAATTATTATTAAAAATACAAAATACCGAATTATTTATTATTTTTATGCAAAATTTGTATTTATTAATTAAATAAAACAAAAAAAAATATTATTGACAAATATTCTTGGAAAAGCATTAAATCAATTTGTTTATTTATATAAAAAAAATCCTTAAAATAAATGAAAAAAAAATAAATAAATAAATAAATTACTTTTTAATTAAAAATTGTAATGGAAAAACTACTTTTATTATTTTATTTTGTGCATTATCCCATGACCTAACATTTAATATTTTTTAATTTTAAAATCCCATTAAGAATTAAAATATATCTTTTTATTTTAATTATTTTATTCTTTTTACCTAATTTTTTCAAGTATAAATACCCCTCATTTCTCATTCAAACTCACACCAAAATTTCTCTCATTCTCTCTTTGAAGAATTACTACTAGTAAGTATTCTTTTCTTACTTTTTATTTTTTTTACTTTTTTACTTTTTACTTTTTACTTTTTACTTCGGTTATTATTTTTACCGAAACATGTAAATAATTTTATAAATTATATGCAATTAAAAATAAAATAAATAACATGTATACACTATTACTATTACTAGCACCTATAACCTACTACTTATATTGTAACATAAAAACATTTTGGGATATGTATTAGAGATGTATAGATCTTCGAACTTTCTTGACGAATGGTTTCTATGAGATTCTAGGCAGAGGGTTTGGATTTCCGATTTAAAGGGTCCTATGGCTCAAGCCCCTAGATCTAAATTAGCCATTCGAAGGGAAAGGGGTGATTGGAAGCTTATCTAATACGGCATGTATCCTAAAATGGAAAACACTGATAAAAGTAGAAAATCTCTAGTCATAGAAACTTAGTAAAATAAGAAACTTTCTAAAAATGAAAACTTTATAAAAATAGTAACTTACTAGGAATAGAAACTTAGTAAAACAAACATATACTTAAACTTAAACATGGGCAAAACACTTAACTACTCTTAAATGTCAATAGGTTGAATTTCCTGCTCACTCGTTCAACTCTTTATTCCGAGGAATAACTCTCTCTCTACTTACTAAGGTGAATTCATAGCCCCTCTTTATTGCTAGTAAATTTACTTACTTTTGGGGTGAGACACATGCTGTTTTTACTTTTTACAACTTAGACACAAGTACCAAACTGCTAAACTGTGATATGTTGGGCTATGACCAGCAAGTCCCCAACCGACAAGTATGAACGATAACTTGTCATGGGACAAACTTGAAAGTATAGTCTAAATATCAGTACCAACTGCTAAAACTATGCTATACCCGGCTATGTCCAACTAAGTCCCTACAGTGATATTTTTAATTGCTGCGGCATGCTTAATTATTGGGGGTAGGCCTATCGGGAGTAACGTCCCCGATACATTTGACCAAGTCATTGTATTACTTAATAATGAAATTAAACCGACAAGGACAGAAACAACTTGTCACAGGGCAAACAACCTTTAGTCTAAATATCACGCACTGGCATAACTTTTGATCCTGCGGGAGATCAACTTTACAAACTAAATCTTGTGGTCTAAAATAACGACAAACTTTTTGTTAAACCTATGAACTTCACTCAACCTTTTTGGTTGACACTTTAGCATGTTTTGTCTCAGGTACTGTTTGATTCAAGCTCTTATAATTACTGCTTATGTGATGCTACTTGGACATAGGATCAAGAGATATCGCATTTATTACTTCTGCATGTGAACATTTACGATATTGTTATTTCTGTCATTGTAACAATATTTCATTTTCCGCTGCGTACTCATTAAAGTTAAATTCATCATTTAGTATTGTTCTCGTTTATTATAATATGTTGGTATGTTTTGATATTAGTGACGTTCCTTCCAGACCCTATTGAGAGAACGTTACAGATTGGTATCAGAGCATAACCAGGCTGTTATAGAGAACCAGGATTGCATTTTTATGTGTGCCTTACTTGTTAGCTAGGGTACCTTAGCAATCTAGGAAACTATAACCTTTCCTGCCTTAGAATTAAAGCACTTAGGATTGCTCCATAATCTTAACGATTATGCTTAAATATTCTAATCAAAATATCCTTCCTAATGTTAGGATGTCTAATTATCATCAAACGACCAAAATGAATCTTTTCAAGCCAACCGAAAAAGATACTGAAAGGTCTTCCACAGAAAGACCAGTCCAAAGTCCACCTTATGACTTTGGTGGTCCTCCCTCACCAAATTATAGCCCAAATACTACTCTAAAGTTACATGGGTCTCCTGAATACTATACAACCCCAAGGAATAAAGACAAGAGGAAATGTCTTGAAGAAACTGGGCCGTCAAAGAAAAGATCCCGATCTCCTTCCTACGATGAAGTTGATGCTAAGTACGAGCTCGTGAATCTGCAAAAAACTACCGATGACCTTATTCGCCATATTGCAAGGATCGATGCTCAAATGAAGGAAAAAGACCTAGCGATCAAGAAGCTCATGGAAGAAAATGCTGAGCTAAAGAAAGAGATTATATACATACATTTGTTTTATCCCATAACTGATGTGGACTTTGGTTTGCACCCTTACAAGAAATGCCCGATGGGGGAAGCAATATCTCTCCTACCTAAGAGAAGATGTTGACTTTAGATTGAAGATGGAGGAAAACCGCGTGAATAATCAACTTTCTATGAGGGACCACAAGTACCATGTAATCAACAATGATGTTTCCAATCTTTATGATAACATCGAGTATCTTTATGAGGAACAAAAGGAGAAGAATAACAAGTTTGAGAAGTTTATGAAGGAGGTTGAGGACGAGAAGAAGAAATATGAAGACTACTTCAATCTTAATATTTCCTAGTAATTTTCTATCTATGCAAAGGCTAGGCCTTAAACTATTTCTATCCCCGAATCGTGTAATAAGAAGGCTTGTTTAAAGCCTTGTTCTTAATAAAATAAAGTGTTTCATTTATATCATATTCATCTTTATTCCACTTAATTTTTTTTTTCAAACTTATGACCTATCAAGTTTATCAAACTTCTATATGTTATTGAAGATAACGGTTCGTCCACAAGCTCCTGCTACTACTTCAAACACTCACGTATCTTATGCCTTTATGCATCGGTTTGCGAACCGAAAAATATTATTGGGTTATCACAGTATACGAATTGAAATTTTTTAATCAATATCTGGTTACAAATCTCAACACGTCATACCACCATTATTACATAAATGGATGACACATCATATCTTATCATATACTATCATGTCTATAAACTTTGTCTACCACTTATCCTAAATTTCCTTCGTAAATTACGGAAATATTTTTGCTATAAATACGTATTCAAGGAGACGAATATATCATTCGGTATTCAATACCTATTTCATATCAAACCCTATTCCAAACATATAATATGAATTTCTCAAACTCTTCAAGCTCCCACGGCAGCGTAACTGGAACAAACGAACCAATCAGCCATCATCTATTCTGGATGAATTGGGGATGGGTTCGTAGCCGACTCAATTAATGGAGACAAGAAGAAGGTGATCCCTTCCACCAACCGAATTCACCTCTTGGCGAAGAACCTGAAGCGCTTACCGGCGAACCAGTCCGAAACACCATTTTCTCTCTTCTTTCCAGGGTATCCCATCATGAATATATAATATCGAAGATTCTAGATCTTATTCACCCCCTTGTTCCAACTACCAATCATCCCGGAATAATAGAAGAAGTCAACGAGCTTCGCGCTCGAGTAGTGGCTCTGGAAAATCTGGTGCGAAACCTACGAACACCAGCAGCAGCACCAGCAGCATAACCAGCATCACCACCAGTACCATCAGTACCATCAACATCACCACTAACAGCATCAGCTTCATCAACAACAACATTCGCATCCCCCGCCTCAACAACACACTCAGTACCTCAAACATCAACATGATACGCCCCATAGATACCAAGGAATATTAGCAATAAAGAGTTAAGATGTATTGACTCATTCTTCGTGAAGAATTATATATGTATACCTTATATATATATATATATATGATTTGGAACAATAATAAATCTTGTCGTACTAAGCAATTACGTGAGAATCTTAACTAGTATGTACTACTTGGTTAATTCATATCACTAATATGCTATGATGTACACCCTTCGCTAATGACTTAACAATTGTTAATCACTGCTTCAGCACAATAAACTCCATTTCATAATAAATCAAGTATAACGATGAATGTATTGATTCATAACTTCATTAGCGAAATATTTCGCAAGAATTATGAAATCTCTAAGATTTTGGAGATTATTTACTCTCGTTCCAAACCGCAAATCAAATGAGTTTAATATATAATAACTCATTAAATCCATGATTATATCTGAAGAATACATATATGAACGTATATCTTCATAAAGATTGTAAAAACTGTTAATTGTGAAAATATTTTAACGGGTAGGTAATACCCGAGAAATATTTACATCTCACATAAATACACTGTACATTCTTCAATTTCGATTCATAAATCATTAATTATACTCACTGCCTTCACTGTGATACACAATCATTTTCATACAAATTTAATTACACATTCTGAAATTAACATACCAGAATTCAAGTAAAGCTTTAGCAGGTGTTATCTTCCTAAAGATCACTACATTCATGAATTATATTCATTCGTATTCTATGATGAATTATCACATCAAACCTCCGAAATTATCATCAACAACGCCTATTCGTTAACCATTAGATCCGTTGACGATTACAATCAGCGTTTAATCATCTAAAAAATAAAATTTCTTGAAACCATCTCGGATTTATAACCAATGATTCAGATATGGTAGCATTAAATGCAGAGGAAACAAAAGAATTTTCCTCGTCATTGGAACTAAGAAATTCTGAGATATCACTGTATCTTTCATTATAAATATCCTCTATATTTCTGAAGGTATCTTTATAACGATTCTTGTCAGCAATTAATTATCTCTTTGTGATATCTTTATCACATCATAAAGGAAACTGTTTTAGTTTCTATATTCTGTAAAGTTCAAGTTTAAATTATGAATGATTTGAAGTAATGTTGGGAATTGAAGCATGAGTTAGTATAATATAATGACGTCAGGCCAACTTGATTATATTACAGTAAGTCATGCTAAATTTTTAATGGAAGATGATGATTCATAGACTTTATAATCATCATTTGCCATGTTACACGACTCTTATCTATTTAAACTCTAAACATATCAAGAAAATATTTTTCTTGATAATTCGGTCTTTTCCGGATATTCTGGTAATATGACAAATCAAATCGTGCTATTACCTTTCCTTCTGATTTGAATATCATGATCATTCGAAACTTCATACTTACGAATTCTGGACCGTTACTTGCTTTACAAAAGCATGAAGCTTCGACATATAAGGGAAAATATAAATCCCGATAACAACACTGAAATTACAAACCGTGTATATCAATGCGTATAGCAATATAAAGACACGGGAGAACTAAAAACACAATAAATCCTAGAGCATAGTAGAAGTAAACAGACTCCTCTGGTGGGAGTTGGAAAAGAAGGATGATTGTGGCGATAACTAATATAATGTCAAAGACAAGAACTAGATTTAGCATATTAACAAAACTTTTGGAAGTATGAATTGAGAAAGAAGTATATAAGTGGTGAAGATAATGAAACGGAAGAAGCTAATTTATAGCAAAAATTTTAGACACAGCAATCGAGGCAATTCACCGCATTTAATTAAAGAAAATCCTAATTTCCGTAATTACCGAAAAATCAAATCTTATAAATATTTCGAAGATTTCTTTAATTCCTTGAAATCCGGAAATCAATCGTAACTACGTCAAAAGTTAAGGCGAACATTTAATTTTCTCATTTACTCTTTTACGATAGCTTCGTTTATACTCTTTCTATAATCGAATTACTTTATCCATATTATTTAATGTCGATAAAACTCTAATTCATCATTCTTGTTATAAAGAATGATGATCTCTATCAAATTTCATGACTATGATTTTCATGAACTCCTCTCTGTTTTGTCTGCCTAATATTGCAGCATAAACGCTCAAGGTTTTAAATGAGCTCAATATTATTCATAACACATTTCATGTATCCAATTTACTGAAATGACTTGCATAACATCATCATTTTGAATGATCTCTGCATTAATGATAAAATGCACTTCGTAGAAGAACCTATAGAGATTATGGTTTGTATGACTTAAACGCTTGAAACAAAACAATATTCTATCCTTTGGAAAACACGCAAGGCCCCGAACATACCTGGGAACGTGAAGACCAAATGAAACAGAAATATCCCCATCTCTTCTCAACCGCTGATGCATCCGAGAAGTCTACCTAAAACTTCGGGACGAAGTTTTTATTAACGGGGAGGTACTGTAACAACCCTCACTTTTCGACTTCTAAATTACTGAATTAACCTTAGGGTTATATGTCTGACTATATGTATTAAGGGTTGTTATATACAATTAAATATTGACCGAATAGTAATTTTTAGTCAACAATGTACGCTTAAATAAATAATATATTATTAATTTATATAATTTGACATAATTTAACTAAGTATATAAACTTTGTATCACTTTTATTATTTAGTTAATGTATTATATATTTAACTATATAATAAATCCAATTATATATAAATGTAATAATATTTACAAACTTTCTAAAACTATAGTTTAATAATTAAAATCATAATTATTATTAAAAATACAAAATTTCGAATTATTTATTATTTTTATGCAAAATTTGTATTTATTAATTAAATAAAACAAAAAAAAAATATTATTGACAAATATTCTTGGAAAAGCATTTAATCAATTTGTTTATTTATATAAAAAAATCCTTAAAATAAATAAAAAAAAATAAATAAATAAATTACTTTTTAATTAACAATTGTAATGGAAAAACTATTTTTATTATTTTATTTTGTGCATTATCACATGACCTAACATTTAATATTTTTTAATTTTAAAATCCCATTAAGAATTAAAATATTTCTTTTTATTTTAATTATTTTATTCTTTTTACCTAATTTTTTCAAGTATAAATACCCCTCATTTCTCATTCAAATACACACCAAAATTTCTCTCATTCTCTCTTTGAAGAATTACTACTAGTAAGTATTCTTTTCTTACTTTTTATTTTGTTTACTTTTTACTTTTTACTTTTTACTTTTTACTTAGGTTATTATTTTTACCGAAACATGTAAATAATGTTATAAATTATATGCAATTAAAAATAAAATAAATAACATGTATACACTATTACTATTACTAGCACCTATAACCTACTACTTATATTGTAACATAAAAACATTTTGGGATATGTATTAGAGATGTATAGATCTTCGATCTTTCTTGACGAATGGTTTCTATGAGATTCTAGGCAGAGGGTTTGGATTTCCGATTTAAAGGGTCCTATGGCTCAAGCCCCTAGATCTAAATTAGCCATTCGAAGGGAAAGGGGTGATTGGAAGCTTATCTAATACGGCAAGTATCCTAAAATGGAAAACACTGATAAAAGTAGAAACTCTCTAGTCATAGAAACTTAGTAAAATAAGAAACTTTCTAAAAATGAAAACTTTATAAAAATAGTAACTTACTAAGAATTGAAACTTAGTAAAACAAACAAATACTTAAACTTAAACATGTGCAAAACACTTAACTACTCTTAAATGTCAATAGGTTGACTTTCCTGCTCACTCGTTCAACTCTTTATTCCGAGGAATAACTCTCTCTCTACTTACTAAGGTGAATTCATAGCCCCTCTTTATTGCTAGCAAACTTACTTACTTTTGGGGTGAGACACATGCTGTTTTTACTTTTTACAACTTAGACACAAGAACCAAACTACTAAACTGTGATATGTTAGGCTATGACCAGCAAGTCCCCAACTGACAAGTATGAACGATAACTTGTCACGGGGCAAACTTGAAAGTCTAGTCTAAATATCAGTACAAACTGTTAAAACTATGCTATACCCGGCTATATCCGACTAAGTCCCTACAGTGATATTTTTAATTGCTGCGGCATGCTTAATTATTGGGGGTAGGCCTATCGGGAGTAACGTCCCCGATACATTTGATCAAGTCATTGTATTACTTAATAATGAAATTAAACCGACAAGGACAAAAACAACTTGTCACGGGGCAAACAACGTTTAGTCTAAATATCACGCACTGGCATTGTTGGGATTTAACAAGTTTCATAATACTTATAATCATTCAAGAAATAAGATTTGCGGAAGCGTGTAGATTACCATTTTGAAACTTGTAAATCTTTAACCAATTAAAGTTAAATCCCAATAAGGATCAAGTTGTGAAACATACTTACAAACTAAGAGTGAGTTTAGAGTTTATACCTCCTCAAGCTAGTTGAGGGTTAGTTCAAAAGAAGATGATGAAGATGATGAAGAATGGAGCTTCAAAGTGATGAAACCTCAAGGAGAAATACCCCAAGCTTTTGCACCAACACCTAGCCTTTGGTTAGGATTTAATAACACTTGAATTAATCTTTCAAAAACCAAATGAAGAACCCTTTCTTCCTCCCAAAAGGCCACGAAATTTAGCTGGGTTTTAGGAGAGTTCTGTGCTGAATTTTTGATGTACAATTGCATGTATCTATTGCTACTAGTCAAAGGACATGTATATGTGGAATTGTGTTATGGAAAGCAACAAGAATAAGCATGAGATAGACTTTCTTGGGGCTCTAAAATCTGCCCACCATCCATTATTTTATAACAAGAATGATTTTATAAAACTTGTAATAATTTTATAAAACTTATATAAAATAAACATGTATTTGTTACTTGCAATAATTTTATAAACCATTTTATAAAATATAACATAACATAATTATTTAAACCTATAAATAATTAAATCCAAATCATATATAAATTATCCAAATAATTTATCTCAAGTGATTATTATTTAGAAAACCAATTTTTCTAAAGTTCAAGTGTCGCGTATTTATTTAACAATCCAACCGTTAAAATAAATACATATAAAGTGTTGGTAAGCTTGTTATTGGGTATAACCCGACTTGGATCATAACACATTAGCCACATTAATTTAATATGTCTCTCGGGCATACGAAATACCTTCAATCTCCCACTTGCACGAGAAACATAAGAAATTAATGCAAGTGATGGATACCACCTAACGACCGTCCATCACCCCCAATATGTTATGACTTTGTGCCATTCAATGACATCATTCCTTTCGAGTTCCCATCTCGAATATGAATAGGTGAATCTTTTCATTACATCCTTTTGTCCTAGATGTCATGTTAAATCCAAGAGATACAGAGTGATCACTCTCCTTTAGATTTAACTTTATTAGGCCTTAGACATCTGACTCTCAACGAATAAGAGGGACAAATTCCATCTTGACGACATACGTCCTAAATATATACCTTGCATTATACCTGAGCTCCTCCTTATGAACTACCATATTTCAGAATAGCGAAGGAAAGAATTAAGGCACAATACTTGGCAAATATCTGAACCCAATATGTATCTCAGGTCAGAGGATACAATGATATTCGCCTTTACTCAAGATTACATGTGATCAACCACAAAGGCTCCATTTAGTGAATCTTGAGAGCGGGTCTTCCAATATTTGTATCCTACAAATATCTATGAACCTTGGTAGCAACCTTGCCCCACATTCAGTCCGTGAATGTATACCAATAAAAGTTCATAATAGTCTAAACCTCACACTTGCTCCCACAAATGTGATCGACTACGGAATTTAGAATAATTACTTATTCATGGATAAAATATGCAAAATAGGAACATAACTCAAAATAAATTAATGCCATAATTATATTAATGAGTTTGAAAAATTTGTTCCGTTACAATACTTAAAACAAATCATGACCAATCACTAGAATATCGAAGCCCTAATGCACAAACATGTCCAGTATGTTTTGCTCCATGTAAGAGCTTCGTGAGAGGATCCGCTATATTAAGATCTGTGTGAACTTTGCGAATACATATCTTTCCCTTTTCAACTTCATCCCTTATGTAGTTGAATCTCCGCTCAATGTGACGGGTCTTTTGGTGAGCACGAGGTTCTTTGATTTGAGCAATCGCACCCTCGTTGTCACAAAAGATCTCAAGAGGGTCCTGAATGGAAGGGACTACTCCTAAGTCGTCGATGAATTTCTTCATCCATGCAGCTTCCTGAGCTGCCAATGATGCGGCGATGTACTCCGACTCTATAGTGGATAAAGCAACAACATCCTGTTTTGAACTCTTCCAAGAGACCGCACCTCCATTTAATGTGAAGACATAACCGGATTGTGATTGAGAATCATCTCGATCAGTTTGGAAACTCGCATCCACGTAACCTTTTACAGCAAGTTCCTCCTCACCAAACCCATATATCAGAAACATATCCTTAGTCCTCCTAAGGTATTTCAATATACTTTTGACAGCAATCCAATGACTGTTTCCTGGGTTATTCTGGTATCCACTTGTCAGGCTAAGAGCGCATGACACATCCGGTCTAGTGCATATCATTGCATACATGATTGACCCAATGGCAGACGCATATGGGAATTTCTTCATTCTCTCCTGTTCATCTTTCGTGGTGGGGCACTGAGATGAACTGAGAAGTGTTCCCTTTTGAATAGGTACCAAACCTTTCTTAGAGTTCTCCATCTTGAACCTCTTCAAGATCTTTTCAATGTATGCACTTTGATTCAAACCTATCAGTTTCTTGGATCTATCCCTGTAGATCCCAATCCCCAAAACGTATTGTACTTCTCCAAGATCCTTAATGGAGAAGCATTTACTTAGCCAAGTTTTAACACCTTCCATTGCCGGAATATCATTTCCAAATAACAATATATCATCCACATATAGTACAAGGAACATGATAGTGCTCCAACTAGCTTTCTTGTATACACAAGCTTCATCACCATTTATAATGAAGCCAAATTTATTGGCCTCCTCATTAAAATGATGATTCCACATTCTAGATGTTTGTTTCAATCCGTAGATTGACTTCTTTAACTTGCATACCTTTTTGGGATATTTTGGATCAACAAAACCTTCAGGCTGAACCATATAGACATCTTCTTAAAGATGTCCATTTAGGAAAGCGGTCTTGACATCCATTTGCCATATTTCATAATCATAATGAGCAGCAATGGCAAGTAATATCCTAATAGACTTTAGCATTGCCACAGGCGAAAAAGTTTCATCATAGTCAACCCCTTGAGTTTGAGTGAAACCTTTTGCTACAAGTCTAGCTTTATATGTATCCAAGTTTCCATGTATATCGGTTTTCATTTTGAAAAGCCATTTACAATCAACTAGCCTTGAGCTAGTAGGTTTTTCAACAAGTTCCCAAACTTGGTTGTCATACATGAATTGCATCTCAGCGTTCATGGCTTCCTGCCTTTTATCCTTATCAATCCTTGATAAGGCATCTTGGTAGTTTGTTGGTTCATCCAAATCAACCACATAGCAACCATCCATGAGAAACCTATATCTCTCAGGAGGATTACTAATCCTACTAGATCTGTGAACGTCTTGTATACTTTGATCATCCATCTGATCATTCTCAACATTTTCATGTTGAATGCTAGTGTCAGCCAATTGTGTATCATCTACTTGATCTTGAACCTCTTCAAGATCTATCTTACTTTCACTATTTCCTTCCATTAGGAACTTAGTTTCAAGGAATTCCGCCTTCCGAGCAACAAATATATTTTGCTCGGATGGATCATAGAAATAGTATCCCATATCATCCTTGGGATATCCTATGAAGATACACTTCATGGATCGAGCATTCAACTTATTAGGGACGTAACGCTTAGGATAAGCTTCACATCCCCATACCTTTAAGTATGATAGAGATGGAGGTTTTCCAAACCACATCTCATGAGCAGTTCGTTCCACTTTCTTGGTTGGGGCCATATTTAGAATACGAGCCGCGGAGCATAGACAATAACCCCAAAATGATAGAGGTAACGAGCTTCTAGCCATCATAGATCGAACCATATCCATTAGGGTTCGGTTCCTCCTTTCGGAAACTCCATTAAGTTGGGGTGTTCCAGGAGGAGTGAGTTGCGAGATAATCCCACAACTTTTAAGATGATTTTGGAAAGCATCGCTTAGGTATTCACCTCCTCTATCGGTACGAAGTACCTTGATTGTCTTATTGAGTTGATTTTGTACTTCGTTTTGATATTCCTTGAATGCTTCAAAAGTTTCGTCCTCGTGTCTTAATAAGTAGACATATCCGAAACGACTAAAGTCATCAATGAAAGTAACGAAGTATCTTTCACCATTCCTAGTTATGGGCTTAAAGGGTCCACATACATCCGAATGTATTAATCCCAATAAGTCTTTTGCCCTTTCATAGGTCCCTTTGAAAGGTGCTTTAGTCATTTTGCCTTGTAAACAAGATTCACATACATCAAACGAGTCTAGTTCATTTGATTTCAAAAGGCCATTCTTTTGAAGTGTATGCATTCGATTCTTGTTTATGTGACCAAGGCGGCAATGCCATAAGTAGGAATCACTCAAATCTCTTTTGAGTTTCTTGGTGTTTGCATGGAACATTGAGCTATTGTATGATGTGTCATCATGAACCAATTCATAAATACCATTTGAAGGTGAAGCTTTAAAATAGAACACATTATCTAAAAAACATGGATATCATCATTAATGAAATTAAGATTAAAACCATATTGTTTCAAACGGGATACAGAAATAATGTTTCGCGGTAAATCGGGTGCATACAAAACATTTTTCAAAATAAGTTCCAAACCACTTGGAAGCTTTAGAATAAAGTCTCCTTGAGCTACTACGTGCACCTTAGCTCCATTACCCATGTAGAGACTTGATATTCTCGCTTCTTGTTTACTTCTTTTGAACCCCTGCATAGAATTGCAAATGTGAGTTCCACATCCTGTGTCTAATACCCATGTATTAGAAGAAGTAATACTAAGCTCAATGTATACCATATATACATTACTTGAGGTTTGCCGTGCATCCCTCTTTTCTTTCAACTCCTTTAGGTAGACCGGGCAGTTGCGTTTCCAGTGACCCATTTCACCGCAACTAAAGCACGGATCTTCCTTGGGGTTAGCCTTTCCGGTAACCTTTTTGCTTCTTGTTTTTGTTGGTTGGGGTAACCATCTTCCCCTTTCCCTTGCCCTTGCCTTGGTAGGTGGGTCCTTTCCTCTTAGTCGCCTTTGGCTTAGAAGTGTTATTGTTTTTGGACCCACCTTCATTGATCATAAACACGGGTGAAGCCCTTTTACCCATGCTTGCTTCGGCCGTCTTAAGCATGGCATGTAATTCGCCAATGCTCTTATCCCATCCATTCATGTTGTAATTCATTACAAATGTGTCAAACCTCTTTGACAAGGAATTAAGGATAAGGTCCGTTGCTAATTCATTAGACACGTTGAAGTTTAGACGGTTCGCTCGATCAATTAGGCTTTTCATCTTAAGGACATAAGATGAAACGTATTGGGAGTCGTCCATCCAACATGCATGAAGCGCTCGGACCGTTTCAAAGCGCTCGACACGAGCTTGTTGAAGGAACATCTCCTTCAACTGTGTGATCATGTCATATGCACTATGATGCTCGAAATCCTTTTGGAGTTCTGGTATCATAGTCCCAAGCATGAGGAAAGAAACTTGCACCGAATCGGTGCAATATTTCTCCCAATAAGCCATGCCTTCCGTATCATCCTCGTCCGGTTGATCGGGAATGGGGTCTTCCAACACATACGCCCTATCCTCTAGTTTGAGGACAATTCTTAGATTGCGGAACCAATCCATGAAGTTCGTATGGTTGAGTTTTTCCTTTTCGAGGATTGACCTCAACGATAGATTGTTAAAGTTGATTGGTGCGTTGGGAATGTTGTTGTTATTGGAGGCCATCTACAAAATTTAACAAAGTTGTTTAAGTATCAATTTTAATTTAACAATCAATACCCTTTAAATCCAATTGATATTTATTAAATTTTAGAATCCAACGGTAAACCAAATTTCGGTTAGGTGACCTTTATCCTGTCATTTAATTTAGCTAGGTAGTCATTATATGGCAATTGCAATCCTTTTGCAATTTCTAAGTTATGGGATCATGTAATCCTTTTGCATGGCATATTTATCCCATCAACGCCTATTTGTTCCTCATGCTTCGGTGACCCTAAGTTCATGATTTCCAAATCAAGTCATCCAACTTGTGCCAACATGTAAATTCAACACACAAGTGGTTAGGTGACCTTTATCCCACAAGTGTGCGAGATTCACCTCAATCATATTAGTTTGCTCATAACGGTTAGGTGACCTTTATCCCATTATGAGTTCCCTAATATTTTTAAGTGTTGCACAAAAGGATGGCGTTTAACTTGTTTGCCTTGTTTGTTAAAGGGATTTTAAGTTTTCATTATTTCTAGTTTGAGAAAACTTTTATGCCATACACCAACATGCATTTAGTGTATGGTTCATTTGAAATCCATTTTCAAGACTTGTAATTTTAGCCAATTACTTGATATAAACCATTTTATATATGCGTGATCCTTTTAGTGTTCTTAATAACCATTTATTAATGTCCTTTTGCCATTTCAATTTAACCATTTAAATTGTCGTTTTGCATGTAGTTAATAATGTCTAATTTAACCAATTAAATTGTTACTTAGTTTGTTGTTAACTTGTGTGATTAACTTGTAGCATACAAACATACAATCCACAATCATACAATAAACAACCATACATACAAAACATATATGTTCACAATCAAGCCATTTTGGTAGGCATTTGTTTAGCCGAAAACAAATGCTACCGGTAAAGGGTTATAACACAAAGTAGGAGATTTCAAATCTCCCACTTAATCTTGCATCTAAATGCTTCATCTTGTGTTCTTCAAGTCATCATCTTGCATCTTCATTTTTACAAAATATATCCTAATACATTTTTCTAAAAAATGAAAATACAACCTAATCTATTTTACATACCAAATATAAAATAAATTACATGACCAAATGAATAAATATTATTACATACCAAATAAATAAATATTAAATCAACCAAACATGCAACCAAACACAAGGTCAAGGCTTAGATTGTGAACATTATCTACATAAGTGATAGGCAATACAGAATCACAAGTGATTGGAAACACAGAATCACAAGTGATCGGCAACACAGAATCACAAGTGATCGGCAACACAGAATCACAAGTGAACGGCAATACAGAATCACAAGTGATTGGCAATACAGAATCACAAGTGATTGGCAATACAGAATCACAAGTGATTGGCAATACTGAATGCAGAATCACAAGTGATTTTGGCCAAAATGACAAACCACCTAAAACCGAAAATTTTACATTCTACTTCATGCATGTTCATAGAATGCAAACTTATAGTGGGTTAAATAACCATCTCGAAGCATATTTCAACAACTTCGGCTCTAGATACCATTGTTGGGATTTAACAAGTTTCATAATACTTATAATCATTCAAGAAATAAGATTTGCGGAAGCGTGTAGATTACCATTTTGAAACTTGTAAATCTTTAACCAATTAAAGTTAAATCCCAATAAGGATCAAGTTGTGAAACATACTTACAAACTAAGAGTGGGTTTAGAGTTTATACCTCCTCAAGCTAGTTGAGGGTTAGTTCAAAAGAAGATGATGAAGATGATGAAGAATGGAGCTTCAAAGTGATGAAACCTTAAGGAGAAATACCCCAAGATTTTGCACCAACACCTAGCCTTTGGTTTGGATTTAATAACACTTGAATTGAGCTTGTAATAACCAAATGAAGAACCCTTTCTTCCTCCCAAAAGGCCACGAAATTCAGCGGGGTTTTAGGAGAGTTTTGTGCTGAATTTTTGATGTACAATTGCATGTATCTATTGCTACTAGTCAAAGGACATGTATATGTGGAATTGTGTTATGGAAAGCAACAAGAATAAGCATGAGATAGACTTTCTTAGGGCTCCAAAATCTGCCCACCATCCATTATTTTATAACAAGAATGATTTTATAAAACTTGTAATAATTTTATAAAACTTGTATAAAATAAACATGTATTTGTTACTTGCAATAATTTTATAAACCATTTTATAAAATATAACATAACATAATTATTTAAACCTATAAATAATTAAATCCACATCATATATAAATTATCCAAATAATTTATCTCAAGTGATTATTATTTAGAAAACCGATTTTTCTAAAGTTCAAGTGTCGCGTATTTATTTAACAATCCAACCGTTAAAATAAATACATATAAAGTGTTGGTAAGCTTGTTATTGGGTATGACCTGACTTGGATCATAACACATTAGCCACATTAATTTAATATGTCTCTCGGGCATACGAAATACCTTCAGGAATAACTTTTGATCCTGTGGGAGATCAACTTTACAAACTAAATCTTGTGGTCTAAAACAACGACAAACTTTTTGTTAAACCTATGAACTTCACTCAACCTTTTTGGTTGACACTTTAGCATGTTTTGTCTCAGGTACTGTTTGATTCAAGCTCTTATACTTACTGCTTATGTGATGCTACTTGGACATAGGATCAAGAGATATCGCATTTATTACTTCTGCATGTGAACATTTACGATATTGTTATTCCTGTCATTGTAACGATATTTTATTTTCTGCTGCGTACTCATTAAAGTTAAATTCATCATTTAGTATTGTTCTCGTTTATTATAATATGTTGGTATGTTTTGATATTAGTAACGTTCCTTCTAGACCCTATTGGGAGGACGTTACAAAAACGTAAATACATGAGTTATATAGATAGATATAATCGGTTTCCCATCACATTTAAGCTGTACCTATTTTTGTTTCTGTCTCAATTTTTGGTTACCAAGCGAATATATCAGATACAAATACAAAATTTGATTGAACGTACATATTTGCTTTATTTTTTTTCTTTATTTCATTGATTGAAAATTTGGTACTCTTGTCTGCAAATGGTTATAGATGTCGATATCATGGTCAATGCACAATAATTGAGGATCAATTATATGAAGTGTAATCCACTCAATGACTCAGATAAAACTCAATTACCACAATACATAGAAAATTAAACAGATAAATATATGCAGACCTCTGTTCTTCATCTTTTTCAACATTTTTCGAAATCAAACGAATTTTAAAATTGTATAAATGCAGTTTTGTTAGGATTCTCACACTCAATCTCTCTGCAAAATTTTACGATTCAATTGCTCAAAATGAACTCGAATTTCGAAGTCAAAGTTTTCAAAACAAAAAGTCAACAAATTTTCATCAATCGAATTCGAGATTTCTGTGATAATAAGAGTTAAATAGATGTTTTCAATAGTTTCTTTGAACAATATAAAAACTATTTCATGTTATAAACTTGGTCCAAAACAATCAAATTCGTGGAATCAATTTTTTTTTTTTGTATATACCGACGGCTGTAGCAGGCAGGCCTTTATAATTTTTTTTTATTTTTTTTATTTATTTATTGGATCATTACAAGTCTTTTACAAATCAACTGCAAGCTTAATTCAATCCTTGATTCGTTAGTGTTATTATAAATTATATTCACTAGTCGTGGGAGTTCTTGGAGGAGAAGAAGGATTTTAGAACAAGTAAATATCACGGGTTAAATAGAATTGGTGGGAGATTTAATCAGAAAAATGAATTTGCTGGAATGTTTAGGAGTGTTATGGGTAACCGAGAGGTCTCAGGTTCGAGTACGGGCTTGGGCGATTTAAAAAAAAAAAGGCTTATCATTGAGGTAGCTATTTATATATTCATTATTATTATCATTATATTTATTATTATGATTATTATTATTATTATTATGGTTATAATAATTATTATTGTTATGGTTGTTATTATTATTATTATTATTATTATTATTATTATTATTATTATTATTATTATTATTAGAAGTATTATTAATTAAGTATTATGAATTTTATCATTATTATTATTAAAACCCTTATAAGTATTGCTATTATTAAAAATCTTTATCATTTAGATCAATTGCTATTATTATCATGACTATAGCTACAAATAAGATAATCGTTAATATTAAGTATTAAAAGTTATTGAGCTAAAGTCTTATGATATTGAATAGGAAGTATGTATATAACTATAAAATTTATATGGATTAGGATATGAATAACAGAGTTATGATCATGAAAATTTATAAATAGAATATTTATATATATGTATATACAGACATAAAACCATTAAAATCTTAAGATATTAGAATATTATGAAGAATATTATGAAATAAAAGAATCATAATTAAGTTATGATTTAAGTAATATATTTAAGCTTAAGTAAAAATTATGATTTAAAATGTATTGTTACAAATGTTAATTCGAAACTTCAAATATGAAAGTAATATTTTTCTAAAAAATATTAAGTATATATATAAATTATGGATTTAAAAATTATAGATAAAATTATGATTTAAATGAGCTATTGATTATTAATATCATATTTATCAAAATTAATTCTAACACTACCATTAATAATAATTAGTATTATCATTATTACTATCATTTTTATTATTATTACTAGTATCATTATTATTATTAAAATAATAATTAGTTATACATAAAACCATATTTAGAACAGATAACCTAACTCTATTAATATATTTTTAATAAATATTAATTAATTATCCAAAATATATAAAATAAATATATATCTAAGATATTTATTAAACATGACATATGAATCATTAAAATTTCACACACAAAAGTTTTCGAGCAAAGAAAGTTTTCAGACAGATCAATGGTTTTTGAGCAGGAAAGA
The DNA here is from genome assembly GCF_046630445.1 of Rutidosis leptorrhynchoides. Taxonomy (NCBI): domain Eukaryota; kingdom Viridiplantae; phylum Streptophyta; class Magnoliopsida; order Asterales; family Asteraceae; genus Rutidosis; species Rutidosis leptorrhynchoides. The sequence continues at coordinate 300,971,606 of NC_092335.1, read as the reverse complement.
TTTTCGAGCACTCGAAAACATGAAGTTTTCGAGCACTCTGTCTGTTTTACTCGACAAGAATGGGTTAAAATAGCATCAATCCAAAACTACTAATCATAAAATCCAAGTTCTAATTTTAGTTTTATGCAAAATCACTCAGGAACCCTAGATTTTACCCCCTTTTTATCATCGAATTAAATTAGCAAGTTATGAATGATTAAAGTGAGTATTAGTGTTCTAATCATCATCCAGTAAAGACCCTATGTCGATTAAAGAAACAAATTTACATATTCAATCAATAATGAGAGGTTTTGCTTGTTTCCAGGGTTTGAAGATTCATGTGAACATAAACAGAGATCAGGCAATCAACACATTGTTTTGAGTATTAATTTCTATATTAGATGTTTACAAGATGCATTTAGTGTATACACATTCAATCTAATGTAAGCAAACACAAAATTTTAAGAAATAATACCAAATAGTGATCGAGGTTGAGGATGATGAACATTATCGATGGGTGTTCTCTTGAGAGCAAGTTTTATTTTGAATTTTGAGAGTTTGAAAGTGATGGGTTTAAAAGTATCAATTTTGAACCTTTATAACACCCTTTGACCGAAAACCTAAGTTTCCAGACAAGCTTGCTCAAGAACCACCATGTTTTGATCTTGCTCGAAAACATTTAGTTTTCGAGCAGATGTTTAGATTTTTTTTAGACATGCTCGAAAATTTTGATAGTTTTAGAGAAGATTTGGATTTTATGGGAATTTTGGGACAGCTTGAAAACCATAAGAAATTTTAAGAAATTCTGTGAAATATGTAGTGACCCGAAATTTTCCATGATTATATATTATTATGATATCTATATTTACATGATTAAATGTTTCTAACATGTTAAGCAATCAAACTTGTTAAGACTTGATTAATTGAATCGGATTTTATTCAAACGTTTGACCACCCAGTTGTCCACTGATTCACAAACGTTATAACTTGTATATGGCATGATAATATATACATGGACATATATATATGTTTAACATGATAAAAAGATATTTAAGTATCTCAATATGTATATTAACAATGAACTATATACATAAAATGAGACTACTAAATTAAGGATTTCGAAACGATATATATATATATATACGTAACGATTATCATTGTAACAACGTTTTAACATATAAATATGGTATTAAGATATATTAATACACTCTGTTATCATGTTAACATAACAATTTAACATCTCATTAAGAATAATAACAAGGGATTAATTACATTTAACAAGATCGTTAACTTAAGGACTTCGAAATAACACTTACATGTAACGACTAACGATGACTTAACGACTCAGTTAAAATGTATATACATGTAGTGTATTAAGATGTATTAATACACTTTTGAAAGACTTCAAGACACATATCAAAGTACTTCTACTTAACAAAAATGGTTACATATACATTCCCATTCATTTTCATCAACAATTCTACTCGTATTCATTCGTATTTGTACTCGTACAATACCCAGCTTCTAGATGTATTTACTATTGGTATATACACTTCAATGATCAGCTCTTAGCAGCCTTAATGAGTTACATAAACATGTGGGAACCATCATTTGGCAACTAGCATGAAATATCTAACAAAAATACAAACTAATGGAGCCTATATCTTGACTCCTAAATCACGTTTTCATGTACCATCACAAACATATTCATTTTACAACTTCCATGCATCAAACTACTCTCTCTCAAGTTCTCTCTCATTTTTCTAAGTGTTCTTCATCATCATCTTCATCAAAATCTAGCTCAACCTAGTTCTAAAATCCTAACCTAGATCAACTTACAAAATAACTACTCAAGAAAACTTCAAGAACACTTTCAAGTTTGCAAGTCTACTTTCAAGCTATCTAATCCACTCCAATCAATCATCTAAGATCAAGAAATATTTGTTATTTACAGTAGGTTATCTTTCTAATTCAAGGTAATATTTATATTCAAGCTTTGATTCAATTTCTATAACTATAACTATCTTAATTCGAGTAGTAATCTTACTTGAAATTGTTTTCGTGTCATGATTCTACTTCAACAACTTTCGAGCCATCAAAGATCCATTCAAGCTCAAGATTAATTCTTGTCATTTCCAGTAGGTTTACCTACTATATTTTAGGTAGTAATGATGTTCATAACATCATTTAATTCATATATATATAACTATCTTATTCGAAGATTATAACTTGTAATCACTAGAACATAGTTTAGTTAATTCTAAACTTGTTTGCAAACAAAGTTAATCCTTCTAACTTAACTTTTAAAATTAACTAAACACATGTTCTATATCAATATGATATGCTAACTTAATGATTTAAAACCTGGAAACAAGAAGAACACCGTAAAACCAGACATACGCCGTCGTAGTAAAATCGCGGGCTGTTTTGGGTTGGAAAAATAAAAACTATCTTAATCTTTGATTTAAGAGTTGTTCTTCTGAGAAAATGATATTTCATATGAACATGAAACTATATCCAAAAATCATGGTTAAACTCAAAGTGAAAGTATGTTTTCAAAATAGTCATCAAGACGTCGTTCTTTCGACTGAAATGACTACCTCTTACAAAAATGACTTGTAACTTGTAACTCCGACTATAAACCATCACTTTTTCTGTTTAGTTTCATAAAGTTAAGTTCGATATGAAACCATAGCAATTTGATTCACTCAAAACATTTTTTAACGAATAAATGTTGGGTAAAACAAAATTGGAAAATTTTGCTTGTTTTAGCTATGAAAATTTTATAACAAAATTATACTAACCATAACTTAACTTACTTATATTGTATTGTACATGTAATGTAACATATATTATGTAATCTTGATAGACCATAGATGCGTATACAATGTTTTGACATATCATATCGACGTCATCTATATATATTATTTGGAATAACCGTAAGTCACTCTATATGTGGTAATGTTCGAGTTAGCATATAAAGGGTCGAGGTTGATTCTAAAATAATATATATACCTTGAGTTGTGATCGAATATGAGACATGTATACAATGGGTCATTCATTGATTCGAGATAATATATTTATTTATGTAGTACTAACTGTGAACTACTAATTGTGGACTACTAACGTTGGACTGTTAACTTAACAACTTATATCGACGACACGTAATAAAAATGTTGTGAATATACTTTGATCATACTTTGATATATATTTATATAATTTTTATAGGTTCGTGAATCAACCCGTGGCCAAGTCTAAATCTCGACGAATTGTTAATCTGTGAAAGTGAGTTATTGTCCCATTTTTCCTATCTAATATTTTTGAGATGAGAATACATGCAGTTTTATAAATGTTTTACAAAATAGACACAAGTAGTTGAAACTACATTCTATGTTGGATTATGAATACCAAATATTGCCCTTTTTAGCTTGGTAACCTAAGAATTAGGGAACAGTACCCCTAATTGACGTGAATCCTAAAGATATATCTATGGGCCTAACAAACCCCATCCGAGGTACAGATGCTTTAGTACTTCGATTTATTATTATACAGACGAGAGGATTCTGTTTTGGGGATATTCTATATGCATGTTGTTAATGTCGGTTACTAGGTGTTCATCATATGAGTGATTTTTTTTTTGTCTCTATGAAGTTTGCAAAATGCCTGATATGAGATGGATGTTTATGAAAAATGAAATCTTGTGGTCTATTATTACAATTTGATATATATATATATATATATATATATATATATATATATATATATATATATATATATATATATATATATATATATATATATATATATATATAGATTAAACCTATAACTCACCAACATTTTTGTTAACGTTTAAAGCATGTTTATTCTCAGGTGATTATTAAGAGCTTCCGCTGTTGCATGCTAATTAAAGACAAGAATTGGAGTCAGCATGCTTGTATGATTTTGTTTAAAAACTGCATTCGTAAAATAAATTGTTGTAAAATATTATTGTAAACCATTATGTAATGGTCGTGTGTAAAAGTTGAATTTTAGATTATCATTACTTGATAATCTACGTTATGTCTATTAAGCCTTTATTAATAGAATAAAGGTTATGGTTTGTTTTAAAAACGAATGCAGTCTTTGAAAAACCTGTCATATAGAGGTCAAAACCTCCCAACTAAATCAATTAATATGAAACGTTTATATTCAATATGAACGGGACATTTCAGTTGGTATCTGAGCGTTGGTCTTAAAGAACCAGAAATTTGCATTAGTGTGTCTAACCGAGTTGTCAGGATGCATTAGTGACTCTGGACTTCGACCGTGTTTACTTAAAAAAAAACGATTGCTTAACACTTTTGTTGGAAACTATATATTTTACTTGTGAATATTATGTGATATATTAATCTTTTAACGTGCTTCCTATTGTATGATAGATGTCTACTTCTAGTACAAATCCTATCGACTCACCTAATAACAATGAAGAGTCGAATGTATTTTGGGAAGATTCACAAATTCTCGAAGAGGAACCAGAAGAAGAAGAGGTTCCGGAGGAAGAAATATTAATAACTACAGAAAAGTGGTTAAATAAAAGAAAATCATCAATTAATGGACCAAAGTTAAAAATGGTTTGTGGTGTCTTCACCGAGGAGGAAAAATATTTGGAAGATTACCAATTTTCCGATGAATCGGATCCCGATGAGGATTCCGATGATGTTATAGAAATTACCCCGGCTCAATTTAATAAGACAAAAGAAAATAATAAGGGAAAAGCTATCAAAATAGAAAAACCCGAGTCCAAAACCGATGAACTCTATGTTAACATTAGATACCTTGATGGGATATATCGTAAACACCCGTATTTCTTAAATTTTAACTATAACCCGGGAACATCTAAGCCACCAAGTTTTTCTAAACCATTTGTGAAAACGACGGCTTGTATTAGAGGAGCACCATGTATCCCTAGGAAATTAGCGAAATGAACCAAGTCCGAGGAGGAGGAAACAAGTGAGTCGGAATAAAGTGTTGTAATCATGCTGTGTAGTATATGTATTGTAGTGTGCTTGTACTTTTATGTTATATGTAAAAGTTGCTTGTATTGTTTGTTAATTATCTTTTACGAATCTAATCTTCGTCTATTTTACAGTATAAAAACACAAAATGGACGTTAATGGTAGACAACTGAATATTTTGGAAGACCTACCAGGGGATATGATTGATGAAATCTTGTCTAGAGTTGGTCAGGAGTCATCGGCTCAATTGTTTATGACGAGATTAGTTTGTAGAACATTTGAAAGACGTTCCATGCATACCTTAGTTTATAAAAGGCTTTCCTTCAATAGATAGTGTATATCACATTGGGGAGACCTTAAGTTACGCCATGTTTTCTTTAAGGCATTGAGTGCGGGAAACCCAAATGCAATTTTACGCTACGTGTTGAGAGCCTATTTTGACTCCACATAACTCAACATAGGACTTCATTCTTTAGAAAGAGCTTCAAACATGTAACTTAAAGAAGCATGTTATGTTTACGGGTTAGTGATGTTCGCTTCTCACCAAATTGAGAAAAAGAACATCAGATTGCAACTTCTAAATAAAACATTCCCACAAGTGACGGATTCAGTTGTTGGGGTGAGAGATAAGATTTTTAGATTGTTACAGAGCTGTTGGGCATTACGTAACCCCCGTCCTTTTGACGATGTTACAACATGCTGCCTAGCCAACGGCCACTACGGTTATTTTCCACAAGACCAAGGATGGGAAATAGTATTAGTAAAACCCGAATGCATGACTTGTTTCTGGACCTATGAATTACGTGTCTTTATTGCTTTTGCTGAACAACTTGCGTTAAACTAGAAATGTCTTTACAAACTGCCTTGTATCAAAGTTATTGTGTGCTATATTTCATGCTATATGTAAAATAGCGGTATTGTACGCTTGTAAAATATTGTATAGAACGCAAAATGTTATTGTAATCAGTTTTTCATATAGAATTGTAGTAGTTGAAGTATATATTAGCTACTAAGTATGAACTTAACGGGTAGGTACTACCCGAATTAAAAATTATAAAACGCTAATATGAAGAAAAAGCTTTTACAAATAAGTTCATATTATGCTATGAAATACTATTGACTACTCTTAAAATTCTATATGATTAACTCAATTCTTTTGGCTATTATTGAAGGAAATGGCACCGATGACTCGTCAGAACTTGAACATGAGCAAGGGAGACTTCTGTGTTTTCCTTACAGCAAACATAGCCGCAGTACAGGCTGCGATGCAAAACAACAATAATTTTGAATCTAGCAATGGAACTAATTCCACCAGAAATCGTGTAGGATGCTCCTACAAAGAATTTACTGCCTGCAAACCTCTAGAATTTTATGGAACCGAAAGACCAATTGGATTGAAACGGTTGACCGAGAAGGTCGAATCGGTGTTTGCCATAAGTAAATGTGCTGAAACAGACAGAGTAAAGTATGCTACGCATACCTTCACAGGTAATGCATTAACATGGTGGAACACCTATCTCGAGCAGGTGGGACAAGATGCTGTTTATGCACTGTCGTGGTCAGCATTCAAACATATGATGAATGAGCAGTACCATCCTAGAAACGAAGTCAATAAACTCAAGATAGAGCTTAGAGAATTATGAACGCAAGGATTCGATATTACCACATACGAACAAAAATTCACCGAGTTGTGCTTATTGTGTCAAAGAGTGTTCGAAAATGAAGAAGAGCAGTTCGATGCGTATGTAAAGGGGTTACCAGAGATAATTCAGGAGGATGTGAGTGCGAGCGCGCCCACCTCAATGCAAAAGGCAAGTCGAATGGCCCACAAACTCATAAACCAAATTGAGGGGAGAATTAAAGAGCAGGAGGCCGAGGAGGCCAAAATGAAACAAGTCAAGAGAAAATGGGCAGAAAATAGTGACAAGGGTCACCAACACAACAATCACAACTTCAATCGCACCATTTTTCGCAACAACAACAATCACAACAACAACATCTACAACAACATCCCAATAATAATAACAACCGTAACAATAACAAGAATCAGAAAAAGTCATGCCAAAGGTGTGAAGAGTACCATCCGACTGGATTTTGCACGACATTTTGCACCAAGTGTAAAAGAAATGGTCATGGTGCGACGAAGTGTGAAGTCTACGGACCAATGACCAACAGAATTAAAGGAACAAATAATGTCAAAACAAATAATGTCGCAATAAATAATGCCGCCATTATTTGTTATGGATGTGGGAAATCAGGCCACTTCAGGACTAACTTCCCTAACCAAGGGAATACTAATGGGCAAGGCCACGGAAGAGTCTTCAATATTAATGCGACAGAAGCGCAGGAAGACCCGGAGCTTGTTACGGGTATGTTTCTTATTGATGAAAAACCTGCTTATGTTTTATTTGATTCGGGTGCGGATAGAAGCTATATGAGTAGAGATTTTTGTGCTAAATTAAATTGTCCACTAATACCTTTGGATAATAAGTTTTACTCGAATTATAAAACAGTAAATTTATTACAGCGGATAAAATATGTCAGAACCAAGAAATTAAATTAGTTGGGGAAACGTTTAAGATTAATTTAATACCAGTAGAGTTAGGGAGTTTCGATGTGATAATTGGCATGGATTGGTTGAAAAAGGAGAGAGCAAAGGTTGTATGTTACAAAAATACGATTCGCATTGTACGCGAAAAGGAAAACCCTTAATGGTGTATGGAGAAAAGAGCAACGCAAAGCTAAATTTTATTAGTAATTTGAGGCACAAAAGCTAATAAGAAAAGGTTGCTATGCCATTCTAGCACATGTAGAGAAAGTACAAACCGAAGAAAAGAACATCAATGATGTTCCCATTGTAAGAGAATTTTCCGATGTATTTCCGAAAGAATTACCGGGACTACCTCCATACCGATCCATTGAATTTCAAATAGACCTTGTACCAAGAGCTGCACCAATAGCTCGTGCTCCATTCATACTTGCACCCAGCTAAATGAAGGAACTCCAAAGTCAATTACAAGAACTTTAGAGCGTGGTTTCATTCGACCAAGTACATCACCGTGGGGAGCTCTGGTGTTGTTTGTCAAAAAGAAGGATGGTACATTCAGGTTATGTATCGACTACTGAGATTTGAACAAACTTACCATCAAGAACTGTTATCCACTACCGAGAATCGACTACTTATTTGATCAACTACAAGGCTTGTCGGTTTATTCGAAGATTGATTTACGTTCCGAGTATCATCAAATGCAGGTGAAAGAGGATGATATTCCGAAGACTGCTATTAGGACGCGTTACGGTCATTATAAGTTTATGGTTATGCTGTTTGGATTAACTAACGCACCAGCTTTGTTCATGGACCTCATGAACCGAGTGTGTGGACCATATCTTGACAAGTTTGTGATTATTTTCATTGATGACATACTTATTTACTCAAAGAATGATCAAGAGCACGGGGAACATTTGAGAAAAGTGCTAGAATTGTTGAGGAAGGAAAAATTGTATGCTAAATTTTCGAAGTGTGCATTTTGGTTGAAAGAAGTTCAATTCCTCGGTCACGTAGTGAACAAAGAAGGTATTCAGGTTGAACCATAGAAGATTGAAACCGTTGAAAAGTGGGAGACCCCGAAAACATTGACGCACATACGCCAATTTTTAGGATTGGCTGGTTATTATAGAAGGTTCATCCAAGATTTTTCCAAAATAGAAAAACCCTTGACTGCGTCAACGCATAAAGCGAAGAAATTTGAATGGAAGGATGAGCAAGAGAAAGTGTTTCAATTATTAAAGAAAAAGTCAACTACGGCACCCATATTGCCATTACCTGAAGGGAATGATGATTTTGTTATTTATTTTAATGCATCAAAGCAAGGACTCGGTTGTGTTTTAATGCAGTGAAAGTGTAAGATCCTGAATTTTGTGCATCAGAAAATGTTCCTGAAAGTGTCAGAAAATGTGTGCACCAGAAAGCGCCACAAAAGGTCTACCTAACACTTATGCATTTTCAGAATTTACATCAGAATCAGGATTAGTCAGAATCAGTCCCTGAACTTCAGAATCGGTTTAAACCCTTGTGCGCGCCGCGCACATTCAAGGGTGCGCGCCGCGCACATTCAAGGGTGCGCGCCGCTCACCCCACCTAAGACAGTTTTTCTGTCTTTTCTATTTTTGAGTTAAATGAGGGACTTTTTGGTCTTTTCACTTGAGGACGGATCTGTGGACATATTGGAAGTTTTAGATCCACTTTTGGATCACATTCATATCCACAAACACTCTCATCTATCTTAGAGAGAGAGAGAATTCTAGAGAGAGATTTGGGGTTTTGGAGATGAAGAAGCTTGAATCGATCAAAAGCTCGGGTGTTAACGTTGTTCATCTCATTCTTGGCTATGTTTTGGTAGTGTTGGTAAGCCCTAACTCCGAATTTAATTGTAAGATTCTTGTTTATGTTTAGGGTTTGAGCTTTTAAGGGTTCTAAACCCCATTTCTCATGAAATTGGGGGTTTTATTGTATTGCTAGTGTAAGTGAACCCGATTATTGTGGGTTTAGGATTAGATGACAAATTTGGAAGTATTTGTCATTGGTTTGGGTGTTAATCACTAGATTGTATATGTATTGGTGACTTAGATGTTCATAAGAACATGTTAGTTGGTTAAAATGAGTGTTAACCTTGATTTGGAGTCAAACTAAGATATGAGGTCAAGATTTGATGAAACAAGTATATAAATGTTTGATTTAGGTGTTAATTGGTGTTTTGAAATTATAATCACTAGTCGTTAGTGATTTTGGGCGTTTTCGGGACTTATGTCAAAACGGGTGAAATGAGATGGGACAAATTTGATAATGACTTTAATTTGGGATTAATTGGTTAATAAGCAATTTTTTTAAGACCTATATTGGCTTAAATGGTGTCAAGTATAATTTTGGTTAAATTGTACTTGTTTGAATGGGTCAGAATTACCACCCGTAGTGGTAATTGGTGAAGTCCATTTTAGGTGACTAAATGGGCGGGTCGTTGTGTTAGATAGAAACGCTCGGTTAAGGGTGTTGGCGTCGAATTCTCTTGTAGAGAATGTATGTTGATTGTTTGTATATCTATATGCGTATTATAGGTAAAGCTTGCTCGTTTGCGTTTGGATGTGAATTACATACATGACTTGTGCGAGCAATCCAAGGTGAGTGGAATAATTATATGCATATGTATATAATGTATTTATTTGTATGCTATGGTATGAACCAAAGAGCCGGTAGTGCCATAGTATGTGCAGGCGTGCTATGATGTGAACCAAAGAGCCGGTAGCGTCATAGTACGTGTGTTATAGTGTGAACCAAAGAGCTGGTAGCACTATAGCACGATTTGTTAGGGTGTGAACCAAAGAGCCGGTAGCACCTTAGCGTTGTTAGAGTGTGAACCAAAGAGCCGGTAGCACTCTAGCATGAGTATGACTCGAGTTGTGATGTGAACCAAAGAGCCGGTAGCATCATGACAAATGCGTATGGTGTGAACCAAAGAGCCGGTAGCACCATGACGCGAAAATGGTTAACCATATTGTGTGTGTTGTTTATTTAGCATTTAATATTGTGATGAATATATGCTATTTGTTATGCTAGCTTACGGTATGGGAGATTATTAGCTTTATACTTGCAATGGTATGCTAATTAGATTGCTAGCATGTATGCGGTATTTGTGTAAGTGTTTGCAAGTAAGTAGATTATATATGTATATGTATAATTATTGCATTCACTAAGCTTTATGCTTACCCCTCTCGTTGTTTACCTTTTTCAGGTATTTTGTTATGAGGCTAGCTAGTTGTTAGACTAGTTGCGTAGGAGCGCTTGGGCTCAATGGGGTAGCTTTTGGATATGTGGACGCGGATTGGGGATTTGGTAGTCCCCGGGATTATGCTCTTGGTATCGGGTTGGGTTATAGAGTCCTAACTCGTCTAAGTGTAAATTGGGATTGAAACTTGTATTTTGTACGAAAGTCGTAAAACGGCCGACGTGGGCCCGGTGTCATAAAACTCGTTTTATTATTGGAACGCGTTAGTCTTGTTTATTATAATGTGTTGTGAAAAGCGTTTCATCTAAAAGTGTCGGGAAGTGGGAGATCTTTAATCAAAATTTGGAAAATCTGGACAAAGGCTGTCAGGCCTTGTGCGCGCCGCGCACCTAAAGGGTTGCGCGCCGCGCACCCTTCTGAAATAAAAAAAAATCTTTTGCTGCGTATTCGATTGGATAACGGGTTGAGTCGTTACAAGTGGTATCAGAGCCTAGTCTAAGGGAATTAGGTGACCTTGGAATAGGTGCCTAGTCTTAGACTTATTGGCGGTTATGTATTATTTGCAGGACTTGTAGGAATACGGGTCGGATTGAGATTTGTTAGTGCCTTAGAGTAGGTGACTAACTAGGACTTGTGTTTGTCCAAAGTGTGATTATATGAGGCCTTATTTCGCGTGTAAATTAGTGCCTTAGATAGCTAGTGCCTAATGTAAGCAGGCAAACTTGGACATTGTTTTAGTGATAGTCACCTAGGATGTAGGTTGACTTGTGGCTGCGGTGTACTTGTGTACAATTATTATTATATTGTATATAGGTGTATATATACAGGTACCTTTTGTGCGGTATCTTAGGGATGAATCTATTGGAGAGATTCGTATGTTTGGCGGTTTTGAGTGGTCAAGTTCACGATAAGGACTTTGGTCATTCGGGTACTAGGAGTTATCGCGTGTTATTTGTGTGAATGTTGCGTCAGTCCGGGTAAAGTACTTTGCGTGACCATTTGGGAATGGTACGGTACGCATTTGTAATAATGACCGATCACCATTATTACAAAAGTGTATCTTGACACTAAGCATGACATGACAAGTACCGAACGGAGGAAACATGGCATGGTTGGGGTAGAACGGGATGAATTAAGAATCTTTTATTGGTTCCGAGGATATAGTAGTCACGAGTGATGTGCTTGTTGTCACAACAGGTTCTTTGTGAGTCTGGAAGTGTACGATGGATCCGGTTAGTTAAGTGAGCGAGCCAACTCACGAGTTCGGCGCATATTTAGTCACCCTACGTAGTGGGTACATTTTGAGATCGTCATTGGTTGTAGTTACCCATCGTAACTAGGATGACCGATTAGTGTGTATGTGTGTGCGACAAGGACTTGAATCCCGTAATGGGATGTAGCAAGTCTAATGATTGTAGAACGGGGTTACACTCGGTAGAGTGTGTGGTTAGAGAATCGTGTTAGGATTCTAATTGTGAGTCGCCTTGGAATTGGCGAATCGATTAGTCTTAGGGTCATTAAACTCATGGGAGTGGGACCCGTACGACGGTAATTGCGTTAGTGTGTTAGCGTTTTGTGGATTATAGAGTAACATTCCTAACGGAATATCCCTTGTAGTGGTGGATGTGTCGATGTGCGAAAGGGTGTAAGACTTGGTGTTTTCAAGCATCTCTTTAGTGTTAGATGAAAGGTTTCGCGAGGCTATATCGTTTGGCCTTGTGGAAATTGCGGGTAGCATGTGATCGATAGGAACTTTTGATAAGACAATAAACCGTAAGGTTGTTGGGTAGGTATGACTTCGGGTCATTATTATAGAGAGACGGGTGACATCGGATGTATGGAACCTAAAGATTTAGATTCTAAAATTCGGTTGATGGTGGTGGGAGTTTGCATGACACTGCGTCAGGTGCCTCTTTATACCTGCTAGTGTAATGTTCAACTCCGGTAGTGGTGTGATCACTTTGTGCTTAGGGTGACCGTGAAATACCCTTGGAAGCATCGGAGATTATAATAGTGATCGATGGGTGATAGTAATTCGACGGTTGTGAAAGTCGAAGTTTAAGAGCATTGTGATAAATATTTCTTATGAAGTGACGGATGAGCGAATCTTGTTGCTCTTAAGTGATGGATGGGTAAAGATGACCGGTGAGCTGGTGATGTACTTAATCTTCGGTTAGGCCAAAGATTATAATGAATTGTTGATATTGCGGCCGACGCAATTATTGTGTCAGATTGGTCACTCTTCACCATGAGAGTGAGCCATTGTTGATAAAGGTTCGTTGAGTGGAAGGTCAGGTGATCTCGACTGAGATGCACGACTGATTAAGCGGAGTGGCATATGCCTAGTTGTAGAGACGTATGTGAAACCTTAGTGGAGTTCGCTTTGCGAACGATTAAGGACTGTTAATAGTAATTATGGTATGAAGGTGCGATGTTATAGCGTGTACGTCATGAAAGGACCCGTTCATATACATTATAAACGATTCACAATAGTTGATTACATTGTGAGGTATTTGACCTCTATATGATACATTTTACAAACATTGCATTCGTTTTTAAAAGACAATCTTTCTTTACATCAAAAATTGACAGGCATGCATACCATTTCATAATATCCACTATCCAACTATAAATTGATTTAATAATAATCTTTGATGAACTCAATGACTCGAATGCAACGTTCTTCGAAATATGCTATGAAAGACTCCAAGTAATATCTTTAAAATGAGCAAATGCACAGCGGAAGATTTCTTTAACACCTGAGAATAAACATGCTTTAAAGTGTCAACCAAAAGGTTGGTGAGTTCATTAGTTTATCATAATCATTAATTTCCATCATTTTAATAGACTACAAGAATTTCATTTCCAGTTCTCATAAATATACGTCCCATGCATAGAGACAAAAAATAATCATTCATATGGTGAACACCTGGTAACCGACATTAACTAGATACATATAAGAATATCCCCATCATTCCGGGATCCTCCTTCGGACATGATATAAATTTCGAAGTACTAAAGCATCCGGTACTTTGAATGGGGCTTGTTGGGCCCGATAGATCTATCTTTAGGATTCGCGTCAATTAGGGTGTCTGTTCCCTAATTCTTAGATTACCAGACTTAATAAAAAGGGGCATATTCGGTTTAATAATCCAACCATAGAATGTAGTTTCGATTACTTGTGTCTATTTCGTAAAACAGTTATAAAAGCAGCGCATGTATTCTCACTCCCAAAAATATATATTGCAAAAGCATTTAATGAGTAAAAATGTAATGAGTAAAAAGGGAATCAAATGAAACTCACCATACTGTATTTCGTAGTAAAAATACATATAACGTCATTGAACAAGTGCAAGGTTGGCCTCGGATTCACGAACCTAAATTAATTATATATATTTTTGTGTTGGTCAATATTTGTCTAACAAATTAGGTCAAGTCATAGTGTACCACAATCCTAATGCTCGAGACTAATATGCAAAAGTCAACAAAAGTAAATTTGACTCAAAATAATTTCCAAAAATTTATACATGATTAATATATAGTTTAAATATCGTCGTTTTATATTTTTAAATATTTTTAAAAAGATTTATTAGAGTAAATAATATAATTTATTTATTAATAAATAAAATTTTATATTATATTTATATAATAAAATATACTTTTATATATATTAAGTAATAAAATTTATAGGGTTCATTTAATATTATAAAGATAATATGATACGTATTATTAAAGTAAGTTATTACACGTAGTAAAATATGTTTGTATCAAATATTTATTTGATAAAATAATATCTATAATGATAGTAAGTAAAAGTTGTATTATTTTGTAATAATAATTATTATTATAAAAATATCAATATTTATAATTACTAAGATGACATTATGATAAAATGATAATTCTAATTATGATAACTTTAATATTTACGATAATTTTTAATATTATCTTTAAAATAATAATTCTATTTAAAATAATAATAATAATGATATTTTATAGTAACAATGACATTTCTATTAAAATGACAATTTTTGTTAAAATGATAGTTTTAATACTAACGACAATTTTAAAAATAATAGTAATGATAAAAATAATAAGAACGATAATTTTATCTAAATCAATATCTTATAATATTTTAATTTCATCATGATACTCTTACCCATTATTTCCTAATCATTTCATTTAATAGCTTTTAATCGTCTTTTATATCGTGTTCGTAATAATGATAATAATAGTAATCAAAATAATTAGGTGTTACAAATATTTATTTTAATTACACTAATATTAATAATGATAGTTACTATAACATTATTAACGATAATACTAATAATTATCTTAATGATAATATAGTAATAATAATAATAACAATAACAATAACCATTTTTAAATAATGATATATATATTAATAATGATAATAATAATAATAATAATAATAATAATAATATAATAATAATAATAATAATAATAATAATAATATTAATAATAATAATAATAATAATAATAATAATAATAATAATAATAATTATAACTTTAACGATAATAACGATAGTAATAATAAAAAATAACAATTTTTAATGATAAATCCTTTTATTGATAAAGATAATAATAATAATAATAAGATAAAACTAGAACGACGATAATAACGACGATAATAACGACGATAATAATAATCATTTTTAATAATAATACAAAAATTCGATGGACTATAACTTCAAATCCGTTCATCGAAATCATTCGATATCTAAATGAAAAGTTCTTAATTTTTCGCTAGCTTTCCAACGACATGCATATCTTATACCTTATCTCAGTCGCATATATAACTAATTCAGGATTCAACATAACCTAACTAAAGGCAATATCAAAAGTACAAACATGCATAATCCTATATACTCGAGCACTAGTCAGGGATACACTATTAGTATGTAAAAGTTAAATTATGAGTACTCACGTATCAATATTGAGATTCAATATTGCAGGAAAGGTACGTAGACGCAACGGAGATGATAAACACTATATTGACCTCACGAGCATACCCATGAACCATACCAATCACCTCCATAGCTACAACCCATAATTTCCTTAATCCAATCCCACTCGAAAAACAATTTCGAAATCACTCGGACAGCACTCTGACGTAATATTTTATGTATACTAATAATATCTTGAAATAATACGGAGTAAATATATATATGTAAATCGATTGAGAGAGTTTAGAGAAAAATATTTTCAAGTTTCTATGAAATAATGAAATCTATTGAATTCTATTTATAATAGATTTTTGAATTATTAAAGTGAATTATTAAAGTATGAATTATTAAAGTGAATTATTAAAGTATGAATTATTAAAGTGAATTATTAAAGTATGAATTATTAAAGTGAATTATTAAAGTATGAATTATTAAAGTAAATTATTAAAGTTAAAGTAAAGTAAAAATAAAGTAAATGTAAAGTTTAAGTATAGTAAAAGTATAAAACTATGTACGTATAATACGCGTATAAATATATATAATATTAATTTAAATCGTTATATATATTTAATAAAATAAAATATAAATATCGTTATCTTTATCATACTGGTTAAGTAATGAGTTGTCAAAAGTGGTTCTAGATATTTATAAAAGTTATATACGTTTTAATAATAAAGTTCTTTTTAAACTGAAAACGTTTTTGTACGTTTGAAAATAAATCAAATAAATATAATAATTTTGTTTTCCAAAACCAAATATATTTTTAAGAATCATTTTGTTTAAAGGTTAAAATAATGGAAATCGTTATATCATAAAATGTTTTTTAAAAAGTAGAATCATATATATTCATAATAGGTTTCAAGTTTTTAAATTACAGTTTGTTGGTGAAGCATGGGATAAAGTTCAAAGGTTAAATAAACGTATGAAATCATCTTAATGAAAAATGTCGAGTTACTTAACTTGTCGATATCCAACATCTAAGTTATTTACACTTCACGTTCTTACTTATAAATCACTTTACCATTTTCCGAATGTTGTCAAAAAGAATAGATTTCTTAAATTACAGTGGACTTCATAACATAGACCCGTAATCATATCATAATGTATCTAATAAATCAACAATTTGATATTATCTTCTAATTCCATCGATAAACATATTGAAATAAATACGATCATGTAAAGTATTATACGTTTAATACTTTATTAATATTCTCAAGTTATAATATATATATATATATACATATATATACATATTTATTTATATTTAACGGTTCGTGAATCGTCGGAATTTGGTTGAGGTTATAATGAATGTATGAACAGAATTTAAAATTCTTGAGATTTAACTTAACAAACTTTTCTTATCGTGTCGGAATAATATAAAGATAAAGTTTAAATTTGATTGGAAATTTCCGGGTTGTCACAGTACCTACCCGTTAAAGAAACTTCGTCCCGAAATTTGAGTGGAAAGGTCGTGAATGATAATAAGTATGTTTTCATGATGCATACAGGCTGAAAATTAGAGTTTTATCATCAGCGAATAATTTGGATAAACAATCGATTTATATGAAGAGTACGAATGAAGCTAACATAGAAGAGTGAAATGAGTAAGTGTAGATTCATCTTATCATTTGACGTAGATATGATTGATTTCCAGATTTCAAGGGATTTGAAGAAAATCTTTGTAATAAGATTTGATTCTCCGGTAACAAAAGGAATTAGGATCCGCTTTAAATGCGATCGTCCATTTTAATTGTTCTGTCGGAGATTTTCTTATAAATTCACCTCCTTCCTTTTCTTACAACTCACACCTTCTGTTGATGCACTTTATGCAAGTCCCTAGACATCTACCCACGTCCATTGCAGGTACAACAGTTTACAGGCCACCATGATCGTTCGTTATTATCCTATCTGTGTTTGTATGTGGTTACAGCAACTACAGGAAAGAGATGTGGATGTTTGACTATGTTAGACTTAGTCAGACGTCCGAGTGAAGCCTCACTCGTACGGCTGACAGGCTCATACGCACGGTTGATGCTGTGCTAAGTCACAATTACAACCTAAATGAGAAGACACGAGTGAGTGATCACCCGTACGGCTGATGAAGCCAACTCGTATGTGTGATGGATGAATCGTACGGGTGAGTCAACAGCAGGGGTATATAAAGTCTTATGTTCTTCTTTTTTTAGGTTAAGCCTCTCATTTGTTACACACACTCAGATCGGGTGAGCTCTTCCGATTCTCTCTCAACCCAAATCACCTAGGTGGTGAATAATAGCTCTAGGTGTTGATCTAATCACACTTGATTTAGTTGTGGTATGACTAAATTAATCAGAAAAAGCTTAACCTATTCACTAGAGGGGTTGATTCACTTATTCCGTCATTGTGTGAGTTAAATCTGTTGATTTCTAAGTTCCTGGTCATGTTTCATCACCTTCTATTCTTTCCCCCTCAACTCATATTTTAAAGTATTCATCAATATTCTCCATCCAGTTCTGATTCTCGATATACTTATAACTTTCATACCGGTCATTCTTTTTTTTTTCATCTACCGCCGGAAGAATCTATTTACTTCTACTATACTCTTGGGTTTATAGTGTTTCTAGTTCTCCCGTGTCTTTATATTTCTATATGCATCGATATATATGGTTTATAATTTTTGGTTTGTCGTTGGGCTTTATATCTTCCCTTAAATTTCAAAGTCTCTGTTTCTATCTTCTATAATCATTGCCATCCACAGTTAATGCTCTCTTTTATTTGCTGCAATTTATACCCCAATTTCTATTTCGGAGTTTTGTCCTTTCGTTTCTTCTTCTTGCGATTAAGCACCGCTTGTAATGGTCTAGAATTCACAAATATGAATTTCGGAATGAACATTGTTAATGTTCTAGGAAGGAAATTGTGATGGCACGATCTTGACTTGTCAAATTACTAGAATACCTTAGAAAAGGCCGAATCATCAAGAAATATTTTCTTGATATTTTAGAGGTTAAATAGAATACAAGGGTCGTATAACATGGCACATGATGATGTTATGATCTGTGAATCATCACGTTCCATTTAGAAACTCAGCATGAATTACTGTAATATAATCACGTTGATCATGTGTCATTATATTATACTAACTCATGCTTCAGTTTCCAACACTACTTCAAAAAGATTCATATTTTAAACTCAAAGGTTTACAGAGTATAGGAACTAAACAGTTTCCTTTTTGATGTAATACAGATAGCGCAAAGATATAAATGATTTCAAATAAGAATAGTTATGAAAATATCTTCAGAAATATGGAGGATATTTATAATGAAAGATACGATGATATCTTAGAATTTCTAATATCAGAGGATGATGAAGAATATTGTCTGTAAGGGTTTAGTGTCAGGAGCAAGGTTGAAAGGACCTGTTCATATACATTATAAACGATTCACAATAGTTGATTACATCGCGAGGTATTTGACCTCTATATGATACATTTTACAAACATTGCATTCGTTTTTAAAAGACAAACTTTCTTTACAACGAAAGTTGACGGCATGCACACCATTTCATAATACATCCAACTATAATTGGCTTAATAATAATCTTGATGAAATCAATAACTCGAATGCAACGTCTTTCAAAATATGCCATGAATGACTCCAAGTAATATCCTTAAAATGAGCTAATGCACAGCGGAAGATTTCTTTAATACCTGAGAATAAACATGCTTTAAAGTGTCAACCAAAAGGTTGGTGAGTTCATAGGTTTATCATAACAATCATTTCAATATATTAATAGACCACAAGATTTCCGTTTATAAATATATGTACACTCGCAAGTGTATAAAAGTATTCTATAAGTTGTAGGCACCCGGTAACAAGCCTTAACGTTCATGTTTTACCCTCTGAAGTACACCATATCAGGTGTGTTTAAAATAACCTCGAAGTACTAAAGCATCCCATAGTCAGGATGGGGTTTGTCAGGCCCAATAGATCTATCTTTAGGATTCGCGCCTACCGTACATAGACAAGTAGTTTAATGTTACCAAGCTAAGGGTATATTTCTGGTTTAAACCCACGTAGAATTAGTTTTAGTACTTGTGTCTATTTCGTAAAACATTTATAAAAATAGCGCATGTATTCTCAGTCCCAAAAATATATATAAAAGGGAGCAAATGAAACTCACCATACTGTATTTCGTAGTAAAAATACATATAACGTCATTTAACAAGTGCAAGGTTGGCCTCGGATTCACGAACGTATCAATATTGAGATTCAATATTGCAGAAAAGTACGTAGACGCAACGGAGATGATAAACACTAGATTGACCTTACGAGCATACCCATGAACCATACCCATCACCTCCATAGCTATAACCCATAATTTCCTTAGCTTCGACTCATTCAAAAAAAACTATTTTGAAATCACTCGGACATCACTCCGTCGTAATATTTTATGTATACTAATAATATCTTGAAATAATACTAAGTAAATATATATATGTAATTCGATTGAGAGAGTTTAGAGAAATATATTTACAAGTTTCTATGAAATAATGAAACCTATTGAATTCTATTTATAATAGATTTTTGAATTATTAAAGTGAATTATTAAAGTATGAATTATTAAAGTAAATTATTAAAATATGAATTATTAAAGTGAATTATTAAAGTATGAATTATTAAAGTGAATTATTAAAGTATAATTATTAAAGTGAATTATTAAAGTATGAATTATTAAAGTGAATTATTAAAGTTAAAGTAAAGTAAAGTAAAGTAAAGGTAAAGTTAAAGTATAGTAAAAGTATAAAACTATGTACGTATAATACGCGTATAAATATATATAATATTAATTTAAATCGTTATATATATTTAATGAAATAAAATATAAATATCGTTATATTTATTATACTGGTTAAGTACTGAGTTGTCAAAAGTGATTCTAGATATTTATAAAAGTTATATACGTTTTAATAATAAAGTTCTTTTTAAATTGAAAACGTTTTTGTACGTTTGAAAATAGATTAATAGAATATTATGGAAACCAATTCTCCACTAGCTTTTGTCTAACTTTCGTAAATGACACTTTTTATTTTTATTTATAAATAGCTTTACAAATTATTCCGAATATCGTTAAGAGGAATAGATTTTCTCAAATCATAGTGGACCTCTCAACAGAGACTTGTAATCATAATTCAAAGTTTCTGATAATTCAATCATTTAATATATATATTTTTTTAATTTCATCGATAATCATATTGAAACAAATACGTTCATATAAAGCATTATACGTTTAAATACTTTGTTGACATTTTCAATTTATAACATATACACATATACATACATATTCATATATGTTCATTTAATGGTTCGTGAATCATTGGAATTTGGTCGAGGTTTAAATGAATGTATAAACATAGTTTAAAATCCTTGAGATTTAACTTATCAAACATTGCTTATCGTGTCAGAATAATATAAAGATAAAGTTTAAATTTAGTCGAAAATTTCCGGGTCGTCACAGTACCTACCCGTTAAAGAAATTTCGTCCCCGAAATTTGATAGAGGTCATTATGGCTAACAATGAGAATGTTATTATGACGATTATGAAGTTTTATCATGTCTAAGAAGTATGGATAAAATAATTCGATTACTCGAAGCGTATGAGGGAAGTTATCGTAAATGAAGGAAATAAGATTATAGTGATTCGTCATATCTTTTGACATCATCACAATTGATCTCCGAATTTAAAGAAAATCTTTGTAATCTATGTTGGATTTGATGCTTCGGTGATTAAGGAGATTATGATTCTCTTCGAATTAATACGATAATCCATCTTGATTTCTCTGTCGGGTATTTCACTATAAATCCACATCCTTCGTTTCCTTACAACTCACACCTTCTATTCTTTCTCCCTCAACTCATATTTTAAAGTATTTGTCAATATGCTTCATCCAGTACTGATTCTCGATATACTCCTCACTTTCATATCTGTCGTTCTTCTTTTTTATCTGCCTCCGGAAGAATCTATTTACTTTTACTATACTCTCGGTTTTATAGTGTTTTTAGTTCTTCCGTGTCTTTATATTGCTATATGCATCGATATATATGGTTTATAATTTTTGGGTGGTTGTTGCGTTTTATATCTTCCCTTATATTTAAAAGCCCCTGCTTTTGTCTTTTATAATCATTGACATCCACGGTTAATGCTCCATTCTATTTGCTGCGATTTATACTCCAATTTCTATTTTGGAGTTTTGTCCTTTCGTTTCTTCTTCTTGCGATTAAGCAACGTTTGTAATGGTCCAGTATTCGCAGATATGAATTTCAGAATGAACATAGTTAATGTTCTAAGAAGGAAATCGTAATGGTACGATCTTGATTTGGCAAATTACCAGAATATCCGGAAAGATAGAACTATCAAGAAGATATGTTCTTAATATGTTTGGAGATTTGGTAGAATGTAAGAGTCGTGTAAATGGCACATGATGACGGTATGTTCTGTTAATCATCATGTTCCATTAGAAACTCAGCATGAATTACTGTAATATAATCACGTTGATCAAGTGTCATTATATTATACTAACTCATGCTTCAGTTCCCAATACTACTTCAAAACATTCATATTTGAATTTTTTTTTCAGAATTTAGAAACAAACACAGTTTCTTTTATGTTACAGATATTATGGAGAGATAAATGATCTCAGATAAGAATAGTTGTGAAAATATCTCCAGAAATATGGAGAATATGTATAATGAGAGATACGAAGATATCTTATAATATTTAAGATAAGATGATGATGAAGTATATGAAATGTCCCGTTCTTATTGATTAAAAACGTTCCATATTAATTGATTTCGTTGCGAGGTTTTGACCTCTATATGAGACGTTTTTCAAAGACTGCATTCATTTTTAAAACAAACCATAACCTTTATTTCATAAATAAAGGTTTAATAAGCTTTACGTAGATTATCAAATAATGATAATCTAAAATATCCTGTTTACACACGACCATTACATAATGGTTTACAATACAAATATGTTACATCGTAATCAGTTTCTTGAATGCAGTTTTTACACAATATCATACAAACATGGACTCCAAATCTTGTCCTTATTTTAGTATGCAACAGCGGAAGCTCTTAATATTCACCTGAGAATAAACATGCTTTAAACGTCAACAAAAATGTTGGTGAGTTATAGGTTTAACCTATATATATCAAATCGTAACAATAGACCACAAGATTTCATATTTCAATACACATCCCATACATAGAGATAAAAATCATTCATATGGTGAACACCTGGTAACCGACAATAACAAGATGCATATATAAGAATATCCCCATCATTCTGGGACACCCTTCGGATATGATATAAATTTCGAAGTACTAAAGCATCCGGTACTTTGGATGGGGTTTGTTAGGCCCAATAGATCTATCTTTAGGATTCGCGTCAATTAGGGTGTCTGTTCCCTAATTCTTAGATTACCAGACTTAATAAAAAGGGGCATATTCGATTTCGATAATTCAACCATAGAATGTAGTTTCACGTACTTGTGTCTATTTTGTAAATCATTTATAAAACCTGCATGTATTCTCATCCCAAAAATATTAGATTTTAAAAGTGGGACTATAACTCACTTTCACAGATTTTTACTTCGTCGGGAAGTAAGACTTGGCCACTGTTGATTCACGAACCTATAACAATATATACATATATATTAAAGTATGTTCAAAATATATTTACAACACTTTTAATATATTTTGATGTTTTAAGTTTATTAAGTCAGCTGTCCTCGTTAGTAACCTATAACTAGTTGTCCACAGTTAGATGTACAGAAATAAATCGATAAATATTATCTTGAATCAATCCACGACCCAGTGTATACGTATCTCAGTATTGATCACAACTCAAACTATATATATTTTGGAATCAACCTCAACCCTGTATAGCTAACTCCAACATTCACATATAGAGTGTCTATGGTTGTTCCGAAATATATATAGATGTGTCGACATGATAGGTCGAAACATTGTATACGTGTCTATGGTATCTCAAGATTACATAATATACAATACAAGTTAATTAAGTTATGGTTGGAATAGATTTGTTACCAATTTTCACGTAGCTAAAATGAGAAAAATTATCCAATCTTGTTTTACCCATAACTTCTTCATTTTAAATCCGTTTTGAGTGAATCAAATTGCTATGGTTTCATATTGAACTCTATTTTATGAATCTAAACAGAAAAATTATAGGTTTATAGTCGGAAAAATAAGTTACAAGTCGTTTTTGTAAAGGTAGTCATTTCAGTCGAAAGAACGACGTCTAGATGACCATTTTAGAAAACATACTTCCACTTTGAGTTTAACCATAATTTTTGGATATAGTTTCATGTTCATAATAAAAATCATTTTCTCAGAATAACAACTTTTAAATCAAAGTTTATCATAATTTTTAATTAACTAACCCAAAACAGCCCGCGGTGTTACTACGACGGCGTAAATCCGGTTTTACGGTGTTTTTCGTGTTTCCAGGTTTTAAATCATTAAGTTAGCATATCATATAGATATAGAACATGTGTTTAGTTGATTTTAAAAGTCAAGTTAGAGGGATTAACTTTTGTTTGCGAACAAGTTTAGAATTAACTAAACTATGTTCTAGTGATTACAAGTTTAAACCTTCGAATAAGATAGTTTTATATGTATGAATCGAATGATGTTATGAACATCATTACTACCTTAAGTTCCTTGGATAAACCTACTGGAAAAGAAAAAAATGGATCTAGCTTCAATGGATCCTTGGATGGCTCGAAGTTCTTGAAGCAGAATCATGACACGAAAACAAGTTCAAGTAAGATCATCACTAGAAATAAGATTGTTATAGTTATAGAAATTGAACCAAAGTTTGAATATGATTATTACCTTGTATTAGAATGATAACCTACTGTAAGAAACAAAGATTTCTTGAGGTTGGATGATCACCTTACAAGATTGAAAGTGAGCTAGCAAACTTGAAAGTATTCTTGATTTTATGAAACTAGAACTTTTGGAATTTATGAAGAACACTTAGAACTTGAAGATAGAACTTGAGAGAGATCAATTAGATGAAGAAAATTGAAGAATGAAAGTGTTTGTAGGTGTTTTTGGTCGTTGGTGTATGGATTAGATATAAAGGATATGTAATTTTGTTTTCATGTAAATAAGTCATGAATGATTACTCATATTTTTGTAATTTTATGAGATATTTCATGCTAGTTGCCAAATGATGGTTCCCACATGTGTTAGGTGACTCACATGGGCTGCTAAGAGCTGATCATTGGAGTGTATATACCAATAGTACATACATCTAAAAGCTGTGTATTGTACGAGTACGAATACGGGTGCATACGAGTAGAATTGTTGATGAAACTGAACGAGGATGTAATTGTATGCATTTTTGTTAAGTAGAAGTATTTTGATAAGTGTATTGAAGTCTTTCAAAAGTGTATAAATACATATTAAAACACTACATGTATATACATTTTAACTGAGTCGTTAAGTCATCGTTAGTCGTTACATGTAAGTGTTGTTTTGAAACCTTTAGGTTAACGATCTTGTTAAATGTTGTTTAGACGTTTTTCAAAGACTGCATTCATTTTTAAAACAAACCATAACCTTTATTTCATAAATAAAGGTTTAATAAGCTTTACGTAGATTATCAAATAATGATAATCTAAAATATCCTGTTTACACACGACCATTACATAATGGTTTACAATACAAATATGTTACATCGAAATCAGTTTCTTGAATGCAGTTTTTACACAATATCATACAAACATGGACTCCAAATCTTGTCCTTATTTTAGTATGCAACAGCGGAAGCTCTTAATATTCACCTGAGAATAAACATGCTTTAAACGTCAACAAAAATGTTGGTGAGTTATAGGTTTAACCTATATATATCAAATCGTAACAATAGACCACAAGATTTCATATTTCAATACACATCCCATACATAGAGATAAAAATCATTCATATGGTGAACACCTGGTAACCGACAATAACAAGATGCATATATAAGAATATCCCCATCATTCCGGGACACCCTTCGGATATGATATAAATTTCGAAGTACTAAAGCATCCGGTACTTTGGATGGGGTTTGTTAGGCCCAATAGATCTATCTTTAGGATTCGCGTCAATTAGGGTGTCTGTTCCCTAATTCTTAGATTACCAGACTTAATAAAAAGGGGCATATTCGATTTCGATAATTCAACCATAGAATGTAGTTTCACGTACTTGTGTCTATTTTGTAAATCATTTATAAAACCTGCATGTATTCTCATCCCAAAAATATTAGATTTTAAAAGTGGGACTATAACTCACTTTCACAGATTTTTACTTCGTCGGGAAGTAAGACTTGGCCACTGTTGATTCACGAACCTATAACAATATATACATATATATTAAAGTATGTTCAAAATATATTTACAACACTTTTAATATATTTTGATGTTTTAAGTTTATTAAGTCAGCTGTCCTCGTTAGTAACCTATAACTAGTTGTCCACAGTTAGATGTACAGAAATAAATCGATAAATATTATCTTGAATCAATCCACGACCCAGTGTATACGTATCTCAGTATTGATCACAACTCAAACTATATATATTTTGGAATCAACCTCAACCCTGTATAGCTAACTCCAACATTCACATATAGAGTGTCTATGGTTGTTCCGAAATATATATAGATGTGTCGACATGATAGGTCGAAACATTGTATACGTGTCTATGGTATCTCAAGATTACATAATATACAATACAAGTTAATTAAGTTATGGTTGGAATAGATTTGTTACCAATTTTCACGTAGCTAAAATGAGAAAAATTATCCAATCTTGTTTTACCCATAACTTCTTCATTTTAAATCCGTTTTGAGTGAATCAAATTGCTATGGTTTCATATTGAACTCTATTTTATGAATCTAAACATAAAAATTATAGGTTTATAGTCGGAAAAATAAGTTACAAGTCGTTTTTGTAAAGGTAGTCATTTCAGTCGAAAGAACGACGTCTAGATGACCATTTTAGAAAACATACTTCCACTTTGAGTTTAACCATAATTTTTGGATATAGTTTCATGTTCATAATAAAAATCATTTTCTCAGAATAACAACTTTTAAATCAAAGTTTATCATAATTTTTAATTAACTAACCCAAAACAGCCCGCGGTGTTACTACGACGGCGTAAATCCGGTTTTACGGTGTTTTTCGTGTTTCCAGGTTTTAAATCATTAAGTTAGCATATCATATAGATATAGAACATGTGTTTAGTTGATTTTAAAAGTCAAGTTAGAGGGATTAACTTTTGTTTGCGAACAAGTTTAGAATTAACTAAACTATGTTCTAGTGATTACAAGTTTAAACCTTCGAATAAGATAGTTTTATATGTATGAATCGAATGATGTTATGAACATCATTACTACCTTAAGTTCCTTGGATAAACCTACTGGAAAAGAGAAAAATGGATCTAGCTTCAATGGATCCTTGGATGGCTCGAAGTTCTTGAAGCAGAATCATGACACGAAAACAAGTTCAAGTAAGATCATCACTAGAAATAAGATTGTTATAGTTATAGAAATTGAATCAAAGTTTGAATATGATTATTACCTTGTATTAGAATGATAACCTACTGTAAGAAACAAAGATTTCTTGAGGTTGGATGATCACCTTACAAGATTGAAAGTGAGCTAGCAAACTTGAAAGTATTCTTGATTTTATGAAACTAGAACTTTTGGAATTTATGAAGAACACTTAGAACTTGAAGATAGAACTTGAGAGAGATCAAGTAGATGAAGAAAATTGAAGAATGAAAGTGTTTGTAGGTGTTTTTGGTCGTTGGTGTATGGATTAGATATAAAGGATATGTAATTTTGTTTTCATGTAAATAAGTCATGAATGATTACTCATATTTTTGTAATTTTATGAGATATTTCATGCTAGTTGCCAAATGATGGTTCCCACATGTGTTAGGTGACTCACATGGGCTGCTAAGAGCTGATCATTGGAGTGTATATACCAATAGTACATACATCTAAAAGCTGTGTATTGTACGAGTACGAATACGGGTGCATACGAGTAGAATTGTTGATGAAACTGAACGAGGATGTAATTGTATGCATTTTTGTTAAGTAGAAGTATTTTGATAAGTGTATTGAAGTCTTTCAAAAGTGTATAAATACATATTAAAACACTACATGTATATACATTTTAACTGAGTCGTTAAGTCATCGTTAGTCGTTACATGTAAGTGTTGTTTTGAAACCTTTAGGTTAACGATCTTGTTAAATGTTGTTAACCCAATGTTTATAATATCAAATGAGATTTTAAATTATTATATTATCATGATATTATCATGTATGAATATCTCTTAATATGATATATATACATTAAATGTCTTTACAACGATAATCGTTACATATATGTCTCGTTTAAAAATCATTAAGTTAGTAGTCTTGTTTTTACATATGTAGTTCATTGTTAATATACTTTATGATATGTTTTCTTATCATAGTATCATGTTAACTATATATATATATATATCCATATATATGTCATCATATAGTTTTTACAAGTTTTAACGTTCGTGAATCACCGATCAACTTGGGTGGTCAATTGTCTATATGAAACCTATTTCAATTAATCAAGTCTTAACAAGTTTGATTGCTTAAGATGTTGGAAACATTTAATCATGTAAATATCAATCTCAATTAATATATATAAACATGGAAAAGTTCGGGTCACTAC
Source organism: Rutidosis leptorrhynchoides (assembly GCF_046630445.1). NCBI lineage: Eukaryota > Viridiplantae > Streptophyta > Magnoliopsida > Asterales > Asteraceae > Rutidosis > Rutidosis leptorrhynchoides. Next base: position 300,943,122 of record NC_092335.1, on the reverse strand, counting down.
AGTACCTACCCGTTAAATAAATTTCGTCCCGAAATTTTAAGCTGTTGAAGGTGTTGACGAATCTTCTGGAAATAGATGCGGGTATTTCTTATTCATCTGATCTTCACGCTCCCAGGTGAACTCGGGTCCTCTACGAGCATTCCATCGAACCTTAACAATTGGTATCTTGTTTTGCTTAAGTCTTTTAACCTCACGATCCATTATTTCGACGGGTTCTTCGATGAATTGAAGTTTTTCGTTGATTTGGATTTCATCTAATGGAATAGTGAGATCTTCTTTAGCAAAACATTTCTTCAAATTCGAGACGTGGAATGTGTTATGTACAGCCGCGAGTTGTTGAGGTAACTCAAGTCGATAAGCTACTGGTCCGACACGATCAATAATCTTGAATGGTCCAATAAACCTTGGATTTAATTTCCCTCGTTTACCAAATCGAACAACGCCTTTCCAAGGTGCAACTTTAAGCATGACCATCTCTCCAATTTCAAATTCTATATCTTTTCTTTTAATGTCAGCGTAGCTCTTTTGTCGACTTTGGGCGGTTTTCAATCGTTGTTGAATTTGGATGATCTTCTCGGTAGTTTCTTGTATAATCTCCGGACCCGTAATCTGTCTATCCCCCACTTCACTCCAACAAATCGGAGACCTGCACTTTCTACCATAAAGTGCTTCAAACGGCGCCATCTCAATGCTTGAATGGTAGCTGTTGTTGTAGGAAAATTCTGCTAATGGTAGATGTCGATCCCAACTGTTTCCGAAATCAATAACACATGCTCGTAGCATGTCTTCAAGCGTTTGTATCGTCCTTTCGCTCTGCCCATCAGTTTGTGGATGATAGGCAGTACTCATGTCTAGACGAGTTCCTAATGCTTGCTGCAATGTCTGCCAGAATCTTGAAATAAATCTGCCATCCCTATCAGAGATAATAGAGATTGGTATTCCATGTCTGGAGACGACTTCCTTCAAATACAGTCGTGCTAACTTCTCCATCTTATCATCTTCTCTTATTGGCAGGAAGTGTGCTGATTTGGTGAGACGATCAACTATTACCCAAATAGTATCAAAACCACTTGCAGTCCTTGGCAATTTAGTGATGAAATCCATGGTAATGTTTTCCCATTTCCATTCCGGGATTTCGGGTTGTTGAAGTAGACCTGATGGTTTCTGATGCTCAGCTTTGACCTTAGAACACGTCAAACATTCTCCTACATATTTAGCAACATCGGCTTTCATACCCGGCCACCAAAAATGTTTCTTGAGATCCTTGTACATCTTCCCCGTTCCAGGATGTATTGAGTATCTGGTTTTATGAGCTTCTCTAAGTACCATTTCTCTCATATCTCCAAATTTTGGTACCCAAATCCTTTCAGCCCTATACCGGGTTCCGTCTTCCCGAATATTAAGATGCTTCTCCGATCATTTGGGTATTTCATCCTTTAAATTTCCCTCTTTTAAAACTCCTTGTTGCGCCTCCTTTATTTGAGTAGTAATGTTATTATGAATCATTATATTCATAGATTTTACTCGAATGGGTTCTCTGTCCTTCCTGCTCAAGGCATCGGCTACCACATTTGCCTTCCCCGGGTGGTAACGAATCTCAAAGTCGTAATCATTCAATAATTCAATCCACCTACGCTGCCTCATATTCAGTTGTTTCTGATTAAATATGTGTTGAAGACTTTTGTGGTCGGTATATATAATACTTTTGACCCCATATAAGTAGTGCCTCCAAGTCTTTAATGCAAAAACAACCGCGCCTAATTCCAAATCATGCGTCGTATAATTTTGTTCATGAATCTTCAATTGTCTAGACGCATAAGCAATCACCTTCGTTCGTTGCATTAATACACAACCGAGACCTTGCTTTGATGCATCACAATAAATCACAAAATCATCATTCCCTTCAGGCAATGACAATATAGGTGCCGTAGTTAGCTTTTTCTTCAATAACTGAAACGCTTTCTCTTGTTCATCATTCCATTCAAATTTCTTCCCTTTATGCGTTAATGCAGTCAAGGGTTTTGCTATTCTGGAAAAGTCTTGGATGAACCTTCTGTAGTAACCAGCTAGTCCTAAAAACTGGCGTATGTGTTTCGGAGTTTTCGGAGTTTCCCATTTTTCAACAGTTTCTATCTTTGCCGGATCCACCTTAATACCTTCTTTGTTCACTATGTGACCGAGGAATTGAACTTCTTCCAACCAAAATGCACACTTTGAAAACTTAGCGTACAATTCTTCCTTCCTCAATACTTCTAACACCTTTCTCAAATGTTCACCGTGTTCTTGGTCATTCTTTGAGTAAATAAGTATGTCATCAATAAAAACAATGACAAACTTGTCAAGGTATGGTCCACACACTCGGTTCATAAGGTCCATGAACACAGCTGGTGCATTAGTTAAACCGAACGGCATGACCATAAACTCGTAATGACCGTAACGTGTTCTGAAAGCAGTCTTTGGAATATCATCTTCTTTCACCCGCATTTGATGATACCCGGAACGTAAGTCAATCTTTGAATAAACAGACGAGCCTAGTAGTTGATCAAATAAGTCGTCGATTCTCGGTAGTGGGTAGCGGTTCTTGATGGTAAGTTTGTTCAACTCTCGGTAGTCGATACACAACCTGAATGTACCATCTTTCTTCTTAACAAACAAAACAGGAGCTCCCCACGGTGATGTGCTTGGTCGAATGAAACCACGCTCTAAAAGTTCTTGTAATTGGCTTTGCAGTTCTTTCATCTCGCTGGGTGCGAGTCTGTAAGGAGCACGAGCTATTGGTGCAGCTCCTGGTACAAGATCTATTTGAAATTCAACGGATCGATGTGGGGGTAATCCCGGTAATTCTTTCGAAAATACATCGGGAAATTCTTTTGCAATGGGAACATCATTGATGCTCTTTTCTTCAGTTTGTACTTTCTCGACGTGTGCTAGAACAGCATAGCAACCTTTTCTTATTAGTTTTTGTGCCTTCAAATTACTAATAAGATGTAGCTTCGTGTTGCCCTTTTCTCCGTACACCATTAAGGGTTTTCCTTTTTCTCGTATAATGCGAATTGCATTTTTGTAACAAACGATCTCCGCTTTCACTTCTTTCAACCAGTCCATACCGATTATCACATCAAAACTCCCTAACTCTACTGGTATCAAATCAATCTTAAATGTTTCGCTAACCAGTTTAATTTCTCGATTCCGACATATATTATCTGCTGAAATTAATTTACCATTTGCTAATTCGAGTAAAAATTTACTATCCAAAGGCGTCAATGGACAACTTAATTTAGCACAAAAATCTCTACTCATATAGCTTCTATCCGCACCCGAATCAAATAAAACGTAAGCAGATTTATTGTCAATAAGAAACGTACCCGTAACAAGCTCCGGGTCTTCCTGTGCCTCTACCGCATTAATATTGAAAACTCTTCCACGGCCTTGTCCATTCGTGTTCTCCTGGTTCGGGCAATTTGTAATAATGTGGCCTGGTTTTCCACATTTATAACAAACTACATTGGCATAACTTGCTCCGACACTACTTGCTCCGCCATTACTCGTTCCGACACCATTTGTTCCTTTCGTTCTATTAACCCCTGGTCCGTAGACCTCACACTTCGCCGCGCTATGACCATTTCTTTTACACTTGTTGCAAAATTTGGTGCAGAACCCCAAGTGATTCTTTTCACACCTTTGGCATAGCTGCTTCTGATTGTTGTTGTTGTTGCGGTTATTATTGTTGTTGGGATGATTGTTGTAGTTGCTGTTGTTGTTGTTGTTGTTGTTGTTGTTGGGCCGTTTGTTGTAGTTGCGATTGATGTTGCGATTGTTGGGATAATTGTTGCGATTATTGTTGTAATTGCTGTTGTTGTTGTATTGGTGATTCTTATCACCGTTTTCCTCCCACTTTCTTTTGACTTGCTTCACATTGGCCTCTTCAGCAGTCTGTTCTTTAATTCTTTCTTCAATCTGGTTCACTAGTTTGTGAGCCATTCTACATGCCTGTTGTATGGAGGCGGGCTCGTGTGAACTTATATCTTCTTGGATTCTTTCCGGTAATCCTTTCACAAACGCGTCGATATTCTCTTCCTCATCTTCGAATGCTCCCGGACACAATAGGCACAATTCTGTGAATCGTCTTTCGTACGTGGTAATATCAAATCCTTGGGTTCGTAACCCTCTAAGTTCTGTCTTGAGCTTATTGACCTCGGTTCTGGGACGGTACTTCTCGTTCATCAAGTGCTTGAATGCTGACCACGGTAGTGCGTACGCATCATCTTGTCCCACTTGCTCTAGATAGGTATTCCACCATGTTAACGCAGAACCTGTGAAGGTATGCGTAGCGTACTTCACTTTGTCCTCTTCAGTACACTTACTTATGGCAAACACCGATTCAACCTTCTCGGTCCACCGTTTCAATCCGATCGGTCCTTCGGTTCCATCAAATTCCAAAGGTTTGCAGGCAGTGAATTCTTTGTAGGTGCATCCTACACGATTTCCTGTACTGCTAGATCCAAGGTTATTGTTGGTATGTAGCGCAGCCTGTACTGCGGCTATGTTTGAAGCTAGAAAAGTACGGAATTCCTCTTCATTCATATTCACGGTGTGTCGAGTAGTCGGTGCCATTTCCTTCAAAATAGTTAAATGGAACAAGTTAATCATACAGAATATTAAGAGTAGTTAATAGTATTTCGTAGCATAATATGAACTCATTTATAAAAGCTTTTTCTTCATATTAGCGTTTTATAAGTTTAAATTCGGGTAGTACCTACCCGTTAAGTTCATACTTAGTAGCTAATATACAATTCAACTACTACAATTCTATATGAAAAACTGATTATAATAATATTTCGCGTTCAAACTTTTATACAATATTTTACAAACTTACAATACCGCTTATTTTACATAAAGCATGAAATATAGCACACAATAACTTTGATACAAGATAGTTGTGAAGACAATTCTAGCTAGTACACAAGTCGTTCAGCAAAGGCAATAAAGACACGTAATTCATACGTCCAGAAACAAGTCATGCATTCTGGTTTTACTAGGACTACTTCCCATCCTTGGTCTTGTACAACATAACCGTTATGGCCGTTGATAAGACAGCGTGTTGTAACGTCATCAAAGGGACGAGGGTTACGTAATGTCCAACAGTCCCGTAATAATCTAAAAACCTCATTTCTTACCCCAATTACCGACTCCGTCACTTGTGGAAACGTTTTGTTTAATAGTTGTAGCCCGATGTTCTTGTTCTCACTTTGGTGAGAAGCGAACATTACTAATCCGTAAGCATAACATGCTTCTTTATGTTGCATGTTAGCCGCTTTTTCTAAATCACGAAGTCCAATATTCGGATATATTGAGTCAAAATAATTTCTTAACCCGTTGCGTAAAATAGCATTTGGGTTCCCCGCAATATATGCGTCAAAGTAAACACATCGTAACTTATGGGTTTCCCAATGTGATATCCCCCATCTTTCAAACGAAAGTCTCTTATAAACCAAGACATTCTTGGAACATTCTTCGAATGTCTTACAAACTGATCTCGCCTTAAATAGTTGTGCCGAAGAATTCTGGCCGACTCTAGACAAGATTTCATCAATCATGTCTCCGGGTAGGTCTCTTAAAATATTGGGTTGTCTATCCATTTTGTGTTTTTAAACTGTAAAATAGACAAGAGTTAGATTCATAAAAAAAATACTTATTAATACAAGCAATTTTTACATATATCATAAAGCATAAGAACACTATATTACATATATTACACCACACGAATACAACTATCTTATTCCGACTCGCTCGTTTCTTCTTCTTCGGTTTTGGTTCGTTTTGCCAAGTTTCTAGGGATATATGATGTTCCCCTAATACGAGCCGTCGTTGTCCACATTGGTTTAGAAAAACCTGGTGGTTTAGAGGTTCCCGGGTCATTGTTACAACTTAAGGACTTCGGGGGTTGACGATACATATAAAGTTCATCGGGGTTGGAATTAGATTTCTCTATTTTTATGCCCTTTCCCTTATTATTTTCTTTTGCCTTTTTAAATTCAGTTGGGGTAATTTCTATAACATCATCGGAATTCTCGTCGGAATCCGATTCATCGGAGAATTGGTAATCCTCCCAATATTTTGCTTCCTTGGCGGAAACACCATTGACCATAATTAACTTTGGTCGGTTGGTTGAGGATTTTCTTTTACTTAACCGTTTTATTATTTCCCCCACCGGTTCTATTTCTTCATCCGGTTCTGATTCTTCTTCCGGTTCCGATTCTTCTTCCGGTTCCTCTTCGGGAACTTGTGAATCAGTCCACAAATCATTCCAATTTACATTTGACTCTTCATTATTATTAGATGAGTCAATGGGACTTGTTCTAGAGGTAGACATCTATCACATAATATCAAACACGTTAAGAGATTAATATATCACATAATATTCATATGTTAAAAATATATAGTTTCCAACAAAAATGTTAAGCAATCATTTTTAAAGAAAACACGGTCGAAGTCCAGACTCACTAATGCATCCTAACAAACTCGATAAGACACACTAATGCAAATTTTCTGGTTCTCTAAGACCAACGCTCGGATACCAACTGAAATGTCCCGTTCTTATTGATTAAAAACGTTCCATATTAATTGATTTCGTTGCGAGGTTTTGACCTCTATATGAGACGTTTTTCAAAGACTGCATTCATTTTTAAAACAAACCATAACCTTTATTTCATAAATAAAGGTTTAATAAGCTTTACGTAGATTATCAAATAATGATAATCTAAAATATCCTGTTTACACACGACCATTACATAATGGTTTACAATACAAATATGTTACATCGAAATCAGTTTCTTGAATGCAGTTTTTACACAATATCATACAAACATGGACTCCAAATCTTGTCCTTATTTTAGTATGCAACAGCGGAAGCTCTTAATATTCACCTGAGAATAAACATGCTTTAAACGTCAACAAAAATGTTGGTGAGTTATAGGTTTAACCTATATATATCAAATCGTAACAATAGACCACAAGATTTCATATTTCAATACACATCCCATACATAGAGATAAAAATCATTCATATGGTGAACACCTGGTAACCGACAATAACAAGATGCATATATAAGAATATCCCCATCATTCCGGGACACCCTTCGGATATGATATAAATTTCGAAGTACTAAAGCATCCGGTACTTTGGATGGGGTTTGTTAGGCCCAATAGATCTATCTTTAGGATTCGCGTCAATTAGGGTGTCTGTTCCCTAATTCTTAGATTACCAGACTTAATAAAAAGGGGCATATTCGATTTCGATAATTCAACCATAGAATGTAGTTTCACGTACTTGTGTCTATTTTGTAAATCATTTATAAAACCTGCATGTATTCTCATCCCAAAAATATTAGATTTTAAAAGTGGGACTATAACTCACTTTCACAGATTTTTACTTCGTCGGGAAGTAAGACTTGGCCACTGTTGATTCACGAACCTATAACAATATACACATATATATTAAAGTATGTTCAAAATATATTTACAACACTTTTAATATATTTTGATGTTTTAAGTTTATTAAGTCAGCTGTCCTCGTTAGTAACCTATAACTAGTTGTCCACAGTTAGATGTACAGAAATAAATCGATAAATATTATCTTGAATCAATCCACGACCCAGTGTATACGTATCTCAGTATTGATCACAACTCAAACTATATATATTTTGGAATCAACCTCAACCCTGTATAGCTAACTCCAACATTCACATATAGAGTGTCTATGGTTGTTCCGAAATATATATAGATGTGTCGACATGATAGGTCGAAACATTGTATACGTGTCTATGGTATCTCAAGATTACATAATATACAATACAAGTTAATTAAGTTATGGTTGGAATAGATTTGTTACCAATTTTCACGTAGCTAAAATGAGAAAAATTATCCAATCTTGTTTTACCCATAACTTCTTCATTTTAAATCCGTTTTGAGTGAATCAAATTGCTATGGTTTCATATTGAACTCTATTTTATGAATCTAAACAGAAAAATTATAGGTTTATAGTCGGAAAAATAAGTTACAAGTCGTTTTTGTAAAGGTAGTCATTTCAGTCGAAAGAACGACGTCTAGATGACCATTTTAGAAAACATACTTCCACTTTGAGTTTAACCATAATTTTTGGATATAGTTTCATGTTCATAATAAAAATCATTTTCTCAGAATAACAACTTTTAAATCAAAGTTTATCATAATTTTTAATTAACTAACCCAAAACAGCCCGCAGTGTTACTACGACGGCGTAAATCCGGTTTTACGGTGTTTTTCGTGTTTCCAGGTTTTAAATCATTAAGTTAGCATATCATATAGATATAGAACATGTGTTTAGTTGATTTTAAAAGTCAAGTTAGAGGGATTAACTTTTGTTTGCGAACAAGTTTAGAATTAACTAAACTATGTTCTAGTGATTACAAGTTTAAACCTTCGAATAAGATAGTTTTATATGTATGAATCGAATGATGTTATGAACATCATTACTACCTTAAGTTCCTTGGATAAACCTACTGGAAAAGATAAAAATGGATCTAGCTTCAATGGATCCTTGGATGGCTCGAAGTTCTTGAAGCAGAATCATGACACGAAAACAAGTTCAAGTAAGATCATCACTAGAAATAAGATTGTTATAGTTATAGAAATTGAACCAAAGTTTGAATATGATTATTACCTTGTATTAGAATGATAACCTACTGTAAGAAACAAAGATTTCTTGAGGTTGGATGATCACCTTACAAGATTGAAAGTGAGCTAGCAAACTTGAAAGTATTCTTGATTTTATGAAACTAGAACTTTTGGAATTTATGAAGAACACTTAGAACTTGAAGATAGAACTTGAGAGAGATCAATTAGATGAAGAAAATTGAAGAATGAAAGTGTTTGTAGGTGTTTTTGGTCGTTGGTGTATGGATTAGATATAAAGGATATGTAATTTTGTTTTCATGTAAATAAGTCATGAATGATTACTCATATTTTTGTAATTTTATGAGATATTTCATGCTAGTTGCCAAATGATGGCTCCCACATGTGTTAGGTGACTCACATGGGCTGCTAAGAGCTGATCATTGGAGTGTATATACCAATAGTACATACATCTAAAAGCTGTGTATTGTACGAGTACGAATACGGGTGCATACGAGTAGAATTGTTGATGAAACTGAACGAGGATGTAATTGTATGCATTTTTGTTAAGTAGAAGTATTTTGATAAGTGTATTGAAGTCTTTCAAAAGTGTATAAATACATATTAAAACACTACATGTATATACATTTTAACTGAGTCGTTAAGTCATCGTTAGTCGTTACATGTAAGTGTTGTTTTGAAACCTTTAGGTTAACGATCTTGTTAAATGTTGTTAACCCAATGTTTATAATATCAAATGAGATTTTAAATTATTATATTATCATGATATTATCATGTATGAATATCTCTTAATATGATATATATACACTAAATGTCTTTACAACGATAATCGTTACATATATGTCTCGTTTAAAAATCATTAAGTTAGTAGTCTTGTTTTTACATATGTAGTTCATTGTTAATATACTTTATGATATGTTTTCTTATCATAGTATCATGTTAACTATATATATATATATATCCATATATATGTCATCATATAGTTTTTACAAGTTTTAACGTTCGTGAATCACCGATCAACTTGGGTGGTCAATTGTCTATATGAAACCTATTTCAATTAATCAAGTCTTAACAAGTTTGATTGCTTAAGATGTTGGAAACATTTAATCATGTAAATATCAATCTCAATTAATATATATAAACATGGAAAAGTTCGGGTCACTACAGTAAACCATAACCTTTATTTCATAAATAAAGGTTTAATAAGCTTTACGTAGATTATCAAATAATGATAATCTAAAATATCCTGTTTACACACGACCATTACATAATGGTTTACAATACAAATATGTTACATCGAAATCAGTTTCTTGAATGCAGTCTTTGAAAAACGTCTCATATAGAGGTCAAAACCTCGCAACGAAATCAATTAATATGGAACGTTTTTAATCAATAAGAACGGGACATTTCAGTATAAGGTCCGCAAAGGTTTAGAGTCAGGAGCAAGGTATTCGTTAATGACTTCGTCAGAAACAGAATCATCAAGATTCTTTAAATACAAACTTTGGTTCTTGTATTTGTCCTTGGTCTCCTTCACGGTCTGCTCAATCCATTGTTCAGTACTAACTCTTCTCTTTTTTGGGCTTTACCAACACATTATTCTTTGTCATCAAACTTTTGACTGTTAAAGTCGTTTACAGTTTCTGCTGCTTCATTAGCATTTCGAGAACTAATTCACAGTTTGAGATGTTTTTTAGAAACTTCACATTCGAAGTGTGTAAGTTTAGGAGGTAGACGTTATATGTATATATAACTATTGAAGTAGAAACGCTGCGAGATTTCAAAATACTGATTGCTGATTTTCAGTAATTGGTATGGCAATTCTTGTTGCAAGATGCGGATGAGTAAGAGATGGAGTTTCAATGAATAAGTATAGTGACTTTTCGGAGAGGTTTAAGTCGAAGGTTAATGAAGTTGTTGATAAGTTTACTGCTAATGTGGTGAGATATGAAAGGTTCCACAGTAACGACGGTGAAAGGGCAGCGTATCTATCGAAGTTATAATAAAATTAGTTTTACTGAAAAGTCGAAGTTGACTTGTTGGAGCTGTGACAAAACTGGCTACTTTAAAAAGAATCGTAAGGTTGTTTTTACTAATAAATGCTAAAGAATTCAATGCGGATACGTGTTAAACTATGACTTTAGGTTCGAGAGTTTTTCAGGTACAAGACTTCGGGTAATGTGTGATTGGATCATCATCTCGATTGTTCCTTATTTGAAGTGTCTTCCAAAATTTTGAAGCGTTTTAAATGCAGCTTGTCATTGTCAATATCCAAAGGATAAATTCGTCATAAATCTCGATTGATTCTCGTATCCTTTTGAGTGTTACAATTAAAAGTGATGTTCTATCACAGTTTTAAAGTCAAAGTATAGCTTTGGAAAAAAAATGTAAGGATCTAAGAGTGATGGTTTTGCTTATATCTCGAGTTGCATTTTGAGATTTCAAAAATCAGAATAGGTGATTGAATTTGAATGAGTATGGTTGTTTTGATTTCTTATAAAATAAGGTATACTGTTGTGAAAATAGGGAGTATAGTTGATGATTTACTGAATTAGAATCGAAGAATGTAATATATTAATTGTGCATTTATATCTCTCTCGGGTATTACCTACCCGTTAAAAAATGTCACAAATAATATTTTGAACAAGAATTTTTCATTACAGTCTTTATGAAAATATATGTATGTATATTTTCTTCAGATGTAATACAGATTTAATGAGTTAATATCATATTAAGCTCATTTGATTTTCGGCTTGGATTAGTAAAGAATAATCTCTAAAATATTAGAGATTACATAATCTTCGCGGAGTATTTCGCTAATGTAATCAATACTTCAATATTTATTCTTATAGATATTTCCTTAGTGAATTATGCTGATGCTCATAGAACTCTTGCTAACTTCACAAGATACGAATGTTGTTTTCCAGTAAGTTTCGAGTACATTGAAGATGAAAGTGTAAAATCAAACATGTTATTGAATGATACACTTGGTTTATTATGAAACCGAATTCATTTAATTGAATCAAAGATTGTAGTTACGATGGTTAGGTTGTTAACGAAGGATGTACATCATAGCATATTAGTAATATGAATTTAACTGAGTAGTATCTACCCTTTTTCAATTCATATTCAATAGCTTAGTACGAAAGATTTTTATAGTTTCAGCATTCATATATATAAAATATATATATAATTTCTTCAGAAGAATGAGTTAATACTTCATAACTCGTTGATACAAAATACTCGTTGTTGATCAATGATGACGTCCACTGCGATTCTTGAACTGACGGAACTTGTGATGTTATAGGTGCTGCTAGTGCTGATGATGCTGACAGTACTGACGGTGATGGTGGTGCTGACGATATTGTTGATGCTGATGATACTGCCGGTAACTACTGGTGATGCTGCTGAAGCTTGTGGTATTGAGGCTTGCGATGTGGATGTTACTGGCGGTATTGGTTATGCTGCTGGTGCTGCTGATGGTGTTTGTAATCCGTGCACCATGTGTTCCAAAGCCACTACTCGGGCGCGAAGTTCGTTAATTTCTGCTAGTACCCCGGGATGATTGGCGATTGGAAAGAGCGGATGAATAAGATTTGCAATATGGAATAGTATATAATCATGACGGGATACTCTAGCAATGAGTGAGAAAATGGTGACTCGAACAGGTTCGCCGGTAAGTGCTTCAGGTTCATTGCCAAGAGGGCAATGTGGTGAATGGAAGGGATCACCTTCTTCTTGTCTTCAATGGTTGAGTTGACTATGGACCCATCCCCAATTCATCCAAAATAGATGATGGGAAATTGGTTGATCCATTCCGGTGATGCTACTTTCGGAGCTCAGGTAGATATCCATATCGGAATAGCTGTCGGAATCTGAGGAATTCGAACTGGTTGAGGGATCCATCTCGTAGGATCAGGGAAAGAATTTTTGGTATGAAATAGATTGTAGAATTTAGATTTGGTATTCTTCAATTACATAATTTGCATATGTATATATAATACCAAAATTCCGTAAATTACGGAGAATCTTTGAAAAGATGACAGTCAAAGTTCACAGTAATAGATGTGCTAAGATAAGAATCCGTCTATACACTATTATGCAATAAATGCAGGAAAACGCGTCTAGACTTAAGATGATAAGCAGGTAATTTCCTAAGGATGATAAGTAGATGATTTTCGACTAGAATTGATAAGCAAACTTTTTGACATGCAGACACGGTCGAAGTCCAGACTCACTAATGCATCTTAACAACTATCAGTTAGACACACTAATGCAAGACCTGGTTCTCTAAGACCACCGCTCTGATACCAACTGAAAGGACCTGTTCATATACATTATAAACGATTCACAATAGTTGATTACATCGCGAGGTATTTGACCTCTATATGATACATTTTACAAACATTGCATTCGTTTTTAAAAGACAAACTTTCTTTACAACGAAAGTTGACGGCATGCACACCATTTCATAATACATCCAACTATAATTGGCTTAATAATAATCTTGATGAAATCAATAACTCGAATGCAACGTCTTTCAAAATATGCCATGAATGACTCCAAGTAATATCCTTAAAATGAGCTAATGCACAGCGGAAGATTTCTTTAATACCTGAGAATAAACATGCTTTAAAGTGTCAACCAAAAGGTTGGTGAGTTCATAGGTTTATCATAACAATCATTTCAATATATTAATAGACCACAAGATTTCCGTTTATAAATATATGTACACTCGCAAGTGTATAAAAGTATTCTATAAGTTGTAGGCACCCGGTAACAAGCCTTAACGTTCATGTTTTACCCTCTGAAGTACACCATATCAGGTGTGTTTAAAATAACCTCGAAGTACTAAAGCATCCTATAGTCAGGATGGGGTTTGTCAGGCCCAATAGATCTATCTTTAGGATTCGCGCCTACCGTACATAGACAAGTAGTTTAATGTTACCAAGCTAAGGGTATATTTCTGGTTTAAACCCACGTAGAATTAGTTTTAGTACTTGTGTCTATTTCGTAAAACATTTATAAAAACAGCGCATGTATTCTCAGTCCCAAAAATATATATAAAAGGGAGCAAATGAAACTCACCATACTGTATTTCGTAGTAAAAATACATATAACGTCATTTAACAAGTGCAAGGTTGGCCTCGGATTCACGAACGTATCAATATTGAGATTCAATATTGCAGAAAAGTATGTAGACGCAACGGAGATGATAAACACTAGATTGACCTTACGAGCATACCCATGAACCATACCCATCACCTCCATAGCTATAACCCATAATTTCCTTAGCTTCGACTCATTCAAAAAAAAATATTTTGAAATCACTCGGACATCACTCCGTCGTAATATTTTATGTATACTAATAATATCTTGAAATAATACTAAGTAAATATATATATGTAATTCGATTGAGAGAGTTTAGAGAAATATATTTACAAGTTTCTATGAAATAATGAAACCTATTGAATTCTATTTATAATAGATTTTTGAATTATTAAAGTGAATTATTAAAGTATGAATTATTAAAGTAAATTATTAAAATATGAATTATTAAAGTGAATTATTAAAGTATGAATTATTAAAGTGAATTATTAAAATATGAATTATTAAAGTGAATTATTAAAGTTAAAGTAAAGTAAAGTAAAGTAAAGGTAAAGTTAAAGTATAGTAAAAGTATAAAACTATGTACGTATAATACGCGTATAAATATATATAATATTAATTTAAATCGTTATATATATTTAATGAAATAAAATATAAATATCGTTATATTTATTATACTGGTTAAGTACTGAGTTGTCAAAAGTGATTCTAGATATTTATAAAAGTTATATACGTTTTAATAATAAAGTTCTTTTTAAATTGAAAACGTTTTTGTACGTTTGAAAATAGATTAATAGAATATTATGGAAACCAATTCTCCACTAGCTTTTGTCTAACTTTCGTAAATGACACTTTTTATTTTTATTTATAAATAGCTTTACAAATTATTCCGAATATCGTTAAGAGGAATAGATTTTCTCAAATCATAGTGGACCTCTCAACAGAGACTTGTAATCATAATTCAAAGTTTCTGATAATTCAATCATTTAATATATATATTTTTTTAATTTCATCGATAATCATATTGAAACAAATACGTTCATATAAAGCATTATACGTTTAAATACTTTGTTGACATTTTCAATTTATAACATATACACATATACATACATATTCATATATGTTCATTTAATGGTTCGTGAATCATTGGAATTTGGTCGAGGTTTAAATGAATGTATAAACATAGTTTAAAATCCTTGAGATTTAACTTATCAAACATTGCTTATCGTGTCAGAATAATATAAAGATAAAGTTTAAATTTAGTCGAAAATTTCCGGGTCGTCACAAAGGTATTCGTTAATGACTTCAGCAGACACTGAATCATTTGGATTCTTTGAAGGCAGGTTCAGTCTTTGTGATTTGTCCACAGCCTCCTTCATACTTTGCTCAATCCGTTTTCCAGTTCCAAAACTTCTCTATTTCTGAGCTTTGTTAATACACTAATCTTTATCATCAAACTTTTTACTGCTAAGGTCGTTTACAGTTTTTGTTGCTTCATCAGCATTTCGAGAACTAGTTCGCGGTTCAGAGTGTTTTTCAGAAACTTCACATTCGAAGTATGTAAGCCTTGAAAATAGACGTTATGTATAACGGTTGGCGTCAACATGCCGTGAGATTTCAAAATACTGATTGCTAACTCCCAATGATTCGTATGACAATTCTCATTACAAGAGGCAGATGAGTAAATGATGAGGTTTCGATAAATATAAAGATTCTTCGGAATGCCCAAGATCAGTGAAGTTGTTGGTAAGTTTATTGCTAATGTGGTGGAATATGAAAGGTTCTCCGGTAACAAAAGGGTAATCACATATATCAAAATTATGATAAGGCTACTCCGAATGAAAAAATCGAAGTTGTCTTGCTGGAGCTGTGATATAATTTGCTACTTTGCAAAGGAATTGCAAGGTTATTTTTGCTAATAAATGCCAAAAGATCTGACACAGATATGTGTTGAATTATGACTTTGGTTTCGAGAGCTTTTTAAGTACATAACTGTGGGTAATATGTGGTTGGATCATCATCTCAATTGCTCATTATTTGAAGTGTCTTCAGAGATTTTCGAAGGGTTTGAACGTAGATTGTAATCGTTTGTATACATTTGATGTTCTAACACACTTTTGAAGTCAAAGTATAGCTTTGAAAGATGTAGGAATCTAAAAGTAATGGTACCGGTTATATCTCGAAATGAATTCTGAGATTTTAAAATCAGAATACGTAATTGGGTTTGAATGAGTATGGTTGTTTTGATTTCTATTAAAGAATGTATATTATTGTGAAAGTAGGAAGTATAATTGATAATTTGCTTAATCTGATTCGAAGAATGTAACATATTAATTGTGAATTTATATATATCTCTCGGTTATTACCTGCCCGTTAAAAAATTTTCACAATTAATATTTTGTACATAAGAATTTTATTACAGTCTTTATGAAAATATATATGTATATATTCTCCTTAGATGTAACATAGATTTTAATGAGTTAATACTAAATTAAACTCATTCGATTAACGGTTGGAACTAGAATTGAATAATTCCTTGAAGGTTTAGAGGTTACATAAGTATTTCTTCAATAATATTGAAATTATGAATCAATACTTCGTTATTTGTTGAGATGTGATGTTGGTTTTCGTTAAATTCTTGTGAACTTCGCAAAGTACGAATGATGTTATCTGAAAAGTTTCGGTTACATCAATGATGAAGTGTAAAATCAAATATATACTTGATTTATTAGGAATTGGAATTTGTTGAATTGAGACAGAGATTGTAGTTAACGATGGTTAAGTCGCGGGTGAGGGACGTACATTATTGCATATTTGTAATATGAATTAACTGAGTAGTTAAGATTCACACACAATAGCTTAGCACGGAAAGATTTATTTTTTTATTTTAAAAATATATATATATATATATATATATATATATATATATATATATATATATATATATATATATATATATAAAATATATATATAATTTCTTCAGAGGGAATGAGTTAATTCTTCATAACTTGTTGATACAATATACACGTTATTGATTCGTAATGATGTCCACAGTGATTCTTGAACTGACGGAGTTTGTGATGTTATAGGTGTTGTTGATTCTGATGTTGACTGTACTGACGATGCTGGTGACGTTGACGGTACTGTTGATGCTGTTGGTAAAACAAGTTTAACTTGTTAATCACACACCATTTTTGTCAGGGTTTCTACTCTTCCTTCTATCATTTTGGTTCGATTAACTGATTTATGGTTAGGGCTAGATTAGATAATCTCTAAGACTTTAGAGATTATATAATCGCCGCGGAATGTTTCTCCAATGAAGTTATGAATGAATACTTCGTCAGTTATTGTTGTTGGTACTCCTTGGTATCTATGGTGCGTATGACGTTGATGCTCATGGGACAGATTGTGAAGTTGAGGTTTACAACGCGGTTGTGGTTGGAGGTGGTAATGGTACTGTTGGCGTTGATGATGGTGGTACTGGTTATGCTGCTGGTGCTGCTGCTGGTGTTTGTAATCTCTGCACCATATTCTCCAAAGCCACTACCCGAGCGCGAAGTTCGTTGACTTCTTCTATTATTCCAGGATGATTGTAGGTCGGAACGAGCGGATAAATAAAATCTAGAATTTGATGTAGTATATAATCGTGACGAGATACCCTGGAAATGAGAGAGAAAATGGTGTCTCGAACAGGTTCGCCGGTAAGTGCTTCAGGTTCTTCGCCAAGAGGGCAATGTGGTGGATGGAAAGGATAGCCTTCTTCTTGTTTCCAATGATTGAGGAGGCTATGAACCCATCCCCAATTCATCCAGAATAGGTGATGACTGATTGGTTGATCCATTCCGGTCACACTGCTTTCGGAGCTTGAGTTAGATTCCATTTCAGAATCCGAGTGACTTGAACTGATGACAAATTCCATTTCGTACGATTGGATAAAGGATTTTTGATATAAAATGATTTTTCAGCTATCGGGTAGTATTCTATTTACATAGGATATCTATATACAGAGATCAAAAGATTTCATAGATTACGGAGGAATTTGCGGGGTATGTCAGGTAAAGTTTAAAGTAACAGATACGATAAGATATGATTTAGCAGATACGCTAAGATATGAAGTTTGTCTATACACTACTCATGCAATTAATGTAGCAAGACGTGTCTAGACTAATAATGATAAGCAGGTAATTTCCTATGGATGATAAGCAGATGATTTCTGACTAGAAATGATAAGTAAAACTTTTGACATGCAGACACGGTCGAAGTCCAGACTCACTAATGCATCTTAACGACTTATCAGTTAGACACACTAATGCAGACCTGGTTCGCTAAGACCACCGCTCTGATGCCAACTGAAAGGACCCATTCATATACATTATAAACGATTCACAATAGTTGATTACATTGCGAGGTATTTGACCTCTATATGATACATTTTACAAACATTGCATTCGTTTTTAAAAGACAATCTTTCTTTACATCAAAAATTGACAGGCATGCATACCATTTCATAATATCCACTATCCAACTATAAATTGATTTAATAATAATCTTTGATGAACTCAATGACTCGAATGCAACGTTCTTCGAAATATACTATGAAAGACTCCAAGTAATATCTTTAAAATGAGCAAATGCACAGCGGAAGATTTCTTTAACACCTGAGAATAAACATGCTTTAAAGTGTCAACCAAAAGGTTGGTGAGTTCATTAGTTTATCATAATCTTTTATTTCCATCATTTTAATAGACCACAAGAATTTCATTTCCAGTTCTCATAAATATACGTCCCATGCATAGAGACAAAAAATAATCATTCATATGGTGAACACCTGGTAACCGACATTAACTAGATACATATAAGAATATCCCCATCATTCCGGGATCCTCCTTCGGACATGATATAAATTTCGAAGTACTAAAGCATCCGGTACTTTGGATGGGGCTTGTTGGGCCCGATAGATCTATCTTTAGGATTCACGTCAATTAGGGTGTCTGTTCCCTAATTCTTAGATTACCAGACTTAATAAAAAGGGGCATATTCGGTTTAATAATCCAACCATAGAATGTAGTTTCGATTACTTGTGTCTATTTCGTAAAACAGTTATAAAAGCCGCGCATGTAATCTCACTCCCAAAAATATATATTGCAAAAGCATTTAAAAAGGGAGCAAATGAAACTCACGCATATAAATATTGTAAAACAGTTAATAAAGCATTTGCATGTATTCTCAGCTCAAAAATGTAATGAGTAAAAAGGGAATCAAATGAAACTCACCATACAGTATTTCGTAGTAAAAATACATATAACGTCATTGAACAAGTGCAAGGTTGGCCTCGGATTCACGAACCTAAATTAATTATATATATTTATGTGTTGGTCAATATTTGTCTAACAAATTAGGTCAAGTCATAGTGTACCACAATCCTAATGCTCGAGACTAATATGCAAAAGTCAACAAAAGTAAATTTGACTCAAAATAATTTCCAAAAATTTATACATGATTAAAATATAGTTTAAATATCGTCGTTTTATATTTTTAAATACTTTTAAAAGATTTATTAGAGTAAATAATATAATTTATTTATTAATAAATAAAATTTTATATTATATTTATATAACAAAATATACTTTTATATATATTAAGTAATAAAATTTATAAGGTTCATTTAATATTATAAAGATAATATGATACGTATTATTAAAGTAAGTTATTACACGTAGTAAAATATGTTTGTATCAAATATTTATTTGATAAAATAATATCTATAATGATAGTAAGTAAAAGTTATATTATTTTGTAATAATAATTATTATTATAAAATTATCAATATTTATAATTACTAAGATGACATTATGATAAAACGATAATTCTAATTATGATAACTTTAATATTTACGATAATTTTTAATATTATCTTTAAAATAATAATTCTATTTAAAATAATAATAATGATATTTTATAGTAACAATGACATTTCTATTAAAATAATAATTTTTGTTAAAATGATAGTTTTAATACTAACGATAATTTTAATAATAATAGTAATGATAAAAATAATAAGAACGATAATTTTATCTAAATCAATATCTTATAATATTTTAATTTCATCATGATACTCTTACCCATTATTTCCTAATCGTTTCGTTTAATAGCTTTTAATCGTCTTTTATATCGTGTTCGTAATAATGATAATAATAGTAATCAAAATAATTAGGTGTTACAAATATTTTTTTTAATTACACTAATATTAATAATGATAGTTACTATAACATTATTAACGATAATACTAATAATTATATTAATGATAATATAGTAATAATAATAATAACTATAACAATAACAATAACCATTTTTAAATGATGATATATATATTAATAATGATTAATGATAATAATAATAATAATAATAATAATAATAATAATAATAATAATAATAATAATAATAATAATAATAATAATAATTGGATAATAATAATAATACTAATTATAACTTTAACAATAATAACGATAGTAATAATAAAAAATAACAATTTTTAATGATAAATCCTTTTATTGATAAAGATAATAATAATAATAATAAGATAAAACTAGAACGACGATAATAACGACGATAATAATAATCATTTTTAATAATAATACAAAAATTCGATGGACTATAACTTCAAATCCGTTCATCGAAATCATTCGATATCTAAATGAAAAGTTCTTAATTTTTCGCTAGCTTTCCAACGACATGCATATCTTATACCTTATCTCAGTCGCATATATAACTAATTCAGGATTCAACATAACCTAACTAAAGGCAATATCAAAAGTACAAACATGCATAATCCTATATACTCGAGCACTAGTCAGGGATACACTATTAGTATGTAAAAGTTAAATTATGAGTACTCACGTATCAATATTGAGATTCAATATTGCAGGAAATGTACGTAGACGCAACGGAGATGATAAACACTATATTGACCTCACGAGCATACCCATGAACCATACCAATCACCTCCATAGCTATAACCCATAATTTCCTTAATCCAATCCCACTCGAAAAACAATTTCGAAATCACTCGGACAGCACTCTGACGTAATATTTTATGTATACTAATAATATCTTGAAATAATACGGAGTAAATATATATATGTAAATCGATTGAGAGAGTTTAGAGAAAAATATTTTTAAGTTTCTATGAAATAATGAAACCTATTGAATTCTATTTATAATAGATTTTTGAATTATTAAAGTGAATTATTAAAGTATGAATTATTAAAGTGAATTATTAAAGTATGAATTATTAAAGTGAATTATTAAAGTATGAATTATTAAAGTGAATTATTAAAGTATGAATTATTAAAGTAAATTATTAAAGTTAAAGTAAAGTAAAAATAAAGTAAAGGTAAAGTTTAAGTATAGTAAAAGTATAAAACTATGTACGTATAATACGCGTATAAATATATATAATATTAATTTAAATCGTTATATATATTTAATAAAATAAAATATAAATATCGTTATCTTTATCATACTGGTTAAGTAATGAGTTGTCAAAAGTGGTTCTAGATATTTATAAAAGTTATATACGTTTTAATAATAAAGTTCTTTTTAAACTGAAAACGTTTTTGTACGTTTGAAACTAAATCAAATAAATATAATAATTTTGTTTTCCAAAACCAAATATATTTTTAAGAATCATTTTGTTTAAAGGTTAAAATAATGGAAATCGTTATATCATAAAATGTTTTTAAAAAAGTAGAATCATATATATTCATAATAGGTTTCAAGTTTTTAAATTACAGTTTGTTGGTGAAGCATGGGATAAAGTTCAAAGGTTAAATAAACGTATGAAATCATCTTAATGAAAAATGTCGAGTTACTGAACTTGTCGATATCCAACATCTAAGTTATTTACACTTCACGTTCTTACTTATAAATCACTTTACCATTTTCCGAATGTTGTCAAAAAGAATAGATTTCTTAAATCACAGTGGACCTCATAACATAGACCCGTAATCATATCATAATGTATCTAATAAATCAACAATTTGATATTATCTTCTAATTCCATCGATAAACATATTGAAACAAATACGATCGTGTAAAGTATTATACGTTTAATACTTTATTAATATTCTCAAGTTATAATATATATATATACATATATATACATATTTATTTATATTTAACGGTTCGTGAATCGTCGGAATTTGGTCGAGGTTATAATGAATGTATGAACACAATTTAAAATTCTTGAGATTTAACTTAACAAACTTTTCTTATCGTGTCGGAATAATATAAAGATAAAGTTTAAATTTGATTGGAAATTTCCGGGTTGTCACACGTCACTTCAAGCGAATGTGTATATCGGCTCTGAGAGCCCGTTGTGAATTCGTGGTGATTTGGAGTGGATGACCAGTGATGAGAATGGTCATGTGTTTTGTGGAATGTTAATTCCCCAGGATGTTATCATCTTGGCGGTGAGAATGTGGAGCCACATTTCTAAGTGGGGGAGTTTTTACTGCCGCCCAAGGAAGCTCCGGTGGTGTTATAAATAGAGAAGTGTCGGAATGTACTGTGCTAAGCCTTAATAGGTATTCGGAGTTCCTAACGAGGAAGAGTGACAGGTTATTGATGTCGACTCGAGATCGTGCATTACGATTGTGAGTTACAATTCCGAAATGTTTTCCGCGAAGATTCTGGTGATGAGGTGAAAGGAAGTGTAAGACTCTTATGTAGGGTGGTCGTGTAGTACCAATGTACGGTACGAGACCAAATGGGAAGTTTGAGATTTCGGAGTGAGAGAGTGAAGCTGTCATTGCGGGTGCTCTCATAGTGGAAATCTGGGTTGTCGTGAACTCAGATAGTATTATTGGGTCGGTACGAGTTCGTTATCACGAAGGATACTGTATTTTCCCAGTCGGGAAACGTAATCGTGGAGATCATCAGTGGACTATTCCACTTTATGGACGATTGTGAGGTGGAAAGTTTTGACTCCGATTGTCTCACGTAGAGACACACGGATGTTGTTTGGTTGCGAAAGTGTGTACCCCAGTGATGTGACCCGTAGGTTGCATTGGAATGTCAAGGCCATCCTTAATAGACGATCTAGGTAGGAGGATTCACCCGGCGTTGGTGAATATTTTGTGGGTCGTGTGGCGAATTGCGAATTTGTTGTTGATAGGATTCTAGTACACGAATAGTTTTCATGCTAGTACTAGGGGGCCGTCTTGTGTGATCGTGTAGTAGGGTTTGGAGGAGAAACCATGTGTCGAGTGTTGATGTATTGTTTAGCACGTGGTGTATTATTGTCATCCTGGATTAATCCAGCGATGGATGGTCATGTGCGGATCGATTGATGGGAAAGTGGTGTTCCTAAACGGATTATTTTGGGGTACCAAGATTTATTCGTTGAAGGAATAACCTGGTTGTGGAGACGGGGGAAGTTAGTTCTTGAAATAGAGAACATACATGAATAACCGGTTGAGTGGTGTGTTTATGAAACGATAAAGTACTGAGTTTTGACGCGAAATGAATCATTCTCGATTTGGATTAATGCAAGACTTGGTTCACGGCGTAGTAGACCTAGTAGATCGCGTTGGGTGATATGGTTATGGATGTAGCTTGTTGCGAGTTGTAGCCGAGAGAACTTAAAGGAATATATGGTGTTTTCCGTATTTCCTAATTGGGCATTTTGGACGTTGAGCGTATGAGATGCCGCTGGTTGCGGTAATGCATGCTAGCAATTGTTAGCGTGTGGTGAGGTATTCGGGTTAATGGAAATTATATGGACATCGAGTTTGGATGTGTGTCGGATGACCATAGTGTGAATTTCTGGTGGGTTAAGTGACGGAGATCACTGGGACGTGATCCAGTTTAAGTGGGGGAGAGTTGTAAGATCCTGAATTTTGTGCATCAGAAAATGTTCCTGAAAGTGTCAGAAAATGTGTGCACCAGAAAGCGCCACAAAAGGTCTACCTAACACTTATGCATTTTCAGAATTTACATCAGAATTAGGATTAGTCAGAATCAGTCCCTGAACTTCAGAATCGGTTTAAACCCGTGTGCGCGCCGCGCACATTCAATGAGGGACTTTTTGGTCTTTTCACTTGAGGACGGATCTGTGGACATATTGGCAGTTTTAGATCCACTTTTGGATCACTTTCACATCCACAAACACTCTCATCTATCTTACAGAGAGAGAGAGAGAGAGAATTCTAGAGAGAGATTTGGGGTTTTGGAGATGAAGAAGCTTGAATCGATCAAAAGCTCGGGTGTTAACGTTGTTCATCTCATTCTTGGCTATGTTTTGGTAGTGTTGGAAAGCCCTAACTCCGAATTTAATTGTAAGATTCTTGTTTATGTTTAGGGTTTGAGCTTTTAAGGGTTATAAACCCCATTTCTCATGAAATTGGGGGTTTTGTTGTATTGCTAGTGTAAGTGAACCCGATTATTGTGGGTTTAGGGTTAGATGACAAATTTGGAAGTATTTGTCATTGGTTTGGGTGTTAATCACTAGATTGTATATGTATTGGTGACTTGGATGTTCATAAGAACATGTTAGTTGGTTAAAATGAGTGTTAACCTTGATTTGGAGTTAAACTAAGATATGAGGTCAAGATTTGATGAACCAAGTATATAAATGTTTGATTTAGGTGTTAATTGGTATTTTGAAATTATAATCACTAGTCGTTAGTGATTTTGGGCGTTTTCGGGACTTATGTCAAAACGGGTGAAATGAGATGGGTCAAATTTGATAATGACTTTAATTTTGGATTAATTGGTTAATAAGCAATTTTTTTAAGACCTATATTGGCTTAAATGGTGTCAAGTATAATTTTGGTTAAATTGTACTTGTTTGAATGGGTCAGAATTACCACCCGTAGTGGTAATTGGTGAAGTCCATTTTAGGTGACTAAATGGGCTGGTCGTTCTGTTAGATAGAAACGCTCGGTTAAGGGTGTTGGCGTCAAATTCTCTTGTAGAGAATGTATGTTGATTGTTTGTATATCTATATGCGTATTATAGGTAAAGCTTGCTCGTTTGCGTTTGGATGTGAATTACATACATGACTTGTGCGAGCAATCCAAGGTGAGTGGAATAATTATATGCATATGTATATAATGTATTTATTTGTATGCTATGGTATGAACCAAAGAGCCGGTAGTGCCATAGTATGTGCGGGCGTGCTATGATGTGAACCAAAGAGCCGGTAGCATCATAGTACGTGTGTTATAGTGTGAACCAAAGAGCCGGTAGCACTATAGTACGATTTGTTAGGGTGTGAACCAAAGAGCCGGTAGCACCTTAGCGTTGTTAGAGTGTGAACCAAAGAGCCGGTAGCACTCTAGCGTGAGTATGACTCGAGTTGTGATGTGAACCAAAGAGCCGGTAGCATCATGACAAATGCGTATGGTGTGAACCAAAGAGCCGGTAGCACCATGACGCGAGAATGGTTAACCATATTGTGTGTGTTGTTTATTTAGCTTTTAATATTGTGATGAATATATGCTATTTGTTATGCTAGCTTACGGTATGGGAGATTATTAGCTTTATACTTGCGATGGTATGCTAATTAGATTGCTAGCATGTATGCGGTATTTGTGTAAGTGTTTGCAAGTAAGTAGATTATATATGTATATGTATAATTATTGCATTCACTAAGCTTTATGCTTACCCCTCTCGTTGTTTACCTTTTTCAGGTATTTTGTTATGAGGCTAGCTAGTTGTTAGACTAGTTGCGTAGGAGTGCTTGGGCTCAATGGGGTAGCTTTTGGATATGTGGACGCGGATTGGGGATTTGGTAGTCCCCGGGATTATGCTCTTGGTATCGGGTTGGGTTATAGAGTCCTAACTCGTCTAAGTGTAAATTGGGATTGAAACTTGTATTTTGTACGAAAGTCGTAAAACGGCCAACGTGGGCCCGGTGTCGTAAAACTCGTTTTATTATTGGAACGCATTAGTCTTGTTTATTATAATTTGTTGTGAAAAGCGTTTCGTCTAAAAGTGTCGGGAAGTGGGAGATCTTTAATCAAAATTTGGAAAATCCGGACAGAGGCTGTCAGGCCTTGTGCGCGCCGCGCACCTAAAGGGTTGCGCGCCGCGCACACTTCTGAAATAAAAAAAAAAAATCTTTTGCTGCGTATTCGATTGGATAACGGGTTGAGTCGTTACAGAAAGAAGGTAATTGCTTATGCATCCAGACAATTGAAGGTTCATGAGCAGAATTATACGACTCATGATTTGGAATTGGGCGTTGTTGTTTTTGCATTAAAAATATGGAGGCATTACTTATATGGGGTCAAATGTACTATATACACCGACCACAAAAGTCTCCAACATATACTCAATAAAAAAACTGAACATGAGGCAGCGGAGGTGGATTGAGCTGTTAAATGATTACGTCTTTGAGATTCGTTACCACCTGGGAAAGGCAAATGTGGTCGCCGATGCCTTAAGCAAAAAAGACAGGGAACCTATTCGAGTAAAAGCTATGAATATAATTATTCATACTAACCTCACTACTCAAATAAAAGAGGCACAACAGGAGGTTTTAAAAGAAGGGAATCTAAAGAATGAAATATCCAAAGGTTCAGAAAAACATCTTAACATTCAGGAAGATGGAACCCGGTATAGGGCTGAAAGAATTTGGGTACCAAAGTTTGGAGATGTGAGGGAAATGGTACTTAGGGAATCACATAAAACCAGATATTCAATACATCTCGGAGCGGGGAAAATGTACCAAGATCTCAAGAAACACTTTTGGTGGCCGGGTATAAAAGCCGATATTGCTACATACGTAGGAGAATGTTTGACTTGTTCTAAAGTCAAAGCTGAACATCAGAAACCATCAGGTCTACTTCAACAACCCGAAATCCCGGAATGGAAATGGGAAAATATTACCAAGGATTTCATTACTAAATTGCCAAAGACTGCAAGTGGTTATGATACTATTTAGGTAATGGTCGATCGTCTCACCAAGTCAGCACATTTTCTGCCAATGAGAGAAGATGATAAAATGGAGAAGTTAGCATGACTATACTTGAAGGAAGTCGTCTCCAGATATGAAATACCAATCTCTATTATCTCTGATAGGGATGGCAGATTTGTCTCAAGGTTTTGGCAAATGTTACAACAAGCATTGGGGACTCGTCTAGACATGAGTACTGCCTATCATCCACAAACTAATGGGCAGAGTGAAAGGACGATACAGACACTTGAAGACATGCTACGAGCATGTATTATTGATTTTGAAAACAGTTGGGATCGACATCTACCCTTAGCAGAATTTTCCTACAACAACAGTTACCACTCGAGTATTGAGATGGAACCGTTTGAGACACTTTATTGTAGAAAGTGCAGGTCTCCAATTTGTTGGAGTGATGTGGGGGATAGACAGATTACGGGTCCGAAAATTATCCAAGAAACTACTGAGAAAATCATTCAAATTCAACAACAGTTGAAAACCGCCCAAAGTTGACAAAAGAGCTACGCGGACAGTAAAAGAAAAGATATAGAATTTGAAATTGATGACCGATTTGGAAAACAAGGGAAACTAAATCCGAGGTACATTGGGCCATTCAAGATTATTGACCGTGTCAGACCAGTAGCTTATCAACTTGAATTACCTCAACAGCTAGCCGGCGTATATAATACATTCCACGTCTCGAATCTAAAGAAATGCTTAGCCAAAGAAGATCTCATTATCCCATTAGACGAGATTATGATCAACGAAAAACTACAATTCGTTTAGCCAAAGAACTGGTCGAAATAATGGATCGTGAGGTTAAAGGACTTAAGCAGAACAAAATACCAATCATTAAGGTTCGATGAAATGCTCGTATGTGAGGACCTCGACCTTATCCTCCCGGACGAAGTCTTCAACAGTTGATCCCATCGCGATGATCGACTCCAAGTAATATTCTTTAAATGAGCAAATGCACAGCGGAAGACTTAATTCGTACCTGAGAATAACATGCTTTAAAAAGTCAACATAAAGTTGGTGAGATATATAGGTTTGATGCTAGCAGCGTTATAACTATGGACCACAAGATTTCATATATAAAAATATAATACACTCGCAAGTGTATAAAATCATTCCAAGTAGTGGGCACCCGGTAACTAGCCTTAACAAGAGTGTGTACCCCTGAGTTATAATAATATGTGCACCGAATCAAGTGCGTTCCGTTAACCTCGAAGTACTAAACACCCGTTATTCTAGTTTAGTAGTGACTAGAACAACATCTGGGTGGGGGTGTAAAACCCGATAGATCTATCTTTAGGATTCGCGCCTACCAGTTCATAAACCAATAGTTAAAGTTACCAAGCTAGGGGATTTTTGATTCAAACCCATGTAGAACGTAATTTTAGTCACTTGTGTCCATAACGTAAATCATTTATAAAAATAGCGCATGTATTCTCAGCCCAAAAATATTTAGAGTTTAAAAGGGATCTATATACTCACCATACTGTATTTTGTAGTAAAAATACATATAACATCATTGAACAAATGTAGGGTTGGCCTCGGATTCACGAACCTATATCACGTATATATATTAACACGTATAATTGTAATCGAATAAATATATATATGTATATATTTATTAAAATTTAGTATATCATTTTTTTTTATTAATAACTTATATATTTTCTATATTCTCTTTATATATTTTAAAAAAAAAAAAAATTTGTTATGTCAGGTGTAATAATCCTATTTTATATAGTTTGTTGAAATAATAATAATAATAATAATAGTAATAATAATAATAATAATGGTATTTTTATAAAAATAATAGTAATACTCATAAAATAATAATAATAATAATAATAAATATTAATAATATTAATTATATTGTTAATTTTCAACAAAATAATAATTTTAATGATGCTAGTAATAATATTAATAATACTTATATAATAATATTGTTTATACTTTGATAATAATATTTGCAATAACAAAATAATAATACTTATATAATAATAATAATAACTAGATAATAAAATTTTTTATATTAATAATAATAATAATAAAATAACATTATTATTATATGGAGTAATTGTTTTACCTAATATAAAGGGGATCAGTTTTGTCAATGGTTTAACCGAATCGAGGGAAATAAACACGCAGGAGAAGAAAAATCACGGTCAAGGGTTAATTCGATTCATTAACAGATCTATAAATCAAGCATCACTCGCCGATGTGCATCAGATCGTTGTTCGAGTATCATTCAACACGAATAGTAGGACATCAATATCGATCTTCATTGTATCAGAATCATCATCGTATCATCAATCGATCAAGTAAATAATCGGTTATTTAATTCTTTTAATTTCTTTAATTCCTCAATATAATTTCTGTATACTTATTTGGTTGAACAGAGCAGTAATTATTGATTGTTCTTGGTGGATTTGATAACGTAATCGAAAGAAAAAAATTGATGAGGGTTAGGTCTGATCAAACAATATCAGGTTTCAAGTGTATCTGTTATGTGTTGTTGTTCGAAACAAACAGAAATACAGAAGGTATAACAGTGGCTGTAGCAGTTAAATAGCAGTAGCTATCAATGATTAAATGGTTTCAAATGGTTGCTGTGATGGTTACGATGGTGGGTTAAGATAAGAGATGGTGGTTATGGTTGGTTTGATATTTTGTCCTAATCAGAAACATAATTCGTATCACAATCATTACCAGGTGATTGGTTATGTGGCAGGTATAACAATGATGAAGGTATTTGAAGGAAACATGAGTGTAACAGGGAACTAGGAAAGCAGAAAGAGGGGAAAAATATAGAGAAGTAGTAGCGGTATAACAGCAGCAATTAACAGAATTTATTGGTGTTTTTAATGATGGTGTTACAACAGTTTTTGGGTGATTCATGGATGCACAACAGCTAAGTGATACAGGGATCGTTTAGGATGGTTGGTGGTGGTGTTTGGTGGTCGAAAATGGCAGCAAGTAGCTGCAAATGGTAGCAGACAGAAAGATAGCAGCAGCACATCAGAATAGAGATCGAAAGGTGGTGATTGTGGTGTTCTTAGGTGTTGATCGAAACCGGGAAACAAGTGGGTTCCAATTTAGCGAGTGTGATGATTTATTATCATGAGGGTGGTGGTATAATTAGCTAATCAACATAGGAATGGAGTAGCAACTTTGATCACGAGTCATATAATATAAAGATAACAAGGAAGAGCGAGAATGAAGATGTTGATTGAGCTATAGTGGTTCGTGTTAGTAGTAGTTCAATGATGGAACTGGTGTTGGGTTGTCATGATGGTCAGTGGTTCATTGCGGCAGCCGGTGGACTATGGTGGTTGTGGTTTGGTTAACGTTCAAATAACAAGATACAGAAGATGATAGTCGTAGTTTTTGTATTGTTGTTATTGCGTTTGGGTGTCGACTAGAAAATATAAACAGAGGTACTTCCCGCTAGTAGTTAATTGTGATGGTTGTGAAAGTGGAAGGTGGTGGTGATTGTTTGTTTCGTTGAAGGTGAAGAGTGATTTGGTTGTGGATGTCCTTGAGTAGGAATAGAAGATAGAGAGTGAGAGATTAAGATTTGATTTATCAAATGGTTAAATGACGAGAGTTATGTTTAATAGAGGAATTTGGTGTTTGTGTACAAATAATAGATAGGAGATCAGTGTAGGGATACTAATGTGGGTTTGGTTAGTGTTGTAAGTTGTTGATATTTAATAAGAAGAAGAGAACTCCATAAAGTTTTCAGTTCTCTGTGCACACATGTATATATTATTTAGATAGCTATCATTCAATCAACAATACATATTAATCAATCAACAACAGTATTAAATAGTAAACACTCACGTTTCAACTTTCAATTCACGGATACAAGAATCAAAAGAAACATGTGGGGTGATGTTTGTTTTCATTCACCATCAATATAACATTAAATGCTTTTAATTCTTAAAATACGTGGATTAATTAGTATAATATATTCGTACAATTTAGATTAATAATAATATTGATAATTTTATTAATAATAATACAATTACTAATAATAGTAAGAGTAATAAAAATAGTGATAATAGTAATAATTTGTATTATTGTCTATTAATTAATAATAATAATACTAAATATAATATTCATATTAATAATGTTGGTGTTAAAAATAATAATGAATGTAATAAATATATATTTTAATTTGTAATTACATATATTAATATTGCAATTTAATAATTATGTAGTTTTTATAAATTATATATAACATATATTGAATATTTAGTATTCATACGTTTTATACAATATACACATAATGTTAACTATATATAGTAACCGTATCTTTCTATATATATATATATATATATATATATATATATATATATATATATATATGTATTTATTTTAATAGTAACTTAATTACTCTATATATTATTTTACATGTATCTACTTACAATTAGTTGCTCGTGAATCGTCGGGAATTGTCAAAGGGTAACTAGTTATCCGAATATAGATTTCAGACTTCCTAGACTCAACATTACAGATTTTGCTTATCGTGTCGGAAACATATAGAGATTAGGGTTTAAATTTGGTCGGAAATTTCCGGGTCGTTACAGTACCCACCCGTTAAAAAAAA
Source organism: Rutidosis leptorrhynchoides (assembly GCF_046630445.1). Taxonomy (NCBI): domain Eukaryota; kingdom Viridiplantae; phylum Streptophyta; class Magnoliopsida; order Asterales; family Asteraceae; genus Rutidosis; species Rutidosis leptorrhynchoides. The sequence continues at coordinate 300,911,760 of NC_092335.1, read as the reverse complement.
TTTCGTCCTCGAAATTTGGTCGAGATCGTCATGACTAACAATAAAATGTTTTTTTTTTATGACGAGTATGAATTGATAACTAGAGTTTTATCACCATTTAGTAATAGTGGTAAAACAATTCGATTATGTGAAGCGTACGAGTGAAGCTATCACAAAAGAGTGAAATGGGTAAATATGAAATTGTTTTAACCGATGACGTTGTTATGATTGATTTCTAGAATTTACGGAAAGAAAATCTTCGTAAAAGGATCTAGTTCTGCGGCGATTTAGGAAATCAAAATCTTCTTTGATTAATGCAATAATCTGTTATGATTTCTCTGTCGGATATATTGCTATAAATCCACCCCCTTCGTTTCCTTGTTCTCCATACCTTTTATTCTTTCTTCTTCTACTCATTCTTAATATGTTCCATCCAAATCCTGATTCTTATTATACTTCTAACTTTCGTATCTTTCGTTCTTCTTTTTCATCTGCCGCCAGAAGAATCTATTCACTTTTATGATTTCCTTGGAATTATAATGTTTCTAATTCTCCCGTGTCTTTACGTTGCAATACGTATTGATATACACGGTTTGTAGTTTCTGGGTGATTGCTGGCTTTTATATCTTCCCATCCTCGAGTCAAGCGAACAATGGTCCGGAATTCGTAGGTATGAAATTTGGAATGAACATAGCTAATGCTCTAAGAAAGAAATGGTAATGGCTCGATTTTGATTTGCCGAATTACCCGGTTATTCTGGAAAGGACCGAATCATCAAGAAATATTTTCTTGATATTTTTAGGAATTGAATAAAATGTAGAGCCGTGTAACATGGCATATGATGATGGTACTGTAAATCATCACATTCCATTAGAAACTCAACATGACTTACTGTAATATAGTGAAGTTGATCAAGTTTCATTATATTATACTAATTCATGCATCAATTCCCAACACTGCTTCGGAACATTCCTATTTCAAACTCGAAGGTTTCAGAATTTAGAAACTAACACATTTTCTTTTATGTTGTAACGCAGATATTACGGAGAGATACATGATCTCGGATAAGTATAGTTGGGAAAATATCTCCAGAAATATGTAGGATATGTTTAACGGAAGATATGAAGATATCTTATAATATCTAAGATAGGATGATGAAGAATAACATCTGGGAATATTTAGAATAAGGAGTAGGGTTCTTACTAATGATTTCAGCAGACACTGAATCATTTGGATTCTTTGAAAGCAGATTCCGTTCTTGTGATTTATCCACACCTTCCTTCATACTTTGCTCAATCCGTTTTCCAGTTCCCAACCTCCTATTTTTCTGAGCTTTACCAACACATTATACTTTATCGTCAACTTTTGACTACTAAATTCGTTTACAGTTTTTGCTGCTTTATCAGCATTTCAAGAACTACTTCATAGTTCAGGGTGTTTTTCAGAAACTTCACATTCGGAGTATGAAATTCTTAGGGATGAACGTTGCGAGTATAACGGGAGAAGTTCTGTGAGATTTTCAAAATACTAATTGCGGATTCCACCAAGGGATGATGAGCTGATGGTACATCTGCTGATGATGTCGCGAAATATAAAAGGTTCTCTGGTAACGACAGCGAAAGAGCAAGGTATATATATCGAGGTTATAATAAGAGTAGTCTTTCTGAGGAGTCGAAGTGGAGCTGTGACAAAATTGACTACTTTGAAAAGGAATTATGAGGTTGTTTTTGCTAATAAATGCTAAGGAATTTGACGCGGATACGTTTTAACTATAACTCCGGTTTCGAAAGTTTTTCAGGTGCATAACTGTATGCATAAATCTTTCTTCCGTAGACGAGGTGCGGCTGGTTCAACTTTTCGATCGAGGTGTTTTTAAGAATCATGATAGGTTTGAACGTAAATTGGAATCGTCAAGATACAAATGAGGTTTAAGATGAAATCAAGTGGCAAACTTGAAGAATTGTTTAGTTTCATATGTTATAGTCAATATTTTAATTCATTTTAATTGTCCAAAGTTAGCAGTCCAATTGTCCAATGGTCCAATAAATTCATATATAAATTAGATATATAATATTCGAATTAGTTAATACGTATCGTGACCCGTGTACATGTCTCAGACTCGATCACAACTCAAACTATATATATAGATGGGTCGATATGATATGTCAAAACATTATATACGTGTCCCGATATTTAGAATGCGTAAATAACAGAATGACGATAAATAAAGTGCGTAAAATAAATAACAGAAATTAAATGACGATAAATAAAATTGCGAGAATGTAAATTGCGAGAATGTAAATTGCGAGAATGTAAATTATGATATATTAAATGTTAATCAGTTAGCTGGGAACAGTTAGCCGGAACAGTTAGCGTGGAATCCTTAATAGGTTTTCAATTAATTAATTCGTGTGTTTCTAACAATTTTATTTTGTCCAATGTTTTCTTCTTTATGCCACTTGTTGGATTCTGATAGATCAAAATCCGAATATGAAATTTGAATGGAAATGATTATTCTGGGGTGAACGGATACGTATATTAGTGATTGTAAGCAGGATAGCAAAGAACCGTTGAATCAGATTCGAAGAATGTACAGTGTAACTTATTAATGTGAATTCTAAATATTCCTCGGGTACTACCCACCCGTTAAAATATTTTCATCATTAACAGTTTGTACGAAAGAATTTTTAATTACAATCTTTATGAAAATATACTTGCATATATATTTTCTTCAAATGAAATCATGGATTTAATGAGTCAATAAGATATCAAGCTCATTTGATTTATCGTTAGTACTTAATTACATGATCTCTAAAACATTAGAGATTACATAATTGCCATGTCGAACGAAGATAAATGAGGTAGAACGATACGTAAAGCGAAGATAATCGATGTAGAACGATAGGTAGAACGAAGGTAAAGTAGATAGAACGATACGTAAAACGATGATTAGGCTCGAGGTACAGAATGAGATGTTGAGGCAGGTGATGTTGAAACTTGGGTTGTTGGGGGTACTGGTGTTGATGTTGGTGCCAGTGATGTTACTGGAGCTGTTAAGTTTTGCACCATATTCTCCAAAACTACTACTCGAGCGCGAAGTTCGTTGACTTCTTCTACTAACCCTGGCCGGTTATTAGTGTGAGATGGAGGTTGGATATCTTCTCTAGTTCCGTTAATGGTAGCCTCAAGACGAAAAATTCTTGCAACGAGGGTATAAACAGTATTGCGAACAGGTTCGCCGGTGAGCGGGTCGAGTACTCCGACATTAGGCGGTAGATTCGGCTCATGATATGGAGTACCTTCTTCATTTCTCCATAGAGTAAGTATTTCGCGAACCCATCCCCACTTTCTAAAGAATTCTCGGTAGTTGATCGGTTGATGCGCTCCCGTCACACTCTCTTCGGAGTCAGAGGAACTTTGTCGATTCGTGGAGGTCATCGTACGCGATCACAGAAAGATTTTTGGTATGAAAAGCTTAGTGAGAGCAATGAGAGTTGGATGGTATACTCAATGCATAATATGCATATATATATATAGTACCAGGATTCCGTAAATCACGGAGAAATTTACGGAAATATTAGGCAAAGTTTACCGTAATAGATACGCTAGGATATGAATTTGTCTATACACTATCAATGCAGTAAATGCAATAAGACGTGTCTAGACTTAAGCAGGCAATTCCTAAAGATGATAAGCAGATAGTTTCCGACTAGGAATGATAAGCAAAACTTTTGACATATAGACACGGTCAAAGTCCAGACTCATTAATGTATTCTAACAACTACTAGTCAGACACACTAATGCAAGACCTGGTTCACTAAGACCAACGCTCTGATACCACCTGTGAGGACCTCGACCTTATCCTCCCGGACGAAGTCTTCAACAGTTGATCCCATCGCGATGATCGACTCCAAGTAATATTCTTTAAATGAGCAAATGCACAGCGGAAGACTTAATTCGTACCTGAGAATAACATGCTTTAAAAAGTCAACATAAAGTTGGTGAGATATATAGGTTTGATGCTAGCAGCGTTATAACTATGGACCACAAGATTTCATATATAAAAATATAATACACTCGCAAGTGTATAAAATCATTCCAAGTAGTGGGCACCCGGTAACTAGCCTTAACAAGAGTGTGTACCCCTGAGTTATAATAATATGTGCACCGAATCAAGTGCGTTCCGTTAACCTCGAAGTACTAAACACCCGTTATTCTAGTTTAGTAGTGACTAGAACAACATCTGGGTGGGGGTGTAAAACCCGATAGATCTATCTTTAGGATTCGCGCCTACCAGTTCATAAACCAATAGTTAAAGTTACCAAGCTAGGGGATTTTTGATTCAAACCCATGTAGAACGTAATTTTAGTCACTTGTGTCCATAACGTAAATCATTTATAAAAATAGCGCATGTATTCTCAGCCCAAAAATATTTAGAGTTTAAAAGGGATCTATATACTCACCATACTGTATTTTGTAGTAAAAATACATATAACATCATTGAACAAATGTAGGGTTGGCCTCGGATTCACGAACCTATATCACGTATATATATTAACACGTATAATTGTAATCGAATAAATATATATATGTATATATTTATTAAAATTTAGTTATATCATTTTTTTTTATTAATAACTTATATATTTTCTATATTCTCTTTATATATTTAAAAATAAATAAATTTTGTTATGTCAGGTGTAATAATCCTATTTTATATAGTTTGTTGAAATAATAATAATAATAATAATAGTAATAATAATAATAATAATGGTATTTTTATAAAAATAATAGTAATACTCATAAAATAATAATAATAATAAAAATAAATATTAATAATATTAATTATATTGTTAATTTTCAACAAAATAATAATTTTAATGATGCTAGTAATAATATTAATAATACTTATATAATAATATTGTTTATACTTTGATAATAATATTTGCAATAAGAAAATAATAATACTTATATAATAATAATAATAACTAGATAATAATATTTATTATATTAATAATAATAATAATAAAATAACATTATTATTATACGGAGTAATTGTTTTACCTAATATAAAGGGGATCAGTTTTGTCAATGGTTTAACCGGATCGAGGGAAATAAACACGCAGGAGAAGAAAAATCACGGTCAAGGGTTAATTCGATTCATTAACAGATCTATAAATCAAGCATCACTCGCCGATGTGCATCAGATCGTTGTTCGAGTATCATTCAACACGAATAGTAGGCCATCAATATCGATCTTCATTGTATCAGAATCATCATCGTATCATCAATCGATCAAGTAAATAATCGGTTATTTAATTCTTTTAATTTCTTTAATTCCTCAATATAATTTCTGTATACTTATTTGGTTGAACAGAGCAGTAATTATTGATTGTTCTTGGTGGATTTGATAACGTAATCGAAAGAAAAAAATTGATGAGGGTTAGGTCTGATCAAACAATAGCAGGTTTCAAGTGTATCTGTTATGTGTTGTTGTTCGAAACAAACAGAAATACAGAAGGTATAACAGTGGCTGTAGCAGTTAAATAGCAGTAGCTATCAATGATTAAATGGTTTCAAATGGTTGCTGTGATGGTTACGATGGTGGGTTAAGATAAGAGATGGTGGTTATGGTTGGTTTGATATTTTGTCCTAATCAGAAACATAATTCGTATCACAATCATTACCAGGTGATTGGTTATGTGGCAGGTATAACAATGATGAAGGTATTCGAAGGAAACATGAGTGTAATAGGGAACTAGGAAAGCAGAAAGAGGGGAAAAATATAGAGAAGTAGTAGCGGTATAACAGCAGCAATTAACAGAATTTATTGGTGTTTTTAATGATGGTGTTACAACGGTTTTTGGGTGATTCATGGATGCACAACAGCTAAGTGATACAGGGATCGTTTAGGATGGTTGGTGGTGGTGTTTGGTGGTCGAAAATGGCAGCAAGTAGCTGCAAATGGTAGCAGACAGAAAGATAGCAGCAGCACATCAGAATAGAGATCGAAAGGTGGTGATTGTGGTGTTCTTAGGTGTTGATCGAAACCGGGAAACAAGTGGGTTCCAATTTAGCGAGTGTGATGATTTATTATCATGAGGGTGGTGGTATAATCAGCTAATCAACATAGGAATGGAGTAGCAACTTTGATCGCGATGTGAAGACCCGTCCTAATCCATCCGGACGAAGTCCATATCGATTATAAACGATTCACAACAGTTGATTACATCGCGAGGTACTTGACCTCTATATGATACATTTTACAAACATTGCATTCGTTTTTGAAAAGACAAACTTTCATTACATCGAAAGTTGACAGGCATGCATACCATTTCATAATATATCCAACTATAATTGACTTGATAATAATCTTGATGAACTCGACGACTCGAATGCAACGTCTTTTGAAATATGCCATGAATGACTCCAAGTAATATCTATAAAATGAGCAAATACACAGCGGAAGATTTCTTTCGTACCTGAGAATAAACATGCTTTAAAGTGTCAACCAAAAGGTTGGTGAGTTCATTAGTTTAACTTAAACAATCGTTTCCATCATTTTAATAGACCACAAGATTTCAGATTTCCATTTCTCATAAACATACGTCCCATGCATAGAGACAAAAATATCATTCATATGGATTGAACACCTGGTAACCGACATTAACAATATGCATATATAAGAATATCCCCATCATTCCGGGATCCTCCTTCGGACATGATATAAATTTCGAAGTACTAAAACATCCGGTACTTTGGATGGGGCTTGTTGGGCCCGATAGATCTATCTTTAGGATTCGCGTCAATTAGGGTGTCTGTTCCCTAATTCTTAGATTACCAGACTTAATAAAAAGGGGCATATTCGACTTCGATAATCCAACCATAGAATGTAGTTTCACGTACTTGTGTCAATTTCGTAAAACAGTTATAAAAGTTGCGCATGTATTCTCAGCCCAAAAATAAAAAGGGTAAAAAGGCAAATGAAACTCACGATACTGTATTTTGTAGTAAAAATACATATGACGTCATTGAACAATGCAGGGTTGGCCTCGGATTCACGAACCTATATCAATTGTGTATATATTAATACGTATAATGTAAGTTACAAAATTTCATTTATTAATATGTATTATTTATATATTATAGTTTTGTAGAATTTATTCTAACCTTTATTTTAAAACGTATACTTATATTATATTTTAAGTTATATTTTATATATATATCGATTTTATGTATATATATCTATAATGATTTACGTTTATATAAATAGTGACATTAATATATTTATATACATATATTTGTGGTTAGTATTGTATTTATGAAATTTTATTAGTTTGTTATGTGAATTATTAATACAATCCTAGTATATACCATAAGTATATATATAGTGTACAAAAGATTTATTTGTTAAAATAATAATTTAGATAATAATGATTTACTAATAATAATAATAATTTTATTAATAATGATAATACTAATAGCAAAAAAAATGAAAATGATAACTGTTAATGATACTAATAATAATAACTCTAAAATAATATTAATACTAATACCATACTTATGTTAATAATAAGGGTTCTAATATTTATAAAATGATAAATGATAATCATAATAATACTAGTAAATATTAATGATGATACTGATAAATATGATATTATTAATTGTAAATGTACTGATGATACTATTATTTATAAACCGGTACAAATTCTAATATTGATGATAATAATATATTTTTATTTCCTTCATAATAATAATAATGATAATCATAATCATAATCCTAATGATGATAAAATACTAAAATGATAAGTTTATTACTAATAATAATATTATTAATACCTATCATAATAATAATAGTAATGTCTATAATACTTTCAAATATGATAACAAGTATGATACTAATAATAACAATAACAATAACAATCAAAACAATCACAATAATAATAATAATACTAATAATAATTAATATATAATAACAATAATAAAATTAGAAAAGAAAACTACCTCACATGAAAAGAGTTTCAAAAAAAAAAAAGAAACTACCGTCCTCTGGACTCGATCTCGTGACCACATGCTCACACGCAAACACTCTCGACCATCCCACCAATTCTGATTCTCTGTACTAATATCGAATTTAAATTTTATATATAAACTGTTTTTCTTCTATTCCTCTTCTTCTCCACAAGTCTCATGGATTCAACAAAACATCAATAACCAAAAAAAAATAAAAAATCGGGGTTCCCTTTAAATCTTCAAAACATTACAGAAAAAAAAATAATTTGGGTTCTAAAAAAAAAAAAAACACTAAAGACCTACTGCAGCGTCGGTTCTTGGAACAAAACAAAAAAAATTGATTTCGTAATAGATAACATTATAGATAATGTTTATAACACGAAATAGTTTTCTAAACATGTATAAAAACTACTGGAATCGTCAATTTGATCAGAAACATATACACGAACGCGAATTTGTCTCAAGAACAATTGTTGACTTTTTTTAAACTAAACTTTGACTTCAAAATTCAAGATCGATATAAAGATTTGAGAGTTGAGATTTTGCAGATAGATTCAAAGAAAGATTTCTAACCTTTCTGCATTTTTAGATTTTGAAACTTTATTCGAAATTGAATTAAGAGAAAAAAAAATTGGAGCGTGCAGAGAAGAAGAAAACAAAAATATCGCTGTGCTCTTTAATCCCATTGGATTTCCTTTTTATTTGATTTGCAATTATACATAATCATGTTGTAATAATAGAGATCGGTTGATAAAAAATGGAGAAAATGTCAACACAGGTTCACGAGTTGGGAGCAGGAAAGAAACAAAAATAATAATAATAATAGAGATAAAGGATACAGAGGTCAAGCGTATAATATAGATCCCTACTGTTTTTTTTAATTAATAATAATAATATATAATAACAATACTATTAATATCTAATAATATTAATAAAATTAATAATAATGATAAATATAATATTAATGATAATAATAATTGTAAAAATGATAATAATAATAATAATAATAATAATAATACCATACTAATTATGATAATATTAATATTTTATCGATAATAATAATATTAGTAATAATAATCTAATTTATACATCCAATTTCATCTTTATATGATATAAAGTGATATTATGAATACAAATATTGATATTTGACGATACAAATAACATTACTACAACAACTATATTTGTATTTAAATTTAATTTATTAATATCATCTATTATTATGTAATATTTAATAATTATGTAATATGTATTGTAACATATACTGAATATTATATATTTATGCATTTTAATATAAATATATTATAATATTTATTTACATACTAATTATATTATACTTATGTATGTAATTATGAAAAATATAAATGTTTTATATATGTAAGTATTATATATATTTATTAAAATAGTACATTATTTCATCATAGATATATTATAAATTTCTACATATACATAATATAATAATTATGTATAAAATCATATATATATATATATATATATATATATATATATATATATATATATATATATATATATATATATATATATATATATATATAGTTATATTTATGTATATATGTATACTACCATATATATAAAATCATGTTTTAAATGTTGGGTAGATGATTAATTATGTATATTAAACAATTAACTACAAAGTATAACATTGTACATTTAATATTTTGATAACGTTGGTAAAATATGTTTGAATCATTTATATACAATATACTATATATATTCAAAATGAAAATCTTTAGTTATTAAATGTTATCTTTTATAATAACAAAATTACTTAATAGTTCATTAATACTAATATAATTAGTTTTATATATAATTATTTATATTTACATTCTTAGTTACAATTAAAGGTTCGTGAATCGTCAGAAATAGTTAAAGGTCAAATGTTATCATGAAATAGTTCAAACATAATGAGACTCGGTTTAATAGACTTTCCTTATCGAGTCGAATCATATAAGATTATGTTTAAATTTGGTCGGAAATTCCCGGGTCATCACAGTACCTACCCGTTAAAGAAATTTTGTCCCGAAATTTGAGTGAGGTCGTCATAGCTAACAATAAATATGTTTTCCTGACGAATATGAGTTGATAACTTGAGTTTTATCATCATTGAGTAATATGGATAAAAATAATTCGATTATTCGAAGAGTGCGAATGAAGCTATTCACAAAAGGATGAAATGAGAAACAAAGATTTGTTTTTAACTTTTGACGTAGTCAGGTTTGAATTTAGAAAATAAGGCGCGTCTTAACTTTTGACATTGCCTTGGTTGAATTCCGGAATTTAAGGGATTTAAAGAAAATCTTGAAGATCTATAAAATCTGATTCTTCGGGATTTATGGAAATTAAGATCTCTTTAATTAAATACGGTGATCTGCCCCGATTACTACGTCTGATATTTCCAGTATAAATTAAGCTCTTCCTTTCCATTATTCTCACCATTCTTATACTTTCTTTCTTAGTTCATACATCCAAAAGATTCTGAAAATGATTAATCCAGTTCTGATCCTTGTCCTCATCCTTACTATCGCAACAATCATTCTCCTTTTCCAACTTCCACCAGAGGAATCTGCTTTCTTCTACTTCGCCCTCGGGATTATAATGTTTTTAATTCTCCCGTGTCTTTATGTTGCGATAAACATTGATATACACGGTTTGTAATTTATGTGTTGTTATCGGACTTTATATTCTCCCTTATATTTCAAAGCTCTATGCTTTTGTTTTCTCTTCCCGACTTCAAGTCAAGCGAATAATGGTCCAGAATTTATAGATATAGAGTTTCGAATGATTATAATGTTCTAAGCATGAAGGAACGTGATAGCACGATTTGATTTTCAAATTTATCAACATCACGGAAGATAGAACCGTCAAGAATACATTTTCTTGATTTGTTACGGAGTTAAGTAGGATGAAAGAGTTATGTAACATGGCACATGATGACGTTATGATCTGTGAATCATCACGTTTCATTTAGAAACTCAGCATGACTTACTGTAATATAATCACGTTGATCAAGTGTCATTATATTATACTAACTCATGCATTAGTTCCCATCATTACTACAATAACATTCATATTTTAAGCTTGAAAATTTACAGAATATAGAAACTAACAGTTTCTATATGATGTAATACTGATAGCACGAAAAGATTAATGATTTTAGATAAGAATAGTTATAAAAATATCTCCAGAAATATGGAGGATATTTATAATGAAAGGTACGATAATATCTCAGAATATCTAAGATCAGAGGATGATAGAAACTATTGTCTGCAAGGGTTTAGAGTAAGGAGCAAGTTATTCACTATAGACTTTAGCAGACATTGAATTATTTGGATTCTTTGAAGTCAAACTTATTCTTTGTGATTTATCCACGGCTTTCTTCATAGTTTCGCATAATCTGCTTTTCGGTACTATATTTTCTATTGAATGTTTCCAATATATTGATACACAGGAAGCACGAAGAGGTATATAATTTCGGACGAGAATATTTATGAAAATATCTTCAGAAATATCAAAGATATTGATGATGATATTTTGGAATTTCTAAGTTCGACGGTTGATGGAGAAAGATTTTCCGCAAGATTTTAACATGACTTCGGAGCAAGAAATTCTCTAAAGATTTCAACGGATCCAGAATTACCTGAATCCTTTGAATATAGGATTTGGTCCTTGTATTTGTCCTTGGTCTCCTTCATGGGTAACTCAATCTGTTTTTCAATACCCAATTTTCTATCGAGCGTTCCTAACACTCCTTTCTTTATCATCAAACTTTTGTCCGTTTAGACCATCTACCATTTTTCTGTTTCCTCTGTATTTAATGCTATGATATCTGAATCATCGGTTATTAATCCGAGGTGGTTTCAGGAGAATTGTGTTTTTAGATGATTAAACGCCGATGGTAATATGATGGAATATGAAAGGTTACCTGGTAACAATAAAAGAGCACGCGTATATATAAACGTTATAATAAGGTTGTTTCGTACGAAAAGTCGAAGTTGACTTGTTGGAGCTGTGACAAAATTGGCTAATTTTGAAAAGGGATCGCAAAGTTGTTTTTGTTAATAAATGCCAAAGGATCTGACGCGGCTACGTGTTGAACTTTTACTCAATTGCCGAGAGTTTCTCAGGTGCATAACTATATGCATAAATCTTTCCTTCCGTAGATGAAGTGCGGTTGATTCATCCTATCGATTGAGGTGTTTTCAAGAATCATGAAAGGTTTGAACGCAGAATGCAATCGTGAAGATACAAATGAGGTTTAAGACGAAATCAAGTGGCAAACTTGAAGAATTGTTTAGTTTCATATGTTATATTCAATATTTTAATTCATTTTAATTGTCCAATGTTATTAGTCCACAGTCGATAGTCCACAGTTGACAGTGCAATCATTCATATATAGTTTAATATATAATATTTGAATTAATTAATACGTATCGTGACCCGTGTACATGTCTCAGACTCGATCACAACTCAAAGTATATATATTATTATAGAATCAACCTCAACCCTGTATAGAGAACTCGATCATTACTGCATATAGAGTGTCTATGGTGATTCCAAATAATATATATAGATGTGTCGATATGATATGTCAAAATCTTGTATACGTGTCCCGATATTTAAAGTGCGTAAAATAAATAACAGAAATTAAATGACGATAAATAAAGTGCGTAAAGTAAATAACAGAAATTAAATGACAATAAATAAAATTGCGAGAATATAAATTGCGATAAAATAAATTGCGATAAATAAATTGCGATAAATAAATTGCGATAAATAAAATGTAATACGGAATTAACAGTTAGCTAGGAACAGTTAGCTAGGATTTTGTTAGCGTGGTTTCTTAATAAAATTTAATATTGTTAATTAGTCTGTTTCTAATCAATTTTTATTGTGTCCATTATTTCTTCATTATGCCACTTGTTGGATTCTGATAGGTCAAAATTCAAATATGAAATTGAATTTGAATGAAAATAGTTATTCTTTGGTGAACGGATAAGTATCCCGGTGGTTGTAAATAGGATAGTGAATAACTGTTGAATCAGATTCAAAGAATATACAGTGTAACTTATTAATGTGAAATTTAAATATTCCTCGGGTATTACCTACCCGTTAAAATATTTTTATTATTAACAGTTTGTACAAAAGAATTTTTAATTACAATCTTTATGAAAACATATATACATATATATTTTCTTCAGATGTAATCATGAATTTAATGAGTTAACATGATATTAAACTCATTTAGTTTTCAGTTGGAACTAGAATAAATAATCTCTAAAACATTAGAGATTACATAATCACCATGTCGAACGAAGATAACTGATGTAGAATGTCATGTAGAATGATGATTATACTCGAGGTATAGATTGAGATGTTGAGGCATGTGATATTGAAATTTGGGTTGTTGGTGGTACTGTTGGTGCCGGTGATTTGGATGAAGCTGGTACGTTTTGCACCATATTTTCCAAGACTACAACTTATGCGCAAAGTTCGTTAACTTCTTCTATTACACCGGGATGATTGTCGGTTCGGACGAGCGGATGAATGAGGTTTAGAATCTGAGATAGTAAATGATCGTGATGAGATACTTTGGAAATGAGAGAGAAAATGGTGTCTCGAACAGGTTCGCCGGTAAACGTTTTAGGTTCATTCTCAAGAGGTGAATTTGGTTAGTGGAAATGATCGCCTTCTTCGCGTTTCCATTGATTAAGTCGACTACGAACCCATCTCCAATTCATTCAGAATAGATGATGGCTAATTGATCGATTCATTCCGGTTACTCTGCTTTCGGAGCTCGAGTGGAAATCCATATCGAAATAGTTGTCGGAATAACTATCGAAATAGCTATCGAAATCTGATGGACTCGAACTGGTTGAGGGATTCATCTCGTACGATCAGATGAAGGATTTTCGATAAGAAATAGATTTTAGGATGTAGATTAGTACCCTGCAATACATAATTTACATATGCATATATAATACTAAAATCCCATAAGCTATGGAGGAATCTACGGAAGCTGTCAGGCAAAGGTAACAATAACAGATACGCTAAGATATGAATTTAACTATACACTGTCTATGCAATAAAGGCAGTAAGATGTGTCTTAGACTTTAAGGATGATAAGCAAATAATTTTTCGACACTAAATGATAAGCAAAACTTTTGACATGCAAACACGGTCGAAGTCCAGACTCATTAATGCATTCTAACGACTATCAGTTAGACTCACTAATGCAAGACCTGGTTCGCTAAGACCACCGCTCTGATACCAACTGTGAAGACCCGTCCTAATCCATCCGGACGAAGTCCATATCGATTATAAACGATTCACAACAGTTGATTACATCGCGAGGTACTTGACCTCTATATGATACATTTTACAAACATTGCATTCGTTTTTGAAAAGACAAACTTTCATTACATCGAAAGTTGACAGGCATGCATACCATTTCATAATATATCCAACTATAATTGACTTGATAATAATCTTGAAGAACTCGACGACTCGAATGCAACGTCTTTTGAAATATGCCATGAATGACTCCAAGTAATATCTATAAAATGAGCAAATACACAGCGGAAGATTTCTTTCGTACCTGAGAATAAACATGCTTTAAAGTGTCAACCAAAAGGTTGGTGAGTTCATTAGTTTAACTTAAACAATCGTTTCCATCATTTTAATAGACCACAAGATTTCAGATTTCCATTTCTCATAAACATACGTCCCATGCATAGAGACAAAAATATCATTCATATGGATTGAACACCTGGTAACCGACATTAACAATATGCATATATAAGAATATCCCCATCATTCCGGGATCCTCCTTCGGACATGATATAAATTTCGAAGTACTAAAACATCCGGTACTTTGGATGGGGCTTGTTGGGCCCGATAGATCTATCTTTAGGATTCGCGTCAATTAGGGTGTCTGTTCCCTAATTCTTAGATTACCAGACTTAATAAAAAGGGGCATATTCGACTTCGATAATCCAACCATAGAATGTAGTTTCACGTACTTGTGTCAATTTCGTAAAACAGTTATAAAAGTTGCGCATGTATTCTCAGCCCAAAAATATAAAGGGTAAAAAGGCAAATGAAACTCACGATACTGTATTTTGTAGTAAAAATACATATGACGTCATTGAACAATGCAGGGTTGGCCTCGGATTCACGAACCTATATCAATTGTGTATATATTAATACGTATAATGTAAGTTACAAAATTTCATTTATTAATATGTATTATTTATATATTATAGTTTTGTAGAATTTATTCTAACCTTTATTTTAAAACGTATACTTATATTATATTTTAAGTTATATTTTATATATATATTGATTTTATGTATATATATCTATAATGATTTACGTTTATATAAATAGTGACATTAATATATTTATATACATATATTTGTGGTTAGTATTGTATTTATGAAATTTTATTAGTTTGTTATGTGAATTATTAATACAATCCTAGTATATACCATAAGTATATATATAGTGTACAAAAGATTTATTTGTTAAAATAATAATTTAGATAATAATGATTTACTAATAATAATAATAATTTTATTAATAATGATAATACTAATAGCAAAAAAAATGAAAATGATAACTGTTAATGATACTAATAATAATAACTCTAAAATAATATTAATACTAATACCATACTTATGTTAATAATAAGGGTTCTAATATTTATAAAATGATAAATGATAATCATAATAATACTAGTAAATATTAATGATGATACTGATAAATATGATATTATTAATTGTAAATGTACTGATGATACTATTATTTATAAACCGGTACAAATTCTAATATTGATGATAATAATATATTTTTATTTCCTTCATAATAATAATAATGATAATCATAATCATAATCCTAATGATGATAAAATACTAAAATGATAAGTTTATTACTAATAATAATATTATTAATACCTATCATAATAATAATAGTAATGTCTATAATACTTTCAAATATGATAACAAGTATGATACTAATAATAACAATAACAATAACAATCAAAACAATCACAATAATAATAATAATACTAATAATAATTAATATATAATAACAATAATAAAATTAGAAAAGAAAACTACCTCACATGAAAAGAGTTTCAAAAAAAAAAAAAAAAACTACCGTCCTCTGGACTCGATCTCGTGACCACATGCTCACACGCAAACACTCTCGACCATCCCACCAATTCTGATTCTCTGTACTAATATCGAATTTAAATTTTATATATAAACTGTTTTTCTTCTATTCCTCTTCTTCTCCACAAGTCTCATGGATTCAACAAAACATCAATAACCAAAAAAAAAATAAAAAATCGGGGTTCCCTTTAAAGCTTCAAAACATTACAGAAAAAAAAAATAATTTGGGTTCTAAAAAAAAAAAAAAACACTAAAGACCTACTGCAGCGTCGGTTCTTGGAACAAAACAAAAAAAATTGATTTCGTAATAGATAACATTATAGATAATGTTTATAACACGAAATAGTTTTCTAAACATGTATAAAAACTACTGGAATCGTCAATTTGATCAGAAACATATACACGAACGCGAATTTGTCTCAAGAACAATTGTTGACTTTTTTTAAACTAAACTTTGACTTCAAAATTCAAGATCGATATAAAGATTTGAGAGTTGAGATTTTGCAGATAGATTCAAAGAAAGATTTCTAACCTTTCTGCATTTTTAGATTTTGAAACTTTATTCGAAATTGAATTAAGAGAAAAAAAAATTGGAGCGTGCAGAGAAGAAGAAAACAAAAATATCGCTGTGCTCTTTAATCCCATTGGATTTCCTTTTTATTTGATTTGCAATTATACATAATCATGTTGTAATAATAGAGATCGGTTGATAAAAAATGGAGAAAATGTCAACACAGGTTCACGAGTTGGGAGCAGGAAAGAAACAAAAAAAATAATAATAATAGAGATAAAGGATACAGAGGTCAAGCGTATAATATAGATCCCTACTGTTTTTTTTTAATTAATAATAATAATATATAATAACAATACTATTAATATCTAATAATATTAATAAAATTAATAATAATGATAAATATAATATTAATGATAATAATAATTGTAAAAATGATAATAATAATAATAATAATAATAATAATAATAATACCATACTAATTATGATAATATTAATATTTTATCGATAATAATAATATTAGTAATAATAATCTAATTTATACATCCAATTTCATCTTTATATGATATAAAGTGATATTATGAATACAAATATTGATATTTGACGATACAAATAACATTACTACA
The DNA here is from genome assembly GCF_046630445.1 of Rutidosis leptorrhynchoides. Lineage (NCBI taxonomy): Eukaryota > Viridiplantae > Streptophyta > Magnoliopsida > Asterales > Asteraceae > Rutidosis > Rutidosis leptorrhynchoides. The sequence goes on along the minus strand of NC_092335.1, from coordinate 300,894,442 downwards.
ACAACTATATTTGTATTTAAATTTAATTTATTAATATCATCTATTATTATGTAATATTTAATAATTATGTAATATGTATTGTAACATATACTGAATATTATATATTTATGCATTTTAATATAAATATATTATAATATTTATTTACATACTAATTATATTATACTTATGTATGTAATTATGAAAAATATAAATGTTTTATATATGTAAGTATTATATATATTTATTAAAATAGTACATTATTTCATCATAGATATATTATAAATTTCTACATATACATAATATAATAATTATGTATAAAATCATATATATATATATATATATATATATATATATATATATATATATATAGTTATATTTATGTATATATGTATACTACCATATATATAAAATCATGTTTTAAATGTTGAGTAGATGATTAATTATGTATATTAAACAATTAACTACAAAGTATAACATTGTACATTTAATATTTTGATAACGTTGGTAAAATATGTTTGAATCATTTATATACAATATACTATATATATTCAAAATGAAAATCTTTAGTTATTAAATGTTATCTTTTATAATAACAAAATTACTTAATAGTTCATTAATACTAATATAATTAGTTTTATATATAATTATTTATATTTACATTCTTAGTTACAATTAAAGGTTCGTGAATCGTCGGAAATAGTTAAAGGTCAAATGTTATCATGAAATAGTTCAAACATAATGAGACTCGGTTTAATAGACTTTGCTTATCGAGTCGAATCATATAAGATTATGTTTAAATTTGGTCGGAAATTCCCGGGTCATCACACGCGAGTCATATAATAGAAAGATAACAAGGAAGAGCGAGAATGAAGATGTTGATTGAGCTATAGTGGTTCGTGTTAGTAGTAGTTCAATGATGGAACTGGTGTTGGGTTGTCGTGATGGTCGGTGGTTCATTGCGGCAGCCGGTGGACTATGGTGGTTGTGGTTTGGTTAACGTTCAAATAACAAGATACAGAAGATGATAGTCGTAGTTTTTGTATTGTTGTTATTGCGTTTGGGTGTCGACTAGAAAATATAAACAGAGGTACTTCCCGCTAGTAGTTAATTGTGATGGTTGTGAAAGTGGAAGGTGGTGGTGATTGTTTGTTTCGTTGAAGGTGAAGAGTGATTTGGTTGTGGATGTCCTTGAGTAGGAATAGAAGATAGAGAGTGAGAGATTAAGATTTGATTTATCAAATGGTTAAATGACGAGAGTTATGTTTAATAGAGGAATTTGGTGTTTGTGTACAAATAATAGATAGGAGATCAGTGTAGGGATACTAATGTGGGTTTGGTTAGTGTTGTAAGTTGTTGATATTTAATAAGAAGAAGAGAACTCCATAAAGTTTTCAGTTCTCTATGCACACATGTATATATTATTTAGATAGCTATCATTCAATCAACAATACATATTAATCAATCAACAACAGTATTAAATAGTAAACACTCACGTTTCAACTTTCAATTCACGGATACAAGAATCAAAAGAAACATGTGGGGTGATGTTTGTTTTCATTCACCATCAATATAACATTAAATGCTTTTAATTCTTAAAATACGTGGATTAATTAGTATAATATATTCGTACAATTTAGATTAATAATAATATTGATAATTTTATTAATAATAATACAATTACTAATAATAGTAAGAGTAATAAAAATAGTGATAATAGTAATAATTTGTATTATTGTCTATTAATTAATAATAATAATACTAAATATAATATTCATATTAATAATGTTGGTGTTAAAAATAATAATGAATGTAATAAATATATATTTTAATTTGTAATTACATATATTAATATTGCAATTTAATAATTATGTAGTTTTTATAAATTATATATAACATATATTGAATATTTAGTATTCATACGTTTTATACAATATACACATAATGTTAACTATATATAGTAACCGTATCTTTCTATATATATATATATATATATATATATATATATATATATATATATATATATATATATATATATATATATATATATATGTATTTATTTTAATAGTAACTTAATTACTCTATATATTATTTTACATGTATCTACTTACAATTAGTTGCTCGTGAATCGTCGGGAATTGTCAAAGGGTAACTAGTTATCCGAATATAGATTTCAGACTTCCTAGACTCAACATTACAGATTTTGCTTATCGTGTCGGAAACATATAGAGATTAGGGTTTAAATTTGGTCGGAATTTTCCGGGTCGTTACAGTACCCACCCGTTAAAAAAAATTTCGTCCTCGAAATTTGGTCGAGATCGTCATGACTAACAATAAAATGTTTTTTTTTATGACGAGTATGAATTGATAACTAGAGTTTTATCACCATTTAGTAATAGTGGTAAAACAATTCGATTATGTGAAGCGTACGAGTGAAGCTATCACAAAAGAGTGAAATGGGTAAATATGAAATTGTTTTAACCGATGACGTTGTTATGATTGATTTCTGGAATTTACGGAAAGAAAATCTTCGTAATAGGATCTAGTTCTGCGGCGATTTAGGAAATCAAAATCTTCTTTGATTAATGCAATAATCTGTTATGATTTCTCTGTCGGATATATTGCTATAAATCCACCCCCTTCGTTTCCTTGTTCTCCATACCTTTTATTCTTTCTTCCTCTACTCATTCTTAATATGTTCCATCCAAATCCTGATTCTTATTATACTTCTAACTTTCGTATCTTTCGTTCTTCTTTTTCATCTGCCGCCAGAAGAATCTATTCACTTTTATGATTTCCTTGGAATTATAATGTTTCTAATTCTCCCGTGTCTTTACGTTGCAATACGTATTGATATACACGGTTTGTAGTTTCTGAGTGATTGCTGGGTTTTATATCTTCCCGTCCTCGAGTCAAGCGAACAATGGTTCGGAATTCGTAGGTATGAAATTTGGAATGAACATAGCTAATGCTCTAAGAAAGAAATGGTAATGGCTCGATTTTGATTTGCCGAATTACCCGGTTATTCTGGAAAGGACCGAATCATCAAGAAATATTTTCTTGATATTTTTAGGAATTGAATAAAATGTAAGAGCCGTGTAACATGGCATATGATGATGGTACTGTAAATCATCACATTCCATTAGAAACTCAACATGACTTACTGTAATATAGTGAAGTTGATCAAGTTTCATTATATTATACTAATTCATGCATCAATTCCCAACACTGCTTCGGAACATTCCTATTTCAAACTCGAAGGTTTCAGAATTTAGAAACTAACAAAGTTTCTTTTATGTTGTAATGCAGATATTACGGAGAGATACATGATCTCGGATAAGTATAGTTGGGAAAATATCTCCAGAAATATGTAGGATATGTTTAACGGAAGATATGAAGATATCTTATAATATCTAAGATAGGATGATGAAGAATAACATCTGGGAATATTTAGAATAAGGAGTAGGGTTCTTACTAATGATTTCAGCAGACACTGAATCATTTGGATTCTTTGAAAGCAGATTCCGTTCTTGTGATTTATCCACACCTTCCTTCATACTTTGCTCAATCCGTTTTCCAGTTCCCAACCTCCTCTTTTTCTGAGCTTTACCAACACATTATACTTTATCGTCAACTTTTGACTACTAAATTCGTTTACAGTTTTTGCTGCTTTATCAGCATTTCAAGAACTACTTCATAGTTCAGGGTGTTTTTCAGAAACTTCACATTCGGAGTATGAAATTCTTAGGGATGAACGTTGCGAGTATAACGGGAGAAGTTCTGCGAGATTTTCAAAATACTAATTGCGGATTCCACCAAGGGATGATGAGCTGATGGTACATCTGCTGATGATGTCGCGAAATATAAAAGGTTCTCTGGTAACGACAGCGAAAGAGCAAGGTATATATATCGAGGTTATAATAAGAGTAGTCTTTCTGAGGAGTCGAAGTGGAGCTGTGACAAAATTGACTACTTTGAAAAGGAATTATGAGGTTGTTTTTGCTAATAAATGCTAAGGAATTTGACGCGGATACGTTTTAACTATAACTCCGGTTTCGAAAGTTTTTCAGGTGCATAACTGCATGCATAAATCTTTCTTCCGTAGACGAGGTGCGGCTGGTTCAACTTTTCGATCGAGGTGTTTTTAAGAATCATGATAGGTTTGAACGTAAATTGGAATCGTCAAGATACAAATGAGGTTTAAGATGAAATCAAGTAGCAAACTTAAAGAATTGTTTAGTTTCATATGTTATAGTCAATATTTTAATTCATTTTAATTGTCCAAATTTAGCAGTCCAATTGTCCAATGGTCCAATAAATTCATATATAAATTAGATATATAATATTCGAATTAGTTAATACGTATCGTGACCCGTGTACATGTCTCAGACTCGATCACAACTCAAACTATATATATAGATGGGTCGATATGATATGTCAAAACATTGTATACGTGTCCCGATATTTAGAATGCGTAAATAACAGAATGACGATAAATAAAGTGCGTAAAATAAATAACAGAAATTAAATGACGATAAATAAAATTGCGAGAATGTAAATTGCGAGAATGTAAATTGCGATATATTAAATGTTAATCAGTTAGCTGGGAACAGTTAGCCGGAACAGTTAGCGTGGAATCCTTAATAGGTTTTCAATTAATTAATTCGTGTGTTTCTAACAATTTTATTTTGTCCAATGTTTTCTTCTTTATGCCACTTGTTGGATTCTGATAGATCAAAATCCGAATATGAAATTTGAATGGAAATGATTATTCTGGGGTGAACGGATACGTATATTAGTGATTGTAAGCAGGATAGCAAAGAACCGTTGAATCAGATTCGAAGAATGTACAGTGTAACTTATTAATGTGAATTCTAAATATTCCTCGGGTACTACCCACCCGTTAAAATATTTTCATCATTAACAGTTTGTACGAAAGAATTTTTAATTACAATCTTTATGAAAATATACTTGCATATATATTTTCTTCAAATGAAATCATGGATTTAATGAGTCAATAAGATATCAAGCTCATTTGATTTATCGTTAGTACTTAATTACATGATCTCTAAAACATTAGAGATTACATAATTGCCATGTCGAACGAAGATAAATGAGGTAGAACGATACGTAAAGCGAAGATAATCGATGTAGAACGATAGGTAGAACGAAGGTAAAGTAGATAGAACGATACGTAAAACGATGATTAGGCTCGAGGTACAGAATGAGATGTTGAGGCAGGTGATGTTGAAACTTGGGTTGTTGGTGGTACTGGTGTTGATGTTGGTGCCAGTGATGTTGCTGGAGCTGTTAAGTTTTGCACCATATTCTCCAAAACTACTACTCAAGCGCGAAGTTCGTTGACTTCTTCTACTAACCCTGGCCGGTTATTAGTGTGAGATGGAGGTTGGATATCTTCTCTAGTTCCGTTAATGGTAGCCTCAAGACGAAAAATTCTTGCAACGAGGGTATAAACAGTATTGCGAACAGGTTCGCCGGTGAGCGGGTCGAGTACTCCGACATTAGGCGGTAGATTCGGCTCATGATATGGAGTACCTTCTTCATTTCTCCATAGAGTAAGTATTTCGCGAACCCATCCCCACTTTCTAAAGAATTCTCGGTAGTTGATCGGTTGATGCGCTCCCGTCACACTATCTTCGGAGTCAGAGGAACTTTGTCGATTCGTGGAGGTCATCGTACGCGATCACAGAAAGATTTTTGGTATGAAAAGCTTAGTGAGAGCAATGAGAGTTGGATGGTATACTCAATGCATAATATGCATATATATATATATAGTACCAGGATTCCGTAAATCACGGAGAAATTTACGGAAATATTAGGCAAAGTTTACCGTAATAGATACGCTAGGATATGAATTTGTCTATACACTATCAATGCAGTAAATGCAATAAGACGTGTCTAGACTTAAGCAGGCAATTCCTAAAGATGATAAGCAGATAGTTTCCGACTAGGAATGATAAGCAAAACTTTTTACATATAGACACGGTCAAAGTCCAGACTCATTAATGTATTCTAACAACTACTAGTCAGACACACTAATGCAAGACCTGGTTCACTAAGACCAACGCTCTGATACCACCTGTGAGGACCTCGACCTTATCCTCCCGGACGAAGTCTTCAACAGTTGATCCCATCGCGATGATCGACTACAAGTAATATTCTTTAAATGAGCAAATGCACAGCGGAAGACTTAATTCGTACCTGAGAATAACATGCTTTAAAAAGTTAACATAAAGTTGGTGAGATATATAGGTTTGATGCTAGCAGCGTTATAACTATGGACCACAAGATTTCATATATAAAAATATAATACACTCGCAAGTGTATAAAATCATTCCAAGTAGTGGGCACCCGGTAACTAGCCTTAACAAGAGTGTGTACCCCTGAGTTATAATAATATGTGCACCGAATCAAGTGCGTTCCGTTAACCTCGAAGTACTAAACACCCGTTATTCTAGTTTAGTAGTGACTAGAACAACATCTGGGTGGGGGTGTAAAACCCGATAGATCTATCTTTAGGATTCGCGCCTACCAGTTCATAAACCAATAGTTAAAGTTACCAAGCTAGGGGATTTTTGATTCAAACCCATGTAGAACGTAATTTTAGTCACTTGTGTCCATAACGTAAATCATTTATAAAAATAGCGCATGTATTCTCAGCCCAAAAATATTTAGAGTTTAAAAGGGATCTATATACTCACCATACTGTATTTTGTAGTAAAAATACATATAACATCATTGAACAAATGTAGGGTTGGCCTCGGATTCACGAACCTATATCACGTATATATATTAACACGTATAATTGTAATCGAATAAATATATATATGTATATATTTATTAAAATTTAGTTATATCATTTTTTTTATTAATAACTTATATATTTTCTGTATTCTCTTTATATATTTTAAAAAAAAAAAAATTGTTATGTCAGGTGTAATAATCCTATTTTATATAGTTTGTTGAAATAATAATAATAATAGTAATAATAATAATAATAATGGTATTTTTATAAAAATAATAGTAATACTCATAAAATAATAATAATAATAATAATAAATATTAATAATATTAATTATATTGTTAATTTTCAACAAAATAATAATTTTAATGATGCTAGTAATAATATTAATAATACTTATATAATAATATTGTTTATACTTTGATAATAATATTTGCAATAACAAAATAATAATACTTATATAATAATAATAATAACAAGATAATAATATTTGTTATATTAATAATAATAATAATAAAATAACATTATTATTATACGGAGTAATTGTTTTACCTAATATAAAGGGGATCAGTTTTGTCAATGGTTTAACCGGATCGAGGGAAATAAACACGCAGGAGAAGAAAAATCACGGTCAAGGGTTAATTCGATTCATTAACAGATCTATAAATCAAGCATCACTCGCCGATGTGCATCAGATCGTTGTTCGAGTATCATTCAACACGAATAGTAGGCCATCAATATCGATCTTCATTGTATCAGAATCATCATCGTATCATCAATCGATCAAGTAAATAATCGGTTATTTAATTCTTTTAATTTCTTTAATTCCTCAATATAATTTCTGTATACTTATTTGGTTGAACAGAGCAGTAATTATTGATTGTTCTTGGTGGATTTGATAACGTAATCGAAAGAAAAAAATTGATGAGGGTTAGGTCTGATCAAACAATAGCAGGTTTCAAGTGTATCTGTTATGTGTTGTTGTTCGAAACAAACAGAAATACAGAAGGTATAACAGTGGCTGTAGCAGTTAAATAGCAGTAGCTATCAATGATTAAATGGTTTCAAATGGTTGCTGTGATGGTTACGATGGTGGGTTAAGATAAGAGATGGTGGTTATGGTTGGTTTGATATTTTGTCCTAATCAGAAACATAATTCGTATCACAATCATTACCAGGTGATTGGTTATGTGGCAGGTATAACAATGATGAAGGTATTCGAAGGAAACATGAGTGTAACAGGGAACTAGGAAAGCAGAAAGAGGGTAAAAATATAGAGAAGTAGTAGCGGTATAACAGCAGCAATTAACAGAATTTATTGGTGTTTTTAATGATGGTGTTACAACGGTTTTTGGGTGATTCATGGATGCACAACAGCTAAGTGATACAGGGATCGTTTAGGATGGTTGGTGGTGGTGTTTGGTGGTCGAAAATGGCAGCAAGTAGCTGCAAATGGTAGCAGACAGAAAGATAGCAGCAGCACATCAGAATAGAGATCGAAAGGTGGTGATTGTGGTGTTCTTAGGTGTTGATCGAAACCGGGAAACAAGTGGGTTCCAATTTAGCGAGTGTGATGATTTATTATCATGAGGGTGGTGGTATAATCAGCTAATCAACATAGGAATGGAGTAGCAACTTTGATCGCGAGTCATATAATAGAAAGATAACAAGGATGAGCGAGAATGAAGATGTTGATTGAGCTATAGTGGTTCGTGTTAGTAGTAGTTCAATGATGGAACTGGTGTTGGGTTGTCGTGATGGTCGGTGGTTCATTGCGGCAGCCGGTGGACTATGGTGGTTGTGGTTTGGTTAACGTTCAAATAACAAGATACGGAAGATGATAGTCGTAGTTTTTGTATTGTTGTTATTGCGTTTGGGTGTCGACTAGAAAATATAAACAGAGGTACTTCCCGCTAGTAGTTAATTGTGATGGTTGTGAAAGTGGAAGGTGGTGGTGATTGTTTGTTTCGTTGAAGGTGAAGAGTGATTTGGTTGTGGATGTCCTTGAGTAGGAATAGAAGATAGAGAGTGAGAGATTAAGATTTGATTTATCAAATGGTTAAATGACGAGAGTTATGTTTAATAGAGGAATTTGGTGTTTGTGTACAAATAATAGATAGGAGATCAGTGTAGGGATACTAATGTGGGTTTGGTTAGTGTTGTAAGTTGTTGATATTTAATAAGAAGAAGAGAACTCCATAAAGTTTTTAGTTCTCTATGCACACATGTATATATTATTTAGATAGCTATCATTCAATCAACAATACATATTAATCAATCAACAACAGTATTAAATAGTAAACACTCACGTTTCAACTTTCAATTCACGGATACAAGAATCAAAAGAAACATGTGGGGTGATGTTTGTTTTCATTCACCATCAATATAACATTAAATGCTTTTAATTCTTAAAATACGTGGATTAATTAGTATAATATATTCGTACAATTTAGATTAATAATAATATTGATAATTTTATTAATAATAATACAATTACTAATAATAGTAAGAGTAATAAAAATAGTGATAATAGTAATAATTTGTATTATTGTCTATTAATTAATAATAATAATACTAAATATAATATTCATATTAATAATGTTGGTGTTAAAAATAATAATGAATGTAATAAATATATATTTTAATTTGTAATTACATATATTAATATTGCAATTTAATAATTATGTAGTTTTTATAAATTATATATAACATATATTGAATATTTAGTATTCATACGTTTTATACAATATACACATAATGTTAACTATATATAGTAACCGTATCTTTCTATATATATATATATATATATATATATATATATATATATATATATATATATATATATATATATATATATATATATATATATATATATATGTATTTATTTTAACAGTAACTTAATTACTCTATATATTATTTTACATGTATCTACTTACAATTAGTTGCTCGTGAATCGTCGGGAATTGTCAAAGGGTAACTAGTTATCCGAATATAGATTTCAGACTTCCTAGACTCAACATTACAGATTTTGCTTATCGTGTCGGAAACATATAGAGATTAGGGTTTAAATTTGGTCGGAAATTTCCGGGTCGTTACATCGTAGAGGACCTGAGTTCACCTGGGAGCATGAGGATCAGATGAAGCAGAAATACCCGCACTTATTTCTAGAAGATGAGACAACACCTACAGCAACTTAAAATTTCGGGACGAAATTTATTTAACGGGTAGGTACTGTAGTGACCCGAACTTTTCCATGATTATATATTATTATGATATCTATATTTATATAATTAAATTTTTCCAACATGTTAAGCAATCAAACTTGTTAAGACTTGATTAATTGAATCGGATTTTATGCAAACGTTTGACCACCCAGTTGTCCGATGATTCACGAACGTTATAACTTGTATATGACATGATAATATATACATGGAAATATATATGTGTTTAACATGATAAAAAGATATTTAAGTATCTTAATATGTATATTAACAATGAACTATATACATAAAATGAGACTACTAACTTAAGGATTTCGAAACGATATATATATAAGTAACGATTATCGTTGTAACAACGTTTTAACATATAAATATGGTATTAAGATATATTAATACACTTTGTTATCATGTTAACATAACAATTTAACATCTCATTAAGAATAATAACAAGGGATTAATTACATTTAACAAGATCGTTAACTTAAGGACTTCGAAACAACACTTACATGTAACGACTAACGATGACTTAACGACTCAGTTAAAATGTATATACATGTAGTGTATTAAGATGTAATAATACACTTTTGAAAGACTTCAAGACACATATCAAAGTACTTATACTTAACAAAATGGTTACATTTACATTCCCATTCATTTTCATCAACAATTCTACTCGTATTCATCCGTATTCGTACTCGTACAATACCCAGCTTCTAGATGTATTTACTATTGCCATATACACTTCAATGATCAGCTCTTAGCAGCCTTAATGAGTCACCTAAACATGTGGGAACCATCATTTGGCAACTAGCATGAAATATCTAACAAAAATACAAACTAATGGAGCCTATATCTTGACTACTAAATTACGTTTTCATGTACCATCACAAACACATTCATTTTGCAACTTCCATGCATCAAACTACTCTCTCTCAAATTCTCTCTCATTGTTCTAAGTGTTCTTCATCATCTTCATCAAAATCTAGCTCAACCTAGTTCAGAAATCTTAACCTAGATTAACTTACAAAACAACTACTCAAGAAAACTTCAAGAACACTTTCAAGTTTGCAAGTCTACTTCCAAGCTATCTAATCCACTCTAATCAATCATCTAAGATCAATAAATCTTTGTTATTTATAGTAGGTTATCTTTATAAATCAAGGTAATATTTATATTCAAGCTTTGATTCAATTTCTATAACTATAACTATCTTAATTCGAGTATTAATCTTACTTGAAATTGTTTTCGTGTTATGATTCTACTTCAAGAACTTCCAAGCCATCAAAGATCCATACAAGCTCAAGATTAATTCTTGTCATTTCTAGTAGGTTTACCTACTATTTTTGAGGTAGTAATGATGTTCATAACATCATTCTATTCATATATATATATATATATATATATATATATATATATATATATATATATATATATATATATATATATATATATATATATATATATATATATATATATATATATATATCTTATTCGAAGATTATAACTTGTAATCACTAGAACATAGTTTAGTTAATTCTAAACTTGTTCGCAAACAAAGTTAATCCTTCTAACTTAACTTTTAAAATTAACTAAACACATGTTTTATATCTATATGATATGCTAACTTAATGATTTAAAACCTGAAAACAATAAGAACACCGTAAAACCAGACATACGCCATCGTATTAAAACCGCGGGATGTTTTGGGTTGGAAAAATAAAAACTATCTTAATCTTTGATTTAATAGTTGTTATTCTGAGAAAATGATATTTCATATGAACATGAAACTATATCCAAAAATCATGGTTAAACTCAAAGTGAAAGTATGTTTTTCAAAATAGTCATCAAGACGTCGTTCTTTCGACTGAAATGACTACCTCTTACAAAAATGACTTGTAACCTGTAACTCCGACTATAAACCATCACTTTTTATGTTAGTTTCATAAAGTTAAGTTCGATACGAAACCATAGCAATTTGATTCACTCAAAACAGATTTTTTAACGAAGAAATGATGGGTAAAACAAAATTGGAAAATTTTGCTTGTTTTAGCTACGAAAATTTTATAACAAATTTATACTAACCATAACTTAACTAACTTATATTGTATTGTACATCTAATCTAACATATATTTATAATCTTGATAGACCATAGACATGTATACAATGTTTTGACATATCATATCGACGTCATCTATATATATTATTTGGAATAACTGTAAGTCACTCTATATGCGGTAATGTTCGAGTTAGCATATAAAGGGTCAAGGTTGATTCTAAAATAATATATATACCTTGAGTTGTGATCGAGTCTGAGACATGTATACAATGGGTCGAGGATTGATTCGAGATTATATATATTTATTTATGTACTACTAACCGTGGACTACTAATTGTGGACTACTAACGTTGGACTGCTAACTTAACAACTTAAATTGATGACACGTAATAAAAATGTTGTGAATATATTTTAATCATACTTTGATATATATGTATATATTTGTTATAGGTTCGTGAATCAACCCATGGCCAAGTCTAATTCTCGATGAATTGTTAATCTGTGAAAGTCAGTTATAGTCCCATTTTTACTATCTAATATTTTTGGGATGAGAATACATGCAGTTTTATAAATGTTTTACAAAATAGACACAAGTACTTGAAACTACATTCTATGTTGGATTATGAATATCGAATATCGCCCTTTTTAGCTTGGTAACCTAAGAATTAGGGAACAGTACCCCTAATTGACGCGAATCCTAAAGATAGATCTATGGGCCTAACAAACCCCATCCGAGGTACGAATGCTTTACTACTTCGATTTATTATTATACAGATGAGAGGATTCTGTTTTGGGGATATTCTATATGCATCTTGTTAATGTCGGTTACCAGTTGTTCATCATATGAATGATTTTTTTTTTATCTCTATGCATTTTGCGAAATGCCTGATATGATATGGATATTTATGAAAAATGAAATCTTGTGGTCTATTATTACAATTTGATATATATATAAAGATTAAACCTATAACTCACCAACATTTTTGTTGACGTTTATAGCATGTTTATTCTCAGGTGATTATTAAGAGCTTCCGCTGTTGCATGCTAATTAAAGACAAGAATTGGAGTCAGCATGCTTGTATGATATTGTTTAAAAACTACATTCGGAAAATAAATTATTGTAAAATATTATTGTAAACCATTATGTAATGGTCGTGTGTAAAAGTTGAATTTTAGATTATAATTACTTGATAATCTACGTTATGTCTATTAAGCCTTTATTGATAGAATAAAGGTTATGGTTTGTTTTAAAAGCGAATGCAGTCTTTAAAAAATGTCTCATATAGAGGTCAAAATCTTGCAACGAAATCAATTAATATGAAACGTTTATAATCAATATGCATCACTCCCCCTAGGCAAGTGCATCACTCCCCCTAGGCACTTGCCATGATTCAATATGGTAGAGAAATTCGCCATGCCAATTTTAACAACCAGGTATTTGAACGTGGGTTCATCTAAGGCCTTGGTAAGTAAGTCAGCCGATTGGTTTTTAGTGGGGACAAAGTATAGTTCAACATTTCCTTTCTCAACATGATCCTTTATGAAGTGGTAGCGAATATCAATGTGCTTGGTTCTAGAGTGATTAACAGGTTTGCTGGCAATAGCAATGGCACTCTGAGAGTCACAGTAGATCGGGATTTTGTGGAATTTGCATCCATAGTCAAGCAGTTGGGTTTGCATCTACAGTACTTGGGAGCAACAACTCGCGGCTGCAAATCTACAGTACTTGGGAGCAACAACTCGTGGCTGCAATGTACTCAGATTCAACAGTATAAAGTGAGATGTAGTTTTGTTTGCGAGATGACCAACTGACTAATTTACGTCCTAGGAATTGAAGTCCTCCGGAGGTGCTTTTCTGATTAACTTGGTCACCTCTATGATCAGCATCCGTGAATGCCGTGAGATTGAAGCAAGTCCTAAAGGGATACCAGAGTCCGAGATGAGCGGTGCCCATAATAAAGCTGAAGATTCTCATAACAGCTTTGTAGTGGGAATATCTTGGATTAGCTTGAAATCGAGCACACATGTAGACTAGTAAATATGATATCGGGTCTACTCGCAGTGAGATGCATCAAGGAACCTATCAAGCTTTGGTAAAGATTTTGATCAAACGATTGTCCTTACAGGTCATCATGTAAGGAGATGTTGATTGACATTGGAGTAGGGCTGATTTTCAGGTCGGGCAAACTGAACTTTTTGAACATATCCGAGATATACTTAGATTGTCTGATAAAGATCCTAGTTGGGAGTTGTTTAACTTCCAAACCCCAAAAGAAATGAAGTCCTTCAAGCATGATCATTTCGAATTGGTTTTTCATGAGTTCGGAAAAATCATAGCATAGAGCAGGGGAAGTGGAACTGAATATGATATCATCAACATAGACTTGAATTAACAGAATGTGTTCATTTTGTTTTCTAATGAACAGTGTCGTGTCGATGGTTCCGCGGGAGAAACCGTTTTTTAGAAGAAATGTAGTTAAGGTTTCATACCAAGTCCTGGGTGCCTGTTTGAGTCCGTAAAGGGCTTTTGAAAGGCGATAGACGTGATTGGGACGTTTGGAATCGACAAATCCTTTGGGTTGACTGATGTAGACTTCCTCTTGGAGAACACCATTTAGGAAAGCAGTTTTTACGTCCATTTGATAGACAGTAAACCGCTTCTGAGCAGCATATGATAGAAATATACGAATGGTTTCGAGGCGAGCTACAGGAGTAAACGTTTCGTCGTAGTCAATCCCTTCTTGTTGTTTGTAGCCTTTGGCAACGAGACGTGCTTTGTTGCGAATGATAATGCCGTGACGATCCTTTTTGTTCTTGAAGATCCACTTTATGTCAATGATGGTTTTACTAGATGGACGTGGAACAAGTTCCCATACTTCAAGATGGTCAAATTGATGAATTTCCTCTTTCATGATGATTGACCAGTCGGGATCCTGAAGAGCCTCATGAGCAGTCTTGGGTTCTATTTTGCTCAAAAAACAGAGAATAGGCATTCATTGTTAGAGGCATTCTGAGTACGAACAGGAGTAGCTAGATCACCAATGATTTGATGAATTGGGTGATCCATGGTCCATTTAGTGGTGTGCGAAAGAGGAGGGTTGGTTTCACTGACAAGAGAGGTATCAACATATGAAGAGGATGACGATCCAGTTGGTTCCGTATTGATAGTAGGATGGGTAGCATTCTCTTCCCATAGAGGTGTGAGTACTTCTATATTATGATCAATGGGAAGAACGGGAGGAGTAGTTTCATCTCACACAGGAACATTCGTTTCACTTGAGAGACGTCTCAATTACATGGGTATGAGAGTTGATAACATGAGCATTATTTGTAGAGGACACTCCAGTGCTGAGGTCATCCAGAAGAAGGAAGTCCGATGAATCATTTTCGTCGAATGGAGATTTGCCTACGGCAGCAGGAGTAGAAGTACCACCTGTGATTGATTCAGGGGGAACAGGTTCAGAAACCACCACGGGAATTGGAATTGTAGGAGGAATGATGGGTTCAAACAACACATCAAGGTTATCCTAGGTTGCAAGTGGAACATGTCGAAAGGGTGAGTCAGGTGTAGAAGGATTGAGACCAGGTCGAGAACCATTATGTCCAAGTACCATTCCAGACATCTCGCCAAACTTAACATTCGTGCTCTCTTTAATGATGCGAGTACGATGGTTATAGACACGGTACGCCACACGATCCTATGAATAGCCAATGAAGATGGCTTCATCACCACGAACATCAAACTTCCCAAGATTGTCCTCATCGTTTAGAACATAGCAAACACATCTAAAGATGCGAAAATACTTCACATTGGGTCGGCAATCAAAAAGAATTTCATATGGAGTTTTGTCAAAACGACAATTGATGATGGAGCGGCTTTGAGTGAAGCACGCGATGTTGATAGCTTCAGCCCAAAGGGATGGAGGAAGCTTGGAGTAAACAAGCATTGTCCTTGCTGCTTCAACCAGGGTACGATTTCGTCTTTTAACAACTCCATTTTGTTGTGGAGTGTGTAGTGACCCATCCTAATCCATCTGGACGAATACAATACATTTGGTTACATCGCGAGGTACTTGACCTCTATATGATACATTTTACAAACATTGCATTCGTTTTTAAAAGACAAACTTTCATTACATCGAAAGTTGACGGCATGCATAACATTTCATAATATATCAAACTATAATTGACTTAATAATAATCTTGATAAACTCGACGACTCGAATGCAACGTCTTTTGAAATATGTCATGAATGACTTTAAGTAATATCTCTAATATCAGCAAATGCACAGCGGAAGATTTCTTTCATACCTGAGAATAAACATGCTTTCAAGTGTCAACCAAAGGTTGGTGAGTTCATAGGTTTATCAAAAAACAATAAAATTCATCATTTGGATAGACCACAAGATTTAATATTCCCATTTCCCATAAACATCATGCATAAAACTCATTCATATGGATTGAACACCTGGTAATCGACCTTAACAAGTTGCATATAGAATATCCCCATCATTCCGGGACAACTTCGGACATAATAAATTCGCCATCATTCCAGGACAACTTCGGACATGATAAATTCGCCATCATTCCGGGACAACTTTGGACATGATAATTTCACCATCATTCCGGGACAAATTCGGACATGAAAAATTCGCCATCATTTCAGAACAACTTCAGACATGATAAATTCGCCATCATTTCGGGACAACTTCGGACATAATAAATTCGCCATCATTCCGGGACAACTTCGGACATGATAAAAAGGGCATATTCAATTTCGATAATTCAACCATAGAATGTAGTTTCGATTACTTGTGTCTATTTCGTAAAATAGTTATAAAAGTATTTCATGTATTCGCAGTTCAAAAATATATTTCAAAAGCATTTAATAGAGCAGTTATAAAAATGGCGCATGTATTCTCAGTCCCAAAAAAGTAAAGAGTAAAAGGGAATCAAATGAACTCACTATACTGTATTTTATAGTAAAAATACATATGACGACATTGAACAACTGAACAATACAGGGTTGACCTCAGATTCACGAACCTATATCATTTGTATATTTGTTAATATACATAGTTGTAATTGATCAAATATATATATATAAATTTATTAGTTATATCCTTTTTATATTAATAATATATATATGTCTCATATATTCATTTTGTATATAAAAATATTAATTTGTTTTTTATTATGTTATATGTATTAATTATATTTTTAATATATATTTATATATATATATATATATATATATATATATATATATATATATATATATATATATATATATATATATATATATATATCTCATTTGTATATTAATGATAGTAGTTATAATAATACTAAAATAATATTTATAGTGGTAAAAATGATAATAATTATAATATTTAATATTAAGTTAATAATGTTAATAATTCTCTTAGTGATAATGATAATGATATTAATAATACTAGGTTGTATTATAATAACAATGTTAACAATAATTAAAATAATTTTTGTAATTCCTTTAAATTATAAGTTAGTTGAATTTTTATTCATTTTCATAATAATATTTATCCAAAATTTCTAAATTTATAGCCTTAACAATATTATTTAAACCTTTATATTCATAGTCATAAAATGATCATAATCTTTTTGTTAATTTTCTAAAATAATGACTATAGTTTCTTACAACATTAATTCATATTCGAAATCATAATTTTTACTTATATTCGTATAATTATAATCAATTTCTATAATCTTTATCATATCATCTTTTATTATACATTTACGTCATTAACATGTTTCATATCTTTGAAATCATAATAGTGATATAATACTAACAATAATAATAATAATACTATTAATAATAATATTAGTTATGATAATACTAATAAGTTTTTAATGATAATACTAGTAATAATAAAGATAATAATATGAATTACATCGGTAATAATAATGATTATGTTTTTAACATTAGTAGTAATAATAATAGTTATCATCACAATATCAATAATTAATAATAATACTAACAATAGTAATAATAGATATACTACTTATATTTATGATAATAATAATGATAACAATTATGAAACTTATAATAATAATTAGAATATTAAATATAACAATAACAATAATAATCATAATAATAACTACTAATAATAATGATAGAAATATAAATAAGAATATATACCCCTTTATAGGCTTTTTCTAAAAAAAATGCCCTGGACCGGGCTCGAACCCGCGACCTCTCACTACCCCGAACACCCCTCAAACCACTCGACCATGTCTGCTTTTCTGTTTTATTTACTCAGATATATTTATGTAACCCGTAATTATTTTTCTTCATCTTCTTCATCAAATTCATTCGACCGACTCAAACAAAATCATAATCACGAATTACAATTTAATTTAAGACTTGGACTTGTATTACGATTAACCTGTTTCAAAATACTTTTGGTTAAATCAAACAAACCAAAAAAAATCTTTACAACTGCTGCTATGATGTTCGCGATTTAAAAAAAAAACATATATTGATTTCAATTTTAAGCTCTTTTTGGACAAAATTTATAGCACGATTTGTGTTTCAAACTGCTCCTATAATCTTTATCAATCATCAATTTAACTGAAAACATCAAAAGGATTACAAATTTTTGCGAAGAACAACTCAGTTAACTTTTATTTCAAAATCTTTGACCACAAAAATCGACTTCGTTATGAAAAATTGGAACTTGAGATTTCCAGGAAGTTTAATAAGAAGATTCCTAACCACTCTTCATTTTTAGTTTTTGCAATTGAATTTGATTTCGAGTTTTGGCCAAAATTACTCAAGAACAGAGGAAAACGTTTTTATTTGTTGTTTTTCTGTTTTAATTCCAATGCATTGAGCTGATATGTAAATAATACTAGTACACACATGATTTAACAGTGAGGTTGATCTTAATTGATTTGTGATATTGACATTTACCAATTTGGTAGACAAGAAGTACGATTTTATTTTCTATCAGGTGAATAAAAATAATAAAAACAGATAATTACATTTAACTGTATTTGGATCTGTATTAAAAATTGAACTCGACATGTGATAAATTAAGAGACAAGAATAAAATTCAGATATAGTTAGATAGTGATAGAAACAGATTCTAATCTAAATTTCGTTTGTTTTAAATATAAATGTAGTAATAATAAATTTATTAATATTAATAATAATAAATGATAATACTAAGAATAATAATAATTAATAATAATAATAATAATAATAATAATAATAATAATAATAATAATAATAATAATAATAATAATAATAATAATAATAATAATAATAATAATATAAAATCTTGATACTAATAATAATAAAAATGATAACAATCCTATTATTAATGTAAATAATAATAATAAAATGTATTGTTTTCTAATAACTAAAATATTGATAATGATAATAACTTATAATAATAATAATTCTTAATAATAATTTCTAATAACAAATAATAATAATGCTAATATTAATATACATATTTATAATAATGAAGGTAATAATAATAACATGTCAATTATGTTATAACTTGTAGTTCTATATATATATTTGTGTATATATTTATATATATATATATATATATATATGTATATATATATATATATGTGTGTGTGTGTGTGTGTGTGTATATTTATATACATTACTGTATTTAAATATTTCTGTTTATATATATATTTGTATACATATATGTATTATATTTAGTCTCATTAATTATTAAACATAACTATAATAATAATAACACTTTATAATAAATATAATAATAATACTTCTTAATGTTATAATTAGTAATAATAACACTTTATAATAATGTAATGGTAATAATAATGATATTATTGATAATAATATCTATAAGTTTTATAACATTCATAATTATAATTTAATTTTATCACACTTCATATCTATATATGTTATTACTAATACTTCTTATAGTAATGAGAGTAATATTATTGTTGTATTAATTTTTAATATTACGTGTTATCGTTTATAATTGATATTATGTAAGAACTTATATTGGTTTGTAATTTCTTATATATATATATATATATATATATATATATATATACATATATATATATACATATATATATATATACATATATATATATATACATATATATATATATATATATATACATATATATATAATATTAATAATAATTATTAATATAAATATAATATCATATATCTTATTTTACATATTTATTCCTAATGGTTAAATCATATTTTATAATTTCAAGTTAATATACATATACTTACATTTATATATACATATTTATTTACAAACAATTGTTCGTGAATCGTCAGAAATAGGCAAAGGTTAAATGAGTCCATATAAATAGTTCAAAACTTTGAGACTCAATATTACAGATTTTGCTTATCGTGTCGGAATCATAGTAAGATTAAGTTCAAATTTGGTCGGAAATTTCTGGGTCGTCACAGAGTGCGTGTGGCGGAGGTTTGATAGGTATTACCGGCATGATCAAGGAACAAATTGAGGGTTGAATTCTGAAATTCTGTGTCGTTATCAGTTATGAGAATTCGAACAATCTTATTGGTGGACAATTGAATTCTTTTCAAGAAATCGATGATTACTTTGGGAGTTTCAGATTTACTTTTTAAGAACTTGACCCATGAGTAATGCGAGTAATCATCAACACTTACCAGAATGTATTTTCAGCCACCAAGGATGGGAACACGCATGGGTCCAAAGAGATCCATATGAAGCAATTGTAAAGGACTGACGGTGTTATGATCGGATTTTGATTTATAAGAGGATTTATGAATCTTTCTCATGGCACAGGTAGGACAGATGTGGGTGGTGTTAAATGAGATAAGTGGAACACCATCAACAAGATTATTGGAAACTAATTTGTTAAGCTTCTGTGAGTGCATGTGTGACATCTGGTGACGCCATAGCCAAGAGGTTTCGAAAGCAGCTTTTTGAAACCAGACAAAGAGGCTGTGAATTTGATGACATTTTTTTTCATGGCCAGAGTATAAAGAGTGGATGCACGCTTTAGTACGAGAAGATCGTCGCCCTCCATGGTTTGAACACAACACGTGGATCTTTCAAATATCACCTAGAGATCACTGTCACAGAATTGACTAACGCTAAAGAGACAACATCTAAGTCCTCGTACATAAGACACCTGATTGATGGTTACACCATTCATAACATAGTCTCCATATCCTTCGATTGTAGCAATTTCATCATTTCCAAAGCGAACGGTACCTAAGAACTTGTCGACATAGTTTGTCAACATGGATTTATCGCCAGTCATGTGGGGATAACCTGCAAAACAGAGTTAAGCACAGGTTTTAGGTACCCCAGTTATCTCGGGTTCCTTACATATAGTCTGTGGCAGAGAGATTAAACCATTAATTTCATCAGATGATTCATTCAACATAGTCTGAACATTCATTACAACACATGAATCATGGTTTTGGTGACCAAAATACAGACGTTTATTACATCGAATACATTTTAATGACGATGACTGAGAAGCAAGACTTGACGATGCTTGGACTATTTCAGTCTTGGGTTTCCATGCTTTTAAAATGCTTTGTTTTGGTTTAGGTCCTGTGGAATTTAAAACACCAAATTTAGACTCAGTTTGAAAACGATTCATGTTGTAAAGTAATGATTGTCTAGCCTTTTGTACCCCTTGCGACGATTTTTCTTTTGAGTCTTAGTTAAACCACCTGATACCCTTTGCGGGTTCCTAATGATACTGGGGTTATGTTTCAATGGTCTACCACTATTTCTCTGAGTAGAGTAGGAGTGATTGAAATTTCTATGAACAAAAGTGTTCCTTGAGTCACCTTTCCTGTCTGGGATAGACGGTGCAGGGTGGTTTTGAGATTTTCTTACTGAGTGGCCATACACACCCTGTTATTCGATTATTCTTCGAACATGGATTTTTGGCTTCCTCAGCAAGGTTGCGGAATGTGGTGGTTTGGGATCAGCACCCCTTTTAGTAACAATCATCTATATACGAGAGCCAGCATTAGGGTTTTTTAGAATGGTGATAGCTGGAATGACAGGTTTCCTTCAGTTCACTACAGTAGTGTAAGGAACACCTTGGTGATGTGGGGGAAGAACTCGTTGAGAATAAGTTGGCACCCATGGTACAAATTGCTCTTGCGTTGGTTCGGTTTCCTTTTGAAATAAAGTGTTTTGTTTAGAACCGAGTGTGACAGAAGGGCTAAAAACTTTCTCAGCAATTTCACTGTCACGTTTCATTAAAACTTTTACTTGTAAATCAATGTTGTCATTTTCAATAAGTTCAACATGTTTTCTAGAGCCTTTTAGTTTAAGTTTTAATTCAACGATTTCTTCCCTTAGTGACTCAATGAGGGCATTTGATGATTTTTCTGTGAGCGAGTCATTCAGTTTGCAGGGTTATGGTTCCTGTGTGATCTGGCCTTTGAGATTATTTCACAGAAAGTAGTCGCTTGATTGGAAATCTGTTTTTCAAGTTGATGCACATTGCATACAAGACGATCATTGGTGGACTCATTGAGTGAGATCTGGTGTTACAGGGATTTCATGATCAGTTGAAATTTAAGTTCATTGTCAAAAGATTTCATTTTGTTTTCATTAAGTTCCTTTTCTAAACTAATGATGTATTTTTCTAAAACCAATCTTGGTAGATAGACAACACGTTTTTGACCTTCTGAACTTTCACTCTCATTGAACATATCAAGTATGCTCTCATGTGAAAATGAATTTTTATTTTTCAAGCAAAGAGTTGATGTAGAACGATACGTAGTACGATGATTATACTCGAAGTACAGAATGAGATGTTGAGGCTTGTGATGTTGAAACTTGGGTAGTTGGTGGTACTGGCATTGATGTTGGTGATACTGTTAGTGCCGGTGACGTTGCTGAAGCTGGTAAGTTTTGCACCATGTTCTCCAAATTGATTACTCGAGCGCGAAGCTCGTTAACTTCTTGGATTACTCCGGGATGATTGTCGGTCAGAACAAGCGGATGAATAAGGTTTAGAATTTTGAGATAGTATTTAATCGTGACGAGATATTCTGGAAATGAGAGACAAAATGGTGTTTCGAATAGGTTCACTGGTAAGTGCTTCAGGTTCATCGCCAAGAGGTGAATTCGGTTGGTGGAAGGGATCACCTTCTTCTCGTCTCCATTAATTTAGTCGACTACGAAACCATCAGATGAATTGGTTGATTCATTCTGGTAACACTGCTTTCGGAGCTTAGGTGAAACTCCATATCGGAATAGCTGTCAGAATCCGAGGAACTCGAACTGGTTGAGGGATTCATCTCGTACGATCAGATGAAGGATTTTCAATAAGAAATAGATTATAGGATGTAGATTAGTACCCTGCAATACATAATTTACATATGCATATATAATACTAAAATCCCATAAGTTACGGAGGAATCTACAGAAGCTGTCAGGCAAATGTAACAATAACAGATACACTAAGATATGAATTTATCTATACACTGTCTATGCAATAGAGGCAGTAAGACGTGTCTAGACTTTAAGTATGATAAGCAACTAATTTTTGACACTAAATGATAAGCAAAACTTTTGACATGCAGACACGGTCGAAGTCCAGACCCACTAATGCATCTAAACAACTATCAGTTAGACACACTAATGCAAGACCTGGTTCGCTAAGACCACCGCTCTGATACCAACTCTAACGTCCCATCCTAATCCATCAGGACGAATACATTACATTTGGTTACATCGCAAGGTATTTGACCTCTATATGATACATTTTACAAACATTGCATTCGTTTTTAAAAGAAAATCTTTCTTTACATCGAAAGTTGACGGCATGCATACCATTTCATAATATATCCACTATAATTAACTTAATAATAATCTTGATGAACTCAACGACTCGAATGCAACTTCTTTTAAAATATGTCATGAATGACTCCAAGTAATATCTTTAAAATGAGCAAATGCACAGCGAAAGACTTCTTTCATACCTGAGAATAAACATGCTTTAAAGTGTCAACCAAAAGGTTGGTGAGTTCATTAGTTTATCATAAACAATCATTTCCATTATTTTAATAGACCACAAGATTTCATTTTTCATAAACATTATTCTCATATCAGGCATTTCGCAAACTACATAGAGATAAAAAATCATTCATATGGATTGAACACCTGGTAACCGACATTAACAAGATGCATATAGAATATCCCCATCATTCCGGGACACCCATCGTACATGATAAAATCGAAGTACTAAAGCATTCCAAATTCCAGAATGGGGTTTGTTAGGCCCAATAGATCTATCTTTAGGATTCGCGTCAATTAGGGGGTCTGTTCCCTAATTCTTAGGCTACCAAGCTAAAAGGGGCATATTCGGCTTCGATTCATTTAACCATATAATGTAGTTTCAATTACTTATGTCTATTTCGTAAAACAGTTAAAAAAATAGCGCATGTATTCTCAGTCCCAAAAATATATATTGCAAAAACATTTAAAAAGGAAGCAAATGAAACTCACTATACTGTATTTTGTAGTAAAAATACATATAACGACATTTGAACAAGTGTAGGGTTGGTCTTGGATTCACGAACCTATATCATTTGTGTACTTATTAATATACTTAATTGTAATCGAACATGTTTATATATATTATTAGTAATTCACTTGTTATATTATATATTATCTAGATAAATTTATTATATTTAATTTATATATCTTATATATCTATTATTTATTATTTATCATTCATCATAGCAAACATTTATATCAAGATTTATGTATGATAAAAATATATATTTATATATTAGTTTATATATTTTACATATCACTTATTTATTACCATTTTAATAATAAAGATATAATGATATGTATTATTAATTAATGATAAGAATGATAATACTAATGATAGTAATAATAATAACAATAATAGTGTTAATTTTAATAATAATAAAGATAATAACTTTACTAGTTTTAATAAAAAAATGATAGTTTTACTAAAAATATAATAACTTTGAAAATTTTAAATTATAGTAATACTTCATTTTAACCACAAAATGATAATAATAATAACATTGTTAATACTAATAAGTTTTATCATAAATTTCGAATTAAACATCAACCCTTATAACTACAGTTTCTATAACTTAATTTCGTAATCATATTCATAATTGTACATATATTCATGTAATGTATTACCAGTTTCCAAGTTTTTCCTTAACAGCTTTTATTGCTAATCTCATATTATAGTTGTTTTTAATATGTTCGTAACCATAATAATTAATAATAACAATAGTAATACAAAAATAATACTAATAATAATGAAGTTAATAATGTTTATGCTAATTATATTAATAATGATAATAATTTAGACTAGATTAATGATAATAATAATAATAATAACCATTTTGATACTTATAATAACAATTATGATATTAATAATAACAATAATGACAATAATTCATAACAATAACAATAATGTTAGTGATCATAATAATAAATGGTAAGTAATTATAACACTAATAATAACAACAACAACAACAATAATAATAATAATAATATAATAATAATAATAATAATAATAATAATAATAATAATAATAATAATAATAATAATAATAATAATAATAATAATAATAATAATAATAATAATAATAATAATAATAATAATAATAATTGAAAAGATGAGACTACCTCAAAAAAATAAGCTGCCTAAAAAGAAAACGTCCCTACCACGGATCGAACCCGAGACCTCCCGTTCACTAGCCAACACCCTCAACCATGGCTCTGATGCCTATATATCTGTTTTGAACTCTCTCCATTTATTTATAACTATGATTATTATTATGTTCTTCTTCTTCATGATACAATTCGACCAGAGCTCCATTTTTAATAAACAAAGATTTAGTTTGATTTTTTTAGGATATGAAAATAATTCCTAAACGTTTTATAAGTGAAATATTAAATTATCAAATGCGAAAAAAAATACAGCTACTGCTGCTCGACGTTTAAAGTAAAAAAATAATTGATTTTGATATTCAAAACGTCTTAGACAGAAATTATAAAATGAACTAGGTTTCAATTCACCCTTTGAAACTATTGGACTCATTAATTTAACTTAATTCATCACAGAAAATTCGAATTTAATTGATGAACACCGGTTTAACTTTTAAAAACTAAAACTTTGACTCTAAAATTCTTACTTGATATGAAGAATTGATCCATGAAACTTTGCAGATACTTTATGTGTAAGATTCCTAACATAATGGCATTATTACATTTTGAAGTTTCTTCATAATTCGATTTTTGGTAAAAAAAAATATATGAAGAACGGAGGTCGACTTGCATTTATCTATTTGATTTTGAATTGCTGTATTAATTGAGTTTGCCTCTGAGTAAATAGATGAATTGTAAGGTCTTATAATTGATCAATTTTGACGTGTAAAGTTGGTTTAAGTTGACTGGGAACAGAATTAGACAAGGTTAAATCGATCAGATATTAAAAACAATAATAGATAGATTATATTCCCCTAATTTGTACGATTTATACAGTTTTTTAATTAATTTAAGGGATAAAAACACAATCAGGTACAGTTTGATGGTTACGTAAAACAAATTCTGAATTCTAAATCCTTATATGCGATTTTTATATAATTGATTATTTGAGATTATAATAATCAAAATGCTATTACTAGTAATAATATATATTATAATAATAAATAATACTGATATTATATATAAAAAATAGGAATGACAATAAAATAATAATATTGTTAATATTACTAATAATTATCATACTACTAATAATAATGTTCTTAATACGGATATCAACATTTGTTAATAATAATGTTAATAATAATGTTATTAATGATAATATTAATAGAATATATTACTTTTTATAATAATAATAATATTGATAATCTATAATAATAATAATACTTCTAAATGATAATACCTAACAATAATACTACTATTAATGAAAGTATTCTTAATATAAGAAATTACGTATATCAAATCCGATGTTAACGTTTTTATTAATTATTAATAATAATAATGAAAGTATCAATAATAACATTGATAATATATTATTTTTAGACTTATATAAATCTTACATTTTGTTAAATATGTAATACTTATTTTATATACTAACATATTCGAATATTTAACAATATACATACAATCAGTAATTAAGTATTTCAATCATGTATATATGTATACATATCTAGATATTTCAACTACTACATAATTAATTATGTTTTAAATAACAAGTTTAAGTTTTCCTTTATAATAAACTAGATCATATAATAGTTCATTTAATTTATAATATATAATTATTTATAGGTATCGTTATTTATATATATATTTCTATTTATTATTTGATGGTTCGTGAATCATTGGAAATGGTCGAGGTTAAATGAGTTCATGAAACAGTTCCAAAATTTTGAGACTCAACTTTACAGACTTCGCTTATTGTGTCAGAACTATATAAAGAATTAAGTTTAAATTTAGTCAAAAATTTCCGGGTCGTCACATTTACTGTCCGACCAGTTTAGCCAAACATCATCTGAGGCTTTAAGGACCTTCCCCTTTTCAGCATCTTGTGCGAGTAACATCTTTTCTTGTAGTACTCAGCATCCTTTCGTTTGGGTAGTCTGCATTCTCGAGCAAAGTGACCTGTTTTACCATAATTGTAACATACATTATCGGAGTCCTTATTGTCAGGGACTCGGTACTGAGTTGTTGAGGTTTCAACCTTTTTGTAGTATGAGGAGCTGGATGAGGTTCGATTGTTGTTGTTTTTGTTGAAACCGCCAGATGATCTCCTGAGACTTAGCTACTTGCTGAACATTGCGGCAGCTTTGATGAGGTCCCGATGTTCTTCATCAACATCAGAGTATGTGTCTTCATCAGAAGACATGGTTTGTTTTGCTTTGAGTGAGGTAGAGCTTTTGTTTACGTATAGAGCCATTGGATCACTGGTTCCAGCCGGGTTTGTTTTGGAGTCTTGAACAGCTTGAATATCAGCTTGGTGGTTCATTAGTTTGCCTACAACTTCATGAATGCTGTACTTCTTGGTAGTCTTAGTAGCACAGAAGTTGTTTCCATATGGTGTCCAGGTTGCATTGAGCTTTTTTAGGAATTTCATGTTCAGCTCTTGATTGTCTTTGTTCACTCTGACCTTTTTCAGCTCATTAATGACTTCACAGAAGTGCCTGTAATAGTCCTTCAGCATTTCATCGGGTTTCTGATGATAGTCCTCATACATGGCGAGAGCAATGTCAGGTTTTGTTTGGTCGGATTGGCTATATCCTTCCTGTTGACGGGTAATTTCATCTAGAAGCTCTTCTCCAGATTTCAGTGAGCTGACAGATTTGTACATGTCTTGAGGAAGGGCTTTCATGATGATAGACCTGGAGTCAACGTCAGCTTGAGCTCTCTTGGAATCTTAGCCCTGAAGTTCATAGGGTTTCAGGGTAACATCAGTTTTAAGGTGAAGAAAGACCTTAGGTCCGTTGAGGAATGAATCCCAAAGGTTTTTGGTTTGTTCTCCCTTTCCATCGATGAAGTTGTTAAATCTTCCTTTCCATTAGTCGAATAGTCCCTTGAACATCATGGGTGGATGGGTATCCGAGCCCATGACCAAAGCATCACGGTTTGCAGTTGCCATCTTAACTAAGGGTGGAAACAGAGTGGTACAAGAAAGCAGAGGTCCAAAT
Source organism: Rutidosis leptorrhynchoides (assembly GCF_046630445.1). Lineage (NCBI taxonomy): Eukaryota > Viridiplantae > Streptophyta > Magnoliopsida > Asterales > Asteraceae > Rutidosis > Rutidosis leptorrhynchoides. The sequence goes on along the minus strand of NC_092335.1, from coordinate 300,865,712 downwards.
GATATTGTTAGAATAGGATTTTGAACACTGAGGGTGAATAATTTCAAGTGATGAAATTAGGGTTTTGGTATAAAACCACTTTTATGAGTGCTGAGTGGTTTTTGAGCAAACCAAATTTCAAGGCACTCAATGTTTTCGAGCAAGATTTGGTTTTAGAGCAGTAAAACAGTTAAGAAATGAAATGGAAGATTTTGAGCAGAATAGATTTTTGATCATACAAAGTATTCGAGAACTACCTAGTTTTAGAGCAGAAAATGTATTCGAGCACTATCCTAGTTCTAGAGCAAAGACTTAGTTTTAGAGCACCTAGGTATTCAAGCAAAACTTAATTTTCGAGCCGAGAACTAGGGTTTCAAGCAAAACCAAACCTTCAAAACCAGGTGGTTTTCGAGCAAAACCAACCTTTCTAATCAGTCAAGTTTTCGAGGAAAAAAGGACAAACATTCAAGGTTTTCAGAAAAGATTTCGAGCAGTCAGAGGATTTGTAGCAAATTTTTCGTGCAGATTGAGATTTTTGAGCACAATTTTTTGAGCAAATAAACGACAATTTTCTTGACACTTTTGAAAATTTGACATTGTTTTCGAGCAACTATTCAAGAGTTTGGACTGTTTTCGAGCAAATGTTACAAAATTTCACACTATTTTCGAGCAAGTTGACTGAGAAACACTTAATTAAATTTGAACTCAAAATTTTAAGTGGTTGACTTCTTTGAACGAAGATCCGATTGCTTACAGGTAAGTACAAGGATCTATCCACACAAGGATAAATCTGTTGTCCTTTATGACATAAATCAACGAATTATGTCAAGGAAATGTCCTTTTCAACCTAAAGACTAAAGGGTAAAAGAGATTTCGGTGGGTATTATCCAAGGGTCCATAACTTGGAGCCAAAATCTCAGTCAACTAAGTGGGTTAAACCACTAATTTTCGAACAAAACCTTAGGGTTTTACTGTTTTCAGTTAAACCTAGGTGGTATTCGAGCAATATCAAACCCAGATGGGGTTTTCGAGCAGACAAATTGTAACAAAAACACTAGAATTTCGAAGTGTTAAAGCAGACTTCAACAAGATGTAAGGACAAAACCTTAATGAATCTAGTAGAATTAACACTATTTAAGAGAATTTAGCAGAGATTTAACATGTTTCGACAATAAGACTTCGAGTAAATCATGTTTTAGGCATACAGAAATTAATAAATTAAGCATAGCAGCAAAAACATGGTTTTTAAGTACATGAACAAGGATAATAAGCATGTTTTAACAGACATCATCATGTAATGCCGTCATTTTAGCATATACATCGAATTTTAATAAGTAAAAGCATGTTAATTAACCCTACACACTTCTTAACATCAGCAGAACATGGAATTTCAAGCTTCTACGCATGACCCTTTCAAATATTTAAGAATCTGTAATATCGTGACTTCAAATCATTTTAAGCATGCAAGATTAACATATTTTAAGCTTGTAAAATCAGTGTAATAAGCAAATCAGGCAGAGAAATGGTGAAGAATTGAGTATATGTAATACCTAAACCGAAGAACAACAAACACTTCAAAACACGAGACAATAGGCGTCACTCCTTGGTTCTACAAGCAAGATAGCTAGTCCCGCTCTAACACCAATTGTTAGTCCCGTTAGATGCCTAGATTGGGCGGTTTCTATGTGTTTGTGTTGGTTAGACTATAAGTTATGCAAGAACACTTGAGAGAGTAAGAGATGTGATAAAGTGTAACATATGATAACTAGATAACAAAATGGTGGGGAGGTTGTTTTTATATGACAACCTCCCAAGTTACATGATTTACAAAGTTACCATGGTAAATAAAGGTAAATACAATACATTACATCATTAAAACCGTACGCCACTAATCTATTACATAAACATATGTCAACAAAACTGAAGCCGCCGGCTTATGTCACGCATTTTAAAGTTCTTGCTGCTGAAGTTCAAGTTAAATTTAGAAGTTCTTCTCATCTTGATCCGGAATTAGTCAAGCCACCGACTTTACACTGAATCCGCCGACTTAAGTTATACAGAAAGATTCGACATACGCCTCAAGGTCACGTTTTACGTAGACCCCACTCCAAGTCACGGGAAGCCTTCGGCTTCCCATCCAAGCCGTCATCTTGGGTTGGCGGTTTCATAAACTATAAATAGAGGTCTTAGGGTCAGTTTTATTCAGTTCAGAATTCTTGTACTCTGCATTTAGAGACAAAGTCATGAAATAGCTAGGGTTTTTATCTATTACAACATTCAAGTTATTCAATCAAGTATTTGTTTCTCAATTCCTTTATGTCGGTATGATTTCTTCCATTAATCCTTGTCTTTTATTTGTTTTTACTTTAGTTATGGGCTAATAGACTTACATATGCTTGAACTATGTAACACCTTGTGAACATTGCTTAATTATTCAAAATGCATGAAAGAAAATAGAAAACCGGATCTGGTGTATGAAGCCATCGAATTCATATACCAGAGCTGCCGGCTTCATCATAATATTATGCAGATTTGTTACAATTTAAATTCAGATAAAATAAAACAATATTCAGCAAAAATATTCAACAGAGTCAACGAAGCTGTCGGCTCCTCCGGCTTTATCCATTAATTACGAAAACATTTAAATTTGACAGAATCAATGGATTTTCTATTTTGTATATATGATTAAAATACCACTGTTTGAATAGTCTGATTTGTAAGATATTACTATTAAGTATTAACTAGAACATCACTAAGATTAAAACTTAGTAAACTTAAAAATAATAAAATCAGATCAACTAGTCTTGGTTAATCATACTAAATCTACTATCAGGTCTTAAGCAAGCAGCGAATCTAGACATCCATTCTAGGATTAACCTGATCAGATAGTCTTGGATTAGATATTCTTAGGTCGTTATTAAATCCGAGTTTGGTTTAAATTTAAATGCAATTGTGAGCAACGTGTGAAAGGTTCAAGCATGTGTTTTACTTAATATTGTTATCTTTTCAATTTATTTACTTGCAATTTATTTCTTATTTCTTTGTTAATAAAAAGCAACTAAACCTTAAAATCAAAATTATATCTTCTGAATCCACCTTGCTAGTACGACTTTCCGTATAGCGGCTGTAAGGTACTAGTACAGAGAATAACTGCTTAGCGTGTGGCGTATAATGTTGATTGTTGTTTGCCCTCGAGCAATTATCTCTGCGGACCCAGAACATGGATAGATGATCCGTGGGGTGGCCTCAATCAATCTGAGGATCAATCTGAAGTTAATCCGTATAGCGCGTTACTGCTAAGCGGCTAATATATGTTTAGAGTGAGAAAGAACTGTGTGAGAGAGAAAGTGTACTTCTCTCTGACTGAAGTTCAGAAATATGATGATAAAATGTGGTGACCCAGGGGGTCTATTTATAGGTGAAGAATGTTCGAATTTCACAGGATACACGTGTCAATCACTGAATGGCTCTGTTACGTGAAGTATCCGGAATGTCGGTGGCTTGTGCTGACGTGGCTGCATGCCGTTCACGCGCTGTGTTAAAGGGCTTATGCATAGAGGCTGCCTGCAGGGCTTACGCTTGACGCTGGGCGGCCTGATTAACGCTGGACAGCAAATACTGAACACTGCTAGATTTTGTTATTTTCTGTGCTCTTTGTTCGTTTTTTCTGTATAAAATAATGTTTTTATGCGTGTATCCCCTAGGATACACCATTAAGCCCCCCCAGTTTAATGTCTTTATTTTTGTAAAAAATAAAGTCATTAAACTAAAAAATAAGAAATGCCTTTTTCCTCGAAGACACAAACTGCTGTAGCCATCTGATTTTCTTCTCTGACGTCACACATCTAATTATGAATTTGCCCCCAAAGTCTTTCAATTTATTTTGAAAATTTAATTTATTTTGTTCACTTGATCTGATCCATACACGTGGCTCAATCTCATCTTTCTATTACCAAGTTGCCCAACTATAAATAGCTCCCTTCTGTTTCCTTTTTCCTTTTCTGCAAACCGAGTATTTTCTGTGAAGATATCTGCAATTTACCTAGTGTAATCGATATGTTAAGTGCAAGATCAGTAATTATTCATCTTATTCCTCTGCTTGATTTTATTTTACACACTACCATGGACGAATCCAGCAGCACGTCTTCCCAGAGAGACAATCGTGACATCAGTACTATTCCTTCTAGTATTACTGAAGCCGATATAGAACAGCTATCTAGAAAACACAGACATCTTAGATTATTAAACCCTGTTGTTCCCTCGTCTAGCGATAGGGCCAATAAACCTCCAAAAAAAAATGATGACCCTCTACAAATTGCAATTAACTGTACGGAACCCGCGTATTCCTCTTTCTTCCTTTCTTCAACAACTTCATGCCCACTATGGGATAGGTCTTAGTCAAATTCATCCATTAGGTTTACAAAAAATTATCCTGTTTGAAATGTACTATAATTCTGTAGAAGAAACTCCTAATGTGAATATTTTCCATGAATTATTTAGAGCTAGATTAGTTAGCAAATGTTGGTATACATTTGATTGTAAGCCAAACAAGACATTTACTGGGGTGAAGGAAAGTTCTTTAAAGAAATGGAAAGATCCTTATTTCTTTGTTAATGAAAGAGTTGTTCAGGATGCCTGGGCATGTGTTCGTGGTTGGAGAAAAACTACCATAGGAGTTAGCAAATCCACCACATTATCTGAGGATGAAAGTTTTATTATTGATACTTTAAAGAATTTCAAATTTCCCCGGAGGTCATATGATGATTATGAAGCCATATTGGTTCTCTGTAAAATGAGTAATAATTGGCATTCTGGATATACACCAGTGCTACGCTGGGAAGACTGTGGTAGGCACCTTTATTGATACATTCTGTTATTTGATATGCTATTCTTAATTGTGTATATTCTTATATATGTTTATGTTTGTTTGTATATTATCTGATTACAGAAGGAGAAATGCAGGTTTACAGAACCTTCAAGAAGACCAATCTTGATTCTTTGATTGTGTCTGAATGGCCAAAGACTCCTACTGAAATTGAGGTGGATAAAGCCCAAGATGCTGCTTTTGAACAACAATTAAAAAGCCCAGAGCGGTCTGTTGAGGGCGGAGATGGTGGTGCTGTTCAACCATCTTCTGATGTTGAGATTATTGAATTTACCCGTGAACCGTCTGGCACCAAGAAGGCTGGTAAAGGTTCAAAGTGTGAGGGGAAACGTCCAATAGGTGAAGCTGCTGACAAACCAAAAAAGAGAAGTATGTATCTTCACTGTGTCTGCATAAGTAGATTAATAATTTGATGTTGAAGCACTATTGTGTATTTATCTGCTTTTTCATTTTATAGGATTGGTTCTTCAATATGATGTGGTTGATGCTTCTGCTTGGAAGGATCCTGAGAGCAATAAAACTGTTGATGTTGAAGATGACAGTGATGATGATAATGAGGAAACTGATGATGTTGATTCTTTTGAGACTCCTCCATTCAGAACTCTGCATACGTCGAAAGGGTCTACAAGCCTTGTGATTAAAAGAATGCAGAGTTCCAATGTTTATTTATTAATAATAATTATTATTAATACTTGTGATTAAACGAATGTATGTTATTACATTTACTTGATGCCATGATTAATTGTACTTGACTTTAAATGCCCGAAACGTCTTTGTGACACTCGAGACTTACACGAATAATATTTTCAGATATTATTTACATTCATGATTAGTTTTATTAATCATATTATTTAACTAAGGTTATTAGTTAATTACATGGGCTTTTATTAGATTACATGTTAATTACTACAAACTTGGGCTTTATATTTGTACATGGACTTAAAGAGCCCACCCTACACCTTGTTGGATTAACTAGCCCATTTTATACACTTGTAAGTATCAAATTAGATGGAAACTACTTAGTTTAATACTTGAAGGAATCTAGTTACCATAATCCCCATGCACATACCTCTATTAACCACACTTTTTCAAGCTTTACCTACAAGTGACCAAGGAACATTTGCCTTCCTCTTTTTTTCTGCTGTAAAACCGTAGGCCTAAGGGCCATAAGGGGTGGCTTTTGCTTTCAATTTTTGCTAACTTATGCACTCATACTCTTTCATTCAAACACACACACAAACACTTACAACTTTTCTCTCATCTGCTCTCTAAAGTGTGAGTTCTTTCAAGGCTTTCTCTTCTTCTTTTTCTCTTGACAAAACCGAACCTAATGCATCTCATCATCATCAATACTTGTTCTTGTTTAATGTTTGATTACTTGTAGTTACTAGTTGTTGTAACTTACTTACATGTACAAGAATCAAACTCATTATTTTCATTCTTCTTTTATCTTGTATCACAAGAACACTCAAGAACATAAACTTACTAGTTATGTTCTACATATACTTTCTTAAAAGATTGCAAGTTCATGTGTTGATTAAAATCATACTTGTGATTCATGAATTAAACTTCAAGTTTACTTTCTTAAAGATCAAACTTTGGTTTGAATCTTTAAAGTATGAACAACCATGACCTATTAACTTGTTTATTTAGTTTGTTACTTCATATTATGCACTTTAATTTCATGTTTGTTGGTTATTATTGGTCAAGTGTTACTAGTTAACCTTGATCTCATTTCTCTTGAACTAAAAGTTAACTTTACTAGTTCAAGAACATGTAAATGAAACTTTTTAATTATAACTTGGTACACTTATGTTAGATCTAGACTTTTGAGTCTTGGATTTTCAAGATCAAACTAAGAACTATGTTCTACAACTCAAGATCTTGATTTCATAAGTTTACTTTCAAGTTTGTAACTTATTATTAGTTTTAAAGTTCATGTATGTGTTAGATCTAAGACTTTGATGTAACTTTGGTTCATCAAAACACTTGCAACACTTAAGTGATTTGTGCTTCATGTCTTAGACTTACACTTGGGTTATGATGGTCAAACCTTGGTGAAAATGATGCAAACACATCAACGAGTTGTACACTTGAAGCTATATGCATCAAGGATGAGAACCGTGATAAGCATCGAGCACCAAGACCACTGGAACCCACTATTTTTCTGTTTTCTGTCTTCTGCCTAATTTTTTCTGGGTTCTGTAACAGACCAATACACCTGGGCTACTATAACCTTGATTTTCAAATATATTTTTTCGAGTATATAATTTTTCATATAGGACTCATCTTAATCCGAGTTACGGTTTAGGATTTATGGCCCTCCGATCGTCACTATGTCCTTTTAACGTTGTGCAGAAATTTCTGACCAACTCGCACTTAGACTGTCGCCACGGTCAAACGAAGACGAGTTTGCTTCTGTAAATTTTACCACACTTAAAGGGCTCATAGATGGAGCCATGGCCACTGGTCTCACCTTATTTCAGTAGGTATTGATGCCGTGGTGACTGACCGAACTCAGCCTTTGTTTTAAAACTACTTTCATAAACGAAATTTACTTTACGCCTTTTGTTTGATGATGAATGATGATGACCCTTAAGACCTTATTTATATACTTTTAAACCTATTCAGACGATTTACTGACTTAGTACTATTTCACTTAGGTTGAGGACCCGTTTGGACAACCTTCATTACTTGCTTACTTTCCGAGTCATACTTTACCGCTACTTTATCATTGTGAGTTATAGCATCCCTTTTTACTTTAACTATTTTGGGAACTGAGAATACATGCGCATTTTATGTTTTACATACTAGGCACAAGTACTTAAACTTTATATATGTGTGGGTTATACAACGGCAGAAACATTCCCTTTAGCTCGGAAACCTTTAGTCATTGGTTTTTGAACCGGTGAACGCGAATCTTAGATATGGATCCATAGGGTTTGACATCCCCACTCAGGCTAATCGCGCTAGCATTTAACGAGTATTTAATACTTCGTAAACATACGCAATTTCCAAGTGTACTTTCAGGGGGTATAAACGTTAAGTTAGTTACCAAGTGCCCACGGTTAACATATACTTTATCTTACTGTTTTGAAACGCTCTTTGTAGCACTGAAATCTCGTGGCCTACCTTACATACTGTTATCCTTAAACTATAGCTCACCAACCTTTGTGTTGACGTTTTTAAGCATGTTTTTCTTAGGTGCTTAAGGTTTGCTTCCGCTATGTACTAGTCTTGCCGTAGACACCCGCTGCTCTAGTGTTATCACCGCATGAACTACTTTATCTTGCATTCAAACTTAATTACATTTGAAACTATGTTTTGTAATCACCTAAGGGTCATATACATTTATTCATGCTTGCTATTCATAGAAGCATACTGTTGGTGTAAAACAATCGACGTCGGTTATGACATCATCTTTTTATCATGAATGCAACTTCTTTTATTACAGCATGTAGTACTTAACCTTGTAATGATCCTGTTGTTGATGATTCGTACACAATGGTTTTGTACGGGGCATCACATTTGGTATCAGAGCATTGGTTGTAGGGAATTAGGTTGCATTAGTGAGTCTAAGACCGACCCGAGTAGGATTCACTAATAGGACTAATCTACAACTTGCTAGTTTACTTGTTCCCGCTGAACTTACTGCATGTTGCAGCTTACTTTTACTGCTATATGCCGTATACTAATACATGATTTCACTACTGTATGATATTACTTGCTTTCGATTGCATGCTAGTTCCGTACGATTCGTTATTATTGCCATGCTACTTATTGTTATACATGATTTAAGCTGTTGGCCTAATACGTGCTTGCTTTATGACTTACTGACATGGAAACTTTATTTTTCCTTGTTCAGATGTCGGATGTTCCACCTGCTATCGTTTTGGGCAGTTTAGACTCGTCAGCCACCCCACCTGCTGCTGCTGCTGACACACCGATCCCGATACGTACCAGTAACCCGGCGCTTCGTCTTCCGGAGCTAGTAGTAGTGCGCCGGCACCAGTGGCTACTATTGACGGACACGTGGACCCTACGGAGATTCCAGCTCCGTCTGCTCCCGGACCCTCGGAGCCACAGCCCCGCATCAGTGGTGTTGTAATTCCCGCGGAGTTTGGGGAAGGGCCATTCCGTAACCATATGCGCATGCCGTGCCGACGCGCTCCTAATGGACGTTTAGTGCCGATTCCGCCAGGCAGATACAGACAGATGATGGACGCCCACGGACGACCAGTTCAGCCACCCGTACAACCACCACATGATTCGGACGACCCGTCATCCACTGATGCTTCATCTGACGACACCTCTTTAGATGACTCCGACAAGGAGGACCCCGATGCACCTATTCAGCCACCCTCCACCCCGCCGAAGAATCGGTATCGCTTCGACGGTACCATCATTCCGAGGATCAACGGAGGACGAGCCTTCACTGACGCATTTGGTCGGCGTCGTAGGGTTACTGCTCGTAAGCGGCTTGTGCCATATCCTGCCGACCCACAAGTGCGTAAGGCACCCCGTTACGTACTGACTATTTATGGAGTTGGAACGTCTGCACCCCATTTCGTACGGTCTGCACCATCCGCACCACCGGCACCAACCGCACCACCTGCACCGCCTGCCCCACCATCTCCCTCTAACGAGGAACTGAGGAGGGAGGTGGGAATCCTCCGAGCTCGGGTTACTGAGCTCGAGGAGCAGTTGGCTCAGATTTTAGACATCCTACACCCACCTTCACCGTAGGGTTTTTGTATTTAGATTTCATTATGTAATCTAGTTGTAGTTTTATGTTTCACTTATGTATTGTACGAACTTATTCAGATGTATGAAACTTATTATTATTAGTGAATGGAAACTTTGTGATGTTACTTTTTGCACAAGTGTTCTATTTACGTTACTGTATGGTGTTTTGCGGTATTTGTATCAACTTGCGTTACTTAATTAACATGTGTTGTGCTGTTTACATGTTGGTTGTTATATACTATATTATTATATATCGAATGCTGGATTTTGACTTGAGTCAAAATATTTGTTTAGAACACCATGGCTAACGGTCGATCCACACCTACTGCTGCTCAAATTGAAGAGATGATCCAAGAACGTCTAGCCGCAGCCATTGCGGAAATGCAACCCCAAGCTCCACCGCCACTGCCACCACCACCGGTTATTCAACCCGTTCGAAATGGGTGTACTTACAAGGAATTCCAGAGCTGTAAACCACATAACTTCAGCGGCACTGAGGGACCGGTTGGTCTCACCAGATGGTTCGAGAAACTTAAATCAGTATTCCGAGCTAGCAACTGTTCGGAGGACAGCAAAACCAAATTTGCTTCTTGCACACTATCTGACGACGCGCTAACGTGGTGGAACACAATGGCATAGGCACAAGGCATTGATGAGGCGTATGCTACGCCATGGGAAGAATTTAAATGTGCCATGATTGAGGAGTATTGTCTGAGAACCGAAATCCAAAAGATGGAAATGGAATTCATGCAGTTAAAGGCCGTTGGGAACGACCTTGATGGTTACAACAGGAGGTTTCTTGAGTTAGCTCTTATGTGTCCGACAATGGTCACCCCGGAATTCAAGCGAATGGAGAGATACTTCTGGGGACTCCCTAAGAGCATTAAGGGAAACGTTACCTCATCCAAACCACCAAATGTTCCCGAAGCGATGCGCATGGCGCATACCTTAATGAATCAAATAACCATCGATGAACTAGAGAAAACTAAGTCTGAAGCGGGTACTAGTGAGAAGCGTAAATGGGATAACCACAACAACAACAACAGGGGAAGGAACTATGAATAGAACCCGGCGAAATGATATGAGGGTTTCAGAGGAAACAACAACGGTGGAAACCCCAACCCCAACAACAACACCAACTCCAACCCGAACTACAAGGGAACCCTACCTCAATGCAAGAGGTGTTACAAACACCACACTGGGTATTGAAATTTTGTCTGTGAGAAGTGCCAATGGTCTGGGCATGTTGTAAAATACTGCAAGGTCACCACTTTGAATGGGAAGCCGAACCCCACAGGGCCAAAGAAGTGTTATGAATGCGGGCAGACGGGATATTTCAGAAATGCGTGTCCAAACAAGCGAAAAGACGGTGGACCACCCCGCGTTAGAGCTTTCAATGTTAATGCAAGGGACGCCCGAGAAAACCCCGACTTGGTGACAGGTATATTTAAAATCAACAACCTTTTAGCTTCTGTCTTATTTGATACTGGTGCGGATAGAAGTTATGTATGTAGACATTTTTGCGATAAGATTAATTGGTCATTAGTCCCGTTAAAAGAGAGTATGCTTGTCGAGGTCGCTAATGGAAAACTTGAAAAGGTTGACCATATTAGTCGTGGAGCTATTATCAACATAGCTGGTGCAGATTTCGAAATTGACTTGATACCTATCAAACTGGGAAGTTTTGACGTGATCGTCGGTATGGATTGGTTGAGCAAGATAAAGGCCGATATTATCTGTGGAGATAAAGCACTTCGCATACCGCAAGGATATGGTGAGTCACTGATCATCTACAGAGAGAGATGTACCTCGAAGTTGAACCTCATTAGTTGCGTGAAAGACCAAAAGTTTATGAAGAAGGGACGTTTTGCTGTCCTAGCACATGTGAAAGCGGTAGAAACCGAGGTGAAAAATGTGAACGACGTTCGAATTGTGAAAAAATTTTCCGATGTCTTCCCAGAGGAATTGCCTGGATTACCATCGCCGAGAGCCGTAGAGTTTCAAATCGACTTAGTGCCGGGAGCTGCACCTGTAGCTCGCGCACCTTATAGACTCGCACCTTCCGAGATGCAAAAATTACAAAGCCAACTACAAGAACTACTTGATCGAGGATTTATCCAACCAAGCTTCTCTCCTTGGGGCGCACCTGTGTTGTTCGTGAAGAAGAAGGATGGATCCTTCCGTATGTGTATCGACTACCGTGAACTCAACAAATTGACTATCAAGAATCGGTATCCTCTTCCTAGAATTGACGATCTTTTTGATCAACTACAAGGATCGAGTGTCTACTCAAAGATCGATTTGTGATCCGGTTATCACCAGTTGAGGGTGAAGGAAAGTGACGTGATGAAAACTGCGTTCAAAACTCATTATGGTCATTATGAGTTTCTTGTGATGCCATTCGGGTTGACAAACGCACCTGCCATGTTCATGGACCTTATGAATCGTGTCTGCAAGCCGTACTTGGATAAGTTCGTTATCGTCTTCATAGATGATATCCTCTTCTACTCTAAGAGCGAAGAAGAACATGAGCAACACCTCCAACTAGTGCTTGAACTCTTGAGACAAGAGCAACTTTACGCTAAATTCTCCAAGTGTGAATTTTGGTTGAAGGAAGTCCAGTTTCTGGGTCATGTTGTGAGCGACCAGGGTATCAAAGTTGACCCTGCCAAGATTGAAGCCATCAGCAAGTGGGAGACTCCCACTACTCTGACTCATATTCGCCAATTCCTAGGTCTCGCCGGTTACTACCAAAGGTTCATTGAAGGATTTTCTCTGATTACGCGTCCTTTGATCGCGCTGACTCACAAGGGCAAGAAGTTCATTTGGGAACCCGCACACGAATCAGCATTTCAAACTTTGAAGAAGAAGTTAACCTCCGCACCTATCCTATCGCTTCCTGAAGGTAGTGACGACTTTGTTGTTTATTGCGATGCGTCGAAAAGTGGTTTTGGTTGTGTACTGATGCAATGATCAAAGGTTATTGCCTATGCCTCCCGCCAATTGAAGATTCACGAGCGGAACTACACTACTCACGATCTTGAACTTGGAGCCGTTGTCTTTGCACTCAAATTGTGGAGACACTATTTGTATGGAACTAAGAGTACTATCTTCACCGACCACAAGTGTAGTGACCCGAACTTTTCCATGTTTATATATATATATTAAATGAAATTATTATTTACATGATTAAGTGTTTCCAACATGTTAAGCAATCAAACTTGTTAAGACTTGATTAATTGAAATAGGTTTCATATCGATAATTGACCACCCAAGTTGACCGGTGATTCACGAACGTTAAAACTTGTAAAAACTATACGATGACATATATATGGTTCTATATATATTTAACATGATTTTATTATAAGTATGTATCTCATTAGGTATTTTAACAATGAGTTATATACATAAAAATGAGACTATTAATTTAAGAAACTCGAAAACGATATATATAACGATTATCGTTATAACAACGTCTTACTAGGTACATATGAATCATATTAAGATATTGATACACTTGGTTAATTATGTTAAATGATAAGTAAATATATTATTAAGTGTATTAACAATGAAATACATATGTAAAAATAAGACAACTAACTTAATGATTTCGAAACGAGACATATATGTAACGATTATCGTTGTAACGACATTTAACTGTATATATATCATACTAAGATATATTATATATCATAATATCATGATAATATAACAATTTAACATCTCATTTGTTATAATAAACAATGGGTTAACAACATTCAACAAGATCGTTAACCTAAAGGTTTCAAAACAACATTTACATGTAACGACTAACGATGACTTAACGACTCAGTTAAAATGTATATACATGTAGTGTTTTAATATGTATTCATACACTTTTGAAAGACTTCAAGACACTTATCAAAATACTTCTACTTAACAAAAATGCTTACAATTACATCCTCGTTCAGTTTCATCAACAATTCTACTCGTATGCACCCGTATTCGTACTCGTACAATACACAGCTTTTAGATGTATGTACTATTAGTATATACACTCCAATGATCAGCTCTTAGCAACCCATATGAGTCACCTAACACATGTGGAAACCATCATTTGGCAACTAGCATGAAATATCTCATAAAATTTCAAAAATATGAGTAATCATTCATGAGTTATTTACATGAAAACAAAATTACATATCCTTTATATCTAATCCATACACCAACGACCAAAAACACCTACAAACACGTTCATTCTTCAATTTTATTCATCTAATTGATATCTCTCAAGTTCTATCTTCAAGTTCTAAGTGTTCTTCATAAATTCTACAAGTTCTAGTTACATAAAATCAAGAATACTTTCAAGTTTGCTAGCTCACTTCCAGTCTTGTAAGGTGATCATCCAACCTCAAGAAATCTTTGTTTCTTACAGTAGGTTATCATTCTAATACAAGGTAATAATCATATTCAAACTTTGGTTCAATTTCTATAACTATAACAATCTTATTTCAAGTGATGATCTTACTTGAACTTGTTTTCGTGTCATGATTCTGCTTCAAGAACTTCGAGCCATCCAAGGATCCGTTGAAGCTAGATCCATTTTTCTCTTTTCCAGTAGGTTTATCCAAGGAACTTAAGGTAGTAATGATGTTCATAACATCATTAAATTCATACATATAAAGCTATCTTATTCGAAGGTTTAAACTTGTAATCACTAGAACATAGTTTAGTTAATTCAAAACTTGTTCTCAAACAAAAGTTAATCCTTCTAACTTGACTTTTAAAATCAACTAAACACATGTTCTATATCTATATGATATGCTAACTTAATGATTTAAAACCTGGAAACACGAAAAACACTGTAAAACTGAATTTACGCCGTCGTAGTAACACCGCGGGCTGTTTTGGGTTAGTTAATTAAAAACTATGATAAACTTTGATTTAAAAGTTTTTATTCTGGGAAAATGATTTTTATTATGAACATGAAACTATATCCAAAAATTATGGTTAAACTCAAAGTGGAATTATGTTTTCTAAAATGGTCATCTAGACGTCGTTCTTTCGACTGAAATGACTACCTTTACAAAAACGACTTTTAACTTATTTTTCAGAATATAAACCTATACTTTTTCTGTTTAGATTCATAAAATAGAGTTCAATATGAAACCATAGCAATTTGATTCACTCAAAACGGATTTAAAATGAAGAAGTTATGGGTAAAACAAGATTGGATAATTTTTCTCATTTTAGCTACGTGAAAATTGGTAACAAATCTATTCCAACCATAACTTAATCAACTTGTATTGTATAGAGATACCATAGACACGTATACAATGTTTCGACCTATCATGTCGACACATCTATATATATTTCGGAACAACCATAGACACTCTATATGTGAATGTTGGAGTTAGCTATACAGGGTTGAGGTCGATTCCAAAATATATATAGTTTGAGTTGTGATCAATACTGAGATACGTATACACTGGGTCGTGGATTGATTCAAGATAATATTTATCGATTTATTTCTGTACATCTAACTATGAACAACTAGTTGTAGGTTACTAACGAGGACAGCTGACTTAATAAACTTAAAACATCAAAATATATTAAAAGTGTTGTAAATATATTTTGAACATACTTTGATATATATGTATATATTGTTATAGGTTCGTGAATCAACCAGTGGCCAAGTCTTACTTCCCGACGAAGTAAAAATCTGTGAAAGTGAGTTATAGTCCCACTTTTAAAATCTAATATTTTTGGGATGAGAATACATGCAGGTTTTATAAATGATTTACAAAATAGACACAAGTACGCGAAACTACATTCTATGGTTGAATTATCGAAATCGAATATGCCCCTTTTTATTAAGTCTGGTAATCTAAGAATTAGGGAACAGACACCCTAATTGACGCGAATCCTAAAGATAGATCTATTGGGCCTAACAAACCCCATCCAAAGTACCGGATGCTTTAGTACTTCGAAATTTATATCATATCCGAAGGGTGTCCCGGAATGATGGGGATATTCTTATATATGCATCTTGTTAATGTCGGTTACCAGGTGTTCACCATATGAATAATTTTTATATCTATGTATGGGATGTATATTGAAATATGAAATCTTGTGGTCTATTGTTACAATTTGATATATATAGGTTAAACCTATAACTCACCAACATTTTTGTTGACGTTTTAAGCATGTTTATTCTCAGGTGATTATTAAGAGCTTCCGCTGTCGCATACTTAAATAAGGACGAGATTTGGAGTCCATGCTTGTATGATATTGTGTAAAAACTGCATTCAAGAAACTTATTTTGTTGTAACATATTTGTATTGTAAACCATTATGTAATGGTCGTGTGTAAACAGGATATTTTAGATTATCATTATTTGATAATCTACGTAAATCTTTTTAAACCTTTATTGATGAAATAAAGGTTATGGTTTCTTTTAAAATGAATGCAGTCTTTGAAAAACGTCTCATATAGAGGTCAAAACCTCGCAACGAAATCAATTAATATGGAACGTTTTTAATCAATAAGAACGGGACATTTCAGTTGGTATCCGAGCGTTGGTCTTAGAGAACCAGAAAATTTGCATTAGTGTGTCTTATCGAGTTTGTTAGGATGCATTAGTGAGTCTGGACTTTGACCGTGTTTTCTTTAAAAATGATTGCTTAACATTTTTGTTGGAAACTATATATTATTAACATGTATATATTATGTGATATATTAATCTCTTAACGTGTTTGATATTGTGTGATAGATGTCTACCTCTAGCACAAATCCCATTGACTCACCTAATAATAACGAAGAGTCGAATATATATTGGACTGATTCACAAGTTCCCGAAGAAGAACCGGAAGAAGAATCAGAACCGGAAGAAGAATCAGAACCGGAAGAGGAGGAACCGGAGGAGGAAATAGAACCGGTGGGGGAAATATAAAACGGTTAAGTAAAAGAAAATCCTCAACCAACCGACCAAGGTTAATTATGGTCAATAGTGTTTCCGCCAAGGAAGCAAAATATTGGGAGGATTACCAATTCTCCGATGAATCGGATTCCGACGAGAATTCCGATGATGTTATAGAAATTACCCCAACTGAATTTAAAAAAGGCAAAAGAAAATAATAAGGGAAAGGGCATAAAAATAGAGAAATCTAATTCCAACCCTGATGAACTTTATATGTATCGTCAACCCCCGAAGCCCTTAAGTTGTAACAATGACCCGAGAACCTCTAAACCACCAGGTTTTTCTAAACCGTCGTGGAAAACGACAGCTCGTATTAGGGGAACATCATATATCCCTAGAAACTTGGCAAAATGAACCAAAACCGAAGAAAAAGAAACGAGCGAGTCAGAATAAGATAGTTGTATTCGTGTGGTGTAATATATGTAATATAGTGTGCTTATGCTTTATGATCTATGTAAAAATTGTTTGCATTAATAAGTATTTTTTTTATGAATCTAACTCTTGTCTATTTTACAGTATAAAAACACAAAATGGATAGACAACCCAATATTTTAAGAGACCTACCCGGAGACATGATTGATGAAATCTTGTCTAGAGTCGGTCAGAATTCTTCGGCACAACTATTTACGGCGAAATCAGTTTGTAGGACATTCGAAGAACGTTCCAAGAATGTCTTGGTTTATAAGAGACTTTCGTTTGAAAGATGGGGGATATCACATTGGGAAACCCATAAGTTACGATGTGTTTACTTTGACGCATATATTGCAGGGAACCCAAATGCTATTTTACGCAACGGGTTAAGAAATTATTTTGACTCAATGTATCCGAATATAGGACTTCATGATTTAGAAAAAGCGGCTAACATGCAACATCAAGAAGCATGTTATGCTTACGGGTTAGTAATGTTTGCTTCTCACCAAAGTGAGAAAAAGAACATCGGACTACAACTATTAAACAAAACGTTCTCACAAGTGACGGAGTCGGTAATTGGGGTAAGAAATGAGGTTTTTAGGTTATTATGAGACTGTTGGTCATTACGTAACCCTCGTCCCTTTAACGACGTTACAACACGCTGTCTTATCAACGGCCATAACGATTATGTTCCACAAGACCAAGGATGGGAAGTAATCCTAGTAAAACCAGAATGCATGACTTGTTTCTGGACGTATGAATTACGTGTCTTTATTGCCTTTGCTGAACGACTTGTGTACTAGCTAGAATTATCTTCACAACCATCTTGTATCAAATTTATTGTGTGCTATATTTCATGCTATATGTAAAATAAGCGGTATTGTAAGTTTGTAAAATATTGTGTAAAAGTTTGAACGCGAAATATTATTATAATCAGTTTTTCATATAGAATTGTAGTAGTTGAATTGTATATTAGCTACTAAGTATGAACTTAACGGGTAGGTACTACCCGAATTTAAACTTATAAAACGCTAATATGAAGAAAAAGCTTTTATAAATGAGTTCATATTATGCTACGGAATACTATTAACTACTCTTAATATTCTGTATGATTAACTTGTTCCATTTGACTATTTTGAAGGAAATGGCACCGACTACTCGACACACCGTGAATATGAATGAAGAGGAATTCCGTACTTTTCTAGCTTCAAACATAGCCGCAGTACAGGCTGCGCTACATACCAATAATAACCTTAGTTCTAGCAGTACAGGAAATCGTGTAGGATGCACCTACAAAGAATTCACTGCCTGCAAACCTTTAGAATTTGATGGAACCGAAGGACCGATCGGATTGAAACGGTGGACCGAGAAGGTCGAATCGGTGTTTGCCATAAGTAAGTGTACTGAAGAGGACAAAGTGAAGTACGCTACGCATACCTTCACAGGTTCTGCGTTAACATGGTGGAATACCTATCTAGAGCAAGTGGGACAAGATGATGCGTACGCACTACTGTGGTCAGCATTCAAGCACTTGATGAACAAGAAGTACCGTCCCAGAACCGAGGTCAATAAGCTCAAGACAGAACTTAGAGGGTTACGAACCCAAGGATTTGATATTACCACGTACGAAAGACGATTCATAGAATTGTGCCTATTGTGTCCGGGAGCGTTCGAAGATGAGGAAGAGAAGATCGACGCGTTTGTGAAAGGATTACCGAAAAGAATCCAAGAAGATATAAGTTCACACGAGCCCGCCTCCATACAACAGGCATGTAGAATGGCTCACAAACTAGTGAACCAGATTGAGGAAAGAATTAAAGAACAGACGGCTGAAGAGGCCAATGTGAAGCAAGTCAAAAGAAAGTGGGAGGAATACGGTGATAAGAATCACCAATACAACAACAACAGCAATTACAACAATAATCGCAACAACTATTCCAACAATCGCAACATCAATCGCAACTACAACAAATGGCCCAACAACAACAACAACAACAACAACAACAACAGCAACTACAACAATCATCCCAACAACAAAAATAACCGCAACAATAACAACAATCAGAAGCAGCTATGCCAAAGGTGTGAAAAGTATCACTCGGGGTTCTGCACCAAATTTTGTAACAAGTGTAAAAGAAATGGTCATAGCGCGGTGAAGTGTGAGGTCTATGGACCAGGGGTTAACAGAACGAAAGGAACAAATGGTGTCGGAACGAGTAATGGTGGAGCAAGTAGTGTCGGAGCAAGTTATGCCAATGTAGTTTGTTATAAATGTGGAAAACTGGGCCACATTATTAGAAATTGCCCGAACCTGGAGAACACGAATGGACAAGGTCGCGGAAGAGTTTTCAATATTAATGCGGCAGAGGCACAGGAAGACCCGGAGCTTGTTACGGGTACGTTTCTTATTGACAATAAATCTGCTTACGTTTTATTTGATTCGGGTGCGGATAGAAGCTATATGAGTAGAGATTTTTGTGCTAAATTAAGTTGTCCATTGACGCCTTTGGATAGTAAATTTTTACTCGAATTAGCAAATGGTAAATTAATTTCAGCAGATAATATATATCAGAATCGAGAAATTAAACTGGTTAGCGAAACCTTTAAGATTGACTTGATACCAGTAGAGTTAGGGAGTTTTGATGTGATAATCGGTATGGACTGGTTGAAAGAAGTGAAAGCAGAGATCGTTTGTTACAAAAATACAATTCGAATTATACGAGAAAAAGGAAAACCCTTAATGGTGTACGGAGAAAAGGGCAACACGAAGCTACATCTTATTAGTAATTTGAAGGCACAAAAACTAATAAGAAAAGGTTGCTATGCTGTTCTAGGGCACGTCGAGAAAGTACAAACTGAAGAAAAGAGCATCAATGATGTTTCCGTCGCAAAAGAATTTCCCGATGTATTTCCGAAAGAATTACCGGGATTACCCCCACATCGATCTGTTGAATTTCAAATAGATCTTGTACCAGGAGCTGCACCAATAGCTCGTGCTCCTTATAGACTCGCACCCAGCGAGATGAAAGAACTGAAAAGCCAACTGTAAGAACTATTAGAATGTGGTTTCATTCGACCAAGCACATCACCATGGGGAGCTCCTGTTTTGTTTGTCAAGAAGAAGGATGGTACATTTAGGTTGTGTATTGACTATAGAGAGTTGAACAAACTTACCATCAAAAACCGTTATCCACTGTCGAAAATTGACGACTTATTTGATCAACTACAAGGCTCGTCGATTTATTCGAAGATCGATTTACGTTCTGGATATCATCAAATGCGTGTAAAGGAGGATGATATTCCAAAAACTGCTTTTAGGACGTGTTATGGTCATTACGAGTTTGTGGTTATGCCGTTTGGATTGTCTAACGCACCAGCTGTGTTCATGGACCTTATGAACCGAGTGTGTGGGCCATATCTTGACAACTTTGTCATTGTTTTCATCGATGACATACTTATTTACTCAAAGAATGATCAAGAGCATGAAGAACATTTGAGAAAAGTGCTAGAAGTATTGAGGAAAGAAAAACTGTACGCTAAGTTTTCAAAGTGTGCATTTTGGTTGGAAGAAGTTCAATTCCTCGGTCACATAGTGAACAAAGAAGGTATCCAGGTGGACCCGGCAAAGATCGAAATCGTTGAAAAGTGGGAAACCCCAAAAACTCCGAAGCATATACGTCAATTTTTAGGATTGGCTGGTTACTACAGAAGATTCATCCAAGACTTTTCCAGAATAGCAAAACCCTTGACTGCATTAACGCATAAAGGGAAGAAATTTGAATGGAAGGATGAACAAGAGAAAGCGTTCCAGTTATTGAAGAAAAAGCTAACTACGGCACCAATATTGTCATTTCCTGAAGGGAATGATGATTTTGTGATATATTGTGACGCCTCAAAGCAACGTCTCGGTTGTGTATTAATGCAACGAACGAAGGTAATTGCTTATGCGTCTAGACAATTGAAGATTTACGAGAAAAATTATACGATGCATGATTTGAAATTAGGCGCGGTTGTTTTTGCATTAAAGACTTGGAGGCACTACTTATATGAGGTCAAAAGTATTATATATACCGACCACAAAAGTCTTCAACACATATTTAATCAGAAACAACTGAATATGAGGCAGTTTAGATGGATTGAATTGTTGAATGATTATGACTTTGAGATTCGTTACCACCCGGGGAAGGCAAATGTGGTAGCTAACGCCTTGAGCAGGAAGGACAGAGAACCCATTCGAGTAAAATCTATGAATATAATGATTCACAATAACCTTACTACTCAAATAAAGGAGGCGCAACAAGGAGTTTTAAAAGAGGGAAATTTAAAGAATGAAATACCAAAAGGATCGGAGAAGCATCTTAATATTTGGGAAAACGGAACCCGGTATAGGGCTAAAAGGATTTGGGTACCAAAATTTGGAGATATGAGAGAAATGGTACTTAGAGAAGCTCATAAAACCAGATACTCAATACATCCTGGAACGGGGAAGATGTACAAGGATCTCAAGAAACATTTTTGGTGGCCGGGTATGAAAGCCGATGTTGCTAAATACGTAGAAGAATGTTTGACGTGTTCTAAGGTCAAAGCTGAGCATCAGAAACCATCAGGTCTACTTCAACAACCCGAAATCCCGGAATGGAAATGGGAAAACATTACCATGGATTTCATTACTAAATTGCCAAGGACTGCAAGTGGTTATGATACTATTTGGGTAATAGTTGATCGTCTCACCAAGTCAGCACACTTCCTGCCAATAAGAGAAGATGACAAGTTGAAGAAGTTAGCACGACTGTATTTGAAGGAAGTCGTCTCCAGACATGGAATACCAATCTCTATTATCTCTGATAGGGATGGCAGATTTATTTCAAGATTCTAGCAGACATTACAGCAAGCATTGGGAACTCGTCTAGACATGAGTACTGCCTATCATCCACAAACTGATGGGCAGAGCGAAAGGACGATACAAACGCTTGAAGACATGCTACGAGCTTGTGTTATTGATTTCGAAAACAGTTGGGATCGACATCTACCGTTAGCAGAATTTTCCTACAACAACAGCTACCATTCAAGCATTGAGATGGCACCGTTTGAAGCACTTTATGGTAGAAAGTGCTGGTCTCCGATTTGTTGGAGTGAAGTGGGGGATAGACAGATTACGGGTCCGTAGATAATACAAGAAACTACCGAGAAAATCATCCAAATTCAACAAAGATTGAAAACCGCCCAGAGTCGACAAAAGAGCTACGCGGACAGTAAAAGAAACGATATAGAGTTTGAAATTGGAGAAATGGTCATGCTTAAGGTTTCACCTTGGAAAGACGTTGTTCGATTTTGGTAAACGGGGGAAACTAAATCCAAGGTACATTGGACCATTCAAGATTATAGATCGTGTCGGACCAGTAGCTTACCAACTGGAGCTACCTCAACAAATCGCGGCTGTACATAACACTTTCCACGTCTCAAATTTGAAGAAATGTTTTGCTAAAGAAGATCTCACTATTCCGTTGGACGAAATCCAAATCAATGAAAAACTTCAATTCATTGAAGAACCCGTCGAAATAATGGATCGTGAGGTTAAGAGACTTAAACAAAACAAGATACCAATTGTTAAGGTTTGATGGAATTCTCGTAGAGGACCCGAGTTCACCTGGGAGCATGAAGATCAGATGAAGAAGAAATACCCGCATTTATTTCCAAAAGATACGTCAACACTTTCAACTGCTTAAAATTTCGGGACGAAATTTATTTAACGGGTAGGTACGGTAGTGACCCGAACTTTTCCATGTTTATATATATATTAAATGAAATTGTTATTTACATGATTAAGTGTTTCCAACATGTTAAGCAATCAAACTTGTTAAGACTTGATTAATTGAAATAGGTTTCATATAGACAATTGACCACCCAAGTTGACCGGTGATTCACGAACGTTAAAACTTGTAAAAACTATACGATGACATATATATGGTTATATATATAGTTAACATGATTTTATTATAAGTATGTATCTCATTAGGTATTTTAACAATGAGTTATATACATAAAAATGAGACTATTAATTTAAGAAACTCGAAAACGATATATATAACGATTATCGTTATAACAACGTCTTACTAGGTACATATGAATCTAATTAAGATATTGATACACTTGGTTAATTATGTTAAATGATAAGTAAATATATTATTAAGTGTATTAACAATGAAATACATATGTAAAAATAAGACTACTAACTTAATGATTTCGATACGAGACATATATGTAACGATTATCGTTGTAACGACATTTAACTGTATATATATCATACTAATATATATTATATATCATAATATCATGATAATATAACAATTTAACATCTCATTTGTTATAATAAACAATGGGTTAACAACATTCAACAAGATCGTTAACCTAAAGATTTCAAAACAACATTTACATGTAACGACTAACGATGACTTAACGACTCAGTTAAAATGTATTTACATGTAGTGTTTTAATATATATTCATACACTTTTGAAAGACTTCAAGACACTCAGTTAAAATGTATTTACATGTAGTGTTTTAGATGTATGTACTATTGGTATATACACTCCAATGATCAGCTCTTAGCAGCCCATGTGAGTCACCTAACACATGTGGGAACCATCATTTGGCAACTAGCATGAAATATCTCATAAAATTACAAAAATATGAGTAATCATTCATGACTTATTTACATGAAAACAAAATTACATATCCTTTATATCTAATCCATACACCAATGACCAAAAACACCTACAAACACTTTCATTCTTCAATTTTCTTCATCTAATTGATCTCTCTCAAGTTCTATCTTCAAGTTCTATGTGTTCTTCATAAATTCTACAAGTTCTAGTTACATAAAATCAAGAATACTTTCAAGTTTGCTAGCTCACTTCCAATCTTGTAAGGTGATCATCCAACCTCAAGAAATCTTTGTTTCTTACAGTAGGTTATCATTCTAATACAAGGTAATAATCATATTCAAACTTTGGCTCAATTTCTATAACTATAACAATATTATTTTAAGTGATGATCTTACTTGAACTTGTTTTCGTGTCATGATTCTGCTTCAAGAACTTCGAGCCATCCAAGGATCCGTTGAAGCTAGATCCATTTTTTTATTTTCCAGTAGGTTTATCCAAGGAACTTAAGGTAGTAATGATTTTCATAACATCATTCATTTCATACATATAAAGCTATCTTATTCGAAGGTTTAAACTTGTAATCACTAGAACATAGTTTAGTTAATTCTAAACTTGTTCGCAAACAAAAGTTAATCCTTCTAACTTGACTTTTAAAATTAACTAAACAGATGTTCTATATCTATATGATATGCTAACTTAATGATTTAAAACCTGGAAACACGAAAAACACTGTAAAACTGAATTTACGCCGTCGTAGTAACACCGCGGGCTGTTTTGGGTTAGTTAATTAAAAACTATGATAAACTTTGATTTAAAAGTTGTTATTCTTGAAAAATGATTTTTATTATGAACATGAAACTATATCCAAAAATTATGGTTATACTCAAAGTGGAAGTATGTTTTCTAAAATGGTCATCTAGACGCCGTTCTTTAGACTGAAATGACTACCTTTACAAAAATGACTTGTAACTTATTTTTCCGAATATAAACCTATACTTTTTCTGTTTAGATTCATAAAATAGAGTTCAATATGAAACCATAGCAATTTGATTCACTCAAAACGGATTTAAAATGAAGAAGTTATGGGTAAAACAAGATTGGATAATTTTTCTCATTTTAGCTATGTGAAAATTGGTAACAAATCTATTCCAACCATAACTTAATCAACTTGTATTGTATATTATGTAATCTTGAGATACCATAGACACGTATACAATGTTTCGACTTATCATTTCGACACATCTATATATATTTCGGAACAACCATAGACACTCTAGATGTGAATGTTGGAGTTAGCTATACAGGGTTGAGGTCGATTCCAAAATATATATAGTTTGAGTTGTGATCAATACTGAGATACGTATACACTGGGTTGTGGATTGATTCAAGATAATATTTATCGATTTATTTCTGTACATCTAACTATGGACAACTAGTTGTAGGTTACTAACGAGGACAGCTGACTTAATAAACTTAAAACATCAAAATATATTAAAAGTATTGTAAATATATTTTGAACATACTTTGATATATATGTATATATTGTTATAGGTTCGTGAATCAACCAGTGGCCAAGTCTTACTTCCCGACAAAGTAAAAATCTGTGAAAGTGAGTTATAGTCCCACTTTTAAAATCTAATATTTTTGGGATGAGAATACATGCAGGTTTTATAAATGATTTACAAAATAGACACAAGTACGTGAAACTACATTCTATGGTTGAATTATCGAAATCGAATATGCCCCTTTTTATTAAGTCTGGTAATCTAAGAATTAGGGAACAGACACCCTAATTGACGCGAATCCTAAAGATAGATCTATTGGGCCTAACAAACCCCATCCAAAGTACCGGATGCTTTAGTACTTCGAAATTTATATCATATCCGAAGGGTGTCCCGGAATGATGGGGATATTCTTATATATGCATCTTGTTAATGTCGGTTACCAGGTGTTCACCATATGAATAATTTTTATCTCTATGTATGGGATGTATATTGAAATATGAAATCTTGTGGTCTATTGTTACGATTTGATATATATATGGAATAAACCTATAACTCACCAACATTTTTGTTGACGTTTTAAGCATGTTTATTCTCAGGTGATTATTAAGAGCTTCCTCTGTTGCATACTTAAATAAGGACGAGATTTGGAGTCCATGCTTGTATGATATTGTGTAAAAACTGCATTCAAGAAACTTATTTTGTTGTAACATATTTGTATTGTAAACCATTATGTAATGGTCGTGTGTAAACAGGATATTTTAGATTATCATTATTTGATAATCTACGTAAAGCTTTTTAAACCTTTATGGATGAAATAAAGGTTATGGTTTGTTTTAAAATGAATGCAGTCTTTGAAAAACGTCTCATATAGAGGTCAAAACCTCGCAACGAAATCAATTAATATGGAACATTTTTAATCAATAAGAACGGGACATTTCAACAAGAGTCTCCAACATATATTCGATCAGAAGCAACTGAATATGAGACAGCGTCGATGGATCGAGATGCTCAACGACTACGATTGTGAACTCCGTTATCATCCTGGTAAGGCCAATGTTGTAGCTGATGCTTTAAGCCGAAAGGAGAGGACGGCACCTCTTCGTATTAGGGCTCTGAACATCAACATCCATTCGAACCTCAACAGCCAGATCAGAGTAGCCCAAGATGAGGCTCTCAAGAAGGAGAACATATCTCACGAACATTTGAACATACTTGTCTCTCGATTCGAGGTTAGGGAGTCTGGACTCCGATGTTATGCCGAAAGAATTTGGGTACCACTTTATGGAGATCTACGGAACCTTATACTTGATGAAGCACACAAATCGAGGTATTCGATTCACCCTGGAGCGGGCAAGATGTACCATGATCTTAAGGAACAGTATTGGTGGCCGAATCTTAAGAAGGACGTTGCGACTTATGTTGGTAAGTGTTTGACTTGCTCGAAGGTTAAAGCCGAGCATCAGAGACCTTTTGGTTTACTTCAACAACCAGAAATTCCACAATGGAAGGGGGAAAGGATCACAATGGATTTCATTACTAAGCTGACGAAGACGGTGGGTGTATACGATTCCATCTAGGTTATCGTTGACCGTCTTACCAAATCTGCACACTTTCTAGCGATGAAGGAAACAGATACAATGGAGAGACTTGCTCAACTATACATCAAGGAGGTTGTATCTCGTCATGGTGTACCTTTATCGATCATCTCGGATCGCGATCCCCGTTTTGCTTCTAGATTTTGGCGTTCTTTACAAGAAGCCATGGGAACCCGTCTCGACATGAGTACAGCATATCACCCACAGACTGACGGGCAAACTGAACGAACGATTCAGACATTGGAAGACATGTTGCGTGCATGTGTTATTGATTTCGGAAAGGCCTGGGAAAGGCATTTGCCACTCGCCGAATTTTCTTACAACAACAGTTATCACTCGAGCATTAATGCTGTACCTTTTGAAGCATTGTACGGCCGTAAGTGCTGATCTCCTATTTGTTGGGCCGAAGTAGGCGAAAAGCAAATCACCGGACCCGAGGTAGTCCACGAAACCACGGAAAAGATCGCTCAGATTCAAGCTAGACTTAAGACTGCCCGTGATCGTCAAAAGAGTTATGCCGATCTTAAACATAAAGACTTTGAATTCAATGTGGGAGACCATGTAATGTTGAAGGTTGCACCTTGGAAAGGTGTGATTCGTTTTGGAAAACGTGGAAAGTTGAACCCACGATACATTGGTCCTTTTGAAATCTTGAAACGTGTTGGACCCGTTGCTTACCGTTAGGATCTACCAGCACAATTGAGCTCAGTTCATCCTACCTTCCACGTGTCAAACTTGAAGAAGTGTCTTACTGCACCTGAACTTATCATACCACTTGAGGAGCTTACGATTGATGACAAACTCCACTTTGTGGAAGAACCAGTTGAGATTATGGATCGTGAGATCAAAACTTTGAAACGTAACAAGATTCCGATTGTCCGAGTACGATGGAATGCTAAACGAGGATCTGAGTTTACTTGGGAGCGAGAGGATCAAATGATGCGGAAGTATCCTCACCTTTTCCCGACTCCTCCATCTACCTCAGCTTAAATTTTGGGACGAAATTTTCTTTAACAGGTGGGTAATGTAACGACCCTGGATTTTCCAACGTTTATTTATTAATAATTATTATTATTAATACTTGTGATTAAACGAATGTATGTTATTATATTTACTTGAGGCCATGATTAATTGTACTTAACTTTAAATGCCCGAAATGTCTTTGTGACACCCGAGACTTACACGAATAATATTTTTAGATATTATTTACATTCATGATTAGTTTTATTAATCATTTTATTTAACTAAGGTTATTAGTTAATTACATGGGCTTTTATTGGATTACTTGTTAATTACTACAAACTTGGGCTTTATATTTGTACATGGACTTAAAGAGCCCACCCTACACCTTGTTGGATTAACTAGCCCATTTTATACACTTGTAAGTATCAAATTAGATGGAAACTACTTAGTTTAAATATTTGAAGGAATCTAGTTACCATAATCCCCATGCACATACCTCTATTAACCACACTTTTTCAAGCTTTACCTACAAGTGACCAAGGAACATTTGCCTTCCTCTTTTTTTCTGCTGTAAAACCATAGGCCTAAGGGCCATAAGGGGTGGCTTTTGCTTTCAATTTTTGCTAACTTATGCACTCATACTCTTTCATTCAAACACACACAAAAACACTTACAACTTTTCTCTCATTTTCTCTCTAAAGTGTGAGTTCTTTCAAGGCTTTCTCTTCTTCTTTTTCTCTTGACAAAACCGAACCTAATGCATCTCATCATCATCAATACTTGTTCTTGTTTAATGTTTGATTACTTGTAGTTACTAGTTGTTGTTACTTACTTACATGTACAAGAATCAAACTCATTAGTTTCATTCTTCTTTTATCTTGTATCACAAGAACACTCAAGAGCATAAACTTACTAGTTATGTTCTACATATACTTTCTTAAAAGATTGCAAGTTCATGTGTTGATTAAAATCATACTTGTGATTCACGAAGTAAACTTCAAGTTTACTTTCTTAAAGATCAAACTTTGGTTTGAATCTTTAAAGTATGAACAACCATGACCTATTAACTTGTTTATTTAGTTTGTTACTTCATATTATGCACTTTAATTTCATGTTTGTTGGTTATTATTGGTCAAGTGTTACTAGTTAACCTTGATCTCATTTCTCTTGAACTAAAAGTTAACTTTACTAGTTTAAGAACATGTAAATGAAACTTTTTAATTATAACTTGGTACACTTATGTTAGATCTAGACTTTTGAGTCTTGGATCTTCAAGATCAAACTAAGAACTATGTTCTACAACTCAAGATCTTGATTTCATAAGTTTACTTTCAAGTTTGTAACTTATTATTAGTTTTAAAGTTCATGTATGTGTTAGATCTAAGACTTTGATGTAACTTTGGTTCATCAAAACATTTGCAACACTTAAGTGAGTTGTGCTTCAAGTCTTAGACTTATACTTGGGTTATGATGGTCAAACCTTGGTGAAAATGATGCAAACACATCAACAAGTTGTACACTTGAAGCTATATGCATCAAAATGATGCAAACACATCAACGAGTTGTACACTTGAAGCTATATGCATCAAGGATGAGAACCGTGATAAGCATCGAGCACCAAGACCACCGGAACTCACTATTTTTCTGTTTTCTGTCTTCTGCCTACTATTTTATGGGTTCTGTAACAGACCAGTACACCTGGGCTACTGTAACCTTGATTTTCAGATATACCTTTTCGAGTAGATAATTTTTCATACAGGACTCGTCTTAATCTGAGTTACGATTTAGGATTTATGGCCCTCCGATCGTCACAATGTCCTTTTAACGTTGTGCAGAAATTTCTGACCAACTCGCACTTAGACCATCGCCACGGTCAAACAAAGATGAGTTTGCTTCTGTAAATTTTAATACACTTAAAGGACTCATATACGGAGCCATGGCCACTAGTCTCACCTTATTTCAGTAGGTATTGAGGCCGTGGTGACTGACCGAACTCAGCCTTTGTTTTAAAACTACTTTCATAAACGAAATTTACTTTACGCCTTTTGTTTGATGATGAATGATGATGACCCTTAAGACCTTATTTACATACTTTTAAACCTATTTGGACGATTTACTGACTTAGTACTATTTGACTTAGGTTGAGGACCCGTTTGGACAACCTTCATTACTTGCTTACTTTCCGAGTCATACTTTACCGCTACTTTATCATTGTGAGTTATAGCATCCCTTTTTACTTTAACTATTTTGGGAACTGAGAATACATGCACATTTTACATTTTACATACTAGGCACGAGTACTTAAACTTTATATATGTGTGGGTTATACAACGGCAGAAACATTCCCTTTAGCTCGGTAACGTTTAGTTATTGGTTTTTGAACCGGTGAACGCGAATCTTAGATATGGATCCATAGGGTTTGACATCCCCACTCGGGCTAGTCGCGCTAGCATTTAACGAGTGTTTAATACTTCATAAACATATGCACTTGCCAAGTGTACTTTCAGGGTGTATAAACATTAAGTTAGTTACCAAGTGCCCACGGTTAACATATACTTTATCTTACTGTTTTGAAACGCTCTTTGTAGCACTGAAATCTCGTGGCCTACCTTACATACTGTTATACTTAAACTATAGCTCACCAACCTTTGTGTTGACATTTTTAAGCATGTTTTTCTCAGGTGCTTAAGGTTTGCTTCCTCTGTGTACTAGTCTTGCCGTAGACACCCGCTGCTCTAGTGTTATCACCGCATGAACTACTTTATCTTGCATTCAAACTTAATTACATTTGAAACTATGTTTTGTAACGACCTAAGGGTCATATACATTTATTCATGCTTTCTAGTCATAGAAGCATACTGTTGGTGTAAAACAATCGACGTCGGTTATGACGTCATCTTTTTATCGTGAATGCAACTTCTTTTATTACAGCATGTAGTACTTAACCTTGTAATGATCCTGTTGTTGATGATTCGTACACGATGGTTTTGTACGGGGCATCACAATATGATTCATGACCTTAAAATGCAGAAAGCTCATGAGACTATCATTGCCAATGTTGTGCACAATGCTACTAGAGTGAATAAGCTTGAGCTTGATTTAAAGGATATCAACATGAAATTGAAAACTTCGATGGAGGCTGTAGAGAAAAAGGATAAGCTGTTGGAAGTAGTGGAAACAAAATGTGTTGCAGAGAGGGTAGAAAAAGAGAAATGCATGGAAGAGAAGGATAAGCTGGTGAAGGAAAATGAAGTGTTAAAGAAAGTATTAGAAGAAAAGAATCAATTGTTGGAGGAAAAGACTACTGCTGCTGCTGATGTTAAGAAAAACTTTACTGATTTAAAAGTCGGTATCCCTGGTCTTGTGCATAGGGTGTTGAGTTCTAAACTTGTGGGTGAAACTTTTAATAGGTATTTAGTGGCATCTACAGAAAGTGATCTTGCAGATGCAATGGAGAAAATTTTGAATGCCCTGCCTGTGAAGCCTGAACCTTTACCAGATGATATTTCAAAATACATGAAACCAGATACTGATGCCAAGCTACAGTTGGCCATTGCTGAAGTAACATCCTTGAAAATTGATTCTGTAAGTGAGGTTTGTGCTAGGGAGGAGGTGTCAGTGAAGGATATTTTGGATGTGCCCATTTAAGAACATATTTTCTCTGTAATAACAATATGTAATAACTTAATAATTTGTTTGTGTATACTGCCATTATGCTTAATGTTAGCATATTTTGCTATTCTTATTATTTTGCTGCTATGTGCATTTGAATTTCATATAGCATGTCATATGAAATGATGTTTGCCTTAAACTGATTTTTGATTATGCATTGAACTGTAATCCGTCGTCCGTTGTTTGTAATACCCCATCACAGCATTCTCCTTTATGAATCTAAAGTATACTGCTACATAAATGTCATTGTGTTATTCAGTTTAAAAATTGTATATCTGGTTTGTAGCTGATCGAAACATGTATAATTTCTATGATTACTGCGTAAACAACTTATCCATTCTCCGTTGTGCATTAGCTGAATTATGTTATGAAGAAATATCGAGAAGTCTTTTGATAACTTCCGAAATAGGATGTGAATGAATCATAATGATGGTATTCTGTCTATATGTTATAAAAATTAATAAATGTGTTAGAGAAAATTCTGTTTATGGAACTAGCGATGTTCCGTCTAGCGTGTTGCGCTTAGGTTTTGTGCGGCTTTATAAAATACACTTGTATTTAATGTTTTCTGTTTACAAGTTATAAATGGATTTATGCCGTTGTGATAAACCATTCTGTATGTCATGACATTATGAGATCTTTAGTTTTGCCTCGGTGCCCTCTAGCTAAGTAAATACTTTGCGCTAGCCGATCCCTTGTGTCTATAATGTTGACACAAGAGCTTCTACCATTTGGGGCATAAAAATGCCTTGCCTTATGTGGGTAGGAATGGATGCCATGCTTTACATTCGAACGCGTAATGCTGTGCGCAAGAAAAATTTAAAATTTTATTGATAATACTGTCACACATACAACATTTTTGTGTAATATCTTCGCATGGGGTTATCAAGTCCCAATTAGAAAATTACAAAAAGTGTATTGTGTTGTTGCCTGAACTGATGAAAATTAAAAATGTGATAAAAACTGTTCTGCGAGATTCATGCTGTTATACTGTCTTCCGTGTACCGTGTTACGTCCTGCTTTCAATATTGCCACATTTTAGGTGGTTTGAAGTACCCGTTCACATCATTTCTACTGAACAACTGCCTTGATGATCCCCCCTGACAAAATTCCCTAGAGCTTCATGAACAACTGATCTCTCCCTTGGTGGTCCACCATATTCAGAGTGTATTACTGTTACACCGTTTGATGTTGGGAACCGCAATTCTGCATGCGGTGTAGAGGTAATTGCTCCGAATTTGCGAAGGGTCCGTCTATCGAACAACGCACTGAACCGTGATCTGCCATCAAGAACTGTAAAGTCTACAATTTCTGTACGGACTAAAGGGTGTGTTCTCAGTGTGACATCCAGTTTCACTTTACCAACTGCTCTTATTGATTCATCCGTGATACCAGCAATCTCTAAGTTCGTGTAGCGTAGCCGATCCTTCACGCTGAACGGATATTCCATAAAAGAATGCAAATACAAAATATCTGCTTCACTACCTGTGTCAGTATAAATGCGAGTGATGTTTCTGTTTGCTATGACAGCTGAAATGACCACAGGCTCTTCTGACAAGCGCCAATTTGGAATGGTATGAAATATGATTGGAGCATACATCCAGCTCTCCGTGCTGCGTTTTCCGTCTGCTTAATTTTCCAGATCCACATTCTATATGACCTTGATGTGCATTTCTGGAGTTGGATCCCTTTCATCATTCCGTTCTTCCCTTCTGTTCCAGTCATGTCGTCCATCGTGACGCACTTTTCCCTTCCAAGCAAAACGTTTGTTTGGATCATTTCGTCGATACTTTTTTCCTGGCAAAAGATGATTCAGCTCGCCAGCCTTGATCTTTGCAATGATCTCCCTCATTAATGACTTGTAATTATCTGTTTCATGTCCATATGCCTCATGGAAGTCACACCACTTGTCACTCTGTGGTCCCTGACGCTCTTCCATCGGCGGTGGAGGGTGAAATGATTCCTTAATTTGCTCTATGAACAAGATTTCTTTTGGAGTTTTTGTTAATGCCATAATAAGTGGATGCCTGTCTAATGGCTTTCGATGGTGATAATTGTCATTTGGATGATTATTTCCTCTCCAACCGTTCTGCTGTTGCTAGTAATTATTGTCATAGCCCCGTTGCCTCTGATAATTGTCATTCCTGTTCCGCTCTCCGCCTTGCTGCCTGAAATTTCTCTATTAATTATCTACTCTTGGATATCCCATTTCACCTGCTCGTAAATGCTTCTGAGCAATACCCAATGCTTGATGCAATGTCTTTGGAATATCATAACGCAAAGCATGAATTAGTCGTCCAAAATGTCGCTGATCAAGACAAAATATAAATCCTGAAACAAGCTGAGACTCTGGTATGTCTGGTATTTTCTGACATTCAATGGTATAACGCTTCATGAAATCACTCAATGATTCATTCTGACGCATTGTTATCTCATGTGCATCAAGATGTGACAACATGCAGCTTCTCAAACTCTGATACTGCATCACGAACTTTGCCCTCAAATCAAGAAAACTGGTAATACTCCTTGGTGGCAAACTAGCAAACCACTCGTGTGCCATTTTCTGCAGTACCATTGGAAACATGTGACATGCAGTTTCATCTTCCCAATGCTGTAACCTCATAACACCTTCAAACATAGCCAAAAAATCCTCTGGATCTGTTGTACCATCATAAACACCGATTGATGGAATTCCTAAATTTCTTGGTAATGGATAATCTGCAATTCGAGGAATAAAACACTGTGTTGATTCTGCCATTGCTAGTGGTTTGATAGCTTCATCACCAGTAATCAAAGTAAACAAATTATCCACAGCTGTTGCACAGATGGTTGGTTGTGCTAACTTTCGCTTAAATCGTGATGGCGCTGTTTTAGTTAAAATTCCATCCAATAACTTGCTTGCCATTTCTTCAGTCATAAAGAACTGTTTGAAAGGACCCGTTCATATACATTATAAACGATTCACAATAGTTGATTACATTGCGAGGTATTTGACCTCTATATGATACATTTTACAAACATTGCATTCGTTTTTAAAAGACAAACTTTCTTTACATTGAAAATTGACAGGCATGCATACCATTTCATAATATCCACTATCCAACTATAAATTGATTTAATAATAATATTTGATGAACTTAATGACTCGAATGCAACGTTCTTCGAAATATGCTATGAAAGACTCCAAGTAATATCTTTAAAATGAGCAAATGCACAGCGGAAGATTTCTTTAACACCTGAGAATAAACATGCTTTAAAGTGTCAACCAAAAGGTTGGTGAGTTCATTAGTTTATCATAATCATTTATTTTCATCATTTTAATAGACCACAAGAATTTCATTCCCAGTTCTCATAAATATACGTCCCATGCATAGAGACAAAAATAATCATTCATATGGTGAACACCTGGTAACCGACATTAACTAGATACATATAAGAATATCCCCTATCATTCCGGGATCCTCCTTCGGACATGATATAAATTTCGAAGTACTAAAGCATCCTGTACTTTGGATGGGGTTTGTTAGACCCAATAGATCTATCTTTAGGATTCGCGTCAATTAGGGTGTCTGTTCCCTAATTCTTAGATTACCAGACTTTAATAAAAAGGGGCATATTCGATTTTGATAATTCAACCATAGAATGTAGTTTCAATTACTTGTGTCTATTTCGTCAAACATTTATAAAAGCGCATGTATTCTCAGTCCCAAAAATATAAAGGGTAAAAAGGTAAATGAAACTCACCATACTGTATTTCGTAGTAAAAATACATATAACGTCATTGAACAAGTGCAAGGTTGGCCTCGGATTCACGAACCTAAATTAATTATATATAATTATGTGTTGGTCAATATTTGTCTAACAAATTAGGTCAAGTCATAGTGTACCACAATCTTAATGCTCGAGACTAATATGCAAAAGTCAACAAAAGTAAATTTGACTCAAAATAATTTCCAAAAATCTATACATGATTAATATATAGTTTAAATATCGTCGTTTTATATTTTTAAATATTTTTAAAAGATTTATTAGAGTAATAATATAATTTATTTATTAATAAATAAAGTTTTATATTAAATTTATGTAATAAAATATACTTTTATATATATTAAGTAATAAAATTTATAGGGTTCATTTAGTATCATAAAGATAATATGATAGGTATTATTAAAGTAAGTTATTACACGTAGTAAAATATGTTTGTATCACATATTTATTTGATAAAATAATATCTATAATGATAGTAAGTAAAAGTTGTATTATTTTGTAATAATAATTATTATTATAAAAAATATATTATTATAAAAATATCAATATTTATAATTACTAAGATGACATTATGATAAAACGATAATTCTAATTATGATAACTTTAATATTTAAGATAATTTTTAATATTATCTTTAAAATAATAATTCTATTTAAAATAATAATAATAATGATATTTTATAGTAACAATGACATTTCTATTAAAATGATAATTTTTGTTAAAATGATAGTTTTAATACTAACGATACTTTTAATAATAATAGTAATGATAAAAATAATAAGAACGATAATTTTACCTAAATCAATATCTTATAATATTTTAATTTCATCATGATACTCTTACTCATTATTTCCTAATCGTTTGTTTTAATAGCTTTTAATCGTCTTTTATATTGTGTTTATAATAATGATAATAATAGTAATCAAAATAATTAGGTGTTACCAATATTTGTTTTAATTACACTTATATTAATAATAATAGTTACTATAACATTATTAACGATAATACTAATAATTATCTTAATGATATTATAGTAATAATAATAATAATAACAATAACAATAACCATTTTTAAATAATGATATATATATTAATAATGATAATAATAATAATAATACTAATAATAATAATAATAATAATAATAATAATAATAATAATAATAATAATAATAATAATTGGATAATAATAATAATAATACTAATTATAACTTTAACGATAATAACGATAGTAATAATAAAAAAAATAAACAATTTTTAATGATAAATCTCTTTTATTGATAAAGATAATAATAAGATAAAACTAGAACGACGATAAAAAAACGACGATAATAATAATCATTTTTAATAAAAATATCGAAAATTCAATTGATTATAACTTCTAATCCGTTCATCGAAACCATTCGATATCTAAAGGAAAAGTTCTTAATTTTTCGCTAGCTTTCCAAGGACATGCATATCTTATACCTTATCTCAACCGCAAGTGTAACTAATTCAATATTCAACCTAACCTGTCTAAGGGCAATATCAAAAATACAAGCATGCATAATCCTAAATACTCGAGCACTAGTCAGGGATACACTATTAGTATGTAAAAGTTAAATTATGAGTACTCACGTATCAATATTGATATTCAATATTGCAGGAAAGGTACGTAGACGCAACGGAAATGATAAACACTATATTGACCTCACGAGCATACCCATGAACCATACTCAATCACCTCCATAGCTATAACCCATAATTTCCTTAATCCTATCCTACTCGAAAAATAATTTCGAAATCACTCGGACAGCACTCCGTCGTAATATTTTATGTATACTAATAATATCTTGAAATAATACGGAGTAAATATATATGTACATCGATTGAGAGAGTTTAGAGAAAAATATTTTCAAGTTTCTATGAAATAATGAAACCTATTGAATTCTATTTATAATAGATTTTTGAATTATTAAAGTGAATTATTAAAGTATGAATTATTAAAGTGAATTATTAAAGTATGAATTATTAAAGTGAATTATTAAAGTATGAATTATTAAAGTGAATTAGTAAAGTATGAATTATTAAAGTGAATTATTAAAGTTAAAGTAAAGTAAAAATAAAGTAAAGGTAAAGTTTAAGTATAGTAAAAGTATAAAATTATGTACGTATAATACGCGTATAAATATATATAATATTAATTTAAATTGTTATATATATTTAATAAAATTAAATATAAATATCGTTATCTTTATCATACTAGTTAAGTAATGAGTTGTAAAAAGTGATTCTAGATATTTATAAAAGTTATATACGTTTTAATAATAAAGTTCTTTTTAAATTGAAAATGTTTTTGTACGTTTGAAACTAAATAGATCAATCGAGTCTTTATGAGATTCAATCTTCCACTATCCTTTGTCTAGTTCTCAATGATTGACAATTTATTCTTATTTATAAATCACTTTACCATTTTTCGAATATTGTTAAAATGGAAAGATTTCTCAAATCAACGTGGGCCTTTCAACAGAGACTTGTAATCATAATTCAATATATCTGATAATTCAATCATTTGATCTTATCTTCTAATTCCATTGATAAACATTTTGAAACAGATACAATCATATAAAGTATTTAATCTAATATTTTATTTACGTTTCAAGTTATAATATATATACACATATACATATATAATCATATTCGTTTAATGGTTCGTGAATCGTTGGAACTTGGTCGAGGTTGAATGAATGTATGAACATAGTTTAAAATTCTTGCAATTTAACTTAACAAATATTGCTTATCGTGTCGGAAACATATAAAGATTAAAGTTTAAATTTGGTTGGAAATTTCCGGGTTGTCACACTATTCACCTTCTTCTTCAAAATTCCAATCATTGTCCAAAAAACCTTCATCACTATGTTGATTGTCAGTATCATCAACTAAGGCATTCAGCTGATTGAATAGCTTGGACAATTGTGATTTGGAAATTGACTTTCCTTTGCTGTTATGCCTAGCATTTACATCAGAAGTCTTCTTGAAAGAGACATTATGTGTTCCTCGCCTAGCCTTCCACATTCCTGTGCTGGAAACTCCCATCAATGGTTTTCTCAATCGTGGTATGGTTTTATGAACTTAACCATCTGCTGTGTCAGTGTTCAAATGATCTTCTTCTTCAACAGAAGTCTCTTCAAGAGTTAACTGATCAACTGGTATGTTTTCAATAAGGTTTTCATCGACTAGCTCAAGTGTTGTTTTCGATGAGGTTGTTTCAGTTGCCTTCGTGCTCTTAGTGGTTTTGGTGGTCTTTGAGACGGGTGGCGCCATCTGTTAGTACGATTTTCCGTATAGTGGCTGTAAGGTACTAGTACAGAGAATAATTGCTTAGCGTGTGGCGTATAATGTTGATTGTTGTTTTCCCTTAAAAAATTATCTCTGCGGACCCGGAACATGGATAGATGATCTGTGGGGTGGCCTCAATCAATCTGAGGATCAATCTGAAGTTGATCCGTATAGCGCGTTACTGCTAAGCGGCTAATATATGTTTAGAGTGAGAAAGAACTGTGTGAGAGAGAAAGTGTACTTCTCTCTGACTGAAGTTCAGAAATATGATGATGAAATGTGGTGACCCAGGGGGTCTATTTATAGGTGTAGAATATCCTAATTTCACGGGATACATGTGTCAATCACTGAATGGCTCTGTTACGTGAAGTATCCAGAATGTCGGTGGCGTGTGCAGACATGGCTGTGTGCCGTTCACGTGCCGAGTTAAAGGGCTTATACATAGAGGCTGCCTGCAGGGCTTACGCTTGACGCTGGGCAGCCTGATTAACGCTGGACGGCAAATACTGAACACCGCTAGATTTTGTTATTTTCTGTGCTCTTTGTTCGATTTTTCTGTATAAAATAATGTTTTTATGCGTGTATCCCTTAGGATACACCATTACACCCGTTCTCTTAGGACGAACCTTAACTTACTAAATACTAAATTACATCTGATTGGCTTTTGTTGCTCGTTAGGGTGTTAAAAGTAAACTGTAAATTAAGATATTATAAATCTAAAAGTTAGATTAAAAAATAAGCACTACTACACACACTTTTGACACATCAGTAATCCTGTTACAAACATCTAAAGGAACTTTGTTCCCCGAAAATGTATTTTTGTTTTGTATCCTCCGAGTGTCTCATATCTCCTTACTTTTATTGAGACGACTCTTCAACCTTTTGATATGCACTTTGACGATTTCACCGTCTTCGGTTGAGTAGCACTTATTCTCCAATCTCCATCATAAATATTTAAGACCATACAATAACGTTCTGTCAAAATATCTCCTGAAATCTAAGAGTCTGAAGAAGTTCTTCGTATAATGAGAGTTGACAAACACGAATCCATAAGGACAGTTACTTACTTCAAGTAAAGACATGTATTGTAATCCTTCAATCACTTGATTCGGAGGTTTGATTCCAATCTTCTTGTGCCCTGATTCTAACCCCATCTGAAAGTCGTAAATAGACACCCATCGCATTGAATCTAGTGTAAACCTGTAGACCGCCT
This sequence comes from Rutidosis leptorrhynchoides, assembly GCF_046630445.1. Classification (NCBI taxonomy): domain Eukaryota; kingdom Viridiplantae; phylum Streptophyta; class Magnoliopsida; order Asterales; family Asteraceae; genus Rutidosis; species Rutidosis leptorrhynchoides. Next base: position 300,826,041 of record NC_092335.1, on the reverse strand, counting down.
TTAACACAATAGCATGATAAATTTTTGAAGATTCATTCAGGTCAGTCAAGTAAATGTAAATAAAGATGATTTCGTTCATCTTTAGCATCTCAAAATCTGCCTCTAAGAACTGATAGTCCTCATCATCCATTCTCGTAATATAGAATAGAGGCATCTTTACTCCATCTTTATTGATCATTAAGATCTTATTGATGCTCTTGATCTCTGAACTTTGTTGATTCTGAAGGTTCTCCTCATTTTTTAGCTTATACTTGTTTCAAACATTCCGATAAGCTTTGAGGTATTCTGGTTTCTTATGATATTTTCAAGCACAAAGAACACACATTGAAGGTGTAAGGATGAGATTGGTTTAACCATAGTTCTTATAAGCTTGTTGTTCTATGAATGGTGAACGTAGAATCAATTTCCCTTCATCATCACTTAATTGATAATTAGCACCATGGTCAAGGATAAATTTTGAAATTTGGAAAGGAACATCAGGATCAGGAGTTGTTGTAGTATCTTCTTCGCCATTTGAGAATATATCCCTCTCGAAATGTAAACCAAATTCCTCAGTTGGAGCTGTGATGTTGACAAATTGATGTTCATTGAACTCATATATTATGCTCTTCCCTTTCAAAATATACTCAATATCATCAAAATTATGATTGTCGACATGTACCGATGTATCCTCTGTCTGTTGTTCATGTTGTTGTTCCACCGTATCCAAAATCCTTAACATCCCTGAGTCACCTTCTCTATGTGTAACTATTTCATCTAGAAAACTATCATGTTGAATCTCCTCAACTTTATCACTTTCAGAATCGAAAATCTCAACTATGTCATCATTTCCAAAGGGTTGACTACCTAATCCAGCTTCATATGTTAAGCGTTGAAAAGCACCAGACCCATAACCATATCTATTCTCCTCTTAATGAAAATTGTCAGGATCGAAATCGTCATGGTCAGGCATGTAAATTGGTCCAGGTGACTTGCACGGAGAAAGAGAAAACACTACCCTTGCTTGCTTAATATAAATGTTCATCATCTCACGAATTTCTTCAAGATCGATACGTCAAGAAAATTCAAAAAGGTATAATGCCTCTAACTCATCATCAGAGAGATATTGAAACAATAGTAAAACAATAGTGTAACTAGGTAGTGGTGGAAGAATTGTCAAGAACAGAGCCGCCGCAGATGGTGTCAGTGATGTAGATGGAACTGTGTGAGTTTTCGTGAGGGCAGGTGAGGATAAAGATGTGGTATTATTCTTATATGTGGGTGGATACATACTACTAGTCAGATTGTCCCCTTCTGATGGAAGTTGGCTAATAGCCGGAATTGTAGTCGGTGAAGACTCTTTCGGGTCAGTCGCCTCCATGATATATGTCTCATGGGACTCTGAAGGAGTAGAAGAACTACCCATCTTTATAGCTCTTGCGGAGATATTAATATCCCCATCTCCTGAAGTCATCAATGTACCATGAGGTGATACATCTCTTTCAGTTAAAGACTCATCACCCAGACCTCGATTTTTAAGATCTGGATGAGAAGTGGTTTGAACCAGAGGATCAATTTCTTGAACCAGAGGAATATTCTGCTGGAAGTCTGATAAATTTCCCGATGGAATGTTAGGTTGATTCGTTTCCATGGGACGTGGCAGATCTCCAACATCAAGATAAGCCAAACCTCCTAGCCCTGTTGGACGTTGAGGCAATACAACATTACTAGGATGAAATATATCAAGAGGATTTCCGACCAATACGCAAGGTGCCTGTTCAAGGTTTTTCGGCTCCCCTTCGGCAATTCTAGACTTCAATGACTCAGTTTCCTCAATCAATTGATTCAACGCAAACTTTATTGTAGAGGACTGATTGGTCTCTTTACCATCCGTGCATTTAGATTTCTTTCCTAATGAAGCCGAAGCCTCATTAAGTGTAGGGTTTATTGTTATTATTGGATGTGATACGGAGGTAGGTGAAGGAGTCCTAAGTCTTGGTTCGTATCACCAATTGCTTCAGTAACAGCTTGGTGAAAGATAGGAATCGAAGTCCTAGATCTAGTTACTCGGGTTGTTGGTGGAGTCTGAATCATCTCATTAGGTATATAACGTGTCTTCTTCTTCGTTTGTTCGGGAGATGATTAAGTTGTTAACGTGTCATGTTCACTCTCTTCTGGTGTTGTTGAAAGGGTAGGTGCATCCCTAGTTGGACTACGTTCTCTGATCCTCACGAGTTGAGTTAGTCGGTGATCCTAGGGCATTTGAGGTTTACCCTAAGTGAGGTGTCATCTATTCCAGGTTGATTTCTAGGTTCCTCTCTGACCTCCGGGGCTGGAACCATGGCTGGTTCAACTTGTACTTATTGTACTGGGTTCGGAAGAGATATATCTACTGCTTCATAGTATGGTCGTAATCTAGCATTCGTGGGATTAGCTAGCCTCAGCAACCAATTAGGGATTGGTGCAGTAAACTTGTCCAGAAAAAATTTGAGTGTTCATTTTCACCTCCGAAAATCTCATCATTCTCATACCATGAGAATCTGGAAGAAGTATGTTGTTATTCCTGCAAAAAGTTAGTGCATCATGTATAAATATGCAGAAAAACCATTCACAAGGAATGTATGTATTCCTTGTCTTATCAACTTGTGCCTGAACCAAATTCTATAGAAGTTCAGCATAGTCTGGATCTTCAACTTTGGTGAAAGAATAGAACAGCCTCAACATCGGGATTATCAAGATGTCAGAAACCTTAGGTGTCATCAGAATACACCTATTTATGATCGAGAAGATCACATACCACCTGTAGTGTAAATACTTCTTTTGAAACTTAGAAACAGTGCAAGTAGTATCTCCACTGTATCCCGGCTCAAAGATTGAGTTCATCATAGCAGTGTTGGTAGTAAATGCAGGAGCATGTTAACAATAGGAAGCTGAAACATCCTCCTGAAGACAGCCTTAGTAATGCACATCATTCCAATAAATCCTCTTAACTCAAATTCAAACCGAGCAGGTTCTCCTTGAGGGTTAGCAACATAAGGTTGTGTGGCCTCAACAAAGCTAATAGTTATATTCAGAAGTCTTAGATCTAGCTCAAGTACACTAACAGTATAGCTCAAAGAACCCCATAGCTGATGCCTTTCTAGTATGGCCAACCAATAGTTGCCAGGAATATTTGTCTCAGAGTTAACAAAGTGGTTGTTCGCCATTAGCTGCTTGATCAGAATAAAAGACCATAACTAGTTAAGAATAGTCACATGTCTTTATTTTTATTTTCTTTGAAATCCCTTTTAATTTTCAATTTTATAAAATAATATGGATTTTATAACTTATAAAAATCTTTCATTCCAAATATTTACAAGTACTTGATAATCAGGAAATTGATGTTAAGACAATTAAGATTCAAACACTTTAAGTTTTCTCATGGTTAATCAAATAAAGCAACCAAGAATCTAACAGCATTTAGTCATTTTTCACAATTTTAAGTAGATTTGGTAACATTTAAATTTCTATGATTCGTTTACCAAATATACTTTTCCCTTTATATTTATGAACTAGATGAACACGTAATATTTTCAGATACAAAGCATGAGTATAATGTTTGAAATCTAACCACAAAATCATCAGATTCGGTATCAAGTACACATAGTAGATTCGGTAACATCAAAACTTCACATATAATATTCTAGACATGCATCTCTATTCATATTAACATTAAGTTCATAACCAGAATCACTTTTAAACTCAGAACAATCTGATAAGCATGTAATCAGTAGAATAGTTTCGGTAACTGTAGCACTAACAAATTCAGTATGTACAGAATCTATTAAACTCAAATTAAACATGCAATCTAAGTCGTTTTCATAATAGATATACTCATCAGTCATCATTTAGACTCAAAATAACATCATTAAAGCACACAAATCTGTTTCGGTTAAAGATTTAAAGTTTTATTTTCAGATTCGGTTTTTCGAAGATTTGTTCATCTGATTATCTTAACCATGAAATCAATGTACTTTTCTGGTTTAGAACTATATATTCAACTCAAATCAATATATTGTAACAAACAAACTTGATTTAAACAGGCATTTACCAAAGATTTGATTGAAAGAAGTGACAGATTCAGTAGATTAGGCACAGATTTGGTATTAGACTCAGATTCGGTTTGCTTGAGCATTTGAAAAGTAAAGGTTTTGACTTCGACTCTTCTATTTATACACCGAATCTAGGACAAACATGGGCCTAACGGAATTTCATACCGAATGGGCCTTAATCGAATGTCAATCCATTTAAGTATTTTCATTCATTTTAAATTCAAACTTTGGAGAATCTAGATTAATATAATCACAAGTTTATTATTTTTCCATCAAACATTAAGATTGAGTGAATTGTGAACTTTTGAGACATACCGAATCTGCATTGTTTGGTTGTTAGATTCGGTAACATGCTAAAAATAGCATTTATTCAAGAAAAAAAAAATCTTTTTGGATTTTAAACTTTTCCAATTTTTATGATTTTTCAAAAGTTAAGATTTGTACTTATAGAAAATTTGAAATATGTACAAAGTAAAAATCTTCAGTGATACCAATTGTTATACGGGTTGCATACTGAGATGTATACAAGCCAAAGTGAATTTTGTCATTTTAAAACACAAGTTTTTATGAATTCACTTTTTAAAATCAATTTTCTTTATCATTTTCTCCCTTTCTCCCCTCAAAATGTAATATACAGTGAAGTAAATCAGCATTTTGATCTTCCCATAAGAAAATTAGTAACTCCCATTTGAAATAAGATATCAATCAGTCACCTCCCCCTATCGTAACTATTGAAATATAAGCCCAGAGAGTTATCATTAAATCAAAGGCTCCCCTAGAAAGATAATATCTAAAGCATTGGAGTTCAGTTGCTCTCCCTAGAAAGTATATACTTCCCCTCAACACAAGACCCAGGTTTAAGTACCAAATGTATTAAGGAAATTAAGCACTATACTCCACCATGCCTATTTATTGAATCAAGAACCTTAGCCTAACCTCATTCAAAGGTTTTGTAAACATGTCAGCTAATTATACTTTTGTAGGCACAAAGTATAACTCTACATCTTCCTTTTCTACATGGTCCTTGATAAAGTGATAACAAATATATATGTGTTTAGTCTTAGAATGTTGGACTGGGTTGCTCGTTATTGCAACTGTACTTTATGAATCACGGCATATTAGGGTCTTAGTTATTTTAAAGCCATAGTCTAATAGTTAAGTTTGCATCCACAAAACTTGTGAACAACATTGAGCTACAGCAATGTACTCAGACTCAGCTGTTGATAGGGAAACACAGTTTTGCATTTTGGATGACCAACCAACTAGCCTACCTCCCAAAATCTGAATGGATCCGGATGTACGTATTCTATCTACATGACAACCGTAATGATCCGCATCCATATAAGCATTGAGATTGAAATAAGATCCACGAGGATACCAGATTCCAAGGTTAGGTGTACCTTTTAGGTATTAGAAAATTCTAACCACCGCTTTAGAGTGTGATTTCTTAGGGTTGGAGTAGAATTGAGCACAGATCGTTACAGCAAGTGTAATGTCTGGTCTACTCGCAGTCAAATACATTAGAGAACCAACCATGCTTCAATAAATAGTTATATCAAAAGGTTCTCCTTTTTCATCAACATCTAGCAGTTTCCTCATTGGGGTTGTCATGGGTTTCAAACCAGTCATTTTAAAACGTTTTAGTATATCGTTAATGTATTTAGTTTGACTGACAAAAATCCCATGGGGTAATTGTTTGACTTGTAACCACAAGAACAAATTAAGCTGGTCAAGCATGCTCATTTCGAATTTGTTGGCCATAAGGTCACAAAATTCCTTGCATAAGGCCGGGGACGTGTAACCAAAAATGATATCATCAACATAAATTTGAACTAAAAGGATGTGACTGTGATTTTTACAGATGAAGAGCGTTGTGTCGATTGTTCCACAAGAGAAGCCATTTTCCATCAAATACTTTGTCAACGTCTCGTATCATGCATGTGGTGCTTGCTTTATACCGTACAAAGATTTCTCCAAGTAGTATTCGTGGTTTGGATTAATAGGATCGAAAAAACCTTCAGGTTGATCAACATAAACTACCTCTTGAAGATGACCATTCAGAAAAACAGTTATGACATCAATTTGAAACATTGTGAACTGTGACAACCGTCACTTTTTCCTTCCTGAAATGAGTAAAATGCCCCTAGGGTTTTTCTGTGCAATAAATGATTAGGGTTTTATTTGATCATAATTAATAAACGATGACTAAATGTCTAACCCTAATAATTAATTTACGATATTAATACCATATGAATTTATAGGAATATAAATATAACTCAGTACTAATAGAATAAATAAAAGTATATAACTGATAATGTACTTTTGATAAATAAGTATTAAGTGTATTTAAAATATTGTGACATTTTTATAAAATTCAAAAGTATAAGGGAATAATTATATAAGTAAATAAATCAAAATTTATATATATATATATATATATATATATATATATATATATATATATATATATATATATATATATATAGTGGTAGGATCAAGAGGGAAGTAACCATTCGGGGGGAAGCGGGGGAAAGTAAAAACTTTTTTTTTTCGTTTTTTTGAAAAAACTTTGTTCACGAACATTATAGATGAGATGAAAATATGAACATTTAGTAGAGACACTTTGTGATAAATGTTTTTATTTTGACGGGAAAACGCTCGAAGAAGTAATATATATAACAATTATCGTGTTTTTCGAGCGTATTTTTAGATTTTAGCTATTGGGGTTTAGATATTAGGGTTTAGATATTAGGTTTTATAGGGTTTAGATATTAGGGTTTAGAAATTTAGGGTTTAGGGTTTAGATTTAGGATTTAGATTGAGTTTTTAACATGAACGGTTTAGAGTTTAGGGTTTAGGGTTTACGGTTTGGTGTTTTGGGTTTATTCCATAAACCCAAAACACCAAACCCTAAACCCTAAACCCTAAACTCTAAATCGGGCTAAATTTTACTTCACAAAACATGAAGAAAAAAAAAACGTTCATATTCTTCACGAACAATATTATCTTGAATGTTATTTTTGTCGATCGTTTTCCCGCATAAATAATAACATTCATCACGAAGTGTCTCTTCTAAATGTTCATATTTTCGTGTGATCTGATGCCGGAAAAAAATTTAAAAAAAAATGAAAAAAAAAATAAATAAATTTAAAAAAATAACAAACAAATAAATACAAATAAATAAAATAACAAACAATATTCTAGAATATTCTAATAATTAAATTAAATAAAAAAATTATATACCCATTGCTGGTCGATTTAAAAAAAATAAATTAAAAATATAATAAATGTATAAAAGGAAATAGAATTATATTTAAATTTCAATTACTTCTTCTCCAAGATTTCCACCTTATAAATACCAAACCAATTTACAATTTTTTTTTCATAAATTCCTGGATTCCTCTTAAACCCTAATAAATTTTGTAAGTCTTCATTCTTTTTCTTTTTAATTTTTTCGATTTATTTCTTTATTTTCTAGCCAATTTTGATTATTATTTTTAATAAATAATAAACTAATTAATTAAATTATTAATTATACATGATAAATACTATTAAGTATTATGAGGTCTGAGAAAAATAATTTTTCGAATTTATAACTCGTTTTTATATTTTTTTTATATGTATATATGAATCGGTATATGTATATATGTACAAAAATTGAATTAAATAGCTATAATCTATATAAACCCATATAGAAAACTAATATATTTATTTGAATTAAACTGTTCTTATAAATTTATTTTAATTATATATATTGGCTAGGGTTTATATAAGAAAAAATCAATAAAACATAGCAAACTAATTCAAAAATTGAAACAAAAATTTTTGTAACTTCTTTTTGATGTAAAAAGAGTTTTAGAATTGAAAACATAATTTATTTACTGTTTTACATAATTATTATGTATTTAGTGTTGAAATCAATAAACATATATGTAATATATAGTATTAATTCGTATAAAACTATAAGACCAGTGGGTTTTGCATGAAAATTAGTTAGAACTGTAAATGGATGTGCAAAAATAATTTTTGTAAGTTTTAGAGTATTTTTGATAATTATATTCGAATTATATGGTTAAACAATACAAAATTCGTAATAAAAATTTTTAACAGAGAATAAAATATATACATAATTTTTGTGAGTTTATAAAATTCGTAGAAATCTGTAAGAAATATAAAACTTAATATTTGGGTCGAATTTCTATTTAATCCATAATTAAACACTTATTACATACTTACCAAAAATAGATAACAAGATAAATACAAAATAAATATAATATTAAGATAGATATTTATTATAAAGGTTTATTATCCACAAAAGATCTGTAAAAATTATATCTTATTTGTTTTGTATTTATTTAAGTAATTATGAATTTGTGTTGTATATATATATATATATATATATGTATGTATATATATATATATATATATATATATATATATATATATATATATATATATAATTAATACTTCAGAGATATTTAATTAATAATAAACATTAATATTAATTGTTAAAATAATAATAGCTTATATATTAAGTTAACTTATAATATATCTTAAATTATTAATGTATGTATAATTAATACAAATAAGGAATAATATTAAGTAATTAAATATAACATATATTATATAAATATTATAACAATAATAGTTATATATTAATAAAATAACATAAAAAGGAAAATAATTGTATATGTGATTAACATATACATAATTAATATACTATAATAATTAATATATAATCTAATATAAGCAACTAGTTAATATATATGATAAATAATAATGATAGTTAAATACTTATTATATATATATATATATATATATATATATATATATATATATATATATATATATATATATATATATATATATATATATATATATGACTTGAACTATAATTGTATGTACAAGTAATCTATTAAGTGTTGTATTTTTATACACACACTAATATTGAATACTATAATCATATCGATAAAGTACAACTTATACAAATTTCGCCGCTACTTACGGTCGTAAGTGAATGATGTCTAGGTTTCTATTATGGGATAAAGTTGTGGATCTCGAATGTCATGACATAGTTTCTGATCAAGAGTCCTGGCTCCCTGTTACATCTGGTCATTTCGGACTTATTTGATAGCATCGAGGTTTGCGAAGGTTGTACAAGGTCTAAACTTGATTATGGTAGACACGCAAACACTTGTAAATCACTCTAAGTTTACTTAGGAATTCCATTGTCATTTGGACAATTTCTGATTAAGTCAATATATCTCTAGGTTGAAAACCTAGTTATATACTCCCGTTCATTTCGTTCGTGGGATTATCTTCATCTTTCACCGTGCTATTTTAAGGTGAACTTCATAGCCCCGTTTTTACATATTTTAATGTATTTTACAAATCTTGAGGTGAGACACATGCTTGCTTTTGAAATGATTTACAATTTAGAGACAAGTGCCTAAACTTTTTGATATGCAACTTCATGAGACTTTGTTAACTTGTATTCTTACATGCAAATTCCCACCATAATATCGTTAATTGCTGTAATTGAAATGTTGCAAGCTTAATTATTGTGAGTAGGCCTATTGAGAGTGACGTCTCTACCCTTTTACCGATCGTCAAGGGGTACATAATAATGATTACCGACACACACACAGTGTCAGGGGCTTATGTTTAGCTCGATATTATAACTCATGGCATATTGATATTTTGATGTTTTAAACTAAATCTTGTGGTCTAAACTGTATTGATTATATAAACCTATGATGTTCACTCAACCATTGTGTTGACATTTTTAAGCATGTTTGTCTCAGGTGAAGAAGATTAGCTTATGTGCTGCCCTATGTTGCTTGCTAGCTGATGCATTGAAGTCCACATATTTATGTCTTAGCATTTACAAATACAAATTACATTTAGGATTATCATGTAAAACATTATTTCGTTTCCGCTGCAATTAAATTATTAATTTAATAAAACGTCTCATTTAGAGTCGTTCTCGCTTATATACTTATGTTGTGATAATGTGAAGTCATATTTACCCCCGGCCCTATTTGGGGGTATGACAGTATCCCTTCGTTTGAGCATCTTCATATCTTGAAGCTCTCACGCTCATCCCAGCTTACCCTGATTACCTGCCAAAAGAAAAGAAAATGCGGCTGAGCTACTCGCTAAGTGCGCAGATGTTGACAAATATAAACAATAATATAATAATAACGGTAATATTTCAAAGGATAAGAGTGAACGGAATAATAAGTATATTTTATTTTATAAAATTCTCCATCGATTAACACCACAACACCAGAGTAATGAAATAAAGGCTGAAGCAACGAAGGATTGGGATATTTTATACCGAGTACACCTACAAAATAGAATATCAGAATTGCGCCCACGGTGCCAGATAATATCACATATTGCGCAAAAACACACTGGTCATGACTCCAGGTGGTTCCCCTAATCAGAAGGTGTGTATGGCACTAAACAACACAACCGCTCTACACATATCATATCATAACATATCCTAGGATGCATCCATACGCCTCCCAAATAAACTAAATGCTCTCCCACGAGCAAATATAATAAAGTGGAGACGCCGTGATAAACCGCACTGTCACGATTAGTGCCAAGTCACTGGTTGCCACAATGAGAAGCCTGTGGTACATCCACAGGTAGTTGACTCGGTATACCTAACTCCTATCTACAATCTAGGGTTCTATGGTAGTACAATGAACATACCAACCAACACCAGAATTATGTTCCCCGTACATATGGAACCTAATGAAATGAATTATGAATGCACGATATAAATAAATTCACCAAGTTTACCAAAAATCATTTTCGCACAAGAGTTTTTCTCAAAAACCATTTTTCTCAAAAATCATTTTTCTCAAAAATGTTTTCTCAAAAGTCACCACAACAATTTAAATCTCAATTAGTCCAACTCATATATATAGAATCATAACACATAAGAGATAACGATAATGATAGTGATAACAATATAATTAAAGAAACGGATCAAGATATCGCTGAAAGAAAAGTACGGACATCCGTACCTTGATTAATGTGTAAAGTTCAAATGGTCAGAACGATCCTCCAATATCCTTAACAATGACTACATAAAATAATTTAACTAAACTTAGCATCTAATTTTTAAAAGTTCTATTTTTAAAATGTTAATATATACCAAGTTTCAATTAAATATATACCTTCATATTAGTTTATAAATTTTCTCACAGCCTTTATTTGATTAGCTAGTAATAATATTGTATCTTTACAAGGTCTAGTTTCAATACAAGTTTCTCGTCTCACTGTTTAACTCGAACAACCCATCTATTAAATTGTTTTACCATATATTAAGGAGTAATATGTAAATATATGAAACTAAATATATGAAACTAGTAATCTTATTTGTAATAATATATGTAGTCTATGGGACTTAGTTGTAACTTGAAAATAAAATCATGCTGCATCGATATTCTCTTCCGTTTTATGCGAACAAAACCCAATTTAAATTTTAAGTTTTGATGTCCTTTTTGCCATAATACCAATTTTAACGTTTTCATTTGTTTCTACGATTTGAAAAACATGTAAATACGTATATGTATAGATGATAAGTCTAGATTAACAACTACTCGTAATAAATAATACTCTTTATGTTTGGTTTTGTGGTATACCTTTTCTTCTAAGAGTTGAAAGCTGAATTATTTTTGCTAACTTGCAGCTTCTGCATGCACTATTTGTTTTCCTTTGCTTTACATAATAAATTATTGAGTATTTTATTTTATCTTTCATGTGAAATTGGTTAAAGACATATGTAAGTATATATAGATGAGAAGGGAGGTATGTTTATGAGATGGTGGGGGATAGGAGGGATAAGGGTTGGAGGGTTTGAGTGGTGAGGAGAGTTAGAGGGTCCACATATGAGTTTCTTAATTTCTCAATTTGATACTTACATTTAAAAAAACCAACTACATCCTTCTAATAAGCTACGTAGTGTTACTTTATTTTATTTATTTATTTTGTTTTAATTCGTTTAGGTTCATACATATTAATTAAATAATTACAAAATCTATAAGTATGATTTCGTTCGGGTTATTATAACATCTCCCCCTAAAAATGATTTCGTCCTCGAAATCGATTATTGTAAAGTTTATTTATACAGACTTTTAATTTTTGATATACGAGATCTGACCTTAGGTAAATAGAAATGGGTAACGTTCACGAATGGACTCCTCAAGTTCCCATGTGGCCACACGCTCCGGGTGATTTCTCCACAACAATTTAACATAATGAATTACTTTATTTCGAAGTACTCTTTCCTCACGAGCTAGAATTTCTTGTGCATCCTCTTCACATGACAAGTCTTCTCGGATCTTATGAAGTGGATATTGAACGACATGAAGTGGAGAGTAGTTATAGCCTCGTAAACTACACACGTGAAACAGATTATGAACATGAGACAAAGCCGGGGGTAGTGCCAGACGGTAATAGACTTCACCTACTCTTTTTAAGATTTCAAAAGGACCAATGAATCGCGGACTGAGTTTTCCTTTTATGCCAAAACGACGGATGCCTTTATTAGGAGAAACTTTAAGAAAAACATGTTCACCGATTTTAAACTCGAGTGCCTTGCGATGCTTGTCAGCATAACTCTTCTGACGGGTACGAGCCTCTTTCAACTTTTCCTTTGCCAATTCCACCTTTTCACCGGGTTCGTTCCAACATATAGGGGCTCTACATTTCCGTCCATACAATATCTCGAAGGGTGCCATACCAATATGAAATGTTCCGTTCTTATTGATTAAAAACGTTCCATATTAATTGATTTCGTTGCGAGGTTTTGACCTCTATATGAGACGTTTTCAAAGACTGCATTCATTTTTAAAACAAACCATAACCTTTATTTCATAGATAAAGGTTTTAAAAAGCTTTACGTAGATTATCAAATAATGATAATCTAAAATATCCTGTTTACACACGACCATTACATAATGGTTTACAATACAAATATGTTACAACAAAATAAGTTTCTTGAATGCAGTTTTTACACAATATCCTACAAGCATGGACTCCAAATCTCGTCCTTATTTAAGTATGCAACAGAGGAAGCTCTTAATAATCACCTGAGAATAAACATGCTTAAAACGTAATGTTGGTGAGTTATAGGTTTAACCTATATATATCAAATCATAATAATAGACCACAAAATTCATATTTCAATACACATCCCATACATAGAGATAAAAATCATTCATATGGTGAACACCTGGTAACCGACATTAACAAGATGCATATATAAGAATATCCCCATCATTCCGGGACACCCTTCGGATATGATATAAATTTCGAAGTACTAAAGCATCCGGTACTTTGGATGGGGTTTGTTAGGCCCAATAGATCTATCTTTAGGATTCGCGTCAATTAGGGTGTCTGTTCCCTAATTCTTAGATTACCAGACTTAATAACAAGGGGCATATTCGATTTCGATAATTCAAATATAGAATGTAGTTTCACGTACTTGTGTCTATTTTGTAAATCATTTATAAAACCTGCATGTATTCTCATCCCAAAAGTATTAGATTTTAAAAGTGGGACTATAACTCACTTTCACAGATTTTTACTTCGTCGGGAAGTAAGACTTGGCCACTGGTTGATTCACGAACCTATAACAATATATACATATATATCAAAGTATGTTCAAAATATATTTACAACACTTTTAATATATTTTGATGTTTTAAGTTTATTAAGTCAGCTGTCCTCGTTAGTAACCTACAACTAGTTGTCCACAGTTAGATGTACAGAAATAAATCGATAAATATTATCTTGAATCAATCCACGACCCAGTGTATACGTATCTCAGTATTGATCACAACTCAAACTATATATATTTTGGAATCAACCTCAACCCTGTATAGCTAACTCCAACATTCACATATAGAGTGTCTATGGTTGTTCCGAAATATATATAGATGTGTCGACATGATAGGTCGAAACATTGTATACGTGTCTATGGTATCTCAAGATTACATAATATACAATACAAGTTGATTAAGTTATGGTTGGAATAGATTTGTTACCAATTTTCACGTAGCTAAAATGTGAAAAATTATCCAATCTTGTTTTACCCATAACTTCTTCATTTTAAATCCGTTTTGAGTGAATGAAATTGCTAAGGTTTCATATTGAACTCTATTTTATGAATCTAAATAGAAAAAGTATAGGTTTATAGTCGGAAAAATAAGTTACAAGTCATTTTTGTAAAGGTAGTCATTTCAATCGAAAGAACGACGTCTAGATGACCATTTTAGAAAACATACTTCCACTTTGAGTTTAACCATAATTTTTGGATATAGTTTCATGTTCATAATAAAAATCATTTTCTCAGAATAACAACTTTTAAATCAAAGTTTATCATAGTTTTTAATTTACTAACCCAAAACAGCCCGCGGTGTTACTACGACGGCGTAAATCCGGTTTTACGGTGTTTTTCGTGTTTCCAGGTTTTAAATCATTAAGTTAGCATATCATATAGATATAGAACATGTGTTTAGTTGATTTTAAAAGTCAAGTTAGAAGGATTAACTTTTGTTTGCGAACAAGTTTAGAATTAACTAAACTATGTTCTAGTGATTACAAATTTAAACCTTCGAATAAGATAGCTTTATATGTATGAATCGAATGATGTTATGAACATCATTACTACCTTAAGTTCCTTGGATAAACCTACTGGAAAAGAGAAAAATGGATCTAGCTTCAACGGATCCTTGGATGGCTCGAAGTTCTTGAAGCAGAATCATGACACGAAAACAAGTTCAAGTAAGATCATCACTTGAAATAAGATTGTTATAGTTATAGAAATTGAACCAAACTTTGAATATGATTATTACCTTGTATTAGAATGATAATCTACTGTAAGAAACAAAGATTTCTTGAGGTTGGATGATCACCTTACAAGATTGGAAGTGAGCTAGCAAACTTGAAAGTATTCTTGATTTTATGTAACTAGAACTTGTAGAATATATGAAGAACACTTAGAACTTGAAGATAGAACTTGAGAGAGATCAATTAGATGAAGAAAATTGAAGAATGAAAGTGTTTGTAGTTGTTTTTGGTCGTTGGTGTATGGATTAGATATAAAGCATATGTTATTTTGTTTTCATGTAAATAAGTCATGAATGATTACTCATATTTTTGTAATTTTATGAGATATTTCATGCTAGTTGCCAAATGATGGTTCCCACATGTGTTAGGTGACTCACATGGGCTGCTAAGAGCTGATCATTGGAGTGTATATACCAATAGTACATACATCTAAAAGCTGTGTATTGTACGAGTACGAATACGGGTGCATACGAGTAGAATTGTTGATGAAACTGAACGAGGATGTAATTGTAAGCATTTTTGTTAAGTAGAAGTATTTTGATAAGTGTATTGAAGTCTTTCAAAAGTGTATAAATACATATTAAAACACTACATGTATATACATTTTAACTGAGTCGTTAAGTCATCGTTAGTCGTTACATGTAAGTGTTGTTTTGAAACCTTTAGGTTAACGATCTTGTTAAATGTTGTTAACCCAATGTTTATAATATCAAATGAGATTTTAAATTATTATATTATCATGATATTATCATGTATGAATATCTCTTAATATGATATATATACATTAAATGTCTTTACAACGATAATCGTTACATATATATCTCGTTTAAAAATCATTAAGTTAGTAGTCTTGTTTTTACATATGTAGTTCATTGTTAATATACTTAATGATATGTTTGCTTATCATAGTATCATGTTAACTATATATATATCCATATATATGTCATCATATAGTTTTTACAAGTTTTAACGTTCGTGAATCACCGGTCAACTTGGGTGGTCAATTGTCTATATGAAACATATTTCAATTAATCAAGTCTTAACAAGTTTGATTGCTTAACATGTTGGAAACATTTAATCATGTAAATATCAATCTCAATTAATATATATAAACATGGAAAAGTTCGGGTCACTACAGTACCTACCCGTTAAATAAATTTCGTCCCAAAATTTTAAGCTGTTGAAGGTGTTGACGAATCTTCTGGAAATAGATGCGGGTATTTCTTCTTCATCTGATCTTCACGCTCCCAGGTGAACTCGAGTCCTCTACGAGCATTCCATCGAACCTTAACAATTGGTATCTTGTTTTGCTTAAGTCTTTTAACCTCACGATCCATTATTTCGACGGGTTCTTCGATGAATTGAAGTTTTTCGTTGATTTGGATTTCATCTAACGGAATAGTGAGATCTTCTTTAGCAAAACATTTCTTCAAATTCGAGACGTGGAAAGTGTTATGTACAGCCGCGAGTTGTTGAGGTAACTCAAGTCGGTAAGCTACTGGTCCGACACGATCAATAATCTTGAATGGTCCAATATACCTTGGATTTAATTTCCCTCGTTTACCAAATCGAACAATGCCTTTCCAAGGTGCAACTTTAAGCATGACCATCTCTCCAATTTCAAATTCTATATCTTTTCTTTTAATGTCAGCGTAGCTCTTTTGTCGACTTTGGGCGGTTTTCAACCGTTGTTGAATTTGGATGATCTTCTCGGTAGTTTCTTGTATAATCTCCGGACCCGTAATCTGTCTATCCCCCACTTCACTCCAACAAATCGGAGACCTGCACTTTCTACCATAAAGTGCTTCAAACGGCGCCATCTCAATGCTTGAATGGTAGCTGTTGTTGTAGGAAAATTCTGCTAACGGTAGATGTCGATCCCAACTGTTTCCGAAATCAATAACACATGCTCGTAGCATGTCTTCAAGCGTTTGTATAGTCCTTTCGCTCTGCCCATCAGTTTGTGGATGATAGGCAGTACTCATGTCTAGACGAGTTCCTAATGCTTGCTGTAATGTCTGCCAGAATCTTGAAATAAATCTGCCATCCCTATCAGAGATAATAGAGATTGGTATTCCATGTCTGGAGACGACTTCCTTCAAATACAGTCGTGCTAACTTCTCCATCTTGTCATCTTCTCTTATTGGCAGGAAGTGTGCTGATTTGGTGAGACGATCAACTATTACCCAAATAGTATCAAAACCACTTGCAGTCCTTGGCAATTTAGTGATGAAATCCATGGTAATGTTTTCCCATTTCCATTCCGGGATTTCGGGTTGTTGAAGTAGACCTGATGGTTTCTGATGCTCAGCTTTGACCTTAGAACACGTCAAACATTCTCCTACGTATTTAGCAACATCGGCTTTCATACCCGGCCACCAAAAATGTTTCTTGAGATCCTTGTACATCTTCCCTGTTCCAGGATGTATTGAGTATCTGGTTTTATGAGCTTCTCTAAGTACCATTTCTCTCATATCTCCAAATTTTGGTACCCAAATCCTTTCAGCCCTATACCGGGTTCCGTCTTCCCGAATATTAAGATGCTTCTCCGATCCTTTGGGTATTTCATCCTTTAAATTTCCCTTTTTTAAAACTCCTTGTTGCGCCTCCTTTATTTGAGTAGTAAGGTTATTATGAATCATTATATTCATAGATTTTACTCGAATGGGTTCTCTGTCCTTCCTGCTTAAGGCATCGACTACCACATTTGCCTTCCCCAGGTGGTAACGAATCTCAAAGTCGTAATCATTCAATAATTCAATCCACCTACGCTGCCTCATATTCAGTTGTTTCTGATTAAATATGTGTTGAAGACTTTTGTGGTCGGTATATATAATACTTTTGACCCCATATACGTAGTGCCTCCAAGTCTTTAATGCAAAAACAACCGCGCCTAATTCCAAATCATGCGTCGTATAATTTTGTTCGTGAATCTTCAATTGTCTAGACGCATAAGCAATCACCTTCGTTCGTTGCATTAATACACAACCGAGACCTTGCTTTGATGCGTCACAATAAATCACAAAATCATCATTCCCTTCAGGCAATGATAATATAGGGGCCGTAGTTAGCTTTTTCTTCAATAACTAAAACGCTTTCTCTTGTTCATCATTCCATTCAAATTTCTTCCCTTTATGCGTTAATACAGTCAAGGGTTTTGCTATTCTGGAAAAGTCTTGGATGAACCTTCTGTAGTAACCAGCTAGTCCTAAAAACTGGCGTATGTGTTTCGGAGTTTTCGGGGTTTCCCACTTTTCAACAGTTTCTATCTTTGCCGGATCCACCTTAATACCTTCTTTGTTCACTATGTGACCGAGGAATTGAACTTCTTCCAACCAAAATGCACACTTTGAAAACTTATCGTACAATTCTTCCTTCCTCAATACTTCTAACACCTTTCTCAAATGTTCACCGTGTTCTTGGTCATTCTTTGAGTAAATAAGTATGTCATCAATGAAAACAATGACAAACTTGTCAAGGTATGGTCCACACACTCGGTTCATAAGGTCCATGAACACAGCTGGTGCATTAGTTAAACCAAACGGCATGACCATAAACTCGTAATGACCGTAACGTGTTCTGAAAGCAGTCTTTGGAATATCATCTTCTTTCACCCGCATTTGATGATACCCGGAACGTAAGTCAATCTTTGAATAAACAGACGAGCCTTGTAGTTGATCAAATAAGTCGTCGATTCTCGGTAGTGGGTAGCGGTTCTTGATGGTAAGTTTGTTCAACTCTCGGTAGTCGATACACAACCTGAATGTACCATCTTTCTTCTTGACAAACAAAACAGGAGCTCCCCACGGTGATGTGCTTGGTCGAATGAAACCACGCTCTAAAAGTTCTTGTAATTGGCTTTACAGTTCTTTCATCTCGCTGGGTGCGAGTCTGTAAGGAGCACGAGCTATTGGTGCAGCTCCTGGTATAAGATCTATTTGAAATTCAACGGATCGATGTGGGGGTAATCCCGGTAATTCTTTCGAAAATACATCGGGAAATTCTTTTGCAATGGGAACATCATTGATGCTCTTTTCTTCAGTTTGTACTTTCTCGACGTGTGCTAGAACAGCATAGCAACCTTTTCTTATTAGTTTTTGTGCCTTCAAATTACTAATAAGATGTAGCTTCGTGTTGCCCTTTTCTCCGTACACCATTAAGGGTTTTCCTTTTTCTCGTATAATTCGAATTGCATTTTTGTAACAAACGATCTCTGCTTTCACTTCTTTCAACCAGTCCATAACGATTATCACATCAAAACTCCCTAACTCTACTGGTATCAAATCAATCTTAAATTTTTCGCTAACCAGTTTAATTTCTCGATTCCGACATATATTATCTGCTGAAATTAATTTACCATTTGCTAATTCGAGTAAAAATTTACTATCCAAAGGCGTCAATGGACAACTTAATTTAGCACAAAAATCTCTACTCATATAGCTTCTATCCGCACCCGAATCAAATAAAACGTAAGCAGATTTATTGTCAATAAGAAACGTACCCATAACAAGCTCCGGGTCTTCCTGTGCCTCTGCCGCATTAATATTGAAAACTCATCCGCGGCCTTGTCCATTCGTGTTCTCCTGGTTCGGGCAATTTCTAATAATGTGGCCCGGTTTTCCACATTTATAACAAACTACATTGGCATAACTTGCTCCGACACTACTTGCTCCGCCATTACTCGTTCCGACACCATTTGTTCCTTTCGTTCTATTAACCCCTGGTCCGTAGACCTCACACTTCGCCGCGCTATGACCATTTCTTTTACACTTTTTGCAAAATTTGGTGCAGAACCCCGAGTGATACTTTTCACACCTTTGGCATAGCTGCTTCTGATTGTTGTTGTTGTTGCAGTTATTATTGTTGTTGGGATGATTGTCGTAGTTGCTGTTGTTGTTGTTGTTTTTGTTGTTGGGCCGTTTGTTGTAGTTGCGATTGATGTTGCGATTGTTGGGATAATTGTTGCGATTATTATTGTAATTGCTGTTGTTGTTGTATTGGTGATTCTTATCACCGTTTTCTTCCCACTTTCTTTTGACTTGCTTCACATTGGCCTCTTCAGCAGTCTGTTCTTTAATTCTTTCTTCAATCTGGTTCACTAGTTTGTGAGCCATTCTACATGCCTGTTGTATGGAGGCGGGCTCGTGTGAACTTATATCTTCTTGGATTCTTTCCGGTAATCCTTTCACAAACGCGTCGATCTTCTCTTCCTCATCTTCGAATGCTCCCGGACACAATAGACACAATTCTGTGAATCGTCTTTCGTACGTGGTAATATCAAATCCTTGGGTTCGTAACCCTCTAAGTTCTGTCTTGAGCTTATTGACCTCGGTTCTGGGACGGTACTTCTCGTTCATCAAGTGCTTGAATGCTGACCACGGTAGTGCGTCGCATCGTCTTGTCCCACTTGCTCTAGATAGGTATTCCACCATGTTAACGCAGAACCTGTGAAAGTATGCGTAGCGTACTTCACTTTGTCCTCTTCAGTACACTTACTTATGGCAAACACCGATTCGGCCTTCTCGGTCCACCGTTTCAATCCGATCGGTCCTTCGGTTCCATCAAATTCCAAAGGTTTGCAGGCAGTGAATTCTTTGTAGGTGCATCCTACACGATTTCCTGTACTGCTAGATCCAAGGTTATTGTTGGTATGTAGCGCAGCCTGTACTGCGGCTATGTTTGAAGCTAGAAAAGTACGGAATTCCTCTTCATTCATATTCACGGTGTGTCGAGTAGTCGGTGCCATTTCCTTCAAAATAGTCAAATGGAACAAGTTAATCATACAGAATATTAAGAGTAGTTAATAGTATTTCGTAGCATAATATGAACTCATTTATAAAAGCTTTTTCTTCATATTAGCGTTTTATAAGTTTAAATTCGGGTAGTACCTACCCGTTAAGTTCATACTTAGTAGCTAATATACAATTCAACTACTACAATTCTATATGAAAAACTGATTATAATAATATTTCGCGTTCAAATTTTTACACATTATTTTACAAACTTACAATACCGCTTATTTTACATATAGCATGAAATATAGCACACAATAAATTTGATACAAGATAGTTGTGAAGATAATTCTAGCTAGTACACAAGTCGTTCAGCAAAGGCAATAAAGACACGTAATTCATACGTCCAGAAACAAGTCATGCATTCTGGTTTTACTAGGATTACTTCCCATCCTTGGTCTTGTGGAACATAACCGTTATGGCCGTTGATAAGACAGCGTGTTGTAACATCGTCAAAGGGACGAGGGTTACGTAATGTCCTACAGTCCCGTAACAATCTAAAAACCTCATTTCTTACCCCAATTACCGACTCCGTCACTTGTGGAAACGTTTTATTTAATAGTTGTAGCCCGATCTTCTTGTTCTCACTTTGGTGAGAAGCGAACATTACTAATCCGTAAGCATAACATGCTTCTTTATGTTGCATGTTAGCCGCTTTTTCTAAATCACGAAGTCCAATATTCGGATATATTGAGTCAAAATAATTTCTTAACCCATTGCGTAAAATAGCATTTGGGTTCCCCGCAATATATGCGTCAAAGTAAACACATCGTAACTTATGGATTTCCCAATGTGATATCCCCCATCTTTCGAACGAAAGCCTTTTATAAACCAAGGCATTCTTGGAACGTTCTTCGAATGTCTTACAAACTGATCTCGCCTTAAATAGTTGTGCCGAAGAATTCTGACCGACTCTAGACAAGATTTCATCAATCATGTCTCCGGGTAGGTCTCTTAAAATATTGGGTTGTCTATCCATTTTGTGTTTTTATACTGTAAAATAGACAAGAGTTAGATTAAAAAAAAATACTTATTAATACAAGCAATTTTTACATATATCATAAAGCATAAGCACACTATATTACATATATTACACCAGACGAATACAACTATCTTATTCTGACTCGCTTGTTTCTTTTTCTTCGGTTTTGGTTCGTTTTGCCAAGTTTCTAGGGATATATGATGTTCCCCTAATACGAGCCATCGTTTTCCACATTGGTTTAGAAAAACCTGGTGGTTTAGAGGTTCCCGGGTCATTGTTACAACTTAAGGACTTTGGGGGTTGACGATACATATAAAGTTCATCGGGGTTGGAATTAGATTTCTCTATTTTTATGCCCTTTCCCTTATTATTTTCTTTTGACTTTTTAAATTTAGTTGGGGTAATTTCTATAACATCATCGGAATTCTCGTCGGAATCCGATTCATCGGAGAATTGGTAATCCTCCCAATATTTTGCTTCCTTGGCGGAAACACCATTGACCATAATTAACCTTGGTCGGTTGGTTGAGGATTTTCTTTTACTTAACCGTTTTATTATTTCCCCCACCGGTTCTATTTCTTCATCCGGTTCCGATTCTTCTTCCGGTTCCGATTCTTCTTCCAGTTCCGACTCTTCTTCCGGTTCCTCTTCGGGAACTTGTGAATCAGTCCACGAATCATTCCAATTTACATTTGACTCTTCATTATTATTAGGTGAGTCAATGGGACTTGCTCTAGAGGTAGACATCTATCACATAATATCAAACGCGTTAAGAGATTAATATATCACATAATATTCACATGTTAAAAATATATAGTTTCCAACAAAATTTGTTAAGCAATCATTTTTCAAGTAAATACGGTCGAAGTCCAGACTCACTAATGCATCCTAACAAACTCGATAAGACACACTAATGCAAAATTCTGGTTCTCTAAGACCAACGCTCGGATACCAACTGAAATGTCCCGTTCTTATTGATTAAAAACGTTCCATATTAATTGATTTCGTTGCGAGGTTTTGACCTCTATATGTGACGTTTTTCAAAGACTGCATTCATTTTTAAAACAAACCATAACCTTTATTTCATAGATAAAGGTTTTAAAAAGCTTTACGTAGATTATCAAATAATGATAATCTAAAATATCCTGTTTACACACGACCATTACATAATGGTTTACAATACAAATATGTTACAACAAAATAAGTTTCTTGAATGCAGTTTTTACACAATATCATACAAGCATGGACTCCAAATCTCGTCCTTATTTAAGTATGCGACAGCGGAAGCTCTTAATAATCACCTGAGAATAAACATGCTTAAAACGTCAACAAAAATGTTGGTGAGTTATAGGTTTAACCTATATATATCAAATCATAATAATAGACCACAAGATTTCATATTTCAATACACATCCCATACATAGAGATAAAAATCATTCATATGGTGAACACCTGGTAACCGTCATTAACAAGATGCATATATAAGAATATCCCCATCATTCCGGGACACCCTTCGGATATGATATAAATTTCGAAGTACTAAAGCATCTGGTACTTTGGATGGGGTTTGTTAGGCCCAATAGATCTATCTTTAGGATTCGCGTCAATTAGGGTGTCTGTTCCCTAATTCTTAGCTTACCAGACTTAATAACAAGGGGCATATTCGATTTCGATAATTCAACCATAGAATGTAGTTTCACGTACTTGTGTCTATTTTGTAAATCATTTATAAAACCTGCATGTATTCTCATCCCAAAAGTATTAGATTTTAAAAGTGGGACTATAACTCACTTTCACAGATTTTTACTTCGTCGGGAAGTAAGACTTGGCCACTGGTTGATTCACGAACCTATAACAATATATACATATATATCAAAGTATGTTCAAAATATATTTACAACACTTTTAATATATTTTGATGTTTTAAGTTTATTAAGTCAGCTGTCCTCGTTAGTAACCTACAACTAGTTGTCCACAGTTAGATGTACAGAAATAAATCGATAAATATTATCTTGAATCAATCCACGACCCAGTGTATACGTATCTCAGTATTGATCACAACTAAAACTATATATATTTTGGAATCCAACATTCACATATAGAGTGTCTATGGTTGTTCCGAAATATATATAGATGTGTCGACATGATAGGTCGAAACATTGTATACGTGTCTATGGTATCTCAAGATTACATAATATACAATACAAGTTGATTAAGTTATGGTTGGAATAGATTTGTTACCAATTTTCACGTAGCTAAAATGAGAAAAATTATCCAATCTTGTTTTACCCATAACTTCTTCATTTTAAATCCGTTTTGAGTGAATCAAATTGCTATGGTTTCATATTGAACTCTATTTTATGAATCTAAACAGAAAAAGTATAGGTTTATAGTCGGAAAAATAAGTTACAAGTCATTTTTGTAAAGGTAATCATTTCAATCGAAAGAACGACGTCTAGATGACCATTTTAGAAAACATACTTCCACTTTGAGTTTAACCATAATTTTTGGATATAGTTTCATGTTCATAATAAAAATCATTTTCTCAGAATAACAACTTTTAAATCAAAGTTTATCATAGTTTTTAATTAACTAACCCAAAACAGCCCGCGGTGTTACTACGACGGCGTAAATCCGGTTTTACGGTGTTTTTCGTGTTTCCAGGTTTTAAATCATTAAGTTAGCATATCATATAGATATAGAACATGTGTTTAGTTGATTTTAAAAGTAAAGTTAGAAGGATTAACTTTTGTTTGCGAACAAGTTTAGAATTAACTAAACTATGTTCTAGTGATTACAAGTTTAAACCTTCGAATAAGATAGCTTTATATGTATGAATCGAATGATGTTATGAACATCATTACTACCTTAAGTTCCTTGGATAAATCTACTGGAAAAGAGAAAAATAGATCTAGCTTCAACGGATCCTTGGATGGCTCGAAGTTCTTGAAGCAGAATCATGACACGAAAACAAGTTCAAGTAAGATCATCACTTGAAATAAGATTGTTATAGTTATAGAAATTGAACCAAAGTTTGAATATGATTATTACCTTGTATTAGAATGATAACCTACTGTAAGAAACAAAGATTTCTTGAGGTTGGATGATCACCTTACAAGATTGGAAGTGAGCTAGCAAACTTGAAAGTATTCTTGATTTTATGTAACTAGAACTTGTAGAATATATGAAGAACACTTAGAACTTGAAGATAGAACTTGAGAGAGATTAATTAGATGAAGAAAATTGAAGAATGAAAGTGTTTGTAGGTGTTTTTGGTAGTTGGTGTATGGATTAGATATAAAGGATATGTAATTTTGTTTTCATGTAAATAAGTCATGAATGATTACTCATATTTTTGTAATTTTATGAGATATTTCATGCTAGTTGCCAAATTATGGTTCCTACATGTGTTAGGTGACTCACATGGGCTGCTAAGAGCTGATCATTGTAGTGTATATACCAATAGTACATACATCTAAAAGCTGTGTATTGTACGAGTACGAATACGGGTGCATACGAGTAGAATTGTTGATGAAACTGAACGAGGATGTAATTGTAAGCATTTTTGTTAAGTAGAAGTATTTTGATAAGTGTATTGAAGTCTTTCAAAATTGTATAAATACATATTAAAACACTACATGTATATACATTTTAACTGAGTCGTTAAGTCATCGTTAGTCGTTACATGTAAGTGTTGTTTTGAAACCTTTAGGTTAACGATCTTGTTAAATGTTGTTAACCCAATGTTTATAATATCAAATGAGATTTTAAATTATTATATTATCATGATATTATCATGTATGAATATCTCTTAATATGATATATATACATTAAATGTCTTTACAATGATAATCGTTACATATATATCTCGTTTAAAAATCATTAAGTTAGTAGTCTTGTTTTTACATATGTAGTTCATTTTTAATATACTTAATGATATGTTTACTTATCATAGTATCATGTTTACTATATATATATCCATATATATGTCATCATATAGTTTTTACAAGTTTTAACGTTCGTGAATCACCGGTCAACTTGGGTGGTCAATTGTCTATATGAAACATATTTCAATTAATCAAGTCTTAACAAGTTTGATTGCTTAACATGTTGGAAACATTTAATCATGTAAATATCAATCTCAATTAATATATATAAACATGGAAAAGTTCGGGTCACTACACAATACTTGCATGCCAACTATTATTATACGCAAATTCAACCAAGCAAAGATAATCGTCCCAACTTCCTGTCCATTCTAAAGTACAAACCCTCAACATATCTTCTAAAGTTTGAATAGTCCTTTCTGACTGACCATCTGTCTGTGGGTGAAATGATGTGCTGTATTTCAACTTCGTGCCAAAAGCTTTCTGAAACCCTTTTCAAAATTGGGAGGTAAAACGAGGATCTCTGTCCGAAACAATTGACGTCGGAGTGCCATGAAGTCTGACAATCTCTTTCTGGAAATTTTTTTGCCAACTGACCAGCAGAGTACGTCTCACGAATAGCTAAGAAGTGAGATGACTTTGTGACACGATCTACTACAACCCAAATTGCATCATTCTTTCTTAAGGTTTTTGGTAAGTGTAGTGACCCGAACTTTTCCATGTTTATATATATATTAAATGAAATTGTTATTTACATGATTAAGTGTTTCTAACATGTTAAGCAATCAAACTTGTAAAGACTTGATTAAT
This sequence comes from Rutidosis leptorrhynchoides, assembly GCF_046630445.1. Lineage (NCBI taxonomy): Eukaryota > Viridiplantae > Streptophyta > Magnoliopsida > Asterales > Asteraceae > Rutidosis > Rutidosis leptorrhynchoides. Next base: position 300,799,628 of record NC_092335.1, on the reverse strand, counting down.
TGAAATAGGTTTCATATAGACAATTGACCACCCAAGTTGACCGGTGATTCACGAACGTTAAAACTTGTAAAAACTATACGATGACATATATATGGTTATATATATAGTTAACATGATTTTATTATAAGTATGTATCTCATTAGGTATTTTAACAATGAGTTATATACATAAAAATGAGACTATTAATTTAAGAAACTCGAAAACGATATATATAACGATTATCGTTATAACAATGTCTTACTAGGTACATATGAATCATATTAAGATATTGATACACTTGGTTAATTATGTTAAATGATAAGTAAATATATTATTAAGTGTATTAACAATGAAATACATATGTAAAAATAAGACTACTAACTTAATGATTTCGAAACGAGACATATATGTAACGATTATCGTTGTAACGACATTTAACTGTATATATATCATACTAAGATATATTATATATCATAATATCATGATAATATAACAATTTAACATCTCATTTGTTATAATAAACAATGGGTTAACAACATTCAACAAGATCGTTAACCTAAAGGTTTCAAAACAACATTTACATGTAACGACTAACGATGACTTAACGACTAATGATTGCAAGTTTACTTTCAAGTTTTCTAAATCCATTCCAAGTAATCATCCAAGATCAAGAAACCTTTGTTACTTACAGTAGGTTATCTTTCTAATACAAGGTAATAATCATATTCAAACTTTAATTCAATTTCTATAACTATAACAATCTTATTTCGAGTGGAAATCTTATCTGAAATTGTTTTCGTGTCATGATTCTGCTTCAAGAACTTTCAAGCCATCCAAGGATCCTTTGAAGCTAGATCTATTTTTCTCATTTCCAGTAGGTTTATCCAAGGAACTTGAGGTAGTAATGATGTTCATAACATCATTCGATTCATACATATAAAGCTATCTTATTCGAAGGTTTAAACTTGTAATCACTAGAACATAGTTTAGTTAATTCTAAACTTGTTCGCAAATAAAAGTTAATCCTTCTAACTTGACTTTTAAAATCAACTAAACACATGTTCTATATCTATATGATATGCTAACTTAATGATTTAAAACCTGGAAACACGAAAAACACAGTAAAATCGGATTTACGCCGTCGTAGCAACACCGCGGGCTGTTTTGGGTTAGTTAATTAAAAACTATGAAAAACTTTGATTTAAAAGTTTTTATTCTGGGAAAATGATTTTTATTATGAACATGAAACTATATCCAAAAACTATGGTTAAACTCAAAGTGGAAGTATGTTTTCTAAAATGGTCATCTAGACGTCGTTCTTTCGACTGAAATGACTACCTTTACAAAAATGACTTGTAACTTATTTTTCTGACTATAAACCTATACTTTTTCTGTTTAGATTCATAAAATAGAGTTCAATATGAAACCATAGCAATTTGATTCACTCAAAACGGATTTAAAATGAAGAAGTTATGGGTAAAACAAGATTGGATAATTTTTCTCATTTTAGCTACGTGAAAATTGGTAACAAATCTATTCCAACCATAACTTAATCAACTTGTATTGTATATTATGTAATCTTGAGATACCATAGACACGTATAAAATGTTTCGACCTATCATGTCGACACATCTATATATATTTCGGAACAACCATAGACACTCTATATGTGAATGTTGGAGTTAGCTATACAGGGTTGAGGTTGATTCCAAAATATATATAGTTTGAGTTGTGATCAATACTGAGATACGTATACACTAGGTCGTGGATTGATTCAAGATAATATTTATCGATTTATTTCTGTACATCTAACTGTGGACAACTAGTTGTAGGTTACTAACGAGAACAGCTGACTTAATAAACTTAAAACATCAAAATATATTAAAAGTGTGGTAAATATATTTTGAACATACTTTGATATATATGTATATATTGTTATAGGTTCGTGAATCAACCAGTGGCCAAGTCTTACTTCCCGACGAAGTAAAAATCTGTGAAAGTGAGTTTCATTAATCCCTTTTTAAATGCTTTTGCAATATATATTTTTGGGCTGAGAATACATGCGCAATTTTTATAACTGTTTTACGAAATAGACACAAGTAATTGAAACTACATTATATGGTTGAATGATCGAAATTGAATATGCCCCTTTTTAGTCTGGTAATCTAAGAATTAGGGAACAGACACCCTAATTGACGCGAATCATAAAGATAGATCTATTGGGCCTAACAAACCCCATCCAAAGTACCGGATGCTTTAGTACTTCAAAATTTATATCATATCCGAAGGGTGTCCCGGAATGATGGGGATATTCTTATATATGCATCTTGTTAATGTCGGTTACCAGGTGTTCACCATATGAATGATTTTTATCTCTATGTATGAGATGTGTATTGAAATATGAAATCTTGTGGTCTATTGTTACGATTTGATATATATAGGTTAAACCTATAACTCACCAACATTTTTGTTGATGTTTAAAGCATGTTTATTCTCAGGTGAATATTAAAAGCTTCCGCTGTTGCATACTAAAATAAGGACACGATTTGAAGTCCATGTTTGTATGATATTGTGTAAAAACTGCATTCAAGAAACTGATTTCGATGTAAAATATTTGTATTGTAAACCATTATGTAATGGTCGTGAGTAAACAGGATATTTTAGATTATCATTATTTGATAATCTACGTAAAGCTTTTTAAACCTTTATTTATGAAATAAAGGTTATGGTTTGTTTTAAAAATGAATGCAGTCGTTGAAAAACGTCTCATATAGAGGTCAAAACCTCGCAACGAAATCAATTAATATGGAACGTTTTTAATCAATAAGAACGGGACATTTAAGTTGGTATCCGAGCGTTGGTCTTAGAGAACCAGAAAATTTGCATTAGTGTGTCTTATCGAGTTTGTTAGGATGCATTAGTGAGTCTGGACTTCGACCGTGTTTTCTTTAAAAATGATTGCTTAACATTTTTGTTGGAAACTATATATTATTAACATGTATATATTATGTGATATATTAATCTCTTAACATGTTTGATATTGTGTGATAGATGTCTACTTCTAGCACAAATTCCATTGACTCACCTAATAATAATGAAGAGTCGAATATATATTGGACTGATTCACAAGTTCCCGAAGAAGAACCCGAAGAAGAATCAGAACCGGAAGAAGAATCAGAACCGGAAGAGGAAATAGAACCGGTGGGGGAAATAATAAAACGGTTAAGTAAAACAAAATCATCAACCAACCGACCAAGGTTAATTATGGTCAATGGTGTTTCCGCCAAGGAAGAAAAATATTGGGAGGATTACCAATTCTCCGATGAATCGGATTCCGACGAGAATTCCGATGATGTTATAGAAATTACCCCAACTGAATTTAAAAAGGCAAAAGAAAATAATAAGGGAAAGGGCATAAAAATAGAGAAATCTAATTCCAACCCCGATGAACTTTATATGTATCGTCAACCCCCGAAGCCCTTAAGTTGTAACAATGACCCGGGAACCTCTAAACCACCAGGTTTTTCTAAACCGTTGTGGAAAACGACAGCTCGTATTAGGGGAACATCATATATCCCTAGAAACTTGGCAAAACGAACCAAAACTGAAGAAGAAGAAACGAGCGAGTCGAAATAATATAGTTGTATTCGTGTGGTGTAATATATGTAATATAGTGTGCTTATGCTTTATGATATATGTAAAAATTGCTTGTACTAATAAGTATTTTTTTATGAATCTAACTCTTGTCTATTTTACAGTATAAAAACACAAAATGGATAGATAACCCAATATTTTAAGAGACCTAACCGGAGACATGATTGATGAAATCTTGTCTAGAGTCGGTCAGAATTCTTCGGCACAACTATTTACGGCGAAATCAGTTTGTAAGACATTCGAAGAACGTTCCAAGAATGTCTTGGTTTATAAGAGACTTTCGTTTGAAAGATGGGGGATATCACATTGGGAAACCTATATGTTACGATGTGTTTACTTTGACGCATATATTGCGGGGAACCCAAATGCTATTTTACGCAACGGGTTAAGAAATTATTTTGACTCAATGTATCCGAATATAGGACTTTATGATTTAGAAAAAGCGGCTAACATGCAACATAAAGAAGCATGCTATGCTTACGGGTTAGTAATGTTCGCTTCTCACCAAAGTGAGAAAAAGAACATCGGGCTACAACTATTAAACAAAACGTTCCCATAAGTGACGGAGTCGTTAATTGGGGTAAGAAATGAGGTTTTTAGGTTATTACGAGACTGTTGGTCATTACGTAACCCTCATCCCTTTGACGATGTTACAACACGATGTCTTATCAACGGCCATAACGGTTATGTTCCACAAGACCAAGGATGGGAAGTAGTCCTAATAAAACCAGAATGCATGACTTGTTTCTGGACGTATGAATTACGTGTCTTTATTGCCTTTGCTGAACAACTTGTGTACTAGCTAGAATTATCTTCACAACTATCTTGTATCAAAGTTATTGTGTGCTATATTTCATGCTTTATGTAAAATAAGCGGTATTGTAAGTTTGTAAAATATTGTATAAAAGTTTGAACGCAAAATATTATTATAATCAGTTTTTCATATAGAATTGTAGTAGTTGAATTGTATATTAGCTACTAAGTATGAACTTAACGGGTAGGTACTACCCGAATTTAAACTTATAAAACGCTAATATGAAGAAAAAGCTTTTATAAATGAGTTCATATTATGCTACGAAATACTATTAACTACTCTTAATATTCTGTATGATTAACTTATTCCATTTTACTATTTTGAAGGAAATGGCACCGACTACTCGACACACCGTGAATATGAATGAAGAGGAATTCCGTACTTTTCTAGCTTCAAACAAAGCCGCAGTACAGGCTGCACTACATACCAATAATAACCTTGGATCTAGCAGTACAGGAAATCGTATAGGATGCACCTACAAAGAATTCACTGCCAGCAAACCTTTGGAATTTGATGGAACCGAAGGACCGATCGGATTGAAACGGTGGACCGAGAAGGTCGAATCGGTGTTTGCCATAAGTAAGTGTACTGAAGAGGATAAAGTGAAGTACGCTACGCATAGCTTCACAGGTTCTGTGTTAACATGGTGGAATACCTATCTAGAGCAAGTGGGACAAGATGATGCGTACGCACTACCGTGGTCAGCATTCAAGCACTTGATGAACGAGAAGTACCGTCCCAGAACCGAGGTCAATTAGCTCAAGACAGAACTTAGAGGGTTACGAACCCAAGGATTTGATATTACCACGTACGAAAGACGATTCACAGAATTGTGCCTATTGTGTCCGGGAGCGTTCGAAGATGAGGAAGAGAAGATCGACGCGTTTGTGAAAGGATTACCGGAAAGAATCCAAGAAGATATAAGTTCACACGAGCCCGCCTCCATACAACAGGCATGTAGAATGGCTCACAAACTAGTGAACCAGATTGAGGAAAGAATTAAAGAACAGACGACTGAAGAGGCCAATGTGAAGCAAGTCAAAAGAAAGTGGGAGGAAAACGGTGATAAGAATCACCAATACAACAACAACAACAACTACAACGATAATCGCAACAACTATCCCAACAATAGCAACATCAATCACAACTACAACAAACGGCCCAACAACAACAACAACAACAACAACAACAATAACAACAACAACAACAACAGCAACTACAACAATCATCCTAACAACAATAACAACCGCAACAACAACAACAATCAGAAGCAGCTATGCCAAAGGTGTGAAAAGTATCACTCGGGGTTCTGCACCAAATTTTGCAACAAGTGTAAAAGAAATGGTCACAGCGCGGCGAAGTGTGAGGTCTACGGACCAGGGGTTAACAGAACGAAAGGAACAAATGGTGTCGGAACGAGTAATGGCGGAGCAAGTAGTGTCGGAGCAAGTTATGCCAATGTAGTTTGTTATAAATGTGGAAAACCGGGCCACATTATTAGAAATTGCCCGAACCAGTAGAACACGAATGGACAAGGCCGCGGAAGAGTTTTCAATATTAATGCGGCAGAGGCACAGGAAGACCCGGAGCTTGTTACGGGTACGTTTCTTATTGACAATAAATCTGCTTACGTTTTATTTGATTCGGGTGCGGATAGAAGCTATATGAGTAGAGATTTTGTGCTAAATTAAGTTGTCCATTGACGCTGTTGGATAGTAAATTTTTACTCGAATTAGCAAACGGTAAATTAATTTCAGCAGATAATATATGCCGGAATCAAGAAATTAAACTGGGTAGCGAAATATTTAAGATTGATTTGATACCAGTAGAGTTAGCGAGTTTTGATGTAATAGTTGGCATGGACTGGCTGAAGAAGGTGAAAGCAGAGATCGTATGTTATAAAAATGCAATTCGCATTGTACGAGAAGAAGGAGAACCCTTAATGGTGTACGGAGAAAAGGGCAACATGAAGCTACATCTTATTAGTAATTTGAAGGCACAAAAACTAATAAGAAAAGGTTGCTATGCTGTTCTAGCACACGTCGAGAAAGTACAAACTGAAGAAAAGAGCATCAATGATGTTCCCATCGCAAAAGAATTTCCCGATGTATTTCCGAAAGAATTACCGGGACTACCTACACATCGATCTGTTGAATTTCAAATAGATCTTGTACCAGGAGCTGCACCAATAGCTCGTGCTCCTTATAGACACGCACCCAGTGAGATGAAAGAACTGCAAAGCCAACAGCAAGAACTATTAGAACGTGGTTTCATTCGACCAAGCACATCACCATGGGGAGCTCCTGTTTTGTTTGTCAAGAAGAAGGATGGTACATTTAGGTTGTGTATTGACTACAGAGAGTTGAACAAACTTACCATCAAAAACCATTATCCACTGCCGAGAATTGACGACTTATTTGATCAACTACAAGGCTCGTCGGTTTATTCGAAGATCGATTTACGTTCTGGATATCATCAAATGTGAGTAAAGGAGGATGATATTCCAAAAACTGCTTTTAGGACGCGTTATGGTCATTACGAGTTTATGGTTATGCTGTTTGGATTGACTAACGCACCAGCTGTGTTCATGGACCTTATGAACCGAGTGTGTGGGCCATATCTTGACAAGTTTGTCATTGTTTTCATCGATGACATACTTATTTACTCAAAGAATGATCAAGAGCACGAAGAACATTTGAGAAAAGTGCTAGAAGTATTGAGGAAAGAAAAACTGTACGCTAAGTTTTCAAAGTGTGCATTTTGGTTGGAAGAAGTTCAATTCCTCGGTCACATAGTGAACAAAGAAGGTATCCAGGTGGACCCGGCAAAGATCGAAACCGTTGAAAAGTGGAAAACCCCAAAAACTCTGAAGCATATACGTCAATTTTTAGGACTGGCTGGTTACTACAGAAGATTCATCCAAGATTTCTCCAAAATAGCAAAACCCTTGACTGCATTAACGCATAAAGGGAAGAAATTTGAATGGAAGGATGAACAAGAGAAGGCGTTTCAATTATTGAAGAAAAAGCTAACTACGGCACCTATATTGTCATTGCCTGAAGGGAATGATGATTTTGTGATTTATTGTGACGCATCAAAGCAAGGTCTCGGTTGTGTATTAATGCAACGGACGAAGGTGATTGCTTATGCGTCTAGACAATTGAAGATTCACGAGCAAAATTATACGACGCATGATTTGGAATTAGGCGCGGTTGTTTTTGCATTAAAGACTTGGAGGCACTACTTATATGGGGTCAAAAGTATTATATATACCGACCACAAAAGTCTTCAACACATATTTAATTAGAAACAACTGAATATGAGGCAGCGTAGGTGGATTGAATTGTTGAATGATTACGACTTTGAGATTCGTTACCACTCAGGGAAGGCAAATGTGGTAGCCGACGCCTTGAGCAGAAAGGATAGAGAACCCATTCGAGTAAAATCTATGAATTTAATGATTCACACTAACCTTACTACTCAAATAAAGGAGGCGCAACAAGGAGTTTTAAAAGAGGGAAATTCAAAGGATGAAATACCCAAAGGATCGGAGAAGCATCTTAATATTCGGGAAGACGGAACCCGGTATAGGGCTGAAAGAATTTGGGTACCCAAATTTGGAGATATGAGAGAAATGGTACTTAGAGAAGCTCATAAAACCAGATACTCAATACATCCTGGAACTGGGAAGATGTACAAGGATCTTAAGAAACATTTTTGGTGGCCAGGTATGAAAGCCGATATTGCTAAATATGTAGGAGAATGTTTGACGTGTTCTAAGGTCAAAGCTGAGCATCAGAAACCATTAGGTCTACTTCAACAACCCGAAATCCCGAAATGGAAATGGGAAAACATTACCATGGATTTCATCACTAAATTGCCAAGGACTGCAAGTGGTTATGATACTATTTGGGTAATAGTTGATCATCTCACCAAGTTAGCACACTTCCTGCCAATAAGAGAAGATGACAAGATGGAGAAGTTAGCACAACTGTATTTGAAGGAAGTCGTCTCCAGACATGGAATACCAATCTCTATTATCTCTGATAGGGATGGCAGATTTATTTCAAGATTCTGGCAGACATTACAGCAAGCATTGGGAACTCGTCTAGACATGAGTACTGCCTATCATCCACAAACTGATGGGCAGAGCGAAAGGATCATATAAACGCTTGAAGACATGCTACGAGCTTGTGTTATTGATTTCGGAAACAGTTGGGATCGACATCTACCGTTAGCAGAATTTTCCTACAACAACAGCTACCATTCAAGCATTGAGATGGCGCAGTTTGAAGCACTTTATGGTAGAAAGTGCAGGTCTCCGATTTTTTGGAGTGAGGTGGAGGATAGACAGATTACGGGTCCGGAGATAATACAAGAAACTACCGAGAAAATCATCCAAATTCAATAAAGATTGAAAACCGCCCAGAGTCGACAAAAGAGCTACGCGGACAGTAAAAGAAAAGATATAGAGTTTGAAATTGGAGAAATGGTCATTCTTAAGGTTTCACCTTGGAAAGGCGTTGTTCGATTTGGTAAACGGGGGAAACTAAATCCAAGGTACATTGGACCATTCAAGATTATAGATCATGTCGGACCAGTAGCTTACCAACTGGAGCTACCTCAACAACTCGCGGCTGTACATAACACTTTCCACATCTCAAATTTGAAGAAATGTTTTGCTAAAGAAGATATCACTATTCCGTTGGACGAAATCCAAATCAATGAAAAACTTCAATTCATTGAAGAACCCGTCAAAATAATGGATCGTGAGGTTAAGAGACTTAAACAAAACAAGATACCGATTGTTAAGGTTCGAATGAATGCTCGTAGAGGACCCAAGTTCACATGGGAGCATGAAGATCAGATGAAGAAGAAATACCCGCATTAATTTCCAGAAGATACGTCAACACCTCCAACTGCTTAAAATTTCGGGACGAAATTTATTTAACGGGTAGGTACTGTAGTGACCCGAACTTTTCCATCTTTATATATATATTAAATGAAATTGTTATTTACATGATTAAGTGTTTCCAACATGTTAAGCAATCAAACTTGTTAAGACTTGATTAATTGAAATAGGTTTCATATAGACAATTGACCACCCAAGTTGACTGGTGATTCACGAATGTTAAAACTTGTAAAAACTATACGATGACATATATATGGTTATATATATAGTTAACATGATTTTATTATAAGTATGTATCTCATTAGGTATTTTAACAATGAGTTATATGCATAAAAATGAGACTATTAATTTAAGAAACTCGAAAACGATATATATAACGATTATCGTTATAACAACGTCTTACTAGGTACATATGAATCATATTAAGATATTGATACACTTGGTTAATTATGTTAAATGATAAGTAAATATATTATTAAGTGTATTAACAATGAAATACATATGTAAAAATAAGACTACTAACTTAATGATTTCGAAACGAGACATATATGTAACGATTATCGTTGTAACGACATTTAACTGTATATATATCATAGTAAGATATATTATATATCATAATATCATGATAATATAACAATTTAACATCTCATTTGTTATAATAAACAATGGGTTAACAACATTCAACAAGATCGTTAACCTAAAGGTTTCAAAACAACATTTACATGTAACGACTAACGATGACTTAACGACTCAGTTAAAATGTATATACATATAGTGTTTTAATATGAATTCATACACTTTTTAAAGACTTCAAGACACTTATCAAAATACTTCTACTTAACAAAAATGCTTACAATTACATCCTCGTTCAGTTTCATCAACAATTCTACTCGTATGCACCCGTATTCGTACTCGTACAATACACAGCTTTTAGATGTATGTACTATTGGTATATACACTCCAATGATTAGCTCTTAGCAGCCCATGTGAGTCACCTAACACATGTGGGAACCATCATTTGGCAACTAGCATGAAATATCTCATAAAATTACAAAAATATGAGTAATCATTCATGACTTATTTACATGAAAACAAAATTACATATCCTTTATATCTAATCCATACACCAACGACTAAAAACACCTACAAACACTTTCATTCTTCAATTTTCTTCATCTAATTGATCTCTCTCAAGTTCTATCTTCAAGTTCTAAGTGTTCTTCATAAATTCCAAAAGTTCTAGTTTCATAAAATCAAGAATACTTCCAAGATTGCAAGTTTACTTCCAAGTTTTCTAAATCCATTCCAAGTAATCATCCAAGATCAAGAAACCTTTGTTACTTACAGTAGGTTATCTTTCTAATATAAGGTAATAATCATATTCAAACTTTAATTCAATTTCTATAACTATAACAATCTTATTTCGAGTGGAAATCTTACTTGAAATTGTTTTCGTGTCATGATTCTGCTTCAAGAACTTTCAAGCCATCCAAGGATCCTTTGAAGCTAGATCTATTTTTCTCATTTCCAGTAGGTTTATCCAAGGAACTTGAGGTAGTAATGATGTTCATAACATCATTCGATTCATACATATAAAGCTATCTTATTCGAAGGTTTAAACTTGTAATCACTAGAACATAGTTTAGTTAATTCTAAACTTGTTCGCAAATAAAAGTTAATCCTTCTAACTTGACTTTTAAAATCAACTAAACACATGTTCTATATCTATATGATATGCTAACTTAATGATTTAAAACCTGAAAACCCGAAAAATACTGTAAAATCGGATTTACGCCGTCGTAGTAACACCGCGGGCTGTTTTGGGTTAGTTAATTAAAAACTATGATAAACTTTGATTTAAAAGTTGTTATTCTGGGAAAATAATTTTTATTATGAACATGAAACTATATCCAAAAATTATGGTTAAACTCAAAGTGAAAGTATGTTTTCTAAAATGGTCATCTAGACGTCGTTCTTTCGACTGAAATGACTACCTTTACAAAAATGACTTGTAACTTATTTTTCCGACTATAAACCTATACTTTTTCCGTTTAGATTCATAAAATAGAGTTCAATATGAAACCATAGCAATTTGATTCACTCAAAACGGATTTAAAATGAAGAAGTTATGGGTAAAACAAGATTGGATAATTTTTCTCATTTTAGCTACGTGAAAATTGGTAACAAATCTATTCCAACCATAACTTAATCAACTTGTATTGTATATTATGTAATCTTGAGATACCATAGACACGTATACAATATTTTGACCTATCATGTCGACACATCTATATATATTTCGGAACAACCATAGACACTCTATATGTGAATGTTGGAGTTAGCTATACGGGGTTGAGGTTGATTCCAAAATATATATAGTTTGAGTTGTGATCAATACTGAGATACGTATACACTGGGTCGTGGATTGATTCAAGATAATATTTATCGATTTATTTCTGTACATCTAACTGTGGACAACTAGTTGTAGGTTACTAACTAGGACAGCTGACTTAATAAACTTAAAACATCAAAATATATTAAAAGTGTTGTAAATATATTTTGAACATACTTTGATATATATGTATATATTGTTATAGGTTCGTAAATCAACCAGTGTCCAAGTCTTACTTTCCGACGAAGTAAAAATCTGTGAAAGTGAGTTTCATTAATCCCTTTTTAAATGCTTTTGCAATATATATTTTTGGGCTGAGAATACATGCGCAATTTTTATAACTGTTTTATGAAATAGACACAAGTAATTGAAACTACATTATATGGTTGAATGATCGAAATCGAATATGCCCCTTTTTACTCTGGTAATCTAAGAATTAGGGAACAGACACCTTAATTGACGCGAATCTTAAAGATAGATTTATTGGGCCTAACAAACCCCATCCAAAGTACCGGATGATTTAGTACTTCGAAATTTATATCATATCCGAAGGGTCTCCCGGAATGATGGGGATATTCTTATATATGCATCTTTTTAATGTCGGTTACCAGGTGTTCACCATATGAATGATTTTTATCTCTATGTATGGGATGTGTATTGAAATATGAAATCTTGTGGTCTATTGTTACGATTTGATATATATAGGTTAAACCTATAACTCACCAACATTTTTGTTGACGTTTAAAGCATGTTTATTCTCAGGTGAATACTAAGAGCTTCCGCTATTGCATACTAAAATAAGGACAAGATTTGAAGTCCATGTTTGTATGATATTGTGTAAAAACTGCATTCAAGAAACTGATTTCGATGTAAAATATTTGTATTGTAAACCATTATGTAATGGTCGTGAGTAAACAGGATATTTTAGATTATCATTATTTGATAATCTACGTAAAGCTTTTTAAACCTTTATTTATGAAATAAAGGTTATGGTTTGTTTTAAAAATGAATGCAGTCTTTGAAAAACGTCTCATATAGAGGTCAAAACCTCGCAATGAAATCAATTAATATGGAACGTTTTTAATCAATAAGAACGGGACATTTCAGTAAGCCCGTCACTAAATCCATAGTAATGTCATCCCACTTCCATACAGGAATATCTAGTTGTTGTAACAAGCCATTAGCTCTCTGATGTTCTATCTTCACTTGCTGACACGTAAGGCATTTTGCTACGAACTCTGCAACATCTTTCTTCATTCTACTCCACCAAAAATGTTTCTTCAAATCCCGGTACATCTTTCGGAACCAGGATGAATAGAAAATGGAGAACTATGAGCCTCTGCCAATAGTGCATCTCGAATTTCTGTATCATTAGGAACACATAATCTGTCACCTTTCCAAACAACTTCATGTAGATCAACTCGAAACTCGTGTTGTTTATCGTCCTCCAAGTTTGCACAATAGCCCACAACTCCCCGTCTTCTTTCTGAGCTTCTTTAATTCTTGTCACTAAGGTCGGTTCGATGGTCAAATGAGCGATGCTGCCACCTATCTACTTGGTGTATAAGTTTACTTCGAGGCGCTCTAAGTCAAAGATAATTTCTTGTTGATCAGTAAGACATGATAATGTTCCTGAACTCTTTCTGCTAAGAGCATCTGCTACAACGTTTGCCTTACCAGGATGATACTGAATATTGGCATCGTAATCCTTCAGAAGTTCTAACCATCTTCTCTGTCTCATGTTAAGCTCTTTTTGTGTGAAAATGTACTTAACACTCTTGTGATCAGTGAAGATATCACAAGTCTCACCGTACAAGTAGTGTCTCTAAATCTTCATAGCGAAAACAACTGCGGCAGGTTCTTATTGGTGTGTAGGGTAGTTCTTCTCATAAGGCTTAAGTTGTCTTAAAGCGTAGGCGATCACTTTTCCATGTTGCATAAGAACACAACCCAAACCCTTATTAGAAGCATCACTATATATCTGAAAACCACCAGCGCCATCTGGAACAGCAAGGATCGGTGCAGTCACTAATCTCTTCTTTAATTCTTCGAAACATTTTTCACGTTCATCGTTCCATTCAAATTTCACACCCTTTCTGATCAATTGTGTTAAAGGCGATGCTAATGTTGAGAAGCCTTCCACAAAGCGACGATAATATCTAAAACTTCTTACTTCGGTGATTGAGTTAGGTCTTGGCCAATTTGTAACCGCCTCAATCTTTGCAGGGTCAACTTCAATTCTATTTCCTGACACTACATGACCTAGAAAGGAAACACGCTCCAACCAGAATTCACATTTAGAAAATTTAGCGAATAGCTTCTTCTCTCGGAGTATTCCCAACACAACACGTAGGTGATCTTCGTGTCCTTCTTTTGAATTCGAGTACAACAAGATGTCATCAATGAAGACTGCAACATGTTTATCAAGATAGTCATGAAACACACGATTCATTAAATCTATAAAGACAGCTAGAGCATTCGTCAATCTGAAAGGCATCACCAAGAATTCATAGTGCCCATAACGAGTGTGAAATGTCATCTTAGGAATATCTTCTTATTTCACTTTCAACTGATGATAACCCGACCTCAAATCAATCTTTGAGAAGTACTTGACTCCTTAAAACTGGTCAAACAAGTTATCTGTACGAGGCAATGGATATCTGTTCCTGATTGTAACTCGGTTGAATTCTCTATATGTAGTGACCCGAACTTTTCCATGTTTATATATATTAAATAAAATTAATATTTACATGATTAAATGTTTCCAACATGTTAAGCAATCAAACTTGTTAAGACTTGATTATTTGAAATGAGTGTCATGTAGACAATTGACCACCCAAGTTGACCGGCGATTCACGAACGTTAAAACTTGTAAAAACTATATGATATATATATGTATATATATGTGTGTGTGTATATATATATATATATATATATATATATATATAGTTAACATGAGTATTATGATAAGTAAGTATATCACTAGGTATATTAACAATGAGTTATATACATAAAAATGAGACTACAAAGTTAAGAAACTCGAAACGATATATATAACGATTATCGTTATAACAACGTCTTACAAAATACATATGTATCATATTAAGATATTCTTACTGTAGTGACCCGAACTTTTTCATGTTTATATATATTAAATGAAATTGTTATTTACATGATTAAGTGTTTCCAACATGTTAAGCAATTAAACTTGTTAAGACTTGATTAATTGAAATAGGTTTCATATAGACAATTGACCACTCATGTTGACCGGTGATTCATGAACGTTAAAACTTGTAAAAACTATATGATGACATATATATGATTATATATATAGTTAACATGATATTATGATAAGTAAGTATCTCATTAGATATTTTAACAATGAGTTATATACATAAAATTGAGTTTATTGAATTAAGAAACTCGAAACGATATATATAACGATTATCGTTATAACAACGTCTTACTAAATACATACGAATCATATTAAGATATTGATACACTATGTTTAATCATGATAAATGATAAGTAAACATGTCATTAAATGTATTAACAATGAACTACATATGTAAAAACAAGACTACTAACTTAATGATTTCGAAACGAGACATATATGTAACGATTATCGTTGTAACAACATTTACATGTAACGACTAACGATGACTTAACGACTCAGTTAAAATGTATATACATGTAGTGTTTTAATATGTATTCATACACTTTTGAAAGACTTCAAGACACTTATCAAAATACTTATACTTAACAAAAATGCTTACAATTACATCCTCGTTCAGTTTCATCAACAATTTTACTCGTATGCACCCGTATTTGTACTCGTACAATACACAGCTTTTAAATGTATGTACTATTAGTATATACACTCCAATGATCAGCTCTTAGCAGCTCATTTGAGTCACCTAATGTAATTGGGAACCATCATTTGACAACTAGCATGAAATATCACATAAAATTACAAAAATATTAGTAATCATTCATGAATTTTACATGTAAATAAAATTACACATCCTTTATATCTAATCCATATACCAACGACCAAAAACACCTACAAAAACTTTCATTATTCAATTTTATTCATCTAATTAATCTCTCTCAAGTTCTATTTTCAAGTTCTAAGTGTTCTTCATAAATTCTATAAGTTATAGTTTCATAAAATAAAGAATACTTCCAAGTTTGCTAGCTTACTTCCAATCTTGTAAAGTGATCATCTAACCTCAAGAAATCTTTCTAATTTACAGTAAGATATCTTTCTAATACAAGGTAATACTCATATACAAACTTTGATTCAATTTCTATAACTATAACAATCTTATTTCGAGTGAAAATCTTACTTGGACTTGTTTTCGTGTCATGATTCTGCTTCAAGAACTTTCAAGCCATCCAAGGATCCTTTGAAGCTAGATCTATTTTTCTCATTTCCAGTAAGTTAATCTACAAAACCTGAGGTAGTAATGATGTTCATAACATCATTCGATACATATATATAAAACTACCTTATAAGAAGGTTTAAACTTGAAATCACTAGAACATAGTTTAGTTAATTCCAAACTTGTTCGCAAACAAAAGTTAATCCTTCTAACTTGACCTTTAAAATCAACTAAACACATGTTCTATATCTATATGATATGCTAACTTAATGATTTAAAACCTGGAAACACGAAAAACACCGTAAAACCGGACATACGCCGTCGTAGTAACACCGCGGGCTGTTTTGGGTTTGATAATTAAAAACTATGATAAACTTTGATTTAAAAGTTGTTCTTCTTGTAAAATGATTTTTCTTATGAACATGAAACTATATCCAAAAATCATGGTTAAACTCAAAGTGGAAGTATGTTTTTCAAAATGGTCATCAAGACGTCGTTCTTTCGACTGAAATGACTACCTCTTACAAAAACGACTTGTAACTTATATTTCTGACTATAAACCTATATTTTTTCTGGTTAGATTCATAAAATAGATTTCAATATTAAACCATAGCAATTTGATTCACTCAAAACGGATTTAAAACGAAGAAGTTATGGGTAAAACAACATTCGATATTTTTTTATTGTTGTAGCTACGGGAAATATTGTAACAATTCTATACAAATCATATCCTAGCTAACTTATATTGTATTATACATGTATTCTAATATATTATGTAATCTTGGGATACCATAGACACGTATGCAAATGTTTTGACATATCATATCGACCTATGTATATATATTATTTGGAACAACCATAGACAATCTATATGCAGTAATATTTGAGTTAGCTATACAGGGTTGAGGTTGATTCCAAAAATATATGTACTTTGAGTTGTGATCTAGCCTGAGATGTGTATACACTGGGTCGTGGATTGATTCAAGATAATATATAGCAATTTATTTCTGTACATCTAACTATGGACAATGTAATGACCCGCACTTTTTCGATCGTTCTATACTTATAAGATTAATATTTACATAAATTAAACCTTACCAACATGATAAGCAATCCAAATTGTTGAGATTTATGTTTTTGAAAAGAGTTTTACACAACGTTTGACCGTCTAGTTTGACCGATGATATCACGAACTATATAACATATGATAATTATACGTTTGTGTATATATATGTATATATACATATTTAACATGATCTAAGAATGTTTTAATATCTCATTTTGTATTAATAACAACAAGTTATAAGTATATTTTGAAACTACTAACTTAAGTTTTCAAAACGATAACCATACGTAACGTTATTTGACATAAATACTTATGACTTATAATGTTTATACATATATCGTATAAGTAATGTATTTAATCACTTTTAAGAACTTAAATACATAAAACCATATAAGTGTATTCACAAAAGATAGCTATATTTGAATCCTCATTCCATTTTTCACAAAATTTCTATACGTATACCTAGAGTATTTGTACTCGTATCATACCTAGCTTCTATACGTATTTACTATTGGTATATACACATCAAATCACCACCTAACCAACCCTTGTTACTGCCCTTAGAGCTAGGTAATTAGAATTTGGAGGATAGCTTGACTAATTGCATAAAATTACAACTTGGAATTTTGTTTTGTCTCCCCCTTGGTCACGTTTTTATAGCCCTCCCCATATCAAACTTTTGATCACCATTTTCACTTCAAAATTACTCTCTAACTCTCTTACTTGAAAGCTCTAAGAACTCCATAACAATTCAGCAAAGTTCCAAGAAGATCTAGCTTCAAAAACACTACTTAATCACCATAAGAAAACTCTTACAACAACACTTCAAGAATCCTTTCCAAGAACACAAACTTACTTCCAATCTTTCATCCACTTCCATCACCCTTTTGATTCTAGCTTTTTACTTCTCTTTTACAGCAACCTTGTCCAAGGAACTTAAGGTAGAATCTATGTTCATAACCTTATTCGATTCATATATATATAGGTATCTTATTTTGTGGTATAAAAATTTAACAACAAGAACATAGTTTGAAAGTTTTCAAACTTGTTTGCAAACTAAAAGATCCTTCTAACTTAACTTTTAAAATACTTCAATACCTGTAATATAACTTAAATATATGCTAACTTAACAAGGTAAAACTTGGTTTTTCAAAGAATACCTTAAAATCTGTTTTTACGACGTCGGAGTGCAACCGGGGACTGTTTTGGGTTGGATAATTAAAAACCATCTTAAACTTTGAATTGAAGGTTTATGTTCTGGAAAAATGATTTTTACTATGAATATGATAACACATAAAAATTTCATGATTTAATTCAAAGTATAAGTATTTTTAGAAAAATAATCATTTAAGGTTGTTTACATAAAGGAAAATGTTTAACTTCATAAGTTTCACTAAAGTTTCACCTATGCCGTGTGATTTTGAATACAAATCAAGGTATTTTCAGTTCATAGTCTTAAAGAGGGACTCGATCCAAGGAGATGGCAAGTTGAATCAACGAAAACGGATTTGTAACGAAGAAACTATGACCGAAACAAAATTGGTTATCCTAGACTTGTTTAACTTCGGGATTAATTGGGAAAAATTAAATAAAATCACATATTTTTAAAATAACATGATATTTTATATATATGTACTCATAATTTAATTTTATATGGTTCAGGATCACCCGTAAACAATAGGAGAAGATTAATCATAAGATCCCATGATTGTACGCAACACGTCATTTGACAACACCGGTACTTTATGTACGCAACACGTCATTTGACAACACCGGTACCGTGGGTCAAGATTAATCTCGACCAATACATATACGATGGGGTTTTATTTATTTCGTTAGGGGGTTTTATTTATTTCATTGCGGGTATATTAAACATCTAAAAATGAACCATTAAAATTGAATTACTAACAACGAACTGCTAACTACGGACTAAGGAATTATTCAAAGTATTAAAAGTATAACAAGTATATATATGTGACATTTGTTTAAAAAGAAAAGGTATTGATATATTATATATGGATAGGTTCGTGATATCAACCGGAGACCAAGTCAAATTATATATATCTTCAAGACAACAGTGAGTATATAGTCCCACTTTTAAAATCTAAATATTTCGGGATGAGAATACATGTATTTTATGTTTTACGATATGGACACAAGTAACTGAAAAATATATTCTACGTTGAGTTGTACCACTGGCATACTTCCCTGTAGCTTGGTAACTAATATTTACAGCGGTATTGTAAACGCGAATCCTGTTGATAGATCTATCGGGCCTGACAACCCCAACCGGACTGGACGACCAGTATTCAAGGGTTGCACAGTACTTCGTTTCGTGACTACACTTGGTACAGTGTAGTAAGATTTCATATTAAAGGGAATATGCGACGTGATTAATTGTTAAGTATGGTTACCAAGTGCTCAACCACTTAGAATATTTTTATTAAACTGTTTATATACGAAATCTTGTGGTCTATATATATATATATTGCTGCCGGCATTAAACCTATATCTCACCAACTTTATGTTGACCTTTTTAAAACATGTCTATTCTCAGGTGATTTCTAAAAGCTTCCACTGCATCATGTTGAATCTAAGCAGGATCTTGCGTACGCATATTTGTGTCAAAAATAAGACTGCATATCCAAGAACTTGTGTTGTAAAATATGCTAGAAATCGGGTTGTTATTATCATTTGTAAAGTTTGTAAGTCGAAGATTATCGCTAAACGATAATCATCTTTATTTTGTCCAAAGCTTGTATCAAAAATAAGGATCATGGTTTGTAATGTATAATATATGCAGTTTTTCTTTTAAAAATGTCGCATATAGAGGTCAATACCTCGCAATGAAATCATACGTTATCTAACACGTTCTTATGGTTAAGGACGGGTTATGAGATGTGGTATCAGAGCGGTGGTCTTAGCGAACCAGGTTTGCATTAGTGTGTCTAACTGATAAGTCGTTAGGATACATTAGTAAGTCTGGACTTTGACCGGGTCTGATTTAAAAACCATTGCTTATCATTGTTGGTTAAAATTTATATGTAAATATTATGTAGTACTAATGGGTTAGTTGTTGTGTGATAGATGTCGGGCTCAAAACTTGTCATCACATTCAGCGACTCCGAATCAGAATCTTCAGATGGCGTTTCAGTCATTAACCTATCCGATGACGAAAATAATATCTTTGGGGAAGACTCACAAATTCCGGATGAACCGACTATAGAGAACCCGGAAAGTGAACCCGAGGAGGAAAGTGAACCCGAGGAGGAAAGTGAACCCGAGGAAGAAATACAGGAAATTACGAAAGACAAGTTCGAATTAGGAAAGAAACGAAAGGCTAATGAATTAGAAAATTCAAATCCCGAGTTTAGTGAGGATGATGTGGCACCAACTCCACTAAACACTACCACCCCTATTCCCGCTATACCTATTCGTTCTATCCCGGCATCCAGTTCTTCAGCCCCACCGCCAAAATATAGGCAGACAGCTAGGATAAGCGTTAGGCCATTCCTTGAACCTAAACGTCCTAGAAAATAGACCAAACGATGCGCTGCCGTATTAAACCATGGGATCATATAATGTTTTGTATAATATTATTAGAGTGGTTTGCTTAATGTTCGATGTAAGATAAGCATATGTAAAATAGTGAAGTATGAAATGCAATAATTTTCCATGGTTAAGTATTATTTAGATTGTAGTAATTGGTTCTGTACTAAGCTATTAAGTATGAACATTAACGGGTAGGTACTACCCTAGATATAATTATAAAACGCTAATAAGAAGAAAAGGCTTTTATAATAATACCTAGTTCATATTATTAACAAGCTATAATGTACTATAAATACACACTACATCTATAATATTCCATGTGAATAATTATTTTCTTTCATTAGGAAATGGCACGATTGAATCGAATGACGGAACAAGAAATCCAGGAACTCATCAATCAGCGAGTGAACGACAGAATGTTATGGGTCGAGGCTGCAAGAGGTGCTGCAGTTAACCCAAATCCTCGTGTGGTGTGCACTTACAAAACTTTTCAAGCTTGCAAGCCCTCATCATTCAGTGGAACAGAAGGACCGATCGGTTTAACCCGGTGGATAGAAAAGATGGAGACTGTGTTTAAAATCAGTGGTTGTGTTGAAAAGGACATGACCAAGTATGCATCGTGCACTTTACAAGATAGTGCACTCACGTGGTGGAAAAATTATGTGAAGGCTGTAGGAGGAGATGTAGCTTATGATACTCCATGGGAAGAATTCAAAACAATGTTAATCAACGAATATTGTCCAAGGAACGAGGTTAGGAAATTGGAAGATGAATTACGAAGTCTGAAGGTTATTGGTACTGAAATCACCAACTACAATCAGCGATTCATGGAATTAGTTTTGCTATGTCCTGAATTGGTTCCAACCGAAGAACGGAAGATTGAAATGTACAAAGATGGTTTGCCCAAAAAGGTCAAGGCAAATGTTACAGCATCGAAACCTAAGACAATTCATGAAGCTATAACCATGGCAAACGAGCTAATGGATCTGGTCATCATGGATAAGAAAGTATCCAATACTGATGTGAAGGTATCAGGTAACAAAAGAAAGTGGAATGGAAATTATGATCGAGGTAACCAACAACAATCTTTTAAGAAACAAGAAATCACGCAAGGTGCGGGTAGTGGTTTAAGCTTTGGTTATAAAGGACAAAATCCTTTATGCAACCGATGCCACAAACATCACTCTGGCTACTGTAATGTGGTATGCAACAAATGTAATCGACAGGGTCATCTTGCTGAAGATTGTAGGGCTCTCGTTACAAATACAAATGGTACCAAGACTCCTGCCACCAATGCAAATAGAACTGCTTTGGCTACCGTTACTTGTTTTGGGTGTGGAAAACAAGGTCACTATAAGAGCCAGTGCCCGAATCCAGAGAAGAATGTCGGACCTGCACGTGGGAGAGCATTTGTTATTAATGCTAGAGAGGCACGCGAAGACCCGGAGCTTGTTACGGGTACGTTTACCATTAATAACTTATCCGCATCTATTATATTTGATACTGGTGCCGATAGAAGTTACGTGTGTAGAGACTTTCACGCTAAATTGAATTGTTCATCATTACCTCCAGATGCTAAGTACATGATTGAGTTAGCTAATGGTAAACTAATTAAAGCCGATAAAATTTGCCGTGATTGTAAAATAAATTTAGCCGGAGAAACGTTTAAAATTGACTTGATACCCGTAGAATTAGGAAGTTTTGATGTAATAGTCGGCATGGACTGGATGTCCAAAATAGGAGCTGAAGTTGTGTGCGCCAAGAAGGCAATTTGCATTCCTCGTAAGAATAAAACGCCAGTAATGATTTATGGAGAGAAGGGTAACTCAAAGCTAAAACTCATTAGTTATTTGAAAGCTCAAAATTGCTTGAAGAAAGGGTGCTATGCTATCTTAGCACATGTTAATAAAGTCGAAAAGAAAGAAAAAAAGAAGTGCATCAATGACGTGCCTGTGGCAAGAGATTTTCCTGAAGTATTTCCGAAAGAGTTGCCGGGATTACCTCCATTTAGATCTGTAGAATTTCAAATAGATTTAGTACCAGGAGCTGCACCAGTTGCCCGTGCTCCATATAGACTTGCACCGTCCGAGTTAAAAGAACTTCAGAGTCAGTTAAAAGAATTACTGGATCGTGGATTCATACGACCAAGTACTTCACCGTGGGGAGCTCCGATTCTATTTGTTAAAAAGAAAGATGGATCTTTTAGGATGTGTATAGATTATCGTGAATTAAATAAGTTAACTATCAAGAATCGGTATCCACTACCGAGAATTGATGACTTATTTGATCAACTGCAAGGATCATGTGTTTATTCGAAAATTGACCTAAGATCGGGATATCATCAATTACGTGTCAAAGAAGAAGATATACCGAAAACTGCTTTTCGGACACGTTACGGTCATTACGAATTTTTGGTCATGCCGTTTGGATTGACGAATGCGCCAGCTGTATTCATGGACCTCATGAATCGAGTTTGTAGTCCATATTTAGATAAGTTTGTTATTGTTTTCATTGATGACATTCTTATCTATTCTAAGAGTGAGCAAGAGCATGAGCAGCATTTAAGTTTAATATTAGAGTTGTTGAGAAAAGAACAGCTATACGCTAAATTTTCTAAGTGTGCTTTCTGGTTGAAAGAAGTGCAATTTCTTGGCCACGTTGTTAGTAGCAAAGGAATTCAGGTTGATCCAGCAAAAATTGAAGCCATTGAAAAATGGGAGACTCCTAAGACACCAATGCAGATACGCCAATTTTTGGGTTTAGCCGGTTATTATAGAAGGTTTATTCAAGATTTTTCCCGAATAGCTAAGCCATTGACAGCGTTAACGCAAAAAGGGAAGAAATATGAATGGACTTCTGAGCAGGAGAGTGCATTTCAATTACTGAAAAAGAAGTTGACTACGGCGCCTATTTTATCGTTACCAGAAGGGAACGATGATTTTGAAATATATTGTGACGCTTCGCGACAAGGTTTTGGTTGCGTTCTTATGCAACGAAATAAAGTTATTGCATACGCATCTCGACAATTGAAGATTCACGAGCGGAATTATACGACGCATGATCTAGAACTGGGAGCAGTCGTGTTTGCATTGAAGATATGGAGACACTACTTGTATGGGGTTAAATGCACTGTGTTTACTGATCATAAAAGCCTTCAACATATTTTTGATCAGAAACAGCTGAACATGAGGCAACGTAGGTGGGTCGAGCTGATAAACGACTATGATTGTGAAATTTGTTATCATCCCGGGAAAGCGAATGTGGTGGCCGATGCTTTAGCAGAAAGGAACGAGAACCAATTCGAGTACGAGCGATGAACATAAAAATTCGCATGAATCTCAACTCACAAATCAAAGAGGCTCAACGAGAAGCACTTACTAAAGAAAATATAGGAAATGAAATAATGAAGAAGTATGAGAAGCAACTCGTTATACGGGAAGATGGAACTCGATATTTTGCAAATCGTATTTGGGTACCGAAGTTGGGTGGATTGAGGAAGTTGATATTGAATGAGGCACATAAGACAAGATACTCGATACATCCTGGAGTTGGAAAGATGTATCAAGATCTTAAGACGCATTATTGGTGGCCTAATTTAAAGACAGACGTTGCAACATATGTTGGGGAGTGTTTAACTTGTTCCAAAGTCAAAGCTGAACACCAAAAGCCGTCAGGGTTACTTCAACAACCAGAAATCCCAGAATGGAAATGGGATGGTATTACCATGGATTTCATCACGAAGTTACCAAAGACTGCCTGGGGATACGACACCATTTGGGTGATTGTTGATCGTCTCACCAAGTCTGCACATTTCTTGCCTATAAAGGAAACGGATAGAATGGAGAAACTATTACGATTGTATGTAAAGGAAATTGTTTCAAGGCATGGAATACCTATTTCCATTATATCCGATCGTGATAGTAGATTTACCTCAAAGTTCTGGCAATCACTACAGGAGGCACTAGGAACTCGTTTGGATATGAGTACCGCATATCATCCGCAAACGGACGGGCAGAGTGAAATAACAATTCAGACTCTTGAAGACATGCTCAGGGCATGTGTGATCGATTTTGGAAACGGATGGGATAAGTATTTACCGTTAGCAGAATTCTCGTATAATAATAGTTATCATGCGAGCATTAAAGCTGCACCATTCGAAGCACTGTATGGAAGGAAGTGTAGGTCCCCTATCTGTTGGAATGAAGTAGGAGATCGACAATTAACTGGACCCGAGATCATCCATGAAACTACTGAGAAGATAGTGCAAATCAAGGAGAAATTGAAAACAGCCCGTAGTCGCCAAAAGAGCTACGCCGATGTCCGAAGGAAACCATTAGAGTTTCAGATCGGTGACATGGTTATGTTAAAGGTGTCACCTTGGAAAGGTGTAATACGTTTTGGAAAAAGGGGTAAACTAAACCCAAGGTATGTAGGCCCGTTCAAAATTATCGAACGCATTGGACCGGTAGCTTATCGACTCGAGTTACCGCAACAACTCACCGGAGTACATAATACATTTCACATCTCAAACCTTAAAAAGTGTCTTGCAAAGGAAGACCTCACCATTCCTCTTGAAGAAATCCATGTCGATGAGAAACTACAATTCATCGAAGAACCAATCGAAATCATGGACCGTGAAGTTAAACAGCTCAAGCAGAGCAACATACCGATCGTTAAGGTTCGTTGGAATGCTCGAAGAGGTCCTGAGTTTACTTGGGAACGAGAGGATCAGATGAAACAAAAGTATCCACACTTGTTTCTCGATGACGCAAAATAGGTACAATTTTAAAATTTCGGGACGAAATTTATTTAACGGGTAGGTACTGTAATGACCCGCACTTTTTCGATCGTTCTATACTTATAAGATTAATATTTACATAAATTAAACCTTACCAACATGATAAGCAATCCAAATTGTTGAGATTTATGTTTTTGAAAAGAGTTTTACACAACGTTTGACCGTCTAGTTTGACCGATGATATCACGAACTATATAACATATGATAATTATACGTTTGTGTATATATATGTATATATATATATATTTAACATGATCTAAGAATGTTTTAATATCTCATTTTGTATTAATAACAACAAGTTATAAGTATATTTTGAAACTACTAACTTAAGTTTTCAAAACGATAACCATACGTAACGTTATTTGACATAAATACTTATGACTTATAATGTTTATACATATATCGTATAAGTAATGTATTTAATCACTTTTAAGAACTTAAATACATAAAACCATATAAGTGTATTCACAAAAGATAGCTATATTTGAATCCTCATTCCATTTTTCACAAAATTTCTATACGTATACCTAGAGTATTTGTACTCGTATCATACCTAGCTTCTATACGTATTTACTATTGGTATATACACATCAAATCACCACCTAACCAACCCTTGTTACTGCCCTTAGAGCTAGGTAATTAGAATTTGGAGGATAGCTTGACTAATTGCATAAAATTACAACTTGGAATTTTGTTTTGTCTCCCCCTTGGTCACGTTTTTATAGCCCTCCCCATATCAAACTTTTGATCACCATTTTCACTTCAAAATTACTCTCTAACTCTCTTACTTGAAAGCTCTAAGAACTCCATAACAATTCAGCAAAGTTCCAAGAAGATCTAGCTTCAAAAACACTACTTAATCACCATAAGAAAACTCTTACAACAACACTTCAAGAATCCTTTCCAAGAACACAAACTTACTTCCAATCTTTCATCCACTTCCATCACCCTTTTGATTCTAGCTTTTTACTTCTCTTTTACAGCAACCTTGTCCAAGGAACTTGAGGTAGAATCTATGTTCATAACCTTATTCGATTCATATATATATAGCTATCTTATTTTGCGGTATAAAAATTTAACAACAAGAACATAGTTTGAAAGTTTTCAAACTTGTTTGCAAACTAAATAGATCCTTCTAACTTAACTTTTAAAATACTTCAAGACCTGTAATATAACTTAAATATATGCTAACTTAACAAGGTAAAACTTGGTTTTTCAAAGAATACCTTAAAAACTGTTTTTACGACGTCGGAGTGCAACCGGGGACTGTTTTGTGTTGGATAATTAAAAACCATCTTAAACTTTGAATTGAAGGTTTATGTTCTGGAAAAATAATTTTTACTATGAATATGATAACACATAAAAATTTCATGATTTAATTCAAAGTATAAGTATTTTTAGAAAAATAATCATTTAAGGTTGTTTACATAAAGGAAAATGTTTAACTTCATAAGTTTCACTAAAGTTTCACCTATGCCGTGTGATTTTGAATACAAACCAAGGTATTTTCAGTTCATAGTCTTAAAGAGGGACTCGATCCAAGGAGATGGCAAGTTGAATCAACGAAAACGGATTTGTAACGAAGAAACTATGACCGAAACAAAATTGGTTATCCTAGACTTGTTTAACTTCGGGATTAATTGGGAAAAATTAAATAAAATCACATATTTTTAAAATAACATGATATTTTATATATATGTACTCATAATTTAATTTTATATGGTTCAGGATCACCCGTAAACAATACGAGAAGATTAATCATAAGATCCCATGATTGTACGCAACACGTCATTTGACAACACCGGTACTTTATGTACGCAACACGTCATTTGACAGCACCGGTACCGTGGGTCAAGATTAATCTCGACCAATACATATACGATGGGGTTTTATTTATTTCGTTAGGGGGTTTTATTTATTTCATTGCGGGTATATTAAACATCTAAAAATGAACCATTAAAATTGAATTACTAACAACGAACTGCTAACTACGGACTAAGGAATTATTCAAAGTATTAAAAGTATAACAAGTATATATATGTGACGTTTGTTTAAAAAGAAAAGGTATTGATATATTATATATGGATAGGTTCGTGATATCAACCGGAGACCAAGTCAAATTATATATATCTTCAAGACAACAGTGAGTATATAGTCCCACTTTTAAAATCTAAATATTTCGGGATGAGAATACATGTATTTTATGTTTTACGATATGAACACAAGTAACTGAAAAATATATTCTACGTTGAGTTGTACCACTGGCATACTTCCCTGTAGCTTGGTAACTAATATTTACAGCGGTATTGTAAACGCGAATCCTGTTGATAGATCTATCGGGCCTGACAACCCCAACCGGACTGGACGACCAGTATTTAACGGTTGCACAGTACTTCGTTTCGTGACTACACTTAGTACAGTGTAGTAAGATTTCATATTAAAGGGAATATGCGACGTGATTAATTGTTAAGTATGGTTACCAAGTTCTCAACCACTTAGAATATTTTTATTAAACTGTTTATATACGAAATCTTGTGGTCTATATATATATATTGCTGCCGGCATTAAACCTATATCTCACCAACTTTATGTTGACCTTTTTAAAACATGTCTATTCTCAGGTGATTTCTAAAAGCTTCCGCTGCATCATGTTGAATCTAAGCAGGATCTTGCGTACGCATATTTGTGTCAAAAATAAGACTGCATATCCAAGAACTTGTGTTGTAAAATATGCTAGAAATCGGGTTGTTATTATCATTTGTAAAGTTTGTAAGTCGAAGATTATCGCTAAACGATAATCATCTTTATTTTGTCCAAACCTTGTATCAAAAATAAGGATCATGGTTTGTAATGTATAATATATGCAGTTTTTCTTTTAAAAATGTCGCATATAGAGGTCAATACCTCGCAATGAAATCATACGTTATCTAACACGTTCTTATGGTTAAGGACGGGTTATGACAGACAACTAGTTGTAGGTTACTAACGAGGACAACTGACTTAATAAACTTAAAACATCAAAATGTGTTAAAAATGTTGTAAATATATTTTGAACATACTTTGATATATATGTATATATTTGTTATAGGTTCGTGAATCGACCAGTGGCCAAGTCTTTCTCCCGACGAAGTAAAAATCTGTGAAAGTGTGTAATAATTCCACTTTTAAAATCTAATATTTTGGGATGAGAATACATGCAGTTTTATAAATGGTTTACGAAATAGACACAAGTAAATGAAACTACATTATATGGGTGAATGATCGAAGCCGAATATGCCCCTTTTGCTTGGTAACCTAAGAATTAGTAAACCGATCTACTAATTGACGCGAATCCTAAAGATAGATCTATTGGGCCTAACGAACCCCATCCAAAGTACCTGATGCTTTAGTACTTCGAATTTGTTTTTATCATGTCCGAAGGATTTTTCGGAATGATAGGGGATATTCTTATATGCATCTTGTTAATTTCGGTTACCAGGTGTTCACCATATGAATGATTTGTATCTCTATGTATGGGATGTATATTGAAATATGAAATCTTGTGGTCTATTATTATGATTTGATAATATATAGGTTAAACCTATAACTCACCAACATTTTTATTGACGTTTTATGCATGTTTATTCTCAGGTGATTATTAAGAGCTTCCGCTGTTGCATACTAAACTAAGGACAAGATTTGGAGTCCATGCTTGTATGATATTATGTAAAAACTGCATTCAAGAAACTTATTTTTGATGTAATATATTCTTATTTTAAACCATTATGTAATGGTCGTGTGTAAACGGTATATTTTAGATTATCATTATTTGATAATCTACGTAATGCTTTTTAAACCTTTATAGATAAAATAAAGGTTATGGTTGTTTTAAAAATGAATGCAGTCTTTGAAAAACGTCTCATATAGAGGTCAAAACTTCGCGACGAAATCAATTAATATGGAACGTTTATAATCAATATGAACGGGACATTTCAGTTGGTATCCGAGCGTTGGTCTTAGAGAACCAGAAATTTGCATTAGTGTGTCTTATCGAGTTTGTTAGGATACATTAGTGAGTCTGGACTTCGACCGTGTTTTCTTAAAAAAGGATTTCTTAACACTTTTGTTGGAAACTATATATTATTAACATGTAAATATTATGTGATATATTAACCTTTTAATGTGTTTGATATTGTGTGATAGATGTCTACCACTAGTACAAATCCCATCGATTCACCTAATAATAATGAAGAGTCGAATATATTTTGGGAAGATTCACAAATTTCCGAAGAGGAACCGGAAGAAGAGGAACTGGAAGAGGAGGAACCGAAAGAGGAGGAACCGGAAGAAGAAGAGGTTCCAGAGGAAGAAATATTGATACCTATAGTAAATCAATTAAATAAAAGAAAATCCTCAACCAACGGACCAAAGGTAATAATGGTCAATGGTGTTTCCGCCGAGGAAGCAAAATATTGGGAAGATTACCAATTTTCCGATGAATCGGATCCCGATGAGGATTCCGATGATGTTATAGAAATTAACTCGACCCAATTTAATAAAGTGAAAGAAAATAATAAGGGAAAAGGTATAAAAATAGAGAAACCCGATTCCAACTCCGATGAACTTTATATGTATCGGCAACATCCGTATTTTCTAAAATGTAACAATGACCCAGGAACCTCTAAACCACCAGGTTTTTCTAAACCATTGTGGAAAACGATGGCTCGTATTAGAGGAACACCATATATTCCTAGAAAATTAGGAAAACGAACCAAGTTCGAAAAAGAAGAAACCAGTGATTCAGATTAGAGGGTTGTAATCATGTTGTGTATTATATGTATTATAGTGTGCTTGTACTTTTATGTTCTGTGTAAAAATTGCTTGTATCGTTTGTTAATTATCTTTTACGAATCTAATCCTTGTCTATTTTACAGTATAAAAACAAAATGGACGTTAAGGGTAGACAACCGAATATTTTAGAAGATCTACCAGAGGATATGATTGAGGAAATTTTGTCTAGAGTCGGTCAGAATTCAGCAGCATAATTAATTATGGAAAAATTAACTTGTCAAACATTTGAAAGAATTTCCAGAAATGCCTTAGTTTATAAAAGGCTTTCCTTTGATAGGTGGGGTATATCACATTGGGGAGACCGTAAGTTACGCCGTGTTTTCTTTAAAGCATTAAATGTGGGGAACCCAAATGCAATTTTATGCTACGAGTTAAGAACCTATTTTGACTCAACATATCCCAACATAGGATTTCGTGAATTAAAAAGAGCTTCTAACATGCAACATAAAGAAGCATGTTATGCTTACGGATTAGTGATGTTCGCTTCTTACCAAAGTGAGAAAAATAACATCAGATTGCAACTTTTAAATAAAACCTTCCCACAAGTGACGGATTCGGTAGTTGGGGTGAGAAAAAAGGTTTTTAGATTATTACGGGGCTGTTGGACATTACGAAACCCTCATCCTTTTGACGACATTACAACATGCTGCCTAGCCAATGGTCATAACGGTTATTTTCTACAAGACCAAGGATGGGAAGTCGTCTTAGTAAAACTAGAATGCATGACTTGTTTCTGGACTTATGAATTACGTGTCTTTATTTCCTTTGCTGAACAACTTGCGTATTAACTAGATTTATCGTCAAAACTATCCTGTATCAAAGTGTACCATATTTCATGTTATATGTAATATAGCGATGTTGTAAGTTTGAAGAATATTTATATGTGATATATTATTATAATCAGTTTTTCATATGGAATTGTAGTAGTTGAATTGTATATTAGCTACTAAGTATGAACTTAACGGGTAGGTAGTACCCGAATTTAAACTTATAAAACGTTAATATGAAGAAAAAAACTTTTATAAATGAGTTCATATTATGTTACGAAATACTATTGACTACTCTTAATATTCTGTATGATTAACTCGATTTAGTTGGCTATTTTGAAGGAAATGGCACCGACTACTCGACACACCATGAATATGAGCGAAGAGGAATTTCGTACCTTTCTTGCTGCAAACATAGCCGCAGTACAGGCTGCGCTACATACCAACAATAACTCTGAATATAGCAATGCAGCTAACGGCGCAAGAAATCGTGTAGGATGCTCCTAAAAAGAATTCACTGCCTGCAAACCTTTAGAATTTGATGGAACCGAAGGATCAATTGGATTGGAAAGGTGGACCGAGAAATTCGAATCGGTGTTTGCCATAAGTAAGTGTACTGAATAGGACAAAGTTAAGTACGCTACGCATACCTTCACAGGTACTGCGTTAACGTGGTGGAACACCTATCTTGAACAGGTAGGACAAAATGCTGCTTACGCACTACCGTGGTCGGCATTCAAGCAATTGATGAATGAGTAGTACCGTCCTAGAAACGAAGTCAATAAGCTCAAGGTAGAGCTTAGAGAGTTATGAACACAAAGGTTTGACATTACCACGTATGAATGACGATTCACAGAGTTGTGCCTATTGTGTCCGGGAGCGTTCGAAGATGAAGAAGAGAAGATCGACGCATTTGTAAAAGGGTTACCAGTAAGGATTCAAGAAGATGTGAGTTCACACGAGCCCGCTTCCATACAAAAGGCTGAAGGTATTTCGTATGCCCGAGAGACATATTAAATTAACGTGGCCACTATGTTATGATCCAAGTCGGGTCATACCCAATAACAAGCTTACCAACACTTTATATGTATTTATTTTAACGGTTGGATTGTTAAATGAATACGCGACACTTGAACTTTAGAAAATCGGTTTTCTAAATTATAATCACTTGAGATAAATTATTTGGATAATTTACATATGATGTGTATTTAATTATTTATAGGTTTCAATAATTATGTTGTGTTATATTTTATAAAATTGGTTTATAAAATAAGTGACTTTACAAATGCATACTTTATATAATAAGTTTTATATAAATTACAAGTATTTTATAACATGTTTTATAAAAATATAAACCTTATTATATATTCAAAAGTGTGCAGAATTTTGGAGTCTCCAAGGAGACACCCATGCCTTGTTTTATCACTTTTAAGGTAGCACAACTACTAAGGCACATGCTTAAGTAGTTTACCAATGCCTTGACTCAACTAATACATGCAAACACATCAATACACTTGAAGAAAAAACTGAAAAAACTCTCCCTCAGCTGTTGTTTGGCCGTGGCTGTTTAGGGACCAAAGGAGGGTTCTAAGTTTGCTTTTACAAGTTCATTTTAAGTGTCAAACAAATCCTAACTAAAGGCAAAGATGTGGGGGTTATTGCTTGGGGTATTATTTGCTTGAGGCTTCAAGTTAGAGGCTCCGTTCATCATCATCTCCTTCAAACTTTCTGCTCATTTTGAAGAACCCTCAAACTTGTTTTGAGGAGGTATAAACACTATCCTTTCTTGTAAATTAGTAAGTATTATTTCACAACTTCATCCATGGGATTTACATTTAAATGGTTGAATGATTAACAAGTTCTTAAACGGCTAAACATACTCATATTAACACGCTTCCGCAAGCTTACTAATAAATGGTTTTAAGGATATTGAAACTTGTTAAATCCCTACAATGGTATCTAGAGCCGAAGTTGTTGAAATATGCTTCGAATTGTTGTTTTAAAACCCATCAACTTTGCATTCTAAGTACATGCATGAAAGAAGAATGCAAAAATTGTTGGATTTGGGTGGGTTTATGTTTAATGCCGAATTGGTTAGGGTCCAAAAGTGGGTTTGGGCTCTTCCATTTGGTTCATATTTGGTTGCATGTTGAAGTTCACAATCTATGCCTTGACCTTGTGTTGATTGCATGCTATATTTGGTTGATTTGTTATATTCATTTGGTTTGTAATAATAATTATTCAATGGCATGTAATAATTGTTCAATTGGTTTGTAATAATTATTTCATTTGGTTATGTAATTCATTTTATATTTGGTATGTAAAATAGAATAGGTTGTAATTTCATTTTCTAGATAAAATGTATTAGGATACATATTTTGTAAAAATGAAGATACAAGGTGATGAAGACTTGAAGAACACAAGGAGCATATGGATGCAAGATTAAGTGGGAGATTTGAAATCTCCTACTTTGTATGATTAACCCTTACCCGGTGACATTTGTTTTCGGCTAAACAAATGTCCACCAAAATGGCTAGATTGTGAACATAATTATTTTGCATGTGTAGTTGTTTGTATGTTTATGGATTGTATGTTTGATTGCAACAAATTAATCACACAAATTAACAACAAACAAAACGAAAATTTAATTGGTTAAATTAGACGTATTAACGACATGCAAAACGGAAATTTAAATGGTTAAATTGAAAATGGCAACCAAAAACCTTAATAAATGATTATTAAGAACATGAAAAGGATAACGTATATAAAATGGTTTATATCAAGTAATTGGCTCAATTACAAGACTTGAAAATGGATTTCAAATGAACCATACACTAAATGCATGTTGGTGTATGGCATAAATGTTTTCTTAAACTAGAATTAACGAAAACTTAAAATCCCTTAATCGACAAGGTAAACAAGTTCAACGCCATCCTTTTGTGGGACACTTAAACATAGTAGGGAACTCATAATGGGATAAAGGTCACCTAACCGTTATGAGCTAACTAATATGGTTAAGGTAAAATTCGCATGCTTGTGGGATAAAGGTCACCTAACCACTTGTATGTTAATTTTACATGTTTACACAAGTAGGACGACTTGATTTGGGAATCATGAACTTAGGGTCACCGAAGCATGAGAAACAAATAGGCGTTGATGGGATAAATATGCCATGCAAAAGGATTGTATGATCCCATAATTTAGAAGTTGCAAAAGGATTGCAATTGTCATATAAATGACTACCTAGCTAAATCAAATAACGGGATAAAGATCACCTAACCGAAATTTGATTTACCGTTGGATTCTAATATTTAATAAGTCAATTAAAATTTAAAAGGGTATTGTTTATTAAATTTAAAATCGATACTTAAATGAACTTTGTTAAATTTTGTAGATGGCCGCCAATAACAACAACATGCAAAATGCACCTATTAACTTGAACAACCTATCGTTAAGGTCTCTCCTCGAGAAAGACAAACTCAACCATACGAACTTTATGGATTGGTTCCGCAATCTTAGAATTGTCCTCAAACTTGAGGATAAAGCGTATGTGTTGGAGGACCCTATTCCCGACCAACCGGATGAGGAAGATCTAGAGGGCATGGCTTATTATGACAAGTATTGCGCCGATTCGGTGCAAGTCGCTTGCCTAATGCTTGGGACTATGATACCCGAACTCCAAAAGGATTTCGAACATCATAGTGCATATGACATGATTACGCAATTGAAGGAGATGTTCCTTCAACAAGCACGTGTCGAGCGCTTCGAAACGGTTCGAGCGCTACATGCATGTCGTATGGATGACACCCAATCCGTATCCTCTTATGTCCTCAAAATGAAAAGCCTTATTGATCGCGCAAACCGTCTTAATCTCAACATATCTAATGAGCTAGCCACTGATCTTATCCTAAACTCCCTGTCAAAGAGATTTGACCAATTTGTAATTAATTACAATATGAATGGGATGGATAAGACCATTGGTGAACTTCATGGCATGTTAAGGACGGCCGAAACTAGCATGGGTAAGAGGGCTTCACCCGTGCTAATGATCAATGATAGTGGGTCCAAAGGTAACAACACCTCTAAGCCAAAGGCGGCTAAGAGGAAAGGACCCGCCCATCAAGGCAATGGAAAGGGGAGGATGGTTACCCCAACCAAAAACAAGAACGAGAAGCAAAAGGTTGCCGGACAAGCAAACCCCAAGGAAGACCCGTGCTTCGGTTGCGGTGAAGTGGGTCACTGGAAACGTAATTGCCCGGTCTACCTTAAGGAGTTGAAGGAAAAGAGGGATGCGGGGCAATCCTCAGGTAACATATATATGGTATATATAGAGCTTAGTATTACTTCTTCTAATACATGGGTATTAGACACTGGATGTGGAACTCACATTTGCAATTCTTTGCAGGGGTTCAAAAGAAGTAGCAAGCAAACGGGAACATCAAGTCTCTTTATGGGTAATGGAGCCAAAGTGCAAGTGAAGGCTCAAGGAGACTTTGTATTAAAGCTTCCAAGTGGTTTGGAACTTATTTTGAACAATGTTTTGTATGCACCGGATTTATGTCGAAACATTATTTCAGTTTCCCGTTTAAAACAATGTGGTTTTTATCTTAATTTTGTTAATGATGATATCCACGTTTATTTAGATAATGTATTTTATTTTAAGGCTTCGCCTTCAAATGGAATTTATGAATTGGTTCATGATGACACATCATCTAGTAGCTCAATATACCATACTAGCACCAAGAAACTCAAAAGGGATTTGAGTGATTCCTACTTATGGCATTGTCGCCTTGGTTACATAAACAAGAATCGAATGCATACACTCCAAAAGAATGGCCTTTTGAAATCAAATGAACTAGACTCGTTTGATGTATGTGAATCTTGTTTACAAGGCAAAATGACTAAAGCACCTTTCAAAGGGACCTACGAAAGGGCTAAGGACTTATTGGGATTAATACATTCGGATGTATGTGGACTGAAAGGATCCGAAACTAATCATCCGGACGTTGTCCATATTGATTACAAACGAATTACAATAGTTGATAACATTGCGAGGTACTTGCCCTCTATATGATACATCTTACAAACGTTGCATTTATTCTTAAAAGGCAATCTATAGTTACATCCAGAATTGACATAATCGCCTGACATTTCATAATATTCAAATGATCTAAACCGCCATTTACTTAATAATAGTCTCTATGAACTTCAATGACTCGAATGCAACGCCTTATGATATAAGTCCTTAATAGCCTCAAGTAGTATCCTTAGTACGAGCTAATGCACAGCGGAAGACTTAATTCATACCTGAGAATAACATGCTTTAAAATGTCAACATAAAGTTGGTGAGATATAGGTTTAATGCCGGCAGCGATATATATATATATAGACCACAAGATTTCATATATAAACATTTTCATAAAAATATTCTAAGTGGTTGAGCACTTGGTAACCATACTTAACATTCAATCACGTCGCATATTCCCTTTAATATGAAATCTTACTATACCGTACCAAGTGTAGTCACAAAACGAAGTACTGTGCAACCGTTGAATACTGGTCGGCCAGTCCGGTTGGGGTTGTCAGGCCCGATAGATCTATCAACAGGATTCGCGTTTACAATACCGCTGTAAATATTAGTTACCAAGCTACAGGGAAGTATGCCAGTGGTACAACTCAACGTAGAATATATTTTTCAGTTACTTGTGTCCATAACGTAAATCATTTATAAAAACAGCGCATGTATTCTCAGCCCAAAAATATTTAGAGTTTAAAAGGGACTATATACTCACTGTTGTCTTGAAGATATAAATATTTTGACTTGGTCTTCCGGTTGATATCACGAACCTATCCATATATAATATATCAATATATTTTCATTTTTAAAACAATCGTCACATATATATACTTGTTATACTTTTAATAATTCCTTAGTCCGTAGTTAGCAGTCCGATGTTAGTAATTCAATTTTAATGGTTCATTTTTAGGTGTTTAATAAACCCCCAATGAAATGAATAAAACCCCCATCGTATATGTATTGGTCGAGATTAATCTTGACCCACGGTACCGGTGTTGTCAAATGACGTGTTGCGTACATAAAGTACCGGTGTTGTCAAATGACGTGTTGCGTACAATCATGGGATCTTATGATTAATCTTCTCGTATTGTTTACGGGTGATCCTGAACCATATAAAATTGAATTATGAGTACATATATATAAAATATCATGTTATCTTAGAAAGATGTGATTTATTTAATTTCTCCCAATTATTTTCGTGGCTAAACTAGTCTTGGATATCCGATTTTGTTTCGGTCATAGTTTCTTCGTTACAACTCCGTTTTTGTTGATTCAACTTGCCATCTCCTTGGATCGAGTCCCTCTTTAAGACTATGAACTGTAAATACCTTAGTTTGTATTCAAAATCACACGGCATAGGTGAAACTTTAGTGAAACTTATGAAGTTAAACATTTTTGTTACAAAAATATCATTTAATGACCATTTTTCTAAAAATACCTATACTTTGAATTAAATCATGAAATTTTTATGTGTTAACATATTTATAGTAAAAATCATTTTTCCAGAAAATAAACCTCCAATTCAAAGTTTAAGATGGTTTTTAATTATCCAACCCAAAACAGTCCCCGGTTGCACTCCGACGTCGTAAAAACAGTTTTTAAGGTATTCTTTGAAAAACCAAGTTTTACCTTGTTAAATTAGCATATATTTAAGTTATATTACAGGTCTTGAAGTATTTTAAAAGTTAAGTTAGAAGGATCTATTTGGTTTGCAAACAAGTTTGAAAACTTTCAAACTATGTTCTTGTTGTTAAAATTTTATACCACAAAATAAGATAGCTATATATATATGAATCGAATATGGTTATGAACATAGTTACTACCTCAAGTTCCTTGGACAAGGTTGCTGTAATAGAAGAGTAAGAACCTAGAACCAAAAGGGTGATGGAAGTGGATGAAAGATTGGAAGTAAGTTTGTGTTCTTGGAAGGATTTCTTGAAGTGTTTTTGTATGGTTTTCTTATGGTGATTAAGTAAGGTTTTTGAAGCTAAATGATGGGGAAAATGCTTGTAGATGATCAAGTATGAAGTTAAGAGTATTTTGAGAGAGAAATGGGAGTGTAAGTATGAGAAAATGGGGTGAAGAAATGGTGTGCATGCATAAAAACGTTTTTAGTATATAAAGAAAAAAATGATACCTAACTTTGTTTTCTTGCTAATAATTCATGCTACTTGACAAATGGTTGGTTCCACATGTTTCTTAATCATTTAAGGCTGCTAAGGAGCAGATTTTTATTGGTATATACCAATAGTAAATACATCTAGAAGCTGCGTATGATACGGGTACATATACCCTAAATATACGTGTAGAAATCTTTGAGAAAACGGAACGAGGATTCAAATATAGCTATCTTTTGTGAATATACTTATATTGTTTTATGTATTTAAGTCCTTAAAAGTGATTAAATACATTACTTATACGTTATATGTATAAACATTATAAGTCATAAGTATTTATATCAAATAACGTTATGTATGGTTATTGTTTTGAAAACTTAAGTTAGTAGTTTCAAAATATACTTATAACTTATTGTTATTAATACAAAATGAGATATTAAAACATCCATAAACCATGTTAAATATGTATATATACATATATATACACAAACGTATAATTATCATATGTTATATAGTTCGTGATATCATCGGTCAAACTAGACGGTCAAACGTTGTGTAAAACTCTTTTCGAAAACATAAGTCTCAACAATTTGGATTGCTTATCATGTTGGTAAGGTTTAATTTATGTAAATATTAATCTTATAAGTATAGAACGATCGAAAAAGTGCGGGTCAACTTTAGGGTTTTTGCTTATCGTGTCGGAACCATATAGAGATTAGAGTTTAAATTTGGTCGGAAATTTCCGAGTCGTTACAGTACCCATCAGTTAAAGAAATTTCGTCCTCGAAATTTGGTAGAGGTTGTCATAAATAACAATAGGAATGTTTTCATGACGAATATGAGGTAATAATGAAATTTTATCATTATTGAAAGATTTAGATAAAACGATTTGGTTATGTGAGACGCACGAGCGAAGCTATCACAAAAGAGTGAAATGAGTAAATATAGAATTGTTGTAACCGATGACGTGATTATGATCGATTTCCGGGATTTAAGGGTTTTAAAGAAAATCTTATGTAATAAGATTTAGTTTTGCGGCGATCAGGATCTTCTTTGATTTAACGCGGCAATCTGTTTTGATTTCTTTGTCGAATACTTCACTATAAATTTACCTCCTTCCCTTTCTTTCTTCCCACATCTTCTATTCTTTCTCTTTAGTTCCTACTTTAAGACATTCGCTAATATGCTCCATCCCATTCTAACCCTTGTTATATTTCTAACTTTCATATCTTTCATTCTTCTTTTTCATCTATCACCAGAAGAATCTATTCTCTTTTATCCTTTCCTTGGAATTATAATGTTTTTAATTCTCCCGTGCCTTTACGTTGCAATACGTATTGATATGCACGGTTTGTAGTTTCGGGGTTGTTGTTAGGTTTTATACCTTCCCTTATATTTCGATATTCCTACTCCCGTCCCTTAAAATCATTGTCATCCACAGTTAATGCTCTCTCTTATTTGCTGTGGTTTATGTTCCTATTTCTATTCTGAGGTTTTGTCCCTGCATTTCTTCTTCCCGTCCTCGAGCCAAGCGAACAATGGTCCGAAATTCGTAGGTAGGAAATTTGGAATGAACCTAGCTATTGGTTTTAGAATGAAATTGTAATGGCACGATCTTGATTCGTTAAATTACTCGAATATTCCGAAAAAATAGAACTATCAAGGTGATATGTTCTAATATGTTTGGAGACTTGATAGAAGGTAAGAGCCGTGTAACATGGCACATGATGACGGTACTGTGAATCATCACATTCCATTAGAAACTTAACATGACTTACTGTAATATAATGAAGTTGATCAAGTTTCATTATATTATACTAATTCATGCATCAGTTCCCAACACTACTTTAAAACATTCATATTTTAAACTTGGAGGTTTCAAAATTTAGAAATTGACACAGTTTCTTTTATGTTGTAATGCAGATATTACGGAGAGATAAATATTCTCAGATAAGAATAGTTGTGAAAATATCTCCAGAAATATGGAGAATATGTATAACAGAAGATATGAAGATATCTTATAATATCTAAGATAAGATGATGATGAAGAATATCATCGGGAGAGGTTTAGAATAAGGGGTAGGGTTTTTACTAATGGTTTCAGCAGGCACTGAATCGTTTGAATCCTTTGAAAGCAGATTCAGTTCTTGTTATTTATCCACAACCTCTTTCATACTTTGCTCAAACCGTTTTCCGGTTCCAACTCTTCTCTTTTTCTGAGTTTTATCGACACACTGTGCTTCATCATCAAACTTTTGACTGTTTAAAATCGTTTACAATTTTCGCTGCTTCATCAGCATTTAAAGAACTACTTCATAATTCAGGGTGTTTTTCAGAAA
This sequence comes from Rutidosis leptorrhynchoides, assembly GCF_046630445.1. NCBI lineage: Eukaryota > Viridiplantae > Streptophyta > Magnoliopsida > Asterales > Asteraceae > Rutidosis > Rutidosis leptorrhynchoides. Next base: position 300,758,946 of record NC_092335.1, on the reverse strand, counting down.
CTTCACCCTCGGAGTATGAAATCCTTAGGAATAGACGTTATAGGTATGACTGAGAAGTTTTCGAGATTTTTAAAATACTAATTGCGGATTCTTCCAAAAAGATGACAAGCTGCTGGTACATGATGTCGTGGAATATGAAAGGTTCTCCGGTAACAATGGTGAAAGGACAAGGTATATATATCGAGGTTATAATAAGAGTGGTCCTACTGAGAAATCAAAGTGGAGCTGTGACAAAATTGACTTAAATTGAAAAGAGAAATGTAAGGTTGTTTTTGCCAATGAATGATAAGGAATTTGACGCGGATAAGTTTTAACGATAACTTCGGTTTTGAAAGTTTCAGGTGTATAACTGTATGCATAAATCTTTCTTCCGTAAACGAGGTGCGGCTGGTTCAACTTCTCGATTGAAGTGTTTTCAAGAATCATGAAAAGATTTGAACGAGGATTATAATTGTCGAAGTACAAATGAGGTTTAGGATGAAATCAAGTGGAAAACTTGAAGAATTATTTAGTTTCATATGTTATAATCAATATTTTAATTTAATTCATTTTAATTGTCCAAAGTTAGCAGTCCAATAGTCCGATGGTTCAATGATTCATATATAATTTAATATATAATATTCGAATTAAATAATACGTATCGTGACCCGTATACCGGTCTCGGTGTCGATCACAACTCAAAGTATATATATATTTTGAAATCAACTCCGACCCTGTATAGCCAACTCCCGCCTTCACATATAGAGTGTCTACGGTTGTTCCGATATATATATATAGATGGGTCGATATGATAAGTCGAAACCTTGCATACGTGTCCCGTTATTTAAAGTGCGTAAAAGTAAATAACAGAAATTAAATGATGATAAATAAAATTGCAAGAATGTAAATTGCGATAAATTAAATGTTAATCAGTTAACTGGGAACAGTTAGCCGGAACAGTTAGCGTGAAATCCTATCACAATTTCAATTAATTAATTCGTTTGTTTCTAACACTTTTTATTTTTGTCCAATGTTTTCTTCATTATGCCACTTGTTGGATTCTGATAGATCAAAATCCAAATATGAAATTTGAATAGAAATGGTTATTCTGTGGTGAACGGATACGTATATCGGTAGTGGTAAGTAGGATAGTAAATGACCGTTGAATCAGATTTAGAGAATGTACAACGTAACTTATTAATGTGAATTCTAAATATTCCTCGGGTACTACCCACCCGTTAAAATATTTTCATCATTAACAGTTTGTACGAAAGAATTTTTAATTACAATCTTTATAAAAATATACTTGCATATATATTTTCTTCAGATGTAATCATAGATTCAATGAGTCAATGAAGTATTAAACTCATTTGATTTATCGTTAATACTAGATTACATAACTTCTAAAGCATTAGAGATTACATAATCGCCAGGTCGAACGAAGATAAATGAGGTAAAACGATACGTAAAGCGAAGATAATCGATGTAGAACGATATATAGAACGAAGATCATACTCGAAGTTCCGATGAGGTTTTTGAGGTATGTGATGTTGATATCCGAGATACAGTTTGTGATGTTGAGATTTTGGGGGTGACAAGAGTACTGTCGGCGTTGTTGATAGTGATACAGATTATGCTGCTGGTGCTGCTGCTGGTGTTTGTAACCTTCGCACCGTATTTTCTAAAGCCACTACCCGAGCGCGAAGCTCGTTGACTTCTTCTATTATACCGGGATGATTGACAGTTGGAACGAGCGAATGAACAAGATTCGAAATATGGGATAGTATGTAGTCATGACGAGATACTCTAGAAATGAGCGAGAAAATGGTGTTTCGAATAGGTTCGCCGGTAAGTGCTTCAGGTTCATCGTTAAGAGGACAATTTGGTAGATGGAATGGATCACCTTCTTCTTGCCTCCAGAAATTTAGTATGTTACGAACCCATCCCCAATTCATCCAGAATAGATGATGGGAAATTGGTTGATCCATTCCGGTAACGCTGTTCTCGGAGCTCGAATGGAAATCCATATCGGTGAAGCTATCGAAGTCGGAGGAATTTGAGCTGGATGAAGAATCCATCTTGTATGGTCGGAGAAATGAATTTTTGGTTTGGAATAGATTATAGGAGTTGGGTTTGGTACTCTTCAATACATAATTTACATATGTATATATAATATCAAAATCCCATGAATTACGGAGAATCTTTGAAATACGTCAGGCAATGTCTATAGTAACAGATACGCTAGGATATGAATTTTGTCTATACACTATCGATGCACTAAATGCAGTAAGACGTGTCTAGACTTAAGAATGATAAGCAGGCAGTTCCCTAAGGATGATAAGCAGATGATTTCCGACTAGGATTGATAAGCAAAACTTTTGACAGGCAGACACGGTCAAAGTCCAGACTCACTTAATGTATCCTAACAACTACTAGTTAGACACACTAATGCAAGGCCTAGTTCACTAAGACCAACGCTCTGATACCAACTGAAAGGATCCGAAACTAATCATCCGGACGTTGTCCATATTGATTACAAACGAATTACAATAGTTGATAACATTGCGAGGTACTTGCCCTCTATATGATACATCTTACAAACGTTGCATTTATTCTTAAAAGGCAATCTATAGTTACATCCAGAATTGACATAATCGCCTGACATTTCATAATATTCAAATGATCTAAACCGCCATTTACTTAATAATAGTCTCTATGAACTTCAATGACTCGAATGCAACGCCTTATGATATAAGTCCTTAATAGCCTCAAGTAGTATCCTTAGTACGAGCTAATGCACAGCGGAAGACTTAATTCATACCTGAGAATAACATGCTTTAAAATGTCAACATAAAGTTGGTGAGATATAGGTTTAATGCCGGCAGCGATATATATATATATATAGACCACAAGATTTCATATATAAACATTTTCATAAAAATATTCTAAGTGGTTGAGCACTTGGTAACCATACTTAACATTCAATCACGTCGCATATTCCCTTTAATATGAAATCTTACTACACCGTACCAAGTGTAGTCACAAAACGAAGTACTGTGCAACCGTTGAATACTGGTCGTCCAGTCCGGTTGGGGTTGTCAGGCCCGATAGATCTATCAACAGGATTCGCGTTTACAATACCGCTGTAAATATTAGTTACCAAGCTACAGGGAAGTATGCCAGTGGTACAACTCAACGTAGAATATATTTTTCAGTTACTTGTGTCCATAACGTAAATCATTTATAAAAACAGCGCATGTATTCTCAGCCCAAAAATATTTAGAGTTTAAAAGGGACTATATACTCACTGTTGTCTTGAAGATATAAATATTTTGACTTGGTCTTCCGGTTGATATCACGAACCTATCCATATATAATATATCAATATATTTTCATTTTTAAAACAATCGTCACATATATATACTTGTTATACTTTTAATAATTCCTTAGTCCGTAGTTAGCAGTCCGATGTTAGTAATTCAATTTTAATGGTTCATTTTTAGGTGTTTAATAAACCCCCAATGAAATGAATAAAACCCCCATCGTATATGTATTGGTCGAGATTAATCTTGACCCACGGTACCGGTGTTGTCAAATGACGTGTTGCGTACATAAAGTACCGGTGTTGTCAAATGACGTGTTGCGTACAATCATGGGATCTTATGATTAATCTTCTCGTATTGTTTACGGGTGATCCGGAACCATATAAAATTGAATTATGAGTACATATATATAAAATATCATGTTATCTTAGAAAGATGTGATTTATTTAATTTCTCCCAATTATTTTCGTGGCTAAACTAGTCTTGGATATCCGATTTTGTTTCGGTCATAGTTTCTTCGTTACAACTCCGTTTTTGTTGATTCAACTTGCCATCTCCTTGGATCGAGTCCCTCTTTAAGACTATGAACTGTAAATACCTTAGTTTGTATTCAAAATTACACGGCATAGGTGAAACTTTAGTGAAACTTATGAAGTTAAACATTTTTGTTACAAAAATATCATTTAATGACCATTTTTCTAAAAATACCTATACTTTGAATTAAATCATGAAATTTTTATGTGTTAACATATTTATAGTAAAAATCATTTTTCCAGAAAATAAACCTCCAATTCAAAGTTTAAGATGGTTTTTAATTATCCAACCCAAAACAGTCCCCGGTTGCACTCCGACGTCGTAAAAACAGTTTTTAAGGTATTCTTTGAAAAACCAAGTTTTACCTTGTTAAATTAGCATATATTTAAGTTATATTACAGGTCTTGAAGTATTTTAAAAGTTAAGTTAGAAGGATCTATTTGGTTTGCAAACAAGTTTGAAAACTTTCAAACTATGTTCTTGTTGTTAAAATTTTATACCACAAAATAAGATAGCTATATATATATGAATCGAATATGGTTATGAACATAGTTACTACCTCAAGTTCCTTGGACAAGGTTGCTGTAAAAGAGGAGTAAGAACCTAGAACCAAAAGGGTGATGGAAGTGGATGAAAGATTGGAAGTAAGTTTGTGTTCTTGGAAGGATTTCTTGAAGTGTTTTTGTATGGTTTTCTTATGGTGATTAAGTAAGGTTTTTGAAGCTAAATGATGGGGAAAATGCTTGTAGATGATCAAGTATGAAGTTAAGAGTATTTTGAGAGAGAAATGGGAGTGTAAGTATGAGAAAATGGGGTGAAGAAATGGTGTGCATGCATAAAAACGTTTTTAGTATATAAAGAAAAAAATGATACCTAACTTTGTTTTCTTGCTAATAATTCATGCTACTTGACAAATGGTTGGTTCCACATGTTTCTTAATCATTTAAGGCTGCTAAGGAGCAGATTTTTATTGGTATATACCAATAGTAAATACATCTAGAAGCTGCGTATGATACGGGTACATATACCCTAAATATACGTGTAGAAATCTTTGAGAAAACGGAACGAGGATTCAAATATAGCTATCTTTTGTGAATATACTTATATTGTTTTATGTATTTAAGTCCTTAAAAGTGATTAAATACATTACTTATACGTTATATGTATAAACATTATAAGTCATAAGTATTTATATCAAATAACGTTATGTATGGTTATTGTTTTGAAAACTTAAGTTAGTAGTTTCAAAATATACTTATAACTTATTGTTATTAATACAAAATGAGATATTAAAACATCCATAAACCATGTTAAATATGTATATATACATATATATACACAAACGTATAATTATCATATGTTATATAGTTCGTGATATCATCGGTCAAACTAGACGGTCAAACGTTGTGTAAAACTCTTTTCGAAAACATAAGTCTCAACAATTTGGATTGCTTATCATGTTGGTAAGGTTTAATTTATGTAAATATTAATCTTATAAGTATAGAACGATCGAAAAAGTGCGGGTCAACTTTAGGGTTTTTGCTTATCGTGTCGGAACCATATAGAGATTAGAGTTTAAATTTGGTCGGAAATTTCCGGGTCGTTACATGGACCCTTTAAGCCCATAGCTAGGAATGGTGAAAGATGCTTCGTTACTTTCATTGATGACTTCAGTCGTTTCGGATATGTCTACTTGTTAAGACATAAGGACGAAACTTTTGAAGCATTCAAAGAGTATCAAAACGAAGTACAAAATCAACTCAATAAGACAATTAAGGTACTTCGAACCGATAGAGGAGGTGAATACCTAAGCGATGCCTTCCAAGATCATCTTAGAAGTTGTGGGATTATCTCGCAACTTACTCCACCCGGGACACCACAGCTTAATGGTGTGTCCGAAAGGAGGAACCGAACCCTAATGGATATGGTTCGATCTATGATGGCTAGAAGCTCGTTACCTCTATCGTTCTGGGGTTATTGTCTATGCTCAGCGGCTCGTATTTTAAACATGGCCCCAACCAAGAAAGTGGAACGAACACCTCATGAGATGTGGTTTGGAAAACCTCCATCTCTGTCATACTTAAAGGTATGGGGATGTGAAGCTTACCCTAAGCGTTACGTCCCCAATAAGTTGAATGCTCGATCCACGAAGTGTATCTTCATAGGATATCCCAAGGATGATATGGGATACTATTTCTATGATCCTTCCGAGCAGAATGTATTTGTTGCTCGGAAGGCTGAATTCCTTGAAACTATGTTCCTAATGGAAGGCAAAAGTGAAAGGAAGATAGATCTTGAAGAGGTTCAAGATCAAGTAGATGATACACAATTGGTTGACACTAGCACTCAACATGATAATGTTGAGAGTGATCAAATGGATGATCAAAATACACAAGACGTTCGCAGATCTGGTAGGATTAGTAATCCTCCTGAGAGATATGGGTTTCTCATGGATGGTTGCTATGTGGTTGATTTGGATGAACCAACAAACTACCAAGATGCTTTATCAAGGATTGATAAGGATAAATGGCAGGAAGCCATGAACGCTGAGATGCAATCCATGTATGACAACCAAGTTTGGGAACTTGTTGAACAACCTACTGGCTCAAGGCTAGTTGATTGTAAATGGCTTTTCAAGATGAAAACCGACATACATGGAAACTTGGATACATATAAAGCTAGACTTGTAGCAAAAGGTTTCACTCAAACTCAAGGGGTTGACTATGATGAAACTTTTTCGCCTGTGGCGATGCTAAAGTCTATTAGGATATTACTTGCCATTGCTGCTCATTATGATTATGAAATATGGCAGATGGATGTCAAGACCGCTTTCCTAAACGGACATCTTGAGGAAGATGTCTATATGGTTCAGCCTGAGGGTTTTGTTGATCCAAAATATCCTAAAAAGGTATGCAAGTTAAAGAAGTCAATCTACGGATTGAAACAAGCATCTAGAATGTGGAATCATCGTTTTAATGAGGAGGCCAAGAAATTTGACTTCATTAAAAATGGTGATGAAGCTTGTGTATACAAGAAAGCTAGTGGGAGCACTATCATGTTCCTTGTACTATATGTGGATGATATATTGTTATTTGGAAATGATATTCCAGCAATGCAAGGTGTTAAAACTTGGCTAAGTAAATGCTTCTCCATTAAGGATCTTGGAGAAGCACAATACGTTTTGGGGATTGGGATCTACAGGAATAGATCCAAGAAACTGATAGGTTTGAATCAAAGTGCATACATTAAAAAGGTCTTGAAAAGGTTCAAGATGGAGAACTCTAAGAAAGGTTTGGTACCTATTCAAAGAGGAACGCCTCTCAGTTCATCTCAGTGTCCTACCACGAAAGATGAACAAGAGAGAATGAAGAAGGTCCCTTATGCATCTGCTATTGGGTCAATCATGTATGCAATGATATGCACTAGACCGGATGTGTCATGCGCTCTTAGCCTGACAAGTAGATACCAGAATAACCCTGGGAACAGTCATTGGATTGCTGTTAAAAGTATATTGAAATACCTTAGGAGGACTAAGAATATGTTTCTTATATACGGGTCTGGTGAGGAGGAACTCGCTGTAAAGGGTTACGTAGACGCGAGTTTCCAAACTGATCGAGATGATTCTCGATCACAATCCGGTTATGTCTTCACGTTAAATGGAGGTGCAGTCTCTTGGAAGAGTTCAAAACAGGATGTTGTTGCATTATCCACTACAGAGTCGGAGTACATCGCCGCATCATTGGCAGCTCAGGAAGCTGCATGGATGAAGAAATTCATCGACGACTTGGGAGTAGTCCCTTCCATTCAGGACCCTCTTGAGATCTTTTGTGACAACGAGGGTGCGATTGCTCAAATCAAAGAACCTCGTGCTCACCAAAAGACCCGTCACATTGAGCGGAGATTCAACTACATAAGGGATGAAGTTGAAAAGGGAAAGATATGTATTCACAAAGTTCACACAGATCTTAATATAGCGGATCCTCTCACGAAGCTCTTACATGGACCAAAACATGCAGGACATGTTTGTGCATTAGGGTTTCGATATTCTAGTGATTGGTCATGATCTGTTTTAAGTATTGTAATGGAACGAAATTGTTCAAACTCATTAATATAATTATGGTATTAATTTATTTTGAGTTATGTTCTTATTTTGCATATTTTATCCATGAATAAGTAATTATTCTAAATTCCGTAGTCGATCACATTTGTGGGAACAAGTGTGAGGTTTAGACTATTATGAACTTGGATTGGTGCACATTCACGAGATGAATGTAGGGCAAGGTTGCAACCAAGGTTCATAGATATTTGTGGGATACAAATATTGGAAGACCCGCCGTCAAGATTTACTAAATGGAGCCTTTGTGGTTGATCACATGTAATCTTGAGTAAAGGCGAATATCATTGTATCCTCTGACCTGAGATACATATTGGGTTCGGATATTTACCAAGTATTGTGCCTTGAATCTTTCCTTCGCTATTCTGAAACATGGTAGTTCATAAGGAAGAGCTCAGGTATAATGCAAGGTATATATCTAGGATGTATGTAGTCAAGATGGAATTTGTCCCTCTTATTCGTTGAGAGTCAGATGTTTAAGGCCTGAAAAGTTAAATCTAGAAGAGAGTGATCACTCTATATCTCTTGGATTTAACATGACATCTAGGATGAAAGGATATAATGTAAAGATTCACCTATTCATATTCGAGATGGGAACTCGAAAGGGATGATGTTATTGAATGGCACAAAGTTATAACATATTGGGGGTGATGGACGGTCGTTAGGTGGTATCCATCACTTGCATTAATTTCTTATGTTCCTCGTGCAAGTGGGAGATTGAAGGTATTTCGTGTGCCCGAGAGACATATTAAATTAACGTGGCCACTATGTTATGATCCAAGTCGGGTCATACCCAATAACAAGCTTACCAACACTTTATATGTATTTATTTTAACGGTTGGATTGTTAAATGAATACGCGACACTTGAACTTTAGAAAATTGGTTTTCTAAATTATAATCACTTGAGATAAATTATTTGGATAATTTACATATGATGTGTATTTAATTATTTATAGGTTTAAATAATTATGTTGTGTTATATTTTATAAAATTGGTTTATAAAATAAGTGACTTAACAAATGCATACTTTATATAATAAGTTTTATATAAATTACAAGTATTTTATAACATGTTTTATAAAAATATAAACCTTATTATATATTCAAAAGTGTGCAGAATTTTGGAGTCTCCAAGGAGACACCCATGCCTTGTTTTATCACTTTTAAGGTAGCACAACTACTAAGGCACATGCTTAAGTAGTTTACCAATGCCTTGACTCAACTAATACATGCAAACACATCAATACACTTGAAGAAAAAACTGAAAAAACTCTCCCTCAGCTGCTGTTTGGCCGTGGTTGTTTAGGGACCAAAGGAGGGTTCTAAGTTTGCTTTTACAAGTTCATTTTAAGTGTCAAACAAATCCTAACTAAAGGCAAAGTTGTTGGGGTTATTGCTTGGGGTATTATTTGCTTGAGGCTTCAAGTTAGAGGCTCCGTTCATCATCATCTCCTTCAAACTTTCTGCTCATTTTGAAGAACCCTCAAACTTGTTTTGAGGAGGTATAAACACTATCCTTTCTTGTAAATTAGTAAGTATTATTTCACAACTTCATCCATGGGATTTACATTTAAATGGTTGAATGATTAACAAGTTCTTAAACGGCTAAACATACTCATATTAACACGCTTCCGCAAGCTTACTAATAAATGGTTTTAAGGATATTGAAACTTGTTAAATCCCTACAAAGGCAAGTCGAATGGCTCATAAACTCATAAATCAGATTGAGGGAAGAATTAAAGAGCAGGCGGCCGAAGAAGCCAACACAAAACAACTCAAGAGGAAGTGGGAGGAAAACGGTGACAAGAGTCACCAGTACAACAACAATAACAATTACAACCACAATCGCAACAACTATCCCAACAACCGCAACAACAATCGCAACAATAACCGCAATCCTAACAATAACTACAACAAACATCCCAACAACAACAACTATAATAACCGTTTCAACAACAATAACAATCCCAACAATAACCTCAATAACAACAACGGCAACAAAAACCAAAAACAGCCGTGTCATAGGTGTGAAGAAAATAATCAGGGCTTTTGCACGACATTTTGCAACATGTGTAAAAGAAATGGTCATAGCCCGACAAAGTGTGAGGTCTACGCACCAAAGTTTAACAGAACTAAAGGAACAAATAGTGTCGGAACAAGTAATGCCGAAATGAATAATGTCGGAGCAAGTAATACCAACGCTGTTTGTTATAAATATGGAAAACCAGGCCACATTATTAGATATTGTCCGAATCAGGGGAATACTAATGGGCAGGGCCGTGGAAGAGTTTTCAATATTAATGCGGCAGAAGCACAGGAAGACCCGGAGCTTGTTACATGTACTTTTCTTATTGACGATAAATCTGCTTATGTTTTATTTGATTCTGGTGCAGATAGAAGCTATATGAGTAGAGAATTTTGTGCTAAATTAAGTTGCCCATTAACGCCTTTGGATAATAAATTTTTACTCGAATTAGCAAATGGTAAATTAATTTCAGCAGATAATATATGTCGGGATAGAGAAATTAAACTGGGTGATAAAACGTTTAAGATTGATTTAATACCAGTCGAGTTAGGGAGTTTTGATGTAATAATTGGCATGGACTGGTTGAAGAAGGTAAGAGCAGAGGTTGTTTGTTACAAAGATGCGATTCTCATTATGCGTGAAAAAGGAAAACCTTTAATGGTGTACGGAGAAAAGAACAACGCAAAGTTAAATCTTATTAGTAGTTTGAAGGGGCAAAAACTAATACGAAAAGGTTGTTACGTCATTCTAGCACACATCGAGGAAGTTAAACCTGAAGAAAAGAACATTAGTGATGTTCCCGTCGCAAAAGAATTTTCCGATGTATTTTCGAAAGAATTACCGGGATTACCCCCACATAGATCCGTTGTATTTCAAATAGACCGTGTACCAGGAGCTGCAGCAATAGCTCGTGCTCCATACAGACTCGCACAAATCGAAATGAAAGAATTACAAAGTCAGTTACAGGATCTTTTAGAGCGTGATTTCATTCGACCAAATACATCACCATGGGGAGCTCCTGTTCTGTTTGTCAAGAAGAAAGATGGTACATTCAGGTTGTGTATCGACTACCGAGAGTTGAACAAACTTACCATCAAGAACCGTTACCCATTACCGAGAATCGACGACTTATTTGATCAACTACAAGGCTCGTCGGTTTATTCGAAGATCGATTTACGTTCTGGATATCACCAAATGCAGGTGAAAGAGGATGACATTCCGAAGACTGTTTTAGGACGCGTTACGGTCATTACGAGTTTATGGTTATGCCGTTTGGATTCACTAACGCACTAGCTGTGTTCATGGACCTCATGAACCGAGTGTGTGGGCCATATCTTGACAAGTTTGTCATTGTTTTCATCGATGATATACTTATTTACTCGAAGAATGATCAAGAGCACGAAGAACATTTGAGAAAAGTGCTAGAGTTGCTGAGAAAAGAAAAACTGTACGCTAAGTTTTCAAAGTGTGCATTTTGGTTTGAAGAAGTTCAATTCCTCGGTTATATAGTGAACAAAAAAGGTATTCAGGTGGATCCAGCAAAGATTGAAACCGTTGAAAAGTGGGAAACTCCGAAAACTCCGAAACACACACGCCAATTTTTAAGGCTAGCTGGTTATTACAGGAGATTCATCCAAGATTTTTCCAAAATAGCAAAACCCTTGAGTGCATTAACGCATAGGAGGAAATTTGAATGGAAGGATGAACAAGAAAAAGCGTTTCAATTGTTGTAGAGAAAGTTAACTACGACACCTATATTTTCATTACCTGAAGGGAATGATGATTTTGTGATATATTGTGACGCCTCAAAGCAAGGTCTCGGTTGTGTATTAATGCAACGAACGAAAGTAATTGCTTATGCATCTAGACAATTGAAGATTCACGAGCAGAATTATACGACGCATGATTTGGAATTAGGCGCGGTTGTTTTTGCATTAAAGACTTGGAGGCACTACTTATATGGGGTCAAAAGTATTATATATACCGACCACAAAAGTCTTCAACACATATTTAATCAGAAACAACTGAACATGAGGCAGCGCAGATGGATTGAATTGTTGAATGATTATGACTTTGAGATTCGTTATCACCCAGGGAAGGCAAATGTGGTAGCCGACGCCTTGAGCAAAAAGGACAGAGAACCCATTCGAGTAAAAGCTATGAATATGATGATTCACACTAACCTTACTACTCAAATAAAGGAGGCGTAATAAGGAGTTTTAAAAGAGGAAAATTTAAAGGATGAAATACCCAAAGGATCGGAGAAGCATCTTAATATTCGGGAAGACGAAACCCGGTATAGGGCTGAAAGGATTTGGGTACCAAAATTTGGAGATATGAGAGAAATGATACTTAGAGAAGCTCATAAAACCAGATACTCAATACATCCTGGAACGAGGAAGATGTACAAGGAGCTCAAGAAACATTTTTGGTGACCGGGTATGAAAGCCAATGTTGCTAAATACCTAGGAAAATGTTTGACGTGTTCTAAGGTCAAAGCTGAGCATCAGAAACCATCAGGTCTACTTCAACAACCCAAAATCCCAGAATGAAAATGGGAAAACATTACCATGGATTTCATCACTAAATTGCCAAGAACTGCAAGTGGTTTTGATATTATTTGGGTAATAGTTGATCGTCTCACCAAATCAGCACACTTCCTGCCAATAAGAGAAGATGACAAGATGGAAAAGTTAGCACGACTGTATTTGAAGGTGTGACAACCCGGAAATTTCCAACCAAATTTAAACTTTAATGTTTATATGTTTCCAACACGATAAGCAATATTTGTTAAGTTAAATTTCAAGATTTTTGTACTATGTTCATACATTCATTCAACCTCGACCAAGTTCCAACGATTAACGAACCATTAAATGAATATGATTATATATGTATATGTGTATATATATTATAACTTGAAACGTAAACAAAATATTAGATTAAATACTTTACATGATTGTATCTGTTTCAAAATGTTTATCAATGGAATTAGAAGATAAGATCAAATGATTGAATTATCAGATATATTGAATTATGATTACAAGTCTCTGTTGAAAGGCCCACGTTGATTTGAGAAATCTTTCCATTTTAACAATATTCGAAAAATGGTAAAGTGATTTATAAATAAGAACAAATTGTCAATCATTGAGAACTAGATAAAGGATAGTGGAAGATTGAATCTCATAAAGACTCGATTGATCTATTTAGTTTCAAACGTACAAAAACGTTTTCAGTTTAAAAAGAACTTTATTATTAAAAGGTATATAACTTTTATAAATATCTAGAACCACTTTTGACAACTCATTACTTAACTAGTATGATAAAGATAATGATATTTATATTTTATTTTATTAAATATATATAACGATTTAAATTAATATTATATATATTTATACGCGTATTATACGTACATAGTTTTATACTTTTACTATATTTAAACTTTACCTTTACTTTATTTTTACTTTACTTTATCTTTAATAATTCACTTTAATAATTCATACTTTAATAATTCACTTTAATAATTCATACTTTAATAATTCACTTTAATAATTCATACTTTAATAATTTACTTTAATAATTCATAATTTAATAATTCACTTTAATAATTCATACTTTAATAATTCACTTTAATAATTCAAAAATCTATTATAAATAGAATTCAATAGGTTTCATTATTTCATAGAAACTTGAAAATATTTTTCTCTAAACTCTCTCAATCGATTTACATATATATATTTACTCCGTATTATTTCAAGATATTATTAGTATACAAAAAATCTTACGACGGTGTGCTGTCCGAGTGATTTCGAAATTGTTTTTCGAGTAGGATAGGATTAAAGAAATTATGGGTTATAGCTATGGAGGTGATTGAGTATGGTTCATGGGTATGCTCGTGAGGTCAATATAGTGTTTATCATTTCCGTTGCGTCTACGTACCTTTCTTGCAATATTGAATCTCAATATTGATACGTGAGTACTCATAATTTAACTTTTACATACTAATAGTGTATCCCTGACTAGTGCTCGAGTATTTAGGATTATGCATGCTTGTACTTTTGATATTGCCCTTAGACATGTTAGGTTGAATCTTGAATTAGTTACACTTGCGGTTGAGATAAGGTATAAGATATGCATGTCCTTGGAAAGCTAGCGAAAAATTAAGAACTTTTCCTTTAGATATCGAATGGTTTCGATGAACGGATTAGAAGTTATAATCAATTTAATTTTCGATATTTTTATTAAAAATGATTATTATTATCGTCATTTTTATCGTCGTTCTAGTTTTATCTTATTATTATCATTATTATTATCTTTATCAATAAAAGGGATTTATCATTAAAAATTGTTATTTTTTTACTATCGTTATTATCGTTAAAGTTATAATTAGAATTATTATTATTATCCAATTATTATTATTATTATTATTATTATTATTATTATTATTATTATTATTATTATTATTATTATTATTATTATTATTATTATTATTATTATTATTATTATTATTATTATTATTATTATTATTATTATTATTATCATTATTAATATATATATCATTATTTAAAAATGGTTATTGTTATTGTTATTATTATTATTACTATATTATCATTAAGATAATTATTAGTATTATCGTTAATAATGTTATAGTAACTATCATTATTAATATTAGTGTAATTAAAATAAATATTTGTAACACCTAATTATTTTGATTACTATTATTATCATTATTATGAACACGATATAAAAGACGATTAAAAGCTATTAAACGAAACGATTAGGAAATAATGAGTAAGAGTATCATGATGAAATTAAAATATTATAAGATATTGATTTAGATAAAATTATCGTTCTTATTATTTTTATCATTACTATTATTATTAAAAGTATCATTAGTATTAAAACTATCATTTTAACAAAAATTATCATTTTAATAGAAATGTCATTGTTACTATAAAATATCATTATTATTATTATTATTTTAAATAGAATTATTATTTTAAAGATAATATTAAAAATTATCGTAAATATTAAAGTTATCATAATTAGAATTATCGTTTTATCATAATGTCATCTTAGTAATTATAAATATTGATATTTTTATAATAATTATTATTATTACAAATAAATACAACTTTTACTTACTATCATTATAGATATTATTTTATCAAATAAATATGTGATACAAACATATTTTACTGTTGTAATAACTTACTTTAATAATAACTATCATATTATCTTTATGATATTAAATAAACCCTATAAATTTTATTACTTAATATATATAAAAGTATATTTTATTATATAAATTTAATATAAAATTTTATTTAATTATTAATAAATAAATTATATTATTTACTCTAATAAATCTTTTAAATATATTTAAAAATATAAAACGACGATATTTAAACTATATATTAATCATGTATAGATTTTTGGAAATTATTTTGAGTCAAATTTACTTTTGTTGACTTTTGCATATTAGTCTCGAGCATTAGGATTGTGGTACACTATGACTTGACCTAATTTGTTAGACAAATATTGACCAACACATAAATATATATAATTAATTTAGGTTCGTGAATCCGAGGCCAACCTTGCACTTGTTCAATGACGTTATGTGTATTTTTACTACGAAATACAGTATGGTGAGTTTCATTTGCTCCCTTTTTAAATGCTTTTGCAATATATATTTTTGGGACTGAGAATACATGCGCTTTTTAAATATTTTACAAAATAGACACAAGTAATTGAAACTACATTCTATGGTTGAATTATCGAAATCGAATATGCCCCTTTTTATTAAAGTCTGGTAATCTAAGAATTAGGGAACAGACACCCTAATTGACGTGAATCCTAAAGATAGATCTATTGGGCCTAACAAACCCCATCCAAAGTACCGGATGCTTTAGTACTTCGAAATTTATATCATGTCCGAAGGAGGATCCTGGAATGATAGGGGATATTCTTATATGTATCTAGTTAATGTCGGTTACCAGGTGTTCACCATATGAATGATTAGTTTTGTCTCTATGCATGGGATGTATATTTATGAGAACTGGAAATGAAATTCTTGTGGTCTATTAAAATGATGGAAATAAATGATTATGATAAACTAATGAACTCACCAACCTTTTGGTTGACACTTTAAAGCATGTTTATTCTCAGGTGTTAAAGAAATCTTCCGCTGTGCATTTACTCATTTTAAAGATATTACTTGGAGTCTTTCATAGCATATTTCGAAGAACGTTGCATTCGAGTCATTGAGTTCAACAAAGATTATTATTAAATCAATTTATAGTTGGATAGTGGATATTATGAAATGGTATGCATGCCTGTCAATTTTCGATGTAAAGAAAGTTTGTCTTTTAAAAAACGAATGCAATGTTTGTAAAATGTATTATATAGAGGTCAAATACCTCGCAATGTAATCAACTGTTGTGAATCATTTATAATGTATATGAACGGGTCCTTTCAGTTGGTATCGACCGTGTCTGCATGTCAAAAGTTTTGCTTATCATTTTGTGTCGAAAATTAACTACTTATCATCCTCAGGAAATTACCTGCTTATCATTTTTAGTCTAAGACACGTCTTGCTGCATTGATTGCATGAATAGTGTATAGACAAAAATTCATATCTTAGCATATCTGCTAAATCATATCTTATCGTATCTGTTACTTTACACTTTGCCTGACATATCCCGCAAAGTCCTCCGTAATCTACGAAATCTTTTGATCTATATATATATATATATATATATATATATATATATATATATATATATATATATATTCTATGTAATTAGAATACCATCCGTTAGCCAAAATCATTTCATATCAGAAAAAAATCCTTTATCCAATCGTATGAAATAGAATTCGTCATCAGTTCAAGTCACTCAGATTTCGAAATGGAATCCCATTCAAGCTCCGAAAGCAGTGTGACCGGAATAGATCAACCAATCAGTCATCACCTATTCTGGATGAATTGGGGATGGGTTCGTAGCCTCCTCAATCATTGGAGATAAGAAGAAGGTGATCCCTTCCATCCACCACATTGCCCTCTTGACGAAGAACCTGAAGCACTTACCGGCGAACCTGTCCGAAACACCATGTTCTCGCTCATTTCCAGAGTATCTCGTCACGATTATATATTACATCAAATTTTAGATTTTATTTATCCGCTCGTCCGAACCGACAATCACCCCGGTGTAATAGAAGAAGTCAACGAGCTTCGCGCTCGGGTAGTGGCTTTGGAGAATATAGTGTAGAGATTACAAACACCAGCAGCAGCATCAGTAGCATAACCAGTACCACCATCATCAACGCCAACAGTACCATTACCACCTCCAACCACAACCGCGTCGTAAACCTCAACTTCACAATCTGTCCCACGAGCATCAACGTCATACACACCATAGATACCAAGGAGTACCAACAACAATAACTGACGAAGTATTAATTCATAACTTCATTGGAGAAATACTCCGCGGCGATTATGTAATCTCTAAAGTCTTAGAGATTATCTATTCTAACCCTAACCATAAATCAGATGAGTGAATCCAAATGATAGAAGGAAGAGTAGAAACCCTGACAAGAATTATGCGTGATTTATATGTTAGACTTGTTTTACCAACAACATCAACAGTACCCTAACATCACCATCACAGTCAGTGCCGTCAGTGTCATCAGAATCAGCAGCACCTATAACCTCACAAACTCTGTTAGTTCGAGAATCACCGTGGACATCATTACGAATCAATAACGTGTATATTGTATCAACGAGTTATGAAGTGTTAACTCATTTCCTCTGAAGAAATTATATGTATATTACAGATATACAAATTTTGAGATCAAAATAAATCTTTCGTACTAAGCTATTATGTATGAATTAAATAAGGGTAGATACTACTCGATTAAATTCATATTACTAATATGCTAAGATGTACATCCTTCCTTAACAACTTAACCATCGTTAACTACAATCTCTATTTTAATTCAATAAATTCCATCTCATAATAAATCAAGTGTATTATATAAATATATGTTTGATTTTACACTTTCATCATCGATGTACTCGAAACTTTTCAAATAACATCATTCATACTTTGCGAAATTCACAAGAATTCCACGAACCGAACATCATACATCAATAAATAATGAAGTATTGATTTATAATTTCAATGTTATTAAAGAAATACTCCGTAAAAGTTATGTAATTTTTAAAGCTTTTAGGGATTATTCAATTCTAGTTTCAACCGTAAATTAAATGAGTTTAATTTAACATTAACTCATTAAATCTATGTTACATCTGAAGAAAATATACATATATATATATATATATATATTTTCATAAAGACTGTAATAAAATTCTTTTGTACAAAATATTAATTGTGAAATTTTTTTTAACGGGTAGGTAATACCCGAGAGATATATAAATTCACAATTAATATGTTACATTCTTCAAATCTTATTCAGCAAATCATCCATTATACTCCCTACTTTCACAACAATATACATTCTTTTATAGAAATCAAAACAACCATACTCATTCAAAATTTAAATACATATTCTGATTTTGAAATCTCAAAATTCAACTTGAGATATGACCAAAATCATCACTCTTAGATCCTTACATCTTTCACAAGCTATATTTTGACTTCAAAACTGTGTTAGAACATCAAATGTATGTTAACGATTACAATCTGTGTTCAAACCCTTCGAAAATTTCTGAAGACACTTCGAATGATGAGCAATCGAGATAATGATCCAACCCACAGTTATGTACCCGAAAATCTCTTGAAACCAAAGTAAAAGTTTAAACAACGTATCCGCGTCAGATTCTTTGGCATTTATTAGCAAAAATAACTTTGCGACTCCTATTCAAAGTAGCCAGTTTTGTCACAGCTCCAGTAAGTGAACTTCGACTTTTCAGTCAGACTAACCTTATTATAACCTTGAGATATACACCATCGTTACCAGGGAACCTTTTACATTCCACCACATTTTTAGCAGATGTACCAACAACTTCATTACCCTTTGACTTTAGCCTCTCCAAAAAGTCATTATAATTATTCATTGAAACCCCATTATTTACTCATTCGCATCTTGTAATGAGAATTGCCATACGAATCATTGGGAATTAGCAATCAGTATTTTGAAATCTCGCAGCATGTCTACGCCAACAGTTATATGTGTATATATAACGTCTATCTTCTGGACTTAATTTGAATGTGAAGTTTCTGAAAAACACTCCGAACTACGAATTGGTTCTCCGAAAATGAAAAAAAAAATGCTGATGAAGCAGCAAAAACTATAAACGACTTTAAACAGTAAAAGCTGGATGATAATGATGAAGTGTGCTGGTAAAGCGCAGAAAAAGAGAATTTTTGGAACTGGAAAATGGATTGAGCAAAGTAGGAAGGAGGCTGTGGACAAATTACAAAGACTGAACCTGACTTCAAAGGATCCAAATGATTCAGTACCTGCTGAAGTCATTAACGAATACCTTGCTCTTGACTCTAAACCCATGCGGACAATATTCTTCATCATCCTCTGATATTAGAAATTCTAAAATATCATCATATCTTTCATTATAAATATCCTCCATATTTCTGAAGATAATTTCTTAATTTTTCTTATTTGAAATCATTTACCTCTTCGCGCTATCTGTATTACATCATAAAAGAAACTATTTTAGTTTCTAAATTCTGAAACATTCAAGTTTAAAATAGGAATATTTTGAAGTAGTGTTGGGAACTGAAGCATGAATTAGTATAATATAATGACACTTGATCAATGTGATTATATTAAAGTAAGTCATGCTGAGTTTCTAAATGGAACGTGATGATTCACAGATCATAACATCATCATGTGCCATGTTATACGACTCTTGTATTCTATTTAACCTCTAAAATATCAAGAAAATATTTCTTGATGATTCGGCCTTTTCCAAGATATTCTAGTAATTTGACAAGTCAAGATCGTGCCATAACAATTTCCTTCCTAGAACATTAACAATGTTCATTCCGAAATTCATATCTGTGAATTCTGGACCATTACAAGCGGTGCGTAATCGCAAGAAGAAGAAACGAAAGGACAAAACTCTGAAATAGAAATTGGGGTATAAATTACAGCAAATAAAAAGAGCATTAACTGTGAATGATAATGATTATAGAAGACAGAAGCAGAGACTTTGAAATATAAGGGAACATATAAAGCCCAACGACAAACCCGAAATTATAA
This sequence comes from Rutidosis leptorrhynchoides, assembly GCF_046630445.1. NCBI lineage: Eukaryota > Viridiplantae > Streptophyta > Magnoliopsida > Asterales > Asteraceae > Rutidosis > Rutidosis leptorrhynchoides. The sequence continues at coordinate 300,738,731 of NC_092335.1, read as the reverse complement.
ACCATATATATCGATGCATATAGCAATATAAAGACACGGGAGAACTAGAAACACTATAAACCCAATAGTATAGTAGAAGTAAATAGATTCTTCCGGCGGTAGATGAAAAAGAAGAATGACCGATATGAAAGTTAGAAGTATATCTAGAATCAGAACTGGATGGAGCATATTTATGAATACTTTAAAATATGAGTTGAGGGGGAAAGAATAGAAGGTGATGAAACATGACTAGGAACTTAGAAATCAACAGATTTAACTTACACAATGGCAGAATAAGTGAATCAAACCCTCTAGTGAATAGGTTAAGTTTTTTTTTTGATTAATTTAGTCAAACCACAACTAAATCAAGTGTGATTAGATCAACACCTAGAGCTATTATTCACACCTGGGTGATTTGGACTGAGAGAGAATCGGAGGAGCTCACTAGATCTGAGTGTGTGTAACAAATGAGAGGCTTAACCAAAAATGAAGAACATAAGACTTTATATACCCCTACTGTTGACTTACCCATACGATTCATTCATCACACGTACGAGTTGGCTTCATCAGCCGTACGGGTGATCACTCACTCGTGTCTTCTCATTTAGGTTGTAATTGTGACTTAGCTCAGCATCAACCGTACGTATGAGCCTGTCAGCCGTACTAGTGAGGCTTCACTCGTATGTCTGACTAAGTCTAACATAGTCAAACATCTAAATCTCATTCCTGCCGTTCCTGTAACCACATATAAACACGGATGGGATAATAACGAGCAATCATGGTGGCCTGTAAACTGTTGTACCTGCAATGGACGTAGGTAGATGTCCAGGGACTTGCATAAAACGCATCAACAGAAGGTGTGAGTTGTAAGGAAACGAAGGAGGTGAATTTATAAGAAAATCTCCGACAGAACAATTAAAATGGACGATCGCATGTAAAGCGGATCCTAATTCCCTTAATTACCGGAGAGTCAAATCTTATTAAGAAGATTTTCTTTAAATCCCTTGAAATCTGGGAATCAATCATATCTACGTCAAATGATAAGATGAATCTACACTTACTCATTTCACTCTTCTATGTTAGCTTCATTCGTACTCTTCATATAATTGGATTGTTTATCCAAATTATTCGCTGATGATAAAACTCTAATTTTCAGCCCGTATGCATCATGAAAGCATACTTATTATCATTCACGACCTTTCCACTCAAATTTCGGGACGAAATTTCTTTAACGGGTAGGTACTGTGACAACCCGGAAATTTCCAACCAAATTTAAACTTTAATCTTTATATGTTTCTGACACGATAAGCAATATTTGTTAAGTTAAATTTCAAGAATTTTAAACTATGTTCATACATTCATTCAACCTCGACCAAGTTCCAACGATTCACGAACCATTAAACGAATATGATTATATATGTATATGTGTATATATATTATAACTTGAAACGTAAACAAAATATTAGATTAAATACTTTATATGATTGTATCTGTTTCAAAATGTTTATCAATGGAATTAGAAGATAAGATCAAATGATTGAATTATCAGATATACTTAATTATGATTACAAGTCTCTGTTGAAAGGCCCACGTTGATTTGAGAAATCTTTCCATTTTAACAATATTCGGAAAATGGTAAAGTGATTTATAAATAAGAACAAATTATCAATCATTGAGAACTAGACAAAGGATAGTGGAAGATTGAATCTCATAAAGACTCGATTGATCTATTTAGTTTCAAACGTACAAAAACGTTTTCAGTTTAAAAAGAACTTTATTATTAAAACGTATATAACTTTTATAAATATCTAGAACCACTTTTGACAACTCATTACTTAACTAGTATGATAAACATAACGATATTTATATTTTATTTTATTAAATATATATAATGATTTAAATTAATATTATATATATTTATACGCGTATTATACGTACATAGTTTTATACTTTTACTATACTTAAACTTTACCTTTACTTTATTTTTACTTTACTTTAACTTTAATAATTCACTTTAATAATTCATACTTTAATAATTCACTTTAATAATTCAAACTTTAATAATTCACTTTAATAATTCATACTTTAATAATTCACTTTAATAATTTACTTTAATAATTCATACTTTAATAATTCACTTTAATAATTCAAAAATCTATTATAAATAGAATTCAATAGGTTTCATTATTTCATAGAAACTTGAAAATATTTTTCTCTAAACTCTCTCAATCGATTTACATATATATATTTACTCCGTATTATTTCAAGATATTATTAGTATACATAAAATATTACGACGGAGTGCTGTCCGAGTGATTTCGAAATTGTTTTTCGAGTAGGATAGGATTAAGGAAATTATGGGTTATAGCTATGGAGGTGATTGAGTATGGTTCATGGGTATGCTCGTGAGGTCAATATAGTGTTTATCATTTCCGTTGCGTCTACGTACCTTTCCTGCAATATTGAATCTCAATATAGATACGTGAGTACTCATAATTTAACTTTTACATACTAATAGTGTATCCCTGACTAGTGCTCGAGTATTTAGGATTATGCATGCTTGTACTTTTGATATTACCCTTAGACAGGTTAGGTTGAATCTTGAATTAGTTACACTTGCGATTGAGATAAGGTATAAGATATGCATGTCCTTGGAAAGCTAGCGAAAAATTAAGAACTTTTCCTTTAGATATCGAATGGTTTCGATGAACGAATTAGAAGTTATAATCAATTTAATTTTCGATATTTTTATTAAAAATGATTATTATTATCGTCGTTTTTATCATCGTTCTAGTTTTATCTTATTATTATCATTATTATTATCTTTATCAATAAAAGGGATTTATCATTAAAAATTGTTATTTTTTTTATTATCGTTATTATTGTTAAAGTTATAATTAGAATTGTTATTATTATCCAATTATTATTATTATTATTATTATTATTATTATTATTAGTATTATTATTATTATTATCATTATTAATATATATATCATTATTTAAAAATGGTTATTATTATTGTTATTATTATTATTACTATATTATCATTAAGATAATTATTAGTATTATCGTTAATAATGTTATAGTAACTATCATTATTAATATTAGTGTAATTAAAATAAATATTTGTAACACCTAATTATTTTGATTACTATTATTATCATTATTATGAACACGATATAAAAGACGATTAAAAGCTATTAAATGAAACGATTAGGAAATAATGAGTAAGAGTATCATGATGAAATTAAAATATTATAAGATACTGATTTAGATAAAATTATCGTTCTTATTATTTTTATCATTACTATTATTATTAAAAGTATAGTTAGTATTAAAACTATCATTTTAACAAAAATTATCATTTTAATAGAAATGTCATTGTTACTATAAAATATCATTATTATTATTATTTTAAATAGAATTATTATTTTAAAGATAATATTAAAAATTATCGTAAATATTAAAGTTATCATAATTAGAATTATCGTTTTATCATAATGTCATCTTAGTAATTATAAACATTGATATTTTTATAATAATAATTATTATTACAAATAAATACAACTTTTACTTACTATCATTATAAATATTATTTTATCAAATAAATATGTGATACAAACATATTTTACTGCTGTAATAACTTACTTTAATAATAACTATCATATTATTTTTATGATATTAAATGAACCCTATAAATTTTATTACTTAATATATATAAAAGTATATTTTATTATATAAATTTAATATAAAATTTTATTTATTTATTAATAAATAAATTATATTATTTACTCTAATAAATCTTTTAAAAATATTTAAAAATATTTAAAAATATAAAACGACGATATTTAAACTATATATTAATCATGTATAGATTTTTGGAAATTATTTTGAGTCAAATTTACTTTTGTTGACTTTTGCATATTAGTCTCGAGCATTAGGATTGTGGTACACTATGACTTGACCTAATTTATTAGACAAATATTGACCAACACATAAATATATATAATTAATTTAGGTTCGTGAATCCGAGGCCAACCTTGCACTTGTTGAATGACGTTATGTGTATTTTTACTACGAAATACAGTATGGTGAGTTTCATTTGCTCCCTTTTTAAATGCTTTTGCAATATATATTTTTGGGACTGAGAATACATGCGCTTTTTAAATATTTTACAAAATAGACACAAGTAATTGAAACTACATTCTATGGTTGAATTATCAAAATCGAATATGCCCCTTTTTATTAAAGTCTGGTAATCTAAGAATTAGGGAACAGACACCCTAATTGACGCGAATCCTAAAGATAGATCTATTGGGCCTAACAAACCCCATCCAAAGTACCGGATGCTTTAGTACTTCGAAATTTATATCATGTCCGAAGGAGGATCCCGGAATGGTAAGGGATATTCTTATATGTATCTAGTTAATGTCGGTTACCAGGTGTTCACCATATGAATGATTATTTTTGTCTCTATGCATGGGACGTATATTTATGAGAACTGGAAATGAAATTCTTGTGTTCTATTAAAATGATAGAAATAAATGATTATGATAAACTAATGAACTCACCAACCTTTTGGTTGACACTTTAAAGCATGTTTATTCTCAGGTGTTAAAGAAATCTTCCGCTGTGCATTTACTCATTTTAAAGATATTACTTGGAGTCTTTCATAGCATATTTCGAAGAACGTTGCATTCGAGTCATTGAGTTCATCAAAGATTATTATTAAATCAATTTATAGTTGGATAGTGGATATTATGAAATGGTATGCATGCCTGTCAATTTCGATGTAAAGAAAGTTTGTCTTTTAAAAAACGAATGCAATGTTTGTAAAATGTATCATATAGAGGTCAAATACCTCGCAATGTAATCAACTATTGTGAATCGTTTATAATGTATATGAACGAGTCCTTTCAGAAGGAAGTCATCTCCAGACATAGAATACCAATCTCTATTATCTCTGATAGGGATGGCAGATTTATTTCAAGATTCTGGTAGACATTACAGCAAGAATTAGGAACTCGTCTAGACATGAGTACTGCCTATCATCCACAAACTGATGGGCAGAATGAAAGGACGATACAAACGCTTGAAGATATGCTACGAGCATGTGTTATTGATTTCGGAAACAGTTGGGATCGACATCTACCGTTAGCAGAATTTTTCTATAACAACAGCTACCATTGAAGCATTGAGATGGCGCCGTTTAAAGCACTTTATGGTAGAAAGTGGAGGTCTCCGATTTGTTGGAGTGAAGTGGGGGATAGACAGATTACGGATCCGGAGATAATACAAGAAACTACCGAGAAGATCATCCAAATTCAACAACGGTTGAAAACCGCCCAAAGTCGACAAAAGAGCTACGCCGACATTAAAAGAAAACATATAGAATTTAAAATTGGAGAGACGGCCATGCTTAAGGTTGCACCTTGAAAAGGCGTTGTTCGATTTGGTAAACGAGGGAAATTAAATCCAAGGTATATAGGACCATTCAAGATTATTGATCGTGTCGGACCAGTAGCTTACCGACTTGAATTACCACAACAACTCGCGGCTGTACATAACACTTTCCACGTCTCAAATTTGAAGAAATGTTTTGCTAAAGAAGATCTCACTATTCCATTAGACTAAATCCAAATCAACGAAAAACTTCAATTCGTCGAAGAACCCGTCGAAATAATGGATCGTGAGGTTAAAAGACTTAAGCAAAACAAGATACCAATTGTTAAAGTTTGATGAAATGCTCATAGAGGACCCGAGTTCACCTGGGAATGAGAATATTAGATGAAGAAGAAATACCCGCACTTATTTCCAGAAGATACGTCAACACCTCCAACTGCTTAAAATTTCGGGACGAAATTTATTTAACGGGTAGGTACTGTAGTGACCCGAACTTTTCCATGTTTATATATATTAAATGAAATTGTTATTTACATGATTAAGTGTTTACAACATGTTAAGAAATCAAACTTGTTAAGACTTGATTAATTGAATTAGGTTTCATATAGACAATTGACCACCCAAGTTGACCGGTGATTCACGAACGTTAAAACTTGTAAAGACTGTATCATGACATATATATGATTATATATATAGTTAACATGATATTATGATAAGTAAGTATCTCATTAGGTATTTTAACAATGAGTTATATACATAAAATTGAGTTTATTGAATTAAGAAACTCGAAATGATATATATAACGATTATCATTATAACAACGTCTTACTAAATACATATGAATCATATTAAGATATTGATACACTATGTTTAATCATGATAAATGATAAGTAAACATGTCATTAAGTGTATTAACAATGAACTACATATGTAAAAACAAGACTACTAACTAAATGATTTCGAAACGAGACATATATGTAACGATTATCGTTGTAACAACATTTACATGTAACGACTAACGATGACTTAATGACTCAGTTAAAATGTATATACATGTAGTATTTTAATATGTATTCATACACTTTTGAAAGACTGCAAGACACTTATCAAAATACTTCTACTTAACAAAAATGCTTACAATTACATCCTCGTTCAGTTTCATCAACAATTTTACTCGTATGCACCCGTATTCGTACTCGTACAATACACAGCTTTTAGATGTATGTACTATTGGTATATACACTCCAATGATCAGCTCTTAGCAGCCCATGTGAGTCACCTAACACATGTGGGAACCATCATTTGGAAACTAGCATGAAATATCTCATAAAATTACAAAAATATTAGTAATCATTCATGACTTTTACATGTAAACAAAATTACACATCCTTTATATCTAATCCATATACCAACGACCAAAAACACCTACAAACACTTTCATTCTTCAATTTTATTCATCTAGTTGATCTCTCTCAAGTACTATCTTCAAGTTCTAAGTGTTCTTCATAAATTCTATAAGTTCTAGTTTCATAAAATCAAGAATACTTCCAAGTTTGCTAGCTTACTTCCAATCTTGTAAAGTGATCATCCAACCTCAAGAAATCTTTCTTATTTACAGTAAGATATATTTCTAATACAAGGTAATACTCGTATTCAAACTTTGATTCAAATTCTGTAACTATAACAATCTTATTTCGAGTGGAAATCTTACTTGAACTTGTTTTCGTGTCATGATTCTGCTTCAAGAACTTTCAAGCCATCCAAGGATTCTTTGAAGCTAGATCTACTTTTCTCATTTCCAGTAGGTTAATCCACAAAGCCTGAGGTAGTAATGATGTTCATAACATCATTCGATTCATATTTATAAAACTACCTTATTCGAAGGTTTAAACTTGAAATCACTAAAACATAGTTTAGTTAATTCAAAACTTGTTCGCAAACAAAAGTTAATCCTTCTAAATTGACTTTTAAAATCAACTAAACACATATTATATATCTATATGATATGCTAACTTAATGATCTAAAACCTGAAAACGCGAAAAACACCGTAAAACCGGACATACGCCGTCGTAGTAACACAGCGGGCTGTTTTGGGTTTGATAATTAAAAACTATGATAAACTTTGATTTAAAAGTTGTTCTTCTGGGAAAATGATTTTTCGTATGAACATGAAACTATATCCAAAAATCATGGTTAAACTCAAAGTAGAAGTATGTTTTTCAAAATGGTCATCAAAGACGTCGTTCTTTCGACTGAAATGACTACCTCTTACAAAAACGACTTGTAACTTATATTTTCGACTATAAACCTATACTTTTTCTGTTTAAATTCATAAAATAGAGTTCAATATGAAACCATAACAATTTGATTCACTCAAAACGGATTTAAAACGAATTAGGTTATGGGTAAAACAAGATTGGATATTTTTTGATTGTTGTAGCTACGGGAAATATTGTAACAATTCTATACAAATCATATCCTAGGTAACTTATATTGTATTATACATGTATTCTAATATATTATGTAATCTTAGGATACCATAGACACGTATGCAAATGTTTTGACATATCATATTGACCCATGTATATATATTATTTGGAATAACCATAGACACTCTATATGCAGTAATGTTTGAGTTAGCTATACAGGGTTGAGGTTGATCCCAAAAATATATATACTTTGAGTTGTGATCTAGCCTGAGATGTGTATACACTGGGTCGTGGATGTCATACCCCATCCAAATTCTCATGAACGAATACAATAACATCTGGTACCATTGCGATGAACGGACCTCTATATGCCATGAACGACTCCATGTAATACGAGCAAATACACAGCGGATGAAATGTCCCGTTCTTATTGATTAAAAACGTTCCATATTAATTGATTTCGTTGCGAGGTTTTGACCTCTATATGAGACGTTTTTCAAAGACTGCATTCATTTTTAAACAAACCATAACCTTTATTTCATCAATAAAGGTTTAAAAAGCTTTACGTAGATTATCAAATAATGATAATCTAAAATATCCTGTTTACACACGACCATTACATAATGGTTTACAATACAAATATGTTACAACAAAATAAGTTTCTTGAATGCAGTTTTTACACAATATCATACAAGCATGGACTCCAAATCTTGTCCTTATTTCAGTATGCGACAGCGGAAGCTCTTAATAATCACCTGAGAATAAACATGCTTAAAACGTCAACAAAAATGTTGGTGAGTTATAGGTTTAACCTATATATATATCAAATCGTAACAATAGACCACAAGATTTCATATTTCAATACACATCCCATACATAGAGATAAAAATCATTCATATGGTGAACACCTGGTAACCGACAATAACAAGATGCATATATAAGAATATCCCCATCATTCCGGGACACCCTTCGGATATGATATAAATTTCGAAGTACTAAAGCATCCGGTACTTTGGATGGGGTTTGTTAGGCCCAATAGATCTATCTTTAGGATTCGCGTCAATTAGGGTGTCTGTTCCCTAATTCTTAGATTACCAGACTTAATAAAAAGGGGCATATTCGATTTCGATAATTCAACCATAGAATGTAGTTTCACGTACTTGTGTCTATTTTGTAAATCATTTATAAAACCTGCATGTATTCTCATCCCAAAAATATTAGATTTTAAAAGTGGGACTATAACTCACTTTCACAGATTTTTACTTCGTCGGGAAGTAAGACTTGGCCACTGGTTGATTCACGAACCTATAACAATATATACATATATATCAAAGTATGTTCAAAATATATTTACAACACTTTTAATATATTTTGATGTTTTAAGTTTATTAAGTCAGCTGTCCTCGTTAGTAACCTACAACTAGTTGTCCACAGTTAGATGTACAGAAATAAATCGATAAATATTATCTTGAATCAATCCACGACCCAGTGTATACGTATCTCAGTATTGATCACAACTCAAACTATATATATTTTGGAATCAACCTCAACCCTGTATAGCTAACTCCAACATTCACATATAGAGTGTCTATGGTTGTTCCGAAATATATATAGATGTGTCGACATGATAGGTCGAAACATTGTATACGTGTCTATGGTATCTCAAGATTACATAATATATAATACAAGTTGATTAAGTTATGGTTGGAATAGATTTGTTACCAATTTTCACGTAGCTAAAATGAGAAAAATTATCCAATCTTGTTTTACCCATAACTTTTTCATTTTAAATCCGTTTTGAGTGAATCAAATTGCTATGGTTTCATATTGAACTCTATTTTATGAATCTAAACAGAAAAAGTATAGGTTTATAGTCGGAAAAATAAGTTACAAGTCGTTTTTTTAAAGGTAGTCATTTCAGTCGAAAGAACGACGTCTAGATGACCATTTTAGAAAACATACTTCCACTTTGAGTTTAACCATAATTTTTGGATATAGTTTCATGTTCATAATAAAAATTATTTTCTCAGAATAACAACTTTTAAATCAAAGTTTATTATAGTTTTTAATTAACTAACCCAAAACAGCCCGCGGTGTTACTACGACGGCGTAAATCCGGTTTTACGGTGTTTTTCGTGTTTCCAGGTTTTAAATCGTTAAGTTAGCATATCATATAGATATAGAACATGTGTTTAGTTGATTTTAAAAGTCAAGTTAGAAGGATTAACTTTTGTTTGCGAACAAGTTTAGAATTAACTAAACTATGTTCTAGTGATTACAAGTTTAAACCTTCGAATAAGATAGCTTTATATGTATGAATCGAATGATGTTATGAACATCATTACTACCTTAAGTTCCTTGGATGAACCTACTGGAAAAGAGAAAAATGGATCTAGCTTCAATGGATCCTTGGATGGCTCAAAGTTCTTGAAGCAAAATCATGACACGAAAACAAGTTCAAGTAAGATCATCACTTGAAATAAGATTGTTATAGTTATAGAAATTGAACCAAAGTTTGAATATGATTATTACCTTGTATTAGAATGATAACCTACTGTAAGAAACAAAGATTTCTTGAGGTTGGATGATCACCTTACAAGATTGGAAGTGAGCTAGCAATCTTGAAAGTATTCTTGATTTTATGAAACTATAACTTTTGGAATTTATGAAGAACACTTAGAACTTGAAGATAGAACTTGAGAGAGATCAATTAGATGAAGAAAATTGAAGAATGAAAGTGTTTGTAGGTGTTTTTGGTCGTTGGTGTATGGATTAGATATAAAGGATATGTAATTTTGTTTTCATGTAAATAAGTCATGAATGATTACTCATATTTTTGTAATTTTATGAGATATTTCATGCTAGTTGCCAAATGATGGTTCCCACATGTGTTAGGTGACTCACATGGGCTGCTAAGATCTGATCATTGGAGTGTATATACCAATAGTACATACATCTAAAAGCTGTGTATTGTACGAGTACGAATACGGGTGCATACGAGTAGAATTGTTGATGAAACTGAACGAGGATGTAATTGTAAGCATTTTTGTTAAGTAGAAGTATTTTGATAAGTGTCTTGAAGTCTTTCAAAAGTGTATGAATACATATTAAAACACTACATGTATATACATTTTAACTGAGTCGTTAAGTCGTCGTTAGTCGTTACATGTAAATGTTGTTTTGAAACCTTTAGGTTAACGATCTTGTTAAATGTTGTTAACCCAATGTTTATAATATCAAAAGAGATTTTAAATTATTATATTTTCATGATATTATGATGTACGAATATCTCTTAATATGATATATATACATTAAATGTCGTTACAACGATAATCGTTACATATATGTCTCGTTTCAAAATCATTAAGTTAGTAGTCTTGTTTTTACATATGTAGTTCATTGTTAATATACTTAATGATATGTTTACATATCATAATATCATGTTAACTATATATATAACCATATATATGTCATCATATAGTTTTTACAAGTTTTAACGTTCGTGAATCACCGGTCAACTTGGGTGGTCAATTGTCTATATGAAACCTATTTCAATTAATCAAGTCTTAACAAGTTTGATTGCTTAACATGTTGGAAACATTTAATCATGTAAATATCAATCTCAATTAATATATATAAACATGGAAAAGTTCGGGTCACTACAGTACCTACCCGTTAAATAAATTTCGTCCCGAAATTTTAAGCAGTTGAAGGTGTTGACGAATCTTCTGGAAATAGATGCGGGTATTTCTTCTTCATCTGATCTTCACGCTCCCAGGTGAACTCGGGTCCTCTACGAGCATTCCATCGAACCTTAACAATTGGTATCTTGTTTTGCTTAAGTCTTTTAACCTCACGATCCATTATTTCGACGGGTTCTTCGATGAATTGAAGTTTTTCGTTGATTTGGATTTCATCTAACGGAATAGTGAGATCTTCTTTAGCAAAACATTTCTTCAAATTCGAGACGTGGAAAGTGTTATGTACAGCCGCGAGTTGTTGAGGTAACTCAAGTCGATAAGCTACTGGTCCGACACGATCAATAATCTTGAATGGTCCAATATACCTTGGATTTAATTTCCCTCATTTACCAAATCAAACAATGCCTTTCCAAGGTGCAACTTTAAGCATGACCATCTCTCCAATTTCAAATTCTATATCTTTTCTTTTAATGTCAGCGTAGCTCTTTTGTCGACTTTGGGCGGTTTTCAACCGTTGTTGAATTTGGATGATCTTCTCGGTAGTTTCTTGTATAATCTCCGGACCCGTAATCTGTCTATCCCCCACTTCACTCCAACAAATCGGAGACCTGCACTTTCTACCATAAAGTGCTTCAAACGGCGCCATCTCAATGCTTGAATGGTAGCTGTTGTTGTAGGAAAATTCTGCTAATGGTAGATGTCGATCCCAACTGTTTCCGAAATCAATAACACATGCTCGTAGCATGTCTTCAAGCGTTTGTATCGTCATTTCGCTCTGTCCATCAGTTTGTGGATGATAGGCAGTACTCATGTCTAGACGAGTTCCTAATGCTTGCTGTAATGTCTGCCAGAATCTTGAAATAAATCTGCCATCCCTATCAGAGATAATAGAGATTGGTATTCCATGTCTGGAGATGACTTCCTTCAAATACAGTCGTGCTAACTTCTCCATCTTGTCATCTTCTCTTATTGGCAAGAAGTGTGCTGATTTGGTGAGACGATCAACTATTACCCAAATAGTATCAAAACCACTTGCAGTCCTTGGCAATTTAGTGATGAAATCCATGGTAATGTTTTCCCATTTCCATTCCGGGATTTCAAGTTGTTGAAGTAGACCTGATGGTTTCTGATGCTCAGCTTTGACCTTAGAACACGTCAAACATTCTCCTACGTATTTAGCAACATCGGCTTTCATACCCGGCCACCAAAAATGTTTCTTGAGATCCTTGTACATCTTCCCCGTTCCAGGATGTATTGAGTATCTGGTTTTATGAGCTTCTCTAAGTACCATTTCTCTCATATCTCCAAATTTTGGTACCCAAATCCTTTCAGCCCTATACCGGGTTCCGTCTTCCCGAATATTAAGATGCTTCTCCGATCCTTTGGGTATTTCATCCTTTAAATTTCCCTCTTTTAAAACTCCTTGTTGCGCCTCCTTTATTTGAGTAGTAATGTTATTATGAATCATTATATTCATAGATTTTACTCGAATGGGTTCTCTATCCTTCCTGCTCAAGGCATCGGCTACCACATTTGCCTTCCCCGGGTGGTAACGAATCTCAAAATCGTAATCATTCAATAATTCAATCCACCTACGCTGCCTCATATTCAGTTGTTTCTGATTAAATATGTGTTGAAGACTTTTGTGGTCGGTATATATAATACTTTTGACCCCATATAAGTAGTGCCTCCAAGTCTTTAATGCAAAAACAACCGCGCCTAATTCCAAATCATGCGTCGTATAATTTTGTTCGTGAATCTTCAATTGTCTAGACGCATAAGCAATCACCTTCGTTCGTTGCATTAATACACAACCGAGACCTTGCTTTGATGCGTCACAATAAATCACAAAATCATCATTCCCTTCAGGCAATGACAATATAGGTGCCGCAGTTAACTTTTTCTTCAATAACTGAAACGCTTTCTCTTGTTCATCATTCCATTCAAATTTCTTCCCTTTATGCGTTAATGCAGTCAAGGGTTTTGCTATTCTGGAAAAGTCTTGGATGAACCTTCTGTAGTAACCAGCTAGTCCTAAAAACTGGCGTATGTGTTTCGGAGTTTTCGGGGTTTCCCACTTTTCAACAGTTTCTATCTTTGCCGGATCCACCTTAATACCTTCTTTGTTCACTATGTGACCGAGGAATTGAACTTCTTCCAACCAAAATGCACACTTTGAAAACTTAGCGTACAATTCTTCTTTCCTCAATACTTCTAACACCTTTCTCAAATGTTCACCGTGTTCTTGGTCATTCTTTGAGTAAATAAGTATGTCATCAATGAAAACAATGACAAACTTGTCAAGGTATGGTCCACACACTCGGTTCATAAGGTCCATGAACACAGCTGGTGCATTAGTTAAACCAAACGGCATGACCATAAACTCGTAATGACCGTAACGTGTTCTGAAAGCAGTCTTTGGAATATCATCTTCTTTCACCCGCATTTGATGGTACCCGGAACGTAAGTCAATCTTTGAATAAACAGACGAGCCTTGTAGTTGATCAAATAAGTCGTCGATTCTCGGTAGTGGGTAGCGGTTTTTGATGGTAAGTTTGTTCAACTCTCGGTAGTCGATACACAACCTGAATGTACCATCTTTCTTCTTGACAAACAAAACAGGAGCTCCCCACGGTGATGTGCTTGGTCGAATGAAACCACGCTCTAAAAGTTCTTGTAATTGGCTTTGCAGTTCTTTCATCTCGCTGGGTGCGAGTCTGTAAGGAGCACGAGCTATTGGTGCAGCTCCTGGTACAAGATCTATTTGAAATTCAACGGATCGATGTGGGGGTAATCCCGGTAATTCTTTCGGAAATACATCGGGAAATTCTTTTGCAATGGGAACATCATTGATGCTCTTTTCTTCAGTTTGTACTTTCTCGACGTGTGCTAGAACAGCATAGCAACCTTTTCTTATTAGTTTTTGTGCCTTCAAATTACTAATAAGATGTAGCTTCGTGTTGCCCTTTTCTCCGTACACCATTAAGGGTTTTCCTTTTTCTCGTATAATGCGAATTGCATTTTTGTAACAGACGATCTCTGCTTTCACTTCTTTCAACCAGTCCATACCGATTATCACATCAAAACTCCCTAACTCTACTGGTATCAAATCAATCTTAAATGTTTCGCTAACCAGTTTAATTTCTCGATTCCGACATATATTATCTGCTGAAATTAATTTACCATTTGCTAATTCGAGTAAAAATTTACTATCCAAAGGCGTCAATGGACAACTTAATTTAGCACAAAAATCTCTACTCATATAGCTTCTATCCGCACCCGAATCAAATAAAACGTAAGCAGATTTATTGTCAATAAGAAACGTACCCGTAACAAGCTCCGGGTCTTCCTGTGCCTCTGCCGCATTAATATTGAAAACTCTTCCACGACCTTGTCCATTCGTGTTCTCCTGGTTCGGGCAATTTCTAATAATGTGGCCCGGTTTTCCACATTTATAACAAACTACATTGGCATAACTTGCTCCGACACTACTTGCTCCGCCATTACTCGTTCCGACACCATTTGTTCCTTTCGTTCTATTAACCCCTGGTCCGTAGACCTCACACTTTGCCGCGCTATGACCATTTCTTTTACACTTGTTGCAAAATTTGGTGCAGAACCCCGAGTGATTCTTTTCACACCTTTGGCATAGCTGCTTCTGATTGTTGTTGTTGTTGCGGTTATTATTGTTGTTAGGATGATTGTTGTAGTTGCTGTTGTTGTTGTTGTTGTTGTTGGGCCGTTTGTTGTAGTTGCGATTGTTGGGATAATTGTTGCGATTATTGTTGTAATTGCTGTTGTTGCTGTATTGGCGATTCTTATCACCGTTTTCCTCCCACTTTCTTTTGACTTGCTTCACATTGGCCTCTTCAGCAGTCTGTTCTTTAATTCTTTCTTCAATCTGGTTCACTAGTTTGTGAGCCATTCTACATGCCTGTTGTATGGAGGCGGGCTCGTGTGAACTTATATCTTCTTGGATTCTTTCCGGTAATCCTTTCACAAACGCGTCGATCTTCTCTTCCTCATCTTCGAATGCTCCCGGACACAATAGGCACAATTCTGTGAATCGTCTTTCGTACGTGGTAATATCAAATCCTTGGGTTCGTAACCCTCTAAGTTCTGTCTTGAGCTTATTGACCTCGGTTCTGGGACGGTACTTCTCGTTCATCAAGTGCTTGAATGCTGACCACGGTAGTGCGTACGCATCATCTTGTCCCACTTGCTCTAGATAGGTATTCCACCATGTTAACGCAGAACCTGTGAAGGTATGCGTAGCGTACTTCACTTTGTCCTCTTCAGTACACTTACTTATGGCAAACACCGATTCAACCTTCTCGGTCCACCGTTTCAATCCGATCGGTCCTTCGGTTCCATCAAATTCCAAAGGTTTGCAGGCAGTGAATTCTTTGTAGGTGCATCCTACACGATTTCCTGTACTGCTAGATCCAAGGTTATTGTTGGTATGTAGCGCAGCCTGTACTGCGGCTATGTTTGAAGCTAGAAAAGTACGGAATTCCTCTTCATTCATATTCACGGTGTGTCGAGTAGTCGGTGCCATTTCCTTCAAAATAGTTAAATGGAACAAGTTAATCATACAGAATATTAAGAGTAGTTAATAGTATTTCGTAGCATAATATGAACTCATTTATAAAAGCTTTTTCTTCATATTAGCGTTTTATAAGTTTAAATTCGGGTAGTACCTACCCGTTAAGTTCATACTTAGCAGCTAATATACAATTCAACTACTACAATTCTATATGAAAAACTGATTATAATAATATTTCGCGTTCAAACTTTTATACAATATTTTACAAACTTACAATACCGCTTATTTTACATAAAGCATGAAATATAGCACACAATAACTTTGATACAAGATAGTTGTGAAGACAATTCTAGCTAGTACACAAGTCGTTCAGCAAAGGCAATAAAGACACGTAATTCATACGTCCAGAAACAAGTCATGCATTCTGGTTTTACTAGGACTACTTCCCATCCTTGGTCTTGTGCAACATAACCGTTATGGCCGTTGATAAGACAGCGTGTTGTAACGTCATCAAAGGGACGAGGGTTACGTAATGTCCAACAGTCCCGTAATAATCTAAAAACCTCATTTCTTACCCCAATTACCGACTCCGTCACTTGTGGAAACGTTTTGTTTAATAGTTGTAGCCCGATGTTCTTGTTCTCACTTTGGTGAGAAGCGAACATTACTAATCCGTAAGCATAACATGCTTCTTTATGTTGCATGTTAGCCGCTTTTTCTAAATCACGAAGTCCAATATTCGGATATATTGAGTCAAAATAATTTCTTAACCCGTTGCGTAAAATAGCATTTGGGTTCCCCGCAATATATGCGTCAAAGTAAACACATCGTAACTTATGGGTTTCCCAATGTGATATCCCCCATCTTTCAAACGAAAGTCTCTTATAAACCAAGACATTCTTGGAACGTTCTTCGAATGTCTTACAAACTGATCTCGCCTTAAATAGTTGTGCCGAAGAATTCTGGCCGACTCTAGACAAGATTTCATCAATCATGTCTCCGGGTAGGTCTCTTAAAATATTGGGTTGTCTATCCATTTTGTGTTTTTAAACTGTAAAATAGACAAGAGTTAGATTCATAAAAAAATACTTATTAATACAAACAATTTTTACATATATCATAAAGCATAAGAACACTATATTCCATATATTACACCACACGAATACAACTATCTTATTCCGACTCGCTCGTTTCTTCTTCTTCGGTTTTGGTTCGTTTTGCCAAGTTTCTAGGGATATATGATGTTCCCCTAATACGAGCCGTCGTTGTCCACATTGGTTTAGAAAAACCTGGTGGTTTAGAGGTTCCCGGGTCATTGTTACAACTTAAGGACTTCGGGGGTTGACGATACATATAAAGTTCATCGGGGTTGGAATTAGATTTCTCTATTTTTATGCCCTTTCCCTTATTATTTTCTTTTGCCTTTTTAAATTCAGTTGGGGTAATTTCTATAACATCATCGGAATTCTCGTCGGAATCCGATTCATCGGAGAATTGGTAATCCTCCCAATATTTTGCTTCCTTGGCGGAAACACCATTGACCATAATTAACTTTGGTCGGTTGGTTGAGGATTTTCTTTTACTTAACCGTTTTATTATTTCCCCCACCGGTTCTATTTCTTCATCCGGTTCCGATTCTTCTTCCGGTTCCGATTCTTCTTCCGGTTCCGACTCTTCGGGAACTTGTGAATCAGTCCACAAATCATTCAAATTTACATTTGACTCTTCATTATTATTAGGTGAGTCAATGGGACTTGTTCTAGAGGTAGACATCTATCACATAATATCAAACACGTTAAGAGATTAATATATCACATAATATTCATATGTTAAAAATATAAAGTTTCCAACAAAAATGTTAAGCAATCATTTTTAAAGAAAACACGGTCGAAGTCCAGACTCACTAATGCATCCTAACAAACTCGATAAGACACACTAATGCAAATTTTCTGGTTCTCTAAGACCAACGCTCGGATACCAACTGAAATGTCCCGTTCTTATTGATTAAAAACGTTCCATATTAATTGATTTCGTTGCGAGGTTTTGACCTCTATATGAGACGTTTTTCAAAGACTGCATTCATTTTTAAACAAACCATAACCTTTATTTCATCAATAAAGGTTTAAAAAGCTTTACGTAGATTATCAAATAATGATAATCTAAAATATCCTGTTTACACACGACCATTACATAATGGTTTACAATACAAATATGTTACAACAAAATAAGTTTCTTGAATGCAGTTTTTACACAATATCATACAAGCATGGACTCCAAATCTTGTCCTTATTTCAGTATGCGACAGCGGAAGCTCTTAATAATCACCTGAGAATAAACATGCTTAAAACGTCAACAAAAATGTTGGTGAGTTATAGGTTTAACCTATATATATATCAAATCGTAACAATAGACCACAAGATTTCATATTTCAATAAACATCCCATACATAGAGATAAAAATCATTCATATGGTGAACACCTGGTAACCGACAATAACAAGATGCATATATAAGAATATCCCCATCATTCCGGGACACCCTTCGGATATGATATAAATTTCGAAGTACTAAAGCATCCGGTACTTTGGATGGGGTTTGTTAGGCCCAATAGATCTATCTTTAGGATTCGCGTCAATTAGGGTGTCTGTTCCCTAATTCTTAGATTACCAGACTTAATAAAAAGGGGCATATTCGATTTCGATAATTCAACCATAGAATGTAGTTTCACGTACTTGTGTCTATTTTGTAAATCATTTATAAAACCTGCATGTATTCTCATCCCAAAAATATTAGATTTTAAAAGTGGGACTATAACTCACTTTCACAGATTTTTACTTCGTCGGGAAGTAAGACTTGGCCACTGGTTGATTCACGAACCTATAACAATATATACATATATATCAAAGTATGTTCAAAATATATTTACAACACTTTTAATATATTTTGATGTTTTAAGTTTATTAAGTCAGCTGTCCTCGTTAGTAACCTACAACTAGTTGTCCACAGTTAGATGTACAGAAATAAATCGATAAATATTATCTTGAATCAATCCACGACCCAGTGTATACGTATCTCAGTATTGATCACAACTCAAACTATATATATTTTGGAATCAACCTCAACCCTGTATAGCTAACTCCAACATTCACATATAGAGTGTCTATGGTTGTTCCGAAATATATATAGATGTGTCGACATGATAGGTCGAAACATTGTATACGTGTCTATGGTATCTCAAGATTACATAATATATAATACAAGTTGATTAAGTTATGGTTGGAATAGATTTGTTACCAATTTTCACGTAGCTAAAATGAGAAAAATTATCCAATCTTGTTTTACCCATAACTTTTTCATTTTAAATCCGTTTTGAGTGAATCAAATTGCTATGGTTTCATATTGAACTCTATTTTATGAATCTAAACAGAAAAAGTATAGGTTTATAGTCGGAAAAATAAGTTACAAGTCGTTTTTGTAAAGGTAGTCATTTCAGTCGAAAGAACGACGTCTAGATGACCATTTTAGAAAACATACTTCCACTTTGAGTTTAACCATAATTTTTGGATATAGTTTCATGTTCATAATAAAAATCATTTTCTCAGAATAACAACTTTTAAATCAAAGTTTATTATAGTTTTTAATTAACTAACCCAAAACAGCCCGCGGTGTTACTACGACGGCGTAAATCCGGTTTTACGGTGTTTTTCGTGTTTCCAGGTTTTAAATCATTAAGTTAGCATATCATATAGATATAGAACATGTGTTTAGTTGATTTTAAAAGTCAAGTTAGAAGGATTAACTTTTGTTTGCGAACAAGTTTAGAATTAACTAAACTATGTTCTAGTGATTACAAGTTTAAACCTTCGAATAAGATAGCTTTATATGTATGAATCGAATGATGTTATGAACATCATTACTACCTTAAGTTCCTTGGATGAACCTACTGGAAAAGAGAAAAATGGATATAGCTTCAATGGATCCTTGGATGGCTCAAAGTTCTTGAAGCAAAATCATGACACGAAAACAAGTTCAAGTAAGATCATCACTTGAAATAAGATTGTTATAGTTATAGAAATTGAACCAAAGTTTGAATATGATTATTACCTTGTATTAGAATGATAACCTACTGTAAGAAACAAAGATTTCTTGAGGTTGGATGATCACCTTACAAGATTGGAAGTGAGCTAGCAATCTTGAAAGTATTCTTGATTTTATGAAACTATAACTTTTGGAATTTATGAAGAACACTTAGAACTTGAAGATAGAACTTGAGAGAGATCAATTAGATGAAGAAAATTGAAGAATGAAAGTGTTTGTAGGTGTTTTTGGTCGTTGGTGTATGGATTAGATATAAAGGATATGTAATTTTGTTTTCATGTAAATAAGTCATGAATGATTACTCATATTTTTGTAATTTTATGAGATATTTCATGCTAGTTGCCAAATGATGGTTCCCACATGTGTTAGGTGACTCACATGGGCTGCTAAGATCTGATCATTGGAGTGTATATACCAATAGTACATACATCTAAAAGCTGTGTATTGTACGAGTACGAATACGGGTGCATACGAGTAGAATTGTTGATGAAACTGAACGAGGATGTAATTGTAAGCATTTTTGTTAAGTAGAAGTATTTTGATAAGTGTCTTGAAGTCTTTCAAAAGTGTATGAATACATATTAAAACACTACATGTATATACATTTTAACTGAGTCGTTAAGTCGTCGTTAGTCGTTACATGTAAATGTTGTTTTGAAACCTTTAGGTTAACGATCTTGTTAAATGTTGTTAACCCAATGTTTATAATATCAAAAGAGATTTTAAATTATTATATTTTCATGATATTATGATGTACGAATATCTCTTAATATGATATATATACATTAAATGTCGTTACAACGATAATCGTTACATATATGTCTCGTTTCAAAATCATTAAGTTAGTAGTCTTGTTTTTACATATGTAGTTCATTGTTAATATACTTAATGATATGTTTACATATCATAATATCATGTTAACTATATATATAACCATATATATGTCATCATATAGTTTTTACAAGTTTTAACGTTCGTGAATCACCGGTCAACTTGGGTGGTCAATTGTCTATATGAAACCTATTTCAATTAATCAAGTCTTAACAAGTTTGATTGCTTAACATGTTGGAAACATTTAATCATGTAAATATCAATCTCAATTAATATATATAAACATGGAAAAGTTCGGGTCACTACAGCGGAAGGTTTCTTTCATACCTGAGAATAAACATGCTTAAAAGTGTCAACCAAAAGGTTGGTGAGTTCATAAGTTTATCATAAAACAATAAAATTCATCATTTTGATAGACCACAAGATTTAAATGCTGCATAGTACAAATGGGCCCGAATCCTATACCCACCTGTAATGTACATGCGATATCTTTTAAATATAGTACACCTTTTTCATGTACGCAATGCAGTTTTCATAAATCTTAGTAACCGTACACATATCTCGTGCACAAAAACTAATACACATAACCTGTGTATAAAAATCATTCTCTCGGTACATAACATTCACATCAATTGGTGGCAATTATCATGTCGACATAATTCAATGGTGGCAATTATCATGTCCACATAATTCAATGGTGGCAATTATCATGTCCACATAATAATTCAATAATAATCCGCAGAACTTCTGTCTGCATAATAATTCATTCGAGGAATGTTTTGCTTGTGTCTATCTCGTCAAACATTTATAAAAGTATTTCATGTATTCACAGTTCAAAATATATTTCAAAAGCATTTAATAAAGCAGTTGTAAAAAACAGCGCATGTATTCTCAGTTCCAAAAATGTAAAGAGTACAAGGGAATCAAATGAACTCACCATACTGTATTTTGTAGTAAAAATACATATTACAAAACTGAACAATGCAGGGTTGGCCTCGGATTCACGAATCTATATTAATTGTATATTTATTAAAATATATAATTGTAATCAAACAAGTGTATATCTATTATTTTATGTATTAAGATTAATGTTCTTATATATACAATTTTATTAATACTTACTTTACATTATGATACTTATTTGATATTTAATTAATGTTACTAGTTAAAATGAAATTTTATGTAGTATTAGTATACTTTCTTTAGTAAATATATCTGTATTTATATATATATATATCGTTCGTTTTGCAAAATTATCAATTATAGTAATACTAGTTTAAGGATAATAATAATAATAATACTGATAACAGTAATTTTAGTAATTTTAGTAAAAATGGTAATTCTATTAATAATGATAAGGTAAAAATAATAGTTTTAGCAAAAATAGCATTTTCAATAGCAATGGTAAGTTTAATAATAATTATCGTTTTTAAATAGAATTTTTTTTTAGTGTTCATAATTAATAATACTAAAATTAATGTTAAAGGGTACTCCTAATCTACTAATATTAATGATAAAAACACTTAGATTAATATTAATAATACTCATAATAACTAATAAATAATACTAACAATAATCCTAATCATGTTAAGTATAATAATACATACATTAACAATAATAATTATAATTAGAATCATAATAATAATAAAACTAATAATAATGATAAAATAAATTGATAATGGAACTACCTTAAAAGGCCTCTAATAAAAAGAATGCACCCGGTGAGGATCGAACCCGAGACCTCTCGTTAAACATACCACACGCCTAACCACTACACCGCTTGATACATCTTTGATTTATCTACAACACTTAATTTCTTAACACATAATCTCGGCTCAACAGCAATCCCCATTCATTAAATTCATTTACGGCCCAATATACACCATAAATTTTGCGGCCCAATAGATTTTCATAAAACAGGCCGTATATATGATATATATATACGTTCATATTCCAAGTTTAATAAGGTCTAAGTCGCATCAAAATTCCTAGCCATCCCGACTCCAAACATTACTTAATAATTGAGCGAGGGTTGGAATTCCTTGTGTGGATTCTTTTGGGTGGCTGATTGCGAAAAGAAAATAGACACACAAGATACTAATCGACATCACTGTTGGGATTTAACAAGTTCATATAATACTTAAACCATTTTAAGAAATAAGAAAGCGGAAGCATGTTAATTACCAATTAAGAACATGTATATCTTTAACCAATTAAAGTTAAATCCCAATTTGGATCAAGTTGTGAAACATACTTACAAACTACAAGCAAGAAAAGAGTTTATACCTTCTCCTAGCTTGTTGATAGATGATGATGAAGATGATGATAAATGGAGCTCCAAAACTATGAAACTTCAAGTAGTTATACCCCAAGCTTTGCACCAACACCTTTGTAATTAGTTAGGATTTGATTGATACTAGATATGAGCTTGTAAAAACCAAAATATGAACTCCCTTGAGTCCCTAATAGGCCACGGCCTTTAGCTCTTTTAGAGCAGAATTCTGTGCAGTTTTTACAAGTATAAAAGTCTAGTATTACTTGAGAGAAAGTGAGTCAAGCCTTGGTTCAAGTGTGAGACATGCACCTATGAAGTTGTGTATATAGGAAGTAGCAAAATAAGCATGTGAGCTCTCTCTTGGAGTCCCAAATTCTGCACACATCATGGGCATTATAATATGCAAATTGTTTTATAAAACAATATTTATAAACCCATGTATAAATATATATACATATATTTTGTTACTTATATATTTTATAACCTTTTATAAAATATAACACAACATAATTATTTAAACCTATAAATAATTAAATATAAATTATCCAAATAATTTATCTCAAGTAATAATATTTTAGAAAACCGATTTTCCAAAGTTTAAGTATCGCGTATTTATTTAACAATCCAATCGTTAAGATTAAATACATATAAGGTGTCAGTAAGCTTGTTATTGGGTATGATCCGACTTGGATCATAACACATTAGCCACATTAATTTAATATGTCTCTCGGGCATACAAAATACCTTCAATCTCTTACTTGCACGAGAAACATATGAAATTAATGCAAGTGACGGATACCACCTAACGACCGTCCATCACCCCCAATATGTTATGACTTTGTGCCATTCAATAACATCATCCCTTTCGAGTTCCCATCTCGAATATGAATAGGTGAATCTTTCATTATATCCTTTCGTCCTAGATGTCATGTTAAATCCAAGAGATGCAGAGTGATCACTCTCTTTTAGATTTAACTTTATCAGTCCTTAGACATCTGACTCTCAACGAATAAGAGGGACAAATTCCATCTTGACTACATACGTCCTAAATATACACCTTGCATTATACCTGAGCTCTTCCTTATGAACTACCATATTTCAGAATAGCGAAGGAAAGAATCAAGGCACAATACTTGGTAAATATCTGAACCCAATATGTATCTTAGGTCAGAGGATACAATGATATTCGCCTTTACTTAAGACTACATGTGATCAACCACAAAGGTTCCATTTAGTAAGTCTTGAGACGGGTCTTCCAATATTTGTGTCCCACAAATATCTATGAACTTGGTTGCAACCTTGCCCCACATTCATCCCGTGAATGTATACCAATCCAAGTTCATAATAGTCTAAACCTCACACTTGCTCCCACAAATGTGATCGACTACGGAATTTAGAATAATTACTTATTCATGGATAAAATATGCAAAATAGGAACATAACTCAAAATAAATTAATGCCATAATTATATTAATGAGTTTAAACAATTTCGTTCTGTTACAATACTTAAAACAAATCATGACCAATCACTAGAATATCGAAGCCCTAATGCACAAACATGTCCAGTATGTTTTGCTCCATGTAAGAGCTTCGTGAGAGGATCCGCTATATTAAGATCTGTGTGAACTTTTCGAATACATATCTTTCCCTTTTCAACTTCATCCCTTATGTAGTTGAATCTCTGCTCAATGTGACGGGTCTTTTGGTGAGCACGAGGTTCTTTGATTTGAGCAATCGCACCCTCGTTGTCACAAAAGATCTCAAGAGGGTCCTGAATGGAAGGGACTACTCCTAAGTCATCGATGAATTTCTTCATCCATGCAGCTTCCTGAGCTGCCAATGATGCGGCGATGTACTCCGACTCTGTAGTGGATAAAGCAACAACATCCTGTTTTGAACTCTTCCAAGAGACCGCACCTCCATTTAATGTGAAGACATAACCGGACTGTGATCGAGAATCATCTCGATCAGTTTGGAAACTTGCGTCCACGTAACCTTTTACGGCGAGTTCCTCATCACCAGACCCATATATTAGAAACATATCCTTAGTCCTCCTAAGGTATTTCAATATACTTTTAACCGCAATCCAATGACTGTTTCCTGGGTTATTCTGGTATCTACTTGTCAAGCTAAGAGCGCATGACACATCCGGTCTAGTACATATCATTGCATACATGATTGACCCAATGGCAGACGTATATGGGACTTTCTTCATTCTCTCCTGTTCATCTTTCGTGGTGGGGCACTGAGATGAACTGAGAAGTGTTCCCTTTTGAATAGGTACCAAACCTTTCTTAGAGTTCTCCATCTTGAACCTTTTCAAGATGTTTTCAATGTATGCACTTTGATTCAAACCTATCAGTTTCTTGGATCTATTCCTGTAGATCCCAATTCCCAAAACGTATTGTGCTTCTCCAAGATCCTTAATGGAGAAGCATTTACTTAGCCAAGTTTTAACTCTTTGCATTGCCGGAATATCATTTCCAAATAACAATATATCATCCACATATAGTACAAGGAACATGATAGTGCTCCCACTAGCTTTCTTATATACACAAGCTTCATCACCATTTTTAATGAAGCCAAATTTCTCGGCTTCCTCATTAAAACGATGATTCCACATTCTAGATGCTTGTTTCAATCCGTAGATTGACTTCTTTAACTTGCATACCTTTTTAGGATATTTCGGATCAACAAAACCTTCAGGCTGAACCATATAGACATCTTCCACAAGATATCCATTTAGGAAAGCGGTCTTGACATCCATTTGCCATATTTCATAATCATAATGAGCAGCAATGGCAAGTAATATCCTAATAGACTTTAGCATTGCCACAGGCGAAAAAGTTTCATCATAGTCAACCCCTTGAGTTTGAGTGAAACCTTTTGCTACAAGTCTAGCTTTATATGTATCCAAGTTTCCATGTATGTCGGTTTTCATTTTGAAAAGCCATTTACAATCAACTAGCCTTGAGCCAGTCGGTTGTGTAACAAGTTCCCAAACTTGGTTGTCATACATGGATTGCATCTCAGCGTTCATGGCTTCCTGCCATTTATCTTTATCAATCCTTGATAAAGCATCTTGGTAGTTTATTGGTTCATCAAAATCAACCACATATCAACCATCCATGAGAAACCCATATCTCTCAGGTGGATTACTAATTCTACCAGATCTTCGAACGTCTTGTATATTTTGATCATCCATTTGATCATTCTCAACATTTTCATGTTGAGTGCTAGTGTCAACCAATTGTGTATCATCTACTTGATCTTGAACCTCCTCAAGATCTATCTTCCTTTCACTATTACCTTCCATTAGGAACTTAGTTTCAAGGAATTCAGCCTTCCGAGCAACAAATACATTTTGCTCGGATGGATCATAGAAATAGTATCCCATATCATCCTTGGGATATCCTATGAAGATACACTTCGTTGATCGAGCATTCAACTTATTGGGGACGTAACGCTTAGGGTAAGCTTCACATCCCCATACCTTTAAGTATGATAGAGATGGAGGTTTTCCAAACCACATCTCATGAGGTGTTCGTTCCACTTTCTTGGTTGGGGCCATATTTAAAATACGAGCCACGGAGCATAGACAATAACCCCAAAATGATAGAGGTAACGAGCTTCTAGCCATCATAGATCGAACCATATCCATTAGGGTTCAGTTCCTCCTTTCAGACACACCATTAAGCTGTGGTGTCCCGGGTGGAGTAAGTTGCGAGATAATCCCACAACTTCTAAGATGATCTTGGAAGGCATCGCTTAGGTATTCACCTCCTCTATCGGTACGAAGTACCTTGATTGTCTTATTGAGTTGATTTTATACTTCGTTTTAATACTCTTTGAATGCTTCAAAAGTTTCGTCCTTATGTCTTAACAAGTAGACATATCCGAAACGACTGAAGTCATCAATGAAAGTAACGAAGTATCTTTCACCATTCCTAGTTATGGGCTTAAAGGGTCCACATACATCCGAATGTATTAATCCCAATAAGTCTTTAGCCCTTTCGTAGGTCCCTTTGAAAGGTGCTTTAGTAATTTTGCCTTGTAAACAAGATTCACATACATCAAATGAGTCTAGTTCATTTGATTTCAAAAGGCCATTCTTTTGGAGTGTATGCATTCAATTCTTGTTTATGTGACTAAGGCGACAATGCCATAAGTAGGAATCACTCAAATCCCTTTTGAGTTTCTTGGTGCTAGTATGGTATATTGAGCTACTAGATGATGTGTCATCATGAACCAATTCATAAACTCCATTTGAAGGCAAAGCCTTAAAATAGAATACATTATCTAAATAAATGTGGATATCATCATTAACAAAATTAAGATAAAAACCACATTGTTTTAAACGAGAAACTGAAATAATGTTTCGACATAAATCCGGTGCATACAAAACATTGTTCAAAATAAGTTCCAAACCACTTGGAAGCTTTAATACAAAGTCTCCTTGAGCCTTCACTTGCACTTTGGCTCCATTACCCATAAAGAGACTTGATGTTCCCGTTTGCTTGCTACTTCTTTTGAACCCCTGCAAAGAATTGCAAATGTGAGTTCCACATCCAGTGTCTAATACCCATGTATTAGAAGAAGTAATACTAAGCTCTATATATACCATATATATATTACCTGAGGTTTGCCCCGCATCCCTCTTTTCCTTCAACTCCTTAAGGTAGACCGGGCAGTTGCGTTTCCAATGACTCATTTCACCGCAACCGAAGCACGGGTCTTCCTTGGGGTTTGCTTGTCCGGCAACCTTTTGCTTCTTGTTCTTGTTTTTGGTTGGGGTAACCATCCTCCCCTTTCCCTTGCCTTGATGGGCGGGTCCTTTCCTCTTAGCCGCCTTTGGCTTAGAGGTGTTGTTACCTTTGGACCCACCATCATTGATCATTAGCACAGGTGAAGCCCTCTTACCCATGCTAGTTTCCGCCATCCTAAGCATGCCATGAAGTTCGCCAATGGTCTTATCCATCCCATTCATATTGTAACTAATTATAAATTGGTCAAACCTCTTTGACAAGGAGTTTAGGATAAGATCCGTGGCTAGTTCATTAGATATGTTGAGATTAAGACGGTTTGCGCGATCAATGAGGCTTTTCATCTTGAGGACATAAGATGAAACGGATTGGGAGTCATCCATACGACATGCATGAAGCGCTTGAACGGTCTCAAAGCGCTTGACACATGCTTGTTGAAGGAACATCTCCTTCAATTACGTGATCATGTCGTATGCAGTATGATGCTCAAAATCCTTTTAGAGTTCGGGTATCATAGTCCCAAGCATTAGGCAAGCGACTTGCACCGAATCGGCGCAATACTTATCCCAATAAGCCATGCCTTCCGTATCATCCTCGTCGGGTTGATCGGGAATGGGGTCTTCCAACACATACGCCTTATCCTCAAGTTTGAGGACAATCCTAAGATTGCGGAACCAATCCATAAAGTTCGTATGGTTGAGTTTGTCTTTCTCGAGGAGAGACCTTAACGATAGGTTGTTCAAGTTAATAGGTGCGTTTTGCATGTTGTTGTTATTGGCGGCCATCTACAAAATTTAACAAAGTTCATTTAAGTATCGATTTTAAATTTAACAATCAATACCCTTTAAATCCAATTGATATATATTAAATTTTAGAATCCAATGGTAAACCAAATTTCGGTTAGGTGACCTTTATCCCGTCATTTGATTTAGCTAGGTAGTCATTATATGACAATTGCAATCCTTTTACAACTTCTAAGTTATGGGATCATGCAATCCTTTTGCATGACATATTATCCCATCAACGCCTATTTGTTCATCATGCTTCGGTGACCCTAAGTTCATGATTTCCAAATCAAGTCGTCCTACTTGTTTAGACATGTAAACTTAACATACAAGTGGTTAGGTGACCTTTATCCCACAAGTGTGCGAAATTTACCTTAATCATATTAGTTTGCTCATAACGGTTAGGTGATCTTTATCCCATTATAAGTTTCTTAATACGTCTAAGTGTCATACAATAGGATGGCGTTTAAACTTGTTAACCTAATGTGTTAAAGGGATTTTAAGTTTTCATTATTTCTAGTTTGAGAAAACTTTTATGCCATACACCAACATGCATTTAGTGTATGGTTCTTATGAAAATCCATTTTCATGTCATGTAACAATGCCAATTTTATTACTTTGATATAAACCATTTTATATGTGCAATTCGTTTCTAATTCTTAATAACCATTTATTAACGTCTTTTGCCATTTCAATTTAACCAATTAAATTGTAGTTTTGCATGTGTTAATAATGTTAAATTTAACCAATTAAATTGTCATTTTAGTTTGGTGTTAACATGTGTGATTAACTTGTAGCATACATACAATCCACAATCATACAATAAACAACCAAGCATGCAAAACAACATGTTCACAATCAAGCCTTTTGGTAAGCATTTTGTTTAGCCGAAAACAAAATGCTACCGGGTAAGGGGTAATTACACAAAGTTGGAGATTTTAAATCTCCCACTTAATCTTGCATCCAAATGCTCCTTCATGTGTTCTTCAAGTCTTCATTATCTTCGTCATTTTACACAATATATCCTAATACATTTTTGTCTAAAAATGAAATTACAACCTAATCTATTTTACATATAAAATATAAAATAAATTACATAACCAAATGAATTATTACATGCCAAATGAATAAATATTATTACAAACCAATTGAATAAATATAAATCAACCATGCATGTAACCAAACACAAGGTCAAGGCTTAGATTGTGAACTTTAACATACAACCAAGTATGAACCAAATGGAAGAACCAACACCCACTTTTGGAACTCCATAAATTCGGCCATATAATAAACCCACCCAAAACTATAAATTTTTGCATTTTACAATCATGCATGTACATAAAATGAAAAATATATAGTGAGTTTAATAATCATCTCGAAGCATATTTCAACAACTTCGGCTCTAGATACCATTGTTGGGATTTAACAAGTTCATATAATACTTAAACCATTTTAAGAAATAAGAAAGCGGAAGCATGTTAATTACCAATTAAGAACATGTATATCTTTAACCAATTAAAGTTAAATCCCAATTTGGATCAAGTTGTGAAACATACTTACAAACTACAAGCAAGAAAAGAGTTTATACCTTCTCCTAGCTTGTTGATAGATGATGATGAAGATGATGATAAATGGAGCTCCAAAACTATGAAACCTCAAGTAGTTATACCCCAAGCTTTGCACCAAAACCTTTGTAATTAGTTAGGATTTGATTGACACTAGATATGAGCTTGTAAAAACCAAAATATGAACTCCCTTGAGTCCCTAATAGGCCACGGCCTTCAGCTCTTTTAGAGCAGAATTCTGTGCAGTTTTTACAAGTATAAGAGTCTAGTATTACTTGAGAGAAAGTGAGTCAAGCCTTGGTTCAAGTGTGAGACATGCACCTATGAAGTTGTGTACATAGGAAGTAGCAAAATAAGCATGTGAGCTCTCTCTTGGAGTCCCAAATTCTGCACACATCATGGGCATTATAATATGCAAATTGTTTTATAAAACAATATTTATAAACCCATGTATAAATATATATACATATATTTTGTTACTTATATATTTTATAACCTTTTATAAAATATAACACAACATAATTATTTAAACCTATAAATAATTAAATATAAATTATCCAAATAATTTATCTCAAGTAATAATATTTTAGAAAACCAATTTTCCAAAGTTTAAGTGTCGCGTATTTATTTAACAATCCAATTGTTAAGATTAAATACATATAAGGTGTTAGTAAGCTTGTTATTGGGTATGACCCGACTTGGATCATAACACATTAGCCACATTAATTTAATATGTCTCTCGGGCATACAAAATACCTTCAATCACTACCCATACTCGGACCCTACAATTCAACATCTAAAAGTTTTCTTCATCGCCACTTGTAAGTTGACAGCATAAAGTGGTTCCACTTCTTCTTTTGATCTAATCATGCGTAATATTCAATACATAATACAAGAAATTGTAGTGTTGCAAGTGGATGGGTATGACACCCCCAAATAGGGCCTGGGGTATTTGTGTCTAATTATATCAAATCACAGTTGTATAAACGAGAACGACTCTACATGAGACGTTTTGTTGAGTTTTGCAGCGGAAGATAAATATGTCTTTAATTGATATGATATGTAATGAAGACTCCAAGCATAGCAAGCAATCATCATCAAAGCAGTAGATATACAGCTGAAGCAATATTTAAGTACCTGAGAATAAACATGCTTAAAAAGTCAACACGAGATTGAGTGAGTTCATAGTTTTGTCATAAACAATAATTTCAGTAATAGATATAGACCACAAGATTTAATAAAGTAGATCTCGCAGATCCAAAAGTTGATCTCCCGCAGGATCAAAAAGTTATGCCAGTGCGTGATATTTAGACTAAACGTTGTTTGCCCCATGACAAGTTGTTCTGTCCTTGTCGTTTAATTTCATTATCAAGTAATACAAAGACTTAGTCAAATGTATCGGGGACGTTACTCCCGATAGGCCTATCCCCAATAATTAAGAATGCCGCAACAATTAAAAATATCACTGTAGGGACTTAGTCGGACATAGCCGGGTATAGCATAGTTTAACAGTTTGGTACTGATATTTAGACTAGACTTTCAAGTTTTCCTCGTAACAAGTTATCGTTTATACTTGTCGGTTGGGGACTTACTGGTCATAGCCCAGCATATCACAGTTTAATAGTTGGTACTGATATTTAGACTAGACTTTCAAGTTTGCCCCGTACAAGTTATCATTTATACTTGTCAGTTGGGGACTTGCTGGTCATAGCCCAACATATCACAGTTTAATATTTGATAAATGTAAAACAGTTATAAAAGTTGCGCATGTATTCTCAGCCCAAAAATATATAAAAAGGGAGCAGATGAACTCACATTAAATAGCAGTTGAAGTATTCCACGCAAGAAGGAAAGTAAAGACAGTAAGTGATCTGGATATCAACCTTGAGGTATAACGTTTGATTAGTTAATGTCTAACTTGACATAAAGTATGTTTATTAATATAGCAACTATATTGACAGTGACGGTTTTCGAGAAAAGTTCCTATTTCTCAAAAGTTTCTATTTTTGGAAACCTACTATTTATGAAAAGCTTCCACTTATAGTAAGCTTCTAGTTTAAGAATGTTCGAGTTATAATTCTTAACAAAGATGTTGTACAATCTCGCCCAAACTTCGTCGCTAACATGCAAGTCACTCGAATGATCTATTGTTACCGAGCGGCCCAGGATCTCTTGACCAGAATCTAAGTCTTGGCATTCGAGATCCACAAGCGTCCCATAATGGTAACAAGGATCACCCTAGGCCACAAGTAGTGGTGATGTTTGTAGTCTTTGTACGCTATCTTTAATTATAACCTTCACGTTAGGTGCGTATATACATATATATTGATTAATTCGATTTTAATTATAACTCCTATATATTAATTCATAAAAATACTTTTATAATTTTTAGTAACATATATTACTAATTATAACATGTTATTTATTTTAATTTTAATTGCATATAATTTATAACGTTATTTACATGTTTCGGTAAAAAATAATAAACCAAAGTAAATAGTAAAAAGTAAAAAGTAATTTATTTATTTATTTATTTTATTAAAAAAATCATTTATTTTAATAATTTTTTTATATATTTTTTAAAATAAACAAATTGATTTACTACTTTTCCAAGAATATTTGTCAATATTTTTTTTATTCATAATAACAATACTGATAATAAAGATATTAATTATTGATATCTTGTTTAAAAAGAATATTAATAATAATAATATTAATATATCAAATTAATGCGTAATTATTTACAAATAATTGTTCGTGAATCGTCAGAATTAGTCGAGGTTAAATGAAATCATATAAAGATTTTTGTTTAAATTTTGCCGGAAATTTACGGGTTGTCACAGTATCCCCCTGTTAATAGAAATTTCGTCCCGAAATTTAGTTGTTGCCATCAGTCGGCGTTGTTTGTAAACAGGTGAGGATATTTTCGTTTTATTTGGTCTTCACGTTCCCAGGTATGCTCGGGGCCTTTCGTGAATTCCAACTAATAGGATATTGTTTTGTTTCTAGCGTTTAAATCTTACGATCCATAAATTCTACGAAGTGCATTTTATTATTAATGTGGAGGTTATCTAAAGGATTTAACAAGAGTGTCATTGATTAGGTTTTCCTCAGAAAGAGATGATGATGTTATACAAGCATTTCAATATACATGAAATGTGAGATGAATAATAGTGAGCTTATTTAAACCTTGAGCGTTTATGCCACAATATTAGGGTAGACAAAATAGAGAGGAGTTCATGAAAATCATAATCATGAAATTTGATAGAGATCGTCATTCTTTACAACAAGAATGATGAATATGAGTTGAAAAATAGAGTTTTATTGACATTAAATAATATGGATAAAACGATTCGATTATAGAAAGAGTATAAATGAAACTATCACAAAAGAGTGAAATGAGGAAATTAAATGTTCACCTTAACTTTTGATATGGTTAAAGTTGATTTCCGGAATTCAAGGGATTTAAAGAAATCTTCATAATCTTTATAAGATTTGATTCTCCGGTAATTAAGAAAATTAGGATTTTCTTTAATTAAATGCGGTGAATTGTCTCGATTGCTGTGTCTAGAATTTCGCTATAAATTAGCTTCTCCCGTTTCATTATCTTCACCACTTCTATACTTTCTTCCTCAA
The DNA here is from genome assembly GCF_046630445.1 of Rutidosis leptorrhynchoides. NCBI lineage: Eukaryota > Viridiplantae > Streptophyta > Magnoliopsida > Asterales > Asteraceae > Rutidosis > Rutidosis leptorrhynchoides. The sequence goes on along the minus strand of NC_092335.1, from coordinate 300,704,721 downwards.
TTCATACTTCCAAAAGGTTTCTTAATATGCTCAATCCAGTTCTTGTTCTTGACCTTATATTGGTTATGGCCACAATCTTTCTTCTTTTCCAACTCCCACCAGAGGAGTGTGTTTACTTCTATTATGCTCTAGGATTTATCGTGTTTTTAGTTCTCCCGTGTCTTTATATTGCTATACGCATTGATATACACGGCTTGTAATTTCGGTATTGTTATCGGGCTTTATATTTTCCCTTATTTGTCGAAGCTCTTTGCCTTTTTATTCTCCTCTTGACTCTAAGTAAAGCGAGTAATGGTCCAAAATTTGTAGGTATGAAGTTTCGAATGAACATAGTGTTCTAAGCAGGAAGGAACGTAATATCATGATTTGATTTATTATATTACAAGAATTACTGAGGATAGAACTATCAAGAATATATGTTCTTGATATGTTCAGAGATTAAGTAGAATGTAAGAGTCGTGTAACATGGCAAATGATGATTAATAAGTCCATGAATCATCATCTTCCATTAAAAATTTAGCATGACTTACTGTAATATAATCACGTTGGCCTGACGTCATTATATTATACTAACTCATGCTTCAATTCCCAACACTTCTTCAAAACATTTATAATTTAAAATTGAATTTTACATAATATAGAAACTAAAACAGTTTCCTTTATTATGTAACAAAGATATCGCAAAGAGATAATTTATTGCGGACAAGAATAGTTATGAAGATATCTTCAGAAACATCGAGGATATTTATGACGAAAGATACGATGATAACTTAGAATTTTCTAAGATCAAATGATAATGAGGAAAGTTCTTCTGTAAGGATTTAAGATAAGTAAGGAGCAGGGTAATTGCTAATGATTTCAGCAGATACTGAATCATCTAGATTCTTTGAATACAGGTTTAGTCCTTGAGATTTGTCCACAGCTTCCTTCATGTTTTGCTCAATCCATCTTTCAATACCAGATTTTCTTTTGAGCTTTTCCAACGCACAATTCTTTATTATCAAGCTTCTGGTCATTAAGACCATCTACGGCCTTTGCTGCTTCATCAGCATTATTAGGGTTAACGAATCTGAATCGTTGGTTATAGTTCTAAGGTGTTTTCAAGAATTTTGAAGAATGTACAATGTAACATATTAATGTGAGATATAAATATTTCTCGGGTATTACTTACCCGTTAAAATATTTTCACCATCAACAGTTTGTACAACAGAATATTTAATTACAATCTTTATGATAATATACGTACATATATATTTTCCTTTAGATGTAATCATGGATTTAATGAGTTAATATAATATTAAACTCATTTGATTTGAGGTTGGAACAAGAAAAAAAAATCTCCAAAAACTTTTAGAAACTACATATTCTATGCAGAGTATTTCTTCAATGTAGTTATGAATCAATACTTCTTCGTTTGTTGTTATTGGTATTCCTTGGTATCTATGGTGGGTATGATGTTGATGCTCGTGGCATAGACTGTGATGTTTAGGCTTGTGATGCGGATGTTGTTGTTGATGAAGCTGATGGTGCTGATGCTGTTGCTGATACTGATGCAACTGCTGGTGCTTATAATGCTTGCTGTGTTGATGATGTTGGCGGTACTGTTGAGGCTGTTGCTGATTCTGGTAGTGCCGTCGGTGCTGGTGATGTTGACGATACTGCTGGTGGTGTTGCGGTTGCTGTTGGTATTGCTTGTGGTGTTGATGATGTTGGTGATGTTGGTGGTACTGATGGTTCTGGTTATGTTGTTGGTGTTGCTTGTGGTATTTGGGTAGTAGGTGTGAGCCTAGCTTCCAAATCATGCACTGTTTCCTCCAGGGTTTCTACTTTACGCTCGAGTCTATGGATTTGTTCTACCCATTCCTCCATAAGGTTTGTCAATTTTTGATATTTAGTTTGAAGTCTTCTAACTTCTTCTAATAACCCTATCTGGTTAGAGTTCGGGAGCAGAGGACGAATACTGTCTTGGGCTACATCGAGTTGACCTTCGAGGCGGAAAATCCTTGCGAAAAGAGTGAAAACGGTATTGCGAACAGGTTTGCCGGTAAGCGAATCGAGTACTCCTGCGTTTGGTGGTAAGTTTGGCTCGTGATAAGGAGTACCTTCTTCATTTCTCCATAGGGTGAGTATTTCGCGAACCCATCCCCATTTTCTGAAGAAATCACGGTAATTGATCGGTGGGTGTGTTCCCGTCACTCTACCTTCGGAGCTAGAGGAACTTGAGGAATCAGGTGAGAAATCTATTTTATGTGTTTGGAATAGGGTTTGATATGAAATGGGTGTCGAATATTGAATGATATGTTCATCTCCTTGAATACGTATATATAGCAAAAGATTTTCGTGATTTACAGAGGAAATTTAGGAAAAGTTTTAGACAAAGTCTATTGAGATAGATATGATAAGATATGATAAGATATACTCCACGTATGCAATGATGGCAGTATGACGTGCGCATTTAAATGTGGTGGCGAAATTGGATAGTACTTAGAAAAGTGAGCAGAGTTCTTAGGTTGGCTCGGCATTCTAAGATAAGTAAAGTTTCTAAAGTATAGTGTAGCATTTAACAGTTAAAGGCAACAAGTAAAGGCACTACGATCAAGGAAAGTTGTAGTCATACATTGATAAGGTACCTAATTGTATAAGGCACACATAAAATGCAATCCTGGTTCTCTACAACAACCTGCTCTGATATCAATCTATGGCACCCCCAAATAGGGCCTGGGGTATTTGTGTCTAATTATATCAAATCACAGTTGTATAAACGAGAACGACTTTACATGAGACGTTTTGTTGATTTTTGCAGCGGAAGATAAATATGTCTTTAATTGATATGATATGTAATGAAGACTCCAAGCATAGCAAGCAATCATCATCAAAGCAGTAGATATACAGCGGAAGCAATATTTAAGTACCTCAGAATAAACATGCTTAAAAAGTCAACACGAGGTTGAGTGAGTTCATAGGTTTGTCATAAACAATAATTTCAGTAATAGATATAGACCACAAGATTTAATAAAGTAGATCTCGCAGATCCAAAAGTTGATCTCCCGCAGGATCAAAAAGTTATGCCAGTGCGTGATATTTAGACTAAACGTTATTTGCCTCATGACAAGTTGTTCTGTCCTTGTCGTTTAATTTCATTATCAAGTAATACAAAGACTTAGTCAAATGTATCGGGGACGTTACTCCCGATAGGCCTATCCCCAATAATTAAGAATGCCGCAGCAATTAAAAATATCACTGTAGGGACTTAGTCGGACATAGCCGGGTATAGCATAGTTTAACAGTTTGGTACTGATATTTAGACTAGACTTTCAAGTTTGCCTCGTAACAAGTTATCGTTTATACTTGTCGGTTGGGGACTTGCTGGTCATAGCCCAGCATATCACAGTTTAATAGTTGGTACTGATATTTAGACTAGACTTTCAAGTTTGCCCCGTACAAGTTATCGTTTATACTTGTCAGTTGGGGACTTGCTAGTCATAGCCCAACATATCACAGTTTAATATTTGATACGTGTAAAACAGTTATAAAAGTTGCGCATGTATTCTCAGCCCAAAAATATATAAAAAGGGAGCAGATGAACTCACATTAAATAGCAGTTGAAGTATTCCACGCAAGAAGGAAAGTAAAGACAGTAACTGATCTGGATATCAACCTTGATGTATAACTTTTGATTAGTTAATGTCTAACTTAACATAAAGTATGTTTATTAATATAGCAACTATATTGACAGTGACGGTTTTCGAGAAAAGTTCCTATTTCTCAAAAGTTTCTATTTTTGGAAACCTACTATATATGAAAAGCTTCCACTTATAGTAAGCTTCTAGTTTAAGAATGTTCGAGTTATAATTATTAACAAAGATGTTGTACAATCTCGCCCAAACTTCGTCGCTAACATGCAAGTCACTCGAATGATCTATTGTTACCGAGCGGCCCAGGATCTCTTGACCAGAATCTAAGTCTTGGCATTCGAGATCCACAAGCGTCCCATAATGGTAACAAGGATCACCCTAGGCCACAAGTAGCGGTGATGTTTGTAGTCTTTGTACGCTATCTTTAATTATAACCTTCACGTTAGGTGCGTATATACATATATATTCATTAATTCGATTTTAATTATAACTCTTATATATTAATTAATAAAAATACTTTTATAATTTTTAGTAACATATATTACTAATTATAACATGTTATTTATTTTAATTTTAATTGTATATAATTTATAACATTATTTACATGTTTCGGTAAAAAAATAATAAACCAAAGTAAATAGTAAAAAGTAAAAAGTAAAAAGTAAGAAAAGAATACTTACTAGTAGTAATTCTTCAAAGAGAGAATGAGAGAAATTTTGATGTGAGTTTTAATGAGAAATGAGGGGTATTTATACTTGAAAAAATTAGGTAAAAAGAATAAAATAATTAAAAGAAAAAGAAATATTTTAATTTTTAATAGGATTTTAAAATTCAAAAGTATTAAATGTTAGGTCATGGGATAATGCACAAAATAAAATAATAAAAGTAGTTTTTCATTATAATTTTTAATTAAAAAGTAATTTATTTATTTATTTATTTTATTAAAAAAAATCATTTATTTTAAGGATTTTTTTTATATATTTTTTAAAATAAACAAATTGATTTACTACTTTTCCAAGAATATTTGCCAATATTTTTTTTATTCATAATAACAATACGGATAATAAAGATATTAATTATTGATATCTTGTTTAAAAAGGATATTAATAATAATAATATTAATATATCAAATTAATGCGTAATTATTTACAAATAATTGTTCGTGAATCGTCAGAATTAGTCGAGGTTAAATGAAATCATATAAAGATTTTTGTTTAAATTTTGCCGGAAATTTACGGGTTGTCACAATGGGTAAATGTGGAGTGGTTTTCTTTTGGTTCTTTTTAATCAAGTGGGGTTACCCACTTTATACTTGTCGACCAACAGAAGCAAGAATGATAATATTTATATTCATGTAACAAGTGGGTTTTGAAAGGAAAGGAAAATATATATATATATATATATGTGTCAAGTGACTTATGATACTCATTGACAGTAACAAAGGAAAGAAAAGAATGATTCTTGTGATGGTGTTTGATACAGAAGCAGGAAGAAAAGGGAAGAGAAGACACAACACAATGAAAGGATCTGTTCATATACATTATAAACGATTCACAATAGTTGATTACATTGCGAGGTATTTGACCTCTATATGATACATTTTACAAACATTGAATTCGTTTTTAAAAGACAAACTTTCTTTACATCGAAAATTGACAGGCATGCATACCATTTCATAATATCCACTATCCAACTATAAATTGATTTAATAATAATCTTTGTTGAACCCAATGACTCGAATGCAACGTTCTTCGAAATATGCTATGAAAGACTCCAAGTAATATCTTTAAAATGAGCAAATGCACAGCGGAAGATTTCTTTAATAAAAAGGGGCATATTCGATTTCGATAATTCAACCATAGAATGTAGTTTCAATTACTTGCGTCTATTTCGTCAAATATTTATAAAAGCGCATGTATTCTCAGTCCCAAAAATATAAAGGGTAAAAAGGTAAATGAAACTCACCATACTGTATTTCGTAGTAAAAATACATATAACATCATTGAACAAGTGCAAGGTTGGCCTCGGATTCATGAACCTAAATTAATTATATATATTTATGTGTTGGTCAATATTTGTCTAACAAATTAGGTCAAGTCATAGTGTACCACAATCCTAATGCTCGAGACTAATATGCAAAAGTCAACAAAAGTAAATTTGACTCAAAATAATTTCCAAAAATCTATACATGATTAATATATAGTTTAAATATCGTCGTTTTATATTTTTAAATATTTTTAAAAGATTTATTAGAGTAAATAATATAATTTATTTATTAATAAATAAAATTTTATATTAAATTTATATAATAAAATATACTTTTATATATATTAAGTAATAAAATTTATAGGGTTCATTTAATATCATAAAGATAATATGATAGGTATTATTAAAGTAAGTTATAACCCGTAGTAAAATATGTTTGTATCACATATTTATTTGATAAAATAATATCTATAATGATAGTAAGTAAAAATTGTATTATTTTGTAATAATAATTATTATTATAAAAATATCAATATTTATAATTACTAAGATGACATTATGATAAAACGATAATTCTAATTATGATAACTTTAATATTTACGATAATTTTTAATATTATCTTTAAAATAATAATTCTATTTAAAATAATAATAATAATGATATTTTATAGTAACAATGACATTTCTATTAAAATGATAAGTTTTATTAAAATGATAGTTTTAATACTAACGATACTTTTTATAATAACAGTAATGATAAAAATAATAAGAACGATAATTTTATCTAAATCAATATCTTATAATATTTTTATTTCATCATGATACTCTTACTCATTATTTCTTAATCATTTCGTTTAATAGCTTTTAATCATCTTTTATATCGTGTTCATAATAATGATAATAATAGTAATCAAAATAATTAGGTGTTACAAATATTTGTTTTAATTACACTAATATTAATAATGATAGTTACTATAATATTATTAACGATAATACTAATAATTATCTTAATGATAATATAGTAATAATAATAATAACAATAACAATAACCATTTTAAAATAATGATATATATATATATATATTAATAATGATAATAATAATAATAATAATAATAATAATAATAATACTAATAATAATAATAATAATAATAATAATAATAATAATAATAATAATAATAATAATAATAATAATAATAATAATAATAATAATAATAATAATAATAATAATAATAATAATAATAATAATTGGATAATAATAATAATACTAATTATAACTTTAATGATAATAACGATAGTAATAATAAAAAAATAACAATTTTTAATGATAAATTTCTTTTATTGATAAAGATAATAATAATGATAATAATAAGATAAAACTAGAACGACGATAATAATAATCATTTTTAATAAAAATATCTAAAATTCAATTGATTATAACTTCTAATCCGTTCATCGAAACCATTCGATATCTAAAGGAAAAGTTCTTAATTTTTCGCTAGCTTTCCAAGGAAATGCATATCTTATACCTTATCTCAACCGCAAGTGTAACTAATTCAAGATTCAACCTAACCTGTCTAAGGGCAATATCAAAAGTACAAGCATGCATAATCATAAATACTCGAGCACTACTCAGGGATATACTATTAGTATGTAAAAGTTAAATTATGAGTACTCACGTATCAATATTGATATTCAATATTGCATGAAAGGTACGTAGAAGCAACGAAAATGATAAACACTATATTGACCTCACGAGCATACCCATGAACCATACTCAATCACCTCCATAGCTATAACTCATAATTTCCTTAATCCTATCCTACTCGAAGAACAATTTCGAAATCACTCGAACAGCACTCCGTTGTAATATTTTATGTATACTAATAATATCTTGAAATAATACGGAGTAAATATATATATGTAAATAGATTGAGAGAGTTTAGAGAAAAATATTTTCAAGTTTCTATGAAATAATGAAACCTATTGAATTCTATTTATAACAGATTTTTGAATAATTAAAGTGAATTATTAAAGTATGAATTATTAAAGTGAATTATTAAAGTATGAATTATTAAAGTGAATTATTAAAGTATGAATTATTAAAGTGAATTATTAAAGTATGAATTATTAAAGTGAATTATTAAAGTTAAAGTAAAGTAAAAATAAAGTAAAGGTAAAGTTTAAGTATAGTAAAAGTATAAAACTATGTACGTATAATACGCGTATAAATATATATAATATTAATTTAAATCATTATATATATTTAATAAAATAAAATATAAGTATCGTTATCTTTATCATACTAGTTAAGTAATGAGTTGTCAAAAGTGGTTCTAGATATTTATAAAAGTTATATACATTTTAATAATAAATTTCTTTTTAAACTGAAAACGTTTTTGTACGTTTGAAACTAAATAGATCAATCGAGTCTTTATGAGATTCAATCTTCCACTATCCTTTGTCTAGTTCTCAATGATTGACAATTTGTTCTTATTTATAAATCACTTTACCATTTTCCGAATATTGTTAAAATGGAAAGATTTCTCAAATCAACGTGGGCCTTTCAACAGAGACTTGTAATCATACTTCAATATATCTGATAATTCAATCATTTGATCTTATCTTCTAATTCTATTGATAAACATTTTGAAACAGATACAATCATATAAAGTATTTAATCTAATATTTTGTTTACGTTTCAAGTTATAATATATATACACATATACATATATAATCATATTCATTTAATGGTTCGTGAATCGTTGGAACTTTATCGAGGTTGAATGAATGTATGAACATAGTTTAAAATTCTTGAAATTTAACTTAACAAATATTGCTTTTCGTGTCGGAAACATATAAAGATTAAAGTTTAAATTTGGTTGGAAATTTCCGGGTTGTCACAGTACCTACCCGTTAAAGAAATTTCATCCCCAAATTTGAGTGGAAAGGTCGTGAATGATAATAAGTATGTTTTCATGATGCATATGGGATGAAAATTAGAGTTTTATCATCAGCGAATAATTTGGATAAACAATCCATTTATATGAAGAGTACGAATGAAGCTAACATAGAAGAGTGAAATGAGTAAGTGTAGATTCATCTTATCATTTGACGTAGATACGATTGATTCCCAGATTTCAAGGGATTTGAAGAAAATCTTCTTAATAAGATTTGACTCTCCGGTAATCAAGGGAATTAGGATCCGCTTTAAATGCGATCGTCCATTTTAATTGTTCTGTCGGAGATTTTCTTATAAATTCACCTCCATCGTTTCCTTACAACTCACACCTTCTGTTGATGCATTTTATGCAAGTCCCGAGACATCTACCCACGTCCATTGCAGGTACAACAGTTTTACAGGCCACCATGATTGCTCGTTATTATCCTATCCGTGTTTGTATGTGGTTACAGGAACTGCAGGGATGAGATTTAGATGTTTGACTATGTTAGACTTAGTCAGATGTACGAGTGAAGCCTCACTAGTACGGCTGACAGGCTCATACGCACGGTTGATGCTGAGCTAAGTCACAATTACAGCCTAAATGAGAAGACACGAGTGAGTGATCACCCGTACAGCTGATGAAGCCAACTCGTACGTGTGATGAATGAATCGTATGGGTGAGTCAACAGCAGGGGTATATAAAGTCTTATGTTCTTCATTTTTGGTTAAGTCTCTCATTTGTTACACACACTCAGATCTAGTGAGCTCCTCCGATTCTCTCTCAGTCCAAATCACCCAGGTGGTGAATAATAGCTCTAGGTGTTGATCTAATCACACTTGATTTAGTTGTTGTTTGACTAAATTAATCAAAAAAAAACTTAACCTATTCACTAGAGGGTTTGATTCAATTATTCTGCCATCATGTGAGTTAAATCTGTTGATTTCTAAGTTCCTAGTCATGTTTCATCACCTTCTATTCTTTCCCCCTCAACTCATATTTTAAAGTATTTATCAATATGCTCCATCCAGTTCTAATTCTTGATATACTTCTAACTTTCATATCGGTCATTCTTCTTTTTCATCTACCGCCGGAAGAATCTATTTACTTCTACTATACTCTTGGGTTTATAGTGTTTCTAGTTCTCCCGTGTCTTTATATTGCTATATGCATCGATATATATGGTTTATAATTTCGGGTTTGTCGTTGGGCTTTATATGTTCCCTTATATTTCAAAGTCTCTGCTTCTGTCTTCTATAATCATTATCTTTTACAGTTAATGCTCTCTTTTATTTGCTGCAATTTATACCCTAATTTCTATTTCGGAGTTTTGTCCCTTCGTTTCTTCTTCTTTTGATTAAGCACCGCTTGTAATGGTCCAGAATTCACAGATATGAATTTCAGAATGAACATTGTTAATGTTCTAGGAAGGAAATTGTGATGGTACGATCTTGACTTGTCAAATTACTAGAATACCTTGGGAAAGGCCGAATCATCATGAAATATTTTCTTGATATTTTAGAGGTTAAATAGAATACAAGAGTCGTATAACATGGCACATGATGATGTTATGATCTGTGAATCATCAAGTTCCATTTAGAAACTCAGCATGACTTACTGTAATATAATCACATTGATCAAGTGTCATTATATTATACTAATTCATGCTTCAGTTCCCAACACTACTTCAAAATATTCCTATTTTAAACTTGAATGTTTCAGAATTTAGAAACTAAAATAGTTTCTTTTACGATGTAATACAGAGAGCGCGAAGAGGTAAATGATTTCAAATAAGAAAAATTAAGAAAATATCTTCAGAAATATGGAGGATATTTATAATGAAAGATATGATGATATTTTAGAATTTCTAATATCAGAGGATGATGAAGAATATTGTCCACAGGGGTTTAGAGTCAGGAGCAAGGTATTCGTTAATGACTTCAGCAGGTACTGAATCATTTGGATCCTTTGAAGTCAGGTTCAGTCTTTGTAATTTGTCCACAGCCTCCTTCCTACTTTGCTCAATCCGTTTTCCAGTTCCAAAACTTCTCTTTTTCTGCGCTTTGCCAGCACACTTCATCATTATCATCCAGCTTTTACCGTTTAAATTCGTTTATAGTTTTTGCTGCTTCATCAACATTTTTTTTTTCATTTTCGGAGAACCAATTCGTAGTTCGGAGTGTTTTTCAGAAACTTCACATTCAAATTAAGTCCAGAAGATAGACGTTATATATACACATATAACTGTTGGCGTAGACATGCTGCGAGATTTCAAAATACTGATTGCTAATTCCCAATGATTCGTATGGCAATTTTCATTACAAGATGCGAATGAGTAAATAATGGGGTTTCAATGAATAATTATAATGACTTTTTGGAGAGGCTAAAGTCAAAGGGTAATGAAGTTGTTGGTACATTTGCTAATAATGTGGTGGAATGTAAAAGGTTCCCTGGTAACGATGGTGTATATCTCAAGGTTATAATAAGGTTAGTCTGACTGAAAAGTCGAAGTTCACTTGCTAGAGCTGTGACAAAACTGGCTACTTTGAATAGGAGTCGCAAAGTTATTTTTGCTAATAAATGCCAAAGAATCTGACGCGGATACGTTGTTTAAACTTTTACTTTGGTTTCAAGAGATTTTCGGGTACATAACTGTGGGTAACATGTGGTTGGATCATTATCTCGATTGCTCATCATTCGAAGTGTCTTCAGAAATTTTCGAAGGGTTTGAACACAGATTGTAATCGTTAACATACATTTGATGTTCTAACACAGTTTTGAAGTCAAAATATAGCTTGTGAAAGATGTAAGGATCTAAGAGTGATGATTTTGGTCATATCTCAAGTTGAATTTTGAGATTTCAAAATCAGAATATGTAATTAAATTTTGAATGAGTATGGTTGTTTTGATTTCTATAAAAGAATGTATGTTGTTGTGAAAGTAGGGAGTATAATGGATGATTTGCTGAATCAGATTCGAAGAATGTAACATATTAATCGTGAATTTATATATCTCTCGGGTATTACCTACCCGTTAAAAAAAATTCACAATTAATATTTTGTACAAAAGAATTTTATTACAGTCTTTATGAAAATATATACATGTATATTTTCTTCAGATGTAACATAGATTTAATGAGTTAATGTTAAATTAAACTCATTTGATTTACGGTTGAAACTAGAATTGAATAATCCCTAAAGGCTTTAAAAAGTACATAACTTTTACGCAGTATTTCTTTAATGACATTGAAATTATGAATCAATACTTCGTTATTTGTTGATGTATGATTTTTGGTTCGTGGAATTCTTGTGAATTTCGCAAAGTACGAATGATGTTATCTGAAAAGTTTCGGGTACATCGATGATGAAAGTGTAAAATCAAATATATACTTGATTTATTATGAATTGGAATTTGTTGAATTACGACAGAGATTGTAGTTAACGCTGGTTAAGTTGCGGCCGAATGACGTACATTATTGCATATTTTGAATATGAATTAACCGAGTAGTTAAGATTCACACACAATAGCTTAGCACGGAAAGATTTATTTCAATATATATATATATATATATACATGTAATTTCTTCAGAGGGAATGAGTTAATTCTTCATAACTCGTTGATACAATATACACGTTATTGATTCGTAATGATGTCCACAGTGATTCTTGAACTGACGGAGTTTGTGATGTTATCGGTGTTGTTGATTCGGATGTTGACTGTACTGACGATGCTGGTAACGCTGACGGTACTGTTGATGCTGTTGGTAAAGCAAGTTTAGCTTGTTAATCACACACCATTTTTGTCAGGGTTTCTACTCTTCCTTCTATCATTTTGGTTCTCTTAACTGATTTATGGTTAGGGCTAGATTAGATAATCTCTAAGACTTTAGAGATTACATAATCGCCGCGGAATGTTTCTCCAATGAAGTTATGAATTAATACTTCGTCAGTTATTGTTGCTGGTACTCCTTGGTATCTATGGTGCGTATGACGTTGATGCTCGTGGGACAGATTGTGAAGTTGAGGTTTACGACGCGGTTGTGGTTGGAGGTGGTAATGGTACTGTTGGCGTTGATGATGGTGATACTGGTTATGCTGTTGATGCTGCTGCTGGTGTTTGTAATCTCTGCATCATATTCTCCAAAGCCACTACCCGAGCGCGAAGCTCGTTGACTTCTTCTATTACACCGGGGTGATTGTCGGTTCGGACGAGCGGATAAATAAAATCTAAAATTTGATGTAATATATAATCGTGACGAGATACTCTGGAAATGAGCGAGAAAATGGTGTTTCGGACAGGTTCACCGGTAAGTGCTTCAAGTTCTTCGTTAAGAGGGCAAGGCGGTGGATGGAAGGGATCACCTTCTTCTTATCTCCAATGATTGAGGAGGCTACGAACCCATCCCCAATTCATCCAGAATAGCTGATGACTGATTGGTTGATCTATTCCGGTCACACTGCTTTCGGAGCTTGAATGGGATTCCATTTCGGAATCTGAGTGACTTGAACTGATGACGAATTCCATTTCGTACGATTGGATAAAGGATTTTTTTTTCCGATATGAAATGATTTTGGCTAACGGATGGTATTCTCTATATATATATATATATATATATATATATATATATATATATATATATATATATATATATATATATATATATATATATATATATAGATCAAAAGATTTCGTAGATTACGGTGGACTTTGCGGGATATGTCAGGAAAAGTTTAAAGTAACAGATACGATAAGATATGATTTAGCAGATATGCTAAGATATGAATTTTTGTCTATACACTATTTATGCAATCAATGTAGCAAGACGTGTCTTAGACTAATAATGATAAGCAGGTAATTTCCTGAGGATGATAAGTAGTTAACTTTGGACACAAAATGATAAGCAAAACTTTTAACATGCAGACACGGTCGAAGTCCAGACTCACTAATGCATCCTATTGACTTATCAGTTAGACACACTAATGCAGACCTGATTCGCTAAGACCACCGCTCTGATACCAACTGAAAGGACCCGTTCATATTCATTATAAACGATTCACAATAGTTGATTACATTGCGAGGTATTTGACCTCTATATGATACATTTTATAAACATTGCATTCGTTTTTAAAAGACAAACTTTCTTTACATCGAAAATTGACAGGCATGCATACCATTTCATAATATCCACTATCTAACTATAAATTGATTTAATAATAATCTTTGATGAACTCAATGACTCAAATGCAACGTTCTTCGAAATATGCTATGAAAGACTCCAAGTAATATCTTTAAAATGAGCAAATGCACAGCGGAAGATTTCTTTAACACCTGAGAATAAACATGCTTTAAAGTGTCAACCAAAAGGTTGGTGAGTTCATTAGTTTATCATAATCATTTATTTCCATCATTTTAATAGACCACAAGAATTTCATTTCCAGTTCTCATAAATATACGTCCCATGCATAGAGACAAAAATAATCATTCATATGGTGAACACCTGGTAACCGACATTAACTAGATACATATAAGAATATCCCCTATCATTCCGGGATCCTCCTTCGAACATGATATAAATTTCGATGTACTAAAGCATTCGGTATTTTGGATGGGGTTTGTTAGGCCCAATAGATCTATCTTTAGGATTAGCGCCAATTAGGGTGTCTGTTCCCTAATTCTTAGATTACCAGACTTTAATAAAAAGGGGCATATTCGATTTCGATAATTCAACCATAGAATGTAGTTTCAATTACTTGTGTCTATTTCATCAAACATTTATAAAAGCGCATGTATTCTCAGTCCCAAAAATATAAAGGGTAAAAAGGCAAATGAAACTCACCATACTGTATTTCGTAGTAAAAATACATGTAATGTCATTGAACAAATGCAAGGTTGGCCTTCGATTCACGAACCTAAATTAATTATATATATTTATGTGTTGGTCAATATTTGTCTAACAAATTAGGTCAAGTCATAGTGTACCACAATCCTAATGCTCGAGACTAATATGCAAAAGTCAACAAAAGTAAATTTGACTCAAAATAATTTCCAAAAATCTATACATGATTAATATATAGTTTAAATATCGTCGTTTTATATTTTTAAATATTTTTAAAAGATTTATTAGAGTAAATAATGTAATTTATTTATTAATAAATAAAATTTTATATTAAATTTATATAATAAAATATACTTTTATATATATTAAGTAATAAAATTTATAGGGTTCATTTAATATCATAAAGATAATATGATAGGTATTATTAAAGTAAGTTATTACCCGTAGTAAAATATGTTTGTATCACAAATTTATTTGATAAAATAATATCTATAATGATAGTAAGTAAAAGTTGTATTATTTTGTAATAATAATTATTATTATAAAAATATCAATATTTATAATTACTAAGATGACATTATGATAAAAGGATAACTCTAATTATGATAACTTTAATATTTACGATAATTTTTAATATTATCTTTAAAATAATAATTCTATTTAAAATAATAATAATAATGATATTTTATAGTAACAATGATATTTCTATTAAAATGATAATTTTTGTTAAAATGATAGTTTTAATATTAACGATACTTTTAATAATAATAGTAATGATAAAAATAATAAGAACGATAATTTTATCTAAATCAATATCTTATAATATTTTAATTTCATCAGGATACTCTTACTCATTATTTCCTAATCGTTTCGTTTAATAGCTTTTAATCATCTTTTATATAGTGTTCATAATAATGATAATAATAGTAATCAAAATAATTAGGTGTTACAAATATTTGTTTTAATTACACTAATATTAATAATGATAGTTACTATAACATTATTAACGATAATACTAATAATTATCTTAATGATAATATAGTAATAATAATAATAACAATAACAATAACCATTTTAAAATAATGATATATATATTAATAATGATAATAATAATAATAATAATAATAATAATAATACTAATAATAATAATAATAATAATAATAATAATTGGATAATAATAATAATATTAATTATAACTTTAACGATAATAACGATAGTAATAATAAAAAAATAACAATTTTTAATGATAAATTTCTTTTATTGATAAAGATAATAATAATGATAATAATAAGATAAAACTAGAACGATGATAAAAACGACGATAATAATAATCATTTTTAATAAAAATATCGAAAATTCAATTGATTATAACTTCTAATCCGTTCATCGAAACCATTCGATATCTAAAGGAAAAGTTCTTAATTTTTCGCTAGCTTTCCAAGGACATGCATATCTTATACCTTATCTCAACCGCAAGTGTAACTAATTCAAGATTCAACCTAACCTGTTTAAAGGCAATATCAAAAGTAAAAGCATGCATAATCCTAAATACTCGAGCACTAGTCAGGGATACACTATTAGTATGTAAAAGTTAAATTATGAGTACTCACGTATCAATATTGAGATTCAATATTGCAGGAAAGGTACGTAGACGCAACAGAAATGATAAACACTATATTGACCTTACGAGAATACCCATGAACCATACTCAATCACCTCCATAGCTATAACCCATAATTTCCTTAATCCTATCCTACTCGAAAAACAATTTCGCAATCACTCAGACAGCACTCTGTCGTAATAGTTTATGTATACTAATAATATCTTGAAATAATACGAAGTAAATATATATATGTAAATAGATTGAGAGAGTTTAGAGAAAAATATTTTCAAGTTTCTATGAAATAATGAAACCTATTGAATTCTATTTATAATAGATTTTTGAATTATTAAAGTGAATTATTAAAGTATGAATTATTAAAGTGAATTATTAAAGTATGAATTATTAAAGTGAATTATTAAAGTATGAATTATTAAAGTGAATTATTAAAGTATGAATTATTAAAATGAATTATTAAAGTTAAAGTAAAGTAAAAATAAAGTAAAGGTAAAGTTTAAGTATAGTAAAAGTATAAAACTATGTACGTATAATACCCGTATAAATATATATAATATTAATTTAAATCATTATATATATTTAATAAAATAAAATATAAATATCGTTATCTTTATCATACTAGTTAAGTAATGAGTTGTCAAAAGTGGTTCTAGATATTTATAAAAGTTATATACGTTTTAATAATAAAGTTCTTTTTAAACTGAAAATGTTTTTGTACGTTTGAAACTAAATAGATCAATCGAGTCTTTATGAGATTCAATCTTCCACTATCCTTTGTCTAGTTCTCAATGATTGACAATTTGTTCTTATTTATAAATCACTTTACCATTTTCCGAATATTGTTAAAATGGAAAGATTTCTCAAATCAACGTGGGCCTTGCAACAGAGACTTGTAATCATACTTCAATATATCTGATAATTCAATCATTTGATCTTATCTTCTAATTCCATTGATAAACATTTTGAAACAGATACAATCATATAAAGTATTTAATCTAATATTTTGTTTACGTTTCAAGTTATAATATATATACACATATACATATATAATCATATTCGTTTAATGGTTCGTGAATCATTGGAACTTGATCGAGGTTGAATGAATGTATGAACATAGTTTAAAATTCTTGAAATTTAACTTAACAAATATTGCTTATCGTGTCAGAAACATATAAAGATTAAAGTTTAAATTTGGTTGGAAATTTCCGGGTTGTCACACACAATACCTTTGATTTAACAGGAAATTTAAGAGATTGAGTCGCTACAACAATTATCAATTTGATGGTGTGTTGATCCTCTTAGCATTGATAGCAACAGGTAATTCAAGGGATGAAGTGATGGTCACATAAAGTTGTTTGGAGATTGCAGGTTGGCGGTTTTATAGTGTTACGATGGTGATTGTCACAGAAGGAAATTGTAGAGAAGAAGAGAGAGAGAGGCGAAAGAGGTGGTGGTGCAAGGTGCTTGTCTCATGGTGGATGTGGTTGGGTTATGATAAACTCAAGTGGGTATTGTTCAAAATAGTAAAACAACATGATATTATCAAGTTGTTCTTTAAAAAACAAAATGATAATGATCGATGAAGGTGTTTCGGTTTGTGGTGTTAATGAAGGCAATTTGTTTGTTTGATTGTAAATGGCGATTGATATGATAATGTAAAATCAAATGGGCATTACTTACAACTGGATTTATTTTATATAATGCCAAATTGAATCTGTCAGCAAGAAGAAAATCATTCATGAAAAGAAATAAAGTAAAATAAAGGACGATGTGTACTGCTAACAGATTTGGAATGTATCTATGATTAGATCCTTAATTGGTACGATTCAAAAGAAATCAAACAAATTACATAAAGTTTGAGAGTGATTGAAAACTGAATACGTATTTTCTTGTATTTATATATATATATACGGTATTTATATTTGTATAATAGTCTGTATTATGTAGATATATATAGTCTACATATATCCCCATGTTTATATCTATATATTAGTTATCTGAAAGTCTTATATATTAATATATCTTTATTTTACATATTAGGAATCATAATATTATAACTAATACAAACATTAATATTTTACATTAATATTAATATTAATAATTAATAATAATAATAACAAAACTAGTAATGATAATAATTAATTAGAGAAAATAAGAATATTAATGATATTAAGATCATAATAATACTAATAAGAATAACGACTATAATAAAAATGAAAATTTTAGTAATCAAGTTAAATAATACTTTTAATAACCCTAATAATAATTTAAATTTATAATAATACTAATAATGATAATATTTATCTTTAATTATAATGAAAGTAATTATATTAACAACTATATTGTTACTTGTAATTACTTCTACTATATTAATATTATAATTTCATAATATTTTGAACATTTACTATTTATAAATTATATATTTCAATATATGTAGTATTACTTATGTATTGAATTCACATACATATATTCATATATATTCATTTTAATAGTACTTAATTATTTTATATCTTATTTTACATATCTAATTCTAAAGTTTGAATTATATTTTATAATTTCAAATTATTATATCTACTTACATACATATTGAAAGGACCCATCCTAATCCATCTGGACGAAGTCACCAACAACTGGTTCCATTGCGATGATCGACTCCAAATACTGTCTTTAAAATGAGCAAATGCACAGCGGAATTTTTCTTTTATACCTGAGAATAAACATGCTTTCAAGTGTCAACCAAAAGGTTGGTGAGTTCATAAGTTTATCATAAATAATCATTTCATAATTTTAATAGACCACAAGATTTCGTATTTCCATTTCTCATAAACATACGTCCCATGCATAGAGACGAAAATCATTCATATGGATTGAACACCTGGTAACCGACATTCACAATATACATATAAGAATATCCCCATCATTCCGGGATCCTCCTTCAGACATGATATAAATTTCGAAGTACTAAAGCATCCGGTACTTTGAATGGGGCTTGTTGGGCCCGATAGATCTATCTTTAGGATTCGCGTCAATTAGGGTGTCTGTTCCCTAATTCTTAGATTACCAGACTAAAAAGGGGTATATTCGGTTTAATAATTCAACCATAGAATGTAGTTTCACGAACTTGTGTCTATTTCGTAAAACATTTATAAAAGCAGTGCATTTATTCTCAGTCTCAAAAATATATAATTGCAAAAGCAATTAAAAAGGGAGCAAATGAAACTCACGCATATAAGTATTGTAAAACAGTTAATAAAGCATTTGCATGTATTCTCAGCCCAAAAACGTAAAGAGTAAAAAGGGCAAATGAAAATCACCTAATGTATTTTGTAGTAAAAATACATATGACAATACTGAACAATTGAACAATGCAGGGTTGGCCTCGGATTGACGAACCTATATCATTTGTGTATTCTTTAATATATAATCGTAATCGAATAATATATATATTATTATTAGTAACATAATTTTTATATTAATAACTTATATATATATTTCATTAGTTAGTTAAATGTATTCATTTTGCATATAAAAACGTTAATATAAATAAGTTATGTATATTAAATATATTTCATGTATATATATATATATATATATATATATATATATATATATATATATCATTTGTATATTAATAATCGTAGTTGTAGTAATACCTAATATTATTAATAAGATAATAAGGTTAATAATTATATTAATAATAATATTAGTGATATTAATGATAATAAATGTAAAAATATTAATTTTACTATTAATAACAGTTATGATAATGATTTTAGTAATTACATAATAATACTCATGATAATATAAATAATAATAATACTTGTAACGATATTAATCATAATAGTGTCTATGGTACTTATAATAATAATTATAATACTAATAATAATTACAATACTAGTAATAATAATAATAATAATAATAATAATAGTAATAATAATAATAACCATAATATCTATAGTAATAATACTTTTACTAATAATAATAGTGATATTAATAATAATAATAATAATAATACTTTTAATACTTTTAATAATGATAATAATGGTAATAATAATTATAATTATGTTAATAATAATACTAATACTAATATTTGATGGAAATAATAATAACATAATAAAAATGATAACTTTTAATTGTTTTCATAATATTACGGTATTCCTAATTTTTTTTATATACATATACTTTCATGCATCATGTTAATATTTTTATAACCTTAACTAATAACTATTTTTACTTATTCATAACCATAATCATGATTTCAGTAATACTAATAATAATAATAATAATAATACGTATAACACTAACAATAACAATAACAATAACAATAACAATAACAATAACAATAACAATAATAAATTATAATAACAATAATAATAATAATAATAATAATAATAATAATAATAATAATAATAATAATAATAATAATAATAATAATAATAATAATAATAATAATAATAATAATAATAATAATAATAATAATAATAATATGAATAATAATGATTTTTAATATGAAAAATACCTTAAAAGCCTATTTTAAAAAGAATTGCAGCAAGCAGGGATCGAACCCAAGACCTCTCGCTCAATACCCATTCCCTTAACTGTTAGGCTATTGCCCATTTCCTGTTTTAGAACCCCATTTTAATTTACATAACCCGTAATTCGACAGTTTCTTTATGTCATCTTCTTCAATAACCACAGACAATTCCATTAACAACCCACAAATCGAATTACCAGTTTAATTTCGGTTTTAAAATAGAAACAAAAACACTTAAAACATGTTTAAATTAATTAGTAAATAATAAAAGAAAAAAAAATTACACTGTCCCTGTTGCTGTTCGCGTAAAAAAAAAAACAAATTTGATTTTCGATTTCGATTGTGTTTTAGACAACTGTTATAACACAAACCCCACTTCAATTCGTTCCTAAAATCATTCTCAATCTTCAATTTATCTTGGATCGTAGTAGAAAACACGAATTTGTTTGAAGAACATTAGTTGACTTTTAAATCTCAAAAGTTTGACTCTAAAATCAACAATCAATAAGATGGATTAAGACTTGAAAATTTACAGAGAATTCGAGTATGAGATGCCTAACAATCCTGCGTTAATGAATTTTGAGATTAATTTTGAATACAAGTTTTGGAAAAAAAATGGAACGACAGAGTGCCGACGGTTTTTTTTTTTTTTTTTTGATTGAATTCCCAATATTAATAGCTGTAAAGGATGTTTATAATTACTGTAAAATGGTAGTAGGTTGAGTGAGGTACCAATCAACTAATTTTCCTCAATTAACAATAGTATGTGATCCTTGTTTTTCTCAATCAGACAGAACGAACAGAAATTTACAAAAAGGTAAAGATAAAAAAAATCAATTAGTTATCTGATTTGTACTATGGAATATGATAGGAAACATTTTGATAACCGAACTTATAACTCGTCTACATCCTTTAAAGAGATTGAAAACTGAATCATGTATGTTATTAGTATATCTATATCCGTAATTTTGTATATATATATATACATTTTATATATCTATATCTGTTTATATTTAAATCTATATATATATATTAATTCATATGTATCTCAGTAATTTTATATGTATATCTATACTTGTATACGCATTTACATATATAAATATATTATTTTGTATATGTATATGTATTTATATATACCTGTGTTTATATAACTTTTTTTATATATGTATATATATCACTTTCTTAAATTTTGATATTTAGTAAGTGTAAATATATTAAGGTAATTAATAACACTAGTACTAATATCATTATTAATATTATTAATAAAAAATCTAATATTAATAGATGATAAATAATAATATTATTATTAGCAATTTTAATAAATTTAGTTAGTAATAATGATAATAATAATAAAAATGATAATAATAATCTTATTAGTTTTATTAATGATAATAGTAATATTGATAATAATATGATAACTTATACATATTAGTTATATTATATATTATATATGTAAATATGAATACTTTAATAATGTTTTATATATATATATATAATTATTATATCTCTATTTACTATATCATATTAGTTCATAATAGTAAAAGATATTATAAATTTCAACACATAATATTTATATCTTTTATATTACAATGTACTTATATATACATACATAATTAGTTACAAACAATTGTTCGTGAATCGGTGGGAATAGTCAAAGGGTAATTGATTACATAAACACAGTTCAAAGTTTTTAAGATTTCAACATTACAGACTTTGCTTATCGTGTCAGAAACATTAAATCATATAAAGATTAAGTTTAAATTTGGTCGGAAATTTCCGGGTTGTCACAGTACCTACCTGTTAAAGAAATTTCGTCCCGAAATTTGAGTGAGGTCGTCATGGTTTACGATAATAATGTTTTCATGACTCATGTGAGCTGATAAATAGAGTTTTATCATCATCGAGTAATATGGATAAAATGATTCGATTAATCGAAGCGTATGAATTAAGCTATCATAAAAGATCGAAATGAAGAAATGGAGATTTTCCATAACTTTTGATGTAGTTGCGATTGAATTTAGAAAACAAGGTGCGTCTTAACTTTTGATGTTGTCTTAGTTGAATTCCGGAATTCAAGGGATTAAAGAAAATCTTCGAAATCTAAAAGATTCGATTCTTCGGCAAATAAGGAAATTAAGATCTCTTTAATTAGATATGGTGATCTGCCTCGATTACTCTGTCTGATATTTTCACTATAAATTTTACCTTTTCAATTCCATTAATTTTCACCACTTCAATACTCAATTCCCAAATTCAAAAGATCGTGAAAATGCTTAATCCAGTTCTGATCCTTGTCCTTATCCTGATTATCGCAACCATCATTCTCCTTTTCCAACTTCCACCAGAGGAATCCGTTTATTTCTACTATGCTTTAGGGATTATTGTATTTATAATCCTCCCGTGTCTTTATATTGCTATACGCACTAATATCCACGGTTTGTAATTTCGGTGTTGTTGTTGGGCTTTATATTTTCTCTTATATTTTGGAGCTCGTTGCCTTTTTATTATCCTCCCGGCTTCTAGTAAAGCGAGTAACGGTCCAGAATTCGTAAGTATGGAATTTCGAATAAACATCGTGTTCTAAATAAGAACTAATGTATTAGCATGATTTGATTTATCAAATTACCAGAATCACTGAGAATAGAACTATCAAGAAAATACTTTCTTGATATGTTCAGAAGTTAAGCATAATGAAAGAGTTATGTAACATGGCACGTGATGACGTTAGGATATGTGAATCATCACGTCCCATTAGAAACTCAGCATGACTTACTGTAATATAATCACGTTGATCAAGTGTCATTATATTATACTAACTCATGCATCAGTTCCCAACATTATTTCAATAACATTCATATTTTAAGCGCGAAAGTTTACAGAATATAGAAACTAACAGTTTCTATATGATGTAATACTGATAGCACGAAGAGATTAATGATTTCAGATAAGATTAGTTATGAAAATATATTCAGAAATATCGAGGATATTTATAATGAAAGATACGATAATATCTCGGAATATCTAAGATCAGAGGATGATAGAAACTATTGTCCGCAAGGGTTTAGAGTAAGGAGTAAGATATTCACTAAAGACTTTAGCGGACATTGAATCATTTGGATTCTTTGAAGTCAAACTTATTCTTTGTGATTTGTCCACGGCTTTCTTCATAGTTTCGTATAATCTGCTTTTTGATACTAAATTTTCTCTTGAATGTTTCCAATACTCCATTCTTTATCATCAAACTTTTGACGGTTAAGGTCGTTTACGGTTGTCTATGGTTTCTGCTGATTCATTCGACTTTTTCAACATTTAGAGTATTGATTTGTAGACTGAGTGCTTTTTAGAAATTCAGAATGAAAGATCATAATTCTAAGAGATAAATGTTATACATATAACTGTTAATGTAGATATGCTGTGAGTTTTCAAAGTACTGATTGCTGATTCCCGGTAATTGGTATGGCAATTATTGTTACAAGATGTAGATGAGTAAATGATGGGGTTTTAATGAACAAATATAATAGTTCTTAGGAGTAACTTAAATGAATGAGTAATGAAGTTGTTGGTAAGTTTACTACTAATGTAGTGGAATATAAACGGTTCTTCGGTAATGATAACGAAGGGCAAACGTATATATCAAGGTTATAATAAGACTTATTCGAATGAAAGGTCAAAATTGATTTGCTGAAGCTGTGACAAAATTGGCTAATTTGAAAAGGAATTGCAAAGTTATTTTCAGTAATAACAATGCCAAAGGAGCTAGCACAGATACGTGTTAAACGTTTACTCAGGTTCCAAGAGTTTTTCAGGTGCATAACTATATGTATAAATCTTTTCTTCCGTAGATGAAGTGCGGTTGGTTTATCCTCTCAATTGAGGTGTTTTCAAGAATTCTGAAAGGTTTGAACGCAGATTGTAATCATCATGATACAAATGAGGTTTAAGATGAAATCAAGTGGCAAACTTGAAGAATTGTTTAGTTTCATATGTTATAATCAATATTTTAATTCATTTTAATTGTCCAATGTTATTAGTCCACGGTCGATAGTCCACAGTTGACAGTCCAATAATTCATATATAGTTTAATATATAATATTCGAATTAATTAATACGTGTCGTAACCCGTATACGTCTCAGACTCGATCACAACTCAAACTATATATATTATTATAGAATCAACCTCAACCCTGTATAGAGAACTCGATCATTACTGCATATAGAGTGTCTATGGTGATTCCAAATAATATATATAGATGCGTCGATATGATATGTCAAAACCTTGTATACGTGTCCCGATATTTAAAGTGCGTAAAATAAATAACAGAAAATTAAATAATGATAAATAAAGTGCGTAAAGTAAATAACAGAAATTTAATGACGATAAATAACATTGCGAGAATGTAAATTGCGATAAAATAAATTGTGATAAATAAAATGTAATCAGTTAGCTAGGAACAGTTAGCTAGGATTTTGTTAGCGTGGATTCTTAACAAAATTTCTCATAGTTAATTTATTTGTTTCTAACAAATTTTATTTTGTCCAATGTTTTCTTCATTATGCCACTTGTCGGATTCTGATAGGTCAAAATCCAAATATGAAATTGAATGAAAATGGTTATTCTGTGATGAACGGATTTGTATAGCTGTGGTTGCAAGTAGGATAGTAAATGACTGTTGAATCAGATTCGAAGAATGTACAGTGTAACTTATTAATGTGAAATCTAAATATTCCTCAGGTATTACCTACCCGTTAAAATATTTTCACCATTAACAGACGTAATCATGGATTTAATGAGTTAATATGTTATTAAACTCATTTGATTTTTGTTAGAATAAGAATATATAATCTCTAAAACATTAGAGATTACATATTTGCCATGTTGAATGATGATAAATGATGCAGAACGTCATGTAGAACGATGATTATGCTTGGGGTACCGATTGTAATGTTGAAGCATGTGTTGTTGTGGTTTGTGTTGTTGCTGGTGGTACAGTTGATGTCATTGATGTTGTTGAAGCTGGTACATTTTGCACCATATTTTTCAAGGCTACAACTCGAGCGCGAAACTCATTGACTTTATTACTCCGGGATGATTGTCGGTATGAACGAGCGAATGAATAAGGTTTTGAATCTGACTGCGAGATACTCTAGAAATGAGAGAAAAGATGGTGTTTCGAACAGGTTCACCGGTAAGTGCTTCAGGTTTTTCGACAATAGGGCAATGTGTAGGATGGAAAGGATCACCTTCTTCTTGTCTCCAATGATTGAGGAGGCTACGAACCCATCCCCAATTCATCCAGAATAGATGATGACTGATTGGTTGATCCATTCTGGACACATTACTTTCGGAGCTTGAGTGGGATTCCATTTCGGAATCCGAGTGACTTGAACTAATGACGAATTCCATTTCGTACGTTTGAATAAAGAATTTTTAAATATGAAACGATTTTCTGGCTAACGGATGGTATTCTTAATTACATAGAATATCCATATATATATAGAACAAAAGGTTTCGTAGATTACGGAGGAATTTACGGGATACGCCAGGTAAGGTTTACAGTAACAGATACGCTAAGATATGAATCTTGTCTATACACTATTCATGCAATCAATGCAGCAAGACGTGTCTAGACTAAGAATGATAAGCAGATAATTTTTGACACAAAATGATAAGCAAAACTATTTGACATGCAGACCAGGTCGAAGTCCAGACTCACTAATGCATCCTAACGACTACTAGTTTGACACACTAATGCAAGACCTGGTTCGCTACGACCACCGCTCTGATACCAACTGAAAGGACCCGTCCTAATCCATCTGGACGAAGTCACCAACAACTGGTTCCATTGCGATGATCGACTCCAAATACTGTCTTTAAAATGAGCAAATGCACAGCGGAATGTTTCTTTTATACCTGAGAATAAACATGCTTTCAAGTGTCAACCAAAAGGTTGGTGAGTTCATAAGTTTATCATAAATAATCATTTCATAATTTTAATAGACCACAAGATTTCGTATTTCCATTTCTCATAAACATACGTCCCATGTATAGAGACAAAAATCATTCATATGGATTGAACACCTGGTAATCGACATTCTCAATATACATATAAGAATATCCCCATCATTCCGGGATCCTCCTTCGGACATGATATAAATTTTAAAGTACTAAAGCATCCGGTACTTTGGATGGGGCTTGTTGGGCTTGATAGATCTATCTTTAGGATTCACGTCAATTAGGGTGTCTGTTCCCTAATTCTTAGATTACCAGACTAAAAAGGGACATATTCGGTTTAATAATTCAACCATAGAATGTAGTTTCACGTACTTTTGTCTATTTCGTAAAACATTTATAAAAGCAGCGCATGTATTCTCAGTCCCAAAAATATATAAATGCAAAAGCATTTAAAAAGGGAGCAAATGAAACTCACGCATATAAGTATAGTAAAACAGTTAATAAAACATTTGCATGTATTCTCAGCCCAAAAACATAAAGAGTAAAAAGGGCAAATGAAACTCACCTAATGTATTTTGTAGTAAAAATACATACGACAATACTGAACAATTGAACAATGCAGGGTTGTCCTCGGATTCACGAACCTATATCATTTGTGAATTCATTAATATATAATCGTAATCGAATAATATATATGTTATTATTAGTGACATAATTTTTATATTAATAACTTATATATATATATATATTTCATTAGTTAGTTAAATGTATTCATTTTGCATATAAAAAAGTTAATATAAATAAGTTATGTATATAAAATATATTTCATGTATATATATTTATATATCATTTGTATATTAATAATAGTAGTTGTAGTAATACCTAATATTATTAATAAGATAATAAGGTTAATAATTATATTAATAATAATATTAATGATATTAATGATAATAAATGTAAAAATATTAATTTTACTATTAATAATAGTTATGATAATGATTTTAGTAATTACATAATAATACTCATGATAATATAAATAATAATAATACTTGTAACGATATTAATCATAATAGTATCTATGGTACTTATAATAATAATTATAATACTAATAATAATTACAATACTAGTAATAATAATAATAATAGTAATAATAATAATAATAACAATAATATCTATAGTAATAATACTTTTACAAATAATAATAGTGATATTAATAATAATAATAATAATAATAATAATAATACTTTTAATACTTTTAATAATGATAATAATGGTAATAATAATTATAATTATGTTAATAATAATACTAATACTAATATTTGATGGAAATAATAATAACATAATAAAAATGATAATTTTTAATCGTTTTCATAATAATATCGGTATTCCTAATTTTTTTTATATACATATACTTCCGTGCATCGTGTTAATATTTTTATAACCTTAATTAATAACTATTTTTACTTATTCATAACCATAATCATGATTTGAGTAATACTAATAATAATAATAATAATACGTATAACACTAACAATAACAATAACAATAACAATAATAAATTATAATAACAATAATAATAATAATAATATTATTATTATTATGAATAATAATGATTTTTAATATGAAAAATACCTTAAAAGCCCATTTTAAAAAGAATTGCAGCAAGCAGGGATCGAACCCAAGACCTCTCGCTCAATACCCATTCCCTTAACCGTTGGGCTGTTGCCCATTTCCTATTTTAGAACCCCATTTTAATTTACATAACCCGTAATTCGACAGTTTCTTTATGTCATCTTCTTCAATAACCACAGACAATTCCATTAACAACCCACAAATCGAATTACCAGTTTAATTTTGGTTTTAAAATAGAAACAAAAACACTTAAAACATGTTTAAATTAATTAGTAAATGAGAAAAGAAAAAAAAAAATTACACTGTCCCTGTTGCTGTTCGCGTAAAAAACACCAAATTTGATTTTCGATTTCGATTGTGTTTTAGACAATTGTTATAACA
Source organism: Rutidosis leptorrhynchoides (assembly GCF_046630445.1). NCBI lineage: Eukaryota > Viridiplantae > Streptophyta > Magnoliopsida > Asterales > Asteraceae > Rutidosis > Rutidosis leptorrhynchoides. The sequence continues at coordinate 300,676,208 of NC_092335.1, read as the reverse complement.
CAAACCCACTTCAATTTGTTCCTAAAATCATTCTCAGTCTTCAATTTATCTTAGATCGTAGCAGAAAACACGAATTTGTTTGAAGAACATTAGTTGACTTTTAAATCTCAAAAGTTTGACTCTAAAATCAACAATCAATAAGATGGATTGAGACTTGAAAATTTACAGAGAGTTCGAGTACGAGATGCCTAACAATCCTGCGTTAATGAATTTGGAGATTAATTTTGAATATAAGTTTTGGAAAAAAAATGGAACGACAGAGTGCCGACGTTTTTTTTTTTTTTTTGATTGAATTCCCAATATTAATAGCTGTAAAGGATGTTTATAATTACTGTAAAATGGTAGTAGGTTGAGTGAGGTACCAATCAACTAATTTTCCTCAATTAACAATAGTATGTGATCCTTGTTTTTCTCAATCAGACAAAACGAACAGAAATTTACAAAAAGGTAAAGATAAAAAAAATTAATTAGTTATCTGATTTGTACTATGGAATATGATAGGAAATGTTTTGATAACCGAACTTATAACTCGTCTACAGCCTTTAAAGAGATTGAAAACTGAATCATGTATGTTATTAGTATATCTATATCCGTAATTTTGTATATATATATACATTTTATATATCTATATTTGTTTATATTTAAATATGTATATATATATTAATTCACATGTATCTCAGTAATTTTATATGTATATCTATACTTGTATACGCATTTACATATATAAATATATTATTTTGTATATGTATATGTACCTATGTTTATATAACTTTTTTTATATATGTATATATATCACTTTCTTAAATTTTGATATTTAGTAAGTGCAAATATATTAAGGTAATTAATAACACTAGTACTAATATCATTATTAATATTATTAATAAAAAATCTAATATTAATAGATGATAAATAATAATATTATTATTAGCAATTTTAATAAATTTAATTACTAATAATGATAATAATAATAAAAATGATAATGATAATAATAATCTTATTAGTTTTATTAATGATAATAGTAATATTGACAATAATATGATAACTTATACATATTAGTTATATTATATATTATATATGTAAATATGAATACTTTAATAATGTTTTATATATATATAATTATTATATCTCTATTTACTATATCATATTAGTTCATAATAGTAAAAGATATTATAAATTTCAACACATAATATTTACATCTTTTATATTACAATGTACATATATATACATACATAATTAGTTACAAACAATTGTTCGTGAATCGTTGGGAATAGTCAAAGGGTAATTGATTACATAAACACAGTTCAAAGTTTTTAAGATTTCAACATTACAGACTTTGCTTATCGTGTCAGAAACATTAAATCATATAGAGATTAAGTTTAAATTTGGTCAGAAATTTCCGGGTTGTCACACACACACACACACATATATATATTTACACAAATATACATATTTATTTACAAACTATTGTTTGTGAATCGTCGGAAATAGTCAAAGGGTAATTGAATCCATGTAAACAGTTTGAAAATTTTAAGACTCAGTTTAACAGACTTTGCTTATCGTGTCAAAATCATATAAAGATTAAGTTTAAATTTGGTCGGAAATTTTCGGGTCGTCACATTGGATTGATTCAAGATAATATATATCAATTTATTTCTGTACATCCAACTATGGACAACTAGTTGTAGGTTACTAACGAGGACAGCTGACTTAATAAACTTAAAACATCAAAATGTATTAAAAATGTTGTAAATATATTTTGAACATACTTTGATATATATATATATATGTATATATTTGTTATAGTTTTGTGAATCGACCAGTGGCCAAGTCTTACTCCCGACAAAGTAAAAATCTGTGAAAGTGAGTTATAGTCCCACTTTTAAAATCTAATATTTTGGGATGAGAATACATGCAGTTTTATAAATGTTTTACGAAATAGACACAAGTAAATGAAACTACATTATATGGGTGAATGATCAAAGCCGAATATGCCCCTTTTGCTTGGTAACCTAAGAATTAGTAAACCGATCTACTAATTGACGCGAATCCTAAAGATAGATCTATTGGGCCTAACGAACCCCATCCAAAGTAGCGAATGCTTTAGTACTTCGAATTCGTTTTTATCATGTCCGAAGGATTTCCCGGAATGTTAGGGGATATTCTTATATGCATCTTGTTAATGTCGGCTACCAGGTGTGCACCATATGTGTGACGACCCGGAATTTTCCGACTAAATTTAAACTTAATCTTTATATGTTATCGACACGATAAGCAAAGTCTGTAATGTTGAGTCTCGAAAATTTTGGGAACTATGTTCATATATTCAATTGACATTTGACTAATCCCGGCGATTCACGAACAATTGTTATTAATAAAAAGGTATATATATATATATATATATATATATATATATATATATATATATATATATATATATATTATAAATATAAAAATAAGTGTGTAAATAATAAAATACAATTAATGAGTAGAATTGAATATGTAAATATAATAAAGTTGCTATTAAAATAAATCTATATATATGATTTTTATACATAATCATTATTGTATGTATGTTATAATATATAAAATTTATATAATAATAAATATTCAATAAAAGTTATTATATAATATATTATATGTAATTACCAGTTAAAGTATAAGTATTATATTAATATTATGATCATTACTTTTATTATTATTATTAATAGTTACATTAATATTTGTATAATTAGTAATATTATGTCTAATATATATATATATATATATATATATATATATATATATATATATATATATATATATATATATATATATATATATATAACAACCCGTCCTAATCCTCCTGGACGAAGTCATCAACATTTGGTCCCATTGCGATGATCGACTCCAAGTAATGTCCTTAAAATGAGCAAATGCACAGCGGAAGACTTAATTCATACCTGAGAATAAACATGCTTTAAAGTGTCAACCAAAAGGTTGGTGAGTTCATAGGTTTATCATAACAATCATTTCCATTATTTTAATAGACCACAAGATTTCATATTTATAAACATAATACACTCGCAAGTGTATGAAAAGCATTCTAAGTGGTTGAGCACTTGGTAACCATACTTAACATTTAATCAACGTCGCATATTCCCTTTATTATGAAATCTTGCTACACCGTACCAAGTGTAGTAATCGTTACGAAGTACTGTGCAACCATTGAATACTGGTCGTCCAGCCCGATTGGAGCTGTCAGGCCTGATAGATCTATCAACAGGATTCGCGTTTACAATACTCATGTAAATATTAGTTACCAAGCTACAGGAAGTATGCCAGTGGTACAACTCAACGTAGAATATATCTTAAGTACTTGTGTCTATTTCGTAAATATTTATAAAAGCAGCGCATGTATTCTCAGCCTAAAAATAAATTTTGCAAAAGCAATTAAAAAGGGAGCAAATGAAACTCACCATACTGTATTTTGTAGTAAAAATACATATAACAAAACTGAACAATGCAGGGTTGACCTCAGATTCAAGAACCTATATCATTTATTAACACACATAATTGTAATCGAACAAATTTATATATAAATCTAATAGTTATATCATCTTTATATTAATAACTTATATGTTTCATATATTCAATATACATATTTAAATAAATAAAAATATAATTTTTTTTATATGTATTAAATATATTTTTGTATATATATACATATCGGTTGTTTGTTAAAATTATAGTAATACTTAAAATAATATTAAAAATGATAAAAATAATACTAATGATAATAGGATTAAAAATGATACTTTTAGTATAAATGATAAAATGATAACTTTAATAATAAAAAAAATACTTTTTAATAAAAATGTTAAATTTTATTATAATGAATACTAATAATAATAACTAAAAAAAATAATGATTTTAATAATAATAATAATAATGATTCTAATATTTATATTAATAACTATATTGATAATAATACTACTAATCATAATACTAATATCTATAATAAAAATAATAGTAATACTTATTTTCTTAATACATAAACTGATAGTATTATTAATAATAATAATAAAAATAATAGTAATACTACCTTAAAAAGAAAGATCTTCAAAGAAATAAAAACTGCCACTGTCTGGGCTCAAACCTGAGACCTCTCGGTTAACACAAAGATCTCCAACCACTAAACCATTCGTTTATTTCTGTTTTATACTACTCGAATATTTACTTAATATGTATAACCCGTTATCTTTTTCTATTACTCATCATCATAAACTTAATCATCCTCATTATCATAATCATAATCATAATCATAATATGATCGGTACATCATCTTAATCATGATCCTTATCTACTATCATCACCTTCATTATTAATCGTGTATAAAGAAAACAGAATCAGCAGCTAGGTTAGTCGGATAGGAACCAAAAGAGTGAAACGATGGGCCTTGGCAATCGTGGCCCTTTAAAGATTCAGCCCAACAGTTAATATCAGCCCACTAGACAAAAGGATTTAAAATCCTCCATCAGATATCTGCGTGTTTTTAAAGTGGCACCAGATCTGGTATCGTGGCACAAGTGGGGAACCAGATTAGGTATCATGGGACAAGGGTGTTGGCAAGAAATATTTAAAGTGCACTAGCAAACACAAGTTTTCTTTGGATACTCCTTGTTACTCGACTAGGTGAGTAGGTCTTCAATCCAGTATATATTTATTCCACTAGCTACACCTTATCATTCATTCATTCAACTTTATCAATTTTTAAATAGAAACATTAAGCTGTAACTGATCAGAAAGTTTCAACAATGGTTGGTCGATGGTGTTGTTCGATCGTGATTAAACAGAAACTATTGCAGCCGTATCATTCTAACGGTGTTAGAGGAGTTTTGAGCATAGACAGACACATAGAGTAGACGTGTGAAGGTAGTGGTAGATAGAATTGAAGAAGATGATCAAAAGTGGAAGGAAGTCAAGGGTTTGCAAGTGGTTTGTTTGATGATATAATTGTGGTGGTGAATAGTGTTGTAGTAATAGCAATAGTGTGATTGCAACAACAAATGTTAATATGGGTTTTCAAAGTCTGTTTCGGCAATAAACAGCAAATAGGATCGATTATAGCAGCTGCAACCATGGTTTGAAGGGTGAAGCAGGTGGTTTGAGGCAACAGACTAAACATAAAACGATAATATGAAGGTATTCTTGGGTCCTTGGTCATATAGCAATACACAAGGTGATGTGGGTTTCGATCAAGGTGGATTTTGGTTTGATGATTGTGGTGATGGTGTAAAGGGTGATGAATCCAGTGGTTTGTGTTTTGGTCGTAGTTGAAACGAAACAGAAATAGATATAAAGATAGTTTGAGTGTTGGTGGGTTTTGTTGTTCGAATCGAAACAGAAAGATGAAATGGGTGTTGGATTGGGTGTTGCGTAGTAACACGGATCAAAAGTAGTAGAAACAAAAGACGAGTTGTAATTGATGTTATGTTTAATTTTGTAACCAAAACAATGACGGGTGTTGGAGTTCACAAAGAAAAAAATGGAAACAAAGTGGATATATGGTTCATTTATATGTATTGCATATGAATATAGGATATAGATAGATGATAGATGATAGGATATAGATAGATGATGAATGGAGTAATATCTATGTGCAATTGTATGTCGATTAGTGTCACGGGTTCAACAGCTAGATAGGAAAATGAGAAAAGCAGATAATGACTTGTATTAATAATTAATCTTAAATCTTAATATCTGTCACATTTAATTTTAATGCTTAATAATAATAATAAATCATATTTATTAATAACAATAATAACATAATTGTTTAAGATAAATGATAATAATATGACAATAATAATTTCCTAAAAATGTGTCGAATAATAATTAACTCTAATGATAAATAAATTTCTTATATATATATATATATATATATATATATATATATATATATATATATATATATATATATATATATATATATATATATATATATATATATATATATATATATATATATATATATATATATATATAATAGTTCGTGAATCGTAATGGCCGAAGTTAAGTGAGTACATGAATACAGTTCAAAATGTTTGAGGTTTAACTTATCAGACTTTGCTTATCGTGTTACAGATATTAAATCGTATCGAGAGTTTGGTTCAAAATTAGTCGAAATTTTTCCGGGTCGTGACAGTACCTACCCGTTAAAGAAATTTCGTCCCGAAATTTGAGTGAGGTCATCATTGCTAACAATAAAAATGTTTTCATGATGAATATGAGTTGATAATTAGAGTTTTATCACTATTGAGTAATATAGATAGGATAATTCGATTAATTGAAGAGTACGAGTGAAGCTATCACGAAAGAGTGAAATGAGAAAGACAAATTTCAATCATAAAATCATAACTTTTGATTAGTCCTGGTTGAAATCCGGAATTCAAGGGATTTAAAGAAAATCTTCGAAATCTAAAATATTTGATTCTTCGGCGAGTAAGGAAATTTAAGATCTCTATAATTAAATGCGATTATCTGTCTCGATTGCTTCGTCTGGTATTTTCACTATAAATGAACTTCTCCCGTTCCATTATTTTCACTACTCCAATTCTTTCTTTCTCGATCCATACTTTCAAACGATTGTGAAAATGCTTAATCCAGTTCTGATCCTTATCTCCATCCTTACCATCGCAACATTCATTCTCTTTTTCCAACTTCCACCAGAGGATTCTGCTTCCTTCTACTTCGCCCTTGAGGTTTTAGTGTTTTTAATCCTCCCGTGTCTTTATGTTGCTATAAACATTGATATACACGGTTTGTAATTTATGTGTCGTTATCGGGATTTATATCTTCTCTTATACTTCGAAGTCCTTGCTTCTGTTTTCTATAATCATTGTCATCCACAGTTAATGCCCTTTCCTATTTGCTGCGATTTATACTCCAATTTCTATTTTTGGAGCTTTATTCTTTTGTTTCCTCTTCCCGTCCTCGAGTCAAGCGAGTAATGGTCAGGAATTCGTAGATATAGATTTTGAATTGAACATAGTTAATGTTCTAAGGAGGGAATTGTAATAGCACGATCTTGATTTGTCAAATTACCAGAATTCAGAAGAAAAGATAGAACTATCAGGAAGATATGTTCTCGATATGTTTGGAGATTAGGTAGAATATAAGAGTCGTGTAACATGGCACATGATGATGGTACCGTGAATCATCACATTCCATTAGAAACTTAACATGAATTACTATAATATAATGACGTTGATCAAGTGTCATTATATTATACTAGCTCATACTTCAGTTCCCAACACTACTTCAAAACATTCATATTTTAAACTCGAAGGTTTCAGAATTTAGAAACTAACACAGTTTCTTTTATGTTGTGACGCAGATATTACGGAGAGATTAATGATCTCAAATAAGAACGCTTATGAAAATATCTTCAGAAATATCGAGGATATTTATAATGAAAGATACGATGATATCTTAGAATGTTCAAGATATGATAATGAAGAATATTTGTCCGTGAAGATAAGGAGTAGGGTTCTTACTAATGGTTTCAGCAGGTACTGAATCATTTGGATCCTTTGAAGTCAGGTTCAGTTTTTGTGATTTATCCACAGCCTCTTTCATACTTTGCTCAATCCATTTTCCAGTTCCAAACCTTTTCTTTTTCTCAGCTTTACCACCATACTATTCTTTATCATCAAACTTTTGACTGTTAAAGTCGTTTACAGTTTTTGCTGCTTCATCAGCATTTCGAGAACTAGTCTGTAGTTCAGGGTGTTTTTCAGAAACTTCACATTCGAAGTATGTAATTCTTAGGGATAGACGTTATAGGTATAACTGGAGAAGTTCTGCGAGATTTTCAAAATACTGATTGCAGATTCCGCCAAGGAGATGACGAGCTGCCGGTACATCTGGTAATGATGTCGTGGAATATAAAAGGTTCTCCGGTAACGATGGCAAAAGGACAACGTGTATATATCGAGATTATAATAAGGCTAGTCTTACTGAGAAGTCGAGGTTAACTTGTTGGAGCTGTGACAAAATTGGCTACTTTGAAAAGGAGTCATAAGGTTGTTTTTGCTAATAAATGATAAAGAATTCGATGCGGTACGTGTTAAACTATAACTTTGGGTTCGAGAGTTTTTCAGGTGCATAACTATATGCATAAATCTTTTCTTCCGTAGATGAAGTGCAGTTGGTTCAACTTCTCGATTGAGGTGTTTTCAAGAATCATGAAAAGATTTGAACGCGGATTGTAACTCTCGAGGTACAAATGAGGTTTAAGATGAAATCAAGTGGCAAGCTTGAAGAAGTATTTAGTTTCATATGTTATAATCAATATTTTAATTCGTTTTAATTGTCCAATGTTAGCAGTCCACAGTTAGTAGTCCATAGTTAGTAGTACGTATATAGTTTAATATATAATTCGACATATCGTGACCCATTGTACAACGTATTGTCTCAGAATTAATCCGACTTATTGTGTACATGTGTCCCGACGGTATGTAAAGTGCATGAAATAAATAACAGAAATTAAATTCGACGTAAATAAAGTTGCAAGAATATAAATTGCAATAAATAAAATGTAGCCAGTTAGCTAGGAACAGTTAGCGTGGATTCTTAACAAAATTTCAATTAGTTAATTCATTTGTTTCTAACAAATTTTATTTTGCCCAATATTTTCTTCATTATGCCACTTGTTGGATTCTGATAGGTCAAAATCCAAATATGAAATTGAATGAAAATGATTATTCTGTGGTGAACGGATACGTATATCTATGGATAAAAGTAGAATAGTGACTGAACGTTGAGTCAGATTCGAAGGATGTACAGTGTAACTTATTAATGTGAAATCTAAATATTCCTCGGGTATTAGCTACCCGTTAAAATATTTTCACCATTTACAGTTTGTGCAAAAGAAATTATTTTTTTTAATTACAATCTTTATGAAAACATATATACATATATATTTTTTTTTCAGATGTAATCATAGATTTAATGAGTCAATAAGATATTAAACTCTTTTGATTTATCGTTAGTACTAGATTACATAATCTCTAAAACTTTAGAAATTACATAATCGCCATGTCGAGCAAAGATAACCGATGTAGAACGATATGTAGAACGAAGATAAAGTAGATAGAACGATACGTAGAACGATGATTATGCTCGAGGTACAGAATGAGATGTTGAGGCATGTGATGTTGAAACTTGGGTTGTTGGTGGTACTGGTGTTGATGTTGGTGGTACTGTTGGTGCCAGTGATGTTGGTGAAGCTGGTAAGTTTTGCACCATATTCTCCAAATTGATTACTCGAGTGCGAAGTTCGTTGACTTCTTCTATTATTTCGGGATGATTGTCGGTCGGAACAAGCAGATGAATAAGGTTTAGAATTTTGGATAGAAGATAATCGTGACGAGTTACCCTGGAGATGAGGCTAAAAATGGTGCTCGGATAGATTCACCGGTAAGTGCTTCAGGTTCTTTGCCGAGGGTGCAGGTTGGTGGGTGAAAAGGGTCGCCTTCTTCTTGTCTCCATTGGTTAAGTCGACTACGAACACATCAGATGAATTGGGGATGGATGATTGGTTAATTCATTCTGATGACACTGCTTTCGAAGCCTAGGTGAAACTCCATATCGGAATCCGAGGGACTTGAACTAGTGGTGAGTTCCATTGCGTACGAGTGAATAAAGGATTTTTCGATATGAAATGATTTTCGGATATCGGATGATATTCTAATTATATAGAATACCTATACATAGTACAGAAGATCCCGTAGATTACGAAGAAAAATAAGGAAACGTGTCAGATAAAGTCTACAGTAACAGATACGCTAAGCTATGAATTAGCAGATACGCTAAGATATGAATTTATCTGTACACTATCTATCAAATAAGTGCAGGAAGTCGTGTCTAGACTTAAGAATGATAAGCAGGTAATTTTTCACTAGGAATGATAAACAATACTTATAATATGCAGCTAAGGTCGAAGTCCAGACTCGCTAATGCATCCTAACAACTAACAGTTAGACACACTAATGCAAGACCTGGTTCACTAGGACCAACGCTCTGATACCAACTTTAACAACCCGTCCTAATCCTCCTGGACGAAGTCATCAATATTTGGTCCCATTGCGATGATCGACTCCAAGTAATATCCTTAAAATGAGCAAATGCACAGCGGAAGACTTAATTCGTACCTGAGAATAAACATGCTTTAAAGTGTCAACCAAAAGGTTGGTGAGTTCATAGGTTTATCATAACAATCATTTCCATTATTTTAATAGACCACAAGATTTCATATTTATAAACATAATACACTCGCAAGTGTATGAAAAGCATTCTAAGTGGTTGAGCACTTGGTAACCATACTTAACATTTAATCAACGTCGCATATTCCCTTTATTATGAAATCTTGCTACACCGTACCAAGTGTAGTAATCGTTACGAAGTACTGTGCAACCATTGAATACTGGTCGTCCAGCCCGGTTGGGGTTGTCAGGCCCGATAGATCTATCAACAGGATTCGAGTTTACAATACCCATGTAAATATTAGTTACCAAGCTACATGGAAGTATGCCAGTGGTACAACTCAACGTAGAATATATCTTAAGTACTTGTGTCTATTTCGTAAACATTTATAAAAGCAGCGCATGTATTCTCAGCCCAAAAATATATTTTGCAAAAGCAATTAAAAAGGGAGCAAATGAAACTCACCATACTGTATTTTGTAGTAAAAATACATATAACAAAACTGAACAATGCACGGTTGACCTCAGATTCACGAACCTATATCATTTATTAACACACATAATTGTAATCGAACAAATTTATATATAAATCTATTAGTTATATCATCTTTATATTAATAAATTATATGTTTCATATATTCAATATATATATTTAAATAAATAAAAATATAATTTTTTTATATGTATTAAATATATTTTTGTATATATATACATATCGGTTGTTTGTTAAAATTATAGTAATACTTAAAATAATATTAAAAATGATAAAAATAATACTAATGATAATAGGATTTAAAATGATACTTTTAGTATAAATGATAAAATGATAACTTTAATAATAAAAAAAATACTTTTTAATAAAAATGTTAAATTTTATTATAATGAATACTAATAATAATAACTAAAAAAAATAATGATTTTAATAATAATAATAATGATTCTAATATCTATATTAATAACTATAATGATAATAATACTACTAATCATAATACTAATATCTGTAATAAAAATAATAGTAATACTTATTTTCTTAATACATAAACTGATAGTATTATTAATAATAATAATAAAAATAATGGTAATACTACCTTAAAAAGAAAGATCTTCAAAGAAATAAAAACTGCCACTGTCCGGGCTCGAACCTGAGACCTCTCAGTTAACACAAACATCTCCAACCACTAAACCATTCGTTTATTTCTGTTTTACACTACTCGAATATTTACTTAATATGTATAACCCGTTATCTTTTTCTATTACTCATCATCATAAACTTAATCATCCTCATTATCATAATCATAATCATAATCATAATATTATCGGTACATCACCTTAATCACGATCCTTATCTACTATCATCACCTTCATTATTAATCGTGTATAAAGAAAATAGAATCAGCAGCTAGGTTAGTCGGATAGGAAGCAAAAGAATGAAACGATGGGCCTTGGCAATCGTGGCCCGTGAAAGATTCAGCCCAACAGTTAATATCAGCCCACTAGACAAAAGAATTTAAAATCCTCCATCAGATATCTGCGTGTTTTTAAAGTGGCACCAGATCTGGTATCGTGGAACAAGTGGGGAACCAGATTAGGTATCATGGGACAAGGGTGTTGGCAAGAAATATTTAAAGTGCACTAGTAAACACAAAGTTTTCTTTGGATACTCCTTGTTACTCGACTAGGTGAGTGGGTCTTCAATCCTGTATATATTTATTCCACTTGCTACACCTTATCATTCATTCATTCAACTTTATCAATTTTAAAATAGAAACAGGAAGCTGTAACTGATTAGAAAGTTGCAACAATGGTTGGTCGATGGTGTTGTTCGATCGTGATTAAACAGAAACTATTGCAGCCGTATCATTCTAACGGTGTTGGAGGATTTTTGAGCATAGACAGACACATAGAGTAGACGTGTGAAGGTGGTGGTAGATAGAATTGAAGAAGATGATCAAAAGTGGAAGGAAGTCAAGGGTTTGCAAGTGGTTTGTTTGATGATATAATTGTGGTGGTGAATAGTGTTGTAGTAATAGCAATAGTGTGATTGCAACAACAAACGTTAATATGGGTTTTCAAAGTCTGTTTCGGCAATAAACAGCAAATAGGATCGATTATAGTAGCTGCAACCATGGTTTGAAGGGTAAAGCAGGTGGTTTGAGGCAACAGACTAAATAGAAAACGATAATATGAAGGTGTTCTTGGGTCCTTGGTCATATAGCAATACACAAGGTGATGTGGGTTTCGATCAAGGTGGATTTTGGTTTGATGATTATGGTGATGGTGTAAAGGGTGATGAATCCAGTGGTTTGTGTTTTGGTCGTAGTTGAAACGAAACAGAAATAGATATAAAGATAGTTTGAGTGTTGGTGGGTTTTATTATTCGAATCAAAACAGAAAGATGAAATGGGTGTTGGATTGGGTGTTGCGTAGTAACACGGATCAAAAGTAGTAAAAGACGAGTTGTAATTGATGTTGTGTTTAATTTTGTAACCAAAACAATGACGGGTGTTGGAGTTCACAAAGAAAAAAATGGAAACAAAGTGGATATATGGTTCATTTATATGTACTGCATATGAATATAGGATATAGATAGATGATAGATGATAGGATATAGATAGATGATGAATGGAGTAATATCTATGTGCAATTGTATGTCGATTAGTGTCACGGGTTCAACAGCTAGATAGGAAAATGAGAAAAGCAGATAATGACTTGTATTAATAATTAATCTTAAATCTTAATATCTATCACATTTAATTTTAATGCTTAATAATAATAATAAATCATATTTATTAATAACAATAATAACATAATTGTTTAAGATAAATGATAATAATATGACAATAATAATTTCCTAAAAATGTGTCCAATAATAATTAACTCTAATGATAAATAAATTTCTTATATATATATATATATATATATATATATATATATATATATATATATATATATATATATATATATATATATATATATATATATATATATATATATATATATATATATTTAAATGTAATAGTTCGTGAATCGTAATGGCCGAAGTTAAGTGAGTACATGAATACAGTTCAAAATGTTTGAGGTTTAACTTATCAGACTTTGCTTATCGTGTTACAGATATTAAATCGTATCGAGAGTTTGGTTCAAAATTAGTCGAAATTTTTTCGGGTCGTGACAATATATATATATATATATATATATATATATATATATATATATATATATATATATATATATATATATATATATATATGAATTTTGATATGTATAAGTTGTTATGTTATTAAAAGTAGTAATATTATTATTATCATTAATATTATTATAAGTAGTATTAAGTATTATTAATATTCAATTTTTATTAATATTGAATATTAATGTTGTATAATTATTATTAATATCATTGTTATAAGTATCATAATTTTTTATGCTAGTATATTTTCAAAATTATTATTTATATCATCATTATTAATATTAGTGTTTCTATTTTTTTATTAATATCTCTATTATTATTATTATTAGTATTTTTATATAATTAGTATTAATATTACCAGTATATTTATTTAATTATTATTAATAATAATTAATATATATATATATATATATATATATATATATATATATATATATATATATATATATATATATATATATATATAAAGAAAAGAGTACCAGTTTGTTGTCGGGATTTAACAAGTTTCATGATACTTAAAACCATTTAAGAATCAATTAAAAGCGGAAGCATGTAATTACCATTTTAGAACATGTTAATCTTTAACCAATTAAAGTTAAATCCCAATTAGGATCAAGTTGAGAAATAAGCTTACAAACTACAAGCAAGAATAAGATGTATATACCTTCTCCTAGCTTGTTAGTAGATGATGATGAAGATGATGATGAATGGAGCTCCAAAACTATGAAACCTCAAGTAGTTATACCCCAAACTTGTGCACCAACACCCTAGCTTTGGTTAGGATTTAATTACACTTGAATGTTGCTTGCAAAAATCAAACTTTGAATCCCTTTTAGCTACCAAAAGGCCACGGCACAGCAGCTGAGTATTTAGAGGATTATGCAGTTTTTTTGTAAGTTTAAAATGTGTATTGCAAGCTCACTTTGAGTCAAGGTCCTTGGTAAACTAATATGCATGTCCCTTGGCACTTGTGTTGACTTAAAATCAACAAAAAAGCAAGCATGGGTGTGGTATCTTGGAGACCCAAATTCTGCACACCTCATGTGTATTTTATAACAAGTTTTATTTTATAAAACTTATATTTATTTTATAAAACTTGTATAAAATAAGTATGTATTTGTTATTTGTAATTATTTCATAAACCATTTTATGAAATACAACATAATTATTTAAACCTATAAATAATTAAATCCACAACACATATAAATTATCCAAATAATTTTTCTCAAGTGATCATAATTTAGAAAACCGATTTTTCTAAAGTTCAAGTGTCGTGTATTCATTTAACAATCCGACCGTTAAAATGAATACATATAAGGTGTCGGTAAGTTTGTTATTGGGTATGACCCGACTTGGATCATAACATGTTAGCCACATTAATTTAATATGTCTCTCGGGCATACGAAATACTTTCAATCTCCCACTTGCACGAGAAACATAAGAAATTAATGCAAGTGATGGATACAGCCTAACACACCGTCCATCACCCCTAATATGTTATGACTTTGTGCCATTCAATAACATCATCCCTTTCGAGTTCCCATCTCGAATATGATTAGGTGAATCTTTCATAATATCCTTTCATCCTAGATGTCATGTCAAATCCAGGAGATACAGAGTGATCACTCTCTTATAGATTTAACTTTTCAGGCCTTAGACATCTGACTCTCAACGAATAAGAGGGACAAATTCCATCTTGACTACATACGTCCTAGATATACACTTTGTAATATACCTGAGTTCTTCCTTATGTACTACCATGTTTCAGAATAGCGAAGGAAAGAATCAAGGCACAGTACTTGGTGAATATCTGAACCCAATATGTATCTCAGGTCAGAGGATACAATGATATTCTCCTTTACTCAAGATTACATGTGATCAACCACAAAGGCTCTATACAGTAATTCTTGAGAGCGGGTCTTCCAATATTTGTTTCCCACAAATATCTATGAACCTTGGTTGCATCCTTGCCCCACATTCAACCTATGAATGTATACCAATCCGAGTTCATAATAGTCTGAACCTCACACTTGTTCCCACAAATGTGATCGACTATGGAAATTTAGAATAATTGCTTATTCATGGATGAAATATGCAAAATAGGAACATAACTCAGATAAATTAACACCATAGTTATATTAATGAGTTTGAATAATTTCGTTCCGGTACAATACATAAAATAGATCATATCCAATCACTAGAATATCGAAGCCCTAATGCACAAACATGTCCCTCATGTTTTGGCCCATGTAAAAGCTTCGTGAGTGGATCCGCAACATTATGATCTGTGTGAACTTTGCGAATACATATCTTTCCTTTTTCAACTTCATCCCTTATGTAGTTGAATCTCCGCTCAATGTGACGAGTCTTTTGATGGGCACGAGGTTCCTTGATTTGAGCAATCGCACCCTCGTTGTCACAAAAGATCTCAAGAGGGTCCTGAATGGAAGGGACCACTCCTAAGTCGTCTATGAATTTCTTCATCCATGCAGCTTCCTGAGCTGCCAGTGAGGCGGCAATGTACTCCGACTCTGTAGTGGATAACGCAACAACCTCCTGTTTCGAACTCTTCCAAGAGACCGCACCACCATTTAACATGAAGACATAACCGGATTGTGATCGAGAGTCATCTCGATCAGTTTGGAAACTCGCGTCCACGTAACCTTTTACGGCGAGTTCCTCCTCACCAGACCCGTATATTAGAAACATATCCTTAGTCCTCCTAAGGTATTTCAGTATACTTTTAACAGCAATCCAATGACTGTTTCCTGGGTTATTCTGGTATCTACTTGTCAAGCTTAGAGCGCATGACACATCCGGTCTAGTACATATCATCGCATACATGATAGACCCAATTGCAGATGCGTATGGGACTTTCTTCATTCTATCTTGTTCATCTTTCGTGGTAGGACACTGAGATGAATTGAGAACGGTTCCTCTTTGAATAGGTACCAAACCTTTCTTAGAGTTTTCCATCTTGAACCTTTTCAAGATTTTATCAATGTATGTACTTTGACTTAAACCTATCAATCTCTTGGATCTATTCCTATAGATCCCTATCCCCAATATGTATTGTGCATCTCCAAGATCCTTAATGGAGAAGCAACTCTTTAGCCAAGTTTTCACTCCTTGCATTGTGGTAATATCATTTCCAAATAATAATATATCATCCACATATAGTACAAGGAACATGATAGTGCTCCCACTAGCTTTCTTATATACACAAGCTTCATCACCGTTTTTAATGAAGCCAAATTTCTCGGCTTCCTCATTAAAACGATGATTCCACATTCTAGATGCTTGTTTCAATCCGTAGATTGACTTCTTTAACTTGCATACACTTTTAGGATATTTTGGATCAACAAAACCTTCAGGCTGGACCATATAGACATCTTCCATAAGATATCCATTTAGGAAAGCGGTTTTGACATCCATTTGCCATATATCATAGTCGTAGTGAGCAGCAATGGCAAATAATATCCTAATAGACTTTAGCATTGCAACAGGCGAGAAAGTTTCATCATAATCAACCCCTTGAGTTTGAGTGAAACCTTTTGCAACAAGTCTAGCTTTATATGTATCCAAGTTTCCATGTATGTCGGTTTTCATTTTGAAAAGCCATTTGCAATCAACTAGCTTAGAGCTAGGAGGTTGCTCAACAAGTTCCCACACTTGGTTTTCATACATGGATTGCATCTCGGCGTTCATGGCTTCCTGCCATTTATCTTTATCAATCCTTGATAAAGCATCTTCGTAGTTTATCGGTTCATCCAAATCAACCGTGTAGCATCCATCCACGAGAAAACCATATCTCTCAGGAGGATTACTAATCCTACTAGATCTTCGAACGTCTTGTGTACTTTGATCATCCACTTGATCATTTTCAACATCCTCATGTTGAGTACTAGTGTCAACCATTTGTGTATCATCAACTTGATCTTGTACCTCTACAAGATCTATTTTCCTTTCACCATCACCTTCCATTAGGAATTTGGTTTCAAGGAATTCCGCCTTTCGAGCAACAAATACATTTTGCTCGGTCGGATCATAGAAATAGTATCCCATATCATCCTTGGGATAACCTATGAAGATACACTTTGTGGATCGAGCATGTAACTTATTAGCTACATGGCGCTTAGGATAAGCTTCACATCCCCATACTTTCAAGTATGAAAGAGAAGGAGGTTTTCCAAACCACATCTCATGAGGAGTTCGTTCCACTTTCTTGGTTGGGGCCATATTTAAAATACGAACCGCGGAGCTTAGACAATAACCCCAAAATGATAGAGGCAACGAGCTTCTTGCCATCATAGATCGAACCATATCCATTAGGGTTCGGTTCCTCCTTTCGGAAACTCCATTAAGTTGGGGTGTTCCGGGTGGAGTAAGTTGTGAGATAATCCCACAACTCCTAAGATGATCTTGGAATGCATCGCTTAGGTATTCACCTCCTCTATCGGTACGAAGTACCTTAATTGTCCTATTGAGTTGATTTTGTACTTCGTTTTGATATTCTTTGAATGCTTCAAAAGTTTCGTCCTTATGTCTTAACAAGTAGACATATCCAAAACGACTGAAGTCATCAATGAAAGTAACGAAGTATCTTTCACCATTCCTAGCTATGGGTTTAAAGGGTCCACATACATCCGAATGTATTAATCCCAATAAATCTTTAGCCCTTTCATAAGTTCCTTTGAAAGGTGCTTTAGTCATCTTGCCTTGTAAACAAGATTCACATACATCAAACGAGTCCATCTCATTTGATTTCAAGAGTCCATTCTTTTGAAGTGTATGCATTCGGTTCTTGTTTATGTGACCAAGGCGACAATGCCATAAGTAGGAATCACTCAAATCCCTTTTGATTTTCTTGGTGCTAGTATGGTATATAGAGCTCGATGATGTGTCATCATGAACCAATTCATAAATTCCATTTGAAGGCGAAGCCTTGAAATAGAATACATTATCTTTAGAAACATGAATATCATCATCAATAAAATTAACAACGTAACCACATTGTTTTAAGCGAGAAATAGAAATAATGTTTCTACACAAATCCGGAGCATACAAAACATTTTCTAAAATAAGTTCCAATCCGCTTGGAAGCTTCAAAATAAAATCTCCTTGAGCTTTAACATGCACCTTTGCACCATTGCCCATATAGAGACTTGATGTTCCCGCCTTATGTTCACTTCTTTTGAACCCCTGCAAAGAATTGCAAATATGAGTTCCACATCCCGTGTCTAATACCCATGTATTAGAAGAAGTAATACTAAGCTCTATATATACCATATACATATTACCTGAGGTTTGCCCTGCATCCCTCTTGTCCTTCAACTCCTTAAGATAGACCGGACAGTTTCGTTTCCAATGACCCATCTCACCGCAACCGAAACATGGGTCTTCTTTGGGGTTTGCCTTCTCGGCTACCTTTTTCTTCTTAGCCTTGTTGATGGTTGGGGTAACCATCTTCCCTTTCCCTTTGCCTTGATGGGCGGGTCCTTTTCTCTTGCCCACCTTTGGCTTAGAGGTGTTACCTTTTGACCCACCTTGATCGATTGCTAACACGGGTAAAGCCCTTTTACCCATGCTAGTTTCCGCCGTTCTAAGCATACCGTGAAGCTCACCTATGCTCTTATCCATCCCATTCATATTGTAATTAATTACAAATTGATCAAACCTTTTTGATAGGGAGTTAAGGATAAGATCGGTGGCTAACTCATTTGATATGTTTAGGTTAAGACGGTTAGCACGATCGATAAGGCTTTTCATCTTAAGTACATAAGATGAAACCGATTGGGTATCGTCCATACGACAAGCATGTAGCGCCCGAACCGTTTCGAAACGCTCGACACGCGCTTGTTGGAGGAACATCTCCTTCAATTGCGTTATCATGTCGTATGCACTATGATGCTCGAAATCCTTTTGGAGTTCGGGTATCATAGTCCCAAGCATTAAGCATGAGACTTGAAGGGAGTCGTGGCAATACTTATCGTAAGAGGCCATTGCCTCCACATCATTCTCATCCGGTTGATCGGGAATGGGGTCCTCAAGCACATACATTTTATCCTCTTGTTTGAGGACAATCCGAAGATTGCGGAACCAATCCATAAAGTTTGTATGGTTGAGTTTGTCTTTCTCTAAGAGAGACCTTAATGATAGGTGGTTTAGGTTAAGTGGTGCGTTTTGAATGTTGTTGTTGTTATTGGCGGCCATCTACAAAATTAACAAAGTTCGTTTAAGTATCGATTTTAATTTAACATTCAATACCCTTTAAATCAAATTGAATTATTAAATTCTAGAATCCAACGGTAAACCAAATTTCGGTTAGGTGACCTTTATCCCGCAATTTGATTTAGCTAGGTAGTCAATAAATGACAATTGCAATCCATTTGCAACTTCTAGAGTATGGGATCATGCAATCCTTTTGCATGGCATATTTATCCCATCAACGCCTATTTGTTCTTCATGCTTCGGTGACCCTAAGTTCATGATTCCCAAATCAAGTCGTCCTACTTGTATAGACTTGTAAATTTAACATACATGTGGTTAGGTGACCTTTATCCCACAAGCATGCGAAATTTACCTTAATCACATTAGTTTGTTCATAATGGTTAGGTGACCTTTATCCCATCATGAGTTCCCTAATACTTTTAAGTGTCACACAATAGGATGGCGTTTAACTTGTTTACCTTGTTAATGAAAGGGATTTTGAGTTTTTGTTAATTCTAGTTTGAGAAAACTTTTATACCATACACCAACATGCATTTAGTGCATGGTACTTATGAAAAACCATTTTCATGTCTTGTAATTAAGCCAATTACTTAATATAAACCATTTTATATGTATGATCCTTATCATGTCCTTAATAACCGTTTATTAATGTCCTTTTAGCCGTTTTTAATTTAACCATTTAAATTTGACGTTTTGCATGTCGTTAATAATGTCAATTTTTACCAATTTAAATTGCCATTTTAGTTTGTTGTTAACTTGTGTGATTAACTTGTAGCATACAAACATACAATCCACATAATCATACAAAACAACCACGCATGCAAAATCATATGTTCACAATCAAGCCATTTTTGGTAGACATTTGTTTAGCCGAAAACAAATGCCACCGGATAAGGGGTAATTACATAAAGTAGGAGATTTCAAATCTCCCACTTAACCTTGCATCCAAATGCTTCTTCATGTGTTCTTCAAGTCTTCATCATTCTTCATCATTTTACAAAATATATCCTAATACATTTTGTCTAAAAAATGAAATACAACCTAATCTATTTTACATACCAAATATAAAATAAATTACATAACCAAAATAATAAATATTACAACCAAATGAATAATTATTACATGCCTTTTGAATGAATGATAATACATACCAAATGAATCATAAATCAACCAAACAAACATTCATTCAACCACAAGGTCTTGGCTATGATTGTGAACATCAAAATATCACCAAATATTAACCAAATGGCAAACCCAAAACCATTTTGGAACACCCATAAATTCGGCCAAAAGACCAACCCACCCAAATCCATTAATTTTTGCATTTTTCTTTCATGCATGTACATAAAATGCAAAATATAGTGGGTTTAATAAATCATCTCGAAGCATATTTCAACAACCTCGGCTCTAGATACCATTGTCGGGATTTAACAAGTTTCATGATACTTAAAACCATTTAAGAATCAATTAAAAGCGGAAGCATGTAATTACCATTTTAGAACATGTTAATCTTTAACCAATTAAAGTTAAATCCCAATTAGGATCAAGTTGAGAAATAAGCTTACAAACTACAAGCAAGAATAAGATGTATATACCTTCTCCTAGCTTGTTAGTAGATGATGATGAAGATGATGATGAATGGAGCTCCAAAACTATGAAACCTCAAGTAGTTATACCCCAAACTTGTGCACCAACACCCTAGCTTTGGTTAGGATTTAATTACACTTGAATGTTGCTTGCAAAAATCAAACTTTGAATCCCTTTTAGCTACCAAAAGGCCACGGCACAGCAGCTGAGTATTTAGAGGATTATGCAGTTTTTTTGTAAGTTTAAAATGTGTATTGCAAGCTCACTTTGAGTCAAGGTCCTTGGTAAACTAATATGCATGTCCCTTGGCACTTGTGTTGTCTTAAAATCAACAAAAAAGCAAGCATGGGTGTGGTATCTTGGAGACCCAAATTCTGCACACCTCATGTGTATTTTATAACAAGTTTTATTTTATAAAACTTATATTTATTTTATAAAACTTGTATAAAATAAGTATGTATTTGTTATTTGTAATTATTTCATAAACCATTTTATGAAATACAACATAATTATTTAAACCTATAAATAATTAAATCCACAACACATATAAATTATCCAAATAATTTTTCTCAAGTGATCATAATTTAGAAAACCGATTTTTCTAAAGTTCAAGTGTCGTGTATTCATTTAACAATCCGACCGTTAAAATGAATACATATAAGGTGTCGGTAAGTTTGTTATTGGGTATGACCCGACTTGGATCATAACATGTTAGCCACATTAATTTAATATGTCTCTCGGGCATACGAAATACTTTCATTTGTTACATGTAACTATCATTACTGTGTTTAAATTTGTTTCCTATCTGATTTTGTTATACGTCCATATCCATTCAGCTAATCGATCAATGATACTCTGATTATATATACTAATCTCTGTAAATCAGAAGTGAAACCAAAAAGAAACCCAGAAAATAAGCTCGCCACTCTGTACATTCATCTTTTTCACCATATTTTGATCTATAACAAATTTTCAAAATGTAATAATGCAGTCTTGTTAGGAATCGTCTATCTAAACTATCTGTAAGTTTTCAATCCTCAATTCTTTCTATTAATTTCTAATTTGAGAGTAAAAGTTTTGGTTTTCAAAGTCAAGTAAGTGTTCTTGAATCAAATTCGAGTTTGTTTTGATATCTCCAGTTAATTTGATGATCCATAAAGATTATAGGAATGATTTGCAACACAATTCATGTTGTAATCATAACCTATAACACTCTTAATCTAAAAATCAAATTTTGAGTTCTTAAGTTCTTCACAGGGATATACACTAACAAGAATTCAAAACAAATTTCAAAAACTAAAAATGTAGAGTTGTTAGGAATCATTTACTTAAACTTCCTGCAAAATCCCAAATTCCAATTCTTGATAACGAATTCAAATTTGAGAGTCAAAGTTAATTTGTCAAAAGTCAACTGTTTTGTTCTTGGAGAAATTAGAGCTTGTTTTGATGTTTTAAGTTCAATTGACGATTTCAATAGTTTATAGATATAATTTGCAAACTATTTCGTGAAGAAAACGAGTCCTAAAATTAACTAAAAATCGAAAACAATTATTTTTTTTAAAAAAATGAGGAGCTGCAGCTGTAGGCTATTTCTTTTTTTTTTATTTTTTTTATTTAAAAACACTCTTTTTCTAGTTTAGATGTTGTCTACAAGTCCTTAGTTCAAAACCTTGTCGATTGTTTTTAGTAATTCGCCTCCGTTTGATTTTAATTCATGGATGAAGAAGATGATGAACATGGTTTTAGGAAGTATTAGATAAGTATATATCGATTGCATAATAAGTAAGAAAGACAAGGCAGAGGGAATGGTTAAGTGTGTTAGTGCATGGACGAGAGGTCTCGGGTTTGAGCCCTGTTCGGGGCATTCTTTTTATAAATGCTTCTAAGGTAGTTTTACTTTTTTTTATAAAAAAATCATCATAATAATAATAATAATAATAATAATAATAATAATAATAATAATAATAATAATTATTATTATTATTATTATTATTATTATTATTATTATTATTATTATTATTATTATTATTATTATTATTATTATTATTATTGTTATTATAATTATTAGTGTTATTGTATTATTATTATTATTATTATTATTATTATTATTATTATTATTATTATTATTATTATTATTACCATTATTACTTATTATTAATATTGTAACAATTATTAGTATTATAATTATCGTTATTACTGCTAATATAAGTAACATGAGAAAATTTATCATTTACTATTTTTTTGTGATTATAGCTACAAACATATTATTGTTATGAAATTAGTTATAACTTTAAGCTATAAGGAACTATAGATATAAATTACAAATTTAACACGAGGATTATGATAAAACTCATTATTACTAACACTGTTATTATTATTATCATTATATTATCAAAGTAAAGTATCATTATTATCAAAGTTATTATTTTTATTAAAACTATCATTTTTATCTTAATATTAAAACTACCATTTCTATTACCATTATTACTATCATAATTATTATTATTTTTACCAATATCAGTATTATTACAAATAGCCACTTTTATATAAAAAATACATTACAATAGAATTAATACTACATATCACTATATTCTTATTACTAAAATGATATTAATTAAGTTATAAAAGATACCAGTTAATAGAATTATTAATACTATTATTATTATTATTATTGGTATTATAAGTGTTTTATCATTTTTAAATATTATTTGTATTATTAAATTACTGTTTTAATAAAAGAATGATATAAATATATTTATTTCATATAACATAACAAACTTGATACGTTTATTTAAAATATGTAAAATAAAAATATAATGAAGTAAATAAGTTATTGATATAAAAATTATATCACTAATAATATTAAATAAAATGTTCGATTACGATTATATGTATTAATGAATATACAAATAATATAGGTTCGTGAATCCGAGGCCAACCCTGCATTGTTCAATGTCGTCATATGTATTTTTACTACAAAATATAGTATTGTGAGTTTCATTACTTCCTTTTTAAATGCTTTTGCAATATATATTTGTGGGACTGAGAATACATGCGCTGCTTTTATAAATGTTTTACGAAAAAGGCACAAGTAATCGAATCTACATTATATGGGTGAATGATCGAAACCGAATATGCCCTTTTTGCTTGGTAACCTAAGAATTAGTAAACCGATCTACTAATTGACGCGAATCCTAAAGATAGATCTATTGGGCCTAACGAACCCCATCCAAAGTACCGGATGCTTTAGTACTTCGATGTTGTTTTATCATGTTCGAAGGATTTCCTGGAATGATAGGGGATATTCTTATATGCATCTTGTTAATGTCGGTTACCAGGTGTTTACCATATGAATGATTTTTGTCTCTATGCATGGGACGTATATTTATGAGAACTGGAAATGAAATTCTTGTGGTCTATTAAAATGATGGAAATGAATGTTTATGATAAACTAATGAACTCACCAACCTTTTGGTTGACACTTGAAAGCATGTTTATTCTCAGGTATGGAAGAAATCTTCCGCTGTGCATTTTCTCATATTAGAGATATTACTTGGAGTCATTCATGACATATTTCAAAAGACGTTGCATTCAAATCATCGAGTTCATCAAGATTATTATTAAGTCGATTATAGTTGGATATATTATGAAATGATATGCATGCCGTCAACTTTCGATGTATTGAAAGTTTGTCTTTTAAAAATGAATGCAATGTTTGTAAAATGTATCATATAGAGGTCAAGTACCTCGCGATGTAACCAAATGTAATGTATTAGTCCAGATGGATTAGGACGGGTCATGAAAGTTGGTATCAGAGCGGTGGTCTTAGTGAACCAGGTCTTGCATCAGTGTGTCTAACTGATAGTTTTTTAGATGCATTAGTGGGTCTAGACTCCGACCGTGTCTGCATGTCAACAGTTTTGCTTATCATTTAGTGTCAAAAATTACTTGCTTATCATCTTAAAGTCTAGACATGTCTTACTATAGTTAGTGCATCGATAGTGTATAGACAAAATTCATATCTTAGCGTAGCTGTTACTATAGACTTTACCAAACAGCTTCCGTAGATTCATCCGTAACTTATGGGATTTTAGTATTATATATGCATATGTAAATTATGTATTGCAGGGTACTAATCTACATCCTATAATCTATTTCTTATCAAAAATCCTTCATCTGATCGTACGAGATGAATCCTTTAACCAGTTCGAATTCCTCGAATTCTGACAGCTATTCCGATATGGAGTTTCACCTAAGCTTCGAAAGCAGTGTCACTAGAAAGAATCAACCAATCATCTATCCCCAATCCATCTGATGGGATCGTAGTCTACTTAATCATTGGAGACAAGAAGAAGCGATCCCTTTCATCCACCATATTGTCCTCTGCGCGAAGAACCTAAAGCATTCACCGACGAACCTGTTCGAGATACCATTTTCTCTCTCACATCCAGAGTATCTCATCATGATTATATACTATGTCAAATTCTAAACCTTATTCATCCACTCGTTCCGACCGACAATCATCCCGGAATAATAGAAGAAGTCAACGAACTTCGCGCTCGAGTAATCAATTTGGAGAATATGGTGCAAAACTTTCCAGCTTCAGCAATATCACCGGCACCAACAGTACCATCAATAACAGCACCAGTACCATCAACAATCCATGCCTCAACATCTCATTATGTACCTCGAGTATAATCACCGTTCTACATATCGATCTACATCAATTATCTTCGTTCTTCATGGTGATTATGTAATCTCTAAAGTCTTAGAGATTATTTATTCTAGCTCAAACCGAAAAGTAATGAGATTAATATCATATTAACTCATTAAATCCATGATTACATCTGAAGAAAATATATATGTATATATATTTTCATAAAGATTGTAATTAAACATTCTTTAGCACAAACTGGTAATGGTGAAAATATTTTAACGGGTAGGTAATATCTGAGGAATATTTAGATCTCACATTAATAAGTTATACTGTACATTCTCCGAATCTCATTCAACTATCATTTACTATCCTACTTTCATCCACAGATATACGTATCCGTTCACCGCAGAATAACCATTTTTATTCAATTTCATATTTGGATTTTGACCTATCAGAATCCAACAAGTGGTATAATGAAGAAAATATTTGACAAAATAAAATTTGTTAGAAACAAACAATTTAACTATGAGAAGAAATTTTGTTAAGAATCCACGCTAACTGTTCCTAGCTAACTGTTAATTCTGTATTACCTTTTATTTATCGCAATTTATTTATCTCATTTTATTTATCGCAATTTTAATTCTCGCAATTTTATTTATCGTCCTTTAATTTCTGTTATTTATTTTACGCACTTTAAATGTCAGGACACGTATACAATGTTTTGACATATCATATCGACACATCTATATATATTATTTGGAATAATCATAGACACTCTATATGCTGTAATGTTCGAGTTCGCTATATAGGGTTGAGGTTGATTCTTAAATAATATATATACTTTGAGTTGTGATCAAGTCTGAGACATGTACACGGGTCACGATACGTATTAATTAATTCGAATATTATAAACTATGTATGAATTATTGAGTTAGTGACTGTGGACTGCTAACTGTTGACTATCAAGATTAGACAATTAAAAATGAATTAAAATATTGATTATAACATATGAAACTAAACAATTCTTCAAGTTTGCCACTTGATTTCATCTTAAACCTCATTTGTATCTTGACGATTACAATCTGCGTTCAAACCTTTCATGATTCTTGAAAACACCTCAATCGAGAGGATGAACCAACCGCACTTCATCTACGGAAGAAAGATTGATGCATATAGTTATGCACCTGGAAAACTCTCGGAACCTGAGTAAACGTTTAACATGTATCTGTGCTAGATCCTTTAGCATTATTATTACCCAAAATACCTTTACAATCCCTTTTCAAAGTAGTAAATTTTGTCACAGCTTCAGCATGTCAACTTCAACTTTTCGTTCAAAACATTCTTAGTATAGCCTTGATATATAAGTTTCCTTTCGTCATCGTTACCGGGGAATACGTTTATATTCCACCATATTAGTAGTATACTTACCAGAAACTTCATTGATCTCTGACTTTTCGAAGAATCATTATATTCATTAAAACCCTATCATATACTCATCCGCATCTGGTAACTAGAATTGCCATATCAATTACTGAGAATCAACAATCAGTACCTTGGAAACTCGCAGCATGTCTACATCAACAGCTATATATGTATAACATTTACCTCTTAGAAATATGATCTTCTATTCTGAAATTCTGAAAAGCACCCAGTTTACGAATCGAAATTCCAACTTTTGAAAAAGTTGAATGAAGCAACAAAAACTGTAAACGACTTTAACAGTCGGAAGTTTGATGATAACGAATTGTATGTTGGCAAAGCTCAGAACAAGTTTGAAACTGAAAAACTGATTGAGCAAACTACGAAGGAGTCTTTGAACAAATCCCAAGGACTAAACTTGTACATTAAGAATCCTGATGATTCTGTTTCTGATGAAATCTTTAGCGACACGAACCATTATGTGTAAATAAATATATAAATAAATAAATAAATAAATATATATATATATATATATATATATATATATATATATATATATATTATAAATTAAAATATTATATGAGTTAATTAATTATATATGATATTAAAATAAATCTATATGTAGATGTAAGGTATATTGAATGTATATTTATATGTTTTTGAATTTATTTAATATACGATAATAGCACTCTTTTGTCAGTCGATCGATATTAAGCAAATTTAATTCAAACTTATATGATTTTAAAATAAACGGTGATCCAAAAATGAGTTATATAAGTTATAGGCTTATTAAAAGTATATTTAGGATCTAATTATTTAATTTTAACACTTTTTATATTTTACCCATACATGAGAGGGACAGTTAATGTAATTTTTATTTATTAAATTAATGACTGAATTTTATACCATAATGACCAAAATAAATAAATATAGTTAATTTAAAAATATGAGATTTTTCTGAACACTCTTATCCGCCACGGATTTCGCACGATACAAAATCCATGTAAACTGTCGGTAGTGTACTACCAACAATAAGTCACGAGACAGCTGTTTCCATTTCAATTCACATTTGATTACTGTATACTACTTTACATTCCACTTGAGGATTTATTATTATAATAATTATTATTCATTATTAATTATTGATATTTATTATATATGTTTCCTTATATATACATACATAAAGAGATTGGGTTTTGAGATCAACACTACCATATCCTCGTGTAAACTAAATAGCTAAACCATCGGCCATCATCACAACTCACCACCGTCGCCTATCACCAACGAAATACCCATCTACAAAAACCATAAAACACAAGGCCACTATATTCGTTTTCAATTTTCTTTGGAACAACACCGGTGCACCACCTATGCATACTTTGTTGCTACCATAGTCTCACCATCGTGAAACTCCACCACTCATCAAACCACCATCACCATCTCTGCCATCTACAACCTTTACCACCACCACTATACGCCGCCCACTCCCTTCTCTTTCCTCTCTAATTCCATTGTAATCATCACCAACATTCACCAACGAGTAATAATGAAGATAGTTATTATACGAGAATTCTATAATCAATGATGAAATAGTGATATGAAACTGACATTATTGATGCTCGTTGAGGAAGATATAAGTGATGTTGATGGAATGACGTATGACGTGAGTCGTTTATTTTTTCTGTTTCCAGACAAAAACCCCAAAACCATCGGTATGCTTAAAACTAGTTAACGGGCCTATAAATCCATACAATCAAATAATATAATTATTAACTTGGGCTATTAATTAATGTTTGGGTTTGTGATAAAAATTGGGCCACGAAGCTGAACCCCTTCATCTAAATTGATGAGTATTATTTAGATTATGGAAGATGTACGTATGATGAGATGATGATGATGTCCACGGTTTTGATGAAGATGATTAGTGATGTTAAAGATGATGGTGATATCACGATATTGATGTTGATGATGATAAGATGATAGACGATGTTGATGAATGATATTGATGATGATGATGGATATGGTAAGGAAGGAGAAACAGACAATTTGATGTATATAGATTTAAGTGGTAGCTATTAACAGAAAAACACTTAACGGATAAGTGGTTTAGGGAGTGTTCGTGTTATTGAGAGGTCATGGGTTCAATCCCTAACTGTGATATTTTTTTTTAAGAAAAAGAAGAAGATAAAGAATGATATGATGAGTATCGTGATTTTTGGTTATTGAATAATGAGATGAAAACTGAATAAGGCTGATATAGATTTAAGCTGTAAAATAAAATAGGAAATCATGGATAGAGGAACGGTTTGAAGGGTTGGTGGGTAAACAGGAGGTCTTGGGTTCGAGCCTCAGCTATGGCGTTTTTTTTAGGAAGATGGAGTAGAACAGGCAGCATAAAGTGATTAAGGATATATATAGAAACATAATTATACTTGGAAATCTGATTAGTTTGGATGGCTAGGGTGTTGCTGGGCTAGCGAGAGGTCGCGAGTTCGTGTCATGATAGAGACAGTTTTATTTTTGGAGCTTATACTCTTAAGGTAGTAATTCATTATTATTATTATTATTTTCATTACCAGTATTATTATTAGTAAAAAATATTATTATTATTATTATTATCATTAAACGTATTATTATCACAAGTATTATTATTATTATTATTATTATTATTATTATTATTATTATTATTATTATTATTATTATTATTATTATTATAATCATTATTATTATTATTATTAACATTATAATTATTATTATTATTTTAATTGTATTATTATTATTTTATCATTTTTATTATTACAACTATCATATAACAATAATATTAAAGTTATTATCCTCAATAAAACCATCATTTTTTTTTAATTAACACTTTTATTATTACTATTACTACTATAACTATTATCATTATCTTTAAGCTAGTATTACTATAAATTATTAATTTTGCGAACGAAAGATATTTATATAAAAATATATGAAGTATACTAATATTACATAAAATTTTTGTTTTAACTAATATTATGGATTATTGATGTAACATTAATTAAATATCAAATAAGTATCATAACATCTTATAAGTATTAATGAAATTATATATATGAATATTAGTCTTAATACATAATAGAATATATATAAACTTAGTTGATTTATAATATGGTAATATATATACATGATATAGGTTCGTGAATCCGAGGCCAACCCTGCATTCTTCAATATAGTCATATGTATTTTTACTACAAAATACATTAGGTGAGTTTCATTACTCCCTTTTTAAATGCTTTTGCAATATATATTTTTGGGACTGAAAATACATGCGTTTATAACTGTTTTATGAAATAGACATAAGTAATCGAAACTACATTATATGGTTGAATGATCGAAGCCGAATATGCCCCTTTTGCTTGGTAATCTAAGAATTAGTAAACCGATCTACTAATCGACGCGAATCGTAAAGATAGATCTATTGGGCCTAACGAACCCCATCCGTTGTAGCGGATGCTTTAGTACTTCGAAGTTGTTTTATCATGTCCGATGGATGTCTCGGAATGATAGGGGATATTCTTATATGCATCTTGTTAATGTCGGTTATCAGGTGTTCAATCCATATGAATGATTTTTTGTCTCTATGCATGGGACGTATATTTATGAGAAATGAAAAATGAAAATCTTGTGGTCTATTAAAATGATGGAAATGATTATTTATGTTAAACTAATGAAATTACCAACCTTTTGGTTGACACTTTAAAGCATATTTATTCTCAGGTATGAAAGAAATCTTCCGCTATGCATTTGTTCATTTTAGAGATATTACTTGGAGTCATTCATGACATATTTCAAAAGACGTTGCATTCGAGTCATTGAGTTCATCAATATTATTATTAAGTCATTCATAGTTTGGATATATTATGAAAGAATATGCATATCTGTCAACTTTCGATGTGATGAAAGGTTGTCTTTTAAAAACGAATGCAATGTTTGTAAAATGTATCATATAGAGGTCAAGTACCTCGCGATGTAACCAAATGTAATGTATTCGTCCAGATGGATTAGGATGGGTCATTTAACTTTAATAATAATATATTAATATTATGTGTTATGTGAATATTTGTATTCATATTTAAAATTGTAAGTTTCTACTTGTCGTGGATTTCTATCCGGCGAATCTTTTTGGTTTTCAAACCAACGGTCAGACTTTTGAGATTTTCAAATCTCAATTATTTTAAATATGATATTTTTATGTCATATGAATATATATAGTGTTTATATATTTTATTTGTCGCGTGTACGTTATCTCTCCGAATGTTTAATCGTGTAGCGGTGTTTTCGTGTTCCGGGTTTCGTTCGGGCTTTCGGGCCATAAGCATTTGTACATTTAATCATGATGGGCTAAATGGGAGCCCACTCCCTCCCATGTTCGGTTAAAATTCATAAAGGTAGGGGTTTTGTGCTAAATTTTGAAACTTGGTGACATTTGATCAAAACCACATTTTAATTCACATTTAACCTAATCAAACTTCACCTTTCCTCTCTCTTTTCTCTCTTTTTCGGCCGACCACCACAAACATCATCATCATCTTCATTTTTTCATCATCAAGTGCTTAGATCATTCAATTGCTTGCATATTCGGGTTGCTCTCAACATCCTCTACGCGCACATATCTTTTATTTCTCAGTTAGAGTATAAACCCTAACCCTATCTTTTTCAATTTCAATTATTTTTACTAATTTTGTATGTTTATTGATGCTATAGTACTTTTGTATGATTGTGTTGTTGATATTACGCGTAGAATTACTCGATTTCATGTGTTTTTGTATGATCAAAAAGTTTTAAACGTTCGTCGGGTCATAACTTGAGCCACGGGTTTCGGTTTTCGACGAGTCTTATATATATCCTCGTCTAACCAAACCACCCGACACCTTAGTGTATGCAATAACACCCTAAAGTTAGTCCCCAAGTCGTGACCTACAGCCATGAATGAAATTGGAACATTAATCTGTTCAAAATCTTGTTTTGGCTTTTCCGGGTGATCCGTGGCTCGAAT
Organism: Rutidosis leptorrhynchoides; assembly: GCF_046630445.1. NCBI lineage: Eukaryota > Viridiplantae > Streptophyta > Magnoliopsida > Asterales > Asteraceae > Rutidosis > Rutidosis leptorrhynchoides. The sequence continues at coordinate 300,643,848 of NC_092335.1, read as the reverse complement.
TTCGATGACTCGAACATGAATGTTCATCCAATAATAAATACTAACTCACTACTACACCCTAGACCTTTCAAAAATGGTCACAAAGTCATACCCCAACTGATTACATTCATTTTTATATTTTAATCTCATGAAAACACTAAATCAAGCATAACTTTTGATCTGAAACTCGAAATAACATGAATCCAAAGTCTAAAATTATTGTCTTGATGAGAGGAACTCATCTAAACACTTTATTTTATCATAAACAACAGCTAAGTGTACTGATTTAAACATTATATAGGCTCTCATTAACTTATGATTATAAAATTTGAACTCATGATATAAATAATGATTTTCATTATTATTAAATTACTTATGACATAAAATTAATTATTTTTAATTAAGACTTATGATATATATTAATTATATCATTTATTAATTACATTATGATTAATTATACTTTTAATTAAACTTATGATTAATAGTACTTTTATTATTAATGAGAATACTTATGATAAGTATTAAACTTATGTTATGGAATTATTTATTTATTATAAAGCTTAGTTATTATTTAATTATAATTTAATTATTAAATACTTATGGTTTAATAATTATATTTAAAACTTATGATTTGATTAATAATTCATTATTAATTAATAATACTTATGATATGATTAAAATTTATTATGAATTAATAATACTTATATTATGATTAATATCTAATTAATTAATTAAATACTTATGTTATATTAATTATGTCATTTAAACATATGTTAACTTTAATAATTCAATTTAATTTAATTAAACTTATGATATGACATGATTATACATATATGACTTTAAATAACTTTATAATTTATATTATTAATATAAATTACACTTTAATTTCAATGTTGACTAAGTTTGACCAAGATTGACTTTTGAGCTGACTTTCGGTTGACTTTGACTTTCAGTTGACTTCTGTTGACTTTTCTAATTAAGGAAACTTTCCTAAAATAAAAACTTTCTAAAAATAGAAAGTACGTGTTATACGCTGTCCTGATCATACCGAAACATACCCCGTGTTGTTCTATGATTATTTGCAACAAGTACTATAGATATCATACTAAGATTTGACCTAAGTTAGTTATTTATATCAACCTACTTTATTTATAGGTTAGCATTGTGATCATTCTTGATCACTTTATCATTTTTAGTTCACGTTTTCGTGTGGTTACTTCGTTTATGTTAAGGTGAGTTATAGTCCCATTTTATATTTTACATATTGGACAAAAGTGGAAGTTGGTTTAAATTATTCATTGTGAGTTGAACAAAAATATTCCCTAATATGGTAATTTTAATCACTGGTTTCTACTGGTGAACGCGAATCCTATGGATAGATCTATCGGGCCTGACAGCCTCATTTCATGCTAGCATTTCATGCTAGTCGCGCTAGCAGTTACAGACGAAATGTATTAGTACTTCGTATTTTGGAAGATACACCTATTTAGTGTATATTTTTATATTGGTTTTGTTAAGGGTATGGAGTTGTTAAGTTATTACCAGGTGGTTCACGGGTTAATGGAATAACATTTTTATATGTTTTCGAGCATATAATTTTGTGGTCCAAAATAGTTTTTAAACATAAATTTTTATGGCTTAAATTAAATATTGTTTGCAATATTAAACCTATAATTCACTCAACATTTTTGTTGACAGTTTACTCGCATGTTTTATTCTCAGGTTCATGATTGATTACTTCCGCTGTGCTTAGCGAGTCTGCATATTTATGATGGAAGCTTTTGAAATGTCCCGTTTATATCGATTATAAATGTTTCATATTAATTGATTTTGTTGTGAAGTTTTAACCTCTATATGAGACGTTTTTCAAAGACTGCATTCGTTTTTAAAACAAACCTTAACCTTTATTTTATCGATAAAGGTTTAAAACATTACGAAGATTATCAAATAATGATAATCTAAAATATAGCATTTTCACACGACCATTACATAATGGTTTACAATAATATTACACAACAATTTAAGTCTTCGAATGCAGTTTTTAAACAATATTATACAAGCATGCTGACTCTGATTCTTGTCTTTAAATTAGCATGCAACAGCGGAAGCTCTTAATAATCACCTGAGAATAAACATGCCTAAAACATCAACAAAAATGTTGGTGAGTTATAGGTTTAACCTATATAATATCAAATCATAATAATAGACCACAAGATTTCATTTTTTTCCATAAATATACATCTCATATCAGGCATTTCGCAAACTGCATAGAGATAAAATTCATTCATATGTTGAACACCTGGTAACCGACCTTAACATGATGCATATAGAATATCCCCATCATTCCAGGACTCTCATCGGATATGATAAATCGAAGTACTAAAGCATCCGTAACTAAGATGAGGCTTGTTGGGCCAAATAGATCTATCTTTAGGATTCGCGTCAATTAGGAGCCATTTCCCTAATTCTTAGGCTACCAAGCTAAAAAGGGGCATATTCGGTTCGATAATCCAACATAGAAAGTAGTTTCAATTACTTGTGTCTATTTTGTAAAATATTTATAAACTGCATGTATTCTCATCCCAAAAATAATAGATTTTAAAAGTGGGACTATAACTCACTTTCATAGATTTTTACTTTGCCGGAAATAAGACTTGGCCACTGGTCGATTCACGAACCTACAACAAATATGTACATATATATCAAAGTATGATCGAATATATTCACAACATTTTCTATTACTTTTTAATGATTTAAGTTTGCTAAGTTACCTGTCCAACGTTAGTAATCTAGAACTAGTTGTCCACAGTTAGTAGTACAGAAATAAATCAATATATATTATCTCGAATCAATTCACGACCCAGTGTATATATGTCTCAGGCTAGATCACAACTCAAATTATATATATTATTTTGGAATCAACCTCAACCCTGTATAGCGAACTCGAGCATTACAGCATATAGAGTGTCTATGGTTGTTCCAAATAATATATATAGATGTCGTCGATATGATATGTCAAAACATTGTATACGTGTCAATGGTCTATCAAGGTTACATAATATATGTTAGAATACATGTATAATACAATATAAGTTAGTTAGGATATGGTTAGCATAGATTTTTGTAATTTCATCCCGTAGTCAAATTAACCATTTTTAACCAATTTTGTTTTACCCATAACTTCTTCGTTTTAAATCCGTTTTGAGTGAATGAAATTGCTATGGTTTCATATTGAACTGAAATTTATGAAACTAAACAGAAAAGTATAACTTTATAGTCGGAAATATAAGTTACAAGTTTTTTTTGTAAGAGGTAGTCATTTCAGTCGAAAGAACGACGTCTTGATGACCATTTTGAAAAACATACTTCCACTTTGAGTTTAACCATAATTTTTGGATATAGTTTCATGTTCATAAGAAAAATCATTTTACCAGAAGAACAACTTTTAAATCAAAGTTTATCATAGTTTTTAATTATCTAACCCAAAACAGCCCGCGGTTTTACTACGACGGCGTATGTCCGGTTTACGGTGTTCTTCTTGTTTCCATGTTTTAAATCATTAAGTTATCATATCATATAGATATAGAACATGTGTTTAGTTGATTTTAAAAGTCAAGTTTGAAGGATTAACTTTGTTTGCGAACAAGTTTAGAATTAACTAAACTATGTCCTAGTGATTACATGTTATAATCTTCGAATAAGATAGTTTTATATATATGAATCGAATGATGTTATGAACATCATTACTACCTCAAGTTTAGTTGGTAAACCTACCAGAAATGAAAATAAATGATCTAGAGCTTCAAAGGATCTTGGATGGCTTGAAAGTTCTTGAAGTAGAATCATGACACAAAAACAATTTCAAGATTACTATTCGAATTAAGATAGTTATAGTTATCGAATCGAACCAAAGTTTGAATATGAGTATTACCTTGATTTAGAAAGATAACCTACTGTAAATAAAAAAGATTTCTTGAGGTTGGATGATCACTTGAAATGGATTTGCAAGATTGAAAGTAAACTAGCAAACTTGAAAGGATTTTCGAAGTGTTCTTGAAGTGTTCTTCCTATGATGATTATAGCTTAATTATTAAAGTAATTTTTGATGAACATGATGTTTAGAGAGAATTAGAAAGAGAAATGGAAGTGAAATGGAGTGGGTGGTGAGTGGTGAAAGGTGAGTGGAGTTAAAAGGAGTTCTTGTTTTTGTTTCCTTGCTCATAAGTCATGCTAGTTGTCTAATTGTTGGTTCCACATGTTTATTAACTCATCAAGGGCTGCTAAGAGCTGAATTATTATGTATAAATACCAATAGTATATACATCTAGAAGCTTTGTATTGTACGAGCACGAATACGGGTGCATACGAGTAGAATTATTGATGAAAATGAATGGAAATGTATTTGTAAACTTTTTGTTAAGTAGAAGTATTTTGATATATGTCTTGAAGTCTTTCAAAAGTGCATTAATATATCTTAATACACTATATGTATATACATTTTAACTGAGTCGTTAAGTCATCGTTAGTCGTTACATGTAAGTGTTGTTTCGAAACCATTAAGTTAACGATCCTGTTAAATGTAATTAATCCATTGTTTTTTATATCAAATGAGATGTTAAAATATCATATTATCATGATAACATGGTGTATTAATATATCTTAATATGATATATATATTAAAACGTTGTTACAACGATAATCGTTACATATATAACTCGTTTCAAAACTCTTAAGTTAGTAGTCTTGTTTTATGTATAAAGTTCATTGTTAATATACATAATGAGATACTTTAATTATCATTTCATCATGTTAAACATATATATATCAATATCTTAATATGATTCATATGTATTTAGTAAGACGTTGTTATAACGAAAATCGTTATATATATCGTTTTGAGTTTCTTAATTCAATAGTCTCATTTATATATATATAACTCATTGTTAATATACTTAGTGAGATAATTACTTATCAAAATCTCATGTTAACTATATATATACATATATATATCATCATGTAGTTTTTACAAGTTTTTAACGTTCGTGAATCGCCGGTCAACTTGGGTGGTCAATTGTCTACATGAAACTCATTTCAAATAATCAAGTATTAAAAAATTTGATTGATTAACATGTTGGAAACATTTAATCATGCAAATATAGTTTTCAATTAATATATAAACATGGAAAAGTTTGGGTCACTACAGTACCTACCCGTTAAATAAATTTCGTCCCGAAATTTTAAGCTGTTGAAGGTGTTGACGTATCTTCTGGATATAGGTGAGGGTATTTTAGCTTCATCTGATCTTCACGCTCCCAGGTGAACATGGGTCCTCTATGAGCATTTCATCGAACCTTAACAATCGGTATTTTATTTTGCTTAAGTCTTTTAACCTCACGATCCATTATTTCGACGGGTTCTTCAATGAATTGAAGTTTTTCACCGATTTGGATTTCGTCTAAAGGAATAGTGAGATCTTCTTTGGCTAAGCATTTCTTCAGATTCGATACGTGAAAAGTATCATGTACGCCGGCGAGTTATTGCGGTAAGTCAAGTCGGTAAGCTACTAGTCCGACACGATCTATAATTTTGAATGGTCCAATGTACCTTAGATTTAGTTTCCCCCGTTTACCAAATCGAACAACGCCTTTCCAAGGTGAAACTTTAAGCATGACCATCTCTCCAATTTCAAATTCTATATCTTTTCTTTTAATGTATGCGTAGTTCTTTTGTCGACTTTGGGCGGTTTTCAACCGTTGTTGAATTTGAATGATTTTCTAGGTAGTTTCTTGGATTATCTCTGGACCCGTAATTTGACTATCCCCCACTTCACTCCAACAAATTGGAGATCTACACTTTCTACCAAAAATTGCCTCAAACGGTGCCATCTCAATACTCGAGTGGTAACTGTTGTTGTATGAAAACTCTGCTAACGGTAGATGTCGATCCCAACTGTTTCCAAAATCAATAACACATGCTTGTAGCATGTCTTTAAGCGTTTGTATCATCCTTTCACTCTGCCCATCAGTTTGTGGATGATAGGCAGTACTCATATCTAGACGAGTTCCCAATGCTTGCTGTAATGTCTGCCAAAACCATGAAACAAATCTGCCATCCCTATCAGAGATAATAGAGATTGGTATTCCATGTCTGGAGACAACTTCCTTCAAATATAATCGCACCAACTTCTCCATTTTATCATCTTTTCTCATTGGCAGAAAGTGTGCTGACTTGGTGAGACGATCGACTATTACCCAAATAGTTTCATAACCACTTGCAGTCCTTAGAAATTTAGTAATGAAATCCATGGTAATGTTTTCCCATTTCCATTCCGGGATTTCAGGTTGTTGAAGTAGACCTGATGGTTTCTGATGTTCAACTTTGACCTTAGAACACGTCAAACATTCTCCTACGTATTTAGCAATATCGGGTTTCATACCCGGCCACCAAAAGTGTTTCTTGAGATCTTTGTACATCTTCCCCGCTCCGGGATGTATTGAATATCTGGTTTTATGTGCTTCCTTAAGTACCATTTCTCTCACATCTCCAAACTTTGGTACCCAAATTCTTTCAGCCCTATATCAGGTTCCGTCTTCCTGAATATTAAGATGTTTTTCCGATCCTTTAAGTATTTCATTCTTCAAATTTCCTTCTTTTAAAACTCCCTGATGCACCTCCTTTATTTGAGAAGTAGGGTTAGTACGAATAATTATATTCATAGCTTTTACCCGCATAGGTTCTCTGTCCTTTCTACTCAAAGCGTCAGCTACCACATTTGCCTTCCCCGGGTGGTAACGAATCTCAAAGTCGTAATCATTTAACAATTCAATCCACCTACGCTACCTCATGTTCAGTTGTTTCTGATAAAATATGTGTTGGAGACTTTTGTGGTCGGTATATATAATACTTTTGACCCCATATAAGTAGTGCTTCCAAGTCTTTAATGCAAAAACAGCGCCCAATTCCAAACCGTGAGTCGTATAATTTTGCTCGTGAATCTTCAATTATCTGGACGCATAAGCAATTACCTTCGTTCGTTGTATTAATACACAACCAAGACCTTGCTTTGAGGTGTCATAATATATCACAAAATCATCATTCCCTTCAGGCAATGACAATATAGGTGCCGTAGTTAACTTTTTCTTCAACAATTGAAACGCTTTCTCCTGCTCATCCTTCATTTCGCTGGGTGCGAGTCTGTATGGAGCACGAGCTATTGGTGCAGGTCCAGGTATAAGATCTATTTGAAATTCAACGAATCGGTGTGGAGGTAGTCCCGGTAATTCTTTCGGAAATACATCGGGAAATTCTTTTGCGACGAGAACATCATTGATGCTCTTTTCTTCAGTTTGTACTTTCTCGACGTGTGCTAGAACAGCATAGTAACCCTTTCTTATTAGCTTTTGCGCCTTCAAATTACTAATAATATGTAGCTTCGCGTTGCTCTTTTCTCCGTCCACATTAAGGGTTTTCCTTCTTCTCGTACAATGCGAATTGTATTTTTGTAACATACGATCTCTGCCCTCTCCTTTTTCAACCAGTCCATGCCAATTATCACATCAAAACTCCCTAACTCTACTGTAATCAAGTCAATCTTAAATTTTTCGCTAACCAGTTTAATTTATCGATTCTGACATATTTTATCTGCTGAAATTAATTTACCGTTTGCTAATTTGAGTAAAAATTTATTATTCACTGGCGTCAATGGACCACTTAATTTAGCACAAAAATCTCTACTCATATAGCTTCTATTCGCACCCGAATCAAATAAAACATAAGAAGGTTTTTCATCGATAAGAAAGTACCCGTAATAAGCTCCTGGTCTTCCTGCGCTTCTTCTGTATTAATGTTAAAAACTCTTCCACGGCTTTGTCCATTATTGTTTCCCTGATTTGGGCACGTAGTTTTGTAGTGGCCCTTCTTCCCGCATCTATAATATAACGACCCGTCCTAATCCATCTGGACGAATACATTACATTTAGGTACATCGCGAGGTACTTGACCTCTATATGATACATTTTACAAACATTGCATTCATTTTTAAAAGACAAGCTTTCATTACATCAAAAGTTGACGGCATGCATATCATTTCATAATATATCCAACTATAATTGACTTAGTAATAATCTTGATGAACTCGACGACTCGAATGCAACGTCTTTTGAAATATGTCATGAATGACTCCAAGTAATATCTCTAATATGAGCAAATGCACAGCGAAAGATTTCTTTCATACCTGAGAATAAACATGCTTTCAAGTGTCAACCAAAAGGTTGGTGAGTTCATTAGTTTAACATAAATAATCATTTTCATCATTTTAATAGATCACAAGATTTTCATTTTTCATTTCTCATAAATATACGTCCCATGCATAGAGACAAAAATCATTCATATGGTGAACACCTGGTAATCGACATAAACAAGATGCATATAAGAATATCCCCTATCATTTCGGGAAATCCTTCAGACATGATAAAACAACGTCGAAGTACTAAAGCATCCGCTACAACGGATGAGGTTCGTTAGGCCCAACAGATCTATCTTTAGGATTCGTGTCAATTAGTAGACTAGTTTACTAATTCTTAGGTTACCAAGAAAAAAGGGGCATATTCGTCTTCGATCATTCACCCATATAATGTAGTTTCAATTACTTGTGTCTATTTTGTAAAACATTTATAAAAAATACGCATGTATTCTCAACCCAAAAATATATATTGCAAAAGTATTTAAAAAGGTAGCAAATGAAACTCACAGTACTGTATTTTGTAGTAAAAATACATATGACGATATTGAATAACGCAGAGTTGGCCTTGGATTCACGAACCTATATTATTTGTATATATATTAAAATATATAATCATATTTGAACCAATTTATTTATTATATCCTTACTTTATATCTTATGTATATTTAATTTGTGTATATATTCAAAATGGTTAATATTTATATAGTTATATTTATATATTTATATATACATACTTGTTTAATATTTAAAAAAAAGATGGTTTGTTATTTGTAAGTATTTATATAAATAATATTTGTAGGTTTGATATATATAGTTATGTAAAATTTTAATATAAGTATAGTATATATAATAAGTATATGTTATGTACAAAAATATTTATCTGCTTAAAAATGTTAGTGTTGATATTAATGATTTACTAATAATAATAATAATAACTTTGTTAAAAATGATAATATTAATAATAATAATATTGATATTGTTAATAATAATACTAATAATTACAAAAGTGTTACTAATACTAAATAATAATGAAAATAATGATAACTTGTATTATTTTCATAATAACGATAATAATAATGATCCTAATCATGATAATAATAATAATACAACTGCTAGTGATAATAATAACAATATTCATACTTGTATTTATGATCATAATAAATGAAATTTTTTATCATAATACTTATATTAGTGGTAATAATAGTATTAATAATTATAGTACTTGTAGTAATAGCATTAATTAATAATGATATTCATAATCCTAAAAATGATAATAATACTAAAAATAATAATAATTATATAAATAATACTTATACTAATACTTAATAATAATACTAATAATAATAATGATGATAATAACAATAATAACAATAAAAATAACAACCTTAATTAGTATTAATCAATAATAATAATAATAATAATAATAATAATAATAATAATAATAATAATAATAATAATAATAATAATAAAGAAATTGAAAATGAAACTACCTCTTAAAACAAAACGAATCCTAAAAAAATAGACCCTGCAGGGCTCGAACCCATGACCTCATGATAACCCGTCAACACTCTAAACCAATGCTCCAGTCCTATTTTTCTGATTAAATCCACATCTTAAATGTATTTAACCCGTAATATCCAATTGTTCTTCTCCTCCTCCTCCTTCAAACTTTCAATCGACTAATTCAGTATCAAACATAATCAGAAATTTAAGGGCTTGTTTTATTATTGAAATAGAAATAGATACGACTAGAATGTGAGGGTTTTTGATCACAGAAAAAAAATTAATAACAGACCTTTTAAAAATACCAAGAACTCATTACCTGTATTTTAAAATTTAGACCCGTTAAGGTTATAATTCCAACATGAAAGATGTTGTAAATCCTTCATAGAACCTTCCTATACCATCAATTGATCTTAAATCATAAAAATGAATTCCAATTTTCTCAAGAACAATTTAGTTGACTTTTGTAATTACAACTTTGACTCCAAAATTATAATTCGATAGGAAAAATTGAAGTCTGAAATTTTACAGCAAGTTTACTTAGTAGATTCCTTACAAACGGTTTTAATACATTTTGACTTTGATTTCAAATTCGAGCTGTTAAAAAAAAAGAACATGAACAGAGCAGTTACCTGTTCTTCCTTCAATTTATGTTTTAAAATTTGACTTTCAATGATTTGTATGATGTTTCTAAGAAATTTCAAGGTTTGTAATACTTATAATGGATTCACATTGTGTGTAGCGATTAATTGATTCGACATGAACTTTTTAATTAGGTACGTAATTTATATAAAAAAATTAAAAGATGATTATAACCCTTAACTGAATTTGTTTGATATTAGGACAAAGAGAGTCAATCTGCACTGAATGGTAAATGTAAAAACAAATTATGATACAGTTTGATAATTATTTGTAACAACTAAATTTTTTTTATTTTTTTTATTTCCATTTTAGATTATAAATAAATAAATATTAATAATAATTATAATAATAATAAGAATAATAATAAATAATATTATTGATTTCCTAAAATAAATATCTGTATATATATCGCATATATATATATATATATCTTTTTGTTTTTAAATATCTTTGTATTAGTATATCTATTATATTTATTTATTTACATTTATAGATTTTTAATAAATCTTATTAATAAATATAATAATAATACTCTTAATATTATAATTAATAATAATACAAATATAATAGTAATAATAATATTATTACTAATTATAATAATGTTAATTACAATAAAATGTATATCAATAATATTATTAATAACAATATTACTAATAATGAGATATATATATATCAATTTCTATATTTATATATTATCTATTGATAATAATAACATATCTAGCATTGATGTTAATAATGAATATAAAAATAGTTTTATTATAAATGGTACTAATAATATTATTAGTTAACTTTACTAATAATAATATTAATAATACTAATATAACCATTTATGCTTATCTACTTTCATATATATATATATATATATATATATATATATATATATATATATATATATATATATATATATATAATAGTGATGATACAAATTTTAATATTAATAATAATAATATTAATAATAATGAAAGTAATGATAATAATATTAATATAGCATTTACACTTAAAATTATAATTAAATTTAATATGTTACAATTTCAATTATATCATTTTTACCAGTAATATAATATATCGAATCTTTAGTATTTCTTTACTATTTATATTTAATATTTCTTAAGTATAGAATTTATACATATATATATTTATACATATATTCCTATGTATATATATTTACATATTTATTTTTAATGAGTTAATAACATTTTATAATTTCTAAAACCTACATTTATAATTATATATATATTTATATATATATTTAATTGCTTACAAACGATTGTTCGTGAATCATCAGGCATAGTCAAAGGTCAAATGAATTTATAAAAATACTTTAAAATTTCTTGAGACTCAACTTTACAAACTTTGTTTATCATGTCGAATTCATATAAAGATTAAGTTTCAATTTGGTCGGAAATTTCCGGGTCGTCACACATAACAAATAATGTGGGCATTACTTGTTCCTTTACCCGATGGTCCATAAACTTCGCACTTCATTGCATCATGACCCTTTCTATTACATTTGATGCATGATGCTGAACAAAAAGTAGTTGGATGGTACCCTTCACACCTTAGGCACGGAATTTTCTGATTTTGATTGCCAGTATTGTTATTGAGATTGTTGTTGGGATTATTGTTGTTGCGGTTGGTATTGTTGTTGGGACGATTATTGTAGTTGTTGTTGTTGGGATGATTTTTGTTGCGTTTGTTGTTGCGGAAAATGGTGCGATTATAGTTGTGATTGTGGTGTTGATTGTTGAAGCGATAGTTACTGTTGTTGTGTTGGTAACTCTTGTCACTGTTTTCTGCCCACTTTATCTTGATTTGTTTCGTGTTAGCCTCTTCGGCCACCTATTCTTTAATCCTTCCCTCAATCTGATTTATGAGTTTATAAGCCATTCGACTTGCCTTTTGTATGGAGGCGGGCTCGTGTGAACTCACATCTTCTTGAATCCTTTCTGGTTACCCTTTTACAAATGCGTCAATCTTCTCCTATTCATCTTCAAACGCTCTTGAACACAATAGGCACAACTCTGTGAATCGTCGTTCGTACGTGGTGATGTCGAAACCTTGCGTTCGTAATCCTCTAAGCTCTACCTTGAGCTTATTGACTTCGTTTCTGGGATGGTACTGCTCGTTCATCAAGTGCTTGAATGTTGACCACGGTAGTGCGTAAGCAGCATCTTGTCCCACCTGCTCGAGATAGGTGTTCCACCATGTTAACGCAGTACCTGTGAAGGTATGCATAGCGTACTTTACTTTGTCTTCTTCAGTACATTTACTTATGGCAAACACCGATTCAAACTTTTTGGTCCACCATTTTAATCCGATTGGACCCTCGGTTCCATCGAATTCCAAAGGTTTACAGACAGTGAATTCTTTATCGGAGCATCCTACACGATTTCTTGTGGAATTAGTTCCACTGCTAGAACCAGGGTTATTGTTGTTATTTTGCATTGCGTCCTGCACTGCGGCTATGTTCGCAGCAAGGAAAACACGGAAGTCTTCCTCACTCATGTTCAAGTTCTGACGAGTCGTTGGTGCCATTTCCTTCAAAAATAGCCAAAAGAATTGAGTTAATCATATAGAATTTAAGAGTAGTCAATAGCATTTCGTAGCATAATATTAACTTATTTATAAAAGCTTTTCTTCATATTAGCGTTTTCTAGTTTTAATTCGGGTAGTACCTACCCGTTAAGTTCATACTTAGTAGCTACTATACAATTCAACTACTACGATTCTATATGAAAAACTAAATACAAATAATATTTTGCGTTAAAACTTTTATACAATATTGTACAAACTTACAATCGGTTATTTTGCATATAGCATGAAATATAGCACACAATAACTTTGATACAAGACTGTTGTGAAGTCAATTCTAGTTAAACGCAAGTCGTTCAGCAAAGGTAATAAAGACACGTAATTCGTAGGTCCATAAACAAGTCATGCATTCGGGTTTTACTAGTATTATTTCCCATCCTTGGTCTTGTGGAAAATAACCATTGTGGTCGTTGCCAAGACATCATATTGTAACGTCGTCAAAAGGACGAGGGTTACGTAATGCCCAACAGCCCCGTAACAATCTAAAAACCTTATCTCTCACTCCAACTACTGAATCCGTCACTTGTGGGAATGTTTTGTTTAACAGTTGCAATCTGATGTTCTTTTTCTCAATTTGGTGAGAATTGAACATCACTAACCCGTAAGCATAACATGCTTCTTTAAGTTGCATGTTGGAAGGTCTTTCTAAAGAACCAAGTCCTATGTTGGGATATGTGGAGTCAAAATAGGCTCTCAACCCGTAGCGTAAAATTGTATTTGGGTTCCCCGCACTTAATGCCTTAAAGAAAACACGGCGTAACTTAAGGTCTCCCCAATGTGATATACCCCATCTCTCAAAAGAAAGCCTTTTATAAATTAAGGCATGCCTTGAACGTTTTTCAAATGTTCGACCCACTAATTTCGCCATAAATAATTGTGCCGATGATTTCTGACCGACTCTAGACAAGATTTCATCAATCATATCACCTAGTAGGTCTTCTAAAATACTCGGTTGTCTATCCTTAACATCCATTTTGTGTTTTTATACTGTAAAAATATACGAGGATTAGATTCGTAAAACATAATTAACAAATAATACAAGAAATTTTTACATATAACATAAAGATACAAGCACACTACAATACATATATTACACATCATGGTTACTACTCTTCATTCTGACTAACTTGTTTCTTCCTCTTCGGACTTGGTTCGTTTCGCTAATTTCCTAGGGATATATGGTGCTCCCCTAATACGAGCCGTTGTTTTCACAAATGGTTTAGAAAAACCTGGTGGCTTAGATGTCCCCGGGTTATAGTTAAAACTTAAAAAATACGGGTGTTTATGGTACACCCCATCAGGGTATTTCATGTTAACGTAGAGTTCATCGGGGTTGGAATTAGGTTTTTCTATTTTGATGCCTTTTCCCTTATTATTTTCTTTTGCTTTTTCAAATTGGGTCGAGGTAATTTATATAACATCATCGGAATCCTCATTGGGATCCGATTCATCAGAAAATTAGTAATTTTCCCAATATTTTGTTTCTTCGACGGAAATACCATTGACCATTTTTAACTTTGGTCCATTGGTTGAGAATTTTCTTTTATTTATCTGTTTTTCTGTGGTTCCTAATATTTCCTCCTCCGGAACCTCTTCTTCCGGTTCCTCTTCTTCTGGTTCCTCTTCTTCCGGTTCCTCTTTTGGAATTTGTGAATCTTCCCAAAATATATTCGACTCTTCCTTATTATTAGGTGAGTCGATGGGATTTGTACTAGAGGTAGACATCTATCACACAATATCAAACACATTAAGAGATTAATATATCACATAATATTTACATGTTAACAATATATATAGTTTCCAACAAAAAGTGTTATGCAATCGTTTTTAAAGAAAACACGGTCGAAGTCCAGACTCACTAATGCCTTCTAACAAACTCGGTTAGACACACACTAATGCAATTTTTAGTTCTCTAAGACTAACGCTCGGATACCAACTGAAATGTCCCGTTCATATCGATTATAAACGTTTCATATTAATTGATTTCATTGCGAGGTTTTAACCTCTATATGAGACATTTTTCAAAGACTGCAGTCATTTTTAAAGCAAACCATAACCTTTATTTTATCGATAAAGGTTTAAAACATTACGAAGATTATCAAATAATGATAATCTAAAATATAGCGTTTTCACACGACCATTACTTAATGGTTTACAATAATATTACACAACAATCTAAGTCTTCGAATGCAGTTTCTAAACAATATTATACAAGCATGCTGACTCTTATTCTTGTCTTTAAATTAGCATGCAACAGCGGAAGCTCTTAATAATCACCTGAGAATAGACATGCTTAAAACGTCAACAAAAATGTTGGTGAGTTATAGGTTTAACCTATATAATATCAAATCATAATAATAGACCACAAGATTTCATTTTTTTCCATAAATATACATCTCATATCAGGCATTTCGCAAACTGCATAGAGATAAAATTCATTCATATGTTGAACACCTGGTAACCGACCTTAACAGGATGCATATAGAATATCCCCATCATTCCAGGACTCTCATCGAATATGATAAATCAAAATACTAAAGCATCTATAACTCGGATGAGGCTTGTTGGGCCAAATAGATCTATCTTTAGGATTCACGTCAATTAGGGGCCATTTCCCTAATTCTTAGGCTACCAAGCTAAAAAGGGGCGTATTCAGTTCGATAATCCAACATAGAAAGTAGTTTCGATTACTTGTGTCTATTTTGTAAAACATTTATAAACTGCAAGTATTCTCATCCCAAAAATAATAGATTTTAAAAGTGGGACTATAACTCACTTTCACAGATTTTTACTTTGTCAGAAATAAGACTTGGCCACTGGTCGATTCACGAACCTACAACAAATATGTACATATATATCAAAGTATGATCGAATATATTCACAACATTTTTTATTACATTTTAATGATTTAAGTTTGTTAAGTTAGCTGTCCAACGTTAGTAATCTACAACTAGTTGTCCACAGTTAGTAGTACAGAAATAAATCAATATATAGTTTCTCGAATCAATCCACAACCCAGTGTATACAAGTCTCAGGCTAGATCATAACTCAAAGTGTATATATTATTTTGGAATCAACCTCAACCTTGTATAGCGAACTCGAGCATTACAGCATATAGAGTGTCTATGGTTGTTCCAAATAATATATATAGATGGCGTCGATATGATATGTCAAAATATTGTATACGTGTCAATGGTCTATTAAGGTTACATAATATATGTTAGAATACATGTATAATAAATACAATATAAGTTAGTTAGGATATGGTTAGCATAGATTTTTGTAATTTCATCCCGTAGTCAAATTAACCATTTTTAACCAATTTTGTTTTACCCATAACTTCTTCGTTTTAAATCCGTTTTGAGTGAATCAAATTGCTATGGTTTCATATTGAAATGAAATTTATGAAACTAAAAATAAAAACTATAAGTTTATAGTCAGAAATATAAGTTACAAGTCATTTTTGTAAGAGGTAGTCATTTCAGTTGAAAAAACGACGTCTTGATGACCAATTTGAAAAACATACTTTCACTTTGAGTTTAACCATGATTTTTGGATATAGTTTCATATTCATAAGAAAAATAATTTTCCCAGAAGAACAACTTTTAAATCAAAGTTTATCATAGTTTTTAATTATCTAACCCAAAACAGCCCGCGGTTTTACTACGACGGCGTATCTCCGGTTTTACGGTGTTCTTCGTGTTTCCAGGTTTTAAATCATTAAGTAAGCATATCATATAGATATAGAACATGTTTTGTGTTGATTTTAAAAGTCAAGTTAGAAGGATTAACTTTGTTTGCGAGCAAGTTTAGAATTAACTAAACTATGTCCTAGTGATTACATGTTATAATCTTCGAATAAGATAGTTTTATATATATGAATCGAATGATGTTATGAACATCATTACTACCTCAAGTTTAGTAGGTAAACCTACTAGAAATGACAAGAAATGATCTAGAGCTTCAAAGGTTCTTGGATGGCTTGAAAGTTCTTGAAGTAGAATCATGACATAAAAATAATTTCAAGTAAGATTACTGCTCGAATTAAGATAGTTATAGTTATCGAATCGAATCAAAGTTTGAATATGAGTATTACCTTGATTTAGAAAGATAACCTACTGTAAATAACAAAGATTTCTTGAGGTTGGATGATCACTTGAAATGGATTTGCAAGATTGAAAGTAAACTAGCAAACTTGAAAGAATTTTCGAAGTGTTCTTGAAGTGTTCTTCCAATTATGATTATAGCTTGATTCTTAAAGTAATTTTTTATGAAGATGATGATTAGTTTACTAGAAATTTCATTCTTGAGAGAGTGTGTGTGTGTGTGTTTAGATGGAATTAGAAAGGGAATTGGAAGTGAAATGGAGTGGGTGGTGAGTGGTGAAGGGTGAGTGGGGTTAAAAGGACTTCTTGTTTTTGTTTCCTTGCTCATAAGTCCTGCTAGTTGTCTAATTTTTGGTTTAACATGTTTTTTTGACTCATAAAGGGCTGCTAAGAGCTGAATTATTATGTGTATATACCAATAGTATATACATCTAGAAGCTGTGTATTGTACGAGTACGAATACGGGTCCATACGAGTAGAATTGTTGATGAAAATGAATGGAAATTTATTTGTAACCATTTTTGTTAAGTAGAAGTATTTTGATATATGTCTTGAAGTCTTTCAAAAGTGCATTAATATATCTTAATACACTACATGTATATACATTTTATCTGAGTCGTTAAGTCATCGTTAGTCGTTACATGTAAGTGTTGTTTCGAAACCTTTAAGTTAACGATCCTGTTAAATGTAATTAATCCATTGTTTATTATATCAAATGAGATGTTAAATTATCATATTATCATGATAACATGGTGTATGAATATATCTTAATACGATATATATATTAAAATGTTGTTACAACGATAATCGTTACATATATAACTCGTTTCGAAACTCTTAAGTTAGTAGTCATGTTTTATGTATAAGGTTTATTGTTAATATACATAATGAGATACTTTAATTATTATTTCATCATGTTAAACATATATATATATATATATATATATATATATATATATATATATATATATATATATATATATATATCAATATCTTAATATGATTCATATGTATTTAGTAAGACGTTATAACGAAAATCATTATATATATCGTTTTGAGTTTCTTAATTCAACAGTCTCATTTTTATGTATATAACTCATTGTTAATATACTTAGTGAGATACTTACTTATCAAAATCTCATGTTAACTATATATATATATAGTTAACACAAGTTTTTAACGTTCGTGAATCGCCGGTCAACTTGGGTGGTCAATTGTCTACATGAAACTCATTTCAAATAATCAAGTCTTAACATGTTGGAAACATTTAATCATGCAAATATAGTTTTCAATTAATATATAAACATGGAAAAGTTCGGGTCACTACAGCTTTTGTTAAACATTAACTTGCATTCTATTTTGATACATTAAATTATGGGTGTAGTTGACTTTGTTTTGGTCAACTTTTGGTTAAGTAATTATGTATGGTTTTTCTAAACTTACAAATTTTGGTAGGTTTCCTTTATAGGAAATCATTTTTAAATAAAGAATGCAAGGTTATTTATCAAATTCATATAGAGTTATAATCAATCTGTAGGACCAAGATAACGATGGTCGTCAAGTATACTTTGACGGGTCATTAAAGTTGATATCATAGCCTTGGTTATAGGGAATTAGGCTGCATTGATGTCGTTATGCGAGTCAATAGGGTGCATTAGTGAGTCTAGTCTACAGCCTGACCTATAATATATTATTATATGTGATTAGTTGTATCGTATTGGTATGTATATTGTTTCATAACGTACATCTCTTCCTTATGTTCTGATTACGAGAGGAACTCCTATTCCGATTTAAACGTATCCTCCGACTCATGAGAGTTTATCTTTTATAAAAACACCTCGGTTAGTGAAACCGAGGGATGTCATTCTTGACTTCTGGAATTCTCGACATTTCTATGTCATCTATTATGGTTATGTATATAACGTTTGAGTTATATTACGTGAGATGTCATTCTTGACCTCTAAAGGCTCGGCATTTCAATGTCAGCTATTATGTTTAGGTATATAACATTCTTGTTATATTACATGCCTTTGTGCCGTTGTGCCTTTGATACTTCAAAGACATTTTTATGTCATCGTTACTCTTATTCATTACTTTTGATGTTTTTGTCTCTTTGTGCTATCCTTAGCACACTGTTTAAGAAATCTTTTTTGAGAAATTGTGTGGAAATTCGAGGTTGATCGCGTGTCCTGACCTCGTGTAGTGCTATTGGAATGGAACTATGAATTAGTATAATATAATGACGTCAGGCCAACGTGATTATATTACGGTAATTCATATAGAAATTCCAATATTGTGACATGAGGAATATAAAGTGAATCAAAGAAAATCCTCACGCTATTCATTCAAAAATTCAAATGTTACTACATGAGTAAGGAAAATACTCATTTTCTTATTTGTTGATATACGAGAAACTCGTTTTAACCAAACTACCCATCTCATGCTTTATCCTTCATACCTCACTTGTTAGCAACAGCTTTGCACGTGAACAGTTTTGGGCCCAAGGACTTATGTCCTGATAATAGTCAAAACAATATTTAACTCATTGGTTTTCATGACCTCATGACATTGGTGGGTCAAATGTCGCACGACGATTCAAGTCCTTCACTCGATCTTCTATGATCTTACTTCAAATCGTAACCTCTGAAATATGAATACCCTGCTTATCATCAGAATTTTTACACATTTATTTAATTGGGCGGTCCTCATGAGATTTATGGACGAATGGAAGTAATAAGATTTTCTGTCACGTATGCAATTTATAGAATCACATATATACGTATAAAATCAAATAAATAAATAAATTTACCTTAACTTATTTTGGTTAGTGCATACTAAATTGTACCTTCAAATTTTTTTTTAAAAAACAACTCCTTTATTGAGTTGTTTAACTAAGTCAAATTGTTTTATGTAAAATGGTACACGTTGTACATACTTCTAAATTTACCAAGAATTTCGTCCGTTATGTTGTCACGTCAAACGTTTAGAATTTTTTTTCAAAACTTCATTGATTGATTATATTGAAATTTTCGCAATCACTCTACCATGTGTTTGGGTCACAGTTCTTCTTTTCCTGTGTTTAAGGATAAAACTTATCATTAGGTCCATTGATAAAAACTCTTAGGCCAATTTGGATGGTGGTTTAATAAAATTTGTTGGAAAGTCTTTGCGCTCATAAAATTTTCCCTCTTATGGTTGGACATGGCTGAAACGCGGATCGATAAATCTGTTTTTTGAGGTACACTCGATGGTCGCCCTATTATAGGAAAGGCCCTGGGTGGGTTTCTACCCTAACTATTGTTATAGTTGGTATCATGGATGGTTATTGCACTAGACCGTTTGAAAAGTTTCTACTCTCGATATTATCAGCTAATTGCAACACCCTCGTAAACATCAACCAAATGATTCAATACTTTGAGGTGCACGAATTCATTTTTAGAGATTCATCTCACCTGGAGTTGACTATTCGTTATAACCCATGATTCACGTTTCTTTTCATCCACACATCAATTTAAGAATAAGGATGAATCCTAGATTGACTCGCTCATTGTGCGAGGAAGTTCACTCTCGTTGAAGGATCACACCTTTCGTATGTCTTCCTTTTGGAAATGTAATGAAAATTTACTTTGAAGTCCATGATCCTCGTTATCCCCTTTGAAGGAATTGCCATAAACATCTATATCACTGATGTGGCCACTCTATATAATGTTTTCTTTGTTGGTTACAACTATATTTCATTCTTCCCAGTTCATCCCCTTGGGGAGCTCCTGTTTTGTTTGTTACAAAGAAAGATTGTTCATTCCGATTTTGTATTGATTATCGCGAGTTGAACTAGCTTACTGTTAAGAATCGTTACCCTCTTCCAAGAATTAATGATCTGTTCGATCAACTTCAAGGTTCGTTCATTTATTCTAAGTTTGATCTCCATTCTGGTTCTCACCAATTGTGCGTTAAAGAAACTGATATTACGAAAACTGCTTTTCGTACCCGTTATGATCACTACGAATTTCTAGTTATGCCGTTCAAATTAACTAATGCACCTGCAGTGTTCATGGACCTCATGAACCATGTGTGTAGACCTTATCTGGACAAGTTCGTTATCGTTTTCATCGATGATATTCTTATCTATTCCAAGAGAGATCAAGAGCACAAAGAGCATTTGAGATTAGTGCTTGATTTATTAAGAAAAGAAGCGATGTATGCTAAATTTTTCTAAGTGTGCGTTCTGGATGAAAGAAGTTCAATTCCTTGGGCACGTTGTTAGTAAACAGGAAATTCAAGTTGATCCTGCCAAGATTGAGGCGATTGAGAGTGAGTAGGATTGGCAGGCTATTATAGAAGGTTCATTCAAGACGTTTCACGAGTAGCGAAACCTCTAACTGCTTTAACGCATAAGGGGAAAAAGTACGAGTGGAAGAGTGAACAAGAGTCGGCTTTCCAAACTCTGAAGAAGAAGTTAACTTCTGCACTGATATTGTCACTACCCGAGGGTAATGATGACTTTGTTAACTATTATAATGCTTCGCGTCAGGGCTTTGGTTGTGTTTTGACGCATCACGTCAGTTGAAGATTCACGAACAGAATTATACGACCCATGATTTAGAATTGGGAGATGTTGTGTTTGCGCTTAAGATTTGGAGACATTATTTGTGTGGGGTCAAAAGTATAGTGTAAACTGATCACAAAAGTCTTCAACATATCCTTGATCAAAAACAGTTGAATATGAGGCAGCGACGGTGGGTTGTATAACAACCCTCACATTTCCAATCTGAATTTACTAAAATGCCCTTAGAGTTCATTGTTTGTTTGAATATTATAACTTGGGTTATTATCCGGAAATAATAAAAGGAGTAATTAATACTAAAACCCTAATATTATTTTAAACCCTAAACCTAACCCTATACATTAAATACTAAACCCTAATACCATTTAATATTTAATATTAAATATTAAACCCTAACCCTAATACTAAATAAATAATATAAAATTATGTCATAAATTAAATGTGACATTTATATGAATTAAAAATTAATGAGAACTAAGTAAAAATTTATAAAGACATGGGCTAATCAGTTAATTAATAAATAAAATGTATTACAAATAACTGTAACTTTAATAATAAAAAAATATATAAAACATATAAATAAACTAAAATGCCGAAAATATATAAAAAAATAAAATAAATATATGTATTAATAAAAATCGGCTAATTAGAGAAAATAAAGGAAAAAGGTAGCTTGATTCCTAAGTAATTCACAATCCTAGTCTAATAAAAATTATGGTTCTTGATCACCAAGTAATTGAGTAAGATTAGGAAACCTAGCACATGATTTGTTTCCCTATAAAAACCCTCAAGTTTTTCCATAATTCTCATAACAATTAAACCTCAAATCTGCTGCGCACTAGTCGACCTTTCCTCCAGCTTTTCCCTCCTTCTTTTGTCAACTGCACAGCTCAAAAGCCTCCTACAAATTGACTCACAACATTCCCCAATAATAGCCACAATTCAACAACATCCAGCCTCCTATAATCGACATCAAAGCAGCATGTTTCCTTGCTGTTAGAGCCTCTTGTTCCTGCTGGAATTCGTGACCCTCAACAGCCCAAATGTGCACTCATTCCTGCTTTTTTTCCTACTGTAAACACGTGATTAAACAGCCCAAGAAACTGTCCTAAGTTGCTGCGTTTCTTCTGATTTGTTTGCTGTTTCTGTTCGTGATCAAGATACCCAAAAACCCCTTCAATTGGGTTGTTGTTGCTGCTACTGGATTCTATTTCTATTTTGCATCACCATCATCATCATAGTCTTAGTCTTAACCTTCTAAAGGTATACCTAAACCCTAGTATTAATTATACTTTTAATTGATTTATGTAGGATTGTTAAGTTATGGTTAGAATTATGAATATTGTTGTTGTTTAAGGGATTAAGAAGTTTTAAATTAGTTTAATAAGTATGAATTATCTATGAACATATATCTTACATGAATAATGATAATGAATATGGTTAAGGTTGTGAATTATGATTTTGATTATGCAAAAGTTAATGATGATGTTAAAAGGGTTATGAAAAAGGTTAATGGTATAGATAAAGTTTATGCATAAGAATTGATTTGATCATGTATTGATTATGATTATTAGGGTTATAAGATTTAGATAATACTTATGGTTAATAAAGATTAGGGTTGGTGAATGTTAATGTTATTAGCTTATGATTATGTTAAAAGTTATGAATTTATGATTAGTAAAGTATAATGATCATGATGTACTTACATGCATGCATGCATACGTATGTATCTACATATATATAGGTAGGTATATGCTTGTGTAGATATATTTAGATATATACATACGTGTATATGTATGTATATATATGTATGTATATGTACGTGTGTGTGTATGTATGAATGTGTATTATGTACGTTATATTAAGTTAGTAAACATAAAAAGAAAAGCCATAAGTGCATATATATATATATATATATATATATATATATATATATATATATATATATCATCTTACGCTTATATATATGTAACACATACACCTAATATATATATATATATATATATATATATATATATATATATATATATATATATATATATATATATATATATATATATAGTTATGAACATGTATGATCATAAATAAAGAATATATATATATAAGTAATTAAATAATAATACTATTATTAGTATAACTTATACACCTAACTATATAGTAACACTTAATTACACTAAGTATATTATCACTTTTATATATATATATATATATATATATATATATATATATATATATATATATATATATATATATATATATATATATGTATATATATATATATAACTAATAAGTATCTTAATAAATTAGTTATGTGTATACACTTATAACGTGAAGGTTATAATTAAAGATAGCGTACAAAGACTACAAACATCACCGCTACTTATGGCCTAGGGTGATCCTTGTTGCCATTATGGGACACGCTTATGGATCTCGAATGCCAAGGCTTAGATTCTGGTCAAGAGTCATGGGCGCCCGGTAAAAATAGATCATTCAAGTGACTTGCATGATAGCAACGAAGTTTGGGCGAGATTGTACAACATCTTTGTTAAGAATTATAACCCGAACTTCTTAAACTAGAAGCTTACTATAAGTGGAAGTTTTTCATAAATAGTAGGTTTCCAAATATAGAAACTTTTGAGAAATAGGAACTTTTCTCGAAATTGGTCAATGTTAATATAGTTTGCTATATTAATAAACAAACTTTATGTCTACTAGACATTAACTAATCCAAGGTTATATCTCTAGGTTGAGATCTTCGTTTACATACTGCATTCATACTACTTGCGTGGAATTACTTGCTTGCTACTAAGGTGAACTTCATAGCCCCACTTTTTAACTTGCTTTATATACTTATTTTGAACTTTTAGGGTGAGACACATGCTTGCTTTCAAACTGTTTTACGCTTAGACACAAGTACACAAAAACTTTATTTTGATTAGTTCAAAATGTGCTATGACATGCTTTGATTCATGCTTAATCCCTGCCATGATATCGTTAGTTGCTGGAATTAGGCAAGCTTAATTGTTGTGGGTAGCGCTATTGAGAGTGACGTCTCTATCCAGATGACTGTTGGTCAATGAATACATAATAATGATTTAACGACACGAACGAATAAAGTGATCACGGGGTAACTTGTTTAGTTTCGATATCATACACGTCAGGACTACTAACGAACTGATTAAACTTTATAACTAAATCTTGTGGTCTAAACACTATTATAAACCTATGTTGTTCACTCAACCATTTTTGGTTGACACTTTAAGCATGTTTTATCTCAGGTGAAGATTGCTAGAGTTATTTGATACTTGGACTTTGCTGCTTTTGGAGTCCACATTTATACAATCATATTATCACATTAAAACATTTATTGTAATGACTTAATACTTTTCGCTGCTTTAATACATTGGTTTATATTAAAAACTTCTCATATAGAGTCGTTCTCATTTATACATACTTGTGTTGTGATATTGTGAAGTCATATTTCCCTGGCCCTATTTGGGGGTATGACAGAGTGGTATCAGAGTTGGTTTAATGCCGCTTATAAGCAGGTTAATCGTAGAGGGGGTTCTTGTGACAACTCGGAAATTTCTGACCAAATTTAAACTTTATCTTTAAATGATTTATTGTTTCCGACACGATAAGCAAAGTTTGTAATGTTGAAATCTCAAAAACTTTGAACTATGTTCATATATCCATTTGACCTTTGACTATTTCCGACGAGAACAATTAATTGTAAATGAATGTGTATATATGTGTGTGTGTGTGTATATATATATATATATATATATATATATATATATATATATATATATATATATATATAATAACTTGAAATATTGATATAGGATTTAATCGTTAAAATTAAAAATGTAAAATAAAATATGATATAATTCAATTCTTATGAAAAGGAATTTATATGTATATTTGATACATATTAAATATAATTACTAAATGATTTAGTTGTTAGAATTAACTATGTAACATAAAATTTAAAATATGATATTATTATAAATACATACATATATATATAGAGGCATCTCGAGTAGGTATATTAATGTTATTAGGGATATGTACGAAGGGGCGAACTCTTGTGTTCGAACGTCGGTGGGAAATACTGAAGTTTTTCCAATAGAAGTAGGCCTGCACCATTGATCCGCCCTTAGCCCTTTTCTTTTCGCTTTAATCCTTGATGGGCTTTCTTGAGGGATACAAGAGTGCATCCCTTGGTGCTTGATTTTTGCAGATGATATTGTGCTTGTTTTGGATTCTAAGGGGGAGCTTAATAGAAGACTAGAGCAATGGAGGGTGGCCTTAGAAAGCAATGACCTGCATATTAGTAGACATAAGACGGAATATCTTAGTTGCGATTTTGATAGGAACGATGATGAACTAGGTGATGGAGCGAACATCTGCATTGGAGACCAGATCTTGCATCCGCAAACTTCGTTTAGATACCTAGGCTCGATGCTTCACAAATCCGGGAGGATAGATGAAGACGTGTCACACCGTATTAAAGTAGGGTGGGTGAAGTGGAGAGCAGCGACTGGACTCTTATGCGATAAGAAAATCTCCCTAAAGCTGAAAGGAAAATTCTTCAAGGTGGCAATTAGACCTGCCATGTTATATGGATCGGAGTGTTGGCCAATGACGAAGGCGCAAGAGAGGAGGATGGAGGTGGCAGAGATGAGGATGCTTAGGTGGACATGCGGTAAAACCATGTTGGATATGATTCTAAATAGTGTTTTTTGGGAGAACCTGAAAGTAAGAAGCATCATTGACAAACTAAGAGAAGAACGGCTACGATGATTTGGGCATGTGAGAAGGCGACCTCTGACTGCACCTGTTAGGAGAGTGGAGGCACTTACGGTTGACGGCATTCGGAGAAGGGGTAGACCTACTCGTAGGTAGGAGGATAGAATAAAGCTCGACTTGAAGGAGCTTTTATTCACCGAGAACATGACTTCAGATAGGATTGCGTGGAGAACTAGAATTAGAATAGAAGAGTAGGTTTTTGTTTGTTTGGGTGTTAGTGTGTTTGTGTGTCGTGTATTCGTGGGTCTGTGTGTTTGCGTTTTTGTGTCTTCTTTTAATAGGTTTTTCGTGTGTTTTGTTTTTGTTTGTTTGTTTCGTCATGTAGCGTGTTTTTCTACGCTTTGTTTATTACCGGGCCCTCTTCTTTTTACTGGGTATGTTTGTGTGTGCCTGCATGTGTATGTTTGTTTTTTTTTTAGGGATTAGGTTGCAGTTGCGGGTATGTTTGTTTGCATGTTTATTTGTTTGCTTTATGTATGTTGTATTTGTTGTTTATGCTGGCTTGTTACGTTTGTTTCTGTATGTATGTTTGTATGCGTATGTGGGTCTGCTATTATGTATGTTTGTATGTATGCTCGCGGGTACATTTAAGGTGTTCATGTTTTTTGTTTGGTTGCGTACGGTTTCTTGTATGTATGGGTGTGTGTGTTTCAAGGTTTGTATGTTTTGTTGTGTTTAGGGTTGCTTGTTTGTGGTCATATATGTTTTTTGGTTTTTAGTGGTAGCATCTCTCGGTTTGTCCTGAGCTTCGCCCTACTGTCTAAGGTACGTCTTCTTTTTCCCTTATATATATATATATATATATATATATATATATATATATATATATATATATATATATATATATATATATATAATTTTTTTTTGTTTGTTTGTTTGTTTTCCATACACGGTTCTGTTAAGCGATGCTTAGCAAGCGTCGATTTATTGGCAACTTGACTGCTGCTTAGAGCCTAAATTGAACTCCAGGCACGATGTAAAACCTATGAAAATTTGATTCTACCATTTTCATGGCGTCTCTGTTTATTTTATTTTATTTTATTTTATTTTATATTTTTATTTTATATTTTATTTTATATTTTATTTTCTTATTTTTTATTACTATTTTATATATATATATATATATATATATATATATATATATATATATATATATATATATATATATATATATATATATATATATATCTATATATTTAATTGTTTTTTTTTTCATTCTTTATGGCCGGAGGTCCCCCTTGAAAGCAATCTCTTTACCCGTCGACTAGAGAGAGGGAGGACTTTCTTCGCTCTTGTGAGTGTTTAACTCAGGGTGGAGAAATGATTTCTCTTTATTCTAGGATAGAGGAAGGATTGTCTACATCTCACCTCCCCCATACACCACTCTTATGGGATTGGGTATTGTTGTTGTTGTTGTACATACATATATATATATATATATATATATATATATATATATATATATATATATACATATATATATATATATATAAATATAAAATAATATTTTGTGATTTCGATTTTATTTAGTAAACGATAGTAGCACTCGTTCATCATTCGATGGTTATTTAAGCAAGTTAAATTCGAACTTATATGATTTTAAAATAAACGGTGATCCAAAAATGAGTTATATAAATTTTAGGCTTATTAAAAATGTATTTAGGAACTATTTGTTAAGTTTTAACACTTTTTATGTTTTACCCAGAATTAAGAGGGACAGTTGATGTAATTTTTATTTAACAAATTAATGATCGAATTTCATACCATAATGACCAAAATAAATAAATTTAGTTAATCTAAAATTTTGGAATTTATCTGAATACTTTTATCCGCCACTAATTAACAACGGAGTACGATTTTGCACTCCACAGATAAGGTGTCGGTAAAGTAATAGTATTTATATCCGTGAGTATGTAAATGATTAATTTGGAACACACTATTTTCACTTTTTAAATCACTATCTTTTAAGAAATGCAAAATATTATTACTTACAAACAAAGTTACAGCTCATGTCCACCACATCATGTCCACCACAATGTGGAGTTAGAGATTTACAAGTGTAATAGATACCATGACCTATTTATATATATATATACATGATAAATTGATACTTAATAAACACCCATCACTTACCTTCCTTTTCTCAATTTCTTTCTTGTGTCCGAGAACCATTCACCAACACTCTTTAAAACATCCTTCTATATACATTTTTGTCCATTTTTGTTTACCAAAACAAGAACCCAAAACACCCATCTATCATCACATAAAATCACCTTAAACCACCGTGAACCTCACCCTTAAACCGCCACCTTCTATATCTCTCTTTTCAATGTTTCAGCCGTAAAATTAGTACCACGAGATCATTAGTTACAGCTGCAAAGTTTCTGTTTCTCGATTCTGTCATAAACAGTCGCCAACACCATTGTTGTTGCAACCGAAACCCGGTTCAAACAACACTCTTGATCAACATTCACCTTCAACTTCCATCTCCATGATCACTCCCACAACCTTCAGACCACCACCACCGATACCCTCATCAACCCATCATCTTTAAAACGTCCACTATAAGAACACCATCTACCGCCACCCTACAATCAATCTCCCATCATTTTTTTTTCTTTTTGTCGTTTTCGTTTACAACCCAAGTGAATCATCAATAGAAATCACCACCGTCCTCCACACTCACCATTGTTGCCTACTCGAAACAAGCCACTCATTCATCACGTAACCTTCATCTGTTACTAAGCCGAGTTGCAATATCCATTCGAAGAAACACTATTCTCTCTCTCATCCTCTCCCTCTCCTCTTTTATTTTTTTCGGATAATCATATTACAACTTCTGTTAACCTCTCGCATGCTCGATCACTAGTTGTTGCTATAAACTAACGAGAGCCACGTTGCTACCATTCTTATTCATTGACAACCCAACCCAAACCCAAATGATGTTACCTTTAATCACCACCACCAACTGCAGTTGTGCTGCTAGCTTTACAGCCGTTAACCACCGTAAACCATTAAAAGTCGCTGCTATCTTTTATTGCATTAAAACCCACCTCAAACCACCATCAATCGATGTTGTTTATGTCTATTTATATTACTGGACGAACCAACCATATCAATCTGAATTGCAGCGACTGTTTCATATATATATATATATATATATATATATATATATATATATATATATATATATATATATATATTTATTTATTTATTTAATTTTTTTTTACCGTGAACGAAGGAACGTGAAAACGATGATGATCTTATGATGATACAGTAGGGTGAGCATGATAACGATTAATATTGATTGATGAAATGATGATGATTTGTTCGAAGGAGAGATTGAAACCGAAAACCCTTTTTATTTATTTTCTTTGTCGACTTCTTTTATTAATTGGACACCAAATAAATTTATACATTGGGCTGTTAGATAATTGATGTTGTTGGGCCGAGAACTAGTTATTTTCAGTTGTGCCGGATCTTGAATAATTGGGCCGTGAACTTTGAATTGGATATTGGGTCAGATTATTTAGATGACGGGTAAAATATTGTTGGACTAGGAGATATAATAGAAAAACTAAATTGGAAGAATGGTTTGGGTGCGTGTCGGGTTAGCGAGAGGTCACGGGTTCGAGACCTGTCAGGGACATTTTTTTTAGGAAAAACTTTTAAGTTAGTAATCACTTCTATTATTATTATTATTATTATTATTATTATTATTATTATTATTATTATTATTATTATTATTATTATTATATTAATTATTGATATTAATATCATCATTTTTATTATTATCGTTAATATAGTTTACATTATTATCATTAAAATAAGTATTATGAGTATTATTAAAAAAACTATTATCTTTATTATCATTTTTACAAAAATTATCATTTTTATTATTATTATTAAAATTATTATTATTATCATTTCTATTAAAAGTATCATTATAACTAAAATTATCAAAGATATCATTTTTATTAAACCTATCATTTTTTTATCAAAATTTAACATTATTAGTAAAGTTATTATTTTTATCCTTATTAAAATTTACATTTTTATTATTATTATTACTATTATTACTATCATTATTATTATTATTATTGTTATTATTTTTACTACTAGTATTATTATTATTATCTTTATAACTATATTACTATTATCAATACTACTATTAATATTATTATCAATATTACTATAAAAAAATTAGTCATATAAAAATATACTTAACAAAACTATATTAATATATTTATTTCTTTAAAGTAGACAAAATATATATATTTAATTAAGTTACTAATGAAACACCTAATCTACTAAGATAACATTTATAATATATAAATCTGTTCGATTACAATTAGAGGTGTTAATATATATATATATATATATATATATATATATATATATATATATATATATATATATATATATATATATATATATATATATATATATATATATGTATACTTGATATAGGTTCGTGAATCCGAGACCAACCCTGTATTGTTCAATGTCTTCATATGTATTTTTACTACAAAAATACAGTATAGTGAGTTTCATTTTCTTTCTTTTTAAATACTTTTGCAATATATATTTTTGGGACTGAGAATACATGCACTGCTTTTATAACTGTTTTACGAAATAGACACAAGTAATTGAAACTACATTTTATGGCTAGATTATTAAACCCAATATGCCCCTTTTTAGTCTGGTAATCTAAGAATTAGGGAACAGACACCCTAATTGACGCGAATCTAAAAGATAGATCTTTTGTGTCATACCCGTCCTAATCCATCTGGACGAAGTCACCAACATCTGGTCCTATTGTGATGATCGACTCTAAATAATGTCTTTAAAATGAGAAAATGCACAGCGGATGATTTCTTTCATACCTGAGAATAAACATGCTTTCAAGTGTCAAACAAAAGGTTGATGAGTTCATAGGTTTATCATAAAACAATCAAATTCATCATTTTCATAGACCACAAGATTTAAATGCTGCATGGTACAAATAGGCCCGAATCCTACACCCAACTGTAATGTACATGTGATATCTTTTAAATACAGTACACCTTTCTCGTGTACGAAATCCATTTTTCATAAATCTTAGTAACCGTACACATATCTCGTGTACAAAATATAATACACATAACCTGTGTATAAAAATCATTCTCTCGATACATAACGTTCACATCAATTGGTGGCAATTATCATGTCCACATAATTCAATGGTGGCAATTATCATGTCCACATATTTCAATGGTGGCAATTATCATGTCCACATAATTCATTCGAGGAATGTTTTGCTTGTGTCTATCTCGTCAAACATTTATAAAAGCATTTCATATATTCGCAGTTCAAAAATATATTTCAAAAGCATTTAATAAAGCAGTTGTAAAAGCAACGCATGTATTCTCAGTCCCAAAAATATAAAGAGTAAAAGGGAATCAAATGAACTCACAATACGAAATTTTGTAGTAAAAATATGCATACGACGGAACTGAATAATGCAGGGTTGGCCTCGGATTCACGAACCTATATAATTATATATATATATATATATATATATATATATATATATATATATATATATATATATATATATATATATATAAACACATAATAACAATTAAAAAAGTGTATATATTATTACTTTTATAAAAGTCTTATATAAATTTCTAATATATACTTTGTTTATATGTATCTTAATTTATATGTTATCTTAATACATATCTGAGACGTCCCGTTCATATCGAATATAAACGTCACGTATTCATTAGTGTCATTGCGAGGTATTGACCTCTATATGTGACATTTTTAAAAAAAAATCTGCATACGTTTTTATGATACAAACCATAAACTTTATTATAACCAAAGACTTAAACAACATAATAATGATTACCGTTTAGCGATAATCTTAGTCTTACAAACATTACATTTGATAATAACAGTACGATTTCCAACATATTTCACATTACAAATCTTTCGATATGCAGTTTTATTTTTGACACAAATATGCATACTCCAAATCTTGCTTAAATTCGGCATAATGCAGCGGATGCTTTTAATTATCACCTGAGAATAAACATGCTTAAAACGTCAACATAAAGTTGGTGAGATATAGGTTTAATGCTAGCAGCATTATAAATATAGACCACAAGATTTCATATACACAAACGTTTTAATAAAAATATTCTAAGTGGTTGAGCACTTGATAACCATACTTAACATTTAATCAACGTCGCATATTCCCTTTATTATGAAATCTCACTACACCGTACCAAGTATAGTTACCGAAACGAAGTACTGTGCAACCGTTGAATACTGGTCGTCCAGTCCGGTTGGGGTTGTCAGGCCCGATAGATCTATCAACAGGATTCGCGTTTACAATACCGCATGTAAATAGTAGTTACCAAGTTACAGGAAAGTATGCCAGTGGTACAACTCAACGTAGAATATATATTTTTTATCACTTGTGTCCATAATGTAAGTCATAAAATGCATGTATTCTCATCCCGAAATATTTAGAGTTTTAAAGTGGGACTATATACTCACTTTTGCCTTGAAGATATTTAACACGACTTGGTCTCCGATAGATATCACGAACCTAACCATATATATAATATATCAACATATTTTCTTTTCAAATAATCGTTTCATTTATACTTATAATACTTTTAATATCTATTAGTCCGTAGTTAGCAGTCCGATGTTAGTGGTGCACAATTAGTTGCTCAATAAAATAAATAAAGACCCCATCGTATTCGTATTGATCGGAATTAATCTCGACCCATTGTACCATGTTGTCAAATGACGTGTTGCGTACATAAAGTACCGTGTTGTCAAATGACGTGTTGCGTACAATCATGAGGTCTTATAATTAATCCTCTCGTGTTGTTTACGGGTGGTCCTGAAATATATAAATCAAATCATAAGTAAATATATATATAATATCATATTAATTAGCAAAGACATGATTAGTTTAGTTTTACTCCAATTAATTTCGTAGCTAAACTAGCTTTAGATACCCAATTTTGTTTTAGCCGCAGTTTCTTCAATACAACTCCGTTTTTGTTGGTTCACTTGCCACTTCCTTGGATCGAGCCATTATTTATGAATATGAACTGTAAATACCTTAGTTAGCAAACGCGATCATTTCCATTGTAAAAACAACACCTAGATGATCATTTTTACAAAAATACTTACACTTTCAGTTACACCATGAGATTTTTATATATTAACATATTCATAAGAAATATCATTTTTCCATAATATAAACTTCCAATTCAAAGTTTAAGATGGTTTTTAATTATCCAACCCAAAACAGCCCCCGGTTGCACTCCAACGATGTAGATTCAGTTTTAAGGTTTTCTTTGTAAAATCAAGTTGTATCTTGTTAAGTTAGCATATCATTATGATATATTACAGGTCTTGAAGTGTTTTAAAAGTCAAGTTAGAAGGATCTATTTAGTTTGCGAACAAGTTTGAAATCATTCAAACTATGTTCTTGTTGTTATGATTTGTATATTCTTAATAAGATAGTTATAATTGAACAAGATGATGAACAAAGGTTATACCTCAAGTATGATGAAGAAAGTTACTGAATAAACAAGATATGAACTTGTTCTTGATGACTTGGAAGATTAAGAAGTGAAATCATGAAAAGAAACAAAGGTTGTAAGTAAGTTTATATCTTGATTTAAGATAAATAACTTACATGAATTGAATCAAAGTTTAAACATAGTTTTACCTTGATTATGAAGCTAAAAGATGGTGAAAATGCTTGGAGATGATAAAGTATGATTGTAGGAGTATTTTGAGAGAAAATTTGGAGTGTAAGTATGAGAAAATGGAATGGAAAAATGGGGTGAAATCATAAAAACGAATTTACTTGTTATATAGAAAAAAAATCCTTAAGTTTGTTTTTTAGATCATAAGTCTTTCTAATTGATCCCACATGTTGTTGACTGACAATGGCTGCTAAGA
Organism: Rutidosis leptorrhynchoides; assembly: GCF_046630445.1. NCBI lineage: Eukaryota > Viridiplantae > Streptophyta > Magnoliopsida > Asterales > Asteraceae > Rutidosis > Rutidosis leptorrhynchoides. The sequence continues at coordinate 300,609,428 of NC_092335.1, read as the reverse complement.
GCAGATAATTGAGGTCTAATAATTGGTATTTATCAATAGTAAATACATCTAGAAGGTGCGTATAATACGGGTACATATACCCTAAGTATACGTGTAGAAATCTTGAGGAAATGGAACGAGAATTCAAATATAACTATCTTTTGTAAATATACTTATGTTGTTTTATGTATTTAAGCCCTTTAAAAGTGATTAAATACGTATTTATACGATACTTGTATAAGCATTATAGATTATAGGTATATATGTCAAAGAACGTTAAGTATAGTTACCGTTTTGAAAACTTAAGTTAGTAGTCTCAAAGTATACTTATAACTCATTGTTATTAGTACACAATGATATGTTAAACCATCCTTAGATCATGTTAAATATGTATAAATACGTATATGTACACAATCGTATAATTATCGTATGTTATATATTTTGTGATATCATCGGTCAAATTGGACGGTCAAACGTTGTGTAAAACTCTTTTCAAAAACACAAGACTCAACAATTTGGATTTCTTATCATGTTGGTAATGTTTAATTTATGTAAATATTAATCTTATATGTATAAAATGATCGGAAAAATCCGGGTCGTTACAGTACCTCCCCGTTAAATAAATTTCGTCCCGAAATTTTAAAGTTGTACCTATTTTGCGTTCTCGGGAAACAAATGTGGGTACTTTTGTTTCATCTGATCCTCTCGTTCCCAAGTAAACTCGAGACCCCTTCGAGCATTCCAACGAACCTTAACGATTGGTATGTTGCTCTGCTTGAGCTATTTAACTTCACGGTCCATGATTTCGACTGGTTCTTCTATGAATTGTAGTTTCTCGTCGACTTGGATTTCTTCAAGGAGAATGGTGAGGTCTTCCTTTGCAAGACAATTCTTAAGGTTTGAAACGTGAAACGTATTATGTACTCCGGCGAGTTGTTGTGGTAACTCGAGTCGATAAGCTACCGGTCCAATGCGTTCGATGATCTTGAACGGGCCTACATACGTTGGGTTCAGTTTACCCCTTTTGCCGAAACGTATTACATCCTTCTAAGGTGACAGCTTTAGCATAACCATGTCACTGATCTGAAACTCTAATGGTTTCCTTCGGACATCGGCGTAGCTCTTTTGGCAACTACGGGCTGTTTTCAATCTCTCCTTGATTTGTACTATCTTCTCAGTAGTTTCGTGTATGATCTCGGGACCAGTTAATCGTAGATCTCCTACTTCATTCCAATAGATAGGGGATCTACACTTCCTTCCATACATTGCTTCAAATGGTGCAGCTTTAATGCTCGCATGATAACTATTATTATACGAGAATTCTGCTAATGGTAGATATTTATCCCATCCGTTTCCAAAATCGATCACACATGCCCTGAGCATGTCTTCAAGAGTCTAAATTGTTCTTTCACTCTGCCCGTCAGTTTGTGGATGATATGCGGTGCTCATATCCAAACGAGTTCCCAGGGCCTCTTGTAGTGATTGCCAGAACTTTGATGTAAATCTACTATCACGATCGGATATAATGGAAATAGGTATTCCATGCCTTGAAACAATTTCCTTTATGTATAATCGTAATAGTTTCTCCATTCTATCTGTTTCTTTTATAGGCAAGAAATGTGCAGATTTAGTGAAACGATCAACTATTACCCAAATGGTGTCATAACCTCATGCAGTCTTGGGTAACATCGTGATAAAATCCATGGTAATACCGTCCCACTTCCATTCTGGGATTTTTGGTTGTTGAAGTAACCCTGACGGCTTCTGGTGTTCTGCTTTGACTTTGGAATAAGTTAAACATTCCCCGACATATGTTGCAACGTCTGTCTTTAAATTAGGCCACCAATAATGCATCTTAAGATCTTGATACATCTTTCCAACTCCAGGATGTATCGAGTATCTTGTCTTATGTGCCTCGTTCAATATCAACTTCATTAATCCACCCAACTTTGGTACCCATATACGTTTTGAAAAATATCGAATTCCATCTCCCCGTATAATGAGTTGCTTCTCATACTTCTTCATTGTTTCATTTCCTATGTTTTCTTTAGTAAGAGCTTCTCGTTGAGCCTCTTTGATTTGTGAGTTGAGATTCATGCGAATTTTTATGTTCATCGCTCGTACTCGAATTGGCTCTCGTTCCTTTCTGCTTAGAGCGTCGGACACTACATTCGCTTTCCCGGGATGATAGCGAATCTCACAATCATAGTCGTTTATCAGCTAGACCCACCTATGTTGCCTCATGTTCAGCTATTTTTGATCGAAAATATGTTGAAGGCTTTTATGATCGGTAAACACAGTGCATTTAACCCCATAAAAGTAGTGTCTCCTATCTTCAATGCAAACACTACTGCTCCCAGTTCTAGATCATGCGTCGTATAATTTCGCTCATGAATCTTCAATTGTCGGGATACGTACGCAATAACTTTCTTTCGTTGCATAAGGACACAACCAAAACCTTGTCGCGAAACGTCACAATATATCTCAAAATCATCGTTCCCTTCAGGTAACGATAAAATAGGCGCCGTAGTCAACTTCTTCTTCAGTAATTGAAATGCACTCTCCTGCTCAGAAGTCCATTCGTACTTCTTCCCTTTTTTGCGTTAACGCTGTTAATGGTTTAGCTATTCGGGAAAAATATTGAACAAATCTTCTATAATAACCGGCTAAACCCAAAAATTGACGTATTTGTGTTCGTGTCTTAGGAGTCTCCCACTTTTCAATGGCCTCAATTTTAGCTGGATCAACCTGAATTCCGTTGCTACTAATAACGTGACCAAGAAATTGCACTTCTTTCAACCAAAATTCACACTTAGAAAATTTGGCGTATAACTGTTGTTTTCTTAACAATTCTAATACCAACCTTAAATGATGCTCATGCTCTTGCTCATTTTTGGAATAGATGAGAATATCGTCAATGAAAACGATAACAAACTTATCTAAATACAGACTACAAACTCGATTCATGACGTCCATGAATACAACTGGCGCATTCGTCAATCCAAACGGCATGACCAAAAATTTTTAATGACCGTAGCATGTCCGGAAAGCAGTTTTCGGAATAAATTCTTCTTTGACGCGTAGTTGATGATAGTCCGATCTTAGGTCGATTTTCGAATAAACACATGATCCTTGCTGTTGATCAAATAAGTCGTCAATTCTCAGTAGTAGATACCAATTCTTGATAGTTAACTTATTTAATTCACGGTAATCTATACACATTCGGAAGGATCCATCTTTCTTCTTGACGAATAAAATCGGAGCTCCCCACGGTGAAGTGCTTGGTCGAATGAAACCACGGTCCAGTAATTCTTGTAACTGGCTTTGTAACTCTTTCATCTCAGATGGTGCAAGTCTGTATGGAGCACGAGCTACTGGTGCCACCCCTGGTACTAGATCTATTTGAAATTCTACAGATCTAAATAGAGGTAATCCCGGCAACTCTTCTAGAAATACATCAAGAAAATCTTTTGCTACAGGCACGTCGTTGATGCTCTTCTCTTTTTCCTTCGTTTTGGCTTTATTAATATGTGCTAAGATAGCATAGCACCCTTTCTTCAAGCACTTTTGGGATTTCAAACAGCTAATGAGTTTTAGCTTTGAGTTACCCTTCTCTCCATAAATCATTACTGGCGTTTTATCCTTACGAGGAATGCGAATTGCCTTCTTGGCACACACAACTTCAGCTCCTATTTTGGACATCCAGTCCATGCCGACTATTACATCAAAACTTCCTAATTCTACGGGTATCAAATCAATTTTAAACGTTTCTCTGGCTAAATTTATTTTACAATCACGGCAAATTTTATCGGCTTTAATTAGTTTACCATTAACTAACTCAATCATGTACTTAGCATCTAGAGGTAATGATGAGCAATTCAATTTAGCGTAAAAGTCTCTACACACGTAACTTCTATTGGCACCAGTATCAAATATAATAGATGCTAATAAGTTATTAATGGTAAACGTACCCGTAACAAGCTCCGGGTCTTCACATGCCTCTCTAGTATTAATAATAAATGCTCTTTCACGTGCAGATCCGTTATTCTTCTCTGAATTCGGACACTGGCTCTTATAATGACCCTGTTTCCCACACCCATAACAGGTAACAGTGGCCAAGGCAGTTCTATTTGCATTGGTGGTAGGAGTCTTGGTGCCATTGGTATTTGTAACAGGAATCCTGTACAATCTTCAGCAAGATGACCCCTTCGATTACAATTATTGCACACCACATTACAATAACCAGAGTGATGTTTGTGGCATCTGTTACATAAAGGATTTCGTCCTTTGTAACCTGAGCTTGAACCACTACCCACACCTTGCGTGGTTTCTTATTTCTTGTTGGATTGTTGATTACCTTCCCACTTTCTTTTGTTTTCCGATGTCTTGACATCGGTGTTCTTATCCAGAATAATCTGGTCCATCAAGTCGTTTGCCATAGTAATGGCTTCATGAATAGTCTTGGGTTTCGATGCTGTAACATTTGCCTTGACAATTTTAGGCAAACCATCTTTGTACAGTTCTATCTTCAAATCTTCGGTTGGTACCAATTCGGGACATAGCAAAGCTAATTTCATGAATCGCTGATTGTAGTTGGTGAGTTCAGTACCAACAAATTTCAGGCTTCGTAATTCAGCTTCCAACTTCCTAACCTCGTTCCTTGGACAATACTCGTTGATTAGCATTGTTTTGAATTCTTCCCATGGAGTATCATAAGCTACATCTCCTCCTACGGCCTTCACATAGTTTTTCCACCACGTGAGTGCACTATCTTGTAAGGTGCACAATGCATACTAGGTCATGTCCTTCTCAATACAACCACTGATTTTAAACACATACTCAATCTTTTCGATCCACCGGGTTAAACCGATCGGTCCTTCTGTTCCACTGAATGATGAGGGCTTGCAACCTTGAAAAGTTTTGTAGGTGCATCCCACACGAGGATTTGGGTTAACTGCAGCACCTCTTGCAGCCTCGATCCATAACATTCTGTCGTTCACTCACTGATTGATGAGTTCCTCGATTTCTTGTTCCGTCATTCGGTTCATTCGTGCCATATTCTTCAATAAGAATGAAAAAAAAATAATTATTCACATTGAATATTATAGATGTAGTATGTATTTACAATACATTGTAGCTTATTAATAATATGAACCAGTTATTATTATAAAAGCCTTTTCTTCTTATTAGCGTTTTATAATTATATCTAGGGTAGTACCTACCCGTTAAAGTTCATACTTAATAGCTTAGTACGGAAATCAATTACTACCATCCAAATAATACTCCACCATGGAAAATTATTGCATTTCACACTTCACTATTTTACATATGCTTATCTTACATCAAACATTAAGCAAACCACACTAGTAATATTATACAAAATCTTATACGATCCCATGGATTAAAACAATAGCGCATCATTTAACCCAAAATGTTTGTGTTCAAAGAAATCGCTTAAAGCTTATCCTGGCTGTCTCCCTACGTTTTGGCTGAGGGGCCGAAGAACTGGATTCCAGGATAGAACTAATAGGAATAGCGGGAATAGGAGTGGAAGTGTCTGGTGGAGTTGGTGCCACAACATCCTCACTAAACTCGGGATTTGGATTTTCCAATTCAGTAGCCTTTCGTTTCTTTCCTCGTTCGAAATTGTCTTTCGTAATTTTCTGTATTTCTTCCTCCTCAGGATCACTTTTCGGTTCCTCTTCAATTGATTCATTCAGAAATTTTGAGTCTTCCCCAAAGGTGTTGTTTTCATCATCGGATAGGTTAATGACTGGAACACCATCTGAGGATTCTGGTTTAGAGTCGCTGAATGTGATAACAAGTTCTAAGCCAGACATCTATCACACAACAACTAGCACGTTAGTACCACATAATATTTACATATTAATTTTTAACCAACAAGGATAAGCAATAGTTTTCGAAATCAAACACGGTCAAAGTCCAGACTCACTAATGCATCCTAACAAACTCGATAAGACACACTAATGCAAATTTTCTAGTTCTGTAAGACCAACTCTCTGATACCACCTGAGACGTCCCGTTCATATCGAATATAAACGTCACGTATTCATTAGTGTCATTGCAAGGTATTGACCTCTATATGTGACATTTAAAAAAAAAAATTCTGCATACGTTTTTATGATACAAACCATAAACTTTATTATAACCAAAGACTTAAACAACATAATAATGATTATCGTTTAGCGATAATCTTAGTCTTACAAACTTTACATTTGATAATAACAGTACGATTTCCAACATATTTCACATTACAAATCTTCCGATATGCAGTTTTATTTTTGACACAAATATGCGTACTCCAAATCTTGCTTAAATTCGGCATAATGCAGCGGAAGCTTTTAATTATCACCTGAGAATAAACATGCTTAAAACGTCAACATAAAATTGGTGAGATATAGGTTTAATGCTAGCAGCGTTATAACTATAGACCATAAGATTTCATATACACAAACGTTTTAATAAAAATATTCTAAGTGGTTGAGCACTTTATAACCATACTTAACATTTAATCAATGTCGCATATTCCCTTTATTATGAAATCTCACTACACCGTACCAAGTATAGTTACCGAAACGAAGTACTGTGCAACCGTTGAATACTGGTGGTCCAGTCCGGTTGGGGTTGTCAGGCCCGATAGATCTATCAACAGGATTCGCGTTTACAATACCGTATGTAAATTGTAGTTACCAAGTTACAGGGAAGTATGCCAGTGGTACAACTCAACGTAGAATATATATTTTTTATCACTTGTGTCCATAACATAAATCATAAAATGCATGTATTCTCATCCCGAAATATTTATAGTTTAAAAGTGGGACTATATACTCACTTTTGCCTTGAAGATATTTAACACGACTTGGTCTCCGATAGATATCACGAACCTAAACATGTATATAATATATCAACATATTTTCTTTTCAAATAATCATTTCATATATACTTATAATACTTTTAATATCTATTAGTCCGTAGTTTGCAGTCCGATGTTAGTGGTCCACAATTAGTTGCTCAATAAAATAAATAAAGACCCCATCGTATTCGTATTGATCGGAATTAATCTCGACCCATGGTACCATGTTGTCAAATGAGGCGTTGCGTACATAAAGTACCGTGTTGTCAAATAACGTGTTACGTACAATCATGAGGTCTGATAATTAATCCTCTCGTGTTGTTTACGGGTGGTCCTGAAATATATAAAATCAAATCATAAGTAAATATATATAAAATATCATATTAATTAGCAAAGACATGATTAGTTTAGTTTTACTCCAATTAATTTCGTAGCTAAACTAGCTTCGGATACCCAATTTTGTTTTAGCCGCAGTTTCTTCAATACAACTCCGTTTTTATTGGTTCAACTTGCCACTTCCTTGGATCGAGCCATTATTTATGAATATGAACTGTAAATACCTTAGTTTGCATTCGAACTCACAGGTTATAGGTCAAACTTTGGTGAATCTTATGAAAGTGATCATTTCCGTTGTAAAAACAACACCTAGATGATCATTTTTACAAAAATACTTACACTTTGAGTTACACCATGAGATTTTTATATATTAACATATTCATAATAAATATCATTTTTCCAGAATATAAACTTCCAATTCAAAGTTTAAAATGGTTTTTAATTATCCAACCCAAAATAGCCCTAGGTTGCACTCCAACGATGTAGATTCAGTTTTAAGGTGTTCTTTGTAAAATCAAGTTGTATCTTGGTAAGTTAGCATATCATTATGATATATTACAGGTCTTAAAGTGTTTTAAAAGTCAAGTTAGAAGGATCTATTTAGTTTGCGAACAAGTTTGAAATCATTCAAACTATGTTCTTGTTGTTATGATTTGTATATTCTTAATAAGATAGTTATAATTGAACAAGATGATGAACAAAGGTTATACCTCAAGTATGATGAAGAAAGTTACTGAATAAACAAGATATGAACTTGTTCTTGATGACTTGGAAGATTAAGAAGTGAAATCATGAAAAGAAACAAAGGTTGTAAGTAAGTTTATATCTTGATTTAAGATAAATAACTTACATGAATTGAGTCAAAGTTTAAACATAGTTTTACCTTGATTATGAAGCTAAAAGATGGTGAAAATGCTTGGAGATGATCAAGTATGATGTTAGGAATATTTTGAGAGAGAATTTGGAGTGTAAGTATGAGAAAATGGAATGAAAAAATGGGGTGAAATTATAAAAACGAATTTACTTGTTATATAGGGAAAAAAAAATCCTTAAGTTTGTTTTTTAGCTCATAAGTCTTTCTAATTGATCCCACATGTTGTTGACTAACAATGGCTGCTAAGAGCAGATAATTGAGGTCTAATAATTGGTATTTATCAATAGTAAATACATCTAGAAGGTGCGTATAATACGGGTACATATACCCTAAGTATACGTGTAGAAATCTTGAGGAAATGGAACGACAATTCAAATATAACTATCTTTTGTGAATATACTTATGTTGTTTTATGTATTTAAGCCCTTTAAAAGTGATTAAATATGTATTTATATGATACTTGTATAAGCATTATAGATTATAGGTATATATGTCAAAGAACGTTACGTACAGTTACCGTTTTGAAAACTTAAGTTAGTAGTCTCAAAGTATACTTATAACTCATTGTTATTAGTACACAATGATATGTTAAACCATCCTTAGATCATGTTAAATATGTATAAATATGTATATGTACACAATCGTATAATTATCATATGTTATATAGTTCGTGATATCATCGGTCAAATTGGACGGTCAAACGTTGTGTAAAACTCTTTTCAAAAACACAAGACTCAACAATTTGGATTGCTTATCATGTTGGTAATGTTTAATTTATGTAAATATTAATCTTATATGTATAAAACGATCGGAAAAATCCGGGTCGTTACAATATCTTAAATATATTTATTTTCAATACTTGACATAATTAGTTATTACATACTTTTACCGTAAATTCCAAAGGTATGTTAAATTTTTATTAAAATAATTTCAATAATAATAATAATAATCATAATCATAAAGATAATAATAAAAATAATAATAATAATAATAATAATAATAATAAAAATAATAATAATAATAATAATAATAATAATAATAATAATAATAATCCTTATAATATCAATAATAATAATAATCATATTAATAAAAGTAGTAATAATAATAATAATAATACTAATAATAATAAAAGTGTACAACCTTTGAAGAAAGGAGCTTTAAAAATAAAATGCCACTGCCCGGGCTCGAATTCGCAACCTCTCGCCCCCCAACATCTCCCCTAACCGTCTGCTCTGTTTTGATTTCCTAATTTAATTACTTCCTTAAATCTCTTTAGCCCTAATCCCGTAATATTTGTAGCAGGCCTAAATATAAGCTAAAATATAGTGGCCCATTAATCAGTTTTCACAACCCCAATTCAAATATCGTCCACTAATTAATAAGAAGTCTACAATAACTAAATCCACCTCATCACAAAATCATCATCATTAATCATACTCGATTAATTGGATATGGTTGGGTCGAAGCTGGGTTAGGATCCGGGTTCTGTTCGTATATGGTAAAGTTGATTAAAAAATGCTCAAGTGGTTCAAATGAAACTAAACACAAATGTGACTAAATACATCAATTTGTATTTGTTGGGTGAAAGGACACACAGGGAATAAAAGCACATGGAACTAGCTGTCGATAATTTCTCTCCCCTTTTATCTACGGCCAACAATAGTAATGCATGTGGGACCCGCTAGTATAACTTCCACAAAATTACAAGATTGCCATCGACTAGTTCATGTTCTTTCTTCTCCATAACCCCCCGTACATTAAACCATACAACTTCAAAAATTTAAGATCCGACCTAGTTATGATTCGACTCAAGATTCATACCCATGACACACTCAACGGCTGTTAAACTTCCTTGATAAATATTTAATGAACAGCTGCTGTAGCAGCACACATCGACGAAGAAAGAAAGAAAAAATTAAATGGCGGTTTGCTATAAAAAAGTTGTAACAATAGTGTTGTTCATGTGCTCGATCAAAATAGTCACTTTGTGTAGCAACTGTTGTAGGTTTAATGGGTGATAAAAGGGTGAAGGTGATGGTCGTTGACTGTGATGTTGGGTGGCGACTTGAGATAGTTTACGGTTAGTAGCAACAATAGAAACTTGAGTGGTGATTGTAAAAAAATATGGTGGTTGTATTCAAGGGTATTGTATCATGAAACAGAACTCAAAGATGATAGGTGGTGGTTATGGGTTGTTCTTGGTGGAAAGTGTTGGTGGTGATTGGTGGTGTTCAGTTGTTGATAACAAAAACATTAAAACCGTTTTAGTTAAAGATGGGTATTAGTCATCGAGGTAGTGGAAATGGTAACCGAAAGGTGGTGATAGCTCTAGGTGATTGTGGATTGATTCAATGGTTGATTAAAGTGGTTTTGCTTGATCGCCAAATAGAAACAATAATATGCAGAAAATATAAGATGGGTTGTAATCTCTTCACACACATGTGTGTATACATATCAATTTTTAATATGATAAAGTAGCATTTAAATTGTATCTGTAGTAGTCGTAGCAAGTTGTCTAACATTGTGGTTCCATCGAATGACAATAGCAAATGAAACAAATAAAAAGAAAAAGAACAGTAAAATGTAATCAATCATAATTCAATTAGCCGGCACTCTCTTGTCCCTTGTACCGACAGTTTTCACGAATCGTGTATCGTACTCCGTTGTTAATCAGTGGCGGATAAAAAAAATCTTCAGAAAAATCCCAAAATTTTAAATTAACTATATTTATTTATTTTGGCCATTATGGTATAAAATTCGAGCATTAACTATTAAATAAAATTACATTAATTATTTACCCCCAACCCCAAGTAAAATATAAAAATTTTTATAATTCAACAAATACTTTCTAAATACATTTTTAATAAGCCTAAAATTTATAGAACTCATTTTCATATCACCGTTTATTTTAAAATTACATAATTTTGAATTTAAATTGCTTAATATCAATCGAAACATCAATGAGTATTACAATTATTTAATATTTATTTTTAGTATACTTTATTTGTATATAGATATGCTTTAAATAATAATTATTATTTTTACATAATCAATTTCTAGCAATTACATCATAAATTATATTTCAAATCATATATATATATATTTATTTAATTATATACATACCTATTTACAAATAGTTGTTCGTGAATCGTCGGAAGTACTCAAAGGGTAAATGAATATATGAAACAAATTCAGAATTTTTGAGACTCAACATTACAGACTTTGCTTATCGTGTCGAAAACATATAAAGATTAAGTTTATATTTGGTCGGAAATTTCCGGGTCGTCACATATTGGGCCCAACAAGCCCCATCCAAAGTACCGGATGCTTTAGTACTTCGAATTTATCATGTCCGAAGGAAGTCCCGGAATGATGGGGATATTCTATATGCATCTTGTTAAGGTCGGTTACCAGGTGTTCACCATATGAATAATTTTTTATCTCTATGTAGTTTGAGAAATGCCGGATATGAGATGTATATTTATGAAAATGAAAAATCTTGTGGTCTATTAAAATTCTAGAAATGATCGATTATCATAAACTAATGAACTCACCAACCTTTTGGTTGACACTTTAAAGCATGTTTATTCTCAGGTATAAAGGAAATCTTCCGCTGTGCAATAGCTCATTTTAAAGATATTACTTGGAGTCATTCATGGCATATTTTGAAAGACGTTACATTCGAGTCGTTGAGTTCAATAAAGATCATTATTAAGTAAATGACAGATTAAGTCATCTATAGTTTCAATATATTATGAAATGGTATGCATACCTGTCAACTTTCGATGAAATGAAAGGTTGTCTTTTAAAAACGAATGCAATGTTTACAAAATGTATCATATAGAGGTCAAATACCTCGCGATGTAATCATATGTTATAGTATTCATCCTTATGGATTAGGACGGGTCGTCTCATGTGGTATCAGAGCGGTGGTCTTAGCGAACTAGGTCTTTCATTAGTGTGTCTAACTGATAGATGTTAGGATGCATTAATGAGTCTAGACTTTGACCTAGTAGTTGTTAGGATACATTAATGAGTCTGGACTTGAACATGGTCTGCATGTTAAAAAGATTTGCTTCTCATTCCTTGTCGAAAATTACCTGCTTATAATTCTTAGGGAATCACATGCTTATCATTCTTAATCTAGACACATCTTACTGCCTGGATTGCATGAATAGTGTATAGACAAAATTCATATCTTAGCGTATCTGCTAATTCGTATCTTAGCGTATCTGATTACTGTAAACTTTGCCTGACATATTTCGTAAATTCCTCCGTAATCTACGGAATCTTCTCTACTATGTATAGGTATTCTATGTAATTAGAATATCATCCGATATCCGAAAATCATTTCATATTGAAAAATCCTTTATTCGCAAGCACGAAATGGAACTTGTCACTAGTTTAAGTTCCTCTGATTCTGACAGCTATTCCGACAAGGATGTTCACCTAAGTTCTGAAAGTAACGTCACCAGAATTAATCAATCAATCAGCTATCCCCAATTCATCTTATGGGTTCGTAGTCGACTTAATCAATGGAGACGCGAAGAAGGTGATCCTTTCCATCAACCAAATTCACCTCTTGGCGATGAACCTGAAGCACTTACTGACGAACCTGTTTGTAATACTATTTTCTCTCTCATTTCGAGAGTATCTCGTCACGACTATATATTATCTCAAATTCTAGATCTTATTCATCCGCTCGTCCGAACCGACAATCATACCGGTATGATAGAAGAAGTCAACGAGCTTCGCGCTCAAATAGTGACTCTGGAGAATATAGTGCAATATCTACGAGCATCAGTAGCACAAGTAGCATAACCAGTACCACCATCCACAACAACCACATCTGCACTGCAAACCTCAACTTCACAATCTGTCCCACGTTTCATGACCCGTCCTAATCCATATGGATGAATACATTACATTTGGTTACATCGCGAGGTACTTGACCTCTATAGGATACATTTTACAAACATTGCATTCGTTTTTAAAAGACAAACTTTCTTTACATTGAAAGATGACGACATGCATACCATTTCATAAAATATCCAACTATAATTGACTTAATAATAATCTTGATGAACTCAACGACTTGAATGCAACGTCTTTTGAAATATGTCATGAATGACTCCAAGTAATATCTCTAAAATGAGCAAATGCACAGCAGAAGATTTCTTTCATACCTGAGAATAAACATGCTTTCAAGTGTCAACCAAAAGGTTGGTGAGTTCATTAGTTTATCATAACAATCATTTTCATTAATTTAATAGACTACAAGATTTTCATTTTTCCATAAACCTCATCTCATATCAGGCATTTCGCAAACTGCATAGAGATAAAAATCATTCATTTGGTGAACGCTTAATAACCGAACTAACAGGATGCATATAGAATATCCCCATCACTTCGGGACTCTCATCGGACATGATAATCGAAGTACTAAAGCATTCGTAACCCGAATGGGACGTGTCAAGGTCCATAGATCTATCTTTAGGATTCGCGTCAATTAGGGGCCATTTCCCTAATTCTTAGGCTACCAAGATAAAAAGGGGCATATTCGATTCGATAATCCAACCATAGAATGTAGTTTCGATTACTTGTGTCTATTTCGTAAAACATTTATAAAAGCAGCGCATGTATTCTCAGTCCCAAAAATATATATTGCAAAAGCATTTAAAAAGGGAGCAAATGAAACTCACCATACTGTATTTTGTAGTAAAAATACATATGACGTCATTTAACAAGTGTAGGGTTGGCCTCGGATTCACGAACCTATTATTCAATCATGTATATTAATATATGTAATGGTAATCGAAAAAATATATTTATTAGTAGTGATTTTATTTGTTATTTTATATCATGTGTTTTATTAAAACTTGATTAGATATGTTTATCTTTATATAGATAATTAACATTTATTACAAAAGTATTAATGTGGTTAGGTTTTATGTCATAAATATATTTTTATATAAAAAATCTTCATTTGGTATATTAATAGTACTAATAATAATAATGATAAAAATAATACTGTTTATGATAAAAGTTATGGTAATCTTAATAATAATAATAATGATAATTATATTAAAAATGATATTTTTAATGATAATTGTAACAAAAAAAGATAACTTTAATAAAAATGATGCCTTTAATAATAATCGTAGTTTTTAATAAAAATGATAAGTTTAATAATAATGATAATAAAAATAATAATTTTGATAATAATACTTAATACTTAATAATAATAATAATAATAATAATAATAATAATAATAATAATAATAATAATAATAATAATAATAATAATAATAATAATAATAATAATATTTTATATTTATAATATAATAAAAATAATAATAAAACTACCTTTAAAGGAAACAAGCTTAAAAAAAAATTGTCCTTGCCCGGACTCGAACCTATGACCTCTTGCTTAGCAACCACAACCCTAAACCATTCTTCTTTTGTATATTTTTCTGATTAAATTCACAGGTTAAATTTTATTTAACTTATTTATCTGTCTTCCTTCTTTACTAACATCACCTATCATCATCTTCCATTATCCTATCATCATCATTAACCGGGTTTTATTGTTCCCAGCCCAACCAGCAGTTGGGAATCGAACACACGACCTCTTGTTTAACAAACTCCCTTGCAACCACTGAACCATTAATTATTTCTTTGTAATAATTCACGCGTTTAATCATTTATCAAGCACTGTTTATCATCATCATCCTAATTTCCTCATCATCATTATCATATCGTGTATCATTATCATTCCATAGCATTATCATAAGCATCGTTCTTAATCATCATTATCATGATGTTTCGTAACCGTCATCATCATTATACCAATATTATCCATCATCATCTCTATCTTACGGTATAAATCATCTAATCATCTTTAACCTCTACCACCCTCATCATCGTCACATATATTATCATATCATCAATATCACTATCGTGTAATCATCATTTTCTCTAAACCAAGTTGGTAACCACGAACAACATATCGAGTGGGGCACAAAAGTTAAATATGGCACTAGTTTATAGCTTTATTGGAAAAGAAAAAAAATTTGATGCAATATGTAAGTAAGGGATGTCGGCCAAAACTCTCCATTTGATATTAAAAAAAAAATGTGTTATATGTATCATCATCTCCACATATCATAAAGAAAACTAACTTTTCCTTTTTAACTCCACTTTGGTCTGCCACAAACAAATACAAACAAATAAGAAATGGTTCGTAACCCTTTTTTTATTGGCTGGAGTTTGTAAAATTGAGTGGTGGTGCGGTCCTACTGCAACAAAAATGTGTGTATATATATATATATATATATATATATATATATATATATATATATATATATATATATATATATATATATAATTATACACATGGCATCGGGTTCTTGAAAGAAAGAAATAAAAAAAAATATATAAGGTGGCGGTTTTGGCTTTAGGATGTATAAATGGGTTTGTTGAAGATGTGATCAAAGATAGTGATCGTGGTTTGGTTTCTCACATCTGAAAAGAAAAGAGAGAGAGATAGATGAAAAAGAGGGAGGTGGATGTTCACGATATACAGCAAATCGAAAGGGAAAAAAAATGCATAAAGGTGGTGGCTTACTATGGTGATGATTCATGGGGTGGTTCATGATCGAACTTAGAGAAAGAGAGAGATTAGAAGTGGTGGTTGATTCGATACCTAGGACAGAAGGGTTTATAGCAGCAGCAAAAACTTCATAAAAGGGGCGATTGTTGTGGGTGATCTTTGACTGCAGCGAGTTTGTTTTGACAGTGGTTCTTGGTTTGTATAGTGGTGAGGTTCAAGATTTGAAGTTGGGTTCGCGACTTCAACAGAAGGAAGAAGAAGAAAGTGTAGAGATATAATAAGAGAGATGAAGAAAGGATGGGTGATAATTAAGTGAGTTTTGTTTTCGTAAATTTCCATTTTTCTTCCCATTTGGCAACAACTATATGCAGTATACAGACGATATTGATAATGTAATTCGAATAATTGAAGTAGTGTTTTCTGATTGTAATCTAGTGATGATTGAATTACTCTGAGTCATTTAGTGAATTGTATTACTTGTAATCATTCCTAATTTGTTTGCATTGGGGCTGGATTAGGACGCGTAACTTTATCAGACATTAAGTACTAACACTGTGTAATAGATGAAATAAAAAAAATAAACCTGATAGGTACCCTCAACTGATTCTTGGATGTTATTGTGATTTAAATCGTGATTCGTACAGGATTTGGAGACAGAAATCTAATCAGATAAATTATGAAAGTTATAGGTATCAAATCTTATGATTCTTTACAAGTTTATATAATTTTTTTAATTAATAAGTATATTAATAATAATAATGCTAATTAATAATAATTATATTAATAATAATTTTGATTAATAAAAATAGAAACACTAATAATAATAATAAAAATACTAATATTATAAATGATAAAAGCAATAAATTGTATTATTTTATAATATCTAAAATATTGATAATGATAATAATTTATAATAATAATAATAATTCTTAATAATTATATCTAATAACAAATAATAATAATACTGATTTTTATGCTAATATTAATATACATATTAATAATAATGAATGTGATAACATGTCAATTACATTATTACTTATATATATATATATATATATATATATATATATATATATATATATATATATATATATATATATATATATATATATATATATATACATGCAAATTACTATATATATAATTATATTTTAACTATCAAGTTTTATTACTTAATTAAATATATTAATTATATATATTGAAACAATTAACTCAAAGTATAACGTTATGCATCTAATACTTTGTTAACGTGGACAACTTATGTTAGAGATCATTTATATTCAACATACTTTATATATTCAAAATAACAAGTTTTAGTTACTTTAAGTCATCGTTCATAATAACTAACTAATTCATGAATATATTTAATTTATTATATATAATTATTTACATATATAATTATATATATACATCTCTGTTTTCAAATAAGGTTCGTGAATCGTCGAGAATAGTCGAAGGTCAATTAAATATATGAAACAGTTCAAATTTTTTTTGATATTCAACATTACAGACTTTTTTTATCGTGCCGGAAACATATAAAGATCAAGTTTAAATTTGGTCGGAAATTTTCGGGTCTGAGACTTGTATACAATGGTTCACGAATACATATTAATTAATTCAAATATTATATATCTACTATATATGAATTATTGAATTAATAACTGAGGACTACTAACATTGAACAATTAAAATGAATTAAAATATTGATTATAACATATGAAACTAAACATTCCTTCAAGTTTGCCACTTGATTTCATCTTAAACCTCATTTGTATCTTGACAATTACAATCTGCGTTCAAACCTTTCATGATTCTTGAAAATATCTCAATCGAGAGGATGAACCAACCGCACTTCACCTATGGAAGAAAAGATTGACGCATATAGTTATGGACCTGAAAACACTCAGAACCTGAGTAAACGTTTAACACATAGCTGTGCTAATTCCTTTAGCGTTATTATTACCGAAAAGAACTTTGCAACTCCTGTTCCAGAAAGCCAGTTGTGTCACAGCTCCAGCGAGTCAACTTCGACTTTTCATTCAAAACAACCTTATTATAACCTTGATATATATACATAGATTACCGGGGAACCTTTTATATTCCACCATATTACCATCAGAGTTTAATCATCTAAAAAAATAATTCTCTTGAAACCACCTCGGATTGATAACCGATGATTCATATATGGTAGCATTAAATGCAGAGGAAACAGCAAAATTGTAGATGGTCTAAATGGCCAAAAGTTTGATAATAAAGAATGGAAGGTTGGGAACGCTCGATAGAAAATTTAGTACTGAAAAATGGATTAAGCTAACCCTGAAAGAGACCGAGGATAAATACAAGGACCAAACTCTATATTCAAAGAATCCAGGTAATTCTGGATCCAATGAAATCTTCAGCAAATATCTTGCTCCGAAGTCATGTTAAATCCTGTGGAAAATCTTTCTTCATCAACCTTCGATCTTAGAAATTCCAAAATATCATCATAAATATCTTCGATATTTCTGAAGATATCTTCATAAATATTCTCTTCCAATATTAATTATCTCTCCACGCTATCTGTGATATATCATAAAAGGAAACTATTTTAGTTTCTAAAAATTCGAAAAAAATTCGAATTTAAAATATGAATGATTTTGAAGTAGTGTTGGAAATTGATGCATGAGTTAGTATAATATAATGACACTTGATCAACGTGATTATATTACAGTAAGTCATGCTGAGTTACTAATAGAATGTGATGATTCACATAGCATAACGTCGTCATGTGCCATTTACACGACTCTTACATTCTACCTAATTTCTAAACATATCAAGAACATATCTACCTGAGATATCTATCTTTTCTCTGGAATTCTGGTAATTTAACCAATCAAGATCGTACTATTACAATCTCTCTCTTAGAACATTAGCCATGTTCATTCGAAACACCATACCTACGAATTCTGGACCATTAGTTGTTGTAATTAGAGTCGAGAAGAGAATAAAAAGGCAAAGAGCTCCGAAATATAAGGGAGAATACAAAGCCCAACAACAACACCGAAATTACGAACCGTGGATATCAGTGCGTATAGCAATATAAAGACACGGGAGGATTATAAATACAATAATCCCTAGAGCATAGTAGAAATAAATAGATTCTTCTGGTGGGAGTTGAAAAAGAAGAACGATCATTGCGATAGTCAGAATAAGAACAAGGATCAGAACTGGATTGAGCATTTTCACAATTCTTGAAAATATGAAAGAAATTATTGAGGTGGTGAAAATTAATGGAACGGAAAAAGTGAATTTATAATGGAAAAATCCAACAGAGCAATCGAGACAGATCACCGTATTTAATAAAAGAGATATTAATTCCCCTATTCACCGAAGAATCAAATCTTTTAGATTTCGAAGATTTTCTTTAAATCCCTTGAATTCCGAAAATTCAACCAAGACAACGTCAAAAGTTAAGACGCACCTTATTTTTTAAATTCAACCCTGACTACGTCGAAAGTCAAAAAGAATCTTATTTTCCCAGTTCACTATTTTGTGATAGCTTTACTCGTACTCTTCAAATAATCAAATTATCTTACCTATATTACTCAATGGTGATAAAATTTTATTTTATCAACTCATATTCGTCATGAAAACATTTTTATTGTTAGCCATGACGATCTCTATCAAATTTCGGGACGAAATTTTTTTAACGGGTAGGTATTGTGACAACCCGGAAATTTCTGACCAAATTTAAACTTTATCTTTAAATGATTTATTGTTTTCGACATGATAAACAAAGTCTGTAATGTTGAAATCTCAAAAACTTTGAACTATGTTCATATATCCATTTGACCTTTGACTATTTCCGACGATTCACGAACAATTAATTGTAAATGAATGTGTGTGTATATATATATATATATATATATATATATATATATATATATATATATATATATATAATAACTTGAAATATTGATATAGGATTTAATCGTTAAAAACTAAAAATGTAAAATAAAATATGATATAATTAAATTCTTATGAAAAGGAATTTATATGTATATTTGATATATATTAAATATAATTACTAAATGATTTAGTTGTTAGAATTAACTATGTAACATAAAATTTAAAATATGATATTATTATATATATATATATATATATATATATATATATATATATATATATATATATATATATATATATATATATATATATATATATATATATATATATATATATATATATATATATATATATATATATAATAAGATTTTGTGATTTCGATTTTATTTAGTAAACGATAGTAGCACTCGTTCATCATTCGATGGTTATTTAAGCAACTTAAATTCGAACTTATATGATTTTAAAATAAACGGTGATCCGAAAATGAGTTCTATAAATTTTAGGCTTATTAAAAATGTATTTAGGAACTATTTGTTAAGTTTTAACACTTTTTATGTTTTACCCAGAATTGAGAGGGACAGTTGATGTAATTTTTGTTTAACAAATTAAGGATCGAATTTCATACCATAATGACCAAAATAAATAAATTTAGTTAATCTAAAAATTTGAAATTTATCTGAATACTTTTATTCGCCACTAATTAACAACGGAGTACGATTTAGCACTCCAAAGAAAAGGTGTCGGTAAAGTTGTCACGACCCTACTTTTTCCGTTATCTTTTATCGGTAATTATTTAACGACCGTTAACTGGTATTCGTGCTATGTCATTTCTATGGCCTATATTATTATATTAATAATAATATATTAATTATTAAGTGTTATGTGAATATTTGTATTCATATTTTAAATTATACGTTCCTACGTATCGCGGATTTCTGTCCAGCGAATCTTTTCGGTTTTCAAACCAACGGTCGCGTTTTTGGGATATTTAAATCCTAATTATTTTAAATATGATATTTTAAGATCATATAATTATATATAGTATTTATATTTATTTTTCGTCGCACGTTTGTTATCTCTCCGGATTTTTAATCGCGTAAGTGCGTTTTTGCGTTTCGGGATTCATTCGGGCTTTTGGGCCACAAGAAATTACACTTTTAGCAAGATTGGGCCATGGGGCCCACCCCATGACCCTCCATTCGGCTGACCATAAGGGGAGGGAGTATACTCCCCATTTTTTTTTCCATCTCATTTACACATTACACAATTTTAATCTAAACCTAATTACCACTTTTGCTCTCCTTCCTCCCTTCCTTCTCTTTTTGGGCGACGACCAACACCACCAAACATCATCATCTTCATCAATTTTTCAAGCTTGGATCTAGAGATCGTTCATACAATCGGATTCCTCGTTCGGTTCTCTACGCGATTATACTAATTGTTTCCTTGATTAGGGTATAAACCCTAACCCTAGAACTTTTAATTTTTATTTATTTTTCTGTATTTTATGTTTATATTATTAGTATGATGATTATTAGTTGTTGTAATGTTGATTGTATGAGTAGAATTGCTCGATTGCATATTTTTCGGTTTGATAAAATTGGGACAGCAGCTTTTTCGTGTCTTTCTGATATTGTAACTGATTTTGATCATAAAATAAAGTATATAAATGAGTTCCTCTCATCAAGACATTAATTTTAGACTCCGGATTCATGTCGTTTCGATTTCCGGAGCCCTAGATATGATCAAAGTGGTATTTTGTTAAGATTGAAATGTGATTTTGGTATGAACCAGGTTTGGTCCGACTTTGTGACCATAATTGGTGACTTTAGGGTGTTTTAGTGTGTTAGGACTGATGGTGGGATGAACTTTCATGTTCGGGTCATCTCAATCTGAGCCACGAATCACCCGTTACGTCCAAAACACGTTTTTGAGTGAATTGAAGTTCCAAGTAGTGTAATGGCTGTACATCACGACTTGTGGACTGTTCATGGTGTGTTGTTGAGTATACCAAAGTTTCGGGTGGTTTGATTAGGCGGAGATATATGTAAGGCTCGCCGAAAACCGACACCCGGGGCTCAGGATACGACCTGATGAACTTTTGATTTAAAACTTTTGACTAATTAAGAAACTTATGATATAAATAATGGATTTCATTATCATTTAATTACTTATAATAAAAAAGTAATTATTATTATTTACAACTTAAGATATATATTTATTATATCTTTTAATTAGTATATTTATGATTTAATTAACATTTTAATTAAACATATGATTAATAATACTTCATTATTAATGGAAAAATACTTATGATAAGTATTAAACTTATATTATGAGATTATTATAATAAGACTTATAATATGGATTAATTAATTATTTAATTATTATAAGGCTTAGTTATTATTTAATTATAATTTAATTATTAAATACTTATGATTTAATAGTTATAATTAGAAACTTATGATATGATTAATAATTCATTATTAATTAATAATACTTATGATATGATTTAAAATTTATTATTAATTAATAATATTTATATTATGACTAATATTTAATTAATTAATTAAATACTTATGTTATATTAATTATATTATTTAAACGTATATTAACTTTAATAATTCATTTTAATTTAATTAAACTTATGTTATGACATAATTAGACATATTTAACTTTAATAAACGTTATAATTTATTATTATTATAACTTACACTTTTAAAATTTACGTTGACCATATTTGACCAAGGTTGACTTTTGAGTTGACTTTCGGTTGACTTTGACTTTCAGTTGACTTTTGTTGACTTTCTAATTAAGGAAACTTTTCTAACTTATAAACTTTCCAAAAATAGAAACTTTCCAAAAATAGAAACTTTCCAAAAATAGAAACTTTCCAAAAATAGAAACTTTCCAAAAATGGAAACCTGCTAAAAATAGAAACTTTCCAAAAATGGAAACCTGCTAAAAATAGAAACTTTCTAAAAATAGAAAGTGTGTGTCCGTAAGCTGTTCCGATCAAACCAATGCATATTGAGTACTGTTCTATGTCTACTTGCAACATGTACAATAGCTATCATACTAAGACTTGACCTAAGTTAGTTATTTATATCGACCTGCTTTATTTATAGGTCGGCGTTGTGATCTTTCCTGATCACTGTACTGCATTTGTTGTTCGCTTAATTGTGTTGGTTACTTCATTACTATTAAGGTGAGTTATAGTCCCGTTTTTACATACTTTTCAAAGTATATTTTTGGGATGTGATTACATGCATTTTATTTCACGTTTAGACACAAGTGACAATTAAATTTAAATTATTCATTGTGAGTTGGACAAAAATATTCCCTAGCCTGGTAACTGTAATCATTGGTTTTTACCGGTGAACGCGAATCCTACGGATAGATCTATCGGGTTTCACAACCCCATTTCGAGCTTGTCGCGCTAGCAATTTATAATCAGAATGTTTAGTACTTCGTATTTTGTTGTAGATGCACTGTCCAGTGTATATTTTTATGGTGATTGGCAAGGGTAAATAAAGGGTTAAGTGGTTACTAGGTGGCTCATTGATAAAGGAATAATGTTTAATGTTTTCTAACATTTTTAAATCTTGTGGTCTAAAGTTTATTCAATTATTTAAACCTATAATTCACTCAACCTTTGTGTT
Organism: Rutidosis leptorrhynchoides; assembly: GCF_046630445.1. NCBI lineage: Eukaryota > Viridiplantae > Streptophyta > Magnoliopsida > Asterales > Asteraceae > Rutidosis > Rutidosis leptorrhynchoides. The sequence continues at coordinate 300,586,204 of NC_092335.1, read as the reverse complement.
GACAGTTTACTCGCATGTTTTCACAGGTACTTGAGTTTATGTGATGCTTCCGCTGTGTTTAGAAGAGTCTGCATGCATTTGGGCAGATTTTTATGAAAAAATTTATGAAACTTTGGCTTGCATTCGATTTTTGAATAATTAATACTTGTGGGTTGTTGACAATGTTTTGTGTCAACTTTGGATTATTAATATGTTGGGTTACTTTTAACTACATATTTTGTTATGCTTTCCTTTTTGGGGAACTTTTAAAATAAAAGAATGCAATGTCGTTTGTTAAATTCATTTAAGTTCGATCAAGCTGTGGGACCAAGTGACGGAGCCGTTAAGTGTTTTGACAGGGCCATCACAGTTGGTATCAGAGCTCTGGTTGTAGGGAACTAGGCGGTCTTAATGTGGTCCACCCGTGGTTCTTAGGGTGCATTAGAGTCTAGTCTACAGCTCGACCCTTTTGCTATAGCATTATTATGCATTTCATTTCGTATGAGTTATATCATTAGCATTTATATCTTTTGGTATGTGGTTTGCGGTTTTACTGTTTGCAGATGTCGACTTCGAGCAATAACTCCGTTGCTGCTCCTGCTCCTCCGGCTGCTGCCAGACGCCGTGCTGGTTAACCAGAGATCGATGATCCTGTTCACTACTACTTTTCCACCCTTACTTATATGAACAGGGCTTACAATGAAGTGACACGTATTAATGCTCTTAGTGATTGTATGCGTACTTTGCCACACAACGAGATGATGGACCAGATTCGAGCTAGTATGGATTCGTTTGTTAGCTTCAAGAACAATGTTGGGTTCGAGACTCGTAAGCGTAACCGTGAAGTTGATGCTAGGTTCGAGGCTCTAGAGAGCACAGTTCGTGGTTTGAAGGAAGAGTTGGAAGAAGTGAAAGGAAAGTTGCGGAAGTATGAGCCTTCTGCTGAGACTCATGCTGGCCCAGCTTATCACACTCGCTCTAAGCAGATGTGATATGATGATTCATGATTGATTACTTATTTCATAAAACTTAATGTCCTTTCATACATACATTTTTGGATTATGTACGGCGTTTTGCCGAGGATTTTATGAAGGTTTTGTTATGGGATGTTTTTCATTATGTATGGATGGTTATTTTTATGACATCTATTATCATTATCACATTTTATTTCTGATGTTGTGACTCTTGGCATGTTATATTATGCGTAATGTAGATCATGTATGTTAGGTGCTATGTATGTTGTATGATGTTATCATAAAATATGTATGCATGTGGTGGTTATTTCTATAACAATCATAACTGTCATGTTATTAGACATAGTGGTTACTGACTATTATTTTAATGGTTAATCTTTTCGTGTTCGATCTATTCCTTTATAACACTGGTATTATTCTTAGTACTAACGGTTGTGTTATTCTGTTTTGAAGATCATGCCTCCTAGAGAGTCCAACGAAGCCCGTATCCAATGTCTTGTTACCGAAGGGATAGCTGCTGCTATGGCAGCGAATGCTAATGCAAATGCTAATGCGAACAACAATCAGGTGGGATGCTCCCACAAAACGTTTATGGCAAGTCGCCTACAGGAATTCAGTGGTACAGAAGGACCCATAGGACTTACTCGCTAGTTCGAGAAAATCGAGTCTATTTTCAGGGTTAGTCGAGTCTGAGAGGAAGACAAGGTTAGTTTTGCTAGCTGAACTTTGAAGGATAGTGCATTGACCTGGTGGAACAACTTGGTTAACAGTTCGGGAAATGATGTGGCTTATGGTTTAACTTCGAATAATTTCAAGGAAAGAATGATCACCCGCTACCGTCCTAGGGGTGAGCTTAAGAAGTTAGAGGTTGAACTTAAAAACTTGAAAATGAAGGGCACCGAATTAGATGCCTACGAGCAGAGATTCTTTGAGTTGACTTTGTTGTGCCCTAATGTTTATGCCGATGAGAATCTTAAGATTGAAGCTTACATTGATGGGCTATCTGAGAAAATTGAACATGGAGTTGAATCTAGTGAGCCCCAGACTATTGAGGCCGTGATGTCGATGGCTCATAAGTTGAATGATAAGATCTTGAGAAGAAGCAAGGCTGCTGTAACCAAACCCAGTGAAGAGGCTGTTAAGAAAGCTGATAATGGGAAGAGAAAGTGGGATAATAACTGCAATCAAAACCAGAATCAGCAGAAAAAGCAGGATACTTCTGGTTCGAATAACCGCAGTCAGCGTGTGTGTCCACGTTGTTACAAGGCTCATGATGGTTTTTGTACCGTGACTTGCAAGAGGTGTTCTAAACAGGACACATTGCTAAGGATTGTACGGTGCTTCTGCTGGGTTCTGCTACTCCTGCCGCAGGTGGTAATAATGGTAATAATGCTGGTAATAGAGGTGGTAATGGTAATGGTAATGGAAAGTCGAATAATGGTGGTAATCCGAGGGTTTGTTACGAGTGTGGAAAGCCGGGGCATTTTCGTGATGCCTGTCCCAACAAGAAGACTACAGAGACTGCACGTGGTAGAGCGTTCAACATTAATGCCAGGGATGCTGAGGAAGATCCTAAACTTGTTACTGGTACGTTCTCGGTCAACGATTTATCAGTTTATGTACTATTTGATTCAGGGGCTGATTTGAGTTTTGTGTCAAGTAAATTAAGTCCGAAAATCAAAACACCGTTAACTCCTTTAGACAATACTTATGTTGTTGAAATAGCTAATGGTAAGGTACTCACTGCTAAGACTGAGCATCGTAAATGTAACATTAGTTTAGCTGGTAGAGATTTTGAGATAGATTTAGTACCGATTGAACTTGGTAGTTTTGACATTGTTATTGGGATGGATTGGTTATCTGTGAATCGTGCTAAGATTGTGTGTTATGATAAAGCTATTTGTATTACTAATGTGGTTGGAGAGCCGCTGATGGTTCTTGGAGATAAGAAATGCTGACAGTTAAATCTTATTAGCTGTTTGAAAGTTCTTAAACATCTTCGCAAGGGCTATCATGCTATTCTAGCCCATGTTGTTGATTCTGAAAAAGAAACGAAGAGTGTTGGAGATGTTCATGTTGTTAGGGATTTTCCTGAGGTATTTCCCAAAGATTTACCTAGCCTTCCGCTGCAACGCGCGGTAGATTTTCAAATTGATCTTGTTCCCGGTGCTGCTCTTGTAGCACGTGCTCCTTATCGTCTTGCGCCTTCCGAACTTCAAGAATTGTCAAGTCAACTCCGTGAGTTGTTAGACAAAGGTTTTATTCGTCCTAGTTCATCCCCTTGGGGAGCTCATGTTCTGTTTGTTAAGAAGAAGGATGGTTCTTTTCATTTGTGCATTGATTATCGTGAGTTGAACAAGCTTACTATTAAAAACCGTTATCCCCTTCCGAGAATTGATGATCTGTTCGTTCAGCTTCAGGGTTCATCTGTTTATTCAAAAATCGATCTTCGTTCCGACTATCATCAGTTGCGTGTTAAAGAATCTGATTTTTCGAAAACTGCTTTTCGCACCCGTTACGGTCACTTTGAGTTTCTTGTTATGCCGTTCGGATTGACAAATGCACCTCTGTGTTCATGGACCTCATGAACCGTGTATGTAGACCCTATCTGTACAAGTTCGTTGTTGTATTTATCGACGACATCCTTATTTATTCGAAGAGTGAAGAAGAGCACGAGGAACATTTGAGGTTAGTGCTTGATCTGTTGAGAAAAGAAGAGTTGTACGCTAAGTTCTCTAAGTGTGCATTCTGGTTACGAGAAGTTCAATTCCTTGGACACATTGTTAGTAAACAAGGGATACAAGTTGATCCTGCTAGATTGAGGCGATTGAAAGGTGGGAAACTCCGAAAACTCCTACCCAGATTCGTCAGTTCCTAGGATTAGCAGGTTACTATAGAAGGTTCATTCAAGATTTCTCTTGTATCGCAAAACCTTTGACTGCTTTAACGCATAAAGGGAAGAAATATGAGTGGAAGGATGAACAAGAGACTGCTTTTCAGATTTTAAAGAAGAAGTGGACTACCACTCCGATATTGTCACTTCCTGAGGGTAATGATGATTTTGTTGTCTATTGTGATGCTTCGCGTCAAGGCTTTGGCGGTGTTTTGATGCAGTGAAAGAAAGTTATTGCGTATGTGTCACGTCAATTGAAGATTCACGAGCAGAACTATACAACTCATGATTTAGAGTTAGGGGCCGTTGTTTTTGCACTTAAGATTTGGAGACATTATTTGTATGGGGTCAAGAGTACTGTGTACACATATCACAAAAGTCTTCAACATATCCTCGATCAGAAACAGTTGAACATGAGACAACAAAGATGGATTGAGACGTTGAATGATTACGATTGTGAACTTTTGTATCATCCGGGTAAGGCCAATGTTGTTGCAGATGCGTTGAGTCATAAAGAAAGGGCTGAACCTCGCAGGTTTAGGGCCTTGAATATGACAATTAGAACAAACCTCGCAAGGCAGATTCTTGAGGCACAACAAGAAGCCTTAAAGGAAGAGAATTTTGTGAAAGAGAACGTAAGAGGTATGGCTAAGAAATTTGAGATTCGAGCAGATGGTACTAGGTAATTTGCAGGACGTCTTTGGGTTCCGAAGTTTGGTGAACTGTGACAACTTGTTTTGGATGAGGCTCATAAGTCTAGGTACTCAATTCATCCTGGTTCAGGAAAGATGTATCATGATCTTAAGGAGCTGTATTGGTGGCCAAATTTGAAAGGTGATGTGGCTACGCATGTGGCTAAGTGTTTGACCTGTGCTAAGGTTAAAGCTGAACATCAAAAACTGTCTGGACTGTTGGTACAACCTGAGATTCCCGAGTGGAAGTGGGAAGGAATTACAATGGATTTTATTACTAAGTTACCGAGAGTTGCGGGTGACTATGACACTATTTGGGTGATTGTAGATCGACTCACTAAGTCGGCTCACTTTTTGCCGATTAGGGAAACAGATTCAATGGAGAAACTTACTCGTTTATACTTGAAGGAGATGGTTTCTAGGCATGGTGTTCCTGTATCCATTATTTCGGACCGAGACAGTCGATTTGTATCGAGGTTTTGGCGATCTTTGCAGGAAGCCTTGGGAACTAGATTAGATATGAGCACCGCTTATCATCCTCAAACGGATGGTCAGAGTGAAAGGACCATTCAGACGTTGGAGGATATGTTAAGAGCGTGTGTTATTGATTTTGGTAATGGGTGGGATAAATATTTGCCGCTAACTGAATTTTCTTATAACAACAGTTATCACGCAAGTATTCAATCCGCACCGTTTGAAGCTCTGTACGGTAGGAAGTGTATGTCTCCTGTCTGTTGGAATGAGGTTGGGGATGCTCAACTCACAGGTCCAGAAATTATTCACGAGACTACCGAGAAGATTGTACAGATTAAGGATAGGTTAAGAACAGCTAGAAGTCGGCAAAATAGTTATGCCAATAGGGGAAGGAAATATGTGGAATTTCAAGTTGGTGATCGTGTTATGTTAAAGGTTTCACCTTGGAAGGGTGTGATCCATTTTGGTAAAAGGGGAAAGCTAAGTCCTTGTTTTGTTGGACCGTTTGAGATTGTTGAGAGAGTTGGACCGGCGGCTTATCGTTTGAAGTTGCCACAAGAACTCAGTGCTGTTCACGATGTTTTTCATGTATCGAATCTAAAGAAGTGTTTAGCCGAGACCGATAAGACTATTCCTCTGGAAGAACTTCATGTTGATAAGCAACTACACTTTATTGAGGAACCTATTGAAATTATGGATCGAGAAGTTAAGACTCTTAAGCAGAGCCGAATTCCTATTGTCCGGGTTAGATGGAACGCCAGACGTGGTCCCGAGTTCACTTGGGAGCATGAAGATCAGATGAAGCAGAAGTATCCGCATTTGTTCCCAGATGCTGAGTCAACCCCTGCACCTGCTTAAATTTCGGGACGAAATTTCCGTAACGGGAAGGTACTGTCTCGACCCTACTTTTTTCGTTATCTTTTATCGTTAATTATTTAACGACCGTTAACTGGTATTCGTGCTATGTCATTTCTATGGCCTATATTATTATATTAATAATAATATATTAATTATTAAGTGTTATGTGAATATTTGTATTCGTATTTTAAATTATACGTTCCTACGTATCGCGTATTTCTGTCCGGCGAATCTTTTCGGTTTTCAAACCAACGGTCGCGTTTTTGGGATATTTAAATCCTAATTATTTTAAATATGATATTTTAAGATCATATAATTATATATAGTATTTATATTTATTTTTCGTCGCGCGTTTGTTATCTCTCCGGATTTTTAATCGCTTAAGTGCGTTTTCGCGTTTCGGGATTCGTTCGGGCTTTCGGGCCACAAGCAATTACACGTTTACCAAGATTGGGCCATGGGGCCCACCCCATGACCCCCCATTCGGCCGACCATAAGGGGAGGGAGTATACTCCCCATTTTTTTTTTCATCTCATTTACACATTACACAATTTTAATCTAAACCTAATTACCACTTTTGCTCTCCTTCCTCCCTTCCTTCTCTTTTTGGGAAACGACCAACACCACCAAACAACATCATCTTCATCAATTTTTCAAGCTTGGATCTAGAGATCGTTCATACAATCGGATTCCTCGTTCCGTTCTCTACGCGATTATACTAATTGTTTCCTTGATTAGGGTATAAACCCTAACCCTATAACTTTTAATTTTTATTTATTTTTCTGTATTTTATGTTTATATTACTAGTATGATGATTATTAGTTGTTGTAATGTTGATTGTATGCGTAAAATTGCTCGATTGCATATTTTTCGGTTTGATAAAATTGGGACAGCAGCTTTTTTGTGTGTTTTTGATATTGTAACTGATGTTGATCATCAAATAAAGTATATAAATGAGTTCCTCTCATCAAGACATTAATTTTAGACTCCGGATTCATGTCGTTTCGATTTCCGGAGCCCTAGATATGATCAAAGTGGTATTTTGTTAAGATTGAAATGTGATTTTGATATGAACCAGGTTTGGTCCGACTTTGTGACCATAATTGGTGACTTTAGGGTGTGTTAGTGTGTTAGTACTGATGGTGGGACGAACTTTCATGTTCGGGTCATCTCAATCCGAGCCACGAATCACCCGTTACGTCTAAAACAAGTTTTTGAGTGAATTGAAGTTCCAAGTAGTGTAATGGCTGTACATCACGACTTGTGGACTGTTCATGGTGTGTTCTTGAGTATACCAAAGTGTCGGGTGGTTTGATAGGCGGAGATATATGTAAGGCTCGCCGAAAACCGACACCCGGGGCTCAGGATACGACCCGATGAACTTTTGATTTAAAACTTTTGACTAATTATGAAACTTATGATATAAATAATGGATTTAATTATCATTTAATTACTTATGATAAAAAGTAATTATTATTATTTACAACTTATGATATATATTTATTATATCATTTAATTAATATATTTATGATTTAATTAACATTTTAATTAAACATATGATTAATAATACTTCATTATTAATGGAAAAATACTTATGATAAGTATTAAACTTATATTATGAGATTATTATAATAAGACTTATAATAAGGATTAATTAATTATTTAATTATTATAAGGCTTAATTATTATTTAATTATAATTTAATTATTAAATACTTATGATTTAATAGTTATAATTAGAAACTTATGATATGATTAATAATTCATTATTAATTAATAATACTTATGATATGATTTAAAATTTATTATTAATTAATAATATTTATATTATGACTAATATTTAATTAATTAACTAAATACTTATGTTATATTAATTATATTATTTAAACGTATATTAACTTTAATAATTCATTTTAATTTAATTAAACTTATGTTATGACATAATTAGACATATTTAACTTTAATAAACGTTATAACTTATATTATTATTATAACTTACACTTTTAAAATTTACGTTGACCATATTTTACCAAGGTTGACTTTTGAGTTGACTTTCGGTTGACTTTGACTTTCAGTTGACTTATGTTGACTTTCTAATTAAGGAAACTTTCCTAACTTATAAACTTTCCAAAAATAGAAACTTTCCAAAAATAGAAACTTTCCAAAAATAGAAACTTTCCAAAAATAGAAACTTTCCAAAAATGGAAACCTGCTAAAAATAGAAACTTTCCAAAAATAGAAACCTGCTAAAAATAGAAACTTTCTAAAAATAGAAAGTGTGTGTCCGTAAGCAGTTCCGATCAAACCAATGCATATTGAGTACTGTTCTATGTCTACTTATAACATGTACAATAGCTATCATACTAAGACTTGACCTAAGTTAGTTATTTATATCGACCTGCTTTATTTATAGGTCGGCGTTGTGATCTTTCCTGATCACTGTACTGCATTTGCTGTTCGCTTAATTGTGTTGGTTACTTCATTACTATTAAGGTGAGTTATAGTCCCATTTTTACATACTTTTCAAAGTATATTTTTGGGATGTGATTACGTGCATTTTATTTCACGTTTAGACACAAGTGACAATTAAATTTAAATTATTCATTGTGAGTTTGACAAAAATATTCCCTAGTCTGGTAACTGTAATCATTGGTTTATACCGGTGAACGCGAATCCTACGGATAGATCTATCGGGTTTGACAACCCCATTTCGAGCTAGTCGCGCTAGCAATTTATAATCGGAATGTTTAGTACTTCATATTTTGTTGTAGATACACTGTCCAGTGTATATTTTTATGGTGATTGGCAAGGGTAAATAAAGGATTAAGTGGTTACTAGGTGGCTCATTGATAATGGAATAATGTTTAATGTTTTCTAACATTTTTAAATCTTGTGGTCTAAAGTTTATTCAATTATTTAAACCCATAATTCACTCAACCTTTGTGTTGACAGTTTACTCGCATGTTTTCACATGTACTTGAGTTTATGTGATGCTTCCGCTGTGTTTAGAAGAGTCTACATGCATTTGGGCAGATTTTTATGAAACAATTTTTGAAACTTTGGCTTGCATTCGGTTTTTGAATAATTAATACTTGTGGGCTGTTGACAATGTTTTGTGTCAACTTTGGATTATTAATATGTTGGGTTACTTTTAACTACATATTTTGGTATGCTTTCCTTTTTGGGGAACTTTTGAAATAAAAGAATGCAATGTCGTTTGTTAAATTCATTTAAGTTCGATCAAGCTGTGGGACCAAGTGACGGAGCCGTTAAGTGTTTTGACGGGGCGATCACAAAAGTTATAGTATTTATATCTGTGAGTATGTAAATGATTAATTTGGAACACAATGTTTTCACTTTTTAAATCACTATTGTTAGTACGATTTTCCGTATAGTGGCTGTAAGGTACTAGTACAGAAAACTAGCTGCTCAGCGTGTGGCGTATACTGTTGATTGTTGTTTGCCCTCGAGAAATAATCTCTGCAGACCTGAAACACAGAGGTAAGATCTGTGGGGTGGCCTCAATCAATCTGTGGATCAATCTGTAATGATCTGTATAGTGCACTGCTGCTAAGCGGCAAATGTTATTTTATAGTGAGAAAGATCTGTGTGAGAGAGAAAGTGTACTTCTCTCTGACTGAAGTTCAGCTCAGAATATGATGTCAAATGTTGTGACCCAGGGGGTCTATTTATAGGCTTAGAATGTCCAAAATTCACGGGATACACGTGTCAATCACTGAATGGTTCTGTTACGTGAAGTATCCGGAATGTCGGTGGCGTGTGCTGACGTGGCTGCGTGCCGTTCACGCGCTGAGTTAAAGGGTATATGCATAGAAGCTGCCTGCAGGGATTACGCTTGACGATGGGCGGCCTGATTAACGCTGGACGGCAAATACTGAACACCGCTAGATTTTGTTATTTTCTGTGCTCTTTGTTCGAGTTTTTTGTATGAAACTGATGTTTTTATGCGTGTATCTGCTAGGATACACCATTAAGTCCCCCCAATTTAATGTCTTTATGTTTGTAAAAAATAAAGTCATTAAACTAAAAATAAAAGATGCCTTTTTCCTCGAAGACACAAAACTGCTGTAGCCGTCTGATTTTCTACTCTGACGTCATTTTATCAATCATGAATTTGCCCCCAAAATCTTTTTAATTTATTTTCAAAGTTTAAATTGTTTGCTCTATTGATCTGTCCCATACACGTGTCTCAATCTCATTCCTTTATTATTCATTTGCTGGACTATAAATAGTCCGACCCTTTACCTTTTTCCTTTTCCGAAAACTGTTTATTTGCTGTGAAGATATCTTGCAATTTATTCAATTTAGCAATCCGTGAAGTACAAGGTCAGTGATTGTTCATCTTTTCTTCTGTTTGAATTTTCATTTTTCGTACTACCATGGCCGAATCCAGCAGCACGTCTTCTCAGAGAGATAATCATGACGTCAGCACCATCCCTTCTAGTATCACCGAAGCCGACATAGAATAGTTATGTGAGAAGCACAGATATCTTAGGTTGTTGAATCCTATTATGCCTTTGCATAGCGATAGAGCCAATAAACCTCCGAAAAAGATGATTACCCTCTATAAATTGCAATTAACTGTAGGAAATCTTCGTATTCCTCTTTCTTCCTTTCTTCAACAAATTCTTGCCTACTATAGGACAGGTATTAGTCAAGTTCATCCAATAGGTTTACAAAAAATTATTCTTTTTGAAATGTACTGTAATTCGGTAGGAGAAAATCCCAATGTAAATATTTTTCATGAATTATTTAGAACTATATTAGTTAGCAAATGCTGGTATACATTTGATTGTAAGCCGAACAAGGCATTTACTGGGGTGAAAGAAAGTTCTTTAAAGAACTGGAAAGATCTCTATTTCTTTGTTAATGAAAGGGTTGTTCATGATGCCTGGGCATGTGTTCGTGGTTGGAGAAAAACTACCATAGGAGTTAGCAAATCCACCACATTATCTGAGGATGAAAGTTTTATTCTTGATACATTGAAGACATTCAAGGTTCCACAACGGTCATATGATGATTATGAAGCCATACTGGTTCTCTGTAGAATGAGTAACAACTGGCGTTCTGGATATATACCGGTACTGCACTGGGAAGGCCGTGGTAGGCACCTTTGTTGATATATTCTATTATTTGTTATGTTGTTCTGAATTGTGTATGTTCTTATATGTTTCTCTGTTTGTGTGCATATTATCTAATTGCTGGAGAAGTAATGCAGGTTTACAGAACTTTTAAGAAGACCAATCTTGATCCTTTAATTATGTCTGAACGGCCCAAAACCCCTGCTGAAATTGAGGCGGAGAAAGCCCAAGATGCTGCTTTTGAACAGCAACTTAAAAGCCCAGAGCGATCTATTGAGGGTGGAGATGGTGGTTCTGTTCAACCATCTCATGATGTTGAAATTGTTGAAGTCACCCCTAATCCGCCCAGCGTCAAGAAGGCTGGTAAAGGTTCAAAGCATGAGGGGAAACGTCCAATAGATGAAACTGCTGACAAACCAAAAAAGAGAAGTATATATCTTCACTGTGTCTGCATAAGTTGATTAATAATTTGATGTTAAAGCTCTATTGTATATTTATCTGCTTTTTCATTTTATAGGATTGATTCGTCAAGATGATTTGGTTGATACTTCTTCTTGGAAGGATCCTGAGAGCAATAAGACTGTTGATGTTGACGATAAAACTGATGATGATAATGAAGAAACTGATGATGTTGATTCTTTTGAGACTCCTCCATTTAGAACTCTGGATACTTCGAAAGGGACTGATACAACACAATCCTCTGCTTCCACTCAACTACCATCCATTCCATTAAGCGGACTACAAGCCTTTCTTGATGATCCCAATAACAAATCTGATGATTTTGCTGAGTTTTTGAAGGTAACTCTTTTTTTATACTTTATGATTTATCAATCATCACTTTATTGTTAATTGAATTCTTATCTTGTCCATTGTATTTAATATAGGCAAACATTGTTGCTGATTTATCTTCCTCTCTATCCACCATGACCTTTAAACAAAGTTATCAGTCTACTGCTGTGGCGTTGGTGCTCCTAAATCAACATATGATTCATGACCTTAAAATGCAGAAAGCTCATGAGACTATCATTTCCAATGATGTGCACAATGCTACTAGAGTGAATAAGCTAGAGCTTGATTTAAAGGATATCAACATGAAATTGAAAACTTCAATGGAGACTGTAGAGAAAAAGGATAAGCTGTTGGAAGTAGTGGAAACAAAATGTGTTGCAGAGAGAGTAGAAAAAGAAAAATGCATGGAAGAGAAGGATAAGCTGGTGAAGGAAAATGAAGAGTTGAAGAAGTTGCTTGATAAGAAGAATCAATTGTTGGAGGAGAAGATTGTTGCTGCTGCTGATGTTAAGAAAAACTTTACTGATTTAAAAGCTAGTATCCCTGATCTTGTGCATAAGGTGTTGGGTTCTAAACTTGTGGGTGAAACTTTCAACAGGTATTTAGTGGCATCTACAGAATGTGATCTTGCAGATGCAATGGAGGAAATTTTGAATGCCCTGCCTGTGAAGCCTGACCCTTTACCAGATGCTATTTTAAAACATATGAAACTAGATACTGATGCCAAGCTGCAGTTGGCCATTACTGAAGTAACATCCATGAAAATTTATTCCATAAATGAGGTTTGTGCTAAAGAGGAAGTGTCAATGAAGGATATTTTGGATGTGCCTATTTAAGAACATATTTTCTCTGTAATAACAATATGTATTAACTTGATGCTGATAATTTATGTGTATATACTATTGTTATGCTTAATGCTAGCATGCTCTGTTGCTTTTATGATATTGCTGCTATACGTATGTGAATTTCATATATCATGTCATATGAAATTATGTTTATCTTAAACTGATGTTTGATTATGTATTGAACTGTTATCCGTCATTCGTTATCCGTAATGCATCATCATAGAATTCTCTTTTATGGATCTAAAGTATACTGCTACCTAAATGTCATTGTATATTTAGGTTAAAAATTGTATATCTGGTTTGTATTGAGCAAATCATGTATAATTCTATGATTGCTGCGTAAACAATGTATCCGTTCTCCGTTTTGCTTTAGCTGAATTATTTTATGAAGAAATATCGAGAAGTCTTTCAATAACTTCTGAAATAGGATAAAAATGAATCATAATGTTGGTATACTGTCTATATGTTGTAATATTTGGTAAATGTGTTGGAGAAAATTCTGTTTATGGAACTAGCGATGTTCCGTTTAGCGTGTTGCGCTTCAGTTTTGTGCGGCTTACAAAATACACTTGTATTTAATGTTTTCTGTTTACAAGTTATAAATGGATTTATGCCATTGTGATAAACCATTCTGTATGTCATGACATTATGAGATCGTTAGTTTTGCCTCGGTGCCCTCTAGTAAAGTAAATACTTTATGCTAGCCGATCCCTTGTGTCTATAATGTTGACACAAGAGCTTCTACCATCGGGGGCATAAAAATGCCTTTCCTTATGTGGGTAGGAATGAATGCCATGCTATACATTCGAACGCGTAATGTTGTGCGTAAGAAAAATTTAAAATTTTATTGATAATACTCTCACACATACAACATTTTTGTGTAATATCTTCGCATGGGGTGATCAAGTCTCAATTAGAAAATTACAAAAAGTGTATTGTGTTGTTGCCTGAACTGATGAAAATTAAAAATGTGATAAAAACTGTTCTACGAGATTCATGATGTTATACTGTCGTCCGTGTACCGTATTGCGTCCTGCTTTCAATGTTGCCACATTTTAGGTGGTTTGAAGTACCCGTTCACATCATTTCTATTGAACAACTACCTTGATGATTCCCCCCCCCCCCCCGACAAAATTCCCTGGAGCTTCATGAACAACTGATCTCTCCCTTGGTGGTCCAACATTTTTGGAGTGTATCACTGTTACACCGTTTGGTGTTGGGAACCGCAATTCTGCATGCGGTGTAGAGGTAATTGCTCCGAATTTGCGAAGGGTCCGCCTAACGAACAATGCACTGAACCGTGATCTGCCATCAAGAACTGTAAAGTCCACAATTTCTGTACGAACCAAAGGGTGTGTTCCTAGTGTGACATCCAGTTTCACTTTACCAACTGCTCTTATTGATTCACCCGTGATACCAGCAATCTTTAAGTTCGTGTAGCGTAGCCGATCCTTCACGCTGAACGGATATCCTTAAAACAATGTAAATACAAAATATCTGCTTCAATACATGTGTCAGTATAAATGCGAGTGATGTTTCTGTTTGCTATTACAGCTGAAATGAACATAGGCTCTTTTGATAGGCGCCAATTTGGAATGGTATGAAATATGATTGGAGCATACATCCAGCTCTCCGTTCTGCGTTCTCCGTCTGCTTCATTTTCCTGCTCTTCATTCCATATGACCTTGATGTGCATTTCTAGAGTTGGATCCCTTTCATCATTCCGTTCTTCCCTTCTGTTAAAGTCCCGTCGTCCACCGTGACGCACTTTTCGCTGCCAAGCAAAACGTTTGTTTGGATCATTTCGTCGATACTTTTTTCCTGGCAAAAGATGATTCAGCTCGCCAGCCTTGATCTTTCCAATGATCTCTCTCATTAAAGACTTGCAATTATCTGTTTCATGTCCATATGCCTCATGGAAGTCACACCACTTATCACTCTGTGGTCCCTGACACTCTTCCATCGGTGGTGGAGGATGAAATGATTCCTTAATTGGCTCGGTGAACAAGATTTCTTTTGGAGTTTTGGTTAATGCCATAATAAGTGCATGCCTGTCTAATGGCTTTCGATGGTGATAATTGTCATTTGGATGATTATTTCCTCTCCAAACGATCTGCTGTTGCTGGTAGTTATTGCCATAGCCCTGTTACCTCTGATAATTGTCATTCCTGTTCCGCTCTCCGCCTTGCCGCCTAAAATTTCTCTGATAATTATCCACTCTTGGATATCCCATTTCACCTGCTCGTAAATGCTTCTGAGCAATACCCATCGCTTGATGCAATGTTTTTGGAATATCATAACGTAAAGCATGAATTTATCGTCCAAAACATCGCTGATCGAGACAAAATATAAATCCTGAAACAAGCTGAGACTCTGGTATGTCTGGTATTTTCTGACATTCAATGGTATAACGCTTCATGAAATCACTCAATGATTCATTCTGACGCATTGTTATCTCATGTTCATCAAGATGTGATACCGTGCAGCTTCTCAAACTCTGATACTGCATCACGAACTTTGCCCTCAAATCAAGAAAACTGGTAATACTCCTTGGTGGCAAACTAGCAAACCACTCGCGTGCCATTTTTTGCAGTACCATTGGAAACACATGGCACGCAGTTTCATATTCCTAATGCTGTAACCTCATAACACCTTCAAACGTAGTCAAAAAATCCTCTGGATCTGTTGTACCATCATAAACACCGATTGATGGAATTCCCAAATTTTTTGGTAATGGATAATCTGCAATTCGAGGAATAAAACACTGTGTTGATTCTGCCATTACTGGTGGTTTGATAGGTTCATCACCAGTAATCAAAGCAAACAAATTGTCCACAGCTGTTGCACGGATGGTTGGTTGTGCTAACTTTTGTTTAAATCGTGATGGCTCTGTTTTAGTTAAAATTCCATCCAGTAACTTGCTTGCCATTTCTTCAGTCATAAAGAACTATTCACCTTCTTCTTCAAAATTCCAATCATCGTCCAAAAAACCTTCATCACTGTGTTGATTGTCCGTATCATCAACTAGAGCATTCAACTGATTGAATAGCTTGGACAATTGTGACTTGGAAATGGACTTTCCTTTGCTGTTATGCCTAGCGTTCACATCAGAAGTCTTCTTGAAAGAGACATTATGTGTTCCTCACCTGGCCTTCCACATTCCTGTGCTGGAACCTCCCATCAATGGTTTTCTTAATTGTAGTATGGTTTCATGAACTTGACCATCTGCTGTGTCAGTGTTCAAATGATCTTCTTCTTCAATGGAAGTCTCTTCGAGAGTTAACTGATCAACTAGTATATTTTCAATGAGGTTTTCATCGATTGGCTCAAGTGTTGTTTTCGATGAGGTTGTTTTAGTTGCGTTCGTGCTCTTGGTGGTTTTGGTGGTCTTTGAGACGGGTGGCGCCATCTGTTAGTACGATTTTCCGTATAGCGGTTGTAAGGTACTAGTACAGAAAACTAGCTGCTCAGCGTGTAGCGTATACTGTTGATTGTTGTTTACCCTCGAGAAATAATCTCTGCAGACCCGGAACACAGATGTAAGATTTGTGGGGTGGCCTCAATCAATCTGTGGATCAATCTGTAATTATCCGTATAGCGCACTGCTGCTAAGCGGCAAATGTTGTTTTAGAGTGAGAAAGAACTGTGTGAGAGAGAAAGTGTACTTCTCTCTGACTGAAGTTCAGATCAGAATATGATGTCAAATGTGGTGACCCAGTGGGTCTATTTATAGGCGTAGAATGTCCGAAATTCATGGGATACACGTGTCAGGTTAGCGAGAGGTAACGGGTTCGAGACCTGTCAGGGACATTTTTTTAGGAAAAGCTTTTAAGGTTGTAATCACTTCTATTATTATTATAATTATTATTATTATTATTATTATTATTATTATTATTATTATTATTATATTAATTATTGATATTAATATCATCATTTTTATTATTATCGTTAACATAGTTTACATTATTATCATTAAAATAAGTATTATGAGTATTAGTAAAAAAACTATTATCTTTATTATCATTTTTACAAAAATTATCATTTTTATTATTATTATTAAAATTATTATTATTATTATTATCATTTCTATTAAAAGTATCATTATAACTAAAATTATCAAAGATATCATTTTTATTAAACCTATCATTTTTTTTTATCAAAATTTAACATTATTAGTAAAGTTATTATTTTTTTCCTTATTAAAATTTACATTTTTATTATTATTATTACTATTATTACTATCATTATTATTATTATTGTTATTATTTTTACTACTAGTATTATTATTATTATCATTATAACTATTTTACTATTATCAATAATAGTATTAATATTATTATCAATATGACTATAAAAAAAATTAGTCATATAAAAATATACTTAACAAAACTATATTTAAAGTAGATAGAATATATATATATATATATATATATATATATATATATATATATATATATATATATATATATATATATATATATATATATATATATATATATATATATATATATATATATATATATATATATGTATATATATATATATATATATATGTATATATATATATATATGTATATATGTATATATATATATATATGTATATATATATATATATATGTATATATGTATATATATATATATATGTATATATATATATATATATATGTATATATATATATATATATATATATATATATATATATATATATATAATTAAGTTGCTAATGAAACACCTAATCTACTAAGATAACATTTATAATATATAAATCTAATATATAAATCTGTTCGATTACAATTAGAGGTGTTAATATATATATATATAAACTTGATATAGGTTTGTGAATCCGAGGCGAACCCTGCATTGTTCAATATCGTCATATGTATTTTTACTACAAAATACAGTATAGTGAGTTTCATTTGCTCCCTTTTTAAATGATTTTGCAATATATATTTTTGGGACTGAGAATACATGCGATGCTTTTATAACCGTTTTACAAAATAGACACAAGTAATTGAAACTACATTCTATGGATGGATTATTAAAATGAATATGCCCCTTTTTAGTCGGGTAATCTAAGAATTAGGGAACAGACACCCTAATTGACGCGAATCCTAAAGATAGATCTATTTGGCCCAACAAGCCCCATCCAAAGTACCGGATGCTTTAGTACTTCGAATTTATCATGTTCGAAGGGAGTCCCAGAATGATAGGGATATTCTATATGCATCTTGTTAAGGTCGGTTACCGGGTGTTCACCATATGAATGATTTTTTATCTCTATACAGTTTGCGAAATGTCTAATATGATATGTATATTTATGGAAATGAAAAATCTTGTGGTCTATTAAAATTATGAAAATGATCGATTATGATAAACTAATGAACTCACCAACCTTTTGGTTGACACTTTAAAGCATGTTTATTCTAAAGTATTAAAGAAATCTTCTGTTGTGCAATAGCTCATTTTAAAGATATTACTTGGAGTCATTCATGGCATATTTCGAAAGACGTTGCATTCGAGTCGTTGAGTTCGATAAAGATCATTATTAAGTAAATGACAGATTAAGTCATCTATAGTTTGGATATATTATGAAATGGTATGCATACCTGTCAACTTTCGATGAAATGAAAGGTTGTCTTTTAAAAACGAATGCAATGTTTGCAAAAAAATATCATAGAGAGGTCAAATACCTCGCGATGTAATCATATGTTATTGTATTCGTGCTTATGGATTAGGACGGGTGTCTCAGTTCTCACAGTGTAACCTGTGACGAAGCACTGTCTCTTACCCCTCGCGAGCCAATATCGGTTGGCTGTCAATTGCCGAGAGGCGGGCCGTAAAATCAGTGTCTGAGGTACGCTCAGTGGTCACCCGAATGGAACTGAGTGGGATTGTTCCCCAATCTGTAATACAGAGTGGTATCAGAGCCAGGTTGTTATAGAGAACCAGGATTGCATTTTATGTGTGTTTTATGTGTTAGTTAGGTGCCTTAGCAATCTATAGGTCTATAACCTTTCCTGTTTTAGTTTCTAGTTCTTTTTCCCCTTACATTTTATTCGTGCTTTAGCGTCATCCTTAGAACCTACCTAATCATCTCTCATTCTTTTCATTTAGGATGTCTCGCCTTAACCCGATCATCATTTTTGACTCCGAGGGATCCGACTCTGAAAGATCTGTCCGCACACTGGCTTATGGACCCGTTTCCCCGCCATTATCACCAACTCACCCATATTATATACCTGCTACTCCACCACACTCCCCTCTTATGGAAGAATCCCACACTAATGCTAACTATGATGGGGATGACGAGGAGGAAGAGTTTGTGGAAGAGATGATTGAAGAAGAAGTGGAGGAGGATCCTTACGAGGAAGAACCTGAGGAAGAATCCAAGTCCGAGCCCTCTGTTTCCTTACCTCCTTCTTTAAAAAGAATGAACCCGAAACAACAAAAACCGAGAGTTCAAGTTCATCTAAAGAACCCCGTCTTACCATTGTTCTCGTGCTTTGCACGAACTCTGTTGAACATGCTAAGGTAAAGAGTGATTTACATGAAGTGAAGGCAGAGTTTGGTAAGTTAAAGGAACTTCTTAATGGTCAATTTAGTACGCTTGAAGATCAACAAGAGGAATTGTCAACATACTCATATGATGTGTATACCATCTTCAGAAAGACTACTAAGAGGAATGATAGAGAAATTGAGCTTCAAGATTAAAGGATTGAGGAACTAGAGAAGGAGGTGCAGTTTCTCAAGGATCTTCTGTGGGAGCATTTCAAGACCCGACCCCCATCTCCTAAGAAGAATTAGATCTTAGGATTTCTTTTCCACTTCCGTATTAGTGTTTTTCATTCATTGTACAGGCTTTGCCTAAACCTACTATCTTTGTTTCGTTTCGTGTTTACTTTAGTTTCGTATCGTGTGTAATAAAAGATGTTAGTTATCTTTGGGATGTTTAATGAAATTCAAGTGTTTTAATACATCTCGTTGTTTCCCCTATTTATCCTTTTACCCGTTGAATGAATCTTACGCATTTATTTAGCAAATTTATAAATTTACTAGCATCATAACTCTTTGATTAATACTGTTTCGTGTATTGAAGATCAATGGCTCAATCAACTCATGGTACTAACGCTCTTCCAAATGTTACTTTGACTCCCGCACAATTTCAACAATTATTGGCTGCCGCGTAAGTCAATGGCAACAATGGCACACCGCGAAACCTTTTGACTATTTATTCTCATCAAAGTTTTATGAGCTACCCGCCCCCTACATACAAGAGTACTGAAAGACCTGGGCTTAGTAATATAGAAATGGTGAACGCTGATCTCATGAGCTACACCAATCGATTTCAAGAATTTGCTCTCCTGACTACTCCTGAGTATCTAGGAATCCAATGCTACATCAATGGATTACCTGATGAAGTCCGGAGAGATGTTACTTTGACGAACCCAAGCACCATACAAGAAGCCACTTGCATGGCAAGCTATTTCATCGACAAACATAAGGAGAAAGAAGGCGCAAAAAGGAAGAGGGAATACATGGAGCAAGAAAATTCTAAAAGAAAATTTAACAAGCTTTATAAGGGAAACCGTCCTTATTGCAAAAGATGTGAGAGACATCATGAAGGATGGTGTAAGGCTAAGTGCACCAGGTGTAAGAAGGTGGGTCACGTAGCCAAGAATTGTAGAGTTATTATTCCCTCAACCAAAACTCCAGCCATAAAGGCAAATGCAACCGTTCAAACTTGCTATAACTGCGAAGGAGTAGGGCATTTCAAAAATAAATGTTCGGATAAGAGGAATAATGAAGAGGCACAATGAAGAGTTTTTTGGAAACCACTAGAGTCATTTAAATTTCTCATTTTCACAGTGTTCTTTATGTTACCATTTAGTATTTCTATATCTTGGAAGATTTCGTTAAGTTTCTGTAATACTCTAGTTATTTTCTTTCAAATGAATGAATGATGTTATTTCCTTTTCTTTCATATTCCATTGAATCATTCACCTCGAAGATGATGAATATTGACTAAATGACATAGTAGTAACCTTATGGAGTGATAAAAGTATAATTTAGTATAATATGATGACGCTTAATCAACGTAGTTATATCATGATAAGTCATGCAGAAATCCTAATGGATCATGATGGAAATAAGATCTGATCAACCTTAGGACCATTGTGTGCCGTTACCTACTCCTTATCTCTATATTGTCAACTAAAAATATCAACCCTAGATATTATATTATCCTTCACTTGTAAATTATCCACGCCTAGTGCTGCACCTATTGCCTAGGTGTACCATACTGCTTAGCTCCATCCGAAATGAAGGAATTACCCAATCAACTCCAAGAAGTTTTGGAGAAAGGTTTCATTCATCCTAGCTTGCCTCTGTGGGGATCACCCGTTCTTTTTATTAAGAAGAAAGATGGTATTGTGAGGATGTTTATTGATTACCGAGAACTCAATTGTAACAACCCAACATTGATTTACCAAAAACATGACACAAAAAAAATTTCTGTGACTGCCCATCTGGACGGCGTCCAGAAATCGGGACGGCGTCCAGCCTTTACAACTGGGACGGCGTCCAAGGATTTGGAACGGTGTCCCAATGAACTAAAAAGTACTGATCAGTTTTTGTTTACACGCGAGCGAAAAACTCGCTCCCCGACACTTTTCAACGAAACCATTTTCACAATATGACATATTAAGTAAAACTAAGATATTGCCACCATAAAAACAAGTTTTACAACCCCGGGCTCACAATGACCCGTTTTACAAATAAAGTAGCAGTTTCGACCCATTTATCTCTTTAGACGGATTAGAACTCTACAACCCAACCCGATACCAAGAGCATAATCCCGGGGACTACCAAAACCCCCATCCGCGTCCAATTATCCGAAAGCTACCCCATCAAGCCCAACCGCTCCTGCACGTCTAGTCTAACAACTAGCTAGCATCAATAACACAATACCTGTAAAAAGGTAAACAACGAGAGGGGTAAGCCGAGGCATAGTGAATGCAATAATTATACACATACATATATAATATACCTACCTGCAAACACTTACTCACATACCGCATACATGCTAGCAACACAATTAGCTTATCATCACAATTACAAGCTATAACCTCCAATAATCAAGCTAGCATAACAAAAGCATATATAATATGAACAAATATAATATGCTTACGCTACAACACAAATAACCATGGTTAACCAATAGTACAAGGGAACGGCGCTCGCGAAAACGCCATCGGTGTTCGTAACATCCGTTAGGGTACTTAACACCTCGCACCACTAACCCCTAGGGTGGCACCTTAACACCTCGGCACATCACCCCGAGTGGTATCTTAACACCTCGATGCATCACTCATTATTTTACGGAGTGGTGTCTTAACACCTCGACACTACACTCCTAGGTGGCATCTTAACACCTCGATGCTACACCCGAGTGGCATCTTAACACCTCGATGCTACACTCTTCACGTGAAACATGGTGTCTTAGCACCTCGACACTACACATTTCACGCTACAACAAATAGATACATTATATACATACGCATATAATTATTCCACTCACCTCAAATTGCCCGCACAAGTCATAAACGTAAATCGCCTCCAAAAGCAACCGAGCAAACTTTTTACCTATAATACTCATATAGATATACAAACAATCAACATACATTCTCTACGAGAAAATTCGACTTCAACACCCTTAACCAAGGGTTTACACCTATCACCACAAACCGCCCATTTAGACACATAAGTCCCAAAAACATCTTTAATCACTAACGGCAAGTGACTAACTTTCCAAAATACCATTTAACACTTGAATCAAACATTTATATACTTGGTTCATCAAATCTTGACCCATAACTTAGTTTGACACCGAATCAAGCTTACTTGACCCAAAATACCCATTCGACCCATTTTGACCTAGATTAGGGTTTACACCCAAAAATCAAGTCAACACAAGTGTTCTAAGGTTTAACTAACACATACAAGGTCCAAACTAACAATTCCATTAATTGAAACTCTAAGTCAACAATTCGGGTTTACATACATGAATCTTCCCCAAAAACCCCCAAACTTCACAATAAATGGGTTATAACTCTAACTAGCACAAACTTTAACTCAAACAATAATCTTAACAAAGAAATTCGGATTTAGAGCTTACCAACACTACCACCACGTAGCCGTGAACGAGGTGAACAACTTTAACTCTTGAGACCCGACCCGAATCACACTTCTTCTTCTCCAAATCCCCAACTCTCTCTTGCTAGAACCTCTCTCTCTCACTAGGGTTTGATGAGAGTGTTTGAGATGGTGAAATGGGGATAAGAATAAGAGTGGATCAGTTTTAATGGCTCAAAACCGACCCCCAAGTGAAAAGACTCAAATACCCTCTTTTAAAACCTTTAAAATACAGTTGCTGGCCTGTCAGGCACTTTGGACGGCGTCCAAAAAGCTTGGACGGCGTCCTGACCTTCATTGTTGGACGGCGTCCCAAAGTCTGGACGGAGTCCCAATGAACTGAGTCTGAAACTGAACTTGTTTTGGTCGTAACTTTCAAACCGTAACTCCGTTTTCGACGAATCAAATATCGTTGGAAACGTAATGAGATTTACTATCCAATGGTAAGGTTTTAGAACATCAACTCCAAATTTATTTGGGTTCCAAATATACACTTACATGCCTCGTATTTCGAATGTCATTCGAAATAACGTGTAACTGAAAAACGGGTCTTACAACTCTCCCCCACTTAAATTGGATCACGTCCTCGTGATCCGCACCTATAATAGAAGTTAAGCAGTTCTCCCTCGAACATCTCCGCTTCCAATGCGGAGTCACACAAGTAGTACTTGCATCCGCACTCTCGCTTCGTGCACTAATGCATCATAATACAACAATATTGGGTAATCAACCCACGAGTCGAAACAACCGTAACCGTTGCTCCTACGCCGAGTATCCAAACTCATACCATACACTTCATAATCGTCCTAAGAGTAGAACAATTTACCGACAAACATCGTCATCATGCCTCACGATCTTACGAAACACAACCAAGCCCGACATCCATAACATCTTCTACAAATCAGAAGATCTAACCACACGCTAATAATCACTAGCGTGCACTACCGCAACAAACGATAACTCACACACTCAATGTCCAGAGTTTCCATATAGGAAAATACGAAAATCACTACATATACCTTCAAGTTCTCTCGGCTACAACTCGCCACCAGCTACGTCCGTAACCATATCACTCAATCAGTCAATCTGCACACGACCAATCCGTCACTGGATTAATCCAGGACAACAATAATACACCATGTGCTGAGCAAAACATCAACACTCGACGAGGGTTCCTCCTCTAAACCCTACGACACAACCACACCAGACGGCTTCCTAGTACTAGCATGGAGACTAATCATATACTAGAATCCCGTCAAGGCGAATTATCATCACAAAATTCCGCAATTCGCCACACGATCTACAAAAATATTCACCACGCCGGGTGAACTTTCCTACCTAGACCGTCCGTTAAGGATGGTCTCAACATTTCAATGCAACTAACAGTCGCATCACTAGGGAGCACACTCTCGCAAACAAACAACATATGCGTGTCTCGATATGAGACAGTCAAAATCGACACTCTCCGCCTCACATTCGTCCATAAAGTGGAATAATCCACTGGCAATCTTCACGATTGCGTTTCCCGACAGGGAAAATACGATATTCGCCACGATATCGAACTCGTTCTCATTCAATTATACTGTCCGGGTTTCATGACAACCCAGATTTTTCACTATGGGAGCACTCGCAACGACACTTCATCCTCTCACTCCGGAATCTCAAACTTCACATTTGGTCTCATACCGCACATTGGTACTATACGACCACCTTACATAGGAAGTCTTACACTTCCTTCGATCCCATCATCACAATCTTCACGCATAATATTCCAAAGTTGTAACTCACAATCGTAAAGCACGATCTCGAGTCGACATTAGCAACCCGTCACTCTTCCTCGTTAGGAACTCCGAATACCTATCGAGGCTTAGCACGGTACGCTCTGACATTTCACTATACATAACACCACTGGAGTTTTCCTCGGGCGGCAGTAAAAACTCCCCCACTTAGGATTTATCTCCCTATTCTCACCGCCAAGATGATAACATCCCGCAGAATTGAAATTCCACGTCACACCTGACCATTGTCACCGTTGGTCATAAACATCAATTCACCGCAACTTCACTTTAAGCTCTCAGAGCCGACATGCACAATCACTTGAGACATCGTACACGCGATGAAATCGCACCTTCATACCACAATTCACAACTAACTACCTTAATCGTTCAAAAAGCAAACTCCACCAAAGTCTTACATATGCCTCTAAGCCTAGGCATATGTCACGCCGCTTACTTAGTCGTGATTCTCAGTCGAGATCACCCGACCTTCCACTTGACGAATCGTTATCAACAATTGCTCACTCTCATGGAGAAGAGGGACCAATCCTGACACCATAATTGCGTCTACCACAATATCAACACTTCATCAAAACCCTTCGGACTAACCGACCATTGAGTCCGTCATCGGCTCACCGGTCATCTTTACCCATCTATCACTTAAGAGCAACAAGATTTGCTCACCCGTCACTTCATAAGAAGTATTCATCACAATGCTCTTAAACTTCGACTTTTGCAACCGTCGTATTACTATCACCCGTCGATCACTATTATAATCTCCGATGCTTCCAAGGGTATCTCACGGGAACCCTAAGCACAAAGTGATCACACCACTACCGGAGTTGAACATTACACTAGCAGGTATAAAAAGGCACCTGACGTAGTGTCATGCAGACTCCCACCACAATCAAATGAATTTTAGAAAATCGATCTTTAGGTTCCATACACCCGATGTCACCCATCTCTCTATAATAATGACCCGAAGTCATACCTACCCGACAACCTTAAGGTTTATTGTCTTATCGAAAGTTCCTAGCGATCACACGCTACCCGCAATTTCCACAAGGCCAAACGATATAGCCTAATGAGGCCCTTCATCTAACACAAGGAGATGCTCGGGGATACCAAGTCTTACACCCTTCTACATCTCGATAAAACCACTATTACAAGGGATATTCCATTAGGAATGTTGCCCTATAATCTACAACACACTAACACAATCAACATTACACAGGTCCCACTCCCATGAGTTTAACGACCCGAAGACTCCTCGATTCGCCAATTCCAAGGCGACTCACAACAAGAATCCTAACACGATTCTCTAACCACACACTCTACCGAGTGTAACTCAAAACTACAATCATTAGACTTGTCGCATTCTATTACGGAATTCAAGTCCTCGTCGCACACACGCAAGCGTAAATCGGTCATCCTAGTTACGATGGGTAACTAAAACCAATTACAATCTCAATAATGCACCCACTACTTAGGGTGGCTAAGCACGCACCAAACTTGTGAGTTGGCTCACTCACTTAACTAACCGAATCCATCGTAACACTTGACGACTCGCAACGAACCCAATGCGACTACAAGCACATCACCCGAGACAACTATCACTTAGGAACCAATAAAGATTCCTCATTTATCCCGAATCTACCCCAACCATGCCACGTTTCCTCCGTTCGGTACTCGTCATGTCATGCTTGATGTCAAGATACACTTTCGTAATAATGGTGATCGGTCACTATTACAAATGCTTACCTTACCATTTCCACATGGTCACGCAAAGTACTTTACCCAGACTGACGCAACATTCACACAAAATAACACGCGATAACTCCTAGTACCCGAATGACCAAAGTCCTTACCGTGAACTTGATCACTCAAAACCGCCAAACATTTGAATCTCCCCAATAGATTCATCCCTAGGATACCGCACAAAAGATACCTGTATATATACACCTATATACAACATAATAATAAATATACATAAGTACACCGCAATAACACGTCATCCTACAGCCTAGGTGACTATCACTAAAACAACGTCCAAGTTCGCCTACTTACATTAGGCACTAGCTATCTAAGGCACTAATTCACACGCGAAATAAGGCCCCACATCATCACACTTTGGACAAAAACAAGTCCTAGTTAGTCACCTACTCTAAGGCACTAACAAATCTCAATCCGACCCATAATCCTACAAGTCCCGCAAATAACGCACAACGGCCAATAAGTCTAAGACTAGGCACCTATTCCAAGGTCACCTAATTCCCTTAGACTATGCTCTGATACCACTTGTAACAACCCAACATTGATTTACAAAAAACACGACACAAAAAAAAATTTCTGTGACTGCCCATCTGGACGGCGTCCAGAAATCGGGACGGCGTCCAGCCTTTACAACTGGGACGGCGTCCAAGGATTTGGGACGGCGTCCCAATGAACTAAAAAGTACTGATCAGTTTTTGTTTACACTCGATCGAAAAACTCGCTCCCCGAAACTTTTCAACGAAACCATTTTCACAATATGACATATTAAGTAAAACTAAGATATTGCTACCATAAAAACAAGTTTTACAACCCCGGGCTCACAATGACCCATTTTACAAATAAAGTAGCAGTTTTGACCCATTTATCTCTTTAGACGGATTAGAACTCTACAACCCAACCCGATACCAAGAGCATAATCCCGGGGACTACCAAAACCCTCATCCGCGTCCAATTATCCGAAAGCTACCCCATCAAGCCCAACCGCTCCTGCACGTCTAGTCTAACAACTAGCTAGCATCAATAACACAATACCTGTAAAAAGGTAAACAACGAGAGGGGTAAGCCGAGGCTTAGTGAATGCAATAATTATACACATACATATATAATATACCTACCTGCAAACACTTACTCACATACCGCATACATGCTAGCAACACAATTAGCTTATCATCACAATTACAAGCTATAACCTCCAATAATCAAGCTAGCATAACAAAAGCATATATAATATGAACAAATATAATATGCTTACGCTACAACACAAATAACCATGGTTAACCAATAGTACAAGGGAACGGCGCTCGAGAAAACGCCATCGGTGTTCGTAACATCCGTTAGGGCACTTAACACCTCGCACCACTAACCCCTAGGGTGGCACCTTAACACCTCGGCACATCACCCCGAGTGGCATCTTAACACCTCGATGCATCACTCATTATTTTACGGAGTGGTGTCTTAACACCTCGACACTACACTCCTAGGTGGCATCTTAACACCTCGATGCTACACCCTAGTGGCATCTTAACACCTCGATGCTACACTCTTCACGTGAAACATGGTATCTTAGCACCTCGACACTACACATTTCACGCTACAACAAATAGATACATTATATACATACGCATATAATTATTCCACTCACCTAAAATTGCCCGCACAAGTCATAAACGTAAATCGCCTCCAAAAGCAACCGAGCAAACCTTTTACCTATAATACGCATATAGATATACAAACAATCAACATACATTCTCTACGAGAGAATTCGACTTCAACACCCTTAACCAAGGGTTTACACCTATCACCACAAACCGCCCATTTAGACACATAAGTCCCAAAAACATCTTTAATCACTAACGGCTAGTGACTAACTTTCCAAAATACCATTTAACACTTGAATCAAACATTTATATACTTGGTTCATCAAGTCTTGACCCATAACTTAGTTTGACACCGAATCAAGCTTACTTGACCCAAAATACCCATTCGACCCATTTTGACCTAGATTAGGGTTTACACCCAAAAATCAAGTCAACACAAGTGTTCTAAGGTTTAACTAACACATGCAAGGTCCAAACTAACAATTCCATCAATTGAAACCCTAAGTCACCAATTCGGGTTTACATACATGAATCTTCCACAAAAACCCCCAAACTTCACAATAAATGGGTTATGACTCTAACTAGCACAAACTTTAACTTAAACAATAATCTTAACAAAGAAATTCGGATTTAGAGCTTACCAACACTTCCACCACGTAGCCTTGAACGAGGTGAACAACTTTAACTCTTAAGACCCGACCCGAATCACACTTCTTGTTCTCCAAATCCCCAACTCTCTCTTGCTAGAACCTCTCTCTCTCACTAGGGTTTGATGAGAGTGTTTGAGATGGTGAAATGGGGATAAGAATGAGAGTGGATCAGTTTTAATGGCTCAAAACCGACCCCCAAGTGAAAAGACTCAAATACCCTCTTTTAAAACCTTTAAAATACAGCTGCTGGCCTGTCAGGCACTTTGGACGGCGTCCAAAAAGCTTGGACGGCGTCCTGACCTTCATTGTTGGACGGCGTCCCAAAGTCTGGACGGAGTCCCAATGAACTGAGTCTGAAACTGAACTTGTTTTGGTCGTAACTTTCAAACAGTAACTCCGTTTTCGACGAATCAAATATCGTTGGAAACGTAATGAGATTTACTATCCAATGGTAAGGTTTTAGAACATCAACTCCAAATTTATTTGGGATCCAAATATACACTTACATGCCTCGTATTTCGAATGTCATTCGAAATAACGTGTAACTGAAAAACGGGTCTTACATCAACAAGCTAACCATCAAGAATCGTTATCCACTCCTGCGTATTGAGGACCTGTTCAACCAACTACAAGGGTCAAGTATCTATTTGAAGATTGATCTTAGGTCGGGTTACCATCAATGATGTTCTAATCTATTCCAAGAGGTAGAAAGGGCATGAGCAATATTCTCGATTGATTCTAGAGCTCTTAAAGAAGGAACAACCTTATGCCAAGTATTTCCAAATATAAATTTTAGCCACGAATCGTACAACTTCTTGGGCATGTAGTTGATAGTGAAGGAATACATGTTGATCCTATAAATCACCGTCAATCAGAAATTTTCAAGAACTAGTCTTGGATGAAGTAAATAAGACTAGATGTTCTAATCACTCACGCTCTTTTGGCTGAAATTTTATACAATATCAGCTATTACTCAAGTAGATCCCCACTGTAATTAAGTGTAAACTTTGCTTTAACAAAACGTTGACCGAATGGATATTTTAGTCAACACTTCCTATTAATTAAAGTACATACATTTCACATCTCAAATCTTAAAAAGTGTCTTGTTGATGACATACTTGTTATTCCCTTGAATGATCTTCGCATTAATGATAAATTGCACTTCACCAAAAAACCTATAGAAGTTCTGGATCGTGAGGTTAAACGTTTGAAACAAAGCTCTATTCATGTTGTTAAGATCCATTGGAATTCACGAAGAGGCCCCGAGTATACCTGGGAACGTGAAGACCAGATGAAGCGAAAATATCCACATCTATTCTCAACCGCTGATGCATCCGAGAAGTCTTCCTGAAACTTCGGGACGAAGTTTAAATTAACGGGGAGGTACTATAACAACCCTCACATTTCCAATCTGAATTTACTAAAATGCCCTTAGGGTTCATTGTTTGTTTGTACATTATAACTACGGTTGTTATCCGGATATAATAAAAGGTGTAATTAATACTAAAATCTTAATATTATTTAAAACCCTAAACCTAACCCTATACATTAAATACTAAACCCTAATACCATTTAATATTAAATATTAAACCCTAACCCTAATACTAAATAAACAATATAAACAATATGACATAAATTAAATGTGACATTTATATGAATAAAAAATTAATGAGAACTAAGTAAAAATTTATAAAGACATGGGCTAATCAGTAAATTAATAAATAAAATGTATTACAAATAAATGTAACTTTAATAAAAAAAATATATAAAACATATAAATAAACTAAAATACCGAAAATATATAAAAAAATAAAATAAATATATGTATTAATAAAAATCGGCTAATTAGAGAAAATAAAGGAAAAAGGTAGCTTGATTCCTAAGTAATTCACAATCCTAGTCTAATACAAATTATAGTTCTTGATCACCAAGTAATTGAGTTAGATTTGGAAACCTAGCACATGATTTGTTTCCCTATAAAAACCCTCAAGTTTTTCCATAATTCTCACCACAATTAAACCTCAAATCTGCTGCGTACTAGTCGACCTTTCCTCCAGCTTTTCACTCCTTCTTTTATCGACTGCACAGCTCAAAAACCTCCTGCAAATCGACTCACAACATTCCCCAATCACAACCACAATTCGACAACATCCAGCCTCATGTAATCGACATCAAAGCAGCCTGTTTCCTTGCTGTTACAGCCTCCTGTTCATGCTGCAATTCATGACCCTCAACAACCCAAAAGTGCACTCATTCTTGCTTGTTTTCCTGCTGCAAACACGTGATTAAACAGCCCAAGAAACTGTCCTAAGTTGCTGTGTTTCTTCTAATTTTTTTGCTATTTCTGTTTGTGATCAAGATACCCAAAAAGCCCTTGCTGCTGCTACTGGATTCTGTTTCTGTTTTGCATCACCATCATCATCATAGTCTTAGTCTTAACCTTCTAAAGGTATACCTAAACCCTAGTATTAATTATACTTTTAATTGATTTATGTAGGGTTGTTAAGTTATGGTTAGAATTATGAATATTGTTGTTGTTTAAGGGATTAAGAAGTTTTAAAACTATTTTAATAAGTATGAATTATCTATGAAAATATATCTTACATGAATAATGATAATGAATATGGTTAAGGTTGTGAATTATTATTTTGATTATGCAAAAGTTAATGATGATGTTAAAAGGGTTATGAAAAAGGTTAATGGTATAGATAAAGTTTATGCATAAGAATTGATTTGATCATTTATTGATTATGATTATTATGATTATTAGGGTTATAAGATTTGGATAATACTTATGGTTAATAAAGATTAGGGTTGGTGAATGTTAATGTTATTAGCTTATGATTATGTTAAAAGTTACGAATTTATTATTAGTAAAGTATAATGATCATGATGTACTTACATGCATGCATGCATACGTATGTATGTACATATATATAGGTAGGTATATGCTTGTGTATATATATTTAGATATATACATACGTGTATATGTATATATATATATATATATGTATGTATATGTACGTGTGTGTGTATGCATGAATGTGTATTATGTAAGTTATATTAAGTTAGTAAACATAAAAAGAAAAGTAATAAGTGTGATGACCCGGGAATTTCCGACCAAATTTAAACTTAAATCTTACTTGATTTCAATACGATAAGCAAAGTCTGTAATGTTGATGTTTCAAAAACTTTGAACTGTGTTCATGTAATCAATTACCCTTCGACTATTCCCGACGATTCACGAACAATTGTGTGTAAATAAATAGTTATGTAAATATAAATATAAGTGTATTTATTAAGTTAAATTAATATAATACCATTTAATCATTCGAATTAAATATGTAGAGTAATATACAAAATAATTAAGATGTTATTAAAATATATATATATATATATATATATATATATATATATATATATATATATATATATATATATATATATATATATATATATATATATATATATATATATATATATATATATATATAAATATATATTTGAATTCTATGCACAATTAATATAATATGTATGTTGTAATATATATATATATATATATATATATATATATATATATATATATATATATATATATATATATATATATATATATATATAAATAAATATTAAATATTCAAATATGTTATTTTATAGAATAAGTATTACATAAGTAATGAAATGTAAAGTTAATATATTATTTGAAATTACAAATTAGAATACAAATAATATATCAATTTTATTATTATTACTTTTATTATTGTTACTAATATTAATATTGATATTAATACCTGTATCATTAATATCATTAAAAGTTGTTACATGTAACTTGTTACATTATTATTATTAGAATTATTATGATTATTATTGTCAATAATGTAAATTAACAATATTATTATTGTTATTAATATCATTATAATTCTTATAGTTATTTATAATAGAAAATGATACAATGTATTATTATTATCATTAAAAATATAACTCTTATAATTTTTTTAGTATCATTATGGTTTATTATTATAAATTATTATTATTATTATTATTATTAATATACTATTATTATTATTAGTGTTGTTATTAATATATTTATTAATTATTAATATAAATTATATATGTAAATCTAGAGGGAAGAGATTGATTCTGTTGGACATCCCATCAAACTTTATTTCCTGTCTTTGCTCTAGTAACACATCAAATTCATTTTACAATACATACAAAATCTGTTATGAATCACATCAACTTTATTTTTTTTTTCTCTTGGATTGTTTCCTTCTAGCCCGATTATTAACCTGTCAAATCCACACCCAATAATTATCGCCTATCTATATCAACTCTATATACATACATTCATATATAGATATAACCAAACATCTATCTATCCTTGTTTTCTACCCGACATCAATAACCAAGACCCACGAAAAACTATAATCATCATTTGATCACCAACACCTTGAAACCATCGTTGGACTGCTGCTATTATCCTCTTGTATTTCCACTTTCTGTTCTGAATCAAACACCACAGCTACTTTCAGTTTCAATCTGGTACTATGATTGAACTATCTATCTAATTTTTTCTTCTCACAATATGAGCTGGTTCATGTCAATCTCATAATCAAAAACATAAACCCAACCCAAACGCCCACAAGGCTACTATTGCATCTGCTTCTGTTCAGTCTAAGAGTGCAGCCCCGCAGCTGCTAATCGCACCTGTTTCGACTTCTGTTCCTGCCTCTGTTTGTTGCTACAGCTGCTCGAGAACCACCACCATTGACCTCAAGCCAAAACCCACTTGTTTATGTTTTTCTAATTATTGTTGCAGTTTTGTAAACCCAACTCAAAACCACCTACCATCGAGCATGAACAAACCCTGCAGCCTTCAATTCTTATTGCTACTGCTGTACACAAACGTCATCACCACTTAGACATTTAATTCTAATTTCCTATCAGGCAAAACTTAAATCCAACACACCATCTCATTCTTCCTTCTCTCTTATTTTTCTTCTCCATAAATCCACAAACACCAACGGTTGTTGTTCGTTGTTAGGGCTACCCGACTGTTTCTGTTTCAGCCTGCAACAAAAAAAAAAAAACCTTGATTTTGATTAATTGCTTCTTGATCGTTTAAAACCAATTGCAAACCTGCAACTTTTGTTCGGTTATTTTGAACTAATAGATATTAAGGTCGATGAATTGATGCAGTACCTGTAATTACACGCTACCGTGGTTGTTGATTTCTTCATAATGGAAAAGACACCAACTACTACTTCGATTTACCTGTTGTACTCGATGATGAAGATGATTAAGACTGATGAAGACGATTGAACGATGATGATGATGAATCAATAACTACTGTACAACGATAATTGTTGTTTAATTGATTTATCGGTGATGAATCGAAGACACCCTAAACCGTGATGCTTTTTCCTCTGCGTTTTACTTCTGCTATTCTCGATCCAATTTTGAGCCGATAACAGAAATACATACGGAGTAACATTTAACCTGTTAACTTGAATTGGGTACTGGACTCTTGGTAAATGGGTCGGTTGGGCCATCACTTCATAATTGGGCTTTTAAAATGAACTAGGATAATTGGGCCGGGATAAGAAGGAATACGGGTTAAAATTATTTTGGGGTTGTATAAAAACGGAAAGCACGAGTAGCTTGAATGGTTGGGGGTTAGTGTCGGGAAGCGAGAGGTCGTGAGTTCGAACCCGGTTTGCGACGTTTTCTTTTCTTTTTGAAGAGGTTTTGAGGTAGCCTTTATTTATTTATTTGTTAATACTTTTTAATCTTAATTATTATTATTTTTAATATTAATATGATTATTATTGTTTGATTATTATTATTATTGTTATTATGATTATTATTATTATTATTATTATTATTATTATTATTATTATTATTATTATTATTATTATCATTATTATAAAAACTACCATTTTATTGTCATTAAAAACTATCAATTTTATTATTAGAATGGTCATTATGTTTATTATTGATATTATTATTATTATTATTATTATTATTATTATTATTATTATTATTATTATTATAAAAATTACTGTTATTACAAATTTTATGAACATTATAATAATAATTATTATTATTATCATCATTATTATTTTTAACATTAAGATTATTATTTTTACCATTATTATTATTACTATCAGTATTTATATTACTAATATTACTACTAGTATTATTATTATCACAACAAATATTTTCTATATAAAAATATATTTATGTATACTAATATTACATAAAATTATGTTTCAACTAATATAATACTAATTATATTAATATAACGTTAATTAAATCATACATTAAATAAGCATTTTAATATAATATAAGTATTAACAAAATTATATATAAATATTAATCTTAATACATAACGAAATATATATAAATTTGTTCGATTACAATTATGTGTGTTAATATATATAAATGATATAGGTTCGTGAATCCGAGGCCAACCCTGCATTTGTTCAATATCGTAATATGTATTTTTACTACAAAATACATTAGGTGAGTTTCATTTACCTTTTTACCCTTTATATTTTTGGGCTGAGAATACATGCGCAATTTTTATAAATGTTTTTACGAAATAGACACGAGTAATCAAAACTACATTATATGGTTGAATGATCGAAATCGAATATGCCCCTCTATAATAAGTCTGGTAATCTAAGAATTAGGGAACAGACACCCTAATTGACGCGAACTCTAAAGATAGATCTATCGGGCCTAACAAGCCCCATCCAAAGTACCGGATGCTTTAGTACTTCGAAATTTACATCATGTCCGAAGGAGGATCCCGAAATGATGGGGATATTCTTATATGTATATTATGAATGTCGGTTACCAGGTGTTCAATCCATATGAATGATATTTTTGTCTCTATGCATGGGACGTATGTTTACGAGAAATGGAAATATGAAATCTTGTGGTCTATTAAAATTATGAAATGATTATTTATGCTAAACTAATGTACTCACCAACCTTTTGGTTGACACTTGAAAGCATGTTTATTCTCAGGCACGAAAGAAATCTTCCGCTGTGCATTTGATCATTTAAAGATATTACTTGGAGTCATTCATGACATATTTCAAAAGACGTTGCATTCGAGTCGTTGAGTTCATCAAGATTATTATTAAGTCAATTTATATTTGGATATATTATGAAATGGTATGCATGTCTGTCAACTGTCGATGTAAATGAAAGTTTGTCTTTTAAAAACGAATGCAATGTTTGTAAAATGTATCATATAGAGGTCAAGTACCTCGCGATGTAATCAACTGTTGTGAATCGTTTATAATCGATATGGACTTCGTCCGGATGGATTAGGACGGGTCCTTTTAATAAGTGCATATATATATATATATATATATATATATATATATATATATATATATATATATATATATATATATATATATATATATATATATATATGTATCATCTTACGCTTATATATATGTAACACATACACCTAATATATATACTATATAGTTATGAACATGTATATATATATATATATATATATATATACATATATACATATATCTATATATATATATATATACATATATATATATATATGTATCACATAGGTGTATATTTATATATGTAACATATAATGATAAGTTTACATAATAGTTAAGTAATTAAATAATAATACTATTATTAGTATAACTTATACACCTAACTATATAGTAACACTTAATTACACTAAGTATATTATCACTTATATATATATATATATATATATATATATATATATATATATATATATATATATATATATATATATATATATATATATATATCTAATAAGTATCTTAATAAATTGGTTATGTGTATACACTTATAAAGTGAAGGTTATAATTAAAGATAGCGTACAAAGACTATAAACATCACCGCTACTTGTGGCCTAGGGTGATCCTTGTTGCCATTATGGGACACGCTTGTGGATCTCAAATGCCAAGACTTAGATTCTGGTCAAGAGTCCTGGGTTCCCGGTGAAAATAGATCATTCAAGTGACTTGCATGATAGCAACGAAGTTTGGGCGAGATTGTACAACATCTTTGTTAAGAATTATAACCCGAACTTCTTAAATTAGAAGCTTACTATAAGTGGAAGTTTTCCATAAATAGTAAGTTTCCAAATATAGAAACTTTTGAGAAATAGGAACTTTTCTCGAAATTGGTCACTGTTAATATAGTTTACTATATTAATAAACAAACTTTATGTCTACTAGACATTAACTAATTCAAGGTTATATCTCTAGGTTGAGATCTCCGTTTACATACTCCGTTCATACTACTTGCGTGGAATTACTTGCTTGCTACTAAGGTGAACTTCATAGCCTCACTTTTTAATTTGCTTTATATACTTATTTTGAACTTTTGGGGTGAGACACATGCTTGCTTTCAAACTGTTTTATGCTTAGACACAAGTACACGAAAACTTTATTTTGATTAGTTCAAACTGTGCTATGACATGCTTTGATTCATGCTTAATCCCTGCCATGATATCGTTAGTTGCTGGAATTAGGCAAGCTTAATTGTTGTGGATAGCGCTATTGAGAGTGATGTCTCTATCCAGATGATCGTTGATCAATGGATACATAATAATGATTTAACAAAACGAAAGAATAAAGTGAACACGGGTAACTTGTTTAGTTTCGATATCATACACCTCAGCACTACTAACGAACTGATTAAACTTTATAACTAAATCTTGTGGTCTAAACACTATTATAAACCTATGTTGTTCACTCAACCATTTTTGGTTGAAACTTTACGCATGTTTTATCTCAGGTGAAGATTGCTGGAGTTATTTTCTACTTGGACTTTGCTGCTTTTGGAGTTCGCATTTATACATTCATATTATTGCATTAAAACATTTATTGTAATGACTTAATACTTTCCACTACTTTAATACATTGGTTTATATTAAAAACGTCTCATATAGAGTTGTTCTCGTTTATACATACTTGTGTTGTGATATTGTGAAGTCATATTTCCCTGGCCCTATTTGGGGGTATGACAGGTTGAGACGTTAGACGATTATGATTGCAAACTCCTGTATCACCCGGGAAAGGCTAATGTTGTGGCCAATGCATTAAGTCAAAAAGAGAGGGTTGAACCTCGCAAGTTTAGAGCCTTGAATATGACCATTCGAACAAACCTCGCAAGGCAGATTCTTGCCGCTCAGCAAGAAGCCTTGAAGGAGGAGAATTTTACGAACGAGAAGGTCAGAGGCATGGGTAAGAAGTTTGAGGTACGAACTGATGGTACTAGGTACTTTGCGGGACGTCTTTGGGTTCCGAAGTTTGGTGATCTGCGACAAGTTATGTTAGATGAGGCTCATAAGTCTAGTTACTCTATTCATCCTGGTTCAGGAAAGATGTATCATGATCTTAAGGAGCTGTATTAGTAGCCTAATTTGAAAGCTGATGTGGCTACGTATGTGGCTAAGTGTTTGACCTGTGCTAAGGTGAAAGCTGAAAATCAAAAACCGTCCGGACTTTTGGTGCAACCTGAGATTCCCGAGTGGAAATGGGAAGGTATTACGATGGATTTTATTACGAAGTTACCGAGAGTATTGGGTGGTTATAACACCATTTGGGCTATTATTGACTGACTCACAAAGTCAGCTCATTTCTTGCCGATTAAGGAAACCAATTCGATGGAGAAGTTTACTCGTTTGTACTTGAAGGAAATTGTTTCAAGACATGGTGTTCCTGTATCTATTATTTCAGACCGAGACAGTTGATTTACATCGAGGTTTTGGCAATCCTTACAGGAAGCTTTGGGAACAAAATTAGATATGAGTACTGCTTATCATCCACAGTCAGATGGTCAGAGTGAAAGGACCATTAAAACGTTAGAAGACATGTTACGAGCATGCTTATTGATTTTGGTAATGGTTGGGATAGATATTTGCCGTTGGCTGAATTTTCTTATAATAACAGTTATCATACAAGTAATAAAGCCGCACCGTTTGAAGCTCTGTATGGTAGAAAGTGTAGGTCTCCTGTCTGTTAGAATGAGGTTGGGGATACTTAACTCACAGGCCCAGAAATTATACATGAGACTACCGAGAAGATCGTACATATTAAAGAAAGCTTGAAAACCGCCAGGAGTCGGCAAAAGAGTTATGCCAAAATTAGAAGGAAAGATTTAGAATTTTAGGTAGGTGATCATGTCATGTTGAAGGTATCACCTTGGAATGGTGTGGTACATTTTGGTAAGAGGGGAAAGTTGAATCCTCGTTTTGTTGGACCGTTTGAGATTATCGAAAGAATTGGACCCGTGGCTTATCGTTTGAAATTGCCACAAGAACTTAGTGTTGTTCATGACGTTTTTCATGTATCGCATTTGAAGAAGTGTTTGGCCGAGGCCGATGAAACCATTCCTCTTGAGGAACTTCATGTTGATAAACAACTCCATTTAATTGAGGAACCTGTTGAAATTATGGATATAGAGGTTATGACACTCAAGCATAGTAGAATTCCTATCATCCGAGTTAGATGGAATGCCAGACGTGGACCCGAGTTCACTTGGGAACGTGAAGATCAGATGAGGCAGAAATACCCACATTTGTTCTCAGATGTCCAGTCAACCCCTGCACCTGCTTAAATTTCAGGACGAAATTTCCGTAACGGGAAGGTACTGTCACGACCCTACTTTTTCCGTTATATTTTACCGTTTATTATAAAATGTCCATTAATTGTTATTCTTGTCACGTCATTTCTATTACCTATATTATTATTTTAGTAATAATATATTAATTATTATGTGTTATGTGAATATTTGTATTCATATTTAAAATTGTACGTTTCTACGTGTCGTGGATTTCTATCCGGCAAATCTTTTCGGTTTTCAAACCAACGGTCAGACTTTTGAGATTTTCAAATCTCAATTATTTTAAATATGATATTTTTATGCCATATGAATATATATATATAGTTGTAACAACCCACAAATTGTTTTACCAAAAACACGTCTTAAATTTTTATTTTTTATTGACAGACCATCTGGACGGTGTCCAGACTCTTGGACGGCGTCTAGTTACAAAGACCAGGACGGCGTCCAGAAAATGGGACGGCGTCCAATTAAACTAAAATGTTTTAAGATAGAAAAACCCCAACCCACGTTATACTGGACGGCGTCCAGAAGACTGGGACGACGTCTAGCAGACCTGACCTGCACTCTTCTTCCTAAAACAAACTTTAACACTTCAAATCCACAACCAAACATTTTGTAACAACCAACTCAAGTTTTACATCAATAAAATGTTAAATGAAAGTGTTTACACCACGAACTATGGATTATGACTCGATAACTCAACCCAATACCAAGAGCATAATCCCGGGGACTACCAAATCCCCAATCCACGTCCATATCTCCAAAAGCTACCCCATCGAGCCCAAGTGCTCATACGCATCTAGCATATCAACTAGCTAGCTTCACAACACAATACCTGTAAAAAGGTAAACAACGAGAGGGGTAAGCTAAAGCTTAGTGAATGCAATAATTATACATATACATATATAATATACCTACTTACAAACACCTACACAATTACCACATACACTAGCAATTTAAATAGCATATCATCACAACGTAAAACACTAAATCTCCATTACCACAAGCTAGCATAAATAATAGCATATATAACTCGAACAATATAATATGCTACACCACAACACATAACCATGGTTAACCAATAGTATAAGGGAATGGTACTCGAATTCCCCATCGATGTTCATAACAACCATTAGAGTACTTAACACATCGTACACTAACCCTACGGGTGGCATCTTAACACGTCGATACTACACCCCGGGTGGTGTCTTAACACGTCGACACTTCACCCCGAGTGGTGTCTTAACACGTCGACACTTCACTCGTCTTTACTTGGAGTGGCATCTTAACACGTTGATACTTCACTCTGAGTGGTGTCTTATCACATCGACACTTCACTCTTCATATTACTTGGGATGGCATCTTAACACGTCGATGCTTTACCCTGGGTGGTGTCTTAACACGTCGACACTTCACCCCGAGTGGTGTCTTAACATGTAGTGACCCGAACTTTTCCATGTTTATATATATTAATTGAGATTGATATTTACATGACTAAATGTTTCTAACGTGTTAACCAATCAAACTTGTTAAGACTTGATTAATTGAAATAGGTTTCATATAGACAATTGACCACCCAAGTTGACCAGTGATTCACGAACATTAAAACTTGTAAAAACTATATGATGACATATATATGATTATATATATAGTTAACATGTTATTATGATAAGTAAGTATCTAATTAGGTATTTTAATGATGATTTATATACATAAAATTGTGTTTATTGAATTAAGAAACTAGAAACGATATATATAACGATTATCGTTATAACAACGTCTTACTAATTACATATGAATCATATTAAGATATTGTTACACTATGTTTAATCATGATAAATGATAAGTAAACATGTCTTTATGTATATTAACAATGAACTACATATGTAAAAACAAGACTACTAACTTAAGGATTTCGAAACGAGACATATATGTAACGATTATCGTTGTAACGACATTTAAATGTATATATATCATATTAAGATATATTAATATATCATAATATCATGATAATATAATAATTTAACATCTCATTAGATATAATAAACATTGGGTTAACAACATTTAACAAGATCGTTAACCTAAAGGTTTCAAAACAACATTTACATGTAACGACTAACGATGACTTAACGACTCAGTTAAAATGTATATACATGTTGTGTTTTGATATGTATTCTTACACTTTTGAAAGACTTCAAGAAACATATCAAAGTACTTCTACTTAACAAAAATGCTTACAATTACATCCTCGTTCAGTTTCATCAACAATTATACTCGTATGCACCCGTATTCGTACTCGTACAATACACAGCTTTTAGATGTATGTACTATTCATATATACACTCCAATAATCAGCTCTTATCAGCCCATGTGAGTCACCTAACACATGTGGGAACCATTATTTGACAACTAGCATGAAATATCTCATAAAATTACAAAAATATGAGTAATCATTCATGACTTATTTACATGAAAACAAAATTACATATCCTTTATATCTAATCCATATACCAACGTCCAAAAACACCTACAAACACTTTCATTCTTCAATTTTCTTCATCTAAGTGATATCTCTCAAGTTCTATCTTCAAGTTCTAAGTGTTCTTCATAAATTCCATAAGTATAGTTTCATAAAAATCAAGAATACTTCCAAGTTTGCAAATCTACTTCCAAGCTTTCTAATCCATTCCAAGTAATCATCTAAGATCAAGGAACCGTTGTTATTTACAGTAGGTTATCTTTCTAATTCAAGGTAATATTCATATTCAAACTTTGATTCAGTTTCTACAACTATAACAATCTTATTTCGAGTGAAAATCTTACTTGAACTGTTTTCGTGTCATGATTCTGCTTCAAGAACTTTCAAGCCATCCAAGGATCCTTTGAAGCTAGATCCATTTTTCTCAT
This sequence comes from Rutidosis leptorrhynchoides, assembly GCF_046630445.1. Lineage (NCBI taxonomy): Eukaryota > Viridiplantae > Streptophyta > Magnoliopsida > Asterales > Asteraceae > Rutidosis > Rutidosis leptorrhynchoides. Next base: position 300,544,051 of record NC_092335.1, on the reverse strand, counting down.
TTCCAGTAGTTTTTTTCCAGAAAACTTGAGGTAGTAATGGTGTTCATAACATCATTCGATTCATACATATAAAGCTATCTTATTCGAAGGTTTAAACTTGTAATCACTAGAACATAGTTTAGTTAATTCTAAACTTGTTCGCAAATAAAAGTTAATCTTTCTAACTTGACTTTTAAAATCAACTAAACACATGTTCTATATCTATATGAAATGCTAACTTAATGATTTAAAACCTGGAAACACGATGAACACCATAAAATCGGATATACGCCGTCGTAGTGAAACCGGGGGCTGTTTTGGTTTGGATAATTAAAAACTATGATAAACTTTTATTTAAAAGTTTTTCTTCTGGGAAAATAATTTTTCATATGAACATGAAACTATATCCAAAAATCAAGGTTAAACTCAAAGTGGAAGTATGTTTTCTAAAATGGTCATCTAGACGTCGTTCTTTCGACTAAAATGACTACCTTTACAAAAATGACTTGTAACTTATATTTCCGATTATAAACCTATACTTTTTCTATTTAGATTCATAAAATATATTTCAATATGAAACTATAGCAATTTGATTCACTCAAAACAGATTTAAAATGAAGAAGTTATGGGTAAAACAAGATTGGATATTTTTGATCTTTTTAGCTACGGGAAATGTTTAAAAAATCTATACAAATCATATCCTAGCTAACTTATATTGTATTATACATGTATTCTAATATATTATGTAATCTTGGGATACCATAGACACGTATGCAAATGTTTTGACATATCATATCGACCCATTTATATATATTATTTGGAACAACCATAGACACTCTATATGCAGTAATGTTGGAGTTAGCTATACAGAGTTGAGGTTGATTCCAAAAATATATATACTTTGAGTTGTGATCTAGCCTGAGACGTGTATACGTTGGGTCGTGTATTGATTCAAGATAATATATATCGATTTATTTCTGTACATCTAACTGTGGACAACTAGTTGTAGGTTATTAATGAGGACAGCTGACTTAATACACTCAAATCTTTAAAACATAATAAAAATGGTTGTAATTATATTTTGATCATACTTTGATATATATATATATATATATATATATATATATATATATATATATATATATATATATATATATATATATATATATATATATATATATATATATATGTATATATATATATATATATATATATATATGTACATATTTGTATAGGTTCGTGAATTGATCCGTGGCCAAGTCTTATTTCCGAGGAAGGAAACATCTGTGAAAGTGAGTTATAGTCTCACTTTTAAAATCTAATATTTTTGGGATGAGAATACATGAACGTTTTATAAATGATTTACAAAATAGACACAAGTACGTGAAACTACATTCTATGGTTGAATTATCGAAATCGAATATGCCCCTTTTTATTAAGTCTGGTAATCTAAGAATTAGGGAACAGACGCCCTAATTGACGCGAATCCTAAAGATAGATCTATTAGGCCTAACAAACCCCATCCAAAGTACCGGATGCTTTAGTACTTCAAAATTTATATCATATCCGAAGGGTGTTCCGGAATGATGGGGATATTCTTATATATGCATCTTGTTAATGTCAGTTACCAGGTGTTCACCATATGAATGATTTTTATCTCTATGTATGGGATGTGTATTGAAATATGAAATTGTGTGGTCTATTATTACGATTTGATATATATAGGTTAAACCTATAACTCACCAACATTTTTGTTGACGTTTAAAGCATGTTTATTCTCAGGTGAATACTAAGAGCTTCCGCTGTTGCATACTAAAATAAGGACAAGATTTGGAGTCCATGTTTGTATGATATTGTTTAAAAACTGAATTCAAGAAACATATGTCGATGTAATATATTTCTATTGTAAACCATTATGTAATGGTCGTGTGTAAACAGTATATTTTAGATTATCATTATTTGATAATCTACGTAATGTTTTTAAAACCTTTATTGATAAAATAAAGGTTATGGTTGTTTTAAAAATGAATGCAGTCTTTGAAAAACGTCTCATATAGAGGTCAAAACCTCGCAACGAAATCAATTAATATGGAACGTTTATAATCAATATGAACAGGACATTTCAGTTGGTATCCGAGCGTTGGTCTTAGAGAACCAGAAAATTTGCATTAGTGTGTCTTATCAAGTTTGTTAGGATGCATTTGTGAGTCTGGACTTCTACCGTGTTTTCTTTAAAAATGATTGCTTAACATTTTTGTTGGAAACTATATATTATTAACATGTAAATATTATGTGATATATTAATCTCTTAACATGTTTGATATTGTGTGATAGATGTCTGCCTCTAGAACAAATCCCATTGACTCACCTAATAATAACGAAGAGTCGAAAATATATTGGCAAGATTCACAAGTTCCCGAAGAACCGGAAGAAGAGGAAACGGAACCGGAAGAAGAGGAACCGGGAGAAGAGGAACCAGAAGAAGAGGAACCGGAAGAAGAAGAGGTTCCGGAGGGGGGAATAGTAGGAACCACAGAAAACCGGTCAAATAAAAGAAAATCCTCAACCAATGGACCAAAGTTAATAATGGTCAATGGTGTTTCCGCTAAGGAAGCAAAATATTGGGAAAATTACCAATTTTTCGATGAATCGGATCCTGATGAGGATTCCGATGATGTTATAGAAATTACCCCGACCCAATTTAATGAGGCAAAAGAAAATAATAAGGGAAAAGACATCAAAATAGAGAAATCTGATTCCGACCCGGATGAACTTTATATGTACCATCAACACCCGTATTTTCAATATTGTGATAATAACCCGGGAACCTCTAAACCACCAGGTTTTTCTAAACCAATGTGGAAAACGATGACTCGTATTAGAGGAACATCATATATCCCTAGAAGATTAGGAAAAAGAACCAAGTCCGAAGAAGAAGAAACCAGTGATTCAGATTAGAGGGGTGTGAGCATATTGTGTAATAAATGTATTGTAGTGTGCTTGTACTTTTATGTTCTATGTAAAAATTGCTTGTATTGTTTGTTTTTACGAATCTAATCCTTGTCTATTTTACAGTATAAAAACAAAATGGATGTTAAGGGTAGACAACCGAATATTTTAGAAGACCTACCAGAGGATATGATTGAGGAAATCTTGTCTAGAGTCGGTAAGAATTCATCAGCACATTTAGTTACGGTGAAATTAACTTGTCAAACATTTGAAAGACTTTCTAGATATGCCTTAGTTTATAAAAGGCTTTCCTTTGATAGGTGGGGTATATCACATTGGGGAGACTTTAAGTTACGCCGTGTTTTCTTTAAAGCGTTAAATGCGGGGAACCCAAATGCAATTTTACGCTACGGGTTAAGAACCTATTTTGACTCAACATATCCCAACATAGGATTTCGTAAATTAGAAAGAGATTCTAACATGCAACATAAAGAAGCATGTTATGCTTACGGGTTAGTGATGTTCGCTTCTTACCAAAGTGAGAAAAAGAACATCGGATTGCAGCTTTTAAATAAAACTTTCCCACAAGTGACGGATTCAGTAGTTGGGGTGAGAAACAAGGTTTTTAGATTATTACGGGGCTGTTATACATTACGAAACTCTCGTCCTTTTGACGACATTACAACATGCTGCCTAGCTAATGGTCATAACGGTTATTTTCCACAAGACCAAGGATGGGAAGTCGTCTTAGTAAAACCAGAATGCATGACTTGTTTCTGGGCTTATGAATTACGTGTCTTTATTTCCTTTGCTGAACAACTTGCGTATTAACTAGATTTATCTTCAAAACTGTCATGTATCATAGTGTACTATATTTCATGTTATATGTAATATAGCGAAGTTGTAAGTTTGAAGAATACTTGTATGTGATATATTATTATAATCAGTTTTTCATATGGAATTGTAGTAGTTGAATTGTATATTAGCTGCAAAGTATGAACTTAACGGGTAGGTAGTACCCGAATTTAAACTTATAAAACGCTATTATGAAGAAAAAGCTTTTATAAATGAGTTCATATTATGCTACGAGATACTATTGACTACTCTTAATATTCTGTATGATTAAATTGTTTCATTTGACTATTTTGAAGGAAATGGCACTGACTACTCGACACACCTTGAATATGAGCGAAGAGGAATTTCGTGCCTTTCTTGCTTCAAACATAGCCGCAGTACAGGCCGCGCTACATACCAACAATAATTCTGAATCTAGCAATACAGCTAACGGCGCAAGAAATCGTGTAGGATGCTCCTACAAGGAATTCACTGCCTGCAAACCTTCAGAATTTGATGGGACCGAAGGACCAATCGGATTGAAACGGTGGACCGAGAAAGTTGAATCGGTGTTTGCCATAAGTAAGTGTGCTAAAGGAGACAAAGTGAAGTATGCTATGCATACCTTCACAGGTATTGCGTTAACATGGTGGAATACCTATCTATAGCAAGTGGGACAAGATGCTGCTTACGCGCTATCGTGGTCAGCATTCAAGCACTTGATGAACGAGAAGTACCATCCCAGAACCGAGGTTAATAAGCTCAAGTCGGAACTTAGAGGGTTACGAACACAGGGACTCGATATTACTTCGTACGAAAGACGATTCACAGAATTGTGCCTATTGTGTCCGAGAGCATTCGAAGATGAGGAAGAGAAGATCGATGCGTTTATGAAAGGGTTACCGGAGAGTATCCAAGAAGATATAAGTTCACACGAGCCTGCCTCCATACAAAAGGCATGTAGAATGGCTCACAAACTAGTGAACCAGATTGAGGGAAGAATTAAAGAACAGACGGCCGAAGAGGCCAACGTGAAGCTAGTCAAAAGAAAGTGGGAGGAAAATGGTGATAAGAGTCACCAATACAACAACAACTATCCCAACAATCGCAACATCAATCGCAACAACAACAAACGGCACAACAACTACAACAATCATCCCAACAACAATAACAACCGCAACAACAACAACAACAACAACAATCAGAAGCAGCTATGCTAAAGGTGTGAAAAGTATCACTCGGGGTTCTGCACCAAATTTTACAACAAATGTAAAAGAAATGGTCATAGCGCGGTGAAGTGTGAGGTATACGGACCAGGGATTAACAGGAACGAAAGGAACAAATGGTGTCGGAACGAGTAATGGCGGAGCAAGTAGTGTCGGAGCAAGTTATGCCAATGTAGTTTGTTATAAATGTGGAAAACCGGGCCACATTATTAGAAATTGCCTGAACCAGGAGAACACGAATGGATAAGGCCGCGGAAGAGTTTTCAATATTAATGCGGCAGAGGCACAGGAAGACCCGGAGCTTGTTACGGGTATGTTTCTTATTGACAATAAATCTGCTTACATTTTATTTGATTTGGGTGCGGATAGAAGCTATATGAGTAGAGATTTTTGTGCTAAATTAAGTTGTCCATTGACGCTGTTGGATAGTAAATTTTTACTCGAATTAGCAAACGGTAAATTAATTTCAGCAGATTATATATGCCGGAATCAAGAAATTAAACTGGGTAGGTAAATATTTAAGATTGATTTGATACCAGTAGAGTTAGGGAGTTTTGATGTAATAGTTGGCATGGACTGGCTGAAGGAGATGAAAGCAGAGATCGTATGTTACAAAAATGCAATTCGCATTGTACGAGAAGAAGGAGAACCCTTAATGGTGTATGGAGAAAAGGGTAACACGAAGCTACATCTTATTAGTACTTTGAAGGCACAAAAAATAATAAGAAAAGGTTGCTATGCTGTTCTAACACACGTCGAGATAGTACAAACTGAAGAAAAGAGCATCAATGATGTTCCTGTCGTAAAAGAATTTCCCGATGTATTTTTGAAAGAATTACCGGGCTACCCCCACATCGATCTGTTGAATTTCAAATAGATCTTGTACCAGGAGCTGCAGCAATAGCTCGTGCTCCTTACAGACTCGCACCCAGCGAGATGAAAGAACTGCAAAGCCAACTGCAAGAACTATTGGAATGTGGTTTCAATAGACCAAGCACATCACCATGGGGAGCTCCTGTTTTGTTTGTCAAGAAGAAGGATGGTACATTTCGGTTGTGTATTGACTACAGAGAGTTGAATAAACTTACCATCAAAAACCGTTATCCACTGCCGAGAATTGACGACTTATTTGATCAACTACAAGGCTCGTCGGTTTATTCGAAAATCGATTTATGTTCTGAATATCATCAAATGCGAGTAAAGGAGGATGATATTCCAAAAACTACTTTTAGGACGCGTTATGGTCATTACGAGTTTATGGTTATGCCGTTTGGATTGACTAACGCACCAGCTGTGTTCATGGACCTTATGAACCGAGTGTGTGGGCCATATCTTGACAAGTTTGTCATTGTTTTCATCGATGACATACTTATTTACTCAAAGAATGATCAAGAGCACGAAGAACATTTGAGAAAAGTGCTAGAAGTATTGAGGAAAGAAAAACTGTACGCTAAGTTTTCAAAGTGTGCATTTTGGTTGGAAGAAGTTCAATTCCTCGATCACATAGTGAACAAAGAAGGTATCCAGGTGGACCCGGCAAAGATCGAAACCGTTGAAAAGTGGGAAACCCCAAAAACTCTGAAGCATATACGTCAATTTTTAGGATTGGCTGGTTACTACAGAAGATTCATCCAAGATTTCTCCAAAATAGAAAAACCCTTGACTGCATTAATGCATAAAGGGAAGAAATTTGAATGGAAGGATGAACAAGAGAAGGCATTTCAGTTATTGAAGAAAAAGCTAACTACGGCATCTATATTGTCATTGCCTGAAGGGAATGATGATTTTGTGATTTATTGTGACGCATCAAAGCAAGGTCTCGGTTGTGTATTAATGCAACGAACGAAGGTGATTGCTTATGCGTCTAGACAATTGAAGATTCACGAGCAAAATTATACAACTCACAATTTGGAATTGGGTGCTGTTGTTTTTGCATTAAAGACTTGGAGGCATTATTTATATGGGGTCAAAAGTATTATATATACCGACCACAAAAGTTTCCAACATATATTTAATCAGAAGCAACTGAATATGAGACAACGCAGGTGGATTGAACTATTGAATGATTATGATTTTGAGATTCGATACCTCCCGGGGAAGGCGAATGTGGTAGCTGATGCTTTGAGTAGAAAGGACAGAGAACCTATACGGGTAAAAGCTATGAATATAATTATTCGTACTAAAATTACTACTCAAATAAAGGAGGCACAACAGGGGGTTGTAAAGGACGGAAAGTTGAAGAATGAGATACCCAAAGGATCAAAGAAACATATTAATATTCGGGAAGACGGAACCCGATATAGGGATGATAGAATTTGGGTACCAAGGTTTGGAGATGTGAGAGAAATGGTACTTAAAGAAGCACATAAAACTAGATATTCAATACATCCCAGAGCGGGGAAGATGTATAAAGATCTCAAGAAACACTTTTGGTGGTCGGGTATGAAAGACGATATTGCTAAATATGTAGGAGAATGTTTGACGTGTTCTAAGGTTAAAGCTGAACATCGGAAACTATCTGGTCTACTACAATAACCTGAAATCCCGGAATGGAAATGGGAAAACATTACCATGGATTTCATTACTAAATTGCCAAGGACTGCAAGTGGTTATGATACTATTTGGGTAATAGTTGATCGTCTCACCAAGTCAGCACACTTCCTGCCAATGAGAGAAGATGACAAAATGGAGAAGTTGGCACGATTGTATTTGAAGGAGGTTGTCTCCGGACATGGAATACCCGTCTCTATTATCTCTAATAGGAATGGTAGATTTGTTTCAAGGTTCTGGTAGACGTTGCAACAAGCATTGGGGACTCGTCTAGACATGAGTACTGCCTATCATCCACAAACTGATGGACAGAGCGAAAGGATGATACAAACGCTTGAAGACATGCTACGAGCATGTGTTATTGATTTCGGAAACAGTTAGGATCGACACCTACCGTTAGCAGAATTTTCCTACAACAACAGTTATCATTCTAGTATTGAGATGGCGCCGTTTGAGGCACTTTATGGTAGAAAGTGTAGGTCTCCGATTTATTGGAATGAAGTGGGGGATAGACAGATTACGGGTCCGGAGATAATACAAGAAACTACCGAGAAAATCATCCAAATTCAACAACGATTGAAAACTGCCCAGAGTCGACAAAAGAGCTACGCGGACAGTAAAAGAAAAGATATATAGCTTGAAATTGGAGAAATGGTCATGCTTAAGGTTTCACCTTGGAAAGGCGTTGTTCGATTTGGTAAACGGGGGAAACTAAATCCAAGGTACATTGGACCATTCAAGATTATAGATCGTGTCGGACCAGTAGCTTACCAACTAGAGCTACCTCAACAACTCATGACTGTACATAACACTTTCCACGTCTCGAATTTGAAGAAATGTTTTGCTAAAGAAGATCTCACTATTCCGTTGGACGAAATCCAAATCAATGAAAAACTTCAATTCATTGAAGAACCCGTCGAAATAATGGATCGCGAGGTTAAGAGACTTAAGCAAAAAAAGATACCGATTGTTAAGGTTCGATGGAATGCTCGTAGAGGACCCGATTTCACCTGGGAGAGTGAAGATCAGATAAAGAAGAAATACCCACATCTATTTCCAGAAGATTCGTCAACACCTTCAACAGCTTAAAATTTCGGGATGAAATTTATTTAACGGGTAGGTACTGTAGTGACCCGAACTTTTCCATGTTTATATATATTAATTGAGATTTATATTTACATGACTAAATGTTTCCAACGTGTTAAGCAATCAAACTTGTTAAGACTTGATTAATTGAAATAGGTTTCATATAGACAATTGACCACCCAAGTTGACCGGTGATTCACGAACGTTAAAACTTGTAAAAACTATATGATGACATATATATGATTATATATATAGTTAACATGATATTATGATAAGTAAGTATCTCATTAGGTATTTTAACAATGATTTAGATACATAAAATTGTGTTTATTGAATTAAGAAACTCGAAACGATATATATAACGATTATCGTTATAACAACGTCTTACTAATTACAGATGAATCATATTAAGATATTGTTACACTATGTTTAATCATGATAAATGATAAGTAAACATGTCATTATGTATATTAACAATGAACTACATATGTAAAAACAAGACTACTAACTTAAGGATTTCTAAACGAGACATATATGTAACGATTATCGTTGTAACGACATTTAAATGTATATATATAATATTAAGATATATTAATATATCATAATATCATGATAATATAATAATTTAGCATCTCATTAGATATAATAAACATTGGGTTAACAACATTTAACAAGATCGTTAACCTAAAGGTTTCAAAACAACATTTACATGTAACGACTAACGATGACTTAACGACTCAGTTAAAATGTATATACATGTTATGTTTTGATATGTATTCTTACACTTTTGAAAGACTTCAAGACACATATCAAAGTACTTCTACTTAACAAAAATGCTTACAATTACATCCTCGTTCAGTTTCATCAACAATTCTACTCGTATGCACCCGTATTCGTACTCGTACAATACGCAGCTTTTAGATGTATGTACTATTGGTATATACACTCTAATAATCAGCTTTTATCAGCCCATGTGAGTCACCTAACACATGTGGGAACCATCATTTGGCAACTAGCATGAAATATCTCATAAAATTACAAAAATATGAGTAATCATTCATGACTTATTTACATGAAAACAAAATTACATATCCTTTATATCTAATCCATATACCAACGACCAAAAACACCTACAAACACTTTCATTCTTTAATTTTCTTCATTTAAGTGATCTCTCTCAAGTTCTATCTTCAATTTCTAAGTGTTCTTCATAAATTCCCTAAGTATAGTTTCATAAAAATCAAGAATACTTCCAAGTTTGCAAATCTACTTCCAAGCTTTCTAATCCATTCCAAGTAATCATCTAAGATCAAGGAACCTTTGTTATTTACAGTAGGTTATCTTTCTAATTCAAGGTAATATTCATATTCAAACTTTGATTCAATTTCTACAACTATAACAATCTTATTTCGAGTGAAAATCTTACTTGAACTGTTTTCTTGTCATGATTCTGCTTCAAGAACTTTCAAGCCATCCAAGATCCATTTTTCTCATTTCCAGTAGTTTTTTCCAGAAAACTTGAGGTAGTAATGATGTTCATAACATCATTCGATTCATACATATAAAGCTATCTTATTCGAAGGTTTAAACTTGTAATCACTAGAACATAGTTTAGTTAATTCTAAACTTGTTCGCAAATAAAAGTTAATCTTTCTAACTTGACTTTTAAAATCAACTAAACACATGTTCTATATCTATATGATATGCTAACTTAATGATTTAAAACCTGGAAACACGATGAACACCATAAAATCGGATATACGCCGTCGTAGTGAAACCGGGGGCTGTTTTGGTTTGGATAATTAAAAACTATGATAAACTTTGATTTAAAAGTTTTTCTTCTGGGAAAATAATTTTTCATATGAACATGAAACTATATCCAAAAATCAAGGTTAAACTCAAAGTGGAAGTATGTTTTCTAAAATGGTCATCTAGACGTCGTTCTTTCGACTAAAATGACTACCTTTACAAAAATGACTTGTAACTTATATTTCTGACTAAAACTATAATTTTTTTGTTTAGATTCATAAAATAGAGTTCAATATGAAACTATAGCAATTTGATTCACTCAAAACGGATTTAAAATGAAGAAGTTATGGGTAAAACAAGATTGGATATTTTTGATCTTTTTAGCTACGGGAAATGTTTAACAAATCTATACAAATCATATCCTAGCTAACTTATATTGTATTATACATGTATTCAAATATATTATGTAATCTTGGGAAACCATAGACACGTATGCAAATGTTTTTACATATCATATCGACCCATTTATATATATTATTTGGAACAACCATAGACACTCTATATGCAGTAATGTTGGAGTTAGCTATACAGGGTTGAGGTTGATTCCAAAAATATATATACTTTGAGTTGTGATCTAGCCTGAGACATGTATACACTGGGTCGTGGATTGATTCAAGATAATATATATCGATTTATTTCTGTACATCTAACTGTGGACAACTAGTTGTAGGTTATTAACGAGGACAGCTGACTTAATACACTCAAATCTTTAAAACATAATAAAAATGGTTGTAATTATATTTTGATCATACTTTGATATATATATATATATATATATATATATATATATATATATATATATATATATATATATATACATATTTGTATAGGTTCGTGAATCGATCCGTGGTCAAGTCTTATTTCCGAGGAAGGAAATATCTGAGAAAGTGAGTTATAGTCCCACTTTTAAAATCTAATAATTTTGGGATGAGAATACATGCAGGTTTTATAAATGATTTACAAAATAGACACAAGTACGTGAAACTACATTCTATGGTTGAATAATCGAAATCGAATATGCCCCTTTTTATTAAGTTTGGTAATCTAAGAATTAGGGAACAGACACCCTAATTGACGCGAATCCTAACGATAGATCTATTGGGCCTAACAAACCCCATTCAAAGTACCGGATGCTTTAGTACTTCGAAATTTATATCATATCCGAAGGATGTCCCGGAATTATGGGGATATTCTTATATACGCATCTTGTTAATGTCGGTTACCAGGTGTTCACCATATGAATGATTTTTATCTCTATGTATGGGATGTGTATTGAAATATGAAATCTTGTGGTCTATTGTTACGATTTGATATACATAGGTTAAACCTATAACTCACCAACATTTTTGTTGACGTTTAAAGCATGTTAATTCTCAGGTGAATACTAAGAGCTTCCGCTGTTGCATACTAAAATAAGGACAAGATTTGGAGTCCATGTTTGTATGATATTGTGTAAAAACTGCATTCAAGAAACATATGTCGATGTAATATATTTCTATTGTAAACTATTATGTAATGGTCGTGTGTAAACAGTATATTTTAGATTATCATTATTTGATAATCTACGTAATATTTTTAAAACCTTTATTGATAAAATAAAGGTTATGGTTGTTTTAAAAATGAATGCAGTCTTTGAAAAACGTCTCATATAGAGGTCAAAACCTCGCAACGAAATCAATTAATATGGAACGTTTATAATCAATATGAACGGGACATTTCATAACACGTCGACACTTCACTCGTCTTTCGTTGGAGTGGCATCTTAACACGTCGATACTTCACTCCGAGTGGTGTCTTATCACGTCGACACTTCACTCTTCATATTACTTGGGATGGCATATTAACACATCGATGCTTCACCCCGAGTGGTGTCTTAAAACGTCGACACTTCACTTATCACGTGAAACGTGGTGCCTTAACACGTCGACACTTCACTTCTCACGCTACACAAATAAATACATTATATACGTACACACATAATTATTCCACTCACCTCGAACTCGAGCAATACAAACCATGCGTGAAATCTCCACCAAACGCAACTGAGCAAGCTTTTACCTATAATACGCATATAGATATACACACAATCAACATACATTCTCTATAAGAGAATTCGGCTCCAACACCCTTAACCAAGGGTTTATACCTACCTCCACAAACCGCCCATTTAGACACCTAAAGGGGACTTTACCAATTACCACTATGGGTGGTAATTTCGACCCATCAAACAAGTACAATTTAACCTAAATTATACTTTACACCATTTAAACCAAACTAGTGTCATTACCAATTTTTGACCCATCAAAGTCAACCCATTTTGACATAAGTCCCAAAAACATCTTTAATCACTAACGGCTAGTGATTAACTTTCCAAAACACCAACTAACACCTAAATCAAGTATTTACATACTTGATTTACCAAAACTTGACTCAAAACTTAATTTGACGCCGAATCAAGCTTACTTGCCCCAAAATACCCATTTGACCCAAATTAGGGTTTACAACCAAAATCAAGTCAACACACGTCAAAATCACTAGTACACAAGTGTTCTAACTTTAACCAACACATGCATGATTCAAACTCACAATTTCATCAATCAAAACCCTAAGTCACCAATTCGGGTTTACTTACATGAATCTTACCCAAAAAACCCCCAAATTTCACAATAAGTGGGATATAACTCTAACTAGCACAAACTCTAACTCAAACAATAATCTTAACAATGAAATTCGGATTTAGAACTTACCAACACTACCACAATGTAGCCGTGGACGAGGTGAACAACATTAACACTCGTGACTCGACCCGATTCACCCTTCTTCTTCCCAAACCAAGTTCTCTCTCTAAAATGGTCCCTCTCTCTCTAGGAATGGATGAGAGTATTTGGGAAGGTGGAAATGGGGATAAGAATGAATTTGGATCAGTTTTGATGGCCCAAATGACCCACAAGTGAAAAGACCCAAATACCCTCTTTTAAAAACTTCAAAATATCACAGCTGGCCCGTCAGGCCATTTGGACGGCGTCCAAAATGGCTGGACGGCATCCCAATGAACTGAGACAGAAACTGGAACTTGTTTTGGTTGTAACTTTCAAACCGTAGCTCCATTATGAATCAAATATCGTTGGAAACGTAATGAGATTTACTATCCAATGGTAAGGTTTTAGAACCTCAACTCTAACTTTATTTGGGATCCAAATATACGCTTACATGCCTCGTATTTCGAATGACGTTCGAAATAACGCGTACCTGAAAAACGGGGTGTTACAACTCTTCCCCACTTAAATTGTATCACGTCCTCGTGATCCGCACCAACACTAGAAGTTAAGCACTTCTCCCTCGAACATTTCCGCTTCCAACGCGAAGTCACACATGTAGTAATCACGTACCCGAATTCTCACTTCGTGCACTGACTCAACATTTAACAACAATATCGGGTAATCAACCCTCGAGTCAAAACAACTGCAACCGTTTGCTCCTACGCCGAGTATCCAAACTCGTACTATACACTTCACAATCGTCTTAAAAGTAGAGAATTTCACCGACAATCATCGTCGTCGTGCCTTTCAATCCTATGAAACACAACCAAGCCCGACATCCATAACATTTTCCGTGAATTTTACACGCTAAAAATCACTAGCGTGCACTACCGCAACAAGCGATATCTCACACACTCAACGTCCAGAATTTCCATTTAGGAAAATACCAAAAACACCACATATCCCTTCTGGTTCTCGCTACAACTCGCAACAAGCTACATTCGTAACCATATCACTCAATCAATTGATCCGCACACGACCACCCGTCACTGGATTAATTCGGGACGACAATAATACACCACGTGCTGAGCAAAACATCAACAGTCGACGCAGGGTTCCTCCTCTAAACCCTACCACACAACCACACAAGACGGCTTCCTAGTACTAGCATGGAGACTAATCGTATACTAGAATCCCGTCAATGGCGAATTATCATCACGAAATTTCCGCAATTCGCCACACGACTCACAGAATATTTACCAATGCCAGGTGAACCTTCCTACCTAGACCGTCCGTTAAGGATGGCCTCGACATTTCAATGCAACCTACGGGTCACATCACTAGGGTACACACTCTCGCAAACAAACAACATCCGCGTGTCTCTACGGGAGACAGTCAGAAACGACACTCTCCGCCTCACAATCGCCCATAAAGTGGAATGATCCACTGACAATTTCTAAGATCACTTTTCCCGACAGGGAAAATACAGCATTCGCCACGATATCGAATTCGTTCCCATCCACTAATCCTATCGAGGTTTCATGACAACCCAGATTTTTCACTACGAGAGCACCCGTAATGACAGCTTCCTTTTCTCACTTCCGTGGTCTCCAACTGCATACTTGGTCTCATACCACACTTTGGTACCACACGACCACCTTACGTAAGAAATCTTACACCACGCTCGATTCTAACATCCCAATCTCCACACATATCATTACGGAATCGTAACTCACAATCGTAAATGCACGATCTCGAGTTGACATCACCAACCCGTCACTCTTCCTCGTTAGGAAATCCGAATTCCTGCTGAGGCCTAGCACGGTACACCCCGCCATTTCACTATACAAACACCATCGAAGCTTCCTCGGGCGACAGTAAAAACTCCCCCACTAAGGATTCAGCTCCACATTCTCACCGCCAAGATGATAACATCCCACGAAATTGTCGTTCCATGAAACACATGACCATTTTCATCGTTGGTCACATACTCCACATTACTCCAAATTCACTTCAGGCTCTCAGAGCCGACGTCCACATTCACTTGTAACATCGTACACACGACGACATCACACCTTCTTACCACAATTCACAGTCAACTTCCTTAATCGTTCGCAAGGCGAACTCCATCAAAGTCCCACATACGCCTCTAAGCCTAGGCATATGCCACTCCGCTTAATCAGTTGTGCATCTCAGTCGAGATCACCCGAACTTCCACTCAACGAACCTTTATCAACAATGGCTCGCTCTCATGATGAAGAGTGACCAATCCGACACGATATTTGCGTCGACCGCAATATCAACAATTCATCAAAATCTTCGGCCTAACCGAAGATTAAGTACATCACCGGCTCACCGGTCATCTTTACCCATCCATCACTTAAGAGCAACAAGATTCACTCATCCATCACTTCATAAAAAGTATTCATCACAATGCTCTTAAACTTCGACTTTCGCAACCGTCGAATTACCATCACCCGTCGATCACTATTATAATCTCCGATGCTTCCAAGGGTATTTCACGGTTACCCTAAGCATAAAGTGATCACACCACTACCGGAGATGAACATTACACTAGCAGGTATAAAAAGGCACCTGACGCAGTGTCATGCAGACTCCCACCACAATCAATCGAATTTTAGAAAGTCGATCTTTAGGTTCCATACACCCATCTCACAATAATAATGACCCGAAGTCATACTTACCCGACAACCTTACGGTTTATTATCTTATCGAAAGTTTCTACCGATCACACGCTACCCGCAATTTTCCACAAGGCCAAATGATATAGCCTAACGAAACCTTCCGTTTAACACTAAGAGCTGCTTGGAATACCAAGTCTTACACCCATCCAAATGTCGACACAACCAATACAACAAGGGATATTCCGTTAGGAATGTTACCCTATAATCCATAACACGCTAACACACTGACGCAATCATCATCATACGAGTCCCACTCCTATGAGTTTAATGACCCAAAGACTCCTCGGTTTGCCAATATCAAGGCACTCACAACT
This sequence comes from Rutidosis leptorrhynchoides, assembly GCF_046630445.1. Lineage (NCBI taxonomy): Eukaryota > Viridiplantae > Streptophyta > Magnoliopsida > Asterales > Asteraceae > Rutidosis > Rutidosis leptorrhynchoides. The sequence continues at coordinate 300,527,840 of NC_092335.1, read as the reverse complement.
AGAACCCTTACACGATTCTCTAACCATACACTCTACGGAGTGTAACCCAATTCTACAATCATTAGACTTGATACATCCCATTATGGGATTTAAGTCCTCGTCGCACAGACATACACACTAATCGGTTATCCAAGTTACGATGGGTAACTACAACTAATGTCAATCTCAATAGTGCACCCACTACTTAGGGTGACTAAGTACGCGCCAAACTCGTGAGTTGGCTCACTCACTTAACTAACCAAATCCACCGTAACACTTCCCGACTCGCAATGAACCCGATGTGACTACAAGCACATCACCCGAGACAACCATATCCTAGGAACCAATAAAAGATTCCTTATTTCTCCCGAATCTACCCCAACCATGCCACGTTTCCTCCGTTCGGTACTCATCATGTCATGCTTGATGTCAAGATACACGGTTGTAATAATGGTGATCTGTCACTATTACAATTGCGTACCTTACCATTTTCGCATGGTCACGCAAAGTACTTTACCCGGACTGACGTGACATTCACACAAAATAACACGCGATTAACTCCTAGTACCCGAATGACCAAAGTCCTTACCGTGAACTTGATCACTCAGAATCGACAAACATTCGAATCTCTCCAATAGATTCATCCCTAGGACACTTCACCAAATAGATACCTGTATATATATACACCCATATATAATATAGTAATAAACGTACACAAGTACACCACAACAACAAGTCAACCTACAACCTAGGTGACTATCTCTCAAACAATGTCCAGGTTCGCCTACTTACATTAGGCACTATCCATTAAGGCACTAATTTACACACGAAATAAGGCCCCACATAATCACACTTTGGACAAACACAAGTCCTAGTTAGTCACCTACTCTAAGGCACTAACAAATCTCAATCCGACCCGTATTCCTACAAGCCCCGCAAATAACGCACAACCGCCAATAAGTCTAAGACTAGGAACCTATTCCAAGATCACCTAATTCCCTTAGACTATGCTCTGATACCACTTGTAACAACCCACAAATCGTTTTACCAAAAACACGTCTTAAATTTTTTTTTTATTAACAGACCATCTGGACGGCGTCCAGAATCTTAGACGGCGTCTAGTTACAAAGACCAGAACGGCGTCAAGAAAATGGGACGGCGTCCAATTGAACTAAAATGTTCTGAGATAGAAAAACCCCAACCCACGTTATACTGGACGGCGTACAGAAGACCGGGACGGCGTCCAGCAGACCTGACCTGCACTCTTCTTCCCAAAACAAACTTTAACACTTCAAATCCACAACCAAACGTTTTGTAACAACCAACTCAAGTTTTACATCAATAAAATGTTAAATGAAAGTGTTTATACCACGAACTACATATTATGACTCGATAACCCAACCCAATACCAAGAGTATAATCCCGGGGACTACCAAATCCCCAATCCACGTCCATATCTCCAAAAGCTACCCCATCGAGCCCAAGTGCTCATACGCATCTAGCCTATCAACTAGCTAGCTTCACAACACAATACCTGTAAAAATGTAAACAACGAGAGGGGTAAGCTAAAGCTTAGTGAATGCAATAATTATACATATACATATATAATATACCTACTTGCAAACACCTACAAAATTACCACATACACGCTAGCAATTTAAATAGCATACCATCGCAACGTATAACGCTAAATCTCCATTACCACAAGCTAGCATAAACAATAGCATATATAACTCGAATAATATAATATGCTACACTGTGACGATCGCTCCAAATCCATATGGATGAACACGTCATTCATTGATTTCATTGCGAGGTATTTGACCTCTATATGATACGTTTTGTAAGCATTGCATTCTTTGAAAAGGCACACCTTAAATGAATATTTAAATCAAAGGTTTTCGACATCTGATGATTTCTACATATAGACAATCACCATAAATAATAGTTTACAACAGTATTTCCGTTGACAATGCAGTCAAAATAAGATACATGGTGATGATTTGGTGAATGCAACGTTTCCTTGAAAAATATGTCATGTAAGACTCCATGCACATAGCTTGTCTAACATCTAAGCAAACAGCGGAAGACTTCTAGGAAACCTGAGAATAAACATGCTAACAAGTGTCAACACAAAGGTTGGTGAGTTCATAGTTTTAATGTTGCGCATAATCTGTATATAAAGGTGGATCACAAGATTTCAGTTGTTCAATCCAGAAACGTTTATCAAAATATTCTACGAAATTGAGCACCCTGGTAACTAAACTTAACGTATATATAATTTGTACCCTTTGTATAATCATCTTAATAATACACGCAAACTAACGTGTACGCTTCTCAAATAGCATACATCCGTTAAAAGGCTAGTGCTCTAGCTCGGACGGGGATATCAAGCCCTATGGATCCATATACTACTACTCGCGCCCACCAGTTCTTATAATTGGCAGTTAACAGTTACCAAAGCTAAGGAATTTTCGGTTCAAACTCAGTGTATAATTTAGTATGTACTTGTATCCACTGCGTTTAAAATAAAGTGCATGTATTCTCAGCCAAAAAATATATATTGCAAAAGCAATTAAAAAGGGATCAATGAAACTCACGCATATAATTATTGTAAAACAGTTAATAAAGCATTTGCATGTATTCTCAGCCCAAAAATGTAAAGGGTAAAAGGGATCATATGAAACTCACCTTAGCAGCATATAAAGTCGTTCACCAAAATGTGACCGAAACACGGATTACCAAATAACCGTAGATCTCAACGTATCAATATTGAGATTCAATATTGTAGGATAGTACGTAGAAGTAACGAAGATGATAAACACTAGGTTTGATTCACAAATATACCCCCGAACATTACCCATAACCTCCTTGGCAATAACCCATAATTTCCTTAGCTTTAACTCGCTCGAAAACTTGTTTTGAATTTATTCGAGCAAAACCTCGTCGTAGTATTTTATGTGTACTACTAATAATAAGAATAATATTAATAATAATAAGAATTAATATTAATAATATTCTTAATAATAATAATAATAATAATAATAATAATAATAATAATAATAATAATAATAATAATAATAATAATATAATAATAAGTAAATAAATACGGAGTAATGGAATGAATCAGAAACAGATATGCTCGAGCTTTTATAGGTGTGGCCTGAATTCAGACCCCATGCGATCGCATGGTTCTGAAGGCCATTTGCCATGCGATCGCATGGCCCGTTTTTCCAGCTCACAATTTTTTGTAATTTAGCTCGTCGACATAATTTAATATAATATATATAATATATTTAATTTATATAATTAATTATATATTATATTAAACTCACATGCATCGTTGACTTGTAATTTTTGTTCCGATAAGTCGTACGTTGTCACTCGACTTATGTCCCGGTTTCGGTTTTTCGAATGCCCTTTCGTACGCTGAGAAAACTAGTACTTTTCGTTTCGTGAATCGTACCTTTGTCAAAATATAGTCTTAAATCATCCATAAACTATAACACTCGAGGTATAACTTATACATTTGAGTGTTTTGGTCATTTACTTCTATAAATCATCGTCTCGCTATTTGTTAATATATAATACATACATTTTTATTTTGAAATAGTGTTTTACTGTAGCAAGTTACTGTAGCAAGTCAATTTCACTGTAGCAAATAGTGATTTTCGAAAGCATTTTGGGTACTGTAGCAATTTGAAAATACTGTAGCAAATTAGTGTTTTACTGGTTCATCTTAAATGCTTTAGTTAACTTATCTAAATATCAATCGAATCAATAAACGAATGTTACTATCATTTACTAAATAACTTGAAATTATATATCTGTATATATCTTTTTAATATACATAAATCAGTTTTTAAATACACATTGCAAGTTATTTATGAATAATTAATATTCCAATTTATATATATATATATATATATATATATATATATATATATATATATATATATATATCTATTTTCAAATAGATGTTCATGAATCGTTAGTCAATAGTCAAAGGTTAACTGAATATATAACATTAGTTCAAAAATTTTGAGAATCAATATTACAGACTTTGCTTATCGTGTCGGAAATGTTAATCATACAAAGATTAAGTTTAAATTTGGTCAGAAATTTCCGGGTCATCACATACACTACAACACATTACCATGATTAACCAATAGTACAAGGGAATGGTACTCGAATTTCCTATCGGTGTTCATAACAACCATTAGAGTACTTAACACATCGTGCACTAACCCCACGGGTGGCATCTTAACACGTCGATACTTCACCCCAGGTGGTGTCTTAACACGTCGACACATCACCCTGAGTGGTGTCATAACACGTCGACACTTTACTCGTCTTTCCTTTGAGTGGCATATTAACAAGTCGATACTTCACTCCGAGTGGTGTCTTATCACGTGGACACTTCACTCTTCATATTACTTGGGATGGCATCTTAACACATCGATGCTTCACCCCGAGTGGTGTCTTAACACGTCGACACTTCACCCCGAGTGGTGTCTTAACACATCGACACTTCACTCGTCTTTCCTTAGAGTGGCATCTTAACACGTTGATACTTCACTCCGAGTGGTGTCTTATCACGTTGACAGTTCACTCTTCATATTACTTGGGATGGCATCTTAACACGTTGATGCTTCACCCCGAGTGGTGTCTTAACACGTCGACACTTCACTTATCACATGAAATGTGGTGCCTTAACACATCGACACTTCACTCATCACATGAAATGTGGTGCCTTAACACATCGACACTTCACTTCTCACGCTACATAAATAAATACATTATATACGTACACGCATAATTATTCCACTCACCTCGAACTCGAGCAATACAAACCATGCGTGAAATCTCCACCAAACGCAACTGAGCAAGCTTTTACCGATAATACGCATATAGATATACACACAATCAACATACATTCTCTACAAGAGAATTCGGCTCCAACACCCTTAACCAAGGGTTTATACCTACCTCCACTAACCGCCCATTTAGACACCTAAAGGGGACTTTACCAATTACCACTACGGGTGGTAATTTTGTCCCATCAAACAAGTACAATTTAACCTAAATTATACTTTACACCATTTAAACCAAACTAGTGTCATTACCAATTTTTGACCCATCAAAGTCAACCCATTTTGACATAAGTCGCAAAAACATCTTTAATCACTAACGGCTAGTGATTAACTTTCCAAAACACCAACTAACACCTAAATCAAGTATTTACATACTTGATTTACCAAAACTTGACTCAAAACTTAATTTGACGCCGAATCAAGCTTACTTGCCCCAAAATACCCATTTAACTCAAATTAGGGTTTACACCCAAAATAAAGTCAACACACATCAAAATCACTAGTACACAAGTGTTCTAAGTTTAACCAACACATGCAAGATCCAAACTCACAATTTCATCAATTAAAACCCTAAGTCACCAATTCGGGTTTACTTACATGAATCTTACCCAAAAACCCCTAAATTTCACAATAAGTGGGTTATAACTCTAACTAGCACAAACTCTAACTCAAACAATAATCTTAACAATGAAATTCGGATTTAGAACTTACCAACACTACCACAACGTAGCCGTGGATGAGGTGAATAACATTAACACTCGCGACTCGACCTAACTCACCCTTATTCTTCCCCAAAACAAGCTCCCTCTCACTCTCTAAAATGGTCCCTCTCTCTCTAGGAATAGATGAGAGTGTTTGGGAAGGTGAAAATGGGGATAAGAATGAATTTGGATCAGTTTTGATGGCCCAAACGACCCCCAAGTGAAAAGACCCAAATACCCTCTTTTAAAAACTTCAAAATATCACAGCTAGCCCGTCAGGCCATTTGGACGGTGTCCAAAATGGCTGGACGGCGTCCCAATGAACTGAGACAGAAACTGGAACTTGTTTTGGTCGTAACTTTCAAACCATAGCTCCGTTTTTAATGAATCAAATATCATTGGAAACGTAATGAGATTTACTATCCAATGGTAAGGTTTTAGAACCTTAACTCCAACTTTATTTAGCATCCAAATATATGCTTACATGCCCCGTATTTCGAATGACGTTCGAAATAACGCGTAACTGAAAAATGGGGTGTTACAATAGTGTTTATATATTTTATTTGTCGCGTGTACGTTATCTCTCCGAATATTTAATCGCGTAGCGGTGTTTTCACGTTCAAGGTTTTATTCGGGCTTTCGGGCCACAAGCTTCTGTACATTTAATCATGATGGGCTAAATGGGAGCCCACTCCCTCCCATGTTCGGCCGAAATTCCCTAAGGTAGGGGGTTTTGTGCTAAATCTTGAAACTTGGTGACTTTTGATCAAAACCACATTTTAATTCACATTTAACTTAATCAAACTTCACCTCTCCTCTCTCTTTTCTCTCTTTTTCGACCGACCACCACAAACATCATCATCATCTTCATTTGTTCATCATCATGTGCTTGGATCATTCAATTGCTTGCATATTCGGGTTGCTCTCATCATCCTCTAAGCGCACATATCTTTTATTTCTAGATTAGAGTATAAATCCTAACTCTAGCTTTTTCAATTTCAATTATTTTTACTAAGTTTGTATGTTTATTGATGCTATAGTACTTGTGTATGATTGTGTTGTTGATATTACGCGTAGAATTGCTCGATTTCATGTGTTTTCGTATGATCAAAAAGTGGACAGCCTATATAATGTTAAAATCAGTACACTTAGCTGTTGTTTATGATAAAATAATGCATTTAGATGAGTTTCTCTCATCAAGACAATAATTGTGGACATAAGATTCATGTTATTTCGAGTTTCGGGTCAAAAGTTATGCTTGATTTAGTGTTTTCATGAGATTAAAATATAAAAAAAATGTAATCAGTTGGGGTCTAACTTTGTGACCATTTTTGAATGCTCTAGGGTGTACTAGTGAGTTAGGATTTATTATTGGATGAACATTCATGTTCGGGTCATCCAAATCCGAGCCACGGATCACTCGGAATGGCCAAAACAAGATTTTGAACGGATTAATGTTCCAAGTTGATTCATGGCTATAGGTTACGACTTGGGGACTGACATTAGGGTGTTCTTGAGTACACTAAGGTGTCGGGTGGTTTGGTTAGACGAGGATATATGTAAGACTCGTCGAAAACCGACACCCGAGGCTCAAGTTATGACCCGACGAACGTTTAATTAAACTTATGGTTATAAAATTTAAACTTTTGATATAAATGATGATTTTCATTATTATTAAATTACTTATGACATAAAAGTAATTATTTTTAATTAAGACTTATGATATATATTAATTATATCATTTATTAATTACATTATGATTAATTATACTTTTAATTAAACTTATGATTAATAATACTTTTATTATTAATGAGAATACTTATGATAAGTATTAAGCTTATGTTATGGAATTATTATATCAAGACTTATAATAAATATTAATTAATTATTTATTTATTATAAAACTTAGTTATTATTTAATTATAATTTAATTATTAAATACTTATGGTTTAATAATTATAATTAAAACTTATGATATGATTAATAATTAATTATTAATTAATAATACTTATGATATGAATAAAATTTATTATTAATTAATAATACTGGTTTCTACTGGTGAACGCGAATCATATGGATAGATCTATCGGGCCTGACAGCCCCATTTCATGCTAGTCACGCTAGCAGTTATAGACGTAATGTATTAGTACTTCGTATTTTGGAAGATACACCTATTCAGTGTATATTTTTATATTGGTTTTGTTAAGGGTATGGAGTTGTTAATTTATTACCAGGTGGCTCACGAGTTAATGAAATAATACTTTTATATGTTTTAAAGCATATAATTTTATGATCCAAAATGGGTCTTTATGTTTTCAAGCATAAATTTTTATGATTTAAATTAAATATTGTTTGCAATATTAAACCTATAATTCACTCAACATTTTTGTTGACAGTTTACTCGCATGTTTTATTCTCAAGTTCATGATTGATTGCTTCCGCTGTGCTTAGAGAGTCTGCATATTTATGATGGCAGCTTTTGTTAAACATTAACTTGAATTCGATTATGATACATTAAATTGTGGGTGTAGTTGACTTTGTTTTGGTCAACTTTTGGTTAAGTAATTATGTTTGGTTTTTCTAAACTTACATATTTTGGTAGGTTTCCTTTATAGGAAATCATTTTTAAATAAAGAATGCATGGTTATTTATCAAATTCATATAGAGTTATGATCAAGCTGTGGGACCAAGATAACGATGTTCGTCAAGTGTCCTTTGACTGGTTGTTAAATTGACCAAGTAATGAGAATGACAGACGTTCGAGCCATCAAGCCTGCGCACCGCCCAAAAGAAGGCGATAACACAATCATCATTATCGATGAACCAATTCTTAATACTTTTACCATTTCTGGTGGTGAAGTCCGGGGAAAACGCAAAGCTGTAGCCGACGAGGTTACTATGCCCCGCAAAAGACGCCAACGCACCATTGCAACTCCTATAGCGGAGGAAGACGAAACAATTAAGTTAGTTTTATACTGCATAGTTTCACACATCATTTTGATATTATGACTACATTTATACATTATTCACTTAATTTGCTTATTCGCTTTTAGTTGTTATTTCAGGCTCATCCGGGGAGGCGGAAGAGTTGTTTACCATAGTTAGGGATATCCCAGAAGGAATTTTCCAAACACCCGATGATGAAGATTTGACCATTCCCACGGAGGCTAAAACATTAAACCACAATGACAACACCACGGAAACCGCAGAAGAAGAGTATGCCAACAAACTTTACAAGAAACTCTGCAAATTTGTGCCAAGCAGTGTGCACACAAAGTATAGCGAACTTACGTTTGAAGAAGCCGAAAGACAACAGATAAAGAATTGTTTTAATGTGATTTGCTTAACCGTGGACAACGCCGAACGGTTCAACACCATTTCAGAACATTATGATAAGAAGTGCGCGCTATCTCGGCGCAATAAAATTCAAGAGCTGGAGCAAAAACTCAAAAAGACTGAAGATGCACTTAGGCAATCTCATGATGAAGCTTCCACTCTAAAAAATAGAGCAGAATTTGCTGACAAACAATTTGCTCAGCTTGTCAAATATCTACCCGAACTTGGCGATAAAGTTATGGATTCTATTTCAGTGATGGAAAAGTTTAGAGCGTATGCACAAGCATTAAAGCTTGCCACTCGCTGCGAATGGTATGACTTGCTTTGCCGACTTGGCGACCTTTCGCAACCGCTTCCTTCTGACATTGCAGATGAAATATGTTCAACAGAAGAAGCGTTGGAAGCACTTGTGAAGGCCAAAAAAGAAGTTGCAAAGGTTACCATTCCAGCCTTGGAAGAGATCAGCCGAAAAGAAAACGTAACCTTTGAAGAAATCAAGGCACTCAAACTATACTATTTTTCGCTTTGCTAATATATCTGTATTCGCAATCTTATATTGCGTTTTTTGTAAATCAGTACGCTGCGCATAGCGTTGTTATTAATGAAGTTTTTTATTTCGCAGTTTCAACTCTAATTATATATAGAGCGCTTTATTTTATCTATTCATAATCTAGACTTGTCCTTTGCATTTTTTAACTTTTATTATTGTGCACATAATAAGTATGTACTTTTGCGAAACAATTTGTAGCTGTATACATATATACATTATGAATCTTCTAAGTCCGCCAAAACGATCCTTAGGCAATTTGTTAGCATTGCGAAGCATCTAAGTATGGCGAGATCAAATACTTAGAAAATTTTATCATTTCGCAGCATTTATAATTTAGCATGAATGGGCAATTTCATCACTCGGCTTTTAAAGGTAGTATTTGATGAACATCTGCATTGTTAGCGCATAAATAGGCTTTAGCATTCATTACTTAGCGAAACAATACCCCATGTCTGAAAATGTTTATTGTTGGTACGATTTTCCGTATAGCGGCTGTAAGGTACCAGTACAAGACAATAGCTACTCAGCAAGTGGCTTATAATGTTGATTGTTGTTTGCCCTCGAGAAATAATCTCTGCAAACCCGGAACATGGATGGATGATCCGTGGGGTAGCCTCAATCAATCTGAGGATCAATCTGAAATTGATCCTTATAGCGTACTGCTACTAAGCGGCTAATGTATATTTAGAGTGAGAAAGTACTGTGTGAGAGAGAAAGTGTACTTCTCTCTGACTGAAGTTCAGATGTAAAATGTGGTGACCCATGGGGCCTATTTATAGGCACAGAAAGTTCGAAATTCTCGGGATACACGTGTCAATTACTGAGTGGTTCTGTTACACGAAATATCCGGAAGATCGGTGGCGTTTGCTGACGTGGCTGCGTGCCATTCACGCGCTGAGTTAAAGGGCTTAAGCATAGAAGCTGGGCGGTAAATAATGAAAACCGCCAAATTTTGTTATCTTTTGTGTTGTTTGATCCATTTTTTTGTACAAAAATGGTGTTTTTATGCGTGTATCCCCTAGGATACACCATTAAGTCCCCCAGTTTAATGTCTTTATTTTTGTAAAAAATAAAGTCATTAAACTAAAAATAAAAGATGCGTTTTTCCTCGAAGACACAAAACTGCTGTAGCCGTCTGATTTTCTGCTCTGACGTCACATTTCTAATTATGAAATTGTGTCATACCCCGTCCTAATCCATCTGGATGAAGTCATCAACATCTGGTCCCATTGCGAGGTACTGTCCTAAATATGCCATGAACTACTCCATGTAATATCCTTAAAATGAGCAAATGCACAGCGGAAGATCTCTTTCATACCTGAGAATAAACATGCTTTAAAGTGTCAACTAAAAGGTTGGTAAGTTCATAGGTTTATAATAACAATCAATTTAATATTTTAATAGACCACAAGATTTCAGATATTTAATTGTACACGTAACCCGAGTACAAAATAGTACGCATAATCTGTAAAAATTAAAAATCACTCATATGGTGAACACCTGGTAACCGACATTAACAAATGCATCTATAATATCAACAAAATATACAGGTACACTCATCTGTATATAAAATCGAAGTACTAAAGCATCCATAACCTGGATGGGGTTTGTTAGGCCCGATAGATCTATCTTTAGGATTCGCGTCAATTTGGGGGTCTGTCCCTAAATTCTTAGGCTACCAAGCTAAAAAGGGTGATATCCGGTATAATAATTCAACCATAGAATGTAGTTTCAATACTTGTGTCTATTTCGTAAAACAGTTATAAAAGTAGCGCATGTATTTTCAGTCCCAAAAATATATATTGCAAAAGCATTTAAAAAGGGGGGCAAATGAAACTCACTATTCAATATTTTATAGTAAAAATATTCATACGACGATTTTGAACAATGCAGGGTTGACCTCGGATTCACGAACCTATATCATTTATATATATATATATATATATATATATATATATATATATATATATATATATATATATATATATATATATATATATATATATATATATATATTAGTACATATAAATTGTAATCGAACAAATTTATATATTTTTTTGTTAATTGTTATTTTAGTAAATTATATGTTTCATTAATAAGTTAATTAACTATATTTATTTTATATATACTTTAGATAAATAATGTTTAAAAAAATAATAATTATAAGGTTAAAAATAAGAATGATGATAATCATAATAATAATAATAATAATTATAAGATTCATAAAATTAATAATAATAGTAATTTTTCTTGGAAATAACATTAATACTCATAAAAATGATAATAATGATAATAATAATAATGATAATAATAGTAGTTTTTAATAAAGGTGAAAATTTTAATAATAATGATAATGAAAATAATAATTTTGATAATAGTACTTAATACTTAATAATAATAATAATAATAATAATAATAATAATAATAATAATAATAATAATAATAATAATAATAATAATAATAATAATAATAATTATAATAATAATAATAATAATAATAATAATAATATTAATAATAATAATAACAATCTTATTACTAATGATAATATTAATAATAATACTTCTTAATGATATTACTAGTAATGATAATAATATTAGTAATAACTATAATAATAATAATACTAATCATAATTGTAATGATAATAATAATAAATGATAACTAATATTTATTTTAGTAATTATAATAATAATTATTATAATACGAATAATAATAACAATAATAATTATAATAATAACAATAATAACAATAATAATAATAATTTTAGAATAGAACCTTTGAAGAAAACAAGCTCCTAAAAATAAAATGCCATTGCTCGGGCTCGAACCTGTGACCTCTCACTACTCACAAACACCCCTAACCGTTGAACCATTAGACTATTCTTGTAATAATTCGCTAAGTTAAATAATTAACATATACGAAACTAGTACCATCTTTCACAAAAATTCATTATCATCATCATCATCATCATGAAATTACATAGAATACCTAAGTATAGTACAGAAGATCCCGTAGATTACAGAGGAATTTTCGGAAGCTGTCATGCAAAGTTTAGAGTAACAGATATGCTAAGATACGAACTTATCTATACACTATCTATGCAATAGAGGCATTAAGACATGTCTAGACTTAAGGATGATAAGTAAGTAATTTTCGACACGAAGTGATAAGAAAAACTTTTGACATACAGACACGGTCGATGTCCAGACCCACTAATGCATCTAAACAACTATCAGTTAGACACACTAATGCAAGACCTGGTTCGCTAAGACCACCGCTCTGATACCACATGTCATACCCCATCCTAATCCATCTGGATGAAGTCATCAACATCTGGTCCCATTGTGAGGTACTGTCCTAAATATGCCATGAACGACTCCATGTAATATCCTTAAAATGAGCAAATGCACAACAGAAGATTTCTTTCATACCTAAGAATAAACATGCTTTAAAGTGTCAACTAAAAGGTTGGTGAGTTCATAGGTTTATCATAACAATCAATTCAATATTTTAATAGACCACAAGATTTCAGATATTTGATTGTACACGTAACCCGAGTATAAAATAGTACGCATAACCTGCGAATTAAAAATCATTCATATGGTGAACACCTAGTAACTGACATTAATAAATGCATCTAGAATATCCCCAAATATATACATATAAAATTGAAGTATTAAAGCATCCATAACCTGAATGGGGTTTGTTAGGCCCGATAGATCTATCTTTAGGATTCGCGTTAATTTAGGAGTCTGTTCCCAAATTCTTAGGCTACCAAGCCAAAAAGGGTGATATCCAGTATAATAATTCAACCATAGAATGTAGTTTCAGTACTTGTGTCTATTTCGTAAAATAGTTATTAAGGCAGCGCATGTATTCTCAGTCCCAAAAATATATATTGCAAAAGCATTTAAAAAGGGGTGAAATGAAACTCACTATTCAATATTTTGTAGTAAAAATATTCATACGACGATATTGAACAATGTAGGGTTGGCCTCGGATTCACGAACCTATATCATTTATATATATATTAATACGTATAAATTGTAATCGAACAAATTTATATATATTATTTTTATTTGTTATTTTAGTAAATTATATGTTTCATTAATAAGTTAATTAACTATATTTATTTTATATATACTTTAGATAAATAATGTTTAAAAAAATAATAATTTTAAGGTTAAAAATAATAATGATGATAATCATAATAATAATAATTATAAGATTCATAAAATTAATAACAATAGTAATTTTTCATGGAAATTACATTAATACTCATAAAAATGATAATAATGATAATAATAATAATAATGATAATAATAGTAGTTTTTAATAAAGATGAAAAGTTTAACAATAATGATAATGAAAATAATAATTTTGATAATAGTGCTTAATACTTAATAATAATAATAATAATAATAATAATAATAATAATAATAATAATAATAATAATAATAATAATAATAATAATAATAATAATAATAATAATAATAATAATAATAATAATAATAATAATAATAATCTTATTACTAATGATAATATTAATAATAATACTACTTAATGATATTACTAGTAATGATAATAATATTAGTAATAACTATAATAATAATAATAATAATAATTGTAATGATAATAATAATAAATGATAACTAATATTTATTTTAGTAATAATCATAATAATAATAATTATAATACTAATAATAATAACAACAACAATAATAATAATAATAATAATAATAATAATAATAATAATATTAATAATAATAATAATAATATTAATAATAATAATAATAATAATAATAATAATAATAATAATAATAATAATAATAACAATAATAACAATAATAATAATAATTTGGATTAGAAAATCAAAGAAATGTGATGTGTGTGTTGTTTGAAAAAATGCCTAATGCTTAGTCAATATAAGGTTACTAGTTTTTATTTTCATGCTCATAAGTCATGCTAGTTGTCAAATGATGGTTCCCACATGTCTTGGTGACTCACAAGGGCTCCTAAGAGCTAATCATTGGAGTGTATATACCAATAGTAAATACATCTAGAAGCTGTGTATTGTACGAGTACGAATACGGGTGTATACGAGTATAATTATTGATGAAAATGAATGAGAATGCAATTGTAAGCATTTTTGATAAATATAAGTACTTTGATATGTGTCTTGAAGTCTTTCAAAAGTGTATGAATACATCTTAAAATACTACATGTATATACATTTTAACTGAGTTGTTAAGTCATCGTTAGTCGTTACATGTAAGTGTTGTTTTGAAACCTTTAAGTTAACGATCTCATTTAATGTAGTTAACTCATTGTTTATTATATCTAATGAGATGTTAAATTATTACATTATCATGATATTATGATGTATGAATATATCTTAACATGATATATATATATATATATACATTAAAATGTCGTTACAACGATAATCGTTACATATATGCCTCATTTTGAAATTCTTAAGTTAGTAGTCTTGTTTTACATATGTAGTTCATTGTTAACATACATAATGATATATATAATTATCATTTTATCATGTTAAATATAGTGTAACAATACCTTAATATGATACATATGTATTTAGTAAGGCGTTGTTATAACGATAATCGTTATATATATATCGTTTCGAGTTTCTTAACTTAGTAATCTCATTTTTTATGTATATAACTCATTGTTAATATACCTAGTGAGATACTTACTTATCATAATATCATGTTAACTATATATATATATTGAAATGTCCCGTTCATATTGATTATAAACGTTCCATATTAATTGATTTTGTCGCGAAGTTTTGACCTCTATATGAGACGTTTTTCAAAGACTGCATTCATTTTTAAAACAACCATAACCTTTATTTTATCGATAAAGGTTTAAAAAGCATTACGTAGATTATCAAATAATGATAATCTAAAATATACCTTTTACACACGACCATTACATAATGATTTACAATAAGAATATATTACATCAAAAATAAGTTTCTTGAATGCAGTTTTTACATAATATCATACAAGCATGGACTCCAAATCTTGTCCTTATTTTAGTATGCAACAGCGGAAGCTCTTAATATTTTCCTGAGAATAAACATGCTTTAAACGTCAACAAAAATGTTGGTGAGTTATAGGTTTAACCTATATATATCAAATCGTAACAATAGACCACAAGATTTCATATTTTAATTCACATCCCATACATAGAGATAAAAATCATTCATATGGTGAACACCTGGTAACCGACATTAACAAGATGCATATATAAGAATATCCCCATCATTCCGGAACACCCTTCGGATATGATATAAATTTCGAAGTACTAAAGCATCCGGTACTTTGGATGGGGTTTGTTAGGCCCAATAGATCTATCTTTAGGATTCGCGTCAATTAGGGTGTCTATTCCATAATTCTTAGATTACCAGACTTAATAAAAAGGGTCATATTCGATTTTAATAATTCAACCATAGAATGTAGTTTCACGTACTTGTGTCTATTTTGTAAATCATTTATAAAACCTGCATGTATTCTCATCTCAAAAATATTAGATTTTAAAAGTGGGAGTATAACTCACTTTCACAGATATTTCCTTCCTCGAAAATAAGAATTGGCCACGGATCGATTCACGAACCTATACAAATATGTACATATATATCAAAGTATGATCAAAATATAATTACAACCATTTTTATTATGTTTTAAAGATTTGAGTGTATTAAGTCAACTGTCCTCGTTAGTAACCTACAACTAGTTGTCCATAATTAGATGTATAGAAATAAACCGATATATATTATTTTGAATCAATCCACGACCCAGTGTATACACGTCTTAGGCTAGATCACAACTCAAACTATATATATTTTTGGAATCAACCTCAACCCTGTATAGCTAACTCCAACATTACTGCATATAGAGTGTCTATGGTTGTTTCAAATAATATATATAGATGGGTCGATATGATATGTCAAAACATTTGCATACGTGTCTATGATATCCCAAGATTACATAATATATTAGAATACATGTATAATACAATATAAGTTAGCTAGGATATAATTAATATAGATTTGTTACCAATTTTCACGTAGCTACAACAAGCAAAAATAACCAATCTTGTTTTACCCATAACTTCTTCGTTTTAAATCCGTTTTGAGTGAATCCAATTGCTATGGTTTCATATTAAACTTAAGTTTATGAATCTATATAGAAAAAGTATAATTTTATAGTCGGAATTACAGGTTACAAGTCGTTTTTGTAAAGGTAGTCATTTCAGTCGAAAGAACGACGTCTAGATGACCATTTTGGAAAACATACTTCCACTTTGAGTTTAACCATGATTTTTGGATATAGTTTCATGTTCATAAGAAAAATCATTTTTACAGAATAACAACTTTTAAATTAAAATTTATCATAGTTTTTAATTAACTAACCCAAAACAGCCCGATGTGTTACTACAACGGCGTATATCCGGTTTTACGGTGTTTTTCTTGTTTTCCGGTTTTAAATCATTAAGTTAGCATATCATATAGATATAGAACATGTGTTTAGTTGATTTTAAAATTTAAGTTAGAAGGATTAACTTTTGTTTGAGAACAAGTTTAGAATTAACTAAACTATGTTCTAGTGATTTCAAGTTTAAACCTTCGAATAAGATAGCTTTATATGTATGAATCGAATGATGTTAAGAACATCATTACTACCTCAAGTTTTGTGAATAAACCTACTGGAAAAGAGACAAATGGATCTAGTTTCAAAGGATCCTTGGATGGCTTGAAAGTTTTTGAAGCAGAATCATGACACAAAAACAAATTCAAGTAAGATCATCACTCGAAATAAGATTGTTATAGTTATATAAATTGAACCAAAGTTTGAATATGAGTATTACCTTGTATTTGAAAGATATCTTACTATAAATAAGAAAGATTTCTTGAGGTTGGATGATCACATTACAAGATTGAAAGTAAGCTAGGAAACTTGGAAGTATTCTTGATTTTATGAAACTAGAACTTATAGAATTTATGAAGAACACTTAGAACTTGAAGATAGAACTTGAGAGAGATCACTTAGATGAATAAAATTGAAGAATGAAAGTATTTGTAGGTGTTTTTGGTCGTTGGTATATGGATTAGATATAAAGGATGAGTAATTTTATTTTCATGTAAATAAGTCATGAATGATTACTCATATTTTTGTAATTTTATGAGATATTTCATGCTAGTTGCCAAATGAAGGTTCCCACATATGTTAGGTGACTCACATGTTCTGCTAAGAGCTAATCATTAGAGTGTATATACCAATAGTACATACGTCTAAAAGCTGTGTATTGTACGAGTACGAATACGGGTGCATACGAGTAGAATTGTTGATGAAACTGAATGAGGATGTAATTGTAAGTATTTTTGTTAAGTAGAAGTATTTTGATAAGTGTCTTGAAGTCTTTCAAAAGTGTATGAATACATATTAAAACATTACATGTATATACTTTTTAACTGAGTCGTTAAGTCATCGTTAGTCGTTACATGTAAATGTTGATTTGAAACCTTTAAGTTAACGATCATGTTAAATGTTGTTAACCCAATGTTTATTATATCTAAAGAGATATTAAATTGTTGCATTAACATGATATTATGATATATAATATATCTTAGTATGACATATATACAGTTAAATGTCGTTACAACGATAATCGTTACATATATGTCTCGTTTCGAAATCATTAAGTTAGTAGTCTTATTTTTACATATGTAGTTCATTGTTAATACACTTAATGATATATTTACTTATCATTTAACATAATTAACCAAGTGTATCAATATCTTAATATAATTCATATGTACTTAGTAAGACGTTGATATAACGATAATCGTTATATATAACGTTTTCGAGTTTCTTAAATTCAATAGTCTCATTTTTATGTATATAACTCATTGTTAAAATACCTAATGAGATATTTACTTATCATAATATCATGTTAACTATATATATAATCATATATATGTCATCATATAGTTTTTACAAGCTTTAACGTTCGTGAATCACCGGTCAACTTGGGTGGTCAATTGTCTATATGAAACCTATTTCAATTAATCAAGTCTTAACAAGTTTGATTGCTTAACATGTTGGAAACACTTAATCATGTAAATATCAATTTCATTTAATATATATAAACATAGAAAAGTTTGGGTCTATATATATATATATATATATATATATATATATATATATATATATATATATATATATATATATATATATATATATATATATATATATATATATATATATAACTATATTTACAAGATTAAATGTTTCCAACATGTTAAGCAATCAAACTTGTTAAGACTTGATTATTTGAAATGAGTTTCATGTAGACAATTGACCACCCGAGTTGACCGGCGATTCACGAACGTTAAAACTTGTAAAAACTATATGATGATATATAATATATGTAAACATAGAAAAGTTCGGGTCACTACATACTCCCCCAGTAGCGTTGCCAAAACTTGATGGGTGTCGAAGTACCAATCAAAGGTGACCTAGTTACCCTAAACTAGTTAGGGCAAGTAAAGTTCATTTTACGGGAGATTATCGTTAAAATAAAGCAGTTTTTAGAGTTGATTTTGTAATTGAAATTAAGTTATAACTAATTTAAAGACTTTAAGTTAAAAATACTTAAACTTTGTAAGGTTTAAGCAAAAAGTAAAAAAAAAATATTAAAAAATAGCTAAAAGTGAGAAGTTGTGAAATGGATTAAAAGCATTTATCCCTTTAGAATCCCAATTGTGTATTCAAATATTCAAACAAATATTATATGTATAAAGTTTTCGGTTAAATATCATAGACAAGATTTCTTAAGTTCTATAAAGCAATTATGTTAGGCACGAACTATTCAATACACACAAATTGTCTTTATCATTGATCTAAATTAACACTACGTGAACTTAGAACAACTATTAGATTGCAGTAATGTATCTTATAATAATAAAAATTAATAAACTTGCATTAAACAATCACTCAATCAATTAACAATTTATAATTCAAATGACTTTATCAGTACAAATTATGATTCACAAAAATATTTAATTAAAATCATAAATGCAATAATTGTTTATCGTAATGAATAAAGAAAAGAACTTAGCCGAGCATGCTTGCGATGATGAAAATGATGAAAAGTTGAAGTAGAATGATGAAAATGCCTTGAATCTTGAAAAGCTTGAGTGTTTTGCTTAGGCTTTCATTTCTAGCTTCAAAAGTGAGGTATGAGATGATAAAATTCGTGTGTTAGAGGTTTCTTATATATAGGTAATAGATATCCTAAGCTAAAATTTCATAAAATTCGTCCATAAAAAAACTACAAAAATTAACCAACCATATACATACAGTTTGGAGCCGTATTTATACAATTTACCACTTATAACCGTATAACTTAGCCTTATAAATATGACCCAAACAGCTCTGTCCTGGAGTATCAAATTACTAAGTCATCTACTTACGACTGGTTTTTACGGTTTTTTGACAAAAATTCAAGTTTCTCTCCATTTTAACAACTTTTTCATGCGTTCTTCCTCAAACTTCAATTATCACAAACGTTACACAAATACCATGTGAAAAATATGTAGGACCCACTATGCAAGGATATCGTATGAAAGTGGATGAACAAGCCATAAGAATATAGAGAGCATAAGTCAAATAGTTAAACTATTATTCCATGTCTCCCTTGAAAACATTACAAATCTATGGCTATCAAAACTAATTAAGGTGTCCCTAGGTTCTATATATATTCCTCATCTATAGAACCTCTTGGAAACACGATTAGCTTATTCTCATAGTTCAAACAATCTCCCCTCATAAGATGATAGTGTTTCCAAACGTAAGTCCCTAGGAAATACATACAACATGAAATAGAATTTGCTATAAATAACTAACTCCCATCTTAAATCTTGAACTTCTTTGATATTCAATGGTCTTTGTAGATCACATCACTAACTTCGTCGCCGCTGATTTCTATAACCATGCCCTTGACGTAGTTGTGATACGTCTTGAGCTTTCACCAACATCTATCTCCATCGATAGCTCGATAACAATCTTCTCCCTAGATGTACGTTGTGAAGACTTACAAAATTTACTTTGAGAAGTCGTTTCAAAACCCACGAAGCTCTACTCACAAAGTATATGGGCTCACATCCAAGACTCGATCAGGGATATTGGTTTTATAGCATAACCTGTATAAGTGATTATGGATTTGGTATCATGATTCCAATAAATCTCCATATAATATTATTGTCTCCCTATCACTTACGGACATTTAAATCTCTAGCTCCCCCCCCCCTAATAAGCAACTCTTTCTTTGACGTTTGAGTCCTATACTGTACATGTATAGAAGTTGTAGTCGAATCATCATTTAACTTGATTACTATGCTCCGTTGAACTCTAGAAACTCCCCTCTCAGAGTGTATGAACACAATTTTCAAAGCTCATAGATTGTAGGGGGAATAATATTTATCTTCAAGTCCCCATAAGATGCGGGCTTTTCTTTGAATTCTTCTAATAATTCGTCATGGAACATCAACCATATCCATATCTCCCCCCCCCCCACCCACAATGTAAATCATCCAAAAGTTTCGTTAATCATTAAATATGAATATGAATTTTTGATGTTCATGTATATGAGAAACAATGACGAACAGTAGCATGAACGAATTTTTAAAAATCATGTTCTCTTATGTGAAATCTGAATCTGATATAAATAAATTGTGATTTGTTTTTTATTTGTGTTTTAAATTTGATAAGTGTTGTCCGAAAATATTCAAATTCGGACGAATTCGAATATTCAGACGGGTGAATTTTTTATTTTATGGAAAATTTATGATGAAGGTTTGAAGATATATGTGTTCGAGTTTGAAGGTGTATGGTGACATTCATCGATATTCATATGGATCTCCGTTGATTCGTTGAAGGTAAAGATCTGATACCAATTGTAGGACACAATATGCATGAATATCGTATGAATGTGGATGAACAAGCCATAAGAATGTAGAGACCATAAGTCAAATAGTCAAACTTTTATTCCACGCTTCTTATGAACACATTACAAATCTATGACTATCAACACTAACTAAGAAGTCCCTAGGTTCTATATATAGTTATCATCTAGAACCTCTTGGGAATGCAGTTAGCTTATTCATTCTCAGAGTCCTTACAACACCCTCTCCAAAACTCGTCACAAAGACACAAATGTGATTGTAAAATTTAAAACGATCAAATATATCTTCTCACAATAATGAAAGTGTATTTAATAGAACTATATGCATGAGAATAATAGATACGAAACCTAAGTACTCTTCTGTAGTTTCTGTGAACGGTTCTTGTTATTTGCCAAAATTAAGAATGTCATATGTGTCTTATCCCAAAATGATATTGGTGAAACTTATGCAATAAGGACCAAATAATTACTTCTGAAAAGTGAAAATTGATACCACAATTCAGTGATATATTTGTTCATTGATTATATTTACCCTACACGGCTTAAGAACCTCCAAAATGACACTACTTGGAAAACATTTACATATTAATAGATTTTGAATGGTGATCACCTAGCACATTCTAAAAGAGGGCCTTAATAATTTTTTCAATAGCTCTAAGGTTGAATGTGATTCCATGGTTTTTAGATTAGTCCCGTTCTCTAAGTACATCGTTCGTCAAACTTTCAATCGTTTTTTTTAAAGCTGGCTTTGGAATCGCTGACGGGGATAGAAACCACCCACCAGATCATTTTCCACGTACACACGCATTTCCGTGCGGAACCCTGGATCGCATAAGACGGACCCCGATCTATTAATCTATACCGGCATGTTGATCGGGTAAAATTCCTGCGTACGGGTCGGTAAAACCTCCCTCACGAGCTTTTTTTAGAGCCGAGTATCAAACCTTGTCTAATGACCCGTCCTAATCCATCAGAACGAATAATAATTTGGTTACATCGCGAGGTACTTGACCTCTATATGATACATTTTACAAACATTGCATTCGTTTTTAAAAGACAAATTTTCATTACATCGAAAGTTGACGGCATGCATACCATTTCATAATATATCCAACTATAATTGACTTAATAATAATCTTGATGAACTCAATGACTCGTATGCAACGTCTTTTAAAATATGTCATGACTGACTTCAAGTAATATCTTTAAAATGAGCAAATGCACAGCGGAAGATTTCTTTCGTACCTGAGAATAAACATGCTTTCAAGTGTCAACTAAAAGGTTGGTGAGTTCATTAGTTTATTATAAACAATCATTTACATTATTTTAATAGACCACAAGATTTCATTTTTCCATAAATATACATCTCATATCAGGCATTTCGCAAACTGCATAGAGATAAAAATCGTTCATTAGTTGGTGATATTTATATATATTATTATTAGTAATCTAATTAATAACTTATGTATTTCATTATTTAGTACATTCAAAATAATAATATAGTTAAGTTATGTATTTTTAATATATTTTTATATGAATATCAGGTGATTGCGAACTTAATAACTATAATAATAATAATATTAGTAATAATAATGATACTATATAATAATAATAATAATGATAAAAGTGATATTAATAATGTTAATACTAATAATAATGATAATACTAATAATATTAATATTTAATATTAATTCTAATAATGATAATGATAATGATAATATTGATAATAATAATAATAATAATAGTAATAATAATATTAGTAATAATAATAATAATAATAATAATAATAATAATAATAATAATAATAATAATAATAATAATAATAATAATAATAATAATAATAATAATAATGAGTAATAAGTAAACTACCTCAAAGAAGTAGCTGTTAAAAATGCCCAAGTCCGAGTTTGAACCCACGGCCTCCCACTAACCCTATAACTTCCTCAACCATTGAACCATTTCTATTTTTCTAATTTTGTTAGTATCAATTTTACATTTATCTCGTTATCTATTTTAATCTTCTTCTTCTTCTTCTTAAACTAATCGATCAAAACAACGACTATCATCTTCCTTTCACTTTTTCATCATCAATACTTCCTATTATCAACATTGTATCCACCATACCGTCATGATTTATTATCACGTGCGCACCATCATATCATTTTCATCGTTGATTATTATTATATTTATTATCATCATTATCTAATCGAATTTCATTATCTATCTCATAACCTTAATCATAATCATAATCAAAATCATAATCTTAGTCCTTTTATCATTATGATCATTACTCCACCTCCATCATAATATTATCATCATGATCATCATGATTATTATTCGCGCGCGTATTGTCAACCTATCTCTCGGCCCATGATCTATATCTCAAACCTACTAATAAAATGATTCAAAAAAAAATTATTATAATCTGGCCCGTAATATTAAAAAGGGATCCATCAGTTTGTAAATCTTTAAAATCCCACTTGGCCCCTTCTAAATCCCTTTACTAGTCCCAATCTCAATAATTAACAACTAAAAGAAAAACAACTTGCTGTATTATTTACGCCATTCATCATCATCTTTATTTCCAATCCTAAAAAGTCGCATATGTTTGGTCCCTACTACTCATCAACTTGTTGTCATCATCCTCTCCATGATCATAATCATCTACTTCCCATAAAAAAATATATATGATGAACGTCTTTATAAGTGGCCGCCATAAGATATTATCTAGTCCCACTTGTTAATTTGATAAGGCTTTTATTAATATTCTGTATCTATGTTGACAACACTTTAACATACTCTATCATTTTCATTTCAAAACGTGTTCAGCAGAAGAAAATGAAGAAGTAACCATATGATGATGGCGGTCAGTGACCTGAACAGAAACAGAATCAACCTGGTAGCAATAGCAGCAATAATTCGATGTTGCAGCTGTAAACTCACTAGAAATAGCAGCTGCAAATGCGACTGTTGAAGTAGAAGCATGAGATGTTCGAGTGTTGCTTTAATGAGAGTTGAACCAGGGATAATGGTGATGGTTGGTGTTGTACACACTAACAATATAAAACCTAAATGGGTTTCGATTATTTATAGTAGTCAAACTGTCACTTTTGGTTTGTTTTCTCACGACAGAAAACAGAAATAGTGGTCGTTGGTTGATTAAGGTATGGAGTGAAAATAGTGTTCGATGTGGTGTCGTGAAAAATAGAAGAATAATGGTGGGTTTGGTTTCATAAAGGTTAGTACGAGATAGAAGAGAGAGAGTGGTATAGGGTTGTTCCGGCGATGGTGGAAGTGGTACCATTGTGGTTTAAATGGGTTTAGGGTGATGAGAACAACTGGATTTATTAAAGACAATGAAAATCGATTGTTATATAGCAGAAATACTTGACAGGAATCAATCATACAATAATTAAGATATAAAAAAATAAAAGCTGGAATGGACTTCTAACAGAAATTGTTGTTATTGTAAATGTTTCTTGACAGGATATCAATCACGGAAAAAGAAATCAAACAAAATTAAAGTAGAAAGGTAGATATAGATATTTAATTGATTTATACCATTATTATTTGATATAGATATATAGAAAATTTTGTTTATATCTGATTTGTTATATTTTAGTATTACAATTTTATAATTAAAATACTTGTTAATTTAGTATTATTACTAATAATAAAGATACTAATAATAATAATAGAAAAAATAATAATATTAATAATAACATCAAAATAATACTAATAATAAGAATGATATCATTAATAATGGTATTTACTAAAGATGAATTTGAAAATTATAACTAATAACTTTTGTAAAGTTATTAAAATCTTAATTTTTATAATATTAATAATAATAATATTAATTATTATAAAAATAATGATAATCATAATAATACTAATAATAATGATATTATTATTATAACAAATTTCATGTATCAACTTTGATATTAACATTAATATTAATGTTAATAATAATAATGAAAGTAATAATATTATTAATATAATAACTATATTTTAGCTTGTATTTAAATTTAATACATTGATATTATATGTTATTAATCATGAAATTTTTAATGATTATATATTATATATTATATAATAACTTTTATTGAGTATTAAATTTCTATACATTTTAATATATATTACAATATGCATATAACAATAATCATGTATATGAACCATATACATACATACATACATACATATATATATATATATATATATATATATATATATATATATATATATATATATATATATATATATATATCTGTATCTATTTACAATTAGTTGTTCGTGAATCGCCGAGAACAGTCGAAGGTCAATTGAATGTATATATAAAACTGTTCAAAATTTTGAGATTCAACTTTACAGACTTTGCTTATCGTGTCGGAAATATATAAAGATTAAGTTTAAATTTGGTCGAAAATTTTCGGGTCGTCACAGTACCTACCCGTTAAAGAAATTTCGTCCCGAAATTTGATTGTGGTCGTCATGTTAACACTAAAAATGTTTTCATGACGAATATGAGTTGATAAATAGAGTTTTATTACTATTGAGTAATATGGATAAAAATAATTCGATTATTCGAAGAGTACGAGTGAAGCTATCACAAAAGAGTGAAAAGTTTCGTCTTAACTTTTGACGTAGTCATGGTTGAATTCCGGAATTCAAGGGATTTAAAGAAAATCTTTGAAATCCAAAAGATTTGATTCTTCGGCGAGTAAGGAAATTAAGATCTCTATAATTAAATACGGTGATCTGCCTCGATTACTCTGTCTGATATTTCCATTATAAATTAAACTCTTTCGTTCCATTATTCTCACCATTCCTATACTTTCTTTCTCAGTTTGTATATCCAAAAGATTATAATAATGCTTAACCCGGTTCTAATCCTTGTTCTTATTCTGACTATCGTAATGATTGTTCTTCTTTTCTAACTCCCACAGGAAGAATCTGTTTATTTCTACTATGCTCTAGGGATTATTGTATTTATAATCCTCCCGTGTCTTTATATTGCTATACGCACTGATATCTACGGTTTGTAATTTCAGAGTTGCTGTTGGGCTTTGTATTTTCCCTTATATATCGGAGCTTCATGCTCTTGTCTTCTATTCCCGACTTTTAAGTCAAGCGAGTAATGGTCCAGAATTCTTAGGTATGTAATTTCGAAATGAACATAATAAATGTTCTAAGAGAGAGATTGTAATAGCACGATCTTGATTGGTTAAATCACCAGATTTCAAGAGAAAAGATAGAACTATCAGGAATTTATGTTCTTGATACGTTTATATATTAGATAGAATGTAAGAGTCATGTAACATGGCACATACGTTCCATTAGAAACTCAGCATCACTTACTGTAATATAATCACGTTGATCAAGTGTCATTATATTATACTAACTCATGCATCAATTTCCAACACTACTTCAAAATCATTCATAACTCAAATTCAAATTTTTTTCCTTCAGAATTTTAGAAACTAAAACAGTTTATTTTATGATATAACACAGATAGAGCAGAGAGATAATTAATATCGGAAAAGATTATTTTTGAAAATATCCTTAGAAATATCGATGATATTTATGATGATATTTTGGAATTTCCAAGTTCGAAGGTTGATGAAGAAAAATTTTCCGCAAGATTTTAACATGACTTCGGAGCAAGATATTCTCTAAAGATTTCAACGAATCCAGAATTACCTGGATTCTTTGAATACAGGGTATGGTCCTTGTATTTATCCTTGGTCTCCTTCAGAGTTAGCTCAATCCGTTTTTCAGTACCAAATTTTCTATCGAGCGTTCCCAACATTCCATTCTTTATTATCAAACTTTTGGCCGTTTAGACCATATACAATTTTTGCTGTTTCCTCTGCATTTAATGCTACCATATATGAATCATCGGTCATCAATCCGAGGTGATTTCAAGAGAATTGTGTTTTTAGATGATTAAAAGCTAATGGTAATATGGTGGAATATAAAAAGTTCTGATGACGAAAGGCAAACTTATATAGCAAGGTTATAATAAGGCTAATCCGAATGAAAATTCAAACTTGACCTGCTGAAGCTGTGACAGAATTGGCTAATTTGAAAAAGAAACTGCAAAGTTATTTTCGGTAATAACAACGCGAAAGGAGCTAGCACATATACGTGTTAAACGTTTACTCAGGTCCCAATAGTTTTTCAGGTGCATAACAATATGCATCAATCTTTTCTTCCGTAGATGAAGTGCGGTTGGTTCATCCTCTTGATTGAGGTGTTTTCAAGGATCATGAAAGGTTTGAACGCAGATTATAGTTGTCAAGATACAATGAAATTTAAGATGAAATCAAGTGGCAAACTTGAAGAAATGTTTAGTTACATATGTTATAATTAATATATTAATTCATTTTAATTGTCCAATGTTATTAGTCCACAGTCGATAGTCCACAGTTAACAGTCTAATAATTCATATATAGTTTAATATATAATATTCGAATTAATTAATACGTATCGTGACCCATTGTGTGCATGTCTCAGACTCGATCACAACTCAAAGTATATATATTATTATAGAATCAACCTCAACCCTGTATAGCTAACTCGATCATTACTGCATATAGAGTGTCTATGGTTATTCCAAATAATATATATAGATGCGTCGATATAATATGTCAAAACATTGTATACGTGTCCCGATATTTAAAAATGCGTAAATAACAGTATTTAAATGACGATAAATAAAGTGCGTAAAATAAATAACAGAAATGAAATGACGATAAATAAATTTGCGAGAATATAAATTGCGATAAATAAACTGCGATAAATAAATTGCGATAATAAAATGTAATAAGGAATTAACAGTTAGCTAGGAATAGTTAGCTAGGAACAGTTAGCGTGGATTCTTAACAAAATTCCTCATAGTTAATTTGTCTGTTTCTAACAAATTTTATTTTGTCAAATGTTTTCTTCATTATGCCACTTGTTGGATTCTGATAGGTCAAAATCCAAATATGAAATTGAATGAAAATTGTTATTCTGTGGGGAACAGATTCGTATATCGGTGGATGTAAGTAGGGTAGTAAACAACTATTGAATCAGATTCGAAGAATGTACAATGTAACTTATTAATGTGAAATCTAAATATTCCTCGGGTATTACCTACCCGTTAAAATATTTTCACCATTAACAGTTTGTACAAAAGAATTTTTAATTACAATCTTTATGAAAACATATATACATATATATTTTCTTCAAATGTAATCATGGATTTAATGAGTCGATATGATATTAAACTCATTTGATTTATCGTTATAACAAGAATATATAATCTCTAAAACATTAGAGATTATATAATCATCATGAAGAACGAAGATAACCGATGTAGAATAAGATGTAGAACGAAGATTATGCTCGAGGTATAGATTGCGATGTTGAGGCATGTGATGTTGAAACTTGGGTTGTTGGTGGTACTGTTGGTGCCGGTGATGTTGCTGAAGTTGGTACGTTTTGCACCATATTTTCCAAGGCTACAGCTTGGGCGTGAAGCTCGTTGACTTCTGCTATTACTCCGGGATGATTATCGGTAGGAACAAGCGAATGAATAATATTTAGAATTTTAGATAGAATATAATCGTGGCGAGATACTCTGGAAATGAGGCTGAAAATGGTGTTTCGGATAGGTTCGCCGGTAAGTGCTTCAGGTTCCTCGTTGAGAGGGAAATAAGGTGGGTGGAAAGGATCACCTTCTTCTTGTCTCCAGTGATTAAGTAGACTACGAACCCATCAGATGAATTGAAGATGACTAATCGGGTGATCCATTCCGGTTACACTGCTTTCGGAGCTCAGGTGGATATCCATATCGGAATAGCTGTCGAAATCCGAGGAATTCGAACTGGTTGAGGGATCCATCTCGTATGATCAGATGGAGGATTTTCGATATGAATTAGATTATAGAATGTCATTTAGTATCCTGCAATACATAATTTACATATGCATATATAATACTAAAATCCTATAAGTTACGGAGGAATCTACGGAAGCTGTCAGGCAATGTCTACAGTAACAGATGCGCTAAGATATGAATTATCAGATACGCTAAGATATGAATTTTGTCTATACTGTATTCATGCAGTCAATGCAGTAAAACGTGTCTAGACTGAAAGGACCCGTTCATATACATTATAAACGATTCACAATAGTTGATTACATCGCGAGGTATTTGACCTCTATATGATATATTTTACAAATATTGCATTCGTTTTTAAAAGGTAAACTTTCTTTACATTGAAAATTGATAGACATGCATACCCTTTCATAATATCCACTATCCAAACTATAATTCACTTAATAATAATCTTGAAGAACTCAATGACTCGAATGAAACGTCTTTCGAAATATGCCATGAATGACTTCAAGTAATATCTCTAAAATGAGTAAATGCACAGCGGAAGATTTCTTTAACACCTGAGAAAAAACATGCTTTAAAGTGTCAACCAAAAGGTAGGTGAGTTCATTAGTTTATAGTAATCAATCATTTCCATCATTTTAATAGACCAAAAGAATTTCATTTCCATTTCTCATAAATATACGTCCCATGCATAGAGACAAAAATCATTCATATGGTGAACACCTGGTAACCGACATTAACAAGATGTATATAAGAATATCCCCTATCATTCCGGGAAATCCTTCGGACATGATAAAAACAACATCGAAGTACTAAAGCATCCGGTACTTTGGATGGGGTTCGTTAGGCCCAATAGATCTATCTTTAGGATTCTCATCAATTAGTAGATCGGTTTACTAATTCTTAGGTTACCAAGCAAAAGAAGCATATTCGGCTTCGATCATTCACCCATATAATGTAGTTTCAATTACTTGTCTCAATTTCGTAAAACATTTATAAAAATTGCGCATGTATTCTCAGCCCAAAAATATAAAGGGTAAAAAGGCAAATGAAACTCACCTATTATATTTCGTAGTAAAAATACATATAACGTCATTGAACAAGTGCAAAGTTGGCCTCGGATTCACGAACCTAAATTAATTTTATATATATATATATATATATATATATATATATATATATATATATATATATATATATATATATATATATATATATATATATATATATATATATATATATATATATATATATGTATATATATATATATATGTTGATCAATATTTGTCTAACAATTAGGTCAGGTCATAGTGTACCACAATTCGAATGCTCGAGACTAATATGCAAAAGTCAACAAAAGTCAATTTGACTCAAAATGATTTCCAAAAATTTATACATGATTAATATATAGTTTAAATATCGTCATTTTATATTTTTAAATATTTTTAAAAGATTTAATAGAGTAAATAATATAATTCATTTATTAATAAATAAAATTTTTATATTAAAATTTATATAATAAAATATACTCTTATATATATTAAGTAATAAAATTTATAAAGTTTATCTAATATCATAAAGATAATATGATAGGTATTATTAAAGAAATTTTATTACACGTAGTAAAATATGTTTGTATCACATATTTATTTGATAAAATAATATCTATAATAATAGTAAGTAAAAGTTGTATTATTTTGTAATAATTATTATTATTCTATTACTAAAATATCAATATTTATAATTGCTAAAATGACATTATGATAAAATGATAATTCTAATTATGATAACTTTAATATTTACGATCCTTTTTAATATTATCTTTAAAATAATAATTCTATTAATAATGATATTTTATAATAACAATGATATTTCTATTAAAATGATAATTTTTGTTAAAATGATAATTTTAATACTAACGATACTTTTATTAATAATGATAAAGAAAAAATATTGAATTAATAGTTAAATTTTTCATTGAAAAAATAAGAACGATAATTTTATCTAAATCAATATCTTATAATATTTTAATTTCATCATGATACCCATGCTCATTATTTCCTAATCGTTTCGTTTAATAGATTTTAATCGATTTTTATATCGTGTTCATAATAATGTTAATAATAGTAATCAAAAAAATTAGGTGTTACTAATATTAGTTTTAATTACAATAATACTAATAATGATAATTACTATGACATTATTAACGATAATACTAATAATTATTTTAATGATAACAATAACAATAACCATTTTTGAATAATGATCTATATATTAATAATAATAATAATAATAATAATAATAATAATAATAATAATAATAATAATAATAATAATAATAATAATAATAATAATAATAATAATAATAATTAGATAATAATAATAATAATACTAATTATAACTTTAACAATAATAACGATAGTAATAATAATAAAAAACAATTTTTAATGATAATTCCTTTTATTGATAAAGATAAGATAAAACTAGAACGACGATAATAACGACGATAATAATAATCATTTTTAATAATAATACCAAATTTCAATTGACTATAACTTCAAATCTATTCATCGAAACCATTCGATATCTAAATGAAAAGTTCTTAATTTTTCGCTAGCTTTTCAACGACATGCATATCTTATATCTTATCTCAGCGGTATATATAACTAATTTCAGGATTCAACATAACCATCTAATGGTAATATCAAAAGTACAAGCATGCATAATCCTATATTCTCGAGCACTAGTCAGGGATACACTATTAGTATGTACAAATTAAATTACGAGTACTCACGTATCAATATTGAGATTCAATATTGCAGGAAAGGTACGTAAACGCAACGGAGATGATAAACACTAGATTGACCTCACGAGCATACCCATGAACCATACCCATCATCTCCATAGCCATAACCTATAATTTCCTTATCCCTATCCCGCACATAAAACACATGTTGCAATAGCTCGCGCGTACCCATTGTCATAGTATTTTATGTATAATACTAGTATTATCACTCCTAATAATACTAATACTAATATTAATAAGATTAATAATCTTAATAATAATAATAATAATAATAATAATAATAATAATAATAATAATAATAATAATAATAATAATAATAATAATAATAAATATATAAATATATAGAGAGTTCGGGAGAGATAGAGAGAAAAAAATGAATAAAAAAAGAAATACGAACGAGCTTTAAGGAGTTGGCCAGTTCACAGGCTCCATGCGATTGCATGGAGTCTCCTAGTATAATTCATGAGATTGCATGATTCTGAATTACAGCTCATATCGCACCAAAAATCTTACCGACACTTGATATATTATTATTATATATATTATATTTAATTTATATAATTACTTATATATTATATTATATTTACGTTCATGGCAGAAATGTAATTTTTACTCAAATGACTCGTACGTTGTCACTCGACTCATGTACCACTTTCGGTTTTTCGAGCACACTTTCGTACGTTTAGAAAACTAGCCTTTTTCGTTACGCAACGTGTACCTTTAATAATAATTTGACTTATTTATCAAAAATTTACTTTACGAAAATGTATCTTATAAAATTTGAACGTCTTGGTCATTTGCTTCTATAAATCAGTGACTCGTTGTTTACCAAAATATATTATTTTAAATTTGAACGTTTTATGACTAAGTTAAAATATATATATATATTTTTTATTTAGAATCATAAATTTGTACATAATAAATATATTTGAATTATTTTAACTAATGATATAATATTAAGTCTTTCAAAACCAAATATATTTTAAAGTTCGTTTTATATAATTTAACTCGTTTTATATGATAGTAGTTATTTTACAAATAATGTTTTTTTTTTTAATATGAAAACTAAATAGTCGGTTTATCGAGGGACACGAGTTAATCAAAGTAAGTACACTTTTGAAATTTAAACGGAAATGATTACTAACTTTTGACTAACACTCGTTAATGACATTTTTGTAAATCACTTTTACCAAATATTTCGAATGCCGTTAAAAAAGAAAGGTTTTCTAAATCAAAATGGACCTCTTAACAGAGACTCGTAATCATAATTCAATGTAAGTATTAAATCAATCATTTTATAACATCTTCTAAATCCATCAATAAATATTTGAATATATATATTGAAATAATTACTTTTATGTAAAGTATCATACGTTTAATACTTTGTTGACGTTTTCAAGTTATAATTATTTACACATACATACCTAATCATATACATTCATATAATAGTTTGTGAATCATTAGAATTTGGTCGAGGTTAAATGAGTGTATGAACACAGCTTAAAATTCTTGAGATTCAACTTACAAACTTTACTTATCGTGTCGGAAATATATAAAGATTAAAGTTTAAATTTGGTCGAAAATTCTCGGGTCGTCACAGTACCTACCCGTTAAAGAAATTTCGTCCCGAAATTTGATTGTGGTCGTCATAGTTTACCATAAAAATATTTTATGACGAATATAGGTCGACAAATAGAGTTTTATCTTTATTGAGTAATATGGATAAAACAATTTGATTTGCGCGATGAGTATTAGTGAAGCTATCGTGAAAGATTGAAATGAGAAAGATAAAATTTCGTCATATCTTTTGACATAGAAAGGTTGATTTCCGAAGTTCAAGAGATTTGGAGAAGATCTTAGTAATAAGATTTGATTAAGTAAATTAGGATCTGCTTTAAATGCGATCATCTATTTTAATTGCTCTGTCGGAGAATATCTTACTATAAATCCACCTCCTTCGTTTCCTTACAACTCACATCTTCCATCCTTTCTCCTCAATTCATATTTTAAAACATTCATCTATATGGTTCATCCAGTTTTACTTCTTGATATATTCCTCACTTTCATATCTGTCGTTCTTCTTTTTCATCTGCCTCCGGAAGAATCTATTTACTTCTACTATACTCTTGGTTTTATAGTGTTTTTAGTTCTCCCGTGTCTTTACATTGTTATATGCATCGACAGATACGGTTTATAATTTCTGGGTTATTGTTGGGCTTTATATCTTCCCTTATATTTTAAAGTCCCTGCTTCTGTTTCCCATAATCATTGTCATCTCCAGTTAATTCTTTCTTTTATTTACTGTGATTTATACCCCAATTTCTATTTCGGAGCTTTGTCCTTTCGTTTCTTCTTCTTGCGATTAAGCACCGCTTGTAACGGTACAGAATTCGCAGATATGAATTTCAGAATGAACATAGTTAGTGTTCTAAGAAGGAAATCGAAATGGCATGATTTTGATTTGTCAAATTACTAGAATACCTCGGAAAAGACCGAATCATCAAGAAATATTTTCTTGATATTTTAGAGATTAAATAGAATACAAGAGTCGTGTAACATAGCACATGATGACGTTATGATCTGTGAATCATCATGTTCCATTTAAAAACTCAGCATGACTTACTATAATATAATCACGTTGATCAAGTATCATTATATTATACAAACTCATGCTTCAGTTCCCAACACTACTTCAAAAACATTCTTATTTTAAACTTGAGGGTTTCAGAATTCAGAAACTAAAATAATTTCTTTTATGATGTAATACAGATAGCGCGAAGAGGTAAATGATTTCAGATAAGAATAATTATAGAAATATCTTCAGAAATATGGAGGATATTTATAATGAAAGATACGATGATATCTTATAATTTCTAATATCAGAGGATGATGAAGGGTATTGTTTGCAGGGGTTTAGAATCAGGAGCAAGGTATTCGTTAATGGCTTTAGCAGATACTGAATCATTTGGATTCTTTGAAGGTAGGTTCAGTCTTTGTGATTTGTCCACAGCCTCCTTCATACATTGCTCAATCCGTTTTCCAGTTCCAAAACTTCTCTTTCTCTAAGCTTCGCTAATACACTAATCATTATCATCAAAAATTTTACTGTTAAGTCGTTTAGAGTTTTTTTTTTTTTTGCTACTTCATCAGCATTTTTCCACTTTCGGAGAACTAGTTTGCAATTTAGGGTGTTTTCAGAAACTTCACATTCAAGTATGTATGTCCAGGAGGTAGACGTTATATATACACATATAACTGTTGGCATAGACATGCTGCGAGATTTCAAAATACTGATTGCTAATTTCCGATGATTCGTATGGTAATCCTCGTTACAAGAAGCGAATGAGTAAATGATGAGGTTTCGATAAATATAATTATTCTTCAGAATGCCAAAGATCAGTGAAGTTGTTAGTAAGTTTATTGCTAATGTGATGGAATATGAAAGGTTCTCCAGTAACGATGCTGAAAGGACAACGTATATATAAGGCTATAATAAGGCTGTTTCGACGATGACTTGCTGAAGCTGTGACAAAACTGGCTACCTTGAAAAGAAATCGCAAGGTTATTTTTGCTAATAAATGCCAAAGGATCTGTATGTTAAACTATGACTTTGGTTTCGAGAGTTTTTCAGGTACGTAACTGTGGGTAATATGTGGTTGGATCATCATCTCAGTTGTTCATTATTTGAAGTGTCTTCAGAAATTTTCTAAGGGTTTGAACACAGATTGTAACCGTTAATATACATTTGATGTTCTAACACAGTTTTGAAGTCAAAGTATAGCTTTGAAAGATGTAAGGATCTTAGAGTGATGATTTTGGTTATATCTCGAATTGAATTCTGAGATTTCAAGATCGGAATATGTTATTAGATTTGAACGAGTATGATTGTTTTGATTCCTATAAAAGAATATATATTGTTGAGAAAATAGTGAGTATAGTTGATGATTGCTGAATCGGATTTCAAAGGATGTAACATATTAATTGTGGATTTATATCTCTCGGGTATTAACTACCCGTTAAAAAAAATTCACAATTAATATTTCGTACAACGGAATTTTTATTACAGTCTTTATAAAAATATATATATGTGCATATTTTCTTCAGATGTAACATAGATTTTTAATGAGTTAATACTAAATTAAACTCATTCGATTTACGGTTGGAACTAGAATTGAATAATCCCTTGAAGGCTTTAGAGATTACATAAGTATTTCTTCAATAATATTGAAACTATGAAACAATACTTCGATATTTGTTGAGGCATGATGTTGGTTTTCGTTAAATTCTTGTGAACTTTGCAAAGTACGAATGATGTTGTCTGAAAATTTTGAGGTACATCGATGATGAAAGTGTAAAATCAAATATATACTTGATTTAATATGAATTGGAATTTGTTGAATTGAGACAGAGATTGTAGTTAACGATGGTTAAGTTGCGGGCGAAGGACGTACATTATTGCATATTTGTAATATGAATTAACCGAGTAGTTAAGATTCACACACAATAGCTTAGCACAGAAAGATTTATTTTTATTTCAAAATATATATATATAAAATATACATATAATTTCTTCAGAGGGAATAAGTTAATTCTTCATAACTCGTTGATACAATATACGCGTTATTGATTCGTAATAATGTCCACAATGATTCTTGAACTGACGGAGTTTGTGAAGTTATAGGTGTTGTTGATTCTGATGCTGTCTGTACTGACGATACTGGTGACGCTGATGATACTGTTGATGCTGTTGGTAAAACAATTTTAGCTTGTTAACCATACATAAATTTTGTCATGGTTTCTACTCTTCCTTCTATCATTTTGATTCGCTTAACTGATTTATGGTTAGGGCAAGATTAGATAATCTCTAAGACTTTAAAGATTACATAATCGCCGTAGAATGTTTCTCCAATGAAGTTATAAATTAATATTTCGTCAGTTATTGTTGTTGGTACTCCTTGGTATCTATGGTGCGTATGACGTTGATGCTCGTGGGACAGATTGTGAAGTTGAGGTTTATGATGCGGTTTTGGTTGGAGGTGGTAATGGTACTGTTGGCGTTGATGATGGTGGTACTGGTTATGCTGTTGGTGTTACTGCGGGTGTTTGTAATCTCTGCACCATATTCTCCAAAGCCACTACCCGAGCGCGAAGCTCGTTGACTTCTTCTATTACACCGGGGTGGTTGTCGGTTCGGAGGAGCGGATAAATAAAATCTAGAATTTGATGTAGTATATAATCATGACGAGATACTCTGGAAATGAGAGAGAAAATGGTATTTTGGACTGGTTCGCTGGTAAGTGCTTCAGGTTCTTCATCAAGAGGGCAATGTGGTGGATGAAAGGGACCACCTTCTTCTTGTCTCCAATGATTGAGGAGGCTACGAACCCATCCCTAATTCATCCAGAATAGATGATGGCTAATTGGTTGATCCATTCCGGTCACACTGCTTTCGGAACTGGAGTGGGATTCCATTTCGGAATCCGAGTGACTTGAACTAATGACGAATTCCATTTTGTACGATTGAATAAAGGATTTTTTTCGATATGAAATGAGTTTCTGGCTATCGGATGGTATTCTAATTACATAGGATATCCATATATATAGAACAAAAGATTTCGTAGTTTACGGAGGAATTTACGGAATATGTCAAGCAAAGTTTACAGTAATAGATACGATAAGATATGATTTAGCAGATACGCTAAGATATGAATTTTGTCTGTACACTATTCATGCAATCAATGCAGCAAGACGTGTCTAGACTTATGAATGATAAGCAGGTAATTTTCTACGGATGATAAGTAGATGATTTCCGACACAAAATGATAAGCAAAACTTTTGACATGCAGACATGGTCGAAGTCCAGACTCACTAATGCATCCTAACGACTTATCAGTTAGACACACTAATGAAGACCTGGTTCGCTAAGACCACCGCTCTGATACCAACTGAAAGGACCCGTTCATATACATTATAAACGATTCACAATAGTTGATTACGTCGCGAGGTATTTGACCTCTATATGATACATTTTACAAACATTGCATTCGTTTTTAAAAGATAAACTTTCTTTACATCGAAAATTGATAGACATGCATACCCTTTCATAATATCCACTATCTAAACTATAATTGACTTAATAATAATCTTGAAGAACTCAATGACTCGAATGCAACGTCTTTCGAAATATGCCATGAATGACTCCAAGTAATATCTCTAAAATGAGTAAATGCACAGCGAAAGATTTCTTTAACATCTGAGAATAAACATGCTTTAAAGTGTCAACCAAAAGGTTGGTGAGTTCATTAGTTTATTGTAATCAATCATTTCCATCATTTTAATAGACCATAAGAATTTTATTTCCATTTCTCATAAATATACGTCCCATGCATAGAGACAAAAATCATTCATATGGTGAACACCTGGTAACCGACATTAAAAAGATGCATATAATAATATCCCCTATCATTCCGGGAAATCCTTCGGATATGATAAAAACGACATCGAAGTACTAAAGCATCCGGTACTTTGGATGGGGTTCGTTAGGCCCAATAGATCTATCTTTAGGATTCGCGTCAATTAGTAGATCGGTTTACTAATTCTTAGGTTACCAAGAAAAAGGGGCATATTCGGCTTCGATCATTTACCCATATAATGTAGTTTCAATTACTTGTGTCTATTTCGTAAAACATTTATAAAAATTATGCATGTATTCTCAGCCCAAAAATATAAAGGGTAAAAAGACAAATGAAACTCACCTATTGTATTTCGTAGTAAAAATACATATAACGTCATTGAACAAGTGCAAAGTTGGTCTCGGATTCACGAACCTAAATTATATATATATATATATATATATATATATATATATATATATATATATATATATATATATATATATATATATATATATATGTTGGTCAATATTTGTCTAACAATTAGGTCAGGTCATAGTGTACCACAATCCTAATGCTCGAGACTAATATGCAAAAGTCAACAAAAGTCAACTTGACTCAAAATGATATCTAAAAATCTATACATGATTAATATATAGTTTAAATATCGTCGTTTTATAATTTCAAATATTTTTAAAAGATTTAATAGAGTAAATAATATAATTCATTTATTAATAAATAAAAATTTTATATTAAATTTTATATAATAAAATATACTCTTATATATATTAAGTAATAAAATTTATAAAGTTTATCTAATATCATAAAGATAATATGATAGGTATTATTAAAGATATTTTATTACACGTAGTAAAATATGTTTGTATCACATATTTATTTGATAAAATAATATCTATAATAATAGTAAGTAAAAGTTGTATTATTTTGTAATAATTATTATTATTCTATTACTAAAATATCAATATTTATAATTGCTAAAATGACATTATGATAAAATGATAATTCTAATTATGATAACTTTAATATTTACGATACTTTTTAATATTATCTTTAAAATATTAATTCTATTAATAATGATATTTTATAATAACAATGACATTTCTATTAAAATGATAATTTTTGTTAAAATAATAATTTTAATACTAACGATACTTTTATTAATAATGATAAAAATAATAAGAATGATAATTTTATCTAAATCAATATCTTACAATATTTTAATTTCATCATGATACCCATGCTCATTATTTCCTAATCATTTCGTTTAATAGCTTTTAATCAATTTTTATATCGTGTTCATAATAATGTTAATAATAGTAATCAAAAAAATTAGGTGTTACTAATATTAGTTTTCATTACAATAATACTAATAATGATAATTACTATGACATTATTAACGATAATACTAATAATTATTTTAATGATAATATAATAATAACAATAACAATAACCATTTTTGAATAATGATCTATATATTAATAATAATAATAATAATAATAATAATAATAATAATAATAATAATAATAATTAGATAATAATAATAATAATACTAATTATAACTTTAACAATAATAACGATAGTAATAATAATAAAAATAACAATTTTAATGATAATTCTTTTTATTGATAAAGATAAGATAAAACTAGAACGACGATAATAACGACGATAATAATAATCATTTTTAATAATAATACCAAATTTCAATTGACTATAACTTCAAATCTGTTCATCGAAACCATTCGATATCTAAATGAAAAGTTCTTAATTTTTTGCTAGCTTTCCAACGACATGCATATCTTATATCTTATCTCAACCGTATATATAACTAATTTCAGGATTCAACATAACCTATCTAATGGCAATATCAAAAGTACAAGCATGCATAATCCTATATTCTCGAGCACTAGTCAGGGATACACTATTAGTATGTACAAATTAAATTACGAGTACTCACGTATCAATATTGAGATTCAATATTGCAGGAAAGGTACGTAAACGCAACGGAGATGATAAACACTAGATTGACCTCACGAGCAAACCCATGAACCATACCCATCAACTCCATAGCCATAACCCATAATTTCCTTAGCCCTATCCCGCTCATAAAACCCATGTTGCAATAGCTCGCGCTTACCCATTGTCGTAGTATTTTATGTATAATACTAGTATTATCACTCATAATAATACTAATACTAATAATAATAAGATTAATAATCTTAATTACAATAATAATAATAATAATAATAATAATAATAATAATAATAATAAATATATAAATATAGAGAGAGTTCGGGAGAGATAGAGAGAAAAAAATGAATCAAAAAAAGAAATACGAACGAGCTTTAAGGAGTTGGCCAGTTCATAGGCTCCATGCGATTACATGGAGTCTCCTAGTATAATTCATGTGATTGCATGATTCTGAATTACAGCTCATATCGCACCAAAAATCTTACCGACACTTGATATATTATTATTATATATATATATATTATATTTAATTTATATAATTACTTATATATTATATTATATTTACGTTCATGGAAGAAATGTAATTTTTACTCAAATCACTTGTACGTTGTCACTCGACTCATGTACCACTTTCGGTTTTTCAAGCGCACTTTCGTACGTTTAGAAAACTAGCCTTTTTCGTTACGCGACGTGTACCTTTAATAATAATTTGACTTATTTATCAAAAATTTACTTTATGAAAATGTATCTTATAAAATTTGAGCGTCGTGGTCATTTGCTTCTATAAATCAGTGACTCGTTGTTTACCAAAATATATTATTTTAAATTGGAACGTTTTATGACTAAGTTAAAATATATATATATTTTTTTATTTAGAATCGTAAATTTGTACATAATAAATATATTTGAATTATTTTAACTAATGATATAATATTTAGTCTTTCAAAACCAAATATATTTCAAAGTTCATTTTATATAATTTAACTCGTTTTATATGATAGTAGTTATTTTACAAATAATGTTTTTTTTTAATATGAAAACTAAATAGTCGGTTTATCGAGGGACACGAGTTAATCAAAGTAAGTACACTTTTGAAATTTAAACTAAAATGATTACTAACTTTTGACTAACACTCGTTAATGACATTTTTGTAAATCACTTTTACCAAATATTCCGAATGACGTTAAAAAGAAAGGTTTTCTAAATCAAAATGGACCTCTTAACAGAGACTCGTAATCATAATTCAATGTAACTGTTAAATCAATCATTTGATAACATCTTCTAATTCCATCAATAACTATTTGAATATATATATTGAAACAATTACTTTTATGTAAAGTATCATACGTTTAATACTTTGTTGACGTTTTCAAGTTATAATTATTTACACATACATACCTAATCATATACATTCATATAATAGTTCGTAAATCATTGGAATTTGGTCGAGGTTAAATGAGTGTATGAACACAGTTTAAAATTCTTGAGATTCAACTTACAAACTTTGCTTATCGTTCGGAAATATATAAAGATTAAAGTTTAAATTTGGTCGGAAATTCATGGGTCGTCACATAGACTAAGAATGATAAGCAGGTAATTTCCTAAGGATGATAAGCAGATGATTTCCAACTAGAAATGATAAACAAAACTTTTGGCATGCAGACATGGTCGAAATCTAGACTCACTAATGCATCTAAACAACTATCAGTTAGACACACTAATGCAAGACCTGGTTCGCTAAGACCACCGCTCTGATACCAACTCTAATGACCCATCCTAATCCATCAGAACGGATACATTACATTTGGTTACATTGCGAGGTACTTGACCTCTATATGATACATTTTACAAACATTGCTTTCGTTTTTAAAAGACAAATTTTCATTACATCGAAAGTTGACGGCATGCATACCATTTCATAATATATCCAACTATAATTGACTTAATAATAATCTTGATGAACTCAACGACTCAAATGCAACGTCTTTTGAAATGTCATGAATAACTTCAAGTAATATCTTTAAAATGAGCAAATGCACAGTGGAAGATTTCTTTCGTACCTGAGAATAAGCATGCTTTCAAGTGTCAACCAAAAGGTTGGTGAGTTCATTAGTTTATCATAAACAATCATTTCCATTATTTTAATAGACCAGAAGATTTCATTTTTCCATAAATATACATCTCATATCAGGCATTTCGCAAACTGTATAGAGATAAAAATCATTCATATGGTGAACACCTGGTAACCGACCTTAACAAGATGCATATAGAATATCCCCATCATTCCGGGACACCCATCGAACATGATAAACTTGAAGTACTAAAGCATTCCAAATTCCAGAATGGGGGTTGTTAGTTCCCGTAGATCTACCTTTAGGATTCGCGTCAATTAGGGGTGCACTAATTCTCAAAATTAGTTATGTTCCCTAATTCTTAGATTACCAGACTAAAAAGGGGCATATTCGGTTTAATAATCCAGCCATAGAATGTAGTTTCATTTACTTGTGTCTATTTCGTAAAACAGTTATAAAAGCAGCGCATGTATTCTCAGTCCCAAAAATATATATTGCAAAAGCATTTAAAAAGGGAGCAAATGAAACTCACCATACTGTATTTTGTAGTAAAAATACATATGACGACATTGAACAAGTATAGGGTTGGCTTCGGATTCACGAACCTAAATCAGTTGTATATATATTAAACCATATACTTGTAATCAAACGATATTTATTTATATTATTATTAGTAATCTAATTAATAACTTATGTATTTCATTATTTAGTACATTCAAAATAATAATATAGTTAAGTTATGTATTTTTAATATATTTTTATATGAAGATCATGTGATTGCGAAATTAATAACTATAATAATAATAATATTAGTAATAATAATGATATTATATAATAATAATAATGATAAAAGTGATATTAATAATGTTAATACTAATAATATTAATATTAATTCTAATAATGATAATGATAATATTGATAATAATAATAATACTAGTAATAATAATATTAGTAATAATAATAATAATAATAATAATAATAATAATAATAATAATAATAATAATAATAATAATAATAATAATATTAATAATAATAATAATAATAATAATAATAATAATAATGAGTAATAAGTAAACTACCTCAAAGAAGTAGCCCTTAAAAATGCCCAAGTCCGAGTTTGAACCCGCGATCTCCCGCTAACCCGATAACTTCCTCAACCATTGAACCATTTCTATTTTTCTGATTTTGTTAGTATCAATTTTACATTTATCCCGTTATCTGTTTTAATCTTCTTCTTCTTAAACTAATCGATCAAAACAACGACTATCATCTTCCTTTCACTTTTTCATCATCAATACTTCATATTATCAACATTGTATCCATCATACCGTCATGATTTATTATCACGTACGCACCATCATATCATTATCATCGTTCATTATTATTATATTTACTATCATCATTATCTAATCGAATTTCATCATCTATATCATAACCTTAATCATAATCAAAATCATAATCTTAGTCCTTTTATCATTATGATCATTACTCCACCTCCATCATAATATTATCATCATGATCATCATGATTATTATTCGCGCGCGTATTATCAACCTATCTCTCGGCCCATGATCTATATCTCAAACCTACTAATAAAATGATTAAAAAAAAATATGTTATAATTTGTCCCGTAATATTAAAAAGGGATCCATC
This sequence comes from Rutidosis leptorrhynchoides, assembly GCF_046630445.1. Lineage (NCBI taxonomy): Eukaryota > Viridiplantae > Streptophyta > Magnoliopsida > Asterales > Asteraceae > Rutidosis > Rutidosis leptorrhynchoides. The sequence goes on along the minus strand of NC_092335.1, from coordinate 300,483,613 downwards.
AGTTTGCAAATCTTTAAAATCCCACTTGGCCCCTTCTAAATCCCTTTACTAGTCCCAATCTCAATAATTAACAACTAAAAGAAAAACAACTTGTTGTATTATTTACGCCATTCATCATCATCTTTATTTCCAATCCTAAAAAAGTCGCATATGTTTGGTCCCTACTACTCATCAACTTGTTGTCATCATCCTCTCCATGATCATAATCATATACTTCCCATAAAAAAATATATGATGAACGTCTTTATAAGTGGCCGCCATAAGATATTATCTAGTCCCACTTGTTAATTTGATAAAGCTTTTATTAATATTCTATATCTATGTTGACAACACTTTAACATACTCTATCATTTTCATTTCATAACGTGTTCAGCAGAAGAAAATGAAGAAGTAACCATATGATGATGGCGGTCAGTGACCTGAACAGAAACAGAATCAACCTGGTAGCAATAGTAGCAATAATTCGATGTTGCAGCTGTAAACTCACTAGAAATAGCAGCTGCAAATGCGACTGTTGAAGTAGAAGCATAAGATGTTCGAGTGTTGCTTTAATGAGGGTTGAACCAGGGATAATGGTGATGGTTGGTGTTGTACACTCTAACAATATAAAACCCAAATGGGTTTCGGTTATTTATAGTAGTCAAACTGTCGCTTTTGGTTTGTTTTCTCACGACAGAAAACAGAAACAGTGGTCGTTGGTTGATTAAGGTATGGAGTGAAAATGGTGTTCGATGTGGTGTCGTGAAAAATAGAAGAATAATGGTGGGTTTGGTTTCACAAAGGTTAGTAGGAGATAGAAGAGAGAGAGTGGTATAGGGTTGTTCTGGCAATGGTGGAAGTGGTACCATGGTGGTTTAAATGGGTTTAGGGTGATGAAAACAAATGGATTTATTTAAGACAATGAAAATCGATTGTTATATAGCAGAAATACTTGACAGGAATCAATCATACAATAATTAAGATATAAAAAATAAAAGCTAGAATGGACTTCTAACAGAAATTGTTGTTATTGTAAATGTTTCTTGACATGATATCAATCACGGAAAAAGAAATCAAGCAAAATTAAAGTAGAAAGGGATATATAGATATTTAATTGATTTATACCATTATTATTTGATATAGATATATAGCAAATTTTGTTTATATCTGATTTGTTATACTTTAGTATTACAATATTATAATTAAAATACTTGTTAATTTAGTATTATTACTAATAATAAAGATACTAACAATAATAATAGAAATAATAATAATATTAATAATAACATCAAAATAATACTAATAATAAGAATGATATCATTAATAATGGTATTTACTAAAGATGAATTTGAAAATTATAACTAATAACTTTTGTAAAGTTATTAAAATCTTAATTTTTATAATATTAATAATAATAATATTAATTATTATAAAAATAATGATAATCATAATAATACTAATAATAATGATATTATTATTATAACAAATTTCATGTATAAACTTTGATATTAACATTAATATTAATGTTAATAATAATAATGAAAGTAATAATATTATTAACATAATAACTATATTTTAGCTTGTATTTAAATTTAATACATTGATATTATATGTTATTAATCATGAAATTTTTAATGATTATATATATTATATAATAACTTTTATTGAGTATTAAATTTCTATACATTTTAATATATATTACAATATGCATATAACAATAATTATGTATATGAACCATATATATATACATATACATACATATATATATATACATATACATATACATATATATATATATATATACATATATATATATATATATATATATATATATATATATATATATATATATATATATATATATATCTGTATCTATTTACAATTAGTTGTTCGTGAATCGCCGAGAATAGTCGAAAGTCAATTGAATATATATATAACACAGTTCAAAATTTTGAGACTCAACTTTACAGACTTTGCTTATCGTGTCGGAAATATATAAAGATTAAATTTAAATTTGGTCAGAAATTTTCGGGTCATCACACCTTGACCTCAACCGTGCCCAATATACAAGGTATTGGGGTTGAAAAACTAAAGACTGTAGGATTGAGAAAGAAATTGAGCGAATGGTGGAAGCGTATTGTGTACATTTTGCAAGGCAGAACCGGACTCCCATTCACATTTATTTATTGAATGTTCTTACCTTTCACAGGCGTGGTCCAAGAAGAAGAGCCTCATTCAAATTCATATTTCAAGTTCTAGTTGGTTGGGTGTGGTCCACGTGTTAAATCCCTAAGCTCCGAAGCAGCTTGCTCGAATAGTAGTTGCAAAGATTATGTTTCGGCTTCAGTTTACTTTGTTTGGCAAAAAATTAACCATTGATTGTTCCAGCCAAGGGGTGAATCAGTTGAGCAACTGGTTCAGTTTATTACTTCGATGGTTCGTCTTAAGCTTCTCTCCCTTATGTTCAGAAATTCTGAGGATGTGCAAAACATGAAGGCCTTATGGTAAATACCTTAATTTGTGTCAATTTGTTGAGTGCTGCTCTCTTTGAGGGCACTTGCTTATAGGCTTTAATGTCTTTTTGGTATTTTAGTCTATTGGTACATTTGAGACTACCCGACTCTTGTAGGTATTTGTCGTTATAGTCTTCTGTTTATTTATAAAATTCACCAGGTGTATCCTAACTCAAAAAAAAAAAAATTATTACCTTAAAATTTCGAATCTCACATTGCTAACATTACCCATCTTCTATTAGGAGAAGTCATTCTCGCAACCCGCTTGGTCCACGTGGCAGCTCCCCTCACATAATTTTACTGTTCACGCTGTTTTTTTTTTTTCTTTCCCAATAAGTATCCCGTGCTCACCTTTTGCACCACTTCTACCATTTTAGGATTTTTTTTTAAAAAAAAAAGAAAAAGAAAAAAAATGGCTGTTAACAGGTTAGCGTGAGTGGTTGTACATACGTACCGTCCTCCATACCCATGCCCATACGATTGCAATTGACTATGTCTTCGTCAACAATTCCCACTCACTCTTTCTCTTTCTCATACTCTGATTTCACCTTTCTCCTTCTTTCTCAATTGTTAGGGTTTTTCATTAATTTTTAATCATATCCTTTTCTTTTCAGGTTGTGATTTTGGTGTACAGATAACGGTTTCAGGCGATGCTCAAACGACCGCCATCACTTCTTCGTAATTAGCTTTCATTGTTGATTCTGTGAGTATTTATTATTTATTTTTACTTCAATTGCTTTCTATTCTCCTTAAATTTTTTTTAGGGTTTGAAGCGATAAAACTGAAATGGACCGTTTATAAGTTTGCGTTGTTGAATCTGTGAAGTGGTGTAGGTATGTTATTGTTTTTTTTAGAACTACTTAAGTTTTGTTATTTAGTTTATATATTTAGGGAGTTTTGTTGTTGTTGCAGTTGTACTGTTGCTACTGGTACTTCAATTTTTGGGTTGATCAAGTTTAACTTCTGCTTTTTCTATGTCATATATGTATTGTGTTTTTAAGTTTCGAGTTAACTTAAATGTTTGAGTTGGTTCAACTTTTTGTGTTTTCCACTTTGATTTTTGTTGTTGCTTGCAGTTGCTGATGGAGGCTCTAGCTCTTTGTCTGGCGACTGCTTGCAGGTGTGAGTTGGTCTTTTATGTAAGATACTCCACTGAGTGACTTTTAAAATGCAAGTATTTTTCATGGTCATTACTATAAATTATCAATACACTGTTATGATGTAACTTTTTGTATGTATTCTTCAGGAATATACTGAATATCACGGTCTTCTAAAGTCCAATATTGCAAGAGCTTGGTTAATATCTTCTCTTCTCAACGTGATACTACAAAGGTAGAACTTTTTTTGGTTTTGTTATCTTTCGATTGTAATTATTATTCAAATAATCAAAGATTATTAGAAGTGAGATCATTATAATCTTGCATTTAGCGTATGAAATAATCAATTTGACTAACTTTAAGTCTCATTTGTGTGTGTTGACAGGTACAAAGGGTGACCGATTTTTGTCTGCAGCCAAGACGAATCATCAAGCTTGCTATACTTCGACGAGGTCTGATGGGGTCGGGAATAGCGACAACTCTAATTTTAAATGGCTACGAAGTTCTTCTGAAAGAGGTGAATCAAAAGTTTTTACATAGTGGATTAGGAAGAATGAAAGATATGAGTTTTTTCTTTCTTATTATATGGTTAATTTTTTGTTAATCAATGACCCATTTCCCTATAAATTAAGGAATCTTTTTACCCAAAATAACCCAACCCATTTGACCCGTATATGTTTTTGAAACTAAACTGAGTTTTGTTGATGCTATTGTTAATGAGTCTACCGTGATCCTGTTGCAGGACCGGCCTTGCGTTGAATCTGCTATAAGACATGATCTCCTTGGGTGTGATTCGTGCAAAGAGGTTATTGTGATTGTGTGCTGCAATTGAAACTGATCTCAAACGAGTAAGTGTTATCAAGGTTTTAAAAAATAGGAAACGTGCCTCGAGTCATTTTCCCTTTGTGAGGCGAGACGTACGCCTCGAGGCGAACTGAGGCGTATGTTCGAGCCGGAGTTAAAAAATACTGTACATAAATATATAAAGTCGTTAATAAATATATTTTCATAATATATAAATAACAGGGACTGTTATTGTCATTTTACAAAGGTTCAAGAGCGATTATCATATACTTTTTGTATATTCCTTTGATTTTTGTAGTAGTTGTTGTGTGTATTCTTCGTCTACGAGAGTTTGAAAAACGACTACTAGAGTTCATGCCGGTGGTGGAAGAGGTTAGCAATAATGGTGAGACCCTGTTATTTTAAAATTTTTATTTGTGTTATTGTTATTATTATTTTAATAATTCAATAGTAGACTAACAAATGTTTGCTTCAAATAATGATGCAGGATGAGCAAATCCAATATTTTTTGTTCCAATTTTCTCAGACCCTTCAAGTTCAATGCGACTAAAGGTACAAGTGTTGTAGTATATATAGTCATTTTGTGTGATTTTTTTTCCAGTTATATTTGGATGAAATTTAATAATTGTTATGACTATGTTGCACATTTAAATGGTTCTATAGGTATTTTATAAATGCACACAAGGTGTTCGTTGAAATGAGTTATATGAATTTGTCCATTAATTGTTAGTAAGTTTATTTTGAAAGTATGGTTATCCAAATAACTATTTGTATCTTTGCTTTATTATCAGTTTTGAACTTAAATTTAGTGACTTTAAAGTGTGCTTTGTTTCAACCTTGGAGATGGTGCTTTGCTATATTTGAAATTGCTTATCAGTTGCAGGTATATTTCTTATAGGTTATTCGATCATTGAAGTATATTTCTTCTATTTTGGTTCATGACTATAGTGTTTTTTTGGTGTTTTTTCTACTTATGTGGTGGTTTTGGCTAGGGAACTTCTAAGGTAGTATGAGAAGTGGGTAGCAACAAAAACTTATCCAATGATCGACAACAATATCAGGTTTGTTTTGATTTACTTTTTTAATTTTTAATGTTTGTTTGCCAAAGTTCTCTATTTTGCAATAATATATCTGTTATGTACATTTTTAATTTAGTTTCTTATATGTCAACATGATAATCCTATATATAAAAACATTATAGACTGTAAAATTGTAACAACCCAACCCGATATACAATCGACCAAGTGAAATTTACCAAAATAAAAAAAATTCTTTGTTCAGCAGGTGGCGCGGCGCGCCATAACCTTACGCGGCGCGCCAAAGTGGCCTGTCCAAAAAGTCTTGAAATGCTAAAATGTTTGACCACTTCCCGACGTATTTAGACAAAACGCTATTCACAACATATTCATATATAAAAAAAACTAACACGTTCCATTAATAAAATAAGTTTTACGAGACCGGGCCCACATCGGCCGTTTTACGACTTTCGTACGAAAATACAAGTTTTCAACCACATGATTTGTAATACAAAATAAAGGCCGAGCATGGCGATTGGGGATACGCTACCCAATCCTAATCAATCCAAAAGCAAGCCTTCTAAAGCAACTACGCAAGTCCACTAGTCCCCGCTTACCCGAGCCTCCGCATCCATGTAATTTATAAAAAAGTCAACAACGAGAGGGTAAGCTAACGCTTAGTGAATGCAATACTTATACATATACATATGTAATTTACCTACACGCATCCACTTACAATACCATGCAAACAAAATGCATAAACGAGCTAGCAACACCAAACATACGACTAGCAACAACGTTAGTATATAAATCGCCACAATAATATACTAAATCACAATAATGCATAAATATAACAAACCGTTCCCCGCTATGGCACTACCGACTTGTAGACGACCAATAACGTCGAGTCTCACTCGTATGTTGTCACCGACTTGTGACTCATCAAAAGGTGTCACCGACTTGTGAACTACCCACCAATATCTATGGGTCACCGACTTGTGAACGCCATGTGACATCACCGACTTGTGAAGCGCCACTAAGTGTCACCGACTTGTGAACACTATAGGGTGTCACCGACTTGTGAATCACCCAAGGGTATCACCGACTTGTGAACCTCTATGTGGCATCACCGACTTGTGAAGCACCACCTAGTGTCACCGGCTTGTGAACACTATGAAGTGTCACCGACTTGTGACATAACGCCCACTACTCACGATGTGGCACCAAAGGCCCACATCGCGTACGAGTAAATAAACCACATACATACCTGTATAAATATTCCACTCACCTCGATTACTTGAAGAAGTGCAACTCGCAAACTTGAACTCCTTCCACCGACTTCACGTATATCACCTACGCAAATCATACATGCAAATAAGCTACAACTTAAGCCTATTCGACTTAACACATCACAAGTGTAATTTCGACTATATACACTTGACCAACTTTGACTAAGTCAAATCTCACCCGAACCACTCATAATCACAATCGAATAGTGATTATGTCCCACTAATACATTTTGCACAAGGTTTGATCAACCAATCCCCCATTTGGACTCACGACCCGCCCAAATTGACATAAAGTGCAATCTACGCCTTTTTGCACTTTTAACGATACTCGAAAGTCCAAAACTAACGAGACTATTTCCCGCGTTCCCGAAATACCTAAATACACCTCTTTTAGGCTTTAAATGCATTTTAGACCAACATTTACACAAAAACCCATTTTGACCTAAAACTAGTCAAAACACCCAATTTGTGAACTTACACCCCAAATCACTAATAATCCAAGTTAGCTAGTGATTTCATCAATAAAATTAGTTTACAAACTAACAATATCATCATCCAATCCTAAACCCACCAACATCAACAATAACTAGTTACAATTACCCATTTCACCTCCTAAAAGATTTTTATAACTAACTAGTTCAAAACCCTAAACTTGAATATCAAATTACAAAGATGAAGTTCGGAGTTTGAACTTACCAATACCGCCAAAATGATGCCGTTGACGAGTAGAACAACTTTAATACCCGAGGTTTGACCCGAAACACCCTTCTTCTTCTCCAATTGGAGCTCTCTCTCTAAAACTCTCCTCTCACTCTAGGGTTTGAAGATGAGAGTGTTTGATGAGTGAAAATGAGCTCCAATGGAGCTCTAGATCAGTTTTGATGACCCCAAACTGACCCTAATTGAAAAGACCAAAGTACCCCTCATTTAAACCTTTTAAAAAGGCTGAAAATTGCCTCTGCAGCAATCGGCGCGCCGCGCCAGAAGGTGGAGCGCCGCTCCAAATAACTGGAAATTGTGGTCGAGCCCAAAACAGGTTTCAGCAACTTGTTTTGGCCATAACTTTTCGACCGTAACTCCGTTTTCGATGAATCAAATATCGTTGGAAACGTAATAAGATATTCTATCCAATGGTAAGGCTTGGAAACATCAATTCAAACTTTATTTGGGGTTGAGAAGATACGTACACACTTTGTACCTCAAACAACGTCCAGTTTTCTTCGACATTCGAGCAAGCAACACGTACATGCTTCGTACACTTCATATACGCATCGTACACCATGAATACATTATGTACAATAAATATTTGGGTCTTACAACTCTCCCCCACTTAAATTTGATCGCGTCCTCGCGATCTAAACCTCATCGCGAACAAAAACAACACACTTTCCTCAAGTCTTCGAGTTCTCACACAATCTCGGACCCCTTTGATGCCGCCATTGCATCCTATCGATCACGCCTTACCACCATGCAATGTTCCAATCGCACAACTATCCTTCAGGATTTCCTTGGCGTACTCCAACTCACGACTTAGAGTTCTAACGCCCACCGCCATTACTCTAGAGAGTTCGTTCCCGAACGCACTCTACACTAACACGCCCCTACATGAGACAGTCCAAACTAACACTCTACGTCTCTAGTTGGCTCTCAAAACGAGGCAACTACCGGAAAATGACCCAAACACGCCTACCAAACCGAGGGACCACCGTACTTTTCGGGTACATACTCCCCCATTTAGGGTTTTAACCCCACGCTATCACCGTCAAGATGATAATACCTTGCGAAATTTCAACATTCTACATCACACACGCCCGGTATCAACGTTGGTCATACTTAAAATCTTCAGCGGACTTACCACAAGATACATGAAACTCGACCTTTCGAATCGGTCAAATGTCGACGCCCGCTAATCTTCACAATAAACCATCTTCGTACCTTCGAGTTTTCTCGTCGGTACCCAAGTACAAAATAATCACAACACCAGAGTGAAGCATTCCACTTGCAGGTACACGGAGGGCACCTGACGTAGTGTTATGCAACTCCCATTACTACCACTGAGTCTCAATCACTCGACCCTTTTGGGTCCCTCCTCGGTGTCATATGACACTTGACTATTCGAAGTCACACAAATCCAATGGACATTACGGCTCAACGCCTACAACTTTCTAGTGACGCCTGCTTGTCACTATCCGCCTAGGCCGCAAAGCAAGCCTAGCAATCCTTTCACTTACAATGGTGATGCTTGGTGCCACCAAGACTTACACCCCAACTCGTATCCTCTCAACCGTTAACACGGTTACTTACACACACCAAAGATAGTCAACAATCGTGACTCTTCTCGCACACCTACATGATCAACGTAAGCGCCTCTCGAACGGCATGCCATCCTACGCTAACCCTTATAGAGAACAATACAAGTAACCCTCTAATCATCCCATGGTTACCCCCGACTTGGTTAAGCCTCCAACACCAACCCAATTAACCCGACTCGGTCAAGTCAAATACACTATGTCGACCCGCCTCGGTCAACACCTAACAACAACCGATTATCCCTACTTGGTTAAGTCAACACACACGGTCAACCCGACTTGGTTAAGTCCTAACAACAATTGATTAACCCGTCTTGATTAGTCAAACGCACTCGGTCAACCCGACTCGGTCAACACTCCTAACAATTTATCGATTAACCCGACTCGGTTAGTCAAACTATCTCGGTCCACCCGACTCGGTCAAACCCCTAAAAACAATTTGAGTAACCCGGCTTGGTTAGTCAAATACCCTTGGTCAACCCGACTCGGTCAACACCTAACAACAATTGATTAACCCGACCCGGTTAGTCAAACCGCAATGGACTAACTCGACCTAGCTAGTTACTACAACACATGGATAAACTCAATCATTACCCAAATCACCCGCACATAGATAGTACTAAAATCGAATAGTACCTGAATCAAGCATCTCCAGATTTTCGCGCCCCTTCACTATTCCACTCGGGACATTCCGACTTCCGGTGTCCCTCCTTCCGGCACTTAAAACATGTGACCTTGCTCGACGGACAATCACGAGACTTATGCCCCGTTTGTCCACAATTATAACACGCGAATTTAGAACCACCCGTGTCACTCATCTTTACGCTTCCGACACCTTCGGTAGCGCTTTTACTCTTCTTGTTCGAAAATGCCGTCGCTTCGAACTTCCGTTTACTAACATCGGACACACTTGGCTTCGACACCTCCGGTTCGAAACCCCGAGCCAACTCAAACAACTCTTCAAAAGACTTAGCCATTCCCCGACTAATCTTACCCTTAAATTTGTCATTCAGTGTACGGTAGAAATCTTTCATCAACTTGTGATCGTCACCAACGTACTCCGGACAAAAACGAGTCTTTGCTAAAAAGGTAGACTTGAGAGTAACCAAGTCCATCGAACCCTTCGCAAATTGTGTAACTCGTCCCGGATTCTATCAAGATCGGAAGAAGTTCGGTATTCATCAAAGAACTCCTTTTTGAACTCATCCCATGACAAGCTCATACATTGTTCCTCGCCATACAATTGAATCTTGTCATCCCACCACAACTTGGCTTCTTCACGTAACATACTAGAACCGTACCTCGTTTTCTTCTCGGGAGGACATTCACTAGTACGGAAAGCCCCCTCGATGTCGGAAACCCAACATGTACTCTTCAACGGATCCCTTACCCCATTAAACATAGGAGGTTGTGCATCCTTGAAGTTTTTGTAATGGAAGTCCCGCCTCCCATTTCCTTCACTCCCTTCACCTCGGGGATAAATATTTCTAGCATCAAGCGCTTCCTCGATTGCGACCTTCACCCTTTCATCAATTAGATCGGTTATTTGCCCATCAACCGATTCCCGGAAAACCTTTCTAACATCCTCGAGAAACTCCGCTTTTTAACGTTTAAAGATGGCCTCAACCTTAGCCGTGAACTCAACGTCTTCGTCTTGATCTTCGTTGGCTTGTTTGCTCCTTGTCGTCATTCTAAGAAATGAACTCGGTTAGGAACACAACATGAATAACTTACACACACCACCACGATCAATCGTTCACAAACATATAATATGCCACCGTTCGTACATCCCATCTAGTTCAACACTTGCTGTACATCACTTGCATGACTTGGCTTGCAACCGTAATAATGGTCGCGAAGCATTATTACGCTCACACGCCATGCCGAACTCATGAATACAACAATCATCTCGCTAGATGTTCAACACAACACAACATGATTAGTAACACATAATCAACACATAGTTAAAGCAACTATTCCCAAAGGCACTAACTAGAAACCCGAACCGACCCGTAATCCTACAAGTCCCGCATAATAGTCCACACAAAAAGTCTAAGTCTAGGAGCCTATCTCAAGTCACCTAAATCCCTTAGACCATGCTCTGATACCACTTGTAACAACCCAACCCGATATACAATCGACCACGTGAAATTTACCAAAATAAAAAAAATTCTTTGTTCAGCAGGTGGCGCGGCGCGCCATAACCTTGCGCGGCGCGCCAAAGTGGCCTGTCCAAAAAGTCTTGAAATGCTAAAATGTTTGACCACTTCCCGACGTATTTAGACAAAATGCTATTCACAACATATTCATATATAAAAAAACTAACACGTTCCATTAATAAAATAAGTTTTACGAGACCGGGCCCACATCGGCCGTTTTACGACTTTCGTACGAAAATACAAGTTTTCAACCACATGATTTGTAATACAAAATAAAGGCCGAGCATGGCGATTGGGGATACGCTACCCAATCCTAATCAATCCAAAAGCAAGCCTTCTAAAGCAACTACGCAAGTCCACTAGTCCCCGCTTACCCGAGCCTCCGCATCCATGCAATCTATAAAAAAGTCAACAACGAGAGGGTAAGCTAACGCTTAGTGAATGCAATACTTATACATATACATATGTAATTTACCTACACGCATCCACTTACAATACCATGCAAACAAAATGCATAAACGAGCTAGCAACACCAAACATACGACTAGCAACAACGTTAGTATATAAATCGCCACAATAATATACTAAATCACAATAATGCATAAATATAACAAACCGTTCCCCGCTATGGCACTACCGACTTGTAGACGACCAATAACGTCGAGTCTCACTCGTATGTTGTCACCGACTTGTGACTCATCAAAGGGTGTCACCGACTTGTGAACTACCCACCAATATCTATGGGTCACCGACTTGTGAACGCCATGTGACATCACCGACTTGTGAAGCGCCACTAAGTGTCACCGACTTGTGAACATTATAGGGTGTCACCGACTTGTGAATCACCCAAGGGTATCACCGACTTGTGAACCTCCATGTGGCATCACCGACTTGTGAAGCACCACCTAGTGTCACCGGCTTGTGAACACTATGAAGTGTCACCGACTTGTGACATAACGCCCACTACTCACGATGTGGCACCAAAGGCCCACATCGCGTACGAGTAAATAAACCACATACATACATGTATAAATATTCCACTCACCTCGATTACTTGAAGAAGTGCAACTCGCAAACTTAAACTCCTTCCACCGACTTCACGTATATCACCTACGCAAATCATACATGCAAATAAGCTACAACTTAAGCCTATTCGACTTAACACATCACAAGTGTAATTTCGACTATATACACTTGACCAACTTTGACTAAGTCAAATCTCACCCGAACCACTCATAATCACAATCGAATAGTGATTATGTCCCACTAATACATTTTGCACAAGGTTTGATCAAACAATCCCCCATTTGGACTCACGACCCGCCCAAATTGACATAAAGTGCAATCTACGCCTTTTTGCACTTTTAACGATACTCGAAAGTCCAAAACTAACGAGACCATTTCCCGCGTTCCCGAAATACCTAAATACACCTCTTTTAGGTTTTAAATGCATTTTAGACCAACATTTACACAAAAACCCATTTTGACCTAAAACTAGTCAAAACACCCAATTTGTGAACTTACACCTCAAATCACTAATAATCCAAGTTAGCTAGTGATTTCATCAATAAAATTAGTTTACAAACTAACAATATCATCATCCAATCCTAAACCCACCAACATCAACAATAACTAGTTACAATTACCCATTTCACCTCCTAAAAGAGTTTTATAACTAACTAGTTCAAAACCCTAAACTTGAATATCAAATTACAAAGATGAAGTTCGGAGTTTGAACTTACCAATACCGCCAAAATGATGCCGTTGACGAGTAGAACAACTTTAATACCCGAGGTTTGACCCGAAACACCCTTCTTCTTCTCCAATTGGAGCTCTCTCTCTCTAAAACTCTCCTCTCACTCTAGGGTTTGAAGATGAGAGTGTTTGATGAGTGAAAATGAGCTCCAATGGAGCTCTAGATCAGTTTTGATGACCCCAAACCGACCCTAATTGAAAAGACCAAAGTACCCCTCATTTAAACCTTTTAAAAAGGCTGAAAATTGCCTCTGCAGCAATCGGCGCGCCGCGCCAGAAGGTGGAGCGCCGCTCCAAATAACTGGAAATTGTGGTCGAGCCCAAAACAGGTTTCAGCAATTTGTTTTGGCCATAACTTTTCGACCGTAACTCCGTTTTTGATGAATCAAATATCGTTGGAAACGTAATAAGATATTCTATCCAATGGTAAGGCTTGGAAACATCAATTCAAACTTTATTTGGGGTTGAGAAGATACGTACACACTTTGTACCTCAAACAACGTCCAGTTTTCTTCGACATTCGAGCAAGCAACACGTACATGCTTCGTACACTTCATATACGCATCGTACACCATGAATACATTATGTACAATAAATATTTGGGTCTTACAAAAATGATAATTGTATGCATCTGTTTACAACAATTTAATAAATATATAACAATTTAATTAAGTTTTTATTGGGTTCTTTTTTGGTATATATAAAGTAATTGGGTATTTTTGAAACAGTAAGAATGTCAATATATTCAGGTTAGATTTTTTTCATTATGATGATGGTGGCATGGTGAATAAACCTCGAGTTAGTTACATTCATTCCCAATTTTCTATTTTTTTTTGTTATTTTTATTTAACTCTGTTTGCAATTTGATATGTTATGTGGAATACTGATGCAATTTGATATTTTTGTTATCATAGTTCGTTATAAAAGTCCATATATATATATATATATATATATATATATATATACATATACATATATATATATATATATATTTATGTGTGTGTGTGTGTGTGCGTGTTTGTGTATGTGTTATATGAGGTTTGACTTCTTACCAATACATGTGCAGTCGTGCAGATGATGTATTTGGATCGAGCTGAATGAAGAGAGTCATTCATAACTTTATGAAAAGGAGGACATTTGTTTCGTTCAGGTTATATAACAATTATTTAATAATACATATAAATGATTTGTTATTTTCAGGTTTACAAGTACAACAAACATTGTAGAGTTTACGACAAATGTGTCAATCGATTTGATCATCATTGCAGGGTATGTATAAACTATAATAACGTATGAACCTTTTTTTTTTGTTCTAAGAGAAGACATATGAATTATATATATTTGTTTAAAATGTTTTTGCAGTGGCTGAATAATTAGGCAAGAAAAACTATCGAAAGTTCTTTACTCTTATGGTTTCGGCTCTTCTCCTGGTAAGATAAACTATTCTTATTTCTACGTTGATTTTTAATATTAAAATGTTCCAACAAGATAAAGTGATGGGTTGTTTTGTGTATGAGATAATTTTTAAAATTCACACTCTTCTTATCTAGGGATTTAGATGTCATATTTGTTAAAATAATTGTTATATAAAGTCATTGTCTTTTATGTTTGTATCTAAAAGTGGTGAAGTAGAAAATGGCAAGTTGTTGCTAAGAAACTTCAACTGGGTCACGCTTTGTATTTCCTTAGCAGGTACTTTTAGAACCCTTTCTATCCATTTTCAACTTATTAATGTTTACATCTACTATGCATATGTACATCGTGTTTTCATTCCCTTTGTTAAATAATGCATAAAGTAGTAGTAGTAATACAAATGATCGATGATGATTGAAGTTTTGAGTGTACTGAAACTAGGTTCTGCATTCCATGGGATGACGTTCACGACTTTGATGAGCTTATGTGATTGATCTGTTTAGCAATGCAAGCCTTAAGATTCTGCACATTTTCAGCACCATATGCAGAATTATTAGAAGTTTTTTATATATCTATTGACCTAGTGTGTTTGTCTTTTGATGGTTAGACATTAAACTTGTAGTACTTAGGTTATTGATGATGTAAATTGTGGTAAACGATTTCCGATGGGTATGCCACTTCTAATGAATGACTATAACCTCTGAAGGTTAATTTTGAACTGTTTACTTTTTTTCAAACCCTTATATTTGTCTAATTTTTATCAATAATATTTAGCCGCGTAGCGCGTACCTTCAATCTTGTTGGATACCATAATCACAATCGTTACATGTATGTTGTGGGAAAGGTCACCTCTTAAGGTGAGGTAACCAGAAAGTGACCTTAAATTACATTTCATAAGCTATAGAAACAAACATGAGACAGTCCACAATCATGGCTCTTGTACTACACTTGTATCTTTTATCACGATTTTTGAAGGCGCATTCATTGTTTCAGCTGATATGTCCGGACAACTCTTCTTGAAAACTGGTAATTCTTGAGCCACTAGTTTCTCAGACGTTAGTAGATGATCTTTGCTTTTGCCCCATACGACCGAGTAGAGACCCACCACTATGATGATAGCACCTATTAGACTGTTATCATAGTTTAAATATTCAGATCATAAGACGATTGCTTAGGGAGCGTCAAAAAGAAAAAGTTGATGAGGCAACATTTGATGAAAACTAGAAAAAAATTTGACCGCGCGTTGCTGCGGTTGTATTCAACGCGCGGCCGAATTTGAATATACGTTGTTTGGTACCTAGTATATCTAATAGGTTATATGTATGAAATATAGGCAGAAATATTTAGTGTTTTTTTAACAATGTCCGTTTCACGTATAGTTAGTCCCGTTGGGTTCGGTAGTTTTTTTCGAGTTGAACGGTGGTCTCGAAAAAATTTAACTCGCACCGAGTGAGAAGATAGGAGGGCCCGTTAAAAATTCGGGTGGAATTATTTTCTTTTATTTTAATAAAATTATGTATATGTATTTACACTTTCTACCTCTCGAAAAGTGTAAAGTTGAGGGGTCGTTGTGCAAATTAAGCCAAAGTTAGGGGACGGGTTGTAGTGTGAACGCAAACTCAAAACGACATTCAAAAATAACTAAAACTACAATTTTTGGCTCGCATTCTTTTATTTTAGTAAAATTATGTATATGTATTTACACTTTTTACCCCTCAAAAAGTGTAAAGTTGAGGGGTCGTTGTGTAAATTAAGCCAAAGTTAGGGGGCCGGTTGTAGTGTGAACGCAAACTCAAAACGATATTTAAAAATAACTAAAACTACAATTTTTGGGTTGCATTTTAGTATGTAGGGGTAAAACTACATTTTTTGGCTTGCATTTTAGTATATAGAAGTAAAATAACACCCTTAACGGTGCATCAAAATTAACGGAAAAATGTCGTACTTGTTACAAATAGATAACGGGCAAAGTGAAATTTTGACACCCAATTACACCTTAATTTTATACTACGTATTATTATTATAAATTATATCTTTTTTACCTAGGTACCAACATATAATGCCACATCATCCAAAACCTTAACTCAAAAATTTGATACTCAATTTTGACCATCACCATAACTTCCGTCTAATACTTACACTGCCACTTTTAGTTTTTAACTTTAAATGATCAATTAGGCATTAAGAGTACTATACCTTCCAAGATGGACTTGCTCCGACAACACAATGGCACCAAGAACCGCGGTTATGATCATACAAAGTGGGCTGAATGCGGTTACAAATACTGGGCCGCGAACCCTATTCACAGCTCCTTGAGCGTAGTATGCAATCCCAGAGCAAACTACCCCCTGAAAAATAAAAGTAATAGCTATTAGGATAGATATTCATGCTTTTACAAAACTAAACATTAAAAATCATCATTATTGATGTATTTTCTGTTTGAGCAAATATGTCTTATCTACTACTATAATGAAAGTGAGGAAAAAGTAGATTCAGTAAAGGCAAATAAGAAAAAGTAGATTCAATAAAGGCAAGTTGTCATATATAAATGCATATAATTAAGAATATATTTTTTGTTGTGCAATCCTCTTTTATCCTTTAATGTGTTTAAAACGTGCAGGCATATAATTTTTGATGGTTGTCGTGTAGTACAATCACTAAGAACTAATTATAATAATGATGATATGCATTATACCCACTCCCACTAGATTAAACAAATTCTTAATGCGTACAACTCTTACACACATGATATTCATGCATTAATTTTATGATCCACGGAATAAATAATAAAGTAACTCACAGAGTAGACAGAAGCAAGAAGCCTAGAATCGAAACCCAGGGTCCAAGCTTTAGGATCACGCTCCATAATGATGGCTATAATCCCACCTTCAACCGTACCAGCTAAACATACCAACGACGTTAAACTGAGCTCCACAGGATATTCTTTCACCGTAATGGACTGTATCAAATAAGTTACATAAATTGTGTTGGTCAGTACTACAATTTGATGCAAGTGTATGTTAATAAGATACACTAGCTAGGTTGTTTATTTGATCATCGGAATATATATGCTTTCATCCTGAAGTGTCCAAATTATTTCGATGTTTGTTGAAAAGACGTACATGGTTTATAAGAGTGAAAATATCTAATGGTCTCAAGTTCGAACCTTACAAGAAAAAAAAATACCCCTTGTGGCCGAGGAGGTTCACCACCTCTGGGCTACCCGCAAAGCGGGTGGTGGCCCTGAAATTAGTCGGCTCACAAAGCTGGTTGATCGGACGCGGGTTGAAAAAAGAAGGTTGAGTTATATAATCAATTGAGTTATAGAAGAGATGTTGTATTAAATACCTGAAGTATGAAGTAGCCAGCCCAAGCACATGTACAGAGCAGAATCATAATGGTTCCGGCTAGCCAGTGCTGACCGGAAGCCGCAGCATCAGTGGCAGCTTTAGTTGTAGATGTGTGATGCGAGTACCATAGTATGTCAACTATAGGTCCTTTATACAATGTCATTACCATTGCTCCAGTTACAGTGATTACGGTCCCGACTACTTTTGCTTGACTATGTATCCGTTTTAGATTCACCTTCTCCAACCTAAATTTATTGTTATTGTTATTTTTATTAATATAAAGATAAAGATAAATAAAACTGATTCTCACTATCTTTAAGTAAATTGACATGCTGAATTTAACTAGTCTCAACAAGGTAACCTGAAAATCAGTGCCAATACAAAAGTGAGGGCAGGAAGAACGTTGACAATCGCAGAAGCATATGTTGCAGATGTGATGGACATCCCCAGGAAATACAAGTTTTGATCGATCACCGGCCTGTAAATATTGAATATCAGTGCTATATACATAAAGCACAGTTATATATAATCTACCAATACTATCACGTTATATATAGCTAAACATAATTCGAGTTGTTTTTACTGAAAAGAGACCATGCTACATATTACTACGTATTATTTATTTATTTTTTTGGTTAACCTAGGCATATAGTTTGTTAATTAGAAGAATTACTCTAGCAAACCAAGAAGAAGAACTTTGATGAAAACCGAACGTGTCATTTTTGGCCTTATTTTCCTGAAAATCAGAACAAATACATCCATTGTAAGATATAATCTAGCATGAGTATGTGCATGTATGTAATTTGTTTATTAAATAGTAACAAAATAAACCTTTCAAAAGCAAGTGCAAAAGGAGCAATGACAAGAGTAGCGGTGGCATGACGATACACCACAAGAATCCAGTGGCTAAGTCCACGCTTCATGCCGATCATGGTTATGATGTACATTCCTGCATAACCAAACTGTAAAGCCACCATGGCTAAGTATGGTTTTGATGAACTTAAGGTTTCTCTTAGCAGCCCCATTTTCATTGTTTGGTAGTTAATTAGTTGCTTGTACTTGAATGGACAACAAGGTTGGGTTGGGTTGGGTTTATATACACATGGGAAAAATTAACCTCGTTGGTAAGTTAATGTTAAGTGGAGATGGGAACAAGATATTTATGCTTGCACCAACGGAAAGCACTCACTTTGATTCTATCATTAGTATATTCCCCCATCCATTGTTATTGAATCTTTCGTGGAAAAATTTGACAGTATCAACACAAAACAAGATTGATTGTACGTTAGATTCGAACTTGCGTTTAAAAGTTGGCCACACACAGTTTAAAAGTTGATAAATTCATGAACTAGATGTATTATGTTTATTAATTAATATCTGCATGCTTCATATATATTAGGCATTGTTATGGTTAATTCCCGATTAATTCATTTTAGAAGTAGCAACGAGTCAATATTTCAATAAGTCAATCAAAGTCGGATTTAGTCGGTTAAAGTCAAATAAATTCGATTAAAGTATGATGTAGTCGGACAAACCCTTTTTTTTAGTAAAGGGTATTCACTGGAAGAATATAATGATAATCAATACAAATAAAAAACGATATAAGCTTAATAGTAAAAGCACATGACACTCACACCTCACAACAAAATTAACATAACATCGTCCAAGGTATAACATGTACCGAAAAAATAAAAAAAGGTTGTAAGTAACTAAAGGGGTTGAATAGTTACTTAATACGTTTTTAAAATTTTTTTGATTGATAACTAAACTTGATTAACTATGACCAACCAATTCAACTCAAACTTGATGTGTGTGATATTTATGTTCAAAATGATAAGTAAAGTAATGTAAAGAACATAGACACAAGGATTTATAGTGGTTCGGATGGATGTTAACTAATTCACCTTAGTCCACTCCCCGATTACACTAAATGGGATTTCTTGATTCACTAAGCACTTTTCTTCAAACCCGGTGGAGATTCGATTTACAAGTCTTCAACTTCTTTGGTAGACAACAAACCTAATCTTTCTAACCCTTTGAAAGACCAACTCCAACCTAGCTCAACTTGGACAAGCATTAATCAACTTCCTTAGTCCCTTTAAGGAAGTAGATCACTAAGCTAGCATATGCTTCTACTAATTCAAGTTACAAGACTCATACAATTAGTGATGATAATCCTAAGACAATTCTAGGATATACATCACACTAATTAAACTCACAAGATAAACAAATTTGATTAGTAAGTTTGCAACAACCAAATTCTATATCTATAAGATCATAGAATCTTAACTTGCTTGATTACATTTGAGTAGTAATTAAAGCTCTTGTGATCTCTGAAAATATGCCTTTTAAATGAGCAAGAAAGTCAGCTTCAAATGCTCTCCAATGCTTGCTATTTATAGTGGAATTCAAAAAACCAGCCGATGTCACATGGTCACTGTCACGGTCGACCGTGGTTCGACCGTGCGCGCCTGTAGACCAAAATTTGTATCCGTTGTATAGCCGTTTGACTCAGAGTTGAACATCACATTTTGGAATCTTTACTTCATTTAGCACCTGCAAAAGAAACCCAATATCCTATACAAGTACTACATGCATTAAGTGTGTGGGATTTGGTCTTATTGTGTGAAAATGACATAACACTCCAAATGTGGTAAACCCAACATTCTTGGAGAAGTGTCTTGATTGTCTTTTAGGGTAATCTCAGTTTAGTCAAGACTTAGTTAGGCTCATTAATGCATTTGGTTCAATTCTAAAGACTAGTCAACATGTCATTAACTTCCTAGTTTCAATTAATCACAAATCATGTTCATTTTAAGATTAAGTAAAGAATAATTGAGTAATGTCTTTCTAAGTTAAACATTAAGTGTGTAAAGACATCAATGTTAAGTTGTACCTGGACATGTTACATAATGTGTTACTTAGATAAGACCAAAAAAATTATTGACCATTATTGTTTGTGAAACATTTTACACTTAATTCATGGAAGTAAACTACTTATTTGAATCCTAGTGTTCTAACTAATAACACATAGCAAGTTTAAGAGCATGTTAACAAGGTGGCAAATTAATGAGTATCAAACATATTAGCAAGTGTCAAGTAATAATCACATATAGCAAGAGATAGTTATTCTAATATCAATCATATAGATATTTGTACAACAATATGGTTTAAGCTTTAGCAAGCTTACTTGCAATATAACACATTGCATGATTAATGTGTAAGCACATATTAATGTCCAACAATATTAATGTCCAACACATGTACAAAGGAAGAGCAATCTCTAGTTGGGATTTGGTGACCATCTTAAATGTATCTAAGTGTATTTTAAGATTATAAGTCTTTACTAGTTGCACTTTAAAATATTGTTCTTCATTTAGCCTTAATTTGTCACTAAGTAATCTTTAATTGTAATTAGTGTTCTAGTGACATTAGCTTATGTGTGTTGGTACTTGGTGATCATCGTAAGAATGTCTAGACAAGTTTTAAGATCACAAGTTATTGATTAACACTTATGTTTTATGCTTAATCATGGTTAAATTGTCATTAAGGTGTAATTAAGCTTGATTAACCAAGATTAACGTTTTTATGACCAAAACTCAATTGAGTATGGAGGATGCATCTATTCTAAGCATGTTGAGAAAAGTTTCATAAATTATAGATGTCGAGAAGTGGTCAAACTAAATTTGGTCAAAAATGGTGACAGTGAAATCTACGGTCGCACTACGGTTGACCGTGTTGACGACCGTGCAACTTGTTTTCACAAAACTGCGTTGCAGATTCAGTTTGCGCTTCTACGGTCAGGTATGCGGTCGACCGTACCTTTGACCGTGTAACTTTAATGATCTTTATTTTTATTCTATGTTTTGTAGGATTTGGTCATTTGCAAGATCAAATATGGATTAGTGAACTTGTGTGTTCTATGTTAAGATGTCGATCATCACTTATGCATATGTATGTGTGATCATCAAAACATATTATTTGGTTAAGCATCATACTTAACTTTGGTTAGTCCATTAACCAACATTCAACCAACATTCTCCCCTTTTTTGATGATGACAAACATACACGTGATGAGGGACATTTTGCTATAAATACGCAAGTGTTAACATTACGTGTATCCATATTTCTACCCCTTTTGTCGAAGCAAAAAGGTTAGCTCCCCCTGAACTATGCTCGTCCTTAGAGCAAAGCTCCTCCTTAAATTGTGCATGGTGAAAAATAATAATTAAAAGCATAACGAGCATACACAACAACCTGTTATTCAAGAAATAATAACCATATATAATTCATGTAGTACATTTCTCAAGTAAGATTTCTACATGAATGTCAATTAAGTTCAGTCATCATGATGAGAGGAGTGACCCTTGTCCTTGTATTCAAGGCGGGACAACCTTCGACCAATTTTTAGGATGTTTTCATGAATTACACTATTTTGTCCCTATATGGAGAGGGAACAAAAGTTGGGTGGGTTTTCAAGAGAAGGTTCATGGACCTTTTTGGTCGATGCTCTGCATGTTGGGTATAAAGAGACTGGAGTGGAATGGTGAAAGGGATATGTCATCCCAACATATGCGAAAAGTTTGGTCAGGTGGAGACCATAGAGAAGAGACATATGAGAGTTTTGACCTGCATGTTGCATTCTAGATGCCATGAAATATGCAACATTTACTTTGGATGAGTTTAATAGACACCATTTGCATCAAGTCGTTCAAGTAGTTCAACCTTTCCATAAACATTTGCAATGATGATCTGTTGCCAAAGATCATAGGTTGAAGCAAGACGACAGCGAAGAAATCCATCTTTGTTGATGAACTCGGGTTGAAATGTTCCATTACACAATATGTCAAGAACACTATCTCTCTTTACCCATTCAGGGAATTCATCAAATGAATTTGGGTTTAGGAAGAATGTTCGTCCTTCATTCGGAATATCCATGATATTTCCAAATTCTTCAAGAGTCAAAGAATAATTCTTTTCATAAAGAGAAAATAAAATTTTCTCATTATTTTGTGAAAATTGAAGGTTTTCATAGAATTCTTTGATGTGAAGAGGGTAAAGTGGTCCTCTTAGATTAAGGAAAGAATCCCACTTGATATTTGAGAGGTTTTCAAGAGAATAGATAGATAGATGATGTGTGAGTACTTCTCTACCTTTAACAATGGATCTCATGTTGAGATTAAGCTTTGTTTGCAGTAAATTTTTGGATAAGTAGTGAGGGTTATGGGTTTGGTTGATTGTTTTTGTCTTTATAGAGATTCAGTGAATGCTATAGCCTTTTATTGAATTCTAGCAAGTTTGGTGATGTAGGTAGAATAATCAATTCTAGCAAGTTTGTCAGACACTCTGCGGTCGATCCCACGGTCGACCGTGATGATAGCTGTGCATGGACTGAGTCATTCTTTTCATGTGTTTTGACTTGTGCATGCAAGTATAATCAGTTGCGAACACATAGTAAACATACATTATTGAGTATTAAATTATTCTACAAATACACCATTGTTTTAGACCAACATTCAAGCACGATATATTCAAACATAAACATTGAAGCAAGTTTTATTACACCATCCTCAAGACACATTTTATATCCTCCTGAATGAGATTGTCTTCACAAAGTCCTTCAATGCCTTCTTGATCTTAGATTGATTCTCACTAATTTCCTCTTCTCGCTTAAGAATTCTGTCAACTTTAGTTTCAAAGTTTGAGTTCACAAATTCTTGATGCTCCTGCAAGTTTGCTACCTCATCTTCCATTATGGAATCTTCTTCACCCAATTCTTCATTTGGTTGATAATTTTCAATTTCATCCAGGTCATCTTGAAGACTTGATCTTCTTCTATGAGAAGTTCCTGGTAGATGGCCACTTTGAATGATGGTCAACCTTTCGATTGGTTCAAAAGAGGGTTGTTGAACGATAGAGTGAGTGAGTTTGATATAGGGGAACAAATTGTTTAGATCTATGCTATATGGAAGAGACCTAGTTGATTCAGTCATTACGTTGCTCATTCGGGATGCCATTAGAAAAGCCACATTGATTCCTTCATTGAATTCAATTGCCCACATAACATAGATTTGAGTAACGTGAACGTGTGAGTGATTTTCTAACCTGCAGTAGATGTTATGATCAATGATTTTATTTAGGATATCAAGATTTGGACGAAGATAATTTCCTGTCAATCCTTTGAAAAGAATTTCAGAATGATTGGCTTCCGGTTTGCAAAAGCGAGTTAGTACATCAGTAGCTTGAATGAATTCGGGTAGGTGTTCTAGCTTGTGTCTTCTTCTATAAAACTCCCTTCCCTCGGTAAGTACACCTACGATTTCACCAAAGGCTCTGAGAGGGTATTCCCACCATTTTTGTTGAGATGGAACTTCGTCACCTTTGTCTCTGGGTTGAAGCTGAAGTTAGCATAGAACTCTCTTATCAGTTCAGGATACACGGGTCCGTTGATTAGCACAAATGATGATAGATCTCTTTGGAGTAACTTGTCGACTATTTCGAGAAATGCTTCAATATGTACTATTCTTCCTTCTGCAATCGGTATAGTTTTGAGCCAATTTTGTTGTAAATTGTACGTTTTCTTGCATTAGCAGGTGGATTATATCTTTCTTCACCGCATCTTGATTGAGCATCCTTAGTTCTCGCCATTTCCTACACAATAACACTTTAAATTAATCCAAAGTGTGTGTATAATTCAATTGCAGGCAACGTGTTTTGCAAACTTTAATAATCATCAACACTTAAGTGCTTTGATGTTAATGTTCTTCACATTTTCACTCTCAATTAGGGTCAAAGATTTTGCAACTAGATTATGATTTTCACAAAGTTCATATGTGTTCTAGATTCTTAAGATCATCATTAACACAAGCATTGATATCTAACATTATCACACACAATTTGCAACAATGTAGTTTGTATCACATGAACAATGATTTGGTGAAAATCTAATCTAGATGTATAATGAACCCTAGAATTGTCCAAAGTTAAATCAATGCATAGATTGGCATCACTACAATCATTTCTAAGTTGTATTCAAGAACAATTTTGATTGTTTGCATCAATTTAGGTTTAGAGACATTCTATTTAGGGTTTCTTCACAAGATTACTGAAGATTTCATCATACAAACATAATTGAATGATAGGAAATCAAAGATTAATCATACAAAAAGTAGGAATTGAAGTGGATGGAATGCGTGTTCTTCAATGTGTGGTCGATCTTCTCAGCCGTACAGAGGGTTTTATTTTGAATTGATTGTGAATGGAATGAAAAGTGAAGGTTTTATTCAATTAAAAACAGTGTCAGGCCACGCACGGTCGAAGTACAGTCGACCGTGGCATTGGCCGTGGAGGAAAACCTCTTAGAAGGTTGGAACAGGTGTCTGCGGTCGAGTCTGCGATCAGCCGTGCTTCAGTCGTGGATCTCCTGATGCAGAATTTCTTCATTTCTTCTTCTTTAAGCGTGTTTTGATGATTCTTAGGTTCTATAGAATACTTGAGGACAAGTTTTCTTTTCCTAACATTGAATGATCACATCCACCCGATGTTTCATCATCAATGACACGTAATATACTATATTTATGTATATATATATATATATACAATTACACATATGGTATACATAAAACACATTAACTTGTATTTAGCATGCAATTTATAGTTTCATTTAGACTTACAATCCTAATACAAGTAGACTTCCTTCAACATTCCTTTTGAAATCATTTTCAAAATAATTTTGTATTTGTATGAAAAACCTTTTATTATTTTAAAGTCTTTTGAAAAGGTTATTCTAATTAGCATTTTGATCATTGGTTTTGATTGATTTTAAGGTTACCTAGTCCTTGACTTATCTCTTCTATTGTATTGCTAGTTTGGCCTATTTTTCCCATGTTTTTAATTCTCCTAATAATAGACAATGGGCTTTAATTACATGATTTGTATTTACTACAGTCGTGACACAAATTCATTTCAATTTTTTCTTTTGATGAATTATAAATAGTTGTCTCTTCAAGTTTTCTTTTTAAAGAATTGTTTTTATCAATTAGAACTTTGTTAAGTTGATTAACTTTGTATAATTCTTTTTCTAAAAGTTTTACTTTGTCACAACTACTATCATATACAAATTTGATAGTTTTGTAATCATCTAGCAATTATTCATAATTTGATGGATAGAATACATGTACCTTATTGCATTCCATGCTAGAGACATCATCTTCTTTGTAGGGAGATTCAACATCTTCACTTTGACCATCTTGATTGAAATGATTCCAAGAAACCATGAGATAAAAATCTTCATCTCCATCCACACCCTTTTATTGAGCATCTTCTTAATATCTATCAAGATCCCCAAGCTTCTTCAATTTCTCTTACCCTTTTACCCTTTAAACCCCTAGAGTTTTCTTCTTCTTCTTGAGAGCATAATGAATTCCAACATTCCTTTACACTTTCACATGAAATTATCTTCATTCTTTCTTCATTAGGAAGAACTTCATGAAGTAGTGAAATAGCATTAAATTTTTTCAAACTTCATTGTTTGGAAATGTTGACTTCACTAATCTTGAACTAGCTTGTGGAACAAAGTCTCCTACTTTGATGATTCTCCACAAGTAGTAATCCTTAGACTTGAGATAATCTTCAAATCTCAATTTCCACACATCAATATCTTGTTTATCAAAGATTGGTGCTTCTTTCAGCAATTCTTCTAAGTATCCCATAGTTTGAGTTGATTCGAGAATCGTTGCCTCAAGTTTTTGCACAAAACGAATTTTGACACCACCAAAAATGTTTATAGAGCAATGATTTGAGCAACCACTCTGATACAAATTGTAAGTAACTAGAGGGGGTGAATAGTTGCTTAATACATTTTTAAAACTTGTTTGATTGATCATTAAACTTGATTAACAATGATCAACCAATTCAACTCAAACTTGATGTGTGTGATGTTTATATTCAAAATGATAACTAAAGTAATGTAAAGAACATAGACACAAGGATTTATAGTGGTTCGGGTGGATGTTAACTAATCCACCTTAATCCACTCGCCGATTACACTAATCGGGATTTCTTGCTTCACTAAGAACTTTTCTCCAAACCCGGTGGAGATCTTATTTACAACTCTTCAACTTCTTTGGCAGATAACAAACCTAATCTTTCTAACCCTTTGAAAGAGCAAATCCAATCTAGCTCAACTTGTCTTCAACTTGGACAAGTATTAATCTCCAAATAAGATTAATCAGCGTCCTAACTCCCTTTAAGAAAGTAGATCACTAAGCTAGCCTATGCTTCTACTAATTGAAGTTACAAGAGTCATACAATTAGTGATGATAATCCTAAGACAATTCTTGGACATATATCACACTAAGTAAACTCACAAGATAAACAAATTTGATTAGTAAGTTTACAACAACCAAATTTGATTAGTAAGTTTACAACAACCAAATTCTATATCTATAAGATCATAGAATCTTCTCTTGCTTGATCACATTTGAGTAGTAATTAAAGCCCTTGTGATCTCTGGAAATATGCCTTTGAAATGTGCAAGAGGCTCAGCTTCAAATGCTCTCCAATACTTGCTATTTATAGTGGAATTCAAAAACTAGCCGTTGCCACACCATCACAGTCACGGTCGACCGTGGTTCCACCGTGCCCGCCTGTCTCCAAAATTTGTATACGTTGTATAGCCGTTTGACTCAGATTTGAACACCATATTTTGGAATCTTTACTTCATTTAAAACCTGCAAAAGAAACCCAATATCATATACAAGTACTACATGCATTAAGTGTGTAGGATTTGATCTTATTGTGTGAAAATGACATAACACTCCAAATGTGGTAAACCCAACATTCTTGGAGAAGTGTCTTGATTGTCATTTAGGATAATCTCAGTTTGGTCAAGACATAGTTAGGCTCATTAATGCATTTGGTTCAATCCTAAAGACTATTCAACATGTCATTAACTTCCTAGTTTCAATTAATCACAAATCATGTTCATTTTAAGATTAAGTAAAGATTAATTGAATGATGTCTTTCTAAGTTAAACATTAAGTGTGTAAAGACATCAATGTTAAGTTGTACTTGGACATGTTACATAATTTGTTACTTAGACAAGACCAAATAGATTATTGACCATTATTGTTTGTGAACTATTTTACACTTAATTCATTAACGTAAACTAGTTTTTTGAATCCTAGTGTTCTAACTAGTAACACATAGCAAGTTTAAGAGCATGTTAACAAGTTAGCAAATTAATGAGTATCAAACATATTAGCAAGTAGCAAGTAATACTTGAAATGTCCCGTTCTTATTGATTAAAAACGTTCCATATTAATTGATTTCGTTGCGAGGTTTTGACCTCTATATGAGACGTTTTTCAAAGACTGCATTCATTTTTAAAACAAACCATAACCTTTATTTCATAAATAAAGGTTTAAAAAGCTTTACGTAGATTATCAAATAATGATAATCTAAAATATCCTGTTTACACACGACCATTACATAATGGTTTACAATACAAATATGTTACATCGAAATCAGTTTCTTGAATGCAGTTTTTACACAATATCATACAAACATGGACTCCAAATCTTGTCCTTATTTTAGTATGCAACAGCGAAAGCTCTTAATATTCACCTGAGAATAAACATGCTTTAAACGTCAACAAAAATGTTGGTGAGTTATAGGTTTAACCTATATATATCAAATCGTAACAATAGACCACAAGATTTCATATTTCAATACACATCCCATACATAGAGATAAAAATCATTCATATGGTGAACACCTGGTAACCGACAATAACAAGATGCATATATAAGAATATCCCCATCATTCCGGGACACCCTTCGGATATGATATAAATTTCGAAGTACTAAAGCATCCGGTACTTTGGATGGGGTTTGTTAGACCCAATAGATCTATCTTTAGGATTCGCGTCAATTAGGGTGTCTGTTCCCTAATTCTTAGATTACCAGACTTAATAAAAAGGGGCATATTCGATTTCGATAATTCAACCATAGAATGTAGTTTCACGTACTTGTGTCTATTTTGTAAATCATTTATAAAACCTGCATGTATTCTCATCCCAAAAATATTAGATTTTAAAAGTGGGACTATAACTCACTTTCACAGATTTTTACTTCGTCGGGAAGTAAGACTTGGCCACTGTTGATTCACGAACCTATAACAATATATACATATATATTAAAGTATGTTCAAAATATATTTACAACACTTTTAATATATTTTGATGTTTTAAGTTTATTAAGTCAGCTGTCCTCGTTAGTAACCTATAACTAGTTGTCCACAGTTAGATGTACAGAAATAAATCAATAAATATTATCTTGAATCAATCCACGACCCAGTGTATACGTATCTCAGTATTGATCACAACTCAAACTATATATATTTTGGAATCAACCTCAACCCTGTATAGCTAACTCCAACATTCACATATAGAGTGTCTATGGTTGTTCCGAAATATATAGAGATGTGTCGACATGATAGGTCAAAACATTGTATACGTGTCTATGGTATCTCAAGATTACATAATATACAATACAAGTTGATTAAGTTATGGTTGGAATAGATTTGTTACCAATTTTCACGTAGCTAAAATGAGAAAAATTATCCAATCTTGTTTTACCCATAACTTCTTCATTTTAAATCCGTTTTGAGTGAATCAAATTGCTATGATTTCATATTGAACTCTATTTTATGAATCTAAACAGAAAAAGTATAGGTTTATAGTCAGAAAAATAAGTTACAAGTCGTTTTTGTAAAGGTAGTCATTTCAGTCGAAAGAACGACGTCTAGATGACCATTTTAGAAAACATACTTCCACTTTGAGTTTAACCATAATTTTTGGATATAGTTTCATGTTCATAATAAAAATCATTTTCTCAGAATAACAACTTTTAAATCAAAGTTTATCATAGTTTTTAATTAACTAACCCAAAACAGCCCGCGGTGTTACTACGACGGCGTAAATCCGGTTTTACGGTGTTTTTCGTGTTTCCAGGTTTTAAATCATTAAGTTAGCATATCATATAGATATAGAACATGTGTTTAGTTGATTTTAAAAGTCAAGTTAGAAGGATTAACTTTTGTTTGCGAACAAGTTTAGAATTAACTAAACTATGTTCTAGTGATTACAAGTTTAAACCTTCGAATAAGATAGCTTTATATGTATGAATCGAATGATGTTATGAACATCATTACTACCTTAATTTCCTTGGATAAACCTACTGGAAAAGAGAAAAATGGATCTAGCTTCAATGGATCCTTGGATGGCTCGAAGTTCTTGAAGCAGAATCATGACACGAAAACAAGTTCAAGTAAGATCATCACTTGAAATAAGATTGTTATAGTTATAGAAATTGAACCAAAGTTTGAATATGATTATTACCTTGTATTAGAATGATAACCTACTGTAAGAAACAAAGATTTCTTGAGGTTGGATGATCACCTTACAAGATTGGAAGTGAGCTAGCAAACTTGAAAGTATTCTTGATTTTATGAAACTAGAACTTTTGGAATTTATGAAGAACACTTAGAACTTGAAGATAGAACTTGAGAGAGATCAATTAGATGAAGAAAATTGAAGAATGAAAGTGTTTGTAGGTGTTTTTGGTCGTTGGTGTATGGATTAGATATAAAGGATATGTAATTTTGTTTTCATGTAAATAAGTCATGAATGATTACTCATATTTTTGTAATTTTATGAGATATTTCATGCTAGTTGCCAAATGATGGTTCCCACATGTGTTAGGTGACTCAAATGGGCTGCTAAGAGCTGATCATTGGAGTGTATATACCAATAGTACATACATCTAAAAGCTGTGTATTGTACGAGTACGAATACGGGTGCATACGAGTAGAATTGTTGATGAAACTGAACGAGGATGTAATTGTAAGCATTTTTGTTAAGTAGAAGTATTTTGATAAGTGTATTGAAGTCTTTCAAAAGTGTATAAATACATATTAAAACACTACATGTATATACATTTTAACTGAGTCGTTAAGTCATCGTTAGTCGTTACATGTAAGTGTTGTTTTGAAACCTTTAGGTTAACGATCTTGTTAAATGTTGTTAACTCAATGTTTATAATATCAAATGAGATTTTAAATTATTATATTATCATGATATTATCATGTATGAATATCTCTTAATATGATATATATACATTAAATGTCTTTACAACGATAATCGTTACATATATGTCTCGTTTAAAAATCATTAAGTTAGTAGTCTTGTTTTTACATATGTAGTTCATTGTTAATATACTTTATGATATGTTTTCTTATCATAGTATCATGTTAACTATATATATATATATCCATATATATGTCATCATATAGTTTTTACAAGTTTTAACGTTCGTGAATCACCGATCAACTTTGGTGGTCAATTGTCTATATGAAACATATTTCAATTAATCAAGTCTTAACAAGTTTGATTGCTTAACATGTTGGAAACATTTAATCATGTAAATATCAATCTCAATTAATATATATAAACATGGAAAAGTTCGGGTCACTACAGTACCTACCCGTTAAATAAATTTCGTCCCGAAATTTTAAGCTGTTGAAGGTGTTGACGAATCTTCTGGAAATAGATGCGGGTATTTCTTCTTCATCTGATCTTCACGCTCCCAGGTGAACTTGGGTCCTCTAAGAGCATTCCATCGAACCTTAACAATTGGTATCTTGTTTTGCTTAAGTCTTTTAACCTCACGATCCATTATTTCGACGGGTTCTTCGATGAATTGAAGTTTTTCGTTGATTTGGATTTCATCTAACGGAATAGTGAGATCTTCTTTAGCAAAACATTTCTTTAAATTCGAGACGTGGAAAGTGTTATGTACAGCCGCGAGTTGTTGAGGTAACTCTAGTCGGTAAGCTACTGGTCCGACACGATCAATAATCTTGAATGGTCCAATATACCTTGGATTTAATTTCCCTCGTTTACCAAATCGAACAACGCCTTTCCAAGGTGCAACTTTAAGCATGACCATCTCTCCAATTTCAAATTCTATATCTTTTCTTTTAATGTCAGCGTAGCTCTTTTGTCGACTTTGGGCGGTTTTCAACCGTTGTTGAATTTGGATGATCTTCTCGGTAGTTTCTTGTATAATCTCCGGACCCGTAATCTGTCTATCCCCCACTTCACTCCAACAAATCGGAGACCTGCACTTTCTACCATAAAGTGCTTCAAACGGCGCCATCTCAATGCTTGAATGGTAGCTGTTGTTGTAGGAAAATTCTGCTAACGGTAGATGTCGATCCCAACTGTTTCCGAAATCAATAACACATGCTCGTAGCATGTCTTCAAGCGTTTGTATCGTCCTTTCGCTCTGCCCATCAGTTTGTGGATGATAGGCAGTACTCATGTCTAGACGAGTTCCTATTGCTTGCTGTAATGTCTGCCAGAATCTTGAAATAAATCTGCCATCCCTATCAGAGATAATAGAGATTGGTATTCCATGTCTGGAGACGACTTCCTTCAAATACAGTCGTGCTAACTTCTCCATCTTGTCATCTTCTCTTATTGGTAGGAAGTGTGCTGATTTGGTGAGACGATCAACTATTACCCAAATAGTATCAAAACCACTTGCAGTCCTTGGCAATTTAGTGATGAAATCCATGGTAATGTTTTCCCATTTCCATTCCGGGATTTCGGGTTGTTGAAGTAGACCTGATGGTTTCTGATGCTCAGCTTTGACCTTAGAACACGTCAAACATTCTCCTACGTATTTAGCAACATCGGCTTTCATACCCGGCCACCAAAAATGTTTCTTGAGATCCTTGTACATCTTCTCCGTTCCAGGATGTATTGAGTATCTGGTTTTATGAGCTTCTCTAAGTACCATTTCTCTCATATCTCCAAATTTTGGTACCCAAATCCTTTCAGCCCTATACCGGGTTCCGTCTTCCCGAATATTAAGATGCTTCTCCGATCCTTTGGGTATTTCATCCTTTAAATTTCCCTCTTTTAAAACTCCTTGTTGCGCCTCCTTTATTTGAGTAGTAATGTTATTATGAATCATTATATTCATAGATTTTACTCGAATGGGTTCTCTGTCCTTCCTGCTCAAGGCATCGGCTACCACATTTGCCTTCCCCGGGTGGTAACGAATCTCAAAGTCGTAATCATTCAATAATTCAATCCACCTACGCTGCCTCATATTCAGTTGTTTCTGATTAAATATGTGTTGAAGACTTTTGTGGTCGGTATATATAATACTTTTGACCCCATATAAGTAGTGCCTCCAAGTCTTTAATGCAAAAAAAACCGCGCCTAATTCCAAATCATGCGTCGTATAATTTTGTTCGTGAATCTTCAATTGTCTAGACGCATAAGCAATCACCTTCGTTCGTT
Organism: Rutidosis leptorrhynchoides; assembly: GCF_046630445.1. Taxonomy (NCBI): domain Eukaryota; kingdom Viridiplantae; phylum Streptophyta; class Magnoliopsida; order Asterales; family Asteraceae; genus Rutidosis; species Rutidosis leptorrhynchoides. Next base: position 300,450,556 of record NC_092335.1, on the reverse strand, counting down.
GCATTAATACACAACCGAGACCTTGCTTTGATGCATCACAATAAATCACAAAATCATCATTCCCTTCAGGCAATGACAATATAGGTGCCGTAGTTAGCTTTTTCTTCAATAACTGAAACGCTTTCTCTTGTTCATCATTCCATTCAAATTTCTTCCCTTTATGCGTTAATGCAGTCAAGGGTTTTGCTATTCTGGAAAAGTCTTGGATGAACCTTCTGTAATAACCAGCTAGTCCTAAAAACTGGCGTATGTGTTTCGGAGTTTTCGGGGTTTCCCACTTTTCAACAGTTTCTATCTTTGCCGGATCCACCTTAATACCTTCTTTGTTCACTATGTGACCGAGGAATTGAACTTCTTCCAACCAAAATGCACACTTTGAAAACTTAGCGTACAATTCTTCCTTCCTCAATACTTCTAACACCTTTCTCAAATGTTCACCGTGTTCTTGGTCATTCTTTGAGTAAATAAGTATGTCATCAATGAAAACAATGACAAACTTGTCAAGGTATGGTCCACACACTCGGTTCATAAGGTCCATGAACACAGCTGGTGCATTAGTTAAACCAAACGGCATGACCATAAACTCGTAATGACCGTAACGTGTTCTGAAAGCAGTCTTTGGAATATCATCTTCTTTCACCCGCATTTGATGATACCCGGAACGTAAGTCAATCTTTGAATAAACAGACGAGCCTTGTAGTTGATCAAATAAGTCGTCGATTCTCGGTAGTGGGTAGCGGTTCTTGATGGTAAGTTTGTTCAACTCTCGGTAGTCGATACACAACCTGAATGTACCATCTTTCTTCTTGACAAACAAAACAGGAGCTCCCCACGGTGATGTGCTTGGTCGAATGAAACCACGCTCTAAAAGTTCTTGTAATTGGCTTTGCAGTTCTTTCATCTCGCTGGGTGCGAGTCTGTAAGGAGCACGAGCTATTGGTGCAGCTCCTGGTACAAGATCTATTTGAAATTCAACGGATCGATGTGGGGGTAATCCCGGTAATTCTTTCGGAAATACATCGGGAAATTCTTTTGCAATGGGAACATCATTGATGCTCTTTTCTTCAGTTTGTACTTTCTCGACGTGTGCTAGAACAGCATAGCAACCTTTTCTTATTAGTTTTTGTGCCTTCAAATTACTAATAAGATGTAGCTTCGTGTTGCCCTTTTCTCCGTACACCATTAAGGGTTTTCCTTTTTCTCGTATAATGCGAATTGCATTTTTGTAACAAACGATCTCCGCTTTCACTTCTTTCAACCAGTCCATACCGATTATCACATCAAAACTCCCTAACTCTACTGGTATCAAATCAATCTTAAATGTTTCGCTAACCAGTTTAATTTCTCGATTCCGACATATATTATCTGCTGAAATTAATTTACCATTTGCTAATTCGAGTAAAAATTTACTATCCAAAGGCGTCAATGGACAATTTAATTTAGCACAAAAATCTCTACTCATATAGCTTCTATCCGCACCCGAATCAAATAAAACGTAAGCAGATTTATTGTCAATAAGAAACGTACCCGTAACAAGCTCCGGGTCTTCCTGTGCCTCTATCGCATTAATATTGAAAACTCTTCCACGGCCTTGTCCATTCGTGTTCTCCTGGTTCGGGCAATTTCTAATAATGTGGCCTGGTTTTCCACATTTATAACAAACTACATTGGCATAACTTGCTCCGACACTACTTGCTCCGCCATTACTCGTTCCGACACCATTTGTTCCTTTCGTTCTATTAGCCCCTGGTCCGTAGACCTCACACTTCGCCGCGCTATGACCATTTCTTTTACACTTGTTGCAAAATTTGGTGCAGAACCCCGAGTGATTCTTTTCACACCTTTGGCATAGCTGCTTCTGATTGTTGTTGTTGTTGCGGTTATTATTGTTGTTGGGATGATTGTTGTAGTTGCTGTTGTTGTTGTTGTTGTTGTTGTTGTTGTTGGGCCGTTTGTTGTAGTTGCGATTGATGTTGCGATTGTTGGGATAATTGTTGCGATTATTGTTGTAATTACTGTTGTTGTTGTATTGGTGATTCTTATCACCGTTTTCCTCCTACTTTCTTTTGACTTGCTTCACATTGGCCTCTTCAGCAGTCTGTTCTTTAATTCTTTCTTCAATCTGGTTCACTAGTTTGTGAGCCATTCTACATGCCTATTGTATGGAGACGGGCTCGTGTGAACTTATATCTTCTTGGATTCTTTCCGGTAATCCTTTCACAAACGCGTCGATCTTCTCTTCCTCATCTTCGAATGCTCCCGGACACAATAGGCACAATTCTGTGAATCGTCTTTCGTACGTGGTAATATCAAATCCTTGGGTTCGTAACCCTCTAAGTTCTGTCTTGAGCTTATTGACCTCGGTTCTGGGACGGTACTTCTCGTTCATCAAGTGCTTGAATGCTGACCACGGTAGTGCGTACGCATCATCTTGTCCCACTTGCTCTAGATAGGTATTCCACCATGTTAACGCAGAACCTGTGAAGGTATGCGTAGCGTACTTCACTTTGTCCTCTTCAGTACACTTACTTATGGCAAACACCGATTCAACCTTCTCGGTCCACCGTTTCAATCCGATCGGTCCTTCGGTTCCATCAAATTCCAAAGGTTTGCAGGCAGTGAATTCTTTGTAGGTGCATCCTACACGATTTCCTGTACTGCTAGATCCAAGGTTATTGTTGGTATGTAGCGCAGCCTGTACTGCGGCTATGTTTGAAGCTAGAAAAGTACGAAATTCCTCTTCATTCATATTCACGGTGTGTCGAGTAGTCGGTGCCATTTCCTTCAAAATAGTTAAATGGAACAAGTTAATCATACAGAATATTAAGAGTAGTTAATAGTATTTCGTAGCATAATATGAACTCATTTATAAAAGCTTTTTCTTCATATTAGCGTTTTATAAGTTTAAATTCGGGTAGTACCTACCCGTTAAGTTCATACTTAGTAGCTAATATACAATTCAACTACTACAATTCTATATGAAAAACTGATTGTAATAATATTTCGCGTTCAAACTTTTATACAATATTTTACAAACTTACAATACCGCTTATTTTACATAAAGCATGAAATATAGCACACAATAACTTTGATACAAGATAGTTGTGAAGACAATTCTAGCTAGTACACAAGTCGTTCGGCAAAGGCAATAAAGACACGTAATTCATACGTCCAGAAACAAGTCATGCATTCTGGTTTTACTAGGACTACTTCCCATCCTTGGTCTTGTGCAACATAACCATTATGGCCGTTGATAAGACAGCGTGTTGTAACGTCATCAAAGGGATGAGGGTTACGTAATGTCCAACAGTCCCGTAATAATCTAAAAACCTCATTTCTTACCCCAATTACCGACTCCGTCACTTGTGGAAACGTTTTGTTTAATAGTTGTAGCCCGATGTTCTTGTTCTCACTTTGGTGAGAAGCGAACATTACTAATCCGTAAGCATAACATGCTTCTTTATGTTGCATGTTAGCCGCTTTTTCTAAATCACGAAGTCCAATATTCGGATATATTGAGTCAAAATAATTTCTTAACCCGTTGCGTAAAATAGCATTTGGGTTCCCCGCAATATATGCGTCAAAGTAAACACATCGTAACTTATGGGTTTCCCAATGTGATATCCCCCATCTTTCAAACGAAAGTCTCTTATAAACCAAGACATTCTTGGAACGTTCTTCGAATGTCTTACAAACTGATCTCGCCTTAAATAGTTGTGCCGAAGAATTCTGGCCGACTCTAGACAAGATTTCATCAATCATGTCTCCGGGTAGGTCTCTTAAAATATTGGGTTGTCTATCCATTTTGTGTTTTTAAACTGTAAAATAGACAAGAGTTAGTTTCATAAAAAAATACTTATTAATACAAGCAATTTTTACATATATCATAAAGCATAAGAACACTATATTACATATATTACACCACACGAATACAACTATCTTATTCCGACTCGCTCGTTTCTTCTTCTTCGGTTTTGGTTCGTTTTGCCAAGTTTCTAGGGATATATGATGTTCCCCTAATACGAGCCGTCGTTGTCCACATTGGTTTAGAAAAACCTGGTGGTTTAGAGGTTCCCGGGTCATTGTTACAACTTAAGGACTTCGGGGGTTGACGATACATATAAAGTTCATCGGGGTTGGAATTAGATTTCTCTATTTTTATGCCCTTTCCCTTATTATTTTCTTTTGCCTTTTTAAATTCAGTTGGGGTAATTTCTATAACATCATCGGAATTCTCGTCGGAATCCGATTCATCGGAGAATTGGTAATCCTCCCAATATTTTGCTTCCTTGGCGGAAACACCATTGACCATAATTAACTTTGGTCGGTTGGTTGAGGATTTTCTTTTACTTAACCGTTTTATTATTTCCCCCACCGGTTCTATTTCTTCATCCGGTTCCGATTCTTCTTCCGGTTCCGATTCTTCTTCCGGTTCCGACTCTTCTTCCGGTTCCTCTTCGGGAACTTGTGAATCAGTCCACAAATCATTCCAATTTACATTTGACTCTTCATTATTATTAGGTGAGTCAATGGGACTTGTTCTAGAGGTAGACATCTATCACATAATATCAAACACGTTAAGAGATTAATATATCACATAATATTCATATGTTAAAAATATATAGTTTCCAACAAAAATGTTAAGCAATCATTTTTAAAGAAAACACGGTCGAAGTCCAGACTCACTAATGCATCCTAACAAACTCGATAAGACACACTAATGCAAATTTTCTGGTTCTCTAAGACCAACGCTCGGATACCAACTGAAATGTCCTGTTCTTATTGATTAAAAACGTTCCATATTAATTGATTTCGTTGCGAGGTTTTGACCTCTATATGAGATGTTTTTCAAAGACTGTATTCATTTTTAAAACAAACCATAACCTTTATTTCATAAATAAAGGTTTAAAAAGCTTTACGTAGATTATCAAATAATGATAATCTAAAATATCCTGTTTACACACTGTAACATCCCGCCTTTTTCCATTTACTTTTCCGTTTAACTATTTAAGTTCCGTTATATGTTTATAACACATCTCGTTAATACGCGTTTGAATTATCTCGTTTAGGTAATTCCCGTACCCGTTTCCTAAGTTGAGGGACTAAAGTTGCCAAATGGAGAAAGAGATGACTAGGTCAACTAGTCAACTCTTTCCTCTCCATTCATTTTATCACCTCCCAAATAATACTTCACCTTTTTCTCTCAAAACCCTCAAACCTTCAATCATCATCCAAATTCGTTCAAGAAGGATTCGATCAAAACAAATTGCATATTTGAACTCCTCGTGATCTCCTCTTCGTTTCCATACCGATTTCATCAAATTTGGGTAACTTTCTAAAATCACTAGATTTTGTGTTCTTGATGTTTTTAACTTATAAAAGTGTTAATTAGTGTCTATGGCTCAAGTCTAACATGAATATATGATTTATATGCTCGATCTCGTTGTTTTAGTGTAACTAGCATGAACTTGAATTTTGGTGTGTTATTCTTGAATTTTGGATGATCATATGTTGTTAGATGTTAAAAGTTGATGTTTTAATCGTGTTACTAGCATCACTAGCTTCAATTTGATGTGTAGGTTGCCTTAGAAAAACTTCATGAACTTGATTATTGATTTTGGTGAATTTGGGTTAGGGTTTGATGAACTTGAAATGGACTTTTGATGCATTGAATGCCATGGATTATTATTGGTAAGTGTTTAGTTGGATTGTATGCTTGATTACCTTCGAAACGGCATATCATTCATGTAAATTGGTTGCCCGAATCATAAAATGCGTTTTTGGAACTTGAACTTTGATTATGAACGTTTAATTACGGTTTTTGGTTGTTGTAAGTGGAAGTTTGGTTGATGAATTGTGTTTAGTTGTGTTCTTTGTCAAATTACCTTTCCAACGATATAAGGTGCGAGTTCTAAATGTTAGCGGTTTGTAATTTATGCTTGAAAGAGTTTTGATTTGGGACTTGAACAATTGAGACTGACCAGGTACCAGCGCACGGCTAATGCCGCGGCGCGGCCAGACTATGTCGCGGCGCGACATAAGCCTTGGTCAGGCTCTGACCACCATGTCCAAATTACGAAAAATGTTTGGCATACTACGGACCTCCGATTCACATGAAACTTGTTCTAACATGTTCATATATGATTAAAAACCTCAGAAAAATAGTTCGGAACCCGACCCGAACGTGTTGACTTTCGTTGACTTTGACCGACCAAAGTTTGACTTTTAATCAAACTTAACCAAATATTTGTGCAATCGTTCTAACATGTTTTTATACTTGTACCTTGCATGAAACATGACAATTTGATTCACATACTATTATGATCGAGTCTTAACGAGCCATAGGACTAATTGAACATCTTTGACCTATCGTGTTTACCGTTATTGATACAAACCTATTGTTTAGGTCAAGACTAGCATTGTTCTTTGCACACGTTTACTTGTTGAAGTACTTTACTACTCGTGCACTCAAGGTGAGATCATAGTCCCACTTTTACTCTTTTTGAACTTATATTGGGATGAGAAAACATAAACGATTCTTTTGAACTAAGTGAACACAAGAACGGGAAAACAAACATTCTACATACGAGTTTAGAACAAAATCCTCAATTCGATTATCATTAGTTACACTTGCCGGGTGTAAGCGAGAACTTATGTTATATGGCCATATGGGTTGACAACCCTCATCCTTGACGGTTCGCTACCGTCTACGGATGAAATATATTTTCGAGAATCAGTGTTTGTTCTAGCACTAAGTGATGGGGTATACAATGGAAGGAATGTTAAGCTTTGATAATTGGGTGCTCGAGAAACAAACTTTTGGAATGTATTACTATTATTTCATTGATGCAAATCTTGTGGTTCACTTGTACTTACTTACTTAAACCTATGATTTCACCAACGTTTTCGTTGACAGATTTCTATGTTTTTCTCAGGTCCTTGAACGATACATGATACATGCTTCCGCTCATTATTTGATACTTGCATTGGATGTCGAGTATATGTGCATTTCATGGAGCGTCTTTTGACTTTACTTTAAACCGTGTCGCCTAGATTTCATTCGTATTATAACGTTGTAACTTAACTATTGGTTGAACAATTCTTGTAAACTTTGGGAACAAATCTTTATTTTGAAATGAAGGCGACATATTTTGGTCAAACTTTGTCTTAAAGACTTATGACCACGTAACGGGACCTAAGTAGACGGCGCCGTCAAACATGATTTGGTCGGGTCGCTACAGATGGTATCAGAGCGTTGGTTGTAGGGATTTAGAGTTCATTAGTGTCAACCCCGAGTCATAGGGTACATTGGTGAGTCTAGACTACAACCGGCATATAGACTTGAAGTAGGAATTACTTGACTACTTGTGCATTTATACTCGAACGCTTCTACTCATATCTACTCTTAGTTCATCTTAATCTCACGTTGTTTAATTTGATTGACACGCCACCTTGACTATATGAAATGATGTCGAATGCACATATGAATCAGGGTAATATAATTTCCGGGATTATATTACGGTGACTCATATGAACGTTCCGACATTATGGCATAAAGAATTTAAGGCGAGTCGAGGAAAAACTTCTCTTTATCTTTATTCTATATCACGGTTAGTATTATTGAGAATACTAATCAATGATATTCTTGTGTCTTGAAGGAACAATGGCTCCTCGTCGTGTACGCCGCAATGAAACTCCCGAACAAGCTCTCGAACGGATGATAGCTACCGCCGTAGATGCGGCCATGGCCGGTCACTCTTCCAACAACAATAACAATAACAACAACCACAACAACAACAACAACAATGGGGCCGGTAACTCAAACGAGGGATGCTCCTACAAAGCTTTCATGGGGTGCAAACCTCACACTTATGATGGAACCGGTGGACCGGTTGTGCTTACTCGTTGGTTTGAACAAACCGAGGCCGTCTTTAGCATAAGCGGTTGTCGGGATCAAGACAAGGTCAAATACTCCACCCACACGTTCTCCGGTGTTGCTCTCACTTGGTGGAACACCTATGTTCAATCGGTGGGTACCGATGAAGCTCATGCCCTCTCTTGGACCGATTTGAAGGAAAAGATGATTGTCGAATATTTTCCGCGCGAAGAAACCCGAAAGCTTGAAGAAGAACTAAGAGCTTTGAAAGCGGTCGGAAACGATCTTAAAGCTTATAATCAACGCTTCGCCGAACTATCCTTGATGTGTCCTAATCTTGTTAACCCCGAATCTCAAAGGATTGAGCTCTACATGCTCGGTCTTCCAAAAAGCATCAAACAAGGGGTGATGTCATCCAAACCCACTACTCATCAAGCCGCTATGAACATGGCTCGCCAACTAATCGAAACGGTTGACGAAATCGTAGTTCCGGCACCTAAGGCTGAGGATAAATCGGGCGGCAACAAAAGAAAATGGGAAGCTCCCCAATCAAGCAACAACAACTTTTCCAAGAAATCTTTCACTTCCGACGGCAAGAAGGGTTATGCCGGGAATCTACCTCTTTGCAACAAATGCAACAAACATCACTTTGGTGAATGTGGCAAGTTAATTTGCCACCGGTGCCAAGGAGTTGGTCATAAGGCCAACGATTGTAAAAGTGCCACTCCCGTCGCTCGAAAGTGGCCCAATGCACCAAAGACGGGCACTTGTTACGAATGTGGTCAAACGGGTCATTATAGAAATGCATGCCCGAAAAGGAAAGATAACACCAATACGCGCGGCCGAGCTTTCAACATCAACACCGAGGAAGCCCGGGATGACACTGAACTAGTCACGGGTACGTTCCTTCTCAACAATTCTTATGTCTCTTGCTTATTCGATTCGGGTGCCGATAAATGTTTTGTGTCCAAGGCTTTAGCTCCTACCCTTTGCACTCCACCACACCCTTTAGATACTACTTATTCCATCGAAGTGGCCGACGGAAAACTCTTAAGTGCCGACACATATTACCGGGGGTGTACTTTGAACATTTTGGGTAAGGAATTTGAAATTGACTTGATACCCATGGAACTAGGAAGCTTTGATGTAATAATCGGTATGAATTGGTTAGTCAAAACGAAATCTCACATTCTTTGTGATCTTAACGCAATCCGAATTCCTATCGAGAATGGTGAACCTTTGATCGTCTATGGCGATAAGAGTTGCACCGGACTCAACCTCGTTTCGAGTATTAAAGTTAGAAAACTACTCCGTAAGGGTTGTTTTGCGATCCTTGCTCACGTTAAGAAAGTCGAGTCCGATGAGAAGCACATCGATGATGTGCCAATTGTTAGTGACTATTCCGATGTATTTCCAGACGAATTACCGGGTCTTCCACCTCATCGACCGGTTGAATTTCAAATCGATCTTATTCCAGGAGCCGCACCCGTAGCGCGTGCACCATATAGACTCGCTCCATCTGAAATGCAAGAATTGCAAAGTCAAATCCAAGAACTACTTGATCGTGGTTTTATCCAACCTAGCCATTCACCTTGGGGCGCTCCGATTTTGTTTGTTAAAAAGAAAGACGGATCCCTACGAATGTGCATTGATTATCGTGAACTAAATAAATTGACGGTTAAGAACCGATATCCTCTTCCTCGCATCGATGACCTCTTTGATCAACTACAAGGGTCTTGTGTATATTCAAAAATCGATCTCCGCTCGGGTTATCATCAATTGAGGGTTAAGGGGGAAGATGTCTCCAAAACCGCTTTCCGAACTCGTTATGGTAGTTATGAATTCCTTGTCATGCCATTTGGTCTCACTAACGCACCGGCGGTGTTCATGGATCTTATGAACCGCGTGTGCAAACCGTATCTTGATAAATTCGTTATTGTGTTCATCGATGACATATTGATCTATTCTAAAAATGAAGAAGAGCACGAACAACATCTCCGACTTGTGCTTGAACTTTTAAGACAAGAACAACTCTATGCCAAATTCTCCAAGTGTGAATTTTGGTTAAAGGAAGTTCAATTTCTTGGTCATGTTGTAAGTGATCAAGGTATTAAAGTCGATCCAACGAAAATCGAAGCCATTAGCAAATGGGAGACTCCTACTACTCCTACTCACATTCGGCAATTTTTGGGTCTCGCCGGGTACTATCGTAGATTCATCGAAAATTTCTCTTTGGTTGCACGTCCTCTAACCGCATTGACTCACAAGGGAAAGAAATTCATTTGGGCGACCGAACATGAATCCGCATTCCAAATCTTGAAAACGAAGCTAACCACCGCTCCTATCTTGTCACTTCCCGAAGGCAATGATGACTTTGTTGTATATTGCGATGCCTCAAAACATGGTTTTGGGTGTGTATTGATGCAACGAACGAAAGTCATTGCTTATGCTTCTCGACAACTCAAAATTCATGAACGAAACTATACGACACATGATCTCGAACTCGGAGCCGTTGTCTTTGCACTTAAAATGTGGAGACACTATCTTTATGGAACCAAGAGTACTATCTTCACCGATCACAAAAGCCTTCAACACATTTTCGATCAAAAGCAACTAAACATGAGACAACGAAGGTGGATTGAAACCTTAAACGATTACGATTGCGAGCTTCGTTACCATCCCGGGAAGGCAAATGTAGTAGCCGATGCCTTAAGTCGAAAAGAAAGAGTGGTGCCTCTTCGTGTCCGAGCCTTAAACATCACCATCCACACAAACCTTAATAGCCAAATTCGGGTAGCCCAAGATGAGGCTCTCAAGGATGAGAACATCTCTCTCGAACACTTGAACGTCCTCACCTCTCGATTCGAAGTTAAAGAAACCGGACTCCGATATTTCGCCGGAAGAATTTGGGTGCCTAGTTATGGGGATCTACAAAGCCTTATTTTAGATGAAGCCCATAAGTCACGATACTCGATTCACCCCGGTGCCAATAAGATGTACCACGATCTTAAACAACTATATTGGTGGCCGAACATCAAAAGGGACGTAGCTACGTATGTTTCCAAGTGTTTGACATGTTCCAAAGTCAAAGCCGAACACCAAAGACCGTCCGGACTACTTCAACAACCCGAGATCCCGCAATGGAAGTGGGAAAGGATAACGATGGATTTTATCACCAAGCTACCAAAAACGACGGGCGGTTTTGATACCATTTGGGTTATTGTTGACCGTCTCACCAAATCCGCACACTTCCTTGCCATGAAAGAAACGGACAAAATGGAGAAACTTGCACAACTTTACATTAAGGAGATCGTAGCCCGACACGGTGTACCATTATCGATTATCTCCGACCGAGATGGCCGTTTCGTTTCTAGATTTTGGCGTACATTGCAAGAAGCGTTGGGAACGCGTTTAGACATGAGCACCGCATATCATCCTCAAACCGATGGACAAAGCGAACGTACAATTCAAACCTTAGAGGACATGTTACGAGCTTGCGTGGTTGATTTCGGAAAAGCTTGGGACAAGCACTTACCTCTCGCCGAGTTCTCTTATAACAATAGTTATCACGCGAGTATTAAAGCCGCACCTTTTGAAGCGCTATATGGCCGCAAATGTCGTTCACCTCTTTGTTGGGCCGAGGTAGGCGACGTGCAAATCACCGGACCCGAACTCATTCATGAAACCACCGAGAAAATCATTCAAATTCGAGATAGGCTTAGGACGGCCCGAAGTCGTCAAAAGAGCTATACCGACAAACGACGCAACGATCTTGAATTTCAAGCCGGTGACCGGGTAATGTTAAAAGTCGCACCTTGGAAGGGTGTAATCCGTTTTGGGAAACGCGGGAAGCTAAATCCGCGGTATATTGGTCCTTTCAAAATCTTGGAGCGTATTGGAACCGTTGCTTATCGTTTAGATCTTCCGCCTCAATTGAACTCCGTTCATCCTACCTTCCATGTATCTAACTTGAAAAAGTGTCTTGCCGAACCCGATATCGTCATCCCTCTTGAGGAACTTACTATTGACGACAAGCTTCATTTTGTGGAGGAACCGGTTGAAATTGTGGACACCTCCGTCAAGACATTGAAACAAAGCCGAATCCCGATTGTTAAAGTCCGTTGGAATGCCAAAAGGGGACCCGAGTTTACTTGGGAAAGACAAGATCAAATGCAAAGGAAGTATCCTCATCTATTCGTGAATTCGGAAACGCAAGATCTCGAGGAAGAAACAACGACTACTACGCCTACTTAAATTTCGGGACGAAATTTCTTTTAAGGTGTAGGTAATGTAACATCCCGCCTTTTTCCATTTACTTTTCCGTTTAACTATTTAAGTTCCGTTATATGTTTATAACACATCTCGTTAATACGCGTTTGAATTATCTCGTTTAGGTAATTCCCGTACCCGTTTCCTAAGTTGAGGGACTAAAGTTGCCAAATGGAGAAAGAGATGACTAGGTCAACTAGTCAACTCTTTCCTCTCCATTCATTTTATCACCTCCCAAATAATACTTCACCTTTTTCTCTCAAAACCCTCAAACCTTCAATCATCATCCAAATTCGTTCAAGAAGGATTCGATCAAAACAAATTGCATATTTGAACTCCTCGTGATCTCCTCTTCGTTTCCATACCGATTTCATCAAATTTGGGTAACTTTCTAAAATCACTAGATTTTGTGTTCTTGATGTTTTTAACTTATAAAAGTGTTAATTAGTGTCTATGGCTCAAGTCTAACATGAATATATGATTTATATGCTCGATCTCGTTGTTTTAGTGTAACTAGCATGAACTTGAATTTTGGTGTGTTATTCTTGAATTTTGGATGATCATATGTTGTTAGATGTTAAAAGTTGATGTTTTAATCGTGTTACTAGCATCACTAGCTTCAATTTGATGTGTAGGTTGCCTTAGAAAAACTTCATGAACTTGATTATTGATTTTGGTGAATTTGGGTTAGGGTTTGATGAACTTGAAATGGACTTTTGATGCATTGAATGCCATGGATTATTATTGGTAAGTGTTTAGTTGGATTGTATGCTTGATTACCTTCGAAACGGCATATCATTCATGTAAATTGGTTGCCCGAATCATAAAATGCGTTTTTGGAACTTGAACTTTGATTATGAACGTTTAATTACGGTTTTTGGTTGTTGTAAGTGGAAGTTTGGTTGATGAATTGTGTTTAGTTGTGTTCTTTGTCAAATTACCTTTCCAACGATATAAGGTGCGAGTTCTAAATGTTAGCGGTTTGTAATTTATGCTTGAAAGAGTTTTGATTTGGGACTTGAACAATTGAGACTGACCAGGTACCAGCGCACGGCTAATGCCGCGGCGCGGCCAGACTATGTCGCGGCGCGACATAAGCCTTGGTCAGGCTCTGACCACCATGTCCAAATTACGAAAAATGTTTGGCATACTACGGACCTCCGATTCACATGAAACTTGTTCTAACATGTTCATATATGATTAAAAACCTCAGAAAAATAGTTCGGAACCCGACCCGAACGTGTTGACTTTCGTTGACTTTGACCGACCAAAGTTTGACTTTTAATCAAACTTAACCAAATATTTGTGCAATCGTTCTAACATGTTTTTATACTTGTACCTTGCATGAAACATGACAATTTGATTCACATACTATTATGATCGAGTCTTAACGAGCCATAGGACTAATTGAACATCTTTGACCTATCGTGTTTACCGTTATTGATACAAACCTATTGTTTAGGTCAAGACTAGCATTGTTCTTTGCACACGTTTACTTGTTGAAGTACTTTACTACTCGTGCACTCAAGGTGAGATCATAGTCCCACTTTTACTCTTTTTGAACTTATATTGGGATGAGAAAACATAAACGATTCTTTTGAACTAAGTGAACACAAGAACGGGAAAACAAACATTCTACATACGAGTTTAGAACAAAATCCTCAATTCGATTATCATTAGTTACACTTGCCGGGTGTAAGCGAGAACTTATGTTATATGGCCATATGGGTTGACAACCCTCATCCTTGACGGTTCGCTACCGTCTACGGATGAAATATATTTTCGAGAATCAGTGTTTGTTCTAGCACTAAGTGATGGGGTATACAATGGAAGGAATGTTAAGCTTTGATAATTGGGTGCTCGTGAAACAAACTTTTGGAATGTATTACTATTATTTCATTGATGCAAATCTTGTGGTTCACTTGTACTTACTTACTTAAACCTATGATTTCACCAACGTTTTCGTTGACAGATTTCTATGTTTTTCTCAGGTCCTTGAACGATACATGATACATGCTTCCGCTCATTATTTGATACTTGCATTGGATGTCGAGTATATGTGCATTTCATGGAGCATCTTTTGACTTTACTTTAAACCGTGTCGCCTAGATTTCATTCGTATTATAACGTTGTAACTTAACTATTGGTTGAACAATTCTTGTAAACTTTGGGAACAAATCTTTATTTTGAAATGAAGGCGACATATTTTGGTCAAACTTTGTCTTAAAGACTTATGACCACGTAACGGGACCTAAGTAGACGGCGCCGTCAAACATGATTTGGTCGGGTCGCTACACACACGACCATTACATAATGGTTTACAATACAAATATGTTACATCGAAATCAGTTTCTTGAATGCAGTTTTTACACAATATCATACAAACATGGACTCCAAATCTTGTCCTTATTTTAGTATGCAACAGCGGAAGCTCTTAATATTCACCTGAGAATAAACATGCTTTAAACGTCAACAAAAATGTTGGTGAGTTATAGGTTTAACCTATATATATCAAATCGTAACAATAGACCACAAGATTTCATATTTCAATACACATCCCATACATAGAGATAAAAATCATTCATATGGTGAACACCTGGTAACCGACAATAACAAGATGCATATATAAGAATATCCCCATCATTCCGGGACACCCTTCGGATATGATATAAATTTCGAAGTACTAAAGCATCCGGTACTTTGGATGGGGTTTGTTAGACCCAATAGATCTATCTTTAGGATTCGCGTCAATTAGGGTGTCTGTTCCCTAATTCTTAGATTACCAGACTTAATAAAAAGGGGCATATTCGATTTCGATAATTCAACCATAGAATGTAGTTTCACGTACTTGTGTCTATTTTGTAAATCATTTATAAAACCTGCATGTATTCTCATCCCAAAAATATTAGATTTTAAAAGTGGGACTATAACTCACTTTCACAGATTTTTACTTCGTCGGGAAGTAAGACTTGGCCACTGTTGATTCACGAACCTATAACAATATATACATATATATTAAAGTATGTTCAAAATATATTTACAACACTTTTAATATATTTTGATGTTTTAAGTTTATTAAGTCAGCTGTCCTCGTTAGTAACCTATAACTAGTTGTCCACAGTTAGATGTACAGAAATAAATCAATAAATATTATCTTGAATCAATCCACGAATCAGTGTATACGTATCTCAGTATTGATCACAACTCAAACTATATATATTTTGGAATCAACCTCAACCCTGTATAGCTAACTCCAACATTCACATATAGAGTGTCTATGGTTGTTCCGAAATATATATAGATGTGTCGACATGATAGGTCGAAACATTGTATACGTGTCTATGGTATCTCAAGATTACATAATATACAATACAAGTTGATTAAGTTATGGTTGGAATAGATTTGTTACCAATTTTCACGTAGCTAAAATGAGAAAAATTATCCAATCTTGTTTTACCCATAACTTCTTCATTTTAAATCCGTTTTGAGTGAATCAAATTGCTATGATTTCATATTGAACTCTATTTTATGAATCTAAACAGAAAAAGTATAGGTTTATAGTCGGAAAAATAAGTTACAAGTCGTTTTTGTAAAGGTAGTCATTTCAGTCGAAAGAACGACGTCTAGATGACCATTTTAGAAAACATACTTCCACTTTGAGTTTAACCATAATTTTTGGATATAGTTTCATGTTCATAATAAAAATCATTTTCTCAGAATAACAACTTTTAAATCAAAGTTTATCATATTTTTTAATTAACTAACCCAAAACAGCCCGCGGTGTTACTACGACGGCGTAAATCCGGTTTTACGGTGTTTTTCGTGTTTCCAGGTTTTAAATCATTAAGTTAGCATATCATATAGATATAGAACATGTGTTTAGTTGATTTTAAAAGTCAAGTTAGAAGGATTAACTTTTGTTTGCGAACAAGTTTAGAATTAACTAAACTATGTTCTAGTGATTACAAGTTTAAACCTTCGAATAAGATAGCTTTATATGTATGAATCGAATGATGTTATGAACATCATTACTACCTTAATTTCCTTGGATAAACCTACTGGAATAGAGAAAAATGGATCTAGCTTCAATGGATCCTTGGATGGCTCGAAGTTCTTGAAGCAGAATCATGACACGAAAACAAGTTCAAGTAAGATCATCACTTGAAATAAGATTGTTATAGTTATAGAAATTGAACCAAAGTTTGAATATGATTATTACCTTGTATTAGAATGATAACCTACTGTAAGAAACAAAGATTTCTTGAGGTTGGATGATCACCTTACAAGATTGGAAGTGAGCTAGCAAACTTGAAAGTATTCTTGATTTTATGAAACTAGAACTTTTGGAATTTATGAAGAACACTTAGAACTTGAAGATAGAACTTGAGAGAGATCAATTAGATGAAGAAAATTGAAGAATGAAAGTGTTTGTAGGTGTTTTTGGTCGTTGGTGTATGGATTAGATATAAAGGATATGTAATTTTGTTTTCATGTAAATAAGTCATGAATGATTACTCATATTTTTGTAATTTTATGAGATATTTCATGCTAGTTGCCAAATGATGGTTCCCACATGTGTTAGGTGACTCACATGGGCTGCTAAGAGCTGATAATTGGAGTGTATATACCAATAGTACATACATCTAAAAGCTGTGTATTGTACGAGTACGAATACGGGTGCATACGAGTAGAATTGTTGATGAAACTGAACGAGGATGTAATTGTAAGCATTTTTGTTAAGTAGAAGTATTTTGATAAGTGTATTGAAGTCTTTCAAAAGTATATAAATACATATTAAAACACTACATGTATATACATTTTAACTGAGTCGTTAAGTCATCGTTAGTCGTTACATGTAAGTGTTGTTTTGAAACCTTTAGGTTAACGATCTTGTTAAATGTTGTTAACTCAATGTTTATAATATCAAATGAGATTTTAAATTATTATATTATCATGATATTATCATGTATGAATATCTCTTAATATGATATATATACATTAAATGTCTTTACAACGATAATCGTTACATATATGTCTCGTTTAAAAATCATTAAGTTAGTAGTCTTGTTTTTACATATGTAGTTCATTGTTAATATACTTTATGATATGTTTTCTTATCATAGTATCATGTTAACTATATATATATATATCCATATATATGTCATCATATAGTTTTTACAAGTTTTAACGTTCGTGAATCACCGATCAACTTTGGTGGTCAATTGTCTATATGAAACATATTTCAATTAATCAAGTCTTAACAAGTTTGATTGCTTAACATGTTGGAAACATTTAATCATGTAAATATCAATCTCAATTAATATATATAAACATGGAAAAGTTCGGGTCACTACAATACTCACATATAGAAAGAGATAGTTATTCTAATATCAATCATATATATATTTGCACAACAATATGGTTTAAGCTTTAGCAAGTTTACTTGCAATATAACACATTGCATGATTAATGTGTAAGCACACATTAATGTCCAACACATGTACAAGAGAAGAACAATCTCTAGTTGGGACTTAGTGACCATCCTAAATGTATCTAAGTGTATTTTAGGATTAAGTCTTTACTAGTTACACTTTAAAATGTTGTTCTTCATTTAGCCTTAATTAGTAATCTTTAATTGTAATTAGTGTTCTAGTGACATTACCTTATGTGTGTTGGTACTTGGTGATCATCCTAAGAATGTCTAGACAAGTTTTAAGATCACAAGTTATTGATTAACACTTATGTGTTATGCTTAATCATGGTTAAATTGTCAATACAACAACAACAGAACCCAATCCCACATGTGTAGGGTATGGGGGAGGTGAGACGTAGGCAATCCTTCTTCTACCTTAGAATAAATAGAAGTCATTTCTCCTCCCGAGTGAAACACTCTAAGGCTCTAAAGTCGTCCCTCTCTATGTCCACGGATAGAGAGATTGCTTTCATGAGAACCTCCGGAAAAAAAATAATAATAATAATAATAATAAAAGAAATGATAAATAAACAATATATATAATACAACATAAATGACAAAAGAAAAGCCATGAAAATAGTGGAGTCAAATTTCCATGAGTTTTAAATCATGTCTGGAGTTCAATTTAGGCTCTAAGCGGCAGTCACGTCGCCAATAAATCGACTCGGGTTGTTCATTCACTTAATAGAGCGCGAAAAAAATGTGCAGAGCTCAAAACGAGTCAAGAAAAGCTACGCTAAAAGAGCAATAAACATAAAAGATCACATACAAACAACCATAAGCACACATAAACATACATATCTACATACATACCCAGAGCAAACCTACGTACATACCTACATAAACACAAACACGCATACATACGTACTAACAAATCTACATAAGCATACATACATACATATATACATGCACACATACATACCTTACATATGCATGCATGCATACATGCATACATACATATATACATACATACATACCAAAGCATTCATAATGCAAACATTAATGCACAAAAACAAACAAACATAAACATACATACCTAGAAACCTACATACCTACATACACAAACACCCATATATACTCAGACAAACATACATAAGAATACGTAGAACACTCTACAAGGAGAAACATACATACATTGACATTCGTACATAGATCACTATAATATAAGACCCATACACCCAAACACACCTACCCACATACCTACTAACACCTACTTTTCTAATCTAATTCTAGCCCTCCACGCATTCCTACCAGAAGTCATGTCCTCGGTCAATAAAAGCTCCTTCAAGTTGAGCTTAATTATATGCTCCCACCTACGAGTCGGTCTACCCCTTCTCCTTACACCGTCAACCTTAAGTGCCTCTACCCTCCTAACAGGGGCAGTAAGAGGTCACCTCTTCACGTGTCCAAACCATCGAAGTCGTTCAAGGTTTTTTGTATGCTCGAGAGACATATTAAATTAATGTGGCTAATGCGTTTTGATCCAATTCGGGTCATACCCAATAACAAGCTTACCGACACCTTATTCGTATTAGATCTTAACGATTGGATCGTGGATTAAAATACGTGACACTTGGATTTTAGAAAAATGGTTTTCTAAAATAATATAACTTGATATGGATATAAATTATGGAATAATTTATATAATATGGATTTAATTATTTATGGGTTAAATAATTAAATTTTGTTATGTTACATTTTATAAAATTGGTTTTATAAAATAAAAATGTACATAACAAATAATGGAAGTTTATAAAATGTAGTTTATATAAAATCTAATTATATAAAACTAATTTTATAAAAATAAGTTAGTGGCTTGGAAGTGGAAGATTGGCTTCTCCAAGACTCACCTTATTGGCTACTCTCTTCACACTTCCAAGGTATGTATCTAGTCCATATTGTGGTTACTTACACATGCAATATATATTAAGTTTGAAATCTCTCTCCCTTTTTCTTCTATCTTTGCCGAAATTTTGAGAGAGAGGAGGGGGTTCTTGATTTTTTTTTTTGAACTCATTTCATGTGTCTTAAATCCTAACTAAAATTTTGGTGGTGTTGGTTACAAAAGGCTTGTAGGTATTACACTCTTGAGGCTTCACGTTAGAAGCTCAATTCTTCATCATCTTCATCATCATCTTTTAAATTAACCCTCAACTAGCTTGAGGATGTATTAACTTTAAACCCACTTTTAGTTTGTAAGTATATTTCATAGCTTGATCCTTCTTGGGATTTAACTTTAAAATGGCTAAAGTTTAACAAATTTTAAATCTTGTTTTCATGCTTCCGCTTTGTTGTTTCCTAAAATGGCTTTAAGTTTTATGAACTTGTTAAATCCCAACAATGGTATCTAGAGCCGGAGTTATTGGAATATGTTTCGAGATGTTTTATTAAACCCACTATATTTTGCATTTTATGAACATGCATGATAGTAGAATGTAAAAATTTTCGGGTTTGGGTGGGTTTTCATTTTGGCCGAAATTTTGGGGACCCACAATGGGATTTTGGGTTCTTCTATTTTGGTCATGTTTGGTTGCATGTTGATGTTCACAATTCTAGCCTTGACCCTGTGTTTGGTTGCATGCTTGTTTGATTTAATATTTATTCATTTGGTATGTAATATTATTTATTCATTTGGCATGTAATATTATTTATTCATTTGGTTATGTAATTTATTTTATATTTGGTATGTAAAATAGATTAGGTTGTATTTTCATTTTCTAGAGAAAAATGTATTAGGATATATTTTTTGTAAAAAAAAAAATGAAGATGCACAAGATGGAGCAAAGGAAGAACACAAGAAGAATGCATTTGGTTGCAAGATTTAGTGGGAGATGTAAAATCTCCTACTTTGTGTTTTGACCCATTAACCGGTGACATTTGTATTCGGCTAAACAAATGTCTACCAAAAGGCTTGATTGTGAACATATTGTTTTGCATATGTAGTTGTTTATTTGTTTGATTATGGATTGTATGTTTGATTGCTACAACAAAATCGACTAAACAAAACTATAATTTAATTAGTTAAATTGGAAATTATTAACCACATGCAAAGAGCAAAACTTTAATTTAATTGGTTAAATTAAAATGGCTAAAAGGATTTTAATAATTGGTTATTAAGACATAATAAAATGGTTTATTTTCAAAGTAATAAATTGGTTTTATTACAAGACATGAAAATCTTTTTATAAGTACCACACACTAAATGCATGTTAGTGTATGGTATAAAAGTTTTCTTAAACTAGAAATTATGGAAACTAAAAATCCCTTTTATAAACAAGGTAAACAAGTTTAACGCCATCCTTTTGTGTGACACTTAGGCATATTAGGGAACTCATGATGGGATAAAGGTCACCTAACCGTTATGAGCAAACTAATATGATTAAGGTAAATTTCGCATGCTTGTGGGATAAAGGTCACCTAACCACTTGTATGTTAAGTTTACATGTTTACACAAGTAGGACGACTTGATTTGGGAATCATGAACTTAGGGTCAACGAAGCATGAAGAACAAATAGGCGTTGATGGAATAAATTTGCCATGCAAAAGGATTGCATTATCCCATACCTTAGGAGTTGTAAAGGGATTGCAATTGTCATATAAATGACTACCTAGCTAAATCAAATAACGGGATAAAGGTCACCTAACCGGAATTTGGTTTACCGTTGGATTCTAAAATTTAATAAATCAATTAGATATAAAAGGGTATTGATTGTTAAATTATAAATGATATTTAAACGAACTTTGTTAAATTTTGTAGATGGCCACCAATAACAACAACATTCCAAACGCACCTATCAACTTTAATAACCTATCTTTAAGGTCCTTACTCGAAAAGGAGAAACTCAACCATACGAATTTCATGGATTGGTATCGCAATCTAAGAATAGTCCTCAAGCTTGAAGATAGGGCGTATGTGTTGGAAGACCCCATTCCCGAATAACCCGAGGAGGATGATGCCGAAGGTATGGCATATTGAGAGAAATATTTCGCCGATTCGATGCAAGTTTCTTGCCTTATGCTTGGGACCATGGTCCCCGAACTCCAAAAGGACTTCGAGCATCATAGTGCATATGACATGATCACACAATTGAAGGAGATGTTCCTTCAACAAGCTCGTGTCGAGTGCTTTGAAACATGTCGAGCGCTTCATGCATGTCGAATGGACGACTCCCAATCCGTTTCATCTTATATCCTTAAGATGAAAAGCCTAATTGATCGATTGTACCGTCTAAATTGTAACGTGTCTAATGAATTAGCCACAGACCCTATCCTCAACTCTTCGTCAAAAAGGTTTGACACATTCGTGATGAATTACAACATGAATGGTTGGAATAAGAGCATTGGCGAATTGCATGCCATGCTTAGGACGGCCGAATCAAGCATGGGTAAAAAGGCTTCAATAAAGGTGGGTCCAAGAACGATTCCACTTCTAAGCCAAAGGTGGCTAAGAGGAAAGGACCTGCCTACCAAGGCAAGGGTAAGGGAAAGGGGAAGATGGTTACCCCAACCAACAAAAACAAGAACCAAAAGGTTACCGGTCAAGTAAACTCCAAGGAAGATCCGTGCTTTGGTTGCGGTGAAATGGGTCACTGGAAACGCAACTGCCAGATCTACCTAAAGGAGTTGAAAGAAAAGAGGGATTTATGGCAAACCTCAGGTAATGTATATATGGTATACGTTGATCTTAGTATTACTTTTTCTAATACATTGGTATTAGACACAGGATGTGGAACTCATATTTGTGCTGCTTTGCAGGGGTTCAAAAGAAGTAAACTAGATGCGGGAACAACAAGTCTCTTCATGGGAAATGGTGCAAAGGTGTACGTAGAAGCTCAAGGAGACTTTGTTTTGAAGCTACAAACTGGTTTGGAGCTTGTTTTGAAAAATGTTTTGTTTGCTCCTGATTTAACTCGAAACATTATTTCTATTTCCCGTTTAAGACAATGTGGTTTTGATTTTAATTTTGTTAATGATGATATCCATGTTTCTTTAGATAATGTGTTCTATTTTAAGGCTTCACCTTTGAATGGTATTTATGAATTGGTTCATGATGACACATCATACAATAGCTCAATGTTCCATTCAAACACCAAGAAACTCAAAAGGGATTTGAGTGATTCCTACTTATGGCATTGTCGCCTTGGTCACATAAACAAGAACCGAATGCATACACTTCAAAAGAATGGTCTTTTGAAATCAAGTGAGCTAGACTTATTTGATGTATGTGAATCTTATTTACAAGGCAAAATGACTAAAGCACCTTTCAAAGGGACCTATGAAAGGGCTAACGACTTATTAGGATTAATACATTCGGATGTATGTGGACCCTTTAAGCCCATGACTAGGAATGGTGAAAGATACTTCGTTACTTTCATTGATGACTTCAGTCGTTTCGGATATGTCTACTTGTTAAGACACAAGGATGAAACTTTTGAAGCATTCAAAGAGTATCAAAACGAAGTGCAAAATCAACTCAATAAGACAATCAAGGTACTTCATACTGATAGAGGAGGTGAACACCTAAGCGATGCTTTCCAAGATCATCTTAAAAGTTGTGGAATTATCTCGCAACTCACTCCTCCTGGAACACCCTAACTTAATGGAGTATCCGAAAGGAGAAACTGAACCCTAATGGATATGGTTCGATCTATGATGGCAAGAAGCACCTTACCTCTATCATTTTGGGGTTATTGTCTATGCTCCGCGGCTCGTATTTTAAATATGGCCCCAACCAAGAAAGTGGAACGAACTCCTCATGAGATGTGGTTTGGAAAACCTTCTTCTCCATCATACTTGAAAGTATGGGGATGTGAAGCTTATCCTAAGCGTTTCGTCGCTAATAGGCTGAATGTTCGATCCATGAAGTGTATCTTCATTGGATATCCCAAGGATGATATGGGATACTATTTCTATGATCCAACCGAGTAAAATGTATTTGTTGCTCGAAAGGAGGAATTCCTTGAAACTAAGTTCCTTATGGAAGGTAATAGTGAAAGTAAGATAGATATTGAAGAGGTTCAAGATCAAGTAGATGATACACAATTAGTTGACACTAGCACTCAACATGAAAATGTTGAGAATGATCAAATGGATGATCAAAGTGTACAAGATGTTCGCAGATCTGGTAGGATTCGTAATCCTCCTGAGAGATATGGGTTTCTCATGGATGGTTGCTATGTGGTTGATTTGGATGAACCAACAAACTACCAAGATGCTTTATCAAGGATTAATAAAGATAAATAGCAGGAAGCCATGAACGCTGAGATGCAATCCATGTATGAAAACCAAGTTTGGGAACTTGTTGTACAATCTACTAGCTTCAGGCTAGTTGATTGTAAATGGCTTTTCAAGAAGAAAACCAACATACATGGAAACTTGGATACATATAAAGCTAGACTTGTAGCAAAAGGTTTCACTCAAATTCAAGGGGTTGACTATGATGAAACTTTTTTGCCTGTGGCAATGCAAAAGTCTATTAGGATATTATTTGCCATTGCTGCTCATTATGATTATGAAATATGGCAAACGGATGTCAAGACCGCTTTCCTAAATGGATATCTTGAGGAAGATGTCTATATGCTTCAGCCTGAAGGTTTTGTTGATCCAAAATATCCTAACAAAGTATGCAAGTTAAAGAAGTCAATCTACGGATTGAAACAAGCATCTACAATGTGGAATCATCGTTTTAATGAGGAGGCCAAGAAATTTGGCTTCATTAAAAATGGTGATGAAGCTTGTGTATACAAGAAAGCTAGTGGGAGCACTATCATGTTCCTTGTACTATATGTGGATGATATATTGTTATTTGGAAATGATATTCCGGTAATGCAAGGGGTTAAAACTTGGCTAAGTAGATGCTTCTCCATTAAGGTTCTTGGAGAAGCACAATACGTTTTAGGGATTGGGATCTACTGAGATAGATCCAAGAAATTGATATCTAAGAAATTGATAGGTGATAATGCTAAAAACGAACATATATTTCATAGTATTATTCCTTAAGAAAGACAAGCTTTTAGTTGCAATTGTTCTATTTACAAGTGATATTCGTTTAAATAATAAAAGGTGAAGACAAAAGATAGATTCGACGAATTGAAGACGCAAACGACCAAAAAGCTCAAAAGTACAAAATACAATCAAAGAGGTTCCAATTATTAATAAGAAACGTCTAAAAATGACAAGAGTACAAGTTACAAAACGCAAAGTACAAGATATTAAATTGTACGCAAGGACGTTCGAAAATCCGGAACCGGGACCAGAGTCAACTCTCAACGCTCGACGCAACGGACTAAAAATTACGAGTCAACTATGCACATAAATATAATATAATATTTAAATAATTCTTAAAAATTATTTATATATTTTATTTATATTTAAATACCGTCGGCAAATTAAAAGACAAATTTGTGTGAGCTGGTTTTACGAACTCCGCGACTTGCGGAGTTTGTAGTGAAAAAAGGCCGCGACTCGCGGAGTCCCCAATTCTGAAACTGCCTATAAAAGCCAACGCATTCGACGAGTTTTATGTATCATATATCATCTCTATCTATATATGTAAACTTATATATATATATATATATATATATATATATATATATATATATATATATATATATATATATATATATATATATATATATATATATATATATATATATATTTATATTTTAATTTTAATTTTAATTTTAAATCCTAATAATAAGGGTATGTTAGCGAATGTTGTAGGGGTGTAAGTCGAAATTCTGTCCGTGTAACGCTACGCTATTTTTAATCATTGTAAGTTATGTTCAACCTTTTTAATTTAATGTCTCGTTGCTAAGTTATTATTATGCTTATTTAATACCGAAGTAATCATGATGTTGGGCTAAAAATATTAAAATTGGGTAATTGGGCTTTGTACCATAATTGGGGTTTGGATAAAAGAACGACACTTGTGGAAATTAGACTATGGGCTATTAATGGGTTTTATATTAACTAAACAATACCTTGTTAATTTAATATACAAACTTATAATTTGACGTATTTATATATAACCACATACGCTTGACTGGGTACGGTGGGCAGGATATCTATAAATACCAATAATTATTTATTTTACCGGACACGGAACTGGATTAATAGTTAATAGACTTGTTGAAACAGGGGTGAATTACATTCAAGGGTAATTGGTGTAATTGTTAACAAAGTAGTAAAACTTTGGTTTACATGCAGTCGATAACCTGGTGTATTCATTAAACAAAGTATTAAAACCTTGTTACAATTCGAATCCCCAATCAGTTGGAATATTTGACTTCGGGAATAAGAATAATTTGACGAAGGCTTTCGCTCTTTATATTTATGACTGATGGACTATTATGGACAAATCCGTATGGACATATTAAATAATCCAGGACAAAGAACAATTAACCCATGGGAATAAACTAAAATCAACACGTCAAACATCATGATTACGGAAGTTTAAATAAGCATAATTCCTTTATTTTTATATTTAATTGCACTTCTAATTATCGTACTTTTATTTATTGTTATTGTATTTAATTGCACTTTTAATTATCGTACTTTTTAATTATCGCAATTTTATTTTATCGCACTTTTATTTATCGCAATTTTATTATCGTTATTTACTTTACGCTTTAAATTAAGTCTTTTATTTGTTTAATATTTTACATTAGGTTTTAACTGCGACTAAAGTTTTAAAAATCGACAAACCGGTCATTAAACGGTAAAAACCCCCCTTTAAAATAATAATATTACTTATATATATATTTGTATTTTTATAAATTAAACTAATATAGCATTAAGCTTTGTTTAAAGATTTTTCCCTGTGGAACGAACCGGACTTACTAAAAACTATACTACTCTACGATTAGGTACACTACCTATAGTGTTGTAGCAAGGTTTAGGTATATCCATTCTATAAATAAATAAATATCTTGTGTAAAATTGTATCGTATTTAATAGTTTTTCCTGCTAAAATTTAATAGTATACCCCTTAGCTTTAACTATCAATAGGTTTGAATCAAAGTGCATACATTAAAAAGGTCTTGAAAAGATTCAAGATGGAGAACTCTAAGAAAGGTTTGTTACCTATTCAAAGAGGGACGCTTCTCAGTTCATCTCAGTGCCTCACCACAAAAGATGAACAAGAGAGAATGAAGAATGTCCCATACGCATCTGCTATTGGGTCAATCATGTATGCAATGATATGCACTAGACCGGATGTGTCATGCGCTCTTAGCTTGACAAGTAGATACCAGAATAACTCAGGAAATAGTCATTGGATTGATGTTAAAAGTATATTGAAATACCTTAGGAGGACTAAGGATATGTTTCTTATATACGGGTCTGGTGAGGAGGAACTCGCTGTAAAAGGTTACGTGTTCCAAACTGATCGAGATGATTCTCGATCACAAACCGGTTATGTCTTCACGTTAAATGGAGGTGCGGTCTCTTGGAAGAGTTCAAAACAGGATGTTGTTGCATTATCCACTACAGAGTCAGAGTACATTGCCGCCTCATTGGTAGCTCAGGAAGCTGCATGGATGAAGAAATTCATCGACGACTTAGGAGTAGTCCCTTCCATTCAGGACCCTATTGAGATCTTTTGTGACAACGAGGGTGTGATTGCTCAAATCAAGGAACCTCGTGCTCACCAAAAGACCCGTCACATTGAGCAGAGATTCAACTACATAAGGGATGAAGTTGAAAAGGGAAAGATATGTATTCGCAAAGTTCACACTGATCTTAATATAGCGGATCCACTCACGAAGCTCTTATATAGAGCAAAACATAAAGGGCATGTTAGTGCATTAGGGCTTCGATATTCTAGTGATTGGTTGTGATCTATTTTATGTATTGTAATGGAACGAAGTAGTTCAAACTCGTTAATATAATTATGGTGTTAATTTATTAAATTTGGGTTACGTTCCTATTTTGCATATTTATCCATGAATAAGTAATTATTCTAAATTCCGTAGTCGATCACATTTGTGGGAACAAGTGTGAGGTCTAGACTATTACGAACTTGGATTGGTATACATTCACAGGCTGAATGTGGGGCAAGGTTGCAACAAAGGTTCATAGATATTTGTGGGATACAAATATTGGAAGACCCGCCCTCAAGATTTACTAAATGGAGCCTTTGTGGTTGATCACATGTAATCTTGAGTAAAGGAGAATATCATCGTATCCTCTGACCTAAGATACATATTGGGTTTTGATATTTATCAAGCATTGTGCCTTAATTCTTTCCTTCGCTATTCAGAAATATGATAGTTTGTAAGGAAGAGCCCAGGTATAATGCAAGGTATATATATAGGACGTATGTAGTCAAGATGGAATTTGTCCCTCTTATTCGTTGAGAGTCAGATGTCTAAGGCCTGATAAAGTTAAATCTAGAAGAGAGTGATCACTCTGCGTCTCTTGGATTTAACATGACATCTAGGACAAAAGGATGTGATGAAAGATTCACCTATTCATATTCGAGATGGGAACTCGAATGGGATGATGTTATTGAATGGCACTAAGTCATAACATATTGGGGGTGATGGACGGTCGTTAGGTGGTATCTATCACTTGCATTAATTTCTTATGTTACTCGTGCAAGTGGGAGATTGAAGGTTTTCTGTATGCCCGAGAGACATATTAAATTAATGTGGCTAATGTATTTTGATCCAAGTCGGGTCATACCCAATAACAAGCTTACCGACACCTTATTCGTATTAGATCTTAACGATTGGATCGTGAATTAAATTACGTGACACTTGGATTTTAGAAAAATGGTTTTCTAAAATAATATAACTTGATATGGATATAAATTATGGAATAATTTATATAATATGGATTTAATTATTTATGGGTTAAATAATTAAATTTTTTTATGTTACATTTTATAAAATTGGTTTTATAAAATAAAAATGTACATAATAAATAATGGAAGTTTATAAAATGTAGTTTATATAAAATCTAATTATATAAAACTAATTTTATAAAAATAAGTTAGTGGCCTTGGAAGTGGAAGATTGGCTTCTCCAAGACTCACCTTATTGGCTACTCTCTTCACACTTCCAAGGTATGTATCTAGTCCATTTTGTGGTTACTTACACATGCAAAATATATCAAGTTTGAAATCTCTCTCTCCCTTTTTCTTCTATCTTGACCGAAACTTTTGAGAGAGAGGAGGGGGTTCTTGATTTTTTTTTTGAACTCATTTTAAGTGTCTTAAATCCTAACTAAAATTTTGGTGGTGTTGGTCACAAAAGGCTTGTGGGTATTACACTCTTGAGGCTTCAAGTTAGAAGCTCCATTCTTCATCATCTTCATCATCATCTTTTGAATTAACCCTCAACTAGCTTGAGGAGGTATTAACTCTAAACCCACTTTTAGTTTGTAAGTATATTTCATAGCTTGATCCTTCTTGGGATTTAACTTTAAAATGGTTAAAGTTTAACAAGTTTTAAATCGGGTTTTCATGCTTCCGCTTTGTTGTTTCTTAAAATGGCTTTAAGTTTTATGAACTTGTTAAATCACAACAGTCGTTCCTCTCTTAGCTTGTTGATGATGGTTCTAACATTCAGGTTCTCCCTAAATACGCTATTTGGAATCATATCCAACATGGTTTTTCCGCATGTCCACCTAAGCATCCTCATCTCTGCCACCTCCATCCTTCTCTTGTGCCTTCGTAATTGGCCAACACTCTGATCCATATAACATGGAAGGTCTAATTGCCACCTTGAAGAATTTCCCTTTCAGCTTAAGGGGTATCTTCTTGTAGCATAAGACTCAGTCGCCGCTCTCTACTTCAGCCATCCCACTTTAATACGGTGCGACACGTCTTCATCTATCCTCCCCAATTTGTGGAGCAACGAACCTAGGTATCTAAAAGAAGTTTGTGGATGCAAGACTTGGTCTCCAATGTAGATGTTCACTCCATAGTTAAGTTCATGGTTAAATTGTCATCAAGGTGTAATTAAGCATGATTAACCAAGATTGGCGTTTTTATGACCCAAAATCAATTGAGTATGAAAGAGGCATCTATTCTAAGCGTGTTGAGAAAGGTTTCATGAATTATAGAGTTCGGGAAGTGGTCAAACTAAATTTGGTCAAAAATGGTGACAGTGAAATCTATGGTCGCACTACGGTTGACCGTGTTGACGATCGTGTAACTTGTTTTCACAAACTGCATTGCAGATTCAGTCTGGGCTTCTACGGTCAGGTTTATGGTCGACCGTACCTTTGACTGTGTAACTTTAATGATCTTTATTTTTATTCTAAGTTTTGTTTGATTTGGTCATTTGCAAGATCAAATATGGATTAGTGAACTTTTGTGTTCTATGTTAAGATCTCGATCATCACTTATGCATATGTACGTGTCATCATCAAAACATATTATTTGGTTAAGCATTATACTTAACTTTGGTTAGTCCATTAACCATCATTCAACCAACAAAGGCAACACTACCAAACACCATGACCATGACTAACATAACTTAGAATTTTCACGAGGCCCTAATCACACATGCATGGTGCGTAACCGTAAACTTTAACATCATTAGCTTCAGTATGATAGTAGTAATGATGCACGTACCTCCACGCATGATGCTCGTGCATATCACGTGCCTGGGTGCACATTTATGTAAGTAAATCCCGCATACAATATAAGGCACGTTATACAGCTTTACATGGCGCGTATGGAAACAATCTTAAACGATCTTATCCTTAATTAAATCATAATCCTTTCTTAACTAACATTCCATTATTTATGGTTATTTGGGAAGGATCTAGAACGTATTAAAAGGATATCTAGAGTTAAGGTTTCACTAACTAGGCCCATAGTACATTGTAGTAAGTCCATCGAGCTTTGGATTCCGACTGAAGACTCTTTCGTAGTGAAACATCTAACTAGGCTCATAGTACGTTATTGGCCCTAGACCATTCTAGTGTAGTCACCAAGCATATAAATTTCGTACGTGTATGCTGAAGCACAACGGTTGTTGTAAGTTGTACCTCTGCTAAGTAAGGCCATCGAACCTGGTCAGTGCTGATTAGTACACTTCACCATAACGCGGTCTCAAGCATTGCACCTCGCTTGAGGGATTCATAGTTAATTAAGGAACTGTTTGTTTAAACTCATAAAGGATTGGACCGTTAGGATAACCGAACGTGTTCATGGAAGTCACACCGACTTGGCCATTGTGTTCTTTATGGTAAAACTCTTTTTAAAGGCCTAAATATCTTTTAAAAACCAATCATTAACGAAAGCATTGACACACATCGCATCTCTTGGATATGGAAAACCTTGTACTTCATTATGCTTAAGAAAGTTTAGACCTTTTGGAACACTAATAGGTTACCTAACCGAGTCACTCAATTGGATGAGTCGTTTGAATGTGTATGCATGTAGTCAAGCTGCACGGGTGTCGGGGGTATGAGACATTGCTATCTATTCCGAATCTTCAAGCCTAATGCATCACCCAGTGACATGTCTTATGACAGGGGCGGTAGGACCAGCGTAATAAATACATGGTCACTACCTTTTCATGAGCCAGCACTCCATAATCTCGGCAAAGTAACTAACGAAATCATAGTATGCACTTTCTTTAACCCTATCTGAATTACAAATTTTATCGCATTTACTTTACTATATCTTATAAACTAGAAAATCCAAAATTAGGTAATTTAAAACTATTCCTCTACTTTAGGATTATCTTCAGTTAAATATGTTCGGTTCTACTGACTTCTTAAAAATTCAACCCTAGGTCATACTTCCCTTACCCACCATAATAAGGAGTAGTACGATTTAAGCCCCGCTAAATATAAATTTAAAACTATTGCTCATCTCTTGATTGCTAATTCTGACGTATTACGACCTAACGACACCGCATAAATAAAACCGTTCGTTTTGGTCATATCAAGGTTCAAAGTTTGACCGAAAAACTAGCTACGCTGATGCGATTTTTCTATAAGGCAACGGAGGATCACTACCACTATATCAAACTTCGAAAAGCTCACCGAAGAAGTTGGACCTTAGATGGACAGAAGATGTCAAAAAAGCTTTCCTAGAAATGAAGGCACTCTTGAAAGAACTGCCAACTTTAACAGCACCTATTGCGGGCGTTGATGCTATATCTTGCGATTTCAAATGAGGTTATAAGTTCCGTTCTAGTCGCAGATATGGTGCAGGTATGTCTCATGAATTTATTTTTTAAATTAGTTTATGACATGATATGATGTATGAATACATGTTTCCCATTGGTATAATGCAGGTACAAATGCCTGTGTATTTTATTAACAAAGCATTCAGCGGAAGCGATTTTAATTATCCACCTATACGCAGTAGTGCATGCGGCTCGCCGATTGCGTAGATACATCCAGGAGCATCCCATTGTGGTGTTAACCGACTAGCCAATAAGATAGGTACAAGTAGCGATATCCTCATCCTGATTATTTTTATACGCACTTTTAAAGGACGCATTATAGACGCGCATGAATTAATTGAGAATTGCTGACAAATGCTGTGAAAAACAAAACAGGTATTTTACAAGCCTGAGGTTTCAAGTCGATTGGCTAAATGGGCCATAAAGTTAGGGGAGCATGAAATAAATTACTCTTCGTGCACTACGATAAAAGGCCAAATACTTGCAGATTACTTGGTTGAAACTACAATTAAAGTAGAAGCATTTAGTGAAAGCACGGTGTCTTGAAAATCAGCCATGGGAATTGTATAATGATGGTGCTTGTAGCCCAGAAGGCGCATGTGTAGGGTTAGTCCTAACGAGTCTTAGTGGAGAAGAGCACACTTATGCACTTTGATTTGCGTTTGTGGTAACAAATAATAAATCATAGTATGAAGCATTGTTTTAGGAATTCGTATTGCGCAGTAACTTGGTATAAAACACTTGGATGTGTCTATTGATTCGCAACTGATGGCAAATAAGGTAAATGGGTTGTTGGAGGCACATGAAGCCTCTATGTAAAGTTATTTGGAATTAATGCATAAGTCGGCAAATGAGTTTGACACTTTCCGACTAACACAAGTTCTCAGAGGCCAAAACAAAAATGATGACGTAGTCAGCAAATTAGCAGCCTTGGCATTTGATCATCTCCACAAAAACGTAAGGGTAGAAGATCTTACAAAAAAGTCCATTAATGAAAAGCTCACAGTCGCACCCGTTGAGAAAGAAGTCCCGAACTGGATGACACCTTTCATAAAGTTCTTAACAGATGGCATGCTTTCGAAAGGTGAAAAGAAGCACGAAGGTTATGCGCATAGGGTATTACTAGCCCAAAATTCATAACGATGTAGCAGAAGTAGTGAGGGTATGACAATCATGTCAACAGAACACGCCGATTAGCAGAGCACCGTGACACACGATGATACCAATAACGGCAGCATGTCCATTCTGTAAATGGGCCATCAACATAGTCGACCCAATAACCGCGTGCTCGGGTACGCATGAGACAATTTACTTGAACAATACATTGCATCATACGCGCTTTCATAGTATTTACATAATCATTGCTTGTCCAGGAGGACTGAGATTCTTGGTTGTGGTAATTGATTACTTCACTAAATGGGTAGAAGTCAAACCATTGGCAATAATTACTAGTCGGCGCATTCGAAACTTCTTTTGGGAGGATGTTATGTGCGGGTTTAGTATCCCTAATGAAATTGATAGTGCTAATGATACTCAATTTGAAGGTCAGACCTTTACGTCCTGGTGCCGAGAGCTGAGTATTAAGCAGTCTTTCACCCAAGTTGCATATTCGCAGGCAAATGGGTAGTGTGAAGTAACCAACCGAGATACTATCAGGGATATAAAAGCGCGCTTGGGCTAGTGTGGAAAGGAATGGGTGGATGAGCTCCCAAGTGTTTTAAGGGCCACTCATAAAAAGAGCACAGGTGAAACACCATTCAGTCTAGTTTATGGGATGGAAGCTGTTATTCCTTCGAAATTACTATTTTTAACAAACCGCATTACTACCTTTTGATGAGTCAAGCAACAACGAAGACTTGCATGCCAACCTAGACTTGCTAGAAGAGCGCAGAGAAGTGGAGGTCATACGCGGAGCAATTAAGAAACAAAAAATCTCTAAGTATTACGACAAACACATCAAGCCAATGTCATTCAAGTTAGGAGATTATGTATGGCGCAACAATGAAGCAAGTCATGCAGAGGCACCTGGAAAGTTGGGTTCAAATTGGGAGGGCCCCTATGAAGTTAGGAGGGCCCCTATGAAGTTGTTGGTATAAGTGCAACGGGATCATACATCCTTGCAGAAATCACTAGAGAGCGAGTACATCCTACTTGACATGCAACAAATTTAAAAAGATGCTACATAAAAATGTCAAGCTGTAGCATTTGGGATTGATCACCCTGCTTTATTAGAACTTGAATTTTTTAGTTACTTTAAAATGTTGCTTTGTTTTATGAGACAATTGGTATTTTTTTGTTTGGTTGCAATAAATTGTCATTTGGTTATGACTTCTAATTTTTATTTAGTTTGTTACGAATAAATACAATTGTTTCATTAGAAATCTTTGGTTACGTTTTGACGAACTATATGATATCAATTACGTGCACCTGCCTCTTAATGGATGATCTCTAGCTCTCGCGTGGTAGAAGC
Organism: Rutidosis leptorrhynchoides; assembly: GCF_046630445.1. Classification (NCBI taxonomy): domain Eukaryota; kingdom Viridiplantae; phylum Streptophyta; class Magnoliopsida; order Asterales; family Asteraceae; genus Rutidosis; species Rutidosis leptorrhynchoides. The sequence goes on along the minus strand of NC_092335.1, from coordinate 300,416,315 downwards.
ATGTTTGGTTACGAGGCTAGACTTTAGGGTGTGGGTAACAGACATTGGTTTGTCTAGACCAGCACACTCTCGTAGACTAGAAGAATACAAGGCATGACTATAAACGACAACATTGGTGTTGATTGCCCACATCACCCGAGTGTTGGTTCACTTAGAAAACTCTAGATGTTACACTTAATAAAGTAATGAAAAGCATGTGATATGCGCACAATTGCATGTAGCATGTCACCTATTAACTTATTAAATTTGGAGTATAAACGGGTATACATTGGCTTGTGTACAACAATTATGCCGAAGTCTTTAAACAACAAAAATTACAAATACTTAAAACACATACAATATAACTCAGGAAATATGGATTTATTCAAAAATTCCATAAGTGCAAAATATTTCCAAAAGGTACGATTACAGGATAAAAGGTGCTTACATCACAAAGTTCATTGGCACGCAGGTCATTAAAAAAAAAAAAAAAAAAAAAAACTTAAACTAGAAACAAGAAAATAAAAGGGGTGGCTTATCAGTGACGACGCCCTAGACTAATGGTAATAATTCTTCGAACCCTCGCCCGAAAGTGATTAGAAAAAATTGTCCCATGTAAACAGAAAATTAAATTGACATATGGTGGTTCTATACATAAAGGTGAGGGATACACCCTTAGTGTTAACAAGCACCTAACAAAGTGAGTTGATAACAGGCACATCCCCGAAGGAGTAGTGAGTGCATAAGGTCAAGAGCACCTAAGAAAGCATGCTCTTGGCGCACTAGAGGCCCCCACAATATAAACAAGAAATGACAAAGGATGTCTGACAAAACGCATCCATTGGCCCCCCACCACGGACATAAAACCCGCAAACTAATACTTTATATAATTAAGATCCTGCACCGAAATATCAGGATCTAAGCTTGCGTTAATCAAAGGTTGGATGGTGATGTTTTCCAACGTTGCACTGGTTTCCTTTGCTTTGGCATACACAACATCCTCAAGTTGATTTGTAATAATTTGAGGGATGGGAGATGGGAATTTTATATTCTATGTGATCATATTCCAGAAATAGACCCTGGCAAGTGCATGGGCTGCTTTTAGGGCATTGAAGTACAGCTTGCTAACAATGGAAGCATCGAGAATATTACTCGTAATGGTAGGTAGTGCATCCTTGAGATCTGTATAGTTCTTTTTCATGGCATCACGTTCGGCAGCAACCTCTTCAATATGCGAAGCAAAGTCCTTGTTCACAGAAGATCGTTCATCAATGACAATTTTCTTGATTATGTAACCCTTGTAATTCTCCTCGACCATGCATTCCTCAACATTCATAAATGCACAGAAGGGATATGTTGGTTAACACGCAAATAATTAAATTATTTATTGTAAATTGGTTAGGCAATTAAATATACCCTTTCTTTTGAGTATGATAACGGTCATTTGGGCAGAAAGATGAGATACGACTAAAAGCAATTTAGATAAATGCGAAATTGAAGCTTTCAGCAAACGCAAAGGTCAAATTGACTTTGATCATCTGGGGTCATGATTGGAGGTTTATTCAAAGCAGTGTTGCAACCGGCGTGGCATTTTGATGATATTGGAGTATTCGGGTGGAACAAATTTATTGTTTTTGAAATAAAAAGAATCCTTCTAAGAATACTGCAAGCCTTTTTTCATGGCGGCTGTAAATGAAACACGATCAGAAAAGTTGTACCAGTCATGCTAGTTCAACTGGTATCGAAATATGTTTTGGAAAACAACAAGGGATGGTTCTTAACGGTTTTCCCTGCACCACATCTCAAAAAGAGACAATCAAGCAACAATATACGGATGAAATTGGCTCAAACCTATGTTGTACGCTGATAAAACTCGCATGAAGAAGTCAGTAGGTGAACTATGAGTGTTACCAACTTTTAAGGTTTGATCATAGATACCAATCATTCTTAGGGGTGGTTTATGGACTCTCTCAGATGGTTTTGGGAGTGTGGGTGAAAATTCTGCGATGGGAGGATACCAATCAATTACTTGCTGGATCGACTCTTGTTCAAGCGTGGATGCAATCGAATGAACGAGAAAAACAGTGGGTGTTGATGAAGATGATGACATGATTAATAACCTGAACGAAGTAAGAAATTAACATGAGTTACTATTAAAAGCTGTCAAAAAACTTGAACGGAAAAAGAAAAGAGCGGAGATAGAATATGGCTTTTTTTTTTGCACTTGACTGGGTGGACAGTTGACCGAAAGAGAACTTAGATTCGCCCAGCCAGCAGGCGAATTTTATACCAAATTGGCTAGTTTTAATATATATTATAGAATTAGGGCTTCAAATAGCTGGAGATGCACGCACAGCCGTACACGTGTTGGCATCTTAATGGCTTTGTTAATGAAATGACGTGGTGCACGATAGAAAAACCCGTTCATAAATTAAAAAATGGTGAACAAAAGTAAATCCTTCTAATTATGAAGTTGATGAAGCAACCCGTCGTAATCCATAAGGATGAATACAATAACATATGGTTACATTGAGAGGTATTTGACCTCTATATGATACATTTTACAAACCTTGCATTCGTTTTTAAAAGACAACCTTTCATTACATAGAAAGTTGATAGGTATGCATATCATTTCATAATATATCCAAACTATAGAAGACTTAATCTGTCATTTACTTAATAATGATCTTTATTGAACTCAACGACTTGAATGCAACGTCTTTTGAAATATGCCATGAATGACTCAAAGTAATATCTTTAAAATGAGCAAATTCACAGCGGAAGATTTATTTCATACTTGAGAATAAACATGCTTAAAAGTATCAACCAAAAGGTTGATGAGTTCATTAGTTTATCGTAATCAATCATTTCCATAATTTTAATAGACCACAAGATTTTCATATTTATAAACATAATTCCCATAGCAGAATCCTCTCATCTGCATAAAGGTAAAATCATTCATATGGTGAACACCTAGTAACCGACCTTAACAAGATGCATATAGAATATCCCAAAAACAAAATCCTCTCGTCTGTATAATATAAACTCGAAGTACTAAAGCATACCATTTTACAGTATGGGGGGAGTTAGTGCCCGTAGATCTACCTTTAGGATACGCGTCAATTAGTGGCCATTATACCGGCTCCATACCATTTTTCAGCATGAAGGTTGTATAATAAACACTAATTCTTAGGTTACCAAGCTAAAATGGGTGATATTCTGTCAAAGAATCAAGCCATAGAATGTAGTTTTAAGTTGTAAGACCCTGTTTCAGTTCCAGTTGATCAAGACGCCGTCCAGGATTCGGGACGCCGTCCAGCAAAGAAGAGCTGGACGCCGTCCAATATTTGGGACGCCATCCAGTTGGTCTGTCGGGCCAGCTGTTTTATTTTAGTTTAAAAAGGGGTAATTTGGTAAATTCACTTGGGTGTCGGTTTGGAGCCTCAAAACTGATCCATTGGCCATTTGTGGATCACATTTCTTCCTCACAAACACTCTCATCCTTATCTAGTGAGAGAGTAAGGGTTTAGAGAGAGAGAGGTTGATTTGGAGAAGAAGGAGCCGGATTCTCACCAAAGCTCGGGTTTTAAAGTTGTTCATCTCGCTCCTAGCTACGTTGTGGTTGTATTGGTAAGCTCAAACTCCAAATTTCATTTGTTAGATTTGATATTCAAGTTAGGGTTTTGAGCTAGTTTTTTGTAAAACCCTTTTAGATGATGAAGTAGGTTCATGGTGACTAGTTATTCTTGTCACTTGGCGGGTTTTGGGTTGGTTGATGATTTGGCCTTGATTAGGCTTTGAAAATGAGTTTAATCACTAGGATTAATGATTATGGAAGTGTTGGAACACTTTTGGGTGTGTTTGGTTGACTAATTTTGAAATGGGTCAAAACTAGGGTTTAGTGTCAATTTGAGCAAGACGAGTGTTTAACACTTGTGTTTGGGTGTATTTGGCGTATTAGGACTATTGTCACTATTGTTAGTGATTATTGGTTAGTTTGGGCGCGTTTAGTGCTTAGAAGTGCATTTGGGTCGAAATTACACTAAGTGTCAAATTGGGTTGGTTTGTAAGTCAACCCGAATTGTGTTGTTTGTATTGTGTTAATGGAATAGGTACATTCCATCGGTGAGTTACGAATTATTCGATAGCATTCTTCAAGGCTATAAGGTGAGTGTTAATATCCTATGTACATGTGTATGTGTAGGATGGGTGCGGGTCGGGTGAAGTGGTTCTCGGTTATAGAGCTCACTTCACATATAGGTGGATTTGATGGACTTGCGTTTAGGTCCAATTGGCACGGTTGTGCATTTTGGTTGACCACCTTTGGCCAGGTACACGTTTTGTGTGTACGTTATCACACGTGTTTGTGATGTGGAGTATATAACCCCAATGGCGAAGGGTTAATATTGTTGTGATGTTGATAATTCCGATGTGGTGGATTTTATAATCCCGTGACCGTGGGTTTTGAATTGTGAAAGTGGATCTCGTGTAGTTCGGATTCTTGATGACGCGTGTAGTTCGGTCATTTTATCGGAAGTGAGTCCCGTGTAGTTCGGATTCACGATGACGCGTGTAGTTCAGTCATCTTATTGAGGTAGTGATCTCATGTAGTTCAGATTCACCAAGGCTCGTGTAGTTCGGCCAACCTCGATGTTGTTGTGATAGTGAAGATAGTAGTCTCGTGTGGATGCAGATTCACTAAGGCTCGTGTAGTTCGGTCAATCTTCATCGTGGTAATCTTTTGGTTTCGGTATTCAGGTTAAGGGGTTAACCTTGGGCGGTTTACGCCTTGATGCATATTGTTGTATTGTTGTGATGTAGCTAACCCTCCAGGTGTAGCTCATTAGCATTGTTCACATCGTTGTTGGTGAACTTATGTTTGTTGATGTATCTTTAGCTCGTTGCTTAGTGATTGTACGGTATGCTTAGACTAGCTTGCCTTTATGCTTGGATGCTCCGGTATGCGGTATCTGATTATTTGTGATTATTTGTGTGGCGTGTCCATTTTATGCATATATATATATATATATATATATATATATATATATATATATATATATATATATATATATATATATATAGTATATTATCACTCACTAAGCGTTAGCTTACCCCCTCGTTGTTTACATTTTTTTAGATTGCTTAGATGCGGTGGCTCGGATAAGCGTGGGGACTAGTGAGCTTGCGTAGTTGCTTTAGAAGACTTGCTTTTGGATTTGATTAGGATTGGGTAGCGTATCCCCAATCCCATGCTCGGTCTATGTTTGTATAAACTAAATTGGGTCAAAATGGTTACCTTGTGTGGGCCCGGTGTTGAAAAACTCAGTTTTATCATGGAAAACTCTTAGTTTTAATTATTATAACATATTGTGAAAGTGTTTTGGTTTAAAAGTGTCTGGAAGCGGGTTTTCCGCCCGCGTGTATAAGGAAAAAAACTGATCAGAACTTTTTAGTGTATTTAGACGCCATCCTAGATGGCTGGACGCCGTCCAGTCCTTCAGAGCTGGACGCCGTCCAGATGAACTGTCCCAGAAAAAAAATTATTTGCACGTTTGTGGATGGATAACGGGTTGGGTCATTACAAGTGGTATCAGAGCATGGTCTAAGGGATTTAGGTGACTTGAGATAGGTGGCAAGACTTAGACTTTTGTGTGTGCTTAATTTGTTGCGGGTCGAAATGGGTTATAGTTAGTGCCTTGTTTGTAGGTGGACTAACGTTTATATTAGTAATGCGGATATTATTAATATATTATTGTGTTGTGATAATAATCTCGCGTGTGTTTATATCGCGTAGAATTTTGTTTGTGTTTGTTTATATCATCGAGTGAGGCGGTCGTTGTACTAACGAGTTGATACGGCGTGTGTGCGTAATAAGGACTTGCAAACCTTATTATGGGTGCAAATCGTGTCTAACAAGTGATGTACGACGAGTGTTTAACAATATGGGGGTTGTATTGTGTGTGTGCTTTTTACGTTCGTGATCTAATCGCTTTTGCATTCCTTAGAATGGCGACGAGAAACGGGATCGAGTCGAACGATCTAGAGTTTAACGCTAGAGTTGCGGCCGCAATTGCGGAGCAAATGGGTGCGTTTCAAGAAGAAATGGATAGGAAGTATTCCAAACTTCAATGTAGTGGTGAAATGGAGCGTTGTCTTAAGAGATTCATGAGGACTAAACCCCCGATGTACGACGGAAAACCGGATCCTTTGGTAAGCACAACTTGGATCTCGGATGTTGAAGGGTGTTTTTGTACTATTGAATAGGACAAGACTAGCTACTAGTTTGTTGCGAGGTAGGGCGAAGGATTGGTTGGATGGTAAAATTGATCTTGTCGGTGGTGAACCGTGTATGGCGTTATCATGGGACGAGTTTAAGAAGGAATTCTTCGAGGAGTTCCGGACTTCAGCCGATTTGTCGGAAATGCGTAATGAGTTGCGAAATTTACAACAGGGTTCTATGGATATGAATACTCTCAAGACGACCTTTATGGCAAAGGCTCGTTTTTGCCCGGAGTATTTGGGGAATGATCGATTGTTGATGGGGGATTTCTATCGGACCTTGAAAGATGACTTGAAGAGTAAAATTAGCCGAGGTCAAGCGAAATAGTTTGCGGAATTATTCGACTTGGCTAGAGGTTTCGAGTCGTACTCGCGATCCAAGAAGGGTGAACCTTCAAGTGAGAGAAGGGTTGTTTCATATGGGGCTCCAAGTAAGAGGACTAAGGGTCTGAGTGTGAGCACGGGTGGTACGCGGACGAGTATATCGGATTCTAGCGCGTCTAGATGTTACAATTGTGGCGTGAGGGGTCACAAGTCTTGGGAATGTTTGGTACCAAAAGGGTGATGTCATGGTGTGCTTCAACTGCCAAGAAGAAGGACATCTTAAGTTGGAATGTCCCAAGTTGGCGGGGACGGGTACGGCAAGGAGACGTTAAGGTACGTTTCGTTTTAATAAATATGTCCTTTGATTATTATTAAGTGTCCTTTGTGTTTGAGTTGTAAAATGCCTTGTGTTGTGCATATTGTTGTTATGGGTGACGTTCCTAATGGAAGTACCCTATGGTGACATTTGATTGTCGGGCGAAGGGCGTAAGACTTGGTGTAACCAAGCATTCCTTAGTATTTGGGAAATGTTTCTACCAAGCTTTGGGAATGGGCTTTAGTGTTCGGTTGTTAGAGCGTGTTCGATCTCGTGTTGAAGTTAATGAACCATGCGGTTCGTCGGGTGGATTGGAACCCTTGAGATCGAGTGTTTTGGATCTCGATGTATGTTGGTAGTGGAGTTTACATGACGCGACACTAGGTGCCTCTTTCATACCTACTAGCGTGGTGTTCGACTCCGATAGTGTTGCGGTTACATTGTACTTAGGGTACCAGAGAGAAACCCTTAAGTACATGAGTGACTAGTTGGAAGTTGACGAACTATAGCAATTGGATGATTGCGAGAGTAGAGTTTGTGTAAATTGCGGTACACTTTTCGTTCGAAGTGTTTAAGGATTGGTTGAAATCCTTCGTGTGCTCAAGATTGGAGCAAGATGTGGTGATGGGTCGTGTGAACATAATTGGTTGGTAAAGTCCACCTTCAGTAACATTGTACGGTTGTACAAGATGCGGTAATGGAACGTAGTTCTAAGTCAGGGAGTTACACTCTCGCACGAGGAAGTTCTAGTGTGAGTTTTCGGATGACGTTTTTAGTAGATCCGAAAATTTTGTTGGGACCTAGTTTTGGTCGATTTGTGGTAGGGTACAATTTCGGTTAAATTGTACTTATGATTTTGGATTTGAATTATCACCGAGGTGGTAATGTGGTAAATCTCGTTGAGAGATAATGGACGTGTTTGGCGAGCAAGGTGAAATCCCTCGGTTAAGGGATGTGTGTGTCGGATTCTCTTCTAGAGAATTATTGTTTTGTACCTATGTTTGATATAGGTGGTTCTTGCTTGATTGTGTGAATGGTTAGTGGTATCCGTTAGGATTCACTATGGCGTAGCAAAGCGCGATGTTACGCTACTCGTTGTTCGAGGCCAAAAGGGCGTTGATTGGTGAAGCATGACCTTAGGGGTCCGCTGACTTCATCATGGGGGTATGTGATTGGTAAAGCATGACCTTAGGGGTCCGCTGACTTCATCATGGGAGTATGTGATTGGTGAAGCATGACCTTCGGGGTCCGCTGACTTCATCATGGGCGTAGCGTCATATTGGTGAAGCATGACCTTCGGGGTCCGCTGACTTCATCATGGGCGTAGTGTTATATCAGTGAAGCATGACCGTTGACGGGTCCGCTGACTTCATCCTGTGTTGAGATTGTGAAGTGGATCACGTGTAGTTCGGATTCACCAATGACTCGTGTGGTTTCGGTCATTGTATTGTGGAAGTGAGTCGCGTGTAGTTCGGATTCACCAATGACACGTGTGGTTTCGGTCATTGTATTGAGGAGTGAGTCTCGTGTAGTTCGGATTCACAAGTGACGCGTGTGGTTGCGGTCATCCTTTTGGGATAGTGACTCTCGTGTAGTTCAGATTCACTAAGGCACGTGTAGTTCGGCCAACCCGATTGTTGTTGTGGTGAGGGTAGTGAGTCGCGTGTAGTTCGGATTCACTAAGGCGCGTGTGTTTTCGGCCAGCCTTCATGTTGTGTGATGGTGGGGTCGTAAGGACCATGATGTTTGATCTATTGGTTGTTTTATACACCGATGGTGGGGTCGTAAGGACCATGATGTTTGATCTATTGGTTGTTTTATACACCAATGGTGGGGTCGTAAGGACCATGTTGTGTGAACTATCGGTTGTTTTATACACCGATGGTGGGGTCGCGAGGACCATGTTGTATGATTAGTGATGCAATAGCCATGTTTCGTTCACATGTTGTTATGGGTGCGACGATAGTCGATGTTGTACACCTTAGGATTAGCGTTGCCATAGTCGTTGGGCACAATTGGTTTTAGCCGTTTGTTATGATGTTACGATAGTTGCGTATTGGTCGTGTTACGCACTACAAGGGATGTTAAGTGGTAAGTGTTATCCGTAAGGGTTCGCTTTTGTTCGGTCTTCGTCAGTTTAGATGGCTGACCTTATGTTGGTATGTGGTTACTTTGGCATTATACTTGGTAATGGTACGCTAGAGAGTTGATATCTTGGTTCGAGATTGGATGAGTTTTCCCGATGTGAGGGAATGAGGAAGGTTTTAGTGCTCGAATTGTGATTTGATAAATCGTGTGTGACGATTTGGATGTTAAAGGCAATTCATTAGGAAGAATTGTCTAGGAAAGTCAGATTGGGACTTATGTTTGAGGACCCTTGAGTGTGGTTCGTTCGGTTAAGTGGCGCAGATCGCGAGGACGCGATCATGTTTAAGTGAGGGAGAGTTGTAAGACCCTGTTTCAGTTCCAGTTGATCGGGACGCCGTCCAGGATTCGGGACGCCGTCCAGCAAAGAAGAGCTGGACGCCGTCCAATATTTGGGACGCCGTCCAGTTGGTCTGTCGGGCCAGCTGTTTTATTTTAGTTTAAAAAGGGGTAATTTGGTAAATTCACTTGGGTGTCGGTTTGGAGCCTCAAAACTGATCCATTGGCCATTTGTGGATCACATTTCTTCCTCACAAACACTCTCATCCTTATCTAGTGAGAGAGTAAGGGTTTAGAGAGAGAGAGAGGTTGATTTGGAGAAGAAGGAACCGGATTCTCACCAAAGCTCGGGTTTTAAAGTTGTTCATCTCGCTCCTAGCTACGTTGTGGTTGTATTGGTAAGCTCAAACTCCGAATTTCATTTGTTAGATTTGATATTCAAGTTAGGGTTTTGAGCTAGTTTGTTGTAGAACCCTTTTAGATGATGAAGTAGGTTCATGGTGACTAGTTATTCTTGTCACTTGGCGAGTTTTGGGTTGGTTGACGATTTGGCCTTGATTAGGCTTTGAAAATGAGTTTAATCACTAGGATTAGTGATTATGGAAGTGTTGGAACACTTTTGGGTGTGTTTGGTTGACTAATTTTAAAATGGTTCAAAACTAGGGTTTGGTGTCAATTTGGGCAAGACGAGTGTTTAAAACTTGTTTTTGGGTGTATTTGGCGTATTAGGACCATTGTCACTATTGTTAGTAATTATTGGTTAGTTTGGGCGCATTTTGTGCTTAGAAGTGCATTTGAGTCGAAATTGTACTAAGTGTCAAATTGGGTTGATTTGTAAGTCAACCCTAATTGTGTTGTTTGTATTGTGTTAATGGAATAGGTACATTCCATTGGCGAGTTGCGGATTATTCGGTAGCATTCTTCAAGGCTATAAGGTGAGTATTAATATCCTATGTACATGTGTATGTGTAGGATAGGTGCGGGTCTGGTGAAGTGGTTCTCGGTTATAGAGCTCACTTCACATATAGGTGGATTTGATGGACTTGGGTTTAGGTCCAATTGGCACGGTTGTGCATTTTGGTTGACCACCTTTTGTGAGGTACACGTTTTGTGTGTACGTTATCACACGTGTTTGTGATGTGGAGTATATAACCCCAATGGCGAAGGGTTGATATTGTTGTGATGTGGATAACCCCGATGTGGTGGATTTTATAATCCCGTGACCGTGGGTTTTGAATTGTGAAAGTGGATCTCGTGTAGTTCGGATTCACGATGACGCGTGTAGTTCGGTCATCTTATCGGAAGTGAGTCTCGTGTAGTTCGGATTCATGATGACGCGTGTAGTTCGGTCATCTTATTGAGGTAGTGATCTCGTGTAGTTCGGATTCACTAAGGCTAGTGTAGTTCGGCCAACCTCGATGTTGTTGTGATAGTAAAGATATTAGTCTCGTGTGGATGCCGATTTACTAAGGCTCGTGTAGTTCGGTCAATCTACATCGTGGTAATCTTTTGGTTTCGGTATTCGGGTTAAGGGGTTAACCTTGGGCGGTTTACGCCTTGATGTATATTGTTGTATTGTTGTGATGTAGCTAACCCTCCGTGTGTAGCTCATTGGCGTTGTTCACATCGTCGTTGGAGAACTTATGTTTGTTGATGTATCTTTAGCTCGTTGCTTAGTAATTGTACGGTATGCTTAGACTAGCTTGCCTTTATGCTTGGATGCTCCGGTATGCGGTATCTGATTATTTGTGTGGCGTGTCCATTTTATGCATATATATGTATGTAGTATATTATCACTCACTAAGCATTTGCTTACCCCCTCGTTGTTTACATTTTTTTAGATTGCTTGGATGCGGTGGCTCGTGTAAGCGTGGGGACTAGTGAGCTTGCGTAGTTGCTTTAGAAGACTTGCTTTTGGATTTTATTAGGATTGGGTAGCGTATCCCCAATTGAAATGTCTCGTTCATATTGATTATAAACGTTCCATATTAATTGATTTCGTTGCGAGGTTTTGACCTCTATATGAGACGTTTTTCAAAGACTGCATTCATTTTTAAAACAACCATAACCTTTATTTTATCAATAAAGGTTTTAAAAACATTACGTAGATTATCAAATAATGATAATCTAAAATATACTGTTTACACACGACCATTACATAATGATTTACAATAGAAATATATTACTTCGATATATGTTTTTTGAATGCAGTTTTTACACAATATCATACAAACATGGACTCCAAATCTTTTCCTTATTTTAGTATGCAACAGCGGAAGCTCTTAGTATTCACCTGAGAAATAACATGCTTTAAACGTCAACAAAAATGTTGGTGAGTTATAGGTTTAACCTATATATATCAAATCGTAACAATAGACCACAAGATTTCATATTTCAATACACATCCCATACATAGAGATAAAAATCATTCATATGGTGAACACCTGGTAACCGACATTAACAAGATGCGTATATAAGAATATCCCCATCATTCCGGGACACCCTTCGGATATGATATAAATTTCGAAGTACTAAAGCATCCGGTACTTTGGATGGGGTTTGTTAGGCCCAATAGATCTATCTTTAGGATTCGCGTCAATTAGGGTGTCTGTTCCCTAATTCTTAGATTACCAGACTTAATAAAAAGGGGCATATTCGATTTCGATAATTCAACCATAGAATGTAGTTTCACGTACTTGTGTCTATTTTGTAAATCATTTATAAAACCTGCATGTATTCTCATCCCAAAAATATTAGATTTTAAAAGTGGAAATATAACTCACTTTCACAGATATTTCCTTCCTCAGAAATAAGACTTGGCCATGGATCGATTCACGAACCTATACAAATATGTACATATATATCAAAGTATGATCAAATATAATTACAACGATTTTTATTATGTTTTAAAGATTTGAGTGTATTAAGTGAGCTGTCCTCGTTAATAACCTACAACTAGTTGTCCACAGTTAGATGTACAGAAATAAATCGATATATATTATCTTGAATCAATCCACGACCCAGTGTATACACGTCTCAGGCTAGATCACAACTCAAAGTATATATATTTTTGGAATCAACCTCAACCTTGTATAGCTAACTCCAACATTACTGCATATAGAGTGTCTATGGTTGTTCCAAATAATATATATACATGGGTCGATATGATATGTCAAAACATTTGCATACGTGTCTATGGTATCCCAAGATTACATAATATATTAGAATACATGTATAATACAATATAAGTTAGCTAGGATATGATTTGTATAGATTTGTTAAACATTTCCCGTAGCTAAAAAGATCAAAAATATCCAATCTTGTTTTACCCATAACTTCTTCATTTTAAATCTGTTTTGAGTGAATTAAATTGCTATGGTTTCATATTGAACTCTAATTTAAGAATCCAAACAGAAAAGTATAGGTTTATAGTAAGAAATTTAAGTTACATGTCAATTACTAAAGAGGTAGTCATTTCCGTCGAAAGAACGACATCTTGATGACCATTTTGAAAAACATACTTTCACTTTGAGTTTAACCAAGATTTTTGGATATAGTTTCATATTCATATGAAAAACATTTTCCCAGAAGAACAACTTTTAAATCAAATTTTTTCATAGTTTTTAATTATCCAAACCAAAACAGCCCCCGGTTTCACTACGACGGCGTATATCCGATTTTATGGTGTTCATCGTGTTTCCAGGTTTTAAATCATTAAGTTAGCATATCATATAGATATAGAACATGTGTTTAGTTGATTTTAAAAGTCAAGTTAGAAGGATTAACTTTTTTTTGCGAACAAGTTTAGAATTAACTAAACTATGTTCTAGTGATTACAAGTTTAAACCTTCGAAAAAGATAGCTTTATATGTATGAATTGAATGATGTTATGAACATCATTACTACCTCAAGTTTTCTGGATAAAACTACCGGAAATGAGAAAAATGGATCTAGCATCAAAGGATCCTTGGATGGCTTGAAAGTTCTTGAAGCAGAATCATGACACGAAAACAGTTCAAGTAAGATTTACACTCGAAATAAGATTGTTATAGTTGTAGAAATTGAATCAAAGTTTGAATATGAATATTACCTTGAATTAGAAAGATAACCTACTATAAATAACAAAGGTTCCTTGATCTTAGATGATTACTTGGAATGGATTAGAAAGCTTGGAAGTAGACTTGCAAACTTGGAAGTATTCTTGATTTTTATGAAACTATACTTATGGAATTGTCGATCTCCTACTTCATTCCAACAGATAGGAGATCTACACTTCCTTCCGTACAATGCTTCGAATGGTGCAGCTTTAATGCTCGCATGATAACTATTATTATACGAGAATTCTGCTAATGGTAGATACTTATCCCATCCGTTTCCAAAATCGATCACACATGCCCTGAGCATGTCTTCAAGAGTCTGAATTGTTCTTTCACTCTGCCCGTCCGTTTGCGGATGATATGCGGTACTCATATCCAAACGAGTTCCTAGTGCCTCCTGTAGTGATTGCCAGAACTTTGAGGTAAATCTACTATCACGATCAGATATAATGGAAATAGGTATTCCATGCCTTGAAACAATTTCCTTTATATACAATCGTAATAGTTTCTCCATCCTATCCGTTTCCTTTATAGGCAAGAAATGTGCAGACTTGGTGAGACGATCAACAATCACCCAAATGGTGTCGTATCCCCAGGCAGTCTTTGGTAACTTCGTGATGAAATCCATGGTAATACCATCCCATTTCCATTCTGGGATTTCTGGTTGTTGAAGTAACCCTGACGGCTTCTGGTGTTCTGCTTTGACTTTGGAACAAGTTAAACACTCCCCAACATATGTTGCAACGTCTGTCTTTAAATTAGGCCACCAATAATGTGTGTTAAGATCTTGGTACATCTTTCCAACTCCAGGATGTATCGAGTATCTTGTCTTATGTGCCTCATTCAATATCAACTTCCTTAATCCACCCAACTTCGGTACCCAAATACGGTTTGCAAAATATCGAATTCCGTCTTCCCGTATAACGAGTTGCTTCTCATACTTCTTCATTATTTCATTTCTTATGTTTTCTTTAGTAAGTGCTTCTCGTTGAACTTCTTTGATTTGTGAGTTGAGATTCATGCGAATTTTTATGTTCATCGCTCGTACTCGAATTGGTTCTCGTTCCTTTCTGCTTAGTGCGTCAGCCACCACATTCGCTTTCCCTGGATGATAACGAATTTCACAATCATAGTCATTTATTAACTCAACCCACCTACGTTGCCTCATGTTCAGCTGTTTTTGATCGAAAATATGTTGAAGGCTTTTATGATCAGTAAACACAGTGCATTTAACCCCATACAAGTAGTGTCTCCATATCTTCAATGCAAACACGACTGCTCCCAGTTCTAGATCATGCGTCGTATAATTCCGCTCGTGAATCTTTAATTGTCGGGATGCGTATGCAATAACTTTCTTCCGTTGCATAAGAACGCAACCAAAACCTTGTCGCGAAGCGTCACAATATATTTCAAAATCATCGTTCCCTTCTGGTAACGATAAAATAGGCGCCGTAGTTAACTTCTTCTTTAGTAATTGAAATGCACTCTCCTGCTCAGAAGTCCATTCATATTTCTTCCCTTTTTGCGTTAACGCTGTCAACGGCTTAGCTATTCGGGAAAAATCTTGAATAAACCTTCTATAATAACCGGCTAAACCCAAAAATTGGCGTATCTGCATTGGTGTCTTAGGAGTCTCCCATTTTTCAATGGCTTCAATTTTTGCTGGATCAACCTGAATTCCTTTGCTACTAACAACGTGACCAAGAAATTGCACTTCTTTCAACCAGAAAGCACATTTAGAAAATTTAGCATATAGCTGTTCTTTTCTTAACAACTCTAATATCAACCTTAAATGCTGCTCATGCTCTTGCTCACTCTTGGAATAGATAAGAATATCATCAATGAAAACGATAACAAACTTATCTAAATATGGACTACAAACTCGATTCATGAGGTCCATGAATACAGCTGGCGCATTCGTCAATCCAAACGGCATGACCAAAAATTCGTAATGACCGTAGCATGTCCGAAAAGCAGTTTTCGGTATATCTTCTTCTTTGACACGTAATTGATGATAGCCCGATCTTAGGTCAATTTTCGAGTACACACATGATCCTTGGAGTTGATCAAATAAGTCGTCAATTCTCGGTAGTGGATACCGATTCTTGATAGTTAACTTATTTAATTCACGATAATCTATACACATCCTAAAAGATCCATCTTTCTTTTTAACAAATAGAATCGGAGCTCCCCACGGTGAAGTACTTGGTCGTATGAATCCATGATCCAGTAATTCCTTTAACTGACTCTGAAGTTCTTTTAACTCGGACGGTGCAAGTCTATATGGAGCACGGGCAACCGGTGCAGCTCCTGGTACAAGATCTATTTGAAATTCTACAGATCTAAATGGAGGTAATCCCGGCAACTCTTCCGGAAAAACTTCAGGAAAATCTCTTGCCACAGGCACGTCGTTGATGCACTTCTCTTTTTCTTTCTTTTCGACTTTATTAACATGTGCTAAGATAGCATAGCACCCTTTCTTCAAGCACTTTTGAGCTTTCAAATAACTAATGAGTTTTAGCTTTGAGTTACCCTTCTCTCCATAAATCATCACCGGCATTTTATCCTTACAAGGAATGCGAATTGCCTTCTTGGCACACACAACTTCAGCTCCTACTTTGGACATCCAGTCCATGCCGACTATTACATCAAAACTTCCTAATTCTACGGGTATTAAGTCAATTTTAAATGTTTCTCCGGCTAAATTTATTTTACAATCACGGCAAATTTTATCGGCTTTAATTAGTTTACCATTAGCTAACTCAATCATGTACTTAGCATCTAGAGGTAATGATGAACAATTCAATTTAGCGTAAAAGCCTCTACTCACGTAACTTCTATCGGCACCAGTATCAAATATAATAGATGCGGATAAGTTATTAATGGTAAACGTACCCGTAACAAGCTCCGGGTCTTCACACGCCTCTCTAGCATTAATAACAAATGCTCTTCCACGTGCAGATCCATTATTCTTCTCTGGATTCGGACACTGGCTCTTATAGTGACCTTGTTTTCCACACCCATAACAAGTAATGGTAGCCAAAGCAGTTCTATTTGCATTGGTGGCAGGAGTCTTGGTACCATTTGTATTTGTAACGAGAGCCCTACAATCTTCAGCAAGATGACCCTTTCGATTACATTTGTTGCATACCACATTACAGTAGCCAGAGTGATGTTTGTGGCATCGGTTGCATAAAGGATTTTGTCCTTTGTAACCAAAGCTTGAACCACTACCTGCACCTTGCGTGATTTCTTGTTTCTTAAAAGATTGTTGTTGGTTACCTCGATCATAATTTCCATTCCACTTTCTTTTGTTACCTGATACCTTCACATCAGTATTGGATACTTTCTTATCCATGATGACCTGATCCATTAGCTCGTTTGCCATGGTTATAGCTTCATGAATTGTCTTAGGTTTCGATGCTGTAACGTTTGCCTTGACCTTTTTGGGCAAACCATCTTTGTACATTTCAATCTTTCGTTCTTCGGTTGGAACCAATTCAGGACATAGCAAAACTAATTCCATGAATCGCTGATTGTAGTTGGTGATTTCAGTACCAACAACCTTCAGACTTCGTAATTCATCTTCCAACTTCCTAACCTCGTTCCTTGGACAATATTCGTTGATTAACATTGTTTTGAATTCTTCCCATGGAGTATCATAAGCTACATCTCCTCCTACAGCCTTCACATAATTTTTCCACCACGTGAGTGCACTATCTTGTAAAGTGCATGATGCATACTTGGTCATGTCCTTTTCAACACAACCACTGATTTTAAACACAGTCTCCATCTTTTCTATCCATCGGGTTAAACCGATCGGTCCTTCTGTTCCACTGAATGATGAGGGCTTGCAAGCTTGAAAAGTTTTGTAAGTGCACCCCACACGAGGATTTGGGTTAACTGCAGCACCTCTTGCAGCCTCGACCCATAACATTCTGTCGTTCACTCGCTGATTGATGAGTTCCTGGATTTCTTGTTCCGTCATTCGGTTCAATCGCGCCATATTCTTCTATAAGAATGAAAAGAAAATAATTATTCACATGGAATATTATAGATGTAGTGTATATTTACAGTACATTATAGCTTATTAATAATATGAACCAGGTATTATTATAAAAGCCTTTTCTTCTTATTAGCATTTTATAATTATATCTAGGGTAGTACCTACCCGTTAATGTCCATACTTAATAGCTTAGTACAGAATCAATTACTACCATCTAAATAATACTTAACCATGGAAAATTATTGCATTTCACACTTCACTATTTTACATATGCTTATCTTACATCGAACATTAAACAAACCACACTAATAATATTATACAAAACATTATATGATCCCATGGTTTAATACGGCAGCGCATCGTTTGGTCTATTTTCTAGGACGTTTAGGTTCAAAGAATCGCTTAACGCTTATCCTAGCTGTCTGCCTATATTTTGGCTGTGGGACTGAAGAACTGGATGCCGGGATAGAACGAATAGGAATAGCGGGAATAGGGGTGGTAGTGTCTAGTGGAGTTGGTGCCACATCATCCTTACTAAACTCGGGATTTGAATTTTCTAATTCATTAGCCTTTCGTTTCTTTCGTAGTTCGAACTCGTCTTTTGTAATTTCCTGTATTTCTTCCTCGGGTTCACTTTCCTCCTCGGGTTCACTTTCCTCCTCGGGTTCACTTTCCTCCTCGGGTTCACTTTCCGGGTTCTCTATAGTCGGTTCATCCGGAATTTGTGAGTCTTCCCCAAAGATATTATTTTCGTCATCGGATAGGTTAATGACTGGAACACCATCTGAAGATTCTGGTTCGGAGTCGCTGAATGTGATAACAAGTTTTGAGCCCGACATCTATCACACAACAACTAACCCATTAGTACTACATAATATTTACATATAAATTTTAACCAACAATGATAAGCAATGGTTTTTAAATCAGACCCGGTCAAAGTCCAGACTTACTAATGTATCCTAACGACTTATCAGTTAGACACACTAATGCAAACCTGGTTCGCTAAGACCACCGCTCTGATACCACATGTCATAACCCGTCCTTAACCATAAGAACGAGTTAGATAACGTATGATTTCATTGCGAGGTATTGACCTCTATATGCGACATTTTTAAAAGAACAACTGCATTTATTTTACATTACAAACCATAACTCTTATTTTAATACAAGATTTAGACAATATAAAGATGATTATCGTTTAGCGATAATCTTAGACTTACAAACTTTACATGTGATGATAACAATACGATTTCTAGCATATTTTACATTACAATTCCTCGGATATGCAGTTTTATTTTTGACACAAATATGCATACTCAAGATCTTGCTTAAATTCAACATGTTGCAGCGGAAGCTTCTAATTATCACCTGAGAATAGACATGTTTAAAACGTCAACATAAAGTTGGTGAGATATAGGTTTAATGCCGGCAGTAATATATATATAGACCACAAGATTTCATATATAAACGTTATAATAAAAATATTCTAAGTGGTTGAGCACTTGGTAACCATACTTAACATTTAATCACGTCGCATATTCCCTTTATTATGAAATCTTACTACACCGTACCAAGTGTAGTCACGAAACGAAGTACTGTGCAACCGTTGAATACTGGTCGTCCAGTCCGGTTGGGGTTGTCAGGCCCGATAGATCTATCAACAGGATTCGCGTTTACAATACCGCTGTAAATAATAGTTACCAAGCTACAGGGAAGTATGCCAGTGGTACAACTCAACGTAGAATATATTTTTGATCACTTGTGTCCATAACGTAATTCATTTATAAAAACAGCGCATGTATTCTCAGCCCAAAAATATTTAGAGTTTAAAAGGGATCTATATACTCACTTTTGTCTTGAAGATATGTAATTTCGACTTGGTCTCCGATTGATATCACGAACCTATCCATATATAGTTTATCAATATATTTCCATTTTAAACAATCGTCACATATATATACTTATTATACTTTTAATACTTTTAATAATTCCTTAGTCCGTAGTTAGCAGTCCGATGTTAGTAATTCAATTTTAATGGTTCATTTTTAGGTGTTTAATAAACCCCCAATGAAATAAATAAAAACCCCCATCGTATATGTATTGGTCGAGATTAATCTTGACCCACGGTACCGGTGTTGTCAAATGACGTGTTGCGTACATAAAGTACCGGTGTTGTCAAATGACGTGTTGCGTACAATCATGGGATCTTATGATTAATCTTCTCGTATTGTTTACGGGTGATCCTGAACCATATAAAATTAAATTATGAGTACATATATATAAAATATCATGTTATTTTAAAAAGATGTGATTTATTTAATTTTCTCCAATTATTTTCGTAGCTAAACTAGTCTTAGATATCCGATCTCGTTTTGGTCATAGTTTCTTCGTTACAACTCCGTTTTCGTTGATTCAACTTGCTACTTCCTTGGATCGAGTCCCTCTTTAAGACTATGAACTGTAAATTCCTTAGTTTGTATTCGACATCACAGGTCATAGGTCAAACTTGGGTGAAACTTATGAAGTTAATCATTTTCCATCATGTAAACAACCTTAAATGATTATTTTTCTAAAAATACTTATACTTTGAGTTAAATCATGAAATTTTTATGTGTTATCATATTCATAGTAAATATCATTTTTCCAGAAAATAAACCTCCAATTCAAGGTTCAAGATAGTTTTTAATTATCCAACCCAAAACAGCCCCCGGTTGCACTCCGACGTCGTAAAAACAGTTTTTAAGGTGTTCTTTGAAAAACCAAGTTATACCTTGTTAAATTAGCATATATTTATGTTATATTATAGGTCTTGAAGTATTTTAAAAGTTAAGTTAGAAGGATCTATTTAGTTTGCAAACAAGTTTGAAAACATTCAAACTATGTTCTTGTTGTTAAAATTTTATACCATAAATAAGATAGTTATATATATATGAATCGAATAAGGTTATGAACAAAGTTACTACCTCAAGTTACTTGGACAAGATTGCTGTAAGAAATAAGAAAAATCCTAGAACCAAAGAGTGGTGGAGTTGGATTGAAGATTGGAAGCAACTTAGGACATAAACTTGAAATGAAAGTAGTATTTTGTAGTGTTTTTGTTTGATCTTGATATGGTGGTTATTAAGGTGATTCTTGAGAGGATTTTTGCTGGATTTCTTAGGGATGCATGAGGCTTGTAAGTGTGTGTTCCTAGCTAGAGAAATGATGTAGTAAAAATTGAAAAATGGATGGGGTATATAAGGTTAAAATTTCGTGAATGGGGGGGGGGGACAAAACAAGATTTTTATGTTGTAATCTTGTGAAATTTTCCATGCTAGCATCCAATCAAGGTTACCTCTCTTGGAGGGCAGTAATATGGCTGATTTAGATGTTGATTTGATGTGTATATACCAATAGTAAATACGTATAGAAGCTGGGTATGATACGGGTACATATACCCTTGATATACGTATAGAAATCTTGAGAAAACGGAACGAGGATTCAAATATAACTATCTTTTGTAAATACACTTATATTGTTTTATGTATTTAAGTCCTTAAAAAGTGATTAAATACATTACTTATACGATATATGTATAAACATTATAGGTCATAAGTATTTATGTCAAATAACGTTACGTATGGTTATCGTTTTGAAAACTTAAGTTAGTAGTTTCAAAATATACTTATAACTTATTGTTATTAATACAAAATGAGATATTAAAACATTCATTAATCATGTTAAATATGTATATATACATATATATACACAAACGTATAATTATCATATATTGTATAGTTCGTGATATCATCGGTCAAACTAGACGGTCAAACGTTGTGTAAATCTCTTTTCGGAAACATAAATCTCAACAATTTGGATTGCTTATTATGTTAGTAAGGTTTAATTTATGTAAATATTAATCTTATAAGTATAGAACGATCGAAAAAGTGCGGGTCATTACACTTTTGCAATGGGAACATCATTGATGCTCTTTTCTTCAGTTTGTACTTTCTCGACGTGTGCTAGAACAGCATAGCAACCTTTTCTTATTAGTTTTTGTGCCTTCAAATTACTAATAATATGTAGCTTCGTGTTGCCCTTTTCTCCGTACACCATTAAGGGTTTTCCTTTTTCTCATATAATGCGAATTGCATTTTTGTAACAAACGATCTCTGCTTTCACTTCTTTCAACCAGTCCATACCGATTATCACATCAAAACTCCCTAACTCTACTGGTATCAAATCAATCTTAAATGTTTCGCTAACCAGTTTAATTTCTCGATTCCGACATATATTATCTGCTAAAATTAATTTACCATTTGCTAATTCGAGTAAAAATTTACTATCCAAAGGCATCAATGGACAATTTAATTTAGCACAAAAATCTCTACTCATATAGCTTCTATCCGCACCCGAATCAAATAAAACGTAAGCAGATTTATTGTCAATAATAAACGTACCCGTAACAAGCTCCGGGTCTTCCTGTGCCTCTGCCACATTAATATTGAAAACTCTTCCGCGGCCTTATCCATTCGTGTTCTCCTGGTTCGAGCAATTTCTAATAATGTGGCCCGGTTTTCCACATTTATAACAAACTACATTGGCATAACTTGCTCCGACACTACTTGTGAAATGTCCCGTTCTTATTGATTAAAAATGTTCCATATTAATTGATTTCGTTGCGAGGTTTTGACCTCTATATGAGACGTTTTTCAAAGACTGCATTCATTTTTAAAACAAACCATAACCTTTATTTCATAAATAAAGGTTTAAAAAGCTTTACGTAGATTATCAAATAATGATAATCTAAAATATCCTGTTTACACACGACCATTACATAATGGTTTACAATACAAATATGTTACATCGAAATCAGTTTCTTGAATGCAGTTTTTACACAATATCATACAAACATGGACTCTAAATCTTGTCCTTATTTTAGTATGCAACAGCGGAAGCTCTTAATATTCACCTGAGAATAAACATGCTTTAAACGTCAACAAAAATGTTGGTGAGTTATAGGTTTAACCTATATATATCAAATCGTAACAATAGACCACAAGATTTCATATTTCAATACACATCCCATACATAGAGATAAAAATCATTCATATGGTGAACACCTGGTAACTGACAATAACAAGATGCATATATAAGAATATCCCCATCATTCCGGGACACCCTTCGGATATGATATAAATTTCGAAGTACTAAAGCATCCGGTACTTTGGATGGGGTTTGTTAGGCCCAATAGATCTATCTTTAGGATTCGCGTCAATTAGGGTGTCTGTTCCCTAATTCTTAGATTACCAGACTTAATAAAAAGGGGCATATTCGATTTCGATAATTCAACCATAGAATGTAGTTTCACGTACTTGTGTCTATTTTGTAAATCATTTATAAAACCTGCATATATTCTCATCCCAAAAATATTAGATTTTAAAAGTGGGACTATAACTCACTTTCACAGATTTTTACTTCGTCGGGAAGTAAGACTTGGCCACTGTTGATTCACGAACCTATAACAATATATACATATATATTAAAGTATGTTCAAAATATATTTACAACACTTTTAATATATTTTGATGTTTTAAGTTTATTAAGTCAGCTGTCCTCGTTAGTAACCTATAACTAGTTGTCCACAGTTAGATGTACAGAAATAAATCGATAAATATTATCTTGAATCAATCCACGACCCAGTGTATACGTATCTCAGTATTGATCACAACTCAAACTATATATATTTTGGAATCAACCTCAACCCTGTATAGCTAACTCCAACATTCACATATAGAGTGTCTATGGTTGTTCCGAAATATATATAGATGTGTCGACATGATAGGTCAAAACATTGTATACGTGTCTATGGTATCTCAAGATTACATAATATACAATACAAGTTGATTAAGTTATGGTTGGAATAGATTTGTTACCAATTTTCACGTAGCTAAAATGAGAAAAATTATCCAATCTTGTTTTACCCATAACTTCTTCATTTTAAATCCGTTTTGAGTGAATCAAATTGCTATGGTTTCATATTGAACTCTATTTTATGAATCTAAACAGAAAAAGTATAGGTTTATAGTCGGAAAAATAAGTTACAAGTCGTTTTTGTAAAGGTAGTCATTTCAGTCGAAAGAACGACGTCTAGATGACCATTTTAGAAAACATACTTCCACTTTGAGTTTAACCATAATTTTTGGATATAGTTTCATGTTCATGATAAAAATCATTTTCTCAGAATAACAACTTTTAAATCAAAGTTTATCATAGTTTTTAATTAACTAACCCAAAACAGCCCGCGGTGTTACTACGACGGCGTAAATCCGGTTTTACGGTGTTTTTCGTGTTTCCAGGTTTTAAATCATTAAGTTAGCATATCATATAGATATAGAACATGTGTTTAGTTGATTTTAAAAGTCAAGTTAGAAGGATTAACTTTTGTTTGCGAACAAGTTTAGAATTAACTAAACTATGTTCTAGTGATTACAAGTTTAAACCTTCGAATAAGATAGCTTTATATGTATGAATCGAATGATGTTATGAACATCATTACTACCTTAATTTCCTTGGATAAACCTACTGGAAAAGAGAAAAATGGATCTAGCTTCAATGGATCCTTGGATGGCTCGAAGTTCTTGAAGCAGAATCATGACACGAAAACAAGTTCAAGTAAGATCATCACTTGAAATAAGATTGTTATAGTTGTAGAAATTGAACCAAAGTTTGAATATGATTATTACCTTGTATTAGAATGATAACCTACTGTAAGAAACAAAGATTTCTTGAGGTTGGATGATCACCTTACAAGATTGTTAGTGAGCTAGCAAACTTGAAAGTATTCTTGATTTTATAAAACTAGAACTTTTGGAATTTATGAAGAACACTTAGAACTTGAAGATAGAACTTGAGAGAGATCAATTAGATGAAGAAAATTGAAGAATGAAAGTGTTTGTAGGTGTTTTTGGTCGTTGGTGTATGGATTAGATATAAAGGATATGTAATTTTGTTTTCATGTAAATAAGTCATGAATGATTACTCATATTTTTTGTAATTTTATGAGATATTTCATGCTAGTTGCCAAATGATGGTTCCCACATGTGTTAGGTGACTCACATGGGCTGCTAAGAGCTGATCATTGGAGTGTATATACCAATAGTACATACATCTAAAAGCTATGTATTGTACGAGTACGAATACGGGTGCATACGAGTAGAATTGTTGATGAAACTGAACGAGGATGTAATTGTAAGCATTTTTGTTAAGTAGAAGTATTTTGATAAGTGTATTGAAGTCTTTCAAAAGTGTATAAATACATATTAAAACACTACATGTATATACATTTTAACTGAGTCGTTAAGTCATCGTTAGTCGTTACATGTAAGTGTTGTTTTGAAACCTTTAGGTTAACGATCTTGTTAAATGTTGTTACCCCAATGTTTATAATATCAAATGAGATTTTAAATTATTATATTATCATGATATTATCATGTATGAATATCTCTTAATATGATATATATACATTAAATGTCTTTACAACGATAATCGTTACATATATGTCTCGTTTAAAAATCATTAAGTTAGTAGTCTTGTTTTTACATATGTAGTTCATTGTTAATATACTTAATGATATGTTTACTTATCATAGTATCATGTTAACTATATATATATCCATATATATGTCATCATATAGTTTTTACAAATTTTAACGTTCGTGAATCACCGGTCAACTTGGGTGGTCAATTGTCTATATGAAACATATTTCAATTAATCAAGTCTTAACAAGATTGATTGCTTAACATGTTGGAAACATTTAATCATGTAAATATCAATCTCAATTAATATATATAAACATGGAAAAGTTCGGGTCACTACAGTACTTACCCGTTAAATAAATTTCGTCCCGAAATTTTTAAACAGTTGAAGGTGTTGACGAATCTTCTAGAAATAGATGCGGGTATTTCTTCTTCATCTGATCTTCACGCTCCCAGGTGAACTCGGGTCCTCTACGAGCATTCCATCGAACCTTAACAATTGGTATCTTGTTTTGCTTAAGTCTTTTAACCTCACGATCCATTATTTCAACGGGTTCTTCGATGAATTGAAGTTTTTCGTTGATTTGGATTTCATCTAACGGAATAGTGAGATCTTCTTTAGCAAAAAATTTCTTCAAATTCGAGACGTGGAAAGTGTTATGTACAGCCGCGAGTTGTTGAGGTAACTCAAGTCGGTAAGCTACTGGTCCGACACGATCAATAATCTTGAATGGTCCAATATACCTTGGATTTAATTTCCCTCGTTTACCAAATCGAACAACGCCTTTCCAAGGTGCAACTTTAAGCATGACCATCTCTCCAATTTCAAATTCTATATCTTTTCTTTTAATGTCAGCGTAGCTCTTTTGTCGACTTTGGGCGGTTTTCAACCGTTGTTGAATTTGGATGATCTTCTCGGTAGTTTCTTGTATAATCTCCGGACCCGTAATCTGTCTATCCCCCACTTCACTCCAACAAATCGGAGACCTGCACTTTCTACCATAAAGTGCTTCAAACGGCGCCATCTCAATGCTTGAATGGTAGCTGTTGTTGTAGAAAAATTCTGCTAATGGTAGATGTCGATCCCAATTGTTTCCGAAATCAATAACACATGCTCGTAGCATGTCTTCAAGCATTTGTATCGTCCTTTTGCTCTGCCCATCAGTTTGTGGATGATAGGCAGTACTCATGTCTAGACGAGTTCCTAATGCTTGCTGTAATGTCTGCCAGAATCTTGAAATAAATCTACCATCCCTATCAGAGATAATAGAGATTGGTATTCCATGTCTGGAGACGACTTCCTTCAAATACAGTCGTTCTAACTTCTCCATCTTGTCGTCTTCTCTTATTGGCAGGAAGTGTGCTGATTTGGTGAGACGATCAACTATTACCCAAATAGTATCAAAACCACTTGCAGTCCTTGGCAATTTAGTGATGAAATCCATGGTAATGTTTTCCCATTTCCATTCCGGGATTTCGGGTTGTTGAAGTAGACCTGATGGTTTCTGATGCTCAGCTTTGACTTTAGAACACGTCAAATATTCTCCTACATATTTAGCAACATCGGCTTTCATACCCGGCCACCAAAAATGTTTCTTGAGATCCTTGTACATCTTCCCCGTTCCAGGATGTATTGAGTATCTGGTTTTATGAGCTTCTCTAAGTACCATTTCTCTCATATCTCCAAATTTTGGTACCCAAATCCTTTCAGCCCTATACCGGGTTCCGTCTTCCCGAATATTAAGATGCTTCTCCGATCCCTTGGGTATTTCATCCTTTAAATTTCCCTCTTTTAAAACTCCTTGTTGTGCCTCCTTTATTTGAGTAGTAAGGTTATTATGAATCATTATATTCATAGATTTTACTCGAATGGGTTCTCTGTCCTTCCTGCTCAAGGCATCGGCTACCACATTTGCCTTTCCCGGGTGGTAACGAATCTCAAAGTCGTAATCATTCAACAATTCAATTCACCTACGCTGCCTCATATTCAGTTGTTTCTGATTAAATATGTGTTGAAGACTTTTGTGGTCGGTATATATAATACTTTTGACCCCATATAAGTAGTGCCTCCAAGTCTTTAATGCAAAAACAACCGCGCCTAATTCCAAATCATGCGTCGTATAATTTTGTTTGTGAATCTTCAATTGTCTAGATGCATAAGCAATCACCTTCGTTCGTTGCATTAATACACAACCGAGACCTTGCTTTGATGCGTCACAATAAATCACAAAATCATCATTCCCTTCAGGCAATGACAATATAGGTGCCGTAGTTAGCTTTTTCTTCAATAACTGAAACGCTTTCTCTTGTTCATCATTCCATTCAAATTTCTTCCCTTTATGCGTTAATGCAGTCAAGGGTTTTGCTATTCTGGAAAAGTCTTGGATGAACCTTCTGTAGTAACCAGCTAGTCCTAAAAACTGGCGTATGTGTTTCAGAGTTTTCGGGGTTTCCCACTTTTCAACAGTTTCTATCTTTGCCGAATCCACCTTAATACCTTCTTTGTTCACTATGTGACTGAGGAATTGAACTTCTTCCAACCAAAATGCACACTTTGAAAACTTAGCGTACAATTCTTCCTTCCTCAATACTTCTAACACCTTTCTCAAATGTTCACCGTGTTCTTGGTCATTCTTTGAGTAAATAAGTATGTCATCAATAAAAACAATGACAAACTTGTCAAGGTATGGTCCACACACTCGGTTCATAAGGTCCATGAACACAGCTGGTGCATTAGTTAAACCAAACGGCATGACCATAAACTCATAATGACCGTAACGTGTTCTGAAAGCAGTCTTTGGAATATCATCTTCTTTCACCCGCATTTGATGATACCCGGAACGTAAGTCAATCTTTGAATAAACAGACGAGCCTTGTAGTTGATCAAATAAGTCGTCGATTCTCGGTAGTGGGTAGCGGTTCTTGATGGTAAGTTTGTTCAACTCTCGGTAGTCGATACACAACCTGAATGTACCATCTTTCTTCTTGACAAATAAAACAGGAGCTCCCCACGGTGATGTGCTTGGTCGAATGAAACCACGCTCTAAAAGTTCTTGTAATTGGCTTTGCAGTTCTTTCATCTCGCTGGGTGCGAGTCTGTAAGGAGCACGAGCTATTGGTGCAGCTCCTGGTACAAGATCTATTTGAAATTCAACGGATCGATGTGGGGGTAATCCCGGTAATTCTTTCGGAAATACATCGGGAAATTCTTTTGCGACGGGAACATCATTGATGCTCTTTTCTTCAGTTTGTACTTTCTCGACGTGTGCTAGAACAGCATAGCAACCTTTTCTTATTAGTTTTTGTGCCTTCAAATTACTAATAAGATGTAGCTTCGTGTTGCCCTTTTCTCCGTACACCATTAAGGGTTTTCCTTTTTCTCGTATAATGCGAATTGCATTTTTGTAACAAACGATCTCTGCTTTCACTTCTTTCAACCAGTCCATACCGATTATCACATCAAAACTCCCTAACTCTACTGGTATCATGTCAATCTTAAATGTTTCGCTAACCAGTTTAATTTCTCGATTCCGACATATATTATCTGCTGAAATTAATTTACCATTTGCTAATTCGAGTAAAAATTTACTATCCAAAGGTATCAATGGACAACTTAATTTAGCACAAAAATCTCTACTCATATAGCTTCTATCCGCACCCGAATCAAATAAAACGTAAGCAGATTTATTGTCAATAAGAAACGTACCCGTAACAAGCTCCGGGTCTTCCTGTGCCTCTGCCGCATTAATATTGAAAACTCTTCCGCGGCCTTGTCCATTCGTGTTCTCCTGGTTCGGGCAATTTCTAATAATGTGGCCCGGTTTTCCACATTTATAACAAACTACATTGGCATAACTTGCTCCGACACTACTTGCTCCACCATTACTCGTTCCGACACCATTTGTTCCTTTCGTTCTATTAACCCCTGGTCCGTAGACCTCACACTTCACCGCGCTATGACCATTTCTTTTACACTTATTGCAAAATTTGGTGCAGAACCCCGAGTGATACTTTTCACACCTTTGGCATAGCTGCTTCTGATTGTTGTTGTTGTTGCGGTTATTATTGTTGTTGGGATGATTGTTGTAGTTGCTGTTGTTGTTGTTGTTGTTGTTGTTGGGCCGTTTTTGTAGTTGCGATTGATGTTGCGATTGTTGGGATAATTGTTGCAATTATTGTTGTAATTGCTGTTGTTGTTATATTGGTGATTCTTATCACCGTTTTCCTCCCACTTTCTTTTGACTTGCTTCACATTGGCCTCTTCAGCAGTATGTTCTTTAATTCTTTCTTCCATCTGGTTCACTAGTTTGTGAGCCATTCTATATGCCTGTTGTATGGAGGCGGGCTCGTGTGAACTTATATCTTCTTGGATTCTTTCCGGTAATCCTTTCACAAACGCGTCGATCTTCTCTTCCTCATCTTCGAACGCTCCCGGACACAATAGGCACAATTCTGTGAATCGTCTTTCATACGTGGTAATATCAAATCCTTGGGTTCGCAACCCTCTAAGTTCTGTCTTGAGCTTATTGACCTCGGTTCTGGGACGGTACTTCTCGTTCATCAAGTGCTTGAATGCTGACCACGGTAGTGCGTACGCATCGTCTTGTCCCACTTGCTCTAGATAGGTATTCTACCATGTTAACGCAGAACCTGTGAAGGTATGCGTGGCGTACTTCACTTTGTCCTCTTCAGTACACTTACTTATGGCAAACACCGATTCGACCTTCTCGGTCCACCGTTTCAATCCGATCGGTCCTTCGGTTCCATCAAATTTCAAAGGTTTGCAGGCAGTGAATTCTTTGTAGGTGCATCCTACACGATTTCCTGTACTGCTAGATCCAAGGTTATTGTTGGTATGTAGCGCAGCCTGTACTGCGGCTATGTTTGAAGCTAGAAAAGTACGGAATTCCTCTTCATTCATATTCACGGTGTGTCGAGTAGTCGGTGCCATTTCCTTCAAAATAGTCAAATGGAACAAGTTAATCATACAGAATATTAAGAGTAGTTAATAGTATTTCGTAGCATAATATGAACTCATTTATAAAAGCTTTTTCTTCATATTAGCATTTTATAAGTTTAAATTCGGGTAGTACGTACCCGTTAAGTTCATACTTAGTAGCTAATATACAATTCAACTACTACAATTCTATATGAAAAACTGATTATAATAATATTTCACGTTCAAACTTTTATACAATATTTTACAAACTTACAATACCGCTTATTTTACATAAAGCATGAAATATAGCACACAATAACTTTGATACAAGATAGTTGTGAAGATAATTCTAGCTAGTACACAAGTCGTTCAGCAAAGGCAATAAAGACACGTAATTCATACGTCCAGAAACAAGTCATGCATTCTGGTTTTACTAGGACTACTTCCCATCCTTGGTCTTGTGGAACATAACCGTTATGGCCGTTGATAAGACAGCGTGTTGTAACGTCGTCAAAGGGACGAGGGTTACGTAATGTCCAACAGTCCCGTAACAATCTAAAAACCTCATTTCTTACCCCAATTACCGACTCCGTCACTTGTGGAAACGTTTTGTTTAATAGTTGTAGCCCGATGTTCTTGTTCTCACTTTGGTGAGAAGCGAACATTACTAATCCGTAAGCATAACATGCTTCTTTATGTTGCATGTTAGCCGCTTTTCTAAATCACGAAGTCCAATATTCGGATATATTGAGTCAAAATAATTTCTTAACCCGTTGCGTAAAATAGCATTTGGGTTCCCCGCAATATATGCGTCAAAGTAAACACATCGTAACTTATGGGTTTCCCAATGTGATATCCCCCATCTTTCAAACGAAAGTCTCTTATAAACCAAGACATTCTTGGAACGTTCTTCGAATGTCTTACAAACTGATCTCGCCTTAAATAGTTGTGCCGAAGAATTCTGGCCGACTCTAGACAAGATTTCATCAATCATGTCTCCGGGTAGGTCTCTTAAAATATTGGGTTGTCTATCCATTTTGTGTTTTTAAACTGTAAAATAGAGAAGAGTTAGATTCATAAAAAAATACTTATTAATACAAGCAATTTTTACATATATCATAAAGCATAAGAACACTATATTACATATATTACACCACACGAATACAACTATCTTATTCCGACTCGCTCGTTTCTTCTTCTTCGGTTTTGGTTCGTTTTACCAAGTTTCTAGGGATATATGATGTTCCCCTAATACGAGCCGTCGTTGTCCACATTGGTTTAGAAAAATCTGGTGGTTTAGAGGTTCCCGGGTCATTGTTACAACTTAAGGACTTCGGGGGTTGACGATACATATAAAGTTCATCGGGGTTGGAATTAGATTTCTCTATTTTTATGCCCTTTCCCTTATTATTTTCTTTTGCCTTTTTAAATTTAGTTGGGGTAATTTCTATAACATCATCGGAATTCTCGTCGGAATCCGATTCATCGGAGAATTGGTAATCCTCCCAATATTTTGCTTCCTTGGCGGAAACACCATTGACCATAATTAACTTTGGTCGGTTGGTTGAGGATTTTCTTTTACTTAACCGTTTTATTATTTCCCCCACCGGTTCTATTTCTTCATTCGGTTCCGATTCTTCTTCCGGTTCCGATTCTTCTTCCGGTTCCGACTCTTCTTCCGGTTCCTCTTCGAGAACTTGTGAATCAGTCCACAAATCATTCCAATTTACATTTGACTCTTCATTATTATTAGGTGAGTCAATGGGACTTGTTCTAGAGGTAGACATCTATCACATAATATCAAACACGTTAAGAGATTAATATATCACATAATATTCATATGTTAAAAATATATAGTTTCCAACAAAAATGTTAAGCAATCATTTTTAAAGAAAACACGGTCGAAGTCCAGACTCACTAATGCATCCTAACAAACTCGATAAGACACACTAATGCAAATTTTCTGGTTCTCTAAGACCAACGCTCTGATACCAACTGAAATGTCCCGTTCTTATTGATTAAAAACGTTCCATATTAATTGATTTCGTTGCGAGGTTTTGACCTCTATATGAGACGTTTTTCAAAGACTGCATTCATTTTTAAAACAAACCATAACCTTTATTTCATAAATAAAGGTTTAAAAAGCTTTACGTAGATTATCAAATAATGATAATCTAAAATATCCTGTTTACACACGACCATTACATAATGGTTTACAATACAAATATGTTACATCGAAATCAGTTTCTTGAATGCAGTTTTTACACAATATCATACAAACATGGACTCCAAATCTTGTCCTTATTTTAGTATGCAACAGCGGAAGCTCTTAATATTCACCTGAGAATAAACATGCTTTAAACGTCAACAAAAATGTTGGTGAGTTATAGGTTTAACCTATATATATCAAATCGTAACAATAGACCACAAGATTTCATATTTCAATACACATCCCATACATAGAGATAAAAATCATTCATATGGTGAACACCTGGTAACCGACAATAACAAGATGCATATATAAGAATATCCCCATCATTCCGGGACACCCTTCGGATATGATATAAATTTCGAAGTACTAAAGCATCCGGTACTTTGGATGGGGTTTGTTAGGCCCAATAGATCTATCTTTAGGATTCGCGTCAATTAGGGTGTCTGTTCCCTAATTCTTAGATTACCAGACTTAATAAAAAGGGGCATATTCGATTTCGATAATTCAACCATAGAATGTAGTTTCACGTACTTGTGTCTATTTTGTAAATCATTTATAAAACCTGCATATATTCTCATCCCAAAAATATTAGATTTTAAAAGTGGGACTATAACTCACTTTCACAGATTTTTACTTCGTCGGGAAGTAAGACTTGGCCACTGTTGATTCACGAACCTATAACAATATATACATATATATTAAAGTATGTTCAAAATATATTTACAACACTTTTAATATACTTTGATGTTTTAAGTTTATTAAGTCAGCTGTCCTCGTTAGTAACCTATAACTAGTTTTCCACAGTTAGATGTACAGAAATAAATCGATAAATATTATCTTGAATCAATCCACGACCCAGTGTATACGTATCTCAGTATTGATCACAACTCAAACTATATATATTTTGGAATCAACCTCAACCCTGTATAGCTAACTCCAACATTCACATATAGAGTGTCTATGGTTGTTCCGAAATATATATAGATGTGTCGACATGATAGGTCGAAACATTGTATACGTGTCTATGGTATCTCAAGATTACATAATATACAATACAAGTTGATTAAGTTATGGTTGGAATAGATTTGTTACCAATTTTCACGTAGCTAAAATGAGAAAAATTATCCAATCTTGTTTTACCCATAACTTCTTCATTTTAAATCCGTTTTGAGTGAATCAAATTGCTATGGTTTCATATTGAACTCTATTTTATGAATCTAAACAGAAAAAGTATAGGTTTATAGTCGTAAAAATAAGTTACAAGTCGTTTTTGTAAAGGTAGTCATTTCAGTCGAAAGAACGACGTCTAGATGACCATTTTAGAAAACATACTTCCACTTTGAGTTTAACCATAATTTTTGGATATAGTTTCATGTTCATAATAAAAATCATTTTCTCAGAATAACAACTTTTAAATCAAAGTTTATCATAGTTTTTAATTAACTAACCCAAAACAGCCCGCGGTGTTACTACGACGGCGTAAATCCGGTTTTACGGTGTTTTTCGTGTTTCCAGGTTTTAAATCATTAAGTTAGCATATCATATAGATATAGAACATGTGTTTAGTTGATTTTAAAAGTCAAGTTAGAAGGATTAACTTTTGTTTGCGAACAAGTTTAGAATTAACTAAACTATGTTCTAGTGATTACAAGTTTAAACCTTCGAATAAGATAGCTTTATATGTATGAATCGAATGATGTTATGAACATCATTACTACCTTAATTTCCTTGGATAAACCTACTGAAAAAGAGAAAAATGGATCTAGCTTCAATGGATCCTTGGATGGCTCGAAGTTCTTGAAGCAGAATCATGACACGAAAACAAGTTCAAGTAAGATCATCACTTGAAATAAGATTGTTATAGTTGTAGAAATTGAACCAAAGTTTGAATATGATTATTACCTTGTATTAGAATGATAACCTACTGTAAGAAACAAAGATTTCTTGAGGTTGGATGATCACCTTACAAGATTGGAAGTGAGCTAGCAAACTTGAAAGTATTCTTGATTTTATAAAACTATAACTTTTGGAATTTATGAAGAACACTTAGAACTTGAAGATAGAACTTGAGAGAGATCAATTAGATGAAGAAAATTGAAGAGTGAAAGTGTTTGTAGGTGTTTTTGGTCGTTGGTGTATGGATTAGATATAAAGGATATATAATTTTGTTTTCATGTAAATAAGTCATGAATGATTACTCATATTTTTGTAATTTTATGAGATATTTCATGCTAGTTGCCAAATGATGGTTCCCACATGTGTTAGGTGACTCACATGGGCTGCTAAGAGCTGATCATTGGAGTGTATATACCAATAGTACATACATCTAAAAGCTATGTATTGTACGAGTACGAATACGGGTGCATACGAGTAGAATTGTTGATGAAACTGAACGAGGATGTAATTGTAAGCATTTTTGTTAAGTAGAAGTATTTTGATAAGTGTATTGAAGTCTTTCAAAAGTGTATAAATACATATTAAAACACTACATGTATATACATTTTAACTGAGTCGTTAAGTCATCGTTAGTCATTACATGTAAGTGTTGTTTTGAAACCTTTAGGTTAACGATCTTGTTAAATGTTGTTAACCCAATGTTTATAATATCAAATGAGATTTTAAATTATTATATTATCATGATATTATCATGTATGAATATCTCTTAATATGATATATATACATTAAATGTCTTTACAACGATAATCGTTACATATATGTCTCGTTTAAAAATCATTAAGTTAGTAGTCTTGTTTTTACATATGTAGTTCATTGTTAATATACTTAATGATATGTTTACTTATCATAGTATCATGTTAACTATATATATATCCATATATATGTCATCATATAGTTTTTACAAATTTTAACGTTCGTGAATCACCGGTCAACTTGGGTGGTCAATTGTCTATATGAAACATATTTCAATTAATCAAGTCTTAACAAGTTTGATTGCTTAACATGTTGGAAACATTTAATCATGTAAATATCAATCTCAATTAATATATATAAACATGGAAAAGTTCGGGTCACTACAACTTGCTCCGCCATTACTCGTTTCGACACCATTTGTTCCTTTCGTTCTATTAACCCCTGGTCCGTAGACCTCACACTTCGCCGCGCTATGACCATTTCTTTTACACTTGTTGCAAAATTTGGTGCAGAACCCCGAGTGATACTTTTCACACCTTTGGCATAGCTGCTTCTGATTGTTGTTATTGTTGCGGTTATTATTGTTGTTGGGATGATTGTTGTAGTTGCTGTTGTTGTTGTTGTTGTTGTTGTTAGGCCATTTGTTGTAGTTGCGATTGATGTTGCGATTGTTGGGATAATTGTTGTAATTGCTGTTGTTGTTGTATTTGTGATTCTTATCACCGTTTTCCTCCCACTTTCTTTTGACTTGCTTCACATTGGCCTCTTCAGCAGTCTGTTCTTTAATTCTTTCTTCAATCTGGTTCACTAGTTTGTGAGGCATTCTACATGCCTGTTGTATGGAGGCGGGCTCGTGTGAACTTATATCTTCTTGGATTCTTTCCGGTAATCTTTTCACAAACGCGTCGATCTTCTCTTCCTCATCTTCGAATGCTCCCGGACACAATAGGCACAATTATGTGAATCGTCTTTCGTACGTGGTAATATCAAATCCTTGGGTTCGTAATCCTCTAAGTTCTGTCTTGAGCTTATTGACCTCGGTTCTGGGACGGTACTTCTCATTCATCAAGTGCTTGAATGCTGACCACGGTAGTGCGTACGCATTATCTTGTCCCACTTGCTCTAGATAGGTATTCCACCATGTTAACGCAGAACCTGTGAAGGTATGCGTAGCGTACTTCACTTTGTCCTCTTCAGTACACTTACTTATGGCAAACACTGATTCGACCTTCTCGGTCCACCGTTTCAATCCGATCGGTCCTTTGGTTCCATCAAATTCTAAAGGTTTGCAGGCAGTGAATTCTTTGTAGGTACATCCTACACGATTTCCTATACTGCCAGATCCAAGGTTATTGTTGGTATGTAGCGCAGCCTGTACTTCGGCTATGTTTGAAGCTAGAAAAGTACGGAATTCCTCTTCATTCATATTCACGGTGTGTCGAGTAGTCGGTGCCATTTCCTTCAAAATAGTCAAATGGAACAAGTTAATCATACAGAATATTAAGAGTAGTTAATAGTATTTCGTAGCATAATATGAACTCATTTATAAAAGCTTTTTCTTCATATTAGCATTTTATAAGTTTAAATTCGGGTAGTACCTACCCGTTAAGTTCATACTTAGTAGCTAATTTACAATTCAACTACTACAATTCTATATGAAAAACTGATTGTAATAATATTTCGCGTTCAAACTTTTATACAATATTTTACAAACTTACAATACCGCTTATTTTACATAAAGCATGAAATATAGCACACAATAACTTTGATACAAGATAGTTGTGAAGATAATTCTAGCTAGTACACAAGTCGTTCAGCAAAGGCAATAAAGACACGTAATTCATACGTCCAGAAACAAGTCATGCATTCTGGTTTTACTAGGACTACTTCTCATCCTTGGTCTTGTGGAACATAACCGTTATGGCCATTGATAAGACAGCATGTTGTAACGTCGTCAAAGGGACAAGGGTTACGTAATGACCAACAGTCTCGTAATAACCTAAAAACCTCATTTCTTACCCCAATTACCGACTCCGTCACTTGTGGGAACGTTTTGTTTAATAGTTGTAGCCCGATGTTCTTGTTCTCACTTTGGTGAGAAGCGAACATTACTAACCCGTAAGCATAACATGCTTCTTTATGTTGCATGTTAGCCGCTTTTTCTAAATCACGAAGTCCTATATTCAGATATACTGAGTCAAAATAATTTCTTAACCCGTTGCGTAAAATAGCATTTGGGTTCCCCGCAATATATGCGTCAAAGTAAACACATCGTAACTTATGGATTTTCCAATGTAATATCCCCCATCTTTCGAACGAAAGCCTTTTATATACCAAGGCAGTCTTGGAACGTTCTTCGAATGTCTTACAAACTGATCTCGCCTTAAATAGTTGTGCCGAGGAATTCTGACCGACTCTAGACAAGATTTCATCAATCATGTCTCCGGGTAGGTCTCTTAAAATATTGGGTTGTCTATCCATTTTGTGTTTTTATACTGTAAAATAGACAAGAGTTAGATTCATAAAAAAATACTTATTAACACAAGCAATTTTTACATATATCATAAAGCATAAGCACATTATATTACATATATTACACCACACGAATACAACTATCTTATTCCGACTCGCTCGTTTCTTCTTGTTCGGTTTTGGTTCGTTTTGCCAAGTTTCTAGGGATATATGATGTTCCCCTAATACGAGCCGTCGTTGTCCACATTGGTTTAGAAAAACCTGGATGTTTAGAGGTTCCCGGGTCATTGTTACAACTTAAGGACTTCGGGGGTTGACGATACATATAAAGTTCATCGGGGTTGGAATTAGATTTCTCTATTTTTATGCCCTTTCCCTTATTATTTTCTTTTGCCTTTTTAAATTCAGTTGGGGTAATTTCTATAACATCATCGGAATTCTCGTCAGAATCCGATTCATCGGAGAATTGGTAATCCTCCCAATATTTTGCTTCCTTGGCGGAAACACCATTGACCATAATTAACCTTGGTCGGTTGGTTGAGGATTCTCTTTTACTTAACCGTTTTATTATTTCCCCCACCGGTTCTATTTCTTCTTCCGGTTCCGATTCTTCTTCCGGTTCCGACTCTTCTTCCGGTTCCTCTTCGGGAACTTGTGAATCAGTCCACGAATCATTCCAATTTACATTTGACTCTTCATTATTATTAGGTGAGTCAATGTGACTTGTTCTAGAGGTAGACATCTATCACATAATATCAAACACGTTAAGAGATTAATATATCACATAATATTAATATGTTAAAAATATATAGTTTTCAACAAAAATGTTAAGCAATCATTTTTAAAGAAAACACGGTCGAAGTCCAGACTCACTAATGCATCCTAACAAACTCGATAAGACACACTAATGCAAATTTTCTGGTTCTCTAAGACCAACGCTCGGATACCAACTGAAATGTCCCGTTCTTATTGATTAAAAACGTTCCATATTAATTGATTTCGTTGCGAGGTTTTGACCTCTATATGAGACGTTTTTCAAAGACTGCATTCATTTTTAAAACAAACCATAACCTTTATTTCATAAATAAAGGTTTAAAAGCTTTACGTAGATTATCAAATAATGATAATCTAAAATATCCTGTTTACACACGACCATTACATAATGGTTTACAATACAAATATGTTACATCGAAATCAGTTTCTTGAATGCAGTTTTTACACAATATCATACAAACATGGACTCCAAATCTTGTCCTTATTTTATTATGCAACAGCGGAAGCTCTTAGTATTCACCTGAGAATAAACATGCTTTAAACGTCAACAAAAATGTTGGTGAGTTATAGGTTTAACCTATATATATCAAATCGTAACAATAGACCACAAGATTTCATATTTCAATACACATCCCATACATAGAGATAAAAATCATTCATATGGTGAACACCTGGTAACCGACAATAACAAGATGCATATATAAGAATATCCCCATCATTCCGGGACACCCTTCGGATATGATATAAATTTCGAAGTACTAAAGCATCCGGTACTTTGGATGGGGTTTGTTAGGCCCAATAGATCTATCTTTAGGATTCGCGTCAATTAGGGTGTCTGTTCCCTAATTCTTAGATTACCAGACTTAATAAAAAGGGGCATATTCGATTTCGATAATTCAACCATAGAATGTAGTTTCACGTACTTGTGTCTATTTTGTAAATCATTTATAAAACCTGCATATATTCTCATCCCAAAAATATTAGATTTTAAAAGTGGGACTATAACTCACTTTCACAGATTTTTACTTCGTCGGGAAGTAAGACTTGGCCACTGTTGATTCACGAACCTATAACAATATATACATATATATTAAAGTATGTTCAAAATATATTTACAACACTTTTAATATATTTTGATGTTTTAAGTTTATTAAGTCAGCTGTCCTCGTTAGTAACCTATAACTAGTTGTCCACAGTTAGATGTACAGAAATAAATCGATAAATATTATCTTGAATCAATCCACGACCCAGTGTATACGTATCTCAGCATTGATCACAACTCAAACTATATATATTTTGGAATCAACCTCAACCCTGTATAGCTAACTCCAACATTCACATATAGAGTGTCTATGGTTGTTCCGAAATATATATAGATGTGTCGACATGATAGGTCGAAACATTGTATACGTGTCTATGGTATCTCAAGATTACATAATATACAATACAAGTTGATTAAGTTATGGTTGGAATAGATTTGTTACCAATTTTCACGTAGCTAAAATGAGAAAAATTATCCAATCTTGTTTTACCCATAACTTCTTCATTTTAAATCCGTTTTGAGTGAATCAAATTGCTATGGTTTCATATTGAACTCTATTTTATGAATCTAAATAGAAAAATTATAGGTTTATAGTCGGAAAAATAAGTTACAAGTCGTTTTTGTAAAGGTAGTCATTTCAGTCGAAAGAACGACGTCTAGATGACCATTTTAGAAAACATACTTCCACTTTGAGTTTAACCATAATTTTTAGATATAGTTTCATGTTCATAATAAAAATCATTTTCTCAGAATAACAACTTTTAAATCAAAGTTTATCATAGTTTTTAATTACTAACCCAAAACAGCCCGCAGTGTTACTACGACGGCGTAAATCCGGTTTTACGGTGTTTTTCGTGTTTCCAGGTTTTAAATCATTAAGTTAGCATATCATATAGATATAGAACATGTGTGTAGTTAATTTTAAAAGTCAAGTTAGAAGGATTAACTTTTGTTTGCGAACAAGTTTAGAATTAACTAAACTATGTTCTAGTGATTACGAGTTTAAATCTTCGAATAAGATAGTTTTATATATATGAATCGAATGATGTTATGAACATCATTACTACCTCAAGTTTAGTAGGTAAACCTACTGGAAGTGACAAGAAATGATCTAGCTTCAAAGGATCTTGGATGGCTTGAAAGTTCTTGAAGTAGGATCATGACACAAAAACAAGTTCAAGTGAGATTTTTACTCGAATTAAGATAGTTTATAGTTATAGAAATTGAATCAAAGTTTGAATATGAATATTACCTTGAATAAGAAAGATAACCTACTGTATATAACAAAGGTTTCTTGATCTTAGATGATTACTTGGAATGGATTAGAAAGCTTGGAAGTAAATTAGTAAACTTGAAGGGATTTTTGAAGTGTTCTTGAAGTGTTCTTCCTATGATGATTATAGCTTGATTCTTGAAGTGATTTTTGATGAAGATGATGATTAACTACTGGAACAATACGTTCATAATAGTGTGTGTGTGTTGAGAGAGAATTAGAAAGAGAATTGGAAGTGAAATGGAGTAATTGATGAGTGGTAATTGGTGAGTGGTGAGTGGGGTTAAAAGGAGTTCTAGTTAGTTGACTAGCTCATGGTAGAAGTTAAAATTGATTAGTCATACATGACATAATCAAGAGTGGAATCTCATGGTAGTTCCTATTGGTATATACTCATAGTAAGTACGTTTTGAAGCTGTGTATAATACGGGTAAGAATACGACTAGAATTCTTGATGAAAGAAAAGAATGGAAAAGTAACTGTAACCATTTTCGTTAAGTATGAGTGTTTTGATATATGTCTTGAAGTCTTCCAAAAGTATTTTAATACATCTAAATACACTACATGTATATACATTTTAACTGAGTCGTTAAGTCATTGTTAGTCGTTACATGTAAGTGTTGTTTTGAAACCTTTAAGTTAACGATCTCAATTAATGTTGTTAACCCATTGTTTATTATATCTA
Source organism: Rutidosis leptorrhynchoides (assembly GCF_046630445.1). NCBI lineage: Eukaryota > Viridiplantae > Streptophyta > Magnoliopsida > Asterales > Asteraceae > Rutidosis > Rutidosis leptorrhynchoides. The sequence continues at coordinate 300,375,327 of NC_092335.1, read as the reverse complement.
ATGAGATGTTAAATTATTATATTATCATGATATTATGATATATTAATATATCTTAATATGATATATATACATTTAAATGTCGTTACAACGATAATCGTTACATATATGTCTCGTTTCGAAATCCTTAAGTTAGTAGTCTTGTTTATATGTATATAACTCATTGTTAATATACTTATGGAGATACTTACTTATCATAATCTCATGTTAACCATATGTATATCCATATATATATCGTCATGTCGTTTTTACAAGTTTTAACGTTCGTGAATCGCCGGTCAACTTGGGTGGTCAATTGTCTATATGAAACATATTTCAATTAATCAAGTCTTAATAAGTTTGATTGCTTAAAATGTTGGAAACATTTAATCATGTAAATATCAATCTCAATTAATATATATAAACATGGAAAAGTTCGGGTCACTACAGTACTGAACAATGCAGGGTTGGCCTCGGATTCACGAACTATACCATTTGTGTATTCATTAATATAAAATCGTAATCGAATAAATATATATTATTAGTGATGTAATTTATATATAGTAGATTAATAAGTTTCATTATGTATATTTTTATTTTATATATAGATATATTAATATAGGTTAAGTTACGTGTATTTAAATATATCCCTATATCTATAATCTTTATTTTAATAAATATAATCTTAACAACGTCATTTAATACTTTTATTTTCATAGTTACTATTATTTTAATAATAGTGATATAGATAATACTTGATAATAATAATAATAATAATATTAGTAAAATAATAATTTTAATAAAAACGATATGTTTAAAAGTAACGATACTTTTAATAATAATAATAATATACTACTTATATTTATAACAATGACACTAATAATAATGTTTATGAAAAATAATAACATAATATATTGTTACATAATGATAATAATATTAATAATCCTAGTCATAATAATAATAACAATAATATTAACAGTCATAATAATACTTATAATAATAATAATAATAATAATAAAATAATACTTGTAGTAACATAACACTAAATAATAATAATAATAATAATAATAACAACATTAATAATAATAGTAATAATATTAATAATCACAATAATAATAATAATAATAATTATGAAAATAAAGTGTAAAAGAGTATACCCTTTTAAAAGTTTTTTTTTTCCAAAAAGAATTGCCCACGACGGGGCTCGAACTCGCAACCTCACGCACACCCGTTAACGCCTTTACCTAGTCCCCTGTAACCTCTTTTGTGAATTAACTTGATATATAAATCTTTTTAACCCAATATAATACGGTCCCAATTAAAATATGATAGCCCAACAGAAAAACTAGATTGGATCTCGGCCCAATCATCAAAATAAGAAACTCTCGGCCCGTACTCAAATCCCATAACATAACCGATCCTCAATTAGGTTTAAAGGATAACACGAATTAGGTTTCCTCTGCAGATTCCTTTCATTCCAACAAAATTCAGAAACAAGAGCAAGTTGTCGATGGTGGATCGAGGTTTACAGAGGCCTTCGATGATGCTGGGTAACCGGATCATAAATAGATTAGCATCAATCACTCTTTTCATCGTTATCAGGTTCATAGTATCATCATCCCTCATCAATCGATCACTTAATCAATCAATCAAATGATTCAAGTAAGTATTCGATTCATTAATTAATCTTTTAATTTCTTCATCTCTTTATATGTACTCTGTATCGTTTTAATTGAATCTAGTAGAAATAGGAATAAATGCTTTTGAATAGCGAAGAAGAAACAGGAACACAGTTGCAGCAAGTGTGAGGGTTTGAAGATAATAGTTATTGTTTGGTCTCGAGTTTAACTTAGTAGAACAAATACGTACAGCTGTAATTTCGTGAATGTTTGGTTCGTAACAGAAAAACAGAAATGAAGCAGCTGGGGTGTTCTGTTTATGGTGGATTCAGATGATGGCCGATGATGATCAGGGTCTGAAGGTTATAGTGGTCGTTGGTTCTTGATGGTGGTGATGTCGATAACAACACAGCAATAGCAGTATAACGGTAGTAATTAACAGAATTTATTGATATCCTTAATGATGGTGTTACAGTGGTTTTCCTTGGGCTTTATTTCTTTATGAACTGCAGTTTGGGTATATGTAATATGATTGAATACAGTCAATTTGATCATAATTTATTTGTATTGTGATTGGAAGTCGACATTTAACAACTTGGAGACAGGAACTGTTCGAACGATAAATAAAAAGTAATAGAGCATCAAGATTGATTACAAAGTCTAACTGCTTTTGTAGTCTTGTGTTTATTTTGGGAATCAATTTGTACTACTTCAGACAAAAAGCAAAAATTTACCTATTGATTGAGAATGTTTGAAAACTGTTTGCGTAATATTTATATGAACCATATTTTATATCTTCATCTATCTGTATTTGCTGAAATTCATATATGTATATGTATATGAATAACTGATTATATTTCAGTATTTATATATCTGCATTTATATATTTATTTGTATTCCTCTTATGTTTATATATTTATATTTATAAATTATTGTTAATCTTTTAATAAATAGGATAATAATGATACTCTTGATACTTTAACTAATAGTATTACAAGTATAATAAAAATATTATTACTAATCATAAAAATGAATTTTAGTAATATTCTTAATAATGATAATAATTAATTTGTGTCATTTTCTAGTAATTGTAATAATACTAATAATAATAGTTTATAATTTTCAATTATATTGATAATACTGATATTAATCACAATAACTAAAATTATCATTTCACTATTAGTCATATTAGTAATGATGTTAACAATGACAACAATAGCATCAATAATAATGATACTATAACAAATCAATGTATCAAATTTTGTATTATAATCTTTATCATTTATAGAACTACTACTGATATTAATAGTATTGATAATATAACAACTATAATTTTATTTATTAATTATGTAATAATTATATTATATATGATATGATAATATTTATTGAATATTCAACATTTATATTTTTCATATGTTTTTCAATATAATAGTTATAAATAGAATTCATATATATATTCATATATAGATTTATATCATATATATATATATATATATATATATATATATATATATATATATATATATATATATATATATATATATATATATATATATATATATATATATATATATATATATATATATATATATATATATATATATATATATATTTACAACACTTGTTCGTGAATCGTCGGAAATGGTTGAAGGTCAATTGGATATATAAAACAGTTCAAAATTTTTGAGACTCAACCTAACAGACTTTTCTTATCGTGTCGGAATAATATAAAGATAAAGTTTAAATTTGGTCGGAAATTCTCGGGTCGTCACAGTACCTACCCGTTAAAGAAATTTAGTCCCGAAATTTGAGTGAGGTCGTCATGGCTAATAATAAAAAATGTTTTTTTTTATGATGAATATGAGTTGATAAATAGAGTTTTATCACCATTGAGTAATAAAGATAAAATAATTCGATTAATCGAAGCGTATGAATGAAGCTATCACAAAAGTGTGAAATGAAGAAATAGAGATTCGTCTTATCTTTTGACGCTGTCTTGGTTGAATTTAGAAAATAAGATACGTCTTAACTTTTGACGTAGAGGGTTGAATTCCGGAATTCAAGGGATTTAAAGAAAATATTCGAGATCTAAAAGATTTGGTTCTTTGGCGAATAATGAAATTTAGATCTCTATAATTAAATACGGTGATTTTCTTCGATTACACTGTATGTTATTTCCAATATAAATTAAACTCTCTCGTTCCATTTTTCTCACCATTCCTATACTTTCTTTCTTAGTTCATACATCCAAAAGATTGTGAAAATGCTTAATCTAGTTCTGATTCTTGTCCTTATCTTTACTTTTGCAACAATCATTCTCCCTTTCCCAACTTCCACCAGAGAAATCTGCTTTCTTCTACCTCGCCCTTGGGGTTATAGTGTTTTTAATTATCCCGTGTCTTTATGTTGCGATAAACATTGACATACACGGTTTGTAATTTATGTGTTGTTATAGGGCTTTATATTTTCCTTTAAATTTCAAAGTCCCTGCTTCTGTTTTTAATAATCATTGTCATTTACAGTTAATGCTCTCTCATATTTACTGTGATTTATACCCCCCATTTCTATTTCGGAGATTCGTTCTTTTGTTTTCTCTTCCTGACTTTAAATCAAGCGAATAATAGTCCAGAATTCGTAGATATAGAGTTTTGAATGATTATAATGTTCTAAGCAGGAAGGAATGTGATAACACGATTTGATTTTCAAATTTATCAACATCACGGAAGATAGATCCATCAAGAATACCTTTTCTTGATATGTTCAGAAGTTAAGTAGAATGAAAGAGTTATGTAACATGACACATGATGACGGTATGATCTACTGTGAACCATCATCACGTTTCATTAGAAACTCAGCATGACTTACTGTAATATAATCACGTTGATCAAGTGTCATTATATTATACTAACTCATGCATCAGTTCCCAACATTACTTCAATAACATTCATATTTTAAGCTCAAAAGTTTACAGAATATAGAAACTAACAGTTTCTATATGATGTAACACTGATATCATGATGAGATTAATGATTTCAGATAAGAATAGTTATGAAAATATCTTTGGAGGATATTTATAATGAAAGATACGATGATATCTTGGAATTTCTAATATCAAAGGATGGTGAAGAAAATCTGTCCGCAAGAGTTTGGAGTCAAAAGCAAGATATTCGCTAAAGATTTCAGCAGACATTGAATCATTTAGATTCTTTGAAGTCAAACTTATTCTTTGTGATTTGTCCACGGCTTCTTTCATAGTTTCGCATAATCTGCTTTTCGGTACTAAATTTTCTATTGAATGTTTCCAATATAATGATACACAGGAAGTACGAAGAGGTATATAATCTCGGACGAGAATATTTATGAAAATATCCTCAGAAATATCGAAGATATTGATGATGATATTTTTGGAGTTTCTAAGTTTGAAGGTTGACGAAGAAAAATTTTCCCCAAGATTTTAACATGACTTCAGAGCAAGATATTCTCTAAAGGTTTCAACGGATCCAGAATTACCTGGATTCTTTGAATATAGGGTATGGTCCTTGTATTTTTCCTTGGTCTCCTTCATGGTTAGCTCAATCTGTTTTTCAATACCCAATTTTCTATCGAGCGTTCCTAACATTCCTTTCTTTATCATCAAACTTTTGGCCGTTTAGACCACCTATCATTTTTCTGTTTCCTCTGCATTTAATGCTATGATATCTGGATCATCGATTATTAATCCGAGGTGGTTTCAGGAGAATTGTGTTTTTAGATGATTAAACGCTGATGGTGATATGGTGGAATATGAATGGTTCCTTGGTAACAATAAAAGAGCACGCGTATATATCAACGTTATAATAAGGTTGTTTCGTACGAAAGGTTGAAGTTGTCTTGCTGGAGCTGTGACAAAATTGGCCATTTTGAAGAAGAACTGCAAAGTTATTTTGGGTAATAATAACACTAAAGAATTTAGCACAGTTATGTATTGAACGTTTACTCAGTTTCCGAGAGTTTTTCAAGTGCATTACTATATGCATCAATCTTTTCTTCCGTAAATGAGGTGCGGTTGGTTCATCCTCTCGATTGAGGTGTTTTTAAGAATCATGAAAGGTTTGAACGCGGATTGTAATCGTCAGGATACAAATGAGGTTTAAGATGAAATCAAGTGGCAAACTTGAAGAATTGTTTAGTTTCATATGTTATAAACAATATTTTAATTCATTTTTAATTGTCCAATGTTGATAGTTCTTAGTTGATAGTCTACAGTTAGCAGTTCAATAATTTAATACATCATATTCGAATTAATTAATACATATCGTGACCCGTGTACAGGTCTCAGACTCGATCACAACTCAAATTATATATATTATTTGAGAATCAACCTCAACCCTGTATAGAGAACTCGATCATTACTGCATATAAAGTGTCTATGGTGATTCCAAATAATATATATAGATGCGTCGATATGATATGTCAAAACCTTGTATACGTGTCCCGATATTTAAAGTGCGTAAAATAAATAACTGAAATTTAATGACAATAAATAAAGTGCGTAAAGTAAATAACAGAAATTAAATGATGATAAATAAAATTGCGAGCATGTAAATAGCGATAATTAAATTGCGATAAATAAGAATGTAATCAGTTAGCTAGGAACAGTTAGCTAGGATTTTGTTAGCGTGGATTCTTAACAAAATTTCTCATAGTTAATTTGTTTGTTTCTAACAAATTTTATTTTTCCAATGTTTTCTTCATTATGCCACTTGTCGGATTCTGATAGGTCAAAATCCAAATATGAAATTGAATGAAAATGGTTATTTTGTGATGAACGGATTCGTATAGCTGTGGTTGCAAGTAGGATAGTAAATGACTGTTGAATTAGATTCGAAGAATGTACAGTGTAACTTATTAATGTGAAATCTAAATATTCCTCGGGTATTACCAATCCGTTAAAATATTTTCACCATTAACAGTTTGTACAGGAGAATTTTTTTTTTATTACAATCTTTATGAAAATATATATACATATATATTTTCTTCAGATGTATTCATGGATTTAATGAGTTAATATGATATTAAACTCATTTGCTTATCAGTTGGAACTAGAATAAATAATCTCTAAAACTTTAGAGATTACATATTCGCCATGTCGAACGAAGATAAATGAGGTAGAACGATACATAGAACGAAGATCATACTCAAAGTACAGATAGTGATATTGAAGCATGGATTGTTGATGGTACTGGTGCTGTTACTGATGGTACTGTTGGTGCCGGTGATGTTGCTGAAGCTGGTACATTTTGCACTATATTTTCCGAATTGATTATTCATACGCGAAGTTCGTTGACTTATTACACCAGAATGATTGTCGGTCGGAACGAGCGGATGAATAAGGTTCAGAATTGTGGATAGAATATAATCTTGTCGAGTTACCCTGGAAATGAGACTGGAAATGGTGTCTCGAACAGATTCGCCGGTAAACGCTTCAGGTTCATTGTCAAGAGATAAATTCGGTTGTGAAAAGGATCGCCTTCTTCGCGTCTCCATTGATTAAGTCGACTACGAACCCATCAGATGAATTGGGGATGGATGATTGGTTGATTCATTCTGTTGACACCGCATCGGAGCTTAGGTGAATATCTATGTTGGAATAGTTATCGGAATAACTATCGGAATAGCTATCGAAGTCTAAGGGACTCGAACTGGTTAAGGGATTCATCTCGTACGATCAGATGAAGGATTTTTTTTTTGATTAGAAATAGATTATAGGGTGTTGATTAGTACCCTGCAATACATAAGTTGCATATGCATATATAATACTAAAATCTTATAAGTTACGGAGGGATATACGGAGTATGTCAGGCAAAGTTTACAGTAATAGATATGCTAAGATATGAATTAGCGGATACGCTAAGATATGAGTTTTATCTATAAACTATTTATGTAATCAATGCAGTAAGATGTGTCTAGACTAAGAATGATAAGTAGGTAATTTCCTAAGGAGGATAAGCAGATGATTTCCGACTAGAAATGATAAGCAAAACTTTTGACATGCAGACACGGTCGAAGTCCAGACTCACTAATGCATCCTAACGACTTATCAGTTATATACACTAATGCAGACCTAGTTCGCTAAGACCACCGCTCTGATACCAACTGAAAGGACCCGTCCAAATCCATCCGGACGAAGTCCATATCGATTATAAACGATTCCCAACAGTTGATTACATCGCGAGGTACTTGACCTCTATATGATACATTTTACAAACATTGCATTCGTTTTGAAAAGACAAACTTTCATTACATCTGAAGTTGACAGACATGCATACCGTTTCATAATATATACAACTATAATTGACTTAATAATGATCTTGATAAACTCAACGACTCGAATGCAACGTCTTTTGAAATATGTCATGAATGACTCCAAGTAATATCTTTAAAATGATCAAATGCACAACGAAAGATTTCTTTCGTACCTGATAATAAACATGCTTTCAAGTGTCAACCAAAAGGTTGGTGAGTTCATTAGTTTAGCATAAATAATCATTTCATAATTTTAATAGACCACAAGATTTCATATTTCCATTTCTCACAAACATACGTCCCATACATAAAGACAAAATATCATTCATATGGATTGAACACCTGGTAACCGACATTCACAATATGCATACAAGAATATCCCCATCATTCCGGGATCCTCCTTCGGACATGATATAAATTTTGAAGTACTAAAGCATCCGGTACTTTGGATGGGGCTTGTTGGGCCCGATATATCTATCTTTAGAGTTCGCGTCAATTAGGGTGTCTGTTCCCTAATTCTTAGATTACCAGACTTGATAAAAAGGGGCATATTCGATTTCGATAATTCAACCATATAATGTAGTTTCAATTACTTGTGTCCATTTCGTAAAACAGTTATAAAAGCAGCGCATGTATTCTCAGTCCCAAAAATATATATAAAAATGGAGTAATGAAACTCACGCATATAAATATTGTAAAACAGTTAATAAAGCATTTGCATGTATTCTCAGCCCAAAAATGTAAAGAGTAAAAAAGGATTAGATGAAACTCACATAATGTATTTTGTAGTAAAAATATATATGACTATTTTGAACAACTGAACAATGCAGGGTTGGCCTCGGATTCACGAACCTATACCATTTGTGTATTCATTAATATAAAATCGTAATCGAATAAATATATATTATTAGTGATGTAATTTATATATAGTAGATTAATAAGTTTCATTATGTATATTTTTATTTTATATATAGATATATTAATATAGGTTAAGTTACATGTATTTAAATATATTCCTTTATCTATAATCTTTATTTTAATAAATATAATCTTAACAACGTCATTTAATACTTTATTTTCATAGTTACTATTATTTTAATAATAGTGATATAGATAATACTTGATAATAATAATAATAATAATAATATTAGTAAAATAATAATTTTAAAAAAAACGATATGTTTAAAAGTAACGATACTTTTAATAATAATAATAATAATAATAATACTACTTATATTTATAACAATGACACTAATAATAATGTTTATGAAAAATAATAACATAATATATTGTTACATAATGATAATAATATTAATAATCCTAGTCATAATAATAATAACAATAATATTAACAGTCATAATAATAATAATAATAATAATAATAATAATAATAATAATAATAATAAAACAATACTTGTAGTAACATAACACTAAATAATAATAATAATAATAACAACATTAATAATAATAGTAATAATATTAATAATCACAATAATAATAATAAAAATTATGAAAATAAAGTGTAAAAGAGTATACCCTTTTGAAAGTTTTTTTTTTTCCAAAAAGAATTGCCCACGACGGGGCTCAAACTCGCAACCTCACGCACACCCGTTAACGCCTTTACCTAGTCCCCTGTAACCTCTTTTATGAATTAACTTGATATATAAATCTTTTTAACCCAATATAATACGGTCCCAATTAAAATATGATAGCCCAACAGAAAAACTAAATTGGATCTCGGCCCAATCATCAAAATAAGAAACTCTCAGCCCGTACTCAAATCCCATAACATAACTGATCCTCAATTAGGTTTAAAGGATAACACGAATTAGGTTTCCTCTGCAGATTCCTTTCGTTCCAACAAAATTCAGAAACAAGAGCAAGCTGTCGATGGTGGATCGAGGTTTACAGAGGCCTTCGATGATGCTGGGTAACCGGATCATAAACAGATTAGCATTAATCACTCTTTTCATCGTTATCAGGTTCATAGTATCATCATCCCTCATCAATCGATCACTTAATCAATCAATCAAATGATTCAAGTAAGTATTCGATTCATTAATTAATCTTTTAATTTCTTCATCTCTTTATATGTACTCTGTATTGTTTTAATTGAATCAAGTAGAAATAGGAATAAATGCTTTTGAATAGCGAAGAAGAAACAGGAACACAGTTGCAACAAGTGTGAGGGTTTGAAGATAATAGTTATTGTTTGGTCTCGAGTTTAACTTAGTAGAACAAATACGTACAGCTGTAATTTCATGAATGTTTGGTTCGTAACAGAAAAACAGAAAAGAAGCAGGTGGGGTGTTCTGTTTATGGTGGATTCAGATGATGGCCGATGATGATCAGGGTCTGAAGGTTATAGTGGTCGTTGGTTCTTGATGGTGGTGATGTCGATAACAACACAGCAATAGCAGTTTAACGGTAGTAATTAACAGAATTTATTGATATCCTTAATGATGGTGTTACAGTGGTCTTCCTTGGGCTTTATTTCTTTATGAACTGCAGTTTGGGTATATGTAATATGATTGAATACAGTCAATTTGATCATAATTTATTTGTATTGTGATTGGAAGTCGACATTTAACAACTTGGAGACAGGAACTGTTCGAACGATAAATAAAAAGTAATAGAGCATCAAGATTGATTACAAAGTCTAACTGCTTTTGTAGTCTTGTGTTTATTTTGGGAATCAATTTGTACTACTTCAGACAAAAAGCAAAAAATTACCTATTGATTGAGAAGGTTTGAAAACTGTTTGCGTAATATTTATATGAACCATATTTTATATCTTCATCTATCTATATTTGCTGAAATTCATATATGTATATGTATATGAATAACTGATTATATTTCAGTATTTATATATCTGCATTTATATATTTATTTGTATTCCTCTTATGTTTATATATTTATATTTATAAATTATTGTTAATCTTTTAATAAATAGGATAATAATGATACTCTTGATACTTTAACTAATAGTATTACAAGTATAATAAAAATATTATTACTAATCATAAAAATGAATTTTAGTAATATTCTTAATAATGATAATAATTAATTTGTGTCATTTTCTAGTAATTGTAATAATACTAATAATAATAGTTTATAATTTTCAATTATATTGATAATACTGATATTAATCACAATAACTAAAATTATCATTTCACTATTAGTCATATTAGTAATGATGTTAACAATGACAACAATAGCATCAATAATAATGATACTATAACAAATCAATGTATCAAATTTTGTATTATAATCTTTATCATTTATAGAACTACTACTGATATTAATAGTATTGATAATATAACAACTATAATTTTATTTATTAATTATGTAATAATTATATTATATATGATATGATAATATTTATTGAATATTCAACATTTATATTTTTCATATGTTTTTCAATATAATAGTTATAAATAGAATTCATATATATATATATTCATATATAGATCTATATCATATATATATATTTACAACACTTGTTCGTGAATCGTCGGAAATGGTTGAAGGTCAATTGAATATATAAAACAGTTCAAAATTTTTGAGACTCAACCTAACAGACTTTTCTTATCGTGTCGGAATAATATAAAGATAAAGTTTAAATTTGGTCGGAAATTCCCGGGTCGTCACACATAAGGTCCATGAACACAGCTGGTGCGTTAGCCAATCCAAACGGCATAACCATAAACTCGTAATGACCATAACACGTCCTAAAAGCAGTTTTTGGAATATCATCCTCCTTTACTCGCATTTGATGATATCCAGAACGTAAATCGATTTTTGAATAAACCGACGAGCCTTGTAGTTGATCAAATAAGTCGTCAATTCTCGACAGTGGATAACGGTTTTTGATGGTAAGTTTATTCAACTCTCTGTAGTCAATACACAACCTAAATGTATCATCCTTCTTCTTAACAAACAAAACAGGAGCTCCCCATGGTGATGTGCTTGGTCAAATGAAACCACATTCTAATAGTTCTTGCAGTTGGCTTTGCAGTTATTTCATCTCGCTGGGTGCGAGTCTGTAAAGAGCACGAGCAATTGGTGTAGCTCCTGGTACAAGATCTATTTGAAATTCAACAGATCGATGTGGAGGTAGTCCCGGTAATTCTTTCAGAAATACATCGGGAAATTCTTTCGCGACGGGAACATCATTGATGCTCTTTTCTTCAGTTTGTACTTTCTCGACGTGTGCTAGAATAGCATAGCAACCTTTTCTTATTAGTTTTTATGCCTTCAAATTACTAATAAGATGTAGCTTCGTGTTGCCCTTTTCTCCGTACACCATTAAGGTTCTCCTTCTTCTCGTACAATGCGAATTGCATTTTTGTAACATACGATCTCTGCTTTCATCTCCTTCAGCCAGTCCATGCCAACTATTACATCAAAACTCCCTATCTCTACTGGTATCAAATCAATCTTGAATATTTCGCTACCCAGTTTAATTTCTCGATTCCGGCATATATAATCTGCTGAAATTAATTTACCGTTTGCTAATTCGAGTAAAAATTTACTATCCAACGGCGTCAATGGATAACTTAATTTAGCACAAAAATCTCTACTCATATAGCTTCTATCCACACCCGAATCAAATAAAACGTAAGCAGATTTATTGTCAATAAAAAACGTACCCGTAACAAGCTCCGGGTCTTCCTGTGCCTCTGCCGCATTAATATTGAAAACACTTCCGCGGCCTTATCCATTCGTTTTCTCCTGGTTCGGGCAATTTCTAATAATGTGGCTCGGTTTTCCACATTTATAACAAACTACATTGGCATAACTTGCTCCGACACTACTTGCTCCGCCATTACTCGTTCCGACACCATTTGTTCTTTTCGTTCTGTTAACCCCTGGTCCGTAAACCTCACACTTCGCCGTGCTATGACCATTTCTTTTACACTTTTTGCAAAATTTGGTGCAGAACCCCGAGTGATACTTTTTACACCTTTGGCATAGTTGCTTCTGATTGTTGTTGTTGTTGCGGTTGTTATTGTTGTTGGGATGATTGTTGTAGTAGTTGTTGTTATTGTTGTTGTGTCGTTTGTTGTAGTTGCGATTGATGTTGAGATTGTTGGGATAATTGTTGTTGTATTGGTGACTCTTATCACTGTTTTCCTCCCACTTTCTTTTGACTAGCTTCACGTTGGCCTCTTCGGCCGCCTGTTCTTTAATTCTTCCCTCAATCTGGTTCACTAGTTTGTAAGCCATTCTACATGCCTTTTGTATGGAGGCAGGCTCGTGTGAACTTATATCTTCTTGGATTCTCTCTGGTAACCCTTTCACAAACGCGTCGATCTTCTCTTCCTCATCTTCGAACGCTCTCGGACACAATAGGCACAATTCTATGAATCATCTTTCGTACGAAGTAATATCGAATCCCTGTGTTCGTAACCCTCTAAGTTCTGACTTGAGCTTATTGACCTCGTTTCTGGGACGGAACTTCTCGTTCATCAAGTGCTTGAATGCTGACCACAGTAGCGCGTAAGCAACATCTTTTCCCACTTGCTCTAGATAGGTATTTCACCATGTTAACGCAATACTTGTAAATGTATGTGTAGCGTACTTCACTTTGTCTCCTTCAGCACACTTACTTATGGCAAACACTGATTCAAATTTCTCGGTCCACCATTTCAATCCGATTGGTCCTTCGGTCCCATCAAATTCTGAAGGTTTGCAGGCAGTGAATTCCTTGTAGGAGCATCCTACACGATTTCTTGCGCCGTTAGCTGTATTGCTAGATTCAGAGTTATTGTTGGTATGTAGCGAGGCCTGTACTGCAGCTATGTTTGAAGCAAGAAAGGCACGAAATTCCTCTTCGCTCATATTCAAGGTGTGTCGAGTAGTCGGTGCCATTTCCTTCAAAATAGTCAAATGAAACAAGTTAATCATACAGAATATTAAGAGTAGTCAATAGTATCTCATAGCATAATATGAACTCATTTATAAAAGCTTTTTCTTCATATTAGCGTTTTATAAGTTTAAATTCGGGTACTACCTACCCGTTAAGTTCATACTTAGTAGCTAATATACAATTCAACTACTACAATTCCATATGAAAAACTGATTATAATAATATATCACATACAAATATTCTTCAAACTTACTACTTCGCTATATTACACATAACATGAAATATAGTACACTATGATACAGGACAGTTTTGAAGATAAATCTAGTTAATACGCAAGTTGTTCAGCAAAGGAAATAAAGACACGTAATTCATAAGTCCAGAAACAAGTCATGCATTTTGGTTTTACTAAGACGACTTCCCATTCTTGGTCTTTTGAAAAATAACCGTTCTGACCATTGGCTAGGCAGCATGTTGTAATGTCGTCAAAAGGACGAGGGTTTCGTAATGTCCAACAGCCCCGTAATAATCTAAAAACCTTGTTTCTCACCCCAACTACTGAATCTGTCACTTGTGGGAAAGTTTTATTTAAAAGCTGCAATCCGATGTTCTTTTTCTCACTTTGGTAAGAAGCGAACATCACTAACCAGTAAGCATAACATGCTTCTTTATGTTGCATGTTAGAAGCTCTTTCCAATTCACGAAATCCTATGTTAGGATAGGTTGAGTCAAAATAGGTTCTTAACCCGTAGCGTAAAATTGCATTTGGGTTCCCCGCATTTAACGCTTTAAAGAAAACACGGCGTAACTTAAAGTCTCCCCAATGTGATATACCCCACCTATCAAAGGATAGCCTTTTATAAACTAAGGCATTTCTGGAAAGTCTTTCAAATGTTTGACAAGTTAATTTCGCCATAACTAAATGTGCTGATGAATTCTGACCGACTGTAGACAAGATTTCCTCAATCATATCATCTGGTAGGTCTTCTAAAATATTCGGTTGTCTACCCTTAACGTCCATTTTGTTTTTATACTATAAAATAGACAAGGATTAGATTCGTAATAACAAACAATACAAGCAATTTTTACCTAGAAGATAAAAGTACAAGCACACTACAATACATTTATTACACAACATGCTCACACCCCTCTAATCTGAATCACTGGTTTCTTCTTCTTCGGACTTGGTTCTTTTTCCTAATTTTCTAGGGATATATGATGTTCCTCTAATATGAGCCGTCGTTTTCCACATTGGTTTAGAAGAACCTGGTGGTTTAGAGGTTCTCGGGTTATTGTCACGATATTGAAAATACGGGTGTTGACGGTACATATAAAGTTCATCGGGGTCGGAATCAGATTTCTCTATTTTGATGCCTTTTCCCTTATTATTTTCTTTTTCCTCATTAAATTGGGTCGGGGTAATTTCTATAACATCATCGGAATCCTCATCGGGATCCGATTCATCGGAAAATTGGTAATTTTCCCAATATTTTGCTTCCTTAGCGGAAACACCATTGACCATTATTAACTTTGGTCCATTGGTTAAGGATTCTCTTTTATTTGACCGGTTTTCTGTGGTTCCTACTATTCCCCCCTCTGGAACCTCTTCTTCTGTGATGACCCGGAAATTTCCGATCAAATTTAAACTTTAATCTTTATATGTTTCCGACACGATAAGCAAAATCTGTAATGTTGAGTCCGAAAGTTTTGAAATCCATATTCATGTAATAAATTACCCTTTGACTAATTCCGACGATTCACGAACAAATGATTATAAAGAATTAGGTGTATGTAAATATAAGTATGTAAATAATATTTTAAATTAATAACCACACTTTAATCAATGGAATTAAAATATAAAATAATATATAGGATAATTAAGTTGTTATTGAAATAAATATATATATATACGATTTCTATTCATAATTATTATTATACGGTAATGTATAAATATTAAATAGTCAATAAATATTATCATATAATATATGATATAATTTTACATAATTAATAAAGTTTAATAATATTAACAAATTAAATTTAATTACAAGTAAAATATATTTGTATATTAATAATGTTATTACTTCATTATTATTAGTAATATTAATATCAATGTTATTAATATTACTATATATAATATTTAGATAGGAAATTTGATACAATTAATGTGTTAAATTACAAAAATTATTATTATCATTAATAATATCAGTATTATTATAAATAATAGAAAAATCATAATTTTTATTATTATTATGATTATCATCATTATTATTATTACAAATTTATAAATTTTAATTATTATCATTATTACTTTTATCATTAGACTTACGGTTATTGAATTTATTTTGATATTATTATTATTTTTATTATTATTATTATTATTATTATTATTATTATTATTATTATTATTATTATTATTATTATTATTATTATTATTATTATTATTATTATTATTATTATTATTATTATTATTATTTTTATTATTATTAATAATAATATCAATATTATTATTGTTAATTAATTTTTAATATTAATTAAAGATAATTAAATCTATTAAATTATACAATCTGTTTTTAATCACTATCAAAGTGTGACTCAATTTTGTTCCTGTCAACAAATCGAATCAAAAGGCTCATATACCATCAAAATTTGTTATCAATCCCTTTCTCCTTTTATATTCTTTATTCATTTTTTTGTACTGGATGAAAAATTCTGTCAGGCTTTTGATTCTTAATTAATTCAATCAATGACAGATGTTAAAAACAGCGAATGGACTTACATTATCAATTATCAAGTACTAATACCAGTTAAAGCTTTTACTTTGATCAAAATCATCAAAAAAATTCAAGAAAACCCGTCGCCATCTCTGTTCTTGGTCACGATTATTAAAAATTCAATTTTTGAACAAAACTGCAAAATCTAAAATTGCAGTTTTGTTAGGATTATTTTACTCAAACTTTATGCAAAATCTCAACATCCAATTCCTCAAAACCATTTTGAATTTTTGAGTCAAACTTTGTAATTCAAAAGTCAAACAATTTTTTCATTGAAAAATTTGAGTTCTTTGTTGTGCTTTAAGTTAAATTGAAGCTTCAGAAAGTTTTATGGATAATTTGAAATGTATCTTGTGTTGAAATCTTTTGCTAAAACGTCCTCAATCTCAAGATCATATATTTTTTTTCCAAAACCGTAAGCAGCAGGAACAGCACTCGTGTTTATTTTTTTTTTCTTTTCTTTTTTTTGTTGTTGATTTCAGTTAATATAAACTTTGAGTATTGAATTGTCGTTAATAATTTCAAGTAATCTGAGTTATTGTAATGAGGGGTATCGATTTGATTTTTTTTATGAAGAAGGTGAAGTTGAACATAGTTATAAGCGGGTTATATTGTTATGGTTTGGGTTTATAGCAGAAAACTTAAAATGGTCGAGTGGTTAAGAAAGGTGTCGGGTGTTCAAGAGGTCGCAAGTTCAATCCCGGCTTTGGGCAGTTTTTTAAAAAAAAGGGGATTTCTTAAGGTAGTTTTTACTTCTAATTTTGATATTGTTATTATTATTATTCTTATTATTGTCACTAATACTATTATTCATTTATTATAATTATTACAAGTTTTATTATTATTATTATTAGTATTACTATTATTATTATTATTACTCTAACATTTTAGTATTATTATCATTATTAAGATTATGGCTATTATTATTATTATCATAAGTATAAGTATTATATCTATTATTATTGTCATAAGTATTAATTATGATATTACTATTAAATTTAAAACATTAATAATATTATCATGAATACGTTTATTATTATTATTATTATGAAAGTAATATAAATTATTATCATTCCCGTAAATATTAGTACTAATATCTTTTTATAAATATAGAAGTGCAAATATTGACATAATTAATATTATTATCACGAGTATTATTATTATGTAAGTACTAAAAATCAATATCATGACTATCATTAACATCAAAACCAATATTGTTACAAATATGAGAATAAATATTATTATTATTATTATTATTACTATGATTCTTATTATAATTATTAGTATAAATAATGTTATTATTAATATTATCATCAAATATAACTTTTAATTACTATATTATTAAGTCTATAAAAATATACTTATAAGTAATACTTCATATAAGTATGAATATATTATATTAACAAATTTTATATAAATAATCATACACAAATTTTATATATATATGTGTATGTATATATAACAATATAAATAATAATTAGTTTCAAATATATATATACAAATTAATTACCTAATATATAGAGTTATAGTCGTTAGATTACGAGTATATGTTTTAATATATATACGAATGATATAGGTTCGTGAATCCGAGGCCAACCCTGCATTGTTCATTATAGTCATATGTATTTTTACTACAAAATACATTAGGTGAGTTTCATTTGATTCCCTTTTTACTCTTTACATTTTTGGGACTGAGAATACATGCGCTTTTATAAATGTTTGACGCAATAGACACAAATACATTAACTGCATTCTATGATAGAATTATCTGGGATTGGGGTTGATTATTATGACACGCATTAGCCCCCGGTTTTCCGTTAGAGCGTATGAGCTCCCGAGCCGGGTGGATGGTTTATTATTTATGACATTTTAGCACCGGTTGTCCTATATTTTATAAACATGTGTTCAGTCGTGAGGTGTAAAGACCGGCACAGAGGTTCTATATTTTGAAGGCACATGTATTCAGCCGTGGGGTGAAAGACCGGCACAGATGTTTACTATTATATTTTGAATCCTCACCAGGTGTTCTTCATATGAAAGATATATTTTTTGTGCAGTTGGAATGGGACTTCTGCACGTTTTATAATATTTAAAATCTTGTGGTCTATTAAAATGATGAAAATGAAATGATTACTATAAACTAATGAACTCACCAACCTTTTGGTTGACACTTGAAAGCATGTTTATTCTTAGGTTTGAAAGAAATTTTCCGCTGTGCATTAGCTCATTTTAAGGATATTACTTGGAGTCATTCATGACATATTTCAAAAGGCGTTGCATTCGAGTCATTGAAGTTCATTAGAGATTATTAAGTAAATGACGGACTAGGTCATTTATAGTTGGATATTATGAAATGGTATGCATACCTGTCAACTTTCGACGTAATGAAAGTTTGTCTTTTAAAAACAAATGCAACGTTTGTAAAATATATCATTTAGAGGTCAAGTACCTCACGATGAAATCAACTATTGTGAATCATTTATAATCGAGATGGACTTCGTCCGGATGGATTAGGATGGGGCATTTCAGTTGGTATCAGAGCGGTGGTCTTAGCGAACCAGGTCGACATTAATGTGTCTAACTAGGAGTTGTTAGGATGCATTAGTGAAGTCTGGACTTCGGCCTTGTAGTTGTTAGGTTATATTATTGAGTCTGGACTTGAACCTGGTCCGCATGTCAAAAGTTTTGCTTATCATTTCTTGTCGAAAATTATCTGCTTATCATTTCTTGTCAAAAATTATCTGCTTATCATTCTTAGTCTAGACACATCTTACTGCATTGACTGCATGGATAGTGTATAGACAAAATTCATATCTTAGCGTATCTGCTACTTCATATCTTAGCGTATCTGTTACTGTAACTTTCCCTGACAACTTCCGTAGATTCCTTCGTAACTTATGGGATTTAAGTATTATATATGCATATGTAAATTATGTATTGCAGAGTACTAATCTACATCCTATAATCTAATTCTTATCGAAAATCCTTCATCTGATGGTACGAGATGAATTCCTCAACCAGTTCGAGTCTCTCAGATTTCGATAGCTATTCCGATAGTTATTCTGACAGCTATTCCGACATGGATATTCACCTAAGCTCCGAAAGCGGTGTCACCAGAATGAATTAACCAATCATCCATTCCCAATTCATCTAATAAATTCATAGCCTACTTAATCAATGGAGATGAGAAGAAGGCGATTCTTTTCACTAAACGAATTCACCCCTTGGTGAAGAACCTGAAGCACTTACCGGCAAACCAATCCGAAACACCATTTTCACCCTCATTACCGAAATATCTCGCCATGATTATATACTATCTCAAAATTCGAAACCTTATACATTCGCTTGTTTCAACCGACAATCATCCCGGAGTTATAGCAGAAGTCAATGAGCTTCGCACCCGAGTTGTAGCCTGGAAAAATATGGTGCAAAATGTACCAGCTTCAGCAACATCATCTACATCAACAGTACCACCAACAACAACATCCGCATCCCAAGCCTCAATTTTACAATCTGTCCCACGAACATCAACATCATACGCACCATGGATACCAAGGAGTACCAGCAGCAATTAACAATGAAGTATTGGACCATAACTTCATTAATATTCTGCGAAGAATATGTGGATCCTAATAGTTTTAAGGATTACCTATTCTAGCTCAAACCAAAAAGCAAATGAGATTAATATCATATTAACTCATTAAATATATGATTACATCCGAAGAAAATATATATGTATATATGTTTTGGTAAAGATTGTAATAAAAAAAAAAATCCTTTCGTACAAACTGTTAATGATGAAAATATTTTAACGGGTAGGTAATACCCGAGGAATATTTAAGATTTCATATTAATTAGTTACACTGTACATTCTTTTAAATCTGATTCAACAGTCATTTACTATCCTACTTACATCCACAGATATACAAATTCGTTCACCACAGAATAACCATTTCCATTCAAATTTCATATTTGGATTTTGACTTATCAGAATCCAACAAGTGGCATAATGAAGAAAACATTTGACGGAATAAAATTTGTTAGAAACAAACAAAATTAACTATGAGAAATTTCGTTAAGAATCCACGCTAACAGAATCCTAGCTAACTGTTCCTAGCTAACTGTGGACTAATCAACTGAGGACTACCAACAGTGGACAATTAAAATGAATTAAAATATTGATTATAACATATGAAACTAAACAATACTTCAAGTTTGCCACTTGATGTCATCTTAAACCTCATTTGTAGTTTGACAATTCCAATTTGCGTTCAAACCTTTCATAATTCTTGAAAACACCTCAATCGGGAGGATGAATCAACTGCACTTCATCTACGAAAGAAAAGATTGATACATATAGTTATGCACCTGAAATTACTCGGAAACTGAGAAAACGTTTAACGCGTAGCTGTGCTAATCCCTTTAGCGTTATTATTACCAAAAAATAACTTTTCAATCTCTTTCCAAATTAGCCAATTTTGTCACAGCTTCAGCAAATCAACTTCGACTTTCATCCGGATTAGCCTTATTATAACCTTGATGTATAAGTTTGCCTTCCATCATCGTTACCGGGAAACCGTTTACATCTTACCACATTAGCAGTAAATTTACCAACAACTTCTTTGATCTTTGACTTTCCGAAGAATCACTATATGCCGTGAAACCCTATCATTTACTCATTTACATCTTATAACGAGAATTACTATACCAACTACCGGGAATTAGCAAACCAGTATTTTGAAATCTCGCAGCGTATCAACATCAACAGTTATAAGTATACATATAACCCTTATCTCTTAGAATTATGATATTCTACTCTAAAATTTTGAAAAGCACCCAGTCTACAAATCAATACTCCAAAAACTGTATAAACTGAATACAGTAGCAAAAACTGTACACGATCTTAACCGTCAAAGATATAAAGATAACGAATAGTATATTGGCAAAGCTCAGAAAAGTGGAACTGGAAATCGGATTGAGCAAACCATGAAGGAGACTCTGAACAAAGTACAAGGACTAAACTTGTACATAAAGAATCCAGATGATTCTGTTTTTGATGAAATCTTTAGCGAATACCTTACTCCTTAACCACTCTAAATCATCGTGAATGAATTTCTGCATCACAATTTGATTCTGAAATCCTAAGATATCTTAGTACCTTTCTTTATTAATATCCTCTATATTTATGAAGATATCTTCATAAATATTCTCGTTCGATATTAATTATCTCTCTGCACTATCTGTATTATATCATAAAAGGAAACTGTTTTAGTTTCTATATTCTGCGAACCTTCGAATTTAAAATATGAATGTTTTTGAAGTAGTGTTGGAAACTGATGCATGAGTTAGTATAATATAATGACACTTGATCAACGTGATTATATTACAGTAATTCCTGCTGAGTTTCTAATGGAACGTGATGATTCATAGAACATACCATCATCATGTGCCATTTACACGACTCTTACATTCTACCCAATCTCCAAGCATATTAAGAACATATTGTCTTGATAGTTCTATCTTTCCGGATATTCCGGTAATTTACCAAATCAAGATCGTGCCGTTACGATTTTCTTCTTAGAACATTAACCATGGTTATCCAAAACTTCATACCTACGAATTCCGGACCATTATTCGCTTGACTCGCGGACGAGAAGAGGAAACAAAAGCATGAAGCTCCGAAATATAATGGAGAATATAAAGCCCGATAACAACCCCGAAACTACAAACCGTGTATATCAACGCGTATAGAAATATAAAGACACGAGAGAATGAAAAACACTATAACCCCAAGGTAATGATAGAAGAAAATAACTTCCTCCGGTGGCAGGTGAAAAAGGAGAATGACAGATATGAAGGTTAGGAGTATATCAAGAATCAGTATTGGATGAAGCATATTAATGAATGCTTTAAAGTATGAGTTGAGGGAGGAAGAATAGAAGGTGTGAGTTTTAAGGAAACGACGGGGGTGGATTTATAGTTAAATATCCGATAGAGCAATCAAAACAGATGATCGCATTTAAAGCGGATCCTAATTTCCTTGATTACCGAAGAATCAAATCTTATTACGAAGATTTTCTCCAAATCTCTTGAACATGGAAATCAATCCTATCTACATCAAAAGATATGACGAATATATACCTACTCATTTCACCCTTTGGTGATAGTTTCACTCGTACTCTTCACAAAAATCAAATTGTTTTATCCTTATTACTAAATGGTGATAAGACTCTATTTATCAACTCATATTCGTCATGAAAACATTTTTATTGTTAGCCATGACAACCACATTCAAATTTCGGGACGAAATTTCTTTAACGGGTAGGTACTATGATGACCCGGAAATTTCCGATCAAATTTAAAATTTAATCTTTATATGTTTCCGACACGATAAGTAAAATCTATAATGTTGAGTCCCGAAAGTTTTGAAATCCATATTCATGTAATAAATTACCCTTTGACTAATTTCAACGATTCACGAACAAATGATTATAAAGAATTATGGGTATGTAAATATAAGTATGTAAATAATATTTTAAATTAATAACCACACTTTAATCATTGGAATTAAAATATAAAATAATATATAGGATAATTAAGTTGTTATTGAAATATATATATATATATATATATATATATATATATATATATATATGATTTCTATTCATAATTATTATACGGTAATGTATAAATATTAGATAGTCAATAAATGTTATCATATAATATATGATATAATTTTACATAATTAATAAAGTATAATAATATTAACAAATTAAATTTAATTACAAGTAAAATATATTTGTATATTAATAATGATATTACTTCATTATTATTAGTAATATTAATATCAATGTTATTAATATTACTATATATAATATTTAGATAGGAAATTTGATACAATTAATGTGTTAAATTACAAAAATTATTATTATCATTAATAATATCAGTATTATTATAAATAATAGAAAAATCATAATTTTTATTATTATTATTATGATTATCATCATTATTATTATTACAAATTTATAAATTTTAATTATTATCCTTATTACTTTTTTCATTAGACTTACGGTTATTAATTTATTTTGATATTAATATTATTTTTATTATTATTATTATTATTATTTTTATTATTTTTATTATTATTAATAATAATATCAATATTATTATTGTTAATTAATTTTTAATATTAATTAAAGATAATTAAATCCATTAAATTGTACAATCTGTTTTTAATCACTATCAAAGTGTGACTCAATTTTGTTCCTGTCAACAAATCAAATCAAAAGGCTCATATACCATCAAAATTTGTTATCAATCCCTTTCTCCTTTTATATTCTTTATTCATTTTTTTGTACTGGATGAAAAATTCTGTCAGGCTTTTGATTCTTAATTAATTCAATCAATGACAGATGTTAAAAACAGCGAATGGACTTACATTATCAATTATCAAGTACTAATACCAGTTAAAGCTTTTACTTTGATCAAAATCATCAAAAAAATTCAAGAAAACCCGTCACCATCTCTGTTCTTGGTCACGATTATTAAAAATTCGATTTTTGAACAAAACTGCAAAATCTAAAATTGCAGTTTTGTTAGGATTATTTTACTCAAACTTTATGCAAAATCTCAACATCCAATTCCTCAAAACCATTTTGAATTTTTGAGTCAAACTTTGTAATTCAAAAGTCAAACAATTTGTTCATTGAAAAATTCAAGTTCTTTGTTGTGCTTTAAGTTAAATTGAAGCTTCAGAAAGTTTTTAGGGATAATTTGAAATGTATCTTGTGTTGAAATCTTTTGCTAAAATGTCCTCAATCTCAAGATCATAATTTTTTTTTCCAAAAACATAAGCAGCAGGAACAGCACTCGTGTTTATTTTTTTTTCTTTTCTTTTTTTGTTGTTGTTGATTTCAGTTAATATAAACTTTGAGTATTGAATTGTCATTAATAATTTCAAGTAATCTGAGTTATTGTAATGAGGGGTATCGATTTGATTTTTTTATGAAGAAGGTGAAGTTGAACATAGTTATAAGCGGGTTATATTGTTATGGTTTGGGTTTATAGCAGAAAACTTAAAATGGTCGAGTGGTTAAGAAAGGTGTCGGGTGTTCAAGAGGTCGCAAGTTCAATCCCGGCTTTGGGCAGTTTTTTTTAAAAAAAGGGGATTTCTTAAGGTAGTTTTTACTTCTAATTTTGATATTGTTATTATTATTATTCTTATTATTGTCACTAATACTATTATTCATTTATTATAATTATTACAAGTATTATTATTATTATTATTATTATTATTATTATTATTATTATTATTATTATTAGTATTACTATTATTATTATTATTACTCTAACATTTTAGTATTATTATCATTATTAAGATTATGGCTATTATTATTATTATCATAAGTATAAGTATTATATCTATTATTATTGTCATAAGTATTAATTATGATATTACTATTAAATTTAAAACATTAATAATATTATCATGAATACGTTTATTATTATTATTATTATGAAAGTAATATAAATTATTATCATTCCCGTAAATATTAGTACTAATATCTTTTTATAAATATAGAAGTGCAAATATTGACATAAGTAATATTATTATCACGAGTATTATTATTATGTAAGTACTAAAAATCAATATCATGACTATCATTAACATCAAAACCAATATTGTTACAAATATGAGAATAAATATTATTATTATTATTATTATTATTACTACGATTCTTATTATAATTATTAGTATAAATAATGTTATTATTAATATTATCATCAAATATAACTTTTAATTACTATATTATTAAGTCTATAAAAATATACTTATAAGTAATACTTCATATAAGTATGAATATATTATATTAACAAATTTTATATAAATAATCATATAAAACAAATTAAGAATTTTTAACATATATATATATATATATATATATATATATATATATATATATATATATATATATATATATATATATATATATATATATAACAATATAAATAATAATTAGTTTCAAATATATATATATACAAATTAATTACCTAATATATAAAGTTATAGTCGTTAGATTACGAGTATATGTTTTAATATATATACGAATGATATAGGTTCGTGAATCCGAGGCCAACCCTGCATTGTTCATTATAGTCATATGTATTTTTACTACAAAATACATTAGGTGAGTTTCATTTGATTCCCTTTTTACTCTTTACATTTTTGGGATTGAGAATACATGCGCTTTTATAAATGTTTGACGCAATAGACACAAGTACCTTAACTGCATTCTATGATAGAATTATCTGGGATTGGGGTTGATTATTATGACATGCATTAGCCCCCGATTTTCCGTTAGAGCGTATGAGCTCCCGAGCCGGGTGGATGGTTTATTATTTATGACATTTTGCCACCGGTTGTCCTATATTTTATAAACATGTGTTCAGCCGTGGGGTGTAAAGACCGGCACAGAGGTTCTATATTTTGAAGGCACGTGTATTCAGCCGTGGGGTAAAAGACCGGCACAGGTGGTTACTATTATATTTTGAATCCTCACCAGTTGTTCTTCATATGAAAGATATTTTTTTGTGCAGTTGGAATGGGACTTCTGCACGTTTTATAATATTTAAAATCTTGTGGTCTATTAAAATGATGAAAATGAAATGATTACTATAAACTAATGAACTCACCAACCTTTTGATTGACACTTGAAAGCATGTTTATTCTCAGGTTTAAAAGAAATCTTTCGATGTGCATTAGCTCATTTTAAGGATATTACTTGGAGTCATTCATGACATATTTTAAAAGACGTTGCATTCGAGTCATTGAAGTTCATTAGAGATTATTAAGTAAATGACGGATTAGGTCATTTATAGTTGTATATTATGAAATGTTATGCATACCTGTCAATTTTCGATGTAATGAAAGTTTGTCTTTTAAAAACAAATGCAACGTTTGTAAAATGTATCATTTAGAGGTCAAGTACCTCGCGATGAAATCAACTATTGTGAATCGTTTATAATCGAGATGGACTTCGTCCGGATGGATTAGGATGGGGCATTTCATCTTCTTCCGGTTCCTCTTCTTCTGGTTCCTCTTCTTTCGGTTGCTCTTCTTCCGGTTCCGTTTCCTCTTCTTCCGGTTCTTCGGGAACTTGTGAATCTTGCCAATATATATTCGACTCTTCGTTATTATTAGGTGAGTCAATGGGATTTGTGCTAGAGGTAGACATCTATCACACAATATCAAACATGTTAAGAGATTAATATATCACATAATATTTACATGTTAATAATATATAGTTTCCAACAAAAATGTTAAGCAATCATTTTTAAAGAAAACACGATCGAAGTCCAGACTCACTAATTCATCCTAACAAACTCGATAAGAAACACTAATGCAAATTTTCTGGTTCTCTAAGACCAACGCTCTGATACCAACTGAAATGTCCTGTTCATATTGATTATAAACGTTCCATATTAATTGATTTCTTTGCGAGGTTTTGACCTCTATATGAGACGTTTTTCAAAGACTGCATTCATTTTTAAAACAACCATAACCTTTATTTTATCAATAAAGGTTTTAAAAACATTATGTAGATTATCAAATAATGATAATCTAAAATATACTGTTTACACACGACCATTACATAATGGTTTACGATAGAAATATATTACATCGACATATGTTTCTTGAATGCAGTTTTTACACAATATCATACAAACATGGACTCCAAATCTTGTCCTTATTTTAGTATGCAACAACGGAAGCTCTTAATATTCACCTGAGAATAAACATGCTTTAAACGTTAACAAAAATGTTGGTGAGTTATAGGTTTAACCTATATATATCAAATTGTAACAATAGACCACAAGATTTCATATTTTAATACACATCCCATACATAGAGATAAAAATCATTCATATGGTGAACACCTGGTAACCGACATTAACAAGATGCATATATAAGAATATCCCCATCATTCCGGGACACCCTTCGAATATGATATAAATTTCGAAGTACTAAAGCATCCGGTACTTTGGATGGGGTTTGTTAGGTCCAATAGATCTATCTTTAGGATTCGCGTCAATTAGGGTATCTGTTCCCTAATTCTTAGATTACCAGACTTAATAAAAAGGGGCATATTCGATTTCGATAATTCAACCATAGAATGTAGTTTCACGTACTTGTGTCTATTTTGTAAATCATTTATAAAACTTGCATGTATTCTCATCCCAAAAATATTAGATTTTAAAAGTGGGACTATAACTCACTTTCACAGATATTTGCTTCCTCGGAAATAAGACTTGGCCACGGATCGATTCACTAACCTATACAAATATGTACATATATATCAAAGTATGATCAAATATAATTACAACCATTTTTATTATGTTTTAAAGATTTGAGTGTATTAAGTCAGCTGTCCTCGTTAATAACCTACAACTAGTTGTCCACAGTTAGATGTACAGAAATAAATGGATATATATTATCTTGAATCAATCCACGACCCAGTGTATACATGTCTCAGGTAAGATAATAACTCAAAGTATATATATTTTTGGAATCAACCTCAACCCTGTATAGCTAACTTCAACATTACTGCATATAGATTGTCTATGGTTGTTCGGAATAATATATATACATGGGTCGATATGATATGTCAAAACATTTGCATACGTGTCTATGGTATCCCAAGATTACATAATATATTAGAATACATGTATAATACAATATAAGTTAGGTAGGATATGATTTGTATAGATTTGTTAAACATTTCCCGTAGCTAAAAAGATCAAAAATATCCAATCTTGTTTTACCCATAACTTCTTCATTTTAAATCTGTTTTGAGTGAATCAAATTGCTATGGTTTCATATTGAACTATAATTTAAGAATCCAAACAGAAAAAGTATAGGTTTATAGTTGGAAATTTAAGTTACATGTCAATTACTAAAGAGGTAGTCATTTCCGTCGAAAGAACGACATCTTGATGACCATTTTGAAAAACATACTTTCACTTTGAGTTTAACCAAGATTTTTGGATATAGTTTCATGTTCATATGAAAAATAATTTTCCCAGAAGAACAACTTTTAAATCAAAGTTTATCATAGTTTTTAATTATCCAAACCAAAACAGCCCCCGGTTTCACTACGACGGCGTATATCCGATTTTATGGTGTTCATCGTGTTTCCAGGTTTTAAATCATTAAGTTAGCATATCATATAGATATAGAACATGTGTTTAGTTGATTTTAAAAGTCAAGTTAGAAGGATTAACTTTTGTTTGCGAACAAGTTTAGAATTAACTAAACTATGTTCTAGTGATTACAAGTTTAAACCTTCGAAAAAGATAGCTTTATATGTATGAATTGAATGATGTTATAAACATCATTACTACCTCAAATTTTCTGGATAAAACTACTGGAAATGAGAAAAATGGATCTAGCTTCAAAGGATCCTTGGATGGCTTGAAAGTTCTTGAAGCAGAATCATGACACGAAAACAGTTCAAGTAAGATTTTCACTCGAAATAAGATTGTTATAGTTGTAGAAATTGAATCAAAGTTTGAATATGAATATTACCTTAAAAGATAACCTACTGTAAATAACAAAGGTTTCTTGATCTTAGATGATTACTTGGAATGGATTAGAAAGCTTGGAAGTAGACTTGCAAACTTGGAAGTATTCTTGATTTTTATGAAACTATACTTATGGAATTTATGAAGAACACTTAGAACATGAAGATGGAACTTGAGAGAGATCAATTAGATGAAGAAAATTGAAGAATGAAAGTGTTTGTAGGTATTTTTGGTCATTGGTATATGGATTAGATATAAAGGATATGTAATTTTGTTTTCATGTAAATAAGTCATGAATGATTACTAATATTTTTGTAATTTTATGAGATATTTCATGCTAGTTGCCAAATTATGGTTCCCACATGTGTTAGGTGACTCACATGTTCTGCTAAGAGCTGATCATTGGAGTGTATATACCAATAGTACATACATCTAAAAGCTGTGTATTGTACGAGTACGAATACGGGTGCATACGAGTAGAATTGTTGATGAAACTGAATGAGGATGTAATTGTAAGCATTTTTGTTAAATAGAAGTACTTTGATATGTGTCTTGAAGTCTTTCAAAAGTGTAAGAATACATATCAAAACACAACATGTATATACATTCTAATGAAGTCGTTCAGTCTTCGTTAGTCGTTACATGTAAGTGTTGTTTTGAAACCTTTAAGTTAACGATCTCAATTAATGTTGTTAACCCAATGTTTATTATATCAAATGAGATGTTAAATTATTATATTATCATGATATTATGATGCATGAATATCTCTTAATATGATATATACATTAAAATATCGTTACAACGATAATCGTTACATATAAGTCTCGTTTCGTAATTCTTGAGTTAGTAGTCTTGTTTTTACATATGTAGTTCATTGTTAACACACTTAATGATATATTTAAATATCATTTTATCATGTTAAATATAGTGTATCAATATCTTAATATGATACATATGTATTTAGTAGACGTTATCATAACGATAATCGTTATATATATCATTTCAAGTTTCTTAACTTAGTAATCTCATTTCTTATGTATATCACACATTGTTAATATATTTAGTGAGATACTTACTCATCATAATATCATGTCAACCATATATATATGTCTATATATACCACAACATGATGTTTTTACAAATTTGTAACGTTCGTGAATCGCCGGTCAACTTGGGTGATCAATTGTCTATATGAAACTTATTTAATTTAATCAAGTCTTAACAAGTTTGATTGCTTAACACGTTGGAAAAATTTAGTCATGTAAATATCAATCTCAATTAATATATATAAACATGGAAAAGTTCGGGTCACTACACCAATCCCATGCTCGGTCTATGTGAAATGTCCCGTTCTTATTGATTAAAAACGTTCCATATTAATTGATTTCGTTGCGAGGTTTTGACCTCTATATGAGACGTTTTTCAAAGACTGCATTCATTTTTAAAACAAACCATAACCTTTATTTCATAGATAAAGGTTTTAAAAAGCTTTACGTAGATTATCAAATAATGATAATCTAAAATATCCTGTTTACACACGACCATTACATAATGGTTTACAATACAAATATGTTACAACAAAATAAGTTTCTTGAATGCAGTTTTTACACAATATTATACAAGCATGGACTCCAAATCTCGTCCTTATTTAAGTATGCGACAGCGGAAGCTCTTAATAATTACCTGAGAATAAACATGCTTAAAACGTCAACAAAAATGTTGGTGAGTTATAGGTTTAACCTATATATATCAAATCATAATAATAGACCACAAGATTTCATATTTCAATACACATCCCATACATAGAGATAAAAATTATTCATATGGTGAACACCTGGTAACCGACATTAACAAGATGCATATATAAGAATATCCCCATCATTCCGGGACACCCTTCGGATATGATATAAATTTCGAAGTACTAAAGCATCTGGTACTTTGGATGGGGTTTGTTAAGCCCAATAGATCTATCTTTAGGATTCGCGTCAATTAGGGTGTCTGTTCCCTAATTCTTAGATTACCAGACTTAATAAAAAGGGGCATATTCGATTTCGATAATTCAACCATAGAATGTAGTTTTACGTACTTGTGTCTATTTTGTAAATCATTTATAAAACCTGCATGTATTCTCATCCCAAAAATATTAGATTTTAAAAGTGGGACTATAACTCACTTTCACAGATTTTTACTTCGTCGGGAATTAAGACTTGGCCACTGGTTGATTCACGAACCTATAACAATATATACATATATATCAAAGTATGTTCAAAATATATTTACAACACTTTTAATATATTTTAATGTTTTAAGTTTATTAAGTCAGTTGTCCTCGTTAGTAACCTACAACTAGTTGTCCACAGTTAGATGTACAGAAATAAATCAATAAATATTATCTTGAATCAATCCACGACCCAGTGTATACGTATCTCAGTATTGATCACAACTCAAACTATATATATTTTGGAATCAACCTCAACCCTGTATAGCTAACTCCAACATTCACATATAGAGTGTCTATGGTTGTTCCGAAATATATATAGATGTGTTGACATGATAGGTCGAAACATTGTATACGTGTCTATGGTATCTCAAGATTACATAATATACAATACAAGTTGATTAATTTATGGTTGGAATAGATTTGTTACCAATTTTCACGTAGCTAAAATGAGAAAAATTATCCAATCTTGTTTTACCCATAACTTCTTCATTTTAAATCCATTTTGAGTGAATCAAATTGCTATGGTTTCATATTGAACTCTATTTTATGAATCTAAACAGAAAAAGTATAGGTTTATAGTCGGAAAAATAAGTTACAAGTCATTTTTGTAAAGGTAGTCATTTCAGTCGAAAGAACGACGTCTAGATGACCATTTTAGAAAATATACTTCCACTTTGAGTTTAACCATAATTTTTGGATATAGTTTCATGTTCATAATAAAAATCATTTTCCCAGAATAACAACTTTTAAATCAAAGTTTATCATAGTTTTTAATTAACTAACCCAAAACAGCCCGCGGTGTTACTACGACGGCGTAAATCCGGTTTTACGGTGTTTTTCGTGTTTCCAGGTTTTAAATCATTAAGTTAGCATATCATATAGATATAGAACATGTGTTTAGTTGTTTTTAAAAGTCAAGTTAGAAGGATTAACTTTTGTTTGCGAACAAGTTTAGAATTAACTAAACTATGTTCTAGTGATTACAAGTTTAAACCTTCGAATAAGATAGCTTTATATGTATGAATTGAATGATGTTATGAACATCATTACTACCTTAAGTTCCTTGGATAAACCTACTGGAAAAGAGAAAATTGGATCTAGCTTCAATGGATCCTTGGATGGCTCGAAGTTCTTGAAGCAGAATCATGACACGAAAACAAGTTCAAGTAAGATCATCACTTGAAATAAGATTGTTATAGTTATAGAAATTGAACCAAAGTTTGAATATGATTATTACCTTGTATTAGAATGATAACCTACTGTAAGAAACAAAGATTTCTTGAGGTTGGATGATCACCTTACAAGATTGGAAGTGAGCTAGCAAACTTGAAAGTATTCTTGATTTTATGAAACTAGAACTTTTGGAATTTATGAAGAACACTTAGAACTTGAAGATAGAACTTGAGAGAGATCAATTAGATGAAGAAAATTTAAGAATGAAAGTGTTTGTAGGTGTTTTTAGTCGTTGGTGTATGGATTAGATATAAAGGATATGTAATTTTGTTTTCATGTAAATAAGTCATGAATGATTACTCATATTTTTGTAATTTTATGAGATATTTCATACTAGTTGCCAAATGATGGTTCCCACATGTGTTAGGTGACTCACATGGGCTGCTAAGAGCTAATCATTGGAGTGTATATACCAATAGTACATACATCTAAAAGCTGTGTATTGTACGAGTACGAATACGGGTGCATACGAGTAGAATTGTTGATGAAACTGAACGAGGATGTAATTGTAAGCATTTTTGTTAAGTAGAAGTATTTTGATAAGTGTATTGAAGTCTTTCAAAAGTGTATAAATACATATTAAAACACTACATGTATATACATTTTAACTGAGTCGTTAAGTCATCGTTAGTCGTTACATGTAAGTGTTGTTTTGAAACCTTTAGGTTAATGATCTTGTTAAATGTTGTTAACCCAATGTTTATAATATCAAATGAGATTTTAAATTATTATATTATCATGATATTATCATGTATGAATATCTCTTAATATGATATATATACATTAAATGTCTTTACAACGATAATCGTTACATATATGTCTCGTTTAAAAATCATTAAGTTAGTAGTCTTGTTTTTACATATGTAGTTCATTGTTAATATACTTAATGATATGTTTACTTATCATAGTATCATGTTAACTATATATATATCCATATATATGTCATCATATAGTTTTTACAAGTTTTAACGTTCGTGAATCACCGGTCAACTTGGGTGGTCAATTGTCTATATGAAACATATTTCAATTAATCAAGTCTTACCAAGTTTGATTGCTTAACATGTTGGAAACATTTAATCATGTAAATATAAATCTCAATTAATATATATAAACATGGAAAAGTTCGGGTCACTACAGTACCTACCCGTTAAATAAATTTCGTCTCGAAATTTTAAGCTGTTGAAGGTGTTGACGAATCTTCTGGAAATAGATGCGGGTATTTCTTCTTCATCTGATCTTCATGCTCCCAGGTGAACTCGGGTCCTCTACGAGCATTCCATCGAACCTTAACAATTGGTATCTTGTTTTGCTTAAGTCTTTTAACCTCACGATCCATTATTTCGACGGGTTCTTCGATGAATTGAAGTTTTTCGTTGATTTGGATTTCATCTAACAGAATAGTGAGATCTTCTTTAGCAAAACATTTCTTCAAATTCGAGACGTGGAAAGTGTTATGTACAGCCGCGAGTTGTTGAGGTAACTCAAGTCGGTAAGCTACTGGTCCGACACGATCAATAATCTTGAATGGTCCAATATACCTTGGATTTAATTTCCCTCGTTTACCAAATCGAACAACGCCTTTCCAAGGTGCAACTTTAAGCATGACCATCTCTCCAATTTCAAATTCTATATCTTTTCTTTTAATGTCAGCGTAGCTCTTTTGTCGACTTTGGGCGGTTTTCAACCGTTGTTGAATTTGGATGATCTTCTCGGTAGTTTCTTGTATAATCTCCGGACCCGTAATCTGTCTATCCCCCACTTCACTCCAACAAATCGGAGACCTGCACTTTCTACCATAAAGTGCTTCAAACGGCGCCATCTCAATGCTTGAATGGTAGCTGTTGTTGTAGGAAAATTCTACTAACGGTAGATGTCGATCCCAACTGTTTCCGAAATCAATAACACATGCTCGTAGCATGTCTTCAAGCGTTTGTATCGTCCTTTCGCTCTGCCCATCAGTTTGTGGATGATAGGCAGTACTCATGTCTAGACGAGTTCCTAATGCTTGCTGTAATGTCTGCCAGAATCTTGAAATAAATCTACCATCCCTATCAGAGATAATAGAGATTGGTATTCCATGTCTGGAGATGACTTCCTTCAAATACATTCGTGCTAACTTCTCCATCTTGTCATCTTCTCTTATTGGCAGGAAGTGTGCTGATTTGGTGAGACGATCAACTATTACCCAAATAGTATCAAAACTACTTGCAGTCCTTGGCAATTTAGTGATGAAATCCATGGTAATGTTTTCCCATTTCCATTCCGGGATTTCGGGTTGTTGAAGTAGACCTGATGGTTTCTGATGCTCAGCTTTGACCTTAGAACACGTCAAACATTCTCCTACGTATTTAGCAACATCGGCTTTCATACCCGGCCACCAAAAATGTTTCTTGAGATCCTTGTACATCTTCCCCGTTCCAGGATGTATTGAGTATCTGGTTTTATGAGCTTCTCTAAGTACCATTTCTCTCATATCTCCAAATTTTGGTACCCAAATCCTTTCAGCCCTATACCGGGTTCCGTCTTCCCGAATATTAAGATGCTTCTCCGATCCTTTGGGTATTTCATCCTTTAAATTTCCCTCTTTTAAAACTCCTTGTTGCGCCTCCTTTATTTGAGTAGTAATGTTATTATGAATCATTATATTCATAGATTTACTCGAATGGGTTCTCTGTCCTTCCTGCTCAAGGCATCAGCTACCACATTTGCCTTCCCCGGGTGGTAACGAATCTCAAAGTCGTAATCATTCAATAATTCAATCCACCTACGCTGCCTCATATTCAGTTGTTTCTGATTAAATATGTGTTGAAGATTTTTGTGGTCGGTATATATAATACTTTTGACCCCATATAAGTAGTGCCTCCAAGTCTTTAATGCAAAAACAACCGCGCCTAATTCCAAATCATGCGTCGTATAATTTTGTTCGTGAATCTTCAATTGTCTAGACGCATAAGCAATCACCTTCGTTCGTTGCATTAATACACAACTGAGACCTTTCTTTGATGCATCACAATAAATCACAAAATCATCATTCCCTTCAGGCAATGACAATATAGGTGCCGTAGTTAGCTTTTTCTTCAATAACTGAAACGCTTTCTCTTGTTCATCATTCCATTCAAATTTCTTCCCTTTATGCGTTAATGCAGTCAAGGGTTTTGCTATTCTGGAAAAGTCTTGGATGAACCTTCTGTAGTAACCAGCTAGTCCTAAAAACTGGCGTATGTGTTTTGGAGTTTTCGGGGTTTCCCACTTTTCAACAGTTTCTATCTTTGCCGGATCCACCTTAATACCTTCTTTGTTCACTATGTGACCGAGGAATTGAACTTCTTCCAACCAAAATGCACACTTTGAAAACTTAGCGTACAATTCTTCCTTCCTCAATACTTCTAACACCTTTCTCAAATGTTCACCATGTTCTTGGTCATTCTTTGAGTAAATAAGTATGTCATCAATGAAAACAATGACAAACTTGTCAAGGTATGGTCTACACACTCGGTTCATAAGGTCCATGAACACAGCTGGTGCATTAGTTAATCCAAACGGCATGACCATAAACTCGTAATGACCGTAACGTGTTCTGAAAGCAGTCTTTGGAATATCATCTTCTTTCACCCGCATTTGATGATACCCGGAACGTAAGTCAATCTTTGAATAAACAGACGAGCCTTGCAGTTGATCAAATAAGTCATCGATTCTCGGTAGTGGGTAGCGGTTCTTGATGGTAAGTTTGTTCAACTCTCGGTAGTCGATACACAACCTGAATGTACCATCTTTCTTCTTGACAAACAAAACAGGAGCTCCCCACGGTGATGTGCTTGGTCGAATGAAACCACGCTCTAAAAGTTCTTGTAATTGGCTTTGTAGTTCTTTCATCTCGCTGGGTGCGAGTCTGTAAGGAGCACTTGCTATTGGTGCAGCTCCTGGTACAAGATCTATTTGAAATTCAACGGATCGATGTGGGGGTAATCCCGGTAATTCTTTCGGAAATACATCAGGAAATTCTTTTGCGACGGGAACATCATTGATGCTCTTTTCTTCAGTTTGTACTTTCTCGACGTGTGCTAGAACAGCATAGCAACCTTTTCTTATTAGTTTTTGTGCATTCAAATTACTAATAAGATGTAGCTTCGTGTTGCCCTTTTCTCCGTACACCATTAAGGGTTTTCCTTTTTCTCGTATAATGCGAATTGCATTTTTGTAACAAACGATCTCCGCTTTCACTTCTTTCAACCAGTCCATACCGATTATCACATCAAAACTCCCTAACTCTACTAGTATCAAATCAATCTTAAATGTTTCGCTAACCAGTTTAATTTCTCGATTCCGACATATATTATCTGCTGAAATTAATTTACCATTTGCTAATTCGAGTAAAAATTTACTATCCAAAGGTGTCAATGGACAACTTAATTTAGCACAAAAATCTCTACTCATATAGCTTCTATCCGCACCCGAATCAAATAAAAACGTAAGCAGATTTATTGTCAATAAGAAACGTACCCGTAACAAGCTCCGGGTCTTCCTGTTCCTCTGCCGCATTAATATTGAAAACTCTTCCACGGCCTTGTCCATTCGTGTTCTCCTGGTTCGGGCAATTTCTAATAATGTGGCCCGGTTTTCCACATTTATAACAAACTACATTGGCATAACTTGCTCCGACACTACTTGCTCCGCCATTACTCGTTCCGACACCATTTGTTCCTTTCGTTCTATTAACCCCTGGTCCGTAGACCTCACACTTCGCCACGCTATGACCATTTCTTTTACACTTGTTGCAAAATTTGGTGCAGAACCCCGAGTGATTCTTTTCACACCTTTGGCATAGTTGCTTCTGATTGTTGTTGTTGTTGCGGTTATTATTGTTGTTGGGATGATTGTTGTAGTTGCTGTTGTTGTTGTTGTTGTTGTTGGGCCGTTTGTTGTAGTTGCGATTGATGTTGCGATTGTTGGGATAATTGTTGCGATTATTGTTGTAAATGCTGTTGTTGTTGTATTGGTGATTCTTATCACCGTTTTCCTCCCACTTTCTTTTGACTTGCTTCACATTGGCCTCTTCAGCAGTCTGTTCTTCAATTCTTTCTTCAATCTGGTTCACGAGTTTGTGAGCCATTCTACATGCCTGTTGTATGGAGTCGGGCTCGTGTGAACTTATATCTTCTTGGATTCTTTCCGGTAATCCTTTCACAAACGCGTCGATCTTCTCTTCCTCATCTTCGAATGCTCCCGGACACAATAGGCACAATTCTGTGAATCGTCTTTCGTACGTGGTAATATCAAATCCTTGGGTTCGTAACCCTCTAAGTTATGTCTTGAGCTTATTGACCTCGAATCTGGGACGGTACTTCTCGTTCATCAGGTGCTTGAATGCTGACCACGGTAGTGCGTACGCATCGCCTTGTCCCACTTGCTCTAGATAGGTATTCCACCATGTTAATGCAGAACCTGTGAAGGTATGCGTAGCGTACTTTACTTTGTCCTCTTCAGTACACTTACTTATGGCAAACACCGATTCGACCTTCTCGGTCCACCGTTTCAATCCGATCGGTCCTTCAGTTCCATCAAATTCCAAAGGTTTGCAGGTAGTGAATTCTTTGTAGGTGCATCCTACACGATTTCCTGTACTACTAGATCCAAGGTTATTGTTGGTATGTAGCGCAGCCTGTACTGCGGCTATGTTTGAAGCTAGAAAAGTACGGAATTCCTCTTCATTCATATTCACGGTGTGTCGAGTAGTCGGTGCCATTTCCTTCAAAATAGTTAAATGGAACAAGTTAATCATACAGAATATTAAGAGTAGTTAATAGTATTTCGTAGCATAATATGAACTCATTTATAAAAGCTTTTTCTTCATATTAGCGTTTTATAAGTTTAAATTCGGGTAGTACCTACCCGTTAAGTTCATACTTAGTAGCTAATATACAATTCAACTACTACAATTCTATATGAAAAACTGATTATAATAATATTTCGCGTTCAAACTTTTACACAATATTTTACAAACTTACAATACCGCTTATTTTACATATAGCATGAAATATAGCACACAATAAATTTGATACAAGATGGTTGTGAAGATAATTCTAGCTAGTACACAAGTCGTTCAGCAAAGGCAATAAAGACACGTAATTCATACGTCCAGAAACAAGTCATGCATTCTGGTTTTACTAGGATTACTTCCCATCCTTGGTCTTGTGGAACATAACCGTTATGGCCGTTGATAAGACAGCGTGTTGTAACGTCGTCAAAGGGACGAGGGTTACGTAATGTCCAACAGTCCCGTAACAATCTAAAAACCTCATTTCTTACCCCAATTACCGACTCCGTCACTTGTGGGAACGTTTTGTTTAATAGTTGTAGCCCGATGTTCTTGTTCTCACTTTGGTGAGAAGCGAACATTACTAATCCGTAAGCATAACATGCTTCTTTATGTTGCATGTTAGCCGCTTTTTCTAAATCACGAAGTCCAATATTCGGATATATTGAGTCAAAATAATTTCTTAACCCATTGCGTAAAATAGCATTTGGGTTCCCCGCAATATATGCGTCAAAGTAAACACATCGTAACTTATGGATTTCCCAATGTGATATCCCCCATCTTTCGAATGAAAGCCTTTTATAAACCAAGGCATTCTTGGAACGTTCTTCGAATGTCTTACAAACTGATCTCGCCTTAAATAGTTGTGCCGAAGAATTCTGACCGACTCTAGACAAGATTTCATCAATCATGTCTCCGGGTAGGTCTCTTAAAATATTGGGTTGTCTATCCATTTTGTGTTTTTATACTGTAAAATAGACAAGAGTTAGATTCATAAAAAAAATACTTATTAATACATGCAATTTTTACATATATCATAAAGCATAAGCACACTATATTACATATATTACACCACACGAATACAACTATCTTATTCCGACTCGCTTGTTTCTTCTTCTTCGGTTTTGGTTCGTTTTGCCAAGTTTCTAGGGATATATGATGTTCCCCTAATACGAGCCGTCGTGATCCACATTGGTTTAGAAAAACCTGGTGGTTTAGAGGTTCCCGGGTCATTGTTACAACTTAAGGACTTCGGGGGTTGACGATACATATAAAGTTCATCGGGGTTGGAATTAGATTTCTCTATTTTTATGCCCTTTCCCTTATTATTTTCTTTTGCCTTTTTAAATTCAGTTGGGGTAATTTCTATAACATCATCGGAATTCTCGTCGGAATCCGATTCATCGGAGAA
The DNA here is from genome assembly GCF_046630445.1 of Rutidosis leptorrhynchoides. Lineage (NCBI taxonomy): Eukaryota > Viridiplantae > Streptophyta > Magnoliopsida > Asterales > Asteraceae > Rutidosis > Rutidosis leptorrhynchoides. The sequence continues at coordinate 300,335,546 of NC_092335.1, read as the reverse complement.
TTGGTAATCCTCCCAATATTTTGCTTCCTTGGCGGAAACACCATTGACCATAATTAACCTTGGTCGGTTGGTTGAGGATTTTCTTTTACTTAACCGTTTTATTATTTCCCCCACCGGTTCTATTTCTTCATCCGGTTCCGATTCTTCTTCCGGTTCCGATTCTTCTTCCGGTTCCGACTCTTCTTCCGGTTCCTCTTCGGGAACTTGTGAATCAGTCCACGAATCATTCCAATTTATATTTGACTCTTCATTATTATTAGGTGAGTCAATGGGACTTGTTCTAGAGGTAGACATCTATCACATAATATCAAACGCGTTAAGAGATTAATACATCACATAATATTCACATGTTAAAAATATATAGTTTCCAACAAAATTTGTTAAGCAATCATTTTTCAAGTAAACACGGTCGAAGTCCAGACTCACTAATGCATCCTAACAAACTCGATAAGACACACTAATGCAAAATTCTGGTTCTCTAAGACCAATGCTCGGATACCAACTGAAATGTCCCGTTCTTATTGATTAAAAACGTTCCATATTAATTGATTTCGTTGCGAGGTTTTGACCTCTATATGAGACGTTTTTCAAAGACTGCATTCATTTTTAAAACAAACCATAACCTTTATTTCATAGATAAAGGTTTTAAAAAGCTTTACGTAGATTATCAAATAATGATAATCTAAAATATCCTGTTTACACACGACCATTACATAATGGTTTACAATACAAATATGTTACAACAAAATAAGTTTCTTGAATGCAGTTTTTACACAATATTATACAAGCATGGACTCCAAATCTCGTCCTTATTTAAGTATGCGACAGCGGAAGCTCTTAATAATCACCTGAGAATAAACATGCTTAAAACGTCGACAAAAATGTTGGTGAGTTATAGGTTTAACCTATATATATCAAATCATAATAATAGACCACAAGACTTCATATTTCAATACACATCCCATACATAGAGATAAAAATCATTCATATGGTGAACACCTGGTAACCGACATTAACAAGATGCATATATAAGAATATCCCCATCATTCCGGGACACCCTTCGGATATGATATAAATTTCGAAGTACTAAAGCATCCGGTACTTTGGATGGGGTTTGTTAAGCCCAATAGATCTATCTTTAGGATTCGCGTCAATTAGGGTGTCTGTTCCCTAATTCTTAGATTACCAGACTTAATAAAAAGGGGCATATTCGATTTCGATAATTCAACCATAGAATGTAGTTTTACGTACTTGTGTCTATTTTGTAAATCATTTATAAAACCTGCATGTATTCTCATCCCAAGAATATTAGATTTTAAAAGTGGGACTATAACTCACTTTCACAGATTTTTACTTCATCGGGAAGTAAGACTTGGCCACTGGTTGATTCACGAACCTATAACAATATATACATATATATCAAAGTATGTTCAAAATATATTTACAACACTTTTAATATATTTTAATGTTTTAAGTTTATTAAGTCAGCTGTCCTCGTTAGTAACCTACAACTAGTTGTCCACAGTTAGATGTACAGAAATAAATCGATAAATATTATCTTGAATCAATCCACGACCCAGTGTATACGTATCTCAGTATTGATCACAACTCAAACTATATATATTTTGGAATCAACCTCAACCCTGTATAGCTAACTCCAACATTCACATATAGAGTGTCTATGGTTGTTCCGAAATATATATAGATGTGTCGACATGATAGGTCGAAACATTGTATACGTGTCTATGGTATCTCAAGATTACATAATATACAATACAAGTTGATTAAGTTATGGTTGGAATAGATTTGTTACCAATTTTCACGTAGCTAAAATGAGAAAAATTATCCAAACTTGTTTTACCCATAACTTCTTCATTTTAAATCCGTTTTGAGTGAATCAAATTGCTATGGTTTCATATTGAACTCTATTTTATGAATCTAAACAGAAAAAGTATAGGTTTATCGTCGGAAAAATAAGTTACAAGTCATTTTTGTAAAGGTAGTCATTTCAGTCGAAAGAACGACGTCTAGATGACCATTTTAGAAAACATACTTCCACTTTGAGTTTAACCATAATTTTTGGATATAGTTTCATGTTCATAATAAAAATAATTTTCCCAGAATAACAACTTTTAAATCAAAGTTTATCATAGTTTTTAATTAACTAACCCAAAACAGTCCGCGGTGTTACTACGACGGCGTAAATCCGGTTTTACGGTGTTTTTCGTGTTTTCAGGTTTTAAATCATTAAGTTAGCATATCATATAGATATAGAACATGTGTTTAGTTGATTTTAAAAGTCAAGTTAGAAGGATTAACTTTTGTTTGCGAACAAGTTTAGAATTAACTAAACTATGTTCTAGTGATTACAAGTTTAAACCTTCGAATAAGATAGCTTTATATGTATGAATTGAATGATGTTATGAACATCATTACTACCTTAAGTTCCTTGGATAAACCTACTGGAAAAGAGAAAATTGGATCTAGCTTCAATGGATCCTTGGATGGCTCGAAGTTCTTGAAGCAGAATCATGACACGAAAACAAGTTCAAGTAAGATCATCACTTGAAATAAGATTGTTATAGTTATAGAAATTGAACCAAAGTTTGAATATGATTATTACCTTGTATTAGAATGATAACCTACTATAAGAAACAAAGATTTCATGAGGTTGGATGATAACCTTACAAGATTGGAAGTGAGCTAGCAAACTTGAAAGTATTCTTGATTTTATGAAACTAGAACTTTTGGAATTTATGAAGAACACTTAGAACTTGAAGATAGAACTTGAGAGAGATCAATTAGATGAAGAAAATTGAAGAATGAAAGTGTTTGTAGGTATTTTTAGTCGTTGGTGTATGGATTAGATATAAAGGATATGTAATTTTGTTTTCATGTAAATAAGTCATGAATGATTACTCATATTTTTGTAATTTTATGAGATATTTCATGCTAGTTGCCAAATGATGGTTCCCACATGTGTTAGGTGACTCACATGGGCTGCTAAGAGCTGATCATTGGAGTGTATATACCAATAGTACATACATCTAAAAGCTGTGTATTGTACGAGTACGAATACGGGTGCATACGAGTAGAATTGTTGATGAAACTGAACGAGGATGTAATTGTAAGCATTTTTGTTAAGTAGAAGTATTTTGATAAGTGTATTGAAGTCTTTCAAAATTGTATAAATACATATTAAAACACTACATGTATATACATTTTAACTGAGTCGTTAAGTCATCGTTAGTCGTTACATGTAAGTGTTGTTTTGAAACCTTTAGGTTAACGATCTTGTTAAATGTTGTTAACCCAATGTTTATAATATCAAATGAGATTTTAAATTATTATATTATCATGATATTATCATGTATGAATATCTCTTAATATGATATATATACATTAAATGTCTTTACAACGATAATCGTTACATATATGTCTCGTTTAAAAATCATTAAGTTAGTAGTCTTGTTTTTACATATGTAGTTCATTGTTAATATACTTAATGATATGTTTACTTATCATAGTATCATGTTAACTATATATATATATCAATATATATGTCATCATATAGTTTTTACAAGTTTTAACGTTCGTGAATCACCGGTCAACTTGGGTGGTCAATTGTCTATATGAAACATATTTCAATTAATCAAGTCTTAACAAGTTTGATTGCTTAACATGTTGGAAATATTTAATCATGTAAATATCAATCTCAATTAATATATATAAACATGGAAAAGTTCGGGTCACTACACTATGTTTGTATAAACTAAATTGGATCGAAATGGTCACCTTGTGGTAATTTGAGTCGATGTGGGCCCGGTGTTGAAAAACTCGGTTTTATCATGGAAAACTCTTAGTTTTAATTATTATAACATATTGTGAAAGTGTTTTGGTTTAAAAGTGTCGGGAAGCGGGTTTTTCGCCCGCGTGTATAAGAAAAAACTGATCAGAACTTTTTAGTGTATTTGGACGCCATCCCAGATGGCTGAATGCCGTCCAGTCCTTCAGAGCTGGACGCCGTCCAGATGAACTGTCCCAAAAAAAAAATTATTGGCACGTTTTTGGATGGATAACGGGTTGGGTCGTTACATAAGTACTTGTGTCTATTTCGTCAAACATTTATAAAATCAGCGCATGTATTCTCAGTCCCAAAAATATATATTGTAAAAGCATTCAAACAGGGAGCAAATGAAACTCACAATACTGTATTTCGTAGCAATTATGCATATGACGGCACTGAACAAGTGCAGGGTTGGCCTCGGATTCACGAACCTATATTAAATATATATATTTATATATTGGTCAATATCTGTCTAACAATTTAGATCAAGTCGTAGTGTATCACAATCCTAATGCTCGAGACTGATATGCAAAAGTCAATAAAAGTCAACTTGACCCAAAATGACTTTCAAAATCTATACATGTTTTAACTTAAACATAGTTGTTTTATATATTTAAATATATTTATTAGATTTTATTAGAGTAATTAATACAAGTCATTTATTAATAAATAAAAATTTATATTAAAATTTATATATGATAAAAATATACTTTTATATATATCTCAAGTAATAAAATTTATACAGTTCACTCAACATCATAAAAATATAGTGGTATATATTATGATACCACTATACATGATAATTTTAATAATAATGATACTTTTTAATATTAACTGTAATAATAATAATAATATTTTATATAAAAATAATAATTCTATTTACAATGATAATTTTTAATAATAATAATAATACTAAAATGATAATAATAATGATATTTTATAATAACAATGATGTTTCTATTAAAAATGATAATTTTAATAAAAATGATACTTTTAATATTAATGATACTTTTAATAATAATAATAATGATAAAAATAATGAAAAAGATATTTTTCTCTTAAATTAATATCTTACAATATTTCAATTTCATCATGATACTCATACACATTATTTCTTAATCTATTTGTTTAATAGCTTTTAGTCCTCTTTTATATCGCATTCATAATAATGATAATAATGGTAATCATAATAATTAGATGATACTAATATTAGTTTTAATGATAATGATACTAATAATATAATAATAATTATAATAATACTAATGATAATACTAATAATTATTATAATGATAATACTAATAATAATAATAATAATAATAATAATAATAATAATAATAATAATAATAATAATAATAATAATAATAATAATAATAACAACTTTAGTGATAATAACGATAGTATAACAATAACAATTTTTAAATAAATATTTATATTAATAACGATAATGATAATAATAATAATAATAATAATTATTATTATTATTAGATAATAATAACGATGATAATAACGACGATAGTAATAATAATAATCATTTTAACTAACATTAATAATAATTCAGTTGACTATATCTTTTAATTCGTTCATCGAAACCATACGCTTTCTAAATGAAAAGTTATTAATTTTTCGCCAGCTTTCCAACGACATGCATATCATATACCTTATCTCAGTAGCATTTGTATTAAATTCATGATTTATCATAAACTATTTAACGACGAAACTAAGCATACAAGTAGGCATAATCATATATACTTGAGCACTAGTCAGGGATACACTATTAATATATAAAAGATAAGATATAAATGCTCACGTATCAATATTGTGATTCATTATGGCAGGAAAGTACGTAGACGCAATGGAGATGATAAACACTAATTTGACCTCACGAAAAATACCCCCGAAAAATACCCATAACCTCCATAGCTATAACCCATAATTTCTCTAGCTTCATCCCGCTCGAAAAACTCATTTTGAAATGACTCGCTCATGACCTCGTCGTAGTATTTTAATAATAATAATAATAATAATAATAATAATAATAATAATAATAATAATAATACTAATAATAATAATAATCTTTAATAATAATAATAATAATAATAATAATAATTAAATAAATATATCAGAGAGAATGAGATTGAGAGATGAATTATTTGTGTGTTAAACGGATCCAGAAATCGATCAATTTAAAGGATGTTTCCCACCTAACCACCTCATGCGATCACATGAGAGGCAAATGGAGAAGCTACGCGATCGCATGAGCTTCTTTGCTCCCCAATTTCAATCTTACGACAACTTTATTTATATTATTTAATATATAATATATTTAATCTTTAGAATTAATTAAATATTATATTATATTCTCGTGCATAGTTGATTTGTAATTTTAGCACCGATGAAATGTACGTTAATGCTCGACTTATGTCCTCGTTCTGGTTTCTCGAATGTCCTTTCGTACGCTTAGAAAACTTGTACTTTACGTTTTGCGACATGTACCTTTATCAAAATATAGACTCAAGTTATCAATAAACTATATCACTCAAAATGTAACTTGAACGTATAAGTGTTATGGTCATTTGATTCTTTAATTCATAATCTCGTTATTTATTAATATATATATGATAATATTGATTTGAATCCAAACGTTTTGTATCTAGTTAAAATTATATTTTATCACATTGTAAAAATATATATATTTTCATTTAAAATATAAACTTGTACATATCGTATGTAATGGAAATATTTATGTAATAATATAATATTTAGTTTTTCAAAACTAATTATATTTCAAAGTTCATTTTAAATTTGTTTAGAAAATATTATAACACGTGTCGTTTACACTTTAAAACTTAATTTGATATAATTCATTTATGCGTCAACGTTTATTTTTAACAACTTACAAGTTTTAAAACACGTTTTAATTTCTCGTTATATTTATCTATATTTTATTGAATCACGGACCATTGTTATGGATAATTTGTCAAAAGGTTTCTAGAAAGATTATGAAATTCAGGATAACGTTAAAACCTTTATCCTTATTATAATGGCTCAGTAATGAATTGTCAAAAGTGGTTCTAGATATTTATAAAGTTATATTCGTTTTTAAAGAAGACGTGACACTCAAATTTTTTTATATAATTTATATCAATAAAAGATAATGATAATAACTTTAATAATCTAATGTGTACTAATCTTTCGAAATATATCGTAGTACGTTTTATATCTTTAAACCAATATATATATATATATATATATATATATATATATATATATATATATATATATATATATATATATATATATATATATATATATATATATATATATGTGTGTGTGTGATTTAGTATATATAGCATAAAACTTTAATTAGGTTTTATATACATATTCAAATTATAAAAATGTTTTAATAATAAAATTCTTTTAGACTGAAAACGTGTTCGTACGTTTGACACTAAATCAAATAACTATCATAAAGTTTATTCTTCTAAAACTAATTATATTTAAATCACATAATTTATTACTAGAACTTATGTTCATCCTCATAAGTTTGTATTAACTTGTTTAATATCAAACAAGTGTTACTATATTTATTAATTGTATTCGAAACCACTTATATATAAGTTTAATATACTTTGTCTATATATATATATATATATATATATATATATATATATATATATATATATATATATATATATATATATATATATATATATATATATATATATATATATATACACGTTTCACATAACACGTTTTATTACGTAGATGTTTATCTAAAACGAATAAGTATAACGTTATACGTTTAATACTTTGTTAACGTTTTTGAGTCATATAATAAATTTCATAACTTATTTTCATATCAATCAACCCGTTAATTGCTTTACATTTATATATTCATACATATCTATTTGCACATGATTATTCGTGAATTTTCGAGAACAGTCGAAGGGTAAATGAATACATGAACACAGTTCAAAAGTTTTTGAGACTTCAACATTACAGACTTTGCTTATCGTGTCGGAAACATATAAAGATTAAGTTTAAATTTGGTCAGAAATTTCCGGGTGGTCACAGTTGAGATTTGATAGACTGTCATTATTAACTAACTCGCCGTCATTTACAACATCATCATTAGCAGACGCTTGATTGACAGTGCATTTTCAACATTTAGTGTTGTAACAGTATGCGAATCTAAGTTAATAGATTTATTCCGAAGATAATTTTATGTAAATATTTACGAATTTACTGATCTGAACTATTCTTTGTAGAGTTTAATGTCATCCGCTCTCGTTCGTGCGCATCAAATTAAACTGGTGGACTTAATGATACGCGTACCTCCGTGCATGGCTCTTGTGCGTATCACGTGCCTGGGCGCACGTTTATTTAAATAAATCTCACGTATAATATAAGGCGTGTTGTACAGCTTTGCTTGGCTTGCACGGAAATAATGTGAAATGATCTTATCCTTAATTAAATCGTAATCCTTTCCTAACTAAAATTTCGTTATTTATGGATATTATTCTAGAAGGATATATAGGATTATGGTTTCACTATAAATACAACCCGAACCTCATTCATTCACACAATAACGTTTTCTGCATAACTCGATGCACGATTTCATTCAAGAAACTAACTTACAGTAACAGGTATATTCTTTGAACTTAAATTCTATGCAACCTTGTGGCAACTGCCATCAATGGTGGACTGGCTTTAATCAACCTTTTGTAGATCATCATCTTAATGAGGGTTATTTACGGTAAACTAAAACGGAGATTAAAACCATGTTTTTCCTTAAACAATCACACTTGGCACTCAACATGAATCTTGTTCTAGCTACATATTTATGTTCGATCAAGTAGCGACAATGAATTTAAGCAGCTGCTCTGGACTTCACGAAGACTTTTTGAACAAATGAGCATTCCTTTCTTGTTAAATAAAATAAACCAACAATCCAAACAATAGTTTTAAAATGATTACCTAAGCCGCACACTTGTGAGCTATCTGACATTATAAATTAATTATGTCCGTGCACTTTATTACTATTACTGGATTTGCTACCCATGTCTGATATTTCATTTCTCTTAGAATTTTTGCTATCACTAATATCTGAACTTCTTCTCGTAAGAACTTGCTTTGTTCTGGGGTCATTCCTCTTCTCTTTTGACACACTAGAGGTATGTTTGAATTAACATTTAACTTATGCTCAACTACCTCTCTAAATACTTGCCATGTGAATATATCTACATTTGTTGTCAAAATATTGTATAGTTTTTCCTTAATTTCCTTAGTTAACGTGTTCCAATTATAATTTTCTATTCTGGAAATAAAGGATTTGGCGACAGTGATCCGTCTTCATGTTCGTACGATTAACTTGCGCACACTCGATTGGCCTTCGTTGTGTTGCGTATAAAGTTGTTGTTCCTGCAGGTGTAGGAAATTTCAACATTACGTGCACCGTTGATGTTATAGCTCTAAACTTCATCAATGCTGGCCAACCAAGTATGACATTGTACTATGAGCTTCCCTTTACAACCAAAAACTCTACGTTTGCAGATATCTTATATGGTGTTTTTCCAAAAATAATTACTAATGTTACACTTCCTTTTGACCAAGATGGTTCACTCATGAAACTAGTTAATGGTACCAAAGACTTTTTTTTTATCATTCTTTTCACTCATTCAAGAAATTGCACAACGCAATGCTAATACATAAAGTCTGCTACTGCTCCTCTGTAAATTCCTCCCACGATACAATTTGCTATTCATGCCTCAACAAACACTGGAGCATCTTATCGATTTGTATTGAATTTTCAAGGAAATGCTATTAACGGCTGTTTCCATTCTTCTAAAACTTTCATCTTCCTGCGTTATCCAACTCCCCACCTATGTATCATATTTGTTTCAATGGGGATTATCTCTTGTTCATTGCTTTCTTCACTTAATTCACTGATGTGATTCTGTCTCACGAATGGCGCCATATGTTGATACATATTTTTGTCTAGGAGCTAACAAGTATCAGCACAAGCTAGAACTACTTAGTGTAATGAGGTGGATTGCCGATTAATGTTTTCCCTTGAGACGAATCTCTGCAGACCCAGTTCACGACCAGAATGTCGTGGGGTGGCTTTATCAATCTCGAGAAGCCAAACTGTGAGTTGGTCCGTCTAGCGCTCTGCGGCTAAGTGTATATGTTCTAGAGTGAGAAAATACTATGTGATATTCAGAGACACGTGTCATGCTTCTATTGATTGATTTCTGCGAAGATTGTGTAACCGACTTTATGTTAAGTAGTGACGTAACATGTGTGCTGCTCACGTGTTCTTATAAGGGCTTAAGCATAGAAGCTGCCTTCAGGGCTTACGCAAAACGCTGGACGGCCTGATATTTATTTTTATTGTTCTTGACGGAACACGCTGAATGGGTAAATATTAAAAAAAGTTTCAACACTGTTTTTATGTGTTCTGAACGTTTCAACACCATTACACTGCTACGATAATATAATAAACTTGAAGTTTAACGTCTTGAGAAGCTTACCAGTTATTAAACCAACCAATCATCTTAATTTATGACGCGATTTCAGGAAATATGCATTTTTCTTAGCTTTAAACCTTTCTCCCCATACGTCATTAGCCACTATACACTAGAATAAAACATGATCTAAGAATTCAATACCTGGTAAGATATACAAAACGTTCTTGAGAAGTCTCCAAGTTAAATCGTCATTTAACCCATCTAGTAGCAAGGGGAACCCTGGAGAATGTGCTCATCATTAAAATGTCTAGCCCAATGAACTGATAGATTTTCTAGCCGAATGAATCGAAAAGCAGCCAACATTCAAAAATTTCATGTCTGAAAGTCTGGTTAAATTGAGTTTTGAACATTCTCTATTTTGATAAAGTCCAAGTATCAAATGTATAGGTTAATATTGTATCAAATATGTTCAATCAGAACATTTGAATCATTTAAACCATTCAATGTTTAATTGTTCAGTTTTATCACGCATATCTATAAATGAATGTTAGATATTCATATTTTTTTCTATAAATAAAGAAAAAGAAAAATATGAATTAAAAACTTCAATCATTACAAAATTGATCAATTTCTTTTTTGTTCACATAAACCATGAAAAGCTTCAATTTCTTTTAACAGATACATCAACAAATCCTTTGCTTTATATTTGTTTCTAACAATTGTTATTTCTCTCGTACTTCCCATCCTTAAAAAATATAATACATATAATCGTAAATTAATTGTTCACTTTCATACCTTTTTAATCAATATGGTTTTGCTAAATTGTCCTTTAGAGCACAACTTAAGTAGCACAAGTTAAAAAAATTCTAATCATAACAAAAAAAAAAAAATGTTATAGCCATTAGGTGAGTAAAACGGCAGAAAATCGGGTGCATATTATTATATAAGGTTAACTATACATTATCACTAATTATTAAAAAAAAAAAGTAAAAGGTAGAAGGTTTTTCTTGTTCGGACTATTCGGGAGGGCGACTAATCCGATCTCATACTCTGATGTATGCAGTCCAGCAGAATTAATCTATTGCTGTTTTCAACTCATCCCTGACCACCACTTAATATTCCTCTTAAAGATGATTCGAATCTGAGACCTCTTACAAGAAGCTCATGGCCCTAATCACTATTTCCAATCCATTACTAGTCACCACTACATTATCGCTAATTATGTTATGATTATTATTATGAAAAATCAAACATCAATAAATATTATTCCATTCGTCTCAAAAAATTGTCTAACTTTTTATTTTTGTTTTTCTCAAAATTATTGTCTCTTTCTCTAAATAAACATTAATATTATTAAAGTTCCAATTAATATTTAAGACTGTTTTTTTGGTATATCTCAAATCCAATAAAAAAGTCAAACAATACTGTCTTTTTTAACGTACGAAGTATTAACTTGTGCCCTTAGCGTTTCTCAATATTTATTAAATAATTTCGTATTAAATTTGTATTAAATATAACATTAAAATTTACATTTTAATTAACTTATATGGTAATTTAAACACCATAATTTAAACGTTTCAATTGTGGAATGATTAAACTGAAACAAAATTCTCAATATCATTTACAAACCAAACGCACCCATTTTATCTATATAATCTAATTCTATTCCTTCCTATCTTTCCCATATTCATAAAACTTACTTTTTCTTTAAAAAAAATTAAAATATCAAAAACACTATAAGATATGGTGCACCACGTAGGATTGCTTAGTCGATATGATGGCCCAACGTTTGGTATAAGCTATGTGTGGATTAATCAAACAAAACGTCACTCCCACTAAACCAGATTTTAATAAACTTATAGAAGGTGAATATCCAAATCAGAAAGTAGCATGCAATTATTTCAGCAAAGGTTCATACCACCACAATTTGTAGTCCTTATAAACACTACAAACACAACCCTACAAGTACATCATATTCCACTTAAACCCTCCATTATTTGACAATCAATTACTACAAGAATCCCCACTTGACATATCAAACTACGAGTACAAATCAAGGATGTGTTAGGATGCCTAGCTTTTAAGAGTTCAGGAGTAAACATTTATTTTTTCATAATCTCTGACTAGAATTATTGTTTACTAGATAAAATTTAAAGAGTTGATTAAAATAATAAACTCTGAAAATTAAGTTACTTGAACTAATCTTTTAAATAAATTATTTGAATTAACCTTCAAGACAAAATATGAGCTTATTATAAATAATTGACATAATCATCCCTTATAAACGCCAACAAGCTTGTTTTTGTTTTTGTTTTCTTACTTGTTTAGTTGAGCCTTTTCATTGTATTTGGTGTTGCTTTGGGCTTTGGTGTTTGATGTTATCCATGCCCGCACCTTGTGGGCGTTTTCATATCTAATAAAATTGCTTTTTCAAAAGAAAATAAAATAAATAATCATCCCTTCTAATCTTATGCATCATTTATATATAATTATATATGTCCTTTTACATTTTTTAGTTGCAATCATCAAATACTCATAAATTATAAGCTTGAAGTTCTAACTTTAAATATAAACTCAAATTACCAGCAAGTTGTTCCATCTCTGGCATACACACTTCAAAAATTTTTAAATTTAAACATCAAAATAAAGTTACAAGTGCTCTTTCCGACGGGGAGATCCACAAGAATCAAACTTGAGTTTTCTGTTACCTTTGATTTTACTAGAATCTATGATATAGAATTAATGACCAATGAATACATAACACGATTCTCTTTGAATACATAACACGATTCTCTTCAATGTAATTGTCGGGTCAATTCATGTCATGTCAAGTTATGATTATCATGATACACAAACATATTTATCAATCCGATGTCTCGAGAAGTAATGTAAATCCACGTGCTGCTATAAATATGATGACAAACTAGCAGACTACATTTGTGATTAACAAAACTATAACTGAATTTGAAAACTTATACTCCGTAGCTGATAGCTAAAGCTTGAAGCTTATAGCTATATCTCGTAGCTAAATTGTTGGTGCACTTTTGTTTTCTTTTTTTTGAAAAGCAAGTTTCTTGGCATCATTCAGAGGGACTTAACCACCTTCGCGATCATATGCTACACAAGCACACGCTTTCGGGCAGAAACCTGAACCGTATTATGAGAGTAAACAGAATTGAGCGGTTACAACTGAATTTCACTAATTCATAATTGGAAAAGCTAATTGCAATGTACATACAAGTGAGGTATAAATACAGCTACCGTATACGCTAACTACCTAATTAACAATTCTAACTAACTACAGTATACGCTAACTACCTAATTAACAATTCTAACTAACTCTGTTACAGTTGACCTAACGTTGACCATGACTGTTAAGTGTACAATTGAGTTAAACACTATTACTCGAGCTCAGATGCTTTCTATGTCTAATCGATTGAGATGAGGTATTCGAGCTTGAGTTATCTCCATTACTCCCCCCCGCAAGTTGGCAGTGTATATGGATCTACAATGCCAAACTTGGAGATGCATTTGTAGAAAGGGGATCTGCTTAGGGCCTTTGTGAGAACATCCGCTGTTTGATCCTGTGAAGATATGAATTTCGTTGAAATTAGACCAGCTTTGATTTTTTCTCGAACTAAATGGCAGTCAATTTCAATATGCTTGGTGCGTGCATGTTCTAATGACCCGTCCTAATCCACAAGGACGAATACATTACATTTGGTTACATTGCGAGGTACTAGACCTCTATATGATACATTTTACAAACATTGCATTCGTTTTTGAAAAGACAATCTTTCATTGCATCGAAAGTTGACGGCATGCATACCATTTTATAATATATCTAACTATAATTGACTTAATAATAATCTTGATGAACTCAACGACTCGAATGCAACGTCTTTTGAAATATGTCCTGAATGACTCCAAGTAATGTCTCTAAAATGAGCAAGTGCACAGCGGAAGATTTCTTTCATACCTGAGAATAAACATGCTTTAAAGTGTCAACCAAAAGGTTGGTGAGTTCATTAGTTTAACATAAATAGTCCTTTCATAATTTTAATAGACCACAAGATTTCATACTTCCATTTCTCATAATCATACGTCCCATGCATAGAGACAAAAATATCATTCATATGGATTGAACACCTGGTAACCGACATTCACAATATGTATATAAGAATATCCCCATCATTCCGGGATCCTCCTTCGGACATGATATAAATTTCGAAGTAATAAAGCATCCGGTACTTTGGATGGGGCTTGTTGGGCCCGATAGATCTATCTTTAGGATTCGCGTCAATTAGGGTGTCTGTTCCCTAATTCTTAGATTACCAGACTTAATAAAAAGGGGCATATTCGATTTCGATAATTCAACCATATAATGTAGTTTCGATTACTTGTGTCTATTTCGTAAAACATTTATAAAAGTTGCGCATGTATTCTCAGCCCAAAAATATATATTGCAAAAGCAATTAAAAAGGGAGCAAATGAAACTCACTATAATGTATTTTGTAGTAAAAATACATATGACGACATTGAACAATGCAGGATTGGCCTCGGATTCACGAACCTATATCAAGTATTAACACATTATAGTATAAATCAATTAAGTCTATATATTTGTTATGTTTTAATTATTCTTATAATATATTATGATACTTATTTGATATTTAATTAATGTTATATCAATAATATTAGTTGAAACATAATTTTTATGTAATATTAGTATATTTTATGTTATAATATATTTACATATATATCTTTTGTTTTGCAAAATTAATAATCGTAGAAATACCTGACTAAGGGTAATAATAATAATACTAATAGTATGATACTAGTAATAATAATGATAATAATGATTATCATACTTATATGGTGATAATAATATTTATAATACTAATAATAACAATCATAATAACAATACTATTAAATGATCATAAATTCTTATTTTAGTAATAATAATAGTAATAATTATATTACTACTAATAATAACAATAATAATAATAATATTAATTTTAGAAATGAGAACTACCTTCAAAGAGCTTTTCTAAAAAAAATGCCCCAAACAGGGCTCGAACTCGAGACCTCTCGCCCACCCGCAAACACGCTTAACCATTCTGCCATCCATGTTTTTCTGACTTATAAGGCAACCCAAACATACATATCTAGTATTTCTTTCTTCTTCACCAAGTTTAAAATCAAACAGGGGGCAAAAACTCAACAACAATCGATTGGGTTTTCATTTATGACTTGTAAACAACATGAAACAAAAAAAAAAATGTGTTCATGATATAAAAAAAAATGAGAAAAAAAAACACAAAAAATCCTACTGCTTTGCTGGTAGCTAGGAAAAAAAAATTTGTTTTCAATTTTGAGTTCGTTTTGGATAATCTTTACAACGTGAAACATGTTTCAAATCATTCCTAAAATCTATCAAAATCATCAATTTAACTTAAAACATCAAAACAAGCTCTAATTTCTCCAAGAACAAAACAGTTGACTTTTGACAATTTAACTTTGACTCGCAAATTCGAATTCGTTATTAAGAATTGGAACTTGAGATTTTGCAGGAAGTTTAAGTAAATGATTCCTAACAACTCTGCATTTTTAGTTTTTGAAATTTGTTTCGAATTTACGTTAGTGTATATTACTGTGAAGAACTCAAGAACTCAAAAATTGATTTTTAGATTAAGAGTGTTATAGGTTATGATTACAACATGAATTGTGTTGCAAATCATTCCTATAAACTTTATGAATCATCAAATTAACTGGAGATATCAAAACAAACTCGAATTTGATTCAAGAACACTTAGTTGACTTTGAAAACCAAAACTTTGACTCTCAAATTAGAAATTGATAGAAAGAATTGAAGATTGAAAACTTACAGATAGTTTAGATAGATGATTCCTAACAAGACTGCATTATTACATTTTGGAAATTCATTCGAAATCAAAATATGGTGAAAAAGATGAATGTACAGAGTGTCGAGCTTATTTTTAGTTTTCTATCTTTCTCAAATGCATATATCTATATAAGGAATAAATTTTATTCTGTAATGTACCTTGAAATTGACAGATAACAAATTGTAGACAAGAAACAAAAATTGATAAAAGTTGAGAGTGATCTGCAACTGATTTTGGAAACTGTTTGTGTACTATCCATTTTTTATATATCATTAATATTAATATTAATAATTAATAAATATAAATATATATATTAATAATAATAACTCTTTTAATATTATTAATATAAATAATAATAGTATTATAAATAACAAGAATGATGATATTTATTAATCATAATGTTTATAATAATAATAATAATATTAATAATAACATTAATGATAATAATAATACTAATAATACTAATATTAATATTAGTATTGAAAATAACAATAATATTACTAATACAACTAATTCTTAACTTGTAATTACATTTAATATACTAACCTTGCATATTATTAATTATATAATACTTATTTTATATAATAACACATTTGAAAATTTAATATATATATATATATATATATATATATATATATATATATATATATATATATAAATATATATATATATATATATATTTATACACAATCGTTCGTGAATCATCGGACATAGTCGAAGGGTAAATGTTATCCATGTAAACAGTTCAAAAATTCTGATACTCACATTACAGACTTTGCTTATCGTGTCGAAATCATATAAAGATTAAGTTTAAATTTAGTCGGAAATTCTCGGGTCATCACAGTACCTACCCGTTAAAGAAATTTCGTCCCGAAATTTGAGTGAGGTGGTCATGGCTAACAATAAAAATGTTTTCATGACCAATATGAGTGGATAATTAGAGGTTTATCATCATTGAATAATAAGGATAAAATAATTCGATTATTCTAAGGATACGAATGAAGCTATCGCAAAAGAGTGAATTGAAGAAAAATAAGATTTTCCTTAGCTTTTGACGTAAACAGGGTTAAATTTAGAAAATAAGGTGCGTCTTAACTTTTGACGTAGTCAGGGTTGAATTCCGTAATTCAAGGGATTTAAAAGAAATCTTCGAAATCTAAAAGATTTACTTCTTCAGCGAGTAAGGAAATTAAGATCTCTATAATTAAATACGGTGATCTGCCTCGATTACTCTATATGATATTTCCACTATAAATTAAGCTCTTTCGTTCCATTATCCTCACCATTCCTATACTTTCTTTCTTAGTTCATACATCCAAAAGATTGTGAAAATGCTTAATCCAGTTCTGATCCTTGTCCTTATCATGACTATCACCACAATCATTCTCCTTTTTCAACTTTCATCGGAGGAATCTGTTTTCTTCTACTTCGCCCTTGGGGTTATAGTGTTTTTGATTCTCTCGTGTCTTTATGTGGCGATAAACATTGATATACACGGTTTGTAATTCCTATGTTTGTGATCGGCTTTATATTTTCCTTTATTTTTCGGAGCTCCATGCTCTTGTTTTCTCTTCCCGACTCCAAGTCAAACGAATAATGGTCCAGAATTTGTAGATATAGAGTTTTGAATGATTATAATGTTCTAAGCAGGGTGGAACGTGATAGCACGATTTGCTTTTCAAATTTATCAAAAATACAGACGATAGAACTATCAAGAATATATTCTTCTTGATATGTTTGGAGGTTATGTAGAATGAAAGAGTTATGTAACATGACACATGATGATGGTATAATCTACTGTGAACCATCATCACGTTTCATTAGAAACTCAGCATGACTTACTGTAATATAATCACGTTGATCAAGTGTCATTATATTATACTAACTCATGCATCAGTTCCCAACACTACTTCAAAAACATTCATATTTTAAGCTCGAAAGTTTACAGAATATAGAAACTAACAGTTTCTATATGATGTAACATTGATAGCACGAATAGATTATTGATTTCAGATAAGAATAATTATGAAAATATCTTCATAAATATGGAGGATATTTATAATGAAAGATACGATGTTATCTTGGAATTTCTAATATCGATGGATGATGAAGAAGATTTATCCGTAAGGGTTTAGATTCGAAAACAAGGTATTCGCCAAAGATTTCATCAGAAACAGAATCATTTAGATTCTTTGAAGTCAAACTTATTCTTTGTGATTTGTCCACGGCTTCCTTCATAGTTTCGCAAAATTCGATTTCCGGTACTAAATTTTCTATTGAGTGTTTCCAAAACTCCATTCTTTATCATCAAATTTTAGACAGTTAAGGTCGTGTACAGTTTGTGCTGCTGTATTTCATCTTTTTCAGAATTTCAGAATGGAAGATCATAATTCTAAGAGATGAATGTTATACATATAACTGTTGATGTAGATATGCTGTGAGTTTTCAAGGTACTGATTGCTGATTCCCGGTAATTGGTATGTCAGTTCTCGTTACAAGGTGCGAATGAGTACATGATGAGACTTCAGCAGATATATATAGTGATTTGTCGGAGAGATTTAAACCAAGGAGCAACGAGGTTGTTGGTACGTCTGCTGGTAATATGATGGAATATAAAA
Organism: Rutidosis leptorrhynchoides; assembly: GCF_046630445.1. Classification (NCBI taxonomy): domain Eukaryota; kingdom Viridiplantae; phylum Streptophyta; class Magnoliopsida; order Asterales; family Asteraceae; genus Rutidosis; species Rutidosis leptorrhynchoides. The sequence goes on along the minus strand of NC_092335.1, from coordinate 300,316,705 downwards.
GGTTTCCCGATAACAATAAAAGAGTACACATATAAATCAAGGTTATAATAAGGTTGTTTCGAATGAAAAGTTGAAGTTGACTTGCTGGAGCTGTGACAAAATTATCTAATTTGGAAAGGGATTACAAAGTTATTTTGGGTAATAATAACACTAAAGAAATTAATACAGCTATGTGTTAAATGTTTACTCAGGTTTTCGAGAGTTTCCAGGTGAATAGCTATATGCATCAATATTTTCTTCCGTAAATGAAGTGCGGTTGGTTCATCCTCTCGATTGAGGTATTTTCAAGAATCATGAAAGGTTTGAACGCAGAATGTAATTGTGAATATACAAATGATGTTTAAGACGAAATCAAGTGGCAACTTGAAGAATTGTTTAGTTTCATAGGTTATAATCAATATTTTAATTCATTTTAATTGTCCAATGTTTTTAGTCCACAGTCGATAGTCCACAGTTAACAATCCACTGATTCATATATAGTTTAATATATAATATTCGAATTAATTAATACATATCGTGACCCGTATACGTCTCAGACTCGATCACAACTCAAACTATATATATTATTATAGAATCAACCTCAACCCTGTATAGCTAACTCCCGCATTACTGCATATAGAGTGTCTATGGTTACTCCAAATAATATATATAGATGCGTCGATATGATATGTCAAAACCTTGTATACGTGTCCCGATATTTAAAGTGCGTAAAATAAATAACAGAAATTAAATGACGATAAATAAAGTGCGTAAAGTAAATAACAGAAATTAAATGACGATAAATAAAATTGCGAGAATGTAAATTGCGATAAATAAAGTGTAATCAGTTAGCTGAGAACAATTAGTTAGTAACAGTTAGCATGGATTCTTAACAAACTTTCTCATAGTTAATTTGTTTGTTTCTAACAAATTTTATTTTGTCCAATGTTTTCTTCATTATGCCACTTGTTGGATTATGATAAATCAAAATCCAAATATGAAATTGGATGAATGTGGTTATTCTGTGGTGAACGGATTTGTATATCGGTGGACGTAAGCAGGATAGTAAACGACTGTTGAATTAGATTCGAAGAATGTACAGTGTAACTTATTAATGTGAAATCTAAATATTCCTCGGGTATTACCTACCCGTTAAAATATTTTCACCATTAACAGTTTGTACACAAGATTTTTTTTTAATTATAATCTTTATGAAAATATATACATATATATCTTCTTCAGATGTAATCATGGATTTAATGAGTCAATATGATATTAAACTCATTTGATTTACCGTTGGAACAAGAATATATAATCTCTAAAACATTAGAGATTACATAATCACCATGTTGAACGAAGATAAATGATGTAGAACGATACGTAGAACGATAATTGTACTCAAGGTATAGAATGAGACATCGAGGCATGGGTTGTTGATGGCACTGGTGTTGTTATTGATGGTACTGTTGGTACCGGTGATGTTGTTGAAGCTGGTAATTTTTGCACCATATTCTCCAGATTGATTATTCGAGCGCGAAGTTCGTTGACTTCTATTATTCCAGGATGATTGTCGGTCGGTACGAGTGGATGAATAAGGTTTAGAATTTTAGATAGAATACAATCGTGGTGAGATATTCGGGAAATGGGGGTGAAAATGGTGTTTCAGACTGGTTCGCCGGTAAGTGCTTCAGGTTCATTGCCAAGAGGTAAATTCGGTTGGTGGGTGGAAAGGATCCCCTTCCTCTCGTCTCCATCAGTTAAGTCAACTACGAACCCATCAGATAAATTGGGGATGATTGATTGGTTGATTCATTCTGGTGACGTTGCCTCCGGAGCTTAGGTGAACATCCGTGTCGGAATAGCTGTCGGAATAACTATCGGATTAGCTATCGAAGTCTGAGGGACTCGAACTGGTTGAGGGATTCATCTCATACGATCAGATGAAGTATTTTCGATAAGAAATAGATTATAGGATGTAGATTAGTACCCTGCAATACATAATTCACATATGCGTATACAATACTAAAATCCCATATGTTACGGAGGAATCTACAGAAGTTGTCAGACAAAGTCTACAGTACAAGATATGCTAAGATATGAATTAGTAGATACGCTAAGATACGAATTTTGTCTATACACTATTCATGCAATCATTGCAGTAAGATTTATCTAGACTAAGAATGATAAGCAGGTAATTCCTAAGGATGATAAATAGATGATTTTCGACAGAAAATGATAAGCAAAACTTTTGACATGCAGACACGGTCGAAATCCAGACTCACTAATGCATCCTAACGACAATCAGTTAGACTCACTAATGCAAGACCTGGTTCGCTAAGACCACCGCTCTGATACCAACTCTAATGACCCGTCCTAATCCACAAGGACGAATACATTACATTTGGTTACATTGCGAGGTACTAGACCTCTATATGATAAATTTTACAAACATTGCATTCGTTTTTGAAAAGTCAATCTTTCATTGCATCGAAAGTTGACGGCATGCATAGCATTTTATAATATATCTAACTATAATTGACTTAATAATAATCTTGATGAACTCAACGACTCGAATGCAACGTCTTTTGAAATATGTCCTGAATGACTCCAAGTAATGTCTCTAAAATGAGCAAGTGCACAGCGGAAGATTTCTTTCATACCTGAGAATAAACATGCTTTAAAGTGTCAACCAAAAGGTTGGTGAGTTCATTAGTTTAACATAAATAGTCCTTTCATAATTTTAATAGACCACAAGATTTCATACTTCCATTTCTCATAATCATACGTCCCATGCATAGAGACAAAAATATCATTCATATGGATTGAACACCTGGTAACCGACATTCACAATATGTATATAAGAATATCCCCATCATTCTGGGATCCTCCTTCGGACATGATATAAATTTCGAAGTACTAAAGCATCCGGTACTTTGGATGGGGCTTGTTGGGCCCGATAGATCTATCTTTAGGATTCGCGTCAATTAGGGTGTCTGTTCCCTAATTCTTAGATTACCAGACTTAATAAAAAGGGGCATATTCGATTTCGATAATTCAACCATATAATGTAGTTTCGATTACTTGTGTCTATTTCGTAAAACATTTATAAAAGTTGCGCATGTATTCTCAGCCCAAAAATATATATTGCAAAAGCAATTAAAAAGGGAGCAAATGAAACTCACTATAATGTATTTTGTAGTAAAAATACATATGACGACATTGAACAATGCAGGATTGGCCTCGGATTCACGAACCTATATCAAGTATTAACACATTATAGTATAAATCAATTAAGTTTATATATTTGTTATGTTTTAATTATTCTTATAATATATTATGATACTTATTTGATATTTAATTAATGTTATATCAATAATATTAGTTGAAACATAATTTTTATGTAATATTAGTATATTTTATGTTATAATATATTTACATATATATCTTTTGTTTTGCAAAATTAATAATCGTAGAAATACCTGACTAAGGGTAATAATAATCATACTAATAGTATGATACTAGTAATAATAATGATAATAATGATTATCATACTTATATGGTGATAATAATATTTATAATACTAATAATAACAATCATAATAACAATACTATTAAATGATCATAAATTCTTATTTTAGTAATAATAATAGTAATAATTATATTACTACAAATAATAACAATAATAATAATAATATTAATTTTAGAAATGAGAACTATCTTCAAAGAGCTTTTCTAAAAAAAATGCCCCAAACAGGGCTCGAACTCGAGACCTCTCGCCCACCCGCAAACACGCTTAACCATTCTGCCATCCATGTTTTTCTGACTTATAAGGCAACCCAAACATACATATCTAGTATTTCTTTCATCTTAGTTCATCATCTTCTTCACCAAGTTTAAAATCAAACAGGGGGCAAAAACTCAACAACAATCGATTGGGTTTTCATTTATGACTTGTAAACAACATGAAACAAAAAAAAAATGTGTTCATGATATAAAAAAAATGAGAAAAAAAAAACACAAAAAATCCTACTGCTTTGCGCGTAGCTAGGAAAAAAAAATTTGTTTTCAATTTTGAGTTCGTTTTGGACAATCTTTACAACATGAAACATGTTTCAAATCATTCCTAAAATCTATCAAAATCATCAATTTAACTTAAAACATCAAAACAAGCTCTAATTTCTCCAAGAACAAAACAGTTGACTTTTGACAATTTAACTTTGACTCGCAAATTCGAATTCGTTATTAAGAATTGGAACTTGAGATTTTGCAGGAAGTTTAAGTAAATGATTCCTAACAACTCTGCATTTTTAGTTTTTGAAATTTGTTTCAAATTTACGTTAGTGTATATTACTGTGAAGAACTCAAGAACTCAAAAATTGATTTTTAGATTAAGAGTGTTATAGGTTATGATTACAACATGAATTGTGTTGCAAATCATTCCTATAAACTTTATGAATCATCAAATTAACTGGAGATATCAAAACAAACTCGAATTTGATTCAAGAACACTTAGTTGACTTTGAAAACCAAAACTTTGACTCTCAAATTAGAAATTGATAGAAAGAATTGAAGATTGAAAACTTACAGATAGTTTAGATAGATGATTCCTAACAAGACTGCATTATTACATTTTGGAAATTCATTCGAAATCAAAATATGGTGAAAAAGATGAATGTACAGAGTGTCGAGCTTATTTTTAGTTTTCTATCTTTCTCAAATGCATATATCTATATAAGGAATAAATTTTATTCTGTAATGTACCTTGAAATTGACAGATAACAAATTGTAGACAAGAAACAAAAATTGATAAAAGTTGAGAGTGATCTGCAACTGATTTTGGAAACTGTTTGTGTACTATCCATTTTTTATATATCATTAATATTAATATTAATAATTAATAAATATAAATATATATATTAATAATAATAACTCTTTTAATATTATTAATATAAATAATAATAGTATTATAAATAACAAGAATGATGATATTTATTAATCATAATGTTTATAATAATAATAATAATATTAATAATAACATTAATGATAATAATAATACTAATAATACTAATATTAATATTAGTATTGAAAATAACAATAATATTACTAATACAACTAATTCTTAACTTGTAATTACATTTAATATACTAACCTTGCATATTATTAATTATGTAATACTTATTTTATATAATAACACATTTGAAAATTTAATATATATATATATATATATATATATATATATATATATATATATATATATATATATATATATATATATATATATATATTTACACACAATCGTTCGTGAATCATCGGACATAGTCGAAGGGTAAATGTTATCCATGTAAACAGTTCAAAAATTCTGATACTCACATTACAGACTTTGCTTATCGTGTCAAAATCATATAAAGATTAAGTTTAAATTTAGTCGGAAATTCCCGGGTCATCACACATGTTGTACATGATTAAAGGCCAAGTTAATTGCAGATTCATTGTCACATTGAATTGCAATAGGTAAGTTAACTTTGACTTGTAAATCACTTAGTAGACTTCTTAACCATGTTATTTCACAGGTACAATCTGCCAGAGCTCGATATTCTGCTTCTGTTGAAGATCTGGAAACGACACCCTGTTTCTTTGATTGCCAGGAGATCGGACAATTACCTAGGAAGATACAGTAGCCTGTGATTGATCTTCTTATGGTGTTACAATTTCCCCAATCACTATCACAGTATGCCTGTAGTTGTAGTGATGAACTTGTAGGAAAGTATAAACCCTGTGCAGGACAAAGTTTTATATATCTTAGAACTTTGTAGAGTGCTTGTAAGTGATCTGTTCTCGGATTTTGGCTGAATTGGCTTAGATATTGAGCAGTAAAAGAGAGCTCTGGCCTGGTGATAGTAAGATAAATGAGTTTGCCAACCAGTGTTTTATATAGTGTTGGATCAGCTAGAGGTTGACCTGTGTCTGCAGATAGTTTAATGTTGGGTCAATGGGCACATTAGAGGGTTTTACATCCAGGATTCCTGCAGTGTGGAGTAATTCTAGTGCATATTTTCTCTGGGTCATAGTCATGCCATTCTTGTTTCTCAGAAATTCATTGCCTGGATAGTAATTGAGTGACCCAAGATATTTAATACTAAAAGATTTGTCCAGTTTTGTTTTGATTTCAGAGATGAGTTGTGTGTTGTTGCCTTTAAGGATAAGGTTATCAACATAGATCACTAAAGCCAAGAAGTTTGTGCCCTTTTTATAGGTGAACAAGGAGGAATCTACATAGCTTTGTGTGAACCCATTTTCTTGTAGAAAGGTTGTCAGTTTAATGAACCATTGCCTGTTTGCCTGCTTTAGACCATATAGGGATTTGAGAAGTTTGCAAACTGAGTTAGGTGGTACATTTTGGGTGTAACCTTGTGGCAGTGACATGTATACTTCTTCATTCAGATCACCATGAAGAACTGCATTGTTAACATCTAGTTGTTCAATATTCCAATGGTGATGAGTAGCAATTGCCACTAGTGCCCTGACAGTGACCATTTTAGCCACATGAGCAAATGTTTCTGTGTAGTCAGTTCCTTCCCTTTGAGTGAAACCTTTTACCACAAGTCTTGCTTTATATCTTTCTATTGACCCATCAGCTTTAAGTTTGATTCTATATACCCACTTGTTGCCTACTGGGGTCTTGTTGGGTGGTAAGGTTGTAATGACCCATGTGTTGTTGTCTTGAAGAGCCTGCAACTCTTTATTCATAGCTTGTACCCATTTCTCATTCTTAAATTCTTGGATATATGTATGTGGTTCCACAATGTTGTTAATTGTGCATATGAGGTGTCTAGTGGTAGGGGTTATGATATTGTTATAGTTGAGATATTTTGTGTGACGAAATTTAGAGATAGAGTTAATTGATGTTGAATGAATTGAATGGTGATAATCATTGAATTTTGCAGGTATGGTATGTGTTCTGGTGGAAGTTCTTCTAAATGATTGTGCTGTTGTAGATGTTTCATTGGTGGAATTAATGTGAGGAGTTGAAAGTTGTGATGTTGGAGAGTGATTTTGGTGGTCATTTGGTGTAGAATTTGTAGCTGTTGGTAGAGTGGTAGAAGTATTTGATGGTGGGGTGGAGTTTGCAGATTGTGGTATGTCTGGTTCTGGAATAGTGTTTGCAGGTGATGCTTGAGTTATGTTTGGTTCAGGTGTAGTATTGCACTTGTTAGTGGTGGTTGTGGAAGTTGATGGAGGACTATAGATGTGTGATTCATAATGAGTGTGGTGTATGGGAGATGTGTGAGGGGGTATGTCTTGTGTGCTTGTTTGAAATGGAAAGATGGATTCATTGAAGGTGACATGCCTAGTGGTGAAACCTTTGTGTGTTGTTAGGTCTTATAGTATGTATCCTTTTTGTGTTGTTGAATATCCAATAAGGACATATGGTATTGATCTTGGTGTAAATTTGTCATTTGAGTGTGTATAGGCATTGGCTAAGCATCCTATAATTCTGAGATGTGACAGATCAGGTGACTTTTTGTAGATTAGTTGATAGGGTGTGAGGTAGTTTAGAGGTTTGGAAGGTAGTCTGTTGATGATGTAAGAAGCTGTGAGGATGCAGTATCCCCATAGGTGTATTGGAAGATGAGAATGAAAACGAATGGATCTAGCTATCTCAAGGAGTTGTCTGTGTTTTCTTTCTACCCTGGCATTCTGTTGTGGTGTATAGGGACAGATTGTTTGATGTATAATTCCATGTTGTTGAAAGAAATCATTGAGTGAGCTGTTAAGGAATTCTGACCCATTGTCAGACCTTATGGTCTTGATGGTGGTGTTGAAATGATTTTGTACATAAGAACAGAATAATTTGATGTGTGAAGTAGCTTGGGATTTGTTGGGTTGGATATAAGTCCAGATGCCCCTAGAGTGGTCATCAACTATGGTGAGGAAGTACTTGCAATCGTGCATGGTGGTATGCTTATATGGGCCCCATATGTCTATGTGAATTAGATCAAATAAAGTGTTAGCATGTGATGTGCTATCAGGAAATGGTAGTTTGTGTTGCTTAGCTAATGGACAAATAGAGCAATCATTAATGTCATAGCTACACATTATTACAGATGAAAGACAATCAATTTGTTTAAGAACATTAAAAGATGAATGGCCAAGTCTTGAATGCCATAAGAAAGCTTTAGTTGAGTTGAATGTGTGTGGTGTCATGGCTTGATTGATACTGTGTGTTGTGCACTCCTTTTCTTGTTGGATGAGGTAGAGACCATTAAAGAGGGTGCCATGTGCAATCCTCTTATGGTGGTCCTGAAAATAGCATGATAAGGGTGTGAATAAGACAGATAGAGATAGATGTGTTCCTAGCTTGCTGATGGAGAGTATGTTATAGGAGAAACTAGGGATATATAGTAAAACATGCAATGTGATGAAGGAATTAATTCTTACAGAACCATAACTGGTTACTTGTGTGTTGTGGCCATTGGGTAAAGTTACAAGAATAGGTTTTGTGTATTGGTGTATGTTATGAATGTTATTTAGTGAGGAGGAAACATGGTCTTTGGCACCACTGTCCACAATCCAAGCATCTTTTAAATGATTAATAATAGAAGCTATGAATCTGTACTTTTGAGCACTTATGTGTGATGTGATTCTGTGTATACTTGTAGTAGCCTGATCACCTCTGTTTGACTGCATCATTAAGAGCACTTGATTTTGTTGATTCTGCAGCTGGTCCATTCTTGCACTCATTGCCATATCAGCTGATGTGCTCACATCATTCCCAGTCACTGAGTTGATGCTCTTAGTAGGTGCAGATGTTGAGTGGTAGTTGACTTTTTGTGGAGGTTTGTATTTAGCATGCAGTGGATAACCTATGGGGTATCCAACCAGTTTGTAGCATTCCTCTTTGGTATGCCCTTCAAAAGTACAATTAGCACAGAAGATGCCTTTCTTGAAGCTGCTCCTCCCTGCAGTGGTAGTTCTTGATGTATTCCACCTTGTTGTGTTGTTAGACTGCATAGAGAGAGTTGCTGAGATTGCAAGTCTTGTTAAGCCATGCTCTTTTTGTTTTTCTTCTTGCCTCACCATGCCATAAGCCTTGGCTGCAGTAGGCATAGGTTGCATTAATAGAATTTGTCCCCTAACATTTGAGTAACACTCATCTAATCCCATGAGAAATTGAATGAGTCTCTTTCTCTGATCTCTTTCACCATTGATCTTGCCATTTTCACAGTTCCAGGTACATGTGCAGGTATATGGAGACTCTAGGGCATCCATACCATCCCAATATCCCTTCAATTTCTGGTAATACACCTCAACAGATGCATTTTCTTGTTTTAACTGAGTGATTTCATTAGTCAATTGATAGATCTTGTGTCCATCTAATTATGCATAGTGTTCTTGTAGTTCTTTCCATAATTCAGCTGCATTGTTGACAAAACTCAGTGAATTGCCTATCTGATCAGTGAATGTGTTGAGAATCCAAGATATGATCATATCATTAGTCCTCTCCCAGATTGCCTTCATGTTTGAGTTTCCATTAGGTTCTGTTAGTTCACCTGTCACAATTTGTAGTTTATTCTTTGCATTTAATGCAATCATTATTGATCTTCTCCAGGAGCTGTAGTTGTCAGAACCTGTCAGCTTCTTTGATATGAGGATCAGCCAGGATGATCATTATGGTGTAGGTATAGCGGATGATTCGATGATGTTAGATCTTCTTCCAGTAATGAAGTAGAGATCGGCATCATGAATTGTGTTTTGATTTATTTGATTGTGAGAAATAAGGTTTGGAGTCGATTAAATTGAAATCGATGAAATTGACAGTCGTTTTGTAATTTGATTGAGTTGCGGAAGCATGTAATGATCGAATTTGTGAATTGCAGGTTGGCCGGAGATGTGGCCGGAGAAGATGATCGGAGCTAATGGAGCTATAGCTCTTATACCATGAGAGTAAACAAAATTGAGCGGTTACAACTTAATTTCACTAATTCATAATTGGGAAAGCTAATTGCAATGTACATACAAGTGAGGTATAAATACAGCTACAGTATACGCTAACTACCTAATTAACAATTCTAACTAACTCTGTTACAGTTGACCTAACGTTGACTGTGACTGTTAAGTGTACAATTGAGTTAAACACTATTACTCGAGCTCAGATGCTTTCTATGTCTAATCGATTGAGATGAGGTATTCGAGCTTGAGTTATCTCCATTATATTACATAGATCCGAATCTTAAACCATCCCGAGGGAGAGACGGGTTGGACCTGGATCCTGAATATGGGTCGATAAAACCTCCCTTGGGGCAATCCGACTTAAAGGAAATTAATTCCACATATATTATTAAGGGAGACACTCGAACTTAAGACCTCCCCACCCCTCCAAATACACAAATGTATAGGAGTGAACCACTGGACCACTAGGGTGAGTTTTGGTACACTTTTGTTTAACTCCCTAGTCATCTATCAATCTTTTAATGTTTAATCCAGTTATTTGGTTTGTGAACACTTGATGTGATTAAGTCTTTATACTTGTATGATTTTATCTGCGCTTAAACCTATTTATGTGTATAACTATTGACTGTCTAAGACTCAGTAAGTAACACATGTGAATTTATCTAATAATCACATGTATAATAACACTTATGCGTTCACAGAGAACTAACTGTGAGTCTCATAATTATCACATGTAAATCATAAGTATTCAGAGACGATGTTGGTCCCGATTTAAGAACAGGAAATTTGTAGAGGGGTTGAATACAATTATTTTTGTTAATTAAGTTAATTTAATAGTTTAAGCATATAATTAATAATCAATTAAATCAGAGTCATATGTAATTTTCAACTTAATTCTTTTATTGAAATAATCTCAAAGAATCACGGTTATCCTTTGGCGGAATGGATAACCGCTTGTACAGATTACACCTAGATAGCTTTCAAACGAATAATATTTATACAATGTCTGAACTCTATCAATTTAATACCCGCACCACTAATTTATAAAATAGTGGATTCAACTCTTTACAGAAGCCATAATAACCGTGTCATTGATCTATTATCCACCAGTATAAAAGATGTTTGTACTCAGCCGACAACTGTGGAAGGAAGCACGTGACTCCCTTTTCCTTCTTCGGTAGCTAATTGTAGGAATGTGATGACCTGCCAAAATCGTTATTGACGCGGTACATCAACATCTGGTCCCACAACGAAGTTATGCCCTCTATATGCATGTTTAATAAAAGTTTGCATTCAATTTAAAATACGTTTCCTCCAAGTGAGCAATAACTAAAGAAAAATAGTCAATTCCCGTAAATAGTATGTTGTTAAAAATAGCAGGTTTCCAAACGTAGTAAGTTTCTAAAAATAGTAAGTCAACATTATCCATAACAAAACATACTTAAATAAACGAGTGAATGCAAAAATACTTCAAAATATGGCATGACGGACTCCATGCAACACCTTGCCAACTAGCAAGCAAATAAACAACAGAAGCACACCTTACGGGCCTGAGAATAAACATACTTAAAAAGTCAACACAAATGTTGGTGAGTTATAGGTTTAAATAGTGCAATAATAAGTAAAGTAGACCACAAGATTTCCATGTTCAAAAGCATATAAAAAGATTCTGCCAAAATTCGAGCACCCGATTGTCATAACCCGGAATTTTCCATGATTATATATTATATGAGATTAATATTTACATGAATAAATGTTTCCAACATGTTAAGCAATCAAACTTGTCAAGACTTGATTAATTGAAACGGTTTTTATGTAAACGTTTGACCACCCAGTTTGTCCGATGATTCACGAACGTTATAACTTGTATATAACATATATATATATATATATATATATATATATATATATATATATATATATATATATATACATACATATATATATATATATGGACTTATCTATATGTTTATGTAATACCCGTCAAAATATGCCTTGACGTGCTGTATTACCAAAGGTCAAAGTCCAGTCTTCGTACTCTATATGCTTTAATCCTTAGTTTCCATGGTTGACCTCTAACATTTCTTTTATTGCGAAAGCATAACTAAAGTAGATTACCAGAGAATAACACGCTAAACACGTCAACACGAAGGTTGAGTGAATCATAGGTTTAGGTAGTATAAAGTGTAGATTGTATACCACAAGATTTGTTTATTTGCATGCTTTGCCGGCATCTTTAAAAAAATATAACATGATTCTATAAGTTTGAGCACCTTGTAACTAAGCCTTAACGTTTGTTTAGTACCCCTGTTGTTATGTACACCTAACCAAAATGTACCACCTCAAATAGTATACGCCCGTTAAGTTTAGGTTAGTTTCTAACCCGGACGGACGGGGATGTCAAGCCCTATGGATCCATATACACTTATTCGCGCCCATAAGTTCCTAAACTGGTAGTTACTAGTTACCAAAGCTAATGGATTTTCGGTTATAACTCAGCATAGAATATAAGTTTAGTACTTGTGTCTACTTGTAAAATAGAAAAAGACATGTATTCTCACCCCAAAAATAGTTTATAAAACAGTTGAAAAGTTGGGGCTATGGCTCAACTTATGAGCACAGTAACAGTGTGATAGCAAATAGCAGCGGTGGTCCAAAGTTGTCAACCTATCATCATTAGGTTTAAGTTAGTTGGATCATCATGGTCATCATCATCATCATTATAGTTATGTTTTTGATATATATGTTCATATATATTACCGGTGTTCTTTTAACAGTTTTCAATACTAACCATTCTCAAACTTTAGATATTATATAACTCAAATGATCCTCGTTGCTATCAAGTAAGTCAATGGATAACCAGATGTAACCGGGGGCCAGGACTATTTATCCGACTTTTAGCTGTGACATTCGAGATCCACAAACATATTGTCACACCCCCAAATAGGGCATGGGGTATTTGTGACTAATTATATCAAATCAAAGTTGTATAAACGAGAACGACTCTATATGAGACGTTTTATTGAGTTTTGCAGCGGAAGATAAATAGATTATATTGTATTAAATGTTCTTAATTGATATGATATGTAATGAAGACTCCAAGCATAGCAAGCAATCATCATCAAAGCAGAAGATATACAGCGGAAGCAATATTTAAGTACCTGAGAATAAACATGCTTTAAAGTGTCAACAGGTGGTTTAGTAAGTTCATAGGTTTATTATAAATAATGATTTTAATAATAGATATAGACCACAAGATTTAATAAAGAAGTAGATCTCGCAGATCAAAAACTTATGGCAGTGCGTGATATTTAGACTAAACGTTTAAAGTTTGCCCCAATGACAAGTTGTGTCTATACTTGTCGGTTTAATTTCATTATTAGGTAATACAAAGACTTAGTCAAATGTATCGGGGACGTTATTCCCGATAGGCCTACCCCCAATAATTAAGAATGCATTTAACGAGCAATTAAAAATATCACTGTAGGGACTTAGTCGGACATAGCCGGGTATAGCATAGTTTAACAGTTGGTACTTGTGTCTAACGTATAAAACAGTTATAAAAGTTGCGCATATATTCTCAGCCCAAAAATATATAAAAAGGGAGCTATAAAAACTCATGAAAAATCAGTTTTAGTATTTGTATTCATTTCATAAAAACAGTTATAAAAGTAGCGCATGTATTCTCAGCCCAAAAATATAGATAAAAAGGGAACTATGAAGACTCACCTTAAATAGCAGTTGAAGTATTCCTTGAAAGAATGAAATGAATGGAAATAAGTGACCGGGATCTCAACCTAGAGATAGAATGTACGATCAGATGTTGTCTAATAGACATAAGTATGGTAACTATACCAATGATAATGGTTTTCTGAAAGAAATTCCATTTTCGGAAAGGTTACTATCTAGGTTGACCTCACGAACAATACCCATAACCTCCATAGCTATAACCCATACTTTCCTTAGCTGTATCTCGCTCATAAAACCCATTTTGAAATGACCCACTCATGACTTCGTCGTAGTATTTTATGTATAAATAATAATATGTTATAATTCATTAGGCTTATAACTACCTTTAGTGGTTTGATTCTTGATTAAGAATACTAATAATGAAGTGTAAGAATAAAGATGATAATGGAGAGAAAGAAAGAAACACTTTGTAAGTGTGAGAAATGGTGCAAGTTTAATGCTTGCATTCATGAGTATTTATAGCCTAAAATTTCAATATAAAAATGCATACTTTATGTACCAAAATTGACTATATGTATACTAGTTTATAATTTTATTTTTAGTCAACATAAAGATGTACTAGTTTATGCTTCCCTTTTTTTTTTTAATTTTTATTTATTTTTAGTCAACATAAGGATGTATTTGTTTAGGATTCTTTTTAGTCTCATTATTATTATTATTATTATTATTATTATTATTATTATTATTATTATTATTATTATTATTATTATTATTATTATTATTATTATTATTATTATTATTATTATTATTATTATTATTATTATTACATTTACTACATGATAAATATTATTTTCTTTTTACTAATTCATTACATTAAATATATATATATATATATATATATATATATATATATATATATATATATATATATATATATATATATATATATATATATATATATATATATATATATATATATATATATATTCATTTCGAAATATATATTTGAAATATTTATTTAATATTTAGTTTTTCAAAATCAATTATATTTTAAAGTTTATTTTAAAATCGTTTAAATAATAGAAATTATTATAACAAGTAAAGTTTTTAATATATATATATGTATATATATATATATATATATATATATATATATATATATATATATATATATATATATATATATATATATATATATATATATATATACATAAAATTGTCCGTGAATCGTCGGAATCATATAAAAGTTAGGTTTAAATTTAGTCGGAAATTTCCGGGTTGTCATAGTACCTACCCGTTAAAAGAAATTTCGTCCTGAAATTTAGTTGTTGCCATCAATAGGCGTTGTTTGTAAAAAGGTGAGGATATTTCCGTTTTATTTGGTCTTTACGTTCCCAGGTATGCTCGGGGCCTTTCGTGAATTCTAGCGGATAGAATATTGTTCTGTTTCAAGCGTTTAAATCATACGAACCATAATTTATATAGGTTCTTCTATGAAGTGCATTTTATCATTAATGCGGAGGTTATCTAAAGGATTAGCAAAAGTGTCATTTGACTGGGTTATCCTCAAAAGAGATGATGGTGCTATACAAGCATTTTAGTAAACTGAACACATGAAATGTGTAATGAATAGTATTGAGCTCATTTAAAACCTTGAGCGTTTATGCCACAATATTGGGGCAAATATAACATAGAGGAGTTCGTGAAAATCACAGTCATTAAATTTGATAGAGATCATCATTGTTATAACAAGAATATTGTAATGATGAATATGAGTTGAAAAATAGAGTTTTATCAACTTTGAATAATATGGATAAAATAATTCGATTACTCGAAGAGTACGAGTGAAGCTATCACAAAAGAGTGAAATGAGGTAATAAAGTTTTGTCTTAACTTTTGACATAGTCATAGTTGACTACCGGAATTTAAGGGATTTAAAGAAATCTTTGTAAATCTTTATAAGATTTGATTCTCCGGTAATTAAGGAAATTGCGATTTTCTTTGATTAAATGCGGTAAATTGTCTCGATTGCTGTGTCTGGAATTTCGCTATAAATTAGCTTTTTTCGTTCCATTATCTTTACCACTTCTATACTTTCTTCCTCAATTCAAACTTTGAAAAGATTAAGGAAATGCTTAATCCAGTTCTGATCCTTGTTATTATATTGACCATATATACAGTCATTCTTCTTTTTCATTTACCACCAGAGGAATTTGTTTTCTTCTACTATTCCCTTGGGGTTATAATGTTTTTAATTCTCCCGTGTCTTTATGTTGCAATACGTATTGATATACATGGTTTGTAATTTCTGTGTTGTTATCGGGCTTTATAATTTCCCTTATATGTCAGAGCTCTATGCTCTTGTTTTCTCTTCTCGACTTTAAGTAAAGCGAGTTATGGTCCAAAATTCGTAGATACGAATTTTGGGATGATCATAATATAATAAGCAGAAAGAAATGTAGTAGCATGATTTGACTTGTTAAATTACCAGAATTACTGAGGATAGAACTATCAAGAATGTATTTTCTTGATATGTTCAGAGATTAAGTAGAATGTAAGAGT
Organism: Rutidosis leptorrhynchoides; assembly: GCF_046630445.1. Taxonomy (NCBI): domain Eukaryota; kingdom Viridiplantae; phylum Streptophyta; class Magnoliopsida; order Asterales; family Asteraceae; genus Rutidosis; species Rutidosis leptorrhynchoides. The sequence continues at coordinate 300,300,524 of NC_092335.1, read as the reverse complement.
CGTGTAACATGGCAAATGATTGATTATAAAGTCTATGAATCATCATCTTCCATTAAAAATTTAGCATGACTTACTGTAATATAATCACGATGGCCTGACGTCATTATATTATACTAACTCATGCTTCAATTCCCAACACTTCTTCAAAACATTCATAATTTATACTTGAATGTTACAGAAATATAGAAACTAAAACAGTTTCCTTTATGATATCGCAAATAGATAATAATTGCTGATAAGAATAGTTATGAAGATATCTTCAGAAATATCGAGAATATTTATACTGAAAGATATGATGATATCTTAGAATTTCTAAGATAGAATGATAATGAGAAAAATTCTTCTATAAGGATTTAAGATAAGTAAGGAGCATATATGTCTTCTGTAATTTCCATCAGAAATCGAATCATCTGGATTCCTTGAGTATAGGTTTAGTCCTTGTGATTTGTCCACAGCCTCCTTCATAGTTTGCTCAATCCATTTTCCAGTTCCAAATCTGAGCTTATACCATTCTTTATTATCAAACTTTTGGCCCTTAAGACCTTCTACAATTTTGCTGTTTCCTCTGCATTTAATACAGCCATATTTGAATCATCGGTTATCAATCCGAGATGGTTTCAAGAAATTTTATTTTAGATGATTAAACGCTGATTGTGATCGTCAAGATACAAAGGATATTTTCAAGAATTGTGAATTTGAAGTGTTTAAGCGTAAGATGTATCTATCAATGGATCTAACGGTTGACGAAGAAATATTGTGATTATCAAAAGTAAGGAATGGTAAGTTTGGTGGTTTGATGTGATAATTCATCACAGAATACGAATGAATATAATTCATAAATGTAGTGATCTTTAGAAAGATAACACTTGCTAAAGCTTTACTTGAATCAAAATCAGAATATGTAATTTGATTTGTATGAAAATGGTTGTTCTTTGGTGCGCAGATACATATATCTTGTGAATGTAAGTAGGATAGCTACTGATTATTGAATCAGAATTTGAAGAATGTACAATGTAACATATTAATGTGAGATATAAATATTTCTCGGGTTTTACCTACCCGTTAAAATATTTTCACAATTAACAGTTTGTACAAAAGAATTTTTAATTACAATCTTTATGAAGATATACTTTCATATATGTATTCTTCAGATATAATATAGATTTAATGAGTAATATAATATTAAACTCATTTGATTTGCTGTTGAAACGGGAATAAATAATCTCCAAAATCTTAGAGATTTCATAATTGTCGCGAAATATTTCGCTAATGAAGTTATGAATCAATACTTCATCGTTCATTGTTGTTGATATACTTCAGTATATGAAGTTGGTGCTCGTGGAATTCTTGTGAAATTCGCAAGGCACGAATGATGTTTCTTAGAAAGTTTCGAGTATATCGAAAATGTAAGTGCAAAATCAAACATGTATTTGAATAATACACTTGGTTTATTATGAAATGGAGTTTATTGTGCTGAAGCAGTGATTAATGATTGTTTAGTCATTAACGAAGGATGTACATCATAGCATATTAGTGATATGAATTAACCAAGTAGTACATACTAGTTAAGATTCACACATAATAGCTTAATACGAAAAGTTTTATTATTATTCCAAAGCATATATATATATATATATATATATATATATATATATATATATATATATATATATATATATATATATATATATATATAGTATACATATATAATTATTCAGGAAGAACTAGTCAATACATCTTACCTCATTATTACTAATATTCCTTAGTATCTAGGGGCCGTATGATGTTGATATCCGAGGTACTGAGTGTGATGTTGAGGCATGAGATACGGATGTTGTTGTTGGTGAAGCTGATGCTGTTGGTGGTGATGCTGATGGTACTGGTGGTGATGGTTATGCTACTGGTGCTGATGATGCTCTTAGATTTCACACCATATTCTCTAGAGCCACTACTCGAGTGCGAAGCTCGTTGACTTTGACTTCTTCTATTATTCTGGGATGATTGGCGGTTCGGACAAGTGGATGAATAAGGTCTGAAATTCTAGATATTATATATTCGTAACGGGATATCCTGGAAATGAGGGTGAAAATAGTGTTTCGAATGGGTTCACCGGTAAGCGCTTCAGGTTCTTCGCCAATAGGACAATGTGGTGGGTGAAAAGGATCACCTTCTTCACTTCTCCATTGATTAAGTAGACTACGAACCCACCCCCAATTCATCCAAAATAGATGATGGCTAATTGGCTGGTTCATTCCGGTTACACTGCCATTGGAGCTCGAAGAGTTCGAGGAATCCATATTATGTGTTTTGAATAGGGTTTGATATGAAATGGGTGTTGCATATTAAATGATATCTTCGTCTCCTCGGATAGTATATATAGCAAAAAGATTTCCGTAATTTACGGAGGAAATTTAGGAAAAGTGTTAGACAAAGTCTATTGGGATAGATATGATAAGATATGATGAGATATGATTTGTCTATACTCCAATAATGGCAGTATGACGTGTCGAGATAAAAATGATAAGTATGTAATCTAATAATCTTTTGATTAAAGACTTTCAATTTGTATACTGTGATAACCCAATGACATTTTTTGGTTCGCAAACTGATGCATAAAGGCATAAGGTATATAGGTACGTGATATATAACAGGGAGTTATATACATTTGAGTATGAATATTAGCAATTATAGGAGTTTCAAAAATCATGGATAATATTTCATGTAATACATATGTAATACACAAAACCATGATAAATGACATAGGAATGTCAAGAATTTCAGAATTCATGGTGTTGCATTTAAATGCGGTGGCGGAATTGGATATTACTTAGGACAGTGAGCAGAGTTCTTAGATTAGCTTGGCATTATAAGATAAGTAAAGTTTCTAAAGTATAGTGTAGCATTTATCAGTTAAAGGCAACAAGTAAAGGCACTATGGTCAAGGAAAGTTGTAGTCCTACATTGCTAAGGTACTTAAATGTATAAGGCACACATAAAATGCAATCCTGGTTCTCTACAACAACTCTGCTCTGATACCAATCTCTGTCACACCCCCAAATAGGGCATGGGGTATTTGTGACTAATTATATCAAATCACAGTTGTATAAACGAGAACGACTCTATATGAGACGTATTATTGAGTTTTGCAGCGAAAGATAAATAGATTACATTGTATTAAATATTCTTAATTTATATGATATGTAATGAAGACTCCAAGCATAGCAAGCAATCATCATCAAAGCAGCAGATATACAGCGGAAGTAATATTTAAGTACCTGAGAATAAACATGCTTTAAAGTGTCAACACAAGGTTGAGTGAGTTCATAGGTTTATCATAAATAATGATTTCAGTAATAGATATAGACCACAAGATTTAATATAGAAGTAGATCTCGCAGATCAAAAAGTTATGTCAGTGCGTGATATTTAGACTAAACGTTTAAATTTTGCCCCAATGACAAGTTGTATCTATACTTGTCGGTTTAATTTCATTATTAGGTAATACAAAGACTTAGTCAAATGTATCGAGGACGTTACTCCCGATAGGCCTATCCCCAATAATTAAGAATGCATTTAACGAGCAATTAAAAATATCACTGTAGGGACTTAGTAGGACATAGCCGGGTATAGCATAGTTTAACAGTTGGTACTTGTGTCTAACGTATAAAATAGTTATAAAAGTTGCGTATGTATTCTCTGCCCAAAAATATATAAAAAGGGAGCTATGAAAACTCATGAAAAATTAGTTTTAGTATTTGTATTCATTTCATAAAAACAGTTATAAAAGTAGCGCATGTATTCTCAGCCCAAAAATATAGATAAAAAGGGAACTATGAAAACTCACCTTAAATAGCAGTTGAAGTATTCCTTGAAAGGAATGAAATGAATGGAAATAAGTGACCGGGATCTCAACCTAGAGATAGAATGTACGATCAGATATTGTCTAATAGACATAAGTATGGTAACTATACCATTGATAATGGTTTTCTGAAAGAAATTTCATTTTTAGAAAGGTTACTATCTATGGAAATTTTCCACTTTTAGTAACTTTCCAATTATAGAAAGTTCGGGTTATAATCTTTAACAAGACGTTGTACGACAATCTCAAATCTCGTTGCTATCATACAAGTCACTTGAATGATCAGTTGTTACCGGTTGGCCCAGGATCTCTTGACCAAAATCTATGTTTGGCATTCGAGATCCACAAGCGTCCCATAATGGTACCAAGGATCACCCTAGGCCTTAAGTAGCGTTGAGGTTCATATATAGTGCACGTTATCTTGATTATAACCTTGGTGATAATAACGATGTAACGGACATTACAAATGCTAGGTTGACCTCACGAACAATACCCATAACCTCCATAGCTATAACCCATACTTTCCTTAGCTGTATCCCGCTGATAAAACCCATTTTGAAATGACCCGCTCATGACTTCGTCGTAGTATTTTATGTATAAATAATAATATGTTATAATTCAGTAGGCTTATAACTACCTTTAGTGGTTTGATTCTTGATTATGAATACTAATAATGAAGTGTAAGAACAAAGATGATAATGGAGAGAAAGAAAGAAACACTTTGTAAGTGTGAGAAATGGTGCAAGTTTAATGCTTGCATTCATGAGTATTTATAGCCTAAAATTTCAATATAAAAATGCATACTTTATGTACAAAAATTAACTATATGTATACTAGTTTATAATTTTATTTTTAGTCAACATAAGGATGTACTAGTTTATACTTTCCTTTTTTTTTAATTTTTATTTATTTTTAGTCAACATAATGATGTATTTGTTTAGGATTCTTTTTAGTCTCATTATTATTATTACGATTATTATTATTATTACATTTACTACATGATAAGTATTATTTTCTTTTTAGTAATTCATTACATTGATATATATATATATATATATATATATATATATATATATATATATATATATATATATATATATATATATATATATATATATATACATATATTCATTTCGAAATATATATTTGGAATATTTATTTAATATTTAGTTTTTCAAAATCAATTATTTTTTAAAGTTTATTTTAAAATCATTTAAATAATAGAAATTATTATAAAACGTAACATTTTTAATTAATATATATATATATATATTAAAATCGCTTAAATAATAGAAATTATTATAACACGTAACATTTTTAATTAATATATATATATATTTATATATATATATATATATTTACATAAAATTATCCGTGAATCGTCGAAATCATATAAAAGTTAGGTTTAAATTTAGTCGGAAATTTTTGGGTTGTCATACATATCCTAAAATGGCAACCTAGACACCATCCATGACTGTAACTAGCGTTGAGACTCTTGAAAGTCATACGTTATCCATTTGTAATTATAGTTTCTTTAAAACTTTTGAATGTGTGTATACAACACGTTTAATTTTATGTATCATATGTATTATTATACTTAGTTAAGTTAGGGTGTTATAATATAAGTTTATAAGTTATAGTGTTATCTTATATAATATTATCACCATTTATTTAGTATTATAGTATTAGACGTGTCATATTCTAAATATTATATTAGTTAATAAGTTAGATAAATTTTATCCTCTTTTAAGTTATTTCACCTTTATCTTATCCTTTACTTAATCTAAATTGAAATTTTATTAATTTAAAATTATCATTATCATAATAATATCTTAATCATAATACTTTCATTCTTAAACAAAATCTTTATATTTTCCATAATCATAATCTTATGTTATTAAAGTATAACCTTTATAATCAAAATCATCCTTATCATATTATCATAATAATATCATAATAAATAACAATGATATTCATAATCAAACTCTTAATATTACCATCAACTTTTATTTATATTAATATGTGTTCATGATCATGTTCATATTCATCCTTTAATTGTATTTAAACAGCATATCTTAACCATATAAATTAGATAGCATATACATAAAGTGTATATTTAATACTTGAGTTTATAGTGTACCCTGAGGGTGTTTTAACAAGAAAAAGAGATGATTTTGATGGTGGTAATGTAACCGAACAGCAGCAAAAATTCAGCAGCAAAACAAGAGTAAAAACGTACCAAAAAGTGGCAGTTTGCGGTGGTTCTTGGCGGCGGACAGTAGCAGCTAAACAAGGACTGTTTCGGGCAATTTGTGCTGGCGTTTGGTGGTCAAAAACAGCAGCAAAATAGTTGCTGTAGGTCGCGATGGTGTGGCTGCAAAATGGCAGCAGCAGCAGCCTAAAAAGCTTCGGCTTTTTGGTGCTTTTTGGCGGACAGGTACATCAGTAAAGAGCTATAGAAAGGGGTGGTTTTGGGGTAGTTTATGGCTGCTAACAGCAGCTATGAAGTGGCATTGGTGGTGTGGTTGAAATCGGCCAAAGCCGATGGTGGTGGGGTGTTTAATGGTGGCCGAAGGTGGTTATTGGAGTGGTGATGGGGCTGCCGATATCAAGAGGGAGAGGGGAGATTTTTTTTTTTTTGTATGTGATTTTATGAATGAAAGATTAGAAGGTCTAGAGGGTTTATATAGGCTAGTAGTTTGATAGAGGTTAGGATTAGTATAAGATTAGGATAAGGCTTTAGAAGTTTGAAGAACATTAGGACTTCTCATTTTTAAGATAGAGTTTAAGTGTTTCAGAGTGATTAGGATTTCTTTAGGATAAAGTTTATGAATTGGTATGTGTTTAGGACTCTTCAAAGATTAATCTAGAATTAAAATAAATAATACATTTAATTTATTTATTTATCTTATTTAATTTTCGCCGAATTATTTGTTTATTTATTTAATTTTCGGTAATTTTTAAATATTTATATATTTATTTGATTTTTGTTTTTTATCAAATGTACACTCTAGTCCCCGCACATTTTTATTCGTGTTAGTTCTTTGTTAATTATTTATTGATGATGACCCATGATCGTTAGTTTAGGTAACCTCGTTACCTAAGTTCGTTACTTTCTTAAAAGAAATAGTTTCAATTTTCTAACCGAGTTTGTTTACTTTGAAAAACCTAAGTTTCATGTTCGTTATTCCTACGGTCGTTAAATTTAAAAATGATCGAAAAATTTGGGTTGTTATAGTACCTACCCGTTATTGAAAATTTCGTCCCGAAATTTGGTTATTGCCATCAGTTAGCGTTGCGTTTGAAAACGGGTGAGGATATTTTCATTTAACTTGGTCTTTACGTTCCTTACATGAACCGAGGTTCTCAACGGGCGTTCTAACGAAGTTTTGACAATAGAAATCCTTCTATGTTTGAGTCGTTTGACCTCACGGTCCATAACTTTTACATGTTGTTCTATGAAGTTTAGTTTCTCATCATTGTGTAGTCTATTTAGGGGAAAAGTAAGGTCCTCTTTCACATTATCTATTCTTACAAGTTGTTGAGGTAGTTGTAATCGATAGGCTATGGGTCTCACGCGTTCGATGGCCCTGCGTATCTCGGGCTTAGTTTTCCTTGTTTGCTAAAGCGTATCACACCTTTCTAGGTGATACCTTTAGCATAACCAAGTCATCGGTTTGAAATTATAAAGGTTTCCTTCGGATGCCGGCATAGTTATCTCGACGACTTCAGGCCGTCTTCAGCCTTTCCTTGATTCGTACAATCTTTTCAGTAGTTTCGTGAATAATCTCGGAACCAGTTAACTATCGGTGACCTACTTCATTCCAGCAGATCGGTGATCTACACTTTCTCCCAATAGGTGCTTCAAATAGTACAGTGTTCGATACTTGAGTGATAACTGTGTTTGTAAGAGAATTCATCTAATGGTAAGAATCGATCTCATCCTTTATCAAAGTCACCCACACATACTCGTAGCATATCTTCCAACGTTTGTGGATGGTATGCGGTACTCATATCTAGTAGCGTTCCTAAAGCTTCTTGTGAGGATCTCCATAATCGCGAGATAAATCGGCTGTCATGATCAGATATAATAGATATAGGCACTTCATGCCTCGGCACAACTTCCTTCAAGTATGTTTGTGCCATTTTCTCTATGTTGTCAGTTTCCTTAATAGGTAAGAAATGAGCAAACTTGTTGGGACGATCAACTATTTTTCAAATAGTATTATAACCACTCACGGTCCTTGGTAACTTAATGATGAAATCCATAATAACACGTTCCCATTTCTACTCGGGGATCTCTTGATAGATTAATCCCTCACATTCTCCTCCTTAAGTGCTTCGAGTTGTGCATCTCGAACTCGAGGAGTGAGGTTTGTATGAACTACCACGTTTAGTGCTTGTACTCGTAGTGGTTTAACTCTTTCCTTTTGACTTAGGGTGCCGGTAACTATGTTCATCTTTTCGAGATGGTAACAGGTTTCACAGTCGTAATCGATTAATAGCTCAACCCAACGTCGTTGCCTCATGTTGAGTTGTTTTTGGTTCAAGACGTGTTGTAGGCTCTTGAGATCGGTGTATATTGTGCATTTTGTTCCATACAAGTAGTGTCTCCACGTTTTAAGTGTAAGGACAACAGCTCCAAGTTTCAAATCATGAGTTGTGTAGTTTTACTCATAAATCTTCAATTGGCATGATGCGTAAGCAATGACCTTCTGTCATTGCAGCAAAACACAACCAGATCCTTGGCGTGAAGTATTACAATACAGGATGAAGTCATCATTCCCTTCGGGCAATGATAGGGTAGGTGCGGAGATTAATTTCAATAGTTGAAAAGCAGTTTCTTGCTCATTCGACCACACATACTTCTTGCCGTTGTGAGCTAGTGCAGTCAATGGTCGAGTAATTTTTGTGAAGTCTTAAAACAAATCTTCTAAAATAACCAGCAATCCTATGAATAGGCGTACTTGCATAGGTGTTTGGGCACTTCACAACAGCTTCAATCTTCGTCGGGTCTACTTGAATTCTTGAATACTAACAACGTGACTAAGAAATTGCACTTTTTATAGCCAAAACTCACACTTAGAGATTTTAGCATACAATTTCTCTTTCTCAAGTAACTCCAGTAGTAACCTAAAATGTTGTTCATGCTCTTCTCTCTTATTCGAGCACACCAAGATGTCATCTATGAATACGATAACAAACTTATCCCATTGCATACTTAGTTCATGAGATCCTTGAACACGGCGGGTGCATTTGTTAAACCGATTAGCTTCATTGAAAAACTCGTAATGATAATAACGTGTTATAAATGCAGTCTTCGAAACATCTTTTTCTTTCACCCTCCATTGGTGATATCCGGATCTTAAGTCAATCTTTAAAAAATGGAAGATCCTTGTAGTTAATCAAACTGATCATCAGTCCTCAGCAACGGGTATCTATTTTTTTATTGTCGTTTTGTTAAATTCTCTATAGTTGTTACACATGCGTAGAGAGCCATCCTTCTTCCTAAGGATTGGAGCTCCCCCGGGTGATGAACTTGGTCGGATAAACCCTTTATCCAACAACTCCTTCGATTTTTGACGGTGCTTTCCTATAATATGATCGAGCAATAGGTGAAGCTGTGAGCACTAATTTCCTCCGATCGATGAGGGGAAAGGCCGGGAAGTTCTTCAGGGAAAACATTCGAAAATTCTCTGACGACTGGTACATTCTTGAAGGTGACATGTTTCTTTCAAACAGCACATTATGTCAATGTTCATGATCTCGATAGAATTTAAGTATTTATGGAATTTAGAGTAGTTATGAGAAGTGAAGAATCGTAACAAGCGGCAGTAAGTAGTACGAGATAGCTCAAAGAAACATATGGTCGTTAATAAGAAACTCTCAGTAGTGTGTGGTAGTGAATAACGTCAAACAGAGAGGGGTAGTATCGAGTAGTGTTGAAGTGAAAGAAATGTATACAATTAACAAAAAGAATTAAATTTGGACGCACAATTTTAATTATGCACAAGTTTGTAAGTTACTATACCCAAAACAGTGCCTATTAAATTCCGTTCTGCTTTCCATTCCTTATGTTATAATGTCAGAACTTCTATATGAGTCACCGTAATATAATCCCGGTCATTATATTACCCTAACTCATACTTTCATCTCGGCATTACCCCATAAGTTCAAGTCGGCGAGATCTGCCTATAATTAACAAGTTATAAGTATCAGAAAACATATGCTTTTATAGACACAAACTGAAAAATATGAGGCTTTATGTTATAGATAACTTCATTTTGACACTTTTGATGCGTATTTTAAAACAAACAGGGCTGTACATATTCTAAAAACATTTTCGAAGTTTACTACGCACTTTATTAAATAAAATATATATACTAAAAAAATGCATATAATTAATAATATATTCTTATAAAAATATAGTGTAGTTTCCATTTGACGTTGGTATAAGGTAAATATCCCACGACTTAGGGTAAATAAATAACAATAGTAGTAATAATAATACCAATTGAAATCATGTATTAGGAAAAAAAGAAAAATGTAATATCCCAAAATATAAAGAAAATATAAACCTCCCTAAGTGGTAGAGTACCTATCTCAAAAATAAAGGACTAACCGCGTCCGCTAGACCTAACGTAATATCAGGTAAAATAAATAATAGATCTATATGATTGATCCCTATTGGTCGGAACTATTTCCTCCGAAAAGCCTCTGCTCTAGGTTGAGTAACCTCGACATAACTAGCGACTCGAGCCGATGCGGTCTTACAAATCCTCTCTAAGATAGCGACTCTAAATAACAATTTCTTCACAAACTTCTTCAATTATTTAACCTCGTTAACAGGTGAGGTTTTTGTATCGCTAGTGGATGGTGTATCAAGATGGCGACGAATTACACGGGGTGGTGAAGCGTCCAAAACAGATTACCGCACAACGTCCTTGTTACCCTGACGCGCACAAGGGCTAGGTATAACCTTACGCTTACGTGGGTTTTTAGGGAGTGAAGGTATACGGGGAACAAAAGATGTAGTAGGTGGAGTAATAGGTGAAATCTAGTCTTGTGGAATTGGTACAGCAGTATATGCTTCCTCAGATTCTTCTTTCTCCTCGGATTCCTCTTGGTCAGGATAATCGTACAAAGAGTTATCCGTTCGTGGAGTAATAGGCTCTAGATTCGCTTTCAGAGTCAGAATGACCTCTCCATTCGGAGGAACTCATGAGATGATACTCGGGTGAGCGAATAGGACTTTCATTCTCAGTGTCCAAAATGATGATATGGTTTAGTTGCGACATTTAATCTAAGGAAACATTTTAAAGTTCAAGTATATGTAAGAACAAGTAGTTAAGAAAATTTCTAGATTCTAAGTTATAGATTAGGCTTCTAATGCATCCTATAGGCAGACACACTAATGCAACCTAATTCCCTATAACTGAGGCTCTGATACCAACTGTAATACCCCGTCAAAATATACCTTGACGTGCTGTATTATCGAAGGTCAAAGTCCAGTCTTCGTACTCTATATGCTTTAATCCTTAGTTTCCATGCTTGACCTATAACATTTATTTTATTGCGGAAGCATAACTAAATTAGATTACTTGAGAATAACATGCTAAAAACGTCAACACGAAGGTTGAGTGAATCATAGGTTTAGATAGTATAAAGTGTGAAGACCCGTCCTAATCCATCCGGACGAAGTCCACATCGATTATAAATGATTCACAACAGTTGATTATATCGTGAGGTACTTGACCTCTATATGATACATTTTACAAACATTGCATTCATTTTTAAAAGATAACTTTCATTTCATCGTAAGTTGACAGACATGCATACCATTTCATAATATATCTAAACTATAAATAACTTGATAATATTCTTGATGAAATCAATGACTCGAATGCAACGTCTTTTGAAATATGTCATGAATGACTCCAAGTAATATCTCTAAAATGAGCAAATGAACAGCGGAAGATTTCTTTCGTACCTGAGAATAAACATGCTTTCAAGTGTCAACCAAAAGGTTGGTGAGTTCATTAGTTTAACGTAAATAATCATTTCATAATTTTAATAGACCACAAGATTTTCATTTCTCATAAATATACGTCCCATGCATAGAGACAAAAATTATCATTCATATGGTGAACCCCTGGTAATCGACATTCACAATATACATATAAGAATATCCCCATCATTCCGGGATCCTCCTTCGGACATGATATAAATTTCGAAGTACTAAAGCATCCGGTACTTTGGATGGGGCTTGTTGGGCCCGATAGATCTATCTTTAGAGTTCGCGTCAATTAGGGTGTCTGTTCCCTAATTCTTAGATTACCAGACTTAATAAAAAGGGGCATATTCGATTTCGATAATTCAACCATAGAATGTAGTTTCAATTACTTGTGTCTATTTCGTCAAACATTTATAAAAGCGCATGTATTCTCAGTCCCAAAAATATAAAGGGCAAAAAGGCAAATGAAACTCACCTAATGTATTTTGTAGTAAAAATACATATAACGACATTGGACAATTGTAGGGTTGGCCTCGGATTCACGAACTTATATCATTGGTGTATTTATTAAAACGTATAATCATAATCGAACAAAATTATATATTATTTCTTAAATTATATATTATACTTATTTAGTTTGTATATATATTTTAAAATGTTTAATATTTATCTACTTAGTTATATTAATATATCTATATATATATATATATGTATATATATATGGTTAGTATTATATAAAAATATTATTAGTTTGGTATATATAAGTATTTATTTAAATATTGCTATTATGTTTGATATATAGGTATATAAACTATTAACATAATTATGATATATGTATGAAGTATATTTTTAGATACAAAATATTTATCTGTAACAAAAATGATAGTTTTGATAATAATGAAATTTACTAAAAATCATAAATTTCTTAATGTTGATAATATTAATAATAAAAACGATATTCGTTAAAATCGATACTTATGTTAATAATAGTAATAGTAAAACTAATAATTACAAAAACGATATTAATACTAATATTAGTGAAAAATAATTATAATTTGTATGATTTTTATAATATCAATAATAATAACCTAATCCTAATCATACTAATAATAGTAAGACTTATATTAGTAGTAGTCTTATGAAATCAATAATAACGATAGTAATAATAATAATATTTAGTGATATTACAAGTAATGATAATAATTGTAATATTAGTAATAATAACAATGATTAATAATAATAATGTTTATCATAAGTAATAACACTAATATTAATAATAATACTAACAATAAATACAAATAATAATAATAATAATAATAATAATAATAATAATAATAATAATAATAATAATAATAATAATAATATAATAATAATAATAATAATAATAATAATAATAATAATAATAATAATAATAATAATAATAATAATAATAATAATAATAATAATAATAATAATAATAATAATAATAATAATAATAATAATAATAATAATAATAATAAGGAAGCTACCTTCAAGAGAAATCTGCCTGAAAAAATAAACAGCCCCTTCAGGGGCTCGAACCCGCAACCATCAGTTAACACGAACACTCCTCAAACCATTGATCTGTTGTAGCTTTTCTATTTATAAAATCAGTCTGTTTATTCTTAACCCATCTTTCTGTTTCCTATTATTCATCTTCCTCAAATTGAATTCGACTAGAGTTCGAGACTAACAAGCAACATGTTATATATTTAGTTTTAGGATTTAAAATAGATACATATACGATTAATGATTGATCAAATTAATTTAAAACAAAGAAAAATAAAAATAAAAGGCTGAAACAGTTCGTGAAGAACACGATGTAACTAAAAATCAGTTTCGAAATTTTAGGAAGTTTTAGACTAAGATTACATCACGAATTATATTTAAAATCACTCCTAGGAACTTTCTGTAACCTCAATCGAATCAGAAATATCGATTTGAATTTGAATTTGATGATGAACAAGAGTTTGACTTTTTGAAATATATATTTGACTTCCAAAATTCGATTTGATAAAGAGGAATTGGAAGGTGATCTTTTGCAGATAGTTTCACTATAGGATTCCTAACAATACCTCAATCTTACATTTTGAAATTATTTTCAAATTCAAGATTTGGCAAGTTGAGTTTTGAAACAGAGATATCGACATGTAAAAAAAAAATATAATTACATTATCAGGATTTAAAAAGCAGTGGAAGTTATAATTGATATAGAAAGTGAATAATTGTGTGATTGTGAGAATAACAAAGACACTCGTTTAGTTTATAACCTAGAAGTCGACCAATTCATTCAGTGAAAAGAAAGAAGAAATAAAAAAATAAAAAAAATAAAAAGGCTGTAATCGTACTACTGATTTTTGTTTCTATATAGATAATTAGGTTCCGTTTGTTAACTTGAACAGACAAAAAACAAAATTTGATAAAGGGTCGATGGATATATGTAACGTATTCAGTATCTTTTTGTACCAATTTTCAACTAATTAATGAATATAAATATTATATTAATAATACTTTTTAATATCACTAATCACTAAAAATAATAATACAAATATAAATATCAAGTTCATTGATTATTATTTAATAATAATAATAATAATAATAATAATAAGTTGTTTTAGTAATTATAAAATTTTAGTTATGATAATACTAATACTAATAACAATAATAATAATAGAAATAATAATAATATTAATGATATTATTATTACAATAAAAATAATAAGAATAATGATAATCATAACCTTGAATGGTAATTTTAGTAATTAGATTAACAATAATACTTTTAGTAATCATAAAAATAACTAATATTATAATTGTACTAATAACAATGATATTAATAATGACAACAAATAATACTAATAGATTTAATAATAATATATCAATATATCAAACCTGATATTAATGTTAATGATTATATTAATAATGAAAGTAATAATATTTATATAACAACTATATTTTAACTTGTTATTAAATTTAATTTATTAATATTACATATCATTAATTATATATAGAAATTATATCTATATATAAATATTCATTTTATCACTAACTAAATTATTAACTTACATTTTTAATTCTACTAATGAAATTGTATTTTATGATTTCAAATTATTATGTATTCTTATATTTATATTTATATGTTTATATATATATATATATATACACATATTTATTTACAGACAATTATTCGTGAATCGTTGGGCTTAGTCAATGGTCAAATGGTTTCATGAAATAGTTCAAAATTTTTGAGACTCAAATATACAGACTTTGCTTATCGTGTCGAAATTAAATAAGATTCAAGTTTAAATTTGGTCGGAAATTCCTGGGTCATCATAGTACCTACCCGTTAAAGAAATTTCGTCCCGAAATTTGAGTGAGGTCGTCATGGCTAACAATAAATATGTTTTCCTGACGAATTTGAGCTGATAAATAGAGTTTTATCATTATTAAATAATACAGATAAAATAATTCGATTATTCGAAGAGCACGAATGAAACTATCATGAGAGAGGTCCCAACAGGCATCGTCCACATTCGCCCAAAAACTTGCCCAAATTTTTTTCAGCCATTAGTAAAATAAAAAAATTCCAACGGCTATCCCAACGGTCACTTTTACACTATAAAAACACCAAACATATACTTCATTTTATACACTCAAACATATATTTCTTTTATATTTCCACCTTTCTCAAAATCAAAATCAAACACTCCCAAACTGCAAAATGTTAACACTACCCCCAATGATTGTTTCATTCGATGTTCATTACGAAGGTGATTTCCGTAATCAAATGAAGGAATATAAGTGGAGCAACAGTATTTCGATTGAAGATATCGACATTGGTGATGTTGGTTTACAAGATTTTCTATCCTTTCTGAAGGGAAAAGTTCCATGTGAATTCACGTCTGTGTTCTTTTATAAATACGATTATGATGCGGATTGTAGGGCAAGTTCTCTGTGTACCGATGATCAATCGTAATTTATAAAAGATACCATTGAAGATCGCGGTAAACGCATTTCTTTGTATGCAGTTCTTGAAGATGAAGAGACGTTGGGTTATCGTTACCTCGATGAATCAGCTGAAGCAGCAGTTTAGGCATCAAGAGAAATACCGATGTCTCCAGAGTACCTCACGGATGGTGAAATGACTGGTGAACGCTACTTTGCAAATGACAATTGACGACGACGAGTAGTTTGATTGTAATCTTTTAATTTTTAATTGTCGTGATGTTTTAATTTTTAATTATTGTAATTTCAGTGTTGTTGTCGAGTTTTATATCTTCCTTTATGTTTCGGAGCTCTTCGTCTTTTTAATCTACTCTCGATCTCTAGTAAAACGAGTAATGGTCTAGAATTTGTAAGTATGGAGTTTCGAATGAATTTAATGTTATAATCAAGAAAGAACGTAATAGCACGATTTGATTTTTCAAATTACCAGAATCATTGAGAATAGAGCTATCAAGAATATACTTTCTTGATATGTTCAGAAGTCAATTAGAATGAGAGAGTTATGTAACATGACGCATAATGGTGTTATGATCTACTGTGAGCCATCGTGTCCCATTAGAATTCAGCATGACTTACTGTAATATAATCACGTTGATCAAGTGTCATTATATTATACTAACTCATGCATCAGTTCCCAACATTACTTCAATAACATTCATATTTTAAGCTCGAAAGTTTACAGAATATATAAACTAACAGTTTCTATATGATGTACTACTGATAGCACGAAGAGATTAATGATTTCAGATAAGAATTGTTATAAAAATATCTTCAGAAATATGGAGGATATTTATAATGAAAGATATGATAATATCTCGGAATATCTAAGATCAGAGGATGATAGAAACTATTGTCTGCAAGGGTTAGTGTAACGAGCAAGATATTTGCGAAAGACTTCAGTAGACATTGAATCATTTAGATTCTTTGAAGTCAAACTTATTCTTTGTGATTTGTCCACGGCTTTCTTCATAGTTTCGTATAAACTGCTTTTCGGTACTAAATTTTCTATTGAATGTTTCCAATATAATGATACACAGGAAGCACGAAGGGGTATATAATTTCGGACGAGAATATATATGAAAATATCCTCAGATATATCGAAGATATTGATGATGATATTTTGGAATTTTTAAGTTCGATGGTTGATGGAGAAAGATTTTCCGCAAGATTTTAACATGACTTCGGAGCAAGATAATCTCTAAAGATTTCATCGGATTCAGAACTACCTAGATTCTTTGAATATAGGGTTTGGTCCTTTTATTTGTCCTTGGTCCCCTTCGTGGTTAGCTCAATGCGTTTTCCAGTTCCAACTTTTCTGAGCTTTTCCAACATGCTATTCTTTATCATCAAACTTCCGATGATTAAGGTCGTTTACGGTTGTCTATGGTTTCTGCTGCTTCATTCAACTTTTTCAACATTTAGAGTATTGATTTGTGACTGAGTGCTTTTCAGAATTTCAGAATGAGAGATCATAATTCTAAGAGATAAATGTCATACATATAACTATTGATGTAGATATGCTGTGAGTTTTCAAAGTACTGATTGCTGATTCCGGGTAATTGGTATGGTAGTTCTCGTTACAAGATGCGGATGATTATATGATAGAGTTTCAATGAATAAATATAATAATTTGTCAGAGAGATTCAAGTCAAGAAGCAACGAGGTTGCTGGTACGTCTGCTGGTAGTATAGTGGAATATAAAAGAATTCTCCGGTATCAAAAGGGTAATTGTATATATCTGGATTATAGTAAAGCTACTTCGAATGAAAGGTCGAAGCTGACTTGCTGGAGGTGTGACAAAATTGGCTACTTTGAAAAGGGATCGCAAAGTAATTTTTTAATTTTTTTTTGCTAATAAATGCCAAAGGATCTGATGCGGCTACGTGTTAAACTTTTACTCAATTTTCGAGAGTTTCTCAGGTGCATAACTGTATGCATAAATCTTTCCTTCCGTAGATGAAGTGCAGTTGGTTCATCCTATCAATTGAGGTGTTTTCAAGAATCATGAAAGGTTTGAATGCAGATTGTAATTGTTTAGATACAATGAGGTTTAAGATGAAATCAAGTGGCAACTTGAAGAATTATTTAGTTTCATATGTTATAATTAATATTTTAATTCATTTTAATTGTCCAAAGTTGGCAGTCCACAGTTGATAGTCCACAGTTGACAGTCTAATAATTTATATATATTTTAATATATAATATTCGAATTAATTAATAAATATCGTGACCCGTATACGTCTCAGGCTCGGTCACAACTCAAAGTATATATATTATTTGAGAATCAACCTCAACCCTGTATAGAGAACTCGATCATTACTGCATATAGAGTGTCTATGGTGGTTCCAAATAATATATATAGATGCGTCGATATGATATGTCAAAACCTTGTATACGTGTCCCGATATTTAAAGTGCGTAAAAAAATAACAGAAAATAAATGACGATAAATAAAGTGCGTAAAGTTAATAACAGAAATTAAATTACAATAAATAAAATTGCGAGAATTTAAATTGCGATAAATAAATTGCGATAAATAAAATGTGATACAGAATTAACAGTTAGCTAGGAACAGTTAGATAGGATCTTGTTAGCGTGTTTTCTTAACAAAATTTCATATTGTTAGTTAGTCTGTTTCTAATAAATTTTTATTGTGTCTATTATTTCTTCATTATGCCACTTGTTGGATTCTGATAGGTCAAAATCCAAATATGTAATTGGATGAATATGGTTATTCTGTGGTGAATGGATTTATATATCGGCGGATGTAAGTAGGATAGTATATGACTGTTGAAACAGATTCGAAGAACGTACAATGTAACTTATTAATGTGAAATTTAAATAGTCCTCGGGTATTACCTACCCGTTAAAATATTTTCACCATTAACAGTTTGTACAAGAGAATTTTTAATTACAATCTTTATGAAAACATATATACATATATATTTTCTTCAGATGTATTCATGGATTTAATGAGTCAATATGTTATTAAATTCATTTGATTTACCATTTGAACATGAATATATAATCTCTGAAACATTAGAGTTTACATAATCATCATGTCGAACGAAGATAAATGATGTAGAACATCATATAGAACGACGATTATACTCGAGGTACAGAATGAGATGTCGAAGCTGGTGATGCAGATGTTGTTGTTGGTGCTAAGGTTGGTGATGTGACTGGTGTTGGTGATACTGCTGGTGCTTGCAAACTGTGTACCGTGCTCTCTAAAGTTAACACTCGAGCTCGGAGTTCTTTAACTTCTTCTACTAACCCTGGTTGGTTATCAGTGTGAGGTAGTGATTGGATATCTTCTCTAGTTCCTTTGATGGTAGTCTCAAGACGAAAAATTCTGGCAAAAAGGGTATAAACGGTGTTGCGAACAGGTTCGCCGGTGAGCGGGTCGAGTACTCCAAGGTTAGGTGGTAGATTCGATTCATGATATGGAGTACCTTCTTCCCTTCTCCATAGGGTGAGTATGTCGCGAACCCACCCCCATTTTCTCCAGTAATCACGGTAGTTAATTGGTTGGTGTGCTCCTGTCACGCTGCCTTCAGAGTCAGAGGAACTTGGTCGATTCGTAGAGGCCATCTTACGCGATCTCATGAAAGGTTTTTGGTACAAAGAATTTAGTGACAGCAGTTGATGGTTGGATGGTATTCTCAATGCATAAATTACGTAGATATATATAGTACCAGGATCCCTTAAATTAAGGAGAAATTTACGAGAGATATCAGGCAAGGTCTACAGTAACAGATACGCTAAGATATGAATTGTCAGATACTCTAAGATATGAATTTATCTATACACTATTCATGCAATCAATGCAGTAATATGTGTCTAGACTAGGAATGATAAGCATGTAATTTTCTAAGGATGATAATTAGATGATTTTTCGACAAAAATGATAAGCAAAACTTTAGATATGCAGACACGGTCGAAGTCCAGACTCACTAATGCCTCCTAACGACTTACCAGTTAGACACACTAATGCAAACCTGGTTCGCTAAGACCTCTGCTTTGATACCAACTGTGAAGACCCGTCCTAATTCATCCGGACGAAGTCCACATCGATTATAAACGTTTTACAATAGTTGATTACATCGCGAGGTACTTGACCTCTATATGATACATTTTACAAACATTGCATTCATTTTTAAAAGACAACTTTCATTTCATCGTAAGTTGACAGACATGCATACCATTTCATAATATATCTAAACTATAAATAACTTGATAATATTCTTGATGAACTCAATGACTCGAATGCAACGTCTTTTGAAATATGTCATGAATGACTCCAAGTAATATCTCTAAAATGAGCAAATGCACAGCGGAAGATTTCTTTCGTACCTGAGAATAAACATGCTTTCAAGTATCAACCAAAAGGTTGGTGAGTTCATTAGTTTAACATAAATAATCATTTCATAATTTTAATAGACTACAAGATTTTCATTTCTCATAAATATACGTCCCATGCATAGAGACAAAAATATCATTCATATGGTGAACACCTGGTAATCGACATTCACAATATAGATATAAGAATATCCCCATCATTCCGGGATCCTCCTTCGGACATGATATAAATTTCGAAGTACTAAAGCATCCGGTACTTTGGATGGGGCTTGTTGGGCCCGATATATCTATCTTTAGAGGTCGCGTCAATTAGGGTGTCTGTTCCCTAATTCTTAGATTACCAGACTTAATAAAAAGGGGCATATTCGATTTCGATAATTCAACCATAGAATGTAGTTTCAATTACTTGTGTCTATTTCGTCAAACATTTATAAAAGCGCATGTATTCTCAGTCCCAAAAATATAAAGGGTAAAAAGGCAAATTAAACTCACCTAATGTATTTTGTAGTAAAAATACATATAACGACATTGGACAATTGTAGGGTTGGCCTCGGATTCACGAACCTATATCATTGGTGTATTTATTAAAACGTATAATCATAATTGAACAAAATTATATATTATTTCTTAAATTATATATTATACTTATTTAGTTTGTATATATATTTAAAAATGTTTAATATTTATCTACTTAGTTATATTAATATATCTATATATATATGTATATATATATGGTTAGTATTATATAAAAATATTATTAGTTTGGTATATATAAGCATTTATTTAAATATTGCTATTATGTTTGATATATAGGTATATAAACTATTAACATAATTATGATATATGTATTAAGTATATTTTTAGATACAAAATATTTATCTGTAACAAAAATGATAGTTTTGATAATAATGATTTACTAAAAATCATAAATTTCTTAATGTCGATAATATTAATAATAAAAACGATATTCGTTAAAATCGATACTTATGTTAATAATAGTAATATTAAAACGAATAATTACAAAAACGATATTAATACTAATATTAGTGAAAAATAATAATAATTTGTATGATTTTTATAATATCAATAATAATAACCTAATCCTAATCATATTAATAATAGTAAGACTTATATTAGTAGTAGTCTTATGAAATCAATAATAACGATAGTAATAATAATAATATTTAGTGATATTACAAATAATGATAATAATTGTAATATTAGTAATAATAACAATGATTAATAATAATAATGTTTATCATAAGTAATAACACTAATATTAATAATAATACTAACAATAAATACAAATAATAATAATAATAATAATAATAATAATAATAATAATAATAATAATAATAATAATAATAATAATAATAATAATAATAATAATAAGGAAGCTACCTTCAAGAGAAATCTGCCTGAAAAAAATAAACAGCCCCTTCAGGGGCTCGAACCCGCGACCATCAGTTAACACGAACACTCCTCAAACCATTGATCCGTCGCAGCTTTTCTGTTTATAAAATCAGTCTGTTTATTCTTAACCCATCTTTCTGTTTCCTATTATTCATCTTCCTCAAATTGAATTCGACTAGAGTTCGAGACTAACAAGCAACGTGTTATATATTTAGTTTTAGGATTTAAAATAGATACATATACGATTAATGATTAATCAAATTAATTTAAAACAAAGAAAAATAAAAATAAAAGGCTGAAACAGTTCGTGAAGAACACGATGTAACTAAAAATCAGTTTCGAAATTTTAGGAAGTTTTAGACTAAGATTACATCATGAACAAGAGTTTAGACTAAAAATCACTCCTAGGAACTTTCTGTAACCTCAATCGAATCAGAAATATCGATTTGAATTTGAATTTGATGATGAACAAGAGTTTGACTTTTTGAAATATATATCTGACTTCCAAAATTCGATTTGATAAAGAGGAATTGGAAGATGATCTTTTGCAGATAGTTTCACTATAGGATTCCTAACAATACCTCAATCTTATATTTTGAAATTATTTTCAAATTCAAGATTTGGCAAGTTGAGTTTTGAAACAGAGATATCGACATGTAAAAAAAATATAATTACATTATCAGGATTTAAAAATCAGTGGGAGTTATAATTGATATAGAAAGTGAATAATTGTGTGATAGTGAGAGTAACAAAGACAATCGTTTAGTTTATAACCTAGAAGTCGACTGATTCATTCAGTGAAAAGAAAGAAGAAATAAAAAATAAAAAAAATAAAAAAAATAAAAAGGCTGTAATCGTACTACTGATTTTTGTTTCTATATAGATAATTAGGTTCCATTTGTTTCTAAATTATTAACTTACATTTTTAATTCTACTAATGAAATTGTATTTTATGATTTCAAATTATTATGTATTCTTATATTTATATTTATATGTTTATATATATATATATATATATATATATATATATATATATATATATATACATATTTATTTACAAACAATTATTCGTGAATCGTTGGGCTTAGACAATGGTCAAATGGTTTCATGAAATAGTTCAAAATTTTTGAGACTCAAATATACAGACTTTGCTTATCGTGTCGAAATTAAATAAGATTCAAGTTTAAATTTGGTCGGAAATTCCCGGGTCATCACATAAAGTGTAGATTGTAAACCACAAGATTTGTTTGTTTGCATGCTTTGCCGGCATCTTTAAAAAAATATAAAACGATTCTATAAATTTGAGCACCTGGTAACTAATCCTTAACGTTTTTTTAGTACCCCTGTTGTTACGTACACCTAACCAAAATGTACCACCTCAAATAGTATACACCCGTTAAGTTTAGGTTAGTTTCTAACCCTGACGGACGGGGATGTCAAGCCCTATGGATCCATATACACGTATTCGCACCCACCAGTTCCAAAACTGGTAGTTACTAGTTACCAAAGCTAAGGGATTTTCTGAGACGACCCGTCCTAATCCATAAGGACGAATACAGTAACATATGATTACATTGCGAGGTATTTGACCTCTAAATGATACATTTTACAAACATTGCATTCGTTTTTAAAAGACAAACTTTCATTACATCGAGAGTTGATAGGCATGCATACCATTTCATAATATATCAAACTATCAATGACTTAATAATAATCTTGTTGAACTCAACGACTCGAATGCAATGTCTTTTGAAATATGTCATGAATGAATCCATGTAATATCTCTAAAATGAGCAAATGCACAGCGGAAGATTTCTTTGATACCTGAGAATAAACATGCTTTAAATTGTCAACCAAAAGGTTGGTGTAACGACCCTACTTTTTCCGTTATCTTTTACCGTTAATTATTTAACGACCGTTAAATATTGTTCGTGCCACGTCATTTCTATGACCTATATAATTATTTTTGTAATAATATATATATTAATTATTATGTGCTATGTGAATATTTTTATTCATATTTTAAGATATATGTTTCTACGTGTCGCGAATTTCTATCCGGCGAATCTTTTCGGTTTTCAAACCAACGGTCGAGCTTTTGGGATTTTTAAGTCCTAACTATTTTAAATATGATATTTTTATGTCATATGGTTATATATAGTATTTATATATATTTTTCGTCGCGTAATAATTATCTCTCCGAATTTTCAATCGCGTAGTCGTGTTTTCGCGTTTCGGGTTTCGTTCGGGCATTTGGGCCACAAGTAAATTATCAAATCACAAATTTGGGCGAATGGGGACCACCCCACACCACCATTCGGCCGAACCCCTTAGAGGGGGAGGGGTAGCCTTACCTTTTGTTTTTCCCATTTTGCATTTTACACTTCATAATTTCACAAAACCTAAACTCCTAAATTTTGCTCTCATTTTTCTCCTCCCTCCTCTTTTGGCCATCGCACCCAAAACCACCAAACATCATCATCTTCATCAATTGCTAGCTTGGATCAAGAAATCATTCACATATTCGGATTCTACGCGTTCTCCTCTACACGATTACATCCTTTGATTCTTGATTAGGGTATAAACCCTAACCGTAGATTTTTAATTTTTTCTTTATTTTTCTGTATTTTGATGTTATAATGATTGTATGATGCTTATATGTTATTGTAATGTTGATTGTATGCGTAGAAATGCTCGATTATATATGTTTTTGGTATGATTAATTTGGGACAGCATCATTTTTGTTCATTTCTAATTATATAACTGATATAAAAGTGAAAATAAAGTGTTTATATGAGTTCCTCTCATCAAGACATTAATTTTAGACTCCGGATTCATGTCATTTCGATTCCCGGAGCTCTAGATATGATTAAAATGGTATTTTGTTGGGATTAAATTGTGAAAACGAATTGAACCAGGTGTGGTCTGAATTTGTGACCATTTTTAGTCTTTAGTGTGTACTAGTGTGTTAGGATTGATGATGGGATGAACTTTCATGTTCGGGTCATCGAAATCCGAGCCACGGATCACCCGTTATGACTAAAATGTGTTTTTGAACGGATTAAAGTTCCAAGTGGTGTAATGGCTGATCATCACGACTTGGTTACTGTTCTTTGAGTGTTCTAGAGTGCACCAAAGTGTCAGGTGGTTTGATTAGGCAGAGATATATATAAGGCTCGCCGAAAACCGACACCCGGGGCTCAAGATATGACCTGATGAACTTTTAATTAAAACTTATGGTTAATTATTAAAACTTATAATATAAATAATGATTTTCGTTATTATTAAATTACTTATGTTATAAAAAGTAATTTTTATAATTTAAAACTTATGATATATATTTATTATATCATTTAATTATTACTTATGATTTAATTAAACATTTAATTAAACTTATGATTAATAATACTTTTATTATTAATGAAAAATACTTATGATAAGTATTAAACTTATATTATGAGATTATTATTATTATAAGACTTATAATAAGTATTAATTAACTATTTAATTATTATAAGACTTAGTTATTATTTAATTATAATTTAATTATTAAATACTTATGATTTAATAATTACAATTAGAAACTTATGATATGATTAATAATTCATTATTAATTAATAATACTTATGATATGATTTAAAAATTATTATTAATTAATAATACTTAAATTATGATTAATATTTAATTAATTAATTAAATACTTATGTTATATTAATTATATCATTTAAACTTATGTTAACTTTAATAATTCAATTTAATTTAATTAAACTTATGTTATGACATAATTATACATATTTTACTTTAATTAACATTATAACTTATATTATTATTATAACTTATACTTTTAAAATTAACATTGACTATGTTTGACCAAGGTTGACTTTTGAGTTGACTTTCAATTGACTTTGACTTTCAGTTGACTTTTGTTGACTTTCTAAATAAGGAAACTTTCCTAACTTAAAAATTTTCTAAAAATAGAAACTTTCTAAATATGGAAACTTTCTAAATTTGGAAACTTTCCAAAAATAGAAACTTTTCTAAAATAGAAACTTTCCAAAAATAGAAACTTTCCAAAAATAGAAAATTTCCAAAAATGGAAACCTGCTAAAAATAGAAACTTTCTAAAAATAGAAAGTGTGTGTCCGTACGCTATTCTGATCAAACCGATGCATGTTGAGTATTGTTCTATGTCTACTTGCAACATGTACAATAGCTATCATACTAAGACTTGACCTAAGTAAGTTATTTATATCAACCTGCTTTATTTATAGGTCGTCGTTGTGATCATTCCTTATCACTTTACTTCATTTGCTATTCGCTTATTGTGTGGTTACATCGTTTACTATTAATGTGAGTTATAGTTCCGTTTTTACATACTTTTCAAAGTATATATTTGGGATGTGATTACATGCAATTTATTTTACGTTTAGACGCAAGTGACAATTAAATTTAAATTATTCGTTATGAGTTGAAAAAAATATTCCCTAGTCTGGTAACTGTAATCACTGGTTTCTACTGGTGAACGCGAATATCAGGTTTGACAACCCCATTTCGAGCTAGTCGCGCTAGCAATTTATAATCGGAATGTTTAGTACTTCGTATTTTGTTGTAGATACACTGTTTGGTGTATAATATTTATTGTGTTTAGCAAGGGTTAATAAAGGGTTAAGTGGTTACCAGGTGGCTCATTGATAATGGAATAATGTTTAATGTTTTCTAACATTTTAAATCTTGTGGTCTAAAGTTTATTTAGTTATTTAAACCAATAATTCACTCAACCTTTGTGTTGATAGTTTACTCGAATATTTTCACAGGTACTTGAGTTTGTTTGATGCTTCTGCTGTGTTAGAAGAGTCTGCATGCATTTGGGCAGATTTTATTAAACAATTATGAAACTTTGAACTTGCATTCTGTTTTTGAATAATTTAAACTTGTGAGTTTGTTGACAATGTTTTATGTCAACTTTGGTTATTTAATATGTTGGGTTATTTAAACTAAATATTTTGGTATGTTTTTCTTTTTGGGAAACTTTTGAAATAAAAGAATGCAATGTCGTTTATCAAATTCATTTAAGTTCGATCAAGCTGTGGGACCAAGTGATGGAGTTGTTAAGTGCTTTGACGGGGCCATCACAGTTGGTATCAGAGCTCTGGTTATAGGGAACTAGACGGTCTTAATGTGGTCAACCCGTGGTTTTTAGGGTGCATTAGAGTCTAGTCTACAGCCCGACCCTTTTGCTATAGCTTTATTATGCATTTCATTTCGCATGAGTTATATCATAAGCATTTATTCTATGTTGTACGTGGTTTGCAGTTTTACTGTTTGCAGATGTCGACTTCGAGCAACAACTCCATTCCTGCTCCTGCTCCTTCGGCTGCTGCCAGGCACCGTGCTGATCAACCGTTGATCGATGATCCTGTTAACTATTACATGGCCACCATCACTCACATGAGTAGAGCTTACAACGATAGTATGCGTATTAATGCCCTCAGCGACTGTATGCGTACCTTGCCGCCTAACGAGGTGATGGACGAGATTCGAGCTAGTATGGATTTGTTTATCAGATTCAAGAATAATGTTGGGTTCGAGAACCGAAAGCGTAACCGTGAGGTGGACGCTAAATTCGAGGCTCTCGAGAGCATAATTCATGGTTTGAAGACATAGTTGGAGGAGGTGAAGGAAAAGTTGCGGAAGTATGAGACTCCTGCCAAGACTCACGCCGGTCCAGCTTATCACACACGCTCTAAGCAGATGTGATATGATGATTCATGATTGATTATTTATTTCATAAGACTTAATGTCCTTTTATACATACATTTTTGGGTTATGTACGGCGTTTTGCCGAGGATTTTATTAAGGATTTTGTTATGGGATATTTTTCATTATGTATGGATGGTTATTTCTTTATGACATCTATTATCATTATCATATTTTATTTCTGATGTTGTGACTCTTGGCATGTTATATTATGTGTAATGTAGATCATTTATGTTAGGTGCTATGTATGTTGTATGTTTCTATCATAAAGTATGTATGCATGTGGTGGCTATTTCTATAACTATCATAACTGTCATGTTATTACTCATAGTGTTTATTGACTATTATTTTAATGGTTAATCTTTTCGTGTTTGATCTATTCCTTTATAACACTAGTATTATTCTTAGTACTAACAGTTGTGTTATTCTGTTTTGTAGATCATGCCTCCCCGCGAGTCCAACGAAGCCCGTATGCAATGTCTTATCTCCGAAGGGATTGCAGCTGCTATGGCAGCTAATACTAATGCTAATGCGAATAACAACAACCAGGTGAGATGCTCCCACAAAACGTTCATGGCAAGTCGTCCACAAGAATTTAGTGGTACTGAAGGACCCATTGGACTTACTCGTTGGTTCGAGAAGATTGAGTCTATTTTCAGGGTTAGCCAAGTCCGAGAGGAGGACAAGGTTAGTTTTGCTAGCTGCACTCTTAAGGATTGTGCATTGACTTGGTGGAACAACTTGGTTAGTAGTTTGGGTAATGATGTGGCGTATGGTTTGACTTGGAATAATTTCAAGGAAAGAATGATCAACCATTACCGTCCCCGGGGTGAACTTAAGAAATTAGAAGCCGAGCTTAAGAACTTGAAAATGAAGGGCACCGAATTAGATGCCTATGAGCAAAGGTTCTTCGAGTTGACTTTGTTGTGTCCAAATGTTTATGCTGATGAGAATCTTAAGATTGAAGCTTATATTGATGGGTTATCCGAGAAAATTGAGCATGGGGTTGAGTCTAGTGAGCCCCAAACTATTGAAGCTGCTATGTCTATGGCCCATAAACTTAATGACAAGATTTTGAGGAGAAGTAAGGCTGCTATGACTGATGCCAGTGAAGAAGTTGTTAAAAAGGCTGATAATGGAAAAATGAAGTGGGATAATAACCGCAATCAAAACCAAGGTCAGCAGAAGAAACAAGATACTTCTGGTTCTAATAACTGAAATCAGCGTATGTGTCCTCGATGTTATAAGGCTCATGATGGTTACTATACGGTTACTTGTAAGAGGTGTTCCAAGCAGGGACACATTGCTTAAGATTGTATGGTACTTATGCCGGGTTCTGCTACTCCTGCTACAGGTGGTAGTAATAATGCTGGTAATAATGGTGGTAACGATAATGGTAATGGGAAGCCGAGAAATGGTGGTAATCAGAGAGTTTATTATGAATGCGGTAAGCCGGGGCATTTCCGTGATGCCTGCCCTAACAAGAAGACTACTGAGAATGCACGTGGTAGAGCATTCAACATTAATGCAAGGGATGATGAGGAAGATCCTAAACTTGTTACGGGTACGTTCTCGGTCAACAATTAATCAGTTTATGTACTATTTGATTCAGGGGCTGATTTGAGTTTTGTGTCGAGTAAATGAAGTCCAAAAATCAAAACACCATTAACTCCTTTAGACAATACTTATGTTGTTGAGATAGCTAATGGTAAATGATGTTAAAGCAGAGGGGTACGAAATAGTTATATTTTTAATGCGAAATACTATTAAATACGATACAATTTTACACAAGTTATTTTTTTTATTTATAGAGTGGAATATACCTAAACCTTGCTACAACACTTATAGGCAGTGTACCTAAAACGTAAAGTAGTGTAGTTTTTAGTAAGTTCGGTTCATCCACAGGGAACTAGCCAAGTTTAACGCTATATTTTAAAACTATATTGGAATATATATATATATATATATATATATATATATATATATATATATATATATATATATATATATATATATATATATATATATATATATATATATATATATATATATATATATATGTAATATTATTATTATTATAAAAAGTGGGTTTTACCGTTTAATGACCGGTTTGTCGATTTTATGTCTTAAGTCGCAGTTAAAACCTAATGTAAAAATATTAAAAATAAATATAACTTAATTTAAAGCGTAAAGTAAATGACAATAATTAAAGTGCGATAAATTAAAGTGCGATAAATGAAATGACGATAAATAAAATTGCGATAATTAAAAAGTACGATAATTAAAAAGTGCGATATATAAAATGACAGTAAATAAAAGTGCGATGAGATATAAAATAAAGGAATTATGCTTATTTAAACTTCCGTAATCATGATGTTCGACGTGTTGATTTTAATTTATTACCATGGGTTAATTGTCCTTTGTCCTGGATTATTCGATATGTCCATACGGTTTTGTCCATAATAGTCCATCAGTCATAAATATAAAGTGCGAGAGTCTTCGTCAAATTATCCTTATACCCGAAGTCAAATATTCCAACTAATTGGGGATTCAAACTGTAACAAGGTCTTAATACTTTGTATAATGAATACACCAGGTTATCGACTGCGTGTAATCCAAGGTTTTACTACTTTGTTAACAATTACACCAATTACCCTTGAATGTAATCCACCCCTGTTTTAATGAGTCCATTAACTATTAATCCATTCCCGTATCCGGTAAAATGAACAATTATTGGTATGTATAGATATCCCGCCCACCGTACCCGATTAAGCGTATGTGGTTATATATAGATACATCAAATTGTAACCTTTATATTAAATTAACGAGGTATCGTTTAGTTAATATAAAGCCCATTAATAGCCCATAGTCCAATCTCCACAAGTGTCGTTCTTTTGTCCAAACCCCAATTATGGTACAAAGCCCAATTACCCCGTCTTTAAAATTTATCCCAACATCACGATTACTTTGGCTTAAATAAGCATAATAAAAACTTGGCTACGAGACATTAATTTAAAAAGGTTGAACATAACTTACAATGATTAATAATAGTGTAGCGTTACATGGACAGAATTTCGACTTACACACTTACAATATTCGCTAACATAACCTTATTATTATTAATCTTAAATTAAAATTAAAATTATAAATATAAATATATATATATATATATATATATATATATATATATATATATATATATATATATATATATATATATATATATATATATATATATATATATATATATATATATATATATATATATATATATATATATATATATATATATATATATATATATATATATATATATATATATTTGTGAGAGAGAGAGATTGATAAAAGGTATGCAAAATTCGTCGACCAAACTTTGCAATTTATAGGACCTGAGCTGATACAGTATGCCATGCGACCGCATAGCTTTTACACTGACTGGCCATGCGATCGTATGGCCACCTTTTCCTGGTCACAAAGCTTCCAAAACGTGGGCTGCTGCGTATTTATTTAATATTTATAATATAACATATATAATTATATATAATTAATTATATATTATATTATATCCTTGTACTCCATTGACTTGTAATTTTAGCTCCGTTGCATCACGCGTTGATAGTTGGTTCATGTCCCGGTTCCGGATTTTCGGACGTCCTTGCGTATAATTTAATATCTTGTACTTTGTGTTTTGCGGCTCGTACTCTTGTAATTTTTAGACGTTTCTCATTAATAAATTGAACCACTTTGATTGTACTTTGTACTTTTTAGCTTTTTGGTCGTTTGCGTCTTCAAACCGTCGAATCTGTCTTTTGTCTTCACCTTTTAATATTTAAACGAATATCACTTGTAAATAGAACAATTGCAACCAAAAGCTTGTCTTTCTTGAAGGATAATGCTATGAAATATATGTTCGTTTTTAGCATTATCAAATATTCTCACACTTGAGCGTTGCTTATCCTCAAGCAATATAGTCGTGAAATAAAAATACTAGAATCACTTCTTTATTCTTCACACTTTGTACATCAGTGATTTCGATTTGGCGGTATGAACAATGATAGTAACGTTGTGGTTTACAGTCCTACATGACTATGAAAATTTAGATCCTTTAAGAAATTTGGATCTTTATGAAAACATTTGATCTTTTGAAAATTTAATCTAGCTTTTACCCTAGATAAGTTTTTCGGAATAACCCTTCACCGGTGTTTGCAAATTGTTTTTGTGGGTTTAGTGGGTTTCAGATTTGAAAATTTTAGCTCAAAACTTGCGGTTTTGTGTCACCCACTTGCTAACCTTGTATTGGGAAAGCAACACGTCCAGTATACTTGCTCCGTATATTACCTTTCGGCAAACTACCGTCCGGTTGTAAAGGAAGGCATTGAACAAGCAACCATTAAGGCAATGTCCCGTGAAATGCTTTTAATTATGGTCTATATCGTATCGGATGCAATTACTATCCTTTGTAGGAGCAATAGTAAAGATCACCCTATAGTTTTTCGGTCTGGTACAAGGTCTTATCTTCGACCATACTATGCAACCACCGTTCTTACGGTTGATACCCAATTTAGTTCAGGTGACCTAATGAATTTCAGTGAATTCCTAGGATTTTACGTTCAATGGTAATGAACGCATTGAAAATAGGGTTTTCAGAAAACAAATCGGTTTGTAATTTGATCAAAATATTTTCTCGTTCAAGCTCGATTTTAGATATCATTGAATTTCATGAGTTTGTAATTCTCAATCTTTAAAAGTCAATCTCAAGGATTGAATAATATCATGCTTAAAAGCTAATTTTTGATCTTTAAGGAGATTATCCTTTCTGGGGATCTGATTCATTAGTCTTATAAGCTAATTTGCACGGTGCCCCCATTATACGAGACAGATCCTCTCATGGTTAGGATAAGTCTGACCACTTGGCAACCCTGTTTGATGCTGAGGTCCGTGGATTTCCAGCTGATTTTCGAGAAAACTTTTCAAGGTTTTTTGTAGACTCTACAACTGGTCTGGACGACAACTTCCTGACCTAAATCAAGAAGCGCGTGTATTTTTCTCTTGGAAGACTTTACTTCCTTTTAAATTTCATTTATATTACAATAAACTGGGTAAAACTGATTAATATTGTCTGAAACAAAAGTATCTTCAATTATTTGTACAAAAATATGTGACATATGTTCTAAATAACTTGGTAAATTTTTCCCACACTTGGCTTTTATTTTCCTTTCTTTGCCTTTTTATTATCCTCTATTCCATTTTAAATGAATTCTAACATTTTGGGTTGTTTCTCAATTTATGTCCTTTACGAGGTAACAATAATTTCGGTGTTAACACCTAGTTTTATCGTTCATAAATATGTATAAACATGATTTTGAATTCATTTATTTGAAAATTTTTAAACATTTTACTAGAATTGGGTAGTCAGTATATAAGACTAGGGCTGTTCTTTATTATCAGAGAGCACTAGATTCTAATACAACTACTGCGTTACTAGTATTTTTAATGGTAACCAAGTGTTTAAATTAAAATTTTAAAAATCCGAAAGAATTTAACCCCTTCCCACACTTAACATCTTGCAATGCCCTCATTTGCAAGAAATGAGTAACAATTTAAATTATTGAGGGTGATTAGCGTAGAAAAATGATTAAATTTTACCAAAGTTTCCAAACATATTGGCGTTTGTTTGTTGAATGATAAATGGTGCACATCATTTGTTCATTCCGTCTTGTTGTTACATCACATTTGTTTTTCGTTTTGTCGTCAAAATTAGTAGCTTTTGCTGAATTTAATGCCAGTCTTTGAAAGTTCGTTGTTTTACCCTGTTGTGTACAGTTGACAATATACATACATACAAATAATAACATGCATGGTAATTTAAAATGGGACTTAACATCTCACTTTCAAATTATAAATACGAAATATTAGTAACAAAATAAAAAAATGTTAAAAATTACATAAAAGTATCACAATATTATATGTTTTAAACATAAGTAAATAAAAATAATAAAAGATAAAAATCACCAACGGGAACTGTATCAATCTGGATAGGGGTTCCAGTTCATGTCATCGGTCGCGTTCCACAGTTAGTTATAGGTGTACTGATAGGCTTGGTTGGGGTCGTAGAGAGTAAATGGTGGTCGCATATCGGGCTGGTGTGGCGGATAGTAAGCAGGTCGGGTCGGTACGTAGTTATTTGGTACCTGAGATGATAGCTGGCTCATGATCTGATGCTAATGATAGTGCCATCTATCATGCTATCATTGCCTGGAATGCTCGTACATATTCTCGGTATGCCATTGCTATTACTGACTATGTCTAGCCTCGTTTGTCATTTCTACCTTATCTATACGCTAATAAACGTCAGTAACAACCTCCCTAATGACATCCCTAATGTCATCCGCTTCCTCCATTTCTCATCTGAACCTCTCTCTACCTGTAGATGAGGGCCCTGATATGGTACTGCCTGATTGCGTCTGCTCTTTAATACCTTTGCACCCTGATAGACCCGCAATCCTAAAGTCTCAACCTGTTCCCTACACACCATCAGTGGACCCCCTTGATCCCTATCTACACCTAAATACTCTCCAATGAGAGTAACAAAAATACCCCCTCCTATTATTCCCTCGTCCTGTATTCCTTCCACCATTTTGGACAGATAAAAACCAACACAGTAGGGAATATTAACAAAGCTTCTAGTGTTTCGAATACACTTAAGGTAAAATAAATCGTGTAAGGTCATTTTCTCCTTGTTGTTACCTCTTTGTGTAATCGAATTAGCTAAAAATCTATGTATAATACGAAGCTCTGCTTTGTTAATATCTAAATAGGAGTGTCTTCCTCCCCGCGTAAAAACATTATAATTTGACATACGCCTCCAGACGGCGTCATCGTCAAAATTCCTATCTACCCTTTCACCATGATAGATCAAATTTGTACAATCAGGTAGTAGTAATTCAGAAGGAGTGTAAATCTGTAAAGCCCTGGACATGTCCAGCATGGACATTCTGTACATCCTACGGCCAAGTAAAAATCTAATAAAATTCCTATCGTCTAACCTAACTACATCCATATCAAGTGATATAGTACTCATAAGCTCAACACACCATTTCTTATATACAGGCCTACAAATGGTGAATAATTGTCCCCAATCAGGAAAAGAAGAGTTCCCATACCTTTGGATCAGATGCTGCCTAACTGAGTTAGCTAGTTGGACCCTTTCCAAAGGCTCCCAATCGATTACCCTCGCTACTTCCACATTTTTCGTTACCAGTTTATATTTGT
Source organism: Rutidosis leptorrhynchoides (assembly GCF_046630445.1). Taxonomy (NCBI): domain Eukaryota; kingdom Viridiplantae; phylum Streptophyta; class Magnoliopsida; order Asterales; family Asteraceae; genus Rutidosis; species Rutidosis leptorrhynchoides. The sequence goes on along the minus strand of NC_092335.1, from coordinate 300,265,827 downwards.
TACTTTGGTACGTCGGGTAATCTCTCCAACTTCGATCAAATCTCGAATTGGGATGCAACAGCTAGTCATGAATCGTTGGGTGTTCTATTATTGGATGAATCGGAAATTGTACGTAGGCATTAACATATTCTTGTTGCGGATGATAATATGGTATGTGTTGATCATTATGATATTGTTGTTCTTGTTGTTGTTCATGTTCAGGTTCTGGTTCATATTGTGGCTCATATTGCATTTCTGGCTGTGATTCGTTTTCAGGTTGTCTGGATGATGATGCACCGCCAGATTCGGTATATTTCTGCAATACATATTAAACACAAAATTTGTGCATCCAAATATGCATTAGTGTTAGCAAAATAACAAATTAAAACAATTATAATAGCATGTTTAATCCATATTAAACTTATACTTATTTTCATATTTTTATCAATTCTACACTTTTTCAATTAAGCATATATGAAAATGTTTACAAACTTCATAAGCATTCAACTCAAATAACATGTTAAAATAACCATTACTAGCAATTAAACAAGTTTCAAATGGCATTTACATTAATTTAATCAAGTTCATGAATTTTAGACTTAAAAAGTCCACTTTAATTCTCAAAAATCATGTTTAGGATCAAAGTTTGGATCATTTAGCTATCTAAACATGTTATACTACTTAATTTAGCAATAATTCATCACAAAAATCGGCCATAACCTGTTTATATCAAAAAGCCCATTGCTCAAGAACACAAACCCAAGATTTCTAAAATTTTTGAAGTTTTTGGCTTCAAATCATGTTAAATAGCATCAATCTAGGTTATACATGTATAATATACTAACAATTTATCTCTAATTACACTAGAAATTAACAAAATTAAATTATTGCAAATAAGTGAAATTATCACAAAAATTAGGAAATTTATGAGTTTAGGGGTGAAATATTTACCTTCCTGCCTCCCCATCTGAATATAGGCATGATTATAGCGGATTACTGTGAGAAATTTGGTTGATTTTGGTGAAAAATGGTGAATTTTTGAGAGGGTTTTGATGGTTGTTCGTGTATGTGTGTGTTAAATGTGGGGAAGACAGAAGCTTGCTGGGACTTTTGTTCCTGACCAGTTATCTGCCTCCATGCGACCGCATGGATTTATAGTACAAACCCCATGCGATCGCATGGGGTCTGACCCTTTTTTATATATAAAAACCTTATACTTATTAAAACAAATAATAAAATTAATTTTAAAAATTTGTTTCTTTTAAGAGTGAGGGCGTTTCGGATCGTTGTCCTAGTCCGTCTCTCGACAAAATTTTAAAATTTGTCACTTTTTAAGCGTCGTTTTAAAAGCAAAGATTTTTAGGTTTTTAATGTTTTTGACATACTTTAATTCAATAAGATTAAAAATAATGATAATAAAATTTTTCGTCCCGCCCTCGGGTAAAGTAATTTCGGTTCAACGACCTAGTCTTCAACTCACGACGAATTTTAAATATCAAATTTTTAACTTAATGAGATAAAGTAAATTTTTGTTTTTAAATTCACACCAAACTTAAATTTAAAATGCATAAAATTAAAAATTCATATTAATATTATTAATATTTTTATATATTAATTTTACAAACTTATATTAAAAATATTAATTTTTCAAATATTTAAAAACTTAAATATATTAATTTTAAAAAATTGCATTAATAATTTAATATTTAAATATTAATTTTAAAAACAAGGTAAAAATTAAAATTAAAAATCTTTTTGGTCTTTTATCCCACTTTAATCAATCAAATATTATCAAAAACATACGCCCCTCTTTTGGGTAAAGTAATTTCGGCTATTTTACCTAGTTTTACTCCTGACGAATTCCTGAAATATTTTTGGATTGATTGATTAAAGATATTTATATCTTAAGAATAAATGGTAGATTTCGCAGTGATGTAATAAATTTTTGTATGATATCAATAATTTTGGCTTCGCATACCTAATTTTATTGAATACTAATTTAATACTTTATAGCGAATAATTCAGCGTTTATTATCAAAAGGTTAAAAGTAATAAAATAAAATAAAAACTTTACATACTTACCTGTGAGAAAGAATTCTTAGAGACCTGCTTTAGCCGACTCATAAGAGAGTCGTGTGATTTGGTTTTCCATAGCTACATAAGCGTAACCTCGATTTTTCAATAACTTTTCTTCTAAACATATGAACGGTCCTTCTCTGCATAGAGTAACAAATTCGGTATTTGAATATGTTTGATTGTTCGAACATTTACCTTCGTGTGACCATTTTCCACATTTATGACATCTTTCAAGGTGTCGTGCTCTTCTTTTTGTTGCAGATTTTGATTTTCCTTTACCAAAATGTGTCTTATGATGGTCTTTTATGAGTTCTTTCCTTACTTCGTCCATTTTGCCTCTTATGAAGGATACCACTTCACTCGGGAAAGTGTTATTATTACGTTTAGTAATCAAGCGTTTGTTAGAATTTAATGAGTTTCAAAACAACACGTTCATTTAGTTTACACAATCATAAAACCAATTTTAAGATAGTTAATACAAGCGGAAGCATTAATAGAACAAGTGTATTTGTAAAGCCATTTTGTTAAATTCCATGTAATATCAAGTCTTGAAATCATGCTTACAAATAAAACAAGTAGAGAAGATATAATTACCTCCTCAAGCTAGTTGAGGGTTGTTTGATACAAGAAGATGATGAACAAATATGTTAAAACCCCAAGCTTTTGATGCACCAACACCACCCTTGAACTTGGTTATGTTTTAGACACTTAATCACCTTAAAACCAAGCTAGAAACTCTCTTCCTGTGAACCCAAAATTCTGGACAGCAGCTTGCCAAAAGATGATGATGAATGGAGTCTCAAAACTATGAAACCTCAAGAGATAATACCCCAAACTTTTACCCAACACCTAGTACTTTGGTTAGGATTTAATTAGGACACTTGATTAACAAGATTACCATGCAAAAACACTCCCTTTTTCCCTCTATAAAGCCACGGCCAGCAGTTGTATTTTTTAGCAGAAAAAAACTGCAGTTTTATTAGTGTATTGCTTGTTTACTACCTCACTTGAGTCAAGGAATCCCTTGGTTGAAGAGAGTCTTGCATGCCTTAAGGAATATATTGTTTACAAGTAACCAAGCAAGCATGGGATGTCACCTAGGAGTCCCAAAATCTGCATTCTTATATCATTAAAATAACAAGTATAATTTATAAAAAACTTGTTACATTTTATATAAAACTTGTTATTAAAGTTCAAGTTATAAATATAGGTTACTTGTACTTTATAAACCAATTTATAAAGTATAACAAAACATAATTATTTATACATATAAATAATCAAATCCTTAATATATAAATTGTCGAAACAATTTATCTCAAGTGATAATATTTTAGAAACCCGATTTTTCTAAAATCCAAGTGTCGCGTATTTGTTTAATGATCCAATAGTTAAGATCAAATACATTTAAGGTGTCGGTAAGTTTTTTATTGGGTATGACCCGACTTGGATCATAACATATCAGCCACATTAATTAAATACGTTTCTCGGGCATACAAAAAACCTACAATCTCCCACTTGCACGAGAACATAAGAAATTAATGCAAGTGATGGATACCACCTAACGACTGTCCATCACCCCCAATATGTTATGACTTTATGCCATTCAATAACATCATCCCTTTCGAGTTCCCATCTCGAATATGAATAGGTGAATCTTTTCATTACATCCTTTCGTCCTAGATGTCATGTTAATTCCAAGAGATACAGAGTGATCACTCTCTTTTAGATTTAACTTTATCAGGCCTTAGACATCTGACTCTCAACGAATAAGAGGGACGAATTCCATCTTGACTACATACGTCCTAAATATACACCTTGCATTATACCTGAGCTCTTCCTTATGAACTACCATATTTCAGAATAGCGAAGGAAAGAATCAAGGTAGAATACTTGGTAAATATCCGAACCCAATATGTATCTCAGGTCAGAGGATACAATGATATTCTCCTTTACTCAAGATTACATGTGATCAACCACAAAGGCTCCATTTAGTAAATCTTGAGGGCGGGTCTTCCAATATTTGTATTCCACAAATATCTATGAACCTTGGTTGCAACCTTGCCCCTCATTCATCCCGTGAATGTATACCAATCCAAGTTCATAATAGTCTAAACCTCACACTTATTCCCACAAATGTGATCGACTACAGAATTTAGAATAATTACTTATTCATGGATAAAATATGCAAAATAGGAACATAACTCAAAATAAATCAATACCATAATTATATTAATGAGTTTGAACAATTTCGTTCCGTTACAATACTTAAAACAGATCATGACCAATCACTAGAATATCGAAGCCCTAAAGCATAAACATGTCATGCATGTTTTGATCCATGTAAGAGCTTCGTAAGTGGATCCGCTATGTTAAGACCTGTGTGAACTTTGCGAATACATATCTTTCCCTTTTCAACTTCATCCCTTATGTAGTTGAATCTCCGCTCAATGTGACGTGTCTTTTGGTGAGCACGAGGTTCTTTGATTTGAGCAATCGCACCCTCGTTACAAAAGATCTCAAGAGGGTCCTGAATGGAAGGGACTACTCCTAAGTCGTCGATGAATTTCTTCATCCATACAGCTTCCTGAGCTGCCAATGAGGCGGCAATGTACTCTGACTCTGTAGTGGATAATGCAACAACATCCTGTTTTGAACTCTTCCAAGAGACCGCACCTCCATTTAACATGAAGACATAACCGGATTGTGATCGAGAATCATCTCGATCAGTTTGGAAACTCGCGTCCACGTAACCTTTTACAGCGAGTTCCTCCTCACCAGACCCATATATTAGAAACATATCCTTAGTCCTCCTAAGGTATTTCAATATACTTTTGACAGCAATCCAATGACTGTTTCCTGGGTTATTCTGGTATATACTTGTCAAGCTAAGAGGTCATGACACATCCGGTCTAGTGCATATCATTGCATACATGATTGACCCAATAGTAGATGCATACGGGACTCTCTTCATTCTCACTTGTTCATCTTTCGTGGTAGGACACTGAGATGAACTGAGAGGCGTTCCTCTTTGAATAGGTACCAAACCACTTTTAGAGTTCTGCATCTTGAACCTTTTCAAGACCTTTTCAATGTATGCACTTTGATTCAAACCTATCAGTTTCTTGGATCTATTCCTGTAGATCCCAATCCCCAAAACGTATTGTGCTTCTCCAAAATCCTTAATGGAGAAGCATTTACTTAGCCAAGTTTTAAGTCCTTGCATTGCTGGAATATCATTTCCAAATAACAATATATCATCCACATATAGTACAAGTAACATGATAGTGCTCCCACTAGCTTTCTTATATACACAAGCTTCATCACCATTTTTAATGAAGACAAATTTCTCGGCTTCCTCATTAAAATGATGATTCCACATTCTAGATGCTTGTTTCAATCCGTAGATTGACTTCTTTAACTTGCATACCTTTTTAGGATATTTCGGATCAACAAAACCTTCAGGCTGAACCATATAGACATCTTCCACAAGATATCCATTTAGGAAAGCGGTCTTGACATCCATTTGCCATATTTCATAATCATAATGAGCAGCAATGGCAAATAATATCCTAATAGACTTTGTCATTGCCACAGGCGAAAAAGTTTCATCATAGTCAACCCCTTGAGTTTGAGTGAAACCTTTTGCTACAAGTCTAGCTTTATATGTATCCAAGTTTCCATGTATGTCGGTTTTCATTTTGAAAAGCCATTTACAATTAACTAGCCTTGAGCCAGTAGGTTGTACAACCAGTTCCCAAACTTGGTTGTCATACATGGATTGCATCTCAGCGTTCATGGCTTCCTGCCATTTATCCTTATCAATCCTTGATAAAGCATCTTGGTAGTTTGCTGGTTCATCCAAATCAACCACATAGCAACCATCCATGAGAAACCCATATCTCTCAGGAGGATTACTAATCCTACCAGATCTGCGAACCCTTGTGTATTTTGATCATCCATTTGATCATTCTCAACATTTTCATGTTGAGTGCTAGTGTCAACCAATTGTGTATCATCTACTTGATCTTGAATCTCTTCAAGATTTATTTTCCTTTCACTTTCGCCTTCCATTAAGAACTTAGTTTCAAGGAATTCTGCCTTCCGAGCAACAAATACATTCTGCTCGGAAGGATCATAGAAATAATATCCCATATTATCCTTGGGATATCCTATGAAGATACACTTTGTGGATTGAGCATTTAACTTATTAGGGACGTAACGCTTAGGGTAAGCTTCACATCCCTATACCTTTAAGTTTGATAGAGATGGAGGTTTTCCAAACCACATCTCATGAGGTGTTCGTTCCACTTTCTTGGTTGGGGCCATATTTAAAATACGAGCCGCGAAGCATAGACAATAACCTCAAAATGATAGAGGTAACGAGCTTCTAGCCATCATAGATCGAACCATATCCATTAGGGTTCGGTTCCTCCTTTCGGAAACTCCATTCAGTTGGGGTGTTCCAGGAGGAGTGAGTTGCGAGATAATCCCACAACTTCTAAGATGATCTTGGAAAGCATCGCTTAGGTATTCACCTCCTCTGTCGGTACGAAGTACCTTGATTGTCTTATTGAGTTGATTTTGTACTTCGTTTTGATACTCTTTGAATGCTTCAAAAGTTTCGTCCTTATGTCTTAACAAGTAGACATATCCGAAACGACTGAAGTCATCAATGAAAGTAACGAAGTATCTTTCACCATTCCTAGTTATGGGCTTAAAGGGTCCACATACATCCGAATGTATTAATCCCAATAAGTCCTTAGCCCTTTCATAGGTCCCTTTGAAAGGTGCTTTAGTCATTTTGCCTTGTAAACAAGACTCACATACATCAAACGAGTCTAGTTCATTTGATTTCAAAAGTCCATTCTTTTGAAGTGTATGCATTCTGTTCTTGTTTATGTGACCAAGGCGACAATGCCATAATTAGGAATCACTCAAATCCTTTTTGAGTTTCTTGGTGTTTGTATGGTATATTGAGCTATTGTATGCTGTATCATCATGAACCAATTCATAAATACCATTTGAAGGCGAAGCCTTAAAATAGAACACATTATTTAAAGAAACTTGGATATCATCATTAATGAAATTAAGATTAAAACCACATTGTTTCAAACGGGATACAGAAATAATGTTTCGTGATAAATCGGGTGCATACAAAACATTTTTCAAAATAAGCTCCAAACCACTTGGTAGCTTCAAAACAAAGTCTCCTTGAGCTTTCTCTTGCACCCTTGCTCCCTTTCCCATGAAGAGACTTGTTGTTCCCATATCCTGATCACTTCTTTTGAACCCCTGCAAAGAATTGCAAATATGAGCTCCACATCCTGTGTGTAATACCCTTGTATTAGAAGAAGTAATACTAAGCTCAATGTATACCATATATACATTACCTGAGGTTTGCCCTGCATCCCTCTTTTCCTTCAACTCCTTAAGGTAGACCGGGAAGTTTCGTTTCCAGTGACCCATTTCACCGCAACCGAAGCACGGATCTTCCTTGGGGTTTGCTTTACCGGCAACCTTTTGCTTTTTGTTGTTGTTGGTTGGGGTAACCATCTTCCCTTTTCCTTTTCCCTTGCCTTGTAAGGCGGGTCCCTTCCTCTTAGCCGCCTTCAGCTTAGAAGTGTTATGGTTTTTGGACCCGCCTTCATTGATCATAAACACGGGTGATGCCCTTTTACCCATGCTCGCTTCGGCCGTCTTAAGCATGGCATGTAATTCGCCAATGCTTTTATCCCAACCATTCATGTTATAATTTAACACGAATGTGTCAAACCTCTTTTACAATGAGTTAAGGATAAGGTCCGTGGCTAATTCATTAGACACGTTGCAATTTAGACGGTTTGCTCGATCAATCAGTCTTTTCATCTTAAGGACATAAGATGAAACGGATTGGGTGTCATCCATCCGACATGCATGAAGCGCTCGGACCATTTTAAAGCACTCGACACGAGCTTGTTGAAGGAACATCTCCTTCAACTATGCGATCATGTCATATGCACTATGATGCTTAAAATCCTTTTGGAGTTCGGGTATCATAGTCCCAAGCGTGAGGTAAGAAACTTGCAACGAATCGGTGCAATATTTCCCCCAATAAGCCATGCCTTCTATATCATCCTCGTCCGGTTGATCGGGAATGGGGTCTTCCAACACATACGCCCTATCCTCTAATTTGAGGACAATTCTTAGATTGTGAAACCAATCCATGAAGTTCGTATGGTTGAGTTTTTCCTTTTTGAGGATAGACCTCAATGATAGGTTGTTAAAGTTGATTGGTGCGTTAGGAATGTTGTTGTTATTGGCGGCCATCTACAAAATTTAACAAAGTTGTTTAAGTATTATTTATAATTTAACAATCAATACCCTTTAAATCCAATTGATATTTATTAAATTTTAGAATCCAACGGTAAACCAAATTTCGGTTAGGTGACCTTTATCCCGTTATTTGATTTAGCTAGGTAGTCATTATATGACAATTGCAATACTTTTGCAACTTCTAAGTTATGGGATCATGCAATCCTTTTTCATGGCATATTATCCCATCAACGCCTATTTGTTCATCATGCTTCGGTGACCCTAAGTTCATGATTTCCAAATCAAGTCGTCCTACTTGTGTAAACGTGTAAACTTAACATACAAGTGGTTAGGTGACCTTTATCCCACAAGCATTTGAATTTCACCTTAATCATATTAGTTTGTTCATGACGGTTAGGTGACCTTTATCCCATCATGAGTTCCTTAATATGTCTAAGTGTCACACAAAAGGATGGCGTTTAACTTGTTTACCTTGTATAAGGGATTTTAAGTTTCCATTATTTCTAGTTTGAGAAAACTTTTATGCCATACACCAACATGCATTTAGTGTATGTTACTTATGAAAATCCATTTTCATGTCATGTAATAATGCCAATTTTATTACTTTGATATAAACTTTTTATATGTGCAATCCGTTTCTAGTTCTTAATAACCATTTATAAATGTCCTTTTAGCCATTTCAATTTAACCGATTAAATTGTGGTTTGGTAAATTTCATGTTGTTAATAATTTAACCAATTAAATTGTAGTTTTGCTTGTTGTTAACTTGTGTGATAACTTATTGTAGTAACATACACAATCCACAATCATACAAGGAATTAAAACAACCACGCATGCAAAACAAATGTTCACAATCAAGCCTTTTGTTAGACATTTTGTTTAGCCGAAAACAAAATGCCACCGGTCAATGGGTGAAACACAAAGTAAGAGGTTTTAACCTCCCACTTAACCTTGCATCCACATGCTTATTGTGTTCTTCCTTGTGATCTTCATGAATCTTCATCTTGTTACAAAATATATCATAATACATTTTGTCTAGAAAATGAAAATATAACCTAATCTATTTTACATACCAAATATAAAATAAATTACATAACCAAATGAATATTTTTACAAACCAATTGAATGAATAATTACAACCATATTGAAATTAACAAATCAACCAAACAAACATTCATTCAACCACAAGGTCTTGGCTATGATTGTGAACAACAACATATGAACACATATGACCAATTTGCAAGTTCCAAACCCTCTTGGAACCTCCAAGAATTCGGCCACCATATCAAACCCACCCAAACCCGAACATTTTTACATTCCATATTCACGCATGTGCATGGAATGCAAATATAGTGGGCTTAAAGACCATAAAAGAAGCATAATCCATAGACTTCGGCTCTAGATACCATTGTTGGAATTTAATGAGTTTCAAAACAACATGTTCATTTAGTTTACACAATCATAAAACCAATTTTAAGATAGTTAATACAAGCGGAAGCATTAATAGAACAAGTGTATTTGTAAAGCCATTTTGTTAAATTCCATGTAATATCAAGTCTTGAAATCATGCTTACAAATAAAACAAGTAGAGAAGATATATTTACCTCCTCAAGCTAGTTGAGGGTTGTTTGATACAAGAAGATGATGAACAAATATGTTAAAACCCCAAGCTTTTGATGCACCAACACCACCCTTGAACTTGGTTATGTTTTAGACACTTAATCACCTTAAAACCAAGCTACAAACTCTCTTCTTGTGAACCCAAAATTCTGGACCGCAGCTTGCCAAAAGTTGATGATGAATGGAGTCTCAAAACTATGAAACCTCAAGAGATAATACCCCAAACTTTTACCCAACACCTAGTACTTTGGTTAGGATTTAATTAGGACACTTGATTAACAAGATTACCATGCAAAAACACTCCCTTTTTCCCTCTATAAAGCCACGGCCAGCAGTTGTATTTTTGAGCAGAAAAAAACTGCAGTTTTATTAGTGTATTGCTTGTTTACTACCTCACTTGAGTCAAGGAATCCCTTGGTTGAAGAGAGTCTTGCATGCCTTAAGGAATATATTGTTTACAAGTAACCAAGCAAGCATGGGATGTCACCTAGGAGTCCCAAAATCTGCATTCTTATATCATTAAAATAACAAGTATAATTTATAAAAAAAACTTGTTACATTTTATATAAAACTTGTTATTAAAGTTCAAGTTATAAATATAGGTTACTTGTACTTTATAAACCAATTTATAAAGTATAACAAAACATAATTATTTATACATATAAATAATCAAATCCTTAATATATAAATTGTCCAAACAATTTATCTCAAGTGATAATATTTTAGAAACCCGATTTTCTAAAATCCAAGTGTCGCGTATTTGTTTAATGATCCAATAGTTAAGATCAAATACGTTTAAGGTGTCAGTAAGTTTGTTATTGGGTATGACCCGACTTGGATCATAACATATCAGCCACATTAATTAAATACGTTTCTCGGGCATACGAAAAACCTACAGCGTGTAGTAGTAGACCATGGTTCAGATCAAAGGAATTCTTCATCTCGTAAAACCTAAAAAATAAAAATTCAGAATGGAGGGAGAAGACTAGTTCTTTAGGGTCTGCTAGGGAAAGACCATTCGGATTCCATTTTCTAAAACTACACAAAAACAGAATATCTAACTCTAACAGAAATATATATTATACTTGAAAGACTCGAATCTCCCCACACTTAGTTAGCTGTGGTGTCGAAATTGTGATTCACTTCGTTGTCAACTTCCATTGGACCATGTATGTAATGTTTAACTCTGTGACCATTAACCTTAAATTCAATCCCATTTGAATTTATTAACTCTACTGTTCCGTATGGGAAAACTCTTTTGACTATGAATGGTCCAGACCATCTTGATTTCAATTTTCCAGGAAATAGCTTGAATCGTGAATTGAAAAGAAGAACTCTGTCTCCTTCTTTAAATTCTTTTGAACTTCTGATTCTTTTATCATGCCATTTCTTTGTTTTTCTTTATAGATTAACGAATTTTCATATGCTTCATGTCTTAATTCTTCTAATTCATTTAGTTGACTTGACCGTAGATGTCCGGCTTCATGCAAATCAAGATTACACGTCTTTAAAGCCCAAAATGCTTTGTATTAAATTTCTACTGGAAGGTGACATGTTTTTCCATAAACGAGTTTAAAAGGTGTGGTGCCAATTGGAGTTTTGTAGGCTGTTCTAAAAGCCCAGAGTGCATCCTCCAATTTCATGGACCATTCCTTCGGATTTGATCCTACAGTTTTCTCTAGAATACGTTTTAAAGCTCGGTTGGTATTTTAACTTGTCCACTTGTTTGTGGATGATAAGCGGTTGAGATTTTATGAGTTACTCCAACTGAAATGTCCCGTTCTTATTGATTAAAAATGTTCCATATTAATTGATTTCGTTGCGAGGTTTTGACCTCTATATGAGACGTTTTTCAAAGACTGCATTCATTTTTAAAACAAACCATAACCTTTATTTCATAAATAAAGGTTTAAAAAGCTTTACGTAGATTATCAAATAATCTAAAATATCCTGTTTACACACGACCATTACATAATGGTTTACAATACAAATATGTTACATCGAAATCAGTTTCTTGAATGCAGTTTTTACACAATATCATACAAACATGGACTCCAAATCTTGTCCTTATTTTAGTATGCAACAGCGGAAGCTCTTAGTATTCACCTGAGAATAAACATGCTTTAAACGTCAACAAAAATGTTGGTGAGTTATAGGTTTAACCTATATATATCAAATCGTAACAATAGACCACAAGATTTCATATTTTAATACACATCCCATACATAGAGATAAAAATCATTCATATGGTGAACACCTGGCAACCGACATTAACAAGATGCATATATAAGAATATCCCCATCATTCCGGGACACCCTTCGGATATGATATAAATTTCGAAGTACTAAAGCATCCGGTACTTTGGATGGGGTTTGTTAGGCCCAATAGATCTATCTTTAGGATTTGCTTCAATTAGGGTGTCTGTTCCCTAATTCTTAGATTACCAGACTTAATAAAAAGGGGCATATTCGATTTCGATAATTCAACCATAGAATGTTGTTTCACGTACTTGTGTCTATTTTGTAAATCATTTATAAAACCTGCATGTATTCTCATCCCCAAAATATTAGATTTTAAAAGTGGGACTATAACTCACTTTCACAGATTTTTACTTCGTCGGGAAGTAAGACTTGGCCACTGGTTGATTCACGAACCTATAACAATATATACATATATATCAAAGTATGTTCAAAATATATTTACAACACTTTTAATATATTTTGATGTTTTAAGTTTATTAAGTCAGCTGTCCTCGTTAGTAACCTACAACTAGTTGTCCACAGTTAGATGTACAGAAATAAATCGATAAATATTATCTTGAATCAATCCACGACCCAGTGTATACGTATCTCAGTATTGATCACAACTCAAACTATATATATTTTGGAATCAACCTCAACCCTGTATAGCTAACTCCAACATTCACATATAGAGTGTCTATGGTTGTTCCGAAATATATATAGATGTGTCGACATGATAGGTCGAAACATTGTATACATGTCTATGGTATCTCAAGATTAAATAATATACAATACAAGTTGATTAAGTTATGGTTGGAATAGATTTGTTACCAATTTTCACGTAGCTAAAATGAGAAAAATTATCCAATCTTGTTTTACCCATAACTTCTTAATTTTAAATCCGTTTTGAGTGAATCAAATTGCTATGGTTTCATATTGAACTCTATTTTATGAATCTAAATAGAATAAGTATAGGTTTATAGTCGGAAAAGTAAGTTACAAGTCTTTTTTGTAAAGGTAGTCATTTCAGTCGAAAGAACGACGTCTAGATGACCATTTTAGAAAACATACTTCCACATTGAGTTTAACTATAATTTTTGGATATAGTTTCATGTTCATAATAAAAATAATTTTCCCAGAATAACAAATTTTAAATCAAAGTTTATCGTAGTTTTTAATTAACTAACCCAAAACAGCCCGCGGTGTTACTACGACGGCGTAAATCCAATTTTACAGTGTTTTTCGTGTTTCCAGGTTTTAAATCATTAAGTTAGCATATCATATAGATATAGAACATGTGTTTAGTTGATTTTAAAAGTCAAGTTAGAAGGATTAACTTTTATTTGCGAACAAGTTTAGAATTAACTAAACTATGTTCTAGTGATTACAAGTTTAAACCTTTGAATAAGATAGCTTTATATGTATGAATCGAATGATGTTATGAACATCATTACTACCTCACGTTCCTTGGATAAACCTACTGGAAATGAGAAAAATAGATCTAGCTTCAAAGGATCCTTGGATGGCTTGAAAGTTCTTGTAGCAGAATCATGACACGAAAACAATTTCAAGTAAGATTTCCACTCGAAATAAGATTGTTATAGTTATAGAAATTGAATTAAAGTTTGAATATGATTATTACCTTGTATTAGAAAGATAAACTACTGTAAGTAACAAAGGTTTCTTGATCTTGGATGATTACTTGGAATGGATTTAGAAAACTTGGAAGTAAACTTGCAATCTTGGAAGTATTCTTGATTTTATGAAACTATAACTTTTGGAATTTATGAAGAACGCTTAGAACTTGAAGATAGAACTTGAGAGAGATCAATTAGATGAAAAAAATTGAAGAATGAAAGTGTTTGTAGGTGTTTTTGGTCGTTGTTGTATGGATTAGATATAAAGGATATGTAATTTTATTTTCATGTAAATAAGTTATGAATGATTACTCATATTTTTGTAATTTTATGAGATATTTTATGCTAGTTTCCAAATGATGGTTCCCACATGTGTTAGTTGACTCACATGGGCTGCTAAGAGCTGATCATTGGAGTGTATATACCAATAGTACATACATCTAAAAGCTGTGTATTGTACGAGTACGAATACGGGTGCATACGAGTAGAATTGTTGATGAAACTGAACGAGGATGTAATTGTAAGCATTTTTGTTAAGTAGAAGTATTTTGATAAGTGTCTTGAAGTCTTTCAAAAGTGTATGAATACGTATTAAAACACTACATGTATATACATTTTAACTGAGTCGTTAAGTCATCGTTAGTCGTTACATGTAAATGTTGTTTTGAAACCTTTAGGTTAACGATCTTGTTGAATGTTGTTAACCCATTATTTATTATAACAAATTAGATGTTAAATTGTTATATTATCATGATATTATGATATATAATATAATATATCTTAGTATGATATATATACAGTTAAATGTCGTTACAACGATAATCGTTACATATATGTCTCGTTTCGAAATCATTAAGTTAGTAGTCTTATTTTTACATATGTATTTCATTGTTAATACACTTAATAATATACTTACTTATCATTTAATATAATTAACCAAGTGTATCAATATCTTAATATGATTCATATGTACCTAGTAATACGTTGTTATAACGATAATCGTTATATATATTGTTTTCGAGTTTCTTAAATTAATAGTCTCATTTTTATGTATATAACTCATTGTTAAAATACCTAATGAGATACATACTTATAATAAAATCATGTTAACTATAAATATAACCATATATATGTCATCGTATAGTTTTTACAAGTTTTAACGTTCGTGAATCACCGGTCAACTTGGGTGGTCAATTGTCTATATGAAACCTATTTCAATTAATCAAGTCTTAACAAGTTTGATTGCTTAACATGTTGGAAACACTTAATCATGTAAATAACAATTTCATTTAATATATATATAAACATGGAAAAGTTCGGGTCACTACAGTACCTACCCGTTAAATAAATTTTGTCCCGAAATTTTAAGCAGTTGGAGGTGTTGACGTATCTTCTGGAAATAAATGCGGGTATTTCTTCTTCATCTGATCTTCACGCTCCCAGGTGAACTCGGGTCCTCTACGAGCATTCCATCGAACCTTAACAATCGGTATCTTGTTTTGTTTAAGTCTCTTAACCTCACGATCCATTATTTCGACGGGTTCTTCAATGAATTGAAGTTTTTCATTGATTTGGATTTCGTCCAACGGAATAGTGAGATCTTCTTTAGCAAAACATTTCTTCAAATTTGAGACGTGGAAAGTGTTATGTACAGCCACAATTTGTTGAGGTAGCTCCAGTTGGTAAGCTACTGGTCCGACACGATCTATAATCTTGAATGGTCCAATGTACCTTGGATTTAGTTTCCCCCGTTTACCAAATCGAACAACGCCTTTCCAAGGTGAAACCTTAAGCATGACCATTTCTCCAATTTCAAACTCTATATCTTTTCTTTTACTGTCCGCGTACCTCTTTTGTCGACTCTGGGCGGTTTTCAATCTTTGTTGAATTTGGATGATTTTCTCGGTAGTTTCTTGTATTATCTCCGGACCCGTAATCTGTCTATCCCCCACTTCACTCCAACAAATCGGAGACCTGCACTTTCTACCATAAAGTACTTCAAACAACGCCATCTCAATGCTTGAATGGTAGCTGTTGTTGTAGGAAAATTCTGCTAACGGTAGATGTCGATCCCAACTGTTTCCGAAATCAATAACTCAAGCTTGTAGCATGTCTTCAAGCGTTTGTATCATCCTTTCGCTCTGCCCATCAGTTTGTGGATGATAGGCAGTACTCATGTCTAGACGAGTTCTCAATGCTTGCTGTAATGTCTGCCAGAATCTTGAAATAAATCTGCCATCCCGATCAGAGATAATAGAGATTGGTATTCCATGTCTGGAGATGACTTCCTTCAAATACAGTCGTGGTAACTTCTCCATCTTTTCATCTTCTCTTATTGGCAGGGAGTGTGCTGACTTGGTGAGACGATCAACTATTACCCAAATAGTATCATAACCACTTGCAGTCCTTGGCAATTTAGTAATGAAATCCATGGTAATGTTTTCCCATTTCTATTCCGGGATTTCAGGTTGTTGTAGTAGACCTGATGGTTTCTGATGTTCAGCTTTGACCTTAGAACACGTCAACATTCTCCTACATATTTAGCAATATCTGCTTTCATACCTGGCCACCAAAAATGTTTCTTAAGATCCTTGTACATCTTCCCCGTTCTAGGATGTATTGAGTATCTGGTTTTATGAGCTTCTCTAAGTACCATTTCTCTCATATCTCCAAATTTTTGGTACCCAAATTCTTTCAGCCCTATACCGGGTTCCGTCTTCCCGAATATTAAGATGCTTCTCCGATCCTTTGGGTATTTCATCCTTTAAATTTCCCTCTTTTAAAACTCCTTGTTGCGCCTCCTTTATTTGAGTAGTAAGGTTAGTGTGAATCATTATATTCATAGATTTTACTCGAATGGGTTCTCTGTCCTTTCTGCTTAAGGCGTCGGCTACCACATTTGCCTTCCCCGGGTGGTAACGAATCTCAAAGTCGTAATCATTCAACAATTCAATCCACCTACGCTGCCTCATATTCAGTTGTTTCTGATTAAATATGTGTTGAAGACTTTTGTGGTCGGTATATATAATACTTTTGACCCCATATAAGTAGTGCCTCCAAGTCTTTAATGCAAAAACAACCGCGCCTAATTCCAAATCATGCATCGTATAATTTTACTCGTGAATCTTCAATTGTCTAGACGCATAAGCAATCACCTTCGTTCGTTGCATTAATACACAACCGAGACCTTGCTTTGATGCGTCACAATAAATCACAAAATCATCATTCCCTTCAGGCAATGACAATATAGGTGCCGTAGTTAGCTTTTTCTTCAATAATTGAAACGCCTCCTCTTGTTCATCCTTTCATTCAAATTTCTTCCCTTTATGCGTTAATGCAGTCAAGGGTTTTGCTATTTTGGAGAAATCTTGGATGAATCTTCTGTAGTAACTAGCCAATCCTAAAAATTGACGTATATGCTTCGGAGTTTTTGGGGTTTCCCACTTTTCAACGGTTTTGATCTTTGCCGGGTCCACCTGGATACCTTCTTTGTTCACTATGTGACCGAGGAATTGAACTTCTTCCAACCAAAATGCACACTTTGAAAACTTAGCGTACAATTTTTGTTTCCTCAATACTTCTAGCACTTTTCTCAAATGTTCTTCGTGATCTTGATCATTCTTTGAGTAAATAAGTATGTCATCGATGAAAACAATGACAAACTTGTCAAGATGTGGCCCACACACTCGGTTCATAAGGTCCATGAACACAGCTGGTGCGTTAGTCAATCCAAACGGCATAACCATAAACTCGTAATGACCATAACGCGTCCTAAAAGCAGTTTTTGGAATATCATCCTCCTTTACTCGCATTTGATGATATCCAGAACGTAAATCGATCTTCGAATAAACCGACGAGCCTTGTAGTTGATCAAAGAAGTCGTCAATTCTCGGCAGTGGATAATGGTTTTTCATGGTAAGTTTGTTCAACTCTCTGTAGTCAATACACAACCTAAATGTACCATCCTTCTTCTTGACAAACAAAACAGGAGCTCCCCATGGTGATGTGCTTGGTCGAATGAAACCACGTTCTAATAGTTCTTGTAGTTGGCTTTGCAGTTCTTTCATCTCACTGGGTGCGAGTCTATAAGGAGCACGAGCTATTGGTGCAGCTCCTGGTACAAGATCTATTTGAAATTTAACAGATCGATGTGGAGGTAGTCCCAGTAATTCTTTCGGAAATACATCGGGAAATTCTTTTGCGACGGGAACATCATTGATGCTCTTTTCTTCAGTTTGTACTTTCTCGACGTGTGCTAGAACAGCATAGCAATCTTTTCTTATTAGTTTTTGTGCCTTCAAATTACTAATAAGATGTAGCTTCATGTTGCCCTTTTCTCCGTACACCATTAAGGGTTCTCCTTCTTCTCGTACAAGGCGAATTGCATTTTTATAACATACGACCTCTGCTTTCACCTTCTTCAGCCAGTCCATGCCAACTATTACATCAAAACTCCCTAACTCTACTGGTATCAAATCAATCTTAAATATTTCGCTACCCAGTTTAATTTCTCGATTCCGGCATATATTATCTGCTGAAATTAATTTACCGTTTGCTAATTCGAGTAAAAATTTACTATCCAACGGCGTCAATGGACAACTTAATTTAGAACAAAAATCTCTACTCATATAGCTTCTATCCGCACCCGAATCAAATAAAACGTAAGTAGATTTATTGTCAATAAGAAACGTACCCGTAACAAGCTCCGGGTCTTCCTGTGCCTCTGACGCATTAATATTGAAAACTCTTCCGCGGCCTTGTCCATTTGTGTTCTCCTGGTTCGGGCAATTTCTAATAATGTGGCCCGGTTTTCCACATTTATAACAAACTACATTGGCATAACTTGCTCCGACACTACTTGCTCTGCCATTACTCGTTCCGACACCATTTGTTCCTTTCGTTATGTTAACCCCTGGTCCGTAGACCTCACACTTCGCCGCGCTATGACCATTTCTTTTACACTTGTTGCAAAATTTGGTGCAGAACCCCGAGTGATACTTTTCACACCTTTGGCATAGCTGCTTCTGATTGTTATTGTTGTTGCGGTTGTTATTGTTGTTGGGATGACTGTTGTAGTTGATGTTATTGTTGTTGATATTGTTGTTGTTGTTGGGCTGTTTGTTGTAGTTGCGATTGATGTTGCGATTGTTGGGATAATTGTTGCGATTATTATTGTAATTGCTGTTGTTGTTGTATTGGTGATTCTTATCACCGTTTTCCTCCCACTTTCTTTTGACTTGCTTCACATTGGCCTCTTTAGCCGTCTGTTCTTTAATTCTTTCCTCAATCTGGTTCACTAGTTTGTGAGCCATTCTACATGCCTGTTGTATGGAGGCGGGCTCGTGTAAACTTATATCTTCTTGGATTCTTTCCAGTAATCCTTTCACAAACGCGTCGATCTTCTCTTCCACATCTTCGAACGCTCCCGGACACAATAGGCACAATTCTGTGAATCGTCTTTCGTACGTGGTAATATCAAATCCTTGGGTTCGTAACCCTCTAAGTTCTGTCTTGAGCTTATTGACCTCGGTTCTGGGACGGTACTTCTCGTTCATCAAGTGCTTGAATGCTGACCACGGTAGTGCGTACGCATCATCTTGTCCCACTTGCTCTAGATAAGTATTCCACCATGTTAACGCAGAACTTGTGAAGGTATGCGTAGCGTACTTCACTTTGTCCTCTTCAGTACACTTACTTATGGCAAACACCGATTCGACCTTCTCGGTCCACTGTTTCAATCCGATCGGTCCTTCAGTTCCATCAAATTCCAAAGGTTTGCAGGCAGTGAATTCTTTGTAGGTGCATCCTACACGATTTCCTGTACTGCTAGATCCAAGGTTATTGTTGGTATGTAGCGCAGCCTGTACTGCGGCTATGTTTGAAGCTAGAAAAGTACGGAATTCCTCTTCATTCATATTCACGGTGTGTCGAGTAGTCGGTGCCATTTCCTTCAAAATAGTCAAATGGAACAAGTTAATCATACAAAATATTAAGAGTAGTTAATAGTATTTTGTAGCATAATATGAACTCATTTATAAAAGCTTTTTCTTCATATTAGCGTTTTATAAGTTTAAATTCGGGTAGTACCTACCCGTTAAGTTCATACTTAGTAGCTAATATACAATTCAACTACTACAATTCTATATGAAAAACTGATTATAATAATATTTCGCGTTCAAACTTTTATACAATATTTTACAAACTTACAATACCGCTTATTTTACATAAAGCATGAAATATAGCACACAATAACTTTGATACAAGATAGTTGTGAAGATAATTCTAGCTAGTACACAAGTCGTTCAACAAAGGCAATAAAGACACGTAATTCATACGTCCAGAAACAAGTCATGCATTCTGGTTTTACTAGGACTACTTCCCATCCTTGGTCTTGTGGAACATAACTATTATGGCCGTTGATAAGACATCGTGTTGTAACGTCGTCAAAGGGACGAGGGTTACGTAATGACCAACAGTCTCATAATAACCTAAAAACCTCATTTCTTACCCCAATTACCAACTCCGTCACTTGTGGGAACGTTTTGTTTAATAGTTGTAGCCCGATGTTCTTTTTCTCACTTTGGTGAGAAGCGAACATTACTAACCCATAAGCATAGCATGCTTCTTTATGTTGCATGTTAGCCGCTTTTTCTAAATCATGAAGTCCTATATTCGGATACATTGAGACAAAATAATTTCTTAACCCGTTGCGTAAAATAGCATTTGGGTTCCCCGCAATATATGCGTCAAAGTAAACACACTGTAACTTATAGGTTTCCCAATGTGATATCCCCCATCTTTCAAACGAAAGTCTCTTATAAACCAAGACATTTTTGGAACGTTCTTCGAATGTCTTACAAACTGATTTCGTCGTAAATAGTTGTGCCGAAGAATTCTGACCGACTCTAGACAAGATTTCATCAATCATGTCTCCGGGTAGGTCTCTTAAAATATTGGGTTGTCTATCCATTTTATGTTTTTATACTGTAAAATAGACAAGAGTTAGATTCATAAAAAAAATACTTATTAATACAAGCAATTTTTACATATATCATAAAGCATAAGCACACTATATTACATATATTACACCACACGAATACAGCTATCTTATTTCGACTCGCTCGTTTCTTCTTCTTCGGTTTTTGTTCATTTTGCCAAGTTTCTAGGGATATATGATGTTCCCCTAATACGAGCTGTCGTTTTCCACAACGGTTTAGAAAAAACCTGGTGGTTTAGAGGTTCCCGGGTCATTGTTACAACTTAAGGGCTTCGGGGGTTGACGATACATATAAAGTTCATCGGGGTTGGAATTAGATTTCTCTATTTTTATGCCCTTTCCCTTATTATTTTCTTTTGCCTTTTTAAATTCAGTTGGGGTAATTTCTATAACATCATCGGAATTCACGTCGGAGTCCGATTCATCGGAGAATTGGTAATCCTCCCAATATTTTGCTTCCTTGGCGGAAACACCATTGACCATAATTAACCTTGGTCGGTTGGTTGAGGATTTTCTTTTACTTAACCGTTTTATTATTTTCCCCACCGGTACTATTTCCTCCTCCGGTTCCTCCTCTTCCGGTTCTGATTCTTTTTCCGGTTCTGATTCTTCTTCCGGTTCTTCTTCGGGAACTTGTGAATCAGTCCAATATATATTCGACTCTTCGTTATTATTAGGTGAGTCAATGGGATTTGTGCTAGAGGTAGACATCTATCACACAATATCAAACATGTTAAGAGATTAATATATCACATAATATATACATGTTAATAATATATAGTTTCCAACAAAAATGTTAAGCAATCATTTTTAAAGAAAACACGGTCGAAGTCCAGACTCACTAATGCATCCTAACAAACTCGTTAAGACACATTAATGCAAATTTTCTGGTTCTCTAAGAACAACGCTCTGATACCAACTGAAATGTCCCGTTCTTATTGATTAAAAATGTTCCATATTAATTGATTTCGTTGCGAGGTTTTGACCTCTATATGAGACGTTTTTCAAAGACTGCATTCATTTTTAAAACAAACCATAACCTTTATTTCATAAATAAAGGTTTAAAAAGCTTTACCTAGATTATCAAATAATCTAAAATATCCTGTTTACACACGACCATTACATAATGGTTTACAATACAAATATGTTACATCGAAATCAGTTTCTTGAATGCAGTTTTTACACAATATCATACAAACATGGACTCCAAATCTTGTCCTTATTTTAGTATGCAACAGCGGAAGCTCTTAGTATTCACCTGAGAATAAACATGCTTTAAACGTCAACAAAAATGTTGGTGAGTTATAGGTTTAACCTATATATATCAAATCGTAACAATAGACCACATGATTTCATATTTCAATACACATCCCATACATAGAGATAAAAGTCATTCATATGGTGAACACCTGGTAACCGACATTAACAAGATGCATATATAAGAATATCCCCATCATTCAGGGACACCCTTCAGATATGATATAAATTTCGAAGTACTAAAGCATCTGGTACTTTGGATGGGGTTTGTTAGGCCCAATAGATCTATCTTTAGGATTCGCGTCAATTAGGGTGTCTGTTCCCTAATTCTTAGATTACCAGACTTAATAAAAAGGGGCATATTCGATTTCGATAATTCAACCATAGAATGTAGTTTCACGTACTTGTGTCTATTTTGTAAATCATTTATAAAACCTGTATGTATTCTCATCTCAAAAATATTAGATTTTAAAAGTGGGACTATAACTCACTTTCACAGATTTTTACTTCGTCGAGAAGTAAGACTTGGCCACTGGTTGATTCACGAACCTATACCAATATATACATATATATTAAAGTATGTTCAAAATATATTTACAATACTTTTAATATATTTTGATGTTTTAAGTTTATTAAGTCAGCTGTCCTCGTTAATAACCTACAACTAGTTGTCCACAGTTAGATGTACAGAAATAAATCGATAAATATTATCTTGAATCAATCCACGACCCAGTGTATACGTATCTCAGTATTGATCACAACTCAAACTATATATATTTTGGAATCAACCTCAACCATGTATAGCTAACTCCAACATTACTGCATATAGAGTGTCTATGGTTGTTCCAAATAATATATATACATGGGTCGATATGATATGTCAAAACATTTGCATACGTGTCTATGGTATCTCAAGATTACATAATATACAATACAAGTTGATTAAGTTATAGTTGGAATAGATTTGTTACCAATTTTCACGTAGCTAAAATGAGAAAAATTATCCAATCTTGTTTTACCCATAACTTCTTCATTTTAAATCCGTTTTGAGTGAATCAAATTGCTATGGTTTCATATTGAACTCTATTTTATGAATCTAAATAGAATAAGTATAGGTTTATTGTCGGAAAAGTAAGTTACAAGTCTTTTTTGTAAAGGTAGTCATTTCAGTCGAAAGAACGACGTCTAGATGACCATTTTAGAAAACATACTTCCACTTTGAGTTTAACTATAATTTTTGGATATAGTTTCATGTTCATAATAAAAATCATTTTCCCAGAATAACAAATTTTAAATCAAAGTTTATCGTAGTTTTTAATTAACTAACCCAAAACAGCGCGCGGTGTTACTACGACGGCGTAAATCCAATTTTACAGTGTTTTTCGTGTTTCCAGGTTTTAAATCATTAAGTTAGCATATCATATAGATATAGAACATGTGTTTAGTTGATTTTAAAAGTCAAGTTAGAAGGATTAACTTTTATTTGCGAACAAGTTTAGAATTAACTAAACTATGTTCTAGTGATTACAAGTTTAAACCTTTGAATAAGATAGCTTTATATGTATGAATCGAATGATGTTATGAACATCATTACTACCTCACGTTCCTTGGATAAACCTACTGGAAATGAGAAAAATAGATCTAGCTTCAAAGGATCCTTGGATGGCTTGAAAGTTCTTGTAGCAGAATCATGAAAGTGTTTGTAGGTGTTTTTGGTCGTTGGTGTATGGATTAGATATAAAGGATATGTAATTTTGTTTTCATGTAAATAAGTCATGAATGATTACGCATATTTTTGTAATGTTATGAGATATTTTATGCTAGTTTCCAAATGATGGTTCCCACATGTGTTAGGTGACTCACATGGGCTGCTAAGAGCTGATCATTGGAGTGTATATACCAATAGTACATACATCTAAAAGCTGTGTATTGTACGAGTACGAATACGGGTGCATAAGAGTAGAATTGTTGATGAAACTAAACGAGGATGTAATTGTAAGCATTTTTGTAAAGTAGAAGTATTTTGATAAGTGTCTTGAAGTCTTTCAAAAGTGTATGAATACGTATTAAAACACTACATGTATATACATTTTAACTGAGTTGTTAAGTCATCGTTAGTCGTTACATGTAAATGTTGTTTTGAAACCTTTAGGTTAACGATCTTGTTGAATGTTGTTAACCCATTATTTATTATAACAAATGAGATGTTAAATTGTTATATTATCATGATATTATGATATATAATATATCTTAGTATGATATATATACAGTTAAATGTCGTTACAACGATAATCGTTACATATATATCTCGTTTCGAAATCATTAAGTTAGTAGTCTTATTTTTACATATGTATTTCATTGTTAATACACTTAATAATATATTTACTTATCATTTAATATAATTAACCAAGTGTATCAATATCTTAATATGATTCATATGTACCTAGTAAGACGTTGTTATAACGATAATCGTTATATATATCGTTTTCGAGTTTCTTAAATTAATAGTCTCATTTTTATGTATATAACTCATTGTTAAAATACCTAATGAGATACATACTTATAATAAAATCATGTTAACTATAAATATAACCATATATATGTCATCGTATAGTTTTTACAAGTTTTAATGTTCGTGAATCACCGGTCAACTTGGGTGGTCAATTGTCTATATGAAACCTATTTCAATTAATCAAGTCTTAACAAGTTTGATTGCTTAACATGTTGGAAACACTTAATCATGTAAATAACAATTTCATTTAATATATATATAAACATGGAAAAGTTCGGGTCACTACATTCCGAACCTTGCAAAAAGACGTTTTAAGAAGTTGACTACAACTTGTGCATCGTTAGTTGGGAGAGCTTGTGCTTCCACCCATTTAGATACATAATCAATGGCAACAAGAATGTAGAGATTATTATGAGATTTTGGAAATGGACCCATAAAGTTAATACCCCAAACGTCAAATACTTCACATACTTGAATGACATTTTGTAGCATTTCATCATGTTGACTTATTTTTTCAGCCCTTTGACAAGAATCACAGGATTTACAAAGAAGGTGTGAGTCTTTAAAAATTGTAGGCCAATAGAATCCAGTATCGTAAACTTTTCTTGCTGTGAGTTGAGGCCCATAATGCCCTCCTGTTGGTCCTATATGACAGTGGTTTAAGATTTGACTAGCTTCATCTCCGAATACGCATCGACGTATTATTTCATCGTGACAACTTTTAAACAAATGTGGATCTTCCCAGAAATAGTGTTTTATATCACTAAAGAATTTCTTTCGTTTTTGGTACGACAACCCTTTTTCAAGGAATCCACATACTAAGTAGTTTACATAGTCTGCAAACCATGGAATTTCACTATAATCTATCTTCAATAGATATTCATCAGAAAAGTTATCTTGTATGGCCGATTCATTTAGAACTTCTAATTCGGGATTTTAAATCGAGAAAGATGATCAGCGGCGAGATTTTCTGCTCCCTTTTTATCTTAGATTTCAATATCGAACTCTTGTAAGAGTAAGATCCAATGGATTAATTGTGGTTTGGCATCTTGTTTCGAAAATAGGTATCTAAGAGCAGAATGGTCGGTATAGATCACCGTTTTAGCTAGAACGAGATATGAAAGAAATTTGTCAAAAGCAAAGACAATAGCAAGGAGTTCTTTTTCAGTAGTTATGTAATTTGTTTGTGCTCCTTGTAATGTCTTACTAGCGTAATAAATAGTTTGAAATCATTTTTCAATCCTTTGTCCTAAAACGGCTCCCATTGCAAAATCACTTGCATCGCACATGAGTTCAAATGGTAGATTCCAATTTGGAGTTATCATGATCGCTGCATTAGTGAGTTTTTCTTTAAGAATATTAAAAGATTTGATGCATTCATTCGAAAAGATGATGGGAGCATCCTTTTTTAGGAGTTTATTCATAGGAGTGACAATTTTAGAAAAGTCTTTTATGAAATGTCGGTAAAAATCGGCATGCCCTAGAAAACTCCTAACTCCTCTAACATTGGTGGGATGTGGAAGTTTAGCAATTACATCTACTTTAGCTCTATCCACTTCAATTCCTTCTTTTAAAATTTTATGACCAAGAACGATGCCTTCTTTAACCATAAAATGGCATTTCTACCAATTAAGTACTTGATTTGATTGCTCGCATCTAAGAAGCATTCGTTCAAGATTAACTAGACATGTTTCAAAAGTATCACCGAAGACTGAAAAGTCATCCATGATAACTTCCATGCATTCTTCTATCATGTCATGAAAAATCGCCATCATGCACCTTTGAAAGGTTGCATGGGCGTTGCAAAGTCCAAATGGCATGCGTTTGTAAGCAAAAGTACCATAAGGGCATGTGAATGTGGTTTTCTCTTGGTCCTCGGGTGCTATTGGAATTTGAAAATATCCGGAAAAACCGTCAAGAAAACAATAGTAACTATTTCCAGCTAACCTTTCCAACATTTGATCAATGAAAGGTAAGGGAAAGTGATCTTTTCTGGTGGCGTCATTTAATTTTCTATAATCAATACAAACACGCCATCCTGTTACAGTCCTAGTAGGAATAAGCTCATTTTTTTCATTTGTGATGACAGTCATGCCACCCTTCTTAGGTACGCATTGAACTGGGCTTACCCATGGACTATCAGAAATTGGATAAATTAAACCTGCATTTAGCAGTTTAATAATTTCTTTCTTAACAACATCTTGCATATTAGGATTTAGTCTTCATTGGCGTTGCACATAGGTTTTATGGCCTTCTTCCATAATGATTTTATGTGTGCAATACGAAGGACTTATTCCTTTAATATCATGAATCTTCCATGCAATAGCTGGTTTATGAGCTTTTAGCACAGAAATGAGTTGAGATTTTTCATTTTCAGTAAGAGAAGACGATATTATTACAGGTAATTCAGATTCACCATGTAAATAAGCGTATTCCAAATGGTTTGGAAGTGGCTTTAACTCTAATGTCGGTGGTTCTTCTATCGATGATTTATATCAATATCTGTCTTCCTCTTTTATCATTTGAATTTCTTTCGTTGTTGGTTCGTATTCATTAGCCATAAGTGTGGTTAACATTTCAGCTTCATCAATTGGTTCAGTTCCTTCTCCTAAAGAACATTCTCCTGTTCCTTGTAATTCTGGAAATTCTTCTAACAATTCTGCATGTGAATCTATAGTTTGAATATAATAACATGTATCATCTGCAGATTGCGGTTGTTGCATGGCTCTATCCACAGAAAAGGTAACACTCTCGTCCTATATACTTATGGTCAATTTCTTACCGAACACATCTATTATTGCTTTAGCCGTGTTTAAGAATGGTCTTCCTAATATGAGAGGAACTCGAGAATCTTCTTCCATGTCCAGAATAACAAAATCTACTAGAAATACTAAAGTACCAACTTTAACTAGCATGTTCTCCATTATCCCTCTAGGATATTTTACTGATCGATCGGCTAGTTGTATGCTTATTCGTGTTGGTTTCAATTCTCCTAGGTCTATATAACGACTCTCATTTTTCCATACTACATTTCTCATATTTCCATTCAATACTTTTCCTTATTAATTGCCCAATAAAATAGTTAAACTTAATAAGTAAACTTTAATCGATAAAGGTTAGGCGTTAAGAATTATAAAATACGATAATTAACTTTGTACATTAATTGACAAGTTAATAAAAATAATAAGTTAATAAACTTTTGTGAGTAAATAAATAACTAAAAAGACTTGTGTAATTAAAATGAATAAACTTGAATAATTAAGGGTTATTAAGCTAAATTAAAGTACAAGGACTTAAGTGAAAATATTAAAACCCTAGCTCATAAAACCCTAGCCAATTTGGAAGGGTAAAATTACCCAAATACCCCTCTAAATTTTGGCCCATGCATCCCTTCCTAACCCTTTTTCCAAGCTAACTTATTCCCTAAGTAATTCCTTATAAAATCCGAATTCTAGAATGCTTCTATCCTCCCTATAAATAGATCCCTAGGCTAAAGCATTCCTTGTACCAAATCATAATTACATCACTCACTCTAAAATCTCTCTCTCCCTCTCCAATTTTCGGCCAAAACCGAAAATCCCCCACCACCATCGAAATCCTTAGGGTTTCCAAGAAATCTTCAAGTGTTCTTCGCTTTCTTCGTGTTCTTCAAGAATCTTCAAGGTGTTCTTCAAGATATTCAAGGCTTTGATCTTCCATCTTCATCAAGTTCTTCTTTTCTTTGTTAGTCTTCTTCAATCTTCAAAGGTATAAACATAAAACCCTAATCTACTTTCTTAATTCTTTGATCTTTGTTTTAATCTTTATTCACATAAAATCATAAACACATAAAACATAAGAACAAACCTAGATCTATATATGTAAAAAAAAATATTATGAATATATGTATGTATGTATAATGTCGACTAAAAAAAAAGGGAAAACTTTGATCTTAAAACCCTAGGTTGTTACATGGAAGATTGTTAGTGTTTAATTAAGGAAACAAAATAATTATATATACATATACATATAAATCGATACATATATATGTATATTTGTAAAAATTAATTATTTTTGTATACATATAAATATATACACGATTACATATACATATACATACTAAAACCTTAAACCTTAATTATACCTAAACTATAATACTTTAATCAAACATTAAAAACCTAATTAATTACTAAACCCTAATTCATTAAACCTAACCCTAATTAATTAATACCACTTTAATTATTAAACCCTAATCATTACCTAATCATTACTACATTAAATAAAACCCTAATTTACTAAACCCTAATTTATGAAACCTTAGGACACTAATTACTAAACCCTAGTTAATTAAATACCACTTTAAATAACTAACTCTAATTAATGAAACCCTAATACTACTATTAACATATATACACTATTACTATTACTAGCACCTATAACCTACTACTTATATTATGACACTTAAGAACGTTTTGGGATATGTATTAGAGATGTATAGATCTTCGAACTTTCTTGACGAATGGTTCTACGAGACTCTAGGCAGAGGGTTTGGACTTCCGATTTAAAGGGTCCTATGGCTCAAGCCCCTAGATCTCAAATGGTCATTCGAAGGGAAAGGGGTGATTGGAAGCTTATCTAATACGACAAGTATCCTAAAAACTTTCTAAGTATAGAAACTTACTAGGGACAGAAATTTAGTGAAACAAACTATACATAAACACGTACTTAAACTCAAACATGGGCAAAACACTTAACTACTCTAAAATGTCAATAGGTTGACTTTCCTGCTCACTCGTTCAACTCTCTATTCTAAGGAATAACTCTCTCTCTACTTACTAAGGTGAATTCATAGCCCCTCTTTATTGCTAGCAAGTTTACTTACTTACTTTTGGGGTGAGACACATGCTGTTTTTACTTTTTACACTTTAGACACAAGTACCAAACTACTTAAACTATGCTATACCCGGCTATGTCCGACTAAGTCCCTACAGTGATATATTTAAGTGTTGCGGCATGCTTAATTATTGGGGGTAGGCCTATCGGGAGTAACGTCCCCGATACATTTGACTAAGTCTTTGTATTACTTGATAATGAAATTTAACCGACAAGGAGAACTAACTTGTCATGGGGAAAACTTGAACGTTTAGTGTAAATATCACGCATTGGCATAACTTTTGATCTTGCGAGATTAACTTTACAAACTAAGTCGTGTGGTCTAAAACAACGATCAAACTTTTGTTAAACCTATGAACTTCACTCAACCTTTTTGGTTGACACTTTAGCATGTTTTGTCTCAGGTGCTGTTTGATTCAAGCTTACCTACCTACTGCTTATGTGATACTACTTAGACATAGGATCAAGAGATTATCGCATATTTTACTTTTGCATTTGAACAATTATTTATTTACGATTGTAACGACATTTCATTTTTCCGTTGCGTACTCATTCGAGTTAAATTAATCATTTAGATTTGTTCTCGTTTATATAATATGTTGGTATATTTTGATATTAAGTCACATTTCACCCAGGCCCTAACGGGGGGTGTGATAGTCTAGTTTAGCGTATAATGAATACGGCATTAGATTTATACTAGCACCTAAATCTGCCAATGCTTCTATTGAACTAAGACTACCCAGAAAACATGGAATTGTGAAACTTCCTGGATCTGATAATTTTTCTGGTATCATATTCAACATTACTGTAGAACAATTAGCATTCATAGTAACAGCCGAGAGTTCTTCCATTTTCTTTCTATTTGGGATTAGATCTTTCAAGAATTTAGCATATCTTGGCATTCCTGAAATCACATCAGTGAAAGGAAGATTGACATTTATTTGTTTAAACATATCCAAGAATTTTGATTGCTCGTGTTCAATTCTTTCTTTTCTCATTTTACTTGGGTAAGGAAGTGGTGGTTGGTATGGTTTAACATAAGGCTTTGCCTTAACTGTGTTATCTTCATTAACCTTTTCAACTACCAGTTATGTTTCCTTATCTTGCTCAGGTTGTGGTTCTTGTGTAGTAGGAATAGAGTCATCAGAAATTACAGGTATTTTAGGTGGTTTAAGTGTAATACCACTTCTCATGGTAATGGCTTTAGCTGTTTCATTCCAGGGGTTAGCATTTGTATCACTAGGTAGACTCCTCGGTTTTCTTTCACCTCTCAACCTTGCTAGGTTGCTTACTTCTTGTTCCAGATTTTGAGTAGAAGCTTGTTGATTTCTAAATGCTTGAGCATTTTGTTCATTCGTTTGTTTCTGAGATGTGAAAAATTTCGTTTGAGATTCAACTAGCTTCGACATCATGTCTTCTAGATTTGGCTTTTTATCATCGGTTTGTGGTGGTTTATTTTGAAAAATAGATCTTTGCTGATTGTAAGTATTATTGGATACTTGTTAATTGCTAGGACCTTGTTGGTTGTTGTATGGAATATTTCGGTTATAATTCTGATTTTGATTGTAGATTGGTCTTGGAAGTTGATAATTATTCTGATAATTATTTCTAGGCCTTTGGTTCATGTATGAAACATTCTCTCTTTGTTCCATTGTTTGTTCAATACTGAGACAATCTTTTGTCAAATGTGGTCCTCCACACTGCTCACAACTAATTCGTATAGCGTGAATATCTTTAGTCATCTTTTCCATTCGTCTCTCGACAGAATCTATCTTTGAGAAAATCGAATCAAAGTCATGGCTAGAATCGGCTCTAGCCGCTTTAGATGATCTAACGATGTCTTTTTCTTGATGCCACTCATGTGAGTGGGAAGCGGTGTTATCAATAATTTTGTAAGCTTCAGTTGCGGTTTTCTTCATAATGGAACCACCATCTGCTATGTCGATGTCTTTTCATGTAGTGATGTCGCATCCTTGGTAGAATATTTGTACTATTTGATAAGTGTCTAAACCATGTTGCGGACATCCTCTCAATAACTTTCCAAATCTTGTCCACGCCTCATATAGAGTTTCATTTGGCTTCTGCGTGAACGTAACAATTTCTCCTTGAAGTCTTACTGCTTTAGATGTCGGAAAGAATTGTTTAAGAAAATTTTCAACTAAGACATCCCATGTATCAATCGCCCCTTCAGGTAACGATTCTAACCAATCTTTGGCTTTTCCCTTTAAAGTTCAGGGAAACAACATAAGATATATCTGTTCATCCTCCACTTCTCGGATTTTAAATAGAGTACCGATCCTATTAAAGGTTCGAAGATGTTCGTTTAGTTCTTCCTTCGGCGCACCACTGAATTGGCATTGATTAGTTACCATGTGTAGGATTTGTCCTTTGATTTCATAATCTGGCACATTAATGTCTGGTTGAGTAATTGCATAACCTTGGCCAGTGCGTTTAGCTCTCATTTGGTCTTCCATACTTAGAGGTTCCAGATTTTCCATGATTGAATTTGTTGAATCTGAATCACTAGAGGATTCTGATTTAATGGTTTCTTCCTCGACAATCTCTGGATGAGTGATTTGTGGCTCAGGCGGAATGATTAGTGGTTCAGGATCTCTGAATTGTCCCTGAATATCCTCCGGATTCTCAATTGTGAGGTCGGGTTCAAAAAAGTGGATTATCGGAAATTTGAATTGGAGTACTTGGTCGACTAGATGACAATTCTAAAGAAAAATCAATGGCAACAATATTGGCTAGATGTCTTGATCGAGTTACAGGTGGTGAACGTATAAAAGGTGGTGAACGTTTTGCTCGGTGCGTTTACTGAATGTCCTATAAGTTATAAAAGATAAAAATTATATAAGTTATCTAATTAATAGATTTTTCTGATTTTGCCCACGTTTCGAATAGCCAATAGATGCAGCAGGTAGCCATGACCCTTTATATCGGAAGCCCACAACTCGCCACTAACAAATCCAACTATTACTACGAACCAGAAAATTTTGGATGTCTATCAATTTAACCGCTTTAAATAATTTTTTGTTGAAATTTTAGAGATAAAAATCTATGTCCTAAAAACTAGAGCGTCGAGAAATAAGAAAGAAAAAGAGTGCGTCGAAAAACGTCGAAAAATAAAAGGTCGAAAAATAATCGTCGAAAAAAATAAGAAAATTGCAGCGTCGAAACTTAAAAGTCTAAAAACTAAAAATTAAAACTTACGTCTAAAGGTATTAAAGCTTAAAAGGAATTCTATATCCAAAACGGCAATTACTTAAAAAATACTAAAATTTTAAATACTAAAGCAATAAGCGACGTCGTAAAATTCTAAAGTACCTAAATCTTAGTCTAAAGAAAAAGCACTTAAGGGATTTTACGGCAAAGCCTAAAAATCTAGAAATAAAAATAACTACGGCAAAAACTATAGCTTAAACTAATTACGAACGATAAATATACAATTTACGAATAAACGATTAAAAAGATATGAAATATAAAAAGATATAAAAATTGATAAAATTACTTATTTTTATAAAAATATTATTTTTATATTTATTTTATAAAAGTATTAATTTATATAATTAATAATAATAATAATACTAAAACTTAATATTACTAAATATAAATTAAAACTAAATTTAAAAACTAATTAATTAATTAAAACCTAATTAGGGCTAATTAATAATAAAACCCTACTGCGTAATAATTGATGGGATCAGACCTGTCAGACAGCCTCATGCAATCGCATGAGTGTTATGTGGCTGGGCCATGCGATCGTATGGCTTCGGATACCAGGCCAGGTCTTGGTCTGCTACAGTACCAGGCCCAAATACTTATTTATATTTATTTTTTTTACTTTTTACTTTTTTTTATAGCGTTTCGCTTTCGGTTCCCCGGCATGGGCGCCAAAAATACTCGATGTTAAAGCAGAGGGGTACGAAATAGTTATATTTTTAATGCGAAATACTATTAAATACGATACAATTTTACACAAGTTATTTTTTTATTTATAGAGTAGAATATACCTAAACCTTGCTATAACACTTATAGGCAGTGTACCTAAAACGTACAGTAGTGTAGTTTTTAGTAAGTCCGATTCGTCCAGAGGGAACTAGCCAAGTTTAACGCTATATTTTAAAACTATATATATATATATATATATATATATATATATATATATATATATATATATATATATATATATATATATATATATATATATATATATATATATATATATATATATATATATATATATATGTAATATTATTATTATTATAAAAAGTGGGTTTTACCGTTTAATGACCGGTTTGTCGATTTTATGTCTTAAGTCGCAGTTAAAACCTAATGTAAAAATATTAAAAATAAATATAACTTAATTTAAAGCGTAAAGTAAATGACAATAATTAAAGTGCGATAAATTAAAGTGCGATAAACGAAATGACGATAAATAAAATTGCGATAATTAAAAAGTACGATAATTAAAAAGTGCGATATATAAAATGACAGTAAATAAAAGTGCGATGAGATATAAAATAAAGGAATTATGCTTATTTAAACTTCCGTAATCATGATGTTCGACGTGTTGATTTTAATTTATTACCATGGGTTAATTGTTCTTTGTCCTGTATTATTCGATATGTCCATAATAGTCTGTCAGTCATAAATATAAAGTGCGAGTGTCTTCGTCAAATTATCCTTATACCCGAAATCAAATATTCCAACTAATTGGGGATTCGAACTGTAACAAGGTCTTAATACTTTGTTTAATGAATACACCAGGTTATCGACTACGTGTAATCCAAGGTTTTACTACTTTGTTAACAATTACACCAATTACCCTTGAATGTAATCCACCCTTGTTTTAATGAGTCTATTAACTATTAATCCATTCCCGTGTCCGGTAAAATGAATAATTATTGGTATTTATAGATATCCAACCCACCGTACCCGATTAAACGTATGTGGTTATATATAGATACGTTAAATTGTAACCTTTATATTAAATTAACGACGTATCGTTTAGTTAATATAAAGCTTATTAATATCCCATAGTCCAATCTCCACAAGTGTCGTTCTTTTGTCCAAACCCCAATTATGGTACAAAGCCCAATTACCCCGCCTTTAATATTTATCCCAACATCACGATTACTTCGGCTTAAATAAGCATAATAATAACTTAGCTACGAGACATTAATTTAAAAAGGTTGAACATAACTTACAATGATTAATAATAGCGTAGCATTACACGAACATAATTTCGACTTACACACTTACAACATTCGCTAACATAACCTTATTATTATTAATCTTAAATTAAAATTAAAATTAAAATTATAAATATAAATATAAATATATATATATATATATATATATATATATATATATATATATATATATATATATATATATATATATATATATATATATATATATATATATATATATATATATATATATATATATATATATATATATATATATTTGTGAGAGAGAGATTGATAAAAGGTATGCAAAATTCGTTGACCAAACTTTGCAATTTATAGGGCCTGAGCTGATACAGTATGCCATGCGACCGCATGGCTTTTACACTGCCTGGCCATGCGATCGGATGACCACCTTTTCCTGGTCACAAAGCTTCCAAAACGTGGGCTGCTGCGTATTTATTTAATATTTATAATATAATATATATTTAATTATATATAATTAATTATATATTATATTATATCCTTTTACTATGTTGACTTGTAATTTTAGCTCCGTTGTATCGCGCATTGATAGTTGGTTCATGTCCCAGTTCTGGATTTTCGAACGTCCTTGCGTATAATTTAAT
This sequence comes from Rutidosis leptorrhynchoides, assembly GCF_046630445.1. Taxonomy (NCBI): domain Eukaryota; kingdom Viridiplantae; phylum Streptophyta; class Magnoliopsida; order Asterales; family Asteraceae; genus Rutidosis; species Rutidosis leptorrhynchoides. Next base: position 300,230,501 of record NC_092335.1, on the reverse strand, counting down.
ATCTTGTACTTTGCGTTTTGCGGCTCGTACTCTTGTAATTTTTAGATGTTTCTCATTAATAAATTTAACCACTTTGATTGTACTTTGTACTTTTTAGCTTTTTGGTCGTTTGCGTCTTCAAATCGTCGAATCTGTCTTTTATCTTCACCTTTTAATATTTAAACGAATATCACTTGTAAATAGAACAATTGCAACCAAAAGCTTTTCTTTCTTGAAGGATAATGCTATGAAATATATGTTTATTTTTAGCATTATCAGTAAAGTGCTTACTGCTAAGACTGTGTATCGTAAATGTAACATTAATTTGGATGGTAGAGATTTAGAGGTAGATTTGATACCGATTGAACTTGGTAGTTTTGATTTTGTTATTGGAATGGGTTGGTTGTCTACGAATCGTGCTGAGATTGTGTGTTATGATAAAGCTATTCATATTACTAATGTGGTTGGAGAGCCGCTAATGGTTTTTGGGGATAAGAAATGCAGACAGTTAAATCTTATTAACTGTTTGAAAGTTCATAAACATCTTCGCAAAGGCTGTCATGCTATTCTAGCCCATGTTGTTGATTCTGATAGAGAAGAGAAGAGCGTTGGTGATGTTCTTATTGTTATAGATTTTCCCGAGGTATTTCCCGAAGATTTACCTGGCCTTCCGCCGCAACGCGCGGTAGAATTCCAAATCGATCTTGTTCCCGGTGCTGCTCCTGTAGCACGTGCTCCTTATCGATTTGTGCCTTTCGAACTTCAAGGGTTTTATTCGTCCTAGTTCGTCCCCTTGGGGAGCTCCTTTTCTATTTGTTAAGAATAAAGATGGTTCGTTTCGTTTGTGCATTGATTATTGTGAATTGAACAAGCTTACTGTTAAAAACCGTTACCCTCTTCCTAGAATTGATGATCTGTTCGATCAGCTTCAGGATTCGTCTGTTTATTCTAAAATCGATCTATGTTCCGGCTATCATCAGTTGCGTGTTAAAGAATCTGATGTTTTGAAAACAGCTTTTCGCACCCGTTATGGTCACTTTGAATTCCTTGTTATGCCGTTCGGATTGACAAATGCACCTGCTGAGTTCATGGACCTCATGAACCGTGTGTGCAGACCCTATCTGGATAAATTCGTTATTGTATTCATCGACGACATCCTTATTTATTCTAAAAGTGATGAAGAGCATGAAGAACATTTGAAGTTAGTACTTGATCTGTTGAGGAAAGAAGAATTGTAAGCTAAGTTCTCTAAGTGTGCTTTCTAGCTAATAGAAGTTCAATTCCTTGGACATATTGTTAGTAAACAGGGAATACAAGTTGATCATGCCAAGATAGAGGCAATTGAGAAGTGGTAAATCCTGAAGACTCCTACTCAGGTTCGTCAGTTTCTAGGGTTAGCAGGTTACTATAGAAGGTTCATTCAAGATTTCTCTCGTATAGTGAAACCTCTGACTGCTTTAACGCACAACAGGAAGAAGTATGAGTGGAAGGATGAACAAGAGAATGCTTTTCAAATTTTGAAGAAGAAGTAGACTACCGCTCCGATATTGTCACTACCTGAGGGTAATGATGATTTTTTTGTTTATTGTGATGCTTCGCGTCAAGGGTTTGGTTGTGTTTTGATGCAACGAAAGAAAGTTATTGCGTACGCGTCACGTCAGTTGAAGATTCACGAGCAGAATTATACAACTCATGATTTAGAGTTGGGTGCTGTTGTGTTTGCACTTAAGATTTGGAGACATTATCTTTATGGGGTCAAAAGTACAGTGTACACAGATCATAAAAGTCTTCAACAAATCCTTGATCAGAAACAGTTGAATATGAGGCAACGAAGATGGATTGAGAAGTTGAATTATTATGATTGTGAACTTTTATATCATCCGGGAAAGGCCAATGTTGTGGCCGATGCGTTAAGCCGTAAAGAGAAGGCTGAACCTCGCAGGTTTAGGGCCTTGTATATGACAATCAGAACTAACCTCGCAAGGCAGATTCTTGAGGCACAACAAGAAGCCTTAATGGAGGAGAATTTTGTGAATGAGAATGTAAGAGGCATGGCTAAGAAGTTTGAGGTACGAGCAGATGGTACTAGATACTTTGCGGGACATCTTTGGGTTCCGAAGTTTGGTGATCTGCGATAACTTGTTTTAGATGAAGCTCATAAGTCAAGATACTCTATTCATCCTGGTTCATGAAAGATGTATCATGATCTTAAGGAGCTATATTGGTGGCCTAATTTGAAAGCTGATGTGACTACTTATGTGGCTAAGTGTTTGACCTGTGCTAAGGTTAATGCTGAACATCAAAAACCGTCAGGACTTTTGGTGCAACCTGAGATTCCCGAGTGGAAGTGGGAAGGTATTACGATGGATTTTATTACGAAGTTACTGAGAGTTGCGGGTGGCTATGACACCATTTGGGTGATTGTAGATCGACTTACTAAGTCAGCTCACTTTTTGCCGATTAAAGAAACAGATTCGATGGAGAAGCTTACTCGTTTGTACTTGAAAGAGATTGTCTCTAGACATGCTGTTCCTGTATCTATTATTTCAGACCGAGACAGTCGATTTATATCGAGGTTTTGGTGATCCTTACAGGAAGCTTTAGTAACTAAGTTAGATATGAGCACCGCTTATCATCCGTAGACGGATGGTCAGAGTGAAATGACCATTCAAACGTTAGAAGACATGTTGCGAGCGTGTGTTATTGATTTTGGTAATGGGTGGGATAAATATTTTCCGCTAGCTGAATTTTCTTATAACAACAGTTATCATGCAAGTATTAAAGCTGCACCGTTTGAAGTACTGTATGGTAGGAAGTGTAGGTCTCCTGTCTGTTGGAATGAGGTAGGGGATGCTCAACACACAGGTCCATAAATTATTCATGAGACTACCGAGAAGATCGTACAGATTAAGGAAAGATTGAGAACCGCCAGAAGTAGGCAAAAGAGCTATGCCAATAAGAGAAGGAACGATATTGAATTTCAGGTTGGTGATCGTGTAATGTTGAAGGTATCACCTTGGAAGGGCGTGATACGTTTTGGTAAAAGGGGAAAGTTGAGTCCTCGTTTTGTTGGACCATTTGAGATTATTGAGAGAGTTGGACTCGTGGCTTATTATTTGAAATTGCCACAAGAACTCAATGCTGTTCATGACGTTTTTCATGTATCGAATTTAAAGAAGTGTTTGGCCGAATCCGATAAGACTATTCCTCTGGAGGAACTTCATGTTGATAAGCAACTTCATTTTATTGAGGAACTTGTTGAAATTATGGACCGAGAGGTTAAGACTCTTAAGCAGAGTAGAATTCCTATTGTTCGGGTTCGATGGAACACCAGACGCGGTCCCGAGCTCACTTGGGAGTGTGAAGATCAGATGCAGCAGAAGTACCCACATTTTTTCCCAGATGTCGAGTCAACCCCTGCACCTGCTTAAATTTCGAGATGAAATTTCCGTAACGGGAAGGTACTGTAACGACCCTACTTTTTCCGTTATCTTTTACCGTTAATTATTTAACGATCGTTAACTATTGTTTGTGCCAAGTCATTTCTATGAACTAGATTATTATTTTTGTAATAATATATATATTAATTAGTATGTTCTATGTGAATATTTGTATTCATATTTTAAGATATACGTTTCTACGTGTCGCGGATTTCTATCCGGCGAATCTTTTCGGTTTTCAAACCAACGGTCGAGCTTTTGGGATTTTTAAGTCCTAATTATTTTAGATATGATATTTTTATGTCATATGGTTATATATATGTAACAACCCAACCCGTAATCCATACGATAAATTTTTTTTTATACAACACAATTTCACGCCAAATAAATATGTAACCCATTTCACGAGTTCCATTTAAAACGCACAACAATTAATTGTTTACAAAAGGCACGAAGGCCACGAATAAAGTTTAGTACAAGTTTGACCCATTACAAAATGATAGTTTATAAACCAAATGACGTTCCGAGCATGGTTTGGGACTAAACTACCCAAAACTAGGCCAACTTCCAAAAGCTCCAACATAACAACAACAAGGGACACCTAGTGCCCAACGACCCCCTTTCCCTTGTCCGCGCCTGTATCTAAAAAGATAAACAACGATAGGGGTAAGCAAAGCTTAGTGAGTAGAATAAATATATACATGCATATAAGACTTACCCACACGCATCTACGATATCATATAACGCACACAACCACATAACATCTCGATAAACAAGCTAGTATCATCAAATCGTACAACTAGCAACATTAATAGCATAGTAATCATAGCAATAATTGAAATGTTAACATTAAAAACTATAACCCATGGTTAACCCAATTCTTCGCAGGGGAATGACTTCGCGAAACAATTCATCGATGTTCATAACAACCATTAGCTCCCAAACACGGCTATGGTATACTAACCCCCGAGGTGTTCCAAAAACGGCTATGGCATCACCCCCAAGTGTTCCCAAAAAAGGCTATGGCATCACTTGATCAACATGTGAGTAAAACACGGCTATTACTCACAATCATGTACACAAACACGGCTATGTGCACAATAACATGGATAATAACGTGGGAGTAAAACACGGCTATTACTCGCCACTATATGCACAAACACGGCTATGTGCATAGATATAAAACGTGGACAAAATGGCTATGTCTCACAACTATGGTCACAACGGCTATGTGACACCATTAATACGGCACGTAAATCATATACATACATATATAGATTTTCCACTCACCTCAAGTCTCTTGTGAAAGCTAACCGAGCTTGCAACCCTTCAATGTAACGTACCTATTACATTATGCATTTATTAACATACAATCTAGTTGAATTAAATGCTAACCTCTAACCCTTGAGCATTTAATGACCCTATCGCATTAAATGACTCAACTATACCAAAACCGCCCATAAATGACCATTCTTGTCATAAAACACTAAAAACTAGTGATTAGGGTCTATTAACATCAACTAACATAAACTTGGTGTATTTCATACCCATTTTACCCAATTAGTTCAACTTTGACTCATATGACCCATTTTGACACTTACACAATCAAACTTTGTCATACATAACCTATTCACAATCTCACCAACATTTAACAAGTGTATTTAATGCTTACAACACCATTAACACTTACAAACCCCATTTCATTAGACCAAACCTTAGATTATGGTAATTAGGGTTTCCTTTCAACAATCTAACCCAAAATCCACCCATTTAACCCTCAAATGGGTCACACAAATCCCATATGAACCAAACCCAAACTTAACTAAATAAAACTCGAAACTTAAAGTTGAGACTTACCAAAACTATCCTCTTGTAGCTAATAGCAAGGAGAACAACTTTAATTCTTGCTTCTAGGATTGATTCACAAAACTCTTTCTTCAAATCTCAAGTATAAACTAAGTGAATTTTAAGTTTTGAGAGGAATTTATGAAAGAAAATGGAAAAGAAATGAGAATATAGGATAAGTGGTTGATATTAAAAGCTCCAACCAGATCTACATGTAAAAAGATTAAATTACCCCTAAACCCTATTTAATTTGAGTAAAATTCGGAATCAGAATTGCAGAAGTGCCGCAGCGCGGCTTCTTTGTCGCGGCGCGACATAAAGAAGGAAAAATGACCCTTCTTAACTCAAGTTCTGATCTGGATTTGCTTTGTTTACCGCGGCGCGATCCCTTTTGCCGCGGCGCTGCGTTTGCCTTTTCCTGGTCACTACGAAAGTTTAACATAAAACAAGGGTTCAAACATATATATATATACATATATATATATATATATATATATATATATATATATATACATATGCCCTTATACGACAATTAACACCGTAGCTCATTTAATCACACAACGAACAGGTTTTAAGCGTACTTTTGATTAAGTACGTACCTTTATACGCGCATGGGAAAACGGGGTGTTACAACTCTCCTCCACTTAAATCGGAGCGCGTCCTCGCGATCCAAGCCGCATGACATGAGGGAAGGTAAACCAACATGAATTCTTTGGGCTCCCAAGTAAACTCGAAACCTTTACTATGACGCCATTGGACCTTAAAGGTCCTCACCTCTTTGTTACGCAACATTTTTACCTTCTCATCGAGTATAGCAATCGGCTCTTCAACGTATTCTAACTTGTTGTTTAGCTCAATTTCGTCTAAAGGCATCCATGAGGAGTCATCCGCAAGACACTTACGGAGGTGGGAAACATGAAATGTGTTATGGATCCCCTCAAGTTCTTCGGGTAATTCCAAACGATACGCGACTTCACCAACACGAGCTAAAACCTTAAACGGCCCAATAAACCGAGGAGCTAACTTTCCTCGTTTCCGAAACCGAATAATACCCTTCCATGGCGAAACCTTAAGCATCACCATATCGCCTTCTTCAAATTCGATCGGTCGCCTACGTTTATCGACATAAGACTTTTGTCTATCTTGCGCCGCCTTTAAACGAGCCCGAATCATATCAATTTTGCTATTTGTCTCCAATACCAAGTCGGTGCTCCCGACTTCCTTTTGTCCCACTTCGCCCCAACAAATCGGGGTTCGACACCTTCTACCATACAACATCTCATACGGTGGCATTCCAATACTATAGTGAAAACTATTATTGTACGAGAATTCCACTAAAGGTAAATGTTCATCCCAACTACCACCGAAGTCAATGATACACACACGTGACATATCCTCCAACGTTTGATTCGTACGTTCGGTTTGACCGTCCGTTTGAGGATGGTACGCCGTACTCATATTTACCCTCGTACCCATGTCTTCATGAAACTTCTTCTAAAATCGAGAAGTAAAACGCGTGTCCCGATCCGAAACAATAGACGCGGGAACTTCATGTCTCGATATCACCTCTTTAATGAACATCTTCGCGAGTGCCTCTGACGAAATTGCTTCTTTAATAGGAAGAAACAACGCACTCTTCGTCAATCTATCGACAATCACCCAAATAGTGTCAAATTGGGTTCTTGCCGTTTTCGGCAACTTGGTAATAAAATCCATGGTAATATGCTCCCACTTCCACATCAGAATTTCTAGCAGATCCAACTTACCATACGGCTTTTGGTGTTCGGCTTTAACTTGCAAACACGTGACGCATTGCTCAACATACTTAATAACGTCGCGTTTCATGCCCGGTCACCAATAATCTTTCTTCAAATCATGGTACATCTTCATCGCACCCGGATGTATGGAATACTTAGACTTATGCGCCTCATCAAGAATCACCCATCTTAGGCACCCACACTCTTTCTTGAAAAGACAATAAACCACGCGAACCGATCGTAATGGATTCCGATTGCCCCACAATTCGTTCCTCATGCTTGTTGTGAACGTAAGCCTCTATTTGAATCACACCAAGTTTCTCAAGAAAATCATTAGTAATAATCATACGTAACAATCCCAATCGTAACGCTGGGTGGTGACTCTTTCGGCTTAACGCATCCGCGACCACATTCGCCTTGCCCGGATGATAAAGTATCTCACAATCATAATCCTTCACCACATCCATCCATCTACGTTGACGATAATTCAAATCCCGTTGATCAAAAAGATGTTTCAAACTCTTGTGATCCGAATAAATCGTACACTTGACACCATACAAGTAATGACACCAAATTTTCAAAGCATGTACCACCGCTGCTAATTCGAGATCATGAGTTGGGTATCTCTTTTCATGTTCCTTTAGTTGCCGAGAGGCGTAAGCGATGACTTTACCTCGTTGCATTAGAACACACCCGAGCCCATTCAAAGAAGCATCACAATAGATCGTCATATCATCTACACCTTCCGGCAATACTAAGACCGGAGCTTTACATAATTTCTCTTTCAACAATTGAAATGGGATTTCTTGCTCGTTCTCCCAATTGAATCTCGTATTCTTCCTTGTCAACTTAGTTAATGGAGAAGCAATCTTGGAAAAGTCTTGGATAATGTCATAACCCGACCTTAACCATAAGGACGAATACAATAACATATGATTTCATCGCGAGGTATTGACCTCTATATGCGACATTTTTCAAAAACTGCATTCGTTTTTACAATACAAACCATAGCTTTTATTACAAATACAAGGTTTAAACAACTTAATAATGATTATCGTTTAGCGATAATCTTAGACTTACAAACTTTACATGTGATAATAACAATACGACCTCCAACATATTTTACATTACAAATCCTCCGATATGCAGTTTTATTTTTGACACAAATATGCATACTCAAGATCTTTCTTAAATTCAACACGTTGCAGCGGAAGCTTTTAGTTATCACCTGAGAATAAACATGCTTAAAACGTCAACATAAAGTTGGTGAGATATAGGTTTAATGCCGGCAGCGTTATAAATATAGACCACAAGATTTCATATATAAACGTTTTAATAAAAATATTCTAAGTTGTTGAGCACTTGATAACCATACTTAACATTTAATCAACGTCGCATATTCCCTTTATTATGAAATCTTACTACACCGTACCAAGTGTAGTCACCGAAACGAAGTACTGTGCAACCGTTGAATACTGGTCGTCCAGTCCGGTTGGGGTTGTCAGGCCCGATAGATCTATCAACAGGATTCGCGTTTACAATACCTCATGTAAATAATAGTTACCAAGTTACAGGGAAGTATGCCAGTGGTACAACTCAACGTAGAATATATATTTTTAATCACTTGTGTCCATAACGTAAATCATAAAATGCATGTATTCTCATCCCGAAATATTTAGAGTTTAAAAGTGGGACTATATACTCACTTTTGCCTTGAAGGTATTTATCACGACTTGGTCTCCGATAGATATCACGAACCTAACCATATATATAATATATCAACATATTTTCTTTTTAAGTAATCGTTATATATATATATATATATATATATATATATATATATATATATAATACTTTTAATATTTTCTTAGTCCGTAGTTAGCAGTCCGATGTTTGTGGTCCACAATTAGTTGCTTAAATAAAATAAATAAAGACCCCATCGTATTCGTATTGATCAGAATTAATCTCGACCCATGGTACCATGTTGTCAAGTGACGTGTTGCGTACATAAAGTACCGTGTTGTCAAATGACGTGTTGCGTACAATCATGAGGTCTTATGATTAATCTTCTCGTGTTGTTTACGGGTGGTCCTGAAATATATAAAATCAAATCATAAGTAAATATATATTAAATATTATGTTAATTAGCCAAGATCCGATTTTGTCATAATATGATATATTACAGGTCTTGAAGTGTTTTTAAAAATCAAATTAGAAGGATCTATTTAGTTTGCGAACAAGTTTGAAATCACTCAAACTATGTTCTTGTTGTTAAAATTTTACAACACAAAATAAGATAGCTATATAAATATGAATCGAATAAAGTTATGAATAAGGTTACTACCTCAAGTTACTTGGACAAAGCTACTAGAAAAGGTAAGAAAAATCTTGGAATCAAAAGAGTGGTGGAGTGGGATTGAAAGATTGGAAGTAATCTCCTTGAAATCGGATGACTATATTGATACGTTCTTGAGTAGGTAAATGAAGAGAGATTAGGGAGTGAATTTACTTGAAAGAAAATTGGAAATGAAATTGTATGTGTGTGTGTGCAAAATAGCATGATTATGGGATGGATATATAGGAGATTTAGTTTGTTTTCTTGCACAAAAGTCACACATGAGGTTAAATGGTTGGTTCCCACATGTAACATCATGTCTAGTGGCTGATCATTGAAGTTTATTGTTGGTATATACCAATAGTAAATACGTATAGAAGCTGGGTATGATACGGTTACATATACCCTAGATATACTTGTAGAAATTTTGAGGAATCGGAATGAGAATTCAAATATGGACGGGTTTATAACTGTAAAAGAGGCTCAAAACTGGGATTTTATTTTTGGGTCAAACCGGACCAAAATAAAATTTTAAGACATTTTTAATAAAGCAATGTTAGCCCAAAAAAATTTTCCAAGCTGACCTGGCAGCTCGACCCCAGCCAGGGACTCTGCCCCTTAGACCCCGCCAGGGGTTGCCACCCCTTGAACCCCGCTTATCGGGGGCGCTGCCCCCGAACCCTCGTCATAATTAAGATAAGTTCAAACAAGTGTGCACTCCACACTTCCCCAAACTTGTTCGATATTTATCAAGATTATTTTGGTTACAAATTAATCACATTACACTTAAATCATATTGGTGACATAGATCACCAACACATTATAGATTGTAAGTATATATGTCAAAGAACGTTACATATAGTTATCGTTTTGAAAACTTAAGTTAGTGGTCTCAAAGTATACTTATAACTCATTGTTGTTAGTTCACAATGAAATGTTAAACCATCCTTAAATCATGTTAAATATGTATAGATATGTACATATACATAATCGTATAATTATCGTCTGTTATATAGTTCGTGATATCATCGGTCAAATTGGACGGTCAAACGTTGTGTGAAACTCTTTTCAAAAACATAAGTCTCAACAGTTTGGATTGCTTATCATGTTGGTAAGGTTTATTTTATGTAAATATTAATCTCATAAGTATAAAATGATCGGAAAAATCCGGGTCGTTACAGTACCTACCAGTTAAATAAATTCCGTCCCGAAATTTTAAAGTTGTACCTATTTTGCGTTGTCGGGAAACAAATGTGGATACTTTTGTTTCATCTGATCCTCTCATTCCCAAGTAAACTCGAGACCCCTTCAAGCATTCCAACGAACCTTTACGATTGGTATGTTGCTCTGCTTGAGTTGTTTAACTTCACGGTCCATGATTTCGACTGGTTCTTCTATGAATTGTAGTTTCTCGTCGACTTGGATTTCTTCAAGAGGAATGGTGAGATCTTCCTTTGCAAGACATTTCTTGAGGTTTGAGATGTGAAATGAATTATGTACCCCGGCGAGTTGTTGTGGTAACTCGAGTTGATAAGCTACCGGTCCGATGCGTTCGATGATCTTGAACGGGCCTACATACCTTGGGTTCAGTTTACCCCTTTTTCCAAAACGTATTACACCTTTCTAAGGTGACACCTTTAGCATAACCATGTCACCGATCTGAAACTCTAATGGTTTCCTTCGGACATCAGCGTAGCTCTTTTGGCGACTACGGGCTGTTTTCAATCTCTCCTTGATTTGTACTATCTTCTCAGTCGTTTTGTGTATGATCTCGGGACCAGTTAATTGTCTATCTCCTACTTCATTCCAATAGATAGGGGATCTACACTTCCTTCCATACAGTGCTTCGAATGGTGCAGCTTTAATGCTCGCATGATAACTGTTATTATACGAGAATTCTGCTAATGGTAGATATTTATCCCATCCGTTTCCAAAATCGATCACACATGCCCTGAGCATGTCTTCAAGAGTCTGAATTGTTCTTTCACTCTGCCCGTCAGTTTGTGGATGATATGCAGTGCTCATATCCAAACGAGTTCCCAGGGCCTCCTGTAGTGATTGCCAAAACTTTGATGTAAATCTACTATCACGATCGGATATAATGGAAATAGGTATTCCATGCCTTGAAACAATTTCCTTTATGTATAATCGTAATAGTTTCTTCATTCTATCCGTTTCCTTTATAGGCAAGAAATGTGCAGATTTGGTGAGACGATCAACTATTACCCAAATGGTGTCATAACCCCAGGCAGTCTTAGGTAACTTTGTGATGAAATCCATGGTAATACCATCCCATTTCCATTCTGGGATTTCTGGTTGTTGAAGTAACCCTGACGGCTTCTGGTGTTCTGCTTTGACTTTGGAACAAGTTAAACATTCCCCAACATATGTTGCAACGTCTGTCTTCAAATTAGGCCACCAATAATGCGTCTTAAGATCTTGATACATCTTTCCAACTCCAGGATGTATCGAGTATCTTGTCTTATGTGCCTCATTCAATATCAACTTCCTTAATCCACCCAACTTCGGTACCCAAATACGGTTTGCAAAATATCGAATTCCGTCTTCCCGCATAACGAGTTGCTTCTCATACTTCTTCATTATTTCATTTCCTATGTTTTCTTTAGTAAGAGCTACTCGTTGAGCCTCTTTGATTTGTGAGTTGAGATTCATGCGAATTTTTATGTTCATTGCTCGTACTCGAATTGGTTCATGTTCCTTTCTGCTTAGAGCGTCGGCCACTACATTCGCTTTCCCGAGATGATAGCGAATCTCACAATCATAGTCGTTTATCAGCTTGACCCACCTACGTTGCCTCATGTTCAGCTGTTTCTGATCGAAGATATGTTGAAGGCTTTTATGATCGGTAAACACAGTGCATTTAACCCCATATAAGTAGTGTCTCCATATCTTCAATGCAAACACTACTGCTCCCAATTCTAAATCATGCGTCATATAATTCCGCTCATGAATCTTCAATTGTCGGGATGCGTATGCTATAACTTTCTTCCGTTGCATAAGGACGCAACCAAAACCTTGTCGCGAAGCATCACAATATATCTCAAAATCATTGTTCCCTTCAGGTAACGATAAAATAGGTGCTGTAGTCAACTTCTTCTTCAGTAATTGAAATGCACTCTCCTGCTCAGAAGTACATTCGTACTTCTTCCCTTTTTGTGTTAACGCTGTTAATGGTTTAGCTATTCGGGAAAAATCTTGAATAAACCTTCTATAATAACCAGCTAAACCCAAAAATTGGCGTATCTGCGTTCGTGTCTTAGGAGTCTCCCATTTTTCAATGGCCTCAATTTTAGCAGGGTCAACCTGAATTCCTTTGCTACTAACAACATGGCCAAGAAATTGCACTTCTTTCAACCAAAACGCACACTTAGAAAATTTGGCGTATAATTGTTCTTTTCTTAACAATTCTAATACCAATCTTAAATGTTTTTCATGCTCTTGCTCACTCTTGGAATAGATAAGAATATCGTCAATGAAAACGATAACAAACTTATCTAAATACGGACTACAAACTCGATTTATGAGGTCCATGAATACAGCTGGCGCATTCGTTAATCCAAACGGCATGACCAAAAATTCATAATGACCGTAGCGTGTTCGAAAAGCAGTTTTCGGAATATCTTCTTCTTTGACACGTAATTGATGATAGCCCGATCTTAAGTCGATTTTCAAGTACACATATGATCCTTGCAGTTGATCAAATAAGTCATCAATTCTCGGTAGTGGATACCGATTCTTGATAGTTAACTTATTTAATTCACGATAATCTATACACATCCTAAAAGATCCATCTTTCTTCTTGACGAATAAAATCGGAGCTTCCCACGGTGAAGTACTTGGTCGTATGAATCCACGGTCCAGTAAATCTTTTAACTGACTCTGAAGTTCTTTTAACTCAGATGGTGCAAGTCTATATGGAGCACGAGCCACTGGTGCAGCTCCTGGTACTAGATCTATTTGAAATTCTACAGATCTAAATGGAGGTAATCCCGGCAACTCTTCCGGAAAGATTTCAGGAAAATCTCTTGCCACAGGCACGCCATTGATGCTCTTCACTTTTTCCTTCATTTCGACTTTATTAACATGTGCTAAGATAGCATAACACCCTTTCTTCAAGCACTTTTGAGCTTTCAAACAACTAATGAGTTTTAGCTTTGAGTTACCCTTCTCTACATAAATCATTACTGGCGTTTTATCCTTACGAGGAATGCGAATTGCCTTCTTGGCACACACAACTTCAGCTCCTATTTTGGACATCCAGTCCATGCCGACTATTACATCAAAACTTCCTAATTCTACGGGTATCAAATCAATCTTAAATATTTCTCCGGCTAAATTTATTTTACAATCACGGCAAATTTTATCGGCTTTAATTAGTTTACCATTAGCTAACTCAATCATGTACTTAGCATCTAGAGGTAATGATGAACAATTCAATTTAGCGTAAAAGTCTCTACTCACGTAACTTCTATCGGCACAGTATCAAATATAATAGATGCGGATAAGTTATTAATGGTAAACGTACCCGTAACAAGCTCCGGGTCTTCACATGCCTCTATAGCATTAATAACAAATGCTCTTCCACGTGCAGATCCATTATTCTTCTCTGGATTCGGACACTGGCTCTTATAATGACCCTGTTTCCCACACCCATAATAGGTAACAGTGGACAAGGCAGTTCTATTCGCATTAGTGGCAGGAGTCTTGGTACCTTTTGTATTTGTAGCGGGAACCCTACAATCTTCAGCAAGATGACCTTTTCGATTACAATTGTTGCACACCACATTACAATAACCAGAGTGATGTTTGTGGCATCTGTTACATAAAGGATTTTGTCCCTTGTAACCTGAGTTCGAACCGCTACCCGCACCTTGCGTGGTTTCTTGTTTCTTGTTGGATTGTTGATGATTACCTTCCCACTTTCTTTTGTTTCCCGATGTCTTGACATCGGTGTTCTTATCTAGAATAATCTGGTCCATCAACTCATTCGCCATGGTGATAGCTTCATGAATAGTCTTGGGTTTGGATGCTGTAACATTTGCCTTGACCTTTTTAGGCAAACCCTCTTTGTACAGTTCAATCTTCCGTTCATCGGTTGGTACTAATTCGGGACATAGCAAAGCTAATTTCATGAATCACTGATTGTAGTTGGTGAGTTCAGTACCAACAACTTTCAGGCTTCGTAATTCAGCTTCCAACTTCCTAACCTCGTTCCTTGGACAATACTTATTGATTAGCATTGTTTTGAATTCTTCCCAGAGAGTATCATAAGCTACATCTCCTCATACGGCCTTCACATAGTTTTTCCACCACATGAGTGCACTATCTTGTAAGGTGCACGATGCATACTTGGTCATGTCCTTCTCAATACAACCACTAATTTTAAACACAGACTCAATCTTTTCGATCCACCGGGTTAAACCGACCGGTCCTTCTGTTCCACTGAATGATGAGGGCTTGCAACCTTGAAAAGTTTTGTAGGTGCACCCCTAACGAGGATTTGGGTTAATTGCAGCACCTCTTGCAGCCTCGACCCATAACATTCTGTCGTTCACTCGCTGATTGATGAGTTCCTAGATTTCTTGTTCCGTCATTCGGTTCAATCGCGCCATAATCTTCAATAAGAATGAAAAAATAATTATTCACATGGAATATTATAGATGTAGTATGTATTTACAGTACATCGTAGCTTATTAATAATATGAACTAGTTATTATTATAAAAGCCTTTTCTTCTTGTTAGCGTTTTATAATTATATCTAGGGTAGTACCTACCCGTTAAAGTTCATACTTAATAGCTTAGTACGAAAATCAATTACTACCACCCAAATAATACTTAACCATGGAAAATTATTGCATTTCACACTTCACTATTTTACATATGCTTATCTTACATCAAACATTAAGCAAACCACACTAGTAATATTATACAAAACATTATATGATCCCATGGTTTAAAACAACAGCGCATCATTTAACCCAAAGCGTTTGTGTTCAAAGAAATCGCTTAAAGGTTATCCTGGTTGTCTCCCTGCGTTTTGGCTGAGGAACCGAAGAACTGGATGTCGGGATAGAACTAATAGGAATAGCGGGAATAGGTGTGGAAGTATCTGGTGGAGTTGGTGCCACAACATGCTCTCTAGACTCGGGATTTAGATTTTCCATTTCAGTAGCCTTTCGTTTCTTTCCTCGTTCGAACTTGTCGTTCGTAATTTCCTGTATTTCTTCCTCCTCAGGATCACTTGCCGGTTCCTCTTCAATTGATTCATCCGGAACTTGTGAGTCTTCCCCAAAGGTGTCGTTTTCATCATCGGATAGATTAATGACTGGAACACCATCTGAAGAGTCTGGTTCGGAGTCGCTGAATGTGATAATAAGTTCTAAGCCAGACATCTATCACATAACAACTAGCACGTTAATACCACATAATATTTACATATTAATTTTTAACCAACAAGGATAAGAAATAGTTTTTGAAATCAAACACGGTCAAAGTCCAGACTCACTAATGCATCCTAAAAAACTCGATAAGACAAACTAATGCAAATTCTCTGGTTCTCTAAGACCAACGCACTGATACCACATGTCATAACCCGACCTTAACCATAAGGACGAATACAATAACATATGATTTCATCGCGAGGTATTGACCTCTATATGCGACATTTTTCAAAAACTGCATTCGTTTTTACAATACAAACCATAGCTTTTATTACAAATACAAGGTTTAAACAACTTAATAATGATTATCGTTTAGCGATAATCTTAGACTTACAAACTTTACATGTGATAATAACAATACGACCTCCAACATATTTTACATTACAAATCCTCCGATATGCAGTTTTATTTTTGACACAAATATGCATACTCATGATCTTGCTTAAATTCAACATGTTGCAGCGGAAGCTTTTAGTTATCACCTGAGAATAAACATGCTTAAAACGTCAACATAAAGTTGGTGAGATATAGGTTTAATGCCGGCAGCGTTATAAATATAGACCACAAGATTTCATATATAAACGTTTTAATAAAAATATTCTAAGTTGTTGAGCACTTGATAACCATACTTAACATTTAATCAACGTCGCATATTCCCTTTATTATGAAATCTTACTACACCGTACCAAGTGTAGTAACCGAAACGAAGTACTGTGCAACCGTTGAATACTGGTCGTCCAGTCCGGTTGGGGTTGTCAGGCCCGATAGATCTATCAACAGGATTCGCGTTTACAATACCTCATGTAAATAATAGTTACCAAGTTACAGGGAAGTATGCCAGTGGTACAACTCAACGTAGAATATATATTTTTAATCACTTGTGTCCATAACGTAAATCATAAAATGCATGTATTCTCATCCCGAAATATATATATATATATATATATATATATATATATATATATATATATATATATATATATATATATATATATATATACTTTTAATACTTTTAATATTTTCTTAGTCCGTAGTTAGCAGTCCGATGTTAGTGGTCCACAATTAGTTGCTTAAATAAAATAAATAAAGACCCCATCGTATTCGTATTGATCAGAATTAATCTCGACCCATGGTACCATGTTGTCAAGTGACGTGTTGCGTACATAAAGTACCGTGTTGTCAAATGACGTGTTGCGTACAATCATGAGGTGTTATGATTAATCTTCTCGTGTTGTTTACGGGTGGTCCTGAAATATATAAAATCAAATCATAAGTAAATATATATTAAATATTATGTTAATTATCCAAGGTCCGATTTTGTCATAATATGATATATTACAGGTCTTGAAGTGTTTTTAAAAATCAAATTAGAAGGATCTATTTAGTTTGCGAACAAGTTTGAAATCACTCAAACTATGTTCTTGTTGTTAAAATTTTACAACACAAAATAAGATAGCTATATAAATATGAATCGAATAAAGTTATGAATAAGGTTACTACCTCAAGTTACTTGGACAAAGCTACTGGAAAAGGTAAGAAAAATCTTGGAATCAAAAGAGTGGTGGAGTGGGATTGAAAGATTGGAAGTAATCTCCTTGAAATCGGATGACTATATTGATACGTTCTTGAGTAGGTAAATGAAGAGAAATTAGGGAGTGAATTAACTTGAAAGAAAATTGGAAATGAAATTGTATGTGTGTGTGTGCAAAATAGCATGATTATGGGATGGATATATAGGAGATTTAGTTTGTTTTCTTGCACAAAAGTCACACATGAGGTTAAATGGCTGGTTCCCACATGTAACATCATGTCTAGTGGCTGATCATTGAAGTTTATTGTTGGTATATACCAATAGTAAATACGTATAGAAGCTGGGTATGATACGGTTACATATACCCTAGATATACTTGTAGAAATTTTGAGGAATCGGAATGAGAATTCAAATATGGACGGGTTTATAACTGTAAAAGAGGCTCAAAACTGGGCTTTTATTTTTGGGTCAAACCGGACCAAAATAAAATTTTAAGACATTTTTAATAAAGCAATGTTAGCCCAAAAAAATTTCCAAGCTGACCTGGCAGCTCGACCCCAGCCAGGGACTCTGCCCCTTAGACCCCGCCAGGGGTTGCCACCCCTTGGACCCCGCTTATCGGGGGCGCTGCCCCCGAACCCTCGTCATAATCAAGATAAGTTCAAACAAGTGTGCACTCCACACTTCCCCAAACTTGTTCGATATTTATCAAGATTATTTTGGTTACAAATTAATCCCATTACACTTAAATCATATTGGTGACATAGATCACCAACACATTATAGATTGTAAGTATATATGTCAAAGAATGTTACATATAGTTATCGTTTTGAAAACTTAAGTTAGTGGTCTCAAAGTATACTTATAACCCATAGTTATCATGTTAAATATGTACATATACATAATCGTATAATTATCGTGTGTTATATAGTTCGTGATATCATCGGTCAAATTGGACGGTCAAACGTTGTGTGAAACTCTTTTCAAAAACATAAGTCTCAACAGTTTGGATTGCTTATCATGTTGGTAAGGTTTATTTTATGTAAATATTAATCTCATAAGTATAAAACGATCGGAAAAATCTGGGTCGTTACAGATAAACCGACGGTAATAACCGGCCAATCCGAGAAAACTTTGGATTTCCGTAGGCGTAGTCGGTTGTCCCCAACTCTTCACCGTTTCTATCTTCCCCGGATCTACTTGAATACCATCCTTGTTCACAATATGGCCAAGGAATTGAACCTCCCTTAGCCAAAATTCACATTTTGAGAATTTAGCATACAACTTCTCTTTTCTCAACGTCTTCAATACTTCGCGCAAGTGGTGTTCATGTTCCGTCATGCTCTTAGAATAGACAAGAATATCGTCAATGAACACAATTACCGACTTGTCCAACATAGATTGGCACACTCGGTTCATGAGATCCATGAATGCCGTCAGTGCATTCGTAAGACCAAAAGGCATAACCACAAATTCAAAATGCCAGTAACGCGTTCGAAAGGCCGTTTTCTCAATATCTTCCTCACAGACCCGCATTTGGTGATAGCCGGACCGTAGGTCGATCTTAGAGAAATATGTCGCATCTTGGAGTTGGTCAAACAAATCGTCAATCCGAGGCAATGGATAACGATTTTTGATTGTCACCTTATTTAACTCCTGATAATCGATGCACATCCGCATACTACCATCCTTCTTTTTCACGAATAAAACCAGAGCGCCCCATGGCGAAGCACTCGGTCGAATAAAACCCTTCTCAAGCAACTCTTGAATTTGATTCAACAATTCTTGCATTTCCGTCGGTGCTAAACGATAAGGAGTTTTAGAAATGGGAGTAGCTCCCGGAACCAACTCAATGCGAAATTCGACTTATCTTTCCGCCGGAACACCCGGTAACTCATCCGGAAAAACATCATCAAACTCACTTACCACCGGAATTTCATGAATGGGTGGTGGCTCATTACAATATCAACAACATGAGCAAGGAAAGCCATGCCACCGGTAACAACGAGACGACGTGCCTGTGAAAAAGTGTATATCGGCACCGGTCTCCTTCGTTTATCACCATGAATAATTAACTCTCCCCCACTTGGGGTCTTCACACGAATAGATTTTTCATGGCACGCAATATCGGCTCTATTATGATCGAGCCAATATATACCAACCACGATATCAAAATCACCCAACGTCATCAGAATGAGATCAATATTAAAGTTCTCGGAACCAAACACAACGTTACAATTTTTACACACATCAACCACTAACACCGTCTTGCCATCCGCTATTTCGACTTCTACCGGACGACTTAACTTAGCTAACGGTTTATTAAGTTTAGACACAAATTTTGGAGACACGAACGATAAATTTGCACCGCTATCAAATAGAATCCTTGCCGGATTAGAGTTAACCATGAAAGTACCTGAGATGACTTCGTTGGATTGTTTGGCTTCATCATTCATCATCAAGTAGTTACGCCCCCTAGCCCACCCCACCGCCTTCTCTAGCCTCTTTACTTGGTAGTTTGATTATTCGGGACATTCCGCCTTCCGGTGCCCCGTCTTTTGACAATTAAAGCACGTGACCGTCTTGATCAAGCAATCACGAGCGTAATGACCCGGCTTCCCACAACTATAACAAGTAGGCATAAAAGTATTCGAACCACCCTTCTTCATACTTCCGACGCTTTCGGACACACCCTTGCTCTTCTTGTTGGAGTAACTAGGCGCTCCAAATTTTCTTTTGCTCGACCCATAACTAACCGAAACCGGACTCGGAGCTTGTGCTTCAAACCCTTTTGCCACTGCCAAAAGCTTAGCCAAAGTTTCAACATGACCGATCCTAAGTTTACCCTTTAAATCATCTCTAAGGGTTGCATGAAAGTCTTCCATTAGCATTTGATCATTTCCCGCATACTCGGGACAAAAACGTACCTTGGCGAGAAAATTGGTTTTAAGAGTGTTTAGGTCCAAAGACCCTTGACGCATGTTCCTTAACTCATTGCGCAATTTGGAAAGATCCGCTTGCGTACGATATTCAAGGAAAAACTCCTTCTTGAAATCCGCCCAAGATAACCCCACAAAAGCCGCATCACCCACCATATCAATCTTGCAATCGAGCCAATCTTTAGCATGGCCCCTTAACAAACTAGTAGCAAGCCTCGTTTTCTTCTCGGGTGGGCACTCGGTCGTGCGAAAACAACCTTCAACATCGGAAATCCAAGCCGGACTCTTCATGGGGTCGGAATCCCCGTGAAAGTGAGGAGGATTAGTCTCCAAGAAGTTCTTATAGCTAAACTTCAACTCGCCCACATTTTGAGGTCTAGGAAACCTCCTTTCAACTTCTTCTTTAACGGCATTAGTCATCCGTTCTTGAATCATATCGACAATTTGTTCCAAAACTGACTCTTCGAATATTTGTTTAACCCTTCGTGAGAAAACCGAAACATAGTTTTCTAAAGCGGTCTCAATCTTGGTAGTCGTCTCATCTTCCTCCACATGAGAGGGACCACCATTGCCCTTTGTATTCGTTATGTTTCTCGTCTTCATTCTAAAGATTAAAAATGGATTAGACATCGCCAACAATTTAATACACATATATACCTATGCATATGACCGCACACACACCACATCTAACTCGATACTTGTCGCACATCCTTGCTTGACTTGACTTGCAACCGTAATAGTGGTCGTGACTCACTATTATGCTCACATGCCGTGCCATGCTCAAACGTGTCACAACCATCTTGCTCGATGTTCCGAAACAACAACACACGATTAGTAACATCATAACATAGCATAGTTGTCCACTTATGCATCAAAGAACTAATCAAACCCTACACTGACCCGTAGTCCTACAAGTCCCGCATATAATTTCACAAAACAAAAGTCTAAGTCTAGGCGTCTATCTCAAGTCACCTAAATCCCTTAGACCATGCTCTGATACCACTTGTAACAACCCAACCCGTAATCCATATGATAAATTTTTATTTTATACAACACAATTTCACGCCAAATAAATATGTAACCCATTTCACGAGTTCCATTTAAAACGCACAACAATTAATTGTTTACAAAAGGAACGAAGGCCACGAATAAAGTTTAGTACAAGTTTGACCCATTACAAAATGATAGTTTATAAACCAAACGATGTTTCGAGCATGGTTTGGGACTAAACTACCCAAAACTAGGCCAACTTCCAAAAGCTCCAACATAACAACAACAAGGGACACCTAGTGCCCAACGACCCCCTTTCCCTTGTCCGCGCATGCATCTAAAAAGATAAACAACGAGAGGGGTAAGCAAAACTTAGTGAGTAAAATAAATATATACATGCATATAAGACTTACCCACACGCATCCACGATATCATATAACGCACACAATCACATAACATCTCGATAAACAAGCTAGTAGCATCAAATCGTACAACTAGCAACATTAATAGCATAGTAATCATAGCATTAATTGAAATGTTAACGTTAAAAACTATAACCCATGGTTAACCCAATTCTTCGCAAGGGAATGACTTCGCGAAATAAGTCATCGATGTTTATAACAACCGTTAGCTCCCAACACGGCTATGGTATACTAACCTCCGAGGTGTTCTAAAAATGGCTATGGCATTACCCCCAAGTGTTCCCAAAAACGGATATGGCATCACTTGATCAACATGTGAGTAAAACACGGCTATTACTCACAATCATGTACACAAACACGGCTATGTACACAATAACACGGATAATAACGTGGGAGTAAAACATGGCTATTACTCGCCATTATATGCACAAGCAAGGCTATGTGCATAGATATAAAACGTGGACAAAATGGCTATGTCTCACAACTATGGTCACAACGGCTATGTGACACCATTAATATGGCACGTAAATCATATACATACATATATAGATTTTCCACTCACCTCAAGTCTCTTGTGAAAGCTAACCGAGCTTGTAACTCTTCAATGTAACGTACCTATTACATTATGCATTTATTAACATACAATCTAGTTGAATTAAATGATAACCTCTAACCCTTGAGCATTTAATGACCCTATCGCATTAAATGACTCAACTATACCAAAACCGCCCATAAATGACCATTCTTGTCATAAATCACTAAAAACTAGTGATTAGGGTCTATTAACATCAACTAACATAAACTTGGTGTATTTCATACCCATTTTACCCAATTAGTTCAACTTTGACTCATATGACCCATTTTGACACTTACACAATCAAACTTTGTCATACATAACCTATTCACAATCTCACCAACATTTAACAAGTGTATTTAATGCTTACAACACCATTAACACTTACAAACCCCATTTCATTAGACCAAACCCTAGATTATGGTAATTAGGGTTTCCTTTCAACAATCTAACCCAAAATCCACCCATTTAACCCTCAAATGAGTCACACAAATCCCATATGAACCAAACCCTAGCTTAACTAAATAAAACTCGAAACTTAAAGTTGAAACTTACCAAAACTATCCTCTTGTAGCTAATAGAAAGGAGAACAACTTTAATTCTTGCTTCTAGGATTGATTCACAAAACTCTTTCTTCAAATCTCAAGTATAAACTAAGTGGATTTTAAGTTTTGAGAGGAATTTATGAAAGAAAATGGAAAAGAAATGAGAATATAGGATAAGTGGTTGATATTAAAAGCTCCAACCAGTTCTACATGTAAAAAGACTAAATTACCCCTAAACCCTATTTAATTTGAGTAAAATTCGGAATCAGAATTGCAGAAGTGCCGCGGCGCGGCTTCTTTGTCGCAGCGCGACATAAAGAAGGAAAAATGACCCTTCTTAACTCAAGTTCTGATCTGGATTTGCTTTGTTTACCGCGACGCGATCCCTTTTGCCACGGCGCGGCGTTTGCCTTTTCCTGGTCACTACGAAAGTTTAACATAAAAAAAGGGTTCAAACATATATATATATATATATATATATATATATATATATATATATATATATATATATATATATATATATATATATATACACATATGCCCTTATACGACAATTAACACCGTAGCTCATTTAATCACATAACGAACAGGTTTTAATCTTACTTTTGATTAAGTACGTACCTTTATACGCGCACGGGAAAATGGGGTGTTACAATATTGTATTTATATATATATTTTTCGTTGCGTAATTGTTATCTCTCCGAATTTTCAATCTCGTAGTCGTGTTTTCGCGTTTCGGGTTTTGTTCGGGCATTCGGGCAACAAGTAAATTATCAAATCAAAAATTTGGGCCAATGGGGCCCACCCCACACCACCATTTGGCTGAACCCCTTAGGGGGGGGGGGGAGCCTTGCCTTTTGTTTTTCCCATTTTGCATTTTACACTTCATAATTTCACAAAACCTAAACTCCTAAATTTTGCTCTCATTTTTCTCCTCCCTCCTCTTTTGGCCATCGCACCCAACACCACCAAATATCATCATCTTCATCAATTGCTAGCTTGGATCAATAAATCATTCACATATTCGGATTCTACGCGTTCTTCTCTACACGATTACATCCTTTGATACTTGATTAGGGTATAAACCCTAACCCTAGATTTTTAATTTTTTCTTTATTTTTCTGTGTTTTGATGTTATAATGATTGTATGATGCTTATATGTTATTGTAATGTTGATTGTATGCGTAGAAATGCTCGATTATATATGTTTTTGGTTTGATTAATTTGGGACAGTAGCATTTTTGTTCATTTTTGATTATGTAACTGATATAAAATTGAAATTAAAGTGTTTATATGAGTTCCTCTCATCAATACATTAATTTTAGACTCCGGATTCATGTCATTTCGATTCCCGGAGCTCTAGATATGATTAAACTGGTATTTTGTTGGGATTAAATTGTGAAAACGAATTGAACCAGGTGTGGTATGACTTTGTGACCATTTTTAGAGTCTTTAGGGTGTACTAGTGTGTTAGGATTGATGATGGGATGAACTTTCATGTTCGGGTCATCGAAATCCGAGCCACGGATCACCCGTTATGACTAAAACGTGTTTTTGAATGGATTAAAGTTCCAAGTGGTGTAATGGCTGATCATCACGACTTGGTTACTGTTCTTGGAGTGTTCTTGAGTACACCAAAGTATCGGGTAGTTTGATTAGGCGGAGATATATATAAGGCTCGCCGAAAACCGACACCCGGGGCTCAAGATATGACCCAATAAACTTTTAATTAAAACTTATGGTTAATTATTAAAACTTATGATATAAATAATGATTTTCATTATTATTAAATTACTTGTGTTATAAAAGTAATTATTATAATTTAAGACTTATGATATATATTTATTATATCATTTAATTATTACTTATGATTTAATTAAACATTTAATTAAACTTATGATTAATAATACTTTTATTATTAATGAAAAATACTTATGATAATTATTAAACTTATATTATGAGATTATTATTATAAGACTTATAATAAGGATTAATTAACTATTTAATTATTAAAAGACTTAGTTATTATTTAATTATAATTTAATTATTAAATACTTGTGATTTAACAATTATAATTAGAAACTTATGATATGATTAATAATTCATTATTAATTAATAATACTTATGATATGATTTAAAAATTATTATTAATTATGAATACTTATATTATGATTAATATTTAATTAATTATTTAAATACTTTCTTTATATTAATTATATCATTTAAACTTATGTTAACTTTAATAATTCAATTTAATTTAATTAAACTTATGTTATGACATAATTATACATATTTAACTTTAATTAACATTATAACTTATATTATTATTATAACTTATACTTTTAAAATTAACGTTGACTATGTTCGACCAAGGTTGACTTTTGAGTTGCATTTCAGTTGACTTTGACTTTCAGTTGACTTTTCTTGACTTTCTAAATAAGGAAACTTTCCTAACTTAAAAACTTTCTAAAAATAGAAACTTTCTAAATATGGAAACTTTCTAAATTTGGAAACTTTAAAAAAATAGAAACTTTCCTAAAATAGAAACTTTTCAAAAATAGAAACTTTCTAAAAATAGAAACTTTCCAAAAATGGAAACCTGCTCAAAATAGAAACTTTCTAAAAATAGAAAGTGTGTGTTCGTATGCTGTTCTGATCAAACCGATGCATGTTGAGTATTGTTCTATGTCTACTTGCAACATGTACAATAGGTATCATCCTAAGACTTGACCTAAGTTAGTTATTTATATCAACCTACTTTATTTATAGGTCGGCATTGTGATCATTCCTGATCACTTTACTTCATTTGCTGTTCGCTTATTGTGTGGTTACTTCGTTTACTATTAAGGAGAGTTATAGTCCCGTTTTTACATACTTTTCAAAGTATATTTTTGGGATGTGATTACATGAAATTTATTTTACGTTTAGACCCAAGTGACAATTAAATTTAAATTATTCGTTATGAGTTGAACAAAAATATTCCCTAGTCTGGTAACTGTAATCACTGGTTTCTGCTGGTGAACGCGAACCCTACGGATAGATCTATCGGGTTTGACAACCCCATTTCGAGCTAGTCGCGCTAGCAATTTATAATCAGAATGTTTAGTACTTCGTATTTTGTTGTAGATACACTGTTTGGTGTATAATAATTATTTTGTTTGGCAAGGGTAAATAAAGGGTTAAGTGGTTACCAGGTGGCTCATTGATAATGGAATAATGTTTAATATTTTCTAACATTTTAAATCTTGTGGTCTAAAGTTTATTCAGTTATTTAAACCTATAATTCACTCAACCTTTGTGTTGACAGTTTACTCGCATGTTTTCACAGGTACTTGAGTTTTTTTGATGCTTCCGCTGTGTTAGAAGAGTCTGCATGCATTTGGGCAGATTTTATTAAACAATTATGAAACTTTGAACTTGCATTCTGTTTTTGAATAATTTAAACTTGTGGGTTTGTTGACAATGTTTTATGTCAACTTTGGTTATTTAATATGTTGGGTTATTTAAACTACATATTTTGGTATGTTTTTCTTTTTGGGAAACTTTTGAAATAAAAGAATGCAATATGGTTTATCAAACTCATTTAAGTTCGATCAAGCTGTAGGTCCAAGTGACGGAGCCGTTAAGTGTTTTGACGGGGCCATCACAGTTGGTGAGTTCATTAGTTTATCGTAATCAATCATTTCCATAATTTTAATAGACCACAAGATTTCTATTTTTATTTTTCATAAACATCATCTCATATGAGGCTTGTGTTGTTGGTGGTACTACTGGTGCTGGTGGTACTATTGGTGCCGGCTGTGATGCCTGCAGGTTGTGCATCATATTTTCCAAAGTCACTACTCGAGCGCGAAGCTCGTTGACTTCTTCTACTACACCGGGATGACTGGCAGTTCGGACGAGCAGATGAATAAGATCTATAATTTTAAATAGTATATAATCATGACGAGATACTCTGGAAATGAGAGAGAAAATGGTATTACTGTGATGCTGTGACGCCCCGTACTAAATCATCATGTACGGACCATCAACAACAGGATCATTACAAGGTTAAGTACTATATGCGTTTTCAAAACAGAGCTTGCATTCATTAATAAAAGGCGACGTCATAACTAACGTCAAATGTTTTACAATCTAAAAGCATGCTTCGCTAAGTAGAAGCAATAAATAAGTGTACGTGACCCCAAAGGTCGTTACATAACATAGTTTCAAAAGAAAAATAAGTTTGAATGCAAGATAAGTAGTCATGCGATAACAACTCTAAGCAGCGGGTTCTACAGCACGACTAGTACACAGCGGAAGCAACCTGAAGCACCTAAGAAATACATGCTTAAAAATGTCAACACAAAGGTTGGTGAGCTATAGTTTAAGTATAACAGTAATGTAAGTAGGCCACGAGATTTCAGTGCTACAACGAGCGTTCAAAAGTATGTAAAAGTATATGCTTAACCGTGGGCACTTTGTAACTAACTTAACGTTTAAAATACCCCCTGAAAGTACACTTGGCGAGTGTGTATGCTTACGAAGTATTAAACACTCGTTGACTGCTAGTGCGACTAGCCCGAGTGGGGATGTCAAACCCTATGGATCCATATCTAAGATTCGCGTTCACCGGTTCATAAACCAATGATTAAACGTTACCGAGCTAAAGGGAATCTTTATGCCGTTATATAACCCACACATATATAAAGTTTAAGTACTCATAACTAGTATGTTAAACATAAAATCCGCATGTATTCTCAGTTCCCAAAACAAGTTAAAGTAAAAAGGGAATGCTATAACTCACAATGATACGTAGCGGTAAAGTAGTAGTCGGGAAAGGTGTGCAAGTAAACGGTCTGAAGTCCTCAACCTAAGTCAAATAGTACTAAGTCAATAAATTGTCTTAATAGTAGGTTTAAAAGTATGTAATTAAGGTCTTAAGGGTCATCATCATTCATCATTAAACAAAAGGCGTAAAGTAAGTTTCGTTTATGAAAGTAGTTTACAACAAAGGCTGACTTCAGTCAGTAACCACGGCCTCTACCCTTACTGAATTAAGGTGAGACCAGTGGCCATGGCTCCATCTATGAGTCCCTTAAGTGTGGTAAAATTTACAGAAGCAAACTCGTATTGGTTTGACCGTGGCGATGGTCTAAGTGCGAGTAGGTCAGAAATTTCTACACAACGTTAAAGGACATAGTGACGATCGGAGGGCCATAAATCCTAAACCGTAACTCGGATTAAGACGATTCCTATATGAAAAGTTATCTACTCGAAAATTTCTATCTAAAAATCAAGGTTAGAACAGCCCAGGTCTACTGGTCTGTTCCATAAGCATCAGGTCAGTAGGTTTTGGACAGAAGCAGTGAGTTTAAAAGGGTTCCGGTGGTCTTGGTGCTTGATGTTCATCATGGCTCTCATCCTTGATGCATATAGCTTCAAGTGTACAACTCATTGATGTATCTACATCATCTTAACCAAGTCTTGACCATCATAACCCAAGTGAAAGTCTAAGACATGAAGCACAACTCACTTAAGAGTTGTATGAAGTTTGATGAACCAAAGTTACATCAAAGTCTTAGATCTAACACATACATGGACTTTAAAGCTAATAACAAGTTACAAACTTGAAAGTAAACTAACTAATCAAGATCATAAGTAGTAGAACATAGTTCTTAGTTTGATCTTGAAGATCCAAGACTCAAAAGTCTAGATCCAAAGTTATATTTAAAGAAAACTTATTTGTGTGTTCTTGAACTTTCAAGGTTAACTTAATTTGTTCAAGAGATATGAGATCAAGACTAACTTGTAGTACTTGACCATATAAACTAACTACATGAAATTAAAGTGCATAAATTGAAGAAGTAAACTTAAATAAACAAGAAAAGGTTCATGGTTGTTCATACTTTAAAGATTCAAACCAAAGTTTGATCTTTAGAAAGTAAACTTTAAAGTTTACTTCATGAACTTCAAGTATGAATTTAATCAACACATGAACTTGCAAACTTTTAAGAAAGTATATGTAGAATCATAACTAGTAAGTTATGTTCTTGAGTGTTTATGATAAATACAAGAAATAAAAAGAATCAAACTAGAAAGTTTATTCTTGTAACAAGTAAAGAACAACTAACAAGTTAACTAACTAGTTGGTTACTTGGTGTGTTTACATGGGAATGGCAAGTTAACTAGATTCCTAAACAAGTTAACTAACTAGTTACCAACAAATTTGATACTTACATGCAAGAGTGGGCTAACTATGTACACTTAAAAGGTAGGGTGGGCTTACAAGCCCAAAGTCATAAGTCCATTTCACTACTAAAGCCCAAGTTCACTTAATTAACAAATTAATCCATTTAAAGCCCAAGTAATTAACCAACAACCTTAGTTAATTAAAATGATTAATAAAACTAATCATGAATGTAAATAATACTTGAAAATATTATTTGTGCAAGTTCCGGGTGTCACAAAGACGTTTCGGGCAATTAAAGTCAAGTTCGGGCAATCATGGCAACATGTAAATGTAATAACGTACATTAGTTTTATCACACGTATTAATAATATTAATTATTAATAAATAAACGTTGGAAAATCCAGGGTCGTTACATTACACACCTGTTAAAGAAAATTTCGTCCCGAAATTTAAGCTGAGGTAGATGGAGGAGTCGGGAAAAGGTGAGGATACTTCCGCATCATTTGATCCTCTCGCTCCCAAGAAATCTCAAGTCCTCGTTTGGCATTCCATCGCACTCGGACGATAGGAATCTTGTTGCGTTTCAAAGTTTTGATCTCACGATCCATAATTTCAACAGGTTCCTCCACAAAGTGGAGTTTGTCATCAATTGTAAGTTCTTCCAATGGTATGATAAGTTCTGGTGCAGCAAGACACTTCTTCAAGTTTGACACATGGAAGGTAGGATGAACTGAGCTCAATTGTGCTGGTAGATCCAAACGGTAAGCAACGGGTCCAACACGTTCCAAGATTTCAAAAGGACCAATGTATCGTGGGTTCAACTTTCCATGTTTTCCAAAACGGATCACACCTTTCCAAGGTGCAACCTTTAACATTACATGATCACCAACGTTGAATTCAAAGTCTTTACGTTTAAGATCGGCATAACTCTTTTGGCGATCACGGGCAGTCTTAAGTCTAGCTTGAATCTGAGCAATCTTCTCCGTCGTTTCGTGGACTACCTCAGGTCCGGTGATTTGCTTTTCGCCTACTTCGGCCCAACAAATAGGAGATCGGCACTTGTGGCCATACAACGCTTCGAAAGGTGCAGCATTAATGCTAGAGTGATAACTGTTGTTGTACGAGAATTCAGCGAGTGGCAAATGCCTTTCCCAGGCCTTTCCGAAATCAATGACACATGCACGCAGCATGTCTTCCAAGGTCTGAATCGTTCACTCACTTTTCCCGTCAGTCTGTGGATGATACGCAGTACTCATGTCGAGACGAGTTCCCATGGCTTCTTGCAAAGAACGCCAAAATCTAGAGGCAAAACGGGGATCGCGATCTGAGATGATCGATAAAGGTACACCATGACGAGATACAACCTCTTTGATGTATAACTGAGCAAGTCTCTCCATCGTATCAGTTTCCTTCATCGCTAGAAAGTGTGCAGATTTGGTGAGGCGGTCAACAATAACCCAAATAGTATCGTATCCGCCCACCGTCTTTGGCAGCTTAGTAATGAAATCCATTGTTATCCTTTCCCACTTCCATTGTGGGATCTCCAGTTGCTGAAGTAACCCAGAAGGTCTCTGATGCTCGGCTTTAACCTTCGAGCAAGTCAAACACTTACCAACATAAGTCGCAACGTCCTTCTTAAGATTCGGCCACCAATATTGTTCTTTGAGGTCGTGGTACATTTTTCACGCTCCAGGATGAATCAAATATCTCGATTTGTGTGCTTCATCAAGTATCAGGTTCGATAGATCTCCATAAAGAGGTACCCAAATTCTTCCGGCATTACATCGGAGTCCAGACTCCCTAACCTCGAATCGAGAGACAAGTATGTTCAAATGTTCGTGAGATATATTCTCCTCCTTGAGAGCCTCATCTTGGGCTACTCTGATCTGGCTGTTGAGGTTCGAATGGATGGTGATGTTCAGAGCCCTAACACGAAGATGTGCCGTCCTCTCCTTTCGGCTTAAAGCGTCAGCTACAACATTGGCCTTGCCAGGGTGATAACGGAGTTCACAATTGTAGTCGTTGAGCGTCTCGATCCATCGAAGTTGTCTCATATTCAGTTGCTTCTGATCAAAGATGTGCTGGAGACTCTTGTGATCAGTGAAAATAGTGCTCTTAGTTCCATACAAATAATGTCTTCACAATTTAAGCGCAAAGACAACGGCTCCAAGTTCAAGATCATGTGTAGTGTAGTTCCGCTCATGAATCTTCAATTGTCGGGAGGCATAGGCAATAACTTTTGATCGTTGCATCAGTACACAACCAAAACCACTCTTCGATGCATCACAATAAACAACGAAATCGTTACTGCCTTCGGGAAGCGATAGGATAGGTGTGGAGGTTAACTTCTTCTTCAAAGTTTGAAATGCTGATTCATGTGCGGGTTCCCAAATGAACTTCTTGCCCTTGTGAGTCAGCGCGGTCAAAGGACGCGCAATCAGAGAAAATCCTTCGATGAATCGTCGGTAATAACCGGCGAGACCTAGGAATTGGCGAATATGCGTTGGAGTAGTCGGGGTCTCCCACTAGCTGATGGCTTCAATCTTGGCGGGATCAACTTTGATACCCTGGTCGCTCACAACATGACCCAAAAATTGTACTTCCTTCAACCAAATTCACACTTGGAGAATTTGGCGTAAAGTTGCTCTTGTCTTAATAGTTCAAGCACTAATCGGAGGTGTTGCTCATGTTCTTCTTTGCTCTTAGAGTAGATGAGGATATCATCTATGAAGACGATAACAAACTTGTCCAAGTAAGGCTTGCAGACACGATTCATGAGGTCCATGAACACGGCAGGTGCATTTGTCAAACCGAATGGCATCACGTCACTTCACTCATAATGACCATAACGGGTTCTGAATGCAGTTTTCATCACGTCACTTTCCTTCACCCTCAACTGGTGATAACCGGATCACAAATCAATCTTTGAGTAGACACTCAATCCTTGTAGTTGGTCAAAAAGATCGTCAATTCGTAGAAGAGGATACCGATTCTTGATTGTGAATTTGTTGAGCTCACGGTAGTCGATACACATACGAAAGGATCCATCCTTCTTCTTCACAAATAGAACAGGTGCGCCCCAAGGCGAGAAACTTGGTTGGATAAATCCTCGGTCTAACAGCTCTTGTAGTTGACTCTGTAATTCTTGCATCTCGGAAGGTGCGAGTCTATAAGGTGAGCGAGCTACAGGTGCAGCTCCTGGCACTAAATCAATCTGAAACTCTACTGCTCTCTGTGGTGGCAATCTAGGTAATTCCTCTGGGAAGACATCGAAAAATTCGTTCACAATTCGAACGTCGTTCACGCTCTTCACCTCAGTTTCTACCGCTTTCACATGTGCTAGGACAGCAAAACGTCCCTTCTTCATAATCTTTTGCGCTTTCACGCAACTAATGAGGTTCATCTTCGAGGTACATCTCTCTCCATAGATAACCATTGGTTCGCCATCTCCTTGTGGTATGCGAAGTGCTTTATCTCCACAGATAATATCGGCCTTTATCTTGCTCAACCAATCCATACCAACGATCACGTCAAAACTTCCCAGTTTGATAGGTATCAAGTCAATTTCGAAATCTGCACCAGCTATGTTGATAACAGCTCCACGACTAATATGGTCAACCTTTTCAAGTTTTCCATTTGCGACCTCGACAAGCATACTTTCTTTTAACGGGACTAATGACCAATTAATCTTATCGCAAAAATGTCTACATATATAACTTCTATCCGCACCAGTATCAAACAAGACAGAAGCTAAAAGATTGTTGATTGTGAATATACCTGTCACCAAGTTGGGGTTATCACGTGCATCCCTTGCATTAACATTAAAAGCTCTAGCACGCGGTGGTCCGCCATCCTTTTGTTTGTTCGGGCACTCGTTTCTGAAATGGCCCGTCTGCCCGCATTCGTAACACTTTTTCGGCCCGTTGGTCTTCGGCCTCCCTGTCATCGTGGTAGTCTTACAGTCTCTACCGATGTGCCCGCTCTTCTTGCACTTCTCACAAACAGCATTACAATACCCGGTGTGGTGCTTGTAGCACCTCTTGCATTATGGTAGCGTGCCCTTGTAGTTCAGGTTGGAATTGTTGTTGTTGGGGTTGGGGTTGTTGTTGTTTTGCCTGAACCCTTCATGTCGCTTCGCCGGGTTTTGATCATAGTTTCTACCCCTGTTGTTGTTATTGTTGTGGTTGTTGTCCCATTTCCTCTTCTCGCTACTACCAGCTTCAAACTTAGCCTTCTCTGGCTCGTCAAGGATGATTTGATTCAGGAGAGTATGCGCCATGCGCATTGCTTCGGGGACATTCGGTGGCTTGGATGAGGTGACATTTCCCTTGATAGACTTAGGAAGTCCCGAGAAGTATTTTTCCATGCGCTTAAATTCGGGGGTGACCATGGTCGGACACATAAGAGCTAACTCCAAAAACCTACGATTGTAACTGTTAAGGTCGTTCCCTACGGCCTTCAACTGCATGAATTCAATTTCCATCTTCTGAATTTCGGTTCTCGGACAATACTCATCAATCATAGCCGCCTTGAATTCCTCCCATGGCGTAGCATACGCCTCATTGATACCTTTCGCTTGAGATAACGTGTTCCACCACGTTAGCGCGACGTCAGATAGCGTGCAAGATGCAAACTTGGTCTTATTGTCCTCCGAACAGTTGCTAACTCGGAATACTGATTCAAGTTTCTCGAACCATCTGGTGAGACCAACTGGTCCCTCGGTGCCGCTGAAGTTATGCGGTTTGCAGCTCTGGAATTCCTTGTATGTACACCCATTTCGAACGGGTGGAATAACCAGTGGTGGTGGCGGTGGAGCTTCGAGATTTCTTTCTGCTAGGGCTGCAGCGACCCGTTTGTTGATCAAGTCCTCAATCTGGGCGGCGGTAGGTGTGGATCTTCCGTTAGCCATGGTATTATAAACAAAAATTTTGACTCAAGTCAAAATCCAGTATGCAAGTAGTAATAATACAGTATATAGTGACCAACATGGAATCAAAACATCACATGTTATTAAATAATGCATCTAGGTACAAATACCACAGAATCATCGTACAACAATGTAAATAGAACATCGTGCAAGAATTAAATAACGCAAAGTTCCATTCATTAATAATAATAAGTTTCATACATCTGAATAAGTTCGTACAATACATATGAAATACATGAAACTATATCTAGATTACATCATGAAATCTAAATACAAGGTCCTACGGTGAAGGCGGGTGAACTGCTCCTCGAGCCAACTGCTCCTCGAGCTCAGTGACTCTAGCTCGGAGAGTCTCAATCTCCCTCATTAGTTCCTCGTTAGAGGGAGCTGGTGGGGCAGGCAGTGCAGGTGGGGCGGTTGGTGCGGGTGGTGCCGGTGGTGCTGATGTAGATGGTCCGGCTCCAGATGTAGACGGTACGTCCCTAGATGTAAGTGGTCCGTATCTAAATCTAGGTGGTACGGTTCCAGGAATAGTCAATACGTAACGGGGAACCTTACGTATCTGTGGGTCGGCAGGGTATGGCACAACTTGTTTACGAACAGTAACCCTACGAAGATGGCCAAAAGTGTCAGTAAAAGCACGACCTCCATTCACCCCTGGAATGACGGTGCCGTCGAAACGGTACCGCTTCTTCGGCGAGGTGGAGGGTGCCTGAATAGGTCTATCAGCAGGATCCTCATCATCGCTGGAGTCGTCTGATGATGAAGAATTGGCAGATGATGAGTCATCCGAATCGTGTGGTGGTGACACTGGTGGCTGAGCTGGTAATCCGAAGCGTCCGAAGGCGGCCAACATCTGTCTGTGTCTGCCTGGCGGAATCACGACTAAACGTCCTTCGGGAGTGCGTCGGCAAGGCGTGCGCATGTGGTTACGAAACGGCCCTTCCCCGAACTCCGCGGGGATCTCAATACCACCAATGCGGGGCTGTGACCTCGAGGGTCCGGGAGCAGACACTGGGGCAGGTGCACTAGTACCAGCTCCGGAAGTGGAAGCGCCGGGATCACTAGTGGGTGTCGGGGCCGGTGTATCGGCAGTAGTAGCAGCAGGTGTAGCAGTAGGTAGGGCGACGGGGTCTGAGTCTGTACTGCCCGAAATGCCAGTAGGTGGAACATCTGACATCTGAACAAGGAAAAATAAATTTTCCATGTCAGTATGTCATAAAGCAAGCAATTAATAGGCCAACAGTTTAAATCATGTATAACAGTAACTAGCATGGCAATAACAGCAATTCGTATGAAAGTAGCATGCAATCAAAAGCAAGTAGCATCATGCAGTAGGGATATCATGTAGTAGCATACGGCATATAGCAGAAAAAGTAAGCATTAGCATGTAGTAAGCTCAGCGGAAACAAGTAAACTAGCAAGTTGTAGATTAGTCCTATTAGTGAATCCTACTCGGGTCGGTCTTAGACTCACTAATGCAACCTAATTCCCTACAACCAATGCTCTGATACCAAATGTGACGCCCCGTACTAAATCATCATGTACGGACCATCAACAACAGGATCATTACAAGGTTAAGTACTATATGCGTTTTCAAAACAGAGCTTGCATTCATTAATAAAAGGCGACGTCATAACTAACGTCAAATGTTTTACAATCCAAAAGCATGCTTCGCTAAGTAGAAGCAATAAATAAGTGTATGTGACCCCAAAGGTCGTTACATAACATAGTTTCAAAATAAAAATAAGTTTGAATGCAAGATAAGTAGTCATGCGATAACAACTCTAAGCAGCGGGTTCTACAGCACGAATAGTACACAGCGGAAGCAACCTCAAGCACCTGAGAAATACATGCTTAAAAATATCAACACAAAGGTTGGTGAGCTATAGTTTAAGTATAACAGTAATGTAAGTAGGCCACGAGATTTCAGTGCTACAACGAGTGTTAAAAAGTATGTAAAAGTATATGCTTAACCGTGGGCACTTGGTAACTAACTTAACGTTTAAAATACCCCCTGAAAGTATACTTGGTGAGTGCGTATGTTTACGAAGTATTAAACACTCATTGACTGCTAGCGCGACTAGCCCGAGTGGGGATGTCAAACCCTATGGATCCATATCTAAGATTCGCATTCACTGGTTCATAAACCAATGATTAAACGTTACCGAGCTAAAGGGAATCTTTCTGCCATTATATAACCCACACATATATAAAGTTTAAGAACTCGTGCCTAGTATGTAAAACATAAAATCCGCATGTATTCTCAGTTCCCAAAACAAGTTAAAGTAAAAAGGGAATGCTATAACTCACAATGATATGTAGCGGTAAAGTAGTAGTCGGGAAAGGTGTGCAAGTAAATGGTCTAAATTCCTCAACCTAAGTCAAATAGTACTAAGTAAATAAATCGTCTTAATAGGTTTAAAAGTATGTAATTAAGGTCTTAAGGGTCATCATCATTCATCATTAAACAAAAGGCGTAAAGTAAGTTTCGTTTATGAAAGTAGTTTACAACAAAGGCTGATTTCAGTCAGCCACCACGGCCTCTACCCTTACTGAATTAAGGTGAGACCAGTGGCCATGGCTCAGTATATGAGTCCCTTAAGTGTGGTAAAATTTACAGAAGCAAACTCATCTTGGTTTGACCGTGGCGACGGTCTAAGTGCGAGTAGGTCAGAAATTTCTGCACAACGTTAAAGGACATAGTGACGATCGGAGGGCCATAAATCCTAAACCGTAACTCGGATTAAGACGAGTCCTATATGAAAAGTTATCTACTCAAAATATCTGCACAACGTTAAAGGTCTACTGGTCTGTTCCAGAAGCATCAGGTCAGTAGGTTTTGGACAGAAGCAGTGAGTTTAAAAGGGTTCCGGTGGTCTTGGTGCTTGATGTTCATCATGGCTCTCATCCTTGATGCATATAGCTTCAACTGTACAACTCATTGATGTATCTATATCATCTTAACCAAGTCTTAACCATCATAACCCAAGTGCAAGTCTAAGACATGAAGCTCAACTCACTTAAGAGTTGTATGAAGTTTGATGAACCAAAGTTACATCAAAGTCTTAGATCTAACACATACATGGACTTTAAAGCTAATAACAAGTTACAAACTTGAAAGTAAACTAAATAATCAAGATCATAAGTAGTAGAACATAGTTCTTAGTTTGATCTTGAAGATCCAAGACTCAAAAGTCTAGATCCAAAGTTATATTTAAAGAAAACTTATTTGTGTGTTCTTGAACTTTCAAGGTTAACTTAATTTGTTCAAGAGATATGAGATCAAGACTAACTTGTAGTACTTGACCATATAAACTAACTACATGAAATTAAAGTGCATAAATTGAAGAAGTAAACTTAAATAAACAAGAAAAGGTTCATGGTTGTTCATACTTTAAAGATTCAAACCAAAGTTTGATCTTTAGAAAGTAAACTTTAAAGTTTACTTCATGAACTTCAAGTATGAATTTAATCAACACATGAACTTGCAATCTTTTAAGAAAGTATATGTAGAATCATAACTAGTAAGTTATGTTCTTGAGTGTTCTTGATAAATACAAGAAATAAGAAGAATCAAACTAGAAAGTTTATTCTTGTAACAAGTAAAGAACAACTAACAATTACATGTAACAAACTAACAACAACAAGTAACAAAAGATGATGATGATTATGTGATGTTTGAATTTAGTTTTGGTTAAAGAAAAAGAAGAGAAATTAAAGCTTGTTACTTACTACAACTAGAGAGAAAAGAGAGAAAACTTGGAAGTATTTTTGTGTGTGTGTTTGAGAGTGTAACAAGTGAAGTAGTATTACATAAAATGAAACAAAAAAAGGCACTCCCAAGGCCTAAAACATTCGGCCAGCAGCAGCTCACAAGGGGGGGAGGGCTTTGTTTGGTGGTCTCTAGCATGTAAAGCTTCAAAATTTGGTTACTTGGTGTGTTTACATGGGAATGGCAAGTTAACTAGATTCCTAAACAAGTTAACTAACTAGTTACCAAAAAATTTGATACTTACATGCAAGAGTGGGCTAACTAAGTCCACTTAAAAGGTAGGGTGGGCTTTCAAGCCCAAAGTCATAAGTCCATTTCACTACTAAAGCCCAAGTTCACTTAATTAACAAATTAATCCATTTAAAGCCCAAGTAATTAACCAACAACCTTAGTTAATTAAAATGATTAATAAAACTAATCATGAATGTAAATAATACTTGAAAATATTATTCGTGCAAGTTCCGGGTGTCACAAAGACGTTTCGGGCAATTAAAGTCAAGTTCGGGCAATCATGGCAACATGTAAATGTAATAACGTACATTAGTTTTATCACACGTATTAATAATAATAATTATTAATAAATAAACGTTGGAAAATCCAGGGTTGTTACAGATGCCCCGTACAAAACCATCGTGTACGAATCATCAACAACAGGATCATTACAAGGTCAAATACTATATGCGGTTTCAAAAAAAGTTTTCATTCGTGAATAAAGGTGATGTCTTAACCAACATCAAATGTCTTACAACAAAAGTATGCTTCAATGAACAGAAGCAATTAGTAATAGTACGTGACCCAATGGTCGTTACAAATCATTGTTTCAAAAGGTAACATAGTTTGAATGCAAATAAAACGTTTCATGCGGTGATAACTCTAACAAGCGCAGCGGGTGTCTACAAAGCATGACTAGTACAGCAGAAGCAAGCAAACCTTAAGCACCTGAGAGAAACATGCTTAAAAATGTCAACACAAAGGTTGGTGAGTTATAGTTTAAGTATAACATTAATGTAAGGTAGGCAATGAGATTTCAGTGCTTCAACAGCGTTTCAAAACAGTATCACCCCCTAAAAGTACACTTGGCGAGTGCGTATGTTTACGAAATATTAAACACCCGTTAAATGCTAGCGCTACTAGCCTGAGTGGGGATGTCAAACCCTATGGATCCATATCTAAGATTCGCATTCACCGGTTCAAAGACCAATGACTAAACATTACCGAGCTAAGGGGAAATTTTATGCCGTGGTATAACCCACACATATATAAAGTTTAAGTACTCGTGCCTAGTAAGTAAAATGTAAAATGTGCATCTATTCTCAGTTCCCAAAATAGTTAAAGTAAAAAGGGATGCTATAACTCACAGTGATAAAGTAGTAAAGTTGACACGGGAAAAGTAAGCAAGTATGTTTGTCCGGAAGGGTCCTCAACCTAAGTCAAAAGTTACTAAGTCAGTAAATCGTCCCAATAGATTTAAATGTATATAAATTAGGTCTTAAGTATCATCATCATTCATCATCAAACAAAAAGTATAAAGTAAGTTTCATTCTAGAAAATAGTTTAAAATAAAGGCTGATTTCGATCAGTTGCCACGGCCTCTATACAAACTGAATTGAGGTGGGACCAGTGGCCATGGTTCCATATATGAGTCCTTTAGTTACTGTAAAAATTCCAGAACCAAACTCGTCTTTGTTTGACCATGGCGACGGTTTAAGTGCGAGTAGGTCAGAATTTTTAGCACAACGTTAAAAGGACATAGTGACGTTTGGAGGGCCATAGATCCTAAACCGTAACTCGGATTAAGACGAGTCTTAAACAAAAAATTATCTACTTGAACAGAGTGAACTGAAAATCAACTTTACAGTAGCCCAGGTAATTTGATCAGACCCGAAAAATAGTAGGTTTAGTGTTCTGGTGGGTTCTTGGTGCTCGATGCTCATCACGGTTTTCATCCTTGATGCATATAGCTTCAATTGTACAACTCGTTGATGTGTTTGCATCATCTTTACCAAGTTTTGACCATCATAACACAAGTGTAAGCCTAAGATAAGTAGCACAACTCAATTAAGTATTGCAAGTAGTTTGATGAACCGAAGTTACATCAAGATCTTAGATCCGACACATACATGAACTCTAAAAGTAATATTAAGCTACAAACTTGAAAGTAAACTAAATAATAATGATCTTAAGTTGTAGAACATAGTTCTTAGTTAGATCTTGAAGATCCAAGACCCAAAAGTCTTGATCTAAAGTTACTAAGTTAAATCCTAAGTCATAACACTTGAATCTTTACTTTAATGAAACCATAAGTTATGAAACTTAGATTCTCATCTTGTAAAGTGTATGTAAGCTCATAATCTCTTGTTTACAACAAAATAAGTAGACCATAAGCTATAGAAACTTAGATCTTTCATAAGTATATGAAGTTATAACTAGAAAGTTATACTTCTATGTTCTTGAACTTATAAAGTTAACTTTTAGTTTCAAGAAATATGAGATCAAGATTAACTAGTAATACTTGACCAAATTAACAACATCACAACTTTAAAGTACATAAAATGAAGAAATAAGTTAAATCTACAAGTAACAAGTTCATGGTTGTTCACACTTTAAAGATTCAAGCCAAGGCTTTGATCTTTACGAAAGTAAACCTTAAGTTTACAAACATGAATACAAGTATGGTTTTAAACTCATGAACTTGAAATCTTTTAAAACATTAAGTGTAGAACCATAAACTAGAAAGTTTAGGCTCTTGTATGTTCCTGTATGAACAAGATGATATGAAGAACAAACTAGAAAGTTTGATTCTTAATAACTAGTAAGTAAACAACAACAACAAAGATCAAGTAACAAAGCAAGCAAATGATGATGATATGTTTGTGTATGATTCGGTTTTGAAAAAGATCTCCCCCACACTCACCAAGGTCGACGGCCAAAAAGGGGTGCAAAAGAGGGAAAAATCCACTAGTTTCTTTCATGCATCTAGCTCAAAATGTTAATAAGGTTAAATGGTGTGGGAAACTGTTGTAATTGTACAAGTAACTAGTCTCCTTACAAGCTAATTAATCTAGTTTCATTCAAATGTAATACTTGCATAATAAGATGGGCTAATTAATCCATTAAGATAAGTAGGGTGGGCTTCTAAGTCCATTAACACATGCCCAAGTCCAAGAAAGCAATAATCTAAATAAAAGCCCAAGTATTTAACTAGTAACCTTAGTTAATTAAAAATGATAAAGTTAAATACGGTAACAAGTAAATGCATAAAAAATACATTTATTCAAGCGCAAGTATTAATAATAAATATTATTAATAAAGGTTGGAAAAACCAGGGTCGTTACATTACCCACCTGTTAAAAAATATTTCGTCCCGAAATTTTAAGCTGAGGTAGATGGAGGAGTCGGGAAAAGGTGAGGATACTTCTGCATCATTTGGTCATCTCATTCCCAGGTAAACTCAGGTCCTCGTTTAGCATTCCATCGTACTCGGACGATCGGAATCTTGTTGTGTTTCAAAGTTTTGACCTCACGGTCCATAATTTCAATAGGCGCTTCCACGAAGTGGAGTTTGTCGTCAATCATAAGTTCCTCCAATGGTATGACATGTTCCGATTCAGCAAGATACTTCTTCAAATTCGATACATGAAAGGTAGGATGAACTGAGCTCAACTGTGTTGGAAGATCTAAACGGTAAGCAACGGGTCCAACATGCTCCAAGATTTCAAAAGGACCAATGTATCGCGGGTTTAACTTCCCACGTTTTCCAAAACGGATCACACCTTTCCAAGGGGCGACCTTCAACATTACACGGTCACCCACTCTGAATTCAAAGTCTTTACGTTTAAGGTCTGCATAACTCTGAATTCAAAGTCTAAATTGTGCGTTCGCTCTGACCATCGGTCTGTGGGTAATAAGCAGTACTCATGTCGAGATGAGTTCCCAAGGC
This sequence comes from Rutidosis leptorrhynchoides, assembly GCF_046630445.1. Lineage (NCBI taxonomy): Eukaryota > Viridiplantae > Streptophyta > Magnoliopsida > Asterales > Asteraceae > Rutidosis > Rutidosis leptorrhynchoides. Next base: position 300,188,869 of record NC_092335.1, on the reverse strand, counting down.
TTCTTGCAAAGAACGCCAAAATATAGAAGCAAAACGGGGATCGCGATCTGAGATGATCGATAAAGGTACACCATGATGAGATATAACCTCTTTGATATATAGTTGAGTGAGTCTCTCCATCGTATCCGTTTCCTTCATAGCTAGGAAGTGTGCAGATTTGGTAAGACGGTCAATGATAACCCAGATGGTATCATATCCGCCCACCGTCTTTGGTAGCTTAGTAATGAAATCCATTGTTATCCTTTCCCACTTCCATTGCGGGATTTCCGGTTGTTGAAGTAACCCAGAAGGTCTCTGATGTTCGGCCATAACCTTCGAACAAGTCAAACACTTACCAACATACGTTGCAACATCTTTCTTAAGATTCGGCCACCAATACTGTTCCTTAAGATCGTGGTACATTTTGCCCGCTCCGGGATGAATCAAATATCTCGACTTGTGGGCTTCATCTAGTATAAGGTTCTGTAGATCTCCATAACGGGGTACCCAAATTTTTCCGGCATAGCATCGGAGTCCAGTCTCCTTAACCTCGAATTGAGAAACGAGAATGTTCAAGTATTCATGAGATATATTCTCCTCCTTGAGAGCCTCATCTTGGGCTGCTTGGATCTGGCTGTTGAGGTCCGAATGAATGGTGATGTTCAGTGCCCAAAAACGAAGAGGTGCCATCCTCTCCTTTCGGCTTAAAGCGTCGGCTACAACATTAGCCTTGCCAGGATGATAACGAAGTTCACAATCATAGTCGTTCAGCGTCTCGATCCATCGACGCTGTCTCATATTCAGTTGCTTCTGATCGAAGATGTGTTGGAGGCTTTTATGATCGGTGAAAATAGTGCTCTTAGTTCCATAAAGATAGTGTCTCCACAGTTTTAATGCGAAGACAACGGCTCCAAGTTCAAGATCGTGAGTAGTGTAGTTTCGTTCGTGAATCTTCAGTTGACGGGAAGCATAAGCGATAACCTTTGTGTGTTGCATCAGTACACAACCAAAACCGCTTTTCGAAGCATTGCAATAAACGACAAAATCGTCACTGCCTTCAGGAAGTGATAAGATAGGTGCGGTGGTTAACTTCTTTTTCAAGGTTTGAAATGCAGATTCCTATTCGGGTTCCCAAATGAACTTCTTCTCTTTGTGAGTCAGTGCAGTCAAAGGACGCGCAATCAGAGAGAAACCTTTTAATAAATCTTCGGTAGTAACTGACGAGGCCTAAAAATTGGCGAATGTGAGTCGGAGTAGTGGGGGTCTTCCACTTGCTGATAGCTTCAATCTTTGCGGGATCAACTATGATACCCTGGTCACTCACAACATGACCCAGAAATTGGACTTCCTTCAACCAAAACTCACACTTAGAGAATTTTGCATAAAGTTTCTCTTGTCTCAAGAGTTCCAGCACTAGACGAAGATGTTGTTCATGTTCTTCTTTGCTTTTGGAGTAGATGAGGATATCATCTATGAAGACGATAACGAAATTATCTAGGTATGGCTTGCAGACACGATTCATGAGGTCCATAAACATGGCAGGTGCGTTGGTTAAACCGAATGGCATCACTAGAAACTCATAATGACATAATGGGTTCTGAATGCAGTCTTCATCACGTCGCTCTCTTTCACCCTCAACTGGTGATAACCGGATCGCAAATTGATTTTAGAGTAAACGCTCGATCCTTGTAGTTGATCAAAAAGATCATCAATTTAGGGAAGAGGATACCGATTCTTGATTGTCAATTTGTTGGGTTCACAGTAGTCGATACACATGCGGAAGGATCCGTCCTTCTTCTTCACAAACAAAACAGGTGCGCCCCAAGGCGAGAAACTTGGTTGTATAAATCCACGGTCTAGTAGTTCTTGTAATTGGCTCTGCAACTCTTGCATTTCGGAAGGTTCGAGTCGATAAAGTGCGCGAGCTACGAGTGCAGCTCATGGCACCAAGTCGATCTGAAACTCCACTGCTCTCAGTGGTGGTAATCCAGGCAATTCTTCTGGAAAGACATCGGAAAATTCGTTCACAATTTGCACGTCATCCACGCTCTCCACCTCAGTTTCTAACGTTTTCACATGTGCCAAAACAGCAAGACGTCCTTTCTTCATGATATTTTGGGCTTTCATGCAACTAATGAGATTCAGTTTCGAGCTACATCTCTCTCCGTAAATAATCAGTGGCTCACCGTCTCCATGTGGTATACGAAGAGCTTTATCTCCACAGATAGTGTCGGCCCTTATCTTGGTCAACCAGTCCATACCAACAATAACATCAAAGCTTCCCAACTTAATGGGTATCAAGTCAATCTCGAAATCTACACCAGCTATGTTGATAATAGCTCCTCGACTAATTTGGTCAACTTTCTCAAGTTTTCCATTGGCTACCTCTACAAGCATACTCTCCTTTAAAGGAACTAACGACCAATTTATCTTAGAGCAAAAGTGTCTACATACATAACTTCTATCGGCACCAGTATCAAATAGGAAAGAAGCTAATAAGTTGTTGATAGTGAATATACCTGTGACCAAGTCGGGCTTTTCACGAGCATCCTTTGCATTTACATTGAAAGCTCTGCCACGCGGTGGTCCGCCGTCCTTTCGCTTATTGGGACACTCATTTCTGAAGTGGCCCGTCAGCCCGCATTCATAACACTTTCTCGGTCCATTGGGGTTCGGCTTCCCAGTCATGGTGGTGATCTTGCAGTCTCTGCCAATATGCCCAATCTTTTTGCATTTTTCACAAACAATGTTACAGTACCCGGTATGGTGCTTGTAGCACCTCTTGCACTGTGGCAGACTGCCTTTGTAGTTGGGGTTCGAGTTGGTGTTCGGATTGGCATTCCCACCGTTGTTGTGCCTCTTAGCGGGGGTTTGATCATAGGCTTTCCCTTTGTTGTTGTTGTCCCACTTGCGTTTTTCACTACTACCCGCTTCGGATTTTGCCTTTTCCGCTTCATCGATGATGATTTGGTTCATTAAGGTATGCGCCATGTGCATTGCTTCCGGGACATTGGGTGGATTAGATGAGGTGACATTTCCCTTAATGGACTTAGGAAGTCCCCACAAATACCTTTCCATACGCTTAAACTCCGGGGTAACCATGGTAGGACACATCAGGGCTAATTCTAGATACCAACGGTTGTAACCATCGAGGTTGTTTCCCACAACCTTCAACTGCATAAACTCAATCTCCATCTTCTGGATCTCTGTCCTAGGGCAATACTCTTCAATCATGGCCCCCTTGAATTCCTCCCATGGCGTAGCATACGCCTCATCAATACCCTTTGCTTGTGCCAATGTGTTCCACCAAGTTAGGGAGCCGTCAGACAGTGTACATGAGGCATACTTGGTTTTGTTTGCCTCTAAGCAGTTACTAACTCGAAACACATATTCTAATTTCTCAAACCACCTAGTGAGACCAACTGGCCCCTCAGTTCCACTAAAGTTGTGGGGCTTGCAGCTTTGAAACTCTTTGTACATGCATCCATTATGAATGGGCTGGATAACCGGTGGCGGTGGAGCTTGGGGGTTCATTTCTGCTAAAGCTGCGGCGATTCGTTCATTGATCATTTCCTCGATTTGGGCTGCGGTGGGTGTTGATATTCCGTTGGCCATGATGTTCTAAACAAAAATTTTGACTCAAGTCAAAATCCAGTATTCAATAAATAATAATACAGTGTATGGTAACCAACATGGAATCAGCACATCACATGTTTATTAAGTAACGCAAATAGATTCAGATACCACAAAGTCATCACACAGTAACGTAAATAGAACGCTGTGCAAGAATTAAACCACACAAAGTTCCATTCATTAATAATAAGTTGCATACATCCGCATATGTTCGTACAGTACACAAGTAATACATGAAACTACAAACAAGATTACATAATGAAATCTAATACAAATGTCCTATGGTGATGGTGGGTGAAGGATGTCCAATACGTGGGACATCTGGTCCTCGAGCTCAGTTACCCGAGCACGGAGGATCTCCACCTCCCTCATCAGTTCCTCGACAAAGGGAGATGGTGGGGCAGGCGGTGTAGTTGGTACGAGTGGTGCTGGTGGAGCTGGTGGTGCAGACGGTTCGGCTCCAGAAGTAGAGGCTGCAAAGCGGTAAGGCTTACGGATGAAGGGATCAGCAGGATACGATACAAGCCGCTTACGGGCGCTAACCCTACAACGGTACCATCGAAACGGTACCGCTTCTTTGGCGGGGTGGAGGGTGGCTGTACAGGTGCATCATCAGGGTCCTCATCTGAATCCTCGTCACTAGATTCGTCATAGGATGAGTCATCGGATGAAGAATCGGCGGATGATAGGTCGTCTAAATTGACTGGGGGTGGCTGCACGGGTGGCTCTCCTCGGGCGGCCATCATCTGTCGGTATCTACTCGGTCCGATCGGCAAGAGACGTCCATCAGTAAGGTGTTGGCACCAATGGTTATGCTCATTACGGACCGGACCTTCCCCAAGTTCCGCGGGAATCACAGCACCACTGAGATGGTGCTGTGGCTCTGGAGGTCCTGGGGCAAGTGGATCTGGAATCTCCGGTGGGTCCTCGACTCCGTCTGAGGTAATCACTGGGCCGGGTGCATGGCTACTAGCTCCGGAGGACGAAGCGCCTGAGTCACTGGAGGGTGTCGACGACGGGATCTGAGAATCGGCAACGATGGCAGGTGAGGTGGCTGATGAGTCTGTGTCGCTGTCCAAAATGATGAAAGGTGGAATATCCGACATCTGAACAAGGAAAAATAAATTTTTTCATGTCAGTAACTCATAAAGCAAGCACGTATTAGGCAAAGTAACTATGACAATCTAGATCATGTATAGCAGTAAGTAGCATAGAAATAATAACAAATTGTACTGAAGTAGCATGCAATCGAAAGCAAATAGTAGCATGCAGTAGTGAAAACATGTAGCAGTATATGGCATATAACAGTAAAAGTAAGCTGCAGCATTCAGCAAGTTCCACAGAAACAAGTAAACTAGCAAGTTGTAGATTAGTCCTATTAGTGAATCCTACTCGGTCGGGTCTTGACTCACTAATGCAACCTAATTCCCTACAACCAATGCTCTGATACTAAATGTGATGCCCCGTACAAAACCATCGTGTACGAATCATCAACAACAGGATCATTACAAGGTCAAATACTATATGCGGTTTCAAAAGAAGTTTGCATTCGTGAATAAAGGTGATGTCTTAACCAACATCAAATGTCTTACAACAAAAGTATGCTTCAATGAACAGAAGCAATTAGTAATAGTACGTGACCCAATGGTCGTTACAAATCATTGTTTCAAAAGGTAACATAGTTTGAATGCGAATAAAACCTTTCATGCGGTGACAACTCTAACAAGCGCAGCGGGTGTCTACAAAGCATGACTAGTACAGCGGAAGCAAGCAAACCTTAAGCACCTGAGAAAAACATGCTTAAAAACATCAACACAAAGGTTGGTGAGTTATAGTTCAAGTATGATACTAATGTAAGGTAGGCCACGAGATTTCAGTGCTTCAACAACGTTTCAAAACAGTATGAAAAGTATATGTATAACCGTGGGCACTTGGTAACTAACTTAAAGTTTATCACCCCCTAAAAGTACACTTGGTGAGTGCGTATGTTTACGAAGTATTAAACACCCATTAAATGCTAGCGCTACTAGCCCGAGTGGGGATGTCAAACCCTATGGATCCATATCTAAGATTCGCGTTCACCGGTTCAAAGACCAATGACTAAACGTTACCGAGCTAAGGGGAAAGTTTATGCTGTTGTATAACCCACACATATATAAAGTTTAAGTACTCATGACTAATATGTAAAATGTAAAATGTGCATGTATTCTCAGTTCCCAAAATAGTTAAAGTAAAAAGGGATGCTATAACTCACAGTGATAAAGTAGTAAAGTTGACATGGGAAAAGTAAGCAAGTATGTTTATCCGGAAGGGTCCTCAACCTAAGTCAAAAGTTACTAAGTCAGTAAATCGTCCCAATAGATTTAAATGTATATAAATTAGGTCTTAAGTATCATCATCATTCATCATCAAACAAAAAGTATAAAGTAAGTTTCATTCTAGAAAATAGTTTAAAATAAAGGCTGATTTCGATCAGTTGCCACGGCCTCTATACAAACTGAATTGAGGTGGGACCAGTGGCCATGGCTCCATATATGAGTCCTTTAGTTACTGTAAAAATTCCAGAACCAAACTCGTCTTTGTTTGACCATGGCGACGGTTTAAGTGCGAGTAGGTCAGAATTTTTAGCACAACGTTAAAAGGACATAGTGACGTTTGGAGGGCCATAGATCCTAAACTGTAACTCGGATTAAGACGAGTCTTAAATGAAAAATTATCTACTTGAATAGAGATAACTGAAAATCAACTTTACAATAGCCCAGGTATTCTGATCAGTCCCGAAAAACAGTAGGTTTAGTGTTCCAGTGGGTTCTTGGTGCTCGATGCTCATCACGGTTCTCATCCTTGATGCATATAGCTTCAAGTGTACAACTCGTTGATGTGTTTGCATCATATTTACCAAGTTTTTACCATCATAACACAAGTGTAAGTCTAAGATAAGTAGAACAACTCAATTAAGTGTTGCATGTAGTTTGATGAACCAAAGTTACATCAAGATCTTAGATCCGACACATACATGAACTCTAAAAGTAATATTAAGCTACAAACTTGAAAGTAAACTAAATAATCAAGATCTTAAGTTTTAGAACATAGTTCTTAGTTAGATCTTGAAGATTCAAGACCCAAAAGTCTAGATCTAAAGTTACTAAGTTAAATCCTAAGTCATAACACTTGAATCTTTACTTTAATGAAACCATAAGTTATGAAACTTAGATTCTCATCTCGTAAAGTGTATGTAAGCTTATAAGCTCTTGTTTACAACAAAATAAGTAGACCATAAGCTATAGAAACTTAGATCTTTCATAAGTATATGAAGTTATAACTAGAAAGTTATACTTCTATGTTATTGAACTTATAAAGTTAACTTTTAGTTTCAAGAAACATGAGATCAAGATTAACTAGTACTACTTGACCAAATTAACAACATCACAACTTTAAAATACATAAAATGAAGAAATAAGTTAAATCTACAAGTAACAAGTTCATGGTTGTTCATACTTTAAAGATTCAAGCCAAGGCTTTGATCTTTAAGAAAGTAAACCTTAAGTTTACAAACATGAATACAAGTATGGTTTTAAACTCATGAACTTGAAATCTTTTAAAACATTAAGTGTAGAACCATAAACTAGAAAGTTTAGGTTTTTGTATGTTCTTGTATGAATAAGATGATATAAAGAACAAACTAGAAAGTTTGATTCTTAATAACTAGTAAGTAAACAACAACAACAACAAAGATCAAGTAACAAAGCAAGCAAATGATGATGATATATTTGTGTATGATTCGGTTTTAAGACAAGAAAAAGAAGAATAAAAGTTCATGTTACTTACAATATTAGAGAAATAAGATGAGAGAAAAAGGAGAAGTATGTTTGTGTGTGTGTGAAGTGAAGTGTAATGAGGGAAAACTAGTAGATAAGTAATCAAAATTTTTTGAAAAATATCTCCCCCACACTCACCAAGGCCGACGGCCAAAAAGGGGTGCAAAAGACGGAAAAATCCACTAGTTTCTTTCATGCATCTAGCTCAAAATGGTAATAAGGTTAAATGGTGTGGGAAAGTGTTGTAATTGTACATGTAACTAGTCTCCTTACAAGCTAATTAATCTAGTTTCATCCAAATGTAATACTTGCATAATAAGATGGGCAAATAAATCCATTAAGATAAGTAGGGTGGGCTTCTAAGTCCATTAACACAAGCCCAAGTCCAAGTAAACAATAATCTAAATAAAAGCCCAAGTATTTAACTAGTAACCTTAGTTAATTAAAAATGATTAATAAAAATTAATCATGAATGCAAATAATATTCGAAATATTATTCGTGAAAAGTACGCGTGTCACAAAGACAAATCAGGCATTGGAAAGTTAAATACGGTAACAAGTAAATGCATAAAAAATACATTTATTCAAGCACAAGTATTAATAATAAATATTATTAATAAAGGTTGGAAAAACCAGGGTCGTTACAATTATGAAGAGGTTCGCCGGTAAGTGCTTCAGGTTCTTCGCCAAGAGGGGAATGTGGTGGATGGAAAGGATTAACTTCTTCCTGTCTCTAATGATTTAATAGGCTACGAACACATCCCCAATTCATTCAGAATAGATGATGGCTAATCAGTTGCTCCATTCCGGTAACACTGCTTTCGGAGCTCGAGTGAAAATCCATATCGGAATCCGAGGGACTTGAACTAGTGGCGAATTCCATTTCGTACGATTGAATAAAGGATTTTTCAATATGAAATGATTTTTGGCTATCGGTTGGTATTCTAATTACATAGAATATCTATAAATATAGAGTAAAATATTTCGTAGATTACGGAAGGATTTACGAAATATGTCAGGAAAAGTTTATAGTAACAGATACGCTAAGATATGAATTTTTATCTGTACACTATTCATGCAATCCAGGCAGTAAGATATATCTAGATTAAGAATGATAAGCAATTGATTCCCTAAGATTGATAAGCAGGTAATTTTCGACATGAAATGATAAGCAAAACTTTTGACATGCAGACACGGTCGAAGTCCAGACTCACTAATGCATCTAAACAACTATTAGTTAGACACACTAATGCAAGACCTGGTTCTCTAAGACCACCACTCTGATACCACATGAGACGACCCGTACTAATCCATAAGGATGAATACAATAACATATGATTACATTGCGAGGTATTTGACCTCTAAATGATACATTTTACAAACATTGCATTCGTTTTTAAAAGACAAACTTTCATTACATCGAGTGTTGACAGGCATGCATACCATTTCATAATATATCAAACTATCACTGACTTAATAATAATCTTGTTGAACTCAATGACTCGAATGCAACGTCTTTTGAAATATGTCATGAATGACTCCAAGTAATATCTCTAAAATGAGCAAATGCACAACGAAAGATTTCTTTCATACCTGAGAATAAACATGCTTTAAAGTGTCAACCAAAAGGTTGGCGAGTTCATTAGTTTATCGTAATCAATCATTTTCATAATTTTAATAGACCACAAGATTTCTATTTTCATTTTTCATAAACATCATCTCATATCAGGCATTTCGCACAAACTGCATAGAGATAAAAATCATTCATATGGTGAACACCTGGTAATCGACATTAACAAAACACTTCTAGAATATCCCCATCATTCCGGGACTCTCATCGGACATGATAAAATCGAAGTACTAAAGCATCCGTAACCCGAATGGGGTTTGTTAGCCCCACTAGATCTATCTTTAGGATTCACATCAATTAGGGTGTCTGTTCCCTAATTCTTAGATTACCAGACTAAAAAGGGTGATATTCGATTCGATAATCCAACCATTGAATGTAGTTTCGAATACTTGTGTCTATTTCGTAAAACATTTATAAAAGCAACGCATGTATTCTCAGCCCCAAAAATATATATTGCAAAAGCATTTAAAAAGGGAGCAAATGAAACTCACAATATTGTATTTCGTAGCAATAATGCATTTGACGGCACTGAACAAGTGCAGGGTTGGCCTCAGATTCACGAACCTATATCATTTATATATATATATATATATATATTAATACATATAATGGTAATCAAATAATTACATCTATTAATTATAGAATTTGTACTAAATTTTGTCTATATATTATATCTTAAATTATATACTATATATATGTTTATTTTCTAAAAAAATAATAATATGTTTAATATATAATTATAGGTAATATGAATATATTTTATGTAAAAAAAATCTTTATTTGTTATAATATAATAATAATAATGAAAATGATAATTTTAATAGAAATTGTAGTCTTAATGATTATGAGAATTTTAATAATAATGATACTTTAAATAAGTATGATAATAAAAATGATATTACTAATAAGAATGATAATGATAATAATAATAATATGAGAAATGATAATTTTTATATAACATGATAGTTTTAATAAAAGTGATAATTATTATATTAATGATACTACTAATAATATTCCTAATTATAATACTAATATTAATGTTAATAATAATAATAATAATAACCTTAGAATCGTGTTAATAGTAATGATAATAATAATACTAATAATAATAATAACTATAAAAATATTAGTTTTTCTACTACGATAATAATTTTAATAATAATAATACTAATAATACTTATTTTTATAATAATAATAATAATAATAATAATAATAATAATAATAATAATAATAATAATAATAATAATAATAATAATAATAATAATAATAATAATAATAATAATAAAAGAGTACAACCTTTGAAGAAAAGAGCATTAAAAATAAACGCCATTGCCCGGACTCGACCCCGAGACCTCTCGCTTCCCAAACCAACCTATAAACCATTGAACCACTAATGTTTTTCTGAATTTATTTATATCTTAAATATATGTATCCCGTATTTTATGTTTCAAGTCCAATAACCAACCTAGGCTTGGCCCAACATCATATACACGACCCATTATCAGATTAAAGTTTACGGCCCAATATCAAATTGGAGTTTATGGCCCAATATCATTTCTTAACTAGATTAATCGATGGATTTGTGGGTACTATGGTTTGATCGGGAACACAAACAATAACTGCATCATCTTTATCACATCATCAAGTCATTATCGACTGCTCATCCTAATTACTAACATAAAATCATAACATCCTTAATTTCCATAACCTCATCATCATCCTCTAATCATCACATCATCATCATCATACATCTATGTTACTGTACCAGAAACAGGAAGACGAGTGGCAACAGCACTATTCATCATCTTCCTCAAATCATCATCATCTCGGTCTTTATTTCATCATAACCATATCACCATCATTTAATCCCATGATCATCGTCATCTTGTCATCATCTAATCGACATCATCATAATCATTTTCAACAACGAAAACCATCATCAATCATAACCATCATCATTATGATATCGTCACAGAAAAATATTCATCATCATCATCATCTTTAACATGTTTACGTAGGTTTCATTCGGTTGCAGCAAAAAATAAAATATAGTAGCAGCACGGGTTTTGTGTGTTTTGTTGAATGGTTTTCGAAGAACTGAATGAAAACAGAAACAAAAGATAGTAGTAGCAGGTATACCATGGTTTACAAAGTGGTTTACGACTGTTTTACACAGGAATAGAAATCAGAAACTATGACAGTAGCACTAACGAAGAAAGAAGAAGAAAACATATTCAAGTGCGTTTTCAAACAGAGTAATAGCAGTAGCGTATGTGGTGGTTGTTTTTCTTGGGTAGTTCTCAGCCAAAACAGAAATTAAAGTAGCAGCAACAATTAGAGAGTATTGGGTGGCTTACGGTTGTAACACAGCAGGTATAGCGGCAACATTCGAGCAGTGAAACAATGAAAAAAAATTAGTAGCTGTAACAATGACGGTTATGGTGGTTTCAACATGAGAGAGAGAGAGGAAAGTTTAGGTGATCAACAATGGGTGCTCGGTGGTGGATGAAGGTGGATGGTGAAGTGGGATCATGGTGTCGTGGTGATGGTGCCCCTGTGAGTGAGGGAGTGTGTTCATGGTGGCCAATGATCGTGGTTAACGAAGTTGTAGGAGGAAGAATACGAGATGATCAAGTGGTGTGGTGTGTGTGTCGATTCCTCTCCTCTATCATATACATATAAGCTTATATAGATATATATATATATATATATATATATATATATATATATATATATATATATATATATATATATATATATATATATATATATATATATATATATATATATATATATATATATATATGTAAAGATATTAGTTAGATAAAGAAACAGAAATAGTAAGTTTGTTTGTTAATTTCAACTTCACGGATCAAATAACTATTACACTCTGTCGACAGTTATCACGGGGTAATATATCGTGTCCATTGCTAAATAGTTAGTGTATAAAAGTGTTTCTAAAAATCTCAAATTTTTAGGTTAAATATATTTATTTATTTCAGTCATTAACTGTTTGAAACCTGATCAAAAAGGTTCGATAATTATTTATTTTATGTTCCAATTAAATGTACGGTGTACTAATACTTAAACTAAAAAGGTAAAAATATTTTTATTAAACCTAAAATCTTCGTAATCGATTTACAGTTCAACTTTTATTTTAATCCATTATGAACATATATTATATCTATGTAAAACTAACGAAACGACAACTGAGTGCTACTGTCATTTACTAATTAGGCTCGAAATCATTTATTTTTATTATATTCTCTTTCTATATATAAACAGTTTTAAATAACAAGTTTAACTACTAAAATAATTATATTATATATTTTTAAACAAATAGATTTAATATAAATTTATATATATATATATATATATAGTTGTTCGTGAATCTTCGGAAATAGTCAAAGGTCAATTGAATATATGAAAGAGTTCAAAATTTTTGAGACTCAACATTACAGACTTTTCTTATCGTATCAAATGAAATGTCCCGTTCATATTGATTATAAACCTTCCATATTAATTGATTTTATTGCGAGGTTTTGACCTCTATATGAGACGTTTTTCAAAGACTGCATTAGTTTTAAAAACAAACCATAACCTTTATTTTATCGACAAGGTTTAAAGGACACCACCTAGATTATCAGAAATGATAATCTAAAAATATCACACTTACACACTACCAATATATATTGGTTTACAATATTAATATGTTACAACAAAGTAAATTTCAAATGCAGTTTTAAACAATATTATACAAGCATGCCGACTCCAAATCTTGTCCATATATTAGCATGCAACAGCGGAAGCTCTTAATAATCACCTGAGAATAAACATGCTTTAAACGTCAACAAAAATGTTGGTGAGTTATAGGTTTAACCTATATATTTATCAAATCGTAATAATAGACCACAAGATTTCATATTTCAATACACATCCCATACATAGAGATAAAAATCATTCATATGGTGAACACCTGGTAACCGACATTAACAAGACGCATATAAGAATATCCCCTATCATTCCGGGACATCCATCGGACATGATAAAACAACATCGAAGTACTAAAGCATCCGCTACAACGGATGGGGTTTGTTGAGCCCAATATATCTATCTTTAGGATTCGCGTCAATTAGTAGACTGGTTTACTAATTCTTAGGTTACCAAGTAAAAAGGGGCATATTCGGCTTCGATCGTTCAACCATAGAAAGTAGTTTCATGTACTTGTGTCTATTTTGTAAATCATTTATAAAACTGCATGTATTCTCATCCCAAAATATTAGATTTTAAAAGTGGGACTATAACTCACTTTCACAGATTTTTACTTCGTCGGGAAGTAAAACTTGGCCACTGGTCAATTCACGAACCTATAACAAATATGTACATATATATCAAAGTATGTTCAAAATATATTTACAACATTTTTAATTCGTTTTAATGTTTTAAGTTTATTAAGTCAGTTGTCCTCGTTAGTAACCTATAACTAGTTGTCCATAGTTAGATGTACAGAAATAAATTGATATATATTATCTTGACCCAATCCACGATCCAGTGTATACACGTCTCAGGCTAGATCACAAATCAAAGTATATATATTTTTGGAATCAACCTCAACCCTGTATAGCTAACTCCAATATTACTGCATATAGAGTGTCTATGGTTGTTCCAAATAATATATATAGATGGGTCGATATGATATGTCAAAACATTTGCATATGTGTCTATGGTATCCCAAGATTACACAATATATTAGAATACATGTATAATACAATATAAGTTAGCTAGGATATTATTTGTATAGAATTGTTACAATATTTCCCGTAGTTACAACAATAAAAAAAATATCCAATCTTGTTTTACCCATAACTTCTTCGTTTTAAATCCGTTTTGAGTGAATCAAATTGCTATGGTTTCAAATTGAAGTCTATTTTATAATCTAAACAGAAAAAATATAGGTTTATAGTCGGAAATATAAGTTACAAGTCATTTTTGTAAGAGGTAGTCATTTCCGTCAAAAGAACGACGTCTTGATGACCATTTTGAAAAACATACTTCCACTTTGAGTTTAACCATGATTTTTAGATATAGTTTCATGTTCATAAGAAAAATCATTTTCCCAGAAGAACAACTTTTAAATCAAAGTTTATCACAGTTTTCAATTATCAAACCCAAAACAGCCCGCAAATGTTACTATGACGGCGTATATCCAGTTTTACGGTGTTTTTGGTGTTTTCAGGTTTTAATTCATTAAGTTAGCATATCATATAGATATATAACATGTGTTTAGTTGATTTTAAAATTCAATTTAGAAGGATTAACTTTTGTTTGTGAACAAGTTTAGAATTAACTAAACTATGTTCTAGTGATTACAAGTTTAAACCTTCGAATAAGGTAGTTTTATATATATGAATCGAATGATGTTATGAACATCATTACTACCTCAGGTTTTGTGGATAAACCTACTAGAAATGAGAAAAATATATCTAGCTTCAAAGGATCCTTGGATGGCTTGAAAGTTCTTGAAGCAAAATCATGACACGAAAACAAGTTCAAGTAAGATTTCCACTCGAAATAAGATTGTTATAGTTATAGAAATTGAATCAAAGTTTGAATATTAGTATTACCTGGTATTAGAAAGATATCTTACTGTAAATAAGAAAGATTTCTTGAGGTTGGATGATCACTTTACAAGATTGGAAGTAAGCTTGCAAACTTGGAAGTATTCTTGATTTTATGAAACTAGAACTTAATGAATTTATGAAGAACACTTAGAACTTGAACATAGAACTTGAGAGAGATCAATTATATGAAGAAAATTGAAGAATGAAAGTGTTTGTAGGTGTTTTGGTCATTGGTATATGGATTAGATATAAAGGATGTGTAATTTTGTTTACATGTAAATAAGTCAGGAATGATTACTAATATTTTTGTAATTTTATGAGATATTTCATGCTAGTTGCCAAATTGTAATGACCCGGAAAATTCCGACTAATTTTAACGAAATTCTCGATACGATTTAATATTCTTGACAAGATAAGCCAAGTCTGTTAGGTTGAGTCTCAAAAATTTTGAACTATTTCATATATTCAATTGACCTTCGACTGTTCTCGACGATTCACGAACAACTATTTGTAAATGGATACATATATATGTGTGTGTGGTTATAAATGTGTATATAAATACTACTTGGAAATATATAAAATAATATTAAATCTAATTGTTAAAAATATATAATATATATTTATGTGATAAAACTTGTTATTTAAAACTGATTATATATAGAGAGAGAGAGTAAATGGAAAATGAATGATTTCGAGCTTATTTGGCAAATGTCGGTAACACTCGGTTGATGTTTCGTTAGTTTTAATATAGATATATTACATGTTCTTGAGGGACTAAAATAAAAGTTGAACTGTAAATCGATATCGAAGATGTTAGAATTGTTAAAAATATTTTTACCTTCTTAAGCTTAAATATTAGTACTCCGTACATATAAATCGGAACAGAAAATAAATAATTTTCGAATTTTTTATCAGGTTTCAAACAGTTAATGAGTGAAATAATTAAATATATGTAATTTAAAAATTTGGGATTTTTTAGGAACACTTTCATACGTTAACTGTTTAACAATGGACACGATATAGTCATCCGGATAAAGTGTGGTAATATATTGACAACTAATAATCACGAGATACAATTTAAATTACTATTTGGCACTGTATTCTTTTTCAAATGATTCCAAATCTTCCGATGGCGAAACTGTATACTCTTTGTTTGCTTTGAATTAGAAATGATTAGGATATATTATTATAATTATAATTAGTATTATATTATATATATATATAAATAGATATATATATATATATATATATATATATATATATATATATATATATATATATATATATATATAAATCTTGATATATCTATATATATAGATACGTATACACTCGTAGTTAAAAAAAAAAACCCGACACCACTTTGGTCTCCTCCAGCAACCATCAGCCAAAAACCGTCATCTCCACCGGCGGCCACCACAGTCCACCACCAAGAACCACCTTATTCTCTCTTTCTATCTCTCTCTCTCTCTCTCTCTCTCTCTCTCTCTCTCTTCTCCTTTTACCATGTTCATGAACCTCAAAACCGTCCCAACCATTAAACCTTTAAAATATTTTCTGTTTCTCATTGAATTCCAACACCACATACCACCGTTACCATTTTGTTTCCTTTACAACCATCGAAACCACTAAAAACCTGCAACTATACTTCATGTCGTTGGTTCCTGTCGAGAAGAACATCGCTATTCGATCGAACACATCTACAAAATATTTTTTTGTTCGGACAGACCATCGAAGGCTAACTGCAACTGTCTCCGTTTATATGAACGACGATGATGCATTTAAAAGAACACAATGATGATGTTTTAATATGATAATGCTGGTACATGAAATCACGATGTTGATGTTTGTTAAGGATGATTAAGAACGAAGATGAAGATGATGAGGAGGGAAACGAAGAAAGAAGAAGATGGTTTGATTAAAAAAAAAACGATGATGACATGATGACTGGAAAAAAAATGATTATGATGAAGATGAAGTACAGTTTCGTATTTAATAAAAATATAGACACGCTTGTTAATACCAAAACAAAATGGCGGTTCAGTGGTCTGGTAAGTGTTTGTTGAACGAAAGGTCTGGTGTTCGATCCTCGCCTGCGACAGTTTTTTTTTTATTTAAACAACAACCATTGGGTCGCCTAACATTATATGAATTTGTTCTTGGGACGTGGGCTTTCTGTTGGGCCAAGGACGTTTATGTTTTCTAGTGGGCCAAGTGTTATGATATGATTATGGTAAAGGTACCGTAGTATGATAATTGAAGAAGATGAATGGATTAGGAAATTGAAACAAACAGAAAATGGTTAAAGAAATTAATGATGGGATTAAAACAAAAATGGAAGAGTAGCGTAATGGTTTTAGGTGTTTATGGGTTAGCTAGAGGTCGTGGGTTCGAGTCCCGTCCCAGGAAGTTATGTCTTTTAGTGCTTCTAAGGTATAATTTGATATTTATTATTATTATTATTATTATTATTATTATTATTATTATTATTATTATTATTATTATTATTATTATTATTATTATTATTATTATTATTATTATTATAATATTATTATTATTATTATTATTATTATTATTATTATTATTATTATTATTATTATTATTATTATTATTATTATTATTATTATCAGTATCATTTTTATTAAAAACTATCATCATTATTATTATCATTATTAGAGAAATTATCATTTTTATCAAAATTATTATTATTACTATTCTTCTTATTATTTTGACATTAATATTATTATATTTATATTATCAATATCATTATCATAATAACTATTATTATTATTATTATTATTATTATTATTATTATTATTATTATTATTATTATTATTATTATTATTATTATTATTATTATTGTTATTATTATTATTGTAAAATAAAACAACTTTTACTCATTATCATTATCAATATTATTTTATTAAATAACTATTTGTTATATAAAACTATATTTACTACACATAACCTAACTATATTAATACTTCTATAATAAAATAATAAATATAATCAACAAAGTTATTAATGAAAAACCTAATTAAAATAACAATTAAATCTCTAAAATTGTTTACCGTAACATGTGTTAATATACATAACTGAATATAGGTTTGTGAATCTGAGGCCAACCCTATACTTGTTAAATGACGTCATATGTATTTTTACTACAAAATACAGTATGGTGAGTTTCATTTGCTCCCTTTTATATATATTTTTGGGACTGAGAATACATGCGCTGTTTTTATAAATGTTTTACGAAATAGGCACAAGTACTAAAACTAATTCTACGTGCGTTTAAACCAGAAATATACCCTTAGCTTGGTTACATTAAACTACTTGTCTATGTACGGTAGGCGCGAATCCTAAAGATAGATCTATTGGGCCTGACAAACCCCATCCCGACTATGGGATGCTTTAGTACTTCGAGGTTATTTTAAACACACCTCATCTGGTGTACTTCAGAGGGTAAAACATGAACGTTAAGGCTTGTTACCGAGTGCCTACAACTTATAGAATACTTTTATACACTTGTGAGTGTATACACCTTTATAAACGAAAATCTTGTGGTCTATTAACATATTGAAATGATTGTTATGATAAACCTATGAACTCACCAACCTTTTGGTTGACACTTTTAAGTATGTTTATTCTCAGGTACGAATTAAGTCTTCCGCTGTGCGTTTGCTCAATTGAAAGGTATTAGTTGGAGTCATTCATGGCATATTCATGGCATATTTAGGTCAGTACCTCGCAATAGGACCAGATGTTGATGACTTCGTCCAGAGGGTAAGGACGGGTCCTCACAGGTGGTATCAGAGCGTTGGTCCTAGCGAACCAGGTCTTACATTAGTGTGTCTAACTGATAGTTGTTAGGATGCATTAGCGAGTCTGGACTTCGACCTTAGCTACATATTATAAGTATTGTTTATCATTTCTAGTGGAAAACTACCTACTTATCATTCCTAAGTCTAGACACGACTTCCTGCACTTATTTGATAGATAATGTATAGATAAATTCATATCTTAGCATAACTGCTATTTCATATCTTACCGTATCTGTTACTGTAGACTTTATCTGACACGTTTCCTTAAATCCCTTCGTAATCTACGGGATCTTCTGTACTATGTATAGGTATTCTATATAATTAGAAAATCATCTGATATCCGAAATTCATTTCATACCAAAAACTCTTTATCTAACCGAGCAAAATGGAACTCAACGTTAGTTCAAGTCCCTCGGATTCCGATATGGAGTTTCACCTAAGCTCCGAAAGCAACGTCACCAGAATGAAACACCTAGTCATCCATTCCCAATTCATCTGATGTGTTCGTAGTTGACTTAATTAATGGAGAAGAGAAGAAGGTGATTCTTTTCTTCCACCAACCGAATTCACCACTTGACGGAGAACCCGAAGCACTTACTGGCGAACCAGTCCGAAACACCATTTTCACCCTCAATTCCTAAATAACTCACCACGATTATATTCTATCTACAATTCTAAACCTTATTCATCCGCTCATTCCGACTGACAATCATCCCGGAATAATGGAAGAAGTCAACGAGTTTCGCGCCCGAGTTGTAGCCTTGGAAAATATGGTGCAAAACGTATCAGCTTCAACAACATTACGTGCACCAATAGTACCATCAATAACAGCACCAGTACCATCAACAATCCATGCCTCAACATCTCATCCGGTACCTCGAGTATAATTAGCATTCTACATATCGTTCTACATCATTTATCTTCGTTCTACGTGGTAATTATGTAACCTCTAATGTTTTAGAGATTATATATTCTCGTTCTAATAGTAAATCAAATGAGATTAATATCATATTAACTCATTAAATCCATGATTACATCTGAAGAAAATATATATGTATGTATATTTTCATAAAGATTGTAATAAAAAATTCTTTGGTACAAACTGTTAATGTTGAAAATATTTTAACGGGTAGGTAATACCTGAGGAATATTCAGATTTCACATTAATAAGTTACACTTTACATTCTTCGAAGCTAATTCAACAGTTGTTTACTATCCTACTTACATCCACCGATATACAAATCCGTTCACCACAGAATAACCATTTTCATTCAATTTCATATTTGAATTTTGACTTATCAGAATTCAACAAGTGACATAATGAAGAAAATATTGAACAAAATAAAATTTGTTAAAAACAAACAAATTAACTATGAGAATTTTGTTAAGAATCCACGCTAACTGTTCCTAGCTAATTGTTCCTAGCTAACAGATTACATTTTATTTATCGCAGTTTAATTATCGCAATTTACATTCTCGCAATTTTATTTATCGTCATTTAATTTCTGTTATTTACTTTACGCACTTTATTTATCGTCATTTAATTTCTGTTATTTATTTTTACGCACTTTAAATATCGGGACACGTATACAAGGTTTTGACATATCATATCGATGCATCTATATATATTATTTGGAATAACCATAGACACTCTATATGCAGTAATGCGGGAGTTAGCTATATAGGGTTGAGGTTGATTCTACAATAATATATATACTTTGAGTTGTGATCGAGTCTGAGACATGTACACGGGTCACTATACGTATTAATTAATTCGAATATTATATATTAAATTATATATGAATTATTGGAGTGTTAACTATGGACTATCGAATGTGGACTAATGACATTGGACAATTAAAATGAATTAAAATATTGATTATAACATATGAAACTAAATAATTCTTCAAGGTTGCCACTTGATCTTATCTTAAACCTCATTTAAATCTTGATGATTCCAATCCATGTTCAAATCTTTCATGATTATTGAAAACACCTCGATTGAGAGAATGAACCAACCGCACTTCATCTACGAAAGAAAAGATTGATGCATATAGATATGCACCTGAAAAACTCTCGAAAACTGAGTAAACGTTTAACACGTAGCTGTGCTAATTCCTTTAGTGTTATTAGTACCCAAAATAACATTGCAGTTCTTCTTCAAAGTAGCCAATTTTGTCACAGCTTCAGCAAATCGATTTCAACTTTCCATTCGAAACAACCTTATTATAACCTTGATATATATGCGTGCTCTTTATTGTTATCGGGGAACCTTTTATATTATACCGTATTACCATCAGCGTTTAATCATCTAAAAACACAATTCTCCTGAAACCACCTCGGATTGATAACCGACGATTCAGAAATGGCCTCATTAAATGCAGAGGAAACAGTAAAATTTTAGATGGCCTAAATAGCCAAGAGGTTGATGATAAAGAATGGAGTGTTAGGGAACGCTCGATAGAAAATTTGGTACTGAAAAATGGATTGAGCTAACCATGAAGGAGACCATTGACAAATACAAGGACCAAACCCTATGTTCATGAATCCAGGTAATTCTGAATCCGATGAAATCTTTATAGAATATCTTACTCCGAAGTCATGTTAAAATCTTGCGAAAAATTTTTCTTCATCAACTTTCGAACTTTGCAATTCCAAAATATCATCATAAATATATTCGATATTTCTGAAGATATTTTCATAAATATTCTTTTCCGAAATTATATACCTCTTCGTGCTATATGTATTTCATTATATTGGAAACTTCTGTAAAATATAAGTATAAACCATGAATGAATAGTGGAGAAGTGTTGGGAATTGAAGCATGAGTTAGTATAATATAATGGCGCTTGGCCAACGTGATTATATTACAGTAAGTCATGCTAAATTTCTAATGGAGTGTGATGATGATTCACAAATCTTACCCTCATCATGTGCCATGTTACACGACTCTTTCATTCTACTTAATTTCTAAGCATATCACGGAAATATTTCTTTGATATTTCTGTTCTTCTGTAATTCCGACAGTTTGCTAATAAATCTTGCGATTACATTTTATTTCTGATTAGAAGATTTCTTTAAATTCCTTGAATCTCGAAAATCAACCATAACTACGTCAAAAGTTAAGACGAATCTCTATTTCTTTATTTCAATCCTTTGCGATAGGTTCACTTATACTCTTCGCGTAATCCAATTGTTTTATTTATATTACTCAATAATGATAAAACTCGATTTAACAACTCATATCGTCATGAAAACATTTTTATTGTTATCCATGACAACCTCTATCAAATTTCGGGGACGAAATTTCTTTAACGGGTAGGTACTGTAATGACCCGGAAAATTTCGACTAATTTTAACGAAATTCTCGATACGATTTAATATTCTTGACAAGATAAGCCAAGTCTGTTAGGTTGAGTCTCAAAAATTTTGAACTATTTCATATATTCAATTGACCTTCGACTGTTCTCGACGATTCACGAACAACTATTTGTAAATGGATACATATATATGTGTGTGTGTATAAATGTGTATATAAATACTACTTGGAAATATATAAAATAATATTAAATCTGATTGTTAAAAATATATATTATATATTTATGTAATAAAACTTGTTATTTAAAACTGATTATATATAGAGAGAGAGTAAATGGAAAATGAATGATTTCGAGCTTATTTGGCAAACGTCGGTAACACTCGGTTGACGTTTCCTTAGTTTTAATACAGATATATTACATGTTCTTGAGGGACTACAATAAAAGTTGAACTGTAAATCGATATCGAAGATGTTAGAATTGTTAAAATTATTTTTACCTTCTTAAGCTTAAATATTAGTACTCCGTACATATAAATCGGAACAGAAAATAAATAATTTTCGAATTTTTTTATCAGGTTTCAAACAGTTAATGAGTGAAATAATTAAATATATTTAATTTAAAATTTTGGGATTTTTTAGGAACACTTTTATACGTTAACTGTTTAGCAATGGACACGATATAGTCATCCGGATAAAGTGTGGTAATATATTGACAACTAATAATCACGAGATACAATTTAAATTACTATTAGGCACTGTATTCTTTTTCAAATGATTCCAAATCTTCTGATGGCTAAACTGTATACTCTTTGTTTGCTTTGTTAGGATATATTATTATAATTAGTATTATATTATATATATATATATATAAATAGATATATATATATATATAAATCTTGATATATCTATATATATAGATACGTATACACTCGTAGTTAAAAAAAAACACGACACCACTTTGGTCTCCTCCAGCAACCATCAGCCAACAACCGTCATCTCCACCGGCGACCACCACAGTCCACCACCAAGAACCACCTTATTCTCTCTTTCTCTCTCTCTCTCTCTCTCTCTTCTCCTTTTACCATGTTCATGAACCTCAAAACCGTCCCAACCATTAAACCTTTAAAATATTTTCTATTTCTCATTGAATTCCAACACCACATACCACCGTTACCATTTTGTTTCCTTTACAACCATCAAAACCACTAAAAACCTGCAACTATACTTCATGTCGTTGGTTCCTGTCGAGAAGAACATCGCTATTCGATCGAACACATCTACAAAATATTTTTTTGTTCGGACAGACCATCGAAGGCTAACTGCAACTGTCTCCGTTTATATGAACGACGATGATGCATTTAAAAGAACACAATGATGATGTTTTAATATTATAATGATGGTACATGAAATCACAATGTTGATGTTTGTTAAGGATGATTAAGAACGAAGATGAAGATGATGAGGAGGGAAACGAAGAAAGAATTTGTCACAAGGAAGAGCTCAGGTATAATGCAAGGTACATATTTAGGACGTATGTAGTCAAGATGGAATTTGTCCCTCTTATTCGTTGAGAGTCAGATGTCTAAGGCCTGATAAAGTTAAATCTAAAAGAGAGTGATCACTATGTATCTCTTGAATTTAACATGACATCTAGGATGAAAGGATATAATGAAAGATTCACCTATTCATATTCGAGGTGGGAACTCGAAAGGGATGATGTTATTGAATGGTACAAAGTCATAGCATATTGGGGGTGATGGACGGTCGTTAGGTGGTATCCATCACTTGCATTAATTTCTTATGTTTCTCGTGCAAGTGGGAGATTGAAGGTATTTCGTATGCCCGAGAGACATATTAAATTAATGTGGCTAATGTGTTATGATCCAAGTCGGTTCATACCCAATAACAAACTTACCGATACCTTATACGTATTTAATCTTAACGATTGGATCATTGATTAAATACGCGACACTTGAACTTTAAGAAAAATGGTTTTCTGAAATATTACTTGATGTGTATACATATAAATTATGGAATAATTTATATAACAAGAGTTTAAATTATTTATAGGTTAAATAATTTATTTTGTTATGTTACATTTTATAAAGTTTTGGCTTTATAAAATATATGTACATAACAAATATATATGTATATGGAAGTTTTATAAAAGTTTTATAAAATTTAATTTATATAAAACTTATTTTATAACATGGAAGAGTAAGTGGCCTTGGAGTTGCAAGTTCACATGCTTATGACTTAG
Source organism: Rutidosis leptorrhynchoides (assembly GCF_046630445.1). Classification (NCBI taxonomy): domain Eukaryota; kingdom Viridiplantae; phylum Streptophyta; class Magnoliopsida; order Asterales; family Asteraceae; genus Rutidosis; species Rutidosis leptorrhynchoides. The sequence goes on along the minus strand of NC_092335.1, from coordinate 300,164,791 downwards.
ATTCTTTGACCCATGCTTTCCCACTTCCATATACTAGCATCTTGACTCTTGGAACAACACACACATGCAATTACACTTCAAAAAAAATGTACAAAACTCCTCTTTTGCAGCTGTCCAAGCCGTGGCCTTTGGAGGTCATAAGGAGATCCATTTTCTTCTTTGCAAGCTTGGTTTCAAGTGTCAAATAAATCCTAACTAAAAGCTAGGGTGTTGGTGAAAAGTTTGGGGTATAATCTCTTGAGGATTCATCACTTTGAGGCTTGCATTCATCATCATCTTCATCATCATCTTGCAACTTTGAAAACAACCCTCAACTAGCTTGAGGAGGTATAATCTCTAAACTCACTCTTAGTTTGTAAGTATGTTTCACAACTTGATCCTAATTGGGATTTAACTTTAATTGGTTAAAGTTTAACAAGACTAAAATTGGTAATTAATGTGCTTCCGCTTTCTTAATTCTTAAAATGGTTTAAGTATATTATGAACTTGTTAAATCCCAACATCCCCGACTCCTGAAATCATTGATATACCATGAGGTGGCACATCTCTTTCAGTTAAAGACTCTTCCTCCAGACATTGAGATTCAGAATCCGGAAGAGAAGTGGTTTGAACCAATGGATCACTTTCATGAACCAAGGGAACAGTCTGCTGGAAGTCTGATAAATATCCCGAAGGATTGTCATGTTGACTCGTTTCCATGGGACGCGGCAGATCTTCCTCATCAAGATAAGCTGGAACTCGAGACCCTGTTGTACGTTGAGGCATAGGAGGATTTCCAGCCGATACGCAGGGTGCCTTTTCAAGATTTTTCAGCTCCCCTTCGGCCGTTCTGGACTTCAATGATTGAGTGTCCTTAATCGATTGAGTCAACACAGACTTTACTGCAGAGGAAGACTTTACTTCCTTAGATGCCGAAGCATCTTGCTTTGTGGGATTTATTCTTAAGTCCTGTTTAGATTGGATGGGCTTAGTGGTCTTTTTACCATCCATGCATTTAGATCTCTTGCCTACCGAAGCTTGCTCTTCATTTAGTGTAGGGCTTACTGTTATTCTTAGATGTGATACGGAGATGGGTGAAGGTGACCTAATTGGCTCTAGGTCTTGGTCCGTATCACCAATGGTTAGAGTAACTGTTTGGCAGACGATGGGTGTCGAAGTCCTAGATCTAGTTACTCGTTGGGTTGGCAGAGTCTGAATCATCTCATCAGGCATGTATCGAGTTCTCTTAGGAGAATGTTCAGGAGATGATTCAGATGATGTTTCTGAAGTTTCACTGCTTACTTCGGGTGTTGTGGAAAGGGTTGGTTCAATCATAGTTGAACTAGGTTCCCTGATCCTCACGGGTTGAGCTTGGTGTGCTACCCTAGATCGTTTGAGGTTCACCCTAAGTGGAGGATTAGCTGGCTCGGGTGGTTGAACTACAGGTTCCTCTACAACCTCTGGGGCTGGAACCACGGCAGGTTCAACTTGTTCTTGTTGTACTGGGTTCGGAAGAGGTATTCCTACAACCTGAAAATAAGAACGCATACGAGCGTCTTGGGGTTCAGCTAGCCTCACTAGCCAATTTGGAATTGGTGTAGTGAATTGATTATCAGACACCATAGGAGTGTTCATCTTCAGCTCTCCAAACCTTTTCATCTGTAATCCATGTGTACCTGGTACAAATATATTTGCATTTCTGCAAGCATTTATAGCATCATGGATAAAGATACAGAAAAACATTTCGCAAGGGATGTATGAACCCATTGGTTTTTCAACCTGTGCCTGAACCAAATCCCATATAAGTTCTGCATAATCAGGATTCTCTACTCTTGTGAATGAGTAGAAATGTTTGAGCATCGGCACAGTTAAGCTATCAGATCCACTTCTTGTCATCAACAAGCATCTGTTGATGATTGAGAATATCACATACCACCTGGAGTGCAGATACTTCTTTTGAAACTTAGCAGGTGGAACATTAGTTGCTCCAACATATCCAAGAGAAAAGATTGAAGACATCATCTGCTGTATGGCAGGTAAAGCAAGAGCATTCTGTACAAGAGGAAGTCTGAATATCCTCCTGAAGTCTGTTTTTGTGATACTCTGGAATCCTTGTACTCCCCTCAGCCTAAATTCAAATCTGGCTGGTTCACCCTGTGGATTAGTAGCATTTGGTTGTGTGGCCTCCACAAATCTGATTGATCTGTTAAGAATATCCAAGTCTGTTTCTGGCACACTAACTGTGGAGCTCACAGCAGGCCATAAAGTATGCCTCTCTAGAATTGCAGTCCAATAATTGCAGGGAACATTGGTTTCAGAATTGATAAAGTGATTATTCGCCATTTAGCTGTATAAATAAGAAATAGAAGACCACAAAATGTTATCATAAAGCACATTTCTCTATTATTATTTCCTTTGAAATCCTTTTTATATTTTTCAAATTTTATAATTTTTATGACTTTTCTAAGATATAAAAATCATTTATTCCAAATATGAACAAATAATTGACAACCATGATATTCATATGATATTCATCTTAGTACAAAATCATCATGCAAAGTCAATTATATAACAAGAGGAATCAGAACAACACTTAGTCAATTTTCAACACAATTCAAGCAGATTCGGTATTTATGAAAACTGTAGATTCTGTAACCAAATAAGCTTGAGTTTTCATATCAGAAAGATATAGAATAAACATGTTAAGTGTTTGAAGATAAAAATCATAAAATTTCAAGGTACCAAATTTCAGATTTGGTATCAAGAAAGAAAACCAAATTCGGTATCTTCAACAATTAACAGAAAGTCACTCAAACATGCATATTCTATCACATATCATGTAATTTCACAACCATGATCAATTAACCATTCAATTACAAGCATATTAACATGTTAATTGTATGAACAAACTCGGTATCAGGATAAGAACACATTCGATAGATACAGAATTCATCAAATAAGCAATTAAACATGTAATCAGGCTCGGTCAAATGATAGATCAGTCAATTTAACTTAGATTAGACAAGATTTCATGTTGATTTTCCAAATCAATTGAGTTTAATCAAAGATTAATTGAAATCGACTCAGACTCGGTATAATCAACAAGATTTCAAAAATTAAAGGTCATAATCCAGTTATTTTTTATCTTTTCTGGTTGATAAAAATTTAATTATCTCAGATCTACAATTATATATCTTAAACATTGATTAAAATGAACAATTACCAAGAATTTGAAGAAACAGAATGACGGACTCGGTAGAATTAGGCAGATTCGGTATAATCAACAGACTCGGTAGGTAATTAATAACAGTAAGAGAGTAATGTTTGAATTTGACTCTCCTTTTATAGATACCGAAGGTAAAATACCGAATGGGCTTTACAGAATGGGCCTAATATACTGAATACAGTCCAATTTTTCAAAACTTTAACAATTTAACTCCAAATCTTGACAAATTGATTTTTTCTCTTGAAATCCATTTCAATCTTTTCATGAAAAACAATTCTGAGACAATTTTTGAAAACTTTGAATTTACCGAATCTGTACTGTTTGTTATCAGACTCGGTAAAATGCTAAAAATAGCATTTATTCAGTAAAATTTAAATATTTTTTGGATTTTATCTTTTCCAATTTTTATGAATTTTTCAAAATAAGATTTCTACTTAAAAGAACTTTGAATTTTATACAAAGTAAAAATCTTCAATGATACCAATTGTTGACACGGGTTGCATACTGAGATGTATACAAGCCATAGTGAATTATTTCAGATAAAAACAAAGAAATTTTGAATTCACTTTTGAAAAATAATATTTTTGAATAATTTTCTCATTTTCTCCCTTTTTCTCCCCCTCAAAATGTGATATGCAAGAAAGTAAATCAGCATTTTGATTATGTTCCCAAGAAAATGAATTAACTCCCCCTTGAAATAGGATATCAATGAGTTACCTCCCCCTTGCGTAACCATTGAACAAATATATCTAGGAAGTTATCATTAATCTAAAGGTAGTCCCTTAAAGAAAAATTATCTAAAGCACTGAAACTTAGTTGCTCCCCCTAGAAAGTATCTACTCCCCCTAATCACAAGATCCCAAAAATAAGTCCCAACAGATCTAAGGAATATCAAGCACCATACTCTACCATGCCAATCTCTTTGATCAATAATTTTAGCCTAAGTTCATCTAAAGGTTTAGTGAACATGTCAGCTAATTGCACTTTAGTAGGCACAAAGTATAACTCTACATCCCCTTTTCTCTACATGGTCCTTAATGAAATGATAACGAATATCTATGTGTTTAGTTTTAGAATGCTGAACCGGGTTGCTTGTTATTGTAATAGCACTTTGTGAATCACAATAGATCGGGGTCTTAGAAATCTTAAAGCCATAGTCCAAGAGTTGAGTTTGCATCCACAAAACTTGTGAACAACAATGAGCTGCAGCAATGTACTCAGACTCAGCTGTTGATAAAGACACACAGTTCTGCTTTTTGGATGACCAATCAACTAGCCTATTCCCCAACATCTGAATTGATCCAGATGTGCTCTTTCTATCAACATGGCAACCACCATGATCCGCATCAGTATAAGCAGTGAGATTGAAATCGGATCCATGAGGATACCAGATCCCAAGGTTAGGTGTACCTTTAAGGTATTGAAAAATCCTAAAAACCGCTTTGGAGTGAGATTTCTTAGGGTTGGACTGAAAGCGGGCACAGACAGTTACGGCAAGTGTAATGTCTGGTCGACTTGCAGTCAGATACATTAAAGAACCAACCATGCTTCGATAAAGCGTAATATCAAAGGGTTCCCCATTAGTATCAGCATCCAGTAAAGTCCTCATTGGGGTTGTCATTGGTTTTAAAGCAGTCATTTTAAAACGTTTTAGCATATCATTGATATACTTTGTTTGACTGATAAAAATCCCATTTGGTAATTGTTTTACTTGTAACCCCAAGAAGAAAGTTAACTGGTCAAGCATGCTCATTTCGAATTTGCTGGCCATAGGGTCACCAAATTCTTTGCATAAGGCCGGGGACGTGGAACCAAAAACAATATCATCAACGTAAATTTGAACCAAGAGAATGTGACCGTGGTTTTTACGGATGAATAGCGTTGTATCAATCGTTCCATGAGAGAAGTCATTGTCCAGCAAATACTTTGTTAAGGTCTCGTACCATGCACGCGGTGCTTGCTTCAGACCGTATAAAGCTTTCTCCAAGTAGTAAACGTGGTTTGGATGAATGGGATCGACAAAGCCTTCTGGTTGATCAACATAGACTTCCTCTTAAAGATAACCATTCAGAAAAGCAGTTTTGACATCCATTTGAAACACCGTGAACTTCATATGAGAAGCAAATGCAAGGAAAAGACGAATTGCCTCAATCCTAGCAACCGGAGCAAACGTGTCATCATAATCAATGCCCTCTTGTTGTCGATATCCTTTGTGTAGTGACCCGAACTTTTCCATGTTTATATATATTAATTGAGATTTATATTTACATGATTAAATGTTTCCAACATGTTAAGCAATCAAACTTGTTAAGACTTGATTAATTGAAATATGTTTCATATAGACAATTGACCACCCAAGTTGACCGGCGATTCACGAACGTTAAAACTTGTAAAAATGACATGACGATATATATATGGATATACATATGGTTAACATGAGATTATGATAAGTAAGTATCTCCAAAAGTATATTAACAATGAGTTATATACATATAAACATGACTACTAACTTAAGGATTTCGAAACGAGACATATATGTAACGATTATCGTTGTAACGACATTTAAATGTATATATATCATATTAAGATATATTAATATATCATAATATCATGATAATATAATAATTTAACATCTCATTAGATATAATAAATAATGGGTTAACAACATTAATTGAGATCGTTAACTTAAAGGTTTCAAAACAACACTTACATGTAACGACTAACGATGACTTAACGACTCAGTTAAAATGTATATACATGTAGTGTATTTAGATGTATTAAAATACTTTTGGAAGACTTCAAGACATATATCAAAACACTCATACTTAACGAAAATGGTTACAGTTACTTTCCCATTCTTTTCTTTCATCAAGAATTCTAGTCGTATTCTTACCCGTATTATACACAGCTTCAAAACGTACTTACTATGGGTATATACCAATAGGAACTAGCATGGGATTCCACTCTTGATTATGTCATGTATGACTAATCAATTTTAACTTCTACCATGAGCTAGTCAACTAACTAGAACTCCTTTTAACCCCACTCACCACTCACCAATTACCACTCATCATTCACTCCATTTCACTTCCAATTCTCTTTCTAATTCTCTCTCAACACACACACACTATTATGAACGTATTTTTCCAGTAGTTAATCATCATCTTCATCAAAAATCACTTCAAGAATCAAGCTATAATCATCATAGGAAGAACACTTCAAGAACACTTCAAAAATCCCTTCAAGTTTACTAATTTACTTCCAAGCTTTCTAATCCATTCCAAGTAATCATCTAAGATCAAGAAACCTTTGTTATATACAGTAGGTTATCTTTCTTATTCAAGGTAATATTCATATTCAAACTTTGATTCAATTCCTATAACTATAAACTATCTTAATTCGAGTAAAAATCTTACTTGAACTTGTTTTTGTGTCATGATCCTACTTCAAGAACTTTCAAGCCATCCAAGATCCTTTGAAGCTAGATCATTTCTTGTCACTTCCAGTAGGTTTACCTACTAAACTTGAGGTAGTAATGATGTTCATAACATCATTCGATTCATATATATAAAACTATCTTATTCGAAGGTTTAAACTCGTAATCACTAGAACATAGTTTAGTTAATTCTAAACTTGTTCGCAAACAAAAGTTAATCCTTATAACTTGACTTTTAAAATTAACTACACATGTTCTATATCTATATGATATGCTAACTTAATGATTTAAAACCGGGAAACACGAAAAAAACCGTAAAACCGGATTTACGCCGTCGTAGTAACACCGCGGGCTGTTTTGGGTTAGTTAATTAAAAACTATGATAAACTTTGATTTAAAAGTTGTTATTCTGAGAAAATGATTTTTATTATGAACATGAAACTATATCCAAAAATTATGGTTAAACTCAAAGTGGAAGTATGTTTTCTAAAATGGTCATCTAGACGTCGTTCTTTCGACTGAAATGACTACCTTTACAAAAACGACTTGTAACTTATTTTTCCGACTATAAACATATACTTTTCTGTTTAGATTCATAAAATAGAGTTCAATATGAAATCATAGCAATTTGATTCACTCAAAACGGATTTAAAATGAAGAAGTTATGGGTAAAACAAGATTGGATAATTTTTCTCATTTTAGCCACGTGAAGATTGGTAACAAATCTATTCCAACCATAACTTAATCAACTTGTATTGTATATTATGTAATCTTGAGATACCATAGACACGTATACAATGTTTCGACCTATCTTGTCGACACATCTATATATATTTCGGAACAATCATAGACACTCTATATGTGAATGTTGGAGTTAGCTATACAGGGTTGAGGTTGATTCCAAAATATATATAGTTTGAGTTATGATCAATACTAAGATACGTATACACTGGGTCGTGGATTGATTCAAGATAATATTTATCGATTTATTTTTGTACATCTAACTGTGGACAACTAGTTGTAGGTTACTAACGAGGACAGCTGACTTAATAAACTTAAAACATCAAAATATATTAAAAGTGTTGTAAATATACTTTAAACATACTTTGATATATATGTATATATTGTTATAGGTTCGTGAATCAACCAGTGGCCAAGTCCTACTTCCCGACGAAGTAAAACTCTGTGAAAGTGAGTTATAGTCCCACTTTTAAAATCTAATATTTTTGGGATGAGAATACATGCAGGTTTTATAAATGATTTACAAAATAGACACAAGTACGTGAAACTACATTCTATGGTTGAATTATCGAAATCGAATACGCCCCTTTTTATTAAGTCTGGTAATCTAAGAATTAGGGAACAGACACCCTAATTGACGCGAATCCTAAAGATAGATCTATTGGGCCTAACAAACCCCATCCAAAGTACTGGATGCTTTAGTACTTCGAAATTTATATCATATCCGAAGGGTGTCCCGGAATGATGGGGATATTCTTATATATATGCATCTTGTTAATGTCGGTTACCAGGTGTTCACCATATGAATGATTTTTATCTCTATGTATGGGATGTGTATTGAAATATGAAATCTTGTGGTCTATTGTTACGATTTGATATATATAGGTTAAACCTATAACTCACCAACATTTTTGTTGACGTTTAAAGCATGTTTATTCTCAGGTGAATACTAAGAGCTTCCGCTGTTGCATACTAAAATAAGGACAAGATTTGGAGTCCATGTTTGTATGATATTGTGTAAAAACTGCATTCAAGAAACTGATTTCGATGTGACATATTTGTATTGTAAACCATTATGTAATGGTCGTGTGTAAACAGGATATTTTAGATTATCATTATTTGATAATCTACGTAAAGCTTTTTAAACCTTTATTTATGAAAAATAGGTTATGGTTTGTTTCAAAAATGAATGCAGTCTTTGAAAAACTTCTCATATAGAGGTCAAAACCTCGCAACGAAATCAATTAATATGGAACGTTTTTAATCAATAAGAACGGGACATTTCAGTTGGTATCCTAGCGTTGGTCTTAGAGAACCAGAAAATTTGCATTAGTTTGTCTTATCGAGTTTGTTAGGATGCATTAGTGAGTCTGGACTTCGACCGTGTTTTCTTTAAAAATGATTGCTTAACATTTTTGTTGGAAACTATATATTTTTAACATATGAATATTATGTGATATATTAATCTCTTAACATGTTTGATATTATGTGATAGATGTCTACCTCTAGAACAAGTCCCATTGACTCACCTAATAATAATGAAGAGTCAAATGTAAATTGGAATGATTCGTGGACTGATTCACAAGTTCCCGAAGAGGAACCGGAAGAAGAGTCGGAACCGGAAGAAGAATCGGAACCGGAAGAAGAAATAGAACCGGTGGGGGAAATAATAAAACGGTTAAGTAAAAGAGAATCCTCAACCAACCGACCAAGGTTAATTATGGTCAATGGTGTTTCCGCCAAGGAAGCAAAATATTGGGAGGATTACCCAATCTCCGATGAATCGGATTCCGACGAGAATTCCGATGATGTTATAGAAATTACCCCAACTGAATTTAAAAAGGCAAAAGAAAATAATAAGGGAAAGGGCATAAAAATAGAGAAATCTAATTCCAACCCCGATGAACTTTATATGTATCGTCAACCTCCGAAGTCCTTAAGTTGTAACAATGACCCGGGAACCTCTAAACCACCAGGTTTTTCTAAACCAATGTGGACAACGACGGCTCGTATTAGGGGAACATCATATATCCCTAGAAACTTGGCAAAACGAACCAAAACCGAACAAGAAGAAACGAGCGAGTCGGAATAAGATAGTTGTATTCGTGTGGTGTAATATATGTAATATAGTGTGCTTATGCTTTATGATATATGTAAAATTTGCTTGTATTAATAAGTATTTTTTTTTATGAATCTAACTCTTGTCTATTTTACAGTATAAAAACACAAAATGGATAGACAACCCAATATTTTAAGAGACCTACTCGGAGACATGATTGATGAAATCTTGTCTAGAGTCGGTCAGAATTCATCGGCACAACTATTTAAGGCGAGATCAGTTTGTAAGACATTCGAAGAACGTTCCAAGAATGCCTTGGTTTATAAAAGGCTTTCGTTCGAAAGATGGGGGATATCACATTGGGAAATCCATAAGTTACGATGTGTTTACTTTGACGCATATATTGCGGGGAACCCAAATGCTATTTTACGCAACGGGTTAAGAAATTATTTTGACTCAGTATATCCGAATATAGGACTTCGTGATTTAGAAAAAGCGGCTAACATGCAACATAAAGAAGCATGTTATGCTTACGGATTAGTAATGTTCGCTTCTCACCAAAGTGAGAACAAGAACATCGGGCTACAACTATTAAACAAAACGTTCCCACAAGTGACGGAGTCGGTAATTGGGGTAAGAAATGAGGTTTTTAGGTTATTACGAGACTGTTGGTCATTACGTAACCCTCGTCCCTTTGACGACGTTACAACACGCTGTCTTATCAACGGCCGTAACGGTTATGTTCCACAAGACCAAGGATGGGAAGTAGTCCTAGTAAAACCAGAATGCATGACTTGTTTCTGGACGTATGAATTACGTGTCTTTATTGCCTTTGCTGAACGACTTGTGTACTAGCTAGAATTATCTTCAAAACTATCTTGTATCAAAGTTATTGTGTGCTATATTTCATGCTTTATGTAAAATAAGCGGTATTGTAAGTTTGTAAAATATTGTATAAAAGTTTGAACGCGAAATATTATTACAATCAGTTTTTCATATAGAATTGTAGTAGTTGAATTGTATATTAGCTACTAAGTATGAACTTAACGGATAGGTACTACCATAATTTAAACTTATAAAACGTTAATATGAAGAAAAAGCTTTTATAAATGAGTTCATATTATGCTACGAAATACTATTAACTACTCTTAATATTCTGTATGATTAACTTGTTCCATTTGACTATTTTGAAGGAAATGTCACCGACTACTCGACACACCGTGAATATGAATGAAGAGGAATTCCGTACTTTTCTAGCTTCAAACATAGCCGCAGTACAGGCTGCGCTACATACCAACAATAACCTTGGATCTGGCAGTATAGGAAATCGTGTAAGATGCACCTACAAAGAATTCACTGCCTGCAAACCTTTGGAATTTGATGGAACCGAAGGACCGATCAGATTGAAAAGGTGGACCGAGAAGGTCGAATCGGTGTTTGCCATAAGTAAGTGTACTGAAGAGGACAAAGTGAAGTACACTACGCATACCTTCACAGGTTCTGCGTTAACATGGTGGAATACCTATCTAGAGCAAGTGGGACAAGATGATGCGTACGCACTACCGTGGTCAGCATTCAAGCACTTGATGAACGAGAAGTACCGTCCCAGAACCGAGGTCAATAAGCTCAAGACAGAACTTAGAGGGTTACGAACCCAAGGATTTGATATTACCACGTACGAAAGACGATTCACAGAATTGTGCCTATTGTGTCCGGGAGCATTCGAAGATGAAGAAGAGAAGATCGACACGTTTGTGAAAGGATTACCGGAAAGAATCCAAGAAGATATAAGTTCACACGAGCACGCCTCCATACAACAGGCATGTAGAATGGCTCACAAACTAGTGAACCAGATTGAAGAAAGAATTAAAGAACAGACTACTGAAGAGGCCAATGTGAAGCAAGTTAAAAGAAAGTGGGAGGAAAACGGTGATAAGAATCACCAATACAACAACAACAGCAATTACAACAATAATCGCAACAATTATCCCAACAATCGCAACATCAATCGCAACTACAACAAACGGCCTAACAACAACAATAACAACAGCAACTTTTGCAACAAGTGTAAAAGAAATGGTCATAGCACGGCGAAGTGTGAGGTCTACGGACCAGGGGTTAATAGAACGAAAGGAACAAATGGTGTCGAAACGAGTAATGGCGGAGCAAGTAGTGTCGGAGCAAGTTATGCCAATGTAGTTTGTTATAAATGTGGAAAACTGGGCCACATTATTAGAAATTGCCCGAACCAGGAGAACACGAATGGACAAGGCCGCGGAAGAGTTTTCAATATTAATGCGGCAGAGGTACAGGAAGACCCGGAGCTTGTTACGGGTACGTTTCTTATTGACAATAAATCTGCTTACGTTTTATTTGATTCGGGTGCGGATAGAAGCTATATGAGTAGAGATTTTTGTGCTAAATTAAGTTGTCCATTGATGCCTTTGGATAGTAAATTTTTACTCGAATTAGCAAATGGTAAATTAATTTCAGCAGATAATATATGTCGGAATCGAGAAATTAAACTGGTTAGCGAAACATTTAAGATTGATTTGATACCAGTAGAGTTAGGGAGTTTTGATGTGATAATCGGTATGGACTGGTTGAAAGAAGTGAAAGCAGAGATCGTTTGTTACAAAAATGCAATTCGCATTATACGAGAAAAAGGAAAACCCTTAATGGTGTACGGAGAAAAGGGCAACACGAAGCTACATATTATTAGTAATTTGAAGGCACAAAAACTAATAAGAAAAGGTTGCTATGCTGTTCTAGCACACGTCGAGAAAGTACAAACTGAAGAAAAGAGCATCAATGATGTTCCCATTTCAAAAGAATTTCCCGATGTATTTCCAAAAGAATTACCGGGATTACCCCCACAGCGATCCGTTGAATTTCAAATAGATCTTGTACCAGGAGCTGCACCAATAGCTCGTGCTCCTTACAGACTAGCACCCAGCGAGATGAAAGAACTGCAAAGTCAATTACAAGAACTTTTAGAGCGTGGTTTCATTCGACCAAGCACATCACCGTGGGGAGCTCCTGTTTTGTTTGTCAAGAAGAAAGATGGTACATTCATGTTGTGTATCGACTACCGAGAGTTGAACAAACTTACCATCAAGAACCGCTACCCACTACCGAGAATCGACGACTTATTTGATCAACTACAAGGCTCGTCTGTTTATTCAAAGATTGACTTACATTCCGGGTATCATCAAATGCGGGTGAAAGAAGATGATATTCCAAAGACTGCTTTCAGAACACGTTACGGTCATTACGAGTTTATGGTCATGCCGTTTGGTTTAACTAATGCACCAGCTGTGGTCATGGACCTTATGAACCGAGTGTGTAGACCATACCTTGACAAGTTTGTCATTGTTTTCATTGAATTTACTCAAAGAATGACCAAGAACACGGTGAACATTTGAGAAAGGTGTTAGAAGTATTGAGGAAGGAAGAATTGTACGCTAAGTTTTCAAAGTGTGCATTTTGGTTGGAAGAAGTTCAATTCCTCAGTCACATAGTGAACAAAGAAGGTATTAAGGTGGATCCGGCAAAGATAGAAACTGTTGAAAAGTGGGAAACCCCGAAAACTCCGAAACACATACGCCAGTTTTTAGGACTAGCTGGTTACTACAGAAGGTTCATCCAAGACTTTTCCAGAATAGCAAAACCCTTGACTGCATTAACACATAAAGGGAAGAAATTTGAATGGAATGATGAACAAGAGAAAGCGTTTCAGTTATTGAAGAAAAAGCTAACTACGGCACCTATATTGTCATTGCCTGAAGGGAATGATGATTTTGTGATTTATTGTAACGCATCAAAGCAAGGTCTCAGTTGTGTATTAATGCAACGAACGAAGGTGATTGCTTATGCGTCTAGACAATTGAAGATTCACGAACAAAATTATACGATGCATGATTTGGAATTAGGCGCGGTTGTTTTTGCATTAAAGACTTGGAGGCACTACTTATATGGGGTCAAAAGTATTATATATACCGACCACAAAAGTCTTCAACACATATTTAATCAGAAACAACTGAATATGAGGCAGCGTAGGTGGATTGAATTATTGAATGATTACAATTTTGAGATTCATTACCACCCGGGGAAGGCAAATGTGGTAGCCGATACCTTGAGCAGGAAGGACAGAGAACCCATTCGAGTAAAATCTATGAATATAATGATTCATAATAACCTTACTACTCAAATAAAGGAGGCGCAACAAGGAGTTTTAAAAGAGGGAAATTTAAAGGACGAAATACCCAAAGGATCGGAGAAACATCTTAATATTCGGGAAGACGGAACCCGGTATAGGGCTGAAAGGATTTGGGTACCAAAATTTGGAGATATGAGAGAAATGGTACTTAGAGAAGCTCATAAAACCAGATACTCAATACATCCTGGAACGGGGAAGATGTACAAGGATCTCAGGAAATATTTTTGGTGGCCGGGTATGAAAGCCGATGTTGCTAAATACGTAGGAGAATGTTTGACGTGTTCTAAGGTCAAAGCTGAGCATCAGAAACCATCAGGTCTACTTCAACAACCCGAAATCCCGGAATGGAAATGGGAAAACATTACCATGGATTTCATCACTAAATTGCCAAGGACTGCAAGTGGTTTTGATACTATTTGGGTCATAGTTGATCGTCTCACCAAATCAGCACATTTCCTGCCAATAAGAGAAGATGCCAAGATGGAGAAGTTAGCACGACTGTATTTGAAGGAAGTCGTCTCCAGACATGGAATACCAATCTCTATTATCTCTGATAGGGATGGCAGATTTATTTCAAGATTCTGGCAGGCATTACAGCAAGCATTAGGAACTCGTCTAGACATGAGTACTGCCTATCATCCACAAACTGATGGGCAGAGCGAAAGGACGATACAAACGCTTGAAGACATGCTACGCGCATGTGTTATTGATTTCGAAAACAGTTGGGATCGACATCTACCATTAGCAGAATTTTCCTACAAAAACAGCTACCATTTAAGCATTGAGATGGCGCCGTTTGAAGCACTTTATGGTAGAAAGTGCAGGTCTCCGATTTGTTGGAGTGAAGTGGGGGATAGACAGATTACGGGTCCGGAGATTATACAAGAAACTACCGAGAAGATCATCCAAATTCAACAACGGTTGAAAACCGCCCAAAGTCGACAAAAGAGCTACGCTGGCATTAAAAGAAAAGATATAGAATTTAAAATTGGAGAAATGGTCATGCTTAAAGTTGCACCTTGGAAAGGCGTTGTTCGATTTGGTAAATGAGGGAAATTAAATCCAAGGTATATTGGACCATTCAAGATTATTGATCATGTCGGACCAGTAGCTTACCGACTTGAGTTACCTCAACAACTCGCAGCTGTACATAACACTTTCCACGTCTCGAATTTGAAGAAATGTTTTGCTAAAGAAGATCTCACTATTCCGTTAGATGAAATCCAAATCAACGAAAAACTCCAATTCATCGAAGAACCCGTCAAAATAATGGATCGTGAGGTTAAAAGACTTAAGCAAAACAAGATACCAATTGTTAAGGTTCGATGGAATGCTGGTAGAGGACCCGAGTTCACCTGGGAGCGTGAAGATCAGATGAAGAAGAAATACCCACATCTATTTCCAGAAGATTCGTCAACACCTTCAACAGCTTAAAATTTCGGGACGAAATTTATTTAACGGGTAGGTACTGTAGTGACCCGAACTTTTCCATGTTTATATATATTAATTGAGATTGATATTTACATGATTAAATGTTTCCAACATGTTAAGCAATCAAACTTGTTAAGACTTGATTAATTGAAATATGTTTCATATAGACAATTGACCACCCAAGTTGACCGGCGATTCACGAACGTTAAAACTTGTAAAAATGACATGACGATATATATATGGATATACATATGGTTAACATGAGATTATGATAAGTAAGTATCTCCATAAGTATATTAACAATGAGTTATATACATATAAACAAGACTACTAACTTAAGGATTTCGAAACGAGACATATATGTAACGATTATCGTTGTAACGACATTTAAATGTATATATATCATATTAAGATATATTAATATATCATAATATCATGAAAATATAATAATTTAACATCTCATTAGATATAATAAACAATGGGTTAACAACATTAATTGAGATCGTTAACTTAAAGGTTTCAAAACAACACTTACATGTAACGACTAACGATGACTTAACGACTCAGTTAAAATGTATATACATGTAGTGTATTTAGATGTATTAAAATACTTTTGGAAGACTTCAAGACATATATCAAAACACTCATACTTAACGAAAATGGTTACAGTTACTTTTCCATTCTTTTCTTTCATCAAGAATTCTAGTCGTATTCTTACCCGTATTATACACAGCTTCAAAACATACTTACTATGAGTATATACCAATAGGAACTAGCATGGGATTCCACTCTTGATTATGTCATGTATGACTAATCAATTTTAACTTCTACCATGAGCTAGTCAACTAACGAGAACTCCTTTTAACCCCACTCACCACTCACCAATTACCACTCATCATTCACTCCATTTCACTTCCAATTCTCTTTCTAATTCTCTCTCAACACACACACACACACACACTATTATGAACGTATTTTTCCAGTAGTTAATCATCATCTTCATCAAAAATCACTTCAAGAATCAAGCTATAATCATCATAGGAAGAACACTTCAAGAACACTTCAAAAATCCCTTCAAGTTTACTAATTTACTTCCAAGCTTTCTAATCCATTCCAAGTAATCATCTAAGATCAAGAAACCTTTGTTATATACAGTAGGTTATCTTTCTTATTCAAGGTAATATTCATATTCAAACTTTGATTCAATTCCTATAACTATAAACTATCTTAATTCGAGTAAAAATCTTACTTGAACTTGTTTTTGTGTCATGATCCTACTTCAAGAACTTTCAAGCCATCCAAGATCCTTTGAAGCTAGATCATTTCTTGTCACTTCCAGTAGGTTTACCTACTAAACTTGAGGTAGTAATTATGTTCATAACATCATTCGATTCATATATATAAAACTATCTTATTCGAAGGTTTAAACTCGTAATCACTAGAACATAGTTTAGTTAATTCTAAACTTGTTCGCAAACAAAAGTTAATCCTTCTAACTTGACTTTTAAAATTAACTACACACATTTTCTATATCTATATGATATGCTAACTTAATGATTTAAAACCTGGAAACACGAATAACACCGTAAAACCGGATTTACGCCGTCGTAGTAACACCGCGGACTGTTTTGGGTTAGTTAATTAAAAACTATGATAAACTTTGATTTAAAAGTTTTTATTCTGAGAAAATGATTTTTATTATGAACATGAAACTATATCGAAAAATTATGGTTAAACTCAAAGTGGAAGTATGTTTTCTAAAATGGTCATCTAGACGTCGTTCTTTCGAGTGAAATGACTACCTTTACAAAAATGACTTGTAACTTATTTTTCCGACTATAAACCTATACTTTTCTGTTTCGATTCATAAAATAGAGTTCAATATGAAACCATAGCAATTTGATTCACTCAAAACGGATTTAAAATGAAGAAGTTATGGGTAAAACAAGATTGGATAATTTTTCTCATTTTAGCCACGTGAAAATTGGTAACAAATCTATTCCAACCATAACTTAATCAACTTGTATTGTATATTATGTAATCTTGAGATACCATAGACACGTATACAATGTTTCGACCTATCATGTCGACACATCTATATATATTTCGGAACAACTATAGACACTCTATATGTGAATGTTGGAGTTAGCTATACAGGGTTGAGGTTGATTCCAAAATATATATAGTTTGAGTTGTGATCAATACTGAGATACGTATACACTGGGTCGTGGATTGATTCAAGATAATATTTATCGATTTATTTCTGTACATCTAACTGTGGACAACTAGTTGTAGGTTACTAACGAGGACAGCTGACTTAATAAACTTAAAACATCAAAATATATTAAAAGTGTTGTAAATATATTTTAAACATACTTTGATATATATGTATATATTGTTATAGGTTCGTGAATCAACCAGTGGCCAAGTCCTACTTCCCGACGAAGTAAAAATCTGTGAAAGTGAGTTATAGTCCCACTTTTAAAATCTAATATTTTTGGGATGAGAATACATGCAGGTTTTATAAATGATTTACAAAATAGACACAAGTACGTGAAACTACATTCTATGGTTGAATTATCGAAATCGAATATGCCCCTTTTTATTAAGTCTGGTAATCTAAGAATTAGGGAACAGACACCCTAATTGACGCGAATCCTAAAGATAGATCTATTGGGCCTAACAAACCCCATCCAAAGTACCGGATGCTTTAGTACTTCGAAATTTATATCATATCCGAAGGGTGTCCCGGAATGATGGGGATATTCTTATATATATGCATCTTGTTAATGTCGGTTACCAAGTGTTCACCATATGAATGATTTTTATCTCTATGTATGGGATGTGTATTGAAATATGAAATCTTGTGGTCTATTGTTACGATTTGATATATATAGGTTAAACCTATAACTCACCAACATTTTTGTTGACGTTTAAAGCATGTTTATTCTCAGGTGAATACTAAGAGCTTCCGCTGTTGCATACTAAAATAAGGACAAGATTTGGAGTCCATGTTTGTATGATATTGTGTAAAAACTGCATTCAAGAAACTGATTTCGATGTAACATATTTGTATTGTAAACCATTTTGTAATGGTCGTGTGTAAACAGGATATTTTAGATTATCATTATTTGATAATCTACGTAAAGCTTTTTAAACCTTTATTTATGAAATAAAGGTTATGGTTTGTTTTAAAAATGAATGCAGTCTTTGAAAAACGTCTCATATAGAGGTCAAAACCTCGCAACGAAATCAATTAATATGGAACGTTTTTAATCAATAAGAACGGGACATTTCACTTTGGCTACAAGACGTGCCTTATTTCGAACCACAATTCCATCAGAATCCTTCTTATTCTTGAAAATCCACTTAATCCCTATTGGTCGTTGACCCGTTGGTCTTGGAACTAATCGCCATACTTTCAATCGTTCAAATTGATTGATCTCGTCTTGCATTGCCACTACCCAGTATGGATCTAGTAAAGCTTGAGCAACCATTGTTGGTTTAATCTTACTAAGAAAGGCTGTGAATAGACACATATTCTGAGTAGCCCTTCGAGTTGAAACTGGAGCAGATGCGTCACCAATAATAAGATCTATTGGATGACTTTTAGTCCATCGGGTGTGGGGAAGAGGTTGAACATCAATTGTATCCATCGAAACATCAACCGTTGTTGACGTTGAGCCTTGATCTGCTTGATCTGATGTAACATTATCTAATGGATTCAATAGAGTATCTGGAGAAACAGCTGGAGTTGTATCAAATGATGAATCTTGATCTTATTCAAGATTATCAGTAACAGGAGGTTGGAGGAAGGATGAAGAAGCAACAGGTGAATCAGTTGTTGTTGAATCTTCATCAAAAAGACTTTGAAGAGTCTCCACAGTAGTTGACTGTGATGGTGTAACCGGTACGGCTTGAACATTTGAATCCCGTTGAGGAGTATAAAGACTATCAAACAAGATATCCAGTTCCTCTGATGTAACCGTAGGAACACCCTTCTTCAAGAAAATTGAGTTTTGCGCGGAAGAAGTAGTAGCCAGGTTAGGATCGGGTTTTGAACTGAGTTGTTCAAAAGCCATTCCCGAAAATTCATCGAACTTGACGTTAATGCTCTCTTTAATCATCTTTGTCCGCTTATGATAAACACGATAAGCAACTTTGTTCGAGGAATAACCAAGAAATATGGCCTGATCACCATGAGGATCAAACTTTCCGAGGCTGTCAAAATCGTTAAGCACATAGCATATACAACCAAAAACACGGAAATATTTGACATTCGGGCGTCTACCATATAATAACTCATATGGAGTTTTATCAAAACGTTTGTTTACAATACAACGATTTTGGGTATAGCATGCAGTTGAAATGGCCTCCCCCCACATTTTTGGAGGTAATTTGGAGTAGGCAAGCATCGTTCGTGCTGCTTCGCACAACGTACGATTACGTCGTTCGACTATGAAATGCCCCGTCCTAATCCATCCGGACGAAGTCCATATCGATTATAAACAATTCACAATAGTTGATTACATCGCGAGGTACTTGACCTCTATATGATACATTTTACAAACATTGCATTCGTTTTGAAAAGACAATCTTTCATTACATTGAAAGTTGACGACATGCATACCATTTCATAATATACAAACTATAAATGACCTAATCCATCATTTACTTAATAATAATCTCTAATGAACTTCAATGACTCGAATGCAACGTCTTTTGAAATATGTCATGAATGACTCCAAGTAATATCCTTAAAATGAGCTAATGCACAGCGGAAGATTTCTTTCAAACCTGAGAATAAACATGCTTTCAAGTGTCAACCAAAAGGTTGGTGAGTTCATCAGTTTATAGTAATCATATCATTTTCATCATTTTCATAGACCACAAGATTTTTAAATATTCTAAAACGTGTAGAAGTCCCATTCCAACTGCACAAAAAATATCTTTCATATGAAGAACACCTGGTGAGGATTCAAAATATAATAGTAACCATCTGTGCCGGTCTTTCACCCCACGGCTGAATACACGTGCCTTTAAAATATAGAACCTCTGTGCCTGTCTTTACTCCCCCACGGCTGAACACATGTATATAAAATATAGGACAACCGGTGCCAAAATACAAAACCATTCATTTAACTCGGGAGCTCATTCACTCTAACCGAAATAAACCAGTGATAATACGTGCCATAATAACCAATCCCAATCCCAGATAATTCTATCATAGAATGCAGTTCGATTACTTGTGTCTATTTCGTAAAACAGTTATAAAAACAGCGCATGTATTCTCAGTCACAAAAATATATATATTGCAAAAGCATTTAAAAAGGGATTAATGGAACTCACCATACTGTATTTTGTAGTAAAAATACATATAACGACATTGAACAAAATGTAGGGTTGGCCTCGGATTCACGAACCTATATCATTTGTATGTATATATTAAAACATATAATCGTAACTGAACAAGTTTGTTTATTATATTTTTAATTTATATATTATGTATGTTTAATTTGTGTATATATTCATAATGGTTAATATTTATATAGTTATATATTTCGTTATTAATATATAATATAAATTTTATTACATTATATGTATTAAGTAATATATATATATATATATATATATATATATATATATATATATATATATATATATATATATATATATATATATATATATATATATATATATATATATATATATATATATATATATATTTCATTTGTTTGTTAATTTAGTAATTATAATAATACCAAAATAATATTAGTAGTGAATAAAATACTAATAGTGATAATAATATTAATAACATTACTTATGTTAATCATAATCAAATTCTTCATATTAAATTTCTAAACTAATAACTAAAGCTTCCATAACCTTAATTTGTAATCCTAGTCATAATAATAATAGTAATACTTATATTAATAAAATCATAAAAATATTCATTTTTACTACTAATGAGAATAATGATAATAAGTTTAATAACAGTAATACTAGTAATAATACTGATAATGAAAATAATAATTTTGATAATACTACTTAATACTTAATAATAATAATAATAATGATAATAATAATAATAAGTGATATCTAAAACTTATGTTAGTAATTATAATAACAATGATAATTATAATACAGGTAATACTATCAATAATTAATAATATCAACAATAATAATAATAATAAAAATAATAAAATGAAAGTTGTATACCCTTTAAATAGTCATCTTAAAAAGAATTGCTTAAGACGAGGCTCGAACCCGTGACCCCTCGCTCACCTGACAAACACCTTAACCATCTGCACCATGCCGTTTTTCTGTTTTATTACATAACCGAACTCTATATAGCCCTCAACATTCTGTTTCGTTCATATTCCTCTCAATACACTTCTCAGACAACAAATAAAATACAAGCCCAATCAATGGTCACGGCCCAACAGCAAAAAAAAAAAAAAGAAATCTCGGCCCAATCAAAATTAGAACCTGGTGGCCCGAAAGAAATTTTAAAACCTGGTGGCTGTTTTAGTCGTCGAACAAACCAACAGGTGTTGCAACCTTCATCACTCAATTAATAATAAAAAAAATGTGCTGTAAAGGAATTCATTTGCATGCGTTTTGCCCCGCAAGCCTCTAGTGTCCCGTAATTTACTATGCTTTTCCAAAAGTAACTTTAATACTCTCATTCTATCAACCTTGGAATATAAATATAATACCCATATTGTCTTGTTAAATGACTCCATTCGAAATAGGAAAAGAGATGTACGTACAGGTGTGTAGTGGTTCAACGATTATAAACAGGAACAAGGTGGCGTGGTGATTGGTTTGTATTTTGGCTCGATAGAAAAAGAACTAGCTCGATGATTTTTGTGAAGATATTCGACCAATCATGGCAACAAGAAGGATTAAACGGAAAGGGTTGCAGGTTCTGTTGGTTGGTTCCTGGACGGAAACAAGAAGTATAACAGTAACATTAAAGGCGTCTGTTCGATTCTTGGTTTCACAACAGAGAGAAAAAATATATAGTGAGAGAGAGATAGCCGAGATTTTTGTGGTATGTGTGTTGAGTATCTATAAGTTATATGTATATGTATATTCTATATTTATCTATATGTTCATGTATATATATATATATATATATATATATATATATATATATATATATATATATATATATATATATATATATATATATATATACATATATAGAAAATGATTGGAGGGTTGATATGGGTGTTAATAAAAAATGGTGACGATAGTAGTCGATCAAGAGAGTCACCAAGGTGGTGATGGGTTCTCAAGGAAAACAAGGAAGAAATAAAGAAGGAGAGAAAAATAAATGATAGTTGAAGTGGTTATCTTGGGGAATTATGATATCCGAAGGTTGAGAGGTGGCGGTTTTGGTTGTTGGTTTTGGACAGAAATCGAAGCCAGAACAATAGCAAGTAGTTAAACATGATGAGGGTGAAAAGGAATGGGACACAAAAAAAATATAAACAATTAAAAGAAGAAAAAGGTTTCTAACTGAATTTGTTAGTTTGTGAATAACTTAGAATCAATTGGTACGGTTTAAGTGACATAAAGCAATTCACCTACAGCATGAAAACGATAGAGAACAGAATATGTAATTTATTTGTATCTACTTTGTATATCACAGTTCTCATATGTATAATAGATCATATTTATGTTTTTTTATTTTATTTATTTATATATATATATATATATATATATCTATATATATTTTGTTTATATATAACTGCATTATATATATATATATATATATATATATATATATATATATATATATATATATATATATATATATATATATATATATATATATAATTCATAAATTCTAATATCTATAATGTTATTATTAATAAATACTAATACTAATGAATATTTCGAAATACTAATAGTAATAATAATAAAAATAATAATAATAACAATATCAATAATATTAATAATAATAATAATTGCATTAATAATAATTGTAAATAGTGGTGATATTAAGAGTCGTAAATTGATAATTTTAATAGGTTTACTAATAACAACAAAAATAAAATGATAATAAGTATTAATATCAATATTAATGTTGATAATAATTTTAATGAAAGTAATGATCATAATTTTAGTATAACATTATACTTTAACTTATAAATACATATAATACACTAACCTTATACTTCATATTTATTTATATGGTAATCTATTTTAATATTTTATGCGTGTTACAATGTACATATAATATTACTTATACATAGTAATCATATATATTTATATATATATATATATATATATAATTATTTTAGATTATATCTAATAATTTTGTATCTCTTTTTACATATTTAGTTCTATTATTTATTTTATAATTTCAAATTATTATATATACAAACATTCATATGTACACATATTTATTTTCAACATTTGTTCGTGAATCGTCAGGCATGGTCAAAGGGTATTTGATTCCATGTAACAAACTTAAACTTTTCAAGACTCAACATTACAGATTTTACTTATCGCGTCAGAAACATATAAAGATTAAAGTTTAAATTTGATCGGAAAATTCCGGGTCATCACAGTACCTACCCGTTAAAAGAAATTTCTTCCCGAAATTTGAGTAAGGTCGTCATGGCTAACAATAAAAATGTTTTCATGACGAATATGTGGTGATAATAAAGTTTTATCATCATTGAGTAATATAGATAAAACAATTTGATTACGCAAAGAGTATAAGCGAAGCTATTACAAAAGAGTGAAATGAGTAAGTATAGATTCGTCATATCTTTTGACGTAGATAGGATTGATTTCCAAGTTCAAGAGATTTGGAGAAAATCTTCGTAATAAGACTTGATTCTTCGGTAATCAAGGGAATTAGGATCTGCTTTAAATACAATCATCTGTTTTGATTGTTCTGTTGGATATTTTTCTATAAACTCACCCCCATCGTTTCCTTACAACTCACACCTTCTCTTCCTTCTCCCTCAACTCATACTTTAAAGCATCCATTAATATGCTCCATCCCGTTCTGATCCTTGATATACTTCTAACCTTCATATTTGTCATTCTTCTCTTTCATCTACCACTGGAGGATTTTATTTACTTCTAATATTATCTTGGGGTTATAGTGTTCTTAATTTTCCTGTGTCTTTACGTTGCACTACGTATTGATATAAACGGTTTGTAATTTATGTGTTATTGTCGAGCTTTATATTTTCTTTTATATTCAAGAGTTATATACTTATGTCTCCTCTTCCCGTCTTCGAGTCAAGCGAATAATGGTCCAGAATTCATAGGTATGAAGTTTTGGATAAACATAGTTAATGTTCAAAGAAGGAAATCATAACAGCACGATCTTGAATTGTCAAATTACCAGGATATCCGAAAAGATAGAACTATCAATAAGATATGTTCTTAATAAGTTTAGAGATTGAGTAGAATGTAAGAGTTGTGTAAATGGCACATGATGGTGGTACTGTGAATCATCACGTTCCATTAGAAACTCAGCATGAATTACTGTAATATAATCACGTTGATCAAGTGTCATTATATTATACTAACTCATGCATCAGTTCCCAACACTACTTCAAAACATTCATATTTTTAAACTCGAAGGTTTCAAAATTTAGAAACTAAAGTAGTTTCCTTTATGATGTAATATAGATAGCACGAAGAGATAAATAATTTCGGAAGAGAATATTTATGAAAATATCCTCAGAAATATCGAAGATATTTATGATGATATTTTGGAATTTCTAAGTTCGATGATTGATGAAGAAAGATTTTCCGTAAGATTTTAACATGACCTCGGAGCAAAATATTCTCTAAAGATTTCATCGGATCCAGAGTTACCTGGATTCTTTGAGTATAGGGTGTGGTCTTTGTATTTGTCCTGGGTCTCCTTCACGGTTAGCTCAATCTATTTTTCAATACCAAATTTTCTATCGAGCGTTTTCAACATTCCATCTTTTATCATCAAACTCTTGGCCTATTTAGACCATCTACAATTTTTCTGTTTCTTCTGCATTTAATGCTACGATATCTGAATCATCGGTTATCAATCCAAAGTGGTTTCAGGAGAATGGTGTTTTTAGATGATTAAACGTTGATGGTAATATGGTGGAATATAAAAGGTTCCTCGGTAACAATAAGAGAGCATACATATAAATCAAGGTGATAATAAGGTTGTTTCGAACGAAAAATCAAAGATGACTTGTTGGAGATGTGACAAAATTTGCTAATTTGGAAAGGAATTGCGTTGTTATTTTCGGAAATAACAATGCCGAGAAATTAGCACAGATACGTGTTAAACATTTATACAGGTTCCGAGAATTTTTCAGGTGCATAACTATATGCGTAAATCTTTTCTTCTATAGATGAAATGCGGTTGATTCATCCTCCCGATTGAGGTGTTTTCAAGAATCACGAAAGGTTTGAACGCGGATTGTAATCGTCAAAATACAAACGAAGTTTAAGATGAAATCAAGTGGCAAACTTGAAGAATTATTTAGTTTCATATATTATAATCAATATTTTAATTCATTTTAATTGTCCAATGTCATTAGTCCACAGTCGATAATCCACAACTAACAGTCCAATAATTCATATATAATTTAATATATAATATTCGAATTAATTAATACGTATCGTGACCCGTGTACATGTCTCAGACTTGATCACAACTCAAACTATATATATATATATATATATATATATATATATATAGATGGGTCGATATGATATGTCAAAACATTGTATACGTGTCCCGATATTTAAAATGCGTAAATAACAGAATGACGATAAATAAAGTGCGTAAAATAAATAACAGAAATTAAATGACGATAAATAAAATTGCAAGATTGTAAATTGCGATAATTAAATTGTGATAAATAAAATGTAACCAGTTAGCTAGGAACAGTTAGTGTGGATTCTTAACAAAATTTCTCATAGTTAATTTGTTTGTTTCTAACAAATTTTATTTTATCAAATGTTTTCTTTATTATGCCACTTGTTGGATTCTGATAGGTCAAAATCCGAATATGAAATTGAATAAAAATGGTTATTTTGCGGTGAACGGATACGTATATCGGTGGTTGTAAGTAAGATAGTAAATGACTGTTGAAATAGTTTCGAAGAACGTATAATGTAACTTATTAATGTGAAATTTAAATATTCCTCGGGTATTACCTACCCGTTAAAATATTTTCACCATTAACAGTTTGTACAAGAGAATTTTTAATTAAAATCTTTATGAAAACATATATACATATATATTTTCTTCAGATGTATTCCTGGATTTAATGGGTTAATATGATATTAAACTCATTTGCTTTTCGGTTGGAACTAGAATAAATAATCTCTAAAACTTTAGAGATTACATATTCGTCATGTCGAACGAAGATAAATGAGGTAGAATGATACGTAGAACGAAGATCATACTCAAAGTGCAGATGATGATATTGAAGCATGGATTGTTGATGGTACTGGTGCTGTTATTGATGGTACTGTTGGTGCCGGTGATGTTGCTGAAGCGGGTACATTTTACACCATATTCTCCGAATTGATTATTCGAGCGCGAAGTTCGTTAACTTATTACTCCAGGATGATTGTCGGTCAGAACGAGCGGATGAATAAGGCTCTGGAAATGAAAGTGAAGATGGTGTTTCGAACTGGTTCACCAGTAAGTGCTTCAGGTTCTTCGCCAAGAGGTGAATTCGGTTGGTGGAAGGGATTTCCTTCTCCGCATCTCCATTTATTAAGTCGACTACGAACTTATCAGATGAATTGGGGATGGCTGATTGGTTTATTCATTCTGGTGACGCTGCTTCCAGAGCATAGGTGAACATCCATGTCAGAATAGCTATCAGAATCTGAGGGACTCGAACTGGTTGAGGGACTCATCTCGTATGAGCAGATGAAGAATTTTCGATAAGAAATAGATTATAGGATGTAGATTAGTACCCTGTAATACATAATTTACATATGCATATATAATACTAAAATCCCATAAGTTACGGAGGAATCTACGGAAGTTGTCAGGCAAAGTTACAGTAATAGATACGCTAAGATATGAAGTAGCAGATACGCTAAGATATGAAATTTTGTCTATACATTATTCATACAGTCGATGCAGTAAAACGTGTCTAGACTAAGAATGATAAGAAAGTGATTCTCTAAGAATGAGAAGCAGGTAATTTTTTTTTTTTTTTGACACGGAATAATAAGCAAAACTTTTGACATGCAGACACGGTCGAAGTCCAGACTCACTAATGTATCCTAACGACTTATTAGTTAGACACACTAATGCAGACATGGTTCGCTAAGACCTCCGCTCTGATACCAACTGAAATGCCCCGTCCTAATCCATCCGGACGAAGTCCATATCGATTATAAACGATTCACAATAGTTGATTACATCGCGAGGTACTTGACCTCTATATGATACATTTTACAAACATTGCATTCGTTTTGAAAAGACAATCTTTCATTACATTGAAAGTTGACGACATGCATACCATTTCATAATATACAAACTATAAATGACCTAATCGATCATTTACTTAATAATAATCTCTAATGAACTTCAATGACTCGAATGCAACGTCTTTTGAAATATGTCATGAATGACTCCAAGTAATATCCTTAAAATGAGCTAATACACAGCGGAAGATTTCTTTCAAACCTGAGAATAAACATGCTTTCAAGTGTCAACCAAAAGGTTGGTGAGTTCATCAGTTTATAGTAATCATTTCATTTTCATCATTTTCATAGACCACAAGATTTTTAAATATTCTAAAACGTGCAGAAGTCCCATTCCAACTGCACAAAAAATATCTTTCATATGAAGAACACCTAGTGAGGATTCAAAATATAATAGTAACCATCTGTGCCGGTCTTTCACCCCACGGCTGAATACACGTGCCTTCAAAATATAGAACCTCTGTGCCGGTCTTTACTCCCCCACGGCTGAACACATGTATATAAAATATAGGACAACCGGTGCCAAAATACAAAACCATTCATTTAACTCGGGAGCTCATTCGCTCTAACCGAAATAAACCAGCGATAATACGTGCCATAATAACCAATCCCAACCCCAGATAATTCTATCATAGAATGCAGTTCGATTACTTGTGTCTATTTAAAATAGTTATAAAAACAGCGCATGTATTCTCAGTCCCAAAAATATATATATTGCAAAAGCATTTAAAAAGGGATTAATGAAACTCACCATACTGTATTTTGTAGTAAAAATACATATAACGACATTGAACAAAATGTAGGGTTGGCCTCGGATTCACGAACCTATATCATTTGTATGTATATATTAAAACATATAATCGTAACTGAACAAGTTTGTTTATTATATTTTTAATTTATATATTATGTATGTTTAATTTGTGTATATATTCATAATGGATAATATTTATATAGTTATATATTTCGTTATTAATATATAATATAAATTTTATTACATTATATATATTAAGTAATATATATATATATATATATATATATATATATATATATATTAAGTAATATATATATATATATATATATATATATATATATATATATATATATATATATATATATATATATTTCATTTGTTTGTTAATTTAGTAATTATAATAATACCAAAATAATATTAGTAGTGAATAAAATACTAATAGTGATAATAATATTAATAACAATACTTATGTTAATCATAATCAAATTCTTCATATTAAATTTCTAAACTAATAACTAAAGCTTCCATAACCTTAATTTGTAATCCTAGTCATAATAATAATAGTAATACTTATATTAATAAAATCATAAAAATATTCATTTTTACTACTAATGAGAATAATGATAATAAGTTTAATAACAGTAATACTAGTAATAATACTGATAATGAAAATAATAATTTTGATAATACTACTTAATACTTAATAATAATAATAATAATAATGATAATAATAATAACCATCTGCACCATGCCGTTTTTCTATTTTATTACATAACCGAACTCTATATAGCCCTCAACATTCTGTTTCGTTCATATTCCTCTTAATACACTTCTCGGCCAACAAATAAAATACAAGCCCAATCAATGGTCACGGCCCAACAGCAAAAAAAAAAAAAAGTAAGCTCGGCCCAATCAAAATTAGAACCTGGTGGCCCGAAAGAAATTTTAAAACCTGGTGGCTGTTTTAGTCATCGAACAAACCAACAGGTGTTGCAACCTTCATCACTCAATTAATAATAAAAAAAATGTGCTGTAAAGGAATTCATTTGCATGCGTTTTACCCCACAAGCCTCTAGTGTCCCGTAATTTACTAAGCTTTTCCAAAAGTAACTTTAATACTCTCATTCTATCAACCTTGGAATATAAATATAATACCCATATTGTCTTGTTAAATGACTCCATTAGAAACAGGAAAAGAGATGTACGTACAGGTGTGTAGTGGTTCAACGATTATAAACAGGAACAAGGTGGCGTGGTGATTGGTTTGTATTTTAGCTCGATAGAAAAAGAACTAGCTTGATGATTTTTGTGAAGATATTCGACCAATCATGGTAACAAGAAGGATTAAACGGAAAGGGTTGCAGGTTCTGTTGGTTGGTTCCTGGACGGAAACAAGAAGTATAACAGTAACATTAAAGGCGTCTGTTCGGTTCTTGGTTTCACAACAGAGAGAAAAAATATATAGTGAGAGAGAGATAGCCGAGAGTTTTGTGGTATGTGTGTTGAGTATCTATAAGTTATATGTATATGTATATTCTATATTTATCTATATGTTCATGTATATATATATATATATATATATATATATATATATATATATATATATATATATATATATATATATATATATATATATATATAGAAAATGATTGGAGGGTTGATATGGGTGTTAATCAAAAATGGTGACGATAGTAGTCGATCAAGAGAGTCACCAAGGTGGTGATGGGTTCTCAAGGAAAACAAGGAAGAAATAAAGAAGGAGAGGAAAATAAATGATAGTTGAAGTGGTTATCTTGGGGAATTATGATATCCGAAGGTTGAGAGGTGGCGGTTTTGGTTGTTGGTTTTGGACAGAAATCGAAGCCAGAACAATAGCAAGTAGTTAAACATGATGAGGGTGAAAAGGAATGGGACACAAAAAAAATATAAACAATTAAAAGAAGAAAAAGGTTTCTAACTGAATTTGTTAGTTTGTGAATAACTTAGAATCAATTGGTACGGTTTAAGTGACATAAAGCAATTCTCCTACAGCATGAAAATGATAGAGAACAGAATATGTAATTTATTTGTATCTACTTTGTATATCACAGTTCTCATATGTATAATAGATCATATTTATGTTTTTTTTATTTATTTATATATATATATATCTATATATATTCTGTATATATATAACTGCATTATATATATATATATATATATAATTCATAAATTCTAATATCTATAATGTTATTATTAATAAATACTAATACTAATGAATATTTCGAAATACTAATAGTAATAATAATAATAATAATAATAATAATAATAATAATAATATCAATAATATTAATAATAATAATAATTGCATTAATAATAATTGTAAATAGTGGTGATATTAAGAGTCGTAAATTGATAATTTTAATAGGTTTACTAATAACAACAAAAATAAAATGATAATAAGTATTAATATCAATATTAATGTTGATAATAATTTTAATGAAAGTAATGTTCATAATTTTAGTATAACATTATACTTTAACTTATAAATACATATAATACACTAACCTTATACTTCATATTTATTTATATGGTAATCTATTTGAATATTTTATGCGTGTTACAATGTACATATAATATTACTTATACATAGTAATCATATATATTTATATATATATATATATAATTGTTTTAGATTATATCTAATTATTTTGTATCTCTTTTTACATATTTAGTTCTATTATTTATTTTATAATTTCAAATTATTATATATACAAACATTCATATGTACACATATTTATTTTCAACATTTGTTCGTGAATCGTCAGGCATGGTCAAAGGGTATTTGATTCCATGTAACAAACTTAAACTTTTCAAGACTCAACATTACAGATTTTACTTATCGCGTCGGAAACATATAAAGATTAAAGTTTAAATTTGATCGGAAAATTCCGGGTCATCACAGACTACTCCATTTTGTTCAATGCCTTGGTCTTTCAAATAACTATCAAGCGGGTCATTCTTAAATTCCGTCCCATTATCAGTTCTGATGCTCTTAACATGTTTGTTAAAAGAGCGTTGAATCTTTTTAATGAACTCAATGATAATGGCGGGGGTTTCTGACTTAGTTCGCAAAAGAAAAATCCATGTAAACCGGGTATAGTCATCAACAATGACAAGCACATGTTTCTTGCCACCGAGGCTAGAAATACGCATGGGTCCACAAAGTCCATATGCAATAATTGCAAAGACGATGAAGTACTGGGGTTTTTCTTAAGCGGATGATTGGTCCGTTTTAGCTTACCCATCGCACATGATGGACACACATGATGCGTATCATATTGAAAGGTTGGAATACCATCAACTAAATCTTTAGAGACTAGTCGATTGATACCCTTGTAATTCAGGTATGACATCCGATAATGCCATAACCATGAATTTTCTTTGGTAGAACGAGTGGCCAAACACATGGTTGTATGTGATGGTGCATCATTGAGGTCAATAGTATATAGTGAAGCACAACGTTTACCAACAAGAAGATCATTCCCTTCGGTGGATTGCACCGAGCATTGTCGACGTTCAAACAAAACTTTGAGATCTCCATCGCAGAATTGGCTCACACTAAATAAACTGCACCCCAAACCCTCAACATATGAAACCCGTTTGATTGTTATGCCATTTTGCACAAAATCTCCGTAACCCGTTATTGCTGCAATCTCATCGTTTCCGAATGTAACCGTTCCTAGGAATTTGTCAATGAAGTTGACAAGCAAGGATTTATTGCCCGTCATGTGTCGAGAACAACAGGAATCGATATACCAAACACAGACGTCGAAACCCTGTAAATGTGAGTTTCCTAGAGTTTAAGTACCC
Source organism: Rutidosis leptorrhynchoides (assembly GCF_046630445.1). Classification (NCBI taxonomy): domain Eukaryota; kingdom Viridiplantae; phylum Streptophyta; class Magnoliopsida; order Asterales; family Asteraceae; genus Rutidosis; species Rutidosis leptorrhynchoides. The sequence goes on along the minus strand of NC_092335.1, from coordinate 300,132,614 downwards.
AAAGTTTCTTGGGTCCTTTTCGGTTAGTACCGGCAATAAACTTTGGATTAACAACAAACTTTGGATCAATGATGAAATAATCACGTAAAGCATCATGCAGTTTAGACAATAAAGCATCATTTAAAACCACATTACATGAAGCATCATACGCAATATCAATCTTTACATCGTTATCAGAAGTCTTAACACACAATTTATTCCAAGTGGATGTTTTGTTCACAGACGAAAATTGAAAAACATGAGATGATTTCCTAGGCCGACTAGCAGATTGCTTTGGTTTGGTTGCTACTTTCTTAGTCGTGGACTTAGGAACCCATACAGATTTGTAATTCAAGTTTGTATTATGACCTGTGACACGAAAAACACCTTTGTTAGTTAGACGTCCAAACTTTTCAGTTGACACATGAGATAACTGATTTTGCAGAATTTCCAATTTGATTGTACGTTCTTTTGCATCATACTCACTTATATCAGGTTTAGAACTTGTGTGTGTTGTGGACTTAACTGATTTCTTTAAAAGACTCGCTTTTGAAGTTTTTGTCATAGGAATCATAGGAATCTTTTCAGTTAACACAGAACCATTTGGAGAATGAACCTTTTTAATAATATACTGAGTTGTAGAAACAACTTTTGAACCATGATTGCCAAATTGAGAACGTAGAGGATTTTTAAGAATAGTAATGGGTTTTACATCCTTAGATGTTGTTGTTCCCTTCCCCTTCTTAGTAATCCCACCAGTACATTCAAGCACGTTAGTTGCAACATTAGACGTTTGCTTAAGTGTGTTAGCCTGTTTCAGTTGAATTATCTTTTGTTTTAAGCTTTTAATCTCAAGACATAATTCTTCAGCAGAAACTATCACTTCACCCTCCTTAAAAGCATAAGTACATTCTTTCTTAGGCAGTGAAGGCAATTTATCACACAAAGCAAGCATTTGTTCTAATGATTGGCACTTAAGTTACAAGTCAATATTCTCCTGTTCAAGTTGAGCTACTATACGATTCAAATCACGTACAGCAGGCAAATGCAAGTAATAATCATGCAAAGGATCAAGTTGACTTTCAAAATCTATAAAAGGTTCAATGTTCGGTTTATTCTGAGGTTATACTTTTTCATCTAAAGAATTTTAACCTAGAGAATCTGTCTCAAAGAAGACAGTTAGTTCATGTGCTAGGTCTTCACGGAAAACATCATCTGGACATGCAGGTAAAGTTGGTAGAATTGGTTTCACATCAAAAATTGGTTCATCAAACACCTCATCTATTGCAGTAATGCTAGAACTAGGTTTGTTAAACACTTCATTCTCAAGCATTAAAATGTATTTCTCTAGCATGAGTGTTGGGATATAAACCAGTCTATGCTTAGGCACATAATCTTCAAGTTGCATGTTCTTTTCAGTTTCAACAAGATTTTTCAAGAAATCAGGATTCGATTTACCTATCTTAGCATTGATTTTTTCATACATTAAGCTAATTTGATTGTATTTCCTAGATTTACGATTCACAATAATATCATCAAAATCAGCATCAGAAGCATGTACAAAATGCGATGGTAAACCGGCTTGAATATAATCAGAATGATATAATCCTGGAATCTTTTTGGAAGCATCTTCCAAAATTTTCGAATCTTCATAACCCAACCCCCACTTTTCACCATGAATCATTTTTGGTCTATTCATGAAAATCATTTGTTTTGAAAGTTCCATATCCATGATAGCTTTGGATTGCTCTGTTCGATAGAGTTTTTCCTCATATCGAGCAAGTTGTGCTTTCATTTGAAAAGATTCTTTTGACAATAAATAAATTTCAGTGTTCGTTTCAATTATGGTGTTTTCCAATTGAACGATTTTCTTGTTTAGTTTTGAAAGTGTGGGTTCATGTTGGGTTTTCAAATCACAAAGATCTTTTTCTAAAAATTGAACTTTTTCTGCAAGTCATTCCGATTTTAGATGATAATCAGTTCTTTCAACTTTAATCGGATGAATTGTCTTTTTCAGATCTTCCAACTCAGTTTCCGTAGAGTTGAGTTGGAGAGTCAATCGTTGGACATCCGTTTGCAATTTGGATGAGGAAGGTCTGGTCTCATTCATTTTGATTTTATCTTTTAAAACCTTTTTTCAGATTTTAAGCCTTTGACTTCTTTTGACATTGAGACCAGATTCTTCATCAAGTCATTTTGCAATTTTATAAAATCAGGTGAGAATTCAGTTGATTGTACCTCATCATCATCGGATGTTGAGTCAGAATTCTCCATTGCTTCCTTAGCTTTGATGAGCTTTGTCACCTTGCAAATATTTGTATGTTCCACCTCTAAATCTAAATCGTCAGTCCAGTTAAACCAAGTATCATCAACCGGTTTTAGCTCTCCCCCAGTTTCCACAATCTTAGCCATCAACATTTTCTTCTTGTAGTAAGCTGCGTCCTTCTTCTTAGGCATCTTACATTCACAAGAATAATGACCAGCTTTGCCACAATTGAAACAAATTGAATCTTCCTTCTTGGAATCATCAGCACGTTGTTGTTTAGATTGATCAGCTTTCTTGTAGTACGAAGAAGATGACGAGTTATTGCGTTGATTACTTGATTTGCCTTTAAACTTGTGTTTGTTCAAGGCTTTTGTGAACATGGCTGCCATCTTGACTAATTCAAGGTGAGAATCATCAACATAAGAAAGATTCAAATCTTCTGAATAAGTTGATTCTTCTACAAGCACTTTCTTGGACAAGATTTTGGAAGACGTCAACGATTTGCTCTTCTTTTTGGCAATTAGGGCAAGTGGATCGCCCGGAGAAGACTCTTTCCTTCCTTCTTGAAGTTTAGACACTTCAGGTTTGTAATGCATAAGAACTCCAACAAGCTCATGAATAGTCAACTTGTCAATCTCTTTAGTAGATCGAACAATGGTTCCATAAGGAAGCCAATCAGCATTGAGCTTTTTGAGAAACTTCATGTTGACTTCAGCATTTACTTTTATGATCTTGCACCTTTTCAACTCATTGAGAACACCATTGAAATGACGATAGGTATCCTTGAGTGGTTCATCAGTTTCCTGCTTGAAATCTTCATAGAATTCCAGAGCCTTATTCAATTTAGTAACGTCTGACATGTCATAACCTTCTTGCTGTCGTTTGATCTCATCCCATATATCTTTTGCTGTTGTGTTGCTATCAACATTTTCAAACAATTCATACGGGATAGCTTGCATAACAATATTCTTTGCCTCTATGTCACCCTGAGCTCTCTCACGCTTATCACCAGAAAGTTCATAGACAGGAATTGGCATACCAGTATCTGGATGATAATCAACAACTGGACCATCTCTCCGAGAAGCCCAAATGTACTTTGCTTTCTCACCCTTATAATCTATGTACTGAGTGATACGGTGAAGCCACTGAGTGTATTTGCCATCAAACAACACTGGAGGACGGGAATCTGATCCAATGATCAAAGTATCTTGAGTAGACATCGTGAAAATGAGGTAGATTCGGTAAAGATTCTGTATTACACAAATCTAAGATGAAAAATTACAATAATCTGATCAGAATGTCAGATTCTGTATCAGATTCGGTACTGTAGCAGATTCGGTAAAGATTCTATATATCAGATTCTGTATAAGAAACTGATCAGAAATACAGGTGACACACCCAGATTCAGTATAGATTCGGTAATCACAAGAATTGTAGCCTGTAACCACTTGAAATAATGGATTAAGTGATACAAAAACTCAGATTCTGTATCTGACTCGGTAGTCAGATTCTGTATGAATTTGAAGTTCAAACTCAATTCAATCCTTTTGAATTAGATTCTGTAACCTTGCTGCACAAGGAAACAAGTTAGTGTCACACAAAATATCAAAGATACCGAAAGTATAGGATACCGAATGTCAACTGTAGCTGTTGATAATACCGAGTCTAAGTTTAAAACTTAGAAATATGACAGAATCCATTCTCAAACCACACTAATTAGCTGCGTATAATCAAACCGAATGTGATAGAATCACGATCACACCACAATCTGCAACACTTAAGATGAATTTAAGTAATGAAGCAGACTCGGTATGACAGTTACGATACCGAGTGTTGATCAAATCTTCAAAACTTGATGAATTGACGAAATTGAACCGTCAGAGAAATATGATTTAACACCTCACGAACACAACTGAATCCTTAAATCTTCACAAAAATCCAGAATCAAGCTTGAATTAAGCAATACCGAGAGTTTTAGCTACAAACTCTAAAAATCAACTTGATTCTCCATAATTGAAGTTAAAAAGTTGTAATGATGATGGAAACTCTTTCTAAAAGACCTAATGCACCTTCGTTGAACTTATCACAAGAATCTGAACGTCAGATTATCAAATTCAATAATACCGAATGTGATTCAAAATACCGAGAGTATTCAGATTCTGTAATCTATAATCTCTGGATCGATATAGTGATGTAGAATCACTTCCTGGAAGCTCTGATACCAAATGATAGGTCAGATCATGTTGAGATTGAGAGAAATGATAAGATAAAGAGAGATTCGGTATGTAAGAATGAGACTCGGTATTAGAGAGAATCGGTAAAATTACATTCCACAGCTTCTAGAACTCGGTTACAATGCAATGACTATCTAATTAGGAATACTTAGGTTCCTTATATAGCCCTCTTCTAAGGAACCTTCATTTAAGCTTATTTCACATTAACACTATACAACTTCGGGGTCCTAACAAAGAACTTTCAAGCCATCCAAGGATCCTTTGAAGCTAGATCCATTTTCTCATTTCCAGTAGCTTTATCCAGAAAACTTGAGGTAGTAATGAAGTTTATAACATCATTCGATTCATACATATAAAGCTATCTTATTCGAAGGTTTAAACTTGTAATCACTAGAACATAGTTTAGTTAATTCTAAACTTGTACGCAAACAAAAGTTAATCCTTTTAACTTGACTTTTAAAATCAACTAAATACATGTTCTATATCTATATGATATGCTAACTTAATGATTTAAAACCTGGAAACACGAAGAACACTGTAAAACCGGACATACGCCGTCGTAGTAACACCGCGGGCTATTTTGGGTTAGTTAATTAAAAACTATGATAAACTTTGATTTAAAAGTTGTTCTTCAGGGAAAATGATTTTTCTTATGAACATGAAACTATATCCAAAAATCATGATTAAACTCAAAGTGAAAGTATGTTTTCTAAAATGGTCATCTAGACGTCGTTCTTTCGACTGAAATGACTACCTTTATAAAAACGACTTGTAACTTATATTTATGACTATAAACCTATACTTTTTCTGTTTATATTCATAAAATAGAGTTCAATATGAAACCATAGCAATTTGATTCACTCAAAACGGATTTAAAATGAAGAAGTTATGGGGTAAAACAAGATTGGATAATTTTTTCTTGTTGTAGCAACATGAAAATTGGTAACAAATCTATATTAATCATATCCTAGCTAACTTATATTGTATTATACATGTATTCTAATGTATTATGTAATCTTGGGATACCATAGACACGTATGTAAATGTTTTGACATATCATATTGACCCATGTGTATATATTATTTGGAACACCCATAGACACTCTATATGCAGTAATGTGGGAGTTAGCTATACAGGGTTGAGGTTGATTCCAAAAAAATATATATACTTTGAGTTGTGATCTAGCCAGAGACGTGTATACACTGGGTCGTGGATTGATTCAAGATAATATATCAATTTTTTTCTGTACATCTAACGTTGGACAACTAGTTATAGGTTACTAACGAGGACAACTGACTTAATAAAATTAAAACATCAAAATGTATTAAAAGTGTTGTAAATATATTTTGAATATACTTTGATATATATGTACATATTTTTTATAGGTTCATGAATCGACCAGTGGCCAAGTCTTACTTCCCGACGAAGTAAAAATCTGTGAAAGTGAGTTATAGTCCCGGTTTTAAAATCTAATATTTTTTGGATGAGAATACATGCAGGTTTTATAAATGATTTACAAAATAGACACCAGTACGTGAAACTAAATTCTATGGTTGAATTATCGAAATCGAATATGCCCCTTTTTATTAAGTCTGGTAATTTAAGAATTAGGGAACAGACACCCTAATTGACGCGAATCCTAAAGATAGATCTATTGGGAGTAACAAACCCCATCCAAAGTACCGGATGCTTTAGTACTTCAAAATTTATATCATATTCGAAGGGTGTCCCGGAATGATGGGGATATTCTTATATATGCATCTTGTTAATGTCGGTTACTAGGTGTTCACCATATGAATGATTTTTATCTCTATGTATGGGATGTGTATTGAAATATGAAATCTTGTGGTCTATTGTTACGATTTGATATATATATATATATATATATATATATATATATATATATATATATATATATATATATATATATATATATAGGTTAAACCTATAACTCACCAACATTTTTGTTGACGTTTAAAGCATGTTTATTCTCAGGTGAATACTAAGATTTGGAGTCCATGTTTATTCTCACCAACAAGATTTGGAGTCCATGTTTGTATGATATTGTGTAAAAACTGCATTTAAGAAACATATGTTGATGTAATATATTTCTATTGTAAACCATTATGTAATGGTCGTGTGTAAACAGTATATTTTAGATTATCATTATTTGATAATCTACGTAATGCTTTTGAAACCTTTATTGATAAAATAAAGGTTATGGTTGTTTTAAAAATGAATGCAGTCTTTGAAAAACGTCTCATATAGAGGTCAAAACCTCGCAACGAAATCAATTAATATGGAACGTTTATAATCAATATGAATGGGACATTTCAGTTGGTATCCGAGAGTTGGTCTTAGAGACCCAGAATTTTGCATTAGTGTATCTTATCGAGTTTTTTAGGATGCATTAGTGAGTCTGGACTTCGACTGTGTTTACTTGAAAAATGACTGCTTAACAAATTTTGTTGGAAACTATATATTTTTAACAGGTGAATATTATGTGATATATTAATCTCTTAATTTGTTTGATATTATGTGATAGAACAAGTCCCATTGACTCATCTAATAATAATGAAGAGTCAAATGTAAATTGGAATGATTCGTGGACTGATTCACAAGTTCCCGAAGAGGAACCGGAAGAAGAGTCAGAACCGGAAGAAGAATCGGAACCGAAAGAAGAAATAGAACCAGTGGGGGAAATAATAAAACGGTTAAGTGGAAGAAAATCCTTAACCAACCTACCAAAGTTAATTATGATCAATGGTGTTTCCGCCAAGGAAGCAAAGTACTGGGAGGATTACCAATTCTCCGATGAATCAGATCCCGACAAGGATTCCGATGATGTTATAGAAATTACCCCAACACAATTTAATAAGGCAAAAGAGAACAATAAGGGAAAGGGCATAAAAATAGAGAAATTTGATTCCAAACCCGATGAACTTTATATGTATCGTCAACACCCGTATTTCTTAAGTTGTGACAATAACCCGGGAACCTCTAAACCACCAGGTTTTTCTAAACCAATGTGGAAAACGACGGGTCGTATTAGGGTAACATCATATATCCCTAGAAACTTGGCAAAACGAACCAAAATCGAAGAAGAAGAAACGAGCAAGTCGGAATAAGATAGTTGTATTCATGTGGTGTAATATATGTAATATAGTGTGCTTATGCTTTATGATATATGTAAAAATTGCTTGTATTAATAAGTAATTTTTTTTTATGAATCTAACTCTTGTCTATTTTATAGTTTAAAAACACAAAATGGATAGACAATCCAATATTTTAAGAGACCTACCCGGAGACATGATTGATGAAATCTTGTCTAGAGTCGGTTAGAATTCCTCGGCACAACTATTTAAGGCGAGATCAGTTTGTAAGACATTCGAAGAACGTTCCAAGAATGCCTTGGTTTATAAAAGGCTTTCATTCGAAAGATGGGGGATATCACATTGGGAAATCCATAAGTTACAATGTGTTTACTTTGACGCATATATTGCGGGGAACCCAAATGCTATTTTACGCAACGGGTTAAGAAATTATTTTGACTCAATATATCCGAATATAGGACTTCGTGATTTAGAAAAAGCGGCTAACATGCAACATAAAGAAGCATGTTATGCTTACGTGTTAGTAATGTTCACTTCTCACCAAAGTGAGAACAAGAACATCGGGCTACAACTATTAAACAAAATGTTCCCACAAGTGACGGAGTCGGTAATTGGGGTAAGAAATGAGGTTTTTAGATTGTTACGGGACTGTTGGACATTACGTAACCCTCGTCCCTTTGACGACGTTACAACACACTGTCTTATCAACGGCCATAACGGTTATGTTCCACAAGACCAAGGATGGGAAGTAGTCCTAGTAAAACCAGAATGCATGACTCGTTTCTGGACGTATGAATTATGTGTCTTTATTGCCTTTACTGAATGACTCGTGTACTAGCTAGAATTATCTTCACAACTATCTTGTATCAAAGTTATTGTGTGCTATATTTCATGCTATATGTAAAATAAGCGGTATTGTAAGTTTGTAAAATATTGTGTAAAAGTTTGAACGCGAAATATTATTATAATCAGTTTTTCATATAGAATTGTAGTAGTTGAATTGTATATTAGCTACTAAGTATGAACTTAACAGGTAGGTACTACCCGAATTTAAACTTATAAAACGCTAATATGAAGAAAAAGCTTTTATAAATGAGTTCATATTATGCTACGAGATACTTTTGACTACTCTTAATATTCTGTATGATTAACTTGTTTCATTTGACTATTTGAAGGAAATGACACCGACTACTCGACAAACCTTGAATATGAGCGAAGAGGAATTCCATACTTTTCTAGCTGCAAACATAGCCGCAGTACAGGCTGCGCCACATACCAACAATAACCTTGGATCTAGCAATGCAGCTAACGGCGCAAGAAATCGTGTAGGATGGACCTACAAAGAATTCACTGCCTGCAAACCTTTGGAATTAGATGGAACCGAAGGACCGATCGGATTGAAACGGTGGACCGAGAAGGTCGAATCGGTGTTTGCCATAAGTAAGTGTACTGAAGAGGACAAAGTGAAGTACGCTACGCATACCTTCACAGGTACTGCGTTAACATGGTGGAATACCTATCTAGAGCAAGTGGGACAAGATGACGCTTATGCACTACCGTGGTCAGCATTCAAGCACTTGATGAATGAAAAGTACCGTCCCAGAACCGAGGTCAATAAGCTCAAGACAGAACTTAGAGGGTTACGAACCCAAGGATTTGATATTACCATGTACGAAAGACGATTCACAGAATTGTGCCTATTGTGTCCGAGAGCATTCGAAGATGAGGAAGAGAAGATCGACGCATTTGTGAAAGGATTACCGGAAAGAATCCAAGAATATATAAGTTCACACGAGCCCCCCTCCATACAACAGGCATGTAGAATGGCTCACAAACTAGTGAACCAGATTGAGGAAAGAATTAAAGAACAGGCAGCTTAAGAGGCCAATGTGAATCAAGTCAAAAGAAAGTGGGAGGAAAACGGTGATAAGAATCACCAATACAACAATAACAGCAATTACAACAATAATCGCAACAACTATCCCAACAATCGCAACATCAATCGTAACTACAACAAATGGCCCAACAACAACAACTACAACAATCATCCCAACAACAATAACAACCGCAACAACAACAACAATCAGAAACAGCTATGCCAAAGGTGTAAAAAGTATCACTCGGGGTTCTACACCAAATTTTGCAACAAGTGTAAAAGAAATGGTCATAGCGCGGCGAAGTGTGAGTTCTACGGACCAGGGGTTAACAGAACGAATGGAAAAAATGGTGTCAGAACGAGTAATGGCAGAGCAAGTAGTGTCGGAGCAAGTTATGCCAATGTAGTTTGTTATAAATGTGGAAAACCGGGCCACATTATTAGAAATTGCCCGAACCAGGAGAACACGAAGGACAAGGCCGCGGAAGAGTTTTCAATATTAATGCGGCAGAGGCACAGGAAGACCCGGAGCTTGTTATGGGTACGTTTCTTATTGACAATAAATCTGCTTACGTTTTATTTGATTTGGGTGCGGATAGAAGCTATATGAGTAGAGATTTTTGTGCTAAATTAAGTTGTCCATTGACACCATTGGATAGTAAATTTTTACTCGAATTAGCAAACGATAAATTAATTTCAGCAGATTATATATGCCGGAATCGAGAAATTAAACTGGGTAGCGAAATATTTAAGATTGATTTGATACCAGTAGAGTTAGGGAGTTTTGATGTAATAGTTGGCATGGACTGGCTGAAGAAGGTGAAAGCAGAGATCGTATGTTATAAAAATCCAATTCGCATTGTACGAGAAGAAGGAGAACCCTTAATGGTGTAGGAGAAAAGGGCAACACAAAGCTACATCTTATTAGTAATTTGAAGGCATAAAAACTGATAAGAAAAGGTTGTTATGCTGTTCTAGCACACGTCGTGTGAGGACCCGTCCTTATCCACCTGGACGAAGTGAACAACATCTGGTCCCATTGCGAGGTACTAACCTAAATATGCCATGAAGGACTCCAAGTAATGTCTTTAAAATGAGTAGATGCACAGCGGAAGGTTTCTTTCATACCTGAGAATAAACATGCTTAAAAGTGTCAACCAAAAGGTTGGTGAGTTCATAGGTTTATCATAACAATCATTTCAATATTTTAATAGACCACAAGATTTCATAATCATAAACATAATACACTCGCAAGTGTATGTAAAGCATTCTAAGTGGTTGAGCACTTGGTAACCATACTTAACATTTAATCAACGTCGCATATTCCCTTTATTACGAAATCTCCCCACACTGTACCAAGTGTAGTAACAAAACGAAGTACTGTGCAACCGTTGAATACTGGTCGTCCAGTCCAGTTGGGGTTGTCAGGCCTGATAGATCTATCAACAGGATTCGCGTTTACAATACCCATGTAAATATTAGTTACCAAGCTACAGGGAAGTATGCCAGTGGTACAACTCAACGTAGAATATATTTTTAACTACTTGTGTCTATTTCGTAAACCTTTATAAAAGCAGCGCATGTATTCTCAGCCCAAAAATATATATTTCAAAAGCAATTAAAAAGGGAGCAAATGAAACTCACCATACTGTATTTTGTAGTAAAAATACATATGACGTCATTTAACAAGTGGAGGGTTGATATCAGATTCACGAACCTATATCATTTATATATATATATATTAACACATATAGTTGTAATCGAATAAATTTATGTATATATTTATTAATGATATCATTTTATATTAATAACTTGTATGTTTCATAACTATATTCATTTTATGTACTTTACATAAATAAAATGTAGTTATATTATATGTATCAAGTATAGTTTTATATAACTTAATAGTTATTTGATAATATTAATAATAATAACTAAAAAAAATTGTTTCGTTTTATAATAATAATAATAGTTATTATGATAATAATAATAATGATACTAGTATTAATAAAAATGATAATAATAATAATAATATTAAAATAATAATATTAATGGCAAAATAATAATGATAATAATAAAAATGATATTTTTTTAACAAAAATGATAGTCTTTAATAAAAATGATAATTTTAGTAATAAAAATGAAAATTTTATAATAATAATAATAATAATAATAATAATAATAATAATAATAATAATAATAATAATAATAATAATAATAATAATAATAATGATAATAATAATAATAAGATAATGATATTTATATATAATTAAGTAGATCACTACCTCAATGAAGTAGCCTTTTAAAATGCCCAAGTCCGGGTTTGAACCCGCAACATCCGCTAACCCGATAACAGTCTTAACCATCCCTCCATTTCATTTTTCTTCTTTTCTAAAAAAATAATGCCTGAGCTCGAACCCGTAACCTCATGTTCAAACAATACACCCTTAACCATTGCTTTATCTCTTATTTTCTGTTATATTAAGGAATTCAAATCCTTTTAACCCATATATTTTCTGTTTGTTTTTCTTCCTAATTTAAAACCCATTTATCAACATCATCACATACATCTAACATTATCATCTATCTTAATACATCATTATGATCATTATGATCATCACACGCACCATACCAATCGACTGTAGCAATTCCAGGATTTATAGGGTTCGATTTTTAAAGTAGAAAGAGAGGGATACGTGTAATAGTCGAATAATTAAATCACGAGTTGTATGATTTACTTTTATTAAAAAAAATGAATGAGGGTTGCCTTTTTGTCCACCTCCGTATCACGAAAGAGACACTCAACAGCAAAAAAATAAAATAAAATTTTAATCCACTTGCTTTACTTTTTAGGAAAGGAATCGGAATAAAAAAAATATAGATACGAGATTGGAGAGAATTAAAAGTGGGGTCTTTTTCCTTTTTAGTGTGTCGACCAATATGGAAAATATATAACAATCATCCACTTGCATGTTTACTTAGATAAAGCTTTATTAGCATTCTATATGTGGCGAGTTTGCAGGTTGTTCGAGATGTAACAAAAGTCGAGTAGCAGGTGGCAGTAGCAAGGAGGGTGCAAGTGATCTTGTTCGAACTAATCGACTAAAGCTGAAGAGTATTCTCATAATAGTAATAAAGGGTGGTTCTCGATGGTGAGGTTTCGGACCAATAGAAATAGATAATAACACGGATAGCAGCTAAAAACGTGGTTGTGATAGGTGTTGTGGGTTTCCGAATGGGATGGTGAAGGTTTATGTTGACGTGGTGGTTCTAAGGTGGTGTACATCGAACAAGTCATAAGTAGAAACAAGGATGATGATTTTGTTTGATGAAGGTGTTATCGGTGGTGGTGTATTCATCGGATGGTGATGGCGGTGTAGAGTGGCATCCATGGTGGTGATCAAGGTGTCGGGATGGAAGAGGGTGTTGGGTTCTCGTTTGATAGTTAACCATATGTATATGCATATAACATATATACACATACAATTGCAGTTAATCCAAAAAAATATATAATATAATATAAATATTATAATATAAAGTAAGATCAAGTGATTCACGAGGGTACAGTAAAGCAGCAAGTGTTTTAAACTTATTATACCGACACTTAGATATTTTTACTTCGCGGAGTGCTATATCGTGTCCATTGCTAAACAGTTGACGTATGAAAGTGTTCCTAAAAATCCCAAATTTTTAGGTTAAATATAATAAATTATTTCACTCATTTACTGTTTGAAACCTGATCAAAAAGGTTCGTCTATACTTTATTTTTAATTCCAAGTAATATATACGGGGTACTAAAACTCAATTCTTCATAGTAAAAATATTTTTAATGATCCCAAATTTTATATATCTTAATTATGGATCATCATTTATCTTCTTAAAATCACATAAGTTGGAATTAAGTTTATCTAAATAATAATCGAATGATCAACGAGGGTTACAATCATTTAATAATTTCATTTAATATACATTATAGACCCATTTTATTAACAACTTTATTATTTCATATAATATTTTACATCTTTAATTCTAATAATTAAATCGTATTTTATTTCAAATTATCATATACACATTTATATATATACATATACATATTTATTTATAAGTAATTGTTCGTGAATCGTTGGGAATGGTTGAATATCAATTGAATATATGAAACAGTTCGAAATTTGAGACTCAACCTAACAGACTTTGCTTATTGTGTTAAAGATATTAAATCGTATCGAGAGTTTGGTTCAAAATTAGTCGAAATTTTCCGGGTCGTGACACGTCGAGAAAGTACAAACTGAAGAAAAGAGCATCAATGATGTTCCCGTCGCAAAAGAATTTCCCGATTTATTTCCCAAAGAATTACCGGGACTACCTTCACATCGATCTGTTGAATTTCAAATAGATCTTGTACCAGGAGCTGCATCAATAGCTCGTGCTCCTTATAGACTCGCACCCAACGAGATGAAAGAACTACAAAGCCAACTGCAAGAACTATTAGAACATGGTTTCATTCGACCAAGCACATCACCATGGGGAGCTCCTGTTTTGTTTGTCAAGAAGAAGGATGGTTCATTTAGGTTGTGTATTGAATACAGAGAGTTGAACAAACTTACCATCAAAAACCGTTATCTACTGCCGAGAATTGATGACTTATTTGATCAACTACAAGGCTCGTCAGTTTATTCGAATATCGATTTACGTTCTGGATATCATCAAATGCGAGTAAAGGAGGATGATATTCCAAAAACTATTTTTAGGACGTGTTATGGTCATTACGAGTTTATGGATATGCCGTTTGGATTGACTAACGCACAAGCTGTGTTCATGGACCTTATAAACCGAGTGTGTGGGCCATATCTTGACAAGTTTGTCATTGTTTTCATCGATGACATACTTATTTACTCAAAGAATGATCAAGAGCACGAAGAACATTTAAGAAAAGTGCTAGAAGTATTGAGGAAAGAAAAACTGTACGCTAAGTTTTCAAAGTTGAAAGGACCCGTCCTAATCCATCCGGACGAAGTCCATATCGATTATAAACGATTCACAACAGTTAATTACATCGCGAGTTACTTGACCTCTATATGATACATTTTATAAACATTGCATTCGTTTTGAAAAGACAATCTTTCATTACATCGAAAATTGACGGCATGCATACCATTTTATAATATATCCAACTATAATTGACTTAACAATAATCTTGATGAACTCAATGACTCGAATGCAACATCTTTTGAAATATATCATGAATGACTCTAAGTAATATCTTTCAAAATGAGCAAATGCACAGCGAAAGATTTCTTTCGTACCTGAGAATAAACATGCTTTAAAGTGTCAACCAAAAGGTTGGTGAGTTCATTAGTTTAACATAAATAATCATTTCCATCATTTTAATAGACTACAAGATTTCATATTTCCATTTCTCATAAACATACGTCCCATGCATAGAGACAAAATATCATTCATATGGATTGAACACCTGGTAACCGACATTCACAGTATGCATATAAGAATATCCCCATCATTCCGGGATCCTCCTTTGGACATGATATAAATTTCGAAGTACTAAAGCATCCGGTACTTTGGATGTGGCTTGTTGGGCCCGATAGATCTATCTTTAGAGTTCGCGTCAATTAGGGTTTCTGTTCCCTAATTCTTAGATTACCAGACTATATAAAAAGGGCATATTCGATTAGATAATCCAACCATAGAATGTAGTTTCGATCACTTGTGTCCATTTCGTAAAACATTTATAAAAGCAGCGCATGCATTCTCAGTCCCAAAAATATATATTGCGAAAGCATTTAAAAGGGGATTAATGAAACTCACGCATGTAAATATTGTAAAACAGTTAATAAAGCATTTGCATGTATTCTCAGCCCAAAATGTATATAAAAAGGGAATAATGAAACTCACCATACTGTATTTTGTAGTAAAAATACATAGAACGACATTGAATAAGTGTAAGGTTGGCCTCGGATTCACGAACCTATATTAAGTATATATATTAATACATATAATTGTAATCGAGAAAAATTTATATATAATTTTAGTGATTTTAATTGTTACTTAATTGTGTGTTTCAATAATAACTTAATTAAATGTATTTATTTTATATATTTAAATAAATAAGGATATAAATATAGTTTTGTTAAGTGTATTTTAATATGACTAATTTTTCATTGTAATAGTAATAATAATATTAGTAGAAATTTTGATATTAAACATAATATGGTTTTTATAATAATGGTACTAGTAATAATAAAAATGATAATAATAGTAATAATAGTAATATTCGTATAATTAATAATAATGTTAATAAAATTAATGATAATGATAAAAAAAATATGATCGTTTTAATGATACTATTAATAATAATAAAATGATAATGTTTAATAAAAATAAAGAAAATAATGATACTTTAATAATAATAATAATAATGATAAACAAAAAAATGATAATAATAATAATAATAATAATAATAATAATAATAATAATAATAATAATAATAATAATAATAATAATAATAATAATAATAATAATAATAATAATAATAATATTTGATAACATATTTATAAAATGGTGGTTATGCTTTTGTTGGTGGCTTAAACATATCGAGAAAAAACAGATCGAGAGAAAACAGATCGAGAAAAAAATTAACACGCAGGAAGAAAAGTATAACGGTTCTATGATTCTTTAATTCTTCAATCAACACACGATCAGGCGGCCATCATCAACGTTTAGAAGATCATCGATTCATCATTATCCTCGCTAATCATCATCATCAATCCCAATCATCATCGTCCTTCGGCATCCTCCATCAATCGTTAAATTATTCGATTCATAATTGGTGATATAGGTAATTTGTTCTTTAATATTCTTTAATTTCATCATTCCTCTATAAGCTTTCTGTATATTTGTTTTTTTTTTTTTTATTTATTCGAATATTAATAGTAGGAAAGTTTCAAAATAGGTGGTGATGGTGATTAATTGAGATTTGACTGAATCGTAATTTCTAAATAAAACAGCAAGTGGATAGCAGCAATCATGTGAGAGTAGGTCTGGTAACGATTGTTGATATCCGGAACAGGTCGGTTATAGATCTCGGAAACAGAATCATTAATTAAATATATAGGTGCAGTTCTTGATGATCTCTATTAATCGTTGATGGTCTTGTTTCAACAGAATACAGGAACATAACAATATCATCATTTAGTAGAAAACGAATTTAGATTTTGCAGCCTGATTCAGTTCCTTTATTTATTTCTTTTATTATTATTGTTATTGTTATTGTTATTCTATTTTTATTTAAAACCTAAATGGAAAGCACACCATCATATAGATCAAACTATTATTTGCAGGTGGTTGAGTGTGATGGTTTCAGGCTGAGTAGTATCACTCGAACAAAAAAAAAGCCAACTGGTTGCAGCAGTTTCGATAATGGTGATGGATTTCATCAAACATAGTCACAATGAGAACGAGCAGTTCAAATGTAGCAGTAACAAAAGAGTTTATGTTTTGGTGGTAGTGGTAACCGATGAATCAACTGGAAACAAAATGATGGTGAGTAAATTGGAACTAAGTTGATCGAATTGTCAATAGTCTAAATCATGAAATTGGTAATGTTGTTATTAGGTATTTAGTTATAGTGTATTCGTTATACTGCGTAGTTTTATCTTAACTTTAAATGTTAATTGTTTTTGAATTGAAGAGAAGAAAAAATTTTAGAAGAGTAATAGTGGAATACCTTTGATATTTAAGATTATTGATGGTGGTTATGGGAGTTTCACTTAAACAGGAACAGGTAACCAGGAGCAGCAGTCCTCAGCAGTTAAAAGATGAAGTTGCAGGGTTGTTCTTTAATGATGATTGAAACAGGCATGCGGTTATAGTAGTAGTAGTAGCAGGGGACGAGTGTGGCATGGTGGTGGTTCTAGCTGAGGGTCGAGTTTAGCTTCAACCGAGACAAGAGTTTAAGTAAGAAAAATTGCAATTGATTCTTGGAAACATGGGTGTTGGGTTCTTTGAAATGTTTGCAACAATGGTGGTGTATGGTGGCCTTTCGTGATTGATGGAGTGTTTGATGATAGACTTAAAAGTGAGTCAATGGTGATGACAGTTAGTGCAGAAGATAGATACATTGGTGAGGATATATGATATGAATGTATATATAATAGTGAAAATTTGTAACACTTCTGTATTTGTTGGGTGATATATCGATGCATGTATCATCCATGAAGGTGTAAAAGTTAAAGGTGGGTCCAAAATCAAAACAAATCACATTTATTTTGTAGTTTACTAAGTCCGTGTT
This sequence comes from Rutidosis leptorrhynchoides, assembly GCF_046630445.1. NCBI lineage: Eukaryota > Viridiplantae > Streptophyta > Magnoliopsida > Asterales > Asteraceae > Rutidosis > Rutidosis leptorrhynchoides. The sequence goes on along the minus strand of NC_092335.1, from coordinate 300,114,841 downwards.
CACTTGTATGTACATATGTATGTAAATCCCAAAAGATGAAACAATTGCATCATAAAGTAATGACTATCCAGTTGTTCAAGAATAATTTAATAGAGAAGGGATGTGATTGAAAACAGAAAGTGAGTGTAATGTCAATCAAGTGGGTTTTGTGATCTTTTTATTCATACAAGTATACGTATAATATATATATAATATCATTCATTAAATTGATAATATCAAACACAGTACTCGGATAGTGGTAATGTTAAGTTAGTGTGTGGGGTAGCTCCATGTAGTTATGTTAGAAAGAAAATAATGCAAATATATCTAAAGGGATATGAGATGGATAGTATCTAATATGACGATAAAATACGAAGTGTAAACATATATGTTTTTTAATATATGCATGATGTATGTGTAAAGTAAGATGGGACCAAAAACACAGTAACACTCTTTGCATAATTGAATTCTTAAAATATGCCTAAAGAAAATGATTAAATAAGTCCAGTTTATCTACTGACAGTTTTCATGGAGTAATATATCGTGCTCCATTGTTTTAGTTACAGATAAAAGTCTACGTATAAAATCTATAATTCTAAATTAAGTGTATATATTCATTTAATAACAACTTAATTATATCGTTTGTTATTTTACAACTTAATTCTTACAATTAAATCATACATTATTTCAATCTATATTATATATGTGTATCTATTTACGAATAGAGGTTCGTGAATCGTCAAAAATAGTCGAAGGGTAATTGCACATATGAAAACAGTTCAAAATTTTTGAGACTCAACCTAATAGGCTTTGTTTATCATTTCGAAATCATATAAAGTTTAAGTTTAAATTTTGTCAGAAATTCCCGGGTCGTCACAAAAGTGTGCATTTTGGTTGGAAGAAGTTCAATTCCTCGGTCACATAGTAAACAAATAAGGTATCTAGGTGGACCCGGCAAAGATCGAAACCGTTGAAAAGTGGGAAACCCCAAAAACTCCGAAGTATATACGTCAATTTTTAGGATTGGCTGGTTACTACAGAAGATTCATCCAAGATTTCTCCAAAATAGCAAAACCCTTGACTGCATAACGCAAAAAGGGAAGAAATTTGAATGGAAGGATGAACAAGAGAAGGCGTTTCAATTATTGAAGAAAAAGCTAACTACGACACCTATATTGTCATTGCCTGAAGGGAATGATGATTTTGTGATTTATTGTGACGCATCAAAGCAAGGTCTCGGTTGTGTATTAATGCAACGAATGAAGGTGATTGCTTATGCGTCTAGACATTTAAAGATTCTCGAACAAAATTATACGACGCATGATTTGGAATTAGGCGCGGTTGTTTTTACGTTAAAGACTTTGAGGCACTACTTATATGGGGTCAAAAGTATTATATATACCGACCACAAAAGTCTTCAACACATATTTAATAAGAAACAACTGAATATGAGGCAGCGTAGGTGGATTGAATTGTTGAATTATTACGACTTTGAGATTCGTTACCACCCGGGGAAGGCAAATGTGGTAGCCGACGCCTTGAGCAGAAAGGACAGAGAACCCATTCGAGTAAAATCTATGAATATAATGATTTACACTAACCTTACTACTCAAATAAAGGAGGCGCAACAAGGAGTTTTAAAAGAGGGAAATTTAAAGGATGAAATACCCAAAGGATCAGAGAAGCATCTTAATATTCGGGAAGACGGAATCCGGTATAGGGCTGAAAGAATTTGGGTACCAAAATTTGGAGATATGAGAGAAATAGTACTTAGAGAAGCTCATAAAACCAGATACTCAATACATCCTGGAACGGGGAAGATGTACAAGGATCTTAAGAAACATTTTTGGTGGCCAGGTATGAAAGCCGATATTGCTAAATATGTAGGAGAATGTTTGACGTGTTCTAAGGTCAAAGCTGAACATCAGAAACCATCAGGTCTACTACAACAAATGGAAATGGGAAAACATTACCATAGATTTCATCACTAAATTGGCAAGGACTGCAAGTGGTTTTGATACTATTTGGGTAATAGTTGATCGTCTCACCATATCAGCACACTTCCTGCCAATAAGAGAAGATGACAAGATGGAGAAGTTAGCACGACTGTATTTAAAGGAAGTCGTCTCCAGACATGGAATACCAATCTCTATTATCTCTGATTGGAATGGCAGATTTATTTCAAGATTCTGGCAGACATTACAGCAAGCATTAGGAACTCGTCTAGACATGAGTACTGCCTATCATCCACAAACTGATGGGCAGAGAGAAAGGACGATACAAATGCTTGAAGACATGCTACGAGCATGTGTTATTGATTTCGGAAACAGTTGGGATCGACATCTACTGTTAGCAGAATTTTCCTACAACAACAGCTATCATTCAAGCATTGAGATGGCGCCGTTTGAAGCACTTTATGGTAGAAAGTGCAGGTCTCCGATTTGTTGGAGTGAAGTGGGGGATAGACAGATTACGGGTCAGGAGATAATACAAGAAACTACCGAGAAGATCATCCAAATTCAACAACGGTTGAAAACCGCCCAAAGTCGACAAAAGAGCTACGCTGACATTAAAAGAAAAGATATAGAATTTGAAATTGGAGAGATGGTCATGCTTAAGGTTGCACCTTGGAAAGGTGTTGTTCGATTTGGTAAACGAGGGAAATTAAATCCAAGGTATATTGGACCATTCAAGATTATTGATCGTGTCGGACCAGTAGCTTACCGACTTGAGTTACCTCAACAACTCGCGGCTGTACATAACACTTTCCACGTCTCGAATTTGAAGAAATGTTTTGCTAAAGAAGATCTCACTATTCCGTTAGATGAAATCCAAATCAACGAAAAACTTCAATTCATCGAAGAACCCGTCGAAATAATGGATCGTGAGGTTAAAAGACTTAAGCAAAACAAGATACCAATTGTTAAGGTTCGATGGAATGCTTGTACAGGTCCCGAGTTCACCTGGGAATGAGAAGATCAGATGAAGAAGAAATACCCGTATTTATTTCCAGAAGATACATCAACACCTCCAACTGCTTAAAATTTCGGGACGAAATTTATTTAACGGGTAGGTACCGTAGTGACCCGAACTTTTCCATGTTTATATATATATATATATATATATATATATATATATATATATATATATATATATATATATATATATATATATATTAAATGAAATTGTTATTTACATGATTAAGTGTTTCCAACATGTTAAGCAATCAAACTTTTTAAGACTTGATTAATTGAAATAGGTTTCATTTAGACAATTGACCACCCAAGTTGACCGGCAATTCACGGGTAGGTACATGATATTATGATAATTAAACATATCATTAAGTATATTAGCAATGAACTATATATGTAAAAACAAGACTACTAACTTAATGATTTTGAAACGAGACATATATGTAACGATTATCGTTGTAACGACATTTAATGTATATATATCATATGAAGATATATTAATACATCATGATATCATGATAATGTAATAATTTAACATCTCATTTGATTTAATAAACAATGGGTTAACAACATTTAACAAGATCGTTAACCTAAAGGTTTCAAAACAACACTTACATGTAACGACTAACGATGACTTAATGACTCAGTTAAAATGTATATACATGTAGTGTTTTAATATGTATTCATACACTTTTGAAAGACTTCAAGACACTTATCAAAATACTTCTACTTAACAAAAATGCTTTCAATTACATCCTCATTCAGTTTCATCAACAATTCTACTCGTATGCACCCGTATTTGTACTCGTACAATACACAGCTTTTAGATGTATGTACTATTGGTATATACAGTCCAATGATCAGCTCTTAGCAGCCCATGTGAGTTACATAACACATGTGGGAACCATCATTTGGCAACTAGCATGAAATATCTAATAAAATTATAAAAATATGAGTAATCATTCATGACTTATTTACATGAAAACAAAATTACATATCCTATATATCTAATCAATACACCAACGACCAAAAACACCTACAAACACTTTCATTCTTCAATTTTCTTCATCTAATTGATCTCTCTCATGTTCTATCTTCAAGTTCTAAGTGTTCTTCATAAATTCTACAAGTTCTAGTTTCATAAAATCAAGAATATTTCCAAGTTTGCTAGCTTACTTCCAATCTTGTAGAGTGATCATCCAACCTCAAAAAATCTTTCTTATTTACAGTAAGATATCTTTCTAATACAATGTAATACTCATATTCAAACTGTGATTCAATTTCTATAACTATAACAATCTTATTTCGAGTGGAAATCTTACTTGAACTTGTTTTCGTGTCATGATTCTGCTTCAAGAACTTTCATGCCATTCAAGGATCCTTTGAAGCTAGATCCATTTTTCTCATTTCCAGTACCTTTATCCAGAAAACTTGAGGTAGTAATGATGTTCATAACATCATTCGATTCATACATATAAAGCTATCTTATTCGAAGGTTTAAACTTGTAATCACTAGAACATAGTTTAGTTAATTCTAAACTTGTTCGCAAAAAAAAGTTAATCCTTCTAACTTGACTTTTAAAATCAACTAAACACATGTTCTATATCTATATTATATGCTAACTTAATGATTTAAAACCTGAAAACACGAAGAACACTGTAAAACCGGACATACGCCGTTGTAGTAACTCCGCGGGCTGTTTTGGGTTAGTTAATTAAAAACTATGATAAACTTTGATTTAAAAGTTGTTCTTCTGGAAAAATGATTTTTCTTATGAACATGAAACTATATCCAAAAATCATGATTAAGCTCAAAGTGGAAGTATGTTTTCTAAAATGGTCATCTAGACGTCGTTCTTTCGACTAAAATGACTACCTTTACAAAAATGACTTGTAACTTATATTTCCAACTATAAACCTATATTTTTTCTGTTTAGATTCATAAAATAGAGTTCAATATGAAACCATAACAATTTTATTCACTCAAAACGGATTTATAATGAAGAAGTTATGGGTAAAACAAGATTGGATAATTTTTCTTGTTGTAGCAACGTGAAAATTGGTAACAAATCTATATTAATCATATCCTAGCTAACTTATATTGTATTATACATGTATTCTAATATATTATGTAATCTTGGGATACCATAGACACGTATGCAAATGTTTTAACATATCATATCGACCCATTTGTATATATTATTTGGAACAACCATAGACACTCTATATGCAGTAATGTGGGAGTTAGCTATACAGGGTTGAGGTTGATTCCAAAAAAATATATATACTTTGAGTTGTGATCTAGCCTGAGATGTGTATACACTGGGTCGTGGATTGATTCAAGATAATATATATCAATTTTTTTCAGTACATCTAACGTTGGACAACTAGTTGTAGGTTACTAACGAGGACAGCTGACTTAATAAACTTAAAACATAAAAATGTATTAAAAGTGTTGTAAATATATTTTGAATATAATTCAATATATATATACATATTTGTTATAGGTTCGTGAATCGACCAGTGGCCAAGTCTTACTTCCCGACGAAGTAAAAATCTGTGAAAGTGAGTTATAGTCTCACTTTTAAAATCTAATATTTTTGGGATGAGAATACATGCAGGTTTTATAAATGATTTACAAAATAGACACAAGTACGTGAAACTATATTCTATGGTTGAATTATCAAAATCGAATATGCCCCTTTTTATTAAGTCTGGTAATTTAAGAATTAGGAAACAGACACCCTAATTGACGCAAATCCTAAAGATAGATCTATTGGGCCTAACAAACCCCATCCAAAGTACCAGATGCTTTAGTACTTCGAAATTTATATCATATCTGAAGGGTGTCCCAGAATGATGGGGATATTCTTATATATGCATCTTGTTAATGTCGGTTACCAGGTGTTCACCATATGAATGATTTTTATCTCTATGTATGGGATGTGTATTGAAATATGAAATCTTGTGGTCTATTGTTACGATTTGATATATATATATATATATATATATATATATATATATATATATATATATATATATATATATATATATATATATATATATATATATATATATATATATATAGGTTAAACCTATAACTCACCAACATTTTTGTTGACGTTTAAAGCATGTTTATTCTCAGGTGAATACTAAGAGCTTCCGCTGTTGCATACTAAAATAAGGACAAGATTTGGAGTCCATGTTTGTATGATATTGTGTAAAAACTGCATTTAAGAAACATATGTTGATGTAATATATTTCTATTGTAAACCATTATGTAATGGTCGTGTGTAAACAGTATATTTTAGATTATCATTATTTGATAATCTACGTAATGCTTTTGAAACCTTTATTGATAAAATAAAGGTTATGGTTGTTTTAAAAATGAATGCAGTCTTTGAAAAACGTCTCATATAGAGGTCAAAACCTCGCAACGAAATCAATTAATATGGAATGTTTATAATCAATATGAACGGGACATTTCATGAATACCTTCTTTGTTCACTATGTGACCGAGGAATTGAACTTCTTACAACCAAAATGCACACTTTGAAAACTTAGCGTACAGTTTTTTCCTTCCTTAACAACTCTAGCACTTTTCTCAAATGTTCTTCATGATCTTGGTCATTCTTTGAGTAAATAAGTATGTCATCGATGAAAACAATGACAAACTTGTCAAGGTATGGTCCACACAATCGGTTCATGAGGTCCATGAACACAGCTGGTGCGTTAGTCAACCCAAATGTCATAACCATAAACTCGTAATGACCGTAACTCGTCCTAAAAGCAGTCTTTGGAATATAATCCTCCTTCACCCGCATTTGATGAGACCCATAACGTAAATCAGTCTTAGAATAAATCGATGAGCCTGTACTCCTTCCACTGCTAGATTTAGAGTTATTGTTATTTTGCATAGCAGCCTGTACTGCAGCTATGTTTGCTGCAAGGAAAACACGGAAGTCTTCCTCACTCATGTTCAAGTTCTGACGAGTCGTCAGTACCATTTCCTTCAAAAATAGCTAAAAGAATGGAGTTAATCATACAGAATATTAAGAGTAGTCAATAGTATTTCGTAGCATAATATGAACTCATTTATAAAAGCTTTTTCTTCATATTAGCGTTTTATAAGTTTAAATTCGGGTACTACCTACCCGTTAAGTTCATACTTAGTAGCTAATATACAATTCAACTACTACAATTCCATATGAAAAACTGATTATAATAATATATCACATATAAATATTCTTCAAACCTACAACATCGCTATATTACATATAACATGAAATATAGTATACTTTGATACAGGACAGTTTTGAAGATAAATCTAGTTATAAGCAAGTTGTTCAGCAAAGGAAATAAAGACACGTAATTCATAAGTCCAGAAATAAGTCATGCATTCTGGTTTTACTTGATCTTGTGGAAAGTAACCGTTATGACCTTTGGCTAGGCAGCATGTTGTAATGTCATCAAAAGGACGAGGGTTTCGTAATGTCCAACAGCCCCGTAATAATCTAAAAACCTTGTTTCTCACCCCAACTACTGAATCCGTCACATGTGGGAAGGTTTTATTTAAAAGTTATAATCCGATGTTCTTTTTCTCACTTAGGTAAGAAGCGAACATCACTAACCCGTAAGTATAACATGCTTCTTTATGTTGTATGTTAGAAGCTCTTTCTAACTCACGAAATCCTATGTTGGGATATTTTGAGTCAAAATAGGTTCTTAACCCGTAGCGTAAAATTGCATTTGGGCTCCCCGCATTTACCGCTTTAAAGAAAACAGGGCGTAACTTACGGTCTCCCCAATGTGATATACCCCACCTATCAAAGGAAAGCCTTTTATAAACTAAGGCATTTCTGGAAAGTCTTTCAAATGTTTGACAATTTAATTTCGCCATAACTAAATGTGCCGATGAATTCTGACCGACTCTAGACAAGATTTCCTCAATCATATCCTCTGGTAGGTCTTCTAAAATATTCGATTGTCTACCCTTAACGTCCATTTTGTTTTTATACTGTAAAATAGACAAGGATTAGATTGGTAAAAGACAATTAACATACAATACAAACAATTTTTACATAGAACATAAAAGGACAAGCACACTACAATACATATAATACACAACATGATTACAACCCTCTAATCTGAATCACTGGTTTTTTTTCTTCGGACTTGGTTCGTTTTCCTAATTTTGTAGGGATATATGGTGTTCCTCTAATACGAGCCGTTGTTTTCCACAATGGTTTAGAAAAACCTAGTGGTTTAGAGGTTCCCGGGTTATTGTTACAATTTAGGAAATACGGACGTTGCCGATACATATAAAGTTCATCGGGGTTGGAATTAGGTTTCTCTATTTTTATACCTTTTCCCTTATTATTTTCTTTTGCTTTATTAAATTGGGTCGAGGTAATTTCTATAACATCATCGGAATCCTCATCGGGATCCGATTCATCGAAAAATTGGTAATCTTCCCAATATTTTGCTTCATCGGCGGAAACACCATTGACCATTATTGACTTTGGTCCATTGATTGAGGATTTTCTTTTATTTAATCGATTTAAAGTAGCCATCAATATTTCTTCCTCCGAAACCTCTTCTTCTTCCGGTTCCTCCTCTTCCGGTTCCTCCTCTTCTGGTTCCTCTTCTTCCGGTTCCTCCTCTTCCGGTTCCTCTTCGGGACTTTGTGAATCTTCCCAAAGTATATTTGACTCTTCATTATTATTAGGTGAGTCGATGGGATTTGTACTAGTGGTAGACATCTATCACACAATATCAAACACATTAAGAGGTTAATATATCACATAATATTTACATGTTAATAATATATAGTTTCCAACAAAAGTGTTAAGCAATCGTTTTTAAAGAAAACACGGTCGAAGTCCAGACTCACTAATGTATCCTAACAAACTCGATAAGACACACTAATGCAAATTTCTGGTGCTCAAAGACCAACGCTCGGATACCAACTGAAATGTCCCGTTCATATTGATTATAAACGTTCCATATTAATTGATTTCGTTGCGAGGTTTTGACCTCTATATGAGACGTTTTTCAAAGACTGCATTCGTTTTTAAAACAAACCATAACCTTTATTTTATCGACAAGGTTTAAAGGACACCACCTAGATTATCAGAAATGATAATCTAAAAATATCACACTTACACACTACCAATACATATTGGTTTACAATATTAATATGTTACAACAAAGTAAATTTTGAATGCAGTTTTAAACAATATTATACAAGCATGCTGACTCCAAATCTTGTCCATATATTAGCATGCAACAGCAGAAGCTCTTAATAATCACCTGAGAATAAACATGCTTTAAACATCAACAAAAATGTTGGTGAGTTATAGGTTTAACCTATATATTTATCAAATCGTAATAATAGACCACAAGATTTCATATTTCAATACACATCCCATACATAGAGATAAAAATCATTCATATGGTGAACACCTGGTAACCTACATTAACAAGATGTATATAAGAATATCCCCTATCATTCTGGGACATCCATCGGACAAGATAAAACAACATCGAAGTACTAAAGCATCTGCTACAATGGATGGGGTTTGTTGAGCCCAATAGATCTATCTTTAGGATTCGAGTCAATTAGTAGACTGGTTTACTAATTCTTAGGTTACCAAGTATAAAGGGGCATATTTGGCTTCGATCGTTCAACCATAGAAAGTAGTTTCATGTACTTGTGTCTATTTTGTAAATCATTTATAAAACTGCATGTATTCTCATCCCAAAATATTAGATTTTAAAAGTGGGACTATAACTCACTTTCACAGATTTTTACTTCATCGGGAAGTAAAACTTGGCCACTGGTCGATTCACGAACCTATAACAAATATGTAAATATATATCAAAGTATGTTCAAAACATATTTACAACATTTTTAATACGTTTTAATGTTTTAAGTTTATTAAGTCAGCTGTCCTCATTAGTAACCTACAACTAGTTGTCCATAGTTAGATGTACAGAAATAAATTGATATATATTATCTTGACCCAATCCACGACCCAGTGTATACACGTCTCAGGCTAGATCACAACTTAACGTATATATATTTTTGGAATCAACCTCAACCCTGTATAGCTAACTCTAACATTACTGCATATAGAGTGTCTATGGTTGTTCCAAATAATATATATAGATGAGTCGATATGATATGTCAAAACATTTGCATACATGTCTATGGTATCCCAAGATTACATAATATATTAGAATACATGTATAATACAATATAAGTAAGCTAGGATATCATTTGTATAGAATTGTTACAATATTTCCCGTAGCTACAACAATAAAAAAAATATCCAATCTTGTTTTACTCATAACTTCTTCATTTTAAATCCGTTTTGAGTGAATCAAATTACTATGGTTTCATAATGAAGTCTATTTTATGAATCTAAATAGAAAATATATAGGTTTATAGTCAGAAATATAAGTTACAAGTCGTTTTTGTAAGAGGTAGTCATTTCAGTCGAAAGAACGACGTCTTGATGACCATTTTGAAAAACATACTTCCACTTTGAGTTTAACCATGATTTTTGGATATAGTTTCATGTTCATAAGAAAAATCATTTTCCCAGAAGAACAACTTTTAAATCAAAGTTTATCATAGTTTTTAATTATCAAACCCAAAACAGCCCGCGGTGTTACTACGACGGTGTATATCCGGTTTTACGGTGTTTTTGGTGTTTTCAGGTTTTAAATCATTAAGTTAGCATATCATATAGATATATAACATGTGTTTGGTTGATTTTAAAAGTCAAGTTAAAAGGATTAACTTTTGTTTGTGAACAAGTTTAGAATTAACTAAACTATGTTCTAGTGATTACAAGTTTAAACCTTCGAATAAGGTAGTTTTATATATATGAATTGAATGATGTTATGAACATTATTACTACCTCAGGTTTTGTGGATAAACCTACTGGAAATGAGAAAAATAGATCTAGCTTCAAAGGATCCTTGGATGGCTTGAAAGTTCTAGAAGCAAAATCATGACACGAAAACAAGTTCAAGTAAGATTTCCACTCGAAATAAGATTGTTATAGTTATAGAAATTGAATCAAAGTTTGAATATGAGTATTACCTTGTATTAGAAAGATATCTTACTATAAATAAGAAAGATTTCTTGAGGTTAGATGATCACTTTACAAGATTGGAAGTAAGCTAGCAAACTTGGAAGTATTTCTTGTAGGTGTTTTTGGTCATTGGTATATGGATTAGATATAAAGGATGTGTAATTTTGTTTACATGTAAATAAGTCATGAATGATTACTAATATTTTTGTAATTTTATGATATATTTTATGCTAGTTGCCAAATGATGGTTCCCACATGTGTTAGGTGACTCAAATAGGCTGCTAAAAACTGATCATTGAAGTGTATATACCAATAGTACATATATCTAAAAGATGTGTATTGTACGAGTACGAATACGGATGCATACGAGTAGAATTGTTGATGAAACTGAACGAGGATGTAATTGTAAGCATTTTTGTTAAGTAGAAGTAGTTTGATAAGTGTCTTGAAGTCTTTCAAAAGTGTATGAATACATATTAAAACACTACATGTAAATACATTTTAACTGAGTCGTTAAGTCATCGTTAGTCGTTACATGCAAATGTTGTTTTAAAACCTTTAGGTTAACGATCTTGTTAAATGTTGTTAACCCATTGTTTATTATATTTAAAGAGATGTTAAATTGTTACATTATCATGATATTATGATATATAATATATCTTAGTATGATATATATATAGTTAAATGTTGTTACACCAATAATCGTTACATATATGTCTCGATTCGAAATCATTAAGTTAGTAGTCTTATTTTTACATATGTAGTTCATTGTTAATACACTTAATGATATATTTACTTATCATTTAACATAATTAACCAAGTGTATCAATATCTTAATATGATTCATATGTACTTAGTAAGACGTTATAACGATAATCGTTATATATATCGCTTTCGAGTTTTTTAATTCAATAGTCTCATTTTTATGTATATAAACTCATTGTTAAAATACCTAATGAGATACTTACTTATCATAATATCATGTTAACTATATATATAACCATATATATGTCATCATATAGTTTTTTACAAGTTTTAACGTTCGTGAATCACCGGTCAACTTGGGTGGTCAATTGTCTATATGAAACCTATTTCAATTAATCAAGTCTTAACAAGTTTGATTGCTTAACATGTTGGAAACACTTAATCATGTAAATAATAATTTCATTTAATATATATAAACATGGAAAAGTTTGGGTCACTACATCAAAGGTATTAAATCGTATCGAGAGTTTGGTTTAAAATTAGTTGAAATTTTTCGGGTCACTACAGTACCTACCCGTTAAAGAAATTTCATCCCGAAATTTGTTTGAGGTCGTCATGACTAACAATAAGAATGTTTTTCATGACGCATATGAGTTGATAAAATAGAATTTTATTACCAAAGAGTAATATGGATAAAATGATTCGATTACTTGATGCGTATAAGTGAAGCTATCACAAAAGATTGAAATAAAGAAATAGAGATTCATCTTAACTTTTGACGTAGTCATGGTTGATTTTCGAAATTTAAGGAATTTAAAGAAAATCTTCGAAATCTATATAAGATTTGATTCCTCGATAATTAAGGAAAATAGGATTCTCTTTGATTGAATGCAATAATCTATTTCGATTACTCTATTGGATATTTCACTATAAATCTACCCTCTTCATTTCCTTTATATTTTGGAGTTCCATCCTTTTGTTTTCTCTTCCCGACTTTAAGTCAATCGAATAATGGTTCGTAATTCGTAGGTATGAAGTTTCGAATGAACATGACTAATGTTCTAAGAGAGAAATTGTAATAGCATGATCTTGATTGGTGAACTTACCAGAATTCAAGAGAAAAGATAGAACTATCATGAAAATATGTTCTTGATATGTTTACAGATCAGATAGAATGTAAGAGTCGTGTAACATGGCACATGATGACGTTATGGTCTGTGAATCATCATGTTTCATTAGAAACTCAGCAGGACTTACTGTAATATAATCACGTTGATCAAGTGTCATTATATTATACTAACTCATGCTTCAGTTCCCAACACTACTTCGAAAACATTCATACTTTAAACTCGAAGGTTTCAAAATTTAGAAACTAAAATAGTTTCTTTTATGATATAACACAGATAGCGCAAAGAGGTACATAATCTCATATGAGAATAGTTATGAATATATCTTCAGAAATATCGAGGATATTTATAATGAAAGATACGATAATATCTTATAATTCTACAATCAAAATGTGATGAAGAAATTCATTCACAATGATTTAGAACAATTATGGAACAACGTATTCGCTAAAGATTTCATCAGAAATAGAATCATTTGGATTCTTTGAAGGCAGCTTTAGCCTTTGTGATATGTCTACAACCTCCATCATGGTTTGCTCAGTTCGTTTTCCAGTTCCAACTTTTCTGAGCTTTGCCAACATGCTATTCTTTATCATCAAACTTCCGACTGTTAAAGTCGTTTATAGTTTTTGTTGCTTCTTTCAGCTTTTTCAACATTTCGAGTATTGATTCGTAGGCTGGGTACTTTTCAGAATTTCAGAATGAAAGATCATAATTCTAAGAGATAAATGTTATATGTATACATATAACTGTTGATGTAGAAACGCTGCGAGATTCAAAATACTGATTGCTAATTCTCAGTAATTGGTATGGCAATTCTCGTTACCAGATGCGGATGAGTATTTGATGGGTTTTCTATAAAAATAATGATTTTTTGGAAAGTCAAAGATCAATAAAGTTACTGGTAAGTTTACTGCTAATGTGGTGGAATATAAACAGTTTCTCGGTAACAATGACATACAGGGCAACGTATATATCAAGGTTATAATAAGGCTAGTCTGACTGAAAAGTCGAAGTTGACTTGCAGGAGCTGTGACAGAATTGGCTAATTTGGAAAGAGATTGCAAAGTTATTTTCGGTAATAACAACGCCAAGGAATTATAAATTCATTTTAAACTTCTACTTAGGTTCCAAGAGTTTTCCAGGTGCATGCCCACATGCATAAGTTCTTCCTTTCGTAGATAACGTGTGGTTGGATCATCCTCTCGATTGAGGTGTTTTCAAGAATCACGAAAGGTTTGAATGCAGATTGTAATCGTCAAGATACAAATGAGGTTTAAGATAAAATCAAGTGGCAAACTTGAAGAAATATTTAGTTTCATATGTTATAATAAATATTTTAATTCATTTTAAGTGTCCAATATTAGTAGTCCACAGTTAGTAGTCCACAGTTAGTAGTTCAATAATTCATATATAGTTTAATATATTCTCATGACCCGTCCTAATCCATCCGGACGAAGTCCATATCGATTACAAACGATTCATAATATTTGATTACATCGCGAGGTACTTGACCTCTATATGATACATTTTACAAACATTGCATTCATTTTTAAAAGACAAACTTGCTTTACATCGAAAGTTGACAGCATGTATACCATTTCATAATATATCCAACTATAATTGACTTAATAATAATCTTGAAGAACTCGACGACTCGAATGCAACGTCTTTTGAAATATGTCATGAATGACTCCAAGTAATATCTTTAAAATGAGCAATTTCATAGCAGAAGACTTCTTTCATACCTGAGAATAAACATGCTTTAAAGTGTCAACCAAAAGGTTAGTGAGTTCATTAGTTTATCATAATCATTAATTTCCATCTTTTTAATAGACCAAAAGATTTTCATTCCTCATAAATATACGTCCCATGCATAGAGACAAAATAATCATTCATATGGATTGAACACCTGGTAACCGAAGTTAACTTAATGCATAGAATATCCCCAAAATAGAACATCTCGTCTGTATAATAATCTCGAAGTACTAAAGCATTCGTACCCCGAATGGGACTTGTCAAGGTCCATAGATCTATCTTTAGGATTCGCATCAATCAGGGGCCATTTCCCTAAATTCTTAGGTTACCAGACTTGAAGGGCGATATTCGGTTATTAATCTAACCATAGAATGTAATTTTAAGTACTTGTGTCTATTTCGTAAAGCATTTATAAAAGCAGCGCATGTATTCTCAGTCCCAAAAATATATATTGCAAAAGCATTTAAAAAGGGAGCAAATGAAACTCACCTATTGTATTTTGTAGTAAAAATATATTTTGACAACATTGAATAACTGAACAATGCAGGGTTGGCCTCGGATTCACGAACCTATATTATTCGTATATATTAAAACATATACTCATAATCGAACAAACTTTTATATATTATTATATTTTTATATCAATAACTTAGATATTTTATTATTTAACTAAATAACTTCATTTTATGTATAAAAATATTAATATAGTTAAGTTATATATATTAAATATCTTTTTATATGAAGATCATTTGTTTGTGAAGCTAATAACTTTGATATAATATTAATAATAATAATAATGATAATAATACTATATAATAATAATGATAAAAGTAGTAATAATAATAATATTGTTAATAAGGATAATGATATTAATAATGATAATAATACTTAGTTGAATTATAATAATTATGATAACAATAATTATAATAATTTTAACGATTCCTCTTAACTTCAAAATTTTAATCATTTTCATAATAATAACACAATTCCTATATTTGTAATCTTAATCGTATTACTAAAAATCTTTATGTTCATATTCATAGTAATCATAATCTCCGCGTTAAGTTTCTAGACTAGTAACTAAAGTTTCTATAACGTCAATTTGTGATCCTAAACATAATAATAGTAATAGTCATACTTAAATGGTAAAAGTAACAATAATAAGTGTATTAATAATACTTATAAGAATGATAATAATCATAATGGTCATAATACATATAATTATGAAGATTATAATAATAATAATTACAATACTAATAATAATTATAATACCTAGTATTAATAGCCATAATTAATAATAACAATAATAATATCAACAATAATAATAATAATATAAATATTAAAAATAGCAAATACCTTTAAAAAACCATTTAAAAAAAACTGCCCAACGCAGGGCTTGAACTCGCGACCAATTGCAAACCCGCTAACACCCCTCACTACTCCACTACCTTCTGTTTATTTGAATATATTGTATTTCAAATTTAATTAACCCAATTTATTTATGTATCATATTGTAGTGACCCGAACTTTTCCATGTTTATATATATATTAAATGAAATTGTTATTTACATGATTAAGTGTTTCCAACATGTTAAGCAATCAAACTTGTTAAGACTTGATTAATTGAAATAGGTTTCATATAGACAATTGACCACCCAAGTTGACCGGTGATTCACGAACGTTAAAACTTGTAAAAACTATATGATGACATATATATGGTTATATATATAGTTAACATGATTTTATTATAAGTATGTATCTCATGAGGTATTTTAACAATGAGTTATATACATAAAAATGAGACTATTAATTTAAGAAACTCGAAAACGATATATATAACGATTATCGTTATAACAACGTCTTACTAGGTACATATGAATCATATTAAGATATTGATACACTTGGTTAATTATGTTAAATGATATGTAAATATATTATTAAGTGTATTAACAATGAAATACATATGTAAAAATAAGACTACTAACTTAATAATTTCGAAACGAGACATATATGTAACGATTATCGTTGTAACGACATTTAACTGTATATATATCATACTAAGATATATTATATATCATGATAATATAACAATTTAACATCTCATTTGTTATAATAAACAATGGGTTAACAACATTCAACAAGATCGTTAACCTAAAGGTTTCAAAACAACATTTACATGTAACGACTAACGATGACTTAACGACTCAGTTAAAATGTATATACATGTAGTGTTTTAATATGTATTCATACACTTTTGAAAGACTTCAAGACACTTATCAAAATACTTCTACATAACAAAAATGCTTACAATTACATCCTCATTCAGTTTCATCAACAATTCTACTCGTATGCACCCGTATTCGTACTCGTACAATACACAGCTTTTAGATGTATGTACTATTGGTATATACACTCCAATGATCAGCTCTTAGCAGCCCATATGAGTCACCTAACACATGTGGGAACCATCATTTGGCAACTAGCATAAAATATCTCATAAAATTACAAAAATATGAGTAATCATGCATGACTTATTTACATGAAAACAAAATTACATATCCTTTATATCTAATCCATACACCAACGACCAAAAACACCTACAAACACTTTTATTCTTCAATTTTCTTCATCGAATTGATCTCTCTCAAGTTCTATCTTCAAGTTCTAAGTGTTCTTCATAAATTCCAAAAGTTCTAGTTTCATAAAATCAAGAATACTTCCAAGATTGCAAGTTTACTTCCAAGTTTTCTAAATCCATTCCAAGTAATCATCCAAGATCAAGAAACCTTTGTTACTTACAGTAGGTTATCTTTCTAATACAAGGTAATAATCATATTCAAACTTTAATTCAATTTCTATAACTATAACAATCTTATTTCGAGTGAAAATCTTACTTGAAATTGTTTTCGTGTCATGATTCTGCTTCAAGAACTTTCAAGCCATCCAAGGATCCTTTGAAGCTAGATCCATTTTTCTCATTTCTAGTAGGCTTATCCAAGGAAGTTGAAGTAGTAATGATGTTCATAACATCATTCGATTCATACATATAAAGCTATCTTATTCGAAGGTTTAAACTTGTAATCACTAGAACATAGTTTAGTTAATTCTAAACTTGTTCGCAAATAAAAGTTAATCCTTCTAACTTGACTTTTAAAATCAACTAAACACAGGTTCTATATCTATATGATATGCTAACTTAATGATTTAAAACCTCGAAACACGAAAAACACCGTAAAACCGGATTTACGCCGTCGTAGTAACACCGCGGGCTGTTTTGGGTTAGTTAATTAAAAACTATGATAAAATTTGATTTAAAAGTTTTTATTCTGGGAAAATGATTTTTATTATGAAAATGAAACTATATCCAAAAATTATGGTTAAACTCAAAGTGGAAGTATGTTTTCTAAAATGGTCATCTAGATGTCGTTCTTTCGACTGAAATGACTACCTTTACAAAAACGACTTGTAACTTATTTTTCCGACTATAAATCTATACTTTTTCTGTTTAGATTCATAAAATAGAGTTCAATATGAAACCATAGAAATTTGATTCACTCAAAACGGATTTAAAATGAAGAAGTTATGGGTAAAACAAGATTGGATAATTTTTCTCATTTTAGCTACGTGAAAATTGGTAACAAATCTATTCCAACCATAACTTAATCAACTTGTATTGTATATTATGTAATCTTGAGATACCATAGACACGTATAAAATGTTTTGACCTATCATGTCGACACATCTATATATATTTCGGAATAACCATAGACACTCTATATGTGAATGTTGGAGTTAGCTATACAGGGTTGAGGTTGATTCCAAAACATATATAGTTTGAGTTGTGATCAATACTGAGATACGTATACACTGGGTCGTGGATTGATTCAAGATAATATTTATCGATTTATTTCTGTACATCTAACTGTGGACAACTAGTTGTAGGTTACTAACGAGGACAACTGACTTAATAAACTTAAAACATAAAAATATATTAAAAGTGTTGTAAATATATTTTGAACATACTTTGATATATATGTATATATTGTTATAGGTTCGTGAATCAACCAGTGGCCAAGTCTTACTTCCCGACGAAGTAAAAATCTGTGAAAGTGAGTTATAGTCCCACTTTTAAAATCTAATATTTTTGGGATGAGAATACATGCAGGTTTTATAAATGATTTACAAAATAGACACAAGTACGTGAAACTACATTCTATGGTTGAATTATCGAAATCGAATATGCCCCTTTTTATTAAGTCTGGTAATCTAAGAATTAGGAAACAGACACCCTAATTGACGCGAATCCTAAAGATAGATCTATTGGGCCTAACAAACCCCATCCAAAGTACCGGATGCTTTAGTACTTCAAAATTTATATCATATCCGAAGGGTGTCCCGGAATGATAGGGATATTCTTATATATGCATCTTGTTAATGTCGGTTACCAGGTGTTCACCATATGAATGATTTTTATCTCTATGTATGGGATGTGTATTGAAATATGAAATCTTGTGGTCTATTGTTACGATTTGATATATATAGGTTAAACCTATAACTCACCAACAATTTTTGTTGACGTTTTAAGCATGTTTATTCTCAGGTGATTATTAAGAGCTTCCGCTGTCGCATACTTAAATAAGGACAAGATTTGGAGTCCATGCTTGTATGATATTGTGTAAAAACTGCATTCAAGAAACTTATTTCGTTGTATCATATTTGTATTGTAAACCATTATGTAATAGTCATGTGTAAACAGGATATTTTAGATTATCATTATTTGATAATCTACGTAAAGCTTTTTGAACCTTTATTGATGAAATAAAGGTTATGGTTTGTTTTAAAAATGAATGCAGTCTTTGAAAAACGTCTCATATAGAGGTCAAAACCTCGCAACGAAATCAATTAATATGGAACGTTTTTAATCAATAAGAACGAGACATTTCAGTTGGTATCCGAGCGTTGGCCTTAGAGAACCAGAAATTTGCATTAGTGTGTCTTATCTAGTTTGTTAGGATGCATTAGTGAGTCTGGACTTCGACTGTGTTTTCTTTAAAAATGATTGCTTAACATTTTTGTTGGAAACTATATATTATTAACATGTATATATTATATGATATATTAATCTCTTAACATATTTGATATTGTGTGATAGATGTCTACCTCTAGCACAAATTCCATTGACTCACCTAATAATAACGAAGAGTCGAATATATATTGGACTGATTCACAAGTTCCCGAAGAAGAACCGGAAGAAGAATCAAAACCGGAAGAAGAATCAGAACCGGAAGAGGAGGAACCGGAGGAGGAAATAGAACCGGTGGGGAAAATAATAAAACGGTTAAGTAAAAGAAAATCCTCAACCAACCGACCAAGGTTAATTATGGTCAATGGTGTTTCCGCCAAGGAAGCAAAATATTGGGAGGATTACCAATTCTCCGATGAATCGGATTCCGACAAGAATTTCGATGATGTTATAGAAATTACCCCAACTGAATTTAAAAAGGCAAAAGAAAATAATAAGGGAAAGGGCATAAAAATAGAGAAATCTAATTCCAACCCCGATGAACTTTATATGTATCGTCAACCCCCGAAGCCCTTAAGTTGTAACAATGACCTGGGAACCTCTAAACCACCAGGTTTTTCTAAACCGTTGTGGAAAACGACAGCTCGTATTAGGGGAACATCATATATCCCTAGAAACTTGGCAAAACGAACCAAAACCGAAGAAGAAGAAATGAGCGAGTTGGAATAAGATAGTTGTATTCGTGTGGTGTAATATATGTAATATAGTATGCTTATGCTTTATGATATATGTAAAAATTGCTTCTATTAATAAGTATTTTTTTTTATGAATCTAACTCTTGTCTATTTTACAGTATAAAAACACAAAATGGATAGACAACCTAATATTTTAAGAGACCTACCCGGAGACATGATTGATGAAATCTTGTCTAGAGTCGGTCAGAATTCTTCGGCACAACTATTTATGGCGAAATCAGTTTGTAAGACATTCGAAGAACATTCCAAGAATGTCTTGGTTTATAAGAGACTTTCGTTTGAAAGATGGGGGATATCACATTGGGAAACCCATAAGTTACGATGTGTTTACTTTGACGCATATATTGCGGGGAACCCAAATGCTATTTTACGCAACGGGTTAAGAAATTATTTTGACTCAATGTATCCGAATATAGGACTTCATGATTTAGAAAAAGCGGCTAACATGCAACATAAAGAAACATGCTATGCTTACGGGTTAGTAATGTTCTCTTCTCACCAAAGTGAGAAAAAGAACATCGGGCTACAACTATTAAACAAAACGTTCCCACAAGTGACGGAGTCGGTAATTGGGGTAAGAAATGAGGTTTTTAGGTTATTACGAGACTGTTGGTCATTTCGTAACCCTCGTCCCTTTGACGACGTTACAACACACTGTCTTATCAACGACCATACTGGTTATGTTCCACAAGACCAAGGATGGGAAGTAGTCCTAGTAAAACCAGAATGCATGACTTGTTTCTGGAAGTATGAATGACGTGTCTTTATTGCCTTTGCTGAACGACTTGTGTACTAGCTAGAATTATCTTGACAACTATCTTGTATCAAAGTTATTGTGTGCTATATTTCATGCTTTATGTAAAATAAGCGGTATTGTAAGTTTGTAAAATATTGTATAAAAGTTTGAACGCGAAATATTATTATAATCAGTTTTTCATATAGAATTGTAGTAGTTGAATTGTATATTAGCTACTAAGTATGAACTTAACGGGTAGGTACTACCCGAATTTAAACTTATAAAACGCTAATATGAAGAAAAAGCTTTTATAAATGAGTTCATATTATACTACGAAATACTATTAACTACTCTTAATATTCTGTATGATTAACTTGTTCCATTTGACTATTTTGAAGGAAATGGCACCGACTACTCGACACACCGTGAATATGAATGAAGAGGAATTCCGTACTTTTCTAGCTTCAAACATAGCCGTAGTACAGGCTGCGCTACATTCCAACAATAACCTTGGATCTAACAGTACAGGAAATCGTGTAGGATGCACCTACAAAGAATTCACTGCCTGCAAACCTTTGGAATTTGATGGAACCGAAGGACCGATCGGATTGAAACGGTGCACCGAGAAGGTCGAATATGTGTTTTCCATAAGTAAGTGTACTGAAGAGGATAAAGTGAAGTACGCTACGCATACCTTCACAGGTTCTGCGTTAACATGGTGGAATACCTATCTAGAGCAAGTGGGACAAGATGATGCGTACGCACTACCGTGGTCAGCATTCAAGCACTTGATGAACAAAAAGTACCGTCCCAGAACCGAGGTCAATAAACTCAAGACAGAACTTAGAGGGTTACGAACCCAAGGATTTGATATTACCACGTACGAAAGACGATTCACAGAATTATGCCTATTGTGTCCGGGAGCGTTCGAAGATGAGGAAGAGAAGATCGACGCGTTTGTGAAAGGATTACCGGAAAGAATCCAAGAAGATATAAGTTCACACGAGCCCGCCTCCATACAACAGGCATGTAGAATGGCTCACAAACTAGTGAACCAGATTGAAGAAAGAATTAAAGAACAGACTGCTGAAGAGGCCAATGTGAAGTAAGTCAAAAGAAAGCGGGAGGAAAACAGTGATAAGAATCACCAATACAACAACAACAGCAATTACAACAATAATCGCAACAATTATCCCAACAATCGCAACATCAATCGCAACTACAACAAACGGCCCAACAACAACAACAACAACAACAACAACAACAACAACAACAACAACAACAACAACAACAACGACAATAACTACAACAATCATCCCAACAACAATAGCAACAGCAACAACAACAACAATCAGAAGCAGCTATGCCAAAGGTGTGAAAAGTATCACTCGGGGTTCTGCACCAAATTTTGCAACAAGTGTAAAAGAAATGGTCATAGCGCGGTGAAGTGTGGGGTCTACGGACCAGGGGTTAACAGAACGAAAGGAACAAATGGTGTCGGAACGAGTAATGGCGGAGCAAGTAGTGTCGGAGCAAGTTATGCCAATGTAGTTTGTTATAAATGTGGAAAACCGGGCCACATTATTAGAAATTTCCCGAACCAGGAGAACACGAATGGACAAGGCCGCGGAAGAGTTTTCAATATTAATGCGGCAGAGGCACAGGAAGACCCGGAGCTTGTTACGTGTACGTTTCTTATTGACAATAAATCTGCTTACGTTTTATTTGATTCGGGTGCGGATGGAAGCTATATGAGTAGAGATTTTTGTGCTAAATTAAGTTGTCCATTGACGCCTTTGGATAGTAAATTTTTACTCGAATTAGCAAAAGGTAAATTAATTTTAGCAGATAATATATGCCGGAATCGAGAAATTAAACTGGGTAGCGAAATATTTAAGATTGATTTGATACCAGTAGAGTTAGGGAGTTTTGATGTAATAGTTGGCATGGACTGGCTGAAGAAGGTGAAAGCAGAGATCGTATGTTATAAAAATGCAATTCGCATTGTACGAGAAGAAGGAGAACCCTTAATGGTGTACGGAGAAAAGGGCAACATGAAGCTACATCTTATTAGTAATTTGAAGGCACAAAAACTAATAAGAAAAGGTTGCTATGCTGTTCTAGCACACGTCGAGAAAGTACAAACTTAAGAAAAGAGCATCAATGATGTTCCCGTCGCAAAAGAATTTCCCGATGTGTTTCCGAAAGAATTACCGGGATTACCCCCACATCGATCCGTTGAATTTCAAATAGATCTTGTACCAGGAGCTGCACCAATAGCTCGTGCTCCTTACAGACTCGCACCCAGCGAGATGAAAGAACTGCAAAGCCTATTACAAGAACTTTTAGATTGTGGTTTCATTCGACCAAGCACATCACCGTGGGGAGCTCCTGTTTTGTTTGTCAAGAAGAAAGATGGTACATTCAGGTTGTGTATCGACTACCGAGAGTTGAACAAACTTACCATAAAGAAGCGCTACCCACTACTGAGAATCGATGACTTATTTGATCAACTACAAGGCTCGTATGTTTATTCAAAGATTGACTTACGTTCCGGGTATCATCAAATGCGGGTGAAAGAAGATGATATTCTAAAGACTGCTTTCAGAACATGTTACGGTCATTACGAGTTTATGGTCATGCCGTTTGGTTTAACTAATGCACCAGCTGTGTTCATGGACCTTATGAACCGAGTGTGTGGACCATACCTTGACAAGTTTGTCATTGTTTTCATTGATGACATACTTATTTACTCAAAGAATGACCAAGAACACGGTGAACATTTGAGAAAGG
The DNA here is from genome assembly GCF_046630445.1 of Rutidosis leptorrhynchoides. Classification (NCBI taxonomy): domain Eukaryota; kingdom Viridiplantae; phylum Streptophyta; class Magnoliopsida; order Asterales; family Asteraceae; genus Rutidosis; species Rutidosis leptorrhynchoides. The sequence continues at coordinate 300,090,888 of NC_092335.1, read as the reverse complement.
TGTTAGAAGTATTGAGGAAGAAAGAATTGTATGCTAAGTTTTCAAAGTGTGCATTTTGGTTGGAAGAAGTTCAATTCCTCGGTCACATAGTGAACAAAGAATGTATTAAGGTGGATCCGGCAAAGATAGAAACTGTTGAAAAGTGGGAAACCCCGAAAACTCCGAAACATATACGCCAGTTTTTAGGACTAGCTGGTTACTACAGAAGGTTCATCCAAGACTTTTCCAGAATAGAAAAACCCTTCACTGCATTAACGCATAAAGGGAAGAAATTTGAATGGAAGGATGAACAAGAGAAAGCGTTTCAGTTATTGAAGAAAAAGCTAACTACGGCACCTATATTGTCATTGCCTGAAGGGAATGATGATTTTGTGATTTATTGTGATGCATCAAAGCAAGGACTCGGTTGTGTATTAATGCAACGAACGAAGGTGATTGCTTATGCGTCTAGACAATTGAAGATTCACGAACAAAATTATACGACGCATGATTTGGAATTAGGCGTGGTTGTTTTTGCATTAAAGACTTGGAGGCACTACTTATATGGGGTCAAAAGTATTATATATACCGACCACAAAAGTCTTCAACACATATTTAATCAGAAACAACTGAATATGAGGCAGCGTAGGTGGATTGAATTGTTGAATGATTGTGACTTTGAGATTCGTTACCATCCGGGGAAGGCAAATGTGGTAGCCGATGCCTTGAGCAGGAAGGACAGAGAACCCATTCGAGTAAAATCTATGAATATAATGATTCACAATAACCTTACTACTCAAATAAAGGAGGCGCAACAAGGAGTTTTAAAAGAGGGAAATTTAAAGGATGAAATACCCAAAGGATCGGAGAAGCATCTTAATATTCGGGAAGACGGAACCCGGTATAGGGCTGAAAGAATTTGGGTACCAAAATTTGGAGATATGAGAGAAATGGTACTTAGAGAAGCTCATAAAACCAGATACTCAATACATCCTGGAACGGGGAAGATGTACAAGGATCTCAAGAAACATTTTTGGTGGCCGGGTATGAAAGCCGATGTAGCTAAATACGTAGGAGAATGTTTGACGTGTTCTAAGGTCAAAGCTGAGCATTAGAAACCATCAGGTCTACTTCAACAACCCGAAATCCCGGAATGGAAATGGGAAAACATTACCATGGATTTCATTACTAAATTGCCAAGGACTGCAAGTGGTTATGATACTATTTGGGTAATAGTTGATCGTCTCACCAAGTCAGCACACTTCCTGCCAATAAGAGAAGATGACAAGATGGAGAAGTTAGCATGACTGTATTTGAAGGAAGTCATCTCCAGACATGGAATACCAATCTCTATTATCTCTGATAGGGATGGTAGATTTATTTCAAGATTCTGGCAGACATTACAGCAAGCATTGGGAACTCGTCTAGACATGAGTACTTCCTATCATCCACAAACTGATGGGCAGAGCGAAAGGACAATTCAAACACTTGAAGACATGCTATGAGCTTGTGTTATTGATTTCGGAAACAGTTGGGATCGACATCTACCGTTAGCAGAATTTTCCTACAACAACAGCTACCATTCAAGTATTGAGATGGCGCCGTTTGAAGCACTTTATGGTAGAAAGTACAGGTCTCCGATTTTTTGGAGTGAAGTGGGGGATAGACAGATTACGGGTCCGGAGATAATACAAGAAACTACCGAGAAAATCATCCAAATTCAACAAAGATTGAAAACCGCCCAGAGTCGACAAAAGAGCTACGCAGACAGTAAAAGAAAAGATATAGAGTTTGAAATTGGAGAAATGGTCATGCTTAAGGTTTCACCTTGGAAAGGCGTTGTTCGATTTGGTAAACGGGGGAAACTAAATCCAAGGTACATTGGACCATTCAAGATTATAGATCGTGTCGGATCAGTAGCTTACCAACTGGAGCTACCTCAACAACTCGCGGCTGTACATAACACTTTCCACGTCTTAAATTTGAAGAAATGTTTTGCTAAAGAAGATCTCACTATTCTGTTGGACGAAATCCAAATCAATGAAAAACTTCAATTCATTGAAGAACCCGTCGAAATAATGGATCGTGAGGTTAAGAGACTTAAACAAAGCAAGATACTGATTGTTAAGGTTCGATGGAATGCTCGTAGAGGACCCGAGTTCATCTGGGAGCGTGAAGATCAGATGAAGAAGAAATACCCGCATTTATTTCCAGAAGATACGTCAACACCTCCAACTGCTTAAAATTTCGGGACGAAATTTATTTAACGGGTAGGTACTGTAGTGACCTGAACTTTTCCATGTTTATATATATATTAAATGAAATTGTTATTTACATGATTAAGTGTTTCCAACATGTTAAGCAATCAAACTTGTTAAGACTTGATTAATTGAAATAGGTTTCATATAGACAATTGACCACCCAAGTTGACCGGTGATTCACGAACGTTAAAACTTGTAAAAACTATATATATAGTTAACATGATTTTATTATAAGTATGTATCTCATTAGGTATTTTAACAATGAGTTATATACATAAAAATGAGATTATTAATTTAAGAATCTCGAAAACGATATATATAACGATTATCGTTATAACAACGTTTTACTAGGTACATATGAATCATATTAAGATATTGATACACTTGGTTAATTATGTTAAATGATAAGTAAATATATTATTAAGTGTATTAACAATGAAATACATATGTAAAAATAAGACTACTAACTTAATGATTTCGAAACGAGACATATATGTAACGATTATCGTTGTAACGACATTTAACTGTATATATATCATACTAAGATATATTATATATCATAATATCATGATAATATAACAATTTAACATCTCATTTGTTATAATAAACAATGGGTTAACAACATTCAACAAGATCGTTAACCTAAAGGTTTCAAAACAACATTTACATGTAACGACTAACGATGACTTAACGACTCAGTTAAAATGTATATACATGTAGTGTTTTAATATGTATTCATACACTTTTGAAAGACTTCAAGACACTTATCAAAATACTTCTACTTAACAAAAATGCTTACAATTACATCCTCGTTCAGTTTCATCAACAATTCTACTCGTATGCACCCGTATTCGTACTCGTACAATACACAGCTTTTAGATGTATGTACTATTGGTATATACACTCCAATGATCAGCTCTTAGCAGCCCATTTGAGTCACCTAACACATGTGGGAACCATCATTTGGCAACTAGCATAAAATATCTCATAAAATTACAAAAATATGAGTAATCATTCATGACTTATTTACATGAAAACAAAATTACATATCCTTTATATCTAATCCATACACCAACGACCAAAAATACCTACAAACACTTTCATTCTTCAATTTTATTCATCTAATTGATCTCTCTCAAGTTCTATCTTCAAGTTCTAAGTGTTCTTCATAAATTCCAAAAGTTCTAGTTTCATAAAATCAAGAATACTTCCAAGATTGCAAGTTTACTTCCAAGTTTTCTAAATCCATCCTAGTAATCATCCAAGATCAAGAAACCTTTGTTACTTACAGTAGGTTATCTTTCTAATACAAGGTAATAATCATATTCAAACTTTAATTCAATTTATATAACTATAACAATCTTATTTCGAGTGGAAATCTTACTTGAAATTGTTTTCGTGTCATGATTCTGCTTCAAGAACTTTCAAGCCATCCAAGGATCCTTTGAAGCTAGATCCATTTTTCTCATTTCCAGTAGGTTTATCCAACGAAGTTGAGGTAGTAATGATGTTCATAACATCATTCGATTCATACATATAAAGCTATCTTATTCGAAGGTTTAAACTTGTAATCACTAGAACATAGTTTAGTTAATTCTAAACTTGTTCGCAAATAAAAGTTAATCCTTCTAACTTGACTTTTAAAATCAACTAAACACATGTTCTATATCTATATGATATGCTAACTTATTGATTTAAAACCTGGAAACACGAAAAACACCGTAAAACCGGATTTACGCCGTCGTAGTAACACCGCGGGCTGTTTTGGGTTAGTTAATTAAAAACTATGATAAACTTTGATTTAAAAGTTGTTATTCTGGGAAAATGATTTTTATTATGAAATGACTACCTTTACAAAAATGACATGTAACTTATTTTTTTGACTATAAACCTATACTTTTCCTGTTTAAATTCATAAAATAGAGTTCAATATGAAACCATAGCAATTTGATTCACTCAAAACGGATTTAAAATGAAGAAGTTATGGGTAAAACAAGATTGGATAATTTTTCTCATTTTAGCTACGTGAAAATTGGTAACAAATCTATTCCAACCATAACTTAATCAACTTGTATTGTATATTATGTAATCTTGAGATACCATAGACACGTATACAATGTTTCGACCTATCATGTCGACACATCTATATATATTTCGGAACAACCATAGACACTCTATATGTGAATGTTGGAGTTAGCTATACAGGGTTGAGGTTGATTCCAAAACATATATAGTTTGAGTTGTGATCAATACTGAGATACGTATACACTGGGTCGTGGATTGATTCAAGATAATATTTATCGATTTATTTCTGTACATCTAACTGTGGACAACTAGTTGCAGGTTACTAACGAGGACAACTGACTTAATAAACTTAAAACCTCAAAATATATTAAAAGTATTGTAAATATATTTTGAACATACTTTGATATATATGTATATATTGTTATAGGTTCGTAAATCTACCAGTGCCCAAGTCTTACTTCCCGACAAAGTAAAAATCTGTGAAAGTGAGTTATAGTCCCACTTTTAAAATCTAATATTTTTGGAATGAGAATACATGCAGGTTTTATAAATGATTTACAAAATAGACACAAGTACGTGAAACTACATTCTATGGTTGAATTATCGAAATCGAATATGCCCCTTTTTATTAAGTCTGGTAATCTAAGAATTAGGGAACAGACACCCTAATTGACGCGAATCCTAAAGATAGATCTATTGGGCCTAACAAACCCCATCCAAAATACCGGATGCTTTAGTACTTATAAATTTATATCATATCCGAAGGGTGTCCGGGAATGATGGGGATATTCTTATATATGCATCTTGTTAATGTCGGTTACCAGGTGTTCACCATATGAATGATTTTTATCTCTATGTATGGGATGTGTATTGAAATATGAAATCTTGTGGTCTATTTTTACGATTTGATATATATAGGTTAAACCTATAACTCACCAACAATTTTTGTTGACGTTTTAAGCATGTTTATTCTCAGATGATTATTAAGAGCTTCCGCTGTCGCATACTTAAATAAGGACAAGATTTGGAGTCCATGCTTGTATGATATTGTGTAAAAACTGCATTCAAGAAACTTATTTCGTTGTATCATATTTGTATTGTAACCATTAGGTAATAGTCATGTGTAAACAGGATATTTTAGATTATCATTATTTGATAATCTACGTAAACCTTTTTAAACCTTTATTGATGAAATAAAGGTTATGGTTTGTTTTAAAAATGAATGCAGTCTTTGAAAAACGTCTCATATAGAGGTCAAAACCTCGCAACGAAATCAATTAATATGGAACATTTTTAATCAATAAGAACGGGACATTTCACATATTTCTTCTTCTTCCTCCTCTATAACGAATCCAATTCAAACAAAAACTATATCCTCGAATTACATAGTTGAATTAGGACTTAAAATTGATTAATCAGTGTTATATACTTCTATAAAATCAAACAAAAAAAATATAAAAAGTAAGAAACAGCCGTCGCTGTTTTAAAAAAAAAATTGACGAACATAAATATGATTTTTGAGATGGGGATGTTTTGAGACTTTAATTTCTTCATGAAATATCTTTTAAATGATCGTTAAAACATACTAGGACTATCAATTGAACCTAAACTGTAACAGATTTCACGAATTCGCTTGAAGAAGAAAAGTTTGACTTTTTAAAATAAATCTTTGACTTCAAAATTCGAGCTTGTTAAAAGGAATTGGATGTTAAAACTTTACAGAAAGATCGACTAGAGTAATCCTAACATGACTACAATATTAATTTTTAAAATAGAAATCGAATTTGGGTTATGAATAAAAAGTGTAAGAACGGGGGAGTTTGAGTTATTTATTTGGATTTCTGTTTTAATTCTTCATGTAACAGAGATTGTTAATTGATAATTGATAATGGGAACACTGATTGACCTCTCTTCCATATCACAATTTAATTTGGCTGTTTTATATCAACAAGAAAGTCGACAAGCAAATTATTCGCACAGCCATTCTTTAAAAAAAAAATAAAAGAATTATGAAAGCGAGTTCTAACAGATTTTGTAATCTTCCTAGATGTAAAGATTCAGGGAACACAGAATAAGGGTTTGGTGTGGATATCCCACTGAATTCGTTTCCTGTCTGTACCATTTTTAAGTTTTATTTAATATTAATAATAAATATATTAATAATAACAATAATAGAATTAATAATAATAATATTAATAATACTAATGATAATAATTATATTATTAATTTTAGTAATAATAAATGTATTATTTTCTAATAATAATATTGCTCATATTTGTAATTGTAAATATATAGATACAAATACTAATAATAATAATAATCATACTAATATTAGTAATAATAAATAATGATATTAATAATAATTATAATAATAAATATTATTAGTGATACTAATAATAATACTAATTATAATGATATTGATATTATTATGATAATAATAATAATAAAAATATAACAGTTTATACATCTTACATTTCTTACCTACATATTATATATTATAAAATATTACTATTACAAATAATAATATTAATATCAGTTTTAATAATAATGATGAGAGTAATAATAATAATATTGATATAATACTATATCTAAACTTGCAATTACACTTAACATATAAATTTTCATATGTCATTTTTAATATATATAAAATAACATTTTCTAAATATTTAATATTTATACATTTTATGCATTTTACAATATACATGTAATATTAATTGTATATAAAAGTCATATATATATTTATTTCAATAATAACTTAATTATTCTATATTTTATTTTATATTTTAATTCATATGATTAAAGTATACTTTATTTAAAATATTATTTATATATGCTTATCTTTATATATAGCTTCTTTTTAATCACCTCTTTATTATATTCTATATTATTTTATATTTTTAATTCTACTGATTAATTTATATTTTATTATTTCACATTATTATACATACACATATATTTATATTTATATATATACATATATATACACATATTTATTAGCAACAATTGTTCGTGAATCGTCGGGGTTAGTCAAAGGTCAAGTGTATACATGAACACAGTTCAAAGTTTTTTATACTTCACCATTACAGACTTTGCTTATCGTGTCAGAAACATATAAAAATCAAGTTTAAATTTGGTCGGAAATTCCCGGGTCGTCACAGTACCTACCCGTTAAAGAAATTTCGTCCCGAAATTTGAGTGAGGTGGTCATGGTTAACAATAAAAATGTTTTCATGACGAATATGAGTTGATAAATAGAGTTTTATTATCATTGAGTAATATGGATAAAATGTTTCGATTAATCGAAGCGTATGAATGAAGCTATCACAAAAGATCAAGATGAAGAAATGGAGATTTTCCATAACTTTTGACGTAGTCGCGATTGAATTCCGGAATTCAAGGGATTTAAAGAAAATCTTCGAATCCTAAAAGATTTGATTCTTCGGCGAGTAAGGAAATTAAGATCTCTATAATTAAATACAGTGATCCGCCTCGATTACTCTGTCTGATATTTCCATTATAAATTAAGCTCTTCCGTTCCATTATTCTCACCATTCATATACTTTCTTTCTTAGTTCATACATCAAAAAGATTGTGAAAATGCTTAATCCAGTTCTAATCCTTGATATTTTTCTAATTATCATTTCTGTCATCCTTCTTTTCAATCTTCCATCAGAAGAATCTGTTTACTTCTACTATTACATTGGGGTGATACTATTCTTAATTCTACCGTGTCTTTATATTGCTATTCGTATTAATATCCACAGTTTGTAACCTCCGTGTTGTTATTGGGCTTTATATTTTCTCTTATATTTTGGAGCTCTTTGCCTTTTTATTCTCTTCTCGACCTCTAGTAAAGCGAGTAATGGTCTAGGATTTGTAGGTATGGAGTTTTGAATGAATATGACTAATGTTCTAATAGAGTGATTATAATATCACGGTCTTGATTGGTTAGATTATCAGAATTCCAGAGAAAATATAGAACTATCAAGAAATTATGTTCTTGATATGTTTATATATAAGGTAGAATGTAAGAGTCGTGTAACATGGCACATGATGACGTTATAATCTGTGAATCATCATATTTCATTAGAAACTCAGCATGACTTACTGTAATATAATCACGTTGATCAAGTGTCATTATATTATACTAACTCATGCTTCAGTTTCCAACACTACTTCAAAAACATTCATATTTTAAATTCAAATTTTTCAGAGTTTAGAAACTAAAACAGTTTCCTTTCTGGTGTAATACAGATAGCACGAAGCGATAAATGATTTCGGACGAGAATATTTATGAAAATATCTTCAAAAATATCGAAGATATTTATGATGATATTTTGGAATTTCTAAGTTCGATGATTGATAAAGAAAGATTTTCCGCAAGATTTTAACATGAGTATGGAGCTAGATATTCATTGAAGGTTTCATCGGATCCAGAATTACCTGGATTCTTTGAATACAGGGTTTGGTCCTTGTATTTGTCCTTGGTTTCCTTCGTGGTTAGCTCAATCCGTTTTTCAGTTCCAACTTTTTTGAGCTTTTCCAACATACTATTCTTTACCATCAAACTTCTGATGTTTAAGGTCATTTACGGTTGTCTACGGTTTCTGTTGCTTCATTCAGCTTTTTCAACATTCATAGTATTGAATTGCAGACTGGGTGCTTTTCAGAATTTCTGAATAAAAGATCATAATTCTAAGAGATAAATGTTATTCATATAACTGCTGATGTAGATATGCGTTGGGTTTTCAAAGTACTGATTGATGATTCCCGTAATTGGTATGTCAGTTCTTGTTACAAGATGCGGATGAGTATATGCTAGAGTTTTAATGAACAATTATTATGATTCTTTAGAGAGACTTAAGTCAATGAGTAATGAAGTTGCTGGTAAGTTTACTGCTAATGTAGTGGAATATAAACGGTTCCCCGGTAACAATGGCGAAAAGACAACGTATATATCATGGTTATAATAAAGTTGTTTCGAACGAAAGTCGAAGTTGACTTGCTGAATCTGTGACAAAATTGTCTACTTTGGGAAGGGATTGCAAAGTATTTTTGGTAATAACAACGCTAAAGGAGCTAGCACAGATACGTGTTAAACGTTTACTCAGGTTCCGAGAGTTTTTTAGGTGCATATCTATTTGCATAAATCTTTCCTTCCGTGGATGAAGTACGGTGGGTTCATCATCTCGATTGAGATGTTTTCAAAAAATCATGAAAGGTTTGAACGCAGATTGTAATCGTCGAGACACAAATGAGGTTTAAGATGAGATCAAGTGGCAAACTTGAAGAGATGTTTAGTTTCATATGTTATAATCAATATTTTAATTCATTTTAATTGTCTAATGTTATTAGTCCACAGTCGATAGTCCACAGTTAACAGTCCAATAATTCATATATAATTTAATATATAATATTCGAATTAATTAATATGTATCGTGACCCGTGTACATGTCTCAGACTCGATCACAACTCAAACTATATATATTATTGTAGAATCAACCTCGACCCTGTATAGCTAACTCCAGCATTACTGCATATAGAGTGTCTATGGTTATTCCAAATAATATATATAGATGCGTCGATATGATATGTCAAAACCTTGTATATGTGTCCCGATATTTAAAGTGGGTAAAATAAATAACAGAAATTAAATGACGATAAATAAATTTGCGAGAATTTAAATTGTGATAAATAAAATGCGGTAAATAAATTGCGATAAATAAATTGCGATAAATAAAAGGTAATATGGAATTAACAGTTAGCTAGGAACAGTTAGCTAGGATTTCGTTAGCGTGGTTTCTTAACAAATATTCTCATAGTTAAATTGTTTGTTTCTAACAAATTTTATTTTGTCAAATGTTTTCTTCATTATGCCACTTGTTGGATTCTGATAGGTCAAAATCCAAACATGAAATTGAATTAAAAATGGTTATTCTACGGTGAACAAATACGTATATCGGTGGTTGTAAGTAGGATAGTAAATGACTGTTGAATCAGCTTCGACGAATGTACAGTGTAACTTATTAAGGTGAAATCTAAATATTCCTCGGGTATTACCTACCAGTTAAAATATTTTCATCATTAACAGTTTGTACGTAAGAATTTTTTCAATTACAATCATTATGAAAATATATATATACATATATATTTTCTTCAGATGTAATTATGAATTTAATGAGTCAATATGATATTAAACTCATTTGATTTTCCATTTGAGCTAAAATAAATAATCTCTAAAACTTTTAGAAACCACATATTCTTCGCAGAATATTTCTTCAATGAAGTTATAAATTAATACTTCATCGTTCATTGTTGTTGGTACTCCTTGGTATCTATGGTGCGTATGAGGTTGATGTTCGTGTGACAGATTGTAAAGTTGAGATTTGCGATGCGGTTGTTGTTGTTGGTGGTAATCGTACTGTTGGCGTTGATGATGGTGGTACTGGTTATGCTGCTGGTGTTTGTAACCTTTGCACCATATTCTCCAAAGCCACTACCCGAGCGCGAAGCTCGCTGACTTCTTCTATTACACCGGGGTGATTGTCGGTTCGGACGAGCGGATAAATATGATCTAGAATTTGGTATAGTATATAATCGTGACGAGATACCCTGGAAATGAGAGAGAAAATGGTGTTTCGGATAGGTTCGCCGGTAAGTGCTTCAGGTTCTTCGTCAAGAGGGAAATGTGGTGGATGGAAAGGATCGCCTTCTTCCTGTCTCCAATGATTAAGGAGGCTACGAACCCATCAGATGAATTGGGGATGGCTGATTGGTGGATTCATTCTGGTGACACCGCTTTCGGAGCTTAGGTGAAACTCCATATCGGAATAGCTATCAGAATCCGAGGAATTCGAACTGGTTGAGGGATTCATCTCGTACGATTAGATGAAGGATTTTCGATAAGAAATAGATTATATTATGTAGATTAGTACTCTGCAATACATAATTTACATATGCATATATAATACTAAAATCTCATAAGTTACGGAGGAATCTACGGAAGCTGTCAGGCAAAGGTAACAATAACAGATACGCTAAGATATGAATTTTGTCTATACACTACTCATGCAATTAATGTAGCAAGACGTGTCTAGACTAAGAATAATAAGCAAGTGATTCTCTAAGAATGATAAGCAGGTAATTTTTGACACGAAATAATAAGCAAAACTTTTGACATGCAGACACGGTCGAAGTCCAGACTCACTAATTCATCCTAACGACTTATCAGTTAGACACACTAATGCAGACCTGGTTCGCTAAGACCATCGCTCTGATACCAACTCTCATGACCCGTCCTAATCCATCTGGACAAAGTCCATATCGATTACAAACGATTCATAATAGTTGATTACATCGCGAGGTACTTGACCTCTATATGATACATTTTACAAACATTGCATTCGTTTTTAAAAGACAAACTTGCTTTACATCAAAATTTGACAGCATGCATACCATTTCATAATATATCCAACTATAATTGACTTAATAATAATCTTGAAGAACTCGACGACTCGAATGCAACGTCTTTTGAAATATGTCTTGAATGACTCCAAGTAATATCTTTAAAATGAGCAATTTCACAGCGGAAGACTTCTTTCATACCTGAGAATAAACATGCTTTAAAGTGTCAACTAAAAGGTTGGTGAGTTCATTAGTTTATCATAATCATTCATTTCCATCATTTTAATAGACCACAAGATTTTCATTCCTCATAAATATACGTCCCATGCATAGAGACAAAATAATTATTCATATGGATTGAACACCTGGTAACCGACGTTAACTTAATGCATAGAATATCCCCAAAACAGAACATCTCATCTGTATAATAATCTCGAAGTACTAAAGCATTCGTACCCCGAATGGGACTTGTCAAGGTCCATAGATCTATCTTTAAGATTCGCGTCAATCAGGGGCCATTTCCCTAAATTCTTAGGTTACCAGACTTGAAGGGCGATATCCGGTTATTAATCCAACCATAGAATGTAATTTTAAGTACTTTTGTCTATTTCGTAAACCATTTATAAAAGAAGCGCATGTATTCTCAGTCCCAAAAATATATATTGCAAAAGCATTTAAAAAGAGAGCAAATGAAACTCACCTCTTGTATTTTGTAGTAACAATATATATGACGACATTGAATAACTGAACAACGCAGGGTTGGCCTCGGATTCACGAACCTATATTATTCGTATATATTAAAACATATACTCATAATCGAACAAGCTTTTATACATTATTATATTTTTATATCAATAACTTAGATATTTTATTATTTAACTAAATAACTCCATTTTATGTATAAAAATATTAATATAGTTAAGTTATATATATTAAATATCTTTTTATATGAAGATCATTTGTTTGTGAAGTTAATAACTTTGATATAATATTAATAATAATAATAATGATAATGATACTATATAATAATAATAATGATAAAAGTAGTAATAATAATATTGTTAATAAGGATAATGATATTAATAATGATAATAATACTTAGTTGAATTATAATAATTATGATAACAATAATTATAATGATTTTAACGATTCCTCTTAACTTAAAATTTTAATCATTTTCATAATAATAACACAATTCCTATATTTGTAATCTTAATCGTATTACTAAAAATCTTTATGTTCATATTCATAGTAATCATAATCTCCGCGTTAAGTTTCTAGACTGGTAACTAAAGTTTCTATAACGTAAATTTGTGATCCTAATCATAATAATAGTAATAGTCATACTTAAATGGTAAAAGTAACAATAATAAGTGTATTAATAATACTTATAAGAATGATAATAATCATAATGGTTATAATACATATAATTATGATGATAATAATAATAATAATTATAATACTAATAATAATTATAATACCTAGTATTAATAGCCATAATTAATAATAACAATAATAATATCAACAATAATAATAATAATAATATAAATATTAAAAATAGCAAATACCTTTAAAAAACCATTAAAAAAAACTGCCCAACGCAGGGCTCGAACTCGCGACCAATTGCAAACCCGCTAACACCCCTCACCACTCTACTGCCTTCTGTTTATCTGAATATATTGTATTTCAAAGTTAATTAACCCGATTTATTTATGTATCATATTTCTTCTTCTTCCTCCTCTATAACGAATCCAATTCAAACAAAAACTATATCCTCGAATTACATAGTTGAATTATGACTTAAAATTGATTAATCAGTGTTATATACTTCTATAAAATCAAACAAAAAAAATATAAAAAGTAAGAAACAGCCGTCGCTGTTTAAAAAAAAAAATTGAAGAACGTACATTTGATTTTTGAGATGGGGATGTTTTGAGACTTTAATTTCTTCATGAAATATCTTTTAAACAATTATTAAAACATACTAGTACTATCAATTGAACCTGAACTGTAACAGATTTCACGAATTCGCTTGAAGAAGAAAAGTTTGACTTTTTAAAATAAATCTTTGACTTCAAAATTCGAGCTTGTTAAAAGGAATTGGATGTTAAAACTTTACAGAAAGATCGACTAGAGTAATCCTAACATGACTACATTATTAATTTTTAAAATAGAAATCGAATTTGGGTTATGAATAAAAAGTGTAAGAACGGGGGAGTTTGAGTTATTTATTTGGATTTCTGTTTTAATTCTTCATGTAACAGAGATTGTTAATTGATAATTGATAATGGGAACACTGATTGACCTCTCTTCCATATCACAATTTAATTTGGCTATTTTATATCAACAAGAAAGTCGACAAGCAAATTTTCGCACAGCCATTCTTTAAAAAAATAAATAAAAGAATTATGAAAGCAAGTTCTAACAGATTTTGTAATCTTCCTAGATGTTAAATTGATTCCTACAATTATGTAAAGATTCAGGGAACACAGAATAAGGGTTTGGTGTGGATATCCCACTGAATTCGTTTCCTGTCTGTACCATTTTTAAGTTTTATTTAATATTAATAATAAATATATTAATAATAACAATAATAGAATTAATAACAATAATATTAATAGTACTAATGATAATAATTATATTATTAATTTTAGTAATAATAAATGTATTATTTTCTAATAATAATATTGCTCATATTTGTAATTGTAAATATATAGATACCAATACCAATACCAATACTAATAATAATCATACTAATATTAGAAATAATAAATAATGATATTAATAATAATTATAATAATAAATATTATTAGTGATACTAATAATAATACTAATTATAACAATATTGATATTATTATGATAATAATAATAATAACAATATAACAATTTATACATCTTACATTTCTTACCTACATATTATATATTATAAAATGTTACTATTACAAATAATAATATTAATATCAGTTTTAATAATAATGATGAGAGTAATAATAATAATATTGATATAATACTATATCTAAACTTGTAATTACACTTAAAATATAAATTTTCATATGTCATTTTTAATATATATATATAAAATAACATTTTCTAAATATTTAATATTTATACATTTTATGTATTTTACAATATACATGTAATATTAATTGTATATAGAAGTCATATATATATTTATTTCAATAATAACTTAATTATTCTATATTTTATTTTATATTTTAATTCATATGATTAAAGTATACTTTATTTAAAATATTATTTATATATGCTTATCTTTATATATAGCTTCTTTTTAATCACCTCTTTATTATATTCTATATTATTTTATATTTTTAATTCTACTGATTAATTTGTATTTTATTATTTCACATTATTATACATACACATATATTTATATTTATATATATATATATATATATATATATATATATATATATATATATACATATTTATTAGCAACAATTGTTCGTGAATCGTCGGGGTTAGTCAAAGGTCAAGTGTATACATGAACACAGTTCAAAGTTTTTGAGACTTCACCATTACAGAATTAGCTTATCGTGTCAGAAAAATATAAAAATCAAGTTTAAATTTGGTCGGAAATTCCCGGGTCGTCACATATATTATTTTCGAATTAATTAATACGTATCGTGACCCATTGTATACATGTCTCAGACTCGATCACAACTCAAAGTATACATATTATTTTATAATCAACCTCGACCCTTTATATGCTAACTCGAGCATTACCGAAATATAGAGTGACTTACGGTTATTCCAAATAATATATATAGATGACGTCGATATGATATGTTAAAACATTGTATATGTGTCCCGATTTATCTAACGATATTTAAAGTACGTAAAATAAATAACAGAAATTAAATGAAGATAAATAAAATTGCGAGTATTAAAATTGCGATAAATAAATTGCGATAAATAAATGTAATAAGGAATTAATAGTTAGCTAGGAACAGTTAGCTAGGATCTAACATTAGCGTGGATTCTTAACAAAATTTCTCATAATTAATTTATTTGTTTCTAACAAATTTTATTTTGTCAAATGTTTTCTTCATTATGCCACTTGTTGAATTCTGATAGGTCAAAATCTAAATATGAAATTGAATGAAAATGGTTATTCTACGGTGAACGGATACGTATATCTGTGGATGTAAGTAGGATAGTAAATGACTGTTGAATCAGATTGGAAGAATGTACAGTCTAACTTATTAATGTGAAATCTAAATATTTCTCGGGTATTACCTACCCGTTAAAATATTCTCATCATTAATAGTTTGTATAAAAGAATTTTTAATTACAATCTTTATGAAAACATATATACATATATATTTTCTTCAGATGTAATCATGGATTTAATGAGTTAATATGATATTAATCTCATTTGCTTTTCGGTTTGAGCTAGAATAAGTAATCTCTAAAACTTTTAGAAACCACATATTCTTCGCAGAATATTTCTTCAATGAAGTTATGAATTAATACTTCATCGTTCATTATTGTTGGTACTCCTTAGTATCTACGGTGCGTATGACGTTGACGCTCATGGGGTAGATTGTGAAGTTGAGGTTTGCGGTGTTGAGGCTTGTGTTGTTGGTGGTACTACTAGTGCTGGTAGTACTATTGGTGCCGACTGTGATGCCTGCAGGTTGTGCATCATATTTTCCAAAGTCACTACTCGAGCGCGAAGCTCGTTGATTTCTTCTACTACACCGGGATGACTGGCAGTTTGGACGAGCGGATGAATAAGATCTAGAATTTGAAATAGTATATAATCATGACAAGATACTCTGGAAATGAGAGAGAAAATGGTATTACAAACAGGTTCGTCGGTAAGTGCTTCAGGTTCTTCACCAAGAGGGGAATGTGATGGATGGAAAGGATCAACTTCTTCGTGTCTCCAATGATTTAATAGGCTACGAACCCATCCCCCATTCATCGAGAATAGATGATGGCTAATCAGTTGCTCCATTCCGGTCACACTGCTTTCGAAGCTCGAGTGAAAATCCATATCGGAATTCGAGGGACTTGAACTAGTGGCAAATTCCATTTCGTACGATTGAATAAAGGAATTTTCGATATGAAATGATTTCCGGCTATCGGATGGTATTCTAATTACATAGAATATCTATATATATAGAGTAAAAGATTTCGTAGATTACGGAAGGATTTACGGAATATGTCAGGCAAAGTTTATAGTAACAGATACACTAAGATATGAATTTTTTTCTGTACACTATTCATGCAATCCAGGCAGTAAGATATGTCTAGATTAAGAATGATAAGCAAGTGATTCCCTAAGAATGATAAGCAGGTAATTTTTGACACGAAATAATAAGCAAAACTTTTGACATGCAGACACGGTCGATGAAATGTCCGGTTCATATTGATTATAAACGTTCCATATTAATTGATTTCGTCGCGAGGTTTTGACCTCTATATGAGACGTTTTTTAAAGACTGCAGTCATTTTTAAAACAGCCTTAACCTTTATTTTATCTATAAAGGTTTAAAAAGCATTACGTAGATTATCAAATAATGATAATTGTTAACACCTATTTCCTTATGAGGTAAGGCTTAGTATGTCAACAAAATACTAGAAGTAATCTAGCTTTAGAAGGGCGGAGTGTTGCCGATTGATTTTTACCCTCGGAAAATAATCCCTGCAGACCCGGTTCACAAGTGTAGAAACTTGTGGGGTGGCTTAATCAATCTGTCGTCCGTAGAGCGTAAGAGTGCTAGCTGGATGACTTCTAGTGAGAGAATGTAGAGAGAGAAATAGAAGTCAAGTCTCAGCTCTCAAAGTTGTCAGAATATCTGAACTGTGTAAAATGACGACCCAAGGGGTCTATTTATAGTGTGAGATCCCCCAGATTGCTTGGGGACACGTGTCAGATGATGATACGTTCTATTATTCGTGATCCGTAATTTACGTTGAAGGTGGCGTTCTCCGGCCAGGGCTTACGCGCTAGGCGGCTTGCAGGGCTTACGCATGACGGAGCAGCCTGTACAGCGGAGAACGCTGGACGGTTAACTCCACAAAACTGTTATTTCTAGCCTTCTTGATGCTACTTTTATGCAACCATTATGCCTTTTATGCGTGTATACGATAGGATACACCATTAAGTCCCCCCAGTTTAATGACTTAAGCATTTGAAGAATGATGAAGTCGTTAAAATTTTGAAAACGAATGCCAAACCAGCCTGTTCATTGCCCACTTGCATTGGGGAAAACATTTTAGGCATTAAATGCAGATGAATTTACTGACGCTGTTATGATTAATTTTTTACGGCTGAGATCATCCACGCGCCTCAAGTTGTAAAAAGTGTTACTTCATACCATTCGTTTAAACTAACCCATACACGTGTCTCAATCATGGCCATAAAAATTGCACCGATGAACCCCTATAAAAACCGTCATAACCCTGTTACCATCACTTTTTTACTTTTGCTAAGATCTAAATAGCATATTTCTCCCCCAAATCTTCATCGCCTTCTTCAATCTTCAACTTTTTAAGGTTTACCGTCTTCCAAGGTCAATACACTTCATCTTACTGCTATTTTCTTCTTGTTGATATCTTTTACTGTATTATCATGGCTTCTTCACGGAGTACTGGCCAAGAGCACGCCAAGCCTTCTTCATCAAATACCGCTGACATTCCAGAAGTTAGCACGATGGCTTCATCATTAACCAGTGAATATTTAGATGGCTTAAAGATTGCCTTTCGCCATCTCAATCAATACAACCCTGTTCTTCCCACCATCGGACAAACTGCTGACAACCCTTCTGAGGGGAAAATTACTTTATACGCTTTACAAATTACCCACGGCAACCTCCGTGTTCCCCTTACTAACTTTCTTCTTCGCCTTCTTAGATATTATGGGGCCTGTCTTAGTCAGATGCATCCCCATGTCCTTCAAAAAATCATCCTTTTTGAAATGTATTGCAATGCTATTAATATAAAGCCTCGCATTAATGTTTTTATCTCTGTATTTAGAATCTGCACAATTAGCGATTGCTGGCTTACTATTGATAGTAAGAAAAATAATCATTTTGTTGGTCTAAATAGAGTTTCAAACTTGAAGGACTGGAAAAGTCCATTTTTCTTTCTTGATGAAACTGTTATTCCGGAGGAATACTCCGTTGTCCGGGAGTGGGGTGCTATTGATGCTAGCATAGGAAAGGGTGTTAAGATTTCTCCCACAGAACAGCGGATAGTAAATAGTTTGAAAGGACTCCATCTTCCGCCCAGATCATACGAAAGGTATGAGGGAATTCTTGTGCTGTGCAAAGTGAGCCAAGAATGGCCGAGCGATTCTGTGCCAGTATTTCGTGGGAAAAAAACAGGGTAGGATGTGATATGATCATCCTATTATATATATATATATATATATATATATATATATATATATATATATATATATATATATATATATATATATATATATATATATATATATATATATATATATATATATATATATATATATATATATATATATATATATATATATATTTGTGTCCACTATTTGTCATGTGTACTTATATTGCTATTCATGTGTAACTTTTGCAGGCAACTCCGTGATGCAGGTTCGTTCTGCTCTTTTATCCGCTGATCTTGATGATGATGTAGAGGTCACTGCTCGTGACAAAACTGCTGAAGAGCTAGAGGCAGAGAAAGTTTCAGCTGAAACTAAAGCTGCTGCTGATGCCGAAAAGGGGAAAGAAATTGCTGTGAGCAGCTCATACAGCGAATCCGGGTCTGAACATACAGACACTGAGCAGACAACGGATGATACCACCACTGCCGATCAGCAAACATAGGCATCAGTTGACATCACGGGTGAAACTAACCATACTCCTCCTCCAACCCAAAAGACAAGAAAGAAGAGCATAGGCTCTAAAAGGGCGAAGAGTACAGAGGAGGGTAATAAGTAGAAATGCAGGAGAAGTATGTTCATTCTGCTCTTTCTTGAAAATGCACATGTTTTTGCTTATAACTGGTATGTTTCTTCATAATGCTAATTTGTTTTTGTTAGTAATTTTAGCAGAGTCGGATGATAGCCAAGGGAAGGCTACGGAGGGCGGTGACCGGAGGCCGGAGGGGAATCTTGAAAGTGAAGGAGAGAAGGGCCTGAAAATGCCTGACCCAAACTTTGCTCTCTTCGATGAATCTGAATTTCATGAAGATAGGCCGGAAGGCAACTCTGCTTATGATTCTCCTCTTCCTAATATCACTAACCCTGTTGTCACCTCCTCCAATGTTCAAGAGCCAACTCTTCCTGCTCATGTGAGGGCTTTGCAGGCCATCATTGCAAACCCTGCCACTAAGGATAAAGAATTTGCAACTCTTCTTCAGGTATGAATGATAAGACCATCTACATGTATATGCTTGTAAGTTATTGATGTGAGTTGCCTGAATTTACTCATAAAATTTTGTTTTGTACAGGGTTGTGTTATCCCTGAGCTGAAACCCCAATTCACTGCTCTCCATTCTGATCAACTCAGGGAATCAACTATGGAAGCTCATGTACTGCTAACCAACCACCTGGACTCTGTGCTGCAACTACAGGAGCATCAAGAGTTTATTCTTGCTTTAGCCCGTAAGGACATAACTGAAGGTGCAAATGCTCGCAAAAGAGCTGCTGATGCTGAGCGTGCCTTAAGTGATGCGCAGAAAATAATAAAGGCTAAAGAAATTGAGCTAAAAAGTGATCAAGATGTTGCTGCTGTTCTGCAAGGGGAAAAGGATGCTGAGAAGAAGAGATTGGAAGAGGAACAGGTGAAAGTTGGTGAGCTGGAGAAATAGCTGAATGCAGAGAGAGAAAAGTCTGATGAGCTTCTCCGGAGGGCGGAGAAAGGTGAGGGCAATTTTGCTGAGCTTAAGAAGGGTGTACCAGGTCTAATAGCTAAGGTGCTTGGATCCAATCTTTTAGGGAATCCCTACAATGATTATGTTGATGCTCCCTGCGCCCATGCTATTGCTGATGTGACCGGCAAGCTGCTCAAATGCCTTGCTCCCAACCAAACCCCTTCTGCTGCTATTGCCAAACTTATGCCCCCTGGTACTCAAGAAAAAGTTGATGAGGCCAAGAACAAATTGATAAATTTGAAGATAAACGTTTTTGACGAAGTATGCAGCAAAGAAGATTCATCTGCTCAAGATGTGCTTATCGTGCAGTTTGATTGATCTTTGTAAAAATATCAAACAATGTTTTGTAATAATTTTCCATCTGATTTTGACATTATATATATATATATATATATATATATATATATATATATATATATATATATATATATATATATATATATATATATATATATATATATACCAACTTTATTGTGATGACTATGTGTGTTTACATGCTTGTTGCAAATATTTTGATGCTTAACACTTTAAAACCAATCGATTATGCACCTGAGCATAAAATTTCTATACACAATTGTGCAGTGTATAATTGAGCAAATCATTTTGAAAAGTGTATAAGGTAATTCATATGTAGACGCCTTGTAGTATTAAGTTTTGCTAAATTAATATGATGTCTAAATTCTGTTAAACGCTTTCCGTCATAAAATTAATGAGGAAGAATAGAAGGTGTTTTAGAAAAATGATCACAAATCAATAAACTCTCCATCTTACGCCTTCCGTCATAAAGTATATGAGGAAGAATAGAAAGTGTTTTAGAAGAATGATTACAAATCAATAAACTCTCCGTCTTACGGATTCCGTCATAAAGTTTATGAGGAAGAATTGCTAATTATTTTGCCTTCATAAAATATATAACTTCGTTCTGTGAAGTAATTTCTTATAATGTTTGTCATGACAAGTATCTGAGTTTTGTATCATGCCTCGGTGCGTTCTAGTAAAACTTAAACGTTTTATAGCCGATCTCTTGTGCCTTTACTGGCCGGCACAACAGCTTCTGCCATCGGAGGTATTTTAAAAATACACTCCTTCTGTGGGCAGGTTATAAATGTAATGTTTTACATTTGTCACGGGCAGCACTTTGTTTAAGAAAAATATATAATATTTTGTTCGGTACTGTGCAGTACATAAACGATTGATGATGAATTTAGGTGGATCAAGCCTAATTAGTACGCCATGAATGTTTAATTTATGCAATTGCTAATATATGTACTGTAAAATAACCATAATGGTTCACATAAAATTGATAAACGTTGCTCTTCATATAATGCGAAAATATGTTCTTCGAATGCCAAACATGTGTATTTTGGCATGAATACAATGATTGTACAAGACAATGCCTTCATAAAAATGCTAAAAAACTGCTCTTGATAGAAAACTTCTGTTCTTGATAACATGCTAAGATTTGCTTCTTCATACGCCGAGCGTCCAGAGCTATCCGGCCTTTACACTTGACTATGAAATAAAAAACTCCTGAACCTCATCATCACTAAACAACCGACCATGCTTTCTCCAATTTACGTTGCCCTCTGGTAAGTTCACAAATGTTAATCTCTCCCTAGCCGGTGCCTCATACTGTGAATGTATGGCGGCTACTCCGTTAGGAGTTGGGAACCTGATCTCTGCATGAGCTGTCGATGTTATTGCTCCGAATTTAGCCAACGCTGCCCTTCCAGAAAGGACGTTAAACCGAGAATTTCCATCTATGATTGTGAAATCAATTGTTTCTGTTCTTAATAATGGGAATGTGCCCATAACAACTTCCAAACGAATCTGCCCCATGGCATTTACCGGTGCTCCCGTTAATCTAGAAACTTTCAATCTCGTTTGCCTAGCTCTGTCCTGCACATGCCTTGGAAAAGTCTTCAAGCAATGCCAGTAAATGATGTCAGCTTCACTTCCCGTATCTGTGTAGATACAATTTACAAACATATTTGTTATCTCTACTGAAATGATCACTGGCTGAACGAACAACGCCCAATTCTGAATTGGCTGAAAGATAATTGGAGCATATCTCCAGCTATTTAAATTTCTAATTGATGATTCACCTTCTGCATAATAACTGTCGTTGATCCAAACCATCCTAATTACAACTTCTGGAGTTGTCTCACGCTCTGTGACCCTGTCTCCGTACTGCGGTTGGTTCCGATTATCTCTTCCGCCATGCTGCTCTCTTCTATTCTCTCCACGGCATCCTCTGTTACCATCATTCCTTTGCCACGCAAATTTCCTGCGAGGATTATTCCTCCTGTACTGTTTGCCAGGAAACAAATGATTCAATTCTCCTGCCTTGATTTTCGCTATGATTTCCCTCATCATAGATTTGCAATTGTCCGTATCATGGCCCCAGGCCTCATGGAAATCGCACCACAACTCACTCTTTGGACCCTCCCTTTCTTCCATAGGTGCTGGAGCATTGAAAGTGGTTCGAATTGGTTCAGTGAAGAGGATCTCTTTCGGAGTTTTGGTAAGCGCCATAATCAATGGGTGCCTTTCTATTGGCTTTCTGTTGTGGTGAAAATCATTAGGGTGATTGTTTCCTCTCCATCCTCCATTTGAATTATCATTCCTTCTCTGATTTCTGTCGAAATACCGTCCTCTGTTGTGTGGCTTGCTACTACTGCTAGTATCAAACTTGTTCAACCCACGCTCACCAGCTCGAACATGCCTCTGTGCAACCTCCAATGCTTGATGCAATGTTGAAATGTCCCGTTCTTATTGATTAAAAACGTTCCATATTAATTGATTTCGTTGCGAGGTTTTGACCTCTATATGAGACGTTTTTCAAAGACTGCATTCATTTTTAAAACAAACCATAACCTTTAGTTCATCAATAAAGGCTTAAAAAGCTTTACGTAGATTATCAAATAATGATAATCTAAAATATCCTGTTTACCCACGACTATTACATAATGGTTTACAATACAAATATGATACAACGAAATAAGTTTCTTGAATGCAGTTTTTACACAATATCATACAAGCATGGACACCAAATCTTGTCCTTATTTAAGTATGCGACAGCGGAAGCTCTTAATAATCACCTGAAAATAAACATGCTTAAAACGTCAACAAAAATTGTTGGTGAGTTATAGGTTTAACCTATATATATCAAATCGTAACAATAGACCACAAGATTTCATATTTCAATACACATCCCATACATAGAGATAAAAATCATTCATATGGTGAACACCTGGTAACCGACATTAACAAGATGCATATATAAGAATATCCCCATCATTCCGGGACATCCTTCGGATATGATATAAATTTCGAAGTACTAAAGCATCCGGTACTTTGGATAGGGTTTGTTAGGCCCAATAGATCTATCTTTAGGATTCGCGTCAATTAGGGTGTCTGTTCCCTAATTCTTAGATTACCAGACTTAATAAAAAGGGGCATATTCGATTTCGATAATTCAACCATAGAATGTAGTTTCACGTACTTGTGTCTATTTTGTAAATCATTTATAAAACCTGCATGTATTCTCATCCCAAAAATATTAGATTTTAAAAGTGGGACTATAACTCATTTTCACAGATTTTTACTTCGTCGGGAAGTAAGACTTGGCCACTGGTTGATTCACGAACCTATAACAATATATACATATATATCAAAGTATGTTAAAAATATATTTACAACACTTTTAATATATTTTGATGTTTTAAGTTTATTAAGTCAGCTGTCCTCGTTAGTAACCTACAACTAGTTGTCCACAGTTAGATGTACAGAAATAAATCGATAAATATTATCTTGAATCAATCCACGACCCAGTGTATACGTATCTCAGTATTGATCACAACTCAAACTATATATGTTTTGGAATCAACCTCAACCCTGTATTGCTAACTCCAACATTCACATATAGAGTGTCTATGGTTGTTCCGAAATATATATAGATGTGTCGACATGATAGGTCGAAACATTGTATACGTGTCTATGGTATCTCAAGATTACATAATATACAATACAAGTTGATTAAGTTATGGTTGGAATAGATTTGTTACCAATTTTCACGTAGCTAAAATGAGAAAAATTATCCAATCTTGTTTTACCCATAACTTCTTCATTTTAAATCCGTTTTGAGTGAATCAAATTGCTATGGTTTCATATTGAACTCTATTTTATGAATTTAAACAGAAAAAGTGTAGGTTTATAGTCGGAAAAATAAGTTACAAGTCATTTTTGTAAAGGTAGTCATTTCAGTTTAAGAACGACGTCTAGATGACCATTTTAGAAAACATACTTCCACTTTGAGTTTAACCATAATTTTTGGATATAGTTTAATGTTCATAATAAAAATCATTTTCCCAGAATAACAACTTTTAAATCAAAGTTTATCATAGTTTTTAATTAACTAATCCAAAACAGCCCGCGGTGTTACTACGACGGCGTAAATCCGGTTTTACGGTGTTTTTCGTGTTTCCAGGTTTTAAATCATTAAGTTAGCATATCATATAGATATAGAACATGTGTTTAGTTTATTTTAAATGTCAAGTTAGAAGGATTAACTTTTATTTGCGAACAAGTTTAGAATTAACTAAACTATGTTCTAGTGATTACAAGTTTACACCTTCGAATAAGATAGCTTTATATGTATGAATCGAATGATGTTATGAACATCATTACTACCTAAACTTCCTTGGATAAACCTACTGGAAATAAGAAAAATAGATCTAGCTTCAAAGGATCCTTGGATGGCTTGAAAGTTCTTGAAGCAGAATCATGACACGAAAACAATTTCAAGTAAGATTTCCACTCGAAATAAGATTGTTATAGTTATAGAAATTGAATTAA
This sequence comes from Rutidosis leptorrhynchoides, assembly GCF_046630445.1. Classification (NCBI taxonomy): domain Eukaryota; kingdom Viridiplantae; phylum Streptophyta; class Magnoliopsida; order Asterales; family Asteraceae; genus Rutidosis; species Rutidosis leptorrhynchoides. Next base: position 300,065,482 of record NC_092335.1, on the reverse strand, counting down.
AGTTTGAATATGATTATTACCTTGTATTATAAAGATAACCTACTGTTAGTAACAAAGGTTTCTTGATCTTGGATGATTACTTGGAATAGATTTAGAAAACTTGGAAGTAAACTTGCAATCTTGGAAGTATTCTTGATTTTATGAAACTATAACTTTTGGAATTTATGAAGAACACTTAGAACTTGAAGATAGAACTTGAGAGAGATCAATTAGATGAAGAAAATTGAAGAATGAAAGTGTTTGTAGGTGTTTTTGGTCGTTGGTGTATGGATTAGATATAAAGGATATGTAATTTTGTTTTCATATAAATAAGTCATGAATGATTACTCATATTTTTGTAATTTTATGAGATATTTTATGCTAGTTGCCAAATGATGGTTCCCACATGTGTTAGATGAATCACATGGGCTGCTAAGAGCTGATCATTTGAGTGTATATACCAATAGTACATACATCTAAAAGCTGTGTATTGTACGAGTACGAATGCGGGTGCATACGAGTAGAATTGTTGATGAAACTGAACGAGGATGTAATTGCAAGAATTTTCGTTAAGTAGAAGTATTTTGATAAGTGTCTTGAAGTCTTTCAAAAGTGTATGAATACATATTAAAACACTACATGTATATACATTTTAACTGAGTCGTTAAGTCATCGTTAGTCGTTACATGTAAATGTTGTTTTGAAACCTTTAGGTTAACGATCTTGTTGAATGTTGTTAACCCATTGTTTATTATAACAAATGAGATGTTAAATTTTTATATTATCATGATATATAATATATCTTAGTATGATATATATACAGTTAAATGTCGTTACAACGATAATCGTTACATATATGTCTCGTTTAGAAAACATTAAGTTAGTAGTCTTATTTTTACATATGTATTTCATTGTTAATACACTTAATAATATATTTACTTATCATTTAACATAATTAACCAAGTGTATCAATATCTTAATATGATTCATATGTACCTAGTAAGACATTGTTATAACGATAATCGTTATATATATCGTTTTCGAGTTTCTTAAATTAATAGTCTCATTTTTATGTATATAACTCATTGTTAAAATACCTAATGAGATACATACTTATAATAAAATCATGTTAACTATATATATAACCATATATATGTCATCGTATAGTTTTTACAAGTTTTAACGTTCGTGAATCACCGGTCAACTTGGGTGGTCAATTGTCTATATGAAACCTATTTCAATTAATCAAGTCTCAACAAGTTTGATTGCTTAACATGTTGGAAACACTTAATCATGTAAATAACAATTTCATTTAATATATATATAAACATGGAAAAGTTCGGGTCACTACAGTACCTACCCGTTAAATAAATTTCGTCCCGAAATTTTAAGCAGTTGGAGGTGTTGACGTATCTTCTGGAAATAAATGCGTGTATTTCTTCTTCATCTGATCTTCATGCTCCCAGGTGAACTCGGGTCCTCTACGAGCATTCCATTGAACCTTAACAATCGGTATCTTGTTTTTTTTAAGTCTCTTAACCTCACGATCCATTATTTCGACGGGTTCTTCAATGAATTGAAGTTTTTCATTGATTTGGATTTCGTCCAACGGAATAGTGAGATCTTCTTTAGCAAAACATTTCTTCAAATTTGAGACGTGGAAAGTGTTATGTACAGCCGCGAGTTGTTGAGGTAGCTCCAGTTGGTAAGCTACTGGTCCGACACGATCTATAATCTTGAATGCTCCAATGTACCTTGGATTTAGTTTCCCCCGTTTACCAAATCGAACAACGCCTTTCCAAGGTGAAACCTTAAGCATGACCATTTCTCCAATTTCAAACTCTATATCTTTTCTTTTACTGTCCGCGTAGCTCTTTTGTCGACTCTGGGCGGTTTTCAATCTTTGTTGAAGTTGGATGATTTTCTCGGTAGTTTCTTGTATTATCTCCGGACCCGTAATCTGTCTATCCCCCACTTCACTCCAACAAATCGGAGACCTGCACTTTCTACCATAAAGTGCTTCAAATGGCGCCATCTCAATGCTTGAATGGTAGCTGTTGTTGTAGGAAAATTCTGCTAACGGTAGATGTCGATCCCAACTGTTTCTGAAATCAATAACATAAGCTCGTAGCATCCCTTCAAGCGTTTGTATCGTCCTTTCGCTCTGCCCATAAGTTTGTGGATGATAGGCAGTACTCATGTCTAGACGAGTTCCCAATGCTTGCTGTAATGTCTGCCAGAATCTTGAAATAAATCTACCATCCCTATCAGAGATAATTGAGATTGGTATTCCATGTCTGGAGACGACTTCCTTCAAATACAGTCGTGCTAACTTCTCCATCTTGTCATCTTCTCTTATTGACAGTAAGTGTGCTGACTTGGTGAGACGATCAACTATTACCCAAATAGTATCATAACCACTTGCAGTCCTTGGCAATTTAGTAATGAAATCCATGGTAATGTTTTCCCATTTCCATTCTGGGATTTCAGGTTGTTGAAGTAGACCTGATGGTTTCTGATGCTCAGCTTTGACCTTAGAACACGTCAAACATTCTCCTACGTATTTAGCAACATCGGCTTTCATACCCGGCCACCAAAAATGTTTCTTGCGATCCTTGTACATCTTCCCCGTTCCAGGATGTATTGAGTATCTGGTTTTATGAGCTTCTCTAAGTACCATTTCTCACATATCTCCAAATTTTGGTACCCAAATTCTTTCAGCCCTATACCGGGTTCCGTCTTCCCGAATATTAAGATGCTTCTCCGATCCTTTGGGTATTTCATCCTTTAAATTTCCCTCTTTTAAAACTCCTTGTTGCGCCTCCTTTATTTGAGTAGTAAGGTTATTGTGAATCATTATATTCATAGATTTTACTCGAATGGGTTCTCTGTCCTTCCTGCTCAAGGCATAGGCTACCACATTTGCCTTCCCCAGGTGGTAACGAATCTCAAAGTCATAATCATTCAACAATTCAATCCACATACGCTGCCTCATATTCAGTTGTTTCTGATTAAATATGTGTTGAAGACTTTTGTGGTCGGTATAAATAATACTTTTGACCCCATATAAGTAGTGCCTCCAAGTCTTTAATGCAAAAACAACCGTGCCAAATTCCAAATCATGCGTCGTATAATTTTGTTCGCGAATCTTCAATTGTCTAGACGCATAAGCAATCACCTTCGTTCGTTGCATTAATACACAACCGAGACCTTGCTTTGATGCGTCACAATAAATCACAAAATCATCATTCCCTTCAGGCAATGACAATATAGGTGCCGTAGTTAGCTTTTTCTTCAATAACTGAAATGCTTTCTCTTGTTCATCCTTCCATTCAAATTTCTTCCCTTTATGCGTTAATGCAGTCAAGGGTTTTGCTATTCTGGAAAAGTCTTGGATGAACCTTCTGTAGTAACCAGCTAGTCCTGAAAACTAGCGTATGTGTTTCGGAGTTTTCGGGGTTTCCCACTTTTCAACAGTTTCTATCTTTGCCGGATCCACCTTAATACCTTCTTTGTTCACTATGTGACCGAGGAATTGAACTTCTTCCAACCAAAATGCACACTTTGAAAACTTAGCGTACAATTCTTCCTTCCTCAATACTTCTAACACCTTTCTCAAATGTTCACCGTGTTCTTGGTCATTCTTTGAGTAAATAAGTATATCATCAATGAAAACAATGACAAACTTGTCAAGGTATGGTTCACACACTCGGTTCATAAGGTCCTTGAACACAGCTGGTGCATTAGTTAAACCAAACGGCATGACCATAAACTCTTAATGACCGTAACGTGTTCTGAAAGCAGTCTTTGGAATATCATCTTCTTTCACCCGCATTTGATGATACCCGGAACGTAAGTCAATCTTTGAATAAACAGACGAGCCTTGTAGTTGATCAAATAAGTCATCGATTCTCGGTAGTGGGTAGCGGTTCTTGATGGTAAGTTTGTTCAACTCTCGGTAGTCGATACACAACCTGAATGTACCATCTTTCTTCTTGACAAACAAAACAGGAGCTCCCCACGGTGATGTGCTTGGTCGAATGAAACCACGCTCGAAAAGTTCTTGTAATTCGCTTTGCAGTTCTTTCATCTCGCTGGGTGCGAGTCTGTAAGGAGCACGAGCTATTGGTGCAGCTCCTGGTACAAGATCTATTTGAAATTCAACGAATAGATGTGGGGGTAATCCCGGTAATTCTTTCAGAAATACATCGGGAAATTCTTTTGCGACGGGAACATCATTGATGCTCTTTTCTTTAGTTTGTACTTTCTCGACATGTGCTAGAACAGCATAGCAACCTTTTCTTATTAGTTTTTGTGCCTTCAAATTACTAATAAGATGTAGCTTCATGTTGCCCTTTTCTCCGTACACCATTAAGGGTTCTCCTTCTTCTCGTACAATGCGAATTGCATTTTTATAACATACGATCTCTGCTTTCACCTTCTTCAGCCAGTACATGCCAACTATTACATCAAAACTCCCTAACTCTACTGGTATCAAATCAATCTTAAATATTTCGCTACCCAGTTTAATTTCTCGATTCTGGCATATATTATCTGCTGAAATTAATTTACCCTTTGCTAATTCGAGTAAAAATTTACTATCCAACAGCATCAATGGACAACTTAATTTAGCACAAAAATCTCTACTCATATAGCTTCTATCCGCACCCGAATCAAATAAAACGTAAGAAGATTTATTGTCAATAAGAAACGTACCCGAAACAAGCTCCGGGTCTTCCTGTGCCTCTGCCGCATTAATATTGAAAACTCTTCCGCGGCCTTGTCCATTCGTGTTCTCCTGGTTCGGGCAATTTCTAATAATGTGGCCCGTTTTTCCACATTTATAACAAACTACATTGGCATAACTTGCTCCGACACTACTTGCCCCGCCATTACTCATTCCGACACCATTTGTTCCTTTTGTTCTGTTAATCCCTGGTCCGTAGACCTCACACTTCGCCGCGCTATGACCATTTCTTTTACACTTGTTGCAAAATTTAGTGCAGAACCCCGAGTGATACTTTTCACACCTTTGGCATAGCTGCTTCTGATTGTTGTAGTTGATGTTGTTATTGTTGTTGTTTTTGTTGTTGTTGTTGTTGTTGGGCCGTTTGTTGTAGTTGCGATTGATGTTGCGATTATTGGGATAATTGTTGCAGTTATTGTTGTAATTGCTGTTGTTGTTGTATTGGTGATTCTTATCACTGTTTTCCTCCCACTTTCTTTTGACTTGCTTCACATTGGCCTCTTCAGCAGTCTGTTCTTTAATTCGTTCTTCAATCTGGTTCACTAGTTTGTGAGCCATTCTACATGCCTGTTGTATGGAGGCGGGTTCGTGTGAACTTATATCTTCTTGGATTCTTTCCGGTAATCCTTTCACAAACGCGTCGATCTTCTCTTCCTCATCTTCGAATGCTCCCGGACACAATAGGCATAATTATGTGAATCGTCTTTCGTACGTGGTAATATCAAATCCTTGGGTTCGTAACCCTCTAAGTTCTGTCTTGAGCTTATTGACCTCGGTTCTGGGACGGTACTTCTCGTTCATCAAGTGCTTGAATGTTGACCACGGTAGTGCGTACGCATCGTCTTGTCCCACTTGCTCTAGATAGGTATTCCACCATGTTAACGCAGAACCTGTGAAGGTATGCGTAGCGTACTTCACTCTCTCCTCTTCAGTACACTTACTTATGGCAAACACCGATTCGACCTTCTCGGTCCACCGTTTCAATCCGATCGGTCCTTCGGTTCCATAAAATTCCAAAGGTTTGCAGGCAGTGAATTCTTTGTAGGTGCATCCTACACGATTTCCTGTACTGCTAGATCCAAGGTTATTGTTGGTATGTAGCGCAGCCTGTACTGCGGCTATGTTTGAAGCTAGAAAAGTACGGAATTCCTCTTCATTCATATTCAAGGTGTGTCAAGTAGTCGGTGCCATTTCCTTGAAAATAGTCAAATGAAACAAGTTAATCATACAGAATATTAAGAATAGTTAATAGTATTTCGTAGCATAATATGAACTCATTTATAAAAGTTTTTTCTTCATATTAGCGTTTTATAAGTTTAGATTCGGGTAGTACCTACCCGTTAAGTTCATACTTAGTAGCTAATATACAATTCAACTACTACAATTCTATATGAAAAACTGATTATAATAATATTTCGCGTTCAAACTTTTATACAATATTTTACAAACTTACAATACCGCTTATTTTACATAAAGCATGAAATATAGCACACAATAACTTTGATACAAGATAGTTGTCAAGATAATTCTAGCTAGTACACAAGTCGTTCAGCAAAGGCAATAAAGACACGTAATTCATACGTCCAGAAATAAGTCATGCATTCTGGTTTTACTAGGACTACTTCCCATCCTTGGTCTTGTGGAACATAACCGTTATGGCCGTTGATAAGACAGCGTGTTGTAACGTCGTCAAAGGGACGAGGGTTACGTAATGACCAACAGTCTCGTAATAACCTAAAAACCTCATTTCTTACCCCAATTACCGACTCCGTCACTTGTGGGAACGTTTTGTTTAATAGTTGTAGCCCGATGTTCTTTTTCTCACTTTGGTGAGAAGCGAACATTACTAACCCGTAAGCATAGCATGCTTCTTTATGTTGCATGTTAGCCGCTTTTTCTAAATCATGAAGTCCTATATTTGGATACATTGAGTCAAAATAATTTCTTAACCCGTTGCGTAAAATAGCATTTGGGTTCCCCACAATATATGCGTCAAAGTAAACACATCATAACTTATGGGTTTCCCAATGTGATATCCCCCATCTTTCAAACGAAAGTCTCTTATAAACCAAGACATTCTTGGAACGTTCTTCGAATGTCTTACAAACTGATTTCGCCGTAAATAGTTGTGCCGAAGAATTCTGACCGACTGTAGACAAGATTTCATCAATCATGTCTCCGGGTAGGTCTCTTAAAATATTGGGTTGTCTATCCATTTTGTGTTTTTATACTGTAAAATAGACAAGAGTTAGATTCATAAAAAAAAATACTTATTAATACAAGCAATTTTTACATATATCATAAAGCATAAGCACACTATATTACATATATTACACCACACGAATACAACTATCTTATTCCAACTCACTCGTTTCTTCTTCTTCGGTTTTGGTTCGTTTTGCCAAGTTTCTAGGGATATATGATGTTCCCCTAATACGAGCTGTCGTTTTCCACAACGGTTTAGAAAAACCTGGTGGTTTAGAGGTTCCCGGGTCATTGTTACAACTTAAGGGCTTCGGGGGTTGACGATACATATAAAGTTCATCGGGGTTGGAATTAGATTTCTCTATTTTTATGCCCTTTCCCTTATTATTTTCTTTTGCCTTTTTAAATTCATTTGGGGTAATTTCTATAACATCATCGGAATTCTCGTCGGAATCCGATTCATCGGAGAATTGGTAATCCTCCCAATATTTTGCTTCCTTGGCGGAAACACCATTGACCATAATTAACCTTGGTCGGTTGGTTGAGGATTTTCTTTTACTTAACCGTTTTATTATTTCCCCCACCGGTTCTATTTCCTCCTCCGGTTCCTCCTCTTCCGGTTCTGATTCTTCTTCCGGTTCTGATTCTTCTTCCGGTTCTTCTTCGGGAACTTGTGAATCAGTCCAATATATATTCGACTCTTCATTATTATTAGGTGAGTCAATGGAATTTGTGCTAGAGGTAGACATCTATCACACAATATCAAACATGTTAAGAGATTAATATATCACATAATATATACATGTTAATAATATATAGTTTTCAACAAAAATGCTAAGCAATCATTTTTAAAGAAAACACGGTCGAAGTCCAGACTCACTAATGCATCATAACAAACTCGATAAGTCACACTAATGCAAATTTCTGGTTCTCTAAGACCAACGCTCTGATACCAACTAAAATGTCCGTTCTTATTGATTAAAAACGTTCCATATTAATTGATTTCGTTGCGAGGTTTTGACCTCTATATGAGACGTTTTTCAAAGACTGCATTCATTTTTAAAACAAACCATAACCTTTATTTCATCAATAAAGGTTTAAAAAGCTTTACGTAGATTATCAAATATTGATAATCTAAAATATCCTGTTCACACACGACTATTACATAATGGTTTACAATATATATATGATACAACGAAATAAGTTTCTTGAATGAAGTTTTTACACAATATCATACAAGCATGGACTCCAAATCTTGTCCTTATTTAAGTATGCGACAGCGAAAGCTCTTAATAATCACCTGAGAATAAACATGCTTAAAACGTCAACAAAAATTGTTGGTGAGTTATAGGTTTAACCTATATATATCAAATCGTAACAATAGACCACAAGATTTCATATTTCAATACACATCCCATACATAGAGATAAAAATCATTCATATGGTGCACCTGGTAACCGACATTAACAAGATGCATATATGATGTCTAAATTCTGTTAAACGCTTTCCGTTATAAAATTAATGAGGAAGAATAGAAAGTGTTTTAGAAAAATGATCACAAATCAATAAACTCTCCATCTTACGCCTTCCGTCATAAAGTATATGAGGAAGAATATAAAGTGTTTTAGAAGAATGATTACAAATCAATAAACTCTCCGTCTTACGAATTCCGTCATAAAGTTTATGAGGAAGAATTGCTAATTATTTTGCCTTCATAAAATATATAACTTCGTTCTGTGAAGTAATTTCTTATAATGTTTGTCATGACAAGTATCTGAGTTTTGTATCATGCCTCGGTGCGTTCTAGTAAAACTTAAACGTTTTCTAGCCGATCCCTTGTGCCTTTACTGGCCGGCACAAAAGCTTCCGCCATCGGAGGTATTTTAAAAATACACTCCTTCTGTGGGCAGGTTATAAATGTAATGTTTTACATTTGACACGGGCAGCACTTTGTTTAAGAAAAATATATAATATTTTGTTCGGTACTGTGCAGTACATAAACGATTGATGACGAATTTAGGTGGATCAAGCCTAATTAGTACGCCATGAATGTTTAATTTATGCAATTGCTAACATATGTACTGTAAAATAACCACAATGGTTCACAGAAAATTGATAAACGTTGCTCTTCATATAATGCAAAAATATGTTCTTCGAATGCCAAACATGTGTATTTTGGCATGAATACAATGATTGTACAAGACAATGCCTTCATAAAAATGCTAAAAAACTGCTCTTGATAGAAAACTTCTGTTCTTGATAACATGCTAAGATTTGCTTCTTCATACGCCGAGCGTCCAGCGCTATCCGGCCTTTACACTTGACTATGAAATAAAAAACTCCTGAACCTCATCATCACTAAACAACCGACCATGCTTTCTCCAATTTACGTTGCCCTCTGGTAAGTTCACAAATGTTAATCTCTCCCTAGCCGGTGCCTCATACTGTGAATTTATGGCGGCTACTCCGTTAGGAGTTGGGAACCTGATCTCTGCATGAGCTGTCGATGTTATTGCTCCGAATTTAGCCAACGCTGCCCTTCCAAAAAGGACGTTAAACCGAGAATTTCCATCTATGATTGTGAAATCAATTGTTTCTGTTCTTAATAATGGGAATGTGCCCATAACAACTTCCAAACGAATCTGCCCCATGGCATTTACCGATGCTCCCGTTAATCCAGAAACTTTCAATCTCGTTTGCCTAGCTCTGTCCTGCACATGCCTTGGAAAAGTCTTCAAGCAATGCCAGTAAATGATGTCAGCTTCACTTCCCGTATCTGTGTAGATACAGTTTACAAACATATTTGTTATCTCTACTGAAATGATCACTGGCTGAACGAACAACGCCCAATTCTGAATTGGCTGAAAGATAATTGGAGCATATCTCCAGCTGTCCAAATTTCTATTTGATGATTCACCTTCTGCATAATAACTGTCGTTGATCCAAACCATCCTAATTACAACTTCTGGAGTTGTCTCACGCTCTGTGACCCTGTCTCCGTACTGCGGTTGGTTCCGATTATCTCTTCCGCCATGCTGCTCTCTTCTGTTCTCTCCACGGCATCCTCTGTTACCATCATTCCTTTGCCACGCAAATTTCCTGCGAGGATTATTCCTCCTGTACTGTTTGCCAGGCAACAAATGATTCAATTCTCCTGCCTTGATTTTCGCTATGATTTCCCTCATCATAGATTTGCAATTGTCCGTATCATGGCCCCAGGCCTCATGGAAATCGCACCACAACTCACTCTTTGGACCCTCCCTTTCTTCCATAGGTGCTGGAGCATTGAAAGTGGTCCGAATTGGTTCAGTGAAGAGGATCTCTTTCGGAGTTTTGGTAAGCGCAATAATCAATGGGTGCCTTTCTATTGGCTTTCTGTTGTGGTGAAAATCATTAGGGTGATTGTTTCCTCTCCATCCTCCATTTGAATTATCATTCCTTCTCTGATTTCTGTCGAAATACCTTCCTCCGTTGTGTGGCTTGCTACTACTGCTAGTATCAAACTTGTTCAACCAACGCTCACCAGCTCGAACATGCCTCTGTGCAACCTCCAACGCTTGATGCAATGTTGAAATGTCCCGTTCTTATTGATTAAAAACGTTCCATATTAATTGATTTCGTTACGAGGTTTTGACCTCTATATGAGACGTTTTTCAAAGACTGCATTCATTTTTAAAACAAACCATAACCTTTAGTTCATCAATAAAGGTTTAAAAAGCTTTACGTAGATTATCAAATAATGATAATCTAAAATATCCTGTTTACACACGACTATTACATAATGGTTTACAATACAAATATGATACAACGAAATAAGTTTCTTGAATGCAGTTTTTACACAATATCATACAAGCATGGACTCCAAATCTTGTCCTTATTTAAGTATGCGACAGTAGAAGCTCTTAATAATCACCTGAAAATAAACATGCTTAAAACGTCAACAAAAATTGTTGGTGAGTTATAGGTTTAACCTATATATATCAAATCGTAACAATAGACCACAAGATTTCATATTTCAATACACATCCCATACATAGAGATAAAAATCATTCATATGGTGAACACCTGGTAACCGACATTAACAAGATGCATATATAAGAATATCCCCATCATTCCGGGACATCCTTCGGATATGATATAAACTTCGAAGTACTAAAGCATCCGGTACTTTGGATAGGGTTTGTTAGGCCCAATAGATCTATCTTTAGGATTCGCGTCAATTAGGGTGTCTGTTCCCTAATTCTTAGATTACCAGACTTAATAAAAAGGGGCATATTCGATTTCGATAATTCAACCATAGAATGTAGTTTCACGTACTTGTGTCTATTTTGTAAATCATTTATAAAACCTGCATGTATTCTCATCCCAAAAATATTAGATTTTAAAAGTGGGACTATAACTCATTTTCACAGATTTTTACTTCGTCGGGAAGTAAGACTTGGCCACTGGTTGATTCACGAACCTATAACAATATATACATATATATCAAAGTATGTTAAAAATATATTTACAACACTTTTAATATATTTTGATGTTTTAAGTTTATTAAGTCAGCTGTCCTCGTTAGTAACCTACAACTAGTTGTCCACAGTTAGATGTACAGAAATAAATCGATAAATATTATCTTGAATCAATCCACGACCCAGTGTATACGTATCTCAGTATTGATCACAACTCAAACTATATATGTTTTGGAATCAACCTCAACCCTGTATTGCTAACTCCAACATTCACATATAGAGTGTCTATGATTGTTCCGAAATATATATAGATGTGTCGACATGATAGGTTGAAACATTGTATACGTGTCTATGGTATCTCAAGATTACATAATATACAATACAAGTTGATTAAGTTATGGTTGGAATAGATTTGTTACCAATTTTCACGTAGCTAAAATGAGAAAAATTATCCAATCTTGTTTTACCCATAACTTCTTCATTTTAAATCCGTTTTGAGTGAATCAAATTGCTATGGTTTCATATTGAACTCTATTTTATGAATCTAAACAGAAAAAGTATAGGTTTATAGTCGGAAAAATAAGTTACAATTCATTTTTGTAAAGGTAGTCATTTCAGTTTAAGAACGACGTCTAGATGACCATTTTAGAAAACATACTTCCACTTTGAGTTTAACCATAATTTTTGGATATAGTTTCATGTTCATAATAAAAATCATTTTCCCAGAATAACAACTTTTAAATCAAAGTTTATCATAGTTATTAATTAACTAATCCAAAACAGCCCGCGGTGTTACTACGACGGCGTAAATCCGGTTTTACGGTGTTTTTCGTGTTTCCAGGTTTTAAATCATTAAGTTAGCATATCATATAGATATAGAACATGTTTTTAGTTTATTTTAAATGTCAAGTTAGAAGGATTAACTTTTATTTGCGAACAAGTTTAGAATTAACTAAACTATGTTCTAGTGATTACAAGTTTACACCTTCGAATAAGATAGCTTTATATGTATGAATCGAATGATGTTATGAACATCATTACTACCTAAACTTCCTTGGATAAACCTACTGGAAATAAGAATAATAGATCTAGCTTCAAAGGATCCTTGGATGGCTTGAAAGTTCTTGAAGCAGAATCATGACACGAAAACAATTTCAAGTAAGATTTCTACTCGAAATAAGATTGTTATAGTTATAGAAATTGAATTAAAGTTTGAATATGATTATTACCTTGTATTAGAAAGATAACCTACTGTTAGTAACAAAGGTTTCTTGATCTTGGATGATTACTTGGAATGGATTTAGAAAACTTGGAAGTAAACTTGCAGTCTTGGAAGTATTCTTGATTTTATGAAACTATAACTTTTGGAATTTATGAAGAACACTTAGAACTTGAAGATAGAACTTGCGAGAGATCAATTAGATGAAGAAAATTGAAGAATGAAAGTGTTTGTAGGTGTTTTTGGTCGTTGGTGTATGGATTAGATATAAAGGATATGTAATTTTGTTTTCATGTAAATAAGTCATGAATGATTACTCATATTTTTGTAATTTTATGAGATATTTTATGCTAGTTGCCAAATGATGGTTCCCACATGTGTTAGATGAATCACATGGGCTACTAAGAGCTGATCATTTGAGTGTATATACCAATAGTACATACATCTAAAAACTGTGTATTGTACGAGTACGAATACGGGTGCATACGAGTAGAATTGTTGATGAAACTGAACGAGGATTTAATTGTAAGCATTTTTATTAAGTAGAAGTATTTTGATAAGTGTCTTGAAGTCTTTCAAAAGTGTATGAATACATATTAAAACACTACATGTATATACATTTTAACTGAGTCGTTAAGTCATCGTTAGTCGTTACATGTAAATGTTGTTTTGAAACCTTTAGGTTAACGATCTTGTTGAATGTTGTTAACCCATTGTTTATTATAACAAATGAGATGTTAAATTTTTATATTATCATGATATATAATATATCTTAGTATGATATATATAGAGTTAAATGTCGTTACAACGATAATCGTTACATATATGTCTCGTTTAGAAAACATTAAGTTAGTAGTCTTATTTTTACATATGTATTTCATTGTTAATACACTTAATAATATATTTACTTATCATTTAACATAATTAACCAAGTGTATCAATATCTTAATATGATTCATATGTACCTAGTAAGACATTGTTATAACGATAATCGTTATATATATCGTTTTCGAGTTTCTTAAATTAATAGTCTCATTTTTATGTATATAACTCATTGTTAAAATACCTAATGAGATACATACTTATAATAAAATCATGTTAACTATATATATAACCATATATATGTCATCGTTTAGTTTTTACAAGTTTTAACGTTCGTGAATCACCGGTCAACTTGGGTGGTCAATTGTCTATATGAAACCTATTTCCATTAATCAAGTCTTAACAAGTTTGATTGCTTAACATGTTGGAAACACTTAATCATGTAAATAACAATTTCATTTAATATATATATAAACATGGAAAAGTTCGGGTCACTACAGTACCTACCCGTTAAATAAATTTCGTCCCGAAATTTTAAGCAGTTGGAGGTGTTGACGTATCTTCTGGAAATAAATGCGTGTATTTCTTCTTCATCTGATCTTCATGCTCCCAGGTGAACTCGGGTCCTCTACGAGCATTCCATTGAACCTTAACAATCGGTATCTTGTTTTGTTTAAGTCTCTTAACCTCACGATCCATTATTTCGACGGGTTCTTCAATGAATTGAAGTTTTTCATTGATTTGGATTTCGTCCAACGGAATAGTGAGATCTTCTTTAGCAAAACATTTCTTCAAATTTAAGACGTGGAAAGTGTTATGTACAGCCGCGAGTTATTGAGGTAGCTCCAGTTGGTAAGCTACTGGTCCGACACGATCTATAATCTTGAATGCTCCAATGTACCTTGGATTTAGTTTCCCCCGTTTACCAAATCGAACAATGCCTTTCCAAGGTGAAACCTTAAGCATGACCATTTCTCCAATTTCAAACTCTATATCTTTTCTTTTACTGTCCGCGTAGCTCTTTTGTCGACTCTGGGCGGTTTTCAATATTTGTTGAAGTTGGATGATTTTCTCGGTAGTTTCTTGTATTATCTCCGGACCCGTAATCTGTCTATCCCCCACTTCACTCCAACAAATCGGAGACCTGCACTTTCTACCATAAAGTGCTTCAAACGGCGCCATCTCAATGCTTGAATGGTAGCTGTTGTTGTAGGAAAATTCTGCTAACGGTAGATGTCGATCCCAACTGTTTCTGAAATCAATAACACAAGCTCGTAGCATGCCTTCAAGCGTTTGTATCGTCCTTTCGCTCTGCCCATCAGTTTGTGGATGATAGGCAGTACTCATGTCTAGACGAGTTCCCAATGCTTGCTGTAATGTCTGCCAGAATCTTGAAATAAATCTACCATCCCTATCAGAGATAATTGAGATTGGTATTCCATGTCTGGAGACGACTTCCTTCAAATACAGTCGTGCAAACTTCTCCATCTTGTCATCTTCTCTTATTGGCAGTAAGTGTGCTGACTTGGTGAGACGATCAACTATTACCCAAATAGTATCATAACCACTTGCAGATCTTGGCAATTTAGTAATGAAATCCATGGTAATGTTTTCCCATTTCCATTCCGGGATTTCAGGTTGTTGAAGTAGACCTGATGGTTTCTGATGCTCAGCTTTGACCTTAGAACACGTCAAACATTCTCCTACGTATTTAGCAACATCGGCTTTCATACCCGGCCACCAAAAATGTTTCTTGCGATCCTTGTACATCTTCCCCGTTCCAGGATGTATTGAGTATCTGGTTTTATGAGCTTCTCTAAGTACCATTTCTCACATATCTCCAAATTTTGGTACCCAAATTCTTTCAGCCCTATACCGGGTTCCGTCTTCCCGAATATTAAGATGCTTCTCCGATCCTTTGGGTATTTCATCCTTTAAATTTCCCTCTTTTAAAACTCCTTGTTGCGCCTCCTTTATTTGAGTAGTAAGGTTATTGTGAATCATTATATTCATAGATTTTACTCGAATGGGTTCTCTGTCCTTCCTGCTCAAGGCATAGGCTACCACATTTGCCTTCCCCGGGTGGTAACAAATCTCAAAGTCATAATCATTCAACAATTCAATCCACCTACGCTGCCTCATATTCAGTTGTTTCTGATTAAATATGTGTTGAAGACTTTTGTGGTCGGTATATATAATACTTTTGACCCCATATAAGTAGTGCCTCCAAGTCTTTAATGCAAAAACAACCGCGCCTAATTCCAAATCATGCGTCGTATAATTTTGTTCGCGAATCTTCAATTGTCTAGACGCATAAGCAATCACCTTCGTTCGTTGCATTAATACACAACCGAGACCTTGCTTTGATGCGTCACAATAAATCACAAAATCATCATTCCCTTCAGGCAATGACAATATAGGTGCCGTAGTTAGCTTTTTCTTCAATAACTGAAATGCTTTCTCTTGTTCATCCTTCCATTCAAATTTCTTCCCTTTATGCGTTAATGCAGTCAAGGGTTTTGCTATTCTGGAAAAGTCTTGGATGAACTTTCTGTAGTAACCAGCTAGTCCTAAAAACTGGCGTATGTGTTTCGGAGTTTTCGGGGTTTCCCACTTTTCAACAGTTTCTATCTTTGCCGGATCCACCTTAATACCTTCTTTGTTCACTATGTGATCGAGGAATTGAACTTCTTCCAACCAAAATGCACACTTTGAAAACTTAGCGTACAATTCTTCCCTCCTCAATACTTCTAACACCTTTCTCAAATGTTCACCGTGTTCTTGGTCATTCTTTGAGTAAATAAGTATGTCATCAATGAAAACAATGACAAACTTGTCAAGGTATGGTCCACACACTCGGTTTATAAGGTCCTTGAACACAGCTGGTGCATTAGTTAAACCAAATGGCATGACCATAAACTCGTAATGACCGTAACGTGTTCTGAAAGCAGTCTTTGGAATATCATCTTCTTTCACCCGCATTTGATGATACCCGGAACGTAAGTCAATCTTTGAATAAACAGACGAGCCTTGTAGTTGATCAAATAAGTCATCGATTCTCGGTAGTGGGTAGCGGTTCTTGATGGTAAGTTTGTTCAACTCTCGGTAGTCGATACACAACCTGAATGTACCATCTTTCTTCTTGACAAACAAAACAGGGGCTCCCCACGGTGATGTGCTTGGTCGAATGAAACCACGCTCTAAAAGTTCTTGTAATTGGCTTTGCAGTTCTTTCATCTCACTGGGTGTGAGTCTGTAAGGAGCACGAGCTATTGGTGCAGCTCCTGGTACAAGATCTATTTGAAATTCAACGAATAGATGTGGGGGTAATCCCGGTAATTCTTTCGGAAATACATCGGGAAATTCTTTTGCGACGGGAACATCATTGATGCTCTTTTCTTTAGTTTGTACTTTCTCGACACGTGCTAGAACAGCATAGCAACCTTTTCTTATTAGTTTTTGTGCCTTCAAATTACTAATAAGATTTAGCTTCATGTTGCCCTTTTCTCCGTACACCATTAAGGGTTCTCCTTCTTCTCGTACAATGCGAATTGCATTTTTATAACATACGATCTCTGCTTTCACCTTCTTCAGCCAGTACATGCCAACAATTACATCAAAACTCCCTAACTCTACTGATATCAAATCAATCTTAAATATTTCGCTACCCAGTTTAATTTCTCGATTCTGGCATATATTATCTGCTGAAATTAATTTACCGTTTGCTAATTCGAGTAAAAATTTACTATCCAACGGCATCAATGGACAACTTAATTTAGCACAAAAATCTCTACTCATATAGCTTCTATCCGCACCCGAATCAAATAAAACGTAAGAAGATTTATTGTCAATAAGAAACGTACCCGTAACAAGCTCCGGGTCTTCCTGTGCCTCTGCCGCATTAATATTGAAAACTCTTCCGCGGCCTTGTCCATTCGTGTTCTCCTGGTTCGGGCAATTTCTAATAATGTGGCCCGTTTTTCCACATTTATAACAAACTACATTGGCATAACTTGCTCCGACACTACTTGCTCCGCCATTACTCGTTCCGACACCATTTGTTCCTTTCGTTCTGTTAACCCCTGGTCCGTAGACCTCACACTTCGCCGCGCTATGACCATTTCTTTTACACTTGTTGCAAAATTTAGTGCAGAATCCCGAGTGATACTTTTCACACCTTTGGCATAGCTGCATCTGATTGTTGTTGTTGTTGCAGTTGTTATTGTTGTTGGGATGATTGTTGTAGTTGATGTTGTTATTGTTGTTGTTTTTGTTGTTGTTGTTGTTGTTGGGCCGTTTGTTGTAGTTGCGATTGATGTTGCGATTGTTGGGATAATTGTTGCAATTATTGTTGTAATTGCTGTTGTTGTTGTATTGGTGATTCTTATCACTGTTTTCCTCCCACTTTCTTTTGACTTGCTTCATATTGGCCTCTTCAGCAGTCTGTTCTTTAATTCGTTCTTCAATCTGGTTCACTAGTTTGTGAGCCATTCTACATGCCTGTTGTATGGAGGCGGGTTCGTGTGAACTTATATCTTCTTGGATTCTTTCCGGTAATCCTTTCACAAACGCGTCGATCTTCTCTTCCTCATCTTCGAACGCTCCCGGACACAATAGGCATAATTCTGTGAATCGTCTTTCGTACGTGGTAATATCAAATCCTTGGGTTCGTAACCCTCTAAGTTCTGTCTTGAGCTTATTGACCTCGGTTCTGGGACGGTACTTCTCGTTCATCAAGTGCTTGAATGTTGACCACGGTAGTGCGTACGCATCGTCTTGTCCCACTTGCTCTAGATAGGTATTCCACCATGTTAACGCAGAACCTGTGAAGGTATGCGTAGCGTACTTCACTTTCTCCTCTTCAGTACACTTACTTATGGCAAACACCGATTCGACCTTCTCGGTCCACCGTTTCAATCCGATCGGTCCTTCGGTTCCATAAAATTCCAAAGGTTTGCAGGCAGTGAATTCTTTGTAGGTGCATCCTACACGATTTCCTGTACTGCTAGATCCAAGGTTATTGTTGGTATGTAGCGCAGCCTGTACTGCGGCTATGTTTGAAGCTAGAAAAGTACGGAATTCCTCTTCATTCCTTGAAAATAGTCAAATGGAACAAGTTAATCATACAGAATATTAAGAGTAGTTAATAGTATTTCGTAGCATAATATGAACTCATTTATAAAAGCTTTTTCTTCATATTAGCGTTTTATAAGTTTAAATTCGGGTAGTACCTACCCGTTAAGTTCATACTTAGTAGCTAATATACAATTCAACTATTACAATTCTATATGAAAAACTGATTATAATAATATTTCACGTTCAAACTTTTATACAATATTTTACAAACTTACAATACCGCTTATTTTACATAAAGCATGAAATATAGCACACAATATCTTTGATACAAGATAGTTGTCAAGATAATTCTAGCTAGTACACAAGTCATTCAGCAAAGGCAATAAAGACACGTAATTCATACGTCCAGAAACAAGTCATGCATTCTGGTTTTACTAGGACTACTTCCCATCCTTGGTCTTGTGGAACATAACCGTTATGGCCGTTGATAAGACAGCGTGTTGTAACGTCGTCAAAGGGACGAGGGTTACGTAATGACCAACAGTCTCGTAATAACCTAAAAACCTCATTTCTTACCCCAATTACCGACTCCGTCACTTGTGGGAACGTTTTGTTTAATAGTTGTAGCCCGATGTTTTTTTTCTCACTTTGGTGAGAAGCAAACATTACTAACCCGTAAGCATAGCATGCTTCTTTATGTTGCATGTTAGCCGCTTTTTCTAAATCATGAAGTCCTATATTTGGATACATTGAGTCAAAATAATTTCTTAACCCGTTGCGTAAAATAGCATTTGGGTTCCCCGCAATATATGCGTCAAAGTAAACACATCGTAACTTATGGGTTTCCCAATGTGATATCCCCCATCTTTCAAACGAAAGTCTCTTATAAACCAAGACATTCTTGGAACGTTCTTCGAATGTCTTACAAACTGATTTCGCCGTAAATAGTTGTGCCGAAGAATTCTGACCGACTCTAGACAAGATTTCATCAATCATGTCTCCGGGTAGGTCTCTTAAAATATTGGGTTGTCTATCCATTTTGTGTTTTTATACTGTAAAATAGACAAGAGTTAGATTCATAAAAAAAAATACTTATTAATACAAGCAATTTTTACATATATCATAAAGCATAAGCACACTATATTACATATATTACACCACACGAATACAACTATCTTATTCCGACTTGCTCGTATCTTCTTCTTCGGTTTTGGTTCGTTTTACCAAGTTTCTAGGGATATATGATGTTCCCCTAATACGAGCTGTCGTTTTCCACAACGGTTTAGAAAAACCTGGTGGTTTAGAGGTTCCCGGGTCATTGTTACAACTTAAGGGCTTCGGGGGTTGACGATACATATAAAGTTCATCGGGGTTGGATTTAGATTTCTCTATTTTTATGCCCTTTCCCTTATTATTTTCTTTTGCCTTTTTAAATTCATTTGGGGTAATTTCTATAACATCATCGGAATTCTCGTCGGAATCCGATTCATCGGAGAATTGGTAATCCTCCCAATATTTTGCTTCCTTGGCGGAAACACCATTGACCATAATTAACCTTGGTCGGTTGGTTGAGGATTTTCTTTTACTTAACCGTTTTATTATTTCCCCCACCGGTTCTATTTCCTCCTCCGGTTCCTCCTCTTCCGGTTCTGATTCTTCTTCCGGTTCTGATTCTTCTTCCGGTTCTTCTTCGGGAACTTGTGAATCAGTCCAATATATATTTGACTCTTCGTTATTATTAGGTGAGTCAATGGAATTTGTGCTAGAGGTAGACATCTATCACACAATATCAAACATGTTAAGAGATTAATATATCACATAATATATACATGTTAATAATATATAGTTTTCAACAAAAATGCTAAGCAATCATTTTTAAAGAAAACACGGTCGAAGTCCAGACTCACTAATGCATCATAACAAACTCGATAAGACACACTAATGCAAATTTCTGGTTCTCTAAGACCAACGCTCTGATACCAACTGAAATGTCCGTTCTTATTGATTAAAAACGTTCCATATTAATTGATTTCGTTGCGAGGTTTTGACCTCTATATGAGACGTTTTTCAAAGACTGCATTCATTTTTAAAACAAACCATAACCTTTATTTCATCAATAAAGGTTTAAAAAGCTTTACGTAGATTATCAAATATTGATAATCTAAAATATCCTGTTTACACACGACTATTACATAATGGTTTACAATATATATATGATACAACGAAATAAGTTTCTTGAATGCAGTTTTTACACAATATCATACAAGCATGGACTCCAAATCTTGTCCTTATTTAAGTATGCGACAGCGAAAGCTCTTAATAATCACCTGAGAATAAACATGCTTAAAACGTCAACAAAAATTGTTGGTGAGTTATAGGTTTAACCTATATATATCAAATCGTAACAATAGACCACAAGATTTCATATTTCAATACACATCCCATACATAGAGATAAAAATCATTCATATGGTGAACACCTGGTAACCGACATTAACAAGATGCATATATAAGAATATCCCCATCATTCCGGGCATCCTTCGGATATGATATAAATTTTGAAGTACTAAAGCATCCGGTACTTTGGATGGGGTTTGTTAGGCCCAATAGATCTATCTTTAGGATTCCCGTCAATTAGGGTGTCTGTTCCCTAATTCTTAGATTACCAGACTTAATAAAAAGGGGCATATTCGATTTTGATAATTCAACCATAGAATGTAGTTTCAAGTACTTGTGTCTATTTTGTAAATCATTTATAAAACCTGCATGTATTCTCATCCCAAAAATATTATATTTTAAAAGTGGGTCTATAACTCACTTTCACAGATTTTTACTTCGCCGGGAAGTAAGACTTGGCCACTGGTTGATTCACGAACCTATAATAATATATACATATATATCAAAGTATGTTCAAAATATATTTACAACACTTTTAATATATTTTGATGTTTTAAGTTTATTAAGTCAGCTGTCCTCGTTAGTAACCTACAACTAGTTGTCCACAGTTAGATGTACAAAAATAAATCGATAAATATTATCTTGAATCAATCCACGACCCAGTGTATACGTATCTCAGTATTGATCACAACTCAAACTATATATGTTTTGGAATCAACCTCGACCCTGTATAGCTAACTCCAACATTCACATATAGAGTGTTTATGGGTGTTCCGAAATATATATAGATGTGTCGACATGATAGGTCGAAACATTGTATACGTGTCTATGGTATCTCAAGATTACATAATATACAATACAAGTTGATTAAGTTATGGTTGGAATAGATTTGTTACCAATTTTCACGTAGCTAAAATGAGAAAAATTATCCAATCTTGTTTTACCCATAACTTCTTCATTTTAAATCCGTTTTGAGTGAATCAAATTGCTATGGTTTCATATTGAACTCTATTTTATGAATATAAACAGAAAAAGTATAGGTTTATAGTCAGAAAAATAAGTTACAAGTCGTTTTTGTAAAGGTAGTCATTTCAGTCGAAAGAACGACGTCTAGATGACCATTTTAGAAAACATACTTCCACTTTGAGTTTAACCATAATTTTTGGATATAGTTTCATGTTCATAATAAAAATCATTTTCCCAGAATAACAACTTTTAAATCAAAGTTTATCATAGTTTTTAATTAACTAACCCAAAACAGCCCGCGGTGTTACTACGACGGCGTAAATCCGGTTTTACGGTGTTTTTCGTGTTTCCAGGTTTTAAATCATTAAGTTAGCATATCATATAGATATAGAACATGTGTTTAGTTGATTTTAAAAGTCAAGTTAGAAGGATTAACTTTTATTTGCGAACAAGTTTAGAATTAACTAAACTATGTTCTAGTGATTACAAGTTTAAACCTTCGAATAAGATAGCTTTATATGTATGAATCGAATGATGTTTTGAACATCATTACTACCTCAACTTCCTTGGATAAACCTACTGGTAATGAGAAAAATGGATCTAGCTTCAAAGGATCCTTGGATGGCTTGAAAGTTCTTGAAGCAGAATCATGACACGAAAACAATTTCAAGTAAGATTTCCACTCGAAATAAGATTGTTATAGTTATAGAAATTGAATTAAAGTTTGAATATGATTATTACCTTTATTAGAAAGATAACCTACTGTAAGTAACAAATGTTTCTTGATCTTGGATGATTACTTGGAATGGATTTAGAAAACTTGGAAGTAAACTTGCAATCTTGGAAGTATTCTTGATTTTATGAAACTAGAACTTTTGGAATTTATGAAGAACACTTAGAACTTGAAGATAGAACTTGAGAGAGATTAATTAGATGAAGAAAATTGAAGAATGAAAGTGTTTGTAGGTGTTTTTGGTCGTTGGTGTATGGATTAGATATAAAGGATATGTAATTTTGTTTTCATGTAAATAAGTCATGAATGATTACTCATATTTTTGTAATTTTATGAGATATTTTATGCTAGTTGCCAAATGATGGTACCTACATGTGTTAGGTGACTCACATGGGCTGCTAAGAGCTGATCATTGGAGTGTATATACCAATAGTACATACATCTAAAAGCTGTGTATTGTACGAGTACGAATACGGGTGCATACGAGTAGAATTGTTGATGAAACTGAACGAGGATGTAATTGTAAGCATTTTTGTTAAGTAGAAGTATTTTGATAAGTGTCTTGAAGTCTTTCAAAATTGTATGAATACATATTAAAACACTACATGTATATACATTTTAACTGAGTCGTTAAGTCATCGTTAGTCGTTACATGTAAATGTTGTTTTGAAACCTTTAGGTTAACGATCTTGTTGAATGTTGTTAACTCATTGTTTATTATAACAAATGAGATGTTAAATTGTTATATTATCATGATATTATTATATATATAATATATCTTAGTATGATATATATACAGTTAAATGTCGTTACAACGATAATCGTTACATATATGTCTCGTTTCGAAATCATTAAGTTAGTAGTCTTATTTTTACATATGTATTTCATTGTTAATACACTTAATAATATATTTACTTATCATTTAACATAATTAACCAAGTGTATCAATATCTTAATATGATTCATATGTACCTAGTAAGACGTTGTTATAACGATAATCGTTATATATATCGTTTTCGAGTTTCTTAAATTAATAGTCTCATTTTTATGTATATAACTCATTGTTAAAATACCTAATGAGATACATACTTATAATAAAATCATGTTAACTATATATATAACCATATATATGTCATCGTATAGTTTTTACAAGTTTTAACGTTCGTGAATCACCGATCAACTTCGGTGGTCAATTGTCTATATGAAACATATTTCAATTAATCAAGTCTTAACAAGTTTGATTGCTTAACATGTTGGAAACACTTAATCATGTAAATAACAATTTCATTTAATATATATATAAACCTGGAAAAGTTCGGGTCACTACAAATGTCTTTGACAAGTCATACCGTAATGCATGAACAAGTGCACTAAACCGTCACTGATCCAGACAGAAAATGAAGCCAGACACAAGCTGTGATTCTGGACAATCAGGAATCTTCTGTGCTTCAAGTGTATAACGCTTCATAAAATTGCTCAAAGATTCGTTATGATGCATTGTGATCTCATGTGCATCAAGATGTGTCAGAGTACAGCTCCGTAGATTTTGGTATTGCATCACAAATTTTGCGCTCAAATCAAGAAAACTGGTAATACTCCTTGGCGGCAAACTGGCAAACCATTCGCGTGCCATTTTCTGCAATACCATAGGAAACATATGGCACGTAGTTTCATCCTCGCAAAGCTGTAACCTCATAACACCTTCAAACATAGTCAGAAAATCTTCCGGATCCGTTGTGCCATCATAAACTCCAATTGCTGGTATAGCAAGATTTCTGGGCAATGGATAATTAGCAATTCAATCAATGAAACACTGTGTAGATTCTGCCATGGCCGGTGGCTTGGTGGCTTGCTCTCCAGTAATGAGGGCAAAGAAATTGTCCACGGCCACAGCACGGACGGCGGGCTGCGCTAAGCGTTGCTTATATTTTGCCGGAGCTGTCTGCTTAAGAATGTCATTCAAAAGTAACACTGCCTGCTTCTCTGACATGAACTCATCTTTGTCAGTTTCATCATCAGAGTCATTATTATCATAGCTCAGGTCGTTATCATCCCCAAAATCATCAATAAGACTACCCAGCTTGTCGAGTAGCCTAGATAACTTGTATTTTGATATAGATTGCCTTTTCATTATTTGCTTATCTCTGCCATCCGCCATCCATCGAAGAGGTATAAATGATGGACATCGCCGTGGTTGCATCAATGGTCGTCGCTCTGTATTAGTAACAAAATTTGAAAGTCTTTCTGCACTTTTAGTTGTCGCTTCTTCGATTACTGGCCTTTTCTTCGAATTAGTTGCCAAATGTTTAAGCCTTTCTGCAGTTTCAGTAACTGTTTCTTCAATCGTACCATCTAGTGGCTGAACGGGTACATCTTCAACAGTTATCATGTCATCAGTTGATGGATTATTGACTGCTTCAAGTACAAATGGAGCTTCAGTTGTTTTTGTTCCTTTTCCGTTTCGTGTGTTCTTTGCATTAGTGGATGGCGCCATTGTTAACACCTATTTCCTTATGAGGTAAGGCTTAGTTTGTCAACAAGATACTAGAAGTAATCTAGCTTTAGGAGGGCGGAGTGTTGCCGATTGATTTTTACCCTCGGGAAATAATCCCTGCAGACCCGGTTCACAAGTGTAGAAACTTGTGGGGTGGCTTAATCAATCTGTCGTCCGTAGAGCATAAGAGTGCTAGCCGGATGACTTCTAGTAAGAGAAAGTAGAGAGAGAAATAGAAGTGAAGTCTCAGCTCTCAAAGTTGTCAGAATATCTGAACTGTGTAAAATGACGACCCAAGGGGTCTATTTATAGTGTGAGATCCACCAGATTGCTTGGGGACACGTGTCAGATGATGATACGTTCTGTTATTTGTGATCCGTAATTTACGC
Organism: Rutidosis leptorrhynchoides; assembly: GCF_046630445.1. Lineage (NCBI taxonomy): Eukaryota > Viridiplantae > Streptophyta > Magnoliopsida > Asterales > Asteraceae > Rutidosis > Rutidosis leptorrhynchoides. The sequence continues at coordinate 300,039,996 of NC_092335.1, read as the reverse complement.
TGAAGGTGGCGTTCTCCGGCCAGGGCTTACGCGCTAGGCGGCTTTCAGGGCTTACGCATGACGGAGCAGCCTGTACAGCGGAGAACGCTGGACGGTTAACTCCACAAAACTGTTGTTTCCAGCCTTCTTGATGCTACTTTTATGCAACCATTGTGCCTTTTATGCCTGTATACGATAGGATACACCATTAATAATCTAAAATATACCATTTACACACGACCATTACATAATGGTTTACAATAAGAATATATTACATCAAAAATAAGTTTCTTGAATGCAGTTTTTACATAATATCATACAAGCATGGACTCCAAATCTTGTCCTTATTTTAGTATGCAACAGCGGAAGCTCTTAATAATCACCTGAGAATAAACATGCTTAAAACGTCAACAAAAATGTTGGTGAGTTATAGGTTTAACCAATATATTATCAAATCATAATAATAGACCACAAGATTTCATATTTCAATATACATCCCATACATAGAGATAAAAATCATTCATATGGTGAACACCTGGTAACCGACATTAACAAGATGCATATAAGAATATCCCCTATCATTCCGGGAAATCCTTCGGATATGATAAAAATGAATTGGAAGTACTAAAGCATTCGGTACTTTGGATGGGGTTCGTTAGGCCCAATAGATCTATCTTTAGGATTCGCGTCAATTAGTAGATCAGTTTACTAATTCTTAGGTTACCAAGCAAAAAGGGGCATACCCGGCTTCGATCATTCACCCATATAATGTAGTTTCATTTACTTGTGTCTATTTCGTAAAACATTTATAAAACTGCATGTATTCTCATCCTAAAATATTAGATTTTAAAAGTGAGACTATAACTCACTTTCACAGATTTTTACTTCGTCGGGAGTAAGACTTGGCCACTGGTCGATTCACGAACCTATAACAAATATATACATATATATATATATCAAAGTATGATCAAAATATATTTACAACATTTTTAATACATTTTGATGTTTTAAGTTTATTAAGTTAGCTGTCCTCGTTAGTAACCTACAACTAGTTGTCCATAGTTAGATGTACAAAAATAAATTGATATATATTATCTTGAATCAATCCACGACCCAGTGTATACACGTCTCAGGCTAGATCACAACTCAAAGTATATATATTTTTGGAATCAACCTCAACCCTGTATAGCTAACTCAAACATTACTTCATATAGAGTGTCTATGGTTGTTCCAAATCATATATATACATGGGTCGATATGATATGTCAAAACATTTGCATACGTGTCTATGGTATCCCAAGATTACATAATATATTAGAATACATGTATAATACAATATAAGTTAGCTAGGATATGATTTGTATAGAATTGTTACAATATTTCCCGTAGCTACAACAATCAAAAAATATCCAATCTTGTTTTACCCATAACTTCTTCGTTTTAAATCCGTTTTGAGTGAATCAAATTGCTATGGTTTCATATTGAACTCTATTTTATGAATTTAAACAGAAAAAGTATATGTTTATAGTGAGAAATATAAGTTACAAGTCATTTTTTGTAAGAGGTAGTCATTTCAGTCGAAAGAACGACGTCTTGATGACCATTTTGAAAAACATACTTCCACTTTGAGTTTAACCATGATTTTTGGATATAGTTTCATGTTCATAAGGAAAATCATTTTCCCAGAAGAAAAACTTTTAAATCAAAGGTTATCACAGTTTTTAATTATCAAACCCAAAACAGCCCGCGGTGTTACTACGACGGCGTATGTCCGGTTTTACGGTGTTTTTCGTGTTTTCAGGTTTTAAATCATTGAGTTAGCATATCATATAGATATATAACATGTGTTTAGTTGATTTTAAAATTCAAGTTAGAAGGATTAACTTTTGTTTATGAACAAGTTTAGAATTAACTAAAATATGTTCTAGTGATTTCAAGTTTAAACCTTCGAATAAGGTAGTTTTATATATATGAATCGAATGATTTTATGAACATCATTACTACCTCAGGTTTTGTGGATAAACTTACTGGAAATAAGAAAAATAGATCTAGCTTCTAAGGATCCTTAGATGGCTTGAAAGTTCTTGAAGCAGAATCATGACACGAAAACAAGTTCAAGTAAGATTTCCACTCGAAATAAGATTGTTATAGTTATAGAAATTGAATCAAAGTTTGAATATGAGTATTACCTTGTATCAGAAAGATATCTTACTGTAAATAAGAAAGATTTTTGGAGGTTGGATGATCACTTTACAAGATTGGAAGTAAGCTAGCGAACTTGGAAGTATACTTGATTTTATGAAACTAGAACTTATAGAATTTATGAAGAACACTTAGAACTTGAAGATAGAACTTGAGAGAGATCAATTAGATGAAGAAAATTGAAGAATGAAAGTGTTTGTAGGTGTTTTTAGTCGTTGGTATATGGATTAGATATAAAGGATCTGTAATTTTGTTTACATGTAAATAAGTCATGAATGATTACTAATATTTTTGTAATTTTATGAGATATTTCATGCTAGTTGCTAAATGATGGTTCCCACATGTGTTAGGTGACTCACATGGGCTTCTAAGAGCTGATCATTGGAGTGTATATACCAATAGGACATATGTCTGAAAGCTGTGTATTATACGAGTACGAATACGGGTGCATACGAGTAGAATTGTTGATGAAACTGAACGAGGATGTAATTGTAAGAATTTTTGTTAAGTAGAAGTATTTTGATAAGTGTCTTGAAGTCTTTTAAAAGTGTATGAATACATATTAAAATACTACATGTATATACATTTTAACTGAGTCGTTAAGTCATCGTTAGTCGCTACATGTAAATGTTGTTTTGAAACCTTTAGGTTAACGATCTTGTTAAATGTTGTTAACCTATTGTTTATTATATCTAAAGAGATGTTAAATTATAACATTATCATGATATATTAATATATCTTAGTATGATATATATACCGTTAAATGTTGTTACAACGATAATCGTTACATATATGTCTCGTTTCGAAATCATTAAGTTAGTAGTATTGTTTTTACATATGTAGTTCATTTTTAATACACTTAATGACATGTTTACTTATCATTTATCATGATTAAACATAGTGTATCAATATCTTAATATGATTCATATGTATTTAGTAAGACGTTGTTATAACGATAATCGTTATATATATCGTTTCGAGTTTCTTAATTCAATAATCACAATTTTATGTATATAACTCATCATTAAAATACCTAATGAGATACTTACTTATCATAATATCATGTTAACTATATATATAATCATATATATGTCATCATATAGTTTTTACAAGTTTTAACGTTCGTGAATCACCGGTCAACTTGGGTGGTCATTTGTCTATATGAAACCTATTTCAATTAATCAAGTCTTAACAAGTTTGATTGCTTAACATGTTGGAAATACTTAATCATGTAAATAACATTTTCATTTAATATATATAAACATGGAAAAGTTCGGGTCACTTCAGTCGAAGTCCAGACTCACTAATGCATCTAAACAACTATCAGTTAGACACACTAATGAAAGATGGTTCGCTAAGACCACCGCTCTGATACCACATGAGACGACCCGTCCTAATCCATAAGGACGAATACAATAACATATGATTACATTGCGAGGTATTTGACCTCTAAATGATACATTTTACATACACTGCATTCGTTTTTAAAAAACAAACTTTCATTACATCGAGAGTTGACAGGCATGCATACCATTTCATAATATATCAAACTATCAATGACTTAATAATAATCTTGTTGAACTCAATGACTCGAATGCAACGTCTTTTGAAATATGTCATGAATGACTCCAAGTAATATCTCTAAAATGAGCAAATGCACAGCGGAAGATTTCTTTCATACCTGAGAATAAACATGCTTTAAAGTGTCAACCAAAAGGTTGGTGAGTTCATTAGTTTATCGGAATCAATCATTTCCATAATTTTAATAGACCACAAGATTTATATTTTCATTTTTCATAAACATCATCTCATATCAGGTGTAAAGACCCGTCCTAATCTATCCAGACGAATACATTACATTTGGTTACATCGCGAGGTACTTGACCTCTATATGATACATTTTACAAACATTGCATTCGTTTTGAAAAGACAAACTTTCCTTACATCAAAAGTTAACGGCATACATACCCTTTCATAATATATCCATCTATAATTGACTTAATAATAATCTTGATGAACTCGACGACTCGAATGCAACGTCTTTTAAAATATGTCATGAATGACTCCAAGTAATATCTCTAAAATGAGCAAAAGCACAGCGGAAGATTTCTTTCATACCTGAGAATAAACATGCTTTCAAGTGTCAACCAAAGAGGTTGGTGAGTTCATTAGTTTATCATAAATAATCATTTCATAATTTTTAATAGACCACAAGATTTTCATTTCCATTTCTCAAAAATAAACGTCCCATGGATAGAGACAAAAATCATTCATATGGATTGAACACCTGGTAACCGACCTTAACAAGATGCATATAGAATATCCCCATCATTCCGGGACTCCCTTCGGACATGATAAATTTGAAGTACTAAAGCATCTGGTACTTTGGATGGGGCTTGTTGGGCCCAATAGATCTATCTTTAGGATTCGCATCAATTAGGGTGTCTGTTCCCTAATTCTTAGATTACCTGACTAAAAAGGGGCATATTCGGTTTAATAATTCAACCATAGAATGTAGTTTCATTTACTTAGGTGTATTTCGTAAAACAGTTATAAAAGCAGCGCATGTATTCTCAGTCCCAAAAATATATATTGCAAAAACATTTAAAAAGGGAGTAATGAAACTCACAATACTGTATTTTGTAGTAAAAATACATATGACGACATTGAACAATGCAAGGTTGGCCTCGGATTCACGAACCCTCATGTATCAATATCGTATATCGTCATCGTTATCATTATCGGAACCGTATCAATCGTCATTGAAATTTATGAACATCGTCATCATCTATAGGCCATCACGACATCATCATACTTAACTCTCTTCTCAGCCCAACAGAATATTGGATCTCGGCCCAATAGTGTAACAAATTTATGGCCCAATATCAAACTAAGTCACGGTCCAATTATGCAATTCAATTCGCGGCCCAATTAACTTTAAAGGAGTCCACATTGTGATAGTCCAAGTCATCTATGTTCACGGCCCAATTTAAGATTGTGATCCAGCAATATAAATAATATATGGTCCGTATGAAGAGAGGAAAGAAAAAAAATAAATAAACGATGGCCTACTGAATCCTTATACAATCGGCCAAAAGAAAAAAATAAACAAGTGGGATTAGGTTTTTCTTAAAGTGCTCGGCCACAACAAAAAAAGAAAATCACTTAAAAACAAATGAGCTGTAATCTTATTTGTCGATGTATATTCCATTAAAGCAGTTGTGTGTGGGTTAGGGTATATGAGAGTAACAAGAATTGCTTTGTAGGAGGTGATCGTAGGGTTCCATCGAGGTGAAGCAGGGTAAATAATGCAGTTTTATCATTATCTTTATGTATCAATCATCATCTCTCATATGGTTCATCAACATTATTCGTTAATTGCAGATCATTGAAGCAAGGAGTGATTAATAGTAACAGTGGTTTGATTTGGTTGAAGGTAATGGCATTCAATTTGAGTATTGGTCGTATAAGTTTTGTTGTCGGCTTTGATTCACATCAGAAATAAAAGAGGTAACGGTTGTAATGGTAAGGAGAACATCACCAATAGCAGTAAGAATAATCGATGATGGTGGCGGTTTGAGTTCAAAACAGAAAAACAGAAGTGGATGATGGTTGTAGGGTTGTGGTGGTTTGTCTTGGTTACCAGATGGTATGCGTGTGTAGTGATTCTAAACAGAAGCACCTAATTAAAAAAAAGAGATAGGGATGGTTATCGATGGTTACTGTAATTTGGTCATGATAGGAACGTAAACAAGATGCATGTAATAAGTCAAAGGTATTGGTGATTAATTGGTGATCAAAGTGTTGATGATAGTGATGTAAGGTAGACGAGGAGGTTGTGGTCTTTGAGCTGAATCGAAAAGTAGTAGCAATGATCATGGTTCATAAAAGTCTTGATGATGGATTGGGTATTCGCTTGTCGATTGAAACCTAAAAATATGATGTCGAGTAGTAGCAATAGCGACAACAGGATGGCGGTTTATATTGATCAATCAATGTAGAAAAAGGATGCAGCATAGCAATTGCATGGATGATAAATGATGGTTTGCATTTGATAAGAGAAAAGAGAGAGGGATATTAGAGAAAAAGAGAAGTCATATGATGTTAATTAACAATTAGAGTGGTTGACAGCTTTATGAATCAGACAAGGAAGAGAGAATAAAAAGTAAGTAACAGATTTAAAGGAGATATGGGTTGTAATTGAAATTTGGATCAGTAAGAGACAGGATCAATTCAATCATTGAAAAAAAAACTGGATTACGATGGTTAACAAACTTGTACGATTGTTGACTTAGTTACAATGATCAGAGACAAATTGTAAATGAAAAACAGCTTGAAAGCGATTTACAACATAATACGTATTTTCTATATTTTTTTATATGTATTTAATGTATTTATATATGTATATATACCTGTATATATAATCAGTGTATATCCATATTTCATATCCGTATATTTATATGAATAAGTGTATATCTGATTATATCTATATTTGTATATATACAAAATGTAAAGAAAATATAATAATATTAATTATACAACCTTAATATTTAATATTTATTTTAATAATAATAATGGAACTAATAATAATAAATTAATAATAATGATAAAATCAATAATTCTAATAAACATATTAATAATAATAAATAATAATAATGATACTCATAATCATAAAATGATAATTTTAGTAAGTTTATCAATAATAATTAATAATAATAATAATAATAATATTGTTGATGATACCTATAATAAATTGTATTATTTTCTAAGAATATTTATGATAATAATAATTTTAAATGATAATGGTAATTATAAATAATAATAATCTTAATCAGAATTTTACTACTTATTATAATATACTAGTGATATTAACAATGATAACAAAAATCATTATATTTATAATTCTTAATAATAATTAACAATAATTATAATACAATACTTAATCATTATAAGAACTGATAATATTTAAATTATAATTATAATATATACATAAAACTAATACTGATATTGATATTAGTTTTAGTATTAATAATGAAAGTAATAATAAAGTTATTATAACGACTATATTCTTGACTTGTGTTTACATTATATATACATATTTATTTACAAACAAATGTTCGTGAATCGTCGGGAATGGTCAAAGGTCAAATGTTATCATGAAATAGTTTCAAAATTTTGTAACCCAACATTACAGACTTTGCTTATCTTATCGAAATCATATAAGGTTTAAGTTTAAATTTGGGCGGAAATTTTCGGGTCGTCACAGTACCTACCCGTTAAAGAAATTTCGTCCCCGAAATTTGATCAAGGTCATCATGGCTAACAATAAAAATGTTTTCATGATGAAAATGAGTTGATAAATAGAGTTTTATCATCATTAAGTAATATGGATAAAACATTTCGTTTATGCGAAGGGTACGAGTGAAGCTATCACGAAAGAGTGAAATGAGTAAATGTAGATTCATCATATCTTTTGACGTAGACAGGATTGAATTTAGAAAATAGGATGCGTCTTATCTTTTGACGTTGTCTTGATTGAATTCCGAAATTCAAGGAATTTGAAGAAAATCTTTGAAATCTGAAAAAGATTTGATTTCTCGAGATTAAGGAAATTAGGATCTCTCTAATTAAATGTAGAAATCTGTCTTTATTTCTTTATCGGTTATTTAACTATAAATTAACTTCCTCCGTTCAATTATTTTTACCACTCTTATACTAAATTCCCAAATTCAAAAGACTGTGAAAATGCTTAATCCAATTCTGATTCTTGTTCTTATCCTTACTATCTCAACAATCATTCTCCTTTTCCAACTACCACTGGAGGAATCTGTTTTCTTCCACTTCGCCCTTGGGGTTACAATGTTTTTAATTCTCCCGTGTCTTTATGTTGGAATAAACATTGATATACACGGTTTGTAATTTATGTGTTGTTATCGGGCTTTATGTTCTCCCTTATATTTCAAAGCCCCATGCTTTTGTTATCTTCTCCCGACCTTAAGTAAAGCGATCAAGACGTCTCAGTTTATAGGTATGAAATTTGAAAGAACATAACTAAGATTATAAGCAGAAAGGAAAATTAATAGCACGATTTGATTTGTTAAATTACCAGAATTACTGAGGATAGAACTATCCATAATATATTCTTGATATGTCTTGAGGTTATATAGAATGAAAGAATCGTGTAACATGGCACATGATGACATTATGGTCTGTGAATCATCATGTTTCATTAGAAATTCAGCATGACTTACTGTAATATAATCACGTTGATCAAGTGTCATTATATTATACTAACTCATGCATCAATTTCCAATACTACTTCAAAATCATTCATAATTCAAACTAGAATATTAAAGAAATTTAGAAACTAAAGTAGTTTCCTTTATGATGTAATATAGATAGCACGAAGAGATAAATAATTTCGGACGAGAATATTTATGAAAATATCTTCAGAAATATCGAAGATATATATGATGATATGTTGGAATTTCTAAGTTCGACGATTGATGAAGAAAGATTTTTTGCAAGATTTTAACATGAGTACAGAGCAAGATATTTGTTGAAGGTTTCATCGGATCCAGAATTACCTGGATTCTTTGAATATATGGTATGGTCCTTGTATTTGGCCTTGGTCTCCTTTATGGTTTGCTCAATCTGTTTTTCAGTACCAAATTTTCTATCGAGCGTTCCTAACACTCCCTTCTTTATCATCAAACTTTTGGCCGTTTAGATCATCTACAATTTTTTTTTGTTTCCTCTGCATTTAATGCTACCATACATGAATCATCGGTTATCAATCCGAGGTGGTTTCAAGAGAATTGTGTTTTTAGATCATTAAACGCTGATGGTAATATGGTGGAATATAAAAGGTTCCCCGGTAACCATAAGAGAACACATATATATCAAGGTTATAATAAGGTTGTTTCAAACGAAAAGTCGAAGTTAACTTGCTGGAGCTGTGACAAAATTGGCTAATTTGGGAAGAGATTGCAAAGTTATTTTTCAGTAATAGTAACGCTAAAGGAATTAGCACAGCTACGCGTTAAACGTTTACTCAGTTTCCAAGTATTTTTCATGTGCATAATTATTTGTATAAATCTTTTCTTTCGTAGATAAAGTGCGGTTGGTTCATCCTCTCGATTGAGGTGTTTTCAAGAGTCATGAAAGATTTGAACCAGATTATAATCGTCGAGATACAAATGAGGTTTAAGATGAAATCAAGTGGCAAACTTGAAGAATTGTTTAGTTTCATATGTTATAATCAATATTTTAATTCATTTTAATTGTCTAATGTTAGCAGTCCACAGTTAGCAGTCCACAGTTACTAATTCAATAATTCATATATATTTTATAATATTCGAATTAATTAATACGTATCATGACCCATGTACATGTCTCAGACTCGATCATAACTCAAAGTATATATATTATTATAGAATCAACCTCAACCCTGTATAGCGAACTCTAGCATTACAGCATATAGAGTGTCTATGGCGATTCCAAATAATATATATAGATGCGTCGATATGATATGTCAAAACCTTGTATACGTGTCCCGATATTTAAAGTGCGTAAAATAAATAACAGAAATTAAATGACAATAAATAAAATTGCGAGAATTTAAATTGCGATAAATAAATTGCGATAATTAAATTGCGATAATTAAATGTAATAAGAAATTAACAGTTGGCTAGGAACAGTTAGCTAGGACTTTGTAAGCGTGGATTCTTAACAGAATTTTTCATAGTTAATTTATTTGTTTCTAACAAATTTTATTTTGTCCAATGTTTTCTTCATTATGCCACTTGTTGGATTCTGATAGGTCAAAATCCAAATATGAAATTGAATGAAAATTGTTATTCTGCGGTGAACGGATACATATATCGGTGGTTGTAAGTAGGATAGAAAATGACTATTGAATCAGCTTTGACGAATGTACAGTGTAACTTATTAAGGTGAAATCTAAATATTCCTCGGGTATTACCTACCCGTTAAAATATTTTCACCATTAACAGTTTGTACAATTTTTTTTTTAATTACAATCTTTATGAAAACATATATACGTATATATTTTCTTCAGATGTAATTATGGATTTAATGAGTTAATATGATATTAAACTCATTTGGTTTACGTTTATAACTAGAGTACATAATCTCTAAAACATTAGAGGTTACATAACCATCATGTCGAACGAAGATAAATGATGTAGAATGTGATGCCCCGAACAAAACCATCGTGTACGAATCATCAACAACAGGATCATTACAAGGTTAAGTACTATATGCGTTTTCAAAAGAGTTTGCATTCATTAATAAAGTGATGTCTAAACCAACATCGAATGTTTTACAATCCAAAAGCATGCTTCACTAAGTAGAAGCAAATAAGAAGTGTATGTGACCACAACAGTCGTTAAAAGTCATAGTTCAAAAGTACTAATGTTTGAATGCAAAATAAAGTAGTTCATGCGATAACAACTCTAGGCAGCGGGTGTCTACAGCACGACTAGTACACAGCGGAAGCTAACCTCAAGCACCTAAGAAAAACATGCTTTAAAACGTCAACACAAAGGTTGGTGAGCTATAGTTTAAGTATAACAGTATGTAAGGTAGGCCACAAGATTTCAGTGCTACAAAGAGCGTTTCAAAACAGTATGATAAAGTATATGTTAACCGTGGGCACTTGGTAACTAACTTAACGTTTATACCCCCTGAAAGTACACTTGGCAAGTGCGTATGTCTACGAAGTATTAAACACTCGTTAAATGCTAGCGCGACTAGCCCGAGTGGGGATGTCAAACCCTATGGATCCATATCTAAGATTCGCGTTCACCGGTTCAAAAACCAATGACTAAACGTTATCGAGCTAAAGGGAATGTTTTTGCCGTTGTATAACACACACATATATAAGTTTAAGTACTCGTGCCTAGTATGTAAAACATAAAATCCGCATGTATTCTCAGTTCCCAAAATAAGTTAAAGTAAAAAGGAAATGATATAACTCACAATGATAAAGTAGCGGTAAAGTATGACTCGGAAAGTAAGCAAGTAATGAAGGTTGTCCAAACGGGTCCTCAACCTAAGTCAAATAGTACTAAGTTAGTAAATCATCCGAATAGGTTTAAAAGTATGTAAATAAGGTCTTAAGGGTCATCATCATTCATCATCAAACAAAAGGCGTAAAGTAAGTTTCGTTTATGAAAGTAGTTTAAAACAAAGGCTGATTTCAGTCAGTCACCACGGCCTCTACCCTTACTGAATTAAGGTGATACCAGTGGCCATGGCTCCGTATATGAGTCCTTTAGGTGTGGTGAAATTTATAGAAGCAAACTCGTCTTCGTTTGACCGTGGCGACGGTCTAAGTGCGAGTAGGTCAGAAATTTCTGCACAACGTTAAAAGGACATAGTGACGATCGGAGGGCCATAAATCCTAAACCGTAACTCGGATTAAGACGAGTCCTATATGAAAAGTTATCTACTCGAAAAGATCTATTTGAAAATCAAGGTCTCAGTAGCCCAGGTCTACTGGTATGTTAGAGAATCAGTAGGACAGAGGGCTGTAAACAGAAAAACAGGAAGTTAAAAGTGAGTTCCGGTGGTCTTGGTGCTTGATGTTCATCATGGTTCTCATCCTTGATGCATATTGCTTCAAGTGTACAAATATTTGATGTGTTTACATCATATTTACCATGGTTTGACTATCATAACCCAAGTGCAAGTCTAAGACATGAAGCACAACTCACTTAAGTGTTGCAAGTGTTTTGATGAACCAAAGTTTCATTAAAGTCTTAGATTTAACACAAACATGAAATATAAAAGTAGTATAGAACTATAAACTTGAAAATAAACTAACTAATCAAGATCTTAAAATGTAGAACATAGTTCTTAGTTATATCTTGAAGATCCAAGACTCAAAAGTCTAGATCTAAAGTTATTAAGTTAAATCTTAAGGATTAATACTTGTATCTTTGCTTTAGTGAAACCATAGGTTACAAAACTTAGATTTTCAACTAGTAAAGTGTATGTAAGCTTGAAAGCCTTTATTAATGACAAAATAAGAAGACCATAAGTTACATAACTTAGATCCATTACAAGTCCTTGAAGTTAAAATTAAAGAAAGATTAAAGTGCATATTATGAAGAAATAAACTAAGTAAACAAGTAATTAGTTCATGGTTTGTTCATACTTTAAAGATTCAAACCAAAGTTTGATCTTTAAGAAAGTAAACTTTAAAGTTTACTAAAATGACTTACAAGTATGAGTTTATCAACACATGAACATTAATCTTTTAAAAATAACAAATGTAGAACATATCTAGAAAGTTTATGTTCTTGTTGTTCTTGTTATTACAAGATAAAAGAAGAATAAAACTAGTAAGTTAGATTCTTGAAACCAAGTAAGTAAATAACTAACAACAAGTAAGTAAGTAACAATAACCAACAAGAAATCAAAAAACAACAAATGATGATGATGATTAAGGTGTGTAAGGTGGTGGTTTTTACAAGAAATGAAGAAGAGAAAAAGAGTCCAAGTTACTTACCACAACTAGAGAAAAGAGAGAGAGAATGAGAGAAAGTTTGAGAGGTATGTTTGAGGTGGAGTGTGAGAATGAGATTGCAAGTGTACCAAGTAGTAAAAAAAAAATAATTTTGAACTCCCCATATGGCCTAATGGCCTACGGTTTTCTGCAGCAAAAAGGGGGAGGGATGAAGTCCAAAATGTAATTGCATGTTAAATCTTGAAAAGGTGGATAAAAGGGGTGATTGTGTGATGACCCGGGAATTTCCAACCAAATTTAAACTTAATCTGTATATGTTTCCGACACGATACGCAAAGTATGTAATGTTAAGTCTTGAAAACTTTAAAACTAGGTTCATATATTCAATTGACCTTTAATCGATTCTGACGATTCACGAATAACTAATTGTAAATATATTTGTGTGTATTTAAATATATATGTATAGATGAATATAATAATTTGAAAACATAAAAAAAAAATTTAAAGTAATGAATAAAATAATTGAATTATTAATAAAATGAATATATTATATAACTATTAAATATAACATAAATAATAAAGTATAATATTATGTGCAAGTTAAAATATAGTTATTTTATTACTCTTTGTGTTATTATAAAAATAAACATAATAATATTAATATCAATATTAATAATTGTAAGATAGAAATACGAAACCAAATATGTACAAATTATTAGATTATTATTAATATTATTAATATCATTTAATAATATCCATATTATTAAAATTAGTATTATTATTAGTGTTATCAATAATGTTAATATAAAAATTATCCATATTTCTTTTTTTTAGAAATATCTCTATAGTTATTATTATTATTATTAGTATTCTATTTTTATAATTATTAATAAATATTGTAAATATAATTTTTATTAAAAATAAGATTAGTACCTATATTATAATTATCCTTATTAGTTTGTGTCATTATTAATTGATATTATTAATATACTATATAATAGATATATGCAGAAATATATACACTGATCTTAAATTCTTTGTCTCCATTCTTCTTTTTCTTCTTCCTCTGTACCCTCGTGACCCAGTCAATTTCTTCCTACCTGCTACATACAATCATTCTGATATACACCCTCTTTATCAGATAAAAACCCTTTAATCTCTTATTAATCAAGGAAGAACAGAAAAAGAAATACCGAACCCTTTGTATACCTCTGTATCCCCTTTAAAAATCAAAAGCTCGATTTTGATTGATTTTTCAAAATGTAAAAATGCAATAACGTTTGGAATTACCCACTCAAACTTCCTGTAAAAATTCAGTTTCCAATTCTTCATATCGATTACGAATTCAAGAGTCAAACTTCATGAGTAAAAAGTCAACTGTTTTATTCTTCAAGAAATTTGGATTAGTGTTTATGTTTTCGGATCAATTAACGTTTCCTATAGTTTCTAGGATCAATTTGAAATATATTTTGTGTTGGAAACATTACCCATTTCGTTCTTAAAAATGAAATCAATTTTTTTTCCTTTATAGCTGCGACGAGCAGCCTTCTTATTTTTTTTTTCTTCTCTTTCGTTATCAATTGATTTAAGAAATGGATATTGAATAATCATTAGTATTATTAATGTATATAAATCACTGGTTTGTTACTTGGGAACTGTTCGATCTGTGAAATGAAGAAGAAGAAAGAAAGAAGAACATGAAACAAGGTTAAACATTTTAAGTTGTAGGATATAACAGAAAAACTGGGTTAGAAGAACGGTCTGAGTGTTTGATAGGTGGACGGGAGTTCTCGGGTTCGATCCCTGGCGTGAACATCTATTCTTTTTGACACTCTTTTGTGAGGTAGTAATCTTTTGATATTTTTTTTTCTTTGTTATTATTATTTCACACTTATTATTATTATGATTATTACTATGATTATTATGATTATTATTGTTATTGTTATTCTTAAGATTATAATTAGTATTATATGTATCATAATTGTTATTATTACTATTATCATAAATATAAGTATTTTATATATTATTATTATTATTAAGATTATTGTTATTATTATAGGTATTATTAGTAGTAGTATAAATTAGATTATTATTAGTAATATCATTATGATTGAAATCATTATCACTAATATTAAAATTTATATTATGATAGTTATTATCTACATGATTACAATGATCGTTTTTTTTACTAAAGGTAACATTTTTATTAATAATAGTATTAGAATTATCATTTAACATTAATATTGGTATTATCATTAATATGATTATGATTATTCAAACCTCTGATAAAATCATCCTTAATATAAAATCACCAATTTTTATTAAAAATATTATTTTTATGGAAACTGACATTTTCATCATATCATTATTATCATTACTTTTATTGTTACTAACATTACTTTTATTTTCATTATCAAAATTTTTTTTTAAAAACAAATAAATATTTTGTGCATAAAAATGTACTTAATACATATATTATAATACTTTACATAACTATATATATAAAACCTATTAATATTAATTATATAAATACGTACATATAGTGAACTATTGATTTCTAATATAACACTAAACAATTTTATATATAAATTATATATAACTATATAAGTATTAATCACTATGAGCATATATATATATATATATATATATATATATATATATATATATACATAAATTAAACATTCATAATATATAAATTAAAGAAATAATAAATATATATATATTGTTCGACTACAATTATGTATATTAATAATTATACAAATGATATAGGTTCGTGAATCTGAGGCCAACCCTGCATTGTTCAATGTTGTCATATGTATTTTTACTACAAAATACAGTAGCGTGAGTTTCATTATTCCCTTTTTAAATGCTTTTGCAATATTTATTTTTGGGACTGAGAATACATGCGCTTTTATAACTGTTTTACGAAATAGACACGAGTAAATGAAACTACATTCTATGGTTGGATTAGTAAACCGAATATGCCCCTTTTTATTAAGTCTGGTAATCTAAGAATTAGGGAACAGACACCCTAATTGACGCGAACTCTAAAGATAGATCTATAGGGCCCAACAAGCCCCATCCAAAGTACCGGATGCTTTAGTACTTCGAAATTTATATCATGTCCGATGGAGGATCCCAGAATGATGGGGATATTCTCATATGCATATTGTTAATGTCGATTACCAGGTGTTCAATCCATATGAATGATATTTTTGTCTCTATGTATGGGACGTATGTTTATGAGAATTGGAAATATGAAATCTTGTAGTCTATTAAAATTGTGAAAGGATTATTTATGCTAAACTAATGAACTCACCAACCTTTTGGTTGACACTTGAAAGCATGTTTATTCTCAGGTTCGAAAGAAATCTTCCACTGTGCATTTGATCATTTTAAAGATATTACTTGGAGTCATTCATGACATATTTCAAAAGACGTTGCATTCGAGTCGCTGAGTTTATCAAGATCATTATTAAGTCAATTATAGTTGGATATATTATGAAATGGTATGCATGTCTGTCAACTTCAGATGTAATGAAAGTTTGTCTTTTCAAAACGAATGCAATGTTTGTAAAATGTATCATATAGAGGTCAAGTACCTCGCGATGTAATCAACTGTTGGGAATCGTTTATAATCTATATGGACTTCGTCCGGATGGATTAGGACGGGTCCTTTCAGTTGGTATCAGAGCGGTGGTCTTAGCGAACCATGTCTGCATTAGTGTGTCTAACTGATAAGTCGTTATGATGCATTATTGAGTCTGGACTTCGACCGTGTCTGCATATCAAAAGTTTTGCTTATCATTTTGTGTCAAAAAAAAAATTTTTTTTACCTGCTTATAATTCTTAGAGAATCACTTGTTTATCATTCTAAGTCTAGACACATTTTACTGCATTGACTGCATGAATAGTGTATAGACAAAATTCATATCGTAGCGTATCTGCTACTTCATATCTTAGCGTATCTGTTACTGTAACTTTGCCTGACAACTTCCGTAGATTCCTCCGTAACTTATGGGATTTTAGTATTATATATGCATATGTAAATTATGTATTGCAGGGTACAAATCTACATCCTATAATCTAATTCTTATCGAAAATCCTTCATCTGATCATACGAGATGAATCCTGCAACCAGTTCGAGTCCCTCAGATTCCGATAGCTATTCCGATAGTTATTCCGACAGCTATTCCGACATAGATGTTCACTTAAGCTTCGAAAACAGCGTCATCAGCATGAATCAACCAATCAGCCATTATCAATTCATCTGATGGGTTCGTAGTTGACTTAATTAATGGAAACGTACAGAAGGCAATCCCTTCCACCAACCGAATTCACCTCTTGACAATGAACCTGAAGCGGTTACCGGCGAACATGTTCGAGACACCATTTTCAGTCTCATTTCCAGGGTAACTCGACAAGATCATATTCTATCCACACTTCTGAACCTTATTCATCCGCTCGTTCCAACCGACAATCATCCTGGAGTAATAAGTCAATGAACTTCGCGCTCAAAAAATCAATTCGGAGAATATGGTGCAAAATGTACCAGCTTCAGCAACATCAGCGGCACCAACAGTACAATCAGTAACAGCACCTGTATCATCAACAATCTTTGCCTCAATATCATCATCTGTACTTTAAGTATGATTTTCGTTCTACGTATCGTTCTACCTCATTTATCTTCGTTCGACATGGCGAATACGTAATCTCTAAAGTTTTAGAGATTATTTATTCTAGTTCCAACCAAAAAGCAAATGAGTTTAATATTATATTAACTCATTAAATCCATGAATACATCTGAAGAAAATATATATGTATATATGTTTTCATAAAGATTGTAATTAAAAATTCGCTTGTACAAACTGTTAATGGTGAAAATATTTTAACGGGTAGGTAATACCTGAGGAATATTTAAATTTCACATTAATAAGTTACATTGTACGTTCTTCGAATCTGTTTCAACAGTCATATACTATCCTACTTACATCCACCAATATACAAATCCGTTCACCACAGAATAACCATAATCATCCAATTACATATTTGGATTTTGACCTATCAGAATCCAACAAGTGGCATAATGAAGAAAACATTTGACGAAATAAAAATATGATAGAAACAAACAAATTAACTACGAAAAACTTTGTTAAGAATCCACGCTAACTGTTCCAGCTAACTATTCCTAGCTAACTGATTACATTTATTTATCACAATTTATTTATCGCAATTTATTTATTTATCGCATGTTAATTATCGCAATTTACATTCTCGCAATTTTATTTATCGTCATTTAATTTCTGTTATTTACTTTACGCACTTTATTTATCGTCATTTAATTTCTGTTATTTACTTTAAGCACTTTATTTATCGTTATTTAATTTCTGTTATTTACTTTACGCACTTTATTTATCGTTATTTAATTTCTGTTATTTATTTTACGCACTTTAAATATCGGGACACGTATACAAGGTTTTGACATATCATATCGACGCATCTATATATATTATTTGGAATCACCATAGACACTCTATATGCAGTAATGATCGAGTTCTCTATACAGGGTTGAGGTTGATTCTACAATAATATATGTAGTTTGAGTTGTGATCGAGTCTGAGACGTATACAGGTCACGACACGTATTAATTAATTCATATATTATATATTAAACTATACATAAATTATTGAATTTCTAATTGTGGACTATCAACTGTGGACTACCAACATTGGACAATTAAAATGAATTAAAATATTAACTATAACGTATGAAAATAAACAATTCTTCAAGTTGCCACTTGATTTCATCTTAAACCTCATTTGTATCTTGACGATTACAATCTGCGTTCAAACCTATCATGATTCTTGAAAACACCTCGATTGAGAGAATGAATCAACCGCACTTCATCTACGGAAGAAAAGATTGATGCATATAGTTATGCACCTGAAAACACTCGGAACCTGAGAACAACTTTTAACACGTTGCTGTGCAAATTCCTATAGCGTTACCATTACCGAAAATAACTTTGCAGTCTCTTTACAAATTAGCCAATTTTGTCACAGCTTCAGCAAGTTAATTTCGACTTTTCAGTCGGGCTAGTTTCATTATAATCTTGATATATACGAATACCATTTTCATCATTGTTACCGGGAAACCATTTATATTCCACCATATTACAAGCAGACGTATCAGCAACCTCGTTGGTCCTTGGCATAAATCTCTCCGACAGATCACTATATTTATCTATTGAATTCTTATCATATACTCATCTACATCTTGTAACGAGAACTGCCATACCAATTATCGGGAATCAGCAATCAGTACTTTGAAAACTCACAGCATATCTACATCAACAGTTATATGTATAACATATATCTCTTAGAATTATGATCTTTCATTCTGAAATTCTGAAAAGCACTCAGTCTACAAATCAATATTCTGAATGTTGAAAAATCTGAATGAAGCAGTAGAAACCGTAGACAACCGTAAACGACCTTAATCATCAAAAGTTTGATGATAAAGAATAGTATGTTGGAAAAGCTCGGAAAAGTTGGAACTGGAAAACGGATTGAGCTAACTACTAAGGAGACCAAGGACAAATACAAGGACCATACTCTATATTCAAAGAATCCAGGTAATTCTGGATCCGTTGAAATCTTTAGAGAATATCTTGCTCCGAAGTCACGTTAAAATTTTGCGGAAAATTTTTCTTCACCAACCTTCAAACTTGGAAATTCCAAAATATCGTCATCAATATCTTCGATATTTCTGAGGATACATTCAAAAATTTTCTCGTCCGAAATTATATACCTCTTCATGCTTTCTAGGTATCATTATATTGGAAACATTCAAGAGGAAATTTAGTACCGAAAAGCAGATTATGCGAAACTATGAAGAAAGCCGTGGATAAATCACAAAGAATAAGTTTGACTTCAAAGAATCTAAAAGATTCAATGTCTGCTGAAGTCTTTAGCGAATATCTTGCTCTTTACTCTAAACCCTTGCAGACAATAGTCTCCATCATTCTCTGATCTTAGATATTCAATGATATTACCGTATCTTTCATTATAAATATCCTCCATATTTCTGAAGATATTTTTATAATTACTTTTATCTGAAATCAATAATCTATTCGTGCTATAAATGTTACCTCATATAGAAACTGTTAGTTTCTATATTCTGTAAACTTTCGAGCTTAAAATATGAATGTTTTTGAAGTAGTGTTGGGAACTGATGCATGGGTTAGTATAATATAATGACACTTGATCAATGTGATTATATTACAGTAAGTCATGTTGAGTTTCTAATGAAACCTGATGATGGTTCACAGTAGATATACCATCATCATGTGTCATGTTACATAACTCTTTCATTCTACATCATCTCCGAACATATCAAGAAGAATATATTCTTGATAGTTCTATCATCTGTATTTTTGATAAATTTGAAAATCAAATCGTGCTATCACGTTCCACCCTGCTTAGAACATTATAATCATTCAGAACTCTATATCTACAAATTCTGGACCATTATTCGCTTGACTTGGAGTCGGGAAGACAAAACAAGAGCATGGAGCTCCAAAAAATAAAGGAAAAATATAAAGCCGATCACAAGCATAGGAATTACAAACCGCGTATATCAATGTTTATCACCACATAAAGACACTGGAGAATCAAAAACACTATAACCCCAAGGGCGAAGTAGAAGAAAACAGATTCCTCCGGTGAAAGTTGGAAAAGGAGAATGATTGTGACGATAGTCATGATAAGGACAAGGATCAGAACTGGATTAAGCATTTTCACAATCTGTTGGATGTATGAACTAAGAAAGAAAGTATAGGAATGATGAGAATAATGGAACGGAAGAGCTAAATTTATAGTGGAAATATTATACAGAGTAATCGAGGCAGATCACCGTATTTAATTATAGAGATCTTAAATTCCTTACTTGTCGAAGAATCAAATCTTTTAGATTTCGAAGATTTTCTTTAAATCCCTTGAATTCCGGAATTCAACCCTCTACGTCAAAAGCTATGACGCACCATATCTTCTAAATTCAACCATGACTAGTCAAAAGTTATGATGAAACTTATCTTTCTCATTTCACTATTTTATGATAACTTCATTCGTACGCTTCACATAATCGAATCGTTTTATTCATATTAATCAATCATGATAAAACTCTATTTATCAGCTCATATTCATCAGGAAAACATATTTATTGTTAGCCATGACGACCTCACTCAAATTTCGGGACGAAATTTCTTTAACGGGTAGGTACTGTGATGACCCGAGAATTTCCAACCAAATTTAAACTTAATCTGTATATGTTTCCGACACGATACGCAAAGTCTGTAATGTTAAGTCTTGAAAACTTTAAAACTAGGTTCATATATTCAATTGACCTTTGATCGATTCCGACGATTCATGAATAACTAATTGTAAATAGATTTGTGTGTATTTAAATATATATGTATAGATGAATATAATAATTTGAAAACATAAAAAAAAAATTAAAGTAATGAATAAAATAATTGAATTATTAATAAAATGAATATATTATATAACTAGTAAATATAACATAAATAATAAAGTATAATATTATGTGCAAGTTAAAATATAGTTATTTTATTACTCTTTGTGTTATTATAAAAATAAACATAATAATATTAATATCAATATTAATAATTGCAAGATAGAAATACGAAACCAAATATGTACAAATTATTAGATTATTATTAATATTATTAATATCATTTAATAATATCCATATTATTAAAATTAGTATTATTATTAGTGTTATCAATAATGTTAATATAAAAATTATCCATATTTCTTTTTTTTTTTAGAAATATCTCTATAGTTATTATTATTATTATTATTATTATTAGTATTCTATTTTTATAATTATTAATAAATATTGTAAATATAATTTTTATTAAAAATAAGATTAGTACTTATATTATTATTATCCTTATTAGTTTGTGTCATTATTAATTGATATTATTAATATACTATATAATAGATATATGCAGAAATATATACACCGATCTTAAATTCTTTGTCTCCATTCTTCTTTTTCTTCTTCCTCTGTACCCTCGTGACCCAGTCAATTTCTTCCTACCTGCTACATACAATCATTCTGATATACACCCTCTTTATCAGATAAAAACCCTTTAATCTCTTATTAATCAAGGAAGAACAGAAAAAGAAATACCGAACCCTTTGTATACCTCTGTATCCCCTTTAAAAATCAAAAGCTCGATTTTGATTGATTTTTCAAAATGTAAAAATGCAATTACGTTTGGAATCGCCCACTCAAACTTCCTGTAAAAATTCAGTTTCCAATTCTTCATATCAATTACGAATTCAAGAGTCAAACTTCACGAGTAAAAAGTCAACTATTTTATTCTTCAAGAAATTTGGATTAGTGTTTATGTTTTCGGATCAATTGACGTTTCCTATAGTTTCTAGGATCAATTTGAAATAAATTTTGTATTGGAAACATTACCCATTTCGTTCTTAAAAATGAAATCAATTTTTTTTCCTTTATAGCTGCGACAAGCAGCCTTCTTATTTTTTTTTTCTTTTCTTCTCTTTCGTTATCAATTGATTTAAGAAATGGATATTGAATAATCATTAGTATTATTAATGTATATAAATCACTGGTTTGTTACTTGGGAACTGTTCGATATGTGAAACGAAGAAGAAGAAAGAAAGAAGAACATGAAACAAGGTTAAACATTTTAAGTTGTAGGATATAATAGAAAAACTGGGTTTGAAGAACGGTCTGAGTGTTTGATAGGTGGACGGGAGGTCACGGGTTCGATCCCTGCCGTGAACATCTATTCTTTTTGACACTCTTTTGTGAGGTAGTAATCTTTTGATATATTTTTTTCTTTGTTATTATTATTTCACACTTATTATTATTTTTATGATTATTACTATGATTATTATGATTATTATTGTTATTGTTATTCTTAAGATTATAATTAGTATTATATGTATCATAATTGTTATTATTACTATTATCATAAATATAAGTATTTTATATATTATTATTATTATTATTATTAAGATTATTGTTATTATTATAGGTATTATTAGTAGTAGTATATATTAGATTATTATTAGTAATATCATTATGATTGAAATCATTATCACTAATATTAAAATTTATATTATGATAGTTATTATCTACATGATTACAATGATCTTTTTTTTTTACTAAAGGTAACATTTTTATTAATAATAGTATTAGAATTATCATTTAACATTAATATTGGTATTATCATTAATATGATTATGATTATTAAAACCTCTGATAAAATCATCCTTAATATAAAATCACCAATTTTTATTAAAAATATTATTTTTATGGAAACTGACATTTTCATCATATCATTATTATCCTTACTTTTATTGTTACTAACATTACTTTTATTTTCATTATCAAAATTTTTTTTTTAAAAACAAATAAATATTTTGTCCATAAAAATGTACTTAATACATATATTATAATATTTTACATAACTATATATATAAAACCTATTAATATTAATTATATAAATACGTACATATAGTGAACTATTGATTTCTAATATAACACTAAACAATTTTATATATAAATTATATATAACTATATAAGTATTAATCATTATGAGCATATATATATATATATATATATATATATATATATATATATATATATATATATATATATATATATATATATATATATATATATATATATATATATATACATAAATTAAACATTCATAATATATAAATTAAAGAAATAATAAATATATAAATATATTGTTCGACTACAATTATGTATATTAATAATTATACAAATGATATAGGTTCGTGAATCTGAGGCCAACCCTGCATTGTTCAATGTCGTCATATGTATTTTTACTACAAAATACAGTAGCGTGAGTTTCATTATTTCCTTTTTAAATGCTTTTGCAATATATATTTTTGGGACTGAGAATACATGCGCTTTTATAATTGTTTTACGAAATAGACACGAGTAAATGAAACTAAATTCTATGGTTGGATTAGTAAACCGAATATGCCCCTTTTTATTAAGTCTGGTAATCTAAGAATTAGGGAACAGACACCCTAATTGACGCGAACTCTAAAGATAGATCTATCGGGCCCAACAAGCCCCATCCAAAGTACCGGATGCTTTAGTACTTCGAAATTTATATCATGTCCGATGGAGGATCCCGGAATGATGGGGATATTCTTATATGCATATTGTTAATGTCGATTACCAGGTGTTCAATCCATATGAATGATATTTTTGTCTCTATGTATGGGACGTATGTTTATGAGAATTGGAAATATGAAATCTTGTGGTCTATTAAAATTATGAAATGATTATTTATGCTAAACTAATGAACTCACCAACCTTTTGGTTGACACTTGAAAGCATGTTTATTCTTAGGTTCGAAAGAAATCTTCCGCTGTGCATTTGATCATTTTAAAGATATTACTTGGAGTAATTCATGACATATTTCAAAAGACATTGCATTCGAGTCATTGAGTTTATCAAGATCATTATTAAGTCAATTATAGTTGGATATATTATGAAATGGTATGCATGTCTGTCAACTTCAGATGTAATGAAAGTTTGTCTTTTCAAAACGAATGCAATGTTTGTAAAATGTATCATATAGAGGTCAAGTACCCCGCGATGTAATCAACTATTGGGAATCGTTTATAATCGATATGGACTTCGTTCGGATAGATTAGGACGGGTCCTTTCAGATTGCATGGGAATGAACAAGTAATTTGATTCTTTACTAAGTTAACTAACTAGTTACAATTTACAAGTAATACTTACACATGTAGGTTGGGCTAAAAGTCCATTAAGAAGTAGGTTGGGCTCATAAGTCCTGATTCAAGAGTCCATTAACATTAACAAGGCCCAAGTTCAATTAATTCACAAGTTAAACAAATTAAAAGCCCAAGTAACTAACTAACAACTTTAGTTAATTAAAATGATTAATAAACTTAATCATGAATGTAAATAATATCTAAAAATATTATTCGTGTAAGTTTCGGGTGTCACAAAGACGTTTCGGGCAATTAAAGTCAAGTACGTTTAGTCATGGCAACATGTAAATGTAATAACATACATTCGTTTAATCACATGTATTAATAACAATAATTATTAATAAAATAACGTTGGAAAATCCAGGGTCGTTACATTACCCACCTGTTAAAGAAAATTTCGTCCCGAAATTTAAGCTGAGGTAGATGGAGGAGTCGGGAAAAGGTGAGGATACTTCCGCATCATTTGATCCTCTCGCTCCCAAGTAAACTCAGGTCCTCGTTTGGCATTCCATCGCACTCGGACGATCGGAATCTTGTTGCGTTTCATAGTTTTGATCTCACGATCCATAATTTCAACAGGTTCCTCCACAAAGTGGAGTTTGTCATCAATTGTAAGTTCTTCTAGTGGTATGATAAGTTCAGGTGCAGCAAGACACTTCTTCAAGTTTGACACATGGAAGGTAGGATGAACTGAGCTCAACTGTGCTGGTAGGTCCAAACGGTAAGAAACGGGTCCAACACGTTCCAAGATCTCAAAAGGACCAATGTATCGTGGGTTTAACTTTCCACGTTTTCCAAAACGGATCACACCTTTCCAAGGTGCAACCTTCAACATTACGCGGTCACCAACGTTGAATTCAAAGTCCTTACATTTAAGATCGGCATAACTCTTCTGGCGATCACGGGCAGTCTTAAGTCTAGCTTGAATCTGAGCAATCTTCTCTGTCGTTTCATGGACTACCTTGGGTCCGATGATTTGCTTTTCGCCTACTTCAGCCCAACAAATAGGGGATCGGCACTTACGGCTATACAACGCTTCAAAAGGTGCAGCATTAATGCTCGAGTGATAACTGTTGTTGTACGAGAATTCGGCTAACGGCAAATGCCTTTCCCAGGCCTTTCCGAAATCAATGACACATGCACGCAACATGTCTTCCAAGGTCTGAATCGTTTGTTCACTTTGCCCGTCAGTCTGAGGATGATATGATGTACTCATGTCAAGACGAGTTCCCATGGCTTCTTGCAAAGAACGCCAAAATCTAGAAGCAAAACGGGTGTAACATCCCGCCTTTTTCCGTTTTCTTTTCCGTTATACTAATTTAAACTCCGTTATATGTTTATAACATCTCCCGTTAATATGCGTTTTGAAATATTCCGTTTAGATATTTTCCGCACCCGACTACAAACTCGAGGGACTAAAATTGACACGGGGCAAACTAGTTGACTAGGTCACCTAGTCCACCCCAATCACCACCATTCAACCATCTCTCTCTCTCTCTTTCTCTCTAGCAAGAACACACCCAATTTCCAAATTCATTCAATCATCATCTAAATTCGATCCAGGAGGCTTACAACAAAATAAATTACATATTCGTGATCCTCTCTTCATCCTCTTCATTTTGGTACCAACTTCATCTTATTTGGGTAACATTTCTAAAACACTAGTTTTCTTTAAATTTGTGTTCTTGACTTAAAAGTATGTTAATTAGTGTCTATGGCTCATTGTGATGTCGTGTATGTAATTTGTATGCTCGATTTGTTGTTTTTGGTGTAACTAAATCATTATGAAAATTACTTGCTAAATCCTTGATTTTGGATGATCAAATGTTATTAGATTGTTAATGTGCATGTTTTAAAAGTGTTACTAGTATCATTAGCTTCATTTGGATGTAAAGATTGATCTAAGAAACCTCTTAAACTTGATTATGAAATTTGGTGATTTTTGGTTAGGGTTTCATGAACTAGGAATGGATTTTTGATGCATTAAATGACATGAAATGTTAATTGTAAGTGTTAGGTTGTGTTGTATGCTTAATTACCTTCGAAACGGCATATTGTTCATGTAATTTGGCTATCGAATCATTAAATGGCGTTTATGACTTGTATGCATTGAATGAGGAGCATTGATTGCGATTTTTGGTTGTTGTAAATGAAAGTTTGAATGATAAAAAGTGCATAGTTGCATTCCTTGTCAAAATACCTTTCCGGTGATATAAAATGCATGCCTTGAATGTTTGCGGTTTGTAAATTGTGTTGGGTTGAGTTTTGATTCGTGCACTTAGGAGTTTCAGCAACCAGGGCCTGGAAACACCTCAGGACGCCGTCCAGATACCCAGGACGACGTCCCACTCTTCTAACCTAGACGCCGTCTAGGAATTGGGGACGCCGTCCCACTCTTTTAATCGAGACGCCGTCTAGCCATTTGGGACGCCGTCCCATTGTACTAAAACTGGCTGTTGCGTTGGTCATTTGACATAAAAATGTTTGCTATGCTACGGACCTCCGATTAACATGAAACTTGGCCAACATGCTCATATATGATTATATAACTTAGAAAAATTGTCGGATACCCAACCCGACCCCGTTGACTTTTCCGTTGACTTTGACCCGACCAAGTTGACTTTTAATCAAACTTAACCAAATACTTATACAACCTTTCTAACATGATTATTTACTTGTATCTTGCATGAAACTTGACTAGTTGATTCACATGCTAATATAATCGAGTCGTAACGAGCCATAGGACTAATTGAACATCTTTACCCTTCGTGACTATCGTTATTGATACAACCTATTTGTTTAGGTCAAGACTAGCAGTGTTCTTTGCACACGTTACTTGTCGAGGTACTTTTTGGTTCGTGCATACAAGGTGAGATCATAGTCCTACTTTTACTCTTTTAAACTTACTTTTGGGATGAGAAAACATAAACGATTCTTTTGAACTAAGTGAACACAAGAACGGGAAAACAAACATTCTACATACGAGTTTAGAACGAAAATCCTCAATCCGATTATCATTAGTTACATCAGATGGTGTAAGCGAGAACTTATGTTATATGGCCATATGGGTTGACAACCCTCATCTTTGACGGTTCGCTACCGTCTACGGATGAAATATATTTTCGGGAAACAGTGTTGTTCTAGCACTAATTTATGGGGTATTCAACGGACGGAATGTTAAGCTTTGATAATTGGGTGCTCGTGAAAATTAACTTTTAGAATGTACTATGACTTTATCAATATTGCAACTCTTGTGGTTCAGCTTGCTTTTACTCATTTACTTATTTAAACCTATGATTTCACCAACGTTTTCGTTGACAGATTCTCTATGTTTTTCTCAGGTCCTTGAACTTAGGTGATATATGCTTCCGCTCATTATTTGATACTTGCATTGGATGTCGAGTATACGTGCATTTCATGGAGCATCTTTTGACTTTACTTTAAACCGTGTCGCCTAGAATTCATTCGTATTATAACGTTGTAACTTAACTATTGGTTGAACAATTCTTGTAAACTTTGAAACAATCTTTATTTTGAAATGAAGGCGACATATTTTGGTCAAACGTTATCTAAAAGACTTATAATCAGGTAATGGGACCCACGTAGCCGACGCCGTCACTTGACGATTTGTCAGGGTCGCTACAAGTGGTATCAGAGCCTTGGTTGTAGGGATTTAGAGTTCATTTGTGTCCACCCCGAGTCATAGGGTACATAGGTGAATCTAGACTACAACCGGCATATAGACTTGACATAGGAATTACTTGACAAATTGTGCATTTATACTCTAACTCTTCTACTCATATCTACTCTAATTCTATCTAAGTCTTGCGTTATATAATTTAATTGACACGCCACCTTGACTATATGATGTAATGTCGAATGCACATATGAATTAGGGTAATATAATTCCCGGAAATTATATTACGGTGACTCATATGAACATACCGACATTATGACATAAAGAATTTAAGGCGGGTCAAGGATAATTTTCTCTCTACCTTTATTCCATATCACGGTTAGTATTATTTAGAATACTAACCAACGGTATTCTTTTGTTTTGAAGGAACAATGGCTCCTCGTCGTGTACGCCGCAATGAAACTCCCGAACAAGCTCTCGAACGGATGATAGCTACCGCCGTAGATGCGGCCATGGCCGGTCACTCGTCTAACAACAACAATAACACCAACCACAACAACAATAACCAAGGAGCCGGTAACTCTAGCGAAGGGTGCTCCTACAAAGCTTTCATGGGGTGCAAACCTCACACTTATGATGGAACCGGGGGACCGGTTGTGCTTACTCGTTGGTTTGAACAAACCGAGGCCGTCTTTAGCATAAGCGGTTGTCGGGATCAAGACAAGGTCAAATACTCCACCCACACTTTCTCCGGAATTGCTCTAACATGGTGGAACACCTATGTTCAATCGGTGGGTACCGATGAAGCTCATGCCCTCTCTTGGTCCGATCTAAAGGAAAAGATGATTGTTGAATATTTTCCGCGCGAAGAAACCCGAAAGCTTGAGGAAGAACTAAGAGCTTTGAAAGCGGTCGGAAACGATCTTAAAGCTTATAATCAACGCTTCGCCGAACTATCCTTGATGTGTCCTAATCTTGTTAACCCCGAATCTCAAAGGATTGAGCTCTACATGCTCGGTCTTCCAAAAAGCATCAAACAAGGGGTGATGTCATCCAAACCCACTACTCATCAAGCCGCTATGAACATGGCTCGCCAATTAATTGAAACGGTTGACGAAATCGTAGCACCGGCTCCTAAGGCCGAGGACAAGTCGGGTGGAAACAAAAGGAAATGGGAAGCCACTCCATCAACTAACTACAACAACAACACCTTCACCAAAAAGCCCTTCAACAACGACGGCAAGAAGGGTTATGTCGGGAACTTACCTTTGTGCAACAAGTGCCACAAACATCATTACGGCGAATGTAACAAGCTAATTTGTCACCGTTGCCAAGGAGTTGGTCATAGGGCCAACAATTGCACAAGCACCGCCCCCGTTGCTCGAAAGGGGCCCAATCCTCCAAAAACGGTCACTTGTTACGAATGTGGCCAAACGGGCCATTATAAGAACGAATGCCCGAAAAAGAAAGCCAACCCCAACAACCGAGGTCGAGCCTTTAACATCAACACCGAGGAAGCCCGAGATGACAATGAACTAGTCACGGGTACGTTTCTTCTCAACAACTCTTATGTTACTTGCTTATTCGATTCGGGTGCCGATAAATGTTTTGTGTCCAAGACTTTGGCTCCTACCCTTTGCACTCCACCACACCCTTTAGATACTACTTATTCCATCGAAGTGGCCGACGGAAAACTCTTGAGTGCCGACACATATTACCGGGGGTGTACTTTGAACATTTTGGGTAAGGACTTTGAAATTGACTTGATACCCATGGAATTAGGGAGTTTTGATGTAATAATCGGTATGAATTGGATGGTCAAAAATAAATCTCACATTCTTTGCGATCTTCACGCAATCCGAATTCCTATCGAGAATGGTGAACCATTGATTGTCTATGGCGACAAAAATTGCACCGGACTCAATCTCGTTTCGTGCCTTAAAGTTCGAAAGCTACTTCGCAAGGGTTGTTTCGCGATTCTTGCTCACGTTAAGAAAGTCGAGGCCGACGAAAAGCGCATCGAAGATGTGCCAATTGTTAGTGACTTTTCCGATGTATTTCCCGACGAATTACCGGGTCTTCCACCTCATCGACCGGTTGAATTTCAAATCGATCTTATTCCAGGAGCCGCACCCGTAGCGCGTGCACCATATAGACTCGCTCCATCTGAATTGCAAGAATTACAAAGTCAAATCCAAGAGTTACTTGACCGTGGTTTCATTCAACCTAGCCATTCACCATGGGGCGCTCCGATTTTGTTCGTCAAGAAGAAAGACGGATCCCTACGAATGTGCATTGATTATCGTGAACTAAACAAATTGATGGTTAAGAACCGATATCCTCTTCCTCGCATTGATGACCTTTTTGATCAACTACAAGGTTCTCGTGTATACTCAAAAATCGATCTCCGTTCGGGTTATCATCAACTAAGGGTTAAGGGGGAAGATGTCTCCAAAACCGCTTTCCGGACTCGTTATGGTAGTTATGAATTCCTTGTCATGCCTTTCGGTCTCACTAACGCACCGGCGGTGTTCATGGATCTCATGAACCGCGTGTGCAAACCTTACCTCGACAAGTTCGTTATCGTGTTCATCGATGATATTTTGATCTATTCTAAAAACGAAGAGGAACACAAAGAACATCTCCGACTCGTGCTCGAACTCTTGAGAAAAGAGCAACTATATGCCAAGTTCTCCAAGTGTGAATTTTGGTTAAAGGAAGTTCAATTTCTTGGTCATGTTGTAAGTGATCAAGGCATTAAAGTCGATCCCGCAAAAATCGAAGCCATTAGTAAATGGGAGACTCCTACTACTCCTACTCAAATTCGACAATTCTTGGGTCTCGCCGGATACTATCGTAAATTCATCAAGGATTTCTCCCTAATCGCTCGTCCTTTAACCGCGTTAACTCACAAGGAACGAAAATTCGTTTGGACATCCGAACAAGAAACCGCTTTTCAAATCTTGAAAACTTAGCTAACCACCGCTCCTATCTTGTCACTTCCCGAAGGCAATGATGATTTTGTTGTATATTGTGATGCCTCGAAAAACGGTTATGGATGCGTATTAATGCAACGAAAGAAAGTCATTGCTTATGCCTCTCGACAACTCAAAGTTCACGAACGAAACTACACGACACATGATCTTGAACTCGGTGCCGTCATCTTTGCACTTAAGCTATGGAGACATCATCTTCTTGGTACCAAGAGTACTATCTTTACCGATCACAAAAGTCTCCAACATATCTTCGATCAAAAGCAACTAAACATGAGACAACGAAGGTGGATTGAGACCTTGAATGATTATAATTGCGAGCTTCGTTACCATCCCGGGAAGGCAAACGTAGTAGCCGATGCCTTAAGTCGAAAAGAAAGAGCGGTGCCTCTTCGTGTCCGAGCTTTAAACATCACCATTCACACCAACCTTAATAGCCAAATTCGGGTAGCCCAAGATGAGGCTCTCAAGGATGAAAACCTTTCACACGAGCTCTTAAACATTCACGTCTCTAGATTCGAAATTAGGGAGACCGGACTCCGATATTACGCCGGAAGGATTTGGGTGCCTAGTTATGGGGACCTACGAAGCCTTATTTTAGATGAAGCCCATAAGTCACGATACTCGATTCACCCCGGTGCCAATAAGATGTACCACGACCTTAAACAACTATATTGGTGGCCGAACATCAAAAGGGACGTAGCTACTTATGTTTCCAAGTGTTTGACATGTTCCAAAGTCAAATCCGAACACCAAAGACCGTCCGGATTACTGCAACAACCCGAGATCCCGCAATGGAAGTGGGAAAGGATAACGATGGATTTTATCACCAAGCTACCAAAAACGACGGGCGGTTATGATACCATTTGGGTTATTGTTGACCGTCTCACCAAATCCGCACACTTCCTTGCCATGAAAGAAACAGACAAAATGGAGAAACTTGCACAACTTTACATTAAGGAGATCGTAGCCCGACACGGTGTACCTTTATCGATTATCTCCGACCGAGATGGCCGTTTCGTTTCTAGATTTTGGCGTACATTGCAAGAAGCGTTGGGAACGCGTTTAGACATGAGCACCGCATATCATCCTCAAACCGATGGACAAAGCGAACGTACAATTCAAACCTTAGAAGACATGTTACGAGCTTGTGTGGTTGATTTCGGAAAAGCTTGGGACAAGCACTTACCTCTCGCCGAGTTCTCTTATAACAATAGTTATCACGCGAGTATTAAAGCCGCACCTTTTGAAGCGCTATATGGCCGCAAATGTCGTTCACCTCTTTGTTGGGCCGAGGTAGGCGACGTGCAAATCACCGGACCCGAACTCATTCACGAAACCACCGAGAAAATCATTCAAATCCGAGATAGGCTTAGGACGGCCCGAAGTCGTCAAAAGAGCTATACTGACAAACGACGCAACGATCTTGAATTTCAAGTCGGTGACCGAGTAATGTTAAAAGTCGCACCTTGGAAGGGTGTAATCCGTTTTGGGAAACGCGGGAAGCTAAATCCGCGGTATATTGGTCCTTTCGAAATCTTGGAGCGTATTGGAACCGTTGCTTATCGTTTAGATCTTCCGCCTCAATTGAGCTCCGTTCATCCTACTTTCCATGTGTCCAACTTGAAAAAGTGTCTTGCCAAACCCGATATCGTCATTCCTCTCGAGGAGCTTACCATTGATGACAAACTTCATTTCGTGGAGGAACCGGTTGAAATTGTGGACTACGTCGAGAAGGAATTAAAACAAAGCCGGATCCCGATTGTTAAAGTCCGATGGAACGCCAAAAGAGGACCCGAGTTTACTTGGGAAAGAGAAGATCAAATGCGGAAGAAACACCCTCATCTATTCCCAGTTCCGGAAAGGTCAGATTCCGAGGAAGAAACAACGACTACTACGCCTACCTAAATTTCGGGACGAAATTTCTTTTAAGGAGTAGGTAATGTAACATCCCGCCTTTTTCCGTTTTCTTTTCCGTTATACTAATTTAAACTCCGTTATATGTTTATAACATCTCCCGTTAATACGCGTTTTGAAATATTCCGTTTAGATATTTTCCGCACCCGACTACAAACTCGAGGGACTAAAATTGACACGGGGCAAACTAGTTGACTAGGTCACCTAGTCCACCCCAATCACCACCATTCAACCATCTCTCTCTCTCTCTCTTTCTCTCTAGCAAGAACACACCCAATTTCCAAATTCATTCAATCATCATCTAAATTCGATCCAGGAGGCTTACAACAAAATAAATTACATATTCGTGATCCTCTCTTCATCCTCTTCATTTTGGTACCAACTTCATCTTATTTGGGTAACATTTCTAAAACACTAGTTTTCTTTAAATTTGTGTTCTTGACTTAAAAGTATGTTAATTAGTGTCTATGGCTCATTGTGATGTCGTGTATGTAATTTGTATGCTCGATTTGTTGTTTTTGGTGTAACTAAATCATTATGAAAATTACTTGCTAAATCCTTGATTTTGGATGATCAAATGTTATTAGATTGTTAATGTGCATGTTTTAAAAGTGTTACTAGTATCATTAGCTTCATTTGGATGTAAAGATTGATCTAAGAAACCTCTTAAACTTGATTATGAAATTTGGTGATTTTTGGTTAGGGTTTCATGAACTAGGAATGGATTTTTGATGCATTAAATGACATGAAATGTTAATTGTAAGTGTTAGGTTGTGTTGTATGCTTAATTACCTTCGAAACGGCATATTGTTCATGTAATTTGGCTATCGAATCATTAAATGGCGTTTATGACTTGTATGCATTGAATGAGGAGCATTGATTGCGATTTTTGGTTGTTGTAAATGAAAGTTTGAATGATAAAAAGTGCATAGTTGCATTCCTTGTCAAAATACCTTTCCGGTGATATAAAATGCATGCCTTGAATGTTTGCGGTTTTTAAATTGTGTTGGGTTGAGTTTTGATTCGTGCACTTAGGAGTTTCAGCAACCAGGGCCTGGAAACACCTCAGGACGCCGTCCAGATACCCAGGACGACGTCCCACTCTTCTAACCTAGACGCCGTCTAGGAATTGGGGACGCCGTCCCACTCTTTTAATCGAGACGCCGTCTAGCCATTTGGGACGCCGTCCCATTGTACTAAAACTGGCTGTTGCGTTGGTCATTTGACATAAAAATGTTTGCTATGCTACGGACCTCCGATTAACATGAAACTTAGCCAACATGCTCATATATGATTATATAACTTAGAAAAATTGTCGGATACCCAACCCGACCCCGTTGACTTTTCCGTTGACTTTGACCCGACCAAGTTGACTTTTAATCAAACTTAACCAAATACTTATACAACCTTTCTAACATGATTATTTACTTGTATCTTGCATGAAACTTGACTAGTTGATTCACATGCTAATATAATCGAGTCGTAACGAGCCATAGGACTAATTGAACATCTTTACCCTTCGTGACTATCGTTATTGATACAACCTATTTGTTTAGGTCAAGACTAGCAGTGTTCTTTGCACACGTTACTTGTCGAGGTACTTTTTGGTTCGTGCATACAAGGTGAGATCATAGTCCCACTTTTACTCTTTTAAACTTACTTTTGGGATGAGAAAACATAAACGATTCTTTTGAACTAAGTGAACACAAGAACGGGAAAACAAACATTCTACATACGAGTTTAGAACGAAAATCCTCAATCCGATTATCATTAGTTACATCAGATGGTGTAAGCGAGAACTTATGTTATATGGCCATATGGGTTGACAACCCTCATCTTTGACGGTTCGCTACCGTCTACGGATGAA
The DNA here is from genome assembly GCF_046630445.1 of Rutidosis leptorrhynchoides. NCBI lineage: Eukaryota > Viridiplantae > Streptophyta > Magnoliopsida > Asterales > Asteraceae > Rutidosis > Rutidosis leptorrhynchoides. The sequence continues at coordinate 300,005,060 of NC_092335.1, read as the reverse complement.
ATATATTTTCGGTAAACAGTGTTGTTCTAGCACTAATTTATGGGGTATTCAACGGACGGAATGTTAAGCTTTGATAATTGGGTGCTCGTGAATATTAACTTTTAGAATGTACTATGACTTTATCAATATTGCAACTCCTGTGGTTCAGCTTGCTTTTACTCATTTACTTATTTAAACCTATGATTTCACCAATGTTTTCGTTGACAGATTCTCTATGTTTTTCTCAGGTCCTTGAACTTAGGTGATATATGCTTCCGCTCATTATTTGATACTTGCATTGGATGTCGAGTATACGTGCATTTCATGGAGCATCTTTTGACTTTACTTTAAACCGTGTCGCCTAGAATTCATTCGTATTATAACGTTGTAACTTAACTATTGGTTGAACAATTCTTGTAAACTTTGAAACAATCTTTATTTTGAAATGAAGGCGACATATTTTGGTCAAACGTTATCTAAAAGACTTATAATCAGGTAATGGGACCCACGTAGCCGACGCCGTCACTTGACGATTTGTCGGGGTCGCTACAACGGGGATCGCGATCGGAGATGACCGATAAAGGTACACCGTGTCGTGATACAACCTCCTTAATGTAAAGTTGAGCAAGCCTCTCCATTGTATCAGTTTCCTTCATTGCTAGGAAGTGTGCAGATTTGGTAAGGCGGTCAACAATAACCCAAATAGTATCGTATCCGCCCACCGTCTTTGGTAGCTTAGTAATGAAATCCATTGTGATCCTTTCCCACTTCCATTGAGGGATTTTCGGCTGTTGAAGTAAACCAGAAGGTCTCTGATGCTCGGCTTTAACTTTCGAGCAGGTTAAACATTTACCAACATAGGTCGCAACGTCCTTCTTAAGATTCGGCCACCAATACTGTTCTTTAAGGTCGTGGTACATTTTCCCGCTCCAGGATGAATCGAATATCTCGATTTGTGTGCTTCATCAAGTATCAGGTTTCGTAGATCTCCATAAAGAGGTACCCAAATTCTTTCGGCATAACATCGGAGTCCAGACTCCCTAACCTCGAATCGAGAGACAAGTATGTTCAAATGTTCGTGAGATATATTCTCCTCCTTGAGAGCCTCATCTTGGGCTACTCTGATCTGGCTGTTGAGGTTTAAATGGATGGTGATCGTCAGAGCCCTAACACGAAGAGGTGCCGTCCTCTCCTTTCGGCTTAAAGCGTCAGCTACAACATTGGCCTTGCCAGGGTGATAACGGAGTTCACAATCGTAGTCGTTGAGCATCTCAATCCATGGACGCTGTCTCATATTCAGTTGCTTCTGATCAAAGATGTGCTGGAGACTCTTGTGATCGGTGAAGATAGTGCTCTTAGTTCCATACAAATAGTGTCTCCACAATTTGAGCGCAAAGACAACAGCTCCAAGTTCAAGATCGTGAGTAGTGTAGTTCCGCTCGTGAATCTTTAGTTGGCGGGAGGCATAGGCAATAACCTTGGATCGTTGCATCAGTACACAACCAAAACCACTCTTCGATGCATCATAATAAACAACAAAATCGTCACTGCCTTCAGGAAGTGATAGGATAGGTGCAGTGGTCAACTTATTCTTCAAAGTTTGGAATGCTGATTCGTGTGCGGGTTCCCAAATGAACTTCTTGCCCTTGTGAGTTAGTGCGGTCAAAGGACGCGCAATCAGAGAGAAACCTTCGATAAACCTTCGATAATAACCGGCGAGACCTAGGAATTGGCGAATATGCATTGGGGTAGTGGGGGTCTCCCACTTGCTGATGGCTTCAATCTTGGCGGGATCAACTTTGATGCCCTGGTCGATCACAACATGACCCAGAAACTGAACTTCCTTCAACCAAAATTCACACTTGGAGAATTTGGTGTAAAGTTGCTCTTGCCTTAAGAGTTCAACCACTAATCGGAGGTGTTGCTCATGTTCTTCTTCACTCTTTGAGTAGATGAGGATATCATCTATGAAGACGATAACAAACTTATCCAAGTACGGCTTGCAGACACGATTCATGATGTCCATGAACACGGCAGGTGCATTTGTCAACCCGAATGGTATCACAAGAAACTCATAATGACCATAACGGGTCCTGAATGCAGTTTTCATCACGTCACTTTCTTTCACCCTTAGCTGGTGATAGCCGGATCGCAAATCGATCTTTGAGTAAACACTTGATCCTTGTAGTTGATCAAAAAGATCGTCAATTCGTGGAAGAGGATACCGATTCTTGATACTCAATTTGTTGAGTTCACGGTAGTCGATACACATACGGAAAGATCCATCCTTCTTCTTTACAAACAACACAGGTGCGCCCCAAGGCGAGAAACTTGGTTAGATAAATCCACGGTCAAGTAGTTCTTGTAGTTGACTCTGTAATTCTTGCATCTCGGAAGGTGTGAGCCTATAAGGTGCGCGAGCTACAGGTGCAGCTCCTGGCACTAAATCAATCTGAAACTCTACTGCTCTTTGCGGCGGCAATCCAGGCAATTCCTCTGGGAAGACATCGGAAAATTCGTTCACAATTCGAATGTCGTTCACGCTCTTCACCTCAGTTTCTACCATTTTCACATGCGCTAGGATAGCAAGACGTCCCTTCTTCATAATCTTTTGTGCTTTCACGCAACTAATGAGGTTCAACTTCGAGGTACATCTCTCTACATAGATAACCAGTGGCTCGCCATCTCCTTGTGGTATGCGAAGTGCTTTATCTCCGCAGATAATATCGGCCCTTATCTTGCTCAACCAATCCATACCGACGATCACGTCAAAACTTCCCAGTTTGATAGGTATCAAGTCAATTTCGAAATCTGCTCCAGCTATGTTGATAATAGCTCCTCGACTAATGTGGTCAACTTTTTCAAGTTTACCGTTGGCAACCTCGACAAGCATACTCTCTTTTAACGGGACTAATGACCAATTAATCTTATCGTAAAAATGTCTACATGCATAACTTCTATCCGCACCAGTATCAAACAAGACAGAAATAAAAAGATTGTTGATTTTGAATATACCTGTCACCAAGTCGGGTTTCTCTCGGGCGTCCCTTGCATTAACATTGAAAGCTCTAGCGCGGGGTGCTCCGTCGTCTTTTCGCTTGTTTGGGCACACATTTCTGAAATGGCCCGTCTGTCCGCATTCGTAGCACTTCTTCGGTCCATTGGTGTTCGGCTTCCCATTCAAAGTGGTGACCTTGCAGTCTTTCCCGATATGCCTAGCCCGTTGGCATTTCTCACAAACAACATTGCAATACCCAGTGTGGTGTTTGTAACACCTCTTTCATTGTGGTAAGGTTCCCTTGTAGTTCGGGTTGGATTTGGTGTTGTTGTTGGGGTTGGGGTTTCCACCGTTGTTGTTTCCTCTAAAACCCTCATGTCGTTTCGTCGGGTTCTGTTCATAGTTCCTTCCCCTGTTGTTGTTGTTGTTGTTGTGGTTATCCCATTTACGCTTCTCACTAGTACCCGCTTCAGACTTAGTTTCTCCGGTTCATCGATGGTTATATGATTCATTAATGTATGACCCATGCGCATCGCTTCGGGAACATTCGGTGGCTTGGATGAGGTGACGTTTCCCTTAATGCTCTTAGGGAGTCTCAAGAAGTATCTCTCCATTCATTTGAATTCCGGGGTGACCTGTAATGACCCGGAAATTTCCGACCAAATTTAAACCTTAACCTTTATATATTCCCGACACGATAAGCAAAATCTGTAATATTGAGTCTAGAAAGTTTGAAATCTATATTCGGATAATTAGTTACCCTTTGACCATGCCTGACGATTCACGAACATTTATGTGTATATACGATATATACTTATTAATTGTTAACATTAACAAAGTATTAGATATGTGATATTTGGTTTCGATATAAGATTATTATATTTATCGGCAAGAGTAAAAGATAATAGAATTTTATAAATATCTGAAACTGTTTTTGTCTAAGTTGTTAGCGAATCATTTTAAGGTTTTAACGTTATCTTTAAAAGTTAGAATTTTTCTAGAAACCTTTTGACAAATTCTAAATGTTAACGGTCCGTGATTTTAATAAAAATAGAATATTTAAATAAAACGTGTTCATTAAATATATATATATATATATATATATATATATATATATATATATATATATATATATATATATATATATATATATATATATATATATATATATATATATATATATATATATATATATATGTATTTTACGAAATGACTAAATATAATATTTAACTAAATATAAAACATTTTGAAATTTAATATACTTGGTTAATTAATGAGAGTGTGATTTATATAAGTAAATGACCACAACACACAAAAGATTAAGTTATACTTTGAGTGGGTTAGTTTTTAATTAATTTAAGTCTAGTTATTGATAAAGGTACATGTCACAAAACGTTTAATTTAAAATAAAATATTTTGACAAACAACGAGACTTTGATTTATAGAAGGAAATGACCACAACGCTCAATTTTATAGGTTACATTTTTCATAAAGTAAATCTTTGATAAATAAATCAAATTATTATTAAAGGTACACGTCACGTAACGTAAAAGGCTAGTTTTCTAAACGTACGTAAGTGCGCTCGAAAAACCGAAAGTGGTACATGAGTCGAGTGACAACGTACGAGTCATTTTAGTAAAAATTACATTTTTACTACGCACGTAAATATAATATAATATTTAATTAAATCTAAAGATTAAATATATTATTTATTAAATAATATATATATAACTATGAATTAGTATAAGAGTGTCGGTGGGTTTATTTAGCAACTACACGTTTTTTTATTTGATATTTATTATTATTTTATTTAATATATTATTTTATTATTATATTTATTATATTATTAAATTATAAACCATGCTATATATATCCCTCGGTTTTCAATCTCATAAGTCACAACACATATTACTAAATTGTGATCTCATTGTTACTACGTATTATTATATTTATTATTATTATTATTACTATTATATTATTATTATTATATATTAAGATTATGAATATCAATTTTATTATTTTGATATCAGTAAGTATCAGGATATTATTATTATTAGTATTATACATAAAATACTATGATGGGGTTCTGCCCAAGTGTTTTCAAAACTGATTTCATGAGTGGGATAGAATTAAGGAGATTATGAGTTATAGCTATGGAGGTTATGAGTAATGTTCAGGGGTTTTGTTCGTGAGTAAAACTAGTGTTTACCATCTCCGTTGCGTCTACATATTTTTTTTTCCTGCAATATTGAATCTCAATATTGATACGTGAGCACTCAAAACTTAACTTTTATTTATTATTAGTGTATCCCTGACTAGTGCTCGAAAATTTAGGATCATGCATGCTAGTATATTTAATTTTGTCAAAATATATTTTAGGATAGAATCTGAAGTAGTTACTCATGCGGTTGAGATAAGGTATATGATATGCATGTTTTTGGAAAGGTGGCGAAAAACTATAAACTTTTCATTTAGATATCAAATGGATTCGACGGACGGAATAGAAGTTATAGTCAATTAAATTTTTGTATTAATTATTAAAATAATTATTTTTATTATTACGACATCGTTAGAATCATCAATATTATTATTTGATTAGTAACATTATTATTATTATCAAAATATTATTATGATTATTATGATTATGATTATTATTATTATTATTATTATGATTTTTATTATTTAAAATTAAATATAATTAATATTTTTATCAAAAACTATAAAATTATTATTTTGATCATTATTATTATTAAAACTATCAATTGATTATCATTATCATTAAATTTATTATTTTTAATATTATTTTTAATGAAAATATTATTATTATTATAAAATATTAACTTATCATTTTAAGTATACTTTTATATAAAGTTTTATTTATTAGTAAATGAATTATATTATTAATTACTTTAATAAATGTTGTAAAAATATTTAAAAATATAAAATGACGATATTTAATCATGTGTAAATTTTAGAAATCATTTTGAGTCAAATTCATTTTTGTTAACTGTTACATATTAGTCTCGAGCATTAGGATTGTGGTACACTATATGTGATGCCCCATACTAAATCATCATGTACGGACCATCAACAACAGGATCATTACAAGGTTAAGTACTATATGCGATTTCAAAAAGAGTTTGCATTCATTAATAATAGGCGACGTCATAACTAACGTCAAATGTTTTACAATCCAAAAGCATGCTTCGCTAAGTAGAAGCAAATAAATAAGTGTTCGTGACCCAAAATGGTCGTTACAAAGCATAGTTCAAAAGTACTAAAGTTTGAATGCAAGATAAAGTAGTTCATGCGGTGACAACTCTAAGCAGCGGGTGTCTACAGCATAACAAGTACACAGCGGAAGCTAACCTCAAACACCTGAGAAATACATGCTTAAAAAATGTTAACACAAAGGTTGGTGAGCTATAGTTTAAGTATAACAGTAATGTAAGTAGGCCACGAGATTTCAGTGCTACAACGAGCGTTTCAAAACAGTATGATAAAGTATATGTTAACCGTGGACACTTGGTAACTAACTTAACGTTTATACCCCCTGAAAGTACACTTGGCAAGTGCGTATGTTTACGAAGTATTAAACACTCGTTAAATACTAGCGCGACTAGCCCGAGTGGGGATGTCAAACCCTATGGATCAATATCTAAGATTCGTGTTAACGGTTCAAAAACCAATGATTAAACGTTACCGAGCTAAAGGGAATGTTTATGCCGTTGTATAACCCACACATATATAAGTTTAAGTACTCGTGCCTAGTATGTAAAACATAAAATCCGCATGTATTCTCAGTTCCCGAAATATGTTAAAGTAAAAAGGGAATGCTATAACTCACAATGATAATGTAGTCGTAAAGTCGGTTCAGAAAAGGTGTGCAAGTAATTGGTCCGAAGGTCCTCAACCTAAGTCAAATAGTACTAAGTCAGTAAATCGTCTTAATAGGTTTAAAAGTATGTAAACAAGGTCTTAAGGGTCATCATCATTCATCATCAAACAAAAGGCGTAAAGTAGGTTTCGTTTATGAAAGTAGTTTAAAACAAAGGCTGAATTCAGTCAGTCACCACGACCTCTACCCTTAGTGAAATAAGGTGAGACCAGTGGCCATGGCTCTGTATATGAGTCCTTTAAGTGTGGTAAAATTTCCAGAAGCAAACTCGTCTTTGTTTGACTGTGGCGACGGTCTAAGTGCGAGTAGGTCAGAAATTTCTGCACAACGTTAAAAGGACAGTGACGATCGGAGGGCCATAAATCCTAAACCGTAACTCGGATTAAGACGAGTCCTATATGAAAAGTTATATACTCGAAAAGATCTATTTGAAAATCATAATCACAACAGCCCAGGTCTACTGGTATGTTACAGAAACAGCAGAACAGTAGGCAGAGAACAGTAAGCAGAAAAATAATGGGTTCCGGTGGGTTTGGTGTTTGATGTTCATCATGGTTCTCATCCTTGATGCCTATAGCTTCAAGTGTACAACTCATTGATGTGTTTACATCATATTTACCAAGTTTTGACCATCATAACCCTTGTGCAAGTCCAAGACATGTAGCACAACTTCACTTAAGAGTTGTAAGTGTTTTGATGAACCAATGTTACATCAAAGTCTTAGATCTAACACATACATGAACTTTAAAACTAATAACAAGTTACAAACTTGAAAGTAAACTAACTAATCAAGATCTTAAGATGTAGAACATAGTTCTTAGTTAGATCTTAAAGATCCAAGACCCAAAAGTCTAGATCAAGCATAAGTATACAAAGTTATATTTAAAGAAAACTTATTTATGTGTTCTTGAACTTTTAAGTTATCTTTTAGTTCCAAGAGATATGAGATCAAGACTAACGTGTAGTACTTGACCAACAACAACCAAAATCATAAAATTAAAGTGCAAGTAACACTAAATAAACAAGTAAATGAGTTCATGGATTTCATACTTTAAAGATTTAAACCAAAGTTTGATCTTTAAGAAAGTAAACTTTAAAGTTTACTAACATGACTTACAAGTATGTTTTCACAACACATGATCTTAAGTCTTTGAAACTTTAAAAGTAGAACATAAACTAGTAAGTTTATGTTCTTAAATGTTCTTGTAAATACAAGATGAATGAAGAATCAAACTAGTAAGTTTGATCTTGTAACTAGTAAAGAACAACAACAATAAAGTAAGCAACTACAACTAACAATTACAAGTAAGTAAACAATAATCAAGTAACAAAAGATGATGATGATAAAGAGGTGCTAAGTATTCGGTTTTTAAGACAAGAAATGAGGAAGAATGTTCATGTTACTTACACTATTTTGAGAGAAAAGTGAGAGGAAAAGTACAGAGAAAAATGCAAGAAACTTTGTGTGTGTTTTGGAATGAAAGAATGGAAGTAAGAAGTAAACAAAATTTGAAACCAAACCCTCCCTTTAAAACCCCCAAAGTCACGGCCAAAGAGGAAAAGAGGGGTAGGAAATTATCTACTAGTCTCATACATGTAAAGCCTTTAAAAGTTGGTTAATGAGGGTGCTTACATGGGAAGTATCATGTAACTAGATTCCATACAAGGTTTATTAGTCTAGTTTAATTCTAAGGTAATACTTACATGTTAAATGGGCTAAATAATCCATTAAAGAAGTAGAGTGGGCTCTTTAAGTCCATTAACACCAATAAAAGCCCAAGTTCAAGTAACTATCAAGTTAAGTCCAACAAAGCCCAAGTAATTAACTAAAAGCCTTAGTTAATTAAAATGATTAATAAACTTAATCATGAATGCAAATAATATCTAAAAATATTATTCGTGAAAGTTTCGAGTGTCATAAAGACGTTTCGGGCACTTAAAAGTCAAGTACGGGCAATCATGGCAACATGTAAATGTAATAACATACATTCGTTTAATCACACGTATTAATAATAATAATTATTAATAAATAAATGTTGGAATTTCCAGGGTCGTTACATTACCCACCTGTTAAAGAAAATTTCGTCCCGAAATTTTAAGAAGTGTCCAATAATGGTACCGTATTCGAATAAGAAGGAGCGTATCATAGTTCTGTGAGACCCGTGGGCTCAGAAGTAAGTTATTTACCCTGAAAGGTATTTCGGTGTATGAAAGTAAGAATGGGTACATGCCATTAATTAAGTCTCGTGCCTTAAAAGATCCACAAATCGATTTCGTTTCTGCTTAACATGAGTATGTCATCTGAATGTATATCCACAAAAGGATAGATGGTGTGTCTAGCCTTACAGGCATCTTCAGTAAGATGGATGCATGAAATGCATCATGAATGTTTCTAAACTCATCTAAAACATCGAGCGCTTATGTCGTAATACAAAGCTGACAGGTAGGATGGAAAACATGGTGATCACAACCATGCGATTTAATGTCTGGTTAGCGTTAGCCACGGATTTTACAAAACCCCTTGATTTCAAAAGGAGGCCATAGGCATAAGGAACCCGATATTTAAGAACGTTTCATTTGAATTAATGAGTTGAAATTTTAGCTGAAAGTGAACAAACGGACTTACAAGCCATAAGTATTTAGTGTCTTTAGGATGGTCTGAGCGAAAAATGAAAGGTACCACCCATTTTACCACACTGTAGATGGACTTATCCTTGGATGGAATGAAAGCACAGTTCTGTAATGTAACTTCATCCTTTCAGTTACATGTTGAAGTTAGGGTTAACGTTGACTAGAGCAACATACAGTTGCAACCAATGAAGGAATGAATGTGTAGAGTAACCACATCAGTGTCGTAGATGTTTTAAGCAGTCTCCTCCCAAAGGGGGTATCAAGATTCACAGGTTCTTAGAGTATCTTATATTACATTTCCAAAAGAAAGTCGCACGAAAGGTGTGAGAGTGAACTCCTTGTGTGGTTCGTTCTGAATTTATCTGTGTACTTAAGGGGGCGAGCGGATGAGAAGATACGTGAACTCTTGGTCCTAAAGAATGGTTTATTCCGAGTGAAAAGAATCTCCAAAATGATTCTTGTATCTCAACATACTGATTCATAGAGATGATGTTTACGAGGGTGTTGCATTTAGCCGTGAAGTATTGAGAGTGGAAACACACCTAGTGCTTGTCCTACGATGGGGTGGCTACTGAGTGTACCCTGAAAACTGATTTATCGGCCCTCATTTTTGTCATGTCTAGCTTTAAAAGAACATTTTATGAGTGCAAAGATTTTCTAATAATTTTTTTATAAAGCCTCCATCCAAAGTGGCTCAAGAGTTTTTAACAAAAGATCTTAATAGTAAATTTCATCTCTTAACAGAGGGTGAGAAAAAGTGTGTTCCATACATGGTGTAGTATAATATACGAAAACCTTTAATAAAATCAACTAACGGAGTTTTGAAAAACAAAACCTTAAAAGTTTGTTGTGACAACGTAAATGGAACGAAGTTCTAAGTAAATTTAGAAGTAGGTACAACGTGTACCATTTTACTCAAAACTATTTGACTTAAGTTGAATAACTCAGTAAGGAGCGGTTTTTTTTTTTTTAATAATTGAAGATATAACTTAGTATCAAAATAAGTAAATATAAATTTATACATATATGATTTTATAAATCGTTTAAGTGACCGAAAAGGTTTTAGTACTTTCATTGTCTGTAAATATTGTAAGGACCGCACAAATAAACAATGTGTAAAAATTTTGAGAAACATAGTTTTCGTATTTCAAAGGTTACGAGTTGGAAAAGATTGAGTGGAAAAGCTTTGAATCATCGGGGGCCAGTTACAAGGAAATGAAAACTAATGACATAAATGTAGTTTTGGTAATAATCGGGACACAAGTCTTTGGGCCAAAATATTCACGTGCGAAGCCGTTGCTAAAGAGTGAGGTACGAAGGATAGAGCACGAGGATGAGAAGTTAATCGCTTCTTGAATTTACAAAATGCCAACCAGGTCATGACTAATGATAAGGTCGGAATACTGATGGTGTTGGTATCACTAAATGAGAGTTTCTTTATAATGACTCAGTATTTAGAGTCATGTAAGAAAGAGCATTGTTCTAACTGGTGTGGTGAAACAAATCCATGGGGTAACGCAATGCTTTTTAAATGGTTTAAGTGTCAGTGGATGCCCAAAGGCTATGAATGATGTGGCAGAAGTGTCTTCAACACATACATACATGAATCTTTCGATTTCAACGGTTGCAAAGTTTTCATGATGACTTGGGTACGAATGAGCAACGAAAAGTTTTATATAATAAGCAACGAAGGTTTTATAAAAATCGTTTATGGTGACAATTTAAGAGAAGGAATGAAGTTCTTAGTAAATTAGGGTTATGTACAACACGTACCGTTCAAAGTATGATATCTTTTGAATAAAAGATTTGATTTGTAACAGTGAAAGTGAAGTTTCATATGTACTTGTCAAAAATTAATACTCATTTACTTTATTTTATATAACGGATACGAATTCAAAAATTTTCATGAATGGCAAACAAAATAAATTTATTTTTATAAAGCTTTGAGAGGATAGCAAAGTAAAATAATGTGTGAAAAATTTTGGCAAACAAAATTTTCATATTTCGGGGGTTACGAGTTGGAAAAGATTGATGAGAATCGTGTAAAAGACTTTTGAAAATTCGAGTGATATTTGAGGTAATAAAAACCATTGAATTTATATGTGATTGATGACTATTTGTAGGACATAAGTCTTTTGACCAAAAAAAAAATGCTTAAGTGTGAAGTTGTTGCTTATAAGTGAGATACGAATGGGAGGGCATGAGGATGAGAGTTAACCACTCATTGATTTTTAGAAGGTTTCGAACCGGTATGACTAATATCGAGGTAAGAAAGATGATGTTGTGGTTATCATCGAATAAGAAATTCTTTGTAATAAGTTAGGATTTAGAGTTGCGTAAGAATAAGTATCAAATGAGATTCTTGAGAAATCTTCAATATAGAATTTGAAATGCTGAAGTAACGGAATAAAATTTCCTTTACGTATCGTTGTGCAAATTTGTCCATTGTATCGGTTTCTTTCATGGCTAGGAAGTGACTAGTTTTGGCGAGATGGTCAATAATAACCTAGATGATGTCCTAACCGCCTACCGTCTCTGGTAGTTAGTGATGAATTTCTTCCCATTCCCATTGTGAGATTTCGGGTTGTTGACATGTAACTAATAAGGTTCAGTTTTCGGGCTACATCTCTCCCCATAATAGTTTCACCATTCTTGCAAGGTATACGAATAAATTTTCCTGATTATAAATAAATTCCTCTTTCATCCTTGAAAGTCAGTTCGTTCCAACTATTTCATCAAACTTCCTAACTTGATGAGTATTAGGTTAATCTTATAGTTCACCCCAAATCAAATCTTACGGTACTACTGTGAAAAATTCTATCAATCTTCTCAAATAACATATGCCTGTACGTAAGTAACTAATCCTTTTCAACTACTACATTAAAACTCCCAAGTTTGGTTAATATGAGGTCACCCCCAAATGACCCACATGTCAATCTTAAAGTACTACCTTAATTTATTCCTTTATCTTCCTCAGTTTACCATTTGCTTGTGTCCTATAGAATACTTAATTCCCATAGTTGTTGATGGTTTATTATTCATGATAACGCTAAGGTTCTTAGATGTAAGGTTTCTATCATTCTAGTATTGAACAACTCCGAAACAATAAAACGTTGTGCCGAAACATACCCTAACGAGAATCAGGATCCATGCAAGTTTTCATAATGGTTTCTTTACCGCAGGTAAGTTTAAAGTTTTTCCTATAGGGGAACTTTTCCTTAAATATCCAGGGTGTCGATATCTATAACAAATTTTCGGGTTATCAGTCCTGCAATCAAAGCCCTTCTTGTATAGTATCTGGGCTACGTGGTTATTCTTTTCCTACCTTTAACAGGCTATATTGTGTATGCTCAAGTGATTCCTAACAAATTTTCCCCTGGATCACCCCATATTCCTCATGCAGTAATATTGGAACTTCTGCATGATTTACTTCAATATAATCACGCTGGCCCGGCGTCATTGTATTGTACTAAATTGTGCGTTCATTCCAATACCATTCCATATGGTCAATGTAACGTGATCACTTCCAATTATACACAATTTCATTTAACGGTGCTATATCTATGCCATCTCAAAACAGAATCTACACAACTAATCTCACGGTTTCTCGGTGTGGGTGCGTATGTTCCATAGGTCGTGCACCAATGCTTAAATGCCTCAAAGTTTCTTTAAAATATTCGGGTCCAAGTAACGTCGTTAGATTCCTTTCTAGAAATTCAATCTGGGTCTCGTGTTGAGTTGAACGTGTAGCAAGTAGTGATACGATGTGTCTCGAGGCAACTCCCAAGTCTTTGGGTATGGCTGAGCATCAGTAGAAGACACTACGACCTTGTTAAAGGGAATGCCTTCCCGACTGCTCCAATGTCTAGTAGTGTTAGGGACCTAAGTCCAGAGGTATCGTTAGATCGTCGAGCGGTGGTGAAGAATGAAAGAGTTAAGTGACGGACATGAAAGCGTACAGGGTATGTGTCAACTGAACAATCTTCTAGATTGCGTGAAGTAATGTTTCGATCTCAGGAACGGTGGAGCAGTAGTAACAGGTGGATTACACTACTTGTTCTTAGGGTTAGACGAGCGGGAAAGTAGTTCAGGAAAACATCTGAACTGGGAAGTATAAGTTCTCCACGTCGGTACAACGAATAATAGACATGTAGCAAGCGCGTAATCCAGGCATAATAACTACAGCAGCCTAGATCGTTTACAGCAGCACGTAGCATGGCAATAGTAACAGTATCATACCAAAGTAACATGTTAAAAGCAGATAGTGGCATGCAGTAATGAGAGTAAGCAAAAGCATACAGCGAGTTTACATAGTAGTAAAAGGAAACGGTAAGATGCAGTAAGTTCATGCAGCAATAGAAGTAAGCAGTAGAATGCAGTAGTAGTAAACAGTAACGTGCAGTAATATAACGCAGTAGCATGCAATCGAAAGCAGATAATATCATGCAGTAGTGTAAACAAGTAGCAGTATACGATATATAGCAGTAAAAGCAAGCAGCAGCATGCAGTAAGTTCCGCAGAAACAAGTAAACTAGCAAGTTGTAGATTAGTCCTATTAGTGAATCCTACTCGGGTCAGTCTTAGACTCACTAATGAAACCTAATTCCCTACAGCCAATGCTCTGATACCAAATATGATGCCCCGTACTAAATCGTCATGTACGGACCATCAACAACAGGATCATTACAAGGTTAAGTACTATATGCGATTTCAAAAAGAGTTTGCATTCATTAATAAAAGGTGATGTCATAACTAACGTCAAATGTTTTACAATCCAAAATCATGCTTCGCTAAGTAGAAGCAAATAAATAAGTGTACGCGACCCAAAATGGTCGTTACAAAGCATAGTTCAAAAGTACTAAAGTTTGAATGCAAGATAAAGTAGTTCATGCGGTGACAACTCTAAGCAGCCGGTGTCTACAGCATAACAAGTACACAGCGGAAGCTAACCTCAAGCACCTGAGAAATACATGCTTAAAAAATGTCAACACAAAGGTTGGTGAGCTATAGTTTAAGTATAACAGTAATGTAGGTAGGCCACGAGATTTCAGTGCTACAACGAGCGTTTCAAAACAGTATGATAAAATATATGTTAACCGTGGGCACTTGGTAACTAACTTAAAGTTTATACCCCCTGAAAGTACACTTAGCAAGTGCGTATGTTTACAAAGTATTAAACACTCGTTAAATGCTAGCGCGACTAGCCCGAGTGGGGATGTCAAACCCTATGGATCCATATCTAAGATTCGCGTTCACGGTTCAAAAACCAATGATTAAACGTTACCGAGCTAAAGGAAATGTTTATGCCGTTGTATAACCCACACATATATAAGTTTAAGTACTTGTGCCTAGTATGTAAAACATAAAATCCGCATGTATTCTCAGTTCCCAAAATAAGTTAAAGTAAAAAGGGAATGCTATAACTCACAATGATAATGTAGTCGTAAAGTCGGTTCAGAAAAGGTGTGCAAGTAATCGGTCCGAAGGTCCTCAACCTAAGTCAAATAGTAATAAGTCAGTAAATCATCTTAATAGGTTTAAAAGTATGTAAACAAGGTCTTAAGGGTCATCATCATTCATCATCAAACAAAAGGCGTAAAGTAGGTTTCGTTTATGAAAGTAGTTTAAAACAAAGGCTGACTTCAGTCAGTCACCACGACCTCTACCCTTACTGAAATAAGGTGAGACCCATGGCCATGGCTCTGTATATGAGTCCTTTAAGTGTGGTAAAATTTCCCGAAGCAAACTCATCTTTGTTTGACCGTGGCGACGGTCTAAGTGCGAGTAGGTCAGAAATTTCTGCACAACGTTAAAAGGACATAGTGACGATCGGAGGGCCATAAATCCTAAACCGTAACTCGGATTAAGACGAGTCCTATATGAAAAGTTATCTACTCGAAAAGATATATTTGAAAATCATAATCACAACAGCCCAGGTCTACTGGTATGTTACAGAAACAGCAGAACAGTAGGCAGAGAACAGTAAGCAGAAAAATAATGGGTTCCGGTGGGTTTGGTGTTTGATGTTCATCATGGTTCTCATCCTTGATGCCTATAGCTTCAAGTGTACAACTCATTGATGTGTTTACATCATATTTACCAAGTTTTGACCATCATAACCCTTGTGCAAGTCCAAGACATGTAGCACAACTTCACTTAAGAGTTGTAAGTGTTTTGATGAACCAATGTTACATCAAAGTCTTAGATCTAACACATACATGAACTTTAAAGCTAATAACAAGTTACAAACTTGAAAGCAAACTAACTAATAAAGATCTTAAGATGTAGAACATAGTTCTTAGTTAGATCTTGAAGATCCAAGACCCAAAAGTCTAGATCAAGCATAAGTATACAAAGTTATATTTAAAAAAAACTTATTTATGTGTTCTTGAACTTTTAAGTTATCTTTTAGTTCCAAGAGATATGAGATCAAGACTAACTTGTAGTACTTGACCAACAACAACCAAAATCATAAAATTAAAGTGCAAGTAACACTAAATAAACAAGTAAATGAGTTCATGTATTTCATACTTTAAAGATTCAAACCAAAGTTTGATCTTTAAGAAAGTAAACTTTAAAGTTTACTAACATGACTTACAAGTATGTTTTCACAACACATGATCTTAAGTCTTTGAAACTTTAAAAGTAGAACATAAACTAGTAAGTTTATGTTCTTAAATGTTCTTGTAAATACAAGATGAATGAAGAATCAAACTAGTAAGTTTGATCTTGTAACTAGTAAAGAACAACAACAACAAAGTAAGCAACTACAACTAACAATTACAAGTAAGTAAACAATAATCAAGTAACAAAAGATGATGATGATAAAGAGGTGCTAAGTATTCGGTTTTTAAGACAAGAAATGAGGAAGAATGTTCATGTTACTTACACTATTTTGAGAGAAAAGTGAGAGGAAAAGTAGAGAGAAAAATGCAAGTAACTTTGTGTGTGTTTTGGAATGAAAGAATGGAAGTAAGAAGTAAAAAAAATTTGAAACCAAACCCTCCCTTTACAACCCCCAAAGTCATGGCCAAAGAGGAAAAGAGGGGTAGGAAATTATCTACTAGTCTCATACATGTAAAGCCTTTAAAAGTTGGTTAATGAGGGTGCTTACATGGGAAGTATCATGTAACTAGATTCCATACAAGGTTTATTAGTCTAGTTTAATTCTAAGGTAATACTTACATGTTAAATGGGCTAAATAATCCATTAAAGAAGTAGAGTGGGCTCTTTAAGTCCATTAACACCAATAAAACCCCAAGTTCAAGTAACTAACAAGTTAAGTGCAACAAAGCCCAAGTAATTAAATAAAAGCCTTAGTTAATTAAAATGATTAATAAACTTAATCATGAATGCAAATAATATCTAAAAATATTATTCGTGAAAGTTTCGAGTGTCACAAAGAAGTTTCGGGCACTTAAAAGTCAAGTACGGGAAATCATGGCAACATGTAAATGTAATAACATACATTCGTTTAATCACACGTATTAATGATAATAATTATTAATAAATAAATGTTGGAATTTCCAGGGTCGTTACACTATAAATTAACTTTAATTGTTAAACAGATATTAACCAATATATAAATATATATAATTAATTTAGGTTCGTGAATCCGAGGCCAACCTTATACGTGTTCAATGATGTTATATGTATTTTTACTACAAAATACAGTATGGTGAGTATATAGTCCCACTTTTAAACTCTAAATATTTCGGGATGAGAATACATGCATTTTATGATTTACGTTATGGACACAAGTGATTAAAAATATATATTCTACGTTGAGTTGTACCACTGGCATACTTCCCTGTAACTAGGTAACTACTATATACATGCGGTATTGTAAACGCGAATCCTGTTGATAGATCTATTGGCCTGACAACCCCAACCGGGCTGGACGATCAGTTTTCAACGGTTGCACAGTACTTCGTTTATGTATACTACACTTGGTACAGTGTAGCGATTATTTAAGAATATGCTGCGATGATTTAAATGTTAAGTATGGTTATCAAGTGCTCAACTACTTTTACATACACTTGCGAGTGTATTATGTTTATAAATATGAAATCTTGTGGTCCATAGTTATAACGCTGCTAGCATCAAACCTATATATCTCACCAACTTTATGTTGACGTTTTAAAGCATGTTATTCTCAGGTACGAATTAAGTCTTCCGCTGTGCATTAGCTCATATTAAGGATATTACTTGGGGCCGTTCATGCCATATTTCAAAGACGTTGCATTCGAGTCATTGAAGTTCGTTAGAGAATATTATTAAGTAAATGACAGATTAGGTCATTTGGAAATTATGAAATGATAGGCGTACATGTCAACTCTTGATGTAATGATAGATTGCCTTTTAAGAATAAATGCAACGTTTGTAAAATGTATCATATAGAGGTCAAGTACCTCGCTATTTAATCAATTATTGTAATTTGTTTGTAATCGATATGGACATCGTCCGGATGGATTAGGACGGGTTACTACAGTTGGTATCAGAGCGGTGGTCTTAGCGAACCAGGTCTGCATTAGTGTGTCTAACTGATAAGTCGTTAGGATACATTAGTGAGTCTGGAATTCGACCGTGTCTACATGTCAAAAGTTTTGCTTATCATATCTAGTCGGAAATCATCTGCTTATCATCCTAAGGAAATTTCCTGCTTATCATTCATAAGTCTAGACATGTCTTACTGCATTTACTGCATTAATAGTGTATAGACAAAATTCATATCTTAGCGTATCTGATAATTCATATCTTAGCGCATCTGTAGACTTGCCTGACATATGCCGTAAAATTTCTCCGTAGTCTACGAAATCTTTGGTGCTATATATATAGATATTCTATATAGTTAGAATATCATCCGATATCTGAAAATCATTTCACATCGAAGATCCCTTCCACCCACCAAATTGCTCACTTGGCGATGAACCTGAAGCACTTACCGGCGAACCTGTTCGAGAAACCATTTTCTCTTTCATTTCTAGATTATCTTGTCACGATTATATACTATCCCATATTTCGAATCTTATTCATCCGCTCGCTCCAACCGCAAATCATCCCGGTGTACTAGCAGAAGTTAACGAACTTCGCATTCGCGTAACGGCTTTGGAGAACATGGTGCGAAGGTTACAAACACCAGCAGCAGCACCGGCAGCATAACCAGGACCGCCAGCAACATCAACATCGCAAGCTTCGGTACCAGCAGCATCACCGACATCAACAGCATCACCATCATCAACATCAACCGTATCATTACCACCACTAACAATCACATATGCACCACGTGCCTCAATATCTCATTCTGTACTTCGAGTATGAACTTCGTTCTACATATCGTTCTACATCGGTTATCTTCGTTTTACGTATCATTCTACCTCATTTATCTTCGTTCGACATGACGATTATGTAATCTCTAATGTTTTAGAGATCAAGTAACCAAGTACTAACGATAAATCAAATGAGTTTAATATCTTATTGACTCATTAGATCCATGATTACATCTGAAGAAAATATATATGCAAGTATATTTTCATAACGATTGTAATTTAAAATTCTTTCGTACAAACTGTTAATGATGAAAATATTTTAACGGGTAGGTAGTACCCGAGGAATATTTAGATTTCGCATTAATAAGTTACACTGTACATTCTTCGAATCTGATTCAATGGTCATTTACTATGCTACTTACAACCACCGATATGCGTATCAATTCACCACAGAACAATCATTTCCATTCAAATTACATATTTGGATTTTGATCTATCAGAATCTAACAAGTGACATAACGAAGAAAACATTGGACAAAATAAAAAGTGTTAGAAACAAACAAATTAACTATGATGAACTTTGATAGGAATTCACGCTAACTGTTCCTAGCTAACTGTTCCTAGCTAACTGATTAACATTTTATTTATCACAATTTACATTCTCGCAATTTTATTTCTATTATTTACTTTTATGCATTTTAAATCGGGACACATGTACACAATATGTCGGATTAATTCTGAGACAATACGTTGTACACGGGTCATGATATATATTTATTTATTTTACGCACTTTAAATAACGGGACACGTATACAAGGTTTCGACCTATCATATCGACCCATCTATATATATATTTCGGAACAACCATAGACACTCTATATGTGAATGTTGGAGTTGGCTATACAGGGTTGGAGTTGATTCTAAAATATATATATGGTTTGAGTTGTGATCAATACTGAGACCGGTACACGGGTCACGATACGTATTAATTAATTCGAATATTATATATTTAATTTATATATGAATTTATTAGACCATTGGACAATCGGACTACTGGACTGCTAACTTTAGACAATTAAAATGAATTAAATATTGATTATAACATATGAAACTAAATAATTCTTCAAGTTTGCCACTTGATTTCATCTTAAACCTCATTTGTACCTCGACAGTTACAATTCGCGTTCAAATCTTTTCATGATTCTTGAAAATACCTCAACCGAGAAGTTGAACCAACCGCACCCCGTCTATGGAGGAAAAGATCTTTGCATATATTTATGCACCTGAAAAACTCTCGAACCCAAAGTCATAGCTTAACACGTAACCGTGTTGAATCCTTTATTAGCAAAAACAACCTTACAATTCCTTTCCAAAGTAACCAATTTTGTCACAGCTTCAGCAAATTAACTCCGACTTCTCAGTAAGACTAGTCTTATTATAACCTCGATATATACACGTTGTCCTTTCGCTGTCATTCCTGGAGAACCTTTTATATTCCACGACATCATCAGCAAATGTACCAGTAGATCGTCATCCCTTTGGCGAAATCAGCAATCAGTATTTTGAAAATCTCGCATAACTTCTCCAATCATACCTATAACGTCTATCTCTAAGAATTTCATACTCCAAATGTGAAATTTCTAAAAAACACCCTGAACTGCGAACTAGTTCTTGAAATGCTGATGAAGCAGCAAAAACTGTAAACGACTTTAACAGTCAAAAGTTGATGATAAAGTACAGTGTGTTGGAAAAGCTCAGAAAAAGAGAAGGATTGGAACTGGAAAACGGATTGAGCGAAGTATGAAGGAGGCCATGGACAAATCGTGAAAACTAAACCTGCCTTCAAAGGATTCAAATTATTCAGTACCTGCTGAAACCGTTAGTAAGAACTCTACTCCTTATTCTAAACCTTTCCAGATGATATTCTTCATCATCATCTTATCTTAGATATTATAAGATATCTTCATACCTTCCGTTATACATATCCTTCATATTTCTGGAGATATTTTCACAACTATTCTTATCTGAGATAATGTATTTCTCCGTAATATATGTGTTACAACATAAAAGAAACTGTGCTAGTTTCTAAATTCTGAAACCTCCGAATTTAAAATATGAATGTTTTGAAGTAGTGTTGGGAACTGAAGCATGAATTAGTATAATATAATGACACTTGATCAACGTCATTATATTACAGTAAGTCATGTTGAGTTTCTAATGAAGCGTGATGATTCACAGTACCATCAACATGTGCCATGTTACACGACTCTTACATTCTATCTAATCTCTAAACATATCAAGAAAATATTTTCTTGATGATTCGGTCTTTTCCAGGATATTATGGTAATGTGACAAATCAAAATCGTGCCATTACCATTTCTATCTTAGAGCATTAACTATGTTCATTCCAGATTTCATACCTATGAATTTCGGACCATTGCTCGCTTGACTCGAGGATGGGAAGAAAAAACGAATGGACAAAGCCCCAAAATAGAAATTGGAGTATAAATCGCAGCAAATAGGAGAGAGCATTAACTGTGGATGACAATGATTATAGAAGACAGAAGTAGGGACATCAAAATATAAGGAAAAATATAAAACTCAATAACAACCCTGAAACTATAAACCGTGCATATCAATACGTATTGCCATATAAAGGCACGGGAAGATTAAAAACACTATAACCCCAAGATAATAGTAGAAGTACATAAATTCCTCCGGTGGTAGATGGAAGAGGAGAATGACGGATGTGAAAATTAATAGTATATCAAGAATGAGAATTGGATGTAGCATATCGACGAATGTCTTGAAGTAGGAATTAAGGAAAAAGAGTAGAAGATGTGAGTTGTGAAAAATAAGGAAATGAAGGAGTAAATTTATAGTGAAGTATCCGACAGAGAAATCGAAACAGATTGCCACATTAAATCAAAGAAGATCCTGATCGTCGAAGAACCAAATCTTATTATGCAAGATTTTCTTTAAATTCCTTAAATCCCGGAAATCAATAGTAACTATGTCATCGGTTGAAACGAATATATTTACTTACTCATTTCACTCTTTTGTGATAGCTTCACTCGTGCGCATCACATGATCAAATCGTTTTATCTATATCTCTCAATAATGATAAAACTCCATTATTACCTCATATTTGTCATGAAAACATTCCTATTGTTATCCATGACGACCTCTATCAAATTTCGGGGACGAAATTTCTTTAACGGGTAGGTACTGTAATGACCCGGAAATTTCCGACCAAATTTAAACCTTAACCTTTATATATTCCCGACACGATAAGCAAAATCTGTAATATTGAGTCTAGAAAGTTTGAAATCTATATTCGGATAATTAGTTACCCTTTGACCATGCCTGACGATTCACGAACATTTATGTGTATATACGATATATACTTATTAATTGTTAACATTAACAAAGTGTTAGATAAGTGATATTTGGTTTCGATATAAGATTATTATATTTATCGGCAAGAGTAAAAGATAATAGAATTTTATAAATATCTGAAACTGTTTTTGTCTAAGTTGTTAGCGAGTCATTTTAAGGTTTTAACGTTATCTTTAAAAGTTAGAATTTTTCTAAAAACCTTTTGACAAATTGTAAATGTTAACGGTCCATGATTTTAAAAAAAATAGAATATTTAAATAAAACATGTTCGTTAAATATATATATATATATATATATATATATATATATATATATATATATATATATATATATATATATATATATGTATTTTGCGAAATGACTAAATATAATATTTAACTAAATATAAAACGTTTTGAAATTTAATATACTTGGTTAATTAATGAGAGTGTGATTTATATAAGTAAATGACCACAACACATAAAAGATTAAGTTATACTTTGAGTGGGTTATTTTTAATTAATTTAAGTCTATTTATTGATAAAGGTACATGTCACAAAACGTTTAATTTAAAATAAAATATTTTGACAAACAACGAGACTTTGATTTATAGAAGGAAATGACCACAACGCTCAATTTTATAGGTTACATTTTTCATAAAGTAAATCTTTGATAAATAAATCAAATTATTATTAAAGGTACACGTCACGTAACGTAAAAGGCTAGTTTTCTAAACGTACGTAAGTGCGCTCGAAAAACCGAAAGTGGTACATGAGTCGAGTGACAACGTACGAGTCATTTTAGTAAAAATTACATTTTTACTACGCACGTAAATATAATATAATATTTAATTAATTCTAAAGATTAAATATATTATTTATTAAATAATATATATATATATATAACTATGAATTAGTATAAGAGTGTCGGTGGCTTTATTTAGCAACTACACGCTTTTTTTATTTGATATTTATTATTATTTTATTTAATATATTATTTTATTATTTTATTTATTATATTATTAAATTATAAACCATGCTATATATATCCCTCGGTTTTCAATCTCATAAGTCACAACACATATTACTAAATTGTGATCTCATTGTTACTACGTATTATTATATTTATTATTATTATTATTATTATTACTATTATATTATTATTATTATATATTAAGATTATGAATATCAATTTTATTATTTTGATATCAGTAAGTATCAGGATATTATTATTATTAGTATTATACATAAAATACTATGATGGGGTTCTGCCCAAGTGTTTTCAAAACTGATTTCATGAGTGGGATAGAATTAAGGAGATTATGGGTTATAGCTATGGAGGTTATGAGTAATGTTCAGGGGTTTTGTTCGTGAGTAAAACTAGTGTTTACCATCTCCGTTGCGTCTACATATTTTTTTTCCTGCAATATTGAATCTCAATATTGATACGTGAGCACTCAAAACTTAACTTTTATTTATTATTGAGATTCAATATTGCAGGAAAAAAAAATATGTAGACGCAACGGAGATGGTAAACACTAGTTTTACTCACGAGCAAAACCCCTGAACATTACTCATAACCTCCATAACTATAACCCATAATCTCCTTAATTCTATCCCACTCATGAAATCAGTTTTGAAAACACTTGGGCAAAACCCCATCATAGTATTTTATGTATAATACTAATAATAATAATAATATCCTGATACTTACTGATATCAAAATAATAAAATTGATATTCATAATCTTACTATATAATAATAATAATATAATAGTAATAATAATAATAATAATAAATATAATAATACGTAGTAACAATGAGATCACAATTTAGTAATATGTGTTGTGACTTATGAGATTGAAAACCGAGGGATATATATATAGCATGGTTTATAATTTAATAATATAATAAATATAATAATAAAATAATATATTAAATAAAATAATAATAAATATCAAATAAAAAAAACGTGTAGTTGCTAAATAAAGCCACCGACACTCTTATACTAATTCATAGTTATATATATATATATATATATATATATATATATATATATATATATATATATATATATATTATTTAATAAATAATATATTTAATCTTTAGAATTAATTAAATATTATATTATATTTACGTGCGTAGTAAAAATGTAATTTTTACTAAAATGACTCGTACGTTGTCACTCGACTCATGTACCACTTTCGGTTTTTCGAGCGCACTTACGTACGTTTAGAAAACTAGCCTTTTACGTTACGTGACGTGTACCTTTAATAATAATTTGATTTATTTATCAAAGATTTACTTTATGAAAAATGTAACCTATAAAATTGAGCGTTGTGGTCATTTCCTTCTATAAATCAAAGTCTCGTTGTTTGTCAAAATATTTTATTTTAAATTAAACATTTTGTGACATGTACCTTTATCAATAACTAGACTTAAATTAATTAAAAACTAACCCACTCAAAGTATAACTTAATCTTTTGTGTGTTGTGATCATTTACTTATATAAATCACACTCTCATTAATTAACCAAGTATATTAAATTTCAAAACGTTTTATATTTAGTTAAATATTATATTTAGTCATTTCGTAAAATACATATATATATATATATATATTTAATGAACACGTTTTATTTAAATATTCTATTTTTATTAAAATCACGGACCGTTAACATTTACAATTTGTCAAAAGGTTTCTAGAAAAATTCTAACTTTTAAAGATAACGTTAAAATCTTAAAATGACTCGCTAACAACATAGACAAAAACAGTTTCAGATATTTATAAAATTCTATTATCTTTTACTCTTGCCGATAAATATAATAATCTTATATCGAAACCAAATATCAAATATCTAATACTTTGTTAATGTTAACAATTAATAAGTATATATCGTATATACACATAAATGTTCGTGAATCGTCAGGCATGGTCAAAGGGTAACTAATTATCCGAATATAGATTTCAAACTTTCTAGACTCAATATTACAGATTTTGCTTATCGTGTCGGGAATATATAAAGGTTAAGGTTTAAATTTGGTCAGAAATTTTCGGGTCATTACATGACCATTGTCGGACACATTAGGGCTAGTTCCAAAAATCTCCTGTTGTAACCATCAAGGTCGTTCCCAACGGCATTTAACTGCATGAATTCCATTTCCATCTTTTGGATTTCGGTTCTCAGACAATACTCCTCAATCATGGCACACTTAAATTCCTCCCATGGCGTAGCATACGCCTCATCAATGCCTTGTGCCTGTGCCATTGTATTCCACCACGTTAGCGCGCCGTCAGATAGCGTGCAAGAAGCAAATTTGGTTTTACTGTCCTCCGAACAGTTGCTAACTCAGAATACTGATTCAAGTTTCTCGAACCATCTGGTGAGACCAATCGGTCCCTCAGTGCCGCTGAAGTTATGTGGTTTACAGCTCTGGAATTCCTTGTAAGTACATCCATTTCGAACGGGTGGGATAACCGGTGGTGGTGGCGGTGGAGCTTGGAGGTTTTTTTTAGCTAGGTCTGCGGCTACATGTTCTTGGATCATCTCTTCAATTTCAATTTGAGCAGCAGTAGGTGTGGATCGACCATTAGTCATGGTGTTCTATACAAACATTTTGACTCAAGTCAAAATCCAACATTCAATATATAATAATATAGTATATAACAACCAACATGTAAACAGCACAACACATGTTAATTAAGTAACGCAAGTTGATACAAGTACCGCAAAACACCATACAGTAACGTAAATAGAACATTTGTGCAAAAAGTAACATCACAAAGTTTCCATTCATTAATAATAAGTTTCATACATCATGATAGATTCGTACAATACATAAGTGAAATATGAAACTACAACTAGATTACATCATGAAATCTAATACAAAAGGTACTTTATGTACGCAACACATCATTTGACAACACCGGTACCGTGGGTCAAGATTAATCTCGACCAATACATATACGATGGGGGTTTTTATTTATTTCATTGGGGGTTTATTAAACACCTAAAAATGAACCATTTAAAATTGAATTACTAACATCGGACTGCTAACTACGGACTAAGGAATTATTAAAAGTATTAAAAGTATTATAAGCATATATATGTGACGTTTGTTTAAAAAGAAAAGGTATTGATATATTATATATGGATAGGTTCGTGATATCAATCGGAGACCAAGTCAAAATTACATATCTTCAAGACGAAAGTGAGTATATAGTCCCACTTTTAAACTCTAAATATTTCGGGATGAGAATACATGTATTTTATGTTTTATGTTATGGACACAAGTAACTGAAAAATATATTCTACGTTGAGTTGTACCACTGGCATACTTCCCTGTAGCTTGGTAACTGTTATTTACAGCGGTATTGTAAACGCGAATCTTGTTGATAGATCTATCGGGCCTGACAACCCCAACCGGACTGGACGACCAGTATTCAACGGTTGCACAGTACTTCGTTTCGTGACTACACTTGGTACGGTGTAGTAAGATTTCATAATAAAGGGAATATGCGACGTGATTAAATGTTAAGTATGGTTACCAAGTGCTCAACCACTTAGAATATTTTTATTAAAATGTTTATATATGAAATGTTGTGGTCTATATATATATATTGCTGCCGGCATTAAACCTATATCTCACCAACTTTATGTTGACGTTTTAAGCATGTTTATTCTCAGGTGATAACTAAAAGCTTCCGCTGCAACATGTTGAATTTAAGCAAGATCTTGAGTATGCATATTTGTGTCAAAAATAAAACTGCATATCCGAGGAATTGTAATGTAAAATATGCTAGAAATCGTATTGTTATCATCACATGTAAAGTTTGTAAGTCTAAGATTATCGCTAAACGATAATCATCTTTTTATTGTCTAAAGCTTGTATTAAAATAAGAGTTACGGTTTGTAATGTAAAATAAATGAAGTTGTTCTTTTAAAAAAATGTCGCATATAGAGGTCAATACCTCGCAATGAAATCATACGTTATCTAACTCGTTCTTATGGTTAAGGACGGGTTATGACATGTGGTATCAGAGCGGTGGTCTTAGCGAACCAGGTTTGCATTAGTGTGTCTAACCGATAAGTCGTTAGGATACATTAGTAAGTCTGGACTTTGACCGGGTCTGATTTAAAAACCATTGCTTATCATTGTTGGTTAAAATTTATATGTAAATATTATGTAGTACTAATGGGTTAGTTGTTGTGTGATAGATGTCGGGCTCAAAACTTGTTATCACATTCAGCGACTCCGAACCAGAATCTTCAGATGGTGTTCCAGTCATTAACCTATCCGATGACGAAAATAATATCTTTGGGGAAGACTCACAAATTCCGGATGAACCAACTATAGAGAACCCGGAAAGTGAACCCGAGGAGGAAAGTGAACCCGAGGAGGAAAGTGAACCCGAGGAGGAAAGTGAACCCGAGGAGGAAAGTGAACCCGAGGAAGAAATACAGGAAATTACAAAAGACAAGTTCGAACTAGGAAAGAAACGAAAGGCTAATGAATTAGAAAATTCAAATCCCGAGTTTAGTAAGGATGATGTGGCACCAACTCCACTAGACACTACCACCCCTATTCCCGCTATTCCTATTCGTTCTATCCCGGCATCCAGTTCTTTAGTCCCACAGCCAAAATATAGGCAGACAGCTAGGATAAGCGTTAGGCGATTCATTGAACCTAAACGTCTTAGAAAATAGACCAAACGATGCGCTGCCGTATTAAACCATGGGATCATATAATGTTTTGTATAATATTATTAGTGTGGTTTGCATAATGTTCGATGTAAGATAAGCATATGTAAAATAGTGAAGTGTGAAATGCAATAATTTTCCATGGTTAAGTATTATTTAGATGGTAGTAATTGATTCTGTACTAAGCTATTAAGTATGGACATTAACGGGTAGGTACTACCCTAGATATAATTATAAAACGCTAATAAGAAGAAAAGGCTTTTATAATAATACCTGGTTCATATTATTAATAAGCTATAATGTACTGTAAATATACACTACATCTATAATATTCCATGTGAATAATTATTTTCTTTTCATTCTTATAGAAGAATATGGCGCGATTGAACCGAATGACGGAACAAGAAATCCAGGAACTCATCAATCAGCGAGTGAACGACAGAATGTTATGGGTCGAGGCTACAAGAGGTGCTGCAGTTAACCCAAATCCTCGTGTGGGGTGCACTTACAAAACTTTTCAAGCTTGCAAGCCCTCATCATTCAGTGGAACAGAAGGACCGATCGGTTTAACCCGGTGGATAGAAAAGATGGAGACTGTGTTTAAAATAAGTGGTTGTGTTGAAAAGGACATGACCAAGTATGCATCGTGCACTTTACAAGATAGTGCACTCACGTGGTGGAAAAATTATGTGAAGGCTGTAGGAGGAGATGTAGCTTATGATACTCCTTGGGAAGAATTCAAAACAATGTTAATCAACGAGTATTGTCCAAGGAATGAGGTTAGAAAGTTGGAAGATGAATTACGAAGCCTGAAGGTTGTTGGTACTGAAATCACCAACTACAATCAGCGATTCATGGAATTAGTTTTGCTATGTCCTGAATTGGTTCCAACCGAAGAACGGAAGATTGAAATGTACAAAGATGGTTTGCCCAAAAAGGTCAAGGCAAATGTTACAGCATCGAAACCTAAGACAATTCATGAAGCTATAACCATGGCAAACGAGCTAATGGATCAGGTCATCATGGATAAGAAAGTATCCAATACTGATGTGAAGGTATCAGGTAACAAAAGAAAGTGGAATGGAAATTATGATCGAGGTAACCAACAACAATCTTTTAAGAAACAAGAAATCACGCAAGGTACGGGTAGTGGTTTAAGATTTGGTTATAAAGGACAAAATCCTTTATGCAACCGATGCCACAAACATCACTCTGGTTACTGTAATGTGGTATGCAACAAATGTAATCGAAAGGGTCATCTTGCTGAAGATTGTAGGGCTCTCGTTACAAATACAAATGGTACCAAGACTCCTGCCACTAATGCAAATAGAACTGCTTTGGCTACTGTTACTTGTTATGGATGTGGGAAACAGGGTCATTATAAGAGCCAGTGCCCGAATCCAGAGAAGAATATCGGACCTGCACGAGGGAGAGCATTTGTTATTAATGCTAGAGAGGCGTGTGAAGACCCGGAGCTTGTTACGGGTACGTTTACCATTAATAACTTATCCGCATCTATTATATTTGATACTGGTGCTGATAGAAGTTACGTGTGTAGAGACTTTCACGCTAAATTGAATTGTTCATCATTACCTCTAGATGCTAAGTACATGATTGAGTTAGCTAATGGTAAACTAATTAAAGCCGATAAAATTTGCCGTGATTGTAAAATAAATTTAGCCGGAGAAACATTTAAGATTGATTTGATACCCGTAGAATTAGGAAGTTTTGATGTAATAGTCGGCATGGACTGGATGTCCAAAATAGGAGCTGAAGTTGTGTGCGCCAAGAAGGCAATTCGCATTCCTCGTAAGGATAAAACGCCAGTAATGATTTATGGAGAGAAGGGTAACTCAAAGCTAAAACTCATTAGTTATTTGAAAGCTCAAAAGTGCTTGAAGAAAGGGTGCTATGCTATCTTAGCACATGTTAATAAAGTCGAAAAGAAAGAAAAAGAGAAGTGCATCAATGACGTGCCTGTGGCAAGAGATTTTCCTGAAGTATTTCCGGAAGAGTTGCCGGGATTACCTCCATTTAGATCTGTAGAATTTCAAATAGATCTTGTACCAGGAGCTGCACCGGTTGCCCGTGCTCCATATAGACTTGCACCGTCCGAGTTAAAAGAACTTCAGAGTCAGTTAAAAGAATTACTGGATCGTGGATTCATACGACCAAGTACTTCACCGTGGGGAGCTCCAATTTTATTCATCAAGAAGAAAGACGGATCTTTCCGAATGTGTATAGATTATCGTGAATTAAATAAGTTAACTATCAAAAATCGGTATCCACTACCGAGAATTGACGACTTATTTGATCAACTCCAAGGATCATGTGTGTACTCGAAAATTGACCTAAGATCGGGCTATCATCAATTACGCGTCAAAGAAGAAGATATACCGAAAACTGCTTTTCGGACACGTTACGGTCATTACGAATTTTTGGTCATGCCGTTTGGATTGACGAATGCGCCAGCTATATTCATGGACCTCATGAATCGAGTTTGTAGTCCATATCTAGATAAGTTTGTTATCGTTTTCATTGATGATATTCTTATCTATTCCAAGAGTGAGCAAGAGCATGAGCAGCATTTAAGGTTGATATTAGAGTTGTTAAGAAAAGAACAGCTATATGCTAAATTTTCTAAATGTGCTTTCTGGTTGAAAGAAGTGCAATTTCTTGGCCACGTTGTTAGTAGCAAAGGAATTCAGGTTGATCCAGCAAAAATTGAAGCCATTGAAAAATGGGAGACTCCTAAGACACCAACGCAGATACGCCAATTTTTGGGTTTAGCCGGTTATTATAGAAGGTTTATTCAAGATTTTTCCCGAATAGCTAAGCCGTTGACAGCGTTAACGCAAAAAGGGAAGAAATATGAATGGACATCTGAGCAGGAGAGTGCATTCCAATTACTAAAGAAGAAGTTAACTACGGCGCCTATTTTATCGTTACCAGAAGGGAACGATGATTTTGAAATATATTGTGACGCTTCGCGACAAGGTTTTGGTTGCGTTCTTATGCAACGGAAGAAAGTTATTGCATACGCATCCTGACAATTGAAGATTCACGAGCGGAATTATACGACGCATGATTTAGAACTGGGAGCAGTCGTGTTTGCATTGAAGATATGGAGACACTACTTGTATGGGGTTAAATGCACTGTGTTTACTGATCATAAAAGCCTTCAACATATTTTTGATCAGAAACAGCTGAACATGAGGCAACGTAGGTGGGACGAGTTAATAAACGACTATGATTGTGAAATTCGTTATCATCCCGGGAAAGCGAATGTGGTGGCTGACGCACTAAGCAGAAAGGAACGAGAACCAATTCGAGTACGAGCGATGAACATAAAAATTCGCATGAATCTCAACTCACAAATCAAAGAAGTTCAACGAGAAGCACTTACTAAAGAAAATATAGGAAATGAAATAATGAAGAAGTATGAGAAGCAACTCGTTATGCGGGAAGATGGAATTCGATATTTTGCAAACCGTATTTGGGTACCAAAGTTGGGTGGATTAAGGAAGTTAATATTGAATGAGGCACATAAGACAAGATACTCGATACATCCTGGAGTTGGAAAGATGTATCAAGATCTTAAGACGCATTATTGGTGGCCTAATTTGAAGACAGACGTTGCAACATATGTTGGGGAATGTTTAACTTGTTCCAAAGTCAAAGCAGAACACCAGAAGCCGTCAGGATTACTTCAACAACCAGAAATCCCAGAATGGAAATGGGACGGTATTACCATGGATTTCATCACGAAGTTACCAAAGACTGCCTGGGGATACGACACTATTTGGGTAATTGTTGATCGTCTTACCAAATCTGCACATTTCTTGCCTATAAAGGAAACGGATAGAATGGAGAAATTATTACGATTATATATAAAGGAAATAGTTTCAAGGCATGGAATACCTATTTCCATTATATCTGATCGTGATAGTAGATTTACCTCAAAGTTCTGGCAATCACTACAGGAGGCACTAGGAACTCGTTTGGATATGAGTACCGCATATCATCCGCAAACCGACGGGCAGAGTGAAAGAACAATTCAGACTCTTGAAGACATGCTCAGGGCATGTGTGATCGATTTTGGAAACGGATGGGATAAATATCTACCATTAGCAGAATTCTCGTATAATAATAGTTATCATGCGAGCATTAAAGCTGCGCCATTCGAAGCATTGTAAGGAAGGAAGTGTAGATCTTCTATTTGTTCGAATGAAGTAGGAGATCGACAATTAACTGGTCCCGAGATCATACACGAAATGACTGAGAAGATAGTACAAATCAAGGAGAGATTGAAAACAGCCCGTAGTCGCCAAAAGAGCTACGCCGATGTCCGAAGGAAACCATTAGAGTTTCAGATCGGTGACATGGTTATGCTAAAGGTGTCACCTTGGAAAGGTGTAATACGTTTCAGTAAAAGAGGTAAACTGAACCCAAGATATGTAGGCCCGTTCAAGATCATCGAACGCATTGGACCGGTAGCTTATCGACTCGAGTTACTGCAACAACTCGCCGGAGTACATAATACATTTCACGTCTCGAACCTTAAGAAGTGTCTTGCAAAGGAAGACCTCACGATTCCTCTTGAAGAAATCCATGTCGATGAAAAACTACAATTCATCGAAGAACCAATCGAAATCATGGATCGTGAAGTTAAACGGCTCAAGCAGAGCAGCATACCGATCGTTAAGGTTCGTTGGAATGCTCGAAGAGGTCCCGAGTTTACTTGGGAAAGAGAGGATCAGATGAAACAAAAGTATCCACACTTGTTTCTCGATGACGCAAAATAGGTACAATTTTAAAATTTCGGGACGAAATTTATTTAACGGGTAGGTACTGTAATGACCCGCACTTTTTCGATCGTTCTATACTTATAAGATTAATATTTACATAAATTAAACCTTACCAACATGATAAGCAATCCAAATTGTTGAGACTTATGTTTTTGAAATGAGTTTTACACAACGTTTGACCGTCTAGTTTGACCGATGATATCATGAACTATACAATATATGATAATTATACGTTTGTGTATATATATGTATATATACATATTTAACATGATCCAAGAATGTTTTAATATCTCATTTTGTATTAATAACAATAAGTTATAAGTATATTTTGAAACTACTAACTTAAGTTTTCAAAACGATAACCATACGTAACGTCATTTGACAACACCGGTACTTTATGTACGCAACACGTCATTTGACAACACCGGTACCGTGGGTCAAGATTAATCTCGACCAATACATATACGATGGGGGTTTTTATTTATTTCATTGGGGGTTTATTAAACACCTAAAAATGAACCATTTAAAATTGAATTACTAACATCGGACTGCTAACTACGGACTAAGGAATTATTAAAAGTATTAAAAGTATTATAAGTATATATATGTGACGTTTGTTTAAAAAGAAAAGGTATTGATATATTATATATGGATAGGTTCGTGATATCAATCGGAGACCAAGTCAAAATTACATATCTTCAAGACGAAAGTGAGTATATAGTCCCACTTTTAAACTCTAAATATTTCGGGATGAGAATACATGTATTTTATGTTTTATGTTATGGACACAAGTAACTGAAAAATATATTCTACGTTGAGTTGTACCACTGGCATACTTCCCTGTAGCTTGGTAACTGTTATTTACAGCGGTATTGTAAACGCGAATCCTGTTGATAGATCTATCGGGCCTGACAACCCCAACCGGACTGGACGACCAGTATTCAACGGTTGCACAGTACTTCGTTTCGTGACTACACTTGGTACGGTGTAGTAAGATTTCATAATAAAGGGAATATGCGACGTGATTAAATGTTAAGTATGGTTACCAAGTGCTCAACCACTTAGAATATTTTTATTAAAATGTTTATATATGAAATCTTGTGGTCTATATATATATATATTGCTGCCGGCATTAAACCTATATCTCACCAACTTTATGTTGACGTTTTAAGCATGTTTATTCTCAGGTGATAACTAAAAGCTTCCGCTGCAACATGTTGAATTTAAGCAAGATCTTGAGTATGCATATTTGTGTCAAAAATAAAACTGCATATCCGAGGAATTGTAATGTAAAATATGCTAGAAATCGTATTGTTATCATCACATGTAAAGTTTGTAAGTCTAAGATTATCGCTAAACGATAATCATCTTTTTATTGTCTAAAGCTTGTATTAAAATAAGAGTTATGGTTTGTAATGTAAAATAAATGCAGTTGTTCTTTTAAAAAAATGTCGCATATAGAGGTCAATACCTCGCAATGAAATCATACGTTATCTAACTCGTTCTTATGGTTAAGGACGGGTTATGACAGCTCGGAGGATTCCCACCTCCCTTGTCAATTCCTCGATAGTGGGAGATGGTGGGGCAGGCGGTGCTGGTGGTGCAGGTGGGGCTGGTGGAGCGGATGGTGCAGGTGGAGCGGGTGATGCTGGTGGAGCGGGTGGTGCAGACCGCATGAAGCGGGGTGCAGATGTCCCGGCTCCAGAAATAGTCAGCATGTAACGAGGTGCCTTACGTATGAGTGGTTCGGCAGGGTACGACACAAGCCGCTTACGGGCAGTAACCCTCCGACGCTGACCAAAAGCGTCAGTGAAAGCACGACATCCATTCACCCCTGGAATGACGGTACCATCAGGACGGTACCGCTTCTTCGGCGGGGTAGAGGGTGGCTGAATAGGTATATCAGTAGGGTCCTCGTCGTCACTGGAGTCTGATGAAGAATCATCTAATGAAGAATCGGCGGATGATGAGTCATCCGAATCATGTGGTGGTGACACGGGTGGCTGAACTGGCAGTCCGAAGGCGGCCAACATCTCTCTGTGTCTGTATGGCGTAATCGGCACTAAACGTCCATCTGGAGCGCGTCGGCACGGCATGCGCATATGGTTACGGAATGGCCCTTCCCCGAACTCCGCGGGGATCACAACACCACCGATGCGGGGCTGTGACTCCGAGGATCCGGGAGCAGACAGAGCTGGAATCCCCGTAGGGCCTACGTGTCCATCAGAAGTAGTCACTGGTGCAGGCGGCTGGCTGCTAGTCCCGGAAGATGAAGCGCCGGGGTCACTCGTGCGTATCGGGATCGGTGGATCGGCAACGGTGGTAGGTGGAGTAGCTGAAGAGTCTAAACTGCCCAAAACGATAGCAGGTGGTACATCCGAAATCTGAACAAGGAAAAATAAATTTTCCATGTCAGTAAGTCATAAAGCAAGCACGTATTAGGCCAACAGTTTAAATCATGTATAACAATAAATAGCATGGCAATAATAACGAATCGTACGGAAGTAGCTTGCAATCGAAAGCAAGTAATATCATACAGTAGTGAAATCATGCAGTAGCATATGGCATATAGCAGTAAAAGTAAGCCGCAACATGCAGTAAGTCCAGCGGAAACAAGTAAACTAGAAAGTTGTAGATTAGTCCTATTAGTGAATCTTACTCGAGTCGGTCTTAGACTCACTAATGCAACCTAATTCCCTACAACCAATGATCTGATACCAAATGTGATGCCCCGTACAAAACCATCGTGTACGAATCATCAACAACAGGATCATTACAAGGTTAAGTACTATATGCGTTTTCAAAAGAGTTTGCATTCATTAATAAAGTGATGTCTAAACCAACATCGAATGTTTTACAATCTAAAAGCATGCTTCACTAAGTAGAAGCAAATAAGAAGTGTATGTGACCACAACGGTCGTTACAAGTCATAGTTCAAAAGTACTAATGTTTGAATGCAAAATAAAGTAGTTCATGCGATAACAACTCTAGGCAGTGGGTGTCTACAGCACGACTACTACACAGCGGAAGCTAACCTCAAGCACCTGAGAAAAACATGCTTTAAAATGTCAACACAAAATTTGATGAGCTATAGTTTAAGTATAACAGTATGTAAGGTAGGCCACGAGATTTTAGTGCTACAAAGAGCGTTTCAAAACAGTATGATATAGTATATGTTAACCGTGGGTACTGGGTAACTAACTTAACGTTTATACTCCCTGAAAGTACACTTGGCAAGTGCGTATGTCTACGAAGTATTAAACACTCGTTAAATGCTAGCGCGACTAGCCCGAGTGGGGATGTCAAACCCTATGGATCCATATCTAAGATTCACGTTCACCGGTTCAAAAACCAATGACGAAACGTTACCGAGCTAAAGGGAATGTTTTTGCCATTATATAACCCACACATATATAAGTTTAAGTACTCGTGCCTAGTATGTAAAATATAAAATCCGCATGTATTCTCAGTTCCCAAAATAAGTTAAAGTAAAAAGGTAATGCTATAACTCACAATGATAAAGTAGCGGTAAAGTATGACTCGGAAAGTAAGCAAGTAATGAAGGTTGTCCAAACGGGTCCTCAACCTAAGTCAAATAGTACTAAGTCAGTAAATCATTCGAATAGGTTTAAAAGTATGTAAATAAAGTCTTAAGGGTCATCATCATTCATCATCAAACAAAAGGCGTAAAGTAAGTTTCGTTTATGAAAGTAGTTTAAAACAAAGGCTGATTTCAGTCAGTCACCACGGCCTCTACCCTTACTGAATTAAGGTGAGACCAGTGGCCATGGCTCCGTATATGAGTCCTTTAAGTGTGGTGAAATTTACAGAAGCAAAATCGTCTTCGTTTGACCGTGACGACGGTCTAAGTGCGAGTAGGTCAGAAATTTCTGCACAACGTTAAAAGGACAAAGTGACGATCGGAGGGCCATAAATCCTAAACCGTAACTCGGATTAAGACGAGTCCTATACGAAAAGTTATATACTCGAAAAGATATATTTGAAAATCAAGGTCGCAGTACCCCAGGTCTACTGGTATGTTACAGAATCAGTAGGACAGAGGGCTGTAAACAGAAAACAGGAAGTTAAAAGTGAGTTCCGGTGGTCTTGGTGCTTGATGTTCATCATGGTTCTCATCCTTGATGCATATAGCTTCAAGTGTACAACTCTTTGATGTGTTTACATCATTTTTACCATGGTTTGACCATCATAACCCAAGTGCAAGTCTAAGACATGAAGCACAACTCACTTAAGTGTTACAAGTGTTTTGATGAACCAAAGTTTCATCAAAGTCTTAGATTTAACACATACATGAAATATAAAAGTAGTATAGAACTATAAACTTTAAAATAAACTAACTAATCAAGATCTTAAAATGTAGAACATAGTTCTTAGTTATATCTTGAAGATCCAAGACTCAAAAGTCTAGATCTAAAGTTATTAAGTTAAATCTTAAGGATTAATACTTGTATCTTTGCTTTAGTGAAACCATAGGTTACAAAACTTAGATTATCAACTAGTAAAGTGTATGTAAGCTTGAAAGCCTTTATTAATGACAAAATAAGAAGACCATAAGTTACATAACTTAGATCCATTACAAGTCCTTGAAGTTAAAATTAAAGAAAGATTAAAGTGCATATTATTCAGAAATAAACTAAGTAAACAAGTAATTAGTTCATGGTTTGTTCATACTTTAAAGATTCAAACCAAAGTTTGATCTTTAAGAAAGTAAACTTTAAAGTTTACTAACATGACTTACAAGTATGAGTTTATCAACACATGAACATTAATCTTTTAAAAATAACAAATGTAGAACATATCTAGAAAGTTTATGTTCTTGTTGTTCTTGTTATTAGAAGATAAAAGAAGAATAAAACTAGTAAGTTAGATTCTTGAAACCAAGTAAGTAAATAACTAACAACAAGTAAGTAAGTAACAATAACCAACAAGAAATCAAACAACAACAAATGATGATGATGATTAAGGTGTGTAAGGTGGCGGTTTTAACAATAAATGAAGAAGAGAAAAAGAGTCCAAGTTACTTACCACAACTAGAGAAAAGAGAGAAAGAATGAGAGAAAGTTTGAGAGGTATGTTTGAGGTGGAGTGTGAGAATGAGATTGCAAGTGTACCAAGTAGTAAAAAATTTTTTTTTAACTCCCCATATGGCCTAATGGCCTACGGTTTTCTGCAGCAAAAAGGGGGAGGGATGAAGTCCAAAATGTAATTGC
Source organism: Rutidosis leptorrhynchoides (assembly GCF_046630445.1). Taxonomy (NCBI): domain Eukaryota; kingdom Viridiplantae; phylum Streptophyta; class Magnoliopsida; order Asterales; family Asteraceae; genus Rutidosis; species Rutidosis leptorrhynchoides. The sequence goes on along the minus strand of NC_092335.1, from coordinate 299,967,169 downwards.
ATGTTAAAGCTTGAAAAGGTGGATAAAAGGGGTGATTGCATGGGAATGAACAAGTAATTTGATTCTTTACTAAGTTAACTAACTAGTTACAATTTACAAGTAATACTTACACATGTAGGTTGGGCTAAAAGGTCCATTAAGAAGTAGGTTGGGCTCATAAGTCCTCATTCAAGAGTCCATTAACATTAACAAGGCCCAAGTTCAATTAATTCACAAGTTAAACCAATTAAAAGCCCAAGTAACTAACTAACAACTTTAGTTAATTAAAATGATTAATAAACTTAATCATGAATGTAAATAATATCTAAAAATATTATTCGTGTAAGTTTCGGGTGTCACAAAGATGTTTCGGGCAATTAAAGTCAAGTACGCTTAGTCATGGAAACATGTAAATGTAATAACATACATTCGTTTAATCACACGTATTAATAATAATTATTAATAAAATAACATTGGAAAATCCAGGGTCGTTACATAGAACGTCATGTAGAACGATGATTATTCTCGAGGTACATAATGAGATGTTGAGGCATGTGATATTGAAACTTAGGTTGTTGGTGGTACTGTAGGTGTTGGTGATGTTGCTGAAGCTGGTAAATTTTGCACCATATTCTCCAAATTTATTTCTCGAGCGTGAAGTTTGTTGACTTCTTCTATTATTCCGGGGTGATTGTCGGTAAGAACGAGTGAATGAATAAGGTTTAGAATCTGAGATAGTATGTAATCGTGATGAGATATTCGGTAAATGAGGGTGAAAATGGTATTTTGGACTGGTTAACCAGTAAGTGCTTCAGGTTCTTCGCCAAGAGGTGAATTTGGTTGATGGAAAGGATCACCTTCTTTTTATCTCTAATGATTAAGTAGGCTACGAACCCATCAAATGAATTGGGGATGGATGATTGGTTGATTCATTCTGGTGACACTGCTTTCGGAGCTTAGGTGAAACTCCATATCGGAATAGCTGTCGGAATCTGAGGAATTCGAACTGGTTGAGGGATTCATCTTGTACGATCAGATGAAGGATTTTCGATAAGAAATAGATTATAGGATGTAGATTAGTACCCTGCAATACATAATTTACATATGCATATATAATACTAAAATCCCATAAGTTACGGAGGAATCTACGGTAGCTGTCTGGCAAAGGTAACAATAACAGATACGCTAAGATATGAATTTATCTATACACTGTCTATGCAATAGAGGCAGTAAGACGTGCCTAGACTTTAAGGATGATAAGAAAATAATTTTTGACACTAAATGATAAGCAAAACTTTTGACATGCAGACACGGTCGAAGTCCAGACCTACAAATGCATCTAAACAACTATCAGTTAGACACACTAATGCAAGACCTGGTTCGCTAAGACCACCGCTCTGATACCACCTGTAAAGACCCGTCCTAATCCATCTGGACGAATACATTACATTTGGTTACATCGCGAGGTACTTGACCTCTATATGATACATTTTACAAACATTGCATTCGTTTTGAAAAGACAAACTTTCCTTACATCAAAAGTTGACGGCATGCATACCCTTTCATAATATATCCATCTATAATTGACTTAATAATAATATTGATGAACTCGACGACTCGAATGAAACTTCTTTTGAAATATGTCATGAATGACTCCAAGTAATATCTCTAAAATGAGCAAAAGCACAGCGGAAGATTTCTTTGGTTCCTGAGAATAAACATGCTTTCAAGTGTCAACCAAAAAGGTTGGTGAGTTCATTAGTTTATCATAAATAATCATTTCTAATTTTTAATAGACCACAAGATTTTCATTTCCATTTCTCATAAATAAACGTCCCATGCATAGAGACAAAAATCATTCATATAGATTGAACACCTGGTAACCGACCTTAACAAGATGCATATAGAATATCCCCATCATTCCGGGACTCCCTTCGGACATGATAAATTCGAAGTACTAAAGCATCCGGTACTTTGGATGGGGCTTGTTGGGCCCAATAGATCTATCTTTAGGATTCGCGTCAATTAGGGTGTCTGTTCCCTAATTCTTAGATTGCCAGACTAACAAGGGGCATATTCGGTTTAATAATTCAACCACAGAATATAGTTTCATTTACTTGTGTCTATTTCGTAAAACAGTTATAAAAGCAGCGCATGTATTCTCAGTCCCAAAAATATATATTGCAAAATCATTTAAAAAGGGAGTAATGAAACGCACAATTGAAAGGACCCATCCTAATCCATCCGGATGAAGTCCATATTGATTACAAACGATTCACATTAGCTGATTTCATTGCGAGGTACTTGACCTCTATATGATACATTTTACAAACATTGCATTCATTTTTAAAAGACAAACTTTCATTTACATCGACAGTTAACAGCATGCATACCATTTTATAATATATCCATCTATAATTGACTTAATTATAATCTTGTTGAACTCAACGACTCGAATGCAACGTCTTTTGAAATATGTAATGAATGACTCCAAGTAATATCTCTAAAATGAGCAAATGCACAGCGGAAGATTTCTTTCGTACCTGAGAATAAACATACTTTAAAGTGTCAACCAAAAGGTTGGTGAGTTCATTAGTTTAACATAAATAATCATTTCATAATTTTAATAGACCACAAGATTTCATATTTCCATTTCTCATAAACATACGTCCCATGCATAGAGACAAAAATATCATTCATATGGATTGAACACCTGGTAACCGACATTCACAATATACATATAAGAATATCCCCTTCATTCCGGGATCCTCCTTCGGACATGATATAAATTTCGAAGTACTAAAGCATCCGGTACTTTGGATGGGGCTTGTTGGACCCGATAGATATATCTTTAGAGTTCGCGTCAATTAGGGTGTCTGTTCCCTAATTCTTAGATTACCAGACTTAATAAAAAGGGCATATTCGATTTCGATCATTCAACCATATAATGTAGTTTCAATTACTTGTGTCTATTTCATAAAACAGTTATAAAAATAGCGCATGTATTCTCAGTCCCAAAAATATATATTGCGAAAGCATTTAAAAGGGGAATAATGAAACTCACCATACTGTATTTTGTAGTAAAAATACATATTACGACATTAAACAAAGCAGGATTGGCCTCGGATTCACGAACCTATATCATTTATATATATATTAACACATATAATTGTAATCGAACAAATTCATATATTATATCTTAAATTATATATCTTATATATTTAATTTGTACATATTTAAAATAGTTAATATTTATGTAGTTTAATGTTATATTAAAAATCAATAATTTTTTATATGTAAATATTTATATAACTAATCTTTATATATAATTATATATAATATAATGGTAGTTGGAATATATATATATATATATACACCTATATAGAAAATACTTTATTTGTTATAATAATATTGTTAATGTAAAAGTATTAATCATAACAATAATAATAATAATAATAATAATAATAATAATAATAATAATAATAATAATAATAATAATAATAATAATAACACTAGTAGTAATATTAATAATGCAATTAATGATAATAATAATAATAATAATACTGATAATGTTAAAAATAATAATTTTTAATGTTAAAATAATAATGATTACAATAATACTAATAATAATAATAATAATAATAATAATAATAATAATAATAATAATAATAATAATAATAATAATAATAATAATAATAATAATAATAAGTATGATATTCTTAAAATTAATAATAATAGTAATTTTTCATAAATATAATAATGATAATAGTAATAAAAATAATGACAATTCTAATAATGATAATGTTAATTTTTATGATAATAAAATGATGGTTTTAATAATATTAATAATAATAATAGAAATATTAATTTTTTTTAATAAAAATGACAACTTTAATAATAATGATATAAATGGTTACTAGTAATGATAAATTATGATAGTTTTTAATAACAAAAACAATAATGTTTACATAAAGTTGATAAAATTAATAATAATAATAATAATAATAATAATAATAATAATAATAATAATAATAATAATAATAATAATAATAATAATAATAATAATAATAATAATATCTATACCTAAATAAAAGGGATCCCTCGTTGACAGTTCCCCACACAGATCGATATTCAGCCAGTATCACTCGCAGAGACAACAAAAATTTTCATCATCGTTCAATCGATTAACAATTTTCTTCATCATCTATAAATCCATCAAGTAGCAATCATCTATGAATAGCAGACCATCGATTCACCTTCGTTCTAATTCAACATCATCAATAGTCTTCATCATCATCATCGATCATCATCCATCATTAATCGATTAAGGGATCGGTTCCTGAGTCCTTGAAATAGGTAATTTGGTTCATTAAATTTCCTAAATTTCTTTATCTCTATATGTATTTACTCTGAAATTTTAATATGTATCAAACATCAATAATAGTAAATAATTTCTTGATGGGTTTTGATTTGGGTACAGGATGATAGTCGAAGAAAAAGAAAAATATAAAAAATTAAATAGATAAATAGATTAATGAAATTACTCGACATTTTTAATTTTGTTTGAGTGTGATCGAAATATGGTAGAGTCAGATAGTAGTATCCATGGATTCTAGGTTTGTATGGTTATAAAAAAAATAACAAATTTTAATAGTCTTTGGTATTACGGTTATAGTGAGAATAGTTTTTTCAAGTTTTGGTTGATGTCTTGCCTCGTTGTAGAATTAAATTGATAGCAGTAACCGATTTCAATAACAAACGAAATATTTTGATGTTGCTGTGAGTGTGTGTATATATATACATATTTACAAGGATCTGGGTTGATTTGTTTGCAGTTAAAAAGCCAATTCCTACAATATTTATAAAAGCGTGCGAGTTATTCGGAGCAGAACCTGAGGATGCAGTCCATGTAGGTGATGACCGTAAAAACGATATATAGGGTGCCTGAGATGCAGCTGCGATGCTTGATTTTTGGTAAGCGATGTTCATTCCCTCAAAGATGTAAACCGTATGTATCTTAGAAAAGATAAATGGGAGGTCGGGTGGATTTTAGATTGATTGTCTAAATGGGTTTTGTATTTATTTGGATCAGGAAAATAGAAGTAGGGGTTGCTATGGTTCGGTTTGATGGTGTTTCGAACACAACAGAAACAGAAACTGTTAGCAGCAGTAGTAAAAGTGGTGACATTTATGGGGGTTGTTCGTGATATTTCATAGCTGCAAAACAGAAAGAAAATAGGTGTAGAAGCAGCAGTAGTTTTATGGTCTATTGGAGAGCACAGCAGAAAAGAGGGATCGAAGAAGGTGGTTTCTAGCTGCCTTCAATAGTTATAAAGAGGTGGTGGAGATAACGTTTGATGTTGGTTACATGGTGGGTTGTTTGATGAGCTGTAACAGAAATAATATGATAATATCGAATGGCAGCAACTCTGATGATGTTTGTTGTGAATTAGTCGAACAAGAAACAAAAGTAGGTGTAGTTGGAGAAATCGAGCATGCATATACATATTAGATAGATAGAATAGTAGTAGTTAAAGAGAAAAGAAAGGTACAGAAAGTCAAATATTACTAATAGTTAATATGCATATATACAGGTAGGTGCACAAAAGCTAGGAGACAGTGTTAGCACATTGTAACAAGTGGGAGTACTATAATTTGAATGTATGTGTAAAAGCAATATATGTGGGATCCAAAACAAATCCCCTTTTGTCCAAGATGTAAGTTGTTAAACCCGTGATTTAAATATTGTCACCGAGAGATAAATGGTGGGCCTCCTACTTCATAATTCACTCAAATATATAATATGTGTAGTGGATGGTGTGTTGCTGGCTTTGACAGAAAATAGAAAGCAAAGTAAGGAAAGGATTCGGGTTTTGTATATATATAATCATGTACCTTGCTTTTATTTACAATAATGTTATAAAATAATGTTATAAAATAATGTTATTAAAATCATGCCAAATGATAAATGCGGTTAATGGGTTAAGAAACAGTAATAATCTGGATTGATACCTTATTTTCACGGGTATGATTGATAACACAAATAATGATATTATAATCAAATCAACTAATTCAATTTGTAAGTTTGAAAGAAACATGTAACACCTACAGTAAGCCATCGAGATATTTATATTTAAAATGTTCATTTCGATAATTATAACTATAATAATGATAATAATAATATTACTAATGATATAACAATTTAATTATGTTAAATTTCATACGGATGTAATATTAATAATAATTCTGATGTTAATATTAGTATTACTATTTTTTTTAATGGTAATAAAAGTAATAATATTAATATACCATTTATATTTTAAATTGTATCATGTAATATTTAATAATAATATGATAATCTTCATTGAATATTTATTAGGTATAAATTATATATATATATATATATATATATATATATATATATATATATATATATATATATATATATATATATATATATATATATATATATATATATATATATATATATATATATATATATATATATATATATATATTACAGTTTATTTGCACACAACTGTTCGTGAATCGTCGGGACTAGTCAAAGGGTAATTGATTTCATGTAAATAATTCAAAAACTTTGAGACTCAACATTACAGACTTTGCTTATCGTATCGAAGTCAAATAAGATTCAAGTTTAAATTTGGTCGGAATTTCCCGGGTCACTACAGTACCTACCCGTTAAAGAAATTTTGTCCCGAAATTTGAGTGAGGTAGTCATGGCTAACAATAAAAATGTTTTCATGACCAATATGAGTTGATAATTAGAGGTTTATCATCATTGAATAATACTGATAAAATAATTCGATTATTCTAAGAATACGAATGAAGCTATCGCAAAAGAGTGAATTGAAGAAAATAAGATTTTCTTTAGCTTTTGACTTAAACATGGTTGAATTTAGAAAATATGGTGTGTCATAGCTTTTGACGTTGTCTTGGTTGAATTCCGGAATTCAAGGGATTTAAAAGAAAATCTTGAAGATCTATAAGATTTGATTCTTCGGGATTTATGGAAACTAAGATCTCTTTAATTAAATACGGTGATCTGCCCCGATTACTACGTCTGATATTTCCTTTATAAATTTACCTTTTTCGTTCCATTTGTTTTCACCACTTCTATACTCAATTTCCAACTTCAAAAGATTTATGAAAATGCTTAACCCCGTTCCGATCCTTGTTCTTATTCTAAGTATCGCAATGATCGTTCTTCTTTTCCAACTACCACCTAAAGAATCTGTTTATTTCTATTATGCTCTAGGGATTATTGTACTTATAATCCTCCCATGTCTTTATATAGCTATACGTACTGATATCCACGGTTTGTAATTTCGGTGTTGTCATTGGGCTTTATATTTTCTCTTATATTTTGGATCTCTTTGCCCTTTTTTTTTTATCTTCCCGACCTCTAGTAAAGCGAGTAATGGTCCAGAATTCGTAAGTATGGAATTTCAGATAAACATCATGTTCTAAAACATCATTTTCTAAATAAGAAAGAAGGTATTAGCACGATTTGATTTGTCAAATTATCAGAATCACTGAGTATAGAACTATCAAGAATATATATTCTTGATATGTTCAAAAATTATGCGGAATGAAAGAGTTATGTAACATGGAACGTGATGACGTTATGATCTGTGAATCATCACATCTCATTAGAAACTCAGCATGAATTACTGTAATATAATCACGTTGATCAAGTGTCATTATATTATCCTAACTCATGCATCAGTTTCCAACATTACTTCAATAACATTCATATTTTAAGCTCGAAAGTTTACAGAATTTAGAAACTAACAGTTTCTATATGATGTAACACTGATAGCATGAAGAGATTAATGATTTCAGATAAGAATAGTTATGAAAATATCTTCAGAAATATGAAGGATATTTATAATGAAAGATACGATGATATCTTATAATTTCTAATATCGATGGATGATGAAGAAGATTTATCCGTAAAGGTTTAGATTTGGAAGCAAGGTATTCGCTAAAGATTTCATTAGAAACAGAATCATTTGGATTCTTTGAAGTCAAACTTATTCTTTGCGATTTGTCCACGGCGTTCTTCATAGTTTCGCATAATCTGTTTTTTGCTGCTAAATTTTCTATTGAATGTTTCCAATATAATGATACACAGGAAGCACGAAGAGGTATATAATTTCGGACGAGAATATTTTTGAAAATATCCTCAGAAATATCGAAGATATTGCTGATGATATTTTGGAATTTCTAAGTTCGATGGTTGATGGAGAAAGATTTTCCGCAAGATTTTAACATGACTTTGGAGCAAGATATTCTCTAAAGATTTCAACTGATCTAGATTTATCTGGGTTCTATGAATGTAGGGTATGTTACTTGTATTTCTCCTTGGTTTCCTTTATGGTTAGCTCAATCCGCTTTCTAGTTCCAACTTTTCTGAGCTTTTCCAACATACTAATCTTTATCATCAAACTTTCGATGATTATGGTCATTTACGATTATCTACAGTTTCTGCTGCTTCATTCAGCTTTTTCAACATTCAGAGTATTGATTTGTGACTAAGTGCTTTTTAGAATTTCAGAATGAGAGATCATAATTCTAAGAGATAAATGTCATATATATAACTGTTGATGTAGATATGCTGTGAGTTTTCAAAGTACGGATTGCAGATTCCCGGTAATTGTTATGGCAGTTCTCGTTATAAGATGCGGATGAGTATATGATAGTGTTTCAATGAATAAATATAATAATTTATCAGAGAGATTTAAGCCAAAAAGCAACGAGGTTGCTGGTACGTCTGCTGGTAATATGGTGGAATATAAAAGAATTCTCCGGTATCAAAAGGGTAATTGTATATATCAGGATTATAGTAAGGTTACTTCGAATGAAAAGTCGAAGTTTGTAGTGACCCGAACTTTTCCATGTTTATATATATTAATTGAGATTGATATTTACATGATTAAATGTTTCTAACATGTTAAGCAATCAAACTTGTTAAGACTTGATTAATTGAAATATGTTTCATATAGACAATTGACCACCCAAGTTGATCGGCGATTCACGAACGTTAAAACTTGTAAAAATGACATGACGATATATATATGGATATACATATGGTTAACATGAGATTATGATAAGTAAGTATCTCCATAAGTATATTAACAATGAGTTATATACATATAAACAAGACTACTAACTTAAGGATTTCGAAACGAGACATATATGTAACGATTATCGTTGTAACGACATTTAAATGTATATATATCATATTAAGATATATTAATATATCATAATATCATGATAATATAATAATTTAACATCTCATTTGATATAATAAACAATGGGTTAACAACATTAATTGAGATCGTTAACTTAAAGGTTTCAAAACAACACTTACAGGTAACGACTAACGACGACTTAACGACTCAGTTAAAATGTATATACATGTAGTGTATTTAGATGTATTAAAATACTTTTGGAAGACTTCAAGACATATATCAAAACACTCATACTTAACGAAACTGGTTACAGTTACTTTTTCCATTCTTTTCTTTCATCAAGAATTCTAGTCGTATTCTTACCCGTATTATACACAGCTTCAAAACGTACTTACTATGAGTATATACCAATAGGAACTCGCATGGGATTCCACTCTTGATGATGTCATGTATGACTAATCAATTTTAACTTCTACCATGAGCTAGTCAACTAACTAGAACTCCTTTTAACCCCACTCACCACTCACCAATTACCACTCATCATTCACTCCATTTCACTTCCAATTCTCTTTCTAATTCTCTCTCAACACACACACACTATTATAAACGTATTTTTCCAGTAGTTAATCATCATCTTCATCAAAAATCACTTCAAGAATCAAGCTATAATCATCATAGGAAGAACACTTCAAGAACACTTCAAAAATCCCTTCAAGTTTACTAAAATACTTCCAAGCTTTCTAATCCATTCCAAGTAATCATCTAAGATCAAGAAACCTTTGTTATATACTGTAGTTTATCTTTCTTATTCAAGGTAATATTCATATTCAAACTTTGATTCAATTTCTATAACTATAAACTATCTTAATTAGAGTAAAAATCTTACTTGAACTTGTTTTTGTGTCATGGTCCTACTTCAAGAACTTTCAAGCCATCCAAGATCCTTTGAAGCTAGATCATTTCTTGTCACTTCCAGTAGGTTTACCTATTAAACTTGAGGTAGTAATGATGTTCATAACATCGTTCGATTCATATATATAAAACTATCTTACTCGAAGGTTTAAACTCGTAATCACTAGAACATAGTTTAGTTAATTCTAAATTTGTTCGCAAACAAAAGTTAATCCTTCTAACTTGACTTTTAAAATTAACTACACACATGTTCTATATCTATATGATATGCTAACTTAATGATTTAAAACCTGGAAACACGAAAAGCACCGTAAAACCAGATTTACGCCGTCGAAGTAACACAGCGGGCTGTTTTGGGTTAGTTAATTAAAAACTATGATAAACTTTTATTTAAAAGTTGTTATTCTGAGAAAATGATTTTTATTATGAACATGAAACTATATCCAAAAATTATGGTTAAACTCAAAGTGGAAGTATGTTTTCTAAAATGGTCATCTAGACGTCGTTCTTTCGACTGAAATGACTACCTTTACAAAAATGACTTGTAACTTATTTTTCCGACTATAAACCTATACTTTTCTGTTTAGATTCATAAAATAGAGTTCAATATGAAACCATAGCAATTTTATTCACTCAAAACGGATTTAAAATGAAGAAGTTATGGGTAAAACAAGATTGGATAATTTTTCTCATTTTAGCTACGTGAAAATTGGTAACAAATCTATTCCAACCATAACTTAATCAACTTGTATTGTATATTATGTAATCTTGAGATACCGTAGACACGTATACAATGTTTCGACCTATCATGTCGACACATCTATATATATTTCGGAACAACCATAGACACTCTATATGTGAATGTTGGAGTTAGCTATACAGGGTTGAGGTTGATTCCAAAATATATATAGTTTGAGTTGTGATCAATACTGAGATACGTATACACTGGGTCGTGGATTGATTCAAGATAATATTTATCGATTTATTTCTGTACATCTAACTGTGGACAACTAGTTGTAGGTTACTAACGAGGACAGCTGACTTAATAAACTTAAAACATCAAAATATATTAAAAGTGTTGTAAATATATTTTAAACATACTTTGATATATATGTATATAATGTTATAGGTTCGTGAATCAACCAGTGGCCAAGTCTTACTTCCCGATGAAGTAAAAATCTGTGAAAGTGAGTTATAGTCCCACTTTTAAAATCTAATATTTTTGGGATGAAAATACATGCAGGTTTTATAAATGATTTACAAAATAGACACAAGTACGTGAAACTACATTCTATGGTTGAATTATCGAAATCGAATATGCCCCTTTTTATTAAGTCTGGTAATCTAAGAATTAGGGAACAGACACCCTAATTGACGCGAATCCTAAAGATAGATCTATCGGGCCCAACAAGCCCCATCCAATGTACCGGATGCTTTAGTACTTCGAAATTTATATCATATCCGAAGGGTGTCCCGGAATGATGGGGATATTCTTATATATATGCATCTTCTTAATGTGGTTACCAGGTGTTCACCATATGAATGATTTTTATCTATATGTATGGGATGTGTATTGAAATATGAAATCTTGTAGTCTATTGTTACGATTTGATATATATAGGTTAAACCTATAACTCACCAACATTTTTGTTGACGTTTAAAGCATGTTTATTCTCAGGTGAATACTAAGAGCTTCCGCTGTTGCATACTAAAATAAGGACAAGATTTGGAGTCCATGTTTGTATGATTTTGTGTAAAAACTGCATTCAAGAAACTGATTTCGATGTAACATATTTGTATTGTAAACCATTATGTAATGGTCGTGTGTAAACAGGATATTTTAGATTATCATTATTTGATAATCTACGTAAAGCTTTTTAAACCTTTATTTATGAAATAAAGGTTATGGTTTGTTTTAAAAATGAATGCAGTCTTTGAAAAACGTCTCATATAGAGGTCAAAACCTCGCAACGAAATCAATTAATATGGAACGTTTTTAATCAATAAGAACGGGACATTTCAGTTGGTATCAGAGCGTTGGTCTTAGAGAACCAGAAAATTTGCATTAGTGTGTCTTATCGAGTTTGTTAGGATGCATTAGTGAGTCTGGACTTCGACCGTGTTTTCTTTAAAAATGATTGCTTAACATTTTTGTTGGAAACTATATATTTTTAACATATGAATATTATGTGATATATTAATCTCTTAACGTGTTTGATATTATGTGATAGATGTCTACCTCTAGAACAAGTCCCATTGACTCACCTAATAATAATGAAGAGTCAAATGTAAATTGGAATGATTCGTGGACTGATTCACAAGTTCCCGAAGAGGAACCGGAAGAAGAGTCGGAACCGGAAGAAGAGTCGGAACCGGAAGAAGAATCGGAACCGGAAGAAGAAATAGAACCGGTGGGGGAAATAATAAAACGGTTAAGTAAAAGAGAATCCTCAACCAACCGACCAAGGTTAATTATGGTCAATGGTGTTTCCGCCAAGGAAGCAAAATATTGGGAGGATTACCAATTCTCCGATGAATCGGATTCCGACGAGAATTCCGATGATGTTATAGAAATTACCCCAACTGAATTTAAAAAGGCAAAAGAAAATAATAAGGGAAAGGGCATAAAAATAGAGAAATCTAATTCCAACCCCGATGAACTTTATATGTATCGTCAACCCCCGAAGTCCTTAAGTTGTAACAATGACCCGGGAACCTCTAAACCACCAGGTTTTTCTAAACCAATGTGGACAACGACGGCTCGTATTAGGGGAACATCATATATCCTTAGAAACTTGGCAAAACGAACCAAAACTGAACAAGAAGAAATGAGCGAGTCGGAATAAGATAGTTGTATTCGTGTGGTGTAATATATGTAATATAGTGTGCTTATGCTTTATGATATATGTAAAAATTGCTTGTATTAATAAGTATTTTTTTTGAATCTAACTCTTGTCTATTTTACAGTATAAAAACACAAACTGGATAGACAACCCAATATTTTAAGAGACCTACCCGGAGACAAGATTGATGAAATCTTGTCTAGAGTCGGTCAGAATTCCTCGGCACAACTATTTAAGGCGAGATCAGTTTGTAAGACATTCGAAGAACGTTCCAAGAATGCCTTGGTTTATAAAAGGCTTTCGTTCAAAAGATGGGGGATATCACATTGGGAAATCCATAAGTTACGATGTGTTTACTTTGACGCATATATTGCGGGGAACTCAAATGCTATTTTACGCAACGGGTTAAGAAATTATTTTGACTCAGTATATCCGAATATAGGACTTCGTGATTTAGAAAAAGTGGCTAACATGCAACATAAAGAAGCATATTATGCTTACGGGTTAGTAATGTTCGCTTCTCACCAAAGTGAGAACAAGAACATCGGGCTACAACTATTAAACAAAACGTTCCCACAAGTGACGGAGTCGGTAATTGGGGTAAGAAATGAGTTTTTTAGGTTATTACGAGACTGTTGGTCATTACGTAACCCTCGTCCCTTTGACGACGTTACAACACGCTGTCTTATCAACGGCCATAACGGTTATGTTCCACAAAACCAAGGATGGGAAGTAGTCCTAGTAAAACCAGAATGCATGACTTGTTTCTGGACGTATGAATTACGTGTCTTTATTGCCTTTGCTGAACGACTTGTGTACTAGCTAGAATTATCTTCACAACTATCTTGTATCAAAGTTATTGTGTGCTATATTTCATGCTTTATGTAAAATAAGCGATATTGTAAGTTTGTAAAAATATTGTATAAAAGTTTGAACGCGAAATATTATTACAATCAGTTTTTCATATAGAATTGTAGTAGTTGAATTGTATATTAGCTACTAAGTATGAACTTAACGGGTAGGTACTACCCGAATTTAAACTGATAAAATGCTAATATGAAGAAAAAGCTTTTATAAATGAGTTCATATTATGCTACGAAATACTATTAACTACTCTTAATATTCTGTATGATTAACTTGTTCCATTTGACTATTTTGAAGGAAATGGCACCGACTACTCGACACACCGTGAATATGAATGAAGAGGAATTCCGTACTTTTCTAGCTTCAAACATAGCGGCAGTACAGGCTGCGCTACATACCAACAATAACCTTGGATCTGGCAGTACAGGAAATCGTGTAGGATGCACCTACAAAGAATTCACTGCCTGCAAACCTTTGGAATTTGATGGAACCGAAGGACCGATCGGATTGAAACGGTGGACCGAGAAGGTCGAATCGGTGTTTGCCATAAGTAAGTGTACTGAAGAGGACAAAGTGAAGTACGCTACGCATACCTTCACAAGTTCTGCGTTAACATGGTGGAATACCTATCTAGAGCAAGTGGGACAAGATGATGCGTACGCACTACCGTGGTCAGCATTCAAGCACTTGATGAACGAGAAGTACCGTCCCAGAACCGAGGTCAATAAGCTGAAGATAGAACTTAGATGGTTACGAACCCAAGGATTTGATATTACCACGTACGAAAGACGATTCACATAATTGTGCCTATTGTGTCCGGGAGCATTCGAAGATGAGGAAGAGAAGATCGACGTGTTTGTGAAAGGATTACCGGAAAGAATCCAAGAAGATATAAGTTCACACGAGCCCGCCTCCATACAACAGGCATGTAGAATGGCTCACAAACTAGTGAACCAGATTGAAGAAAGAATTAAAGAACAGACTGCTGAAGAGGCCAATGTGAAGCAAGTCAAAAGAAAGTGGGAGGAAAACGGTGATAAGAATCTCCAATACAACAACAACAGTAATTACAACAATAATCGCAACAATTATCCCAACAATCGCAAAATCAATCGCAACTACAACAAATGGCCCAATAACAACAACAACAACAACAACTACAACAATCATCCCAACAACAATAATAACCGCAACAACAACAACAATCAGAAGCAGCTATGCCAAAGGTGTGAAAAGTATCACTCGGGGTTCTGCACCAAATTTTGCAACAAGTGTAAAAGAAATGGTCATAGCGCGGTGAAGTGTGAGGTCTACGGACCAGGGGTTAATAGAACGAAAGGAACAAATGGTGTCGGAACGAGTAATGGCGGAGCAAGTAGTGTCGGAGCAAGTTATGCCAATGTAGTTTGTTATAAATGTGGAAAACCGGGCCACATTATTAGAAATTGCCCGAACCAGGAGAACACGAATGGACAAGGCCGCGGAAGATTTTTCAATATTAATGCGGCAGAGGCACAGGAAGACCCGGAGCTTGTTACGGGTACGTTTCTTATTGACAATAAATCTACTTACGTTTTATTTGATTCGGGTGCGGATAGAAGCTATATGAGTAGAGATTTTTGTGCTAAATTAAGTTGTCCATTGACGCCTTTGGATAGTAAATTTTTACTCGAATTAGCAAATGGTAAATTAATTTCAGCAAATAATATATGTCGGAATCGAGAAATTAAACTGGTTAGCGAAACATTTAAGATTGATTTGATACCAGTAGAGTTAGGGAGTTTTGATGTGATAATCGGTATGGACTGGTTGAAAGAAGTGAAAGCAGAGATCGTTTGTTACAAAAATGCAATTCGCATTATACGCGAAAAAGGAAAACCCTTAATGGTGTACGGAGAAAAGGGCAACACGAAGCTACATATTATTAGTAATTTGAAGGCACAAAAACTAATAAGAAAAGGTTGCTATGCTGTTCTAGCACACGTCGAGAAAGTACAAACTGAAGAAAAGAGCATCAATGATGTTCCCACTGCAAAAGAATTTCCCGATGTATTTATGAAAGAATTACCGGGATTACCCCCACAGCGATCCGTTGAATTTCAAATAGATCTTGTACCAGGAGCTGCACCAATAGCTCGTGCTCCTTACAGACTCGCACCCAGCGAGATGAAAGAACTACAAAGCCAATTACAAGAACTTTTTCAGCGTGGTTTCATTCGACCAAGCACATCACCGTGGGGAGCTCCTGTTTTGTTTGTCAAGAAGAAAGATGGTACATTCAGGTTGTGTATCGACTACCGAGAGTTGAACAAACTTACCATCAAGAACCGCTACTCACTACCGAGAATCGACAACTTATTTGATCAACTACAAGGCTCGTCTGTTTATTCAAAGATTGACTTACGTTCCGGGTATCATCAAATGCGGGTGAAAGAAGATGATATTCCAAAGACTGCTTTCAGAACACGTTACGGTCATTACGAGTTTATGGTCATGCCGTTTGGTTTAACTAATGCACCAGCTGTGTTCATGGACCTTATGAACCGAGTGTGTGGACCATACCTTGACAAGTTTGTCATTGTTTTCATTGATGACATACTTATTTACTCAAAGAATGACCAAGAACTCGGTGAACATTTGAGAAAGGTGTTAGAAGTATTGAGGAAGGAAGAATTGCACGCTAAGTTTTCAAAGTGTGCATTTTGGTTGGAAGAAGTTCAATTCCTTGGTCACATAGTGAACAAAGAAGGTATTAAGGTGGATCCGGCAAAGATAGAAACTGTTGAAAAGTGGGAAACCCCGAAAACTCTGAAACACATACGCCAGTTTTTAGGACTAGCTGGTTACTACAGAAGGTTCATCCAAGACTTTTCCAGAATAGCAAAACCCTTGACTGCATTAACGCATAAAGGGAAGAAATTTGAATGGAATGATGAACAAGAGAAAGCGTTTCAGTTATTGAAGAAAAAGCTAACTACGGCACCTATATTGTCATTGCCTGAAGGGAATGATGATTTTGTGATTTATTGTGATGCATCAAAGCTAGGTCTCGGTTGTGTATTAATGCAACGAACGAAGGTGATTGTTTATGCGTCTAAACAATTGAAGATTCACGAACAAAATTATACGACGCATGATTTGGAATTAGGCGCGGTTGTTTTTGCATTAAAGACTTGTAGGCACTACTTATATGGGGTCAAAAGTATTATATATACCGACCACAAAAGTCTTCAACACATATTTAATCAGAAACAACTGAATATGAGGCAGCGTAGGTGGATTGAATTATTGAATGATTACGACTTTGAGATTCGTTACCACCCGGGGAAGGCAAATGTGGTAGCCGATGCCTTGAGCAGGAAGGACAGAGAACCCATTCGAGTAAAATCTATGAATATAATGATTCATAATAACCTTACTACTCAAATAAAGGAGGCGCAACAAGGAGTTTTAAAAGAGGGAAATTTAAAGGATGAAATACCCAAAGGATCGGAGAAACATCTTAATATTCAGGAAGACGAAACCCGGTATAGGGCTGAAAGGATTTGGGTACCAAAATTTGGAGATATGAGAGAAATGGTATGAAAGCCGGGTATGAAACGGGGAAGATGTACAAGGATCTCAGGAAATATTTTTGGTGGCCGGGTATGAAAGCCGATGTTGCTAAATACGTAGGAGAATGTTTGACGTGTTCTAAGGTCAAAACTGAGCATCAGAAACCATCAGGTCTACTTCAACAACCCGAAATCCCGGAATGGAAATGGGAAAACATTACCATGGATTTCATCACTAAATTGCCAAGGACTGCAAGTGGTTTTGATACTATTTGGGTAATAGTTGATCGTCTCACCAAATCAGCACATTTCCTGCCAATAAGAGAAGATGACAAGATGGAGAAGTTAGCACGACTGTATTTGAAGGAAGTCGTCTCCAGACATGGAATACCAATCTCTATTATCTCTGATAGGGATGACATATTTATTTCAAGATTCTGGCAGACATTACAGCAAGCATTAGAAACTCGTCTAGACATGAGTACTGCCTATCATCCACAAACTGATGGGCAGAGCGAAAGGACGATACAAATGCTTGAAGACATGCTACGAGCATGTGTTATTGATTTCAGAAACAGTTGGGATCGACATCTACCATTAGCAGAATTTTCCTACAACAACAGCTACCATTCAAGCATTGAGATGGCGCCGTTTGAAGCACTTTATGGTAGAAATTGCAGGTCTCCGATTTGTTGGAGTGAAGTGAGGGATAGACAGATTACGGGTCCGGAGATTATACAAGAAACTACCGAGAAGATCATCCAAATTCAACAACGGTTGAAAACCGCCTAAAGTCGACAAAAGAGCTACGCTGACATTAAAAGAAAAGATATAGAATTTGAAATTGGAGAGATGGTCATGCTTAAAGTTGCACCTTGGAAAGGCATTGTTCGATTTGGTAAACGAGGGAAATTAAATCCAAGGTATATTGGACCATTCAAGATTATTGATCGTGTCGGACCAGTAGCTTACCGACTTGAGTTACCTCAACAACTCGCGACTGTACATAACACTTTCCACGTCTCGAATTTCAAGAAATGTTTTGCTAAAGAAGAGCTCACTATTCCGTTAGATGAAATCCAAATCAACGAAAAACTCCAATTCATCGAAGAACCCGTCGAAATAATGGATCGTGAGGTTAAAAGACTTAAGAAAAACAAGATACCAATTGTTAAGGTTCGATGGAATGCTCGTAGAGGACCCGAGTTCACCTGGGAGCGTGAAGATCAAATGAAGAAGAAATACCCGCATCTATATCCAGAAGATTCGTCAACACCTTCAACAGCTTAAAATTTCGGGACGAAATTTATTTAACGGGTAGGTACTGTAGTGACCCGAACTTTTCCATGTTTATATATATTAATTGAGATTGATATTTACATGATTAAATGTTTCCAACATGTTAAGCAATCAAACTTGTTAAGACTTGATTAATTGAAATATGTTTCATATAGACAATTGACCACCCAAGTTGATGGGCGATTCACGAACGTTAAAACTTGTAAAAACGACATGACGATATATATATGGATATACATATGGTTAACATGAGATTATGATAAGTAAGTATCTCCATAAGTATATTAACAATGAGTTATATACATATAAACAAGACTACTAACTTAAGGATTTCGAAACGAGACATATATGTAACGATTATCGTTGTAACGACATTTAAATGTATATATATCATATTAAGATATATTAATATATCATAATATCATGATAATATAATAATTTAACATCTCATTAGATATAATAAACAATGGGTTAACAACATTAATTGAGATCGTTAACTTAAAGGTTTCAAAACAACACTTACATGTAACGACTAACGATGACTTAACGACTCAGTTAAAATGTATATACATGTAGTGTATTTAGATGTATTAAAATACTTTTGGAAGACTTCAAGACATATATCAAAACACTCATACTTAACGAAAATGGTTACAGTTACTTTTCCATTCTTTTCTTTCATCAAGAATTCTAGTCGTATTCTTACCCGTATTATACACAACTTTAAAACGTACTTACTATGAGTATATACCAATAGGAACTAGCATGGGATTCCACTCTTGATTATGTCATGTATGACTAATCAATTTTAACTTCTACCATGAGCTAGTCAACTAACTAGAACTCCTTTTAACCCCACTCACCACTCACCAATTACCACTCATCATTCACTCCATTTCACTTCCAATTCTCTTTCTAATTCTCTCTCAACACACACACACACACTATTATGAACGTATTTTTCCAGTAGTTAATCATCATCTTCATCAAAAATCACTTCAAGAATCAAGCTATAATCATCATAGGAAGAACACTTCAAGAACACTTCAAAAATCCCTTCAAGTTTACTAATTTACTTCCAAGCTTTCTAATCCATTCCAAGTAATCATCTAAGATCAAGAAACCTTTGTTATATATAGTAGGTTATCTTTCTTATTCAAGGTAATATTCATATTCAAACTTTGATTCAATTTCTATAACTATAAACTATCTTAATTCGAGTAAAAATCTTACTTGAACTTGTTTTTGTGTCATGATCCTACTTCAAGAACTTTCAAGCCATCCAAGATCCTTTGAAGCTAGATCATTTCTTGTCACTTCCAGTAGGTTTACCTACTAAACTTGAGGTAGTAATGATGTTCATAACATCGTTCGATTCATATATATAAAACTATCTTATTCGAAGGTTTAAACTCGTAATCACTATAACATAGTTTAGTTAATTCTAAACTTGTTCGCAAAAAAAAGTTAATCCTTGTAACTTGACTTTTAAAATTAACTACACACATGTTTTATATCTATATGATATGCTAACTTAATGATTTAAAACCTGGAAACACGAAAAACACCGTAAAACCGGATTTACGACGTCGTAGTAACACAGCGGGCTGTTTTGGGTTAGTTAATTAAAAACTATGATAAACTTTGATTTAAAAGTTGTTATTCTGAGAAAATGATTTTTATTATGAACATGAAACTATATCCAAAAATTATGGTTAAACTCAAAGTGGAAGTATGTTTTCTAAAATGGTCATCTAGACGTCGTTCTTTCGACTGAAATGACTACCTTTACAAAAACGACTTGTAACTTATTTTTCTGACTATAAACCTATACTTTTCTGTTTAGATTCATAAAATAGAGTTCAATATGAAACCATAGCAATTTGATTCACTCAAAACGGATTTAAAATGAAGAAGTTATGGGTAAAACAAGATTGGATAATTTTTCTTATTTTAGCTACGTGAAAATTGGTAACAAATCTATTCCAACCATAACTTAATCAACTTGTATTATATATTATTTAATCTTGAGATACCATAGACACGTATACAATGTTTCGACCTATCATGTCGACACATCTATATATATTTCGGAACAACCATAGACACTCTATATGTGAATGTTGGAGTTAGCTATACAGGGTTGTGGTTGATTCCAAAATATATATAGTTTGAGTTGTGATCAATACTGAGATACGTATACACTGGGTCGTGGATTGATTCAAGATAATATTTATCGATTTATTTCTGTACATCTAACTGTGGACAACTAGTTGTAGGTTACTAACGAGGACAGCTGACTTAATAAACTTAAAACATCAAAATATATTAAAAGTGTTGTAAATATATTTTAAACATACTTTGATATATATGTATATATTGTTATAGGTTCGTGAATCAACCAGTGGCCAAGTCATACTTCCCGACGAAGTAAAAATCTGTGAAAGTGAGTTATAGTCCCACTTTTAAAATCTATTATTTTTGGGATGAAAATACATGCAGGTTTTATAAATGATTTACAAAATAGACACAAGTACGTGAAACTACATTCTATGGTTGAATTATCGAAATCGAATATGTCCCTTTTTATTAAGTCTGGTAATCTAAGAATTAGGGAACAGACACCCTAATTGACGCGAATCCTAAAGATAGATCTATCGGGCCCAACAAGCCCCATCCAAAGTACCGGATGCTTTAGTACTTCGAAATTTATATCATATCCGAAGGGTGTCCCGGAATGATGGGGATATTTATATATATATGCATCTTGTTAATGTCGGTTACCAGGTGTTCACCATATGAATGATTTTTATCTCTATGTATGGGATGTGTATTGAAATATGAAATCTTGTGGTCTATTGTTACGATTTGATATATATAGGTTAAACCTATAACTCACCAACATTTTTGTTGACGTTTAAAGCATGTTTATTCTCAGGTGAATACTAAGAGCTTCCGCTGTTGCATACTAAAATAAGGACAAGATTTGGAGTCCATGTTTGTATGATTTTGTGTAAAAACTGCATTCAAGAAACTGATTTCGATGTAACATATTTGTATTGTAAACCATTATGTAATGGTCGTGTGTAAACAGGATATTTTAGATTATCATTATTTGATAATCTACGTAAAGCTTTTTAAACCTTTATTTATGAAATAAAGGTTATGGTTTGTTTTAAAAATGAATGCAGTCTTTGAAAAACGTCTCATATAGAGGTCAAAACCTCGCAACGAAATCAATTAATATGGAACGTTTTTAATCAATAAGAACGGGACATTTCAAAGTTGACTTGCTGGAGCTGTGACAAAATTGGCTACTTTAGAAAGGGATCGCAAAATTATTTTTGCTAATAAATGTCAAAGGATCTGACACGGCTACGTGTTAAACTTTTACTCAGTTGCCGAGAGTTTCTCAAGTACATAACTATATGCATAAATCTTTCCTTCCGTTAATGAAGTGCGGTTGATTCATCCTAACGTTTGAGGTGTTTTCAAGAATCATGAAAGGTTTGAACGCAGATTGTAATCGTCAAGATACAAATGAGGTTTAAGATGAAATCAAGTGGCAACTTGAAGAAATGTTTAGTTTCATATGTTATATTCAATATTTTAATTCATTTTAATTGTCCAATTTTATTAGTCCACAGTCGATAGTCCACAGTTGACAGTCCAATAATTCATATATAATTTAATATATAATATTTGAATTAATTAATACGTATCGTGACCCGTATACATGTCTCAGACTCGGTCACAACTCAAATTATATATATTATTGTAGAATCAACCTCAACCCTGTATAGAGAACTCGTTCATTACTGCATATAGAGTGTCTATGGTTATTCCAAATAATATATATAAATGCGTCGATATGATATGTCAAAACTTTTTATACGTGTCCCGATATTTAAAGTGCGTAAAATAAATACAGGAATTAAATGACGATAAATAAAATGCGTAAAGTAAATAACAGAAATTAAATGACGATAATTAAAATTGCGATAATTAAATTGCGATAAAATAAATTGCGATAAATAAATTGCGATAATTAAATTGTAATAAGGAATTAACAGTTAGCTAGGAACAGTTAGCTAGGATTTTGTCAGCGTGGATTCTTAATAAAATTTCTCATAGTTAATTTGTTTGTTTCTAATAAATTTTATTTTTGTCTAATGTTTTCTTCATTATGCCACTTGTTGGATTCTGATAGATCAAAATTCAAGTATGAAATTGAATGCAAAATGGTTATTCTGTGGTGAACGGATACGTATGTCGGTGGATATAAGTAGGATAGTAAATGTTTGTTGAATCAGATTTGAAGAATGTACAATGTAACTTATTAATGTGAAATCTAAATATTTCTCGGGTATTACCTACCCGTTAAAATATTTTCACCCTTAACAGTTTGTACGAAGAGTTTCTAATTATAATCCTTATGAAAATATATAAACATATATATTTTCTTCAGATGTAATCATGGATTTAATGAGTCAATATGATATTAATCTCATTTGATTTACCGTTAGAACAAGAATATATAATCTCTAAAACATTAGAGATTACATAATCGCCATGTCGAACGAAGATAAATGAGGTAGAACGATACGTAGAACGAAGATCATACTCGAAGTACAGATGGTGATATTAAAGCATGGGTTGTTGATGGTACTGTGCTATTATTGATGGTACTGTTGGTGCCGGTGATGTTGCTGAAGCTGGTACATTTTGCACCATATTCTCTGAATTGATTATTCGAGCGCGAAGTTCGTTGACTTATTACTCCAGGATGATTGTCGGTCGGAACGAGCGGATGAATAAGGTTCAGAATTGTGGATAGAATATAATCTTGTCGAGTTACTCTGGAAAGGAGACTGAAAATGGTGTCTCGAACAGGTTCGCCGGTAAACGCTTCAGGTTCATTGTCAAGAGGTGAATTCGGTTGGTGGAAGGGATTGTCTTCTGTGCGTTTCCATTGATTAAGTCAACTACGAACTCATCTGATGAATTAGGGATGGATGATTGGTTGATTCATTCTGATGACACCGCTTTCGGGGCTTAGGTGAATATCCATGTCGGAATAGTTGTCGGAATAACTATCGGCATAGCTATCGAAAACTGAGGAATTCGAACTGGTTGAGGGATTCATCTCGTATGATCAGATGAAGGATTTTCGATAAGAAATAGATTATAGGATGTAGATAGTACCCTGCAATACATAATTTACATATGCATATATAATACTAAAATCTCATAAGTTACGGAGGAATCTACGGAAGCTGTCACGCAAAGATAACAATAACAGACACGCTAAGATATGAATTAGCAGATACGCTAAGATATGAATTTTGTCTATACACTATTCATGCAGTCAATGCAATAAGATGTGTCTAGACTAAGAATATTAAGCAGGTATTTTCTTAAGGATGATAAACAGATGATTTCCGATTAGAAATGATAAGCAAAACTTTTGACATGCAGACACGATCAAAGTCCAGACTCATTAATGCATCCTAACAACTTACTAGTTAGATACACTAATGCAAGACCCGGTTCACTAAGACCACCGCTCTGATACCAACTGAAAGACAGTTGAGGACAACCACCGTCCCACCCAGTGCCTTCCCAGCTAACTGCCTAGTGACCACTGAGTGTACCTCAGATACTGATTTTAGGGCCTGCCTCTCGGCTACTGCCAACCCTCGTAAGGGATCGCAAGGAGTAAGAGCCAATGCTTCATCACAGGTAACACTGTGAGAACCTCCTTTACGACTAACCCGCCTCACATGGACGGCGTTATACCAGCTCTGATGCCAACTGAAAGGACCCGTCCTAATCCATCCGAACGAAGTCCATATTGATTACAAACGATTCACATTAGCTGATTTCATCGCGAGGTACTTGACCTCTATATGATACATTTTACAAACATTGCATTCGTTTTTAAAAGACAAACTTTCATTTACATCGACAGTTAACAGCATGCATACCATTTTATAATATATCCATCTATAATTGACTTAATAATAATCTTGATGAACTCAACGACTCTAATGCAACATCTTTTGAAATATGTAATGAATGACTCCAAGTAATATCTCTAAAATGAGCAAATGCACAGCGGAAGATTTCTTTCGTACCTGAGAATAAACATGCTTTAAAGTGTTAACCAAAAGGTTGGAGAGTTCATTAGTTTAACATAAATAATCATTTCATAATTTTAATAGACCACAAGATTTCATATTTCCATTTCTCATAAACATACGTCCAATCCATAGAGACAAAAATATCATTCATATGGATTGAAGACCTGGTAACCGACATTCACAATATATATATAAGAATATCTCGATCATTCCGGTATCCTCCTTCGGACATGATATAAATTTCGAAGTAATAAAGCATACGGTACTTTGGATGAGGCTTGTTGGGCCCGATAGATCTATCTTTAGAGTTCGTGTCAATTAGGGTGTCTGTTCCCTAATTCTTAGATTACCAGAATTAATAAAAAGGGCATATTCGATTTCGATCATTCAACCATATAATGTAGTTTCAGTTACTTGTGTCTATTTCGTAAAACAGTTATAAAAACAGCGCATGTATTCTCAGTTCCAAAAATATATATTGCGAAAGCATTTAAAAAGGGAATAATGAAACTCACCATACTGTATTTTGTAGTAAAAATACATATTACGACATTAAACAAAGCAGGATTGGCCTCGGATTCACGAACCTATATCATTTATATATATATTAACACATATAATTGTAATCGAACAAATTCATATATTATATCTTAAATTATATATCTTATATATTTAATTTGTACATATTTAAAATAGTTAATATTTATGCAGTTTAATGTTATATTAAAAATCAATAATTTGTTATATGTAAATATTTATATAACTAATCTTTATATATAATTATATATAATATTATGGTAGTTGGAATATATATATATATATATATATATATATATATATATATATATATATATATATATATATATATATATATATATATATATATACACCTATATAGAAAATACTTAATTTGTTATAATAATATTGTTAATGTAAAAGTGTTAATCATAACAATAATAATAATAATAATAATAATAATAATAATAATAATAATAATAATAATAATAATAACACTAGTAGTAATATTAATAATGCAATTAATGATAATAATAATAATAATAATACTGATAATGTTAAAAATAATAATTTTTAATGTTAAAATAATAATGATTACAATAATAATACTAATAATAATAATAATAAGTATGATATTCGTAAAATTAATAATAATAATAATTTTTCATAAATATAATAATGATAATAGTAATAAAAATAATGACAATTCTAATAATGATAATGTTAATTTTTATGATAATAAAATGATGGTTTTAATAATATTAATAATAATAATAGAAATATTAATTTTTTTGTTAATAAAAATGATAACTTTAATAATAATGATATAAATGGTTTCTAGTAATGTTAAATTATGATATTATGATAGTTTTTAATAACAAAAACAATAATGTTTATATAAAGTTGATAAAATTAATAATAATAATAATAATAATAAT
This sequence comes from Rutidosis leptorrhynchoides, assembly GCF_046630445.1. Classification (NCBI taxonomy): domain Eukaryota; kingdom Viridiplantae; phylum Streptophyta; class Magnoliopsida; order Asterales; family Asteraceae; genus Rutidosis; species Rutidosis leptorrhynchoides. Next base: position 299,940,903 of record NC_092335.1, on the reverse strand, counting down.
AATAATAATAATAATAATAATAATAATAATAACAATAATAATAATATCTATACCTAAATAAAAGGGATCCCTCGTTGACAGTTCCCCACACAGATCGATATTCAGCCAGTATCACTCGAAGAGACAACAAAAATTTTCATCATCGTTCAATCGATTCACAATTATCTTCATCATCTATAAATCCATCAAGTAGCAATCATCTATGAATAGCAGACCTTCGATTCGCCTTCGTTCTAATTCAACATCATCAATAGTCTTCATCATCATCATCGATCATCATGCATCATTAATCGATTAAGGGATCGGTTCCTGAGTCCTTGAAATAGGTAATTTGGTTCATTAAATTTCCTAAATTTCTTTATCTCTATATGTATTTACTCTGAAATTTTTATATGTATCAAACATCAATAATTGTAAATAATTTCTAGATGGGTTTTGATTTGGGTACAGGATGATAGTCGAAGAAAAAGAAAAATAAAAAAAAAATTAAATAGATAAATAGATTAATGAAATTACTCGACATTTTCAATTTTGTTTGAGTGTGATCGAAATATGGTAGAGTCAGATAGTAGTATCCATGGATTCTAGGTTTGTATGGTTATAAAAAAAATAACAAATTTTAATAGTCTTTGGTATTACGGTTATAGTGAGAATGGTTTTTGCAAGTTTTGGTTGATGTCTTGCCTCGTTGTAGAATTAAATTGATAGCAGTAACCGATTTCAATAACAAATGAAATATTTTGATGTTGCTGTGAGTGTGTGTATATATATACATATTTACAAGGATCTGGGTTGATTTGTTTGCAGTTAAAAATCCAATTCCTACAATATTTATAAAAGCGTGCGAGTTATTCGGAGCAGAACCTGAGGATGCAGTCCATGTAGGTGATGACCGTAAAAACGATATATAGGGTGCCTGAGATGCAGCTGCGATGCTTGATTTTTGGTAAGCGATGTTCATTCCCTCAAAGATGTAAACCGTATGTATCTTAGAAAAGTTAAATAGGAGGTCGGGTGGATTTTAGATTGATTGTCTAAATGGGTTTTGTATTTATTTGGATCAGGAAAATAGAAGTAGGGGTTGCTATGGTTCGGTTTGATGGTGTTTCGAACACAACAGAAACAGAAACTGTTAGCAGCAGTAGTAAAAGTGGTGACATTTATGGGGGTTGTTCGTGATATTTCATAGCTGCAAAATAGAAAGAAAATAGGCGTAGAAGCAGCTGTAGTTTTATGGTCTATTGGAGAGCACAGCAGAAAAGAGGGATCGAAGAAGGTGGTTTCTAGCTACCTTCAATAGTTATAAAGAGGTGGTGCAGATAACGTTTGATGTTGGTTACATGGTGGGTTGTTTGATGAGCTGTAACAGAAATAATATGATAATATCGAATGGCAGCAACTCTGATGATGTTTGTTGTGAATTAGTCGAACAAGAAACAAAAGTAGGTGTAGTTGGAGAAATCGAGCATGCATATACATATTAGATAGATAGAATAGTAGTAGTTAAAGAGAAAAGAAAGGTACAGAAAGTCAAATATTACTAATTGTTAATATGCATATATACAGGTTGGTGCACAAAAGCTATGAGACAGTGTTAGCACATTGTAACAAGTGGGAGTACTATAATTTGAATGTATGTGTAAAAGCAATATATGTGGGATCCAAAACAAATCCCCTTTTGTCCAAGATGTAAGTTGTTAAACCCGTGATTTAAATATTGTCACCGAGAGATAAATGGTGGGCCTCCTACTTCATAATTCACTCAAATATATAATATGTGTAGTGGATGGTGTGTTGCTGGCTTTGACAGAAAACATAAAGCAAAGTAAGGAAAGGATTCGGGTTTTGTATATATATAATCATGCACCTTGCTTTTATGTACAATAATGTTATAAAATAATGTTATAAAATAATGTTATTAAAATCATGCCAGATGATAAATGCGGTTAATGGGTTAATAAATAGTAATAATCTGGATTGATAGCTTATTTTCACGGGTATGATTGATAACACAAATAATGATATTATAATCAAATCAACTAATTCAATTTGTAAGTTTGAAAGAAACATGTAACACCTACAGTAAGCCATCGAGATATTTATTTTTAAAATCTTCATTTTGATAATTATAACTATAATAATGATAATAATAATATTACTAATGATATAACAATTTAATTATGTTAAATTTCATACTGATGTAATATTAATAATAATTCTGATGTTAATATTAGTATTACTATTTTTTTAATGGTAATAAAAGTAATAATATTAATATACCGTTTATATTTTAATTTGTATCATGTAATATTTAATAATAATATGATAATCTTCATTGAATATTTATTAGGTATATATATATATATATATATATATATATATATATATATATATATATATATATATATATATATATATATATATATATTACATTTTATTTGCACACAACTGTTCGTGAATCGTCGGGACTAGTCAAAGGGTAATTGATTTCATGTAAATAATTCAAAAACTTTGAGACTCAACATTACAGACTTTGCTTATCGTATCGAAGTCAAATAAGATTCAAGTTTAAATTTGGTCGGAATTTCCCGGGTCACTACAACAATACTGTATTTTGTAGTAAAAATACATATGACGACATTGAACAATGCAAGGTTGGCCTCGGATTCACGAACCCTCATGTATCAATATCGTATATCGTCATCGTTATCATTATCGAAACCGTATCAATCGTCATTGAAATTTATGAACATCGTCATCATCTATAGGCCATCACGACATCATCATACTTAACTCTCTTCTTGGCCCAACAGAATATTGAATCTCGGCCCAATAGTGTAACAAATTTACGGCCCAATATCAAGCTATATCACGGCCCAATTATGCAATTCAATTCGCGGCCCAATTAACTTTAAAGGATTCCACATTGTAATAGTCCAAGTCATCTAAGTTCACGGCCCAATTTAAGATTGTGATCCAGCAATATAAATAATATAAGATCCGTATGAAGAGAGGAAAGAAAAAAAATAAACGATGGCCTACTGAATCCTTATATAATCAGCTAAAAGAAAAAAAATAAACAAGCGGGATTAGTTTTTTCTTAAAGTGGTTGGCCACAACAGAAAAAGAAAATCACGTAAAAACAAATGAGCTGTAATCTTATATGTCGCTGTATATTCCATTAAAGCAGTTGTGTGTGGGTTAGGGGTATATGACAGTAACAAGAATTGCTTTGTAGGAGGTGAACGTAGGGTTCCATCGAGGTGAAGCAGGTTAAATAATGCAGTTTTATCATTATCTTTATGTATCAATCATCATCTCTCATACGGTTCATCATCATTATTCGTTAATTGTAGATCATTGAAGCAAGGAGGTGATTAATAGTAACCGTGGTTTGATTTGGTTGAAGGTAATGGCATTCAATTTGAGTATTGGTCGTATAAGTTTTGTTGTCGGCTTTGATTCACATCAGAAATAAAAGTGGTAACGGTTGTAATGGTAAGCAGAACATCACCAATAGCAGTAAGAATAATCGATGATGGTGGCGCTTTGAGTTCGAAATAGAAAAACATAAGTGGATGATGGTTGTAGGGTTGTGGTGGTTTGTCTTGGTTACCAGATGGTGTGCATGTGTACTGATTCTAAACAGAAGCACCTAATTAAAAAAAAAGATAGGGATGGTTATCGATGGTTACTGTAATTTGGTCATGATAGGAACGTAAACAAGCTGCATGTAATAAGTCGAAGGTATTGGTGATTAATTGGTGATCAAAGTGTTGATGATAGTGATGTAAGGTGGATGAGGAGGTTGTGGTCTTTGAGCTGAATTGAAAAGTAGTAGCGATGATCATGGTTCATAAAAGTCTTGATGATGGATTAGGTATTCGCTTGTCGATTGAAACCAAAAAATATGATGTCGAGTAGTAGCAATAGTGACAACAGGATGGCGGTTTATATTGATCAATCAACACAGAAAAAGGATGCAGCATAGCAATTGCAGGGATGATAAATGATGGTTTGCGTTTGATAAGAGAAAAGAGATAGGGATATTAGAGAAAAAGAGAAGTCATATGATGTTAATTAACAACTGGAGTGGTTGACAGCTTTATGAATCAGACAAGGAAGAGAGAATAAAAAGTACGTAACAGATTTAAAGGAGATATGGGTTGTTATTGAAATTTGGATCAGTAAGAGACAGGATCAATTCGATCATTGAAAAAAAAATAAAACTGGATTACGATGGTTAACAAACTTGTACGATTGTTGACTTTGTTACAATGATCAGAGACAAATTGTAAATCAAAAACAGCTTGAAAGCGATTTACAACATAATACGTATTTTCTCTATTTTTTTATATGTATTTAATGTATTTATATATGTATATATACCTGTATATATATAATCGGTGTATATCCATATTTCATATCCGTATATTTATCTAAATAAGTGTATATCTGATTATATCTGTATTTGTATGTATATAGTTATATATATCGACTATATCTATATCTGTATCTAGATATGTAAAGAAAATATAATAATATTAATTATACAACCTTAATATTGAATATCTATTTTAATAATAATAATGGAACTAATAATAATAAATTAATAATAATGATCACATCAATAATTCTAATAAACATATTAATAATAATAAATAATTATAATGATACTCATAATCATAAAATGATAATTTTAATAAGTTTATCAATAATAATTAATAATAATAATAATATTGTTAATGATACCTATAATAAATTGTATTATTTTCTAAGAATATTTATGATAATAATAATTTTAAATGATAATGGTAATTATAAATAATAATAATTTTAATCAGAATTTTACTACTTATTATAATATACTAGTGATATTAACAATGATAACAAAAATCATTATATTTATAATTCTTAATAATAATTAACAATAATTATAATACAATACTTAATCATTATAAGAACTGATAATATTTAAATTATAATTATAATATATACATAAAACTAATACTGATATTGATATTAGTTTTAGTATTAATAATGAAAGTAATAATAAAGTTATTAAAACGACTATATTCTTGACTTGTGTTTACATTATATATACATATTTATTTACAAACAAATGTTCATGAATCGTCGGGAATGGTCAAAGGTCAAATATTATCATGAAATAGTTTCAAAATTTTGTAACCCAACATTACAGACTTTGCTTATCTTGTCAAAATCATATAAGGTTTAAGTTTAAATTTGGGCGAAAATTTTCGGGTCGTCACATCAGGCATTTCGCACAAACTGCATAGAGATAAAAATCATTCATATGGTGAACACCTGGTAATCAACATTAACAAAACGCGTCTAGAATATCCCCATCATTCCGGGACTCTCATCGGACATGATAAAATCGAAGTACTATAGCATCCGTAACCCGGATGGGGTTTGTTAGCCCTAATAGATCTATCTTTAGGATTCGGGTGAATTAGGGTGTCTGTTCCCTAATTCTTAGATTACCAGACTAAAAAGGGTGATATTCGATTCGATAATCCAACCATAGAATGTAGTTTCGATTACTTATGTCTATTTCGTAAAACATTTATAAAAGCAGCGCATGTATTCTCAGCTCTAAAAATATATATTGCAAAAGTATTTAAAAAGGGAGCAAATGAAACTCACAATACTGAGCAATAATGCATTTGACAGAAATGAACAAGTGCAGGGCTGGCCTCAGATTCACGAATCTATATCATATCATATATATATATATATATATATATATATATATATATATATATATATATATATATATATATATATATATATATATATATTAACACATATAATGGTAATCAAATAATTACATCTATTAATTATAGAATTTGTACTAAATTTTGTCTATATATTATATCTTAAATTATATACTATATATATGTTTATTTTCTAAAAAAAAAATAATATGTTTAATATATAATTATAGGTAATATGAATATATTTTATGTAAAAAAAATCTTTATTTGTTATATTATAATAATAATAATGAAAATGATAATTTTAATAGATATTGTAGTCTTAATGATTATGAGAATTTTAATAATAATGATACTTTAAATAAGTATGATAATAAAAATGATATTACTAACAAGAATGATAATGATAATAATAATAATACGATAAATGATAATTTTTATATAACATGATAGTTTTAATAAAAGTGATAATAATTATAATAATGATACTACTAATAATATTCCTAATTATAATACTAATATTAATGTTAATAATAATAATAACCTTAGAATCGTGTTAATAGTAATGATAATAATAATACTAATAATCATAATAACTATAAAAATATTAGTTTTTCTACTACGATAATAATTTTAATAATAACAATACTAATAATACTCATTTTAATAAAAATAATAATAATAATAATAATAATAATAATAATAATAATAATAATAATAATAATAATAATAATAATAATAATAATAATAAAAGAGTACAACCTTTGAAGAAAAGAGCATTAAAAATAAAACGCCATTGCCCGGACTCGACCCCGTGACCTCTCGCTTCCCATACCAACCTCTAAACCATTGAACCACTAATGTTTTTCTGAATTTATCTGTATCCTAAACATATGTATCCCGTATTTTCTGTTTCAAGTCCAATAACTAACCTAGGCTTGGCCCATCATCATATACACGGCCCATTATCAGATTAAAGTTTATGGCCCAATATCAAATTAGAGTTTACGGCCCAATATCATGTCTTAAGTAGATTAATCGATGGATTTGTGGATACTATGGTTCGACCGGGAACACAAACAATAACTTCATCATCTTTATCACATCATCAAGTCATTATTGACTGCTCATCCTAATTACTAACATACAATCATAACATCCTTAATTTCCATAACCTCATCATCATCCTCTAATCATCACATCATCATCATCGTACATCTATGTTGCTGTACGAGAAACAGGAAGACGAGTAGCAACAGCACTATTCATCATCTTCCTCAAATCATCATCATCATCTCGGTCTTTATTTCATCATAACCATATCACCATCATATAATCCCATGATCATCATCATCTTTCTCATCATCTAATCGACATCATCATAATCATTTTCAATAGCAAAAACCATCATCAATCGTAACCATCATCATTATGATATCGTTACAGAAAAATATTCATCATCATCATCATCTTTAACATGTTTTTGTGGGTTTCGTTCGGTTGCAGCAACAAATAAAATATAGTAGCAGCAAGGGTTTTGTGTGTTTTGTTGACTGGTTTTCGAAGAACTGAATGAAAATAGAAACAAAAGATAGTAGTAGCAGGTATACCATGGTTTACAAAGTGGTTTACGACTATTTTACACAGGAATAGAAATCAAAAACTATAACAGTAGCAGTAATGAAGAAAGAAGAAGAAAACATATTCAAGTGGGTTTTCAAACAGAGTAATAGCAGTAGCGTATGTGGTGGTTGTTTTTCTTGGGTGGTTCTCGGCCAAAAACAGAAATTAAAGTAGCAGCAACAATTAGAGAGTATTGGGTGGCTTACGGTTGTAACACAGCAGGTATAGCAGCAACATTCGAGAAGTGAAACAACGAAACAAAATAGTAGCTGTAACAATGACGGTTATGGTGGTTTCAACATGAGAGAGAGGAAAGTGTAGGTGATCAACGATGGGTGCTCGGTAGTGGATGAAGGTGGAGGGTGAAGGTGGGATCATGGTGTCGTGGTGATGGTGCTCAGGTGAGTGAGGGAGTGTGTTCATGGTGGCCGATGATCGTGGTTAGCGAAGTTGCAGGAGGAAGAATAGGAGATGATCAAGTGGTGTGGTGTGTGTGTGTGTGTGATTCCTCTCCTCTATCATATACATATAAGCTTATATAGATATATATGTAAAGATATTAGTTAGATAAAGAAACAGAAACAGTAAGTTTGTTTGTTAATTTCAACTTCACGGATCAAATAACTATTACACTCTGTCGACACAGTTATCACGGGGTAATATATCGTGTCCATTGCTAAACAGTTAGTGTATAAAAGTGTTCCTAAAAATCCCAAATTTTTAGGTTAAATATATTTAATTATTTCAATCATTAACTGTTTGAAACTTGATCAAAAAGGTTCGATAATTATTTATTTTATGTTCCAATTAATATGTACGGAGTACTAATACTTAAACTAAAAAGGTAAAAATATTTTTATTAAACCTAAAATCTTCGTAATCGATTTACAGTTCAACTTTTATTTTAATCCATCATGAACATATATTATATCTATGTTAAAACTAACAAGTAGTATATATATATATATATATATATATATATATATATATATATATATATATATATATATATATATATATATATATATATATATATCTATATCTATTTATAAATAGTTGTTCGTGAATCGTCGGGAATAGTCGAAGGTCAATTGAATATATGAAAGAGTTCAAAATTTTTGAGACTCAACATTACAGACTTTGCTTATCATATCAAAGGTATTAAATCGTATCGAGAGTTTGGTTTAAAATTAGTCGAAATTTTCTGGGTCACTACATTTTCAGTTATAACTCATCATAGAATGTAAGTTTAGTACTTGTGTCTACTTGTAAAATAGAAAAAGACATGTCTTCTCACCCCAAAAATAGTTTATAAGACAGTTAAAAGTTTGGGGATATGACTCACCTTATGAGCACAGTAACAGTGTGATAGCAAATAGCAGCGGTGGTCCAAAGTTGTCAACCAATCATCATTAGGTTTAAGTTAGTTGGATCATCATGGTCATCATCATCATCTTTATAGTTATGTATTTGATATATATGTTCATATATATTACCGGTGTTCTTTTAAGAGTTTTCAATACTAACCATTCTCAAAGTTTAGATATTATATAACTCAAATGATCCTCGTTTCTATCAAGTAAGTCAATGGATAGCCAAATGTAACCGGGGGCCAGGACTCTTGATCCGACTTTTAGCCGTGACATTCGAGATCCACAACCATATCCTAAAATGGTAATCTAGACACCATCCATGACTATAAGTAGTGTTGACACTCGTGAAAGTCATACGTTATCCGTTTGTAATTATAGTTTCTTTATAACTTTGGAATGTGTGTATACAACACGTTTAATTTTATGTATCATATGTATTATTATACTTAGTTAAGTTAGGGTGTTATAATATAAGTTTATAAGTTATAGTGTTATCTTATATAATATTATCACCATTTATTTAGTATTATAGTATTAGATGTGTCATATTCTAAATATTATATTAGCTAATAAGTTAGATAAATTTTATCCTCTTTTAAGTTATTTCACCTTTATCTTATCCTTTACTTAATCTAAATTGAAATCTTATTAATTTAAAATCATCATTATCATAATAATATCTTAAACATAATACTTTCATTCTTAAACAAAATCTTTATATTTTCCATAATCATAATCTTATGTTATTGAAGTATAACCTTTATAATTAAAATCATCCTTATCATATTATCATAATAATGCCATAATAAATAACAATGATATTCATAATCAAACTCTTAATATTACCATCAACTTTTATTTATATTAATATGTGTTCATGATCATGTTCATATTCATCCTTTAATTGTTTTTAAACATCATATCTTAACCATATAAATTAGATAGCATATACATAAAGTGTATGTTTAATACTTGAGTTTATAGTGTACCTTCAGGGTGTTTTAACAAGAAAAAGAGATGATTAATGCTTGTAATTTATAGTGTACCTTGAGGGTGTACCTTGAGGGTGTAACCGAACAGCAGCAAAATTTCAGCAGCAAAACAGGAGTAAAAATGTAACAAAAAGTGGCGGTTTGCGGTGGTTCTTGGCGGCGGACAGTAGCAGCTAAACAAGGACTGTTTTAGGCAAATTGTGATGGCGTTTGGTGGTCAAAAATAGCAGCGAACGGCTGCTGTAGGTCGCGATGGTGTGGCTGCAAAATGGCAGCAGTAGCAGCCCAAAAAGTTTCGGGTTTTTGGTACTTTTTGGCGGATAGGTACAGCAGCAAAGAGCTGCATAAAGGGGTGATTTTGGGGTGGTTTATGGCTGCTAACAGTAGCTATGAAGTGGCAGTGGTGATGTGGTTGCAATCGGCCAAAGCCGATGGTGGTGGGGTGTTTAATGGTGGCCGAAGGTGGTGATTGGAGTGGTGATGGGGCTGCCGATATCAAGAGGGAGAGGGGCGAGTTTTTTTTTTGTATGTTATTTTATGAATGAAAGATTAGAAGGTCTATAGGGTTTATATAGGCTAGTAGTTTGATAGAGGTTAGGATTAGTATAAGATTAGGATAAGGCTTTAGAAGTTTGAAGAACATTACGACTTCTCATTTTTAAGATAGAGTTGAAGTGTTTGAGAGTGATTAGGATTTATTTAGGATAAAGTTTATGAATTGGTATGTGTTTAGGACTCTTCAAAGATTAATCTAAAATTAAAATAAATAATACATTTAATTTATTTATTTATCTTATTTAATTTTGGCCGAATTATTTATTTATTTATTTAATTTTTGGTAATTTTTAAATATTTATATATTTATTTGATTTTTGTTATTTTATCAAATGTACACATTAGTCCCCGCACATTTTTATTCGTGTTAGTTCTTCGTTAATTATTTATTGATGATGACCCATGATCGTTAGTTTAGGTAACCTCGTTACCTAAGTTCGTTACTTTCTTAAAAGAAATAGTTTCGGTTTTCTAACCGAGTTTGTTTACTTTGAAAAACCTAAGTTTCAAGTTCGTTATTCCTAAGGTCGTTAAATTTAAAAATTATCAAAAAAATTTGGGTTATTATAGTTTAACATGATGAAATGATATTTAAGTATCTCATTATGTATATTAACAAAAAACTATGTACATAAAACAATACTACTAACTTAAGGAATTCAAAACGATATCTATATGTAACGATTGTCGTTGTAATAACGTCTCAATATTTATATAGCATATTAAGATATATTAAAACACTATGTTATCATGAAACATAACAATTTAACATCTCATTAGATATAATAACAATAGGATTAATTACATTTAACGAGATCGTTAACTTAAGGTTTCAAAACAACGCATGCATGTAACGACTAACGTTGATTTAACGACTTAATTAAAATGTATATATATGTAGTGTTTTAAGATTTATTAATACACATTTGAAGGACTTCAAGACATATATCAAAACACTCATACTCAACAAAAATGGTTACAATTACATTTCCATTCGTTTTCATCAACAATTCTACTCGTACTCATTGAGTATTCGTACTCTTATTATACCCAGCTTTTAGATGTACATACTATTGGTATATGCACTTCAATGATCAGCTCTTAGCAGCCTTAATAAGTCACCTAAACATGTGGAAACCATCATTTAACATCTAGCATGAAATATCTAGCAAAATTACAAACTAATGGAGCCTATATGATGAGGCATCCATTCACGTGAATGAACACACACATACACACTTCCATTTTCAACTTTCATGCATTAAATTTATCTTTCTCTTATTCTGTCTTGATGTTCTAAGTGTTCTTCATCATCTTCATCAAAATCTACATCAATCTAGCTCAAAAATCCAAACATAAATCAACTTACAAAACAACTACTCAAGAAAACTTCAAGAACACTTTCAAGTTTGCTAGCTTACTTCCAATCTTGAAAAATCCATTTCAAATGATCATTTAACCTCAAGAAATCTTTGTTATTTACGATAGGTTATCTTTCTAATTCAACGTAATATTCATATCCAAACTTTGATTCGATTTCTATAATCATAACTATCTTAATTCAAGTAGTAATCTTACTTGAACTTATTTTCGTGTAATGATTCTACTTCAAGAACTTCCAAGCCATCAAAGATACTTTGAAGCTCAAGTTATTTTTTTATCATTTCTAGTTGATTTATCTACTATACTTGAGGTAGTAACAATGTTCATAACATCATTCGATTCATACATATATATATATATATATATATATATATATATATATATATATATATATATATATATATATATATATATATATATATATATATATATATATATATATAACTATATTATTCGAAGAATATAACTTGTAATCACTAGAACATAGTTTAGTTAATTCTAAACTTGTTCACAAACAAAGTTAATTCTTCTAACTTGACTTATAAAAATAACTTAACACATGTGTTATATCTATGATATGCTAACTTAATGATTTAAAACTAGGAAACACCAAGAACACCGTAAAACCGGACATAAGCCGTCGTAGTAAAACCGGGGGCTGTTTTGGGTTGGATAATTAAAAACTATGAAATTATTTGATTTTAAAGTTGTTCTTCTGGGAAAATGATATTTCATATGAACATGAAACTATATCTAAAATCTTGGTTAAACTCAAAGTAGAAGTATGTTTTTCAAAATGGTCATCAAGACGTCGTTCTTTCGACTGAAATGACTATCTCTTTCAAAAATGACTTGTAACCTATAAATCTAACTATAAACCATCACTTTTTCTGTCTAGTTTCATAAATTTTAGTTCGATACGAAACCATAGAAATTTGATTCACTCAAAACGGATTTATAACGAAGAAATTATGGGTAAAACAAAATTGGATAGAATTACTAGTTTTAGCTAAGGAAATTTTTATAACAAATCTATACTAACTATATATTAGCTAACTTTCTTGTATTATACATGTCTTGATAGACCATAGACACGTATACAATGTTTTGACATATTATATTGACATCATCTATATATATTATTTTGAATAACCCATAAGACACTATATGCGGTAATGCTCGAGTTAACATATAATGGGTCGAGGTTAATTCTAAAATAATATATAAACCATGGGCTGTGATTGAGTCTGAGACATGTATACAATGGGTCATGGATTGCTTCGTGATAATATGTATAATATGGGTCTTGAAAATATTAAGACAATATACTATATCGATTTATTTATGTACTACTTACTGTGGACTAACAATTGTGGACTACTAACGTTGGACTGCTAACTTAACAACTTAAATCGTCAACACATAATAAAAATGTTGTGAATATATTTCAATCATACTTTGATATGTATGTATATAATTGTTATAGGTTCGTGAATCGACCCGTGGCCAAGTCTTTTTCCGACGAAGTAAAAATCTGTGAAAGTGAGTTATAGTCCCATTTTTACGATCTAATATTTTTGGGATGAGAATACATGCAGTTTTATAAATGTTTTCTCAAAATAGACACAAGTAATTGAAACTACATTCTATGTTGAATAACTATACCGGATATCACCCTTTTTTGAACTTGGTAACCTAAGAATTAGTGTTTTTTATAATTGCCAATAATTGACGCGAATCCTGAAGATAGATCCATGGGCTTTGACACGCCCCAGTCAGAGAATTTGAACTGCTTTAGTACGTCGATTTTTCTCTACAGACGAGTGGTTCTGTGTTGGGGATATTCTAGATGCACTCTGTTAATGTCGGTTACCAGTTGTTCAATCATATGAATGATTTTTATGGCTATTTATGAATAAATGAAATCTTGTGGTCTATTATTAATTTGATATATAGGTTAAACCTATAACTCACCAATATTTTTGTTGACGTTTTAAGCATGTTTATTCTCAGGTGATTATTAAGAGCTTCCGTTGTCGCATGCTAATTAAAGACAAGATTTGGTGTCTGCATGCTTGTATAATATTGTTTAAAAACTGCATTCGAGAACTTATGTTGTTGCAACATATTATTATTGTAAACCATTACGTAATGGTCGTGTGTAAACGTTATAATTTTAGATTATCATTACTTGATAATTCTATGTTATGTCTTCAAAACCTTTGTCGATAAAATAAAGGTTATGATGTGTTTTAAAAATGAATGCAGTCTTTGAAAAACGTCTCATATAGAGGTCAAAACCTCGCAATGAAACCAATTAATATGAAATGTTTATAATCGATATGAACTGGGTATTTCATTTGGCTTCAGAGTGGTGGTCTTAAAGAACTAGAAATTTGTATTAGTGTGTCTAACCGAGTTTGTTAGGATGCATTAGTGAGTCTGGACTTCGACCGTGTTTGTTTTAAAAACGATTGCTTAACACTTTTGTTGGAAACTATATATTCTTAACATGTAAATATTATGTGATATATTAATCTCTTAACGTGCTTGCTATCGTGTGATAGATGTCTACTTTTAGTACAAATTCCATCGACTCACCTAATAACAATGATGAATCAAATACATTTTGGGAAGATTCACAAATTCCGGAAGAAGAGGAACCGGAAGAAGAAGAATCGGAAGAAGAAGAAGAAGAAGAACCGGAAGAAGAAGATCCGGAGGAGGAAATGTTAAAACCACAGAAAAAAGTTAAATAAAAGAAAATCCTCAACCAGTGGACCAAAGTTAAAAATGGTCGATGGTGTCTCCGCTGAGGAGGAAACATATTGGGAAAATTACGAATTTTCTGATGAATTAGATCCCGATGAGGATTCTGATGAAGTAATAGAAATTACCGCGGCCCAATTTAATAAAGAAAAAGAAAACAATAAGGGAAAAGCTATCAAAATAGAGAAACTTGACCCCAAACCCGATGAACTAGATGTTAACATGAAATACCCTGACAGAATATATCGTAAACACCCGTATTTCTTAAACTTTAACTATAGCCCGGGAACATCTAAGGGACCAGATTTTTCCAAACCATTTGTGAAAAGGACTCCTCGTATGAGTACTGGCCCTTTTATCCCTAGGAAATTAGCAAAACGAACCGAGTTTGAGGAAGATGAAGCAAACAAGTCTGAATAAAAGAGTTGAAGTCATTTACTCTTACCATGTCTTGTAATATATGTATGATAACGTGCTTGTACTTTTATACTATATGTAAAATAGCGGTATGGTATGATTGTAAAATATTGTATCGAAAGTTTAAGCGTGAAATAATAATGAATTAAAGTTGTTCATGATAGACTATTATTTTGATAGTAGTAGTAAATTTTTGAACTAGCTATTAAGTATGAACTTTAATGGGTAGGTATCACCCGAATTAAAATTATAAAACGCTAATATGAAGAAAAGAATTTTATAATAAGTTCATATTATGCTACAAAATACTACTATTAATATTCTATATGATTAACTTAATTCTTTTGGTTATTTTTGAAGGAAATGGCACCGACTACCAGGCAGAACTTAAATATGAGCGAGGAAGATTTCCGTGCATTCCTTACTGCAAACATAGCCGCAATACAGGCTGCAATGCAAAACAACAAAAATAACTCAGGGTCTAGCAGTGGACCTAACTCCACAGGAAACCGTATAGGATGCTCCTACAAGGCTTTCACTGCTTGTAAACCTCTTGAGTTCAATGGAACCGAAGGACCAGTCGGATTAAAACGGTGGACTGAGAAAGTCGAATCTGTGTTTGCTATAAGCAAATGTGCTGAGGAAGACAGGGTAAAGTACGCCACGCATACTTTGACAGGTGCTACGTTAACATGGTGGAACACCTATCTCGATCAGGTTGGACAAGATGATGCTTACGAACTACTGTGGTCAGCATTCAAACATTTGATTAATGAGCAGTATCGTCCCAGAAATGAAATCAACAAGCTCAAACAGAGCTTAGAGAACTACGAACGCAAGGATTCGATATTACCACATACGAATGACGATTCACCGAGTTGTGCCTATTGTGTCTACGAGTGTTCGAAGATGAAGAAGTGCAGATCGATGCATTTGTGAAAGGGTTACCAGAGAGGATTCAGGAGGATGTGAGTTCAAGCGCGCCCACCTCAATACAAAAGGCAAGTCGAATGGCTCACAAACTCATAAACCAGATTGAGGGAAGGATTAAAGAGTAGGGGGCCGAGGAGGCCAAAATGAAACAAGTCAAGAGAAAGTGGGAAGAAAATATTTACAAGGGTCACCAATACAACAACAACAACAATCACAACCATAATCGCAACAACAATTACAACAACCGCAATATCAATCGCAACAACAACAATCGCAACCCCAACAACAACAACTACAATAACAACCACAACAACTACAACAACTGTCCCAACAACAATAATAACCGCAACAACAATAATCCCAGAAACAACAACAATAACAACAATGACAACAAGAGGCAGAAAATTCCATGCAAAAGGTGAGAAGGATACCACCTGGATAAGTTCTGTGCGGTAGTATGTACCAAGTGTAACAGAAACGGTCATAGTGCAACGAAGTGTGATGTCTATGGACCGACGGCCAATAAAAATAACAGAACAAATAATTCTATTATTTGTTACGGATGCGGAATGCCGGGCCATTTCAGCAGAGCATGCCCAAACCAAGGAAATACTAATGGGCAAGGCCGTAGAAGAGTGTTCAACATCAATACGACTGAAGCGCAGGAAGACACGAAGCTTGTTACGGGTACGTTTCTTATTAATGAAAAACCTGCTTATGTTTTATTTGATTCGGGTGAGGATAGAAGCTATATGAGTAGAGATTTTTTTTGCCAAGTTAAGTTTTCCTTTAACGCCTTTGGATAATAAGTTTTTACTCGAATTAGTGAATGGTAAATTAATTAAAGCCGATAATATATGCCGGAATTGAAAAATTAAACTGGTCGGCGAAACGTTTAAGATCAATTTAATACCAGCAGAGTTAGGGAGTTTTGATATGATATCGGCATGGACTGATTGAAAAAGGAGAGAGCAGAGGTCGTTTGTTACAAGAATGCTGAAATGTCCCGTTCATATTGATTATAAACTTTCCATATTAATTGATTTCGTCGCGAGGTTTTGACCTCTATATGAGACGTTTTTCAAAGACTGCATTCATTTTTTTTAAAACAACCATAACCTTTATTTTATCAATAAAGGTTTAAAAAGCATTACGTAGATTATCAAATAATGATAATCTAAAATATACCGTTTACACACGACCATTAAATAATGGTTTACAATAAGAATATATTACAACAAAAATAAGTTTCTTGAATGCAGTTTTTACACAATATCATACAAGCATGGACTCCAAATCTTGTCCTTATTTTAGTATGCAACAGCGAAAGCTCTTAATAATCACCTGAGAATAAACATGCTTAAAATGTCAACAAAAATGTTGGTGAGTTATAGGTTTAACCTATATATTATTAAATCATAATAATAGATCACAAGATTTCATTTTTATAACACATCTCATATCAGGCATTTGTCAAACTGCATAGAGATAAAAATCATTCATATGTTGAACACCTGGTAACCGACGTTAAGTTAATGAATAGAATATTCCCAAAACAGAACCTCTCGTCAGTATAATAATCTCGAAGTACTAAACTATCCACAACCTGAATGGGGGTTGTTAAGCCCAATAGATCTATCTTTAGGATTCGCGTCAATTATGGGCCATTTCCCTAATTCTTAGGTTACCAGACTTGAAGGGCGATATTCGGTTTAATAATCTAACCATAGAATGTAGTTTTGCATACTTGTGTCTATTTTGTAAAACATTTATAAAGCTGCATGTATTCTCATCAAAAAAAAAAAAAATTAGATTGTAAAAGTGGGACTATAACTCACTTTCACAGATTTTTACTTCGTCGGGAAGTAAGACTTGGCCACTGGTCGATTCACGAACCTATAAAAAATATGTACATATATATCAAAGTATGTTCAAAACATATTTACAACATTTTATTACGTTTTAATGATTTGAGTTTGTTAAGTCAGCAGTCCTCATTAGTAACCTACAACTAGTTGTCCACAGTTAGATGTACAGAAATAAAGCAATATATATTATCTCGAATCAATCCACGACCCAGTGTTTACAAGTCTCAGACTCGATCACAACTCAAAGTATATATATTATTTTGGAATCAACATCAACCCTGTATAGCTAACTCAAACATTACTGCATATAGAGTGTCTATGGTTGTTCCAAAATATATATATAGATGGGTCGATATGATATGTCAAAACATTGTATACGTGTCTACGGTATCCCAAGATTTCATAATATGTATAATACAATATAAATTAGTTAGGATATGTTTAGTCTAGATTTGTTACAAAATTTTCGTAGCTAAAACTAGCAAATTTATCCAATTTTGTTTTACCCGTCATTTCTTCGTTTCAAATCCGTTTTGAGTGATTAAAGTTGCTATGGTTTCATATTGAACTTAAGTTTATGAATCCAAACAGAAAAAGTATAAGTTTATAGTCGGAAATACAGGTTACAAGTCATTTTTTAAAGAGGTAGTCATTTCCGTCGTAAGAACGACATCTTGATGACCATTTTGAAAAACACACTTCCACTTTGAGTTTAACCATGATTTTTGGATATAGTTTCATGTTCATAAGAAAAATAATTTTCCCAGAAGAACAACTTTTAAATCAAAGTTTATCATAGTTTTTAATTATCAAACCCAAAACAGCCCGCGATGTTACTACGACGGCGTATGTCCCGTTTTACGGTGTTCTTCGTGTTTCCAGGTTTTAAATCATTAAGTTAGCATATCATATAGATATAGAACATGTATTTATTTATTTTAAAAGTCAAGTTAGAAGGATTAACTTTATTTGCGAACAAGTTTAGAATTAACTAAACTATGTTCTAGTGATTACAAGTTTAAATCTTCGAATAAGATAGCTTTATATGTATGAATCGAATGATGTTATGAACATCATTACTCCCTTAAGTTTAGTAGGTAAACCTACTGGAAGTGACAAGAAATGATCTAGCTTCAAAAGATTCTTGGATGGCATGAAAGTTCTTGAAGTAGAATCATGACACGAAAATAAGTTCAAGTAAGATTTCTGCTCGAATTATGATTGTTATAGTTATAGAAATTGAATCAAAGTTTGAATATGAGTATTACCTTCAATTAGAGAGATAACCTACTTTAAGTAACAAAGGTTTCTTGATCTTGAATGATTACTTGGAATGGATTAGAAAGCTTGAAAGTAATCTTGCAAACTTGAAAGTGTTCTTGATTTTATGAAACTGGAACTTGTAGAATATATGAAGAACACTTAGAACTTGAAGATAGAACTTGAGAGAGATCAATTAGATGAATAAAATTGAAGAATGAAAGTGTTTTTAGGTGTTTTTGGTCATTGGTATATGGATTAGATATAAAGGATGTGTAAGTTTGTTTTCATGTAAATAATTCATGAATGATTTATAATATTTTTTGTAATTTTGTGAGATATTTCATGCTACTTGCCAAATGATGGTTCCCACATGTTTAATGACTCACATGGGCTTCCAAGGAGCTGATAATTGAATTGTATATACCAATAGTATATACATCTAGAAGCTGTGTATTGTACGAGTACGAATACGGGTACATACGAGTAGAATTGTTGATGAAAATGAATGAGGATGTAATTGTAAGCATTTTTGTTAAGTAGAAGTACTTTGATATGTGTCTTGAAGTCTTTCAAAAGTGTACTAATACATCTAAATACACTACAAGTATATACATTTTAACTCAGTCGTTAAGTCATCGTTAGTCATTACATGTAAGTGTTGTTTTGAAACCTTTAAGTTAACGATCTTGTTAAATGTAATTAATTCATTGTTATTATACTTAAATGAGATGTTAAATTGTTATGTTAACATGATAACATGGTGTATGAATATATCTTAACATCATATATATATGTTAAAATACTATTACAACGATAATCGTTATGTATATATATTGTTTCAAAATTCTTAAGTTAGTAGTCTTGTTTTACATATGTAGTTCATTGTTCATATACTTAATGATATATATAATTATCATTTTATCATGTTAAATATAGTGTAACAATATCTTAATATGATACATATGTATTTAGTAAGACGTTGTTATAACGATAATCGTTATATATATCGTTTCGAGTTTCTTAACTTAGTAGTCTCATTTTTATGTATATAACTCATTGTTAATATACCTAGTGATATACTTACTTATCATAATATCATGTTAACTATATATATACATATATACATATATATATATATATATATATATATATATATATATATATATATACATATATATATATATATATACATATATATATATATCATCATATAGTTTTTACAAGTTTTAACGTTCGTGAATCGCCGGTCAACTTGGGTAGTCAATTGTCTACATGACACTCATTTCAAATAATCAAGTCATAACAAGTTTAATTGCTTAACATGTTGTAAACATTTAATCATGCAAATATCAATTTAATTTAATATATAATAACATAGAAAAGTTCGGGTCACTACACTACCTACCCGTTAAATAAATTTCGTCCCGAAATTTTAAGCTGTAGAAGGTGTTGACGAATCTTCTGGAAATAGGTGCGGATATTTCTTCTTCATCTAATTTTCACGCTCCCAGGTGACCTTGGGTCCTCTACGAGCATTACATAGAACCTTAACAATTGGTATCTTATTTTGCTTAAGTCTTTTAACCTCACGATCCATTATTTCGACGAGTTCTTCAATAAATTGAAGTTCATTGATATAGATTTCGTCTAATGGAATAGTGAGATCTTCTTTAGCAAAACATTTCTTCAAATTCGAGACGTGGAAAGTGTTATGTACCGCCGCGACTTGTTGAGGTAACTCAAGTTGGTAAGCTACTGGTCCGACACGATCTATAATCTTGAATGGTCCAATGTACCTTGGATTTAGTTTCCCCCGTTTACCAAATCGAACAACGCCTTTCCAAGGTGAAATCTTAAGAATGACCATCTCTCCAATCTCAAATTCTATATCTTTTCTTTTACTGTCCGCGTAGCTCTTTTGTCGACTTTGGGCGGTTTTCAATCGTTGTTGAATTTAGATGATTTTCTCGGTAGTTTCTTGTATTATCTCCGGACCCGTAATCTGTCTATCCCCCACTTCACTCCAACAAATCGGAGACCTGCACTTTCTACCATAAAGTGCTTCAAATGGCGCCATCTCAATACTCAAATGGTAACTGTTTCCAAAATCGATAACACATGCTCGTACCATGTCTTCAAGGGTCTGTATCGTCCTTTCACTTTGCCCATCAGTTTGTGGATGATAAGCAGTACTCATGTCTAGACGAGTCCCCAATGCTTGTTGTAGTGTCTGCCAAAACCTTGAAACAAATCTGTCATCCCTATCAGAGATAATAGAGATTGGTATTCCACGTCTGGAGACAACTTCCTTTAAATATAATCGCGCCAACTTCTCCATTTTATCATCTTCTCTCATTGGCAGAAAGTGTGCTGATTTGGTAAGACGATCGACTATTAACCAAATAGTATCATAACCACTTGCAGTTCTTGGCAATTTAGTAATGAAATCCATGGTAATTTTTTACCATTTCCATTATGGGATTTCAGGTTGTTGAAGTAGAGATGGTTTCTGGTGTTCATCTTTGACCTTAGAACACGTCAAACATTCTCCTACATATCTCGCAATATCGGCTTTCATACCCGGCCACCAAAAATGTTTCTTGAGGTCCTTGTACATCTTTCCCGCTCCGAGATGTATTGAGTATCTGGTTTTATGTGCTTCCCCAAGTACCATTTTTGTCACATCTCCAAACTTTGGCACCCAAATTCTTTCGGCTCTATACCGGGATACGTGTTCTCGAATATTAAGGTGTTTCTCCGATCCTTTGGGTATTTCATTCTTCAAATTCCCTTCTTTTATGACACCCTGCTGCACCTCCTTTATATGAGTAATAAGGTTAGTACAAATAATTATATTCATAGCTTTTACCCGCATAGGTTCTCTGTCCTTTCTAGTCAAAGCGTCTGCTACCACATTCACCTTCCCCGGATGGTAACGAATCTCGAAATCATAATCATTCAATAACTCAATCCACCTACGCTGCCTCACGTTTAGTTGTTTCTGATTAAATATGTGTTGGAGACTTTTATGATCGGTATATATAATACTTTTGACCCCATATAAGTAGTGCCTCCAAGTCTTTAATGCAAAAACAACCGCGCCTAATTCCAAATCATGCGTCGTATAATTCTGCTCGTGAATCTTCAATTGTCTAGATGCATAAGCAATTACTTTCATTTGTTTCATTAATACACAACCGAGACCTTGCTTTGAGGCGTTACAATATATCATAAAATCATCATTTCGTTCAGGCAATGACAATATAGGTACCGTAGTTAACTTTTCCTTCAACAATTGAAACGCTTTCTCCTGCTCATCCTTCCATTCAAACTTCTTCCCTTTATGCGTTAATGCAGTCAAGGGTTTGGCTATTTTGGAAAAATCTTGGATGAATCTTCTGTAGAAACCAGTCAGTCCTAAAAATTGGCGTATATGCTTCGGAGTTTTCTGGGTTTCCTACTTTTCAACGGTTTCAATCTTTGCCGGATCCACCTGAATACCTTCTTTGTTCATGTGACAACCCTAAAATTTCCGACTAAATTTAAACTTTAATCTTTATATATTCCCAACACGATAAGCAAAGTTGTAAGTTGAATCTCAAAAATTTTAAACTGTGTTCATACATTCATTTAAACCTCGACCAAGTTTCTATGATTCACGAACCATTATATGAACAAATTTGATTATATATGTATATGTGTATATATTATAACTTGAAAACATTAACCAAGTATTAGACGTATAATACTTTACATAAACGTATTTGTTTCTTAGTATATTCAAATAGTTATCGATGGAATTAGAAGATGTTATCAAATGAGTGATTTAACAGTTACATTATATGATTGCGAGTCTCTATTGAGAGGTCCACTTTGATTTAGAAAACCTTTATTTTTAATGGTATTCAGAAAATGGTAAAGCGATTAGCATATAAGGACAATGTGTCAAATATTGAGTGTTAGACAAAAGCTAGTGGAAGACTAAATTGCATATTAATCAATTGATGAAATTTCCAAATGTACGAAAACGTTTTTCGATATAAGAGAACTTGTTTATTTAAAATGTCTTTGATTAAATAAACCTAGGTTGGAATATTGGTTGTTATATATAAATAACTTGCAACGTGTATTTAAAACGTGTTCATTAAATATATATGTTTTCAAATAAGTTTAGTACACGATAGTAACTCTCGTTTGGTAATGCGATTGATATATAAAAAGGTAATACATAAATGAATTGTATCAATTTAAGTTTTCAAATGAAAACGTTACGAGTTATAATATTTTTCTAAACGACTTTAAAACGAACTTTGAAATATATTTAGTTTTGAAAGACTAAATATTATATCATTAGGTAAATATTTCAAACATATATATTACGTATAGATTTACAATTCTAAATAAAAATATATATATTTTAACTTAGTCATAAAAAGTCACAAATTAAAATAATATATTTTGGTAAACAACGAGTCATTGATTTATAGAAGCAAATGACCACGGTGCTCAAATTTCATAAGATACATTTTCATAAAGTAAATTTTTGATAAATAAGTCAAATTATTAGTAAAGGTACACATCGCGTAACGTAAAAGGCTAGTTTTCTAAACGTACGAAAGTGCGCTCGAAAACCGAAAGTGGTACATGAGTCGAGTGACAACATACGAGTCATTTGAACAAAAATTACATTTTTACTACGCACGTAAATATAATATAATATTATAATATTTAATTAATTCTAAAGATTAAATATAATATATATTAAATAATATATAATTTACGTAACATTTGTTAATGCATATGAGCTGGGATATGCAAGCATGCAATCGCATGCAAATCTCAAGGAACCCCCATGCGATCGCATGGGGGAGTTGGTGAAGTGAGGTCCTTAAAACTCACTCGATCTGGTTTCATTTTCATTTCTTCATTATCCATCTATCTATCTCTATATGGTACTCCGTATTATTTACTTACTTATTTTATTTATTAATTTTATTATTAAAGATTATTATGATATTAATATTAGTAGTATTATTATTATACATAAAATACTACGACAAGAGGTACGCGTGAGTTAGCTCAAAACACGTTTTGTGAGTGGGATAGGGTTCTGGGAATTATGGGTTATAGCGATGGCGGTAATGGGTATGGGTCATGGATATGCTCGTGAGGTCAATTTAGTGTTTATCATCTCTGTGGCGTCTACGTACCTTTCCTGCAATATTGAATCTCAATATTAATATGTGAGTACTCATAAATTAACTTTTATATATTAATAGGGTATCCCTGACTAGTGCTCGAGAATATATGATTATGCATGCTTGTACTTTTGATATTGCCATTAGATAGGATATGTTGAATCTTGAATTAGTTACGTATACGGTTGAAATAAGGTATAAGATATGCATGTCGTTGGAAAGCTAGCGAAAAATTAAGAAATTTTCATTTAGAACTCGAATGATTTCGATGAACAGATTAGAAATTATAGTCAACTGAATTTTAGTATTATTGTTAAAATGATTATTATTACTATCGTCGTTATTATCGTCGTTACTATTTTTATCTATTAATTATTATTATTATTATGATTAATAATATTATCATTTTTAAGTAAAATTAGTAAAAGAATTTTTTATTGTTATTATTATTATTATTATCATTATTAATATTATCATTATGATTAATTTTTTTAAAATAGTTATTAGTATTATCATTATGATAATTATTATTATTAGTATTATTATAATTAAAAATTGATATTAGTATCATCTAACTATTATGACTAATATTATTATCATTATTATGAATGCGATATAAAAGACGACTAAAAAAAATTCTACAAACTGATTGGGAAATAATGATTATGAGTATCATGATGAAATTAAAATATTATAAGATATTAAATTAGATAAAATTATCGTTCTTATTATTTTTATCAATTCATTAAAAGAATTATTAATATTAAAACTATCATTTTTACTAAAATTATTATTTTTAATAGAAATATCATTGTTATTATAAAATATCATTATTATTATCATCTTAGTACTATTATTAATAAAAATTATCATTTTAATATCATTTTTAGTAAATATAAATATAGATATTTTATTAGCAGAACAATAATAACTATTATTACAAAATAATACAACTTATAATTATTATTGTTATTATCAGTATTGTGATGCCCCGTACAAAACCATCGTGTACGAATCATCAACAACAGGATCATTACAAGATTAAGTACTATATGCTGTAATAAAAGAAGTTGCATTCATGATAAAAAGGTGACGTCATAACCGACATCAAATGTTTTACACCAACAGTATGCTTCTACGAATAGCAAGCATGAATAAATGTATGTGACCCTTAGGTCGTTACAAAACATAGTTCAAATGTATTAAAGTTTGAATGCAAGATAAACAGTTCATGCGGTGATAACACTAGCGCAGAGGGTGTCTACGGCAAGACTAGCACGATAGCGGAAGCAAATAACCTTAAGCACCTGAGAAAAACATGCTTAAAAACGTCAACACAAAGGTTGGTGAGCTATAGTTTAAGTATAACAGTAAGTAAGGTAGGCCACGAGATTTCAGTGCTACAAAGAGCGTTTCAAAACAGTATGATAAAGTATATGTTAACCGTGGGCACTTGGTAACTAACTTAACGTTTATACCCCCTGAAAGTACACTTGGCAAGTGTGTATGTTTATGAAGTATTAAACACTCGTTAAATGCTAGTGCTACTAGCCCGAGTGGGGATGTCAAACCCTATGGATCCATATCTAAGATTCGCGTTCACCGGTTCAAAAACCAATGACTAAACGTTACCGAGCTAAAGGGAATGTTTATACCGTTATATAACCCACACATATATAAGTTTAAGTACTCGTGCCTAGTATGTAAAACATAAAATTCGCATGTATTCTTAGTTCCCAAAATAAGTTAAAGTAAAAAGGGAATGCTATAACTCACAATGATAAAGTAGCGGTAAAGTATGACTCGAAAAGTAAGCAAGTAATGAAGGTTGTCCAAACGGGTCCTCAACCTAAGTCAAATAGTACTAAGTCAGTAAATCGTCCGAATAGGTTTAAAAGTATGTAAATAAGGTCTTAAAGGTCATCATCATTCATCATCAAACAAAAGGCGTAAAGTAAGTTTCGTTTATGAAAGTAGTTTAAAACAAAGGCTGACTTCGGTCAGTCATCACAGCCCCTACCCTTACTGAATTAAGGTGAGACCGGTGGCCATGGCTCCGTATATGAGTCTTTTAAGTGTGGTAAAATTTACAGAAGCAAACTCATCTTTGTTTGACCGTGGTGACAGTCTAAGTGCGAGTAGGTCAGAAATTTCTGCACAACGTTAAAAGGACATAGTGACGATCGAAGGGCCATAAGTCCTAAACCGTAACTCGGATTAAGACGAGTCCTATATGAAAAGTTATCTACTCGAACAGAGATATTTGAAAATCATAATCACAACAGACCAGGTCTACTGGTCTATTACAGAAACCAGAAAACACTAGGTAGAAGACAGAAAGCAGAAAAATAATGGGTTCCGGTGAGTTTGGTGCTTGATGTTCATCATGGTTCTCATCCTTGATGCCTATAGCTTCAAGTGTACAACTCATTGATGTGTTTACATCATATTTACCATGGTTTGACCATCATAACCCAAGTGCAAGTCTAAGACTTAAAGCACAACTCACTTAAGTGTTGCAAGTGTTTTGATGAACCAAAGTTACATTAAAGTCTTAGATCTAACACATACATGAACTTTAAAACTAATAATAAGTTACAAACTTGAAAGTGAACTTATGAAATCAAGATCTTAAGTAGTAGAACATAGTTCTTAGTTAGATCTTGAAGATCCAAGAAAGCTTATTTATGTGTTCTTGAACTTTCAAGTTAACTTTTAGTTCAAGATTAATGAGATCAAGACTAACTTGTAGTACTTGACCATTTAACTCACAAACATGAAATTAAAGTGCATGATATAAAGAGATAAACTAAGTAAATAAGTAAAAGGTTCATGGTTGTTCATACTTTTAAAGATTCAACCAAAGTTTGATCTTTAAGTAAAGTAAACTTTAAGTTTACTTCAAGAACTACAAGTATGATTTCAACACATGAACTTACAATCTTTGAAACAATAAAAGTAGAATCATAAACTAGTAAGTTTATGTTCTCGTGTTCATGAAAAATACAAGATAAATGAAGAATGAAACTAGTAAGTTTGATTCTTGAAACTAGTATGTAAATAATAAATGACAACAAGTAACAAAGTAACAACAACAACTAACAAATCTCAAGTAATTAAACAACATCAAAGATCAAAAGATGATGATGATACATGTGTGTAATGTCACGGTTTTACAAAGAAAAAGAAAGGAAGAAGAAGCTTCAAGTTTACTTACAAGAACTAGAGAAAAGAGTGAAAATGAAAGCAAGTATGTGTGTGTGTGTTTTTGAATGAGAGAATTCTAGTATGAAGTGATAAGGTAAAATGAAACAAAACACTCCATATGGAGCCTTAGGTCCACGTATTTCAGCAGAAAAAATGTAGGGAAGGTAAGGTTTTATGATTACAAGCATGTAAAGCTCTTAAAAGGTGGATATAAGATGTGTTTGCATGGGGATTATATGGTAACTAGATTTCAATGTTCTTAACTAACTAGTTTCCATTTACAAGTAATACTTACACATGTAGGTTGGGCTAAAAGGTCCACTAAGAAGTAGGTTGGGCTTGTAAGTCCTCATTCAAGAGTCCATTAACATTAATCAAGTCCAAGTTCAAGTAGTTTAACAAATAAATCCAATTAAAGCCCAAGTAATTAACTAGTAACCATAGTTAATTAAAATGATTAATAAATTATTCATGAATATAAATAATATTCAAAAATATTATTCGTAAAAGTTTTGTGTGTTACAAAGACGTTTCGGGCAATTAAAGTCAAGTACGGTGTATCATGGCAACAAGTAAATGTAATAACATACATTCGTTTTATCACAAGTATTAATAATAACAATTATTAATAAATAAACGTTGGAAAATCCAGGGTCGTTACATTACCCACCTGTTAAAGAAAATTTCGTCCCGAAATTTAAACTGAGGTAGATGGAGGAGTCGGGAAAAGGTGAGGATACTTCCGCATCATTTGATCCTCTCGCTCTCAAGTAAACTCAGGTCCTCGTTTGGCATTCCATCGTATTCGGACGATCGGAATCTTGTTGCGTTTCAAAGTTTTGATCTCACGATCCATAATCTCAACAGGTTCTTCCACGAAGTGAAGTTTTTCATCAATTGTAAGTTCCTCAAGTGGTATGATAAGTTCAGGTGCAGCAAGACACTTCTTCAGGTTTGATACGTGGAAGGTAGGATGAACTGAGCTCAATTGTGCTGGTAGATCCAAACGGTATGCAACGGGTCCAACACGTTCTAAGATTTCGAAAGGACCAATGTATCGTGGGTTCAACTTTCCACGTTTTCCAAAATGAATCACACCTTTCCAAGGTGCAACCTTTAACATTACACGGTCGCCCATGTTGAATTCAAAGTCCTTACGTTTAAGATCAGCATAACTATTTTGGCGATCACGGGCCACCTTGAGTCTGTTTTGAATCTGAGCAATCTTCTCTGATGTTTCATGGACTATCTCGGGTCCGGTGAGTTGCACTTCACCTAGCTCGGCCCAACAAAGAAAAGATCAGCACTTGCCACCATACAACACTTCGAAAGGTGCAGCATTGATGCTAGAGTGATAACTGTTGTTGTACGAGAATTCGACTAATGGCAAATGTCTTTCTCAGGCCTTTCCAAAATCAATGACACATGCACGCAACATGTCCTCCAAGGTCTGAATTGTTCGTTCACTTTGCCCATCAGTCTGAGGGTGATAAGCAGTACTCATGTCGAGATGGGTTCTCATGGCTTCTTGCAAAGAACGCCAAAATCTGGAAGCAAAACGGGGATCGCGATTAGATATGATCGATAATGGTACACCATGAAGAGATACAACCTCCTTGATGAATAGTTGAGCAAGTCTCTCCATTGTATCTGTTTCCTTCATCGCTAGAAAGTGTGCAGATTTGGTAAGGCGATCAACAATAACCCAAATGGTATCGTATCCGCCCACCGTCTTCGGCAGCTTAGTAATGAAATCCATTGTGATCCTTTCCCACTTCCATTGTGGGATTTCCGGTTGCTGAAGTAACCCAGAAGGTCTCTGATGCTCGGCTTTAACCTTTGAGCAAGTCAAACACTTACCAACATAAGTCGCAACGTCCTTCTTAAGATTCGGCCACCAATACTTTTCTTTAAGATCGTGGTACATGTAGTGACCCGAACTTTTCCATGTTTATATTTTATATATATATTAAATGAAATTGTTATTTACATGATTAAGTGTTTCCAACATGTTAAGCAATCAAACTTGTTAAGACTTGATTAATTGAAATAGGTTTCATATAGACAATTGACCACCCAAGTTGACCGGTGATTCACGAACGTTAAAACTTGTAAAAACTATACGATGACATATATATGGTTATATATATAGTTAACATGATTTTATTATAAGTATGTCTCTCATTAGGTATTTTAACAATAAGTTATATACATAAAAATGAGACTATTAATTTAAGAAACTCGAAAACGATATATATAATGATTATCGTTATAACAACGTCTTACTACATATGAATCATATTAAGATATTGATACACTTGGTTAATTATGTTAAATGATAAGTAAATATATTATTAAGTGTATTAACAATGAAATACATATGTAAAAATAAGACTACTAACTTAATGATTTCGAAATGAGACATATATGTAACGATTATCGTTGTAACGACATTTAACTGTATATATATCATACTAAGATATATTATATATCATAATATCATGATAATATAACAATTTAATATCTCATTTGTTATAATAAACAATGGGTTAACAACATTCAACAAGATCGTTAACCTAAAGGTTTCAAAACAACATTTACATGTAACGACTAACGATGACTTAACGACTAATATGTAGTGTTTTAATATGTATTCATACACTTTTGAAAGACTTCAACACACTTATCAAAATACTTCTACTTAACAAAAATGCTTACAATTACATCCTCGTTCAGTTTCATCAACAATTCTACTCGTATGCACCCGTATTCGTACTCGTACAATACACAGCTTTTAGATGTATGTACTATTAGTATATACGCTCCAATGATCAGCTCTTAGCAGCCCATGTGAGTCACCTAACACATGTGGGAACCATCATTTGGCAACTAGCATAAAATATCTCATAAAATTACAAAAATATGAGTAATCATTCATGACTTATTTACATGAAAACAAAATTACATATCCTTTATATCTAATCCATACACCAACGACTAAAAACACCTACAAACACTTTCATTCTTCAATTTTATTCATCTAATTGATCTCTCTCAAGTTCTATCTTCAAGTTCTAAGTGTTCTTCATAAATTCCAAAAGTTCTAGTTTCATAAAATCAAGAATACTTCCAAGATTGCAAGTTTACTTCCAAGTTTTCTAAATCCATTCCAAGTAATCATCCAAGATCAAGAAACCTTTATTACTTACAGTAGGTTATCTTTCTAATACAAGGCAATAATCATATTCAAACTTTAATTCAATTTCTATAACTATAACAATCTTATTTCGAGTGGAAATCTTACTAGAAATTGTTTTCGTGTCATGATTCTGCTTCAAGAACTTTCAAGCCATCCAAGGATCCTTTGAAGCTAGATCCATTTTTCTAATTTCCAGTAGGTTTATCCAAGGAAGTTGAGGTAGTAATGATGTTCATAACATCATTCGATTCATACATATAAAGCTATCTTATTCGAAGGTTTAAACTTGTAATCACTAGAACATAGTTTAGTTAATTCTAAACTTGTTCGCAAATAAAAGTTAATCCTTCTAAATTGACTTTTAAAATCAACTAAACACATGTTCTATATCTATATGATATGCTAACTTAATGATTTAAAACCTGGAAACACGAAAAACACCGCGGGCTGTTTTGGGTTAGTTAATTAAAAACTATGATAAACTTTGATTTAAAAGTTGTTATTCTGGGAAAATGATTTTTATTATGAACATGAAACTATATCCAAAAATTATGGTTAAACTCAAAGTGGAAGTATGTTTTCTAAAATGGTCATCTAGACGTCCTTCTTTCGATTGAAATGACTACCTTTACAAAAATGACTTGTAACTCATTTTTCTGACTACAAACCTATACTTTTTCTGTTTATATTCATAAAATAGAATTCAATATGAAACCATAGCAATTTGATTCACTCAAAACGGATTTAAAATGAAGAAGTTATGGGTAAAACAAGATTGGATAATTTTTCTCATTTTAGCTACGTAAAAATTGGTAACAAATCTATTCCAACCATAACTTAATCAACTTGTATTGTATATTATATAATCTTGAGATACCATAGACACGTATACAATGTTTCGACCTATCATGTCGACACATCTATATATATTTCGGAACAACCATAGACACTCTATATGTGAATGTTGGAGTTAGCTATACAGGGTTGAGGTTGATTCCAAAACATATATAGTTTGAGTTGTGATCAATACTGAGATACGTATACACTGGGTCGTGGATTGATTCAAGATAATATTTATCGATTTATTTCTGTACATCTAACTGTGGACAACTAGTTGTAGGTTACTAACGAGGACAGCTGACTTAATAAACTTAAAACATCAAAATATATTAAAAGTGTTGTAAATATATTTTGAACATACTTTGATATATATGTATATATTGTTATAGCTTCGTGAATCAACCAATGGCCAAGTCTTACTTCCCGACGAAGTAAAAATCTGTGAAAGTGAGTTATAGTCCCACTTTTAAAATCTAATATTTTTGGGATGAGAATACATGCAGGTTTTATAAATGATTTACAAAATAGACACAAGTACGTGAAACTACATTCTATGGTTGAATTATCGAAATCAAATATGCCCCTTTTTATTAAGTCTGGTAATCTAAGAATTAGTGAACAGACACCCTAATTGACACGAATGTTAAAGATAGATCTATTGGGCCTAACAAACCCCATCCAAAGTACCGGATGCTTTAGTACTTCGAAATTTATATCATATCCGAAGGGTGTCCCGGAATGATGGGGATATTCTTATATCTGCATCTTGTTAATGTCGGTTACCAGGTGTTCACCATATGAATGATTTTTTATCTCTATGTATGGGATGTGTATTGAAATATGAAATCTTGTGGTCTATTGTTACGATTTGATATATATAGGTTAAACCTATAACTCACCAACAATTTTTGTTGACGTTTTAAGCATGTTTATTCTCAGGTGATTATTAAGAGCTTCCGCTGTCGCATACTTAAATAAGGACAAGATTTGGAGTCCATGCTTGTAAGATATTGTGTAAAAACTGCATTCAAGAAACTTATTTCGTTGTATCATATTTGTATTGTAAACCATTATGTAATAGTCGTGTGTAAACAGGATATTTTAGATTATCATTATTTGATAATCTACGTAAAGCTTTTAAACCTTTATTGATGAAATAAAGGTTATGGTTTGTTTTAAAAATGAATGCAGTCTTTGAAAAACGTCTCATATAGAGGTCAAAACCTCGCAACGAAATCAATTAATATGGAACTTTTTTAATCAATAAGAACGGGACATTTTAGTTGGTATCCGAGCGTTGGTCTTAGAGAACCAGAAATTTGCTTTAGTGTGTCTTATCGAGTTTGTTAGGATGCATTAGTGAGTCTGGACTTCGACCGTGTTTTCTTTAAAAATGATTGCTTAACA
Source organism: Rutidosis leptorrhynchoides (assembly GCF_046630445.1). Lineage (NCBI taxonomy): Eukaryota > Viridiplantae > Streptophyta > Magnoliopsida > Asterales > Asteraceae > Rutidosis > Rutidosis leptorrhynchoides. The sequence continues at coordinate 299,908,135 of NC_092335.1, read as the reverse complement.
TTTTTGTTGGAAACTATATATTATTAACATGTATATATTATGTGATATATTAATCTCTTAACATGTTTGATATTGTGTGATAGATGTCTACCTCTAGCACAAATTCCATTGGCTCACCTAATAATAACAAAGAGTCGAATATATATTGGACTGATTCACAAGTTCCCGAAGAAGAACCGGAAGAAGAATCAGAACCGGAAGAAGAATCAGAACCGGAAGAGGAGGAACCGGAGGAGGAAATAGAAACGGTGGGGGAAATAATAAAACGGTTAAGTAAAAGAAAATCCTTAACCAGCCGACCAAGGTTAATTATGGTCAATGGTTTTTCCGCCAAGGAAGCAAAATATTGGGAGGATTACCAATTCTCCGATGAATCGGATTCCGACGAGAATTCCGATGATGTTATAGAAATTACCCCAACTGAATTTAAAAAGGCAAAAGAAAATAATAAGGGAAAGGGCATAAAAATAGAGAAATCTAATTCCAACCCCGATGAACTTTATATGTTTCGTCAACCCCCGAAGCCCTTAAGTTGTAACAATGACCCGGGAACCTCTAAACCACCAGGTTTTTCTAAACCGTTGTGGAAAACGACAGCTCGTATTAGGGGAACATCATATATCCCTAGAAACTTGGCAAAAGGAACCAAAATCGAAGAAGAAGAAACAAGCTAGTCGGAATAAGATAGTTGTATTCGTGTGGTGTAATATATGTAATATAGTGTGCTTATGCTTTATGATATATGTAAAAATTGCTTGTATTAATAAGTATTTTTTTTTATGAATCTAACTCTTGTCTATTTTATAGTATTAAAACACAAAATGGATAGACAACCCAATATTTTAAGAGACCTACCCGGAGACATGATTGATGAAATCTTGTCTAGAGTCGGTCAGAATTCTTCGGCACAACTATTTACGGCGAAATCAGTTTGTAAGACATTCGAAGAACGTTCCAAGAATGTCTTGGTTTATAAGAGACTTTCGTTTGAAAGATGGGGGATATCACATTGGGAAACCCATAAGTTACGATGTGTTTACTTTGACGCATATATTACGGGGAACCCAAATGCTATTTTACGCAACGGGTTAAGAAATTATTTTGACTCAATGTATCCGAATATAGGACTTCATGATTTAGAAAAAGCGGCTAACATGCAACATAAAGAAGCATACTATGCTTACGGGTTAGTAATGTTCGCTTCTCACTAAAGTGAGAAAAAGAACATCGGGCTACAACTATTAAACAAAACATTCCCACAAGTGACGGAGTCGGTAATTGGGGTAAGAAATGAGGTTTTTATGTTATCACGAGACTGTTGGTCATTACGTAACCCTCGTCCCTTTGACGACGTTACAACACGCTGTCTTATCAACGGCCATAACGGTTATGTTCCACAAGACCAAGGATGGGAAGTAGTCCTAGTAAAACCAGAATGCATGACTTGTTTCTGGACGTATGAATTACGTGTCTTTATTGCCTTTGCTGAACGACTTGTGTACTAGCTAGAATTATCTTGACAACTATCTTGTATCAAAGTTATTGTGTGCTATATTTCATGCTTTATGTAAAATAAGCGGTATTGTAAGTTTGTAAAATATTGTATAAAAGTTTGAACGCGAAATATTATTATAATCAGTTTTTCATATAGAATTGTAGTAGTTGAATTGTATATTAGCTACTAAGTATGAACTTAACGGGTAGGTATTACCCGAATTTAAACTTTTAAAACGCTAATATGAAGAAAAAGCTTTTATAAATGAGTTCATATTATGCTACGAAATACTATTAACTACTCTTAATATTCTGTATGATTAACTTGTTCCATTTGACTATTTTGAAGGAAATGGCACCGACTACTCGACACACCGTGAATATGAATGAAGAGGAATTCCGTACTTTTCTAGCTTCAAACATAGCTGTAGTACAGGCTGTGCTACATACCAACAATAACCTTGGATCTAGCAGTACAGGAAATCGTGTAGGATGCACCTACAAAGAATTCACTGCCTGCAAACCTTTGGAATTTGATGGAACCGAAGGAACGATCGGATTGAAATGGTGGACCGAGAAGGTCGAATCGGTGTTTGCCATAAGTAAGTGTACTGAAGAGGACAAAGTGAAGTACGCTATGCATACCTTCACAGGTTCTGCGTTAACATGGTGGAATACCTATCTAGAGCAAGTGGGACAAGATGATGCGTACGCACTACCGTAGTCAGCATTCAAGCACTTAATGAACGAAAAGTACCGTCCCAGAACCGAGGTCAATAAGCTCAAGACAGAACTTAGAGGGTTACGAACCCAAGGATTTGATATTACCACGTACGAAAGACGATTCACAGAATTATGCCTATTGTGTCCGGGAGCGTTCGAAGATGAGGAAGAGAAGATCGATGCGTTTGTGAAAGGATTACCGGAAAGAATCCAAGAAGATATAAGTTCACACGAGCCCGCCTCCATACAACAGGCATGTAGAATGGCTCACAAACTAGTGAACCAGATTGAAGAAAGAATTAAAGAACAGACTGCTGAAGAGGCCAATGTGAAGCAAGTCAAAAGAAAGTGGGAGGAAAACAGTGATAAGAATCACCAATACAACAACAACAGCAATTACAACAATAATCGGAACAACTATCCCAACAATCGCAACATCAATCGCAACTACAACAAACGGCCCAACAACAACAACAACAACAACAACAGCAACTACAACAATCATCCCAACAACAATAACAACCGCAACAACAACAACAATCAGAAGCAGCTATGCTAAAGGTGTGAAAAGTATCACTCGGGGTTCTGCACCAAATTTTGCAACAAGTGTAAAAGAAATGGTCATAGCGCGGCGAAGTGTGAGGTCTACGGACCAGGGGTTAACAGAACGAAAGGAACAAATGGTGTCGGAACGAGTAATGGTGGAGCAAGTAGTGTCGGAGCAAGTTATGCCAATGTAGTTTGTTATAAATGTGGAAAACCGGGCCACATTATTAGAAATAGCCCGAACCAGGAGAACACGAATGGACAAGGCCGCGGAAGAGTTTTCAATATTAATGCGGCAGAGGCACAGGAAGACCCGGAGCTTGTTACGGGCACGTTTCTTATTGACAATAAATCTGCTTACGTTTTATTTGATTCGGGTGCGGATAGAAGCTATATGAGTAGAGATTTTTGTGCTAAATTAAGTTGTCCATTGACGCCGTTGGATAGTAAATTTTTACTCGAATTAGCAAACGGTAAATTAATTTCAGCAGATAATATATGCCGGAATCGAGAAATTAAACTGGGTAGTGAAATATTTAAGATTGATTTGATACCAGTAGAGTTAGGGAGTTTTGATGTAATAGTTGGCATGGACTGGCTGAAGAAGGTGAAAGCAGAGATCGTATGTTATAAAAATGCAATTCGCATTGTACGAGAAGAAGGAGAACCCTTAATGGTGTACGGAGAAAAGGGAAACATGAAGCTACATCTTATTAGTAATTTGAAGGCACAAAAACTAATAAGAAAAGGTTGCTATGCTGTTCTAGCACACGTCGAGAAAGTACAAACTGAAGAAAAGAGCATCAATGATGTTCCCGTCGCAAAAGAATTTCCTGATGTATTTCCGAAAGAATTCTCGGGATTACCCCCACATCGATCCGTTGAATTTCAAATAGATTTTGTACCAAGAGCTGCACCAATAGCTCGTGCTCCTTACAGACTCGCACCCAGCGAGATGAAAGAACTGCAAAGCCTATTACAAGAACTTTTAGAGCGTGGTTTCATTCGACCAAGCACATCACCGTGGGGAGCTCCTGTTTTGTTTGTCAAGAAGAAAGATGGTACATTCAGGTTGTGTATCGACTACCGAGAGTTGAACAAACTTACCATCAAGAACCGCTACCCACTACCGAGAATCGATGACTTATTTGATCAACTACAAGGCTCGTCTGTTTATTCAAAGATTGACTTACGTTCCGGGTATCATCAAATGCGGGTGAAAGAAGATGATATTCCAAAGACTGCTTTCAGAACACGTTACGGTCATTACGAGTTTATGGTCATGCCGTTTGGTTTAACTAATGCACCAACTATGTTCATGGACCTTATGAACCGAGTGTATGGACCATACCTTGACAAGTTTGTCATTGTTTTTATTGATGACATACTTATTTACTCAAAGAATGACCAAGAACACGATAAACATTTGAGAAAGGTGTTAGAAGTATTGAGGAAGGAAGAATTGTACGCTAAGTTTTCAAAGTGTGCATTTTGGTTGGAAGAAGTTCAATTCCTCGGTCACATAGTGAACAAAGAAGGTATTAAGGTAGATCCGGCAAAGATAGAAACTGTTGAAAAGTGGGAAACCCCGAAAACACCGAAACACATACGCCAGTTTTTAGGACTAGCTGGTTACTACAGAAGGTTCATCCAAGACTTTTCCAGAATAGCAAAACCCTTGACTGCATTAACGCATAAATGGAAGAAATTTGAATGGAAGGATGAACAAGAGAAAGCGTTTCAGTTATTGAAGAAAAAGCTAACTACGGCACCTATATTGTCATTGCCTGAAGGAAATGATGATTTTGTGATTTATTGTGACGCATCAAAGCAAGGTCTCGGTTGTGTATTAATGCAATGAACGAAGGTGATTGCTTATGCGTCTAGACAATTGAAGATTCACGAACAAAATTATACGACGCATGATTTGGAATTAGGCGCGGTTGTTTTTGCATTAAAGACTTGGAGGCACTACTTATATGGGGTCAAAAGTATTATATATACCGACCACAAAAGTCTTCAACACATATTTAATCAGAAACAACTGAATATGAGGCAGCGTAGGTGGATTGAATTGTTGAATGATTACGACTTTGAGATTCATTACCACCCGGGGAAGGCAAATGTGGTAGCCGATGCCTTGAGCAGGAAGGACAGAGAACCCATTCGAGTAAAATCTATGAATATAATGATTCACAATAACCTTACTACTCAAATAAAGGAGGTGCAACAAGGAGTTTTAAAAGAGGGAAATTTAAAGGATGAAATACCCAAAGGATCGGAGAAGCATCTTAATATTTTGGAAGACGGAACCCGGTATAGGACTGAAAGAATTTGGGTACCAAAATTTGGAGATATGAGAGAAATGGTACTTAGAGAAGCTCATAAAACCAGATACTCAATACATCCTGGAACGGGGAAGATGCACAAGGATCTCAAGAAACATTTTTGGTGGCCGGGTATAAAAGCCGATGTTGCTAAATACGTAGGAGAATGTTTGACGTGTTCTAAGGTCAAAGCTGAGCATCAGAAACCATCAGGTCTACTTCAACAACCCGAAATCCCGGAATGGAAATGGGAAAACATTACCATGGATTTCATTACTAAATTGCCAAGGACTGCAAGTGGTTATGATACTATTTGGGTAATAGTTGATCGTCTTACCAAGTCAGCACACTTCCTGCCAATAAGAGAAGATGACAAGATGGAGAAGTTAGCACGACTGTATTTAAAGGAAGTCATCTCCAGACATGGAATACCAATCTCTATTATCTCTGATAGGGATGGTAGATTTATTTCAAGATTCTGGCAGACATTACAGCAAGCATTGGGAACTCGTCTAGACATGAGTACTGCCTATCATCCACAAACTGATGGGCAGAGCGAAAGGACGATACAAACACTTGAAGACATGCTACGAGCTTGTGTTATTGATTTCCGAAACAGTTGGGATCGACATCTACCATTAGCAGAATTTTCCTACAACAACAGCTACCATTCAAGCATTGAGATGGCGCCGTTTGAAGCACTTTATGGTAGAAAGTGCAGGTCTCCAATTTGTTGGAGTGAAGTGGGGGATAGACAGATTACGGCTCCGGAGATAATACAAGAAACTACCGAGAAAATCATCCAAATTTAACAAAGATTGAAAACCGCCCAGAGTCGACAAAAGAGCTACGCAAACAGTAAAAGAAAAGATATAGAGTTTGAAATTGGAGAAATGGTCATGCTTAAGGTTTCACCTTGGAAAGGCGTTGTTCGATTTGGCAAACGGGGGAAACTAAATCCAAGGTACATTGGACCATTCAAGATTATAGATCGTGTCGTACCAGTAGCTTACCAACTGGAGCTACCTCAACAACTCGCAGCTGTATATAACACTTTCCACGTCTCAAATTTGAAGAAATGTTTTGCTAAAGAAGATCTCACTATTCCGTTGGACGAAATCCAAATCAATGAAAAACTTCAATTCATTGAAGAACCCGTCGAAATAATGGATCGTGAGGTTAAGAGACTTAAACAAAACAAGATACCGATTGTTAAGGTTGGATGGAATGCTCGTAGAGGATTATTAAGTGTATTAATAATGAAATACATATATAAAAATAAGACTACTAACTTAATGATTTCGAAACGAGACATATATGTAACGATTATCGTTGTAACGACATTTAACTGTATATATATCATACTAAGTTATATTATATATCATAATATCATGATAATATAACAATTTAACATCTCATTTGTTATAATAAACAATGGGTTAACAACATTCAACAAGATCGTTAACCTAAAGGTTTCAAAACAACATTTACATGTAACGACTAATGATGACTTAACGACTCAGTTAAAATGTATATACATGTAGTGTTTTAATATGTATTCATACACTTTTGAAAGAATTCAAGACATTTATCAAAATACTTCTACTTAACAAAAATGCTTACAATTACATCCTCGTTCAGTTTCATCAACAATTCTACTCGTATGCACCCGTATTCGTACTCGTACAATTTACAGCTTTTAGATGTATGTACTATTAGTATATACACTCCAATGATTAGCTCTTAGCAGCCCATGTAAGTCACCTAACACATGTGGGAACCATCATTTGGCAACTAGCATAAAATATCTCATAAAATTAAAAAAATATGAGTAATCATTCATGACTTATTTACATGAAAACAAAATTACATATCCTTTATATCTAATCCATACACCAACGACCAAAAACACCTACAAACGCTTTCATTCTTCAATTTTCTTCATCTAATTTATCTCTCTCAAGTTCTATCTTTAAGTTCTAAGTGTTCTTCATAAATTCCAAAAGTTCTAGTTTCATAAAATCAAGAATACTTCCAAGATTGCAAGTTTACTTCCAAGTTTTCTAAATCCATTCCAAGTAATCATCCAAGATAAAGAAACCTTTGTTACTTACAGTAGGTTATCTTTCTAATACAAGGTAATAATCATATTCAAACTTTAATTCAATTTCTATAACTATAATAATCTTATTTCGAGTGGAAATCTTACTTGAAATTGTTTTCGTGTCATGATTATGCTTCAAGAACTTTCAAGCAATCCAAGGATTCTTTGAAGCTAGATCCATTTTTCTCATTTCCAGTAGGATTATCCAAGGAAGTTGAGGTAGTAATGATGTTCATAACATCATTCGATTCATACATATAAAGCTATCTTATTCGAAGGTTTAAACTTGTAATCACTAGAACATAGTTTAGTTAATTCTAAACTTGTTCGCAAATAAAAGTTAATCCTTCTAACTTGACTTTTAAAATCAACTAAACACATGTTCTATATCTATATGATATGCTAACTTAATGATTTAAAACCTGGAAACACGAAAAACACCGTAAAACCGGATTTACGCCGTCGTAGTAACACCGCGGGCTGTTTTGGGTTAGTTAATTAAAAACTATGATAAACTTTGATTTAAAAGTTTTTATTCTGGGAAAATGATTTTTATTATGAACATGAAACTATATCCAAAAATTATGGTTAAACTCAAAGTGGAAGCATGTTTTCTAAAATGGTCATCTAGTCGTCGTTCTTTCGACTGAAATGACTACCTTTACAAAAACGACTTGTAACTTATTTTTCTGACTATAAACCTATACTTTTTCTGTTTAGATTCATAAAATAGAGTTCAATATGAAACCATAGCAATTTGATTCACTCAAAACGGATTTAAAATGAAGAAGTTATGGGTAAAACAAGATTGGATAATTTTTCTCATTTTAGCTACGTGAAAATTGTAACAAATCTATTCCAACCATAACTTAATCAACTTGTATTGTATATTATGTAATCTTGTGATACCATAGACACGTATACAATATTTCAACCTATCATGTCGACACATCTATATATATTTCGGAACAACCATAGACACTCTATATGTGAATGTTGGAGTTAGCTATACAGGGTTGAGGTTGATTCCAAAACATATATAGTTTGAGTTGTGATCAATACTGAGATACGTATAAACTTTGTCGTGGATTGATTCAAGATAATATTTATCAATTTATTTCTGTACATCTAACTATGGACAACTAGTTGTAGGTTACTAACGAGGACAGCTGACTTAATAAACTTAAAACATCAAAATATATTAAAAGTGTTGTAAATATATTTTGAACATACTTTGATATATATGTATATATTGTTATAGGTTCGTGAATCAACCAGTGGCCAAGTCTTACTTCCCGATGAAGTAAAAATCTGTGAAAGTGAGTTATAGTCCCACTTTTAAAATCTAATATTTTTGGGATGAGAATACATGCAGGTTTTATAAATGATTTACAAAATAGACACAAGTACGTGAAACTACATTCTATGGTTGAATTATAGAAATCGAATATGCCCCTTTTTATTAAGTCTGGTAATCTAAGAATTAGGGAACAGACACCCTAATTGACGCGAATCCTAAAGATAGATCTATTGGGCCTAACAAACCCCATCCAAAGTACCGTATGCTTTAATACTTCGAAATTTATATCATATCCGAAAGGTGTCCCGGAATGATGGGGATATTCTTATATATGCATCTTGTTAATGTCGGTTACCAGGTGTTCACCATATGAATGATTTTTATCTATATGTATGGGATGTGTATTGAAATATGAAATCTTGTGGTCTATTGTTACGATTTGATATATATAGGTTAAACCTATAACTCACCAACAATTTTTGTTGACGTTTTAAGCATGTTTATTCTCAGGTGATTATTAAGAGCTTCCGCTGTCGCATACTTAAATAAGGACAAGATTTGGATTCCATGCTTGTATGATATTGTGTAAAAACTGCATTCAAGAAACTTATTTCGTTGTATCATATTTGTATTGTAAACCATTATGTAATAGTCGTGTGTAAACAGGATATTTTAGATTATCATTATTTGATAATCTACGTAAAGCTTTTTAAACCTTTATTGATGAAATAAAGGTTATGGTTTATTTTAAAAATGAATGCAGTCTTTGAAAAACGTCTCATTTAGAGGTCAAAACCTCGCAACGAAATCAATTAATATGGAACGTTTTTAATCAATAAGAACGGGACATTTCAGTACATCTTGCCCGCTCCGGGATGAATCGAATATCTCAACTTGTGGGTTTCATCAAGTATAAGGTTCCGTAGATCTCCATAATAAGGTACCCAAATTCTTCCGGCATAACATCGGAGTCCAGACTCCCTAACCTCGAATCGAGAGACAAGTATGTTCAAATGTTCATGAGCTATATTCCCCTCCTTGAGAGCCTAATCTTGGGCTACTCTGATCTGGCTGTTGAGGTTCAAATGGATGGTGATGTTCAGAGCCCTAACACGAAGAGGTGCCATCCTCTCCTTTTGGCTTAAAGCGTCAGCTACAACATTGGCCTTGTCAGGGTGATAACGGAGTTCACAATTGTAGTCGTTGAGCATCTCGATCCATCGACGTTGTCTCATATTCAGTTGCTTCTGATCGAAGATGTGCTGGAGACTCTTGTGATCGGTGAAGATAGTGCTCTTAGTTCTATACAAATAGTGTCTCCACAATTTGAGCGCAAAGACAACGGCTCCAAGTTCAAGATCGTGAGTAGTGTAGTTCCACTCGTGAATCTTCAATTGGCGGGAGGCATAGGCAATAACCTTTGATTGTTGCATCAGTACACAACCAAAAACACTTTTCGACGCATCGCAATAAACAACAAAGTCGTCACTGCCCTCAGGAAGTGATAGGATAGGTGCGGAGGTTAACTTCTTCTTCAAAGTTTGGAATGCTGATTCATGTGCGGGTTCCCAAATGAACTTCTTGCCCTTGTGAGTCAACGCGGTCAAAGGACGCGCAATCAGAGAGAAACCTTCGATAAACCTTCGGTAATAACCGACGAGACCTAGGAATTGGCGAATGTGAGTTAGAGTAGTGGGGGTCTCCCACTTGCTGATGGCTTCAATCTTGGCGGGATCAACTTTGATACCCTGGTCGCTCACAACATGACCCAGAAATTGAACTTCCTTCAACCAAAATTCACACTTGGAGAATTTGGCGTAAAGTTGATCTTGTCTCAAGAGTCAAGCACTAGTCGGAGGTGTTGCACATGTTCTTCTTCGCTCTTAGAGTAGATGAGGATATCATCTATGAAGACGATAACAAACTTATCCAAGTACGGCTTGCAGACACGATTCATGAGGTCCATGAACACGGCAGGTGCATTTGTCAACCCGAATGGCATCACAAGAAACTCATAATGACCATAACGAGTTCTGAACGCAGTTTTCATCACGTCACTTTCCTTCACCCTCAACTGGTGATAGCCGGATCGCAAATCGATCTTAGAGTAAACACTCGATCCATGTAGTTGATCAAAGAGATCGTCAATTCGTGGAAGAGGATACCGATTCTTGATTGTCAATTTGTTGAGTTCACGGTAGTAGATACACACACGGAAGGATCCATCCTTCTTCTTCACAAATAACACAGGTGCGCCCCAAGGCGAGAAACTTGGTTGGATAAATCCTCGATCTAACAATTCTTGTAGTTGACTCTGTAATTCTTGCATCTCGGAAGGTGCGAGTCTATAAGGTGCGCGAGCTACAGGTGCAGCTCCTGGCACTAAGTCAATCTGAAACTCTACTGCTCTCGGCGGCGGTAATCCAGGTAATTCTTCAGGGAAGACATCAGAAAATTCTTTCACAATTCGAACGTCGTTCACGCTCTTTACCTCAGTTTCTACCGCTTTCACATGTGCAAGGATTGCAAAACGTCCCTTCTTCATATTCTTTTGCGCTTTCACGTAACTAATGATGTTCAACTTCGAGGTACATCTCTCTCTGTAGATGATCAGTGGCTCACCGTCTCCTTATGGTATACGAGGAGCTTTATCTCCACAAATAATATCGGCCTTTATCTTGCTCAACCAATCCATACCGACAATCACGTCAAAACTTCCCAGTTTGATAGGTATCAAGTCAATTCCGAAATCTGCTCCAGCTATGTTGATAATAGCTCCTCGACTAATGTGGTCGACCTTTTCAAGTTTACCGTTGGCAACCTCGACAAGCATACTCTCTTTTAACGGGACTAATGACCAATTAATCTTATCGCAAAAATGTCTACATACATAACTTCTATCCGCACTAGTATCAAACAAGACAGAAGCTAAAAGATTGTTGATTTTGAATATACCTATCACCAAGTCGGGGTTTTCGCGTGCGTCCCTAGCATTAACATTGAAAGCTCTAGTGCGCGGTGGTCCACCATCATTTTGCTTATTTGGACACGCATTTCTGAAATGGCCCGTCTGCCCGTATTCGTAACACTTCTTCAGACCGTTGGTGTTCGGCTTCCCATTCAAAGTGGTGACCTTGCAGTCTTTTCCAACATGCCCAGACCGTTGGCACTTCTCGCAGACAACATTGCAATACCCAGTGTGGTGTTTGTAACACCTCTTGCATTGTGGTAAGGTTCCTTTGTAGTTCGGGTTGGAGTTGGTGTTGTTGTTGGGGTTGGGGTTTCCACCGTTGTTGTTTCCTCTGAAACCCTCATGTCGTTTCGCCGGGTTCTGTTCATAGTTTTTTCCCCTGTTGTTGTTGTTATGGTTATCCCATTTGCGCTTCTCGCTAGTACCCACTTCAGTCTTAGTTTTCTCCGGTTCATCGATGGTTATTTGATTCATTAAAGTATGCGCCATGTGCATCGCTTCGGGAACATTTGGTGGTTTGGATGAGGTGACGTTTCCCTTGATGCTCTTAGGGAGTCCCCAGAAGTACCTTTCCATTCGTTTGAATTCCGGGTGACCATTGTCGGACACATCAGGGCTAGTTCCAAAAATCTCCTGTTGTAACCATCAAGGTCGTTCCCAACGGCCTTTAACTGCATGAATTCCATTTCCATCTTTTGGATTTCGGTTCTCGGACAACACTCATCAATCATGGCACATTTAAATTCTTCCCATGGCGTAGCATACGCCTCATCAATGCCTTGTGCCTGTGCCATTGTGTTCCACCACGTGAGCGCGCCGTCAGATAACGTGCAAGAAGCAAATTTGGTTTTGTTGTCCTCCGAACAGTTGCTAACTTGGAATACTGATTCAAGTTTCTCGAACATCTGTTGATACCAACCGGTCCCTCAGTGCCGCTGAAGTTATGTGGTTTACAGCTCTGGAATTCCTTGTAAGTACACCCATTTCGAACGGGTTGAATAACTGGTGATGGTGGCGGTGGCGGTGGCGGTGGAGCTTGGGGTTGCATTTTCGCATAGGCTGCGGCTACACGTTCTTGGATCATCTCTTCAATTTGAGCAGCAGTAGGTATGGATCGATCGTTAGCCATGGTGTTCTATACAAACATTTTGACTCAAGTCAAAATCCAGCATTCAATATATAATAATATAGTATATAACAACCAATATGTAAACAGCACAACACATGTTAATTAAGTAACGCAAGTTGATACAAGTACCGCAAAACACCATACAGTAACGTAAATAGAACACTTGTGCAAAAAGTAACATCACAAGGTTTCCATACATTAATAATAAGTTTCATACATCATGATAGATTCGTACAATACATAAGTGAAATATGAAACTACAACTAGATTACATCATGAAATCTAATACAAAAGGTCCTACGGTGAAGGTGGGTGTAGGATGTCTAAAACCTGAGCCAACTGCTCCTCGAGCTCAGTAACCCGAGCTCGGAGGATTCCCACCTCCCTTGTCAATTCCTCGACAGTGGGAGATGGTGGGGCAGGCGGTGCCGGCGGTGCAGGTGGTGCCGGTAATGCAGGTGGTGCCGGTGGTGCGGGTGGTGCAGACCTCACGAAACGAGGTGTAGACGTTCCGGCTCCAGAAATAGTCAGTACGTAACGGGGAACATTACGTATCTGTGGGTCGGCAGGGTACGGCACAAGCCGCTTACGAGCAGTAACCCTACGACGCCAACCAAAAGCATCAGTGAAGGCTCGTCCTCCGTTGATCCCCGGAATGATGGTACCGTCGAAGCGATACCGCTTCTTCGGCGGGGTGGAGGGTGGCTAAATAGCTATATCGGCAGGGTCCTCATCATCACTGGAGTCGTCTAAGGAAGAGTCATCTGATGAAGAATCGGCGAATGAGAAGTCATCCGAATCATGTGGTGGTGGCACTGGTGGCTGAACTGGCAGTCCGAAGGCGGCCAACATCTCTCTGTGTCTGCCTGGCGGAATCGGCACTAAATGCCCATTTGCAGCGCGTCGGCACGGCATGCGCATATGGTTACGGAATGGCCCTTCCCCGAACTCCGCGGGAATCACAACACCACCGATGCGGGGCTGTGGCTCAGAGGGTCCGGGAGTAGATGGAGCTGGAATCTCCGTAGGGTCCACGTGTCCGTCAATAGTAGCCACTAGTGACGGCGCACTACTACTAGCTCCGGAAGACGAAGCGCCGGGGTCACTCGTGGGTAGCGGGATCGGTGTGTCGGCAGCAGTAGCAGGTGGCCTGGCTGACGAGTCTAAACTGCCCAAAACGATAGCAGGTGGAACATCCGACATCTGAACAAGGAAAAATAAATTTTCCATGTCAGTAAGTCATAACGCAAGCAGGTATTAGGCCAACAGTTTAAATCATGTATAACAATAAGTAGCATGGCAATAATAACGAATCGTACAGAAGTAGCATGCAATCGAAAGCAAGTAATATCATACAGTAGTGAAATCATGTAATATCATACGGCATATAGCAGTAAAAGTAAGCAGCAGCATGCAGTAAGTTCAGCAGAAATAAGTAAACTAGCAAGTTGTAGATTAGTCCTATTAGTGAATCCTACTCGGGTCGGTCTTAGACTCACTAATGCAACCTAATTCCCTACAACCAATGCTCTGATAACAAATGTGATGCCCCGTACAAAACCATCGTGTACGAATCATCAACAACAGGATCATTACAAGGTTAAGTACTATATGCTGTAATAAAAGAAGTTGCATTCATGATAAAAATGTGACATCATAACCGACATCAAATGTTTTACACCAACAGTATGCTTTTACGAATAGTAAGCATGAATAAATGTATGTGACCCTTAGGTCGTTACAAAACATAGTTCAAATGTATTAAAGTTTGAATGCAAGATAAACAGTTCATGCGGTGATAACACTAGAGCAGCGGGTGTCTACGGCAAGACTAGCACGACAGCGGAAGCAAATAACCTTAAGCACCTGAGAAAAACATGCTTAAAAATGTCAACACAAAGGTTGGTGAGCTATAGTTTAAGTATAACAGTAAGTAAGGTAGGCCACGAGATTTCAGTGCTACAAAGAGCATTTCAAAACAGTATGATAAAGTATATGTTAACCGTGGGCACTTGGTAACTAACTTAACGTTTATACCCCCTGAAAGTACACTTGGCAAGTGCGTATGTTTACGAAGTATTAAACACTCGTTAAATGCTAGTGCTAATAGCCCGAGTGGGGATGTCAAACCCTATGGATCCATATCTAAGATTCGCGTTCACCGGTTCAAAAACCAATGACTAAACGTTACCGAGCTAAAGGGAATGTTTCTGCCGTTATATAACCCACACATATATAAGTTTAAGTACTCGTGCCTAGTATGTAAAACATAAAATCCGCATGTATTCTCAGTTCCCAAAATAAGTTAAAGTAAAAAGGGAATGCTATAACTCACAATGATAAAGTAGCGGTAAAGTATGACTCGGAAAGTAAGCAAGTAATGAAGGTTGTCCAAACGGGTCCTCAACCTAAGTCAAATAGTACTAAGTCAGTAAATCGTCCGAATAGGTTTAAAAGTATGTAAATAAGGTCTTAAAGGTCATCATCATTCATCATCAAATAAAAGTCGTAAAGTAAGTTTCGTTTATGAAAGTAGTTTAAAACAAAGGCTGACTTCGGTCAGTCACCACGGCCCCTACCCTTACTGAATTAAGGTGAGACAAGTGGCCATGGCTCCGTATATGAGTCCTTTAAGTGTGGTAAAATTTACAGAAGCAAACTCATCTTCGTTTGACCGTGTTGACGGTCTAAGTGCGAGTAGGTCAGAAATTTCAGCACAACGTTAAAAGGACATAATGATGATCGGAGGGCCATAAGTCCTAAACCGTAACTCGGATTAAGACGAGTCCTATATGAAAAGTTATCTACTCGAACAGAGCTATTTGAAAATCATAATCAAAACAGCCCAGGTCTATTGGTCTCTTACAGAAACCAGAAAACAGTAGGTAGAAGACAGAAAGCAGAAAAATAATGGGTTCCGGTGAGTTTGGTGCTTGATGTTCATCATGCTTCTCATCCTTGATGCCTATAGCTTCAAGTGTAAAACTCATTGATGTGTTTACATCATCTTTACCATGGTTTGACCATCATAACCCAAGTGCAAGTCTAAGACTTGAAGCACAACTCACTTAAGTGTTGCAAGTG
This sequence comes from Rutidosis leptorrhynchoides, assembly GCF_046630445.1. Lineage (NCBI taxonomy): Eukaryota > Viridiplantae > Streptophyta > Magnoliopsida > Asterales > Asteraceae > Rutidosis > Rutidosis leptorrhynchoides. The sequence goes on along the minus strand of NC_092335.1, from coordinate 299,892,457 downwards.
TTTTGATGAACCAAAGTTACATCAAAGTCTTAGATCTAACACATACATGAACTTTAAAACTAATAATAAGTTACAAACTTGAAGGTGAACTTATGAAATCAAGATCTTAAGTAGTAGAACATAGTTCTTAGTTAGATCTTGAAGATCCAAGACTCAAAAGCCTAGATCAAGCATAAGTGTACAAAGTTATAGTTAAAGAAAGCTTATTTATGTGTTCTTGAACTTTCAAGTTAACTTTTAGTTCAAGATCAATGAGATCAAGACTAACTTGTAGTACTTGACCATTTAACTAACAAACATGAAATTAAAGTGCATGATATAAAGAGATAAACTAAGTAAATAAGTAAAAGGTTCATGGTTGTTCATACTTTTAAAGATTCAACCAAAGTTTGATCTTTAAGTAAAGTAAACTTTAAGTTTACTTCAAGAACTACAAGTATGATTTCAACACATGAACTTACAATCTTTGAAACAATAAAAGTAGAATCATAAACTAGTAAGTTTATGTTCTCGTGTTCATGAAAAATACAAGATAAATGGAGAATGAAACTAGTAAGTTTGATTCTTGAAACTAGTATGTAAATAATAAATGACAACAAGTAACAAAGTAACAACAACAACTAACAAATCTCAAGTAATTAAACAACATCAAAGATCAAAAGATGATGATGATACATGTGTGTAATGTCACGGTTTTACAAAGAAAAAGAAAGGAAGAAGAAGCTTCTAGTTTACTTACAAGAACTAGAGAAAAGAGTGAAAATGTAAGCAAGTATGTGTGTGTGTTTTTGAATGAGAGAATTCTAGTATGAAGTGATAAGGTAAAATGAAACAAAACACTCCATATAGAGCCTTAGGTCCACGGTTTTCAGCAGAAAAAATGGAGGGAAGGTAAGGTTTTATGGTTACTAGCATGTAAATCTCTTAAAAGGTGGATATAAGATGTGTTTGCATGGGGATTATATGGTAACTAGATTCCAATGTTCTTAACTAACTAGTTTCCATTTACAAGTAATACTTACACATGTAGGTTGGGCTAAAAGGTCCATTAAGAAGTAGGTTGGGCTTGTAAGTCCTCATTCAAGAGTCCATTAACATTAATCAAGTCCAAGTTCAAGTAATTAATTAGTTAGTAACCATAGTTAATTAAAATGATTAAAAAATTATTCATGAATGTAAATAATATTCAAAAATATTATTCGTAAAAGTTTCATGTGTCACAAAGACGTTTCAGGCAATTAAAGTCAAGTACGGTGTATCATGGCAACAAGTAAATGTAATAACATACATTCGTTTTATCACAAGTATTAATAATAACAATTATTAATAAATAAACGTTGGAAAATTCAGGGTCGTTACAAATATTATTTTATCAAATAAATATATAATACAAAGATATTTTATTACACGTAATATAATTACATGAATAAAATCTATCATTATATTTTATTAAATGAACTTTATAAGTTTATTTACTTAAAATACATAAAAGTATATTCTTATTTTAATATAAACTTTTATTAATAAATGACTTTTATTAATTAGTTTAATAAAATCTAATAAATATATTTAAATATATATAAGTTAAATATATTTAAGTTAAATAATAATCATGTATGGATTTTGGAAATCATTTTGGGTCAAATTGATTTTTGTTGACTTTTGCATATTAGTCTCGAGCATTAGGATTGTGGTACACTATTGTGACGCCCCGTACTAAATCATCATGTACAGACCATTAACAACAGGATCATTACAAGGTCAAACTATTTCAAAACAAGTTTGCATTCATGATAAAAGGTGACGTCATAACTAACACCGAATGTTTTACATCAAAAGTATGCCTCAATGAACAGAAGCAATTAGAAATAGTACGTGACCCTCAGGTCGTTACAAATCATAGTTCAAAAGTATAATGTTTATGAATGTAAAATAAACGTTCATGCAGTGACATCTCTAAAGCAGCGGGTGTCTACAGCAAGACTATTACATTGCGGAAGCAGCTAACCTTAAGCACCTGAGAAAAACATGCTTAAAAACGTCAACACAAAGGTTGGTGAGCTATAGTTTAAGTATAACAGTAATGTAAGGTAGGCCACGAGATTTCAGTGCTACAAAGAGCGTTTCAAAACAGTATGATAAAGAATATGTTTAACCGTGGGCACTTGGTAACTAACTTAACGTTTATAACCCCCTGAAAGTACACTTGGCGAGTCTGTATGTTTACAAAGTATTAAACACTCGTTAAATGCTAGTGCTACTAGCCCGAGTGGGGATGTCAAACCATATGGATCCATATCTAAGATTCGCGTTCACCGGTTCAAAAACCAATGACTAAACGTTACCGAGCTAAAGGGAATGTTTATGCCGTTATATAACCCACACATATATAAAGTTTAAGTACTCGTACCTAGTATGTAAAATGTAAAATGCGCATGTATTCTCAGTTCCCGAAATAGTTAAAGTAAAAAGGGATGCTATAACTCACAGTGGTAAAGTAGTGGTAAAGTCTAGTCGGGAAGTAAGCAAGTACGTAGGTCCGGAAAGTCCTCTACCTAAGTCAAATAGTACTAAGTCAGTAAATCATTCCAATAGGTTTAAATGTATGTAAATTAGGTCTTAAAGGTCATCATCAATCATCATTTAAACAAAAAGGTGTAAAGTAAGTTTCGTTCATGAAAAGAGTTTAAAACAAAGGCTGACTTCGATCAGTCACCACGGCCTCTATACCAACTGAAATAAGGTGAGACTAGTGGCCATGGCTCCGTATATGAGTCCTTTAGTTGTGGTAAAAATTCCAGAAACAAACTCGTCTTCGTTTGACCGTGGCGACGGTCTAAGTGCGAGTAGGTCAGAATTTTTCAGCACAACGTTAAAAGACATAGTGACACTCGGAGGGCCATAAATCCTAAACCGTAACTCGGATTAAGACAAGTCCTAAATGAAAAGTTATCTAATCAAACAGAGCTAACTTAATATCAACATTACAGTAGCCCATGTCGTACTGATCAGACCCAGAAACAGTAAAACAGTAGGTTCCAGTGGGTTCTTGGTGCTTGATGTTCATCACGGTTCTCATCCTTGATGCATATAGCTTCAAGTGTACAACTCGTTGATGTGTTTGCATCATCTTAACCAAGGTTTCACCATCATAACACTTGTGTAAGTCTAAGACATGTAGCACAACTCAATTAAGTGTTGTATGTAGTTTGATGAACCAAAGTTACATCAAAGTCTTAGATTTAACACATACACGAAATATAAGAGTAATATTGAACTACAAACTAGAAAGTAAACTAACTAATCAAGATATTAAGTTGTAGAACATAGTTCTTAGTTAGATCTTGAAGATCCAAGACCCAAAAGTCTAGATCTAAAGTTATTAAGTTAAATCTAACACAAGTGTATGAAGTTATAACTAAAAAGTTATACTTCCATGTTCTTGAACTTATAAAGTTAATTTTAGTTCAAGAAAAATGAGATCAAAGTTAACTAGTAACACTTGACCAACAACAACATGATTCATGAATTTAAAAAGTGCAAGAATGAAGTAATAAACTAAGTAAACAAGTAACTAGTTCATTGTTGTTCATACTTTAAAGATTCAAGCCAAAGTCTTGATCTTTAAGAAAGTAAACTTTAAGTCTACAAACATGAATTACAAGTATGATTTTACAACATATGAACTTACAATCTTTCAAACATTAAATGTAGAACATAAACTAGAGACTTTAGTTCTTGTATGTTCTTGTTATGAACAAGATAAATGAAGAACAAACTAAAGAGTTTGATTCTTGTTAACAAGTAAGTAATCAACAATAAACAAAGAGCAAGTAGCTAAACAAGCAAAAGATGATGATAATGATGATTTAAGTTTCGGTTTTGTCAAGGAAAAAGGAGAGGAAGTTTGTTCATGTTACTTACAATATTGAGAGAGAATGGTGAGAAAAAGAAATGCAAGTTTGAAGTGTGAGTTTGAAATGAGAGAATGCAAGATAGAGTAATACAAAAAGTGAAACAAAAACTCCCTCTTGCTTCTTGGAGGCTGACGGTTTTTGGGAGAAGAGAGGGGGAGGGATTAGTCCACTAGACTCTTACATGTAAAGGTTTAAAAAGATGGTTATAAGATGTGTTTGCATGGGAAGTAACATGCAACTAGATTCCATGTACACAAAACAATCTAGTTAAGTCTAAATAATACTTACATGGAAGTAATGGGCTAATAAGTCCATTAATATGGGTAGGGTGGGCTTCTAAGTCCACTAACACTAATGAAAGCCCAAGTTCAAGTAATTAGCAAGTTAATCCAATTAAAGCCTAAGTAATTAACTAATAACCTTAGTTAATTAAAATGATTAATAAAACTTAATCATGAATGTAAATATAACAACCCTCATTTTTTTTTTTCCTTCTGAATTAATCAAGTCATCCTTAGGGTTTCAATGTCATATTCTGTACATCATCATTAGGGTTGTTATCCATTTCGACAAACGAACTAAAAATTTATGCAATCATTAAATGATCGTAACCCTAATATAATTTAAAACCCTAAACCTAACCCTACCTATTAACTACAAAACCCTAATACCATCTAATATTAAATAATAAACCCTAACCCTAATACTTAATAAATAATATAAACTATGTGTATTAATATTAAATGTGACAACTTATAACTAATAAAAACTAGTAAACTAATTGGAACCAAATGAAAATTTATTAAGGTTAGGGACTAATAATTAAACAAAATGTTTTTAGTAAATGTAATCTCAATAATAATAATAATAATAATAATAAAAATAATAATAATAATAATAATAATAATAATAATAATAATAATAATAATAATAATAATAATAATAATAATAATAATAATAATAATAATAATAATAATAATAATAATAATAAAAAATACATAAATAAACAAAAATGCCGTGTAAAAAAAATATAAAAAAATATGTGTAGATTTTTGGGTCGATTTAATTGAGAAAGAAAAAGGGAAGAACTTGGGCACTAAGCAACACTAATCCTAGGATGCTTTGGAAATCAAAACTATAAATACCCCCATGATTTTTCCATAAGATTCACCACCAAAATAAATCACGAGTCCTTCCTAAAATCTCAGCATTAGTCGACTAAATAAGCTGCAGATTTCCCTCTCTAAGTGTCGACTAATTGCAGCTTTCTCCTTGCTTCCTGCAGTCGACATTCAACTCACAGAATATTCACTTGCATTGACTAAAATCCCCACAAAAACCCTCCTGTAAATTGACTTCAAACCCTCACAAAAAGCCTGCTGCAGTCGACTACAAGCAGCTTGTTTTTCTTGCTATTTTCAGTCGACTAGAACCACCAAACAATCTGCATTCGATCCCCTGTACCTGCTACTGTGTTGCTGCGTGTTTCTTATCTGCTTGGCTGCTGTTTTCTGTAGATCAAAGAGGACCCAAAAAGACCTTAATTTGGGTCGTTACTGCTGCTGCTATTCTGTCGAACTAGAAGACCCAAACAGACCCTCCTTTTGGGTTATAAATTGCTGTTGCTGCTGCTTCTGTTTTCTGGTTTCCTATTTCGTATCATCATCATCATCCTTAGTCCCATTCTTTGCAAGGTATAACTAATAAACCCTAGTTAATCTTGTTCTTTATTTAATTACATATAAGTATATTAATAAGCATTAAGTTATGTGTTAAGATTAAGTAATGAATAAGTATGAGATATGCAAGAAAGTTATGATTAAAAGAATTATATTTTTGGTTAATACAATTGCTATGTTAAAAGTATCATATTAAGTATATTTATTATTTAAAAAGTTAAGGTTATGAATAATTACTGAACTTATGATTTTATGTAAGTGAATCACGGAAGAAAGATAAAAGTTTATGATTTCGTGTTGAGTTTAGGTATGAATAATGGTGTATGATCTTGATTAGTTTATGAATTAAGTATAATTATGGTGATTAAGGTTAACTATAATGAATAATTATAAAGATTTTGATCAAGTATTATAATTAATTGTTAATAAGATGATTATGAGTTTATGTGTTAAAAGATGATAATGAATATGATTATAAGAATATGAATATGACATAGATTATAATAAGATCTAACATGTTAGGGTTGTAAAGATCAAGTTGTTAGATGTTAAAGATTAATGAATTAAGTATGTTGAATTTAAAAGAAAACTTTATAATGAATTATGAATATTACTAAAAAGATTAAGTTAAAAGAATGATTATGATTAAGATTAAAAGTATGATAATGATTTGATAAAGTTAAAGGGCATAAAGAAGGATTAGGAGTATTAGTAATAAGATTAAGATTGTCGAACTAAAAGTATTACGCTTAATGGGATTAGGAATTATGAGACATGTTAGGGATTAATAAGCTAAAAGGTTATGATAAAAGTTATGATTTTATGTGATAAGGTTTATTGAATTAGTATTGAACATGATTTAGTAATTGATTGGAGTTATAAGCTAGTTAATAATAATAGTTGTAAGGTTATGACTATTAGTAATAAAGATAATGATGATGATAAAAAGGGTGTGAACTAGTTAAAGAATATGGTTGTTGATAAGTTAGGGTTAATGAATGTGATTAGATGGGATGTTAAAAAGGTATGATGTTATGTGATTAAAAGAGATAATGAAGTTGAGATGGTGGTTAATAGGGATTGTAAATTTAAAAGGATATGGTTAGTAAGATTAGGAAGTTATGATAAAGATGAGTTGTTATGATAAAAGGTTATGGATTAGTGTACGTGCATGCATGCATGCATACGTATGTATGTGCATGTATACATTGTAGGTATACATGTGTGTGTATATGTAAATATATACATACATGCATATGTATATGTATATATGTATGTATATGTACGTGTGTATGTATGAATGAATGTGCATTATGTAAGTTATATAAGTTAGTAAACATAATAATGAAAGGTAATAAGTATAGTAAAATAATAATAAAAGTAAAAGTATATGTATATATATCATCTTACACCTATCTATATGTAACACCTAATGTATATATAAATATATTGTATAGTTATGAACACATACATGTATAATAATAAATAAAGAATATATATGTATGTATCACATAGATATAATTATACACGTGACATATTATGATAAGATATACATAGTAATTGATTAAAGTAAATAATAATACTATTATTAAGATTATTAGTATAACCTATACACATACCTATATAGTAGCACTTATAACACTAAGTATATTATCACTTATATACATATAACTTTCTCGAAAACGGTCACTGTTAATATAGTTTACTATATTAATAAACAAACTTTATGTCTATTAGACATTAACTAATCGAACATAATATCTCTAGGTTGAGATCTCCGTGTTCAACACTCCGATCATATAACTTGCGTGGATTATCTATCTGCTATTAAGGTGAACTTCATAGCCCATCTTTTTACTATTTCTTAACTGTTTTATAAACTTTGGGGTGAGACACATGCTTGCTTTCAAACTGTTTTACGCTTAGACACAAGTACTCAAAATTTATTTTGATCAGTTCAAACTGTTTGCTAACATGCTTTAATTCATGCTTAATCCCTACCATGATATCGTTAATTACTGGAATTTGGTAAGCTTAGTTATTGTGATAGCGCTATTGAGGGTGACATCTCTATCCGGATGACTGCTGGTCAATGGATATATAATAACGATGAACGACACGAAAGTGATGTGTTTAGGGTAACTAATGGTTAGTATCGATATCATATACACCAGCACTACTACCGAACTGATTAAACCGCTTATTTAAATCTTGTGGTCTAAAAATTGTTATAATTATTAAACCTATGTTGTTCACTCAACCATTTTGGTTGACACTTTAAGCATGTTTTGTCTCAGGTGAAGATTGCTAAAGATTTTTTTCTATTTGGACTTTGCTGCTTTTCGAGTCCGCATTTATACAATCATGTTATTGTATTAGAACATTAAAGTTTACAATTGTTATGACTTAACACTTTCCGCTGCTTTAACACATTGGTTATCAAATAAAACATCTCATATAGAGTCGTTCTCGTTTATACATACTTGTGTTGTGATATTGTGAAGTCATATTTCCCCGACCCTTTTTGGGGGTATGACAGAGTGGTATCAGAGCCAGGTTGTTATAGAGAATCAGGATTGCATTTTATGTGTGTCTTATGTGTTAGTTAGTTGCCTTAGCAATCTATAGGACTATAACTTTTCCTGTTTTAGTTCTAGTGCATTTTTCCTTACATTTTATTCGTGCTTTTGCGTCATCTTTAGAACCTACCTAATCATCTCTCTTTCTATTCATTTAGGATGTCTCGCAATAGCCCGATCATCATCTCCGACAATGAGTCCGATGGATCCTACTTCGAAAGAACCGTCCACACACTGACTTATGGACCCGTTTCCCTGCCATTTTCACCAACTCACCCAAACTATGTCCCTGCTAGTCCACCACATTACCCTCATCTGGAAGAATCCCACACGAATGATAACTATGATGGGGATAATGAGGAGGAAGAGTTTGTGGAGGAGAGAATTGACGAAGAAGAAGAGGTTGAGGAAGAATCCAAGTCTGATTCCTCTGTTCAAGGCAATGGCAACAATGGCATACCGCGAAACCTTTTGACTATTCGTTCTCATCAAAGTTTCATAAACTACCCGCCCCCTACATACAAGAGTACTGAAAGACCTGGGCTCAGTAATATAGAAATGGTGAATGCTGATCTCATAAGCTACACCAACCGATTTCAAGAATTTGCTCTCATGGCTACTCCCGAGTATCTAGGAATCCAATGCTACATCAATGGATTGCCTAATGAAGTCCGAGGAGATGTTATCTTGGAGAACCCGAGCACCATACAAGAAGCTGCCTGCATGGCAAGCTATTTCATTGACAAACATAAGGAGAAAGAAGGTGCAAAAAGGAAGAGAGAAGGAATGGAGCAAGAAAATTCTAAAAGCAAATACAGCAAGTTGTATAAGGGAAAACGTCCCTATTGCAAGAGATGTGAGAAACATCATAAAGGATGGTGTAAGGCCAAGTGCACCAAGTGTGAGAAAGTGGGTCACGTAGCTAAGAATTGTAGAGTTGTTACTCCACCAACCAAAACTCCAACCACAAAGGCAAATGCAACCGTTCCTACTTGCTATAACTGTGGAGGAGTGGGGCATTTCAAAAATTAATGCTTGGATGAGAAGAAGAATGAAGAGGCACGATGAAGAGTTTTTAGAAGCCACTTGTAACAACCCAACCCGTTAACCAACCAATAACGCAAAAAAAAAAAAAAATTTGCTGGTACAACACATGGCGCGGCGTGGCATATGGCCGCGCGGCGCGCCAAAGTGGCCTGTCCAAAAAGTCATGAAATGCGAAAATGTTTGACCACTTCCCGACGTATTTAGACAAAACGCTTTTAACCATACATTAATATATGTAGAACTAACACGTTCCATTAATAAAATTAGTTTTACGAAGATCGGGCCCACATCGGCCGTTTTACGACTTTCGTACGAAAATACAAGTTTTCAACCACATGATTTGTAATACAAAATAAAGGTCGAGCATGGCGATTGGGGATACGCTACCCAATCCTAATCAATCCAAAAGCAAGCCTTCTAAAGCAACTACGCGAGTCCACTAGTCCCCGCTTACCCGAGCCTCCGCATCCATGCAATCTATAAAAAAGTCAACAACGAGAGGGTAAGCTAACGCTTAGTGAATGATAACATACTACATACATATATATGTATAAAATGGACACGCCACACAAATATCAAATACCGCATACCGAAGCATCCAAGCATAAAGGCAAGCTAGTCTAAGCATACCGTAACATCACTAAGCAACAAGCTAACAATAAATAAAGTGAGTTCACCAACGACGATGTGAACAACGCCAATAAGCCACACCCGGAGGGTTAGCTACATCACAACAGTTCATTAATATAAACAACATTATACGTATACAATATATATATATATATATATATATATATATATATATATATATATATATATATACCTCGAATAGCATAATTGCTTACGCTTACATCACAATAACCATGGTTAACCAAATCTTCGCAAGGGAATGACTTCGTGAAACAAGTCATCGATGTTCATAACATTCTTTAGTATACTTAACACCTCGTATCACTAAACCCTAGGGTGGCACCTTAACACCTCGGTACTTCACCCCGAGTGGCATCTTAACACCTCGATGCTTCACTCATTATTTTACGAAGTGGTGTCTTAACACCTCGACACTACACCCCTAGGTGGCACCTTAACACATCGATGCTTCACCCCGAGTGGCATCTTAACACCTCGATGCTTCACCCGTCAATTACTTAGAGTGGCATCTTAACACCTCGATGCTTCACTCCGAGTGGCGTCTTAACACCTCGACACATCACTCGTCACATGAAACGTGGTGTCTTAACACCTCGACACTACACATTTCACGCTACCACAAATAGATATATTATATACCTACACATATAATTATTCCACCTATACGAGAAGCGAGCTCTACAAGCGAGAACCCCTTCTCCCGACCCGCACCCATCCTACACATACATATGCATATAGGATATTACCACTCACCTTGTCGCCTTGAAGAATGCTACCGAATAATCTGCAACTCGTCAATGGAAAGTACCTATTCCATTTTCACAAATTCAACAACACACTTAGATTGGATTTACAAACCAACCCAATTTGACACTTAGTGCAAATTTGACCCAAATGCACTTCCAAGTACAAACCGCGCCCAAAATTAACCAATAATCACTAACACAAGTGAGAATGGTCTTAATACGCCAATTAAACCCCATCATAGGTGTTAAATACCTATCTTGCCCAAAATGACACTTAAACCCTAATTTGACCCATAAGAAGTCAATATCACGCCATTAGCAAGTTTTGACACCAAAACATATTTAACTCGGTTCTATGCTTCAACCTAATCCATTTTAAGTTTATAAACCTTGTTAATTCGACAATTGGGTCATAATCATCACCAAACCCTAATTTTGACCCAAAGTCAAAATTAGTCAACCAACACACCTAAAAGTGTTCCAACACTTCCATAATCACTAAACCTAGTGATTAAACCCAATTACAAGTCCTAATCAAGGCCAATTTGTTCACCAACCCAAAATCCTCCAACACTAACAATAAACCCGATTACTAGCATCACTAAACCCACTTCATGAGACTAAATGGGTTTATCAACAAATCAAGTTCAAACCCTAACTTTGAATAGCAAAATCAACAATGAAATTCAGAGTTAGAACTTACCAATACTGCCAAAATGATGCCGTTGGCGAGTAGAACAACTTTAATGCTTGAGGTTTGACCCGAAACAACCTCTTTCTTCTCCAAATGGAGTTCTCTCTCACTAGAACTCAATCTCTCTCTAGGGTTTGAGGATGGGAGTGTCTGATGAGTGAGATGTGATCGAAACAGATCAATGGATCAGTTTTGATGACCCCAAACCGACCCCAAGTGAAAAGACCAAAGTGCCCTTCATTTAGACCTTTTAAAAAGGCTGAAAATTGCATCAGACGGGTTCAGCACGCCGCGCCGAAAGGTGGAGCGCCGCTCCAACCTTCAGGTCAGTTTTCAGTTTCTTGTTTTGGCCATAACTTTTTGACCGTAGCTCCGTTTTTGATGAATCAAATATCGTTGGAAACGTGATAAGATTTCATTTCCAATGGTAAGGCTTTGGAACATCAACACAAACTTTATTTGGGGTTGAAAGGATACGTAAACACCTTGTCACTTCAGACAACGTCCAGTTTCCTTCGACGTTCGAGCAAGCAACACGTAAACTTCATACACGCATCGTACACCATAAATACATTATGTACAATAAATATTTGGGTCTTACACCACTAGAGACATTTAAATTTTCATAGTATTCTTTATGTTACCGTTTAGTACTTCTATAGTTTGGAAGATTTCATTAAGTTTCTGTAATACTCTAGTTATTTTCTTTTAATGAATGATGTTATTTTCTTTTCTTTTATTTTCCATTGAATCATTCACCTCGATGAAGATGCATATTGGCTAGATGACATAGTAGTAATCTTATGGAGTGATAAAAGTATGATTTAGAATAATATAATGACACTTGATCAACGTCATTATATTATGATAAGTCATACATAAATCATAATGGATCATAATGGGAATAAGATTTGATAAACCTTAGAACCATTGTGTACCATTACATACTCCTTATCACTATATTGTCAACTAAAAATATCAACCCTAGATATTATATATCCTTTACTTGTAAACTATCCACGCCCGGTACTGTACCTATTGCATAGGTACCATACCTCTTAGCTCCATCCGAAAGGAAGGAATTATCTAACCAATCCCAAAGAATTTTTAGAAAAAGGTTTCATTCGTCTTAACTTGCCTACGTGAGGAGCACCCGTTCTACTTGTCCAGAAGAAAAATGGCACGTTGAGAATGTGTATTGATTACCAAGAACTCAACAAGCTAACCATCAAGAATCGTTATCCATTCATGCATAACTGCAAGGTTCAAGTCTCAATTCAAAGATTGATCTTAGGTCGGGTTATCTTCAATTAAGAGTCAATGAAGTTGACGTTTCTAAGACTACTTTCCGAATCCGTTATGAGCATTATAAGTCTCTTGTCATGCCTTTTGGTTTAACTAATACTCCTGCTATATTCATGGATCTTATGAACTATGTATGCAAACCCATCCTTGACCAATTCGTGATCATTTTCATTGATGACATCTTAATCTATTCCAAGAGCGAGAAAAGAGCATGAGCAACATCTGTGATTGAATCTAGAGCTCTTAAAAAAAAACAACTGTATACCAAGTTTTTCCAAGTGTGAACTTTGGCTACGAATCGTACAATTCATTGGACATGTAGTTAATAGTGAAGGAAATACATATCGATCCTATAAAAATCACCATTAATCAGAAATTTCCAAGAACTAGTCATGATGGAAGACCATAAGACTAGATATTCTAATCACCTAGGCTCTTTTAGCCAAAATTTCATACAACATCAGCTCTGATTCAAGTAGGTCCCCACTGTAATTAAGTGTAGACTTTGCTTTAACAAAACATTGACCAAATGATAATTTTTAGTCAACACTTCCTGTTAAATAAAGTTCATACATTTCACATCTCGAATCTTAAAAAGTGTCTTGTTGACAACATACTCATTATTCCCTAGAATGATCTTCGCTTTAATTGCACATCATTGAAAAACCTATAGAAGTTATGAATCGTGAGGTTAAACGTTTGAAACAAAGCTCTATTCTTGTTGTTAAGATCCGTTGGAATTCACGAAGAGGCCCCGAGCATACCTGGGAACGTGAAGACCAAATGCAACAGAAATATCCACATCTATCCTCATCTGTTGATGCATCCGAGAAGTCTTCCTGAAACTTCGAGACGAAGTTTAAATTAACGGGGAGGTACTATAACAACCCTCATTTTTTTTCCTTCTGAGTTAATCAAGTTGTCCTTAGGGTTTCAATGTCATATTCTGTGCATCATCATTAGGGTTGTTATCCATTTCGACAAACGAACTAAAAATTTATGCAATCATTAAATGATCGTAACTCTAATATAATTTAAAACCCTAAACCAAACCCTACCTATTAACTACAAAACCCTAATACCATCTAATATTAAATAATAAACCCTAACCCTAATACTTAATAAATAATATAAACTATGTGTATTAATATTAAATGTGACAACTTATAACTAATAAAAACTAGTAAACTAATTGGAACCAAATGAAAATTTATTAAGGTTAGGGACTAATAATTAAACAAAATGTTTTTAGTAAATGTAATCTCAATAATAATAATAATAATAATAATAATAAAAAATACATAAATAAACAAAAATGCCGTGTAAAAAAAATATAAAAAAATATGTGTAGATTTTTGGGTCGGTTTAATTGAGAAAGAAAAAGGGAAGAACTTGGGCACTAAGCAACACTAATCCTAGGATGATTTGGAAATCAAAACTATAAATACCCCCATGATTTTTCCATAAGATTCACCACCAAAATAAATCACGAGTCCTTCCTAAAATCTCAACATTAGTCGACTAAATAAGCTGCAGATTTCCCTCTATAAGTGTCGACTAATTGCAGCTTTCTCCTGGCTTCCTGCAGTCGACATTCAACTCACAGAATATTCACTTGCATCGACTAAAATCCCCACAAAAACCCTCCTGTAAATCGACTTCAAACCCTCACAAAAAGCCTGCTGCAGTCGACTACAAGCAGCTTGTTTTTCTTGCTATTTTCAGTCGACTAGAACCACCAAACAATCTGCATTCGATCTCCTGTACCTGCTACTGTGTTGCTGCGTGTTTCTTATCTGCTTGGCTGCTATTTTCTGTCGATCAAAGAGGACCCAAAAAGACCTTGATTTGGGTCGTTACTGCTGCTACTATTCTGTCGAACCAGAAGACCCAAACAGACCCTCCTTTTGGGTTGTAAATTGCTGTTGCTGCTGCTTCTGTTTTCTGGTTTCCTGTTTCGTATCATCATCATCATCCTTAGTCCCATTCTTTGCAAGGTATAACTAATAAACCCTAGTTAATCTTGTTCTTTATTTAATTACATATAAGTATATTAATAAGCATTAAGTTATGTATTAAGATTAAGTAATGAATAAGTATGAGATATGCAAGAAAGTTATGATTAAAAGAATTATATTGTTAGTTAATACAATTGCTATGTTAAAAGTATCATATTAAGTATATTGATTATTTAAAAAGTTAAGGTTATGAATAATTACTGAACTTATGATTTTATGTAAGTGAATCACGGAAGAAAGATAAAAGTTTATGATTTCATGTTGAGTTTAGGTATGAATAATGGTGTATGACCTTGATTAGTTTATGAATTAAGTATAATTATGATGATTAAGGTTAACTATAATGAATAATTATAAAGATTTTGATCAAGTATTATAATTAATTGTTAATAAGATGATTATGAGCTTATGTGTTAAAAGATGAAAATGAATATGATTATAAGAATATGAATATGACATAGATTATAATAAGATCTAACATGTTAGGGTTGTAAAGATCAAGTTGTTAGATGTTAAAGATTAATGAATTAAGTATGTTGAATTTAAAAGAAAACTTTATAATGAATTATGAATATTATTAAAAAGATTAAGTTAAAAGAATGATTATGATTAAGATTAAAAGTATGATAATGATTTGATAAAGTTAAAGGGCATAAAGAAGGATTAGGAGTATTAGTAATAAGATTAAGATTGTCGAACTAAAAGTATTACGCTTAATGGGATTAGGAATTATGAGACATGTTAGGGATTAATTGAAATGTCCCGTTCTTACTGATTAAAAACGTTCCATATTAATTGATTTCATTGCGAGGTTTTGACCTCTATATGAGACGTTTTTCAAAGACTGCATTCATTTTAAAACAAACCATAACCTTTATTTCAGCAATAAAGGTTTAAAAAGCTTTACGTAGATTATCAAATAATGATAATCTAAAATATCCTGTTTACACACGACCATTACATAATGGTTTACAATACAAATATGTTACAACAAAATAAGTTTCTTGAATGCAGTTTTTACACAATATCATACAAGCATGGACTCCAAATCTCGTCCTTATTTAAGTATGCGACAGCGGAAGCTCTTAATAATCACCTGAGAATAAACATGCTTAAAACGTCAACAAAAATGTTGGTGAGTTATAGGTTTAACCTATATATATCAAATCATAATAATAGACCACAAGATTTCATATTTCAATACACATCCCATACATAGAGATAAAAATCATTCATATGGTGAACACCTGGTAACCGACGTTAACAAGATGCATATATAAGAATATCCCCATCATTCCGGGACACCCTTCGGATATGATATAAATTTCGAAGTACTAAAGCATCCGGTACTTTGGATGGGGCTTGTTGGGCCCGATAGATCTATCTTTAGGATTCGCGTCAATTAGGGTGTCTGTTCCCTAATTCTTAGATTACCAGACTTAATAACAAGGGGCATATTCGATTTCGATAATTCAACCATAGAATGTAGTTTCACGTACTTGTGTCTATTTTGTAAATCATTTATAAAACCTGCATGTATTCTCATCCCAAAAATATTAGATTTTTAAAGTGGGACTATAACTCACTTTCACAGATTTTTACTTCGTCGGGAAGTAAGACTTGGCCACTGTTGATTCACGAACCTATAACAATATATACATATATATTAAAGTATGTTCAAAATATATTTACAACACTTTTAATATATTTTGATGTTTTAAGTTTATTAAGTCAGCTGTCCTCGTTAGTAACCTATAACTAGTTGTCCACAGTTAGATGTACAGAAATAAATTGATAAATATTATCTTGAATCAATCCACGACCCAGTGTATTCGTATCTCAGTATTGATCACAACTCAAACTATATATATTTTGGAATCAACCTCAACCCTGTATAGCTAACTCCAACATTCACATATAGAGTGTCTATGGTTGTTCCGAAATATATATAGATGTGTCGACATGATAGGTCGAAACATTTTATACGTGTCTATGGTATCTCAAGATTACATAATATACAATACAAGTTGATTAAGTTATGGTTGGAATAGATTTGTTACCAATTTTCACGTATCTAAAATGAGAAAAATTATCCAATCTTGTTTTACCCATAACTTCTTCATTTTAAATCCGTTTTGAGTGAATCAAATTGCTATGGTTTCATATTGAACTCTATTTTATGAATCTAAACAGAAAAGTATAGGTTTATAGTTGGAAAAATAAGTTACAAGTCGTTTTTGTAAAGGTAGTCATTTCAGTCGAAAGAACGACGTCTAGATGACCATTTTAGAAAACATACTTCCACTTTGAGTTTAACCATAATTTTTGGATATAGTTTCATGTTCATAATAAAAATCATTTTCTCAGAATTACAACTTTTAAATCAAAGTTTATCATAGTTTTTAATTAACTAACCCAAAACAGCCCGCGGTGTTACTACGACGGCGTAAATCCGGTTTTACGGTGTTTTTCGTGTTTCCAGGTTTTAAATCATTAAGTTAGCATATCATATAGATATAGAACATGTGTTTAGTTAATTTTAAAAGTCAAGTTAGAAGGATTAACTTTTGTTTGCGAACAAGTTTAGAATTAACTAAACTATGTTCTAGTGATTACGAGTTTAAACCTTCGAATAAGATAGTTTTATATATATGAATCGAATGATGTTATGAACATCATTACTACCTTAAGTTCCTTGGATAAACCTACTGGAAAAGAGAAAAATGGATCTAGCTTCAACGGATCCTTGGATGGCTCGAAGTTCTTGAAGCAGAATCATGACACGAAAACAAGTTCAAGTAAGATCATCACTTGAAATAAGATTGTTATAGTTATAGAAATTGAACCAAAGTTTTAATATGATTATTACCTTGTATTAGAATGATAACCCACTGTAAGAAACAAAGATTTCTTGAGGTTGGATGATCACCTTACAAGATTGGAAGTGAGCTAGCAAACTTGAAAGTATTCTTGATTTTATGTAACTAGAACTTGTAGAATATATGAAGAACACTTAGAACTTGAGAGAGATCAATTAGATGAAGAAAATTGAAGAATGAAAGTGTTTGTAGGTGTTTTTGGTCGTTGGTGTATGGATTAGATATAAAGGATATGTAATTTTTTTTCATGTAAATAAGTCATGAATGATTACTCATATTTTTGTAATTTTATGAGATATTTCATGCTAGTTGCCAAATGATGGTTCCCACATGTGTTAGGTGACTCACATGGGCTGCTAAGAGCTGATCATTGGAGTGTATATACCAATAGTACATACATCTAAAAGCTGTGTATTGTACGAGTACGAATACGGGTGCATACGAGTAGAATTGTTGATGAAACTGAACGAGGATGTAATTGTAAGCATTTTTGTTAAGTAGAAGTATTTTGATAAGTGTATTGAAGTCTTTCAAAAGTTTATAAATACATATTAAAACACTACATGTATATACATTTTAACTGAGTCGTTAAGTCATCGTTAGTCGTTACATGTAAGTGTTGTTTTGAAACCTTTAGGTTAACGATCTTGTTAAATGTTGTTAACCCAATGTTTATAATATCAAATGAGATTTTAAATTATTATATTATCATGATATTATCATGTATGAATATCTCTTAATATGATATATATACATTAAATGTCTTTACAACGATAATCGTTACATATATGTCTCGTTTAAAAATCATTAAGTTAGTAGTCTTGTTTTTACATATGTAGTTCATTGTTAATATACTTAATGATATGTTTACTTATCATAGTATCATGTTAACTATATATATATCCATATATATGTCATCATATAGTTTTTACAAGTTTTAACGTTCGTGAATCACCGGTCAACTTGGGTGGTCAATTGTCTATATGATACATATTTCAATTAATCAAGTCTTAACAAGTTTGATTGCTTAACATGTTGGAAACATTTAATCATGTAAATATCAATCTCAATTAATATATATAAACATGGAAAAGTTCGGGTCACTACAGTACCTACCCGTTAAATAAATTTCGTCCCGAAATTTTAAGCTGTTGAAGGTGTTGACGAATCTTCTGGAAATAGATGCGGGTATTTCTTCTTCATCTGATCTTCACGCTCCCAGGTGAACTCGAGTCCTCTACGAGCATTCCATCGAACCTTAACAATTGGTATCTTGTTTTGCTTAAGTCTTTTAACCTCACGATCCATTATTTCGACGGGTTCTTCGATGAATTGAAGTTTTTCGTTGATTTGGATTTCATTTAATGGAATAGTGAGATCTTTTTTAGCAAAACATTTTTTCAAATTCGAGACGTGGAAAGTGTTATGTACAGCCGCGAGTTGTTGAGGTAACTCAAGTCGGTAAGCTACTGGTCCGACACGATCAATAATCTTGAATGGTCCAATATACCTTGGATTTAATTTCCCTCGTTTACCAAATCGAACAACGCCTTTCCAAGGTGCTACTTTAAGCATGACCATCTCTCCAATTTCAAATTCTATATCTTTTCTTTTAATGTCAGCGTAGCTCTTTTGTCGACTTTGGGCGATTTTCAACCGTTGTTGAATTTGGATGATCTTCTCGGTAGTTTCTTGTATAATCTCTGGACCCGTAATTTGTCTATCCCCCACTTCACTCCAACAAATCGGAGACCTGCACTTTCTACCATAAAGTGCTTCAAACGGCGCCATCTCAATGCTTGAATGGTAGCTGTTGTTGTAGGAAAATTCTGCTAACGGTAGATGTCGATCCCAACTGTTTCCGAAATCAATAACACATGCTCGTAGCATGTCTTCAAGCGTTTGTATCGTCCTTTCGCTCTGCCCATCAGTTTGTGGATGATAGGCAGTACTCATGTCTAGATGAGTTCCTAATGCTTGCTGTAATGTCTGCCAGAATCTTGAAATAAATCTGCCATCCCTATCAGAGATAATAGAGATTGGTATTCCATGTCTGGAGATGACTTCCTTCAAATACAGTCGTGCTAACTTCTCCATCTTGTCATCTTCTCTTATTGGCAGGAAATGTGCTGATTTGGTGAGACGATCAACTATTACCCAAATAGTATCAAAACCACTTGCAGTCCTTGGCAATTTAGTGATGAAATCCATGGTAATGTTTTCCCATTTCCATTCCGGGATTTCGGGTTGTTGAAGTAGACCTGATGGTTTCTGATGCTCAGCTTTGACCTTAGAACACGTTAAACATTCTCCTACGTATTTAGCAACATCGGCTTTCATACCCGACCACCAAAAATGTTTCTTGAGATCTTTGTACATCTTCCCCGTTCTAGGATGTATTGAGTATCTGGTTTTATGAGCTTCTCTAAGTACCATTTCTCTCATATCTCCAAATTTTGGTACCCAAATCCTTTCAGCCCTATACCGGGTTCCGTCTTCCCGAATATTAAGATGCTTCTCCGATCCTTTGGGTATTTCATCCTTTAAATTTCCCTCTTTTAAAACTCCTTGTTGCGCCTCCTTTATTTGAGTAGTAAGGTTATTATGAATCATTATATTCATAGATTTTACTCTAATGGGTTCTCTGTCCTTCCTGCTCAAAGCATCGGCTACCACATTTGCCTTCCCCGGGTGGTAACGAATCTCAAAGTCGTAATCATTCAATAATTCAATCCACCTACGCTGCCTCATATTCAGTTGTTTCTGATTAAATATGTGTTGAAGACTTTTGTGGTCGGTATATATAATACTTTTGACCCCATATAAGTAGTGCCTCCAAGTCTTTAATGCAAAAACAACCGCGCCTAATTCCAAATCATGCGTCGTATAATTTTGTTCGTGAATCTTCAATTGTCTAGACGCATAAGCAATCACCTTCGTTCGTTGCATTAATACACAACCGAGACCATGCTTTGATGCGTCACAATAAATCACAAAATCATCATTCCCTTTAGGCAATGACAATATAGGTGCCGTAGTTAGCTTTTTCTTCAATAACTGAAACGCTTTCTCTTGTTCATCATTCCATTCAAATTTCTTCCCTTTATGCATTAATGCAGTCAAGGGTTTTACTATTCTGGAAAAGTCTTGGATGAACCTTCTGTAGTAACCAGCTAGTCCTAAAAACTGGCGTATGTGTTTCGGAGTTTTCGGGGTTTCCCACTTTTCAACAGTTTCTATCTTTGCCGGATCCACCTTAATACCTTCTTTGTTCACTATGTGACCGAGGAATTGAACTTCTTCCAACCAAAATGCACACTTTGAAAACTTAGCGTACAATTCTTCCTTCCTCAATACTTCTAACACCTTTCTCAAATGTTCACCGTGTTCTTGGTCATTCTTTGAGTAAATAAGTATGTCATCAATGAAAACAATGACAAACTTGTCAAGGTATGGTCCACACACTCGGTTCATAAGGTCCATGAACACAGCTGGTGCATTAGTTAAACCAAACGGCATGACCATAAACTCGTAATGACCGTAACGTGTTCTGAAAGCAGTCTTTGGAATATCATCTTCTTTCACCCGCATTTGATGATACCCGGAACGTAAGTCAATCTTTGAATAAACAGACGAGCCTTGTAGTTGATCAAATAAGTCGTCGATTCTCGGTAGTGGGTAGCGGTTCTTGATGGTAAGTTTGTTCAACTCTCGGTAGTCGATACACAACCTGAATGTACCATCTTTCTTCTTGACAAACAAAACAGGAGCTCCCCACGGTGATGTGCTTGGTCGAATGAAACCACGCTCTAAAAGTTCTTGTAATTGGCTTTGCAGTTCTTTCATCTCGCTGGGTGCGAGTCTGTAAGGAGCACGAGCTATTGGTGCAGCTCCTGGTACAAGATCTATTTGAAATTCAACGGATCGATGTGGGGGTAATCCTGGTAATTCTTTCGGAAATACATCAGGAAATTCTTTTGCAATGGGAACATCATTGATGCTCTTTTCTTCAGTTTGTACTTTCTCGACGTGTGCTAGAACAGCATAGCAACCTTTTCTTATTAGTATTTGTGCCTTCAAATTACTAATAAGATGTAGCTTCGTATTGCCCTTTTCTCCGTACACCATTAAGGGTTTTCCTTTTTCTCGTATAATGCGAATTGAATTTTTGTAACAAACGATCTCTGCTTTCACTTCTTTCAACCAGTCCATACCGATTATCACATCAAAACTCCCTAACTCTACTGGTATCAAATCAATCTTAAATGTTTCGCTAACCAGTTTAATTTCTCGATTCCGACATATATTATCTGCTGAAATTAATTTACCATTTGCTAATTCGAGTAAAAATTTACTATCCAAAGGCGTCAATGGACAACTTAATTTAGCACAAAAATCTCTACTCGTATAGCTTCTATCCGCACCCGAATCAAATAAAACGTAAGCAGATTTATTGTCAATAAGAAACGTACCCGTAACAAGCTCCGGGTCTTCCTGTGCCTCAGCCGCATTAATATTAAAAACTCTTCCGCGGCCTTGTCCATTCGTGTTCTCCTGGTTCGGGCAATTTCTAATAATGTGGCCCGGTTTTCCACATTTATAACAAACTACATTGGCATAACTTGCTCCGACACTACTTGCTCCGCCTTTACTCATTCCGACACCATTTGTTCCTTTCGTTATGTTAACCCTTGGTCCGTAGACCTCACACTTCGCAGCTCTATGACCATTTCTTTTACACTTGTTGCAAAATTTGGTGCAGAACCCCGAGTGATACTTTTCACACCTTTGGCATAGCTGCTTCTGATTGTTGTTGTTGTTGTTGCGGTTATTATTGTTGTTGGGATGATTGTTGTAGTTGTTGTTGTTGTTGTTGTTGTTGTTGGGCCGTTTGTTGTAGTTACGATTGATGTTGCGATTGTTGGGATAATTGTTGCGATTATTGTTGTAATTGCTGCTGTTGTTGTATTGGTGATTCTTATCACCGTTTTCCTCCCACTTTCTTTTGACTTGCTTTACATTGGCCTCTTCAGCAGTCTGTTCTTTAATTCTTTCTTCAATCTGGTTCACTAGTTTTTGAGCCATTCTACATGCCTGTTGTATGGAGGCGGGCTCGTGTGAACTTATATCTTCTTGGATTCTTTCCGGTAATCCTTTCACAAACGCGTCGATCTTCTCTTCCTCATATTCGAAAGCTACCGGACACAATAGGCACAATTCTGTGAATCGTCTTTCGTACGTGGTAATATCAAATCCTTGAGTTCGTAACCCTCTAAGTTCTGTCTTGAGCTTATTGACCTCGGTTCTGGGACGGTACTTCTCGTTCATCAAGTGCTTGAATGCTGACCAGTGTAGTGCGTACGCATCATCTTGTCCCACTTGCTCTAGATAGGTATTCCACCATGTTAACGCAGAACCTGTGAAGGTATGCGTAGCGTACTTCACTTTGTCCTCTTCAGTACACTTACTTATGGCAAACACTGATTCGACCTTCTCGGTCCACCGTTTCAATCCGATCGGTCCTTCGGTTCCATCAAATTCTAAAGGTTTGCAGGCAGTGAATTCTTTGTAGGTGCATCCTACACGATTTCCTGTACTGCTAGATCCAAGGTTATTGTTGGTATGTAGCGCAGCCTGTACTGCGGCTATGTTTGAAGCTAGAAAAGTACGGAATTCCTCTTCATTCATATTCACGGTGTGTCGAGTAGTCGGTGCCATTTCCTTCAAAATAGTCAAATGGAACAATTTAATCATACATAATATTAAGAGTAGTTAATAGTATTTCGTAGCATAATATGAACTCATTTATAAAAGCTTTTTCTTCATATTAGCGTTTTATAAGTTTAAATTCGGGTAGTACCTACCGGTTAAGTTCATACTTAGTAGCTAATATACAATTCGACTACTACAATTCTATATGAAAAACTGATTATAATAATATTTCGCGTTCAAACTTTTACACAATATTTTACAAACTTACAATACCGCTTATTTTACATATAGCATGAAATATAGCACACAATAAATTTGATACAAGATGGTTGTGAAGATAATTCTAGCTAGTACACAAGTCGTTCAGCAAAGGCAATAAAGACACGTAATTCATACGTCCAGAAACAAGTCATGCATTCTGGTTTTACTAGGATTACTTCCCATCCTTGGTCTTGTGGAACATAACCGTTATGGCCGTTGATAAGACAGCGTGTTGTAACGTCGTCAAAGGGACGAGGGTTACGTAATGTCCAACAGTCCCGTAACAATCTAAAAACCTCATTTCTTACCCCAATTACCGACTCCGTCACTTGTGGGAACGTTTTGTTTAATAGTTGTAGCCCGATGTTCTTGTTCTCACTTTGGTGAGAAGCGAACATTACTAATCCGTAAGCATAACATGCTTCTTTATGTTGCATGTTAGCCGCTTTTTCTAAATCACGAAGTCCAATATTCGGATATATTGAGTCAAAATAATTTCTTAACCCATTGCGTAAAATAGCATTTGGGTTCCCCGCAATATATGCGTCAAAGTAAACACATCGTAACTTATGGATTTCCCAATGTGATACCCCCATCTTTCGAACGAAAGCCTTTTATAAACCAAGGCATTCTTTGAACGTTCTTCGGATGTCTTACAAACTGATCTCGCCTTAAATAGTTGTGCCGAAGAATTCTGACTGACTCTAGACAAGATTTCATCAATCATGTCTCCGGGTAGGTCTCTTAAAATATTGAGTTGTCTATCCATTTTGTGTTTTTATACTGTAAAGTAGACAAGAGTTAGATTCATAAAAAAAATACTTATTAATACAAGCAATTTTTACATATATCATAAAGCATAAGCACACTATATTACATATATTACACCACACGAATACAACTATCTTATTCCGACTCGCTTGTTTCTTCTTCTTCGGTTTTGGTTCGTTTTGCCAAGTTTCTAGGGATATATGATGTTCCCCTAATACGAGCCGTAATTTTCCACATTGGTTTAGAAAAACCTGGTGGTTTAGAGGTTCCCGGGTCATTGTTACAACTTAAGGACTTCGGGGGTTGACGATACATATAAAGTTCATCGGGGTTGGAATTAGATTTCTCTATTTTTATGCCCTTTCCCTTATTATTTTCTTTTACCTTTTTAAATTCAGTTGGGGTAATTTCTATAACATCATCGGAATTCTCGTCGGAATCCGATTCATCGGAGAATTGGTAATCCTCCCAATATTTTGCTTCCTTGGCGGAAACACCATTGACCATAATTAACCTTGGTCGGTTGGTTGAGGATTTTCTTTTACTTAACCGTTTTATTATTTCCCCCACCGGTTCTATTTCTTCATCCGGTTCCGATTCTTCTTCCGGTTCCGATTCTTCTTCCGGTTCCGACTCTTCTTCCGGTTCCTCTTCGGGAACTTGTGAATCAGTCCACGAATCATTCCAATTTACATTTGACTCTTCATTATTATTAGGTGAGTCAATGGGACTTGTTCTAGAGGTAGACATCTATCACATAATATCAAACGCTTTAAGAGATTAATATATCACATAATATTCACATGTTAAAAATATATAGTTTCCAACAAAATTTGTTAAGCAATCATTTTTCAAGTAAACACGGTCGAAGTCCAGACTCACTAATGCATCCTAACAAACTCGATAAGACACACTAATGCAAAATTCTGGTTCTCTAAGTCCAACGCTCAGATACCAACTGAAATGTCCCGTTCTTACTGATTAAAAACGTTCCATATTAATTGATTTCGTTGCGAGGTTTTGACCTCTATATGAGACGTTTTTCAAAGACTGCATTCATTTTAAAACAAACCATAACCTTTATTTCATCAATAAAGGTTTAAAAAGCTTTACGTAGATTATCAAATAATGATAATCTAAAATATCCTGTTTACACACGACCATTACATAATGGTTTACAATACAAATATGTTACAACAAAATAAGTTTCTTGAATGCAGTTTTTACACAATATCATACAAGCATGGACTCCAAATCTCGTCCTTATTTAAGTATGCGACAGCGGAAGCTCTTAATAATCACCTAAGAATAAACATGCTTAAAACGTCAACAAAAATGTTGGTGAGTTATAGGTTTAACCTATATATATCAAATCATAATAATTGACCACAAGATTTCATATTTCAATACACATCCCATACATAGAGATAAAAATCATTCATATGGTGAACACCTGGTAACCGACATTAACAAGATGCATATATAAGAATATCCCCATCATTCCGGGACACCCTTCGGATATGATATAAATTTCGAAGTACTAAAGCATCCGGTACTTTGGATGGGGCTTGTTGGGCCCGATAGATCTATCTTTAGGATTCGCGTCAATTAGGGTGTCTGTTCCCTAATTCTTAGATTACCAGACTTAATAACAAGGGGCATATTCGATTTCGATAATTCAAATATAGAATGTAGTTTCACGTACTTGTGTCTATTTTGTAAATCATTTATAAAACCTGCATGTATTCTCATCCCAAAAATATTAGATTTTTAAAGTGGGACTATAACTCACTTTCACAGATTTTTACTTCGTCGGGAAGTAAGACTTGGCCACTGTTGATTCACGAACCTATAACAATATATACATATATATTAAAGTATGTTCAAAATATATTTACAACACTTTTAATATATTTTGATGTTTTAAGTTTATTAAGTCAGCTGTCCTCGTTAGTAACCTATAACTAGTTGTCCACAGTTAGATGTACAGAAATAAATCGATAAATATTATCTTGAATCAATCCACGACCTAGTGTATACGTATCTCAGTATTTATCACAACTCAAACTATATATATTTTGGAATCAACCTCAACCCTGTATAGCTAACTCCAACATTCACATATAGAGTGTCTATGGTTGTTCCAAAATATATATAGATGTGTCGACATGATAGGTCGAAACATTGTATACGTGTCTATGGTATCTCAAGATTACATAATATACAATACAAGTTGATTAAGTTATGGTTGGAATAGATTTGTTACCAATTTTCACGTAGCTAAAATGAGAAAAATTATCCAATCTTGTTTTACTCATAACTTCTTCATTTTAAATCCGTTTTGAGTGAATCAAATTGCTATGGTTTCATATTGAACTCTATTTTATGAATCTAAACAGAAAAGTATAGGTTTATAGTCAGAAAAATAAGTTACAAGTCATTTTTGTAAAGGTAGTCATTTCAGTCGAAAGAACGACGTCTAGATGACCATTTTAGAAAACATACTTCCACTTTGAGTTTAACCATAATTTTTGGATATAGTTTCATGTTCATAATAAAAATAATTTTCTCAGAATTACAACTTTTAAATCAAAGTTTATCATAGTTTTTAATTAACTAACCCAAAACAGCCCGCGGTGTTACTACGACGGCGTAAATCCGGTTTTACGGTGTTTTTCGTGTTTCCAGGTTTTAAATCATTAAGTTAGCATATCATATAGATATAGAACATGTGTTTAGTTAATTTTAAAAGTCAAGTTAGAAGGATTAACTTTTGTTTGCGAACAAGTTTAGAATTAACTAAACTATGTTCTAGTAATTACGAGTTTAAACCTTCGAATAAGATAGTTTTATATATATGAATCGAATGATGTTATGAACATCATTACTACCTTAAGTTCCTTGGATAAACCTACTGGAAAAGAGAAAAATGGATCTAGCTTCAACGGATCCTTGGATGGCTCGAAGTTCTTAAAGCAGAATCATGACACGAAAACAAGTTCAAGTAAGATCATCACTTGAAATAAGATTGTTATAGTTATAGAAATTGAACCGAAGTTTGAATATGATTATTACCTTGTATTAGAATGATAACCTACTGTAAGAAACAAAGATTTCTTGAGGTTGGATGATCACCTTACAAGATTGGAAGTGAGCTAGCAAACTTGAAAGTATTCTTGATTTTATGTAACTAGAACTTGTAGAATATATGAAGAACACTTAGAACTTGAAGATAGAACTTGAGAGAGATCAATTAGATGAAGAAAATTGAAGAATGAAAGTTTTTGTAGGTGTTTTTGGTCGTTGGTGTATGGATTAGATATAAAGGATATGTAATTTTGTTTTCATGTAAATAAGTCATGAATGATTACTCATATTTTTGTAATTTTATGAGATATTTCATGCTAGTTGCCAAATGATGGTTCCCACATGTGTTAGGTGACTCACATGGGCTGCTAAGAGCTGATCATTGGAGTGTATATACCAATAGTACATACATCTAAAAGCTGTGTATTGTACGAGTACGAATACGGGTGCATACGAGTAGAATTGTTGATGAAACTGAACGAGGATGTAATTGTAAGCATTTTTGTTAAGTAGAAGTATTTTGATAAGTGTATTGAAGTCTTTCAAAAGTGTATAAATACATATTAAAACACTACATGTATATACATTTTAACTGAGTCGTTAAGTCATCGTTAGTCATTACATGTAAGTGTTGTTTTGAAACCTTTAGGTTAACGATCTTGTTAAATGTTGTTAACCCAATGTTTATAATATCAAATGAGATTTTAAATTATTATATTATCATGATATTATCATGTATGAATATCTCTTAATATGATATATATACATTAAATGTCTTTACAACGATAATCGTTACATATATGTCTCGTTTAAAAATCATTAAGTTAGTAGTGTTGTTTTTACATATGTAGTTCATTGTTAATATACTTAATGATATGTTTACTTATCATAGTATCATGTTAACTATATATATATCCATATATATGTCATCATATAGTTTTTACAAGTTTTAACGTTCGTGAATCACCGGTCAACTTGGGTGGTCAATTGTCTATATGAAACATATTTCAATTAATCAAGTCTTAACAAGTTTGATTGCTTAACATGTTGGAAACATTTAATCATGTAAATATCAATCTCAATTAATATATATAAACATGGAAAAGTTCAGGTCACTACATTAATAAGCTAAAAGGTTATGATAAAAGGTTATGATTTTATGTGATAAGGTTTATTGAATTAGTATTGAACATGATTTAGTAATTGATTAGAGTTATAAGCT
The DNA here is from genome assembly GCF_046630445.1 of Rutidosis leptorrhynchoides. Taxonomy (NCBI): domain Eukaryota; kingdom Viridiplantae; phylum Streptophyta; class Magnoliopsida; order Asterales; family Asteraceae; genus Rutidosis; species Rutidosis leptorrhynchoides. Next base: position 299,863,889 of record NC_092335.1, on the reverse strand, counting down.
AGTTAATAATAATAGTTGTAAGGTTATGACTATTAGTAATAAACATAATGATGATGATAAAAAGGGTGTGAACTAGTTAAAGAGTATGGTTGTTGATAAGTTAGGGTTAATGAAAGTGATTAGATGGGATGTTAAAAAGTTATGATGTTATGTGATTAAAAGAGATAATGAAGTTGAGATGGTGGTTAATAGGGATTGTAAATTTAAAAGGATATAGTTAGTAAGATTAGGAAGTTATGATAAAGATGAGTTGTTATGATAAAAGGTTATGGATTAGTGTACGTGCATGCATGCATGCATACGTATGTATGTGCATGTATACATTGTAGGTATACGTGTGTGTGTTTATGTAAATATATACATACATGCATATGTATATGTATATATGTATGTATATGTACGTGTGTATGTATGAATGAATGTGCATTATGGAAGTTATATAAGTTAGTAAACATAATAATGAAAGGTAATAAGTATAGTAAAATAATAATAAAAGTAAAAGTATATGTATATATATCATCTTACACCTATCTATATGTAACACCTAATGTATATATAAATATATTGTATAGTTATGAACACATACATGTATACTAATAAATAAAGAATATATATGTATGTACTACATAGATATAATTATACACGTGACATATTATGATAAGATATACATAGTAATTGATTAAAGTAAATAATAATACTATTATTAAGATTATTAGTATAACCTATACACATACCTATATAGTTGCACTTATAACACAAAGTATATTATCACTTATATACATATAACTTTCTCGAAAACGGTCACTGTTAATATAGTTTACTATATTAATAAACAAAATTAATGTCTATTAGAAATTAACTAATCGAACATAATATCTCTAGGATGAGATCTCCGTGTTCAACACTCCGATCATATAACTTGCGTGGATTATCTATCTGCTATTAAGGTGAACTTCATAGCCCCTCTTTTTACTATTTCTTAACTGTTTTATAAACTATGGGGTGAGACACATGCTTGCTTTCAAACTGTTTTACGCTTAGACACAAGTACTCAAACTTTATTTTGATCAGTTCAAACTGTTTGCTAACATGCTTTAATTCATGCTTAATCCCTACCATGATATCGTTAATTACTGGAATTTGGTAAGCTTAGTTATTGTGATAGCGCTATTGAGGGTGACATCTCTATCCGGATGACCGCTGATCAATGAATATATAATAACGATGAACAACACGAACGTGATGTGTTTAAGGTAACTAATGGTTAGTATCGATATCATATACACCAGCACTACTACCGAACTGATTAAACCGCTTATTTAAATCTTGTGCTCTAAAACTTGTTATAATTATTAAACCTATGTTGTTCACTCAACCATTTTGGTTGACACTTTAAGCATGTTTTGTTTCAGGTGAAGATTGCTAAAGATTATTTTCTATTTGGACTTTGCTGCTTTTGGAGTCCGCATTTATACAATCATGTTATTGCATTAGAACATTAAAGTTTACAATTGTTATGACTTAACACTTTCCGCTGCTTTAACACATTGGTTATCAAATAAAATGTCTCATATAGAGTCGTTCTCGTTTTTACATACTTGTGTTGTGATATTGTGAAGTCATATTTCCCCGACCCTTTGTGGGGGTATGACAGAGTGGTATCAGAGCCAGGTTGTTATAGAGAACCAGGATTGCATTTTATGTGTGCCTTATTGTTAGTTAGGTGCCTTAGCAATCTATAGGACTATAACCTTTCCTGTTTTAGTTCTAGTGCATTTTCCCTTACATTTTATCCGTGCTTTTGCGTCATCTTTAGAACCTACCTAATCATCTCCCTTTCTATTCATTTAGGATGTCTCGCAATAGCCTGATCATCATCTCCGACAATGAGTCCGATGGATCCTACTCTGAAAGATCCGTCCACACACCGACTTATGGACCCATTTCCCCGCCATTTTCACTAACTCACCCAAACTATGTCCCAGCTAGTCCACCACATTACCCTCATCTGGAAGAATCCCACACTAATGATAACTATGATGGGGATAACGAGGAGGAAGAGTTTGTGGAGGATAGAATTGAAGAAGAAGAGGTTGAGGAAGAATCCAAGTCTGATTCCTCTATTCAAGGCAATGGCAACAATGGCATACCGCGAAACCATTTGACTATTCGTTCTCATCAAAGTTTCATAAACTACCCGCCCCCTACATACAAGAGTAATGAAAGACCTGGGCTCAGTAATATAGAAATGGTGAATGCTGATCTCATAAGCTACACCAACCGGTTTCAAGAATTTGCTCTCATGGCTACTCCCGAGTATCTAGGAATCCAATGCTACATCAATGGATTGCCTAATGAAGTCCGAGGAGATGTTATCTTGGAGAACCCGAGCACCATACAAGAAGCTGCCTGCATGGCAAGCTATTTCATTGACAAACATAAGGAGAAAGAAGGTGCAAAAAGGAAGAGAGAAGGAATGGAGCAAGAAAATTCTAAAAGCAAATACAGCAAGTTGTATAAGGGAAAACGTCCCTATTGCAAGAGATGTGAGAAACATCATAAAGGATGGTGTAAGGCCAAGTGCACCGAGTGTGAGAAAGTGGGTCACGTAGCTAAGAATTGTAGAGTTGTTACTCCACCAATCAAAACTCCAACCACAAAGGCAAATGCAACCGTTCCTACTTGCTATAACTGTGGAGGAGTAGGGCATTTCAAAAATCAATGCTTGGATGAGAAGAAGAATGAAGAGGCACAATGAAGAGTTTTTGGAAGCCACTAGAGACATTTAAATTTTCATAGTATTCTTTATGTTACCGTTTAGTACTTCTATAGTTTGGAAGATTTCATTAAGTTTCTGTAATACTCTAGTTATTTTCTTTTAATGAATGATGTTATTTTCTTTTCTTTTATTTTCCATTGAATCATTCACCTCGATGAAGATGCATATTGGCTAGATGACATAGTAGTAATCTTATGCAGTGATAAAAGTATGATTTAGAATAATATAATGACACTTGATCAACGTCATTATATTATGATAAGTCATACAGAAATCCTAATGGATCATAATGGGAATAAGATTTGATCAACCTTAGAACAATTGTGTACCATTACATACTCCTTATCACTATATTGTCAACTAAAAATATAAACCCTAGATATTATATATCCTTTACTTGTAAACTATCCACGCCCGGTACTGTACCTATTGCATAGGTACCATACCTCTTAGCTCCATCCGAAAGGAAGGAATTATCTAACCAATCCCAAAGAATTTTTGGAAAAAGGTTTCATTCGTCTTAACTTGCCTCCGTGAGGAGCACCCGTTCTACTTGTCCAGAATAAAAATGGCACGTTGAGAATGTGTATTGATTACCAAGAACTCAACAAGCTAACCATCAAGAATCGTTATCCATTCATGCATAACTGCAAGGTTCAAGTCTCAATTCGAAGATTGATCTTAGGTCGGGTTATCATCAATTAAGAGTCAATGAAGTTGAAGTTTCTAAGACTGCTTTCCGAATCCGTTATGAGCATTATGAGTCTCTTGTCATGCCTTTTGGTTTAACTAATACTCCTGCTATATTCATGGATCTTATGAACCATGTATGCAAACCCATCCTTGACCAATTCGTGATCGTTTTCATTGATGACATCTTAATCTATTCCAAGAGAGAGAAAAGAGCATGAGCAACATCTGTGATTGAATCTAGAGCTCTTAAAAAAAAACAACTGTATACCAAGTTTTTCCAAGTGTGAACTTTGGCTACGAATCATACAATTCCTTGGACATGTAGTTAATAGTGAAGGAAATACATGTCGATCCTACAAAAATCACCATTAATCAGAAATTTCCAAGAACTAGTCATGATGGAAGACCATAAGACTAGATATTCTAATCACCTAGGCTCTTTTAGCCAAAATTTCATACAACAACAGCTCTCATTCAAGTAGGTCCCCACTGTAATTAAGTGTAGACTTTGCTTTAACAAAACGTTGACCAAATGACAATTTTTAGTCAACACTTCCTGTTAAATAAAGTTCATACATTTCACATCTCGAATCTTAAAAAGTGTCTTGTTGACAACATACTCGTTATTCCCTAGAATGATCTTCGCTTTAATTGCACATCATTGAAAAACCTATAGAAGTTATGAATCGTGAGGTTAAACGTTTGAAACAAAGCTCTATTCTTGTTGTTAAGATCCGTTGGAATTCACGAAGAGACCCCGAGCATACCTGGGAACGTGAAGACCAAATGCAACAGAAATATCCACATCTATCCTCATCTGTTGATGCATCCGAGAAGTCTTCCTGAAACTTCGAGACGAAGTTTAAATTAACGGGGAGGTACTATAACAACCCTCATTTTTTTTCCCTTCTGAATTAATCAAGTTGTCCTTAGGGTTTCAATGTCATATTCTGGGCATCATCATTAGGGTTGTTATCCATTTCGACAAACGAACTAAAAATTTATGCAATCATTAAATGATCGTAACCATAATATAATTTAAAACCCTAAACCTAACCCTACCTATTAACTACAAAACCCTAATACCATCTAATATTAAATAATAAACCCTAACCCTAATACTTAATAAATAATATAAACTATGTGTATTAATATTAAATGTGACAACTTATAACTAATAAAAACTAGTAAACTAATTGGAACCAAATGAAAATTTATTAAGGTTAGGGACTAATAATTAAACAAAATGTTTTTAGTAAATGTAATCTCAATAATAATAATAATAATAATAATAATAATAATAATAATAATAATAATAATAATAATAATAATAATAATAATAATAATAATAATAATAAAAATAATAATAATAAAAATACATAAATAAACAAAAATGCCGTGTAAAAAAATATAAAAAAATATGTGTAGATTTTTGGGTCGGTTTAATTGAGAAAGAAAAAGGAAAGAACTTGGGCACTAAGCAACACTAATCCTTGGATTATTAGGAAATAAAAACTATAAATACCTCCAAGAGTTTTCCATAAGATTCACCACCAAAATAAATCACGAGTCCTTCCTAAAATCTCAGCATTAGTTGACTAAATAAGCTGCAGATTTCCCTCTCTAAGTGTCGACTAATTGCAGCTTTCTCCTGGCTTCCTGCAGTCGACATTCAACTCACAGAATCTTCACTTCCATCGACTAAAATCCCCACAAAAACCCTCCTGTAAATCGACTTCAAACCCTCACAAAAAGCCTGCTGCAGTCTACTACAAGCAGCTTGTTTTTCTTGCTATTTTCAGTCGACTATAACCACCAAAAATCTGCATTCGATCTCCTATACATGCTACTGTATTGCTGCGTGTTTCTTATCTGCTTGGCTGCTGTTTTCTGTCGATCAAAGAGGACCCAAAAAGACCTTGATTTGGGTCGTTACTGCTGCTGCTATTCTGTCGAACCAGAAGACCCAAACAGACCCTCCTTTTGGGTTGTAAATTGCTGTTACTACTGCTTCTATTTTCTGGTTTCCTGTTTTGTATCATCATCATCATCCTTAGTCCCATTCTTTGCAAGGTATAACTAATAAACCCTAGTTAATCTTGTTCTTTATTTAATTACATATAAGTATATTAATAAGCATTAAGTTATGTGTTAAGATTAAGTAATGAATAAGTATGAGATATGCAAGAAAGTTATGATTAAAAGAATTATATTGTTGGTTAATACAATTGCTAAGTTAAAAGTATCATATTAAGTATATTGATTATTTAAAAAGTTAAGGTTATGAATAATTACTGAACTTATGATTTTATGTAAGTTAATCAAGGAAGAAAGATAAAAGTTTATGATTTCATGTTCAGTTTAGGTATGAATAATGGTGTATGAACTTGATTAGTTTATGAATTAAGTATAATTATGGTGATTAAGGTTAACTATAATGAATAATTATAAAGATTTTGATCAAGTATTATAATTAATTGTTAATAAGATGATTATGAGTTTATGTGTTAAAAGAGGATAATGAATATGATTATAAGAATATGAATATGACATAGATTATAATAAGATCTAACATGTTAGGGTTGTAAAGATCAAGTTGTTAGATGTTAAAGATTAATGAATTAAGTATGTTGAATTTAAAAGAAAACTTTATAATGAATTATGAATATTAGTAAAAAGATTAAGTTAAAAGAATGATTATGATTAAGATTAAAAGTATGATAATGATTTGATAAAGTTAAAGGGAATAAAGAAGGATTAGGAGTATTAGTAATAAGATTAAGATTGTCGAACTAAAAGTATTACGCTTAATGGGATTAGGAATTATGAGACATGTTAGGGATTAATAAGCTAAAAGGTTATGATAAAAGTTATGATTTTATGTGCTAAGGTTTATTGAATTAGTATTGAACATGATTTAGTAATTGATTGGAGTTATAAGCTAGGTAATAATAATAGTTGTAAGGTTATGACTATTAGTAATAAAGATAATGATGATGATAAAAAGGGTGTGAACTAGTTAAAGAGTATGGTTGTTGATAAGTTAGGGTCAATGAATGTGATTAGATGGGATGTTAAAAAGTTATGATGTTATGTGATTAAAAGAGATAATGATGTTGAGATGGTGGTTAATAGGGATTGTAAATTTAAAAAGATATGGTTAGTAAGATTAGGAAGTTATGATAAAGATGAGTTGTTATGATAAAAGGTTATGGATTAGTGTACGTGCATGCATGCATGCATACGTACGTATGTGCATGTATACATTGTAGGTATACGTGTGTGTGTACATGTAAATATATACATACGTGCATATGTATATGTATATATGTATGTATATGTACGTGTGTATGTATGAATGAATGTGCATTATGTAAGTTATATAAGTTAGTAAACATAATAATGAAATGTAATAAGTATAGTAAAATAATAATAAAAGTAAAAGTATATGTATATATATCATCTTACACCTATCTATATGTAACACCTAATGTATATATAAATATATTGTATAGTTATGAACACATACATGTATAATAATAAATAAAGAATATATATGTATGTATCACATAGATATAATTATACACGTGACATATTATGATAAGATATACATAGTAATTGATTAAAGTAAATAATAATACTATTATTAAGATTATTAGTATTACCTATACACATACCTATATAGTAGCACTTATAACACTAAGTATATTATCACTTATATACATATAACTTTCTCGAAAATGGTCACTGTTAATATAGTTTACTATATTAATAAACAAAATTTATGTCTATTAGACATTAACTAATCGAACATAATATCTCTAGGTTGAGATCTCCGTGTTCAACACTCCGATCATATAACTTGCGTGGATTATCTATCTGCTATTAAGGTGAACTTCATAGCCCCTCTTTTTACTATTTCTTAACTTTTTTATAAACTTTGGGGTGAGACACATGCTTGCTTTCAAACTGTTTTACGCTTAGACACAAGTACTTAAACTTTATTTTGATCAGTTCAAACTGTTTGCTAACATGCTTTGATTCATGCTTAATCCCCACCATGATATCGTTAATTACTGGAATTTGGTAAGCTTAGTTATTGTGATAGCGCTATTGAGGGTGAAGTCTCTATCCGGATGACCGCTGGTCAACGGATATATAATAACGATGAACGACAAGAACGTGATGTGTTTAGGGTAACTAATGGTTAGTATCGATATCATATACACCAGCACTACTACCGAACTGATTAAACCACTTATTTAAATCTTGTGGTCTAAAACTTGTTATAATTATTAAACCTATGTTGTTCACTCAACCATTTTGGTTGACACTTTAAGCATGTTTTGTCTCAGGTGAAGATTGCTAAAGATTATTTGCTATTTGGACTTTGCTGCTTTTGGAGTCCGCATTTATACAATCATGTTATTGCATTAGAACATTTAAGTTTACAATTGTTATGACCTAACACTTTCCGCTGCTTTAACACATTGGTTATCAAATAAAACGTCTCATATAGAGTCGTTCTCGTTTATACATACTTATGTTGTGATATTGTGAAGTCATATTTCCCTGGCCCTTTTTGGGGGTATGACAGTAAATAATACTCGAAAATATTATTCATGTAATGTACGTATGTCACAAAGACGTGTCGGGCACTCAAAGTTAATCGCGGTAACAAGTAAATGTATGTAAACAATACATTCAATAAAACACAAGTATTAATAATAATTATTAATAAATAAACGTTGGAAAATCTAGGGTCGTTACATTACCCACCTGTTAAAGAAAATTTCGTCCCGAAATTTTAAGCTGAGGTAGATGGAGAAGTTGGAAAAAGGTGAGGATACTTCTGCATCATTTGATCCTCTCGCTCCCAGGTAAACTCAGGTCCTCATTTGGTATTCCATCGTACTTGGACGATCGGAATCTTGTTGCATTTCAAAGTCTTGACCTCACAGTCCATAATTTCAACAGGTTCTTCCACAAAGTGGAGTTTGTCATCAATCGTAAGTTCTTCCAGTGGTATGATGAGTTCGGGTGCAGCAAGACACTTCTTCAAGTTTGACACGTGGAAGGTAGGATGAACTGAGCTCAATTTTGTTGGAAGATCCAAACGGTAAGCAACGGGTCCAACACGCTCCAAGATTTTAAAAGGACCAATGTATCGTGGGTTTAACTTTCCACGTTTTCTAAAACGGATCACACCTTTCCAAGGTACAACCTTCAACATTACATGATCACCAACGTTGAATTCAAAGTCTTTACATTTAAGATCGGCATAACTCTTTTGACGATCACGGGCAGTCTTAAGTCTTGCTTGAATCTGAGCAATCTTCTCCGTCGTTTCGTGGACTACCTCGGGTCCGGTGATTTGCTTTTCGCCTACTTCGGCCCAACAAATAGGATATCTGCACTTACGTCCATACAACGCTTCAAAAGGTGCGGCATTAATGCTCGAGTGATAATTGTTGTTGTAAGAAAATTTGGCGAGTGGCAAATGCCTTTCCCAGGCCTTCCCGAAATCAATGACACATGCACGCAACATGTCTTCCAAGGTCTGAATCGTTCGTTCACTTTGCCCGTCGGTTTGTGGGTGATAAGCAGTACTCATGTCGAGATGGGTTCCCATGGCTTCTTATAAGGAACGCCAAAATTTGGAAGAAAAATGGGGATCGCGATCTGAGATGATCGATAAAGGTACACCATGACGAGATACAACCTCTTTGATGTATAGTTGAGTGAGTCTCTCCATCGTATCTGTTTCCTTCATAGCCAAGAAGTGTGCAGATTTGGTAAGACGGTCAACAATAACCCAAATGGTATCGTATCCGCCCACCGTCTTCGGTAGCTTGGTAATGAAATCCATTGTTATCCTTTCCCACTTCTATTGCGGGATTTCTAGTTGTTGAAGTAACCCAGAAGGTCTCTGATGCTCGGCCTTAACTTTCGAGCAAGTCAAACACTTACCAACATAAGTAGCAACGTCCTTCTTAAGATTCGGCCACCAGTACTGTTCCTTAAGATCGTGGTACATTTTGCCCGCTCCAGGATGAATCGAATATCTCGACTTGTGTGCTTCATCAAGTATAAGGTTCCGTAGATCTCCATAAAGAGGTACCCAAATTCTTCCGGCATAACATCGGAGTCCAGACTCCCTAACCTCGAATTGAGAGACAAGAATGTTCAAATGTTCATGAGATATGTTCTCCTCCTTGAGAGCCTCAACTTGGGCTACTCGGATCTGACTGTTGAGATTCGAATGGATGGTGATGTTCAGAGCCCGTACACGGAGAGGTGTCATCCTCTCCTTTTGGCTTAAAGCGTCAACTACAACATTGGCCTTGCCAGGGTGATAACGAAGTTCACAATCGTAGTCGTTCAATGTCTCGATCCATCATCGCAGTCGCATATTCAGTTGCTTCTGATCAAAGATGTGTTGGAGACTTTTGTGATCGGTGAAGATAGTGCTCTTAGTTCCATAATGATAGTGTCTCCACAATTTGAGCACAAAGACAACGGCTCCAAGTTCGAGATCGTGAGTAGTGTAGTTTTGCTCGTGAATCTTCAGTTGACGGGAAGCATAGGCAATAACCTTTGATCTTTGCATCAGTACACAACTAAAACCACTTTTTGATGCATCGCAATAAACAACAAAGTCGTCACTGCCCTCAGGAAGTGATAGGATAGGTGCGGTGGTTAACTTCTTCTTCAAAGTTTGAAATGCAGATTCGTATGCGGGTTCCCAAATGAACTTCTTGCCCTTGTGAGTCAGCGCGGTCACAGGACGCGCAATTAGAGAGAAACCTTCAATAAACCATCGGTAGTAACCGGCGAGACCTAGAAATTAGCGGATGTGAGTTGGAGTAGTGGGGGTCTCCCACTTGCTGATAGCTTCAATCTTGGCGGGATCAACTTTGATACCCTGGTCGCTCACAACATGACCCAGAAACTGGACTTCCTTCAACTAAAATTCACACTTGGTGAATTTGGCGTAAAGTTGCTATTACCTCAAGAGTTCAAGCACTAATTGAAGATGTTGCTCATGCTCTTCTTCGCTCTTGGAGTAGATGAGAATGTCATCTATGAAGACAATAACGAACTTATCCAGGTATGGCTTGCAGACACGATTCATAAGATCCATGAACACGGCAGGTGTGTTGGTTAAACCGAATGGCATCACGAGGAACTCATAATGACCATAACGGGTTCACGGTAGTTGATCAAAAAGATTGTCAATGCGGGGAGGGGATACCGATTCTTGATTGTCAGTTTGTTGAGTTCACGGTAGTCGATACACATATGGAAGGATCCATCCTTCTTCTTCACAAACAAAACAGGTGCACCCCAAGGCGAGAAACTTGGTTGGATGAATCCACGGTCTAGCAGTTCTTGTAATTGGCTCTGTAATTCTTGCATCTCGGAAGGTGCGAGTCGATAAGGTGCGCGAGCTACAGGTGCAGCTCCTGGTACTAAATCGATCTGAAACTATACTGCTCTCGGTGGCGGTAATCCAAGCAATTCTTCAGGGGAGACATCGGAAAATTCGTTCACAATTCGAACGTCGTTCACACTCTTCACCTAGGTTTCTACCGTTTTCACATGTGCTAGGACAGCAAGACGTCCCTTCTTCATGATCTTTTGCGCTTTCACGCAACTAATGAGGTTCAGCTTCGAGGTACATCTCTCTCTGTAAATGATCAGTGGCTCACCATCTCCTTGTGGTATATGAAGAGCTTTATCTCCACAGATAATATCGACCCTTACTTTGGTCAACCAATCCATATCGATAATAACATCAAAGCTTCCCAACTTAATGGGTATCAAATCAATTTCGAAATCTGCACTAGCTATGTTGATAATAGCTCCTCGACTAATATGGTCAACTTTCTCAAGTTTTCCATTGGCTACTTCAACAAGCATACTCTCTTTTAACGGGACTAACGACCAATTAATCTTATCGTAAAAGTGTCTACATACATAACTTCTATTGGCACCAGTATCAAATAAGACAGAAGCTAATAGATTGTTAATAGTAAATATACCTGTCACCAAGTCGGGATTCTTGCGTGCATCCCTTGCATTAACATTGAAAGCTCTACCACGGGGTGGTCCACTGTCTCTTCTTTTGTTGGGGCACACATTTCTGAAATGGCCCGTTTGTCCGCATTCGTAGCACTTTTTAGGTCCATTTATAGTAACCCGTCCTAATCCATCCGGACGATGTCCATATCGATTACAAACGAATTACAATAATTGATTACATAGCGAGGTACTTGACCTCTATATGATACATTTTACAAACGTTGCATTTATTCTTAAAAGGCAATCTATCATTACATCAAGAGTTGACATGTACGCCTATCATTTCATAATTTCCAAATGACCTAATCTGTCATTTACTTAATAATATTCTCTAACGAACTTCAATGACTCGAATGCAACGTCTTTGAAATATGGTATGAACGGCCCCAAGTAATATCCTTAATATGAGCTAATGCACAGGGGAAGACTTAATTCGTACCTGAGAATAACATGCTTTAAAACGTCAACATAAAGTTGGTGAGATATATAGGTTTGATGCTAGCAGCGTTATAACTATGGACCACAAGATTTCATATTTATAAACATAATACACTCGCAAGTGTATGTAAAAGTAGTTGAGCACTTGATAACCATACTTAACATTTAAATCATCGCAGCATATTCTTAAATAATCGCTACACCGTACCAAGTGTAGTATACAGAAACGAAGTACTGTGCAAACGTTGAAAACTGGTCGTCCAGCCCGGTTGGGGTTGTCAGGCCCGATAGATCTATCAACAGGATTCGCGGTTACATTCCTCATGTAAATATTAGCTACCAAGTATAAAGAAATATGCCATCGTACAACTCAACATAGAATTTATTTTTGATCACTTGTGTCCATAACGTAAATCATAAAATGCATGTATTCTCATCCCAAAATATTTAGAGTTTAAAAGGGACTATATACTCACCATACTGTATTTTGTAGTAAAAATACATATAACATCATTGAACACGTATAAGGTTGGCCTCGGATTCACGAACCTAAATTAATTATATATATTTATGTATTGGTTAATATCTGTTTAACAATTAAAGTTAATTTATAGTGTACCACAATCCTAATGCTCGAGACTAATATGTAACAGTTAACAAAAATGAATTTGACTCAAAATGATTTCTAAAATTTACACATGATTAAATATCGTCATTTTATATTTTTAAATATTTTTACAACATTTATTAAAGTAATTAATAATATAATTCATTTATTAATAAATAAAACTTTATATAAAAATATACTTAAAATGATAAGTTAATATTTTATAAAAATAATAATATTTTCATTAAAAATAATATTAAAAATAATAAATTTAATGATAATGATAATCAATTGATAGTTTTAATAATAATAATGATCAAAATAATAATTTTATAGTTTTTGATAAAAATATTAATTATTTTTAATTTTAAATAATAAAAATCATAATAATAATAATAATAATAATAATAATAATGATAATAATCATAATAATATTTTGATAATAATAATAATAATGTTACTAATCAAATAATAATATTGATGATTCTAACGACGTCGTAATAATAAAAATAATCATTTTAATAATTAATACAAAAATTCAATTGACTATAACTTCTATTCCGTCCGTCGAATCCATTTGATATCTAAATGAAAAGTTTATAGTTTTTCGCCACCTTTCCAAAAACATGCATATCATATACCTTATCTCAACCGCATGAGTAACTACTTCAGATTCTATCCTAAAATATATTTTGACAAAATTAAATATACTAGCATGCATGATCCTAAATTTTCGAGCACTAGTCAGGGATACACTAATAATAAATAAAAGTTAAGTTTTGAGTGCTCACGTATCAATATTGAGATTCAATATTGCAGGAAAAAAAAATATGTAGACGCAACGGAGATGGTAAACACTAGTTTTACTCACGAACAAAACCCCTGAACATTACTCATAATCTCCTTAATTCTATCCCACTCATGAAATCAGTTTTGAAAACACTTGGGCAGAACCCCATCATAGTATTTTATGTATAATACTAATAATAATAATATCCTGATACTTACTGATATCAAAATAATAAAATTGATATTCATAATCTTAATATATAATAATAATAATATAATAGTAATAATAATAATAATAAATATAATAATACGTAGTAACAATGAGATCACAATTTAGTAATATGTGTTGTGACTTATGAGATTGAATACCGAGGGATATATATATAGCATGGTTTATAATTTAATAATATAATAAATATAATAATAAAATAATATATTAAATAAAATAATAATAAATATCAAATAAAAAAAACGTGTAGTTGCTAAATAAAGCCACCGACACTCTTATACTAATTCATAGTTATATATATATATATATATATATATATATATATATATATATATATATATATATATATATATTATTTAATAAATAATATATTTAATCTTTAGAATTAATTAAATATTATATTATATTTACGTGCGTAGTAAAAATGTAATTTTTACTAAAATGACTCGTACGTTGTCACTCGACTCATGTACCACTTTCGGTTTTTTGAGCGCACTTACGTACGTTTAGAAAACTAGCCTTTTACGTTACGTGACGTGTACCTTTAATAATAATTTGATTTATTTATCAAAGATTTACTTTATGAAAAATGTAACCTATAAAATTGAGCGTTGTGGTCATTTCCTTCTATAAATCAAAGTCTCGTTGTTTGTCAAAATATTTTATTTTAAATTAAACGTTTTGTGACATGTACCTTTATCAATAACTAGACTTAAATTAATTAAAAACTAACCCACTCAAAGTATAACTTAATCTTTTGTGTGTTGTGGTCATTTACTTATATAAATCACACTCTCATTAATTAACCAAGTATATTAAATTTCAAAACGTTTTATATTTAGTTAAATATTATATTTAGTCATTTCGTAAAATACATATATATATATATATATATATATATATATATATATATATATATATATATATATATATATACATATATATATATTTAATGAACACGTTTTATTTAAATATTCTATTTTTATTAAAATCACGGACCGTTAACATTTACAATTTGTCAAAAGGTTTCTAGAAAAATTCTAACTTTTAAAGATAACGTTAAAACCTTAAAATGACTCGCTAACAACTTAGATAAAAACAGTTTCAGATATTTATAAAATTCTATTATCTTTTACTCTTGCCGATAAATATAATAATCTTATATAGAAACCAAATATCACATATCTAATACTTTGTTAATGTTAACAATTAATAAGTATATATCGTATATACACATAAATGTTCGTGAATCGTCTGGCATGGTCAAAGGGTAACTAATTATCCGAATATAGATTTCAAACTTTCTAGACTCAATATTACAGATTTTGCTTATCGTGTCGGGAATATATAAAGGTTAAGGTTTAAATTTGGTCAGAAATTTCCGGGTCATTACAGTACCTACCCGTTAAAGAAATTTCGTCCCCGAAATTTGATAGAGGTCGTCATGGATAACAATAGGAATGTTTTCATGACAAATATGAGGTAATAATGGAGTTTTATCATTATTGAGAGATATAGATAAAACGATTTGATCATGTGATGCGCACGAGTGAAGCTATCACAAAAGAGTGAAATGAGTAAGTATATATATTCGTTTCAACCGATGACGTAGTTACTATTGATTTCCGGAATTTAAGGAATTTAAAGAAAATCTTACGTAATAAGATTTGATTCTTCGACGATCAGGATCTTCTTTGATTTAATGTGGAAATCTATTTCGATTTCTCTGTCGGATACTTCACTATAAATTTACTCCTTCGTTTCCTTATTTTTCACAACTCACATCTTCTACTCTTTTTCCTTAATTCCTACTTCAAGACATTCGTCGATATGCTACATCCAATTCTGATTCTTGATATACTATTAATTTTCACATCCATCATTCTCCTCTTCCATCTACCACCGGAGGATTTTATTTACTTCTACTATTATCTTGGGGTTATAGTGTTTTTAATCTTCCCGTGCCTTTATGTGGCAATACGTATTGATATGCACGGTTTATAGTTTCAGGGTTGTTATTGAGTTTTATATTTTTCCTTATATTTTGATGTCCCTACTTCTGTCTTCTATAATCATTGTCATCCACAGTTAATGCTCTCTCCTATTTTCTGCGATTTATACTCCAATTTCTATTTTGGGGCTTTGTCCCTTCGTTTCTTCTTCCCGTCCTCTAGTCAAGCGAGCAATGGTCCGAAATTCGTAGGTATGAAATTTGGAATGAACATAGTTAGTGCTCTAAGATAGAAATGGTAATGGCACGATTTTGATTTATCACATTACCAGAATATCCTGGAAAAGACCGAATCATCAAGAAAATATTTTCTTGATATGTTTAGAGATTAGATAGAATGTAAGAGTCGTGTAACATGGCACATGTTGATGGTACTGTGAATCATCACGCTTCATTAGAAACTCAACATGACTTACTGTAATATAATGACGTTGATCAAGTGTCATTATATTATACTAATTCATGCTTCAGTTCCCAACACTACTTCAAAACATTCATATTTTAAATTCGGAGGTTTCAGAATTTGGAAACTAGCACAGTTTCTTTTATGTTGTAACGCAGATATTACGGAGAAATACACGATCTCAGATAAGAATAGTTGTGAAAATATCTCCAGAAATATGAAGGATATGTATAACGGAAGGTATGAAGATATCTTATAATATCTAAGATAAGATGATGATGAAGAATATCATCTGGAAAGGTTTAGAATAAGGAGTAGAGTTCTTACTAACGGTTTCAGCAGGCACTGAATAATTTGAATCCTTTGAAGGCAGGTTTAGTTTTCACGATTTGTCCATGGCCTCCTTCATACTTCGCTCAATCCGTTTTCCAGTTCCAATCCTTCTCTTTTTCTGAGCTTTTCCAACACACTGTACTTTATCGTCAACTTTTGACTGTTAAAGTAGTTTACAGTTTTTGCTGCTTCATCAGCATTTCAAGAACTAGTTCGCAGTTCAGGGTGTTTTTCAGAAATTTCACATTTGGAGTATGAAATTCTTAGAGATAGACGTTATAGGTATGATTGGAGAAGTTCTGCGAGATTTTCAAAATACTGATTGCTGATTTCGCCAAAGCGATGACGATCTGCTGGTACATCTGCTGATGATGTCGTGGAATATAAAAGGTTCTCTGGTAACGACAGCGAAAGGACAACGTGTATATATCGAGGTTATAATAAGACTATTCTTACTGAGAAGTCGGAGTTAATTTGCTGAAGCTGTGACAAAATTGGTTACTTTGGAAAGGAATTGTAAGGTTGTTTTTGCTAATAAAGGATTCAACACGGTTACGTGTTAAGCTATGACTTTGGGTTCGAGAGTTTTTCAGGTGCATAAATATATGCAAAGATATTTTCCTCCATAGACGAGGTGCGGTTGGTTCAACTTCTCGGTTGAGGTATTTTCAAGAATCATGAAAAGATTTGAACGCGAATTGTAACTGTCGAGGTACAAATGAGGTTTAAGATGAAATCAAGTGGCAAACTTGAAGAATTATTTAGTTTCATATGTTATAATCAATATTTTAATTCATTTTAATTGTCTAAAGTTAGCAGTCCAGTAGTCCGATTGTCCAATGGTCGAATAAATTCATATATAAATTTAATATATAATATTCAAATTAATTAATACGTATCGTGACCCGTGTACCGGTCTCAGTATTGATCACAACTCAAACCATATATATATTTTGGAATCAACTCCAACCCTGTATAGCCAACTCCAACATTCACATATAGAGTGTCTATGGTTGTTCCGAAATATATATATAGATGGGTCGATATGATAGGTCGAAACCTTGTATACGTGTCCCGTTATTTAAAGTGCGTAAAATAAATAAATATATATCATGACCCATGTACAACGTATTGTCTTAGAATTAATCCGATATATTGTGTACATGTGTCCCGATTTAAAATGCGTAAAAGTAAATAACAGAAATAAAATTGCGAGAATGTAAATTGCGATAAATAAAATGGTAATCAGTTAGCTAGGAACAGTTAGCTAGGAACAGTTAGCGTGAATTCCTATCAAAGTTCATCATAGTTAATTTGTTTGTTTCTAACACTTTTTATTTTGTCCAATGTTTTCTTCGTTATGTCACTTGTTGGATTCTGATAGATCAAAATCCAAATATGTAATTTGAATGGAAATGATTGTTCTGTGGTGAACGGATACGCATATCGGTGGTTGTAAGTAGGATAGTAAATGACCGTTGAATCAGATTCGAAGAATGTACAGTGTAACTTATTAATGTGAAATCTAAATATTCCTCGGGTACTACCTACCCGTTAAAATATTTTCATCATTAACAGTTTGTACGAAAGAATTTTTAATTACAATCGTTATGAAAATATACTTGCATATATATATTTTCTTCAGATGTAATCATGGATCTAATGAGTCAATAAGATATTAAACTCATTTGATTTATCGTTAGTACTTGGTTACTTGATCTCTAAAACATTAGAGATTACATAATCGCCATGTCGAACGAAGATAAATGAGGTAGAATGATACGTAAAACTAAGATAACCGATGTAGAACGATATGTAGAACGAAGTTCATACTCGAAGTACAGAATGAGATATTGAGGCACGTAGTGCGGATGTGATTGGTGGTGGTAATGATACGGTTGATGTTGATGATGGTGATGCCGTTGATGTCGGTGATGCTGCTGGTACCGAAGCTTGCGATGTTGATGTTGCTGGCGGTCCTGGTTATGCTGCTGGTGCTGCTGCTGGTGTTTGTAACCTTCGCACCATGTTCTCCAAAGCCGTTACGCGAATGCGAAGTTCGTTAACTTCTGCTAGTACACCGGGATGATTTGCGGTTGGAGCGAGCGGATGAATAAGATTCAAAATATGGGATAGTATATAATCGTGACAAGATAATCTAGAAATGAAAGAGAAAATGGTTTCTCGAACAGGTTCGCCGGTAAGTGCTTCAGGTTCATCGCCAAGTGAGCAATTTGGTGGGTGGAAGGGATCTTCGATGTGAAATGATTTTCAGATATCGAATGATATTCTAACTATATAGAATATCTATATATATAGTTCCAAAGATTTCGTAGACTACGGAGAAATTTTACGGCATATGTCAGGCAAGTCTACAGATGCGCTAAGATATGAATTATCAGATACGCTAAGATATGAATTTTGTCTATACACTATCAATGCAGTAAATGCAGTAAGACGTGTCTAGACTTATGAATGATAAGCAGGCAATTTCCTTAGGATGATAAGTAGATGATTTCCGACTAGATATGATAAGCAAAACTTTTGACATGTAGACACGGTCGAAGTCCAGACTCACTAATGTATCCTAACGACTTATCAGTTAGACACACTAATGCAGACCTGGTTCGCTAAGACGACCGCTCTGATACCAACTGTAGTAACCCGTCCTAATCCATCCGGACGATGTCCATATCGATTACAAACGAATTACAATAATTGATTACATAGCGAGGTACTTGACCTCTATATGATACATTTTACAAACGTTGCATTTATTCTTAAAAGGAAATCTATCATTACATCAAGAGTTGACATCTACGCCTATCATTTCATAATTTCTAAATGACCTAATCTGTCATTTACTTAAAAATATTCTCTAACGAACTTCAATGACTCGAATGCAACGTCTTTGAAATATGGCATGAACGGCGCCAAGTAATATCCTTAATATGAGCTAATGCACAGCGGAAGACTTAATTCGTACATGAGAATAACATGCTTTAAAACGTCAACATAAAGTTGGTGAGATATATAGGTTTGATGCTAGCAGCGTTATAACTATGGACCACAAGATTTCATATTTATAAACATAATACACTCGCAAGTGTATGTAAAAGTAGTTGAGCACTTGATAACCATACTTAACATTTAAATCATCGCAGCATATTCTTAAATAAGCGCTACACCGTACCAAGTGTAGTATACAGAAACGAAGTACTGTGCAACCGTTGAAAACTGGTCGTCCAGCCCGTTTGGGGTTGTTAGGCCCGATAGATCTATCAACAGGATTCGCGTTTACATTCCTCATGTAAATATTAGCTACCAAGTATAAAGAAATATGCCATGGTACAACTCAACATAGAATTTATTTTTGATCACTGTGTCCATAACGTAAATCATAAAATGCATGTATTCTCATCCCAAAATATTTAGAGTTTAAAAGGGACTATATACTCACCATACTGTATTTTGTAGTAAAAATACATATAACATCATTGAACACGTATAAGGTTGGCTTCGGATTCACGAACCTAAATTAATTATATATATTTATATATTGGTTAATATCTGTTTAATAATTGAAGTTAATTTATAGTGTACCACAATCCTAATGCTCGAGACTAATATGTAACAGTTAACAAAAATGAATTTGACTAAAAATGATTTCTAAAATTTACACATGATTAAATATCGTCATTTTATATTTTTAAATATTTTTACAACATTTATTAAAGTAATTAATAATATAATTCATTTATTAATAAATAAAACTTTATATAAAAATATACTTAAAATGATAAGTTAATATTTTATAATAATAATAATATTTTCATTAAAAATAATATTAAAAATAATAAATTTAATGATAATGATAATCAATTGATAGTTTTAATAATAATAATGATCAAAATAATAATTTTATAGTTTTTGATAAAAATATTAATTATTTTTAATTTTAAATAATAAAAATCATAATAATAATAATAATAATAATAATGATAATAATATTCTGATAATAATAATAATAATGTTACTAATCAAATAATAATATTGATGATTCTAACGACGTCGTAATAATAAAAATAATCATTTTAATAATTAATACAAAAATTCAATTGACTATAACTTCTATTCCGTCCGTCGAATCCATTTGATATCTAAATGAAAAGTTTATAGTTTTTCGCCACCTTTCCAAAAACATACATATCATATACCTTATCTCAACCGCATGAGTAACTACTTCAGATTCTATCCTAAAATATATTTTGATAAAATTAAATATACTAGCATGCATGATCCTAAATTTTCGAGCACTAGTCAGGGATACACTAATAATAAATAAAAGTTAAGTTTTGAGTGCTCACGTATCAATATTGAGATTCAATATTGCAGGAAAAAAAATATGTAGACGCAACGGAGATGGTAAACACTAGTTTTACTCACGAACAAAACCCCTGAACATTACTCATACCTCCATAGCTATAACCCATAATCTCCTTAATTCTATCCCACTCATGAAATCAGTTTTGAAAACACTTGGGCTGAACCCCATCATAGTATTTTATGTATAATACTAATAATAATAATATCCTGATACTTACTGATATCAAAATAATAAAATTGATATTCATAATCTTAATATATAATAATATTAATATAATAGTAATAATAATAATAATAAATATAATAATACGTAGTAACAATGAGATCACAATTTAGTAATATGTGTTGTGACTTATGAGATTGAAAACCGAGGGATATATATATAGCATGGTTTATAATTTAATAATATAATAAATATAATAATAAAATAATATATTAAATAAAATAATAATAAATATCAAATAAAAAAACGTGTAGTTGCTAAATAAAGCCACCGACACTCTTATACTAATTCATAGTTATATATATATTATTTAATAAATAATATATTTAATCTTTAGAATTAATTAACTATTATATTATATTTACGTGCGTAGTAAAAATGTAATTTTTACTAAAATGACTCGTACGTTGTCACTCGACTCATGTACCACTTTCGGTTTTTCGAGCGCACTTACGTACGTTTAGAAAACTAGCCTTTTACGTTACGTGACGTGTATCTTTAATAATAATTTGATTTATTTATCAAAGATTTACTTTATGAAAAATGTAACCTATAAAATTGAGCGTTGTGATCATTTCCTTCTATAAATCAAAGTCTCGTTGTTTGTCAAAATATTTTATTTTAAATTAAACGTTTTGTGACATGTACCTTTATCAATAACTAGACTTAAATTAATTAAAAACTAACCCACTCAAAGTATAACTTAATCTTTTGTGTGTTGTGGTCATTTACTTATATAAATCACACTCTCATTAATTAACCAAGTATATTAAATTTCAAAACGTTTTATATTTAGTTAAATATTATATTTAGTCATTTCGTAAAATACATATATATATATATATATATATATATATATATATATATATATATATTTAATGAACACGTTTTATTTAAATATTCTATTTTTATTAAAATCACGGACCGTTAACATTTACAATTTGTCAAAAGGTTTCTAGAAAAATTATAACTTTTAAAGATAAAGTTAAAACCTTAAAATGACTCACTAACAACTTAGACAAAAACAGTTTCAGATATTTATAAAATTCTATTATCTTTTACTCTTGCCGATAAATATAATAATCTTATATCAAAACCAAATATCACATATCTAATACTTTGTTAATGTTAACAATTAATAAGTATATATCGTATATACACATAAATGTTCGTGAATCGTCAGGCATGGTCAAAGGGTAACTAATTATCCGAATATAGATTTAAAACTTTCTAGACTCAATATTATAGATTTTGCTTATCGTGTCGGGAATATATAAAGGTTAAGGTTTAAATTTGGTCGGAAATTTCTGGGTCATTACACCATTGGTGTTCGGCTTCCCATTCAAAGTGGTGACCTTGCAGTCCTTCCCGATATGTCCAGTCCGTTGGCACTTTTCACAAACAACGTTACAATACCCAGTATGGTGCTTGTAGCACCGCTTGCATTGTAGTAAGGTTCCCTTGTAGTTGGGGTTTGAGTTGGTGTTCGGATTGGGGTTTCCACCGTTGTTGTTTCCTCTGAAACCCTCATGTCATTTCGCCGGGTTTTGATCATAGGTCCTTCCCCTATTGTTATCCCATTTGTGCTTCTCACTACCACCCGCTTCAGACTTAGCCTTCTCCGGTTCATCAATGATAATTTGGTTCATTAAAGTATGCATCATGCGCATCGTTTCCGGGACATTGGGTGGCTTGGACGAGGTGATGTTTCCCTTAATGGACTTAGGAAGTCCCCACAAATATCTCTCCATATGCTTGAATTCCAGGGTGACCATGGTAGGACACATCAGGGCTAGTTCCAAATATCTACAATTGTACCCATCGAGATCGTTTCCCACGACCTTCAACTGCATAAACTCAATCTCCTTCTTCTGGATCTCGGTCCTAGTGCAATATTCCTCAATCAGGGCCCCTTTGAATTCCTCCCATGGGGTAGCAAATGCCTCATCAATACCTTTTGCTTGAGCCAACGTGTTCCACTACGTTAGTGCACCGTCAGACATAGTGCATGAAGCAAACTTGGTTTTATTCGCCTCGGAGCAGTTACTAACTCGAAACACAGATTCTAATTTCTCGATCCATCTAGTGAGACCAACCGGCCCCTTCGTTCCACTGAAGTTGTGGGGTTTGCAGCTTTGAAACTTTTTGTACGTGCACCCATTACGAATGGGCTGGATAACCGGTGGCGATGGCGGTGAATCTTGGAGGTTCCTTTCTGCTAAAGCTGCGGTGACTCGCTCATTGATCATCTCCTCAATTTGGGCTGCGGTAGGTGCTGATCGTCCGTTGGCTATGGTGTTCTAAACAAAAATTTTGACTCAAGTCAAAATCCAGAATTCAAATAGTAATAATACGTAATATGGTAACCAACATGAAATCAACACATTACATGTTTATTAAGTAATGCAATCCAGGTACAAATACCACAAAATCATACAGTAACGTAAATAGAACATCGTGCAAGAATCAAATAACGCAAAGTTCCATTCATTAATAATAATAAGTTGCATACACCAGCATAGGTTCGTACAATACATAAGTAATACATAAAACTACAACTACATTACATAACGGAATCTACTACAAAAGCCCTACGGTGAAGGTGGGTGTAGGATGTCCAATACGTGGGACATCTGGTCCTCGAGCTCAGTTACCCGAGCACGGAGGATCTCCACCTCCCTCATCAGTTCCTCGACAGAGGGGGATGGTGGGCCAGGCGGTGCACTCGGTACGGGTGGTGCTGGTTGAGCTGATGGTGCGGATGGTCCGGCTCCAGAAGTAGAGGCTGCAAAGCGGTAAGGCTTACGGATGAAGGGATCAGCAGGATACGGCACAAGCCGCTTACGGGCGGTAACCCTACGATGCCGACCAAATGCGTCAGTGAATGCTCGACCTCCGTTGATCCCCGGAATAATGGTGTCGTCGAAACGGTACCACTTCTTCGGCGGGGTGGAGGGTGGCTGAACAGGTGCATCATCAAGGTCCTCCTCGTTAGAGTCATCGTCACTAGAGTCGTCTGTGGATGAGTCGTCAGATGAAGGGTCATTAGAATCATGTGGAGGTGGCTGCACGGGTGGCTGTACTGGCTCTCCTCGGGCGGCCATCATCTGTCGGTATCTAAAAGGCAGGATCGGCACGAGTCGTCCATCAGGAGCGCGTCGGCACTAATGGCTATACTGATTATGGAATGGACCTTCCTCAAATTTCGCGGGAATCACAACATCACCGGAGCGAGGCTGTGACCCCGAGAGTCCTGGGGCAAATGGAGCTGGAATCTCCGGAGGGTCCTGGGCTCCGTTAGAAGTAACCACTGGGTCAGGCGCATGGCTGCTAGCTTCGGAGGATGAAGCGCCGGGGTCACTGGTGGGTAACGGGATCGGTGTGTCGGCAGCAGCAGTAGGTGAGGTGGCTGACGAGTCTGAACTGCCCAAAATGATAGCAGGTGGTATATCCGACATCTGAACAAGGAAAAATAAATTTTCCATGTCAGTAAGTCATAAAGCAAACACGAATTTGGCCAAGTAACTACAACAGTCTAAATCATGTATAACAGTAAGTAGCATGGAAATAACGACAAGTATCATGCAATCGAAAGCAGATAATAGCATGCAGCAGTGAAATCATGTAATAACATACGGCATATAGTAGAAAAAGTAAGCAGCATCATGCAGCAAGTTCAGCGGAAACAAGTAAACTAGCAAGTTGTAGATTAATCCTATTAGTGAATCCTACTCGGGTCACTCTTGACTCACTAATGCAACCTAATTCCCTACAACCAATGCTCTGATACCAAATGTGACGCCCCGTACTAAATCATCATGTACGGACCATCAACAACAGGATCATTACAAGGTCAAACACTATATGCTATTTCAAAACAAGTTTGCATTCATGATAAAAGGTGACATCATAACTAACGTCGAATGCTTTATATCAAAAGTATGCCTCAATGAACAGAAGCAATTAGAAATAGTACGCGACCCTCAGGTCGTTACAAATCATAGTTCAAAAGTATAATGTTTATGAATGCAAGATAAACGTTCATGCAGTGACATCTCTAAAGCAGCGGGTGTCTACAGCAAGACTAGTACACAGCAGAAGCAGCTAACCTTAAGCACCTGAGAAAAACACGCTTAAAAATGTCAACACAAAGGTTGGTGAGCTATAGTTTAAGAATAACAGTAATGTAAGGTAGGCCACGAGATTTCAGTGCTACAAAGAGCGTTTCAAAACAGTATGATAAAGTATATGTTTAACCGTGGGCACTTGGTAACTAACTTAACGTTTATAACCCCCTGAAAGTACACTTGGCGAATGCGTATGTTTACGAAGTATTAAACACTCGTTAAATGCTAGCGCTACTGGCCCGAGTGGGGATGTCAAACCCTATGGATCCATATCTAAGATTCGCGTTCACCAGTTCATAAACCAATGACTAAACGTTACCGAGCTAAAGGGAATGTTTATGCCGTTGTATAACCCACACATATATAAAGTTTAAGTACTCGTGCCTAGTATGTAAAATATAAAATGCGCATGTATTCTCAGTTCCCAAAATAGTTAAAGTAAAAAAGGGATGCTATAACTCACAGTGGTAAAGTAGTGGTAAAGTCGAGTCGGGAAGTAAGCAAGTACGTAGGTCCGGAAAGTCCTCAACCTAAGTCAAATAGTACTAAGTTAGTAAATCGTTCCAATAGGTTTAAATGTATGTAAATTAGGTCTTAAAGGTCATCATCAATCATCATTTAAACAAAAAGGTGTAAAGTAAGTTTCATTCATGAAAAGAGTTTAAAACAAAGGCTGACTTCAATCAGTCACCACGGCCTCTATACCTACTGAAATAAGGTGAGACTAGTGGCCGTGGCTCCGTATATGAGTCCTTTAGTTGTGGTAAAAATTTTAGAAGCAAACTCGTCTTCGTTTGACCGTGGCGACGGTCTAAGTGCGAGTAGGTCAGAATTTTCAGCACAACGTTAAAAGACATAGTGACACTCGGAGGGCCATAAATCCTAAACCGTAACTCGGATTAAGATGAGTCCTAAATGAAAAGTTATCTACTCGAACAGAGCTAACTGAATATCAACATTACAGTAGCCCAGGTTGTACTTATCAGACCCAGAAACAGTAAAACAGTAGGTTCCGGTGGGTTCTTGGTGCTTGATGTTCATCACGGTTCTCATCATTAATGCATATAGCTTCAAGTGTACAACTCGTTGATGTGTTTGCATTATCTTAACCAAGGTTTAACCATCATAACACTTGTGTAAGTCTAAGACATGTAGCACAATTCAATTAAGTGTTGTATGTAGTTTGATGAACCAAAGTTACATCAAAGTCTTAGATTTAACACATACACGAAATATAAGAGTAATATTGAACTACAAACTAGAAAGTAAACTAACTAATCAAGATATTAAGTTGTAGAACATAGTTCTTAGTTAGATCTTGAAGATCCAAGACCCAAACGTCTAGATCTAAAGTTATTAAGTTATATCTAACACAAGTGTATGAAGTTATAACTAAAAAGTTATACTTCCATGTTCTTGAACTTATAAAGTTAATTTTAGTTCAAGAAAAATGAGATCAAAGTTAACTAGTAACACTTGACCAACAACAACATGATTCATGAATTTAAAAATTGCAAGAATGAAGTAATAAACTAAGTAAACAAGTAACTAGTTCATTGTTGTTCATACTTTAAAGATTCAAGCCAAAGTCTTGATCTTTAAGAAAGTAAACTTTAAGTCTACAAACATGAATTACAAGTATGATTTTACAACATATGAACTTACAATCTTTCAAACATTAAATGTAGAACATAAACTAGAGAGTTTAGTTCTTGTATGTTCTTGTTATGAACAAGATAAATGAAGAACAAACTAAAGAGTTTGATTCTTGTTAACAGGTAAGTAATTAACAATAAACAAAGAGCAAGTAGTTAAATAAGCAAAAGATGATGATAATGATGATTTAAGTTTCGGTTTTATCAAGGAAAAAGGAAAGGAAGTTTGTTCATGTTACTTACAATATTGAGAGAGAATGGAGAGAAAAAGAAATTCAAGTTTGAAGTGTGAGTTTGAAATGAGAGAATGCAAGATAAAGTAATACAAAAAGTGAAACAAAAACTCCCTCTTGCTTCTTGGAGGCTGACGGTTTTTGGGAGAAGAGAGGGGGAGGGATTAGTCCACTAGACTCTTACATGTAAAGGTTTAAAAAGATGGTTATAAGATGTGTTTGCATGGGAAGTAACATGCAACTAGATTCCATGTGCATAAAACAATCTAGTTAAGTCTAAGTAATACTTACATGGAAGTAATAGGCTAATAAGTCCATTAATATGGGTAGGGTGGGCTTCTAAGTCCACTAACACTAATGAAAGCCCAAGTTCAAGTAATTAGCAAGTTAATCCAATTAAAGCCCAAGTAATTAACTAATAACCTTAGTTAATTAAAATGATTAATAAAACTTAATCATGAATATAAATAATACTCGAAAATATTATTCATGTAATGTACGTATGTCACAAAGACGTGTCGGGCACTCAAAGTTAATCGCGGTAACAAGTAAATGTATGTAAACAATAAATTCAATAAAACACAAGTATTAATAATAATTATTAATAAATAAACGTTGGAAAATCCAGGGTCGTTACAACTATGACTTGACTTAATTTGTTAGGCAAATATTGACCAACATATAAATATATATAATTAATTTAGGTTCATGAATCTGAGGCCAACTTTGCACTTGTTCAATGATGTTATATGTATTTTTACTACGAAATACAGAATGGTGAGTTTCATTTTCCTTTTTACCCTTTATATGGTTGAATGATCGAAGCCGAATATGCCCCTTTTTGCTTGGTAACCTAAGAATTAGGGAACATCACTAATTTTGAGAATTAGTGCACGCCTATTTGACGTGAATCCTAAAGATAGATCTATTGGGCCTAACGAACCCCATCCAAAGTACCGAATGCTTTAGTATTTCGATGTTGTTTTTATCATGTCCGAAGGATTTCCCAGAATGATAGGGGATATTCTTATATGCATCTTGTTAATGTCGGTTACTAGGTGTTCACCATATGAATGATTTTTGTCTCTATGTATGGGACGTATATTTACGAGAACTGGAAATGAAATTCTTGTGGTCTATTAAAATGATGAAAATGAATGTTTATGATAAACTAATGAAATCACCAACCTTTTGGTTGACACTTTAAAGCATGTTTATTCTCAGGTATTAAAAAAATCTTCCGCTGTGCATTAGCTCATTTTAAAGACATTACTTGGAGTCTTTCATGACATACATTTTGAAAGACGTTGCATTCGAGTCATTGAGTTTATCAAGATTACTATTAAGTCAATTATAGTTTAGATAGTGGATATTATGAAAGGGTATGCATGTCTGTCAATTTTCGATGTAAAGAAAGTTTATCTTTTAAAAACAAATGCAATGTTTGTAAAATGTATCATATAGAGGTCAAATACCTCGCGATGAAATCAACTATTGTGAATCATTTATAATGTATATGAACGGATCCTTTCAGTTGGTATCAGAGCAGTGGTCTTAGCGAACCAGGTCTGCATTAGTGTGTCTAACTGATAAGTCGTTAGGATATATTAGTGAGTCTGGACTTCGACCGTGTCTGCATGTCAAATGATTTGCTTATCATTTCTAGTCGAAAATCATCTGCTTATCATCCTTAAGAAATTACCTGCTTATCATTATTAGTCTAGACACGTCTTGCTACATTAATTGCATGAGTAGTGTATAGACAAAATTCATATCTTAGCGTATCTGCTAAATCATATCTTATCGTATCTGTTACTGTAAACTTTGCCTGACATATCCCGCAAATTCCTCCGTAATCTACGAAATCTTTTGATCTATATATATATTGATATCCTATGTAAATAGAATTCCACCCGATAGCCGGAAAAATTTTTTTATATCGAAAAATCCTTTATCCAATCGTACGAAATGGAATTCGTCATTACTTCAAGTCACTCGAATTCCGAAATGGAATCTCACTCAAGCTCCGAAAGCAGTGTGACCAGAATGGACCAACCAATCAGTCATCACCTATTCTGGATGAATTGGGGATGGGTTCGTAGCCTCCTCAATCATTGAAGACAAGAAGAAGGCGATCCTTTCCATCCACCACATTGCCCTCTTGACGAAGAACCTGAAGCATTTACCGGCGAACCTGTCCGAAACACCATTTTCTCTCTCATTTCCAGAGTATCTCGTCACGATTATATACTACATCAAATTCTAGATTTTATTTATCCGCTTGTCCGAACCGACAATCATCCCGGTGTAATAGAAGAAGTAAACGAGCTTCGTGCTCGGGTAGTGGCTTTGGAGAATATGGTGCAAAGGTTACAAACACCAGCAGCAGCACCAACAGCATAATTAGTACCACTAACATCAACGTCAACAGTACCATTACCACCCCCAACCACAATCGCGTCGTAAACCTCAACTTCGCAAACTGTCCCACGAGCATCAACGTCATATGTCCTATAGATAACAAGGAAGACCAACAACAACAAACGATGAAGTATTAATTCATTACTTCATCGGAGAAATATTTTACGATGATTATGTAATCTCTAAAATTTTAGAGATTACTTATTCTAGATCTAACCATAAATCAGATGAGTGGACCGAAATGATAAAAGAAACCTTGACCAGAATGGTGCACGATTTACAAGCTAGACTTGTTTTACCAACAGCATCAACAGTACCGCCAGCATCACCAGCATCATCAGTGTAGTCAGCATTAGCATTAGCAGCACCTATAACATCACAAGCTCCGTCAGTTCAAGAATCACCACGGACATCATCATGAATCAACAACGAGTATATTGTATCAACGAGTTATGAAGAATTAACTCATTTCCACTGAAGGTTTTATATGTATATCTTATATATATAAATCTTTAAACCATAATAAATCTTTCCGTACTAAGCTATTATGTGTGAATCTTAACTACTCGATTAATTCATATTACTAATATGCAATAATGCACGTCCTTCGTCCACAACTTAACTATCGTTAACTACAACCTCTGTCTCAATTCAATAAATTCCAATTCATAAAAAATCAAGTGTATTATTCAAATATATGTTGAGTTTACACTTTCATCATCAATGTACTCGAAACTTTTCAGATAACATCATTCGTACTTTGCGAAGTTCACAAGAATTTAATGAAAACCAACATCATGCCCCAACAAATAACGAAGTATTGATTCATAATTTCAATATTATTGAAGAAATGCTTATGTAATCTCTAAAGCCTTTAAGGGATTATTCAATTCTAGTTTCAACCGTAAGTTAAATGAGTTTAATTTAATATTAACTCATTAAATCGATGTTACATCTGAAGAAAATATACATATATATATATATATATATATATATATATATATATATATATATATATTTTCAAAAAGACTGTAATAAAAATTCTTTTGTACAAAATATTAATTATGAAATATTTTTTTAACGGGTAGGTAATACCCGAGAGATATATAAATTCACAATTAATATGTTACATTCTTCGAATCTGATTCAGCAATCATCTACTATACTCACTATTTTCTCAAACAATATATATTCATTTATAGAAATCAAAACAACCATCCTCATCCAAATTTCATTACGTATTATGATTTTGACAAATCAAAATCTAAGTCGAGATATAACCAGTACCATCACTTTTAGATTCCTACATCTTTCAAAGCTATACCTTGACTTCAAAACTGTGCTAGAACATTATATGTATATCAACGATTACAACTTGTATTCAAACACTTCGAAATTCCTGAAGACACTTCAAACAATGAACAATCGAGCTGATGATCCAACCACATGTTAATCACAGTTATACACCTGAAAAACTTTCGAAACCAAAGTCATAGTTTAACACATATCCGTTTCAAACCCATTGGCATTTATTAGCTAAAGTGACTTTTCAATTTCTTTTCAAAGTAGCCAGTTGTGTCACAGCTCCAGCAAGTCAACTTCGACTTTTTTCAGTCGGACTAGTCTTATTATAACCTCGATAGATACGTTGCCCTTTCACTATTTTTACTGGGGAACCTTTTATATCTCACTACATTAGCAGTAAACTTATCAGTAACCGTAATGATCTAGGATTTTTCGAAAAATCATTATATTTATCAAAAGCCCATCACTTACTCATCTACCTCTTGTAATGAGAATTGCCATATGAATCATTGGAAATTAGCAATCAGTATTTTGAAATCTCGCAGCATGTCGACATCAACAGTTATACATATAACGTCTATCTCCAAGGCATACATACTTCGAATGTGAAGTTTCTGAAAAACATTCTGAACCGCGAACTAGTTCTCGAAATGCTGATGAAGCAACAAAAACTATAAACGACTTTAACAGTAAAAGTTTGACGATAATGAAAAAGTGTGCTGGCAAAGCGCAGAAAAAGAGAAGTCTTGGAATTGGAAACCGGATTGAGCAAAGTATGAAGGAGGCTGTGGACAAATCACAAAGACTGAACCCGACTTCAAAGAATCCAAATGATTCAGTACCTTCTGAAGTCATTAACGAATACCTTGCTTCTGACTCCAAACTCCAGCGGACAATATTCTTCATCATCCTCTGATAATAGAAATTCTAAGATATCATCGTATCTTTCATTATAAATATCCTCCATATTTCTGAAGATATTTTCATAATTATTCTTATCTGAAATCATTTATCTCTTCGCGCTATCTGTATTATATCACAAAAGAAACTATTTTAGTTTCTAAATTCAGAAACATTCGAATTTAAAATAGGAACATTTTTGAAGTAGTGTTGGGAGCTGAAGCATGAGTTAGTATAATATAATGACACTTGATCATCGTGATTACATTACAGTAAGTCATGATGAGTTTCTAAATGGAACATGATGATTCACAGATCATAACTTCATCATGTGCCACGTTATACGACTCTTGTATTCTATTTAACCTCTAAAATATCAAGAAAATATTTCTTGATGATTCGGCTTTTTCCGAGATATTATGGTAATTTGACAAGTCAAGATCGTGCCATTACAATTTCTTTGCTAGAACATTAACAATGTTCATTCCGAAATTTATATTTGCAAATCATGTACCATTACAAGCGGTGCTTAATCACAAGAAGAAGAAACGAAAGGACAAAGTTCCGAAACAGAAATTGGGGTATAAATCGCAGCAAATAAAAGAAAGCACTAACTGGAGATGACAATAATTATGGAAGACAGAAGCAGGGACATCGAAATATAAGGGAAGATATAAAACTCAACAACCACTCGGAAATTATAAATCGTATATGTGGATGCATATAGCAATATAAAGACACGGGAGAACTAGAAACACTTTAAACCCAAGAGTATAGTAGAAGTAAATAGATTCTTCCGGCGGTAGATGAAAAAGAAGAATGACCGATATGAAAGTTAGAAGTATATATCGAGAATCAGAACTGGATGGAGCATATTAATGAATATTTTAAAATATGAGTTGAGGGGGAAAGAATAGAAGGTGATGAAACATGACTAGGAACTTAGAAATCAACAGATTTAACTCACACAATGACGGAATAAGTGAATCAAACCCTCTAGTGAATAGGTTAAGCTTTTTGGGATTAATTTAGTCAAACCACAACAAAATCAAGTGTGATTAGATCAACACCTAGAGCTATTATTCACCACCTAGGTGATTTGAGTTGAGAGAGAATCGGAGGAGCTTACCAAATCTGTGTGTGTAACAAATGAGAGGCTTAACCTAAAATAGAGAACATAAGACTTTATATACCGCTGCTGTTGACTCACCCGTACGATTCATCCATCACACGTACGAGTTGGCTTCATCAGCCGTACGGGTGATCAATC
The DNA here is from genome assembly GCF_046630445.1 of Rutidosis leptorrhynchoides. Lineage (NCBI taxonomy): Eukaryota > Viridiplantae > Streptophyta > Magnoliopsida > Asterales > Asteraceae > Rutidosis > Rutidosis leptorrhynchoides. Next base: position 299,831,002 of record NC_092335.1, on the reverse strand, counting down.
ACTCGTGTCTTCTCATTCAGGTTGTAATTGTGACTTAGCTCAGCATCAACCATACGTATGAGCCTGTCAGCCGTATGAGTGAGGCTTCACTCGTACGTCTGACTAAGTCTAACATAGTCAAACATCCAAATCTCGTTCCTGCAGTTCCTGTAACCATATACAAACATGGATAGGATAATAACGAGCAATCATGATGGACTGTGAACTGTTGTACCTGCAATGGACGTGGGTAGATGACTAGGGACTTGCATAAAATGCATCAACAGAAGGTGTGAGTTGTAAGGAAATGAAGGAGGTGATTTAAAAAATAAAAATAAAAAATTTCTCCGACAGAACAATCTTATTACGAAAAATCGCATTTAAAGCGGATCCTAATTCCCTTGGTTACCGGAGAATCAAATCTTATTACGAAGATTTTCTTCAAATCCCATGAAATCTGGAAATCAATCATATCTACTTCAAATGATAAGATGAATCTACACTTAATCATTTCACTCTTCTATGTTAGCTTCATTCGTACTCTTCATATAAATGGATTGTATATCCAAATTATTCGCTGATGATAAAACTCTAATTTTTAGCCCGTATGTGTAGTGACCCGAACTTTTTTATATGTTTAATGAAAACTATATTTACATGATTAAATATTTCCAACATATTAAGAAATCAAACTTGTTAAGACTTGATTAATTGAAATAGGTTTCATATAGACAATTGACCACCCAAGTTGACCGGTGATTCACGAACGTTAAAACTTGTAAAAACTATACGATGACATATATATGGTTATATATATAGTTAACATGATTTTATTATAAGTATGTATCTCATTAGGTATTTTAATAATGAGTTATATACATAAAAAATGAGATTATTAATTTAAGAAACTCGAAAACGATATATATAACGATTATCGTTATAACAACGTCTTACTAGGTACATATGAATCATATTAAGATATTGATACACTTGGTTAATTATGTTAAAGGATAAGTAAATATATTATTAAGTGTATTAACAATGAAATACATATGTGAAAATAAGACTACTAACTTAATGATTTCGAAACGAGACATATATGTAACGATTGTCGTTGTAATGACATTTAACTGTATATATATCATACTAAGATATATTATATATCATAATATCATGATAATATAACAATTTAACATCTCATTTGTTATAATAAACAATGGGTTAACAACATTCAACAAGATCGTTAACCTAAAGATTTCAAAACAACATTTACATGTAACGACTAACGATGACTTAACGACTCAGTTAAAATGTATATACATGTAGTGTTTTAATATGTATTCATACACTTTTGAAAGACTTCAAGACACTTATCAAAATACTTCTACTTAACAAAAATGCTTACAATTACATCCTCGTTCAGTTTCATCAACAATTCTACTCGTATGCACCCGTATTCGTACTCGTACAATACACAGCTTTTAGATGTATGTACTATTGGTATATACACTCCAATGATCAGCTCTTAGCAGCCCATGTTAGTCACCTAACACATGTGGGAACCATCATTTCGCAACTAGCATGAAATATGTCATAAAATTACAAAAATATGAGTAATCATTCATGACTTATTTACATGAAAATAAAATTAAATATCCTTTATATCTAATCCATACACCAACGACCAAAAACACCTACAAACACTTTCATTCTTCAATTTTCTTCATCTAATTGATCTCTCTCAAGTTCTATCTTCAAGTTCTAAGTGTTCTTCATAAATTCCAAAAGTTCTAGTTTCATAAAATCAAGAATACTTCCAAGATTGCAAGTTTACTTCCAAGTTTTCTAAATCCATTCCAAGTAATCATCCAACCTCAAGAAATCTTTGTTTCTTACAGTAGGTTATCATTATAATACAAGGTAATAATCATATTCAAACTTTGGTTCAATTTCTATAACTATAACAATCTTATTTCAAGTGATGATCTTACTTGAACTTGTTTTCGTGTCATGATTCTGCTTCAAGAACTTCGAGCCATCTAAGGATCCGTTGAAGCTAGATCCATTTTTCTCTTTTCTAGTAGGTTTATCCAAGGAACTTAAGGTAGTAATGATGTGTAGTGACCCGAACTTTTCCATGTTTATATATATATTAAATGAAATTGTTATTTACATGATTAAGTGTTTCCAACATGTTAAACAATCAAACTTGTTAAGACTTGATTAATTGAAATAGGTTTCATATAGACAATTGACCACCCAAGTTGACCGGTGATTCACGAACGTTAAAACTTGTAAAAACTATACGATGACATATATATGGTTATATATATAGTTAACATGATTTTATTATAAGTATGTATCTCATTAGGTATTTTAACAATGAGTTATATACATAAAAATGAGACTATTAATTTAAGAAACTCGAAAACGATATATATAACGATTATCGTTATAACAACGTCTTACTAGGTACATATGAATCATATTAAGATATTGATACACTTGGTTAATTATGTTAAATGATAAGTAAATATATTATTAAGTGTATTAACAATGAAATACATATGTAAAAATAAGACTACTAACTTAATGATTTCGAAACGAGACATATATGTAACGATTATCGTTGTAACGGCATTTAACTGTATATATATCATACTAAGATATATTATATATCATAATATCAATATAATATAACAATTTAACATCTCATTTGTTATAATAAATAATGGGTTAACAACATTCAACAAGATCGTTAACGTAAAGGTTTCAAAACAACATTTACATATAACGACTAACGATGACTTAACGACTCAGTTAAAATGTATATACATGTAGTGTTTTAATATGTATTCATACACTTTTGAAAGTCTTCAAGACACTTATCAAAATACTTCTACTTAACAAAAATGCTTACAATTACATCCTCGTTCAGTTTCATCAACAATTCTACTCGTATGCACCCGTATTCGTACTCGTACAATACACAGCTTTTAGATGTATGTACTATTGGTATATACACTCCAATGATCAGCTCTTAGCAGCCCATGTGAGTCACCTAACACATGTGGGAACCATCATTTAGCAACTAGCATGAAATATCTCATAAAATTACAAACATATGAGTAATCATTCATGACTTATTTACATGAAAACAAAATTACATATCCTTTATATCTAATCCATACACCAACGACCAAAAACACCTACAAACACTTTCATTCATCAATTTTCTTCATCTAATTGATCTCTCTCAAGTTCTATCTTCAAGTTCTAAGTGTTCTTCATAAATTCCAAAAGTTCTAGTTTTATAAAATCAAGAATACTTCCAAGATTGCAAGTTTACTTCCAAGTTTTCTAAATCCATTCCAAGTAATCATCCAAGATCAAGAAACCTTTGTTAATTACAGTACGTTATCTTTCTAATACAAGGTAATAATTATATTTAAACTTTAATTCAATTTCTATAACTATAACAATCTTATTTCGTGTGGAAATCTTACTTGAAATTGTTTTCGTGTCATGATTCTGCTTCAAGAACTTTCAAGCCATCCAAGGATCCTTTGAAGCTAGATCTATTTTTCTCATTTCTAGTAGGTTTATCCAAGGAACTTGAGGTAGTAATGATGTTCATAACATCATTCGATTCATACATATAAAGCTATCTTATTCGAAGATTTAAACTTGTAATCACTAGAACATAGTTTAGTTAATTCTAAACTTGTTCGCAAATAAAAGTTAATACTTCTAACTTGACTTTTAAAATCAACTAAACACATGTTCTATATCTATATGATATGCTAACTTAATGATTTAAAACCAGGAAACACGAAAAACACCGTAAAACCGGATTTACGCCGTCGTAGTAACACCGCGGGCTGTTTTGGGTTAGTTAATTAAAAACTATGATAACCTTTGATTTAAAAGTTGTTATTCTGGGAAAATGATTTTTATTATGAACATGAAACTATATCCAAAAATCATGGTTAAACTCAAAGTGGAAGTATGTTTTCTAAAATGGTCATCTAGACGTCGTTCTTTCGACTGAAATGACTACCTTTACAAAAATGACTTGTAACTTATTTTTCTGACAATAAACCTATACTTTTTCTGTTTAGATTCATAAAATAGAGTTCAATATGAAACCATAGCAATTTGATTCACTCAAAACGGATTTAAAATGAAGAAGTTATGGGTAAAACAAGATTGGATAATTTTTCTCATTTTAGCTACGTGAAAATTGGTAACAAATCTATTCCAACCATAACTTAATCAACTTGTATTGTATATTATGTAATCTTGAGATACCATAGACACGTATACAATGTTTTGACCTATCATGTCGACACATCTATATATATTTCGGAACAACCATAGACACTCTATATGTGAATGTTGGAGTTAGCTATACAGGGTTGAGGTTGATTCCAAAATATATATAGTTTGAGTTGTGATCAATACTGAGATACGTATACACTGGGTCGTGGATTGATTCTAGATAATATTTATCGATTTATTTATGTACATCTAACTGTGGACAACTAGTTGTAGGTTACTAACGAGGACAGCTGACTTAATAAACTTAAAACATCAAAATATATTAAAAGTGTTGTAAATATATTTTGAACATACTTTGATATATATGTATATATTGTTATAGGTTCGTGAATCAACCAGTGGCCAAGTCTTACTTCCCGACGAAGTAAAAATCTGTGAAAGTGAGTTATAGTCCCAAGATTGCAAGTTTACTTCCAAGTTTTCTAAATTCATTCCAAGTAATCATCCAACCTCAAGAAATCTTTGTTTCTTACAGTAGGTTATCATTCTAATACAAGGTAATAATCATATTCAAACTTTGGTTCAATTTCTATAACTATAACAATCTTATTTCAAGTGATGATCTTACTTGAACTTGTTTTCGTGTCATGATTCTGCTTCAAGAACTTCGAGCCATCCAAGGATCCGTTGAAGCTAGATCCATTTTTCTCTTTTCCAGTAGGTTTATCCAAGGAACTTAAGGTAGTAATGATGTGTAGTGACCCGAACTTTTCCATGTTTATATATATATTAAATGAAATTGTTATTTACATGATTAAGTGTTTCCAACATGTTAAACAATCAAACTTGTTAAGACTTGATTAATTAAAATAGGTTTCATATAGACAATTGACCACCCAAGTTGACCGGTGATTCACGAACGTTAAAACTTGTAAAAACTATACGATGACATATATATGGTTATATATATAGTTAACATGATTTTATTATAAGTATGTATCTCATTAGGTATTTTAACAATGAGTTATATACATAAAAATGAGACTATTAATTTAAGAAACTCGAAAACGATATATATAACGATTATCGTTATAACAACGTCTTACTAGGTACATATGAATCATATTAAGATATTGATACACTTGGTTAATTATGTTAAATGATAAGTAAATATTTTATTAAGTGTATTAACAATGAAATACATATGTAAAAATAAGACAACTAACTTAATGATTTCGAAACGAGACATATATGTAACGATTATCGTTGCAACGGCATTTAACTGTATATATATCATACTAAGATATATTATGTATCATAATATCATGATAATATAAAAATTTAACATCTCATTTGTTATAATAAACAATGGGTTAACAACATTCAACAATATCGTTAACCTAAAGGTTTCAAAACAACATTTACATGTAACGACTAACGATGACTTAACGACTCAGTTAAAATGTATATACATGTAGTGTTTTAATATGTATTCATACACTTTTGAAAGTCTTCAAGACACTTATCAAAATACTTCTACTTAACAAAAATGCTTACAATTACATCCTCGTTCAGTTTCATCAACAATTCTACTCGTATGCACCCGTATTCGTACTCGTACAATACACAGCTTTTAGATGTATGTACTATTGGTATATACACTCCATTGATCAGCTCTTAGCAGCCCATGTGAGTTACCTAACACATGTGGGAACCATCATTTGGCAACTAGCATGAAATATCTCATAAAATTACAAACATATGAGTAATCATTCATGACTTATTTACATGAAAACAAAATTACATATCCTTTATATCTAATCCATACAACAACGACCAAAAACACCTACAAACACTTTCATTCATCAATTTTCTTCATCTAATTGATCTCTCTCAAGTTCTATCTTCAAGTTCTAAGTGTTCTTCATAAATTCCAAAAGTTCTAGTTTTATAAAATCAAGAATACTTCCAAGATTGCAAGTTTACTTCCAAGTTTTCTAAATCCATTCCAAGTAATCATCCAAGATCAAGAAACCTTTGTTAATTACAGTACGTTATCTTTCTAATACAAGGTAATAATTATATTTAAACTTTAATTCAATTTCTATAACTATAACAATCTTATTTCGTGTGGAAATCTTACTTGAAATTGTTTTCGTGTCATGATTCTGCTTCAAGAACTTTCAAGCCATCCAAGGATCCTTTGAAGCTAGATCTATTTTTCTCATTTCCAGTAGGTTTATCCAAGGAACTTGAGGTAGTAATGATGTTCATAACATCATTCGATTCATACATATAAAGCTATCTTATTCGAAGATTTAAACTTGTAATCACTAGAACATAGTTTAGTTAATTCTAAACTTGTTCGCAAATAAAAGTTAATACTTCTAACTTGACTTTTAAAATCAACTAAACACATGTTCTATATCTATATGATATGCTAACTTAATGATTTAAAACCTGGAAACACGAAAAACACCGTAAAACCGGATTTACGCCGTCGTAGTAACACCGCGGGCTGTTTTGGGTTAGTTAATTAAAAACTATGATAACCTTTGATTTAAAAGTTGTTATTCTGGGAAAATGATTTTTATTATGAACATGAAACTATATCCAAAAATCATGGTTAAACTCAAAGTGGAAGTATGTTTTCTAAAATGGTCATCTAGACGTCGTTCTTTCGACTGAAATGACTACCTTTACAAAAATGACTTGTAACTTATTTTTCTGACAATAAACCTATACTTTTTCTGTTTAGATTCATAAAATAGAGTTCAATATGAAACCATAGCAATTTGATTCACTCAAAACGGATTTAAAATGAAGAAGTTATGGGTAAAACAAGATTGGATAATTTTTCTCATTTTAGCTACGTGAAAATTGGTAACAAATCTATTTCAACCATAACTTAATCAACTTGTATTGTATATTATGTAATCTTGAGATACCATAGACACGTATACAATGTTTTGACCTATCATGTCGACACATCTATATATATTTCGGAACAACCATAGACACTCTATATGTGAATGTTGGAGTTAGCTATACAGGGTTGAGGTTGATTCCAAAATATATATAGTTTGAGTTGTGATCAATACTGAGATACGTATACACTGGGTCGTGGATTGATTCTAGATAAAATTTATCGATTTATTTATGTACATCTAACTGTGGACAACTAGTTGTAGGTTACTAACGAGGACAGCTGACTTAATAAACTTAAAACATCAAAATATATTAAAAGTGTTGTAAATATATTTTGAACATACTTTGATATATATGTATATATTGTTATAGGTTCGTGAATCAACCAGTGGCCAAGTCTTACTTCCCGACGAAGTAAAAATCTGTGAAAGTGAGTTATAGTCCCAAGATTGCAAGTTTACTTCCAAGTTTTCTAAATTCATTCCAAGTAATCATCCAACCTCAAGAAATCTTTGTTTCTTACAGTAGGTTATCATTCTAATACAAGGTAATAATCATATTCAAACTTTGGTTCAATTTCTATAACTATAACAATCTTATTTCAAGTGATGATCTTACTTGAACTTGTTTTCGTGTCATGATTCTGCTTCAAGAACTTCGAGCCATCCAAGGATCCGTTGAAGCTAGATCCAATTTTCTCTTTTCCAGTAGGTTTATCCAAGGAACTTAAGGTAGTAATGATGTGTAGTGACCCGAACTTTTCCATGTTTATATATATATTAAATGAAATTGTTATTTACATGATTAAGTGTTTCCAACATGTTAAACAATCAAACTTGTTAAGACTTGATTAATTAAAATAGGTTTCATATAGACAATTGACCACCCAAGTTGACCGGTGATTCACGAACGTTAAAACTTGTAAAAACTATACGATGACATATATATGGTTATATATATAGTTAACATGATTTTATTATAAGTATGTATCTCATTAGGTATTTTAACAATGAGTTATATACATAAAAATGAGACTATTAATTTAAGAAACTCGAAAACGATATATATAACGATTATCGTTATAACAACGTCTTACTAGGTACATATGAATCATATTAAGATATTGATACACTTGGTTAATTATGTTAAATGATAAGTAAATATTTTATTAAGTGTATTAACAATGAAATACATATGTAAAAATAAGACTACTAACTTAATGATTTCGAAACGAGACATATATGTAACGATTATCGTTGCAACGGCATTTAACTGTATATATATCATACTAAGATATATTATATATCATAATATCATGATAATATAAAAATTTAACATCTCATTTGTTATAATAAACAATGGGTTAACAACATTCAACAAGATCGTTAACCTAAAGGTTTCAAAACAACATTTACATGTAACGACTAACGATGACTTAACGACTCAGTTAAAATTTATATACATGTAGTGTTTTAATATGTATTCATACACTTTTGAAAGATTTCAAGACACTTATCAAAAATCTTCTACTTAACAAAAATGCTTACAATTACATCCTCGTTCAGTTTCATCAACAATTCTACTCGTATGCACCCGTATTCGTACTCGTACAATACACAGCTTTTAGATGTATGTACTATTTGTATATACACTCCAATGATCAGCTCTTAGCAGCCCATGTGAGTCACATAACAAATGTGGGAACCATCATTTGGCAACTAGCATGAAATATCTCATAAAATTACAAAAATATGAGTAATCATTCATGACTTATTTACATGAAAACAAAATTACATATCCTTTATATCTAATCCATACACCAACGACCAAAAAAACCTACAAACACTTTCATTCTTCAATTTCTTCATCTAATTGATCTGTCTCAAGTTTTATCTTCAAGTTCTAAGTGTTCTTCATAAATTCCAAAAGTTCTAGTTTCATAAAATCAAGAATACTTCCAAGATTGCAAGTTTACTTCCAAGTTTTCTAAATCCATTCCAAGTAATCATCCAAGATCAGGAAACCTTTGTTACTTATAGTAGGTTATCTTTCTAATACAAGTTAATAATTATATTCAAACTTTAATTCAATTTCTATAACTATAACAATCTTATTTCGAGTGGAAATCTTACTTGAAATTATTTTCGTGTCATGATTCTGCTTCAAGAACTTTCAAGCCATCCAAGGATCCTTTGAAGCTAGATCTATTTTTCTCATTTCTAGTAGGTTTATCCAAGGAACTTGAGGTAGTAATGATGTTCATAACATCATTCGATTCATACATATAAAGCTATCTTATTCGAAGGTTTAAACTTGTAATCACTAGAACATAGTTTAGTTAATTCTAAACTTGTTCGCAAATAAAAGTTAATCCTTTTAACTTGACTTTTAAAATCAACTAAACACATGTTCTATATCTATATGATATGCTAACTTAATGATTTAAAACCTGGAAACACAAAAAACACTGTAAAACCGGATTTACGCCGTCGTAGTAACACCGCGGGCTGTTTTGGGTTAGTTAATTAAAAACTATGATAACCTTTGATTTAAAAGTTGTTATTCTGGGAAAATGATTTTTATTATGAACATGAAACTATATCCAAAAATCATGGTTAAACTCAAAGTGGAAGTATGTTTTCTAAAATGGTCATCTAGACGTCGTTCTTTCGACTGAAATGACTACCTTTACAAAAATGACTTGTAACTTATTTATCATGACTATAAACCTATACTTTTTCTGTTTAGATTCATAAAATAGAGTTCAATATGAAACCATAGCAATTTGATTCACTCAAAACGGATTTAAAATGAAGAAGTTATGGGTAAAACAAGATTGGATAATTTTTCTCATTTTAGCTACGTGAAAATTGGTAACAAATCTATTCCAACCATAACTTAATCAACTTATATTGTATATTATGTAATCTTGAGATACCATAGACACGTATACAATGTTTTGACCTATCATGTCGACACATCTATATATATTTCGGAACAACCATAGACACTCTATATGTGAATGTTGGAGTTAGCTATACAGGGTTGAGGTTGATTCCAAAATATATATAGTTTGAGTTGTGATCAATACTGAGATACGTATACACTGGGTCGTGGATTGATTCAAGATAATATTTATCGATTTATTTCTGTACATCTAACTGTGGACAACTAGTTGTAGGTTACTAACGAGGACAGCTGACTTAATAAACTTAAAACATCAAAATATATTAAAAGTGTTGTAAATATATTTTGAACATACTTTGATATATATGTATATATTGTTATAGGTTCGTGAATCAACAAGTGGCCAAGTCTTACTTCCCGACGAAGTAAAAATCTGTGAAAGTGAGTTATAGTCCCACTTTTAAAATCTAATATTTTTGGGATGAGAATACATGCAGGTTTTATAAATGATTTACAAAATAGACACAAGTACGTGAAACTACATTCTATGGTTGAATTATCGAAATCGAATATGCCCCTTTTTATTAAGTCTGGTAATCTAAGAATTAGGGAACAGACACCCTAATTGACGCGAATCCTAAAGATAGATCTATTGGGCTTAACAAACCCCATCCAAAGTACCAGATGCTTTAGTACTTCGAAATTTATATCATATCCGAAGGGTCTCCCGGTATGATGGGGATATTCTTATATATGCATCTTGTTAATGTCGGTTACCAGGTGTTCACCATATGAATGATTGTTATCTCTATGTATGGGATGTGTATTGAAATATGAAATCTTGTGGTCTATTGTTACGATTTGATATATATAGGTTAAACCTATAACTCACCAACATTTTTGTTAACGTTTAAAGCATGTTTATTCTCAGGTGAATACTAAGAGCTTCCGCTGTTGCATACTAAAATAAGGACAAGATTTAGAGTCCATGTTTGTATGATATTGTGTAAAAACTGCATTCAAGAAACTGATTTCGATGTAACATATTTGTATTGTAAACCATTATGTAATGGTCGTGTGTAAACAGGATATTTTAGATTATCATTATTTGATAATCTACGTAAATCTTTTTAAACCTTTATTTATGAAATAAAGGTTATGGTTTCTTTTAAAAATGAATGCAGTCTTTGAAAAACGTCTCATATAGAGGTCAAAACCTCGCAACGAAATCAATTAATATGGAACGTTTTTGATCAATAAGAACGGGACATTTCAGTTGGTATCAGAGCGTTGGTCTTAGAGAACCAGAATTTTGCATTAGTGTGTCTTATCGAGTTTGTTAGGATGCATTAGTGAGTCTGGACTTCGACCGTGTTTACTTAAAAAATGATTGCTTAACAAATTTTGTTGGAAACTATATATTTTTAACATGTGAATATTATGTTATATATTAATCTCTTAACACGTTTGATATTATGTGATAGATGTCTACCTCTAGAACAAGTCCCATTGACTCACCTAATAATAATGAAGAGTCAAATGTAAATTGGAATGATTCGTGGACTGATTCACAAGTTCCCGAAGAGGAACCGGAAGAAGAGTCGGAACCGGAAGAAGAATCGGAACCGGAAGAGGAGGAACCGGAGGAGGAAATAGAACCGGTGGGGGAAATAATAAAACGGTTAAGTAAAAGAAAATCCTCAACCAACCGACCAAGGTTAATTATGGTCAATGGTGTTTCCGCCATGGAAGCAAAATATTGGGAGGATTACCAATTCTCCGATGAATCGGATTCCGACGAGAATTCCGATGATGTTATAGAAATTACCCCAACTGAATTTAAAAAGGCAAAAAAAAATAATAAGGGAAAGGGCATAAAAATAGAGAAATCTAATTCCAACCCCGATGAACTTTATATGTATCGTCAACCACCGAAGTCCTTAAGTTGTAACAATGACCCGGGAACCTCTAAACCACCAGGTTTTTCTAAACCAATGTGGAAAACGATAGCTCGTATTAGGGGAACATCATATATCCCTAGAAACTTGACAAAACGAACCAAAACCGAAGAAGAAGAAACGAGCGAGTCGGAATAAGATAGTTGTATTTGTGTAGTGTAATATATGTAATATAGTGTGCTTATGCTTTATGATATATGTAAAAATTGCTTGTATTAATAAGTAATTTTTTTTATGAATCTAACTCTTGTCTATTTTACAGTTTAAAAACACAAAATGGATAGACAACCCAATATTTTAAGAGACCTACACGGAGACATGATTGATGAAATCTTGTCTAGAGTCGGTCAGAATTCCTCGGCACAACTATTTAAGGCGAAATCAGTTTGTAAGACATTCGAAGAACGTTCCAAGAATGTCTTGGTTTATAAGAGACTTTCGTTTGAAAGATGGGGAATATCACATTGGGAAACCCATAAGTTACGATGTGCTTACTTTGACGCATATATTGCGGGGAACCCAAATGCTATTTTACGCAACGGGTTAAGAAATTATTTTGACTCAATGTATCCGAATATAGGACTTCATGATTTAGAAAAAGTGGCTAACATGCAACATAAAGAAGCATGCTATGCTTACGGGTTAGTAATGTTCGCTTCTCACCAAAGTGAGAACAAGAACATCGGGCTATAACTATTAAACAAAACGTTCCCACAAGTAACGGAGTCGGTAATTGGGGTAAGAAATGAGGTTTTTAGGTTATTACGAGACTGTTGGTCATTACGTAACCCTCGTCCCTTTAATGACGTTACAACACGCTGTCTTATCAACGGCCATAACGGTTATGTTCCACAAGACCAAGGATGGGAAGTAGTCCTAGTAAAACCAGAATGCATGACTTGTTTCTGGACGTATGAATTACGTGTCTTTATTGCCTTTGCTGAATGACTCGTGTACTAGCTAGAATTATCTTCACAACTATCTTGTATCAAAGTTATTGTGTGCTATATTTCATGCTTTATGTAAAATAAGCGGTATTGTAAGTTTGTAAAATATTGTATAAAAGTTTGAACGCGAAATATTATTATAATCAGTTTTTCATATAGAATTGTAGTAGTTGAATTGTATATTAGCTACTAAGTATGAACTTAACGGGTAGGTACTACCCGAATTTAAACTTATAAAACGCTAATATGAAGAAAAAGCTTTTATAAATGAGTTCATATTATGCTACGAAATACTATTAACTACTCTTAATATTCTGTATGATTAACTTGTTCCATTTGACTATTTTGAAGGAAATGGCACCGACTACTCGACACACCGTGAATATGAATGAAGAGGAATTCCGTACTTTTATAGCTTCAAACATAGCCGCAGTACAGGCTGCGCTACATACCAACAATAACCTTGGATCTAGCAGTACAGGAAATCATGTAGGATACACCTACAAAGAATTCACTGCCTGCAAACCTTCGAAATTTGATGGAACCGAAGGACCGATCGGATTGAAACGGTGGACCGAGAAGGTCGAATCGGTGTTTGCCATAAGTAAGTGTACTAAAGAGGACAAAGTGAAGTACGCTACGCATACCTTCACAAGTTCTGCGTTAACATGGTGGAATACCTATCTAGAGCAAGTGGGACAAGATGATGCGTACGCACTACCGTGGTCAGCATTCAAGCACTTGATGAACGAGAAGTACCGTCCCAGAACCGAGGTCAATAAGCTCAAGACAGAACTTAGAGGGTTACGAACCCAAGGATTTGATATTACCACGTACGAAAGACGATTCACAGAATTGTGCCTATTGTGTCCGGGAGCGTTCGAAGATGAGGAAGAGAAGATCGACGCGTTTGTGAAAGGATTATCGGAAAGAATCCAAGAAGATATAAGTTCACACGAGCCCGCCTCCATACAACATGCATGTAGAATGGCTCACAAACTAGTGAACTAGATTGAGGAAAGAATTAAAGAACAGACGGCTGAAGAGGCCAATGTGAAGCAAGTCAAAAGAAAGTGGGAGGAAAACGGTGATAAGAATCACCAATACAACAACAACAGCAATTACAATAATAATCGGAACAATTATCCCAACAATAGCAACATCAATCGCAACTACAACAAACGGCCTGACAACAACAACAACAACAACAACAACAACAACAACAACAACAATAACAACAACAACAACAGCAACTACAACAATCATCCCAACAACAATAACAACCGCAACAACAACAACAATCAGAAGTAGCTATGCCAAAGGTGTGAAAAGTATCACTCGGGGTTCTGCACCAAATTTTGCAACAAGTGTAAAAGAAATGGTCATAGCGCGGCGAAGTATGAGGTCTACGGACCAGGGGTTAACAGAATGAAAGGAACAAATGGTGTCGGAACGAGTAATGGCGGAGCAAGTAGTGTCGGAGCAAGTTATGCCAATGTAGTTTGTTATAAATGTGGAAAACCGGGCCACATTATTAGAAATTGCCCGAACCAGGAGAACACGAATGGACAAGGCCGCGGAAGAGTTTTCAATATTAATGCGGCAGAGGTACAGGAAGACCCGGAGCTTGTTACGGGTACGTTTCTTATTGACAATAAATCTTCTTACGTTTTATTTGATTCGGGTGTGGATAGAAGCTATATGAGTAGAGATTTTTGTGCTAAATTAAGTTGTCCATTGACGCCGTTGGATAGTAAATTTTTACTCGAATTAGCAAACGGTAAATTAATTTCAGCAGATAATATATGCCGGAATCGAGAAATTAAACTGGGTAGCGAAATATTTAAGATTGATTTGATACCAGTAGAGTTAGGGAGTTTTGATGTAATAGTTGGAATGGACTGGCTGAAGAAGGTGAAAGTAGAGATCGTATGTTATAAAAATGCAATTCGCATTGTACGAGAAGAAGGAAAACCCTTAATGGTGTACGGAGAAAAAGGCAACATGAAGCTACATCTTATTAGTAATTTGAAGGCACAAAAACTAATAAGAAAAGGTTGCTATGCTGTTCTAGCACACGTCGAGAAAGTACAAACTGAAGAAAAGAGCATCAATTGTGACGACCCGGAAATTTCTGACCAAATTTAAACTTAAATTTTATATGGTTTCGACATGATAAGAAAAGTCTATTTAATTAAATCTCAAAATTTTGAACGAATTGCATATATCCACTTGATCTTAGACCATCTCCGACGATTCATGAACATTTTGTTGTAAATAATTATGCATGTGAATATATATATATAAAAATTATAGATATTATATGTCACAAATTATTTTAATAAGAGAATATAACACATCAAGTAAATATATAAGTATAATACTTATATATATAAGATAATTACATTTAATATATAAACACATATTATATAATGTATTATAGTAAAACGAATAAATAATATTCAACATAGGTTATATATAGTACAGTTATAATATATACTATTAATAGGTTAAAAAATAATTACACATTAAAAAAATATATATATGATTGTTATTTTAATATTACTATTACTACTTTCATTATTATAATTTAGATTATTATTATTAATATAATTAATTATAATTATTAATTATTAAAAATCATTTATATAGAAAAAAATCATGAAAATGGATTTGGAAGCAGAATTAGTTGTATGTTCCTATCATCCTGTAGTTGATTTTGGATCCTATCTCCAAATTGATTCCAGTCTATTGAAACAAGAGTTTACAACCAAAAATTTGTTTAACATATCTTTCACTTTTATTTTTTTATTCTATTTCTGTCCTTAATAAACAATTTATGTCGAGCAACTAGGTTTATCAATTGATGAAATTCAGTGTATGTGTTACTAAAAAAACCCATTAACTCAATTACACATAACATATATACAGATATTGCAAACAAACTGAGATTTGCAAAAACCCATTTGAGTTCCGGCGTCCTTTCCTTTTTATTGATCGATATAAACAACCCAAGCCACTTTGAGCCACCATGAACATCATCGTTATCCATCACCCACGACCATCTTGCATCACAACCTCACTACCTTGACATCTTTCGGCAACCACCACCTTCTACCACCCTCTACCATCGACACCTACTTCAAAACCACACCATCGATTATTATCGAGCTTCCACCCGAACCAAACCCCACGAATAAGATTATCACCATCTGCCACCAAAACATCGAGAACCCAG
The DNA here is from genome assembly GCF_046630445.1 of Rutidosis leptorrhynchoides. Taxonomy (NCBI): domain Eukaryota; kingdom Viridiplantae; phylum Streptophyta; class Magnoliopsida; order Asterales; family Asteraceae; genus Rutidosis; species Rutidosis leptorrhynchoides. The sequence continues at coordinate 299,814,764 of NC_092335.1, read as the reverse complement.
CTCAAACGATCACTACCCTTCTCCATCGTCTCTCTCTCTCCTCCCTCTCTCTTAAACTTAATCGTGAAACACCATTTTATTTCTATTTTATAGCACCACCGAGATCACCTTCACACACATATTATTAACCGTAAACCATTAATCACCATTCTAGACCACCATTAAACCATTACTACTACTTGAATATTTCTGTTGCATCTTCACCAAGGTCGACAATCCAAACAATCAACAACCAAGGGATTTTGGTAAGAAGTTATATCGTTTTAGATGAAAGTGAATGATGATGTATATATCGATGTAGAACCCTATGCTAGAGACATGGATTAGTGGGAAAGGTTGTCATATTCATAAGAAGAAGTAACACCTGTCGTATGGCATGGAGCAGATGGGGTATTCTATAGCACGCATGTTTTCTTTTTGCTCCAGTTCTCCATAAAGTAATCTATTTATTTGTTTTACCCAGCTCAACTACTATAAATATCATAAAATGAACGGATCCTTTGAGGGTTCTGCAACTTGGGCCATTAACCTCAATCAGACTTGTAACATTCTTATCGCAGTGGGCTTGGGCCGGTTCCTGTATCGGTTGTGAGCCCAAACCCGAACCCGTACACCATCACCCATATCATCACCGGAGACAAATTCAAATCCATCAGGTTTTACTGTTTTACTGTTTTACGATCGACTAAACCCAACACTGTCACCTAATCCTGCAACTTTTGTTATTATTTTCTATTAAGCAAACAGCCACCTTTAAACCGCTATTTGTTATTGTTAACCGAGAAACAACCCACTCAATCACAACTTAATAACTTGCTACTCGTTACCGTATTATATTTCCGTTAACGAAAATAATTAAGATGATGAGGTTTGATGTTGAACGATGAGGATTATGGTTTATGATTATTGGCGATAAAGATGTTGATAAAACTTGGAATATAGGCGAAGATGGTGATGTAAGATTTGATGAGGATTAGGAAGATATACATGATGATATACATGAAATTTTGACCGTGATTTTTTTGATCATATTGATAATGATGTTAGATTTAAAACGATTGATGATAAGTGATAAGAGAAGGAGAGAAAACGAAACAGTTACGGGTTATATATGTTTATGAAACGAATAGCATTAGATAAACAAAACAGATCAGCTGGTTTAGGGGTTGTGGTTAAGCGGGAGGTCATGGGTTCGAGTCCGGGCTAAGGCAGTTTATAATTTTTGGAGGTTTCTTTAAAGGTAGTATTACTAATACTTATTATTTTTATTTTTATTAATATTATCATTATTATTATTGTAACTATTACTATCATTGTTATTAATTTATTATTAACATTAATTACTATCAAGTACTATTAATAAGTATTATTAGTATTAAGGGTTTTATCAAAACGATATTCTTTTTTATTGTTGTAAAAATAAAATAATACAACTTTTTATTTTATTATCATTATTGTTAAAATTATTATTTATACTAAAACTATATTTTTATTAAAAAAAATAAAATAACTTTATTAATAAAATTATCATCTCTATTATTATTTGAATTAACGTTATCGATATCATTAATATTATCATATTAAAGAGATTACAACTTTTTTATCTATTAGTATTAGTATTATTTTACCAAATAACAATTAGTACAGAATACTATATTTAAAACATATAACATAGGATTTATTGAAATAACAAGTATATCACTAATAATATAGTTTTGTTCGATTACAACTATGTATATTAATAAACATACAAATGATATAGGTTCGTGAATCCGAGGCCAACCTTGCATTGTTCAATTTAGTCATATGTATTTTTACTACAAAATACATTAGGTGAGTTTCATTGACTCCCTTTTTACTCATTACATTTTGGGCTGAGAATACATGCAAATGCTTTATTAACTGTTTTACAATATTTATATGCGTGAGTTTCATTTGCTCCCTTTTTACCCTTTATATTTTTGGGCTGAGAATACATGTGCAATTTTTATAAATGTTTTTACGAAATAGACACAAGTAATCAAAACTACATTATATGGTTGAATGATCGAAATCGAATATGCCCCTTTTTATTAAGTCTGGAAATCTAAGAATTAGGGAACAGACACCCTAATTGACGCGAACTCTAAAGATAGATCTATCGGGCCCAACTAGCCCCATCCAAAGTACCGGATGCTTTAGTACTTCGAAATTTATATCATGTTCGAAGGAGGATCCCGGAATGATGGGGATATTCTTATATGCAAATTGTGAATGTCGGTTACCAGGTATTCAATCCATATGAATGATATTTTTCTCTCTATGCATAGGACGTATTTTTATGAGAAATAGAAATATGAAATCTTGTGGTCTATTAAAATTATGAAATGATTATTTATGTTAAACTAATGAACTCACCAACCTTTTGGTTGACACTTGAAAGCATGTTTATTCTCAGGTACGAAAGAAATCTTCCGCAGTGTATTTGCTCATCTTAGAGATATTACTTGGAGTCATTCATGACATATTTCAAAAGACGTTGCATTCGAGTCGTAGAGTTCATCAAGATTATTATTAAGTCAATTATAGTTAGATATATTATCAAATGGTATGTCTGCCGTCAACTTTCGATGTAGTGAAAGATTGTCTTTTCAAAAACGAATGCAATGTTTGTAAAATGTATCATATAGAGGTCAAGTACTTCGCGATGTAATCAACTGTTGTGAATCGTTTATAATCGATATGGACTTTGTCCGGATGGATTAGGACGGGTCCTTTCAGTTGGTATCAGAGCGGTGGTCTTAGCGAACCATGCCTGCATTAGTGTGTCTAACTGATGAGGCGTTAGGATGCATTTGTGAGTCTGGACTTCGACCGTGTCTGCATGTCAAAAGTTTTGCTTATCATTTTGTGTCAAAAATTACCTGCTTATCATTCTTAGAGAATCACTTGCTTATCATTCTTAGTCTAGACACGTTTTACTGCATTGACTGCATGAATAGTGTATAGACAAAATTCATATCTTAGCGTATCTGCTACTTCATATCTTAACGTATCTGTTACTGTAACTTTGCCTGACAACTTCCGTAGATTCCTCAGTAATTTATGGGATTTTAGTATTATATATGCATATGTAAATTATATATTGCAGGGTACTAATCTACATCCTATAATCCATTTCTTATCGAAAAATCTTTCATCTGATCGTACGAGATGAATCCTGCAACCAGTTCGAGTCCCTCAGATTCCGATAGCTATTCCGATAGTTATTCCGACAGCTATTCCGACATAGATGTTCACCTAAGCTCTGAAAACAGCGTCATCGGCATGAATCAACCAATCAGCCATTATCAATTCATCTGATGGGTTCGTAGTTGACTTAATTAATGAAACGCGCAGAAGGCAATCCCTTCCATCAACCGAATTCACCTCTTGACAATGAACCTGAAGCGTTTACCGGCGAACCTGTTCGAGACACCATTTTCAGTCTCATTTCCAGGGTAACTCGACAAGATTATATTCTATCCACAATTCTGAACCCTATTCATCCGCTCGTTCCGTCCGACAATCATCCTGGAGTAATAAGTCAACGAACTTCGCGCTCGAATAATCTATTCGGAGAATATGGTGCAAAATGTACCAGCTTCAGCAACATCACCGGCACCAACAGTACAATCAATAACAGCACCAGTACCATCAACAATCCATGCTTCAATATCATCATATGTACTTTGAGTATGATCTTCGTTCTACGTATCGTTCTACCTCATTTATCTTCGTTCGACATGGCGAATATGTAATCTCTAAAGTTTTAGAGATTATTTATTCTAGTTTTAACCGAAAACTAAATGAGTTTTATATTATATTAACTCATTAAATCCATGATTACATCTGAAGAAAATATATATGTAAGTATATATTTTCATAAAGATTGTAATTAGAAATTCTTTTGTACAAACTATTAATGGTAAAAATATTTTAACGGGTAGGTAATGCCCGAGGAAATATTTAACTATCATATTAACATGTTATACTGTATATTATTCAAACCCGATTCAACAGTCATTTACTATCCTATTTACATCCACCGATGCATGTATCCGTTCACCACGAAATAACCATTTTGATCTATCAGAATCCAACAAGTGGCATAATGAAGAAAACATTGGACAAGATAAAATTTGTTAGAAACAAACAATTTAACTATGAGAAATTTTGTTAAGAATCCACGCTAACAAAATCCTAGCTAACTGTTCCTAGCTAACTGAGTACATTTTATTTATTTCAATTTAATTATCGCAATTTATATTCTCGCAATTTTATTTATCGTCATTTAATTTCTGTTATTTACTTTACGCACTTTAATTGTTGTCATTAAATTTCTGTATTTGTTTTACGCACTTTAAATATCGGGACACGTATACAAGGTTTTGACATATCATATTGACGCATATATATATATATATATATATATATATATATATATATATATATATATATATATATATATATATATATATATATATATATATTATTTGGAATCACCATAGATACTCTATATGCGGTAATGATCGAGTTCTCTGGGTCACGATACGTATTAATTAATTCGAATATTATATATGAAAATGAATTATTGGACTGTCAACTGTGGACTATCGACTGTAGACTAATAACATTGGACAATTAAAAAGAATTAAAATATTGACTATAACATATGAAACTAAACAATTCTTCAAGTTTGCCACTTGATTTCACCTTAAACCTCATTTATATCTTCACGATTACATTCTGCGTTCAAACCTTTCATGATTCTTGAAAATACCTCAATCGAGAGGATGAACCAACCGCACTTCATCTACGAAAGAAGTGATTGACGCATTTAATTATGCATCTGAAAAACTCTCAGAAACTGAGTAAACGTTTAACACATAGTTGTGCTAATTCCTTTAGTGTTATATTTACCCAAAATAACTTGGTAATTCCTTTCAAATTAGCCAATTTTGTCACAGCTCCAGCAAGTCAACTTTGACTTTTTGTTCGAAACAACCTTATTATAACCTTGATATATATTCGTGCTCTTTTATTGTTACCAGGGAACCTTTCATATTCCACCATATTACCATCAGCGTTTAATCATCTAAAAACACAATTTTCCTGAAACCACCTCGGATTAATAACCGATGATTCAGATATCATAGCATTAAATGCAGAGGAAACAGAAAGATGGTAGATGGTCTAAACGACCAAAAGTTTGATGATAAATAAAGGAGTGTTAGGAACGCTCGATAGAAAATTGGGTATTGAAAAACAGATTGAGCTACCCATGAAGGAGACCAAGGACAAATACAAGGACCAAACCCTATATTCAAAGGATTCAGGTAATTCTAGATCTGTTGAAATCTTTAGAGAATATCTTGCTCCGAAGTCATGTTAAAATCTTGCGAAAAATCTTTCTCCATCAACCATCGAACTTAGAAATTCCAAAATATCATCATCAATATCTTCGATATTTCTGAGGATATTTTCATAAATATTCTCGTCCGAAATTATATACCTCCTCGTGCTTCCTGTGTATCATTATATTGGAAACATTCAATAGAAAATTTAGTACCGAAAAGCAGATTATGCGAAACTAGGATGAAAGCCGTAGACAAATCACAAAGAATAAGTTTGACTTCAAAGAATCTAAATGATTCAATGCCTGCTGAAGTCTTTAGCGAATATCTTGCTCCTAACCCTAAACCCTTGCGGACAATAGTCTCCATCATCCTCTGATCTTATATATTCAAAGATATTATCGTATCTTTCATTATAAATATCCTCCATATTTCTGAAGATATTTTCATAACTATTCTTATCTGAAATCATTAAACTCTTAGTGCTATCAGTGTTACATCATATAGAAACTGTTAGTTTCTATATTCTGTAAACTTTCGAGCTTAATATATGAATGTTATGGAAGTAGTGTTGGGAACTGAAGCATGAGTTAATATAATATAATGACACTTGATCAACGTGATTATATTATAGCCAGTTATGCTGAGTTTCTAATGAAACGTGATGATTCACAGATCCTAACGTCATCACGTGCCATGTTACATAACTCTTTCATTCTACTTAACTTCTGAACATATCAAGAAAATGATAGTTCTATCCTCAGTGATTCTGGAAATTTGACAAATCAAATCGTGCTAATACGTTCTTTCTTGTTTAGAACATAAAGTTCATTCGGAACTCCATACCTACAAATTCTGGAATGATACTTACGAAAAGAAAACAAAAGCATGAAGTTCCAAAACAGAAAGGGGGTATAAATCACAGCAAATAAGAGAGAGCATTAACTGTAGATGACAATGATTATAGGAAACAGAAGCAGGGACTTTGAAATTTAAAGGAAAATATAAAGCCCTATAACAACACATAAGTTACAAACATGTATATCAATACGTATCGCAACGTAAAGACACGGTATAATTAAGAATAGTATCATCCTAAGGTAATAGTAGAAGTAAAGAGATTCTTCTGGTGGAAGATTAAAAAGAAGGATGACAGAAAGGATAATTAGGAAAATATCAAGGAGTAGAACTGGATGAAGCATTTTCCCAACCTTTTAGAAATAAGAATTAAGAATGAAAGTATAGGAATGATGAAAATAGGGGAACGGAAGAAGTTCATTTATAGTGAAGATACCAGACAAGGAAATCAATACAGATCATCGCATTTAATTATAGAGATCTTAATTTGCTTATTCATCGAAGAATCAAATCTTTTAGATTTCGAAGATTTTCTTCAAATTCCTTGAATTCCGGAATTCAACCAAGACAACGTCAAAAGTTAAGACGCATCCTGTTTTCAAAATTCAACCGTGGCTATGTCAAAAATTAAATCTCTATCTCAATCTGTTGTGACAGCTTCACTCGTACGCTTCACCTAATTGAATCGTTTTATCTTTATTAGTCAATAATGATAAAACTTCATTTATCAACTCATATTCGTCATGAAAACATTTTTATTGTTAGCCATGACCACCTCACTCAAATTTCGGGACGAAATTTCTTTAACGGGTAGGTACTGTGACGACCCGGAAATTTCTGACCAAATTTAAACTTAAATTTTATATGGTTTCGACATGATAAGCAAAGTCTAATTAATTAAATCTCAAAATTTTGAATGAATTGCATATATCCATTTGATCTTAGACCATCTCCGACGATTCATGAACATTTGGTTTTAAATAATTATGCATGTGAATATATATATATAAAAATTATAGATATTATATGTCACAAATTATTTTAATAAGAGAATATAACACATCAAGTAAATATATAAGTATAATACTTATATATATAAGATAATTACATTTAATATATAAACACATATTATATAATGTATTATAGTAAAACAAATAAATAATATTCAACATAGGTTATATATAGTATAGTTATAATATATACTATTAATAGGTTAAAAAATAATTACACATTAAAAAAATATATATATATGATTGTTATTTTAATATTACTATTAGTACTTTCATTATTATAATTTAGATTATTATTATTAATATAATTAATTATAATTATTAATTATTAAAAATCATTTATATAGAAAAAAATCATGAAAATGGATTTGGAAGCAGAATTAGTTGTATGTTCCTATCATCCTGTAGTTGATTTTGGATCCTATCTCCAAATTGATTCCAGTCTATTGAAACAAGAGTATACAACCAAAAATTAGTTTAACATATCTTTCACTTTTATTTTTTTATTCTATTTCTGTCCTTAATAAACAATTTATGTCGAGCAACTAGGTTTATCAATTGATGAAATTCAGTGTATGTGTTACTAAAAAAACCCACTAACTCAATTACACATAACATATATACAGATATTGCAAACAAACTGAGATTTGCTAAAACCCATTTGAGTTCCGCGTCCTTACCTTTTTATTGATCGATATAAACAACCCAAGCCACTTTGAGCCACCATGAACATCATCGTTATCCATCACCCACGACCATCTTGCATCACAACCTCACTACCTTGACATCTTTCGTCAACCACCACCTTCTACCACCCTCTACCATCGACACCCACTTCAAAACCACACCATCGATTATTATCGAGCTTCCACCCTAACCAAACCCCACGAATAAGATTATCACCATCTGCCACCAAAACATCAAGAACCCAGCTCAAACGATCACCACCCTTCTCCATCGTCTCTCTCTCTCTCCTCCCTCTCTCTTAAACTTAATCGTGAAACACCATTTTATTTCTGTTTTGTAGCACCACCGAGATCACCTTCACACACATATTATTAACCGTAAACCATTAATCACCATTCTAGACCACCATTAAACCATTACTACTACTTGAATATTTCTTTTGCATCTTCACCAAGGTCGACAATCCAAACAATCAACAACCAAGGGATTTTGGTAAGAAGTTATATCGTTTTAGATGAAAGTGAATGATGATGTATATATCGATGTAGAACCCTATGCTAGAGACATGGATTAGTGGGAAAGGTTGTCATATTCATAAGAAGAAGTAACACCTGTCGTATGGCATGGAGCAGATGGGGTATTCTATAGCACGCATGTTTTCTTTTTGCTCCAGTTCTCCATAAAGTAATCTATTTATTTGTTTTACCCAGCTCAACTATTATAAATATCATAAAATGAACGGATCCTTTGAGGGTTCTGCAACTTGGGCCATTAACCTTAATCAGACTTGTAACATTCTTATCGCAGTGGGCTTGGGCCGGTTCCTGTATCGGTTGTGAGCCCAAACCCGAACCCGTACACCATCACCCATATCATCACCGGAGACAAATTCAAATCCATCAGGTTTTACTGTTTTACTGTTTTACGATCGACTAAACCCAACACTGTCACCTAATCTTGCAACTTTTGTTATTATTTTCTATTCAGCAAACAGCCACCTTTAAACCGCTATTCGTTATTGTTAACCGAGAAACAACCCACTCAATCACAACTTAATAACTTGCTACTCGTTACCGTATTATATTTCAGTTAACAAAATAATTAAGATGATGAGGTTTGATGTTGAACGATGAGGATTATGGTTTATGATTATTGGCGATAAAGATGTTGATAAAACTTGGAATATAGGCGAAGATGGTGATGTAAGATTTGATGAGGATTAGGAAGATATACATGATGATATACATGAAATTTTGACAGTGATTTTTTTGATCATATTGATAATGATGTTAGATTTAAAACGATTGATGATAAGTGATAAGAGAAGGAGAGAAAAAGAAATAGTTACGGGTTATATATGTTTATGAAATGAATAGCATTAGATAAACAAAACAGATCAGCTGGTTTAGGGGTTGTGGTTAAGCGGGAGGTCGTGGGTTCGAGTCCGGGCTAAGGTAGTTTTTAATTTTTGGAGGTTTCTTTAAAGGTAGTATTACTAATACTTATTATTATTATTATTATTATTTTTATTAATATTATCATTATTATTATTGTAACTATTACTATCATTGATATTAATTTATTATTAACATTAATTACTATCAAGTACTATTAATAAGTATTATTAGTATTAAGGGTTTTATCAAAACGATATTCTTTTTTATTGTTGTAAAAATAAAATAATACAACTTTTTATTTTATTATCATTATTGTTAAAATTATTATTTATACTAAAACTATATTTTTATTAAAAATAAAATAAAATAACATTATTAATAAAATTATCATCTCTATTATTATTTGAATTAACGTTATCGATATCATTAATATTATCATATTAAAGAGATTACAACTTTTTTATCTATTAGTATTAGTATTATTTTACCAAATAACAATTAGTACAGAATACTATATTTAAAACATATAACATAGGATTTATTGAAATAACAAGTATATCACTAATAATATAGTTTTGTTCGATTACAACTATGTATATTAATAAACATACAAATGATATAGGTTCATGAATCCGAGGCCAACCTTGCATTGTTCAATTTAGTCATATGTATTTTTACTACAAAATACATTAGGTGAGTTTCATTGAATCCCTTTTTACTCATTACATTTTGGGCTGAGAATACATGCAAATGCTTTATTAACTGTTTTACAATATTTATATGCGTGAGTTTCATTTGCTCCCTTTTTACCCTTTATATTTTTGGGCTGAGAATACATGTGCAATTTTTATAAATGTTTTTACGAAATAGACACAAGTAATCAAAACTACATTATATGGTTGAATGATCGAAATCGAATATGCCCCTTTTTATTAAGTCTGGTAATCTAAGAATTAGGGAACAGACACCCTAATTGACGCGAACTCTAAAGATAGATCTATCGGGCCCAACTAGCCCCATCCAAAGTACCGGATGCTTTAGTACTTCGAAATTTATATCATGTCCGAAGGAGGATCCCGGAATGATGGGGATATTCTTATATGCAAATTGTGAATGTCGGTTACCAGGTATTCAATCCATATGAATGATATTTTTGTCTCTATGCATAGACGTATGTTTATGAGAAATAGAAATATGAAATCTTGTGGTCTATTAAAATTATGAAATGATTATTTATGAAAGCATGTTTATTCTCAGGTACGAAAGAAATCTTCCGCGGTGTATTTGCTCATCTTAGAGATATTACTTGGAGTCATTCATGACATATTTCAAAAGACGTTGCATTCGAGTCGTCGAGTTCATCAAGATTATTATTATTAAGTCAATTATAGTTAGATATATTATGAAATGGTATGCCTGCTGTCAACTTTCGATGTAGTGAAAGATTGTCTTTTCAAAAACGAATGCAATGTTTGTAAAATGTATCATATAGAGGTCAAGTACCTCGCGATGTAATCAACTGTTGTGAATCGTTTATAATCGATATGGACTTTGTCCGAATAGATTAGGACGGGTCCTTTCATCAATGATGTTCCCGTCGCAAAAGAATTTCCCGATGTATTTCTGAAAGAATTACTGGGACTACCTCCACATCGATCTGTTGAATTTCAAATAGATCTTGTACCAGGAGCTGCACCAATAGCTCGTGCTCCTTATAGACTCGTACCCAGCGAGATGAAAGAACTGCAAAGCCAACTGCAAGAACTATTAGAACGTGGTTTCATTCGACCAAGCACATCACCATGGGGAGCTCCTGTTTTGTTTGTCAAGAAGAAAGATGGTACATTTAGGTTGTGTATTGACTACAGAGAGTTGAACAAACTTACCATCAAAAACCGTTATCCACTGCCGAGAATTGAGGACTTATTTGATCAACTACAAGGCTCGTCAGTTTATTCGAAGATCGATTTACGTTCTGGATATCATCAAATGCGAGTAAAGGAGGATGATATTCCAAAAACTGCTTTTAGGACGCGTTATGGTCATTACGAGTTTATGGTTATGCCGTTTGGATTGACTAACGCACCAGCTGTGTTCATGGACCTTATGAACTGAGTGTGTGGGCCATATCTTGACAAGTTTGTCATTGTTTTCATCGATGACATACTTATTTACTCAAAGAATGATCAAGAGCACGAAGAACATTTGAGAAAAGTGCTAGAAGTATTGAGGAAAGAAAAACTGTACGCTAAGTTTTCAAAGTGTGCATTTTGGTTGGAAGAAGTTCAATTCCTCGGTCACATAGTGAACAAAGAAGGTATCCAGGTGGACCCGACAAAGATCGAAACCATTGAAAAGTGGGAAACCCCAAAAACTCCGAAGCATATACGTCAATTTTTAAGATTGGCTGGTTACTACAGAAGATTCATCCAAGATTTCTCCAAAATAGCAAAACCCTTGACTGCATTAATGCATAAAGGGAAGAAATTTGAATGGAAGGATGAACAAGAAAAGGCGTTTCAATTATTGAAGAAAAAGCTAACTACGGCACCTATATTGTCATTGCCTGAAGGGAATGATGATTTTGTGATTTATTGTGACGCATCAAAGCAAGGTCTCGGTTGTGTATTAATGCAACAAACGAAGGTGATTGCTTATGCGTCTAGAAAATTTAAGATTCACGAGCAAAATTATACGACGCATGATTTGGAATTAGGCGCGGTTGTTTTTGCATTAAAGACTTGGAGGAACTACTTATATGGGGTCAAAAGTATTATATATACCGACCACAAAAGTCTTCAACACATATTTAATCAGAAACAACTGAATATGAGACAGCGTAGGTGGATTGAATTGTTTAATGATTATGACTTTGAGATTCGTTACCACCAGGGGAAGGCAAATGTGGTAGCCGACGCCTTAAGCAGAAAGGACAGAGAACCCATTCGAGTAAAATCTATGAATATAATGATTCACACTAACCTTACTACTCAAATAAAGGAGGCGCAACAAGGAGTTTTAAAAGAGGGAAATTTAAAGGATGAAATACCCAAAGGATCGGAGAAGCATCTTAATATTTGGGAAGACGGAACCCGGTATAGGGCTGAAAGAATTTGGGTACCAAAATTTGGAGATATGAGAGAAATGGTACTTAGAGAAGCTCATAAACCCAGATACTCAATACATTCTGGAACGGGGAAGATGTACAAGGATCTTAAGAAACATTTTTGGTGGCCAGGTATGAAAGCCGATATTGCTAAATATGTAGGAGAATATTTGACGTGTTCTAAGATCAAAGCTGAACATCAGAAACCATCAGGTCTACTACAACAACCTGAAATCCCGGAATGGAAATGGGAAAACATTACCATGGATTTCATTACTAAATTGCCAAGGACTGCAAGTGGTTATGAGACTATTTGGGTAATAGTTGATCGTCTCACCAAGTCAGCACACTTCCTGCCAATAAGAGAAGATGACAAGATGGAGAAGTTAGCACGACTGTATTTGAAAGAAGTCGTCTCCAGACATGGAATACCAATCTCTATTATCTCTGATAGGGATGGCAGATTTATTTCAAGATTCTGGCAGACATTACAGCAAGCATTAGGAACTCGTCTAGACATGAGTACTGCCTATCATCCACAAACTGATGGACAGAGTGAAAGGACGATACAAATGCTTGAAGACATGCTACGAGCATGTGTTATTGATTTCGGAAACAGTTGGGATCGACATCTACCGTTAGCAGAATTTTCCTACAACAACAGCTACCATTCAAGCATTGAGATGGCACCGTTTGAAGCACTTTATGGTAGAAAGTGCAGGTCTCCAATTTGTTAGAGTGAAGTGGGGGATAGATAGATTACGGGTCCGGAGATAATACAAGAAACTACCGAGAAAATTATCCAAATTCAACAAAGATTGAAAACCGCCCAGAGTCGACAAAAGAGCTACGCGGACAGTAAAAGAAAAGATATAGAGTTTGAAATTGGAGAAATGGTCATGCTTAAGGTTTCACCTTGGAAAGGCGTTGTTCGATTTGGTAAACGGGGGAAACTAAATCCAAGGTACATTGTACCATTCAAGATTATAGATTGTATCGGACCAGTAGCTTACCAACTGGAGCTACCTCAACAACTCGCGGCTGTACATAACACTTTCCACGTCTCAAATTTGAAGAAATGTTTTGCTAAAGAAGATCTCACTATTCCGTTGGACGAAATCCAAATCAATGAAAAACTTCAATTCATTGAAGAACCCGTCGAAATAATGGATCGTGAGGTTAAGAGGCTTAAACAAAACAAGATACCAATTGTTAAGGTTCGATGGAATGCTCGTAGAGGACCCAAGTTCACCTGGGAGCGTGAAGATCAGATGAAGAAGAAATACCCGCATTTATTTCCAGAAGATACGTCAACACCGCCAACTGCTTAAAATTTCGGGACGAAATTTATATAACGGGTAGGTACTGTAGTGACCCGAACTTTTTCATGTTTATATTTATATATATATATATTAAATGAAATTGTTATTTACATGATTAAGTGTTTCCAACATGTTAAACAATTAAACTTATTAAGACTTGATTAATTGAAAATAGGTTTCATATAGACAATTGACCACCCAAGTTGACCGGTGATTCACGAACGTTAAAACTTGTAAAAACTATACGATGACATATATATGGTTATATATATAGTTAACATGATTTTATTATAAGTATGTATCTCATTAGGTATTTTAACAATGAGTTATATACATAAAAAATAAGACTATTAATTTAAGAAACTCGAAAATGATATATATAACGATTATCGTTATAACAATGTCTTACTAGGTACATATGAATCATATTAAGATATTGATACACTTGGTTAATTATGTTAAATGATAAGTAAATATATTATTAAGTGTATTAACAATGAAATACATATGTAAAAATAAGACTACTAACTTAATGATTTCGAAACGAGACATATATGTAATGATTATCATTGTAACAGCATTTAACTGTATATATATCATATTAAGATATATTATATATCATAATATCATGATAATATAATAATTTAACATCTCATTTGTTATAATAAACAATGGGTTAACAACATTCAACAAGATCGTTAACCTAAAGGTTTCAAAACAACATTTACATGTAACGACTAACGATGACTTAACGACTCAGTTAAAATGTATATACATGTAGTGTTTTAATATGTATTCATACACTTTTTAAAGACTTCAAGACACTTATCAAAATACTTCTACTTAACAAAAATGCTTACAATTACATCCTCGTTCAGTTTCATCAACAATTCTACTCGTATGCACCCGTATTCGTACTCGTACAATACACAGCTTTTAGATGTATGTACTATTGGTATATACACTCCAATGATCAGCTCTTAGCAGCCCATGTGAGTCACCTAACACATGTGGGAACCATCATTTGGCAACTAGCATGAAATATCTCATAAAATTACAAAAATATGAGTAATCATTCATGACTTATTTACATGAAAACAAAATTACATATCCTTTATATCTAATCCATACACCAACGACCAAAAACACCTACAAACACTTTCATTCTTCAATTTTATTCATCTAATTGATCTCTCTCAAGTTCTATCTTCAAGTTCTAAGTGTTCTTCATAAATTCCAAAAGTTCTAGTTTCATAAAATCAAGAATACTTCCAAGATTGCAAGTTTACTTCCAAGTTTTCTAAATCCATTCCAAGTAATCATACAACCTCAAGAAATCTTTGTTTCTTACAGTAGGTTATCATTCTAATACAAGGTAATAATCATATTCAAACTTTGGTTCAATTTTTATAACTATAACAATCTTATTTCAAGTGATGATCTTACTTGAACTTGTTTTCGTGTCATGATTCTGCTTCAAGAACTTCGAGCCATCCAAGGATCCGTTGAAGCTAGATCCATTTTTCTCTTTTCCAGTAGGTTTATCCAAGGAACTTGAGGTAGTAATGATGTTCATAACATCATTCGATTCATACATATAAAGCTATCTTATTCGAAGGTTTAAACTTGTAATCACTAGAGCATAGTTTAGTTAATTCTAAACTTGTTCGCAAATAAAAGTTAATCCTTCTAACTTGACTTTTAAAATCAACTAAACACATGTTCTATATCTATATGATATGCTAACTTAATGATTTAAAACCTGAAAACACGAAAAACACCGTAAAACCGGATTTATACCGTCGTAGTAACACCGCGGGCTGTTTTGGGTTAGTTAATTAAAAACTATGATAACCTTTGATTTAAAAGTTGTTATTCTGGAAAAATTATTTTAATTATGAACATGAAACTATATCCAAAAATCATGGTTAAACTCAAAGTGGAAGTATGTTTTCTAAAATGGTCATCTAGACGTCGTTCTTTCGACTGAAATGACTACCTTTACAAAAACGACTTTTAACTTATTTTTCCGACTATAAACCTATACTTTTTCTGTTTAGATTCATAAAATAGAGTTCAATATGAAACCATAGCAATTTGATTCACTCAAAACGGATTTAAAATGAAGAAGTTATGGGTAAAACAAGATTGGATAATTTTTCTCATTTTAGCTACGTGAAAATTGGTAACAAATCTATTCCAACCATAACTTAATCAACTTGTATTGTATATTATGTAATCTTGAGATACCATAGACACGTATACAACGTTTCGACCTATCATGTCGACACATCTATATATATTTCGAAACAACCATGGACACTCTATATGTGAATGTCGGAGTTAGCTATACAGGGTTGAGGTTGATTCCAAAATATATATAGTTTGAGTTGTGATCAATACTGAGATACGTATACACTGGGTCGTGGATTGATTCAAGATAATATTTATCGATTTATTTCTGTACATCTAACTGTGGACAACTAGTTGTAGGTTACTAACGAGGACAGCTGACTTAATAAACTTAAAACATCAAAATATATTAAAAGTGTTGTAAATATATTTTGAACATACTTTGATATATATGTATATATTGTTATAGGTTCGTGAATCAACCAGTGACCAAGTCTTACTTCCCGACGAAGTAAAAATCTGTGAAAGTGAGTTATAGTCCCACTTTTAAAATCTAATATTTTTGGGATGAGAATACATGCAGGTTTTATAAATGATTTACAAAATAGACACAAGTACGTGAAACTACATTCTATGGTTGAATTATCGAAATCGAATATGCCCTTTTTTATTAAGTCTGGTAATCTAAGAATTAGGGAACAGACACCCTAATTGACGCGAATCCTAAAGATAGATCTATTGGGCTTAACAAACCCCATCCAAAGTACCGGATGCTTTAGCACTTTGAAATTTATATCATATCCGAAGGGTGTCCCGGAATGATGGGGATATTATTATATATGCATCTTGTTAATGTCGGTTACCAGGTGTTCACCATATGAATGATTTTTATCTCTATGTATGGGATGTGTATTGAAATATGAAATCTTGTTGTCTATTGTTACGATTTTATATATATAGGTTAAACCTATAACTCACCAACATTTTTGTTGACGTTTAAAGCATGTTTATTCTCAGGTGAATACTACGAGCTTCCGCTGTTGCATACTAAAATAAGGACAAGATTTGGAGTCCATGTTTGTATGATATTGTCTAAAAACTACATTCAAGAAACTGATTTCGATGTAACATATTTGTATTGTAAACCATTATGTAATGGTCGTGTGTAAACAGGATATTTTAGATTATCATTATTTGATAATCTACGTAAAGCTTTTTAAACCTTTATTTATGAAATAAAGGTTATGGTTTGTTTTAAAAATGAATGCAGTCTTTGAAAAACGTCTCATATAGAGGTCAAAACCTCGCAACAAAATCAATTAATATGGAACGTTTTTAATCAATAAGAACGGGACATTTCATGATGTTCATAACATCATTCAATTCATACATAAAAAGCTATCATATTCGAAGTGGTAAACTAGTAATTACTAGAACATAGTTTAGTTAATTCTAAACTTGTTCGCAAATAAAGTTAATCCTTCTAACTACACTTTTAAAATCAACTATACACATGATCTATATCTATATGATATGCTAACTTAATGATTTAAATCCCGGAAACATGATAAACACCATAAAACCGGATTTACGCAGTCGTAGTTACAACCGGGGCTGTTTTGGTTTGGATAATTAAAAACTATGAAAAACTTTGATTTAAAAGCTATACTTCTGGGAAAATTATTTTTCTTATGAACATGAAACCATATCCAAAAATCATGGTTAAACTCAAAGTGAAAGTATGTTTTTCAAAACAGTCATCAAGATGTCGTTCTTTCGATGGAAATGACTACCTCTTTCAAAAACGACTTGTAACTTGTATTTCCGACTATAAACCTATACATTTTCTGTTTAGTTTCATAAAGTCAAGTTCAATATGAAACCGTGGACGCTTAAATCACTCAAAACGGATTAGAAACGAAGAAATGGCGAGCAAAACAAAATTGGTAAAAACTACTCATTTTAGCTACGTGAAAATTGGTAACAAATCTATTCCAACCATAACTTAATCAACTTGTATTGTATATTATGTAATCTTGAGATACCATAGACACGTATACAATGTTTTGACCTATCATGTCGACAAATCTATATATATTTCGGAACAACCATAGACACTCTATATGTGAATGTTGGAGTTAGCTATACAGGGTTAAGGTTGATTTCAAAATATATATAGTTTGAGTTGTGATCAATACTGAGATATGTATACACTGGGTCGTGGATTGATTCAAGATAATATATATCGATTTATTTCTGTACATCTAACTGTGGACAACTAGTTGTAGGTTACTAACGAGGACAGCTGACTTAATAAACTTAAAACATCAAAATGTATTAAAGGTGTTGTAAATATATTTTGAACATACTTTGATATATATGTACATATTTGTTATAGGTTCGTGAATCGACCAGTGGCCAAGTCTTACTTCCCGACGAAGTAAAAATCTGTGAAAGTGAGTTATAGTCCCACTTTTAAAATCTAATATTTTTGGGATGAGAATACATGCAGGTTTTATAAATGATTTACAAAATAGACACAAGTACGTGAGACTACATTCTATGGTTGAATTATCGAAATCGAATATGCCCCTTTTTATTAAGTCTGGTACTCTAAGAATTAGGGAACAGATACCCTAATTGACGCGAATCCTAAAGATAAATCTATTGGGCCTAACAAACCCCATCCAAAGTACCGGATGCTTTAGTACTTCGAAATTTATATCATATCCGAAGGGTGTCCCAGAATGATGGGGATATTCTTATATATGCATCTTGTTAATGTCGGTTACCAGGTGTTCACCATATGAATGAATTAATTTTTATCTCTATGTATGGGATGCATATTGAAATATGAAATCTTGTGGTCTATTATTATGATTTGATAATATAGAGGTTAAACCTATAACTCACCAATATTTTTGTTGACGTTTTAAGCATGTTTATTCTCAGGTGATTATTAAGAGCTTCCGCTATTGCATACTAAAATAAGGACAAGATTTGGAGTCCATGTTTGTATGATATTGTGTAAAAACTGCATTCAAGAAACTGGTTTCGATGTAACATATTTGTATTGTAAACCATTATGTAATGGTCGTGTGTAAACAGGATATTTTAGATTATCATTATTTGATAATCTACGTAAAGCTTTTTAAACCTTAATTTATGAAATAAAGGTTATGGTTTGTTTTAAAAATGAATGCAGTCTTTGAAAAAAAAACGTCTCATATAGAGGTCAAAACCTCGCAACGAAATCAATTAATATGGAACGTTTTTAATCAATAAGAACGGGACATTTCAGTTGGTATCCGAGCGTTGGTCTTAGAGAACCAGAAAATTTGCATTAGTGTGTCTTATCGAGTTTGTTAGGATGCATTAGTGAGTCTGGACTTCGACCGTGTTTTCTTTAAAAATGGTTGCTTAACATTTTTGTTGGAAACTATATATTATTAACATGTATATATTATGTGATATATTAATCTCTTAACATGTTTGATATTGTGTGATAGATGTCTACCTCTAGCACAAATCCCATTGACTCACCTAATAATAACGAAGAGCCGAATATATATTGGACTGATTCACAAGTTCCCGAAGAAGAACCGGAAGAAGAATCAGAACCGGAAGAAGAATCAGAACCTGAAGAGGAGGAACCGGAGGAGGAAATAGAACCGGTGGGGGAAATAATAAAACGGTTAAGTAAAAGAAAATTCTCAACCAACCGAACAAGGTTAATTATGGTCAATGGTGTTTCCGCCAAGGAAGCAAAATATTGGGAGGATTACCAATTCTCCGATGAATCGGATTCCGACGAGAATTCCGATGATGTTATAGAAATTACCCCAACTGAATTTAAAAAGGCAAAAGAAAATAATAAGGGAAAGGGCATAAAAATAGAGAAATCTAATTCCAACCCCGATGAACTTTATATGTATCGTCAACCCCCGAAGCCCTTAAGTTGTAACAATGACCCGGGAACCTCTAAACCACCAGGTTTTTCTAAACCAATGTGGAAAACGACGGCTCGTATTAGGGAAACATCATATATCCCTAGAAACTTGGCAAAACGAACCAGAACCGAAGAAGAAGAAACGAGCGAGTCAGAATAAGATAGTTGTATTCGTGTGGTGTAATATATGTAATATAGTGTGCTTATGCTTTATGATATATGTAAAAATTGCTTTTATTAATAAGTATTTTTTTATGAATCTAACTCTTGTCTATTTTACAGTTTAAAAACACAAAATGGATAGACAACCCAATATTTTAAGAGACCTACCCGGAGACATGATTGATGAAATCTTGTCTAGAGTCGGTCAGAATTCCTCGGCACAACTATTTAAGGCGAGATCACTTTGTAAGACATTCGAAGAACGTTCCAAGAATGTCTTGGTTTATAAGAGACTTTCGTTTGAAAGATGGGGGATATCACATTGGGAAACCCATAAGTTACGATGTGTTTACTTTGACGCATATATTGCGGGGAACCCAAATGCTATTTTACGCAACGGGTTAAGAAATTATTTTGACTCAATGTATCCGAATATAGGACTTCATGATTTAGAAAAAGCGGCTAACATGCAACATAAAGAAGCATGCTATGCTTACGGGTTAGTAATGTTCGCTTCTCACCAAAGTGAGAAAAAGAACATCGGGCTACAGCTATTAAACAAAACGTTCCCACAAGTGACGGAGTCGGTAATTGGGGTAAGAAATGAGGTTTTTAGGTTATTACGAGACTGTTGGTCATTACGTAATCCTCGTCCCTTTGACGACGTTACAACACGCTGTCTTATCAACGACCATAACGGTTATGTTCCATAAGACCAAGGATGGGAAGTAGTCCTAGTAAAACCAGAATGCATGACTTGTTTCTGGACGTATGAATTACGTGTCTTTATTGCCTTTGCTGAACGACTTGTGTACTAGCTAGAATTATCTTCACAACTATCTTGTATCAAAGTTATTGTGTGCTATATTTCATGTTATATGTAAAATAAGCGGTATTGTAAGTTTGTAAAATATAGTGAAAAAGTTTGAACGCGAAATATTATTATAATCAGTTTTTCATATAGAATTGTAGTAGTTGAATTGTATATTAGCTACTAAGTATGAACTTAACGGGTAGGTACTACCCGAATTTAAACTTATAAAACGCTAATATGAAGAAAAATCTTTTATAAATGAGTTCATATTATGCTACGAAATACTATTAACTACTCTTAATATTCTGTATGATTAACTTGTTCCATTTGACTATTTTAAAGGAAATGGCACCGACTACTCGACACACCGTGAATATGAATGAAGAGGAATTCCGTACTTTTCTAGCTTCAAACAAAGCCGCAGTACAGGCTGCGCTACATACCAACAATAACCTTGGATCTAGCAGTACAGGAAATCGTGTAGGATGCACCTACAAAGAATT
Source organism: Rutidosis leptorrhynchoides (assembly GCF_046630445.1). Classification (NCBI taxonomy): domain Eukaryota; kingdom Viridiplantae; phylum Streptophyta; class Magnoliopsida; order Asterales; family Asteraceae; genus Rutidosis; species Rutidosis leptorrhynchoides. The sequence continues at coordinate 299,793,448 of NC_092335.1, read as the reverse complement.
CACTGCCTGCAAACCTTTGGAATTTCATGGAACCGAAGGACCGATCGGATTGAAACGGTGGACCGAGAAGGTCGAATCGGTGTTTGCCATAAGTAAGTGTACTGAAGAGGACAAAGTGAAGTACGCTACGCATACCTTCACAGGTACTGCGTTAACATGGTAGAATACCTATCTAGAGCAAGTGGGACAAGATGATACTTATGCACTACCGTGGTCAGCATTCAAGCACTTGATGAACGAGAAGTACCGTCCCAGAACCGAGGTCAATAAGCTCAAGACAGAACTTAGAGGGTTACGAACCCAAGGATTTGATATTACCACGCATGAAAAACGATTCACAGAATTGTGCCTATTGTGTCCGGGAGCATTCGAAGATGAGGAAGAGAACATCGACGCGTTTGTGAAAGGATTACCGGAAAGAATCCAAGAAGATATAATTTCACACGAGCCCGCCTCCATACAACAGGCATGTCGAATGGCTCACAAACTAGTGAACCAGATTGAGGAAAGAATTAAAGAACAGGCAGCTGAAGAGGCCAATGTGAAGCAAGTCAAAAGAAAGTGGGAGGAAAACGGTGATAAGAATCACCAATACAACAACAACAGCAACTACAATAATAATCGCAACAATTATCCCAACAATCGCAACATCAATCGCAACTACAACAAACGGCCCAACAACAACAACAACAACAATAACAACAGCAACTACAACAATCGTCCCAACAACAATAACAATCGCAACAACAACAACAATCAGAAGCAGCTATGCCAAAGGTGTGAAAAGTATCACTTGGGGTTCTGCACCAAATTTTGCAACAAGTGTAAAAGAACTGTTCATAGCGTGGCGAAGTGTGAGGTCTACGGGCCAGGGGTTAACAGAACGAAAGGAACAAATGGTGTCGGAACGAGTAATGGCGGAGCAAGTAGTGTCGGAGCAAGTTATGCCAATGTAGTTTGTTATAAATGTGGAAAACCGGGCCACATTATTAGAAATTGCCCGAACCAGGAGAACACGAATGGACAAGGCCGCGGAAGAGTTTTCAATATTAATGCGGCAGAGGCATAGGAAGACCCGGAGCTTGTTACGGGTATGTTTCTTATTGACGATAAATCTGCTTATGTTTTATTTGATTCTGGTGTGAATAGAAGCTATATAAGTAGAGAATTTTGTGCTAAATTAAGTTGCCCATTGGCGCCTTTGGATAGTAAATTTTACTCGAATTAGCAAATGGTAAATTAATTTCAGCAGATAATATATGTCAGAATCGAGAAATTAAACTGGTTAGCGAAACATTTAAGATTGACTTGATACCAGTAGAGTTAGGGAGTTTTGATGTGATAATCGGTATGGACTGGTTGAGAGAAGTGAAAGCAGAGATCGTTTGTTACAAAATTGCAATTCGCATTATACGAGAAAAAGAAAAACCTTTAATGGTGTACGGAGAAAAGAGCAACGCGAAGTTAAATCTTATTAGTAACCTGAAGGCACAAAAAATAATAAGAAAAGGTTGCTATGCTGTACTAGCACACATCGAGAAAGTGAATTCCGAAGAAAAGAACATCAATGATATTCCTGTCGCAAAATAATTTCTCGATGTATTTTCGAAAGAATTACCGGGACTACCTCCACACCGATCCGTTGAATTTCAAATAGACCTTGTACCAGGAGCTGCACCAATAGCTCGTGCTCTATACAAACTCGCACCTAGCGAAATGAAGGAACTTCAGAGCTAATTACAAGAACTTTTAGAGCGTGGTTTCATTCGACCAAGCACATCACTGTGGGGAGCTCCTGTTTTGTTTGTCAAGAAGAAAGATGGTACATTCAGGTTGTGTATCGACTACCGAGAGTTGAACAAACTTACCATCAAGAACCGCTACCCACTACCGAGAATCGACGACTTATTTGATCAACTACAAGGCTTGTCTGTTTATTCGAAGATTGATTTACGTTCTGGATATCATCAAATGCGGGTGAAGGAGGATGATATTCCAAAGACTGCTTTTAGGATGCGTTACGGTCATTGCGAGTTTATGGTTATGCCGTTTGGATTGACTAACGTACCAGCTGTGTTTATGGACCTCATGAACCGAGTGTGTGGGCCATATCTTGACAAGTTTCTCATTGTATTCATCGATGACATACTTATTTACTCAAAGAATGATCAAGAGCACGAAGAACATTTGAGAAAAGTGCTAGAGTTGCTGAGAAAAGAAAAACTGTACGCTAAGTTTTCAAAGTGTGCATTTTGGTTGGAAGAAGTTCAATTCCTCGGTCACATAGTGAACAAAGAAGGTATTCAGGTGGATCCAGCAAAGATCGAAACCGTTGAAAAGTGGAAAACCCCAAAAACTCCGAAACACATACGCCAGTTTTTAGGACTAACTGGTTACTACAGAAGGTTCATCCAAAACTTTTCCAGAATAGCAAAACCCTTGACTGCATTAACGCATAAAGGGAAGAAATTTGAATGGAAGGATGAATAAGAGAAAGCGTTTCAGTTATTGAAGAAAAAGCTAACTACGGCACCTATATTGTCATTGCCTGAAGGGAATGATGATTTTGTGATTTATTGTGACGCATTAAAGCAAGGTCTCAGTTGTGTATTAATGCAACGAACGAAGGTGATTGCTTATGCGTTTAGACAATTGAAGATTCATGAGCAAAATTATACGACGCATGATTTGAAATTAGGCGCGGTTGTTTTTGCATTAAAGAATTGGAGGCACTACTTATATGGGGTCAAAAGTATTACATATACCGACCACAAAAGTCTTCAACAGATATTTAATCAGAAATAACTGAATATGAGGCAGCGTAGGTGGATTGAATTGTTGAATGGTTATGACTTTGAGATTCGTTACCATCCAGGGAAGGCAAATGTGGTAGCCGACGCCTTGAGCAGGAAGGACAGAGAACCCATTCGAGTAAAATCTATGAATATAATGATTCACAATAACCTTACTACTCAAATAAAGGAGGCGCAACAAGGAGTTTTAAAAGAGGGAAATTTAAAGGATAAAATACCCAAAGGATCGGAGAAGCATCTTAATATTCGGGAAGACGGAACCCGGTATAGGGCTGAAAGGATTTGGGTACCAAAATTTGGAGATATGAGAGAAATGGTATTTAGAGAAGCTCATAAAACCAGATACTCAATACATCCTGGAACGGGGAAGATGTACAAGGATCTCAAGAAACATTTTTGGTGGCCGGGTATGAAAGTCGATGTTGCTAAATACGTAGGAGAATGTTTGACGTGTTCTAAGGTCAAAGCTGAGCATCAGAAATCATCAGGTCACTTCAACAACCCAAAATCCCGGAATGGAAATGGGAAAACATTACCATGGATTTCATCACTAAATTGCCAAGGACTGCAAGTGGTTTTGATACTATTTGGGTAATAGTTGATCGTCTCACCAAATCAGCACACTTCCTACCAATAAGAGAAGATGACAAGATGGAGAATTTAGCACGACTGTATTTGAAGGAAGTCGTCTCTAGACATGGAATACCAATCTCTATTATCTCTGATAGGGATGGCAGATTTATTTCAAGATTCTGGCAGACATTACAGCAAGCATTAGGAACTTGTCTAGACATGAGTACTGCCTATCATCCACAAACTGATGGGCAGAGCGAAAGGACGATACAAACGCTTGAAGACATGCTACGAGCATGTGTTATTGATTTCAGAAACAGTTGGAATCGACATCTACCGTTAGCAAAATTTTCCTACAACAACAGCTACCATCCAAGCATTGAGATGGCGCCATTTGAAGCACTTTATGGTAGAAAGTGCAGGTCTCCAATTTGTTGGAGTGAAGTGGGGGATAGACAGATTACGGGTCCGGAGATAATACAAGAAACTACTGAGAAGATCATCCAAATTCAACAACGGTTAAAAACCGCCCAAACTTGATAAAAGAGCTACGCCGACATTAAAAGAAAATATATAGAATTTGAAATTGGAGAGATGTTCATGCTTAAGGTTGCACCTTGGAAAGGTGTTGTTCGATTTGGTAAACGAGGGAAATTAAATCCAAGGTATATTGGACCATTCAAGATTATTGATCCTGTCGGACCAGTAGCTTACCGACTTGAGTTACCTCAACAACTCGCGGCTGTACATAACACTTTCCACGTCTCGAATTTGAAGAAATGTTTTGCTAAAGAAGATCTCACTATTCCGTTGGACGAAATCCAAATCAATGAAAAACTTCAATTCATTGAAGAACCCGTTGAAATAATGGATCGTGAGGTTAAGAGACTTAAACAAAACAAGATACCGATTGTTAAGGTTCGATGGAATGCTCGTAGAGGACCTGAGTTCACCTGGGAATGAGAAGATCAGATGAAGAAGAAGTACCCGAACTTATTTCCAGAAGATGAGCCAACACCTCCAATCGCTTAAAATTTCGGGACGAAAATTATTTAACGGGTAGGTACTGTAGTGACCCGAACTTTTCCGAACCTTTCTATGATTATATGTTTAATGAAAACTATATTTACATGATTAAATGTTTCCAACATGTTAAGCAATCAAACTTGTTAAGACTTGATTAATTGAAATAGGTTTCATATAGACAATTGACCACCCAAGTTGACCGGTGATTCACGAACGTTAAAACTTGTAAAAACTATACGATGACATATATATGGTTATATATATAGTTAACATGATTTTATTATAAGTATGTATCTCATTAGGTATTTTAACAATGAGTTATATACATAAAAAATGAGACTATTAATTAAAGAAACTCGAAAACGATATATATATAACGATTATCGTTATAACAACGTCTTACTAGGTACATATGAATCATATTAAGATATTTATACACTTGGTTAATTATGTTAAATGAGAAGTAAATATATTATTAAATGTATTAACAATGAAATACATATGTAAAAATAAGACTACTAACTTAATGATTTCGAAACGAGACATATATGTAACGATTATCGTTGTAACGACATTTAACTGTATATATATCCTACTAAGATATATTATATATCATAATATCATGATAATATAACAATTTAACATCTCATTTGTTATAATAAACAATTGGTTAACAACATTCAACAAGATCGTTAACCTAAAGGTTTCAAAACAACATTTACATGTAACGACTAACGATGACTTAACGACTCAGTTAAAATGTATATACATGTAGTGTTTTAATATGTATTCATAAACTTTTGAAAGTCTTCAAGACACTTATCAAAATACTTCTACTTAACAAAAATGCTTACAATTACATCCTCGTTCAGTTTCATCAACAATTCTACTCGTATGCACCCGTATTCATACTCGTACAATACACAGCTTTTAGATGTATGTACTATTGGTATATACACTCCAATGATCAGCTCTTAGCAGCCCATGTGAGTCACCTAACACATGTGGGAACCATCATTTGGCAACTAGCATGAAATATCTCATAAAATTACAAAAATATGAGTAATCATTCATGACTTATTTACATGAAAACAAAATTACATATCCTTTATATCTAATCCATACACCAACGACCAAAAACACCTACAAACACTTTCATTCTTCAATTTTCTTCATCTAATTGATCTCTCTAAAGTTCTATCTTCAAGTTCTAAGTGTTCTTCATAAATTCCAAAAGTTCTAGTTTCATAAAATCAAGAATACTTCCAAGATTGCAAGTTTACTTCCAAGTTTTCTAAATCCATTCCAAGTAATCATCCAACCTCAAGAAATCTTTGTTTCTTACAGTAGGTTATCATTCTAATACAAGGTAATAATCATATTCAAACTTTGGTTCAATTTCTATAACTATAACAATCTTATTTCAAGTGATGATCTTACTTGAACTTGTTTTCGTGTCATGATTCTGCTTCAAGAACTTCGAGCCATCCAAGGATCCGTTGAAGCTAGATCCATTTTTCTCTTTTCCAGTAGGTTTATCCAAGGAACTTAAGGTAGTAATGATGTTCATAACATCATTCAATTCATACATAAAAAGCTATCATATTCGAAGTGGTAAACTAGTAATTACTTGAACATAGTTTAGTTAATTCTAAACTTGTCCGCAAATAAAGTTAATCCTTCTAACTACACTTTTAAAATCAACTATACACATTATCTATATCTATATGATATGCTAACTTAATGATTTAAAACCCGGAAACACGATAAACACCATAAAACCGGATTTACGCCGTGGTAGTTACAACCGGGGGCTGTTTTGGTTTGGATAATTAAAAACTATGAAAAACTTTGATTTAAAAGCTATACTTCTGGGAAAATGATTTTTCTTATGAACATGAAACCATATCCAAAAATCATGGTTAAACTCAAAGTGAAAGTATGTTTTTCAAAACAGTCATCAAGATGTCGTTCTTTCGATGGAAATGACTACCTCTTTCAAAAACGACTTGTAACTTGTATTTATGACTATAAACCTATACCTTTTCTGTTTAGTTTCATAAAGTCAAGTTCAATACGAAAACGTGGCCGCTTAAATCACTCAAAACAGATTAGAAATGAAGAAATGGCGAGCAAAACAAAATTGGTAAAAACTACTCATTTTAGCTACGTGAAAATTGGTAACAAATCTATTCCAACCATAACTTAATCAACTTGTATTGTATATTATGTAATCTTGAGATACCATAGACACGTATACAATGTTTCGACCTATCATGTCGACACATCTATATATATTTCGGAACAACCATAGACACTCTATATGTGAATGTTGGAGTTAGCTATATAGGGTTAAGGTTGATTCCAAAATATATATAGTTTGAGTTGTGATCAATACTGAGATATGTATACACTGGGTCGTGGATTGATTCAAGATAATATATATCGATTTATTTCTGTACATCTAACTGTGGACAACTAGTTGTAGGTTACTAACGAGGACAGCTGACTTAATAAACTTAAAACATCAAAATGTAATAAAAGTGTTGTAAATATATTTTGAACATACTTTGATATATATGTACATATTTGTTATAGGTTCGTGAATCGACCAGTGGCCAAGTCTTACTTCCCGACGAAGTAAAAAAATCTGTGAAAGTGAGTTATAGTCCCACTTTTAAAATCTAATATTTTTGGGATGAGAATACATGCAGGTTTTATAAATGATTTACAAAATAGACACAAGTACATGAAACTACATTTTATGGTTGAATTATCGAAATCGAATATGCCCCTTTTTATTAAGTCTGGTAATCTAAGAATTAGGGAACAGACACCCTAATTGACGCGAATCCTAAAGATAGATCTATTGGGCCTAACAAACCCCATCCAAAGTACCGGATGCTTTAGTACTTCGAAATTTATATCATAACTGAAGGGTGTCCCGGAATGATGGGGATATTTTTATATATGCATCTTGTTAATGTCGGTTACCAGGTGTTCACCATATGAATGATCTTTATCTCTATGTATGGGATGCATATTGAAATATGAAATCTTGTGGTCTATTATTATGATTTGATAATATAGAGGTTAAACCTATAACTCACCAACATTTTTGTTGACGTTTTAAGCATGTTTATTCTCAGGTGATTATTAAGAGCTTCCGCTATTGCATACTAAAATAAGGACAAGATTTGGAGTCCATGTTTGTATGATATTGTGTAAAAACTGCATTCAAGAAACTGATTTCGATGTAACATATTTGTATTGTAAACCATTATGTAATGGTCGTGTGTAAACAGGATATTTTAGATTATCATTATTTGATAATCTACGTAAAGCTTTTTAAACCTTTATTTATGAAATAAAGGTTATGGTTAATTTTAAAAACGAATTCAGTCTTTGAAGAAAAAAACGTCTCATATAGAGGTCAAAACCCCGCAACGAAATCAATTAATATGGAACGTTTTTAATCAATAAGAACGGGACATTTCAGTATGCATCATGAAAACATACTTATTATCATTCACGACCTTTCCACTCAAATTTCAGGACGAAATTTCTTTAACGGGTAGGTACTGTGACCACCCGAAAATTTCCGACCAAATTTAAACTAATCTTTATATATTCCCGACACGATAAGCAAAGTTGTAAGTTGAATCTCAAAGATTTTAAACTATGTTCACACATTCATTTAAACCTCGACCAAGTTTCTATGATTCACGAACCATTATATGAACAAATCAGATTATATATGTATATCTGTATATATTATAACTTGAAAACATTAACCAAGTATTAGACGTATAATACTTTACATAAACATATTTGTTTCTTAGTATATTCAAATAGTTATCGATGGAATTAGAAGATGTTATCAAATGAGTGATTTAACAGTTACATTATATGATTGCGAGTCTCTATTGAGAGGTCCACTTTGATTTAGAAAACCTTTCTTTTTAAAGATATTCGGAAAATGGTAAAGCGATTAGCATATAAGGACAATGTGTCAAATATAGAGTGTTAGACAAAAGCTAGTGGAAGACTAAATTGCATATTAATCAATTGATGAAATTTCCAAATGTACGAAGACGCTTTTCGATATAATAGAACTTGTTTATTTAAAATGTCTTTGATTAAATAAACCTAGGTTGGAATATTGGTTGTTATATATAAATAACTTGCAACATATATTTAAAACGTATTCATTAAATATATATGTTTTCAAATAAGTTTAGTATACGATAGTAACTCTCGTTTGGTAATGTGATTGATATTTAAAAAGGTAATACATAAATGAATTGTATCTATTTAAGTTTTCAAATGAAAACGTTACGAGTTATAATATTTTTCTAAACGACTTTAAAACGAACTTTGAAATATATTTAGTTTTGAAAGACTAAATATTATATCATTAGGTAAATATTTCAAACATATATATTACGTGTAGATTTACAATTCTAAATAAAAATATATTTATTTTAACTTAGTCATAAAACGTCCCAAATTAAAATAATATATTTTGGTAAACAACGAGTCATTGATTTATAGAAGCAAATGACCACGGCGCTCAAATTTCATAAGATACATTTTCATAAAGTAAATTTTTTATAAATAAGTCAAATTATTATTAAAGGTACACGTCGCGTAACGTAAAAGGCTAGTTTTCTAAACGTACGAAAGTGCGCTCGAAAAACCAAAAGTGGTAATGAGTCGAGTGACAACGTACGAGTCATTTGAACAAAAATTACATTTTTACTACGCACATAAATATAATATAATATTTAATTAATTCTAAAGATTAAATATAATATATATTAAATAATATATAATTTACGTAACATATGTGTAATGTATGTAAAAAAGGTGTCGGCAGCGAGTTTGTTAATGCATATGAGCTAGGATATGTAAGCATGCGATCGTATGCAAATCTCAAGGAACCCCCATGCGATCGCATGGGGGAGTTGGTGAGGTGAGGTCCTTAAAACTCACTCGATCTGGTTTCATTTTCATTTCTTCATTATCCATCTATCTATCTCTATATGGTACTCCGTATTATTTACTTACTTATTTTATTTATTAATTTTATTATTAAAGATTATTATGATATTAATATTAGTAGTATTATTATTATTATACACAAAATACTACGACAAGAGGTACGCGTGAGTTAGCTCAAAACACGTTTTGTGAGTGGGATAGGGTAAAGGGAATTATGGGTTATAGCGATGGAGGTAATGGGTATGGTTCATGGATATGCTCGCGAGGTCAATTTAGTGTTTATCATCTCTGTGGCGTCTACGTACCTTTCCTGCAATATTGAATCTCAATATTGATACGTGAGTACTCATAAATTAACTTTTATATATTAATAGGGTATCCCTGACTAGTTCTCGAGAATATAGAATTATGTATGCTTGTACTTTTGATATTGCCATTAGATAGGATATGTTGAATCTTGAATTAGTTACGTATGCGGTTGAGATAAGGTATAAGATATGCATGTCGTTGGAAAGTTAGCGAAAAATTAAGAACTTATCATTTAGAACTCAAATGATTTCGATGAACTGATTAGAAATTAAAGTCAACTGAATTTTAGTATTATTGTTAAAATGATTATTATTACTATCGTCGTTATTATCGTTGTTACTATTTTTATCTATTAATTATTATTATTATTATGATTAATAATATTATCATTTTTAAGTATAATTAGTAAAAGAATTTTTTATTGTTATTATTATTATTATTATTATTATCATTATTAATATTTTCATTATGATTAAATTTTTTTAAATAGTTATTAGTATTATCATTATGATAATTATTATTATTAGTATTATTATCATTAAAAATTGATATTAGTATCATCTAAGTATTATAACTAATATTATTATCATTATTATGAATGCGATATAAAAGACGACTAAAAGATATTCTACAAACTGATTAGGAAATAATGATTATGAGTATCATGATGAAATTAAAATATTATAAGATATTAAATAAGATAAAATTATCGTTCTTATTATTTTTATCAATTCATTAAAAGAATTATTAATATTAAAACTATCATTTTTACTAAAATTATCATTTTTAATAGAAATATCATTGTTATTATAAAATATCATTATTATTATCAGCTTAGTACTATTATTAATAAAAATTATCATTTTAATATCATTTTTAGTAAATATAAATATAGATATTTTATTAGTAGAACAATAATAACTATTATTACAAAATAATACAACTTATAATTATTATTGTTATTATCAATATTATTTTATCAAATAAATATATAATACAAAGATATTTTATTACACGTAATATAATTACATGAATAAAACCTATAATTATATTTTATTAAATGAACTTTATAAATTTATTTACTTAAAATACATAAAAGTATATTCTTATTTTAATATTAACTTTTATTAATAAATGAATTTTATTAATTACTTTAATAAAATCTAATAAATATATTTAAATATATATAAGTTTAATATATTTAAGTTAAATAATAATCATGTATAGATTTTGGAAATCATTTTGGGTCAAATTGATTTTTGTTGACTTTTGCATATTAGTCTCGAGCATTAGGATTGTGGTACACTATGACTTGACTTAATTTGTTAGACAAATATTGACCAACATATAAATATATATAATTAATTTAGGTTCGTGAATCTGAGGCCAACCTTGCACTAGTTCAATGATGTTATATGTATTTTTACTACGAAATACAGAATGGTGAGTTTCATTTGCCTTTTTACCCTTTATATTTTTGGGCTGAGAATACATGCGCAACTTTTATAAATGTTTTACGAAATAGACACAAGTAATCGAAACTACATTATATGGTTGAATGATCGAAGCCGAGTATGCCCCTTTTTGCTTGGTAACCTAAGAATTAGGGAACATCACTAATTTTGAGAATTAGTGCACGCCTAATTGATGCGAATCCTAAAGATAGATCTATTGGGCCTAACGAACCCAATCCAAAGTACCGGATGCTTTAGTACTTCGGTGTTGTTTTTATCATGTCCAAAGGATTTCCCACAATGATAGGGGATATTCTTATATGCATCTTGTTAATGTCGGTTACCAGGTGTTCACCTTATGAATGATTTTTGTCTCTATGTATGGGACGTATATTTACGAGAACTGGAAATGAAATTCGTGTGGTCTATTAAAATGATGAAAATGAATGTTTATGATAAACTAATGAACTCACCAACCTTTTGGTTGACACTTTAAATCATGTTTATTCTCAGATATTAAAGAAATCTTTCGCTGTGCATTAGCTCATTTTAAAGACATTACTCGGAGCCTTTCATGACATACATTTAGAAAGACGTTGCATTCGAGTCATTGAGTTCATCAAGATTATTATTAAGTCAATTATAGTTTGGATAGTGGATATTATGAAAGGGTATGCATGTCTGTCAATTTTCGATGTAAAGAAAGTTTATTTTTTAAAAAATAATGCAATGTTTGTAAAATGTATCATATATAGGTCAAATACCTCGCGTTGAATCAACTATTGTGAATCGTTTATAATGTATATGAACGGGTCCTTTCAGTTCACTATGTGACCGAGGAATTGAACTTCTTCCAACCAAAATGCACACTTTGAAAACTTAGAGTACAGTTTTTCTTTCCTCAACAACTCTAGCACTTTTCTCAAATGTTCTTCATGCTCTTGATCATTCTTTGAGTAGATAAGTATGTCATCAATGAAGACAATGTAAAGACTCGTCCTAATTCATAAGAACGAATACAATAATATATGATTACATTGCGAGGTATTTGACCTCTATATGATGCATTTTACAAACATTGCATTCTTTTTGAAAGACCAACTTTCATTACATCGAAAGTTGACAAAATGCATACCATTTCATAATATCCATCTATAATTGATTTAATCCGTCATTTACTTAATCATAATCTATACTGAATTCAATGACTTGAATGCAACGTCTTTTGAAATATGCCATGAATGACTCCAAGTAATATTTTAAATTGAGCAAATGCACAGCGGAAGATTTCTTTCAATCCTGAGAATAAACATGCTTTCAAGTGTCAACTAAAAGGTTGTTGAGTTCATTAGTTTATTATAATCATTCATTTCCATTATTTTAATAAACCACAAAATTTTTATTAAACATAATTCCAATAGCAGAATCCTCTCGTCCGCATAAAGGTAAAATCATTTCCAACAATATAATAGACCACAAGATTTTCATTTTTTCATAAACATAATCCTCAAGAAGAATCCTCTCATCTGCATTACGGTAAAATCATTCATATGGTGAACACCTGGTAACCGACATTAACAAGATGCATATAGAATATCCCCAAAACAGAATCCTCTCGTCTGTATAACAGAATCCTCTCGTCTGTATAAAAATCGAAGTACTAAAGCATCCGTACCTCGGATGGGGTTTGTTAGGCCCATAGATCTATCTTTAAGATTCACGTCAATTAGGGGTACTGTTCCCTAATTCTTAGGTTACCAAGCTAAAGGGGATGATATTCGATTTCGATAATCCAACCCTAGAATGTAGTTTCAATTACTTGTGTCTATTTCATAAAACATTTATAAAAGCAGCGCATGTATTCTCAGTCCCAAAAATATATATTGCAAAAGCATTTAAAAAGGGAGCAAATGAAACTCACAAAACTGTATTTCGTAGCAATAATGCATATGACGGTACAGAACAAGTGCAAGGTTGGCCTCGAAATCACAAACCTAAATTAAGTATATATATTTTTATGTTGGTCAATATTTGTCTTAACAAATTAGGTCAAGTCATAGTGTACCACAATCCTAATGCTCGAGACTAATATGCAAAAGTCAACAAAAGTTAATTTGACTCCAAATGATTTCCAAAATTTATACATGATTATTATATAGTTTAAATATCGTCGTTATATATTTTTAAATATTTTTAAAAGATTTATTAGAGTAACTAATACAATTCAATTATTGATAAATAAAACTTTATATAAAAATATACTTTTATATATCTTAAGAAATAAAATTTATAAAGTTCATTTAATATCATAATATATTATGATAGGTTTTATTAAGGTAATTATATTATTTGTATTACATATTTATTTGATAAAATAACATTGATTATAATAATAAGTAAAGGTTGTATTATTTTGTAATAATAATTATTATTATTCTTTTAATAAGAATATCAATATTTACTAAAAAGGATATTATGATAAAATGATAATTCTAATTATGATAACTTTAATATTTACGATACTTTTTAATATTGACTTTAAAATAATAAATTTATTTAAAATGATAATAATAATAACAATGATATTTATATTAAAATGATAATTTTTGTTAAAATGATAGTTTTAATGCTAACGATACTTTTAATAATAATAGTAATGATAAAAATAATAAGAACGATAATTTTATCTAATTTCATATCCTAAAATATTTTAATTTCATCATGATACTCATACTCATTATTTCTTAATTGATTCATTTAATAACTTTTAATCGTCTTTTATATCGCGTTTACATTAATGATAATAATATTAATTATAATAATTAGGTGTTAATAATATTAGTTTCTAGTTATAATAGTACTAATGGTAATAAATATTACGATGATAATATTAATTATAACTTTAATGATAATAACGATAGTAATAATAATAAAATAATAATTTTTAATGATAATACTTTTTATGGATAATGATAATGATAATAATAATAATAATAATAATAATAATAATAATAATAATAATAATAATAATAATAATAATAATAATAATAAAAACTATAAACAACGATAATAACGACGATATTAATAATCATTTTTAATAATAATACAAAAATTCAATTGACTATAGCTTTTAATTCGTTCATCGAAACCATTCGATATCTAAATGAAAAGTTCTTAATTTTTCGCTAGCTTTCCAACAACATGCATATCTTATACCTTATCTTAACCGCACATGTAACTAATTTAGGATTCAACATAACCTATCTAATGGCAATATCAAAAGTAGAAGCATGCATAATCCTATATACTCGAGCACTAGTCAGGGATACACTATTAGTATGTAAAAATTAAATTATCAGTACTCACGTATCACTATTGAGATTCAATATTGCAGGAAAGGTACGTAAACGCAATGGAGATGATAAACACTAGGTTGACCTCACGAGCATGCCCTCGAACATTACCCATAAGCTCCATAGCTATAACCCATAATTTCCTTAGCCCTATCCCACTCGAAAAACCATTTTTTGAAATCACTCGGACAGTACTGCGTCGTAATATTTTATGTATAATACTAATAATAACACTCATTAATAATACTAGTACTAAAAATAATAAAAGGAATGATCAATAATAATATGTATTACATAGTAATTGATTATCTATGTATGTGTGTGAGAATTCGATAGCAGAAGGATATATATATATATATATATATATATATATATATATATATATATATATATATATATATATATATATATATATATATATATATATATATACACACACACACAAACACCGCATCGTGCGAAATGAACTCAATAATTCGGGTACCTGTTCACCATGCGATCGCATGTCTTAGTGTAGAAGATTCCATGCAATCGCATGAGAGTCTTCTACAGCTCACATCGATCAATCATGTATGCCAACACTCTCTTATGTTTAATATATATATTATTTAATAAATAATATATTTAATCTTTTGAATTAATTAAATATTATATTATATTCTCGTGCATAGTTAATTTGTAATTTTAGTTCCAATGAGTCGTATGTTGTCACTCGACTTATGTACCACTTTCGATTTTTCGAACGCACTTTCGTACATTTAGAAAACTAGCCTTTTACGTTACGCGACGTGTACCCTTATTAATAATTTGACTTACTCATCAATAAATTACCTTATAAAAAATGTAAATTATAAAATTGAGCGTTGTGGTCATTTGCTTCTATAAATTAGTGACTCGTTGTTTATCAAAATATATTATTTTAAATCAGGACGTTTTATGACTAAGTTAAAATATATATATTTTTATATTTTCATTTCGAAATATAAATTTGGAACAATATATAATATATAGTTTTTCATAACTAATAATATTCAAATTTATATATCTTGAAATCGTTTAAGTAATAAGAAATATTATTTCGTAACATTTGTGTTTTTAAAGTTTAAAATTGATATACTTTATTTATATAAAAAAATGTTTACAAAGACATTTTAATATTCCAATTACTTAATATTCCAAATCATTTTATCATAAAGGTTATATTAGTAGAAGTTATTATGTGATAAGACGTTCTTAAAAAGTCTATTATATCGAAATGACGTTTTCGTTTATGAAAGTAAAAATCATATATAAATCATATCAGGTTTCAAGGTTTTAACTTCCAGTTTAATCATGACTCGTAGAATTAAGTCTAATGTAAAATGTCGATCTATTTAACTTGTAAATATCTATTCTCTAATTTCACTTACACAATACTTAATATGAAGGTTAATTAATTTATCTTATCAAAAGTCATGAGGCAATTTTTGTAAGGCATGTATTGGAATTTAACAAAAATTTCCACCAATCTGACTTGCTCTCACTACTTGACACTTTGTCCTTACTCGAAGATCACTTTACCATTTATTCCGAATATGGTTAAAAAGGAAAGGTTTTCTAAATCAAAGTGGACCTCTTAACAGAGTGATGTGCGTAGAGGTGTATATGAAATAGTTATATATTTACTACGAAATACTATTAAATACGATATAATTTTACACAAGTTATTTATTTATTTATAGAGTGGATATACCTAAACCTTGCTATAACACTTATAGGCAGTGTACCTAATCGTACAGTAGTGTAGTTTTTAGTAAGTCCGGTTCGTTCCACAGGGAGCTAGCCAAGTTTAACGCTATATTTTTAAAACTATATTTGTAAATTTATAAATATATATATATAAGTAGTATTATTATTATAAAAGGGGGTTTTTTACCGTTTAATGACCGGTTTGTCGATTTTAAAACTTTAGTCGCAGTTAAAACCTAATGTAAAATAAAAATTAACTTAATTTAAAGCGTAAAGTAAATGACAATAATTAAAGTGCGATAAAATGACAATAAATAAAATTGCGATAATTAAAAAGTACTATAATTAAAAGTGCAATTAAATAAAAGGACAGTAAATAAAAGTGCGATGAAATATGAAATAAAGGAATTATGCTTATTTAAAACTTCCGTAATCATGATGTTTGATGTGTTGATTTTAATTTATTACCATGGGTTAATTGTCCTTTGTCCTGGATTATTCAATATGCCCATCTGGTTTTTGTCCATAACAGTCCATCAGTCATAAATATAAAGTGCGAGTGTCCTCGTCAAATTATCCTTATATCCGAAGTCAAATATTCCAACTAATTGGGGACTTAAACTATAATTACACCAATTTTCCTCGTATGTAATTCACCCCTGTTTTAATAAGTCCATTGACTATTAATCCATTCCCGTGTCCAGTTAAATGAACGATTATTAGTACTTATAAATATCCCGCTCATCGTGTTCGATCGAGTGTATGTGGTTATTTATAGGTACGTCCAATTATAAATCTTTATATTAAATTAAGGAACTATCATTCAATTAAACAAATATAAAGCTCATTAATAGCCCATAGTTTAATTTCCACAAGTGTCGTTCTTTTGTCCAAACCTCAATTATGGTACAAAGCCCAATTACCCCGTCTTTAATATTTTAGCCTAACATCATGATTACTTCGGGTTAAATAAGCATAATAATAACTTAGCTACGAGACATTAAATTAAAAAGGTTGAACATAACTTACAATGATTAATAATAGCATAGCGTTACACGGACTGAATTTTGACTTACACCCTTACAACATTCGCTAACATACCCTTATTATTATTAAATTAAAATTAAAATTAAAATTATAAATTATATATATATATATATATATATATATATATATATATATATATATATATATATATATATATATATATATATATATATATATATATATCGTTGAGAGATAGAGAGAAAAAGGTATATAACATTCGCTGAATTCGTTGCTTTTTATAGGATGTGGCCTGATACTGTTCACCATGCGATCGCATGGCATTTGTGCCTTCTGGCCATGCGATCGCATGGCCTTCTTTTATAGCTCACATGCTTTTGTTTGTTTATTTGCCGACGGTTTATATATATAATATAATATATATATATAATTTTAAGAATTATTTATATATTATATTATATTTATGTGCATAGTTGACTTGTAATTTTTAGTCCGTTGCGTTGAGCGTTGAGAGTTGACTCTGGTCCCGGTTCCGGATTTTCGAACGTCCTTTCGTACTATTTAATATCTTGTACTTTGCGTTTTGCGGCTCGTACTCTTGTAATTTATAGACGTTTCTCATCAATAATTTGAATCACTTTGATTGTACTTTGTACTTTTTAGCTTTTTGGTCGTTTGCATCTTCAATTCGTCGAATCTGTATTTTGTCTTCACCTTTTATTATTTAAACGAATATCACTTGTAAATAGAACGTTTGCAACTAAAAGCTTGTCTTTCTTGAGGGATAATGCTATGAAATATATGTTCGTTTTTAGCATTATCAAATATTCCCACACTTGAGCGTTGCTTGTCCTCAAGCAATATAGTCTTGAAATAAAAATACTAGAATCACTTCTTTATTCTTCATACTTTGTACATCAGTGATTTTTATACGGCGGTATAAACAATGATAGTAACGTTGTGGTTTACAGTCCCACATGACTATGAAAATTTAGATCCTTTAAGGAAATTGGATCTTTATGAAAATATTTGATCTTTCAAAAATAAAATCTAGCTTTTACCCTAGATAAGTTTTCCGGAATAACCCTTCACCGGTGTTTGCAAAATCTTTTTGTGGGTTTTGTGGGTTTCAGATTTGAAAATTTTAGCTCAAAACTTGCGGTTTTGTGTCACCCACTTGCTAACCTTGTATTGGGAAAGCAACACGTCCAGTATACTTGCTCCGTATATTAACTTTCGGTAAACTACTGTTCGGTTGTAAAGGAAAGCGTTGAACAAGCAACTGTTAAGGTAATGTCCCGTGACATGCTTTTAATTATGGTCTATAACGTGTCGGATGCAATTACTATCCTTTGTAGGAGCAATAGTAAAGATCACCCTATAGTTTTTCAGTCTGGCACAAGGTCCTGTCTTTGACCATGCTATGCAACCACCGTTCTTACGGTTGACACCCGATTTGGTTCAGCTGACCTAATGAATTCCAGGTGAATTCGTAGGATTTTACGTTCAATGGTAATGAACGCATTGAAAATAGGTTTTCAGAAAATAAATCGGTTTTAATTTGATCAAAATATTTTCTCGTTCAAGCTCGAGTTTAGATATCATCGAATTCCATGAGTTTGTAATTCTCAATCTTTAAAGTCAATCTCAAGGATTGAGTAATATCAGTCTTAAAAGCTGATTTTTAATCTTTAAGGAGATTATCCTTTCTGGGGGTCTGATTCATTAGAATTATCAAGCTAATTTGCATGGCGTCGTCCCCATTTTACGAGACAGATCCTCTCATGGTTAGGATAAGTCTGATCACTTGGCGACCCTGTTTGATGCCGAGGTCCGTGGATTTCCAGCTGATTTTCGAGAAAACTTTTCAAGGTTTTTGTAGACTCTACAACTGATCTGGACGACAACTTCTTGACCTAAATCAAGAAGCGCATTTCTTTTTCGGAAGACTTTACTTCCTTTTAATGATGGAAGTGATTCATCGTGTAGATCCATCTTTTCTTTTTTCTTTATTATAATATTACGGGTAAAACAGTTAATTTAGTACAAAACAAAAGCACCTGCAATAAACTTTACAGAAACATGTGATAGATAGTTTTATTCAATAACTTGGTACATTCTCCCCACACTTAGTTTTTTTCTTTGCATTTTTATTCTCTTTTATTCCATTTTAAATGAATTCAAGCGTTTTAGGGTGTTTCTCAATTTATGTCCTTTCCGAGGTAATGATAATTTCGGTATTAACACCTAGTTTTCATCGTTCATAAATATGTATAAACATGATTTTGAATTCAATTTTTTGAAATTTTTTCAAATTTTCACAAAATTTGGCAATTAAACCAAGTGTAAACCCGAGAGAATTTATAACCCTTTCCCACACTTGAGATCTTGCAATGCCCTCATTTGCAAGAAATCAGTAAAAATTTAAATTCATGAGGGTGACTAGTGTAGAAAAATGATTAAAAATACCGAGTTTGCAAACCTATTGTTTTATATCACATTTGATATTTTACGTCTTGTCGTTAAAATTAGTAGTTTTTGCTGAACATAATGCCAGTTTTTGAAAGTGTGCTATTTTACCCTGTTTTGTACATAATATAAACTACAAACAAATATATACATAATATTTTATTTATATTAAACCTTTATTTATTAAAACAATTTAAATGACTAATTTTTAACATTTTGTTTCCTTTTACTTTAGGTAGAGGTAGTTTCGGTACGTTTACCTAGTCCGTCCCTCGACAAAATTTTAAAATTTGTCATTTTAAAGTGATTGTTTTAAAAGCAAATATTTTCGGGTTTTTTAAATTTTTAATGTTTTTGGCATATTTTAGATCAATAAGATTAAAAATAATGATAACAAAATTTCTCGTCCCGCCCGTGGGTAAAGCAATTTCGGTTCAACGACCTAGTTTTCAACTCACGACGAATTTTAAAAATCATATTTTTAACTTAGTGAAATAAAGTAAATTTTTGTTTTTAAATTCACACCAAACTTAAATTTAAAATGCATAAAATTAAAAATTCATATAAATATCATTTTTATACATACAAACTTATATTAAAAATATTAATTTTTCAAACATTTTCAAACTTAAATATATTGATTTTAAAAAATTTACAATATTAATTTAATATTTATATATTAATTTTAAAAACAAGGTAAAAAAATTAAAATTAAAAATCTTTTTGGTCTTTTATCCCACTTTAATCAATCAAATATTATCAAAAGTATACGTCCCTCTTTTCGCTAAAGTAATTTCGGTTCCATAACCTAGTTTTACTCCTGACGAATTTCTGAAATATTTTTGGATTGATTGATTAAAGATATTTATACCTTAAGAATAAATGGTAAATTTCGCAGTGATGTAATAAATTTTTGTATGATATCAATAATTTCGGTTACGCAAACCTAATTTTATTGAATACAATTTAATACTTTATAGCGAACGATTCTGCGTTTATTATCAAAAGGTTAAAAGCAATAAAAATAAAAATAAAAACTGTACATACTTACCTATGAGGAAGAATTCTCAGAGACTTGCTTTAGCTGACTCATAGGAGAGTCGTGTGATTTGATTTTCTATAGCTACGTAAGCGTAACCTCAATTCTTTAATATCTTTTCTTCTAAACATATAAACGGTCCTTCCCTGCATAGAGTAACAAATTCGGTATTTGAATATGTTTGATTATTTGAACATTTACCTTCGTGTGACCATTTTCCGCATTTATGACATCTTTCAAGGTGTCGTGCTCTTCTTTTTGTTGGGGATTTTGATTTTCCTTTACCAAAATGTATCTTATGATGATCTTTCCTAAGTTTTTTTCTTACTTCGTCCATTTTGCCTCTTATGAAGGATACCAGTTCACTCGGAAGGGTGTCATTATTACGTTTAGTAATCATAGCATGTAGCATTAGACCATGGTTCAGATCAAAGGAATTCTTCATCTCGTAAAACCTAAAAAAAATAAAAATTCAGAATGGAGGGAGAAGACTAGTTCTTTAGGGTCTGCTAGGGAAAGACCATTCGGATTCCATTCTCGAAAACTACACGAAAACAGAATATCTAACTCTAACATGAATATATATTACCCTAAAAAGATTCGAACCTTCCCACACTTAGTTAGCTGTGGTGTCAAAATTGTGATTAACTTCATCTTCAACTTCCATTGGATTATTCATGTAATGTTTAACTCTGTGACCATTAACCTTAAATTCAACTCCATTTGAATTTATTAACCCTATTGTTCTATACAAAAAAACTCTTTTGACTATGAATGGTCCAGACCATCTTGATTTCAATTTTCCAGGAAATAGCTTGAATCGTGAATTGAAAAGAAGAACTATGTCTCCTTCTTTGAATTCTTTTGAACTACTGATTCTTTTATCATGCCATTTCTTCGTTCTTTCCTTATAGATTAATGAATTTTCTTATGCTTCATGTCTTAATTCTTCTAATTCATTTAGTTGACTTAATCATAGATGTCCGGCTTCATGTAAATCAAGATTACATGTCTTCAAAGCCCAAAATGCTTTATATTCAATTTCTACTGGAAGATGACATGCTTTTCCGTAAACGAGTCTGAAAGGTGTGGTGCCAATAGGCTATTCTAAAAGCCCAGAGTGCATCCTCCAATTTCATGGACCATTCCTTTGGATTTGATCCTACGGTTTTCTCTAAAATACGTTTTAAAGCTCGGTTGGTATTTTCAACTTGTCCACTTGTTTGTGGATGATAAGCGGTTGAGATTTTATGAGTTACTCCATATCTTTTGAGAACTTTCTCAAGTTGATTATTACAAAAATGAGTACCCGGATCACTTATTAAAGCTTTCGGTGTTCCGAACCTAGCAAAAAGACGTTTTAAGAAGTTGACTACAACTCGTGCGTCGTTAATTGGGAGAGCTTGTGCTTCCGCCCATTTAGATACATAATCAATGGCAACGAGAATGTAGAGATTATTATGAGATTTTAGAAATGGACCCATAAAGTCAATACCCCAAATGTCAAATACTTCACATACTTGAATGATATTTTTTGGCATTTCATCACGTTGACTTATTTTTCCGGCCCTTTGACAAGCATCACATGAAATGTCCCGTTCATATTGATTATAAACGTTCCATATTAATTGATTTCGTTGCGAGGTTTTGACCTCTATATGAGACATTTTTCAAAGACTGCATTCATTTTTAAAACAACCATAACCTTTATTTTATCAATAAAGGTTTCAAAAGTATTACGTAGATTATCAAATAATGATAATCTAAAATATACTGTTTACACACGACCATTAAAAAATGGTTTACAATAGAAATATATTACATCGATATATGTTTCTTGAATGCAGTTTTTACATAATATCATACAAAATGGACTCCAAATCTTGTCCTTATTTTAGTATGCAACAGCGGAAGCTCTTAATATTCACCTGAGAATAAACATGCTTTAAACGTCAACAAAAATGTTGGTGAGTTATAGGTTTAACCTATATATATCAAATCGTAACAATAGACCACAAGATTTCATATTTCAATACACATCCCATACATAGAGATAAAAATCATTCATATGGTGAACATCTGGTAACCGACATTAACAAGATGCATATATAAGAATATCCCCATCATTCCGGGACACCCTTCAGATATGATATAAATTTCGAAGTACTAAAGCATCCGGTACTTTGGATGGGGTTTGTTAGGCCCAATAGATCTATCTTTAGGATTCGCGTCAATTAGGGTGTCTGTTCCCTAATTCTTAGATTACCAGACTTAATAAAAAGGGGCATATTCGATTTCGATAATTCAACCATAGAATGTAGTTTCACGTACTTGCGTCTATTTTGTAAATCATTTATAAAACCTGCATGTATTCTCATCCCAAAAATATTAGATTTTAAAAGTGGGACTATAACTCACTTTCACAGATTTTTACTTCGTCGGGAAGTAAGACTTGGCCACTGGTTGATTCACGAACCTATAACAATATATACATATATATCAAAGTATGTTCAAACTATATTTACAATACTTTTAATACATTTTGATGTTTTAAGTTTATTAAGTCAGCTGTCCTCGTTAGTAACCTACAACTAGTTGTCCACAGTTAGATGTACAAAAATAAATCGATAAATATTATCTTGAATCAATCCACGACCCAGTGTATACGTATCTCAGTATTGATCACAACTCAAACTATATATATATTTTGGAATCAACCTCAACCCTGTATAGCTAACTCCAACATTCACATATAGAGTGTCTATGGTTGTTCCGCAATATATATATAGATGGGTCGACATGATAGGTCGAAACATTGTATACGTGTCTATGGTATCTCAAGATTACATAATATAAAATATAAGTTGATTAGGTTATGGTTGGAATAGATTTATTACTAACTTTCACGTAGGTAAAATGAGTAGTTTTTATCAATCTTGTTTTACTCGCCATTTCTTCGTTTCTAATCCGTTTTGAGTGATTCCAGTGGCCACGGTTTCATATTGAACTTAAATTTATGAATCTAAATAGAAAAAGTATAAGTTTGTAGTCGGAAATACAAGTTACAAGTCGTTTTTGAAAGAGGTAGTCATTTTCGTCGAAAGAACGACATCTTGATGACCATTTTGAAAAACATACTTTGACTTTGAGTTTAACCATGATTTTTGGATATAGTTTCATGTTCATAAGAAAAATCATTTTTCCAGAAGTATAGCTTTTAAATCAAAGTTCTTCTTAGCTTTTAATTATCCCAACCAAAACAGCCCCCGGTTTTACTACGACGGCGTATATCCAGTTTTATGGTGTTTATCGTGTTTCCGGGTTTTAAATCATTAATTTAGCATATCATATACATATAGAACATGTGTTTAGTTGATTTTAAAAGTCTAGTTAGAAGGATTAACTTTATTTGCGAACAAGTTTAGAATTAACTAAACTATGTTCTAGTGATTACAAGTTTATAACGTTGAATAAGACAACTTTTTATGTATGAATCGAATGATGTTATGAACATCATAACTAACTCAAGTTCCTTGGATAAACCTACTGGAAATGAGAAAAATAGATCTAGCTTCAAAGGATCCTTGGATGGCTTGAAAGTTCTTGAAGCAGAATCATGACACGAAAACAATTTCAAGTAAGATTTCTACTCGAAATAAGATTATTATAGTTATAGAAATTGAATTAAAGTTTGAATATGATTATTACCTTTTATTAGAAAGATAACCTACTGTAAGTAACAAAGGTTTCTTGATCTTGGATGATTACTTGGAATGGATTTAGAAAACTTGGAAGTAAACTTGCAATCTTGGAAGTATTCTTGATTTTATGAAACTAGAACTTTTGGAATTTATGAAGAACACTTAGAAATTGAAGATAGAACTTGAGAGAGATCAATTAGATGAAGAAAATTTAAGAATGAAAGTGTTTGTAGGTGTTTTTGGTCGTTGGTGTATGGATTAGATATAAAGGATATGTAATTTTATTTTCATGTAAATAAGTCATGAATGATTACTCATATTTTTATAATTTTATGAGATATTTCATGCTAGTTGCCAAATGATGGTTCCCACATGTGTTAGGTGACTCAAATGGGCTGCTAATAGCTGATCATTAGAGTGTATATACCAACAGTACATACATCTAAAAGCTGTGCATTGTACGAGTACGAATACGGGTGCATACGAGTAGAATTGTTGATGAAACTGAACGAGGATGTAATTGTAAGCATTTTTGTTAAGTAGAAGTATTTTGATAAGTGTCTTGAAGTATTTCAAAAGTGTATGAATACATATTAAAACACTACATGTATATACATTTTAACTGAGTCGTTAAGTCATCGTTAGTCGTTACATGTAAGTGTTGTTTTGAAACCTTTAGGTTAACGATCTTGTTAAGTGTTGTTAACCCAATGTTTATAATATCAAATGAGATTTTAAATTATTATATTATCATGATATTATGATGTATAAATATCTCTTAATATGATATATATATACATTAAATGTCGTTACAACGATAATCGTTACATATATGTCTCGTTTCAAAATCATTAAGTTAGTAGTCTTGTTTTTACATATGTAGTTCATTGTTAATATACTTAATGATATGTTTACTTATCATAATATCATTTTAACTATATATATATCCATATATATGTCATCATATAGTTTTTACAAGTTTTAACGTTCGTGAATCGCAGTTCAACTTGGGTGGTCAATTGTCTATATGAAAATATATTTCAATTAATCAAGTCTTAAAAAGTTTGATTGCTTAATATGTTGGAAACACTTAATCATGTAAATAAAAATTTCATTTAATATATATATAAACATGGAAAAGTTCGGGTCACTACAGTACCTACCCGTTAAATAAATTTCGTCCCGAAATTTTAAGCAGTTGGAGGTGTTGACGTATCTTCTAGAAATAAATGCGGGTATTTCTTCTTCATCTGATCTTCTCATTCCTAGGTGAACTCGGGTCCTCTACGAGCATTCCATCGAACCTTAACAATTGGTATCTTGTTTTGCTTAAGTCTTTTAACCTCACGATCCATTATTTCGACGGGTTCTTCGATGAATTGAAGTTTTTCGTTGATTTGGATTTCATCTAATGGAATAGTGAGATCTTCTTTAGCAAAACATTTCTTCAAATTCGAGACGTGGAAAGTGTTATGTACAGCCGCGAGTTGTTGAGGTAATTCAAGTTGGTAAGCTACTGGTCCGACACGATCAATAATCTTGAATGGTCCAATATACCTTGGATTTAATTTCCCTCGTTTACCAAATCGAACAACGCCTTTCCAAGGTGCAACTTTAAGCATGACCATCTCTCCAATTTCAAATTTTATATCTTTTCTTTTAATGTCAGCGTAGCTCTTTTGTCGACTTTGGGCGGTTTTCAACCGTTGTTGAATTTGGATGATCTTCTCGGTAGTTTCTTGTATTATCTACGGACCCGTAATCTGTCTATCCCCCACTTCACTCCAACAAATTGGAGACCTACACTTTCTACCATAAAGTGATTCAAACGGCGCCATCTCAATGCTTGAATGGTAGCTATTGTTGTAGGAAAATTCTGCTAACGGTAGATGTCGATCCCTACTGTTTCCAAAATCAATAACACATGCTCGTAGCATGTCTTCAAGCATTTGTATCGTCCTTTCGCTCTGCCCATCAGTTTGTGGATGATAGGCAGTACTCATGTCTAGACTAGTTCCTAATGCTTGCTGTAATGTCTGCCAGAATCTTGAAATAAATCAGCCATCCCTATCAGAGATAATAGAGATTGGTATTCCATGTCTGGAGACGACTTCCTTCAAATACAGTCGTGCTAACTTCTCCATCTTGTCATCTTCTCTTATTGGCAGGAAGTGTGCTGATTTGGTGAGACGATCAACTATTACCTAAATAGTATCAAAACCACTTGCAGTCCTTGGCAATTTAGTGATGAAATCCATGTTAATGTTTTCCCATTTCCATTCCGGGATTTCGGGTTGTTGAAGTAGACCTGATGGTTTCTGATGCTCAGCTTTGACCTTAGAACACATCAAACATTCTCCTACATATTTAGCAACATCGACTTTCATACCCGGCCACTAAAAATGTTTCTTGAGATCCTTGTACATCTTCCCCGTTCCAGGATGTATTGAGTATCTGGTTTTATGAGCTTCTCTAAGGACCATTTCTCTCATATCTCCAAATTTTGGTACCCAAATTCTTTCAGCCCTATACCGGGTTCTGTCTTCCCGAATATTAAGATGCTTCTCCGATCCTTTGGGTATTTCATCCTTTAAATTTTCCTCTTTTAGAACTCCTTGTTGCGCCTCCTTTATTTGAGTAGTAAGGTTATTGTGAATCATTATATTCATAGATTTTACTCGAATGGGTTCTCTGTCCTTCCTGCTCAAGGCATCGGCTACCACATTTGCCTTCCCCGGGTGGTAACGAATCTCAAAGTCGTAATCATTCAATAATTCATTCCACCTACGCTGCCTCATATTCAGTTGTTTCTGATTAAATATGTGTTGAAGACTTTTGTGGTCGGTATATATAATACTTTTGACCCCATATAAGTAGTGCCTCCAAGTCTTTAATGCAAAAACAACCGCGCCTAATTCCAAATCATGCGTTGTATAATTTTGTTCGTGAATCTTCAATTGTCTAGACGCATAAGCAATCACCTTCGTTCGTTGCATTAATACACAACCGAGACCTTGCTTTGATGCGTCACAATAAATCACAAAATCATCATTCCCTTCAGGCAATGACAATATAGGTGCCGTAGTTAGCTTTTTCTTCAATAACTGAAACGCTTTCTCTTGTTCATCCTTCCATTCAAATTTCTTCCCTTTATGCGTTAATGCAGTCAAGGGTTTTGCTATTCTGGAAAAGTCTTGGATGAACCTTCTGTAGTAACCAGCTAGTCCTAAAAACTGACGTATATGCTTCGGAGTTTTTGGGGTTTCCCACTTTTCAACAGTTTCTATCTTTGCCGGATCCACCTTAATACCTTCTTTGTTCACTATGTGACCGAGGAATTGAACTTCTTCCAACCAAAATGCACACTTTGAAAACTTAGCGTACAGTTTTTCTTTCCTCAATACTTCTAGCACTTTTCTCAAATGTTCTTCGTGCTCTTGATCATTCTTTGAGTAAATAAGTATGTCATCGATGAAAACAATGACAAACTTGTCAAGATATGGCCCACACACTCGGTTCATAAGGTCCATGAACACAGCTGGTGCGTTAGTCAATCCAAACGGCATAACCATAAACTCGTAATGACCATAACGCGTCGTAAAAGCAGTTTTTGGAATATCATCCTCCTTTACTCGAATTTGATGATATCCAGAACGTAAATCGATCTTCGAATAAACTGAGGAGCCTTGTAGTTGATCAAATAAGTTGTCAATTCTCGGCAGTGGATAATGGTTGTTGATGGTAAGTTTGTTCAACTCTCGGTAGTCGATACACAACCTGAATGTACCATCTTTCTTCTTGACAAACAAAATAGGAGCTCCCCACGGTGATGTGCTTGGTCGATTGAAACCACGCTTTAAAAGTTCTTGTAATTAGCTTTGCAGTTCTTTCATCTCGCTGGGTGCGAGTCTGTAAGGAGCACGAGCTATTGGTGCAGCTCCTGGTACAAGATCTATTTGAAATTCAACGGATCGATGTGGGGGTAATTCCAATTCTTTCAGAAATACATCGGGAAATTCTTTTGCGACGGGAACATCATTGATGCTCTTTTCTTCAGTTTGTACTTTCTCGACATGTGCTAGAATAGCATAACAACCTTTTCTTATTAGTTTTTGTGCCTTCAAATTACTAATAAGATGTAGCTTCGTGTTGCCCTATTCTCCGTACACCATTAAGGGCTTTCCTTTTTCTCGTATAATGCGAATTGCATTTTTGTAACAAACAATCTCTGCTTTCACTTCTTTCAACCAGTCCATACCGATTATCACATCAAAACTCCCTAACTCTACTGGTATCAAGTCAATCTTAAATATTTCGCTACCCAGTTTAATTTCTCGATTCCGGCATATATTATCTGTTGAAATTAATTTACCGTTTGCTAATTCGAATAAAAATTTACTATCCAACGACGTCAATGGACAACTTAATTTAGCACAAAAATCTCTACTCATATAGCTTCTATCCACACCCGAATCAAATAAAACGTAAGCAGATTTATTGTCAATAAGAAACGTACCCGTAACAAGCTCCGGGTCTTCCTGTGCCTCTGCCGCATTAATATTGAAAACTCTTCCGCGGCCTTGTCCATTCGTGTTCTCCTGGTTCGGGCAATTTCTAATAATGTGGCCCGGTTTTCCACATTTATAACAAACTACATTGGCATAACTTGCTCTGACACTACTTGCTCCGCCATTACTCGTTCCGACACCATTTGTTCCTTTCGTTCTGTTAACCCTGGTCCGTGGACCTCACACTTCGCCACGCTATGACCATTTCTTTTACACTTGTTGCAAAATTTGGTGCAGAACCCCGAGTGATACTTTTCACACCTTTGGCATAGCTGCTTCTGATTGTTGTTGTTGTTGCGGTTGTTATTGTTGTTGGGATGATTGTTGTAGTTGCTGTTGTTGTTGTTGTTGTTGTTGTTGTTGTTGGGCCGTTTGTTGTAGTTGCGATTGATGTTGCGATTGTTGGGATAATTGTTGCGATTATTGTTGTAATTGCTGTTGTTGTTGTATTGGTGATTCTTATCACCGTTTTCCTCCCACTTTCTTTTGACTTGCTTCACATTGGCCTCTTCAGCCGTCTGTTCTTTAATTCTTTCCTCAATCTGGTTCACTAGTTTGTGAGCCATTCTACATGCCTGTTGTATGGAGGCGGGCCCGTGTGAACTTATATCTTCTTGGATTCTTTCCGGTAATCCTTTCACAAACGCGTCGATCTTCTCTTCCTCATCTTCGAACGCTCCCGGACACAAAAGGCACAATTCTGTGAATCGTCTTTTGTACGTGGTAATATCAAATCCTTGGGTTCGTAACCCTCTAAGTTCTGTCTTGAGGTTATTGACCTCGGTTCTGGGACGGTACTTCTCGTTCATCAAGTGCTTGAATGCTGACCACGGTAGTGCGTACGCATCATCTTGTCCCACTTGCTCTAGATAGGTATTCCACCATGTTAACGCAGAACATGTGAAGGTATGCGTAGCGTACTTCACTTTGTCCTCTTCAGTACACTTACTTATGGCAAACACCGATTCGACCTTCTCGGTCCACCGTTTCAATCCGATCGGTCCTTCAGTTCCATCAAATTCCAAAGGTTTGCAGGCAGTAAATTCTTTGTAGGTGCATCCTACACGATTTCCTGTACTTCTAGATCCAAGGTTATTGTTGGTATGTAGCGCAGCCTGTACTGCAGCTATGTTTGAAGCTAGAAAAGTACGGAATTCCTCTTCATTCGTATTCACGGTGTGTCGAGTAGTCGGTGCCATTTCCTTCAAAATAGTCAAATGGAACATGTTAATCATACAGAATATTAAGATTAGTTAATAGTATTTCGTAGCATAATATGAACTCATTTATAAAAGCTTTTTCTTCATATTAGCGTTTTATAAGTTTAAATTCGGTTAGTACCTACCCGTTAAGTTCATACTTAGTAGCTAATATACAATTCAACTACTACAATTCTATATGAAAAACTGATTATAATAATATTTCGCGTTCAAACTTTTATACAATATTTTACAAACTTACAATACCGCTTATTTTACATAAAGCATGAAATATAGCACACAATAACTTTGATACAAGATAGTTGTGAAGATAATTCTAGCTAGTACACAAGTCGTTCAGCAAAGGCAATAAAGACACGTAATTCATACGTCCAGAAACAAGTCATGCATTCTGGTTTTACTAGGACTACTTCCCATCCTTGGCCTTGTGGAACATAACCGTTATGGCCGTTGATAAGATAGCGTGTTGTAACGTCGTCAAAGGGACGAGGGTTACGTAATGACCAACAGTATTGTAATAACCTAAAAACCTTGTTTCTCACCCCAACTACTGACTCCGTTACTTGTGGAAATGTTTTGTTTAATAGTTGTAGCCCGATGTTCTTGTTCTCACTTTGGTGAGAAGCGAACATTACTAACCCGTAAGCAGCCGCTTTTTCTAAATCATGAAGTCCTATGTTCAGATACATTGAGTCAAAATAATTTCTTAACCCGTTGCGTAAAATAGCACTTGGGTTCCCCGCAATATATGCGTCAAAGTAAACACATCGTAACTTATGGGTTTCCCAATGTGATATCCCCCATCTTTCAAACGAAAGTCTCTTATAAACCAAGGCATTCTTGGAAGTTCTTCGAATGTCTTACAAACTGATTTCGCCGTAAATAGTTGTGCCGAAGAATTCTGACCGACTCTAGACAAGATTTCATCAATCATGTCTCCGGGTAGGTCTCTTAAAATATTGGGTTGTCTACCCATTTTGTGTTTTTATACTGTAAAATAGACAAGAGTTAGATTCATAAAAAAAAATACTTATTAATACAAGCAATTTTTACATATATCATAAAGCATAAGCACACTATATTACATATATTACACCATACGAATACAACTATCTTATTCCAACTCGCTCATTTCTTCTTCTTCGGTTTTGGTTCGTTTTGCCAAGTTTCTAGGGATATATGATGTTCCCCTAATACTAGCTGTCGTTTTCCACAACGGTTTAGAAAAACCTGGTGGTTTAGAGGTTCCTGGGTCATTGTTACAACTTAAGGACTTCGGGGGTTGACGATACATATAAAGTTCATCGGGGTTGGATTTAGATTTCTCTATTTTTATGCCCTTTCCCTTATTATTTTCTTTTGCCTTTTTAAATTCAGTTGGGGTAATTTTTATAACATCATCAGAATTCTCGTCAGAATCCGATTCATCGGAGAATTGGTAATCCTCCCAATATTTTGCTTCCTTGGCGGAAACACCATTGACCATAATTAACCTTGGTCGGTTGGTTGAGGATTTTCTTTTACTTAACCGTTTTATTATTTCCCCCATCGGTTCTATTTCCTCCTCTGGTTCCTCCTCTTCCGGTTCTGATTCTTCTTCCAGTTCTGATTCTTCTTCCGGTTCCTCTTCAGGAACTTGTGAATCAGTCCAATATATATTCGACTCTTCGTTATTATTAGGTGAGTCAATGGGATTTGTGCTAGAGGTAGACATCTATCACACAATATCAAACATGTTAAGAGATTAATATATCACATAATATTTACATGTTAAAAATATATAGTTTCCAACAAAATTTGTTAAGCAATCATTTTTCAAGTAAACACGGTCGAAGTCCAGACTCACTAATGCATCCTAACAAACTCGATGAGACACACTAATGCAAAATTCTGGTTCTCTAAGACCAATGCTCGGATACCAACTGAAATGTCCCGTTCATATTGATTATAAACGTTCCATATTAATTGATTTCGTTGCGAGGTTTTGACCTCTATATAAGACGTTTTTCAAAGACTGCATTCATTTTTAAAACAACCATAACCTTTATTTTATCAATAAAGGTTTCAAAAGCATTACGTAGATTATCAAATAATGATAATCTAAAATATACTGTTTACACATGACCATTACATAATGGTTTACAATAGAAATATATTACATCGACATATGTTTCTTGAATGCAGTTTTTACATAATATCATACAAACATGGACTCCAAATCTTGTCCTTATTTTAGTATGCAACAGCGGAAGCTCTTAATATTCACCCGAGAATAAACATGCTTTAAACGTCAACAAAAATGTTGGTGAGTTATAGGTTTAACCTATATATATCAAATCGTAACAATAGACCACAAGATTTCATATTTCAATACATATCCCATACATAGAGATAAAAATCATTCATATGGTGAACACCTGGTAACCGACATTAACAAGATGCATATATAATAATATCCCCATCATTCCGGGACACCCTTCGGATATGATATAAATTTCGAAGTACTAAAGCATCCGGTACTTTGGATGGTGTTTGTTAGGCCCAATAGATCTATCTTTAGGATTCGCGTTAATTAGGGTGTCTGTTCCCTAATTCTTAGATTACCAGACTTAATAAAAAGGGGCATATTCGATTTCAATAATTCAACCATAGAATGTAGTTTCACGTACTTGTGTCTATTTTGTAAATCATTTATAAAACTTGCATGTATTCTCATCCCAAAAATATTAGATTTTAAAAGTGGGACTATAACTCACTTTCACAGATTTTTACTTCGTCGGGAAGTAAGACTTGGCCACTGGTTGATTCACGAAACTATAATAATATATACATATATATCAAAGTATGTTCAAACTATATTTACAATACTTTTAATACATTTTGATGTTTTAAGTTTATTAAGTCAGCTGTCCTCGTTAGTAACCTACAACTAGTTGTCCACAGTTAGATGTACAGAAATAAATCGATAAATATTATCTTGAATCAATCCACGACCCAGTGTATACGTATCTCAGTATTGATTAAAACTCAAACTATATATATATTTTGGAATCAACCTCAACCCTGTATAGCTAACTCCAACATTCACATATAGAGTGTCTATGGTTGTTCCGCAATATATATATATAGATGGGTCGACATGATAGGTCGAAACATTGTATACGTGCCTATGGTATCTCAAGATTACATAATATACAATATAAGTTGATTAGGTTATGGTTGGAATAGATTTATTACTAACTTTCACGTAGGTAAAATGAGTAGTTTTTATCAATCTTGTTTTACTCGTCATTTCTTCGTTTCTAATGCGTTTTGAGTGATTCCAGTGGCCACGGTTTCATATTGAACTTAACTTTATGAATCTAAATAGAAAAAGTATAAGTTTGTAGTCAGAAATACAAGTTACAAGTCATTTTTGAAAGAGGTAGTCATTTCCGTCGAAAGAACGACATCTTGATGACCATTTTGAAAAACATACTTTCACTTTGAGTTTAACCATGATTTTTGGATATAGTTTCATGTTCATAAGAAAAATAATTTTTCCAGAAGTATAGCTTTTAAATCAAAGTTCTTCTTAACTTTTAATTATCCCAACCAAAACAGCCCCCGGTTTTACTACGACGCCGTATATCCAGTTTTATGGTGTTTATCGTGTTTTCGGGTTTTAAATCATTAAGTTAGCATATCATATAGATATAGAACATGTGTTTAGTTAATTTTAAAATTCTAGTTAGAAAGATTAACTTTATTTGCGAACAAGTTTAGAATTAACTAAACTATGTTCTAGTGATTACAAGTTTATAACGTTGAATAAGACAACTTTTTATGTATGAATCGAATGATGTTATGAACATCATTACTACCTCAAGTTCCTTGGATAAACCTACTGGAAATGATAAAAATGGATCTAGCTTCAAAGGATCCTTGGATGGCTTGAAAGTTCTTGAAGCAGAATCATGACACGAAAACAATTTCAAGTAAGATTTCCACTCGAAATAAGATTGTTATAGTTATAGAAACTGAATTAAAGTTTGAATATGATTATTACCTTGTATTAGAAAGATAACCTACTGTAAGTAACAAAGGTTTCTTGATCTTGGATGATTACTTGGAATGGATTTAGAAAACTTGAAAGTAAACTTGCAATCTTGGAAGTATTCTTGATTTTATGAAACTAGAACTTTTGGAATTTATGAAGAACACGTAGAAATTGAAGATAGAACTTGAGAGAGATCAATTAGATGAAGAAAATTTAAGAATGAAAGTGTTTGTAGGTGTTTTTGGTCGCTGGTGTAAGGATTAGATATAAAGGATATGTAATTTTGTTTTCATGTAAATAAGTCATGAATGATTACTCATATTTTTGTAATTTTATGAGATATTTCATGCTAGTTGCCAAATTATGGTTCCCACATGTGTTAGGTAACTCACATGGGCTGCTAAGAGCTGATCATTAGAGTGTATATACCAATAGTACATACATCTAAAAGCTGTGTATTGTACGAGTACGAATACGGGTGCATACGAGTAGAATTGTTGATGAAACTGAACGAGGATGTAATTGTAAGAATTTTTGTTAAGTAGAAGTATTTTGATAAGTGTCTTGAAGTCTTTCAAAAGTGTATGAATACATATTAAAACACTACATGTATATACATTTTAACTGAGTCGTTAAGTCATCGTTAGTCGTTACATGTAAGTGTTGTTTTAAAACCTTTAGGTTAACGATCTTGTTAAGTGTTGTTAACCCAATGTTTATAATATCAAATGAGATTTTAAATTATTATATTATCATGATATTATGATGTATAAATATCTCTTAATATGATATATATACATTAAATGTCGTTACAACGATAATCGTTACATATATGTCTCGTTTCAAAATCATTAAGTTAGTAGTCTTGTTTTTACATATGTAGTTCATTGTTAGTATACTTAATGATATGTTTACTTATCATAATATCATGTTAACTATATATATATCCATATATATGTCATCATATAGTTTTTACAAGTTTTAACGTTCGTGAATCACCGTTCAACTTGGGTGGTCAATTGTCTATATGAAATCTATTTCAATTAATCAAGTCTTAACAAGTTTGATTGCTTAACATGTTGGAAACACTTAATCATGTAAATAAAAATTTCATTTAATATATATATAAACATGGAAAAGTTCGGGTCACTACATCACATGATTTGCAAAGAAGGTGTGCGTCTTTGAAAATTGTAGGCCAATAGAACCCATCATCGTAAACTTTTCTTGCTATAAGTTGAGGCCCATAATGCCCTCCTGTTGGTCCTGTGTGACAATGATTTTAAATTTGACTTGCTTCATCTCCAAATACGCATCGACGTATTATTCCATTGGGACAAATTTTAAACAAATGTGGATCTTCCCAGTAATAGTGTTTTATATCACTAAAGAATTTCTTTCGTTTTTGGTACGACAACCCTTTTTCAAGGAATCCACATACTAAGTAGTTTGCATAGTCTGCAAACCATTGTATTTCATTATAATATATCTTCAATAGATATTCATCAGAAAAGTTATCTTGTATAGCCGATTCATTTAGAACTTCTAATTCAGGATTTTCAAGACGAGAAAGATGATCATCGGCGAGATTTTCTGCTCCCTTTTTGTCTCGGATTTCAATATCGAACTCTTGTAAGAGTAAGATCCAACGGATTAATCGTGGTTTGGCATCTTGTTTCGAAAATAGGTATCTTAGAGCAGAATGGTCGGTATAGACCACCGTTTTAGCTAGAACGAGATATGAACGAAATTTGTCAAAAGCAAAGACAATAGCAAGGAGTTCTTTTTCAGTAGTTGTATAATTCGTTAGTGTTCCTTGTAACGTCTTACTAGCGTAATAAATAGGTTGAAATAGTTTTTCAATCCTTTGTCCTAAAACAGCTCCCATTGCAAAATCACTTCATCGCACATGAGTTCAAATGGTAGATTCCAATTTAGAGTTATCATGATCGGCGCATTAGTGAGTTTTTCTTTAAGAATATTAAAAGATTTGATGCATTCATCTGAAAATATGAATGGAGCATCCTTTTCTAGGAGTTTATTCATAGGAGTGGCAATTTTAGAAAAATCTTTTATGAAACGTCGGTAAAAACTGGCATACCCTAGAAAACTCCTAACTCCTCTAACATTGGTGGGATGTGAAAGTTTAACAATTACATCTACTTTAGCTCTATCCACTTCAATTCCTTCATTTGAAATTTTATGACCAAGAACGATGCCTTCTTTAACCATGAAATGGCATTTCTCCCAATTAAGAACTAGATTTGATTGCTCGCATCTAATAAGCATTCGTTCAAGATTAACTAGACTTGATTCAAAAGTATCACCGAAGACTGAAAAGTCATCCTTGAAAACTTCCATGCATTCTTCTATCATGTCGTGAAAAATCGCCATCATGCACCTTTGAAATGTTGCAGGGGCGTTGCAAAGTCCAAATGGCATGCGTTTGTAAGCAAAAGTACCATAAGGGCACGTGAACGTGGTTTTCTCTTGGTCCTCGGGTACTATTGGAATTTGAAAATATCCGGAGAAACCATCAAGAAAACAATA
Organism: Rutidosis leptorrhynchoides; assembly: GCF_046630445.1. Classification (NCBI taxonomy): domain Eukaryota; kingdom Viridiplantae; phylum Streptophyta; class Magnoliopsida; order Asterales; family Asteraceae; genus Rutidosis; species Rutidosis leptorrhynchoides. The sequence continues at coordinate 299,756,597 of NC_092335.1, read as the reverse complement.
GTAACTGTTTCCGGCTAATCTTTTCAACATTTGATCAATAAAAGGTAAGGAAAAGTGATCTTTTCTGGTGGCGTCATTTAATTTTCTATAATCAATACAAACACGCCATCCTGTTACAGTTCTAGTAGGAATAAGCTCATTTTTTTTATTTGTGATGACAGTCATGCCACCCTTCTTAGGTGCACATTGAACTGGGCTTACCCATTGACTATCAGAGATTGGATAAATTAAACATGCATCTAGTAGTTTAATAATTTCTTTCTTAACAACATCTTACATATTAGGATTTAGTCTTCGTTGGCGTTGTAAATATGTTTTATGACCTTCTTCCATAAGGATTTTATGTGTGCAATACGAAGGACTTATACCTTTAATATCATGAATCTTCCATTCAATAGCTGGTTTATGAGCTTTTAGCACAGAAATGAGTTGAGATTTTTTATTTTTAGTAAGAGAAGACGATATTATTACAGGTAATTCAGATTCACCATATAAATAAGCATATTCTAAATGGTTTGGAAGTGGCTTTAACTCTAATGTTGGTGGTTCTTCTATCGACGATTTGTATCGATATCTGTCTTCTTCCTTTAGCATTTGAATTTCTTCTGTTGTTGGTTCATATCCATTAGCCATGAGTGTAGCTAACATTTCAGCTTCATCAATTGGTTCAGTTCCTTCTCCTAAAGAACATTCTCCTGTTCCTTGTAATTCTGGAAATTCTTCTAACAATTCTGCATGTGAATCTATAGTTTGAATATAATAACATGTATCATCTGTAGATTGCGGTTGTTGCATGGCTCTATCAACAGACTAGGTAACACTCTCGTCCTCTATACTTAGGGTCAGTTTCTTACCGAACACATCTATTATTGCTTTAGCCGTGTTTAAGAATGTTCTTCCTAATATGAGAGGAACTCGAGAATCTTCTTCCATGTCCAGAATAACAAAATCTTCTGGAAATACTAAAGTACCAACTTTAACTAGCATGTTTTCCATTATCCCTCTAGGATATTTTACTGATCGATTGGCTAGTTGTATACTTATTCGTGTTGGTTTCAATTCTCCAAGGTCTAGTTTAGCGTATAGTGAATACGACATTAAATTTATACTAGCACCTAAGTCTGCCAATGCTTCTATTGAACTAAGACTACCTAGAAAACATGAAATTGTGACACTTCCTGGATCAGAGAGTTTTTCTGGTATCTTATTCAACAGTACTACAGAACAATTAGCATTCATTGTAACAGCCGAGAGTTCTTCCATTTTCTTTCTATTTGTGATTAGATCTTTCAAAAATTTAGCATATCTAGGCATTCCTGAAATCACATCAATGAAAGGAAGATTTATATTTATTTGTTTAAACATATCCAAGAATTTGGATTGCTCGGCTTCATGTCTCTCTTTTCTCACTTTACTCGGGTAAGGAAATGGTGGTTGGTATGGTTTAACATAAGGTTTAGCCTTAACTGTGTTATCTTCATTAACCTTTTCAACTACCGGTTCTGTTTCCTTATCTTGTTCAGATTGTGGTTCTTGTGGAGTAGGAATAGCGTCATCAGAAATTACAGGTATTTCAGGGGGTTTAAGTGTAATACCACTTCTCGTGGTAATGGCTTTAGCTGTGAAAGGACCCGTCCTAATCCACCTGGACGAATTCATCAACATTTGGTCCCATTGCGATGATCGGCTCCAAGTAATGTCCTTATATTGAGCAAATGCACAGCGGAAGACTTAATTCGTACCTGAGAATAAACATGCTTTAAAGTGTCAACCAAAAGGTTGGTGAGTTCATAGGTTTATCATAACAATCATTTCAATATGTTAATAGACCACAAGATTTCATAATCATAAACATAATACACTTGCAAGTGTATGTAAAGCATTCTAAGTGGTTGAGCACTTGGTAACCATACTTAACATTTAATCAACGTCGCATATTCCCTTTATTATGAAATCTCACTACACCGTACCAAGTGTTGTCACCAAAACGAAGTACTGTGCAACCGTAGAATACTGGTCGTCCAGTCCGGTTGGGGTTGTCAGGCCCGATAGATCTATCAACAGGATTCGCGTTTACAATACCCATGTAAATAGTAGTTACCAAGCTACAGGAAAGTATGCCAGTGGTACAACTCAACGTAGAATATATTTTAAGTACTTGTGTCTATTTCGTAAAGTATTCATAAAAGCAGCGCATGTATTCTCAGCCCAAAATATATATTGCAAAAGCAATTAAAAAAGGAGCAAATGAAACTCACTTTTGCCTTGAAGGTATTTAATTCGACTTGGTCTCCGATAGATATCACGAACCTAACCATATATATAATATATCAACATATTTTCTTTTTAAGTAATCGTTACATATATATATATACTTTTAATACTTTTAATATTTTCTTAGTCCGTAGTTAGCAGTCCGATGTTAGTGGTCCACAATTAGTTGGTTAAATAAAATAAATAAAGACCCCATCGTATTCGTATTGATCAGAATTAATCTCGACCCATGGTACCATGTTGTCAAATGACGTGTTGCGTACATAAATTACCGTGTTGTCAAATGACGTGTTGCGTACAATCATGAGGTCTTATGATTAATCTTCTCGTGTTGTTTACGGGTGGTCCTGAAATATATAAAATCAGTTCATAAGTAATTATATATAAAATATCATATTAATTAGGAAAGATATGATTAATTTACTTTTTCTCCAAATATTTTCGTAGCTAAACTAGCTTCGGATACCCAATCTTGTTTTAGTCGTAGTTTCTTCATTACAACTCCGTTTTTGTTGGTTCAACTTGCCACTTCCTTGGATCGAGTCAAATTTTAAGAATATGATTTGAAAATACCTTAGTTTGTATTCGAAATCATAGGTTATAGGTCAAACTTTGGTAAAACTTATGAAAGTGATCATTTTCCATCATAAAAACAACATTTAATGATCATTTTTCTAAAAATACTTACAATTTGAGTTAAACCATGAAATTTTTATGTGTTAACATATTCATAAGAAATATCATTTTTCCATAACATGAACTTCCAATTCAAAGTTCAAGATGGTTTTTAATTATCCAACCCAAAACAGCCCCCGGTTGCACTCCGACGACGTAGATTCAGTTTTTAAGATGTTCTTTGTAAAACCAAGTTATATCTTGTTAGGTTAGCATATCATTATGATATATTACAGGTCTTGAAGTGTTTTAAAAGTCAAGTTAGAAGGATCTATTTAGTTTGCGAACAAGTTTGAAATCATTCAAACTATGTTCTTGTTGTTAAAATTTTATACCACAAAATAAGATAGCTATATGAATATGAATTGAATAAGATTATGAACAAGGTTACTATCTCAAGTTACTTGGACAAAGTTACTGCAAAAGATAAGAAATAATCTTGGAATCAAAGAGTGGTGGAGTTAGATCAAAAGGTTGGAAGTAAACTTCTTCAAATGGGTGGTTATTTTGATATGTTCTTGAAAGAGTTTTCTTATGGTGTTTAAGGCTTGTAATTGAAGCTAAATGATGGGGAAAATGCTTGGAGATGATCAAGTATGAAGTTAGGAGTATTTTGAGAGAGAAATGAGGGTGTAGGTATGAGAAAATGGAGTGAAGAAATGGTGTTCATTTATAAAAACGTTTTTAGTTTATAAAGAAAGAAAAGGATTCCTAATTTTGTTTTCTTACTAATAATTCATACTACTTGACAAATTCTAGTTACCTCATATCCAGGGCAGTAATAATGTTGATTAGGATGTTGATTTGATGTGTATATACCAATAGTAAATAGGTATAGAAGCTGGGTATGATACGGGTACATATACCCTAGATATACGTATAGAAATCTTGAGGAAACGGAACGAGAATTCAAATATAGCTATCTTTTGTGAATATACTTATATTGTTTTATGTATTTAAGTCCTTAAAAAGTGATTAAATACATTATATATACGATACATGTATAAGCATTATAGATTATAAGTATATATATCAAAGAATGTTACGTATAGTTATCGTTTTGAAAACTTAAGTTAGTAGTTTCAAAATATACTTATAACTCATTATCATTAGTATACAATGAGATGTTAAACCATCCTTAGATCATGGTAAATATATATAAATACATATATATACACAAACGTATAATTATCGTATGTTATATAGTTCGTGATATCATCGGTCATATTGGACGGTCAAACGTTGTGTAAAACTCTTTTCAAAAACACAAGTCTTAACAATTTGGATTGCTTATCATGTTGGTATGGTTTAATTTATGTAAATATTAATCTCATAAGTATAATTTGGTCGGAAAATTCCGGGTCATTACAGTACCTATCCGTTAAAGAAATTTCGTCCCCGAAATTTGATAGAGGTTGTTATGGATAACAATAAGAAGGTTTTCATGACAAATATAAGGTGATAATGGAGTTTTATCATCATTGAGTAATGTAGATAAAACGATTCGATTATGCGAAGAATATAAATGAGACTATCGTAAAAGAGTGAGATGAGTAAAATATATTCGTCTTAACTGATGACGTAGTTATGATTGATTTCCGGGATTTAAGGGATTTAAAGAGAATCTTACGTAATAAGATTTGGTTCTTTGGTGATTAAGGAAATCAGGATCTTCTTTGATTATATGCAATAATCTGTTTCGATTGCTCTGTCGGATATTTCACTATAAATTCACCCCTTCGTTTCCTTATTTTCCATGACTCACACCTTCTATTCTTTCTCCCTTGATTCTTACTTTAAAGCATTCATCAATATGCTCCATCCAGTCCTGATTCTTGATATACTCCTAACTTTTATATCTGTCATTCTTTTTTTTCATCTACCACCAGAAGAATCTATTTACTTCTACTATACTCTTGTGTTTATAGTGTTTCTAATTCTCCCGTGTCTCTATATTGCTATCTGCATCGATATACACGGTTTGTAATTTCGAGGTTATTATCGAAGTTTATATTCTTCATTATTTTTCGGAGCTTCATGCTTTCGTTTTCTCTTCCCGACTTCGAGTCAAGCGAGTAATGGTCCGGAATTCGTAGATATGAAATTCAGAATGAACATAGCTAATGCTCTAAGAAGAAAATGGTAATAGAACGATTTTGATTTGTTAAATTACCAGAATACCCTGGAGAAGACCGAGTCATCCAGAAAAATATTCTCTTGATATGTTTAGAGATTAGATAGAATGTAAGAGTCGTGTAAATGGCACATGATAATGGTACTGTGAATCACCATGCTTCATTAGAAACTCAGCATAACTTACTGTAATATAATGACGTTGATCAAGTGTCATTATATTATACTAATCCATGCTTCAGTTCCCAACACTACTTCAAAATATTCATATTTTAAACTTGAAGGTTTCATAATTTAGAAACTAACACAGTTTCTTTTATGTTGCAGATATTACGGAGAGATAAATGATCTCAGATAAGAATAGTTGTGAAAATATCGCCAGAAATATGGAGGATATTTATAATAGAACATACGAGAATATCTTAGAATTTCTAATATCAATGGATGATGAAGAAGATTTGTCTGTGAAGGTTTAGAATGAGAAATAAGATGTTTGCTAACAATTTCAGCAGGCACATAATCATTTGGATTCTTTGAAGGCAAACTTATTCTTTGTGATTTGTCCACGGCTTTCTTCATAGTTTCACATAATCCATTTTTCGGTACTAAATTTTCTATCGAGCGTTCCTAACACTCCTTTCTTTATCATCAAACTTTTGGCCATTAAGATCATCTATAACATGCTGCTTCGTCAGCATTTTCAAAGTTAACTGATCTGGGTCATCGGTTATCAAACCGAGGTAGTTTCAGGAGAATTGTGTTTTTAGAATGATTAATCGCTGATGGAAATAATGTGGAATATAAAAGGTTCCCCAGTAACAATAAAGAGTACGCATATATAGCGCGGTTATAATAAAGTTGTTTCGGATGAAAAGTCGGAGTTGACTTGCTGGAGCTGTGACAAAATTAGCTACTTTGGAAAGGGATTGCAAAACGATCTTCGGTAATAACAATGTCAAAGGAACTAGAACAGATACGTGTCAAACGTTTACTCAGTTTCCGAGGGTTTTTCAGGTGCATAACTATATGCATCAATCTTTTCTTCCGTAGATGAAGTGCGGTTGGTTTATCCTCTCGATTGAGGTGTTTTTAAAAATCATGATAGATTTGAATGCTGATTGTAATCGTCGAGATAAAATGAGGTTTAAGATGAAATCAAGTGGCAATCTTGAAAAAATGTTTAGTTTCATATGTTATAATCAATATTTTAATTTATTTTAATTGTCTAATGTCATTAGTCCACAGTCGATAGTCCACAGTAACAGTCCCATAGTTCATATATAGTTTAATATATAATATACGAATTAATTAATACGTGTCGTGACCCGTATACCTCTCAGACTCGATCACAACTCAAACTATATATATTATTGTAGAATCAACCTCAACCCTGTATAGAGAACTCGATCATTACTAAATATAGAGTGTCTATGGTGATTCCAAATAATATATATAGATGCGTCGATATGATATGTCAAAACATTGTATACGTGTCCCGATATTTAAAGTGCGTAAAATAATTACAGAAATTAAATGACGATAAATAAAAGTGCGATAATTAAATTGCGATAAATAAACTGCGATAAATAAAATGTAATCAGTTAGCTAGGAACAGTTAGCTGGAACAGTTAGCGCGGATTCTTAACAAAATTTTTCATAGTTAATATATTTGTTTCTAACAGATTTTATTTTTTCGTATGTTTTCTTCATATGCCACTTGTTGGATTCTGGGAAGTCAAAATCCAAATATGAAATTGAATGAAAATGATTATTCTGCGGTGAACAGATACGTATATCGGTGGTTGTAAGTAGGATAGTAAATGACTATTGAATCAGCTTCGACGAATGTATAATGTAACTTATTAAGATGAAATCTAATTATTCCTCGGGTATTACCTACAAGTTAAAAAATTTTTTCACCATTAATATTTTGTACAAAAGAACTTTTAATTACAATATTTATGAAAACATATATACATATATATTTTCTTCAGATGAAATCATGAATTTAATGAGTTAATATGATATTAATCTCATTTGCTTTTCGGTTTGAGCTAGAATAAGAAATCTCTAAAACTTTTTGAAACCACATATTCTTCGCAGAATATCAATGAAGTTATGGATCAATACTTCATCGTTCATTATTGTTGGTACTCCTTGGTATCTATGGTGCGTATGATGTTGATGTTTGTGGGACAGATTATGATGTCGAAACGTGTGATGCGGATGTTGTTTGTTAGTGGTGATGATGGTATTGTTGATGTTATTGATGGTGGTGCTGATTATGCTGATGGTGCTGCTACTGGTGTTTGCAACCTTCGCACCATGTTCTCCAGAGCCGTCACGCGAGCGCGAAGTTCGTTAACTTCTGCTAGTACACCGGGATGATTGGCAGTTGGAGCGAGCGAATGAACAAGATTTGTAATATGGGATAGTATATATTCATGACGAGATACTCTAGAAATGAGAGAGAAAATGGTGTTTCGAATAGGTTCGCCGGTAAGTGCTTCAGGTTCATCGCCAAGAGGGCAATTTGGTGGATGGAATGGATCACCTTCTTCTTGTCTCCAGTGATTTAGTATATTACGAACCCATCCCCAATTCATCCAGAATAGATGATGGGAAATTGGTTGATCCATTCTGATGACGCTGCTTTCGAAGCCCGAATGGAAATCCATATCGGCATATGAAATGTCCCGTTCTTATTGATTAAAAACGTTCCATATTAATTGATTTCGTTGCGAGGTTTTGACCTCTATATGAGACGTTTTTCAAAGACTGCATTCATTTTTAAACAAACCATAACCTTTATTTCATCAATAAAGGTTTAAAAAGCTTTACGTAGATTATCAAATAATGATAATCTAAAATATCCTGTTTACACACGACCATTACATAATGGTTTACAATACAAATATGTTACAACAAAATAAGTTTCTTGAATGCAGTTTTTACACAATATCATACAAGCATGGACTCCAAATCTTGTCCTTATTTAAGTATGCGACAGCGGAAGCTCTTAATAATCACCTGAGAATAAACATGCTTAAAACGTCAACAAAAATGTTGGTGAGTTATAGGTTTAACCTATATATATCAAATCGTAACAATAGACCACAAGATTTCATATTTCAATACACATCCCATACATAGAGAGAAAAATCATTCAAATGGTGAACACCTGGTAACCGACAATAACAAGATGCATATATAAGAATATCCCCATCATTCCGGGACACCCTTTGGATATGATATAATTTCGAAGTACTAAAGCATCCGGTACTTTGGATGGGGTTTGTTAGGCCCAATAGATCTATCTTTAGGATTCGCGTCAATTAGGGTGTCTGTTCCCTAATTCTTAGATTACCAGACTTAATAAAAAGGGGCATATTCGATTTCGATAATTCAACCATAGAATGTAGTTTCACGTACTTGTGTCTATTTTGTAAATCATTTATAAAACCTGCATGTATTCTCATCCCAAAAATATTAGATTTTAAAAGTGGGACTATAACTCACTTTCACAGATTTTTACTTCGTCGGCAAGTAAGACTTGGCCACTGTTGATTCACGAACCTATAACAATATATACATATATATTAAAGTATGTTCAAAATATATTTACAACACTTTTAATATATTTTGATGTTTTAAGTTTATTAAGTCAGCTGTCCTCGTTAGTAACCTATAACTAGTTGTCCACAGTTAGATGTACAGAAATAAATCGATAAATATTATCTTGAATCAATCCACGACCCAGTGTATACGTATCTCAGTATTGATCACAACTCAAACTATATATATTTTGGAATCAACCTCAACCCTGTATAGCTAACTCCAACATTCACATATAGAGTGTCTATGGTTGTTCCGAAATATATATAGATGTGTCGACATGATAGGTCGAAACATTGTATACGTGTCTATGGTATCTCAAGATTACATAATATAGAATACAAGTTGATTAAGTTATGGTTGGAATAGATTTGTTACCAATTTTCACGTAGCTAAAATGAGAAAAATTATCCAATCTTGTTTTACCCATAACTTCTTCATTTTAAATCCGTTTTGAGTGAATCAAATTGCTATGGTTTCATATTGAACTCTATTTTATGAATCTAAACAGAAAAAGTATAGGTTTATAGTCGGAAAAATAAGTTACAAGTCGTTTTTGTAAAGGTAGTCATTTCAGTCGAAAGAACGACGTCTAGATGACCATTTTAGAAAACATACTTCCACTTTGAGTTTAACCATAATTTTTGGATATAGTTTCATGTTCATAATAAAAATCATTTTCTCAGAATAACAACTTTTAAATCAAAGTTTATCATAGTTTTTAATTAACTAACCCAAAACAGCCCGCGGTGTTACTACGACGGCGTAAATCCGGTTTTACGGTGTTTTTCGTGTTTCCAGGTTTTAAATCATTAAGTTAGCATATCATATAGATATAGAACATGTGTTTAGTTGATTTTAAAAGTCAAGTTAGAAGGATTAACTTTTGTTTGCGAACAAGTTTAGAATTAACTAAACTATGTTCTAGTGATTACAAGTTTAAACCTTCGAATAAGATAGCTTTATATGTATGAATCGAATGATGTTATGAACATCATTACTACCTTAATTTCCTTGGATAAACCTACTGGAAAAGAGAAAAATGGATCTAGCTTCAATGGATCCTTGGATGGCTCGAAGTTCTTGAAGCAGAATCATGACACGAAAACAAGTTCAAGTAAGATCATCACTTGAAATAAGATTGTTATAGTTATAGAAATTGAACCAAAGTTTGAATATGATTATTACCTTGTATTAGAATGATAACCTACTGTAGGAAACAAAGATTTCTTGAGGTTGGATGATCACCTTACAAGATTGGAAGTGAGCTAGCAAACTTGAAAGTATTCTTGATTTTATGAAACTAGAACTTTTGGAATTTATGAAGAACACTTAGAACTTGAAGATAGAACTTGAGAGAGATCAATTAGATGAAGAAAATTGAAGAATGAAAGTGTTTGTAGGTGTTTTTGGTCGTTGGTGTATGGATTAGATATAAAGGATATGTAATTTTGTTTTCATGTAAATAAGTCATGAATGATTACTCATATTTTTGTAATTTTATGAGATATTTCATGCTAGTTGCCAAATGATGGTTCCCACATGTGTTAGGTGACTCACATGGGCTGCTAAGAGCTGATCATTGGAGTGTATATACCAATAGTACATACATCTAAAAGCTGTGTATTGTACGAGTACGAATACGGGTGCATACGAGTAGAATTGTTGATGAAACTGAACGAGGATGTAATTGTAAGCATTTTTGTTAAGTAGAAGTATTTTGATAAGTGTATTGAAGTCTTTCAAAAGTGTATAAATACATATTAAAACACTACATGTATATACATTTTAACTGAGTCGTTAAGTCATCGTTAGTCGTTACATGTAAGTGTTGTTTTGAAACCTTTACGTTAACGATCTTGTTAAATGTTGTTAACCCAATGTTTATAATATCAAATGAGATTTTAAATTATTATATTATCATGATATTATCATGTATGAATATCTCTTAATATGATATATATACATTAAATGTCTTTACAACGATAATCGTTACATATATGTCTCGTTTGAAAATCATTAAGTTAGTAGTCTTGTTTTTACATATGTAGTTCATTGTTAATATACTTTATGATATGTTTTCTTATCATAGTATCATGTTAACTATATATATATATCCATATATATGTCATCATATAGTTTTTACAAGTTTTAACGTTCGTGAATCACCGATCAAGTTGGGTGGTCAATTGTCTATATGAAACATATTTCAATTAATCAAGTCTTAAAAAGTTTGATTGCTTAACATGTTGGAAACATTTAATCATGTAAATATCAATCTCAATTAATATATATAAACATGGAAAAGTTCGGGTCACTACAGTACCTACCCGTTAAATAAATTTCGTCCCGAAATTTTAAGCTGTTGAAGGTGTTGACGAATCTTCTGGAAATAGATGCGGGTATTTCTTCTTCATCTGATCTTCACGCTCCCAGGTGAACTCGGGTCCTCTACGAGCATTCCATCGAACCTTAACAATTGGTATCTTGTTTTGCTTAAGTCTTTTAACCTCACGATCCATTATTTCGACGGGTTCTTCGATGAATTGAAGTTTTTCGTTGATTTGGATTTCATCTAACGGAATAGTGAGATCTTCTTTAGCAAAACATTTCTTTAAATTCGAGACGTGGAAAGTGTTATGTACAGCCGCGAGTTGTTGAGGTAACTCTAGTCGGTAAGCTACTGGTCCGACACGATCAATAATCTTGAATGGTCCAATATACCTTGGATTTAATTTCCCTCGTTTACCAAATCGAACAACGCCTTTCCAAGGTGCAACTTTAAGCATGACCATCTCTCCAATTTCAAATTCTATATCTTTTCTTTTAATGTCAGCGTAGCTCTTTTGTCGACTTTGGGCGGTTTTCAACCGTTGTTGAATTTGGATGATCTTCTCGGTAGTTTCTTGTATAATCTCCGGACCCGTAATCTGTCTATCCCCCACTTCACTCCAACAAATCGAAGACGTGCACTTTCTACCATAAAGTGCTTCAAACGGCGCCATCTCAATGCTTGAATGGTAGCTGTTGTTGTAGGAAAATTCTGCTAACGGTAGATGTCGATCCCAACTGTTTCCGAAATCAATAACACATGCTCGTAGCATGTCTTCAAGCGTTTGTATCGTCCTTTCGCTCTGCCCATCAGTTTGTGGATGATAGGCAGTACTCATGTCTAGACGAGTTCCTAATGCTTGCTGTAATGTCTGCCAGAATCTTGAAATAAATCTGCCATCCCTATCAGAGATAATAGAGATTGGTATTCCATGTCTGGAGACGACTTCCTTCAAATACAGTCGTGCTAACTTCTCCATCTTGTCATCTTCTCTTATTGGTAGGAAGTGTGCTGATTTGGTGAGACGATCAACTATTACCCAAATAGTATCAAAACCACTTGCAGTCCTTGGCAATTTAGTGATGAAATCCATGGTAATGTTTTCCCATTTCCATTCCGGGATTTCGGGTTGTTGAAGTAGACCTGATGGTTTCTGATGCTCAGCTTTGACCTTAGAACACGTCAAACATTCTCCTACGTATTTAGCAACATCGGCTTTCATACCCGGCCACCAAAAATGTTTCTTGAGATCTTTGTACATCTTCCCCGTTCCAGGATGTATTGAGTATCTGGTTTTATGAGCTTCTCTAAGTACCATTTCTCTCATATCTCCAAATTTTGGTACCCAAATCCTTTCAGCCCTATACCGGGTTCCGTCTTCCCGAATATTAAGATGCTTCTCCGATCCTTTGGGTATTTCATCCTTTAAATTTCCCTCTTTTAAAACTCCTTGTTGCGCCTCCTTTATTTGAGTAGTAATGTTATTATGAATCATTATATTCATAGATTTTACTCTAATGGGTTCTCTGTCCTTCCTGCTCAAGGCATCGGCTACCACATTTGCCTTCCCCGGGTGGTAACGAATCTCAAAGTCGTAATCATTCAATAATTCAATCCACCTACGCTGCCTCATATTCAGTTGTTTCTGATTAAATATGTGTTGAAGACTTTTGTGGTCGGTATATATAATACTTTTGACCCCATATAAGTAGTGCCTCCAAGTCTTTAATGCAAAAACAACCGCGCCTAATTCCAAATCATGCGTCGTATAATTTTGTTCGTGAATCTTCAATTGTCTAGACGCATAAGCAATCACCTTCGTTCGTTGCATTAATACACAACCGAGACCTTGCTTTGATGCATCACAATAAATCACAAAATCATCATTCCCTTTAGGCAATGACAATATAGGTGCCGTAGTTAGCTTTTTCTTCAATAACTGAAACGCTTTCTCTTGTTCATCATTCCATTCAAATTTCTTCCCTTTATGCGTTAATGCAGTCAAGGGTTTTGCTATTCTGGAAAAGTCTTGGATGAACCTTCTGTAGTAACCAGCTAGTCCTAAAAACTGGTGTATGTGTTTCGGAGTTTTCGGGGTTTCCCACTTTTCAACAGTTTCTATCTTTGCCGGATCCACCTTAATACCTTCTTTGTTCACTATGTGACCGAGGAATTGAACTTCTTCCAACCAAAATGCACACTTTGAAAACTTAGCGTACAATTCTTCCTTCCTCAATACTTCTAACACCTTTCTCAAATGTTCACCGTGTTCTTGGTCATTCTTTGAGTAAATAAGTATGTCATCAATGAAAACAATGACAAACTTGTCAAGGTATGGTCCACACACTCGGTTCATAAGGTCCATGAACACAGCTGGTGCATTAGTTAAACCAAACGGCATGACCATAAACTCGTAATGACCGTAACGTGTTCTGAAAGCAGTCTTTGGAATATCATCTTCTTTCACCCGCATTTGATGATACCCGGAACGTAAGTCAATCTTTGAATAAACAGACGAGCCTTGTAGTTGATCAAATAAGTCGTCGATTCTCGGTAGTGGGTAGCGGTTCTTGATGGTAAGTTTGTTCAACTCTCGGTAGTCGATACACAACCTGAATGTACCATCTTTCTTCTTGACAAACAAAACAGGAGCTCCCCACGGTGATGTGCTTGGTCGAATGAAACCACGCTCTAAAAGTTCTTGTAATTGGCTTTGCAGTTCTTTCATCTCGCTGGGTGCGAGTCTGTAAGGAGCATGAGCTATTGGTGCAGCTCCTGGTACAAGATCTATTTGAAATTCAACGGATCGATGTGGGGGTAATCCCGGTAATTCTTTCGGAAATACATCGGGAAATTCTTTTGCAATGGGAACATCATTGATGCTCTTTTCTTCAGTTTGTACTTTCTCGACGTGTGCTAGAACAGCATAGCAACCTTTTCTTATTAGTTTTTGTGCCTTCAAATTACTAATAAGATGTAGCTTCGTGTTGCCCTTTTCTCCGTACACCATTAAGGGTTTTCCTTTTTCTCGTATAATGCGAATTGCATTTTTGTAACAAACGATCTCTGCTTTCACTTCTTTCAACCAGTCCATACCAATTATCACATCAAAACTCCCTAACTCTACTGGTATTAAATCAATCTTAAATGTTTCGCTAACCAGTTTAATTTCTCGATTCCGACATATATTATCTGCTAAAATTAATTTACCATTTGCTAATTCGAGTAAAAATTTACTATCCAAAGGCGTCAATGGGCAACTTAATTTAGCACAAAAATCTCTACTCATATAGCTTCTATCCGCACCCGAATCAAATAAAACGTAAGCAGATTTATTATCAATAAGAAACGTACCCGTAACAAGCTCCGGGTCTTCCTGTGCCTCTGCCGCATTAATATTGAAAACTCTTCCGCGGCCTTGTCCATTTGTGTTCTCCTGGTTCGGGCAATTTCTAATAATGTGGCCCGGTTTTCCACATTTATAACAAACTACATTGGCATAGCTTGCTCCGACACTACTTGCTCCGCCATTACTCGTTCCGACACCATTTGTTCCTTTCGTTCTATTAACCCCTGGTCCGTAGACCTCACACTTCGCCGCGCTATGACCATTTCTTTTACACTTGTTGCAAAATTTGGTGCAGAACCCCGAGTGATACTTTTCACACCTTTGGCATAGCTGCTTCTGATTGTTGTTATTGTTGCGGTTATTATTGTTGTTGGGATGATTGTTGTAGTTGCTGTTGTTGTTGTTGTTGTTGTTGTTGGGCCGTTTGTTGTAGTTGCGATTGATGTTGCGATTGTTGGGATAATTGTTGCGATTGCTGTTGTTGTTGTATTGGTGATTCTTATCACCATTTTCCTCCCACTTTCTTTTGACTTGCTTCACATTGGCCTCTTCAGCAGTCTGTTCTTTAATTCTTTCTTCAATCTGGTTCACTAGTTTGTGAGCCATTCTACATGCCTGTTGTATGGAGGCGGGCTCGTGTGAACTTATATCTTCTTGGATTCTTTCCGGTAATCCTTTCACAAACGCGTCGATCTTCTCTTCCTCATCTTCGAATGCTCCCAGACACAATAGGCACAATTCTGTGAATCGTCTTTCGTACGTGGTAATATCAAATCCTTGGGTTCGTAACCCTCTAAGTTCTGTCTTGAGCTTATTGACCTCGGTTCTGGGACGGTACTTCTCGTTCATCAAGTGCTTGAATGCTGACCACGGTAGTGCGTACGCATCATCTTGTCCCACTTGCTCTAGATAGGTATTCCACCATGTTAACGCAGAACCTGTGAAGGTATGCGTAGCGTACTTCACTTTGTCCTCTTCAGTACACTTACTTATGGCAAACACCGATTCAACCTTCTCGTTCCACCGTTTCAATCCGATCGGTCCTTCGGTTCCATCAAATTCCAAAGGTTTGCAGGCAGTGAATTCTTTGTAGGTGCATCCTACACGATTTCCTGTACTGCTAGATCCAAGGTTATTGTTGGTATGTAGCGCAGCCTGTACTGCGGCTATGTTTGAAGCTAGAAAAGTACGGAATTCCTCTTCATTCATATTCACGGTGTGTCGAGTAGTCGGTGCCATTTCCTTCAAAATAGTTAAATGGAACAAGTTAATCATACAAAATATTAAGAGTAGTTAATAGTATTTTGTAGCATAATATGAACTCATTTATAAAAGCTTTTTCTTCATATTAGCGTTTTATAAGTTTAAATTCGGGTAGTACCTACCCGTTAAGTTCATACTTAGTAGCTAATATACAATTCAACTACTACAATTCTATATGAAAAACTGATTATAATAATATTTCGCGTTCAAACTTTTATACAATATTTTACAAACTTACAATACCGCTTATTTTACATAAAGCATGAAATATAGCACACAATAACTTTGATACAAGATAGTTGTGAAGACAATTCTAGCTAGTACACAAGTCGTTCAGCAAAGGCAATAAAGACACGTAATTCATACGTCCAGAAACAAGTCATGCATTCTGGTTTTACTAGGACTACTTCCCATCCTTGGTCTTGTGCAACATAACCGTTATGGCCGTTGATAAGATAGCGTGTTGTAACGTCATCAAAGGGACGAGGGTTACGTAATGTCCAACAGTCCCGTAATAATCTAAAAACCTCATTTCTTACCCCAATTACCGACTCCGTCACTTGTGGAAACGTTTTGTTTAATAGTTGTAGCCCGATGTTCTTGTTCTCACTTTGGTGAGAAGCGAACATTACTAATCCGTAAGCATAACATGCTTCTTTATGTTGCATGTTAGCCGCTTTTTCTAAATCACGAAGTCCAATATTCGGATATATTGAGTCAAAATAATTTCTTAACCCGTTGCGTAAAATAGCATTTGGGTTCCCCGCAATATATGCGTCAAAGTAAACACATCGTAACTTATGGGTTTCCCAATGTGATATCCCCCATCTTTCAAACGAAAGTCTCTTATAAACCAAGACATTCTTGGAACGTTCTTCGAATGTCTTACAAACTGATCTCGCCTTAAATAGTTGTGCCGAAGAATTCTGGCCGACTCTAGACAAGATTTCATCAATCATGTCTCCGGGTAGGTCTCTTAAAATATTGGGTTGTCTATCCATTTTGTGTTTTTAAACTGTAAAATAGACAAGAGTTAGATTCATAAAAAAAATACTTATTAATACAAGCAATTTTTACATATATCATAAAGCATAAGAACACTATATTACATATATTACACCACACGAATACAACTATCTTATTCCGACTCGCTCGTTTCTTCTTCTTCGGTTTTGGTTCGTTTTGCCAAGTTTCTAGGGATATATGATGTTCCCCTAATACGAGCCGTCGTTGTCCACATTGGTTTAGAAAAACCTGGTGGTTTAGAGGTTCCCGGGTCATTGTTACAACTTAAGGACTTCGGGGGTTGACGATACATATAAAGTTCATCGGGGTTGGAATTAGATTTCTCTATTTTTATGCCCTTTCCCTTATTATTTTCTTTTGCCTTTTTAAATTCAGTTGGGGTAATTTCTATAACATCATCGGAATTCTCGTCGGAATCCGATTCATCGGAGAATTGGTAATCCTCCCAATATTTTGCTTCCTTGGCGGAAACACCATTGACCATAATTAACTTTGGTCGGTTGGTTGAGGATTTTCTTTTACTTAACCGTTTTATTATTTCCCCCACCGGTTCTATTTCTTTATCCGGTTCCGATTCTTCTTCCGGTTCCGACTCTTCTTCCGGTTCCTCTTCGGGAACTTGTGAATCAGTCCACAAATCATTCCAATTTACATTTGACTCTTCATTATTATTAGGTGAGTCAATGGGACTTGTTCTAGAGGTAGACATCTATCACATAATATCAAACACGTTAAGAGATTAATATATCACATAATATTCATATGTTAAAAATATATAGTTTCCAACAAAAATGTTAAGCAATCATTTTTAAAGAAAACACGGTCGAAGTCCAGACTCACTAATGCATCCTAACAAACTCGATAAGACACACTAATGCAAATTTTCTGGTTCTCTAAGACCAACGCTCGGATACCAACTGAAATGTCCCGTTCTTATTGATTAAAAACGTTCCATATTAATTGATTTCGTTGCGAGGTTTTGACCTCTATATGAGACGTTTTTCAAAGACTGCATTCATTTTTAAACAAACCATAACCTTTATTTCATCAATAAAGGTTTAAAAAGCTTTACGTAGATTATCAAATAATGATAATCTAAAATATCCTGTTTACACACGACCATTACATAATGGTTTACAATACAAATATGTTACAACAAAATAAGTTTCTTGAATGTAGTTTTTACACAATATCATACAAGCATGGACTCCAAATCTTGTCCTTATTTAAGTATGCGACAGCGGAAGCTCTTAATAATCACCTGAGAATAAACATGCTTAAAACGTCAACAAAAATGTGGGTGAGTTATAGGTTTAACCTATATATATCAAATCGTAACAATAGACCACAAGATTTCATATTTCAATACACATCCCATACATAGAGAGAAAAATCATTCATATGGTGAACACCTGGTAACCGACAATAACAAGATGCATATATAAGAATATCCCCATCATTCCGGGACACCCTTCGGATATGATATAATTTCGAAGTACTAAAGCATCCGGTACTTTGGATGGGGTTTGTTAGGCCCAATAGATCAGTCTTTAGGATTCGCGTCAATTAGGGTGTCTGTTCCCTAATTCTTAGATTACCAGACTTAATAAAAAGGGGCATATTCGATTTCGATAATTCAACCATAGAATGTAGTTTCACGTACTTGTGTCTATTTTGTAAATCATTTATAAAACCTGCATGTATTCTCATCCTTAAAATATTAGATTTTAAAAGTGGGACTATAACTCACTTTCACAGATTTTTACTTCGTCGGGAAGTAAGACTTGGCCACTGTTGATTCACGAACCTATAACAATATATACATATATATTAAAGTATGTTCAAAATATATTTACAACACTTTTAATATATTTTGATGTTTTAAGTTTATTAAGTCAGCTGTCCTCGTTAGTAACCTATAACTAGTTGTCCACAGTTAGATGTACAGAAATAAATCGATAAATATTATCTTGAATCAATCCACGACCCAGTGTATACGTATCTCAGTATTGATCACAACTCAAACTATATATATTTTGGAATCAACCTCAACCCTGTATAGCTAACTCCAACATTCACATATAGAGTGTCTATGGTTGTTCCGAAATATATATAGATGTGTCGACATGATAGGTCGAAACATTGTATACGTGTCTATGGTATCTCAAGATTACATAATATACAATACAAGTTGATTAAGTTATGGTTGGAATAGATTTGTTACCAATTTTCACGTAGCTAAAATGAGAAAAATTATCCAATCTTGTTTTACCCATAACTTCTTCATTTTAAATCCGTTTTGAGTGAATCAAATTGCTATGGTTTCATATTGAACTCTATTTTATGAATCTAAACAGAAAAAGTATAGGTTTATAGTCGAAAAAATAAGTTACAAGTCGTTTTTGTAAAGGTAGTCATTTCAGTCGAAAGAACGACGTCTAGATGACCATTTTAGAAAACATACTTCCACTTTGAGTTTAACCATAATTTTTGGATATAGTTTCATGTTCATAATAAAAATCATTTTCTCAGAATAACAACTTTTAAATCAAAGTTTATCATAGTTTTTAATTAACTAACCCAAAACAGCCCGCGGTGTTACTACGACGGCGTAAATCCGGTTTTACGGTGTTTTTCGTGTTTCCAGGTTTTAAATCATTAAGTTAGCATATCATATAGATATAGAACATGTGTTTAGTTGATTTTAAAAGTCAATTTAGAAGGATTAACTTTTGTTTGCGAACAAGTTTAGAATTAACTAAACTATGTTCTAGTGATTACAAGTTTAAACCTTCGAATAAGATAGCTTTATATGTATGAATCGAATGATGTTATGAACATCATTACTACCTTAATTTCCTTGGATAAACCTACTGGAAAAGAGAAAAATGGATCTAGCTTCAATGGATCCTTGGATGGCTCGAAGTTCTTGAAGCAGAATCATGACACGAAAACAAGTTCAAGTAAGATCATCACTTGAAATAAGATTGTTATAGTTATAGAAATTGAACCAAAGTTTGAATATGATTATTACCTTGTATTAGAATGATAACCTACTGTAAGAAACAAAGATTTCTTGAGGTTGGATGATCACCTTACAAGATTGGAAGTGAGCTAGCAAACTTGAAAGTATTCTTGATTTTATGAAACTAGAACTTTTAGAATTTATGAAGAACACTTAGAACTTGAAGATATAACTTGAGAGAGATCAATTAGATGAAGAAAATTGAAGAATGAAAGTGTTTGTAGGTGTTTTTGGTCGTTGGTGTATGGATTAGATATAAAGGATATGTAATTTTGTTTTCATGTAAATAAGTCATGAATGATTACTCATATTTTTGTAATTTTATGAGATATTTCATGCTAGTTGCCAAATGTTGGTTCCCACATGTGTTAGGTGACTCACATGGGCTGCTAAGAGCTGATCATTGGAGTGTATATACCAATAGTACATACATCTAAAAGCTGTGTATTGTACGAGTACGAATACGGGTGCATACGAGTAGAATTGTTGATGAAACTGAACGAGGATGTAATTGTAAGCATTTTTGTTAAGTAGAAGTATTTTGATAAGTGTATTGAAGTCTTTCAAAAGTGTATAAATACATATTAAAACACTACATGTATATACATTTTAACTGAGTCGTTAAGTCATCGTTAGTCGTTACATGTAAGTGTTGTTTTGAAACCTTTAGGTTAACGATCTTGTTAAATGTTGTTAACCCAATGTTTATAATATCAAATGAGATTTTAAATTATTATATTATCATGATATTATCATGTATGAATATCTCTTAATATGATATATATACATTAAATGTCTTTACAACGATAATCGTTACATATATGTCTCGTTTAAAAATCATTAAGTTAGTAGTCTTGTTTTTACATATGTAGTTCATTGTTAATATACTTTATGATATGTTTTCTTATCATAGTATCATGTTAACTATATATATATATCCATATATATGTCATCATATAGTTTTTACAAGTTTTAACGTTCGTGAATCACCGATCAACTTGGGTGGTCA
This sequence comes from Rutidosis leptorrhynchoides, assembly GCF_046630445.1. Classification (NCBI taxonomy): domain Eukaryota; kingdom Viridiplantae; phylum Streptophyta; class Magnoliopsida; order Asterales; family Asteraceae; genus Rutidosis; species Rutidosis leptorrhynchoides. The sequence goes on along the minus strand of NC_092335.1, from coordinate 299,735,896 downwards.
ATTGTCTATATGAAACATATTTCAATTAATCAAGTCTTAAAAAGTTTGATTGCTTAACATGTTGGAAACATTTAATCATGTAAATATCAATCTCAATTAATATATATAAACATGGAAAAGTTCGGGTCACTACAGCATAACTGCCGGAATCTGAAGAATTCGAACTAGATGCGGAATCCATCTTGTATATTGGGGAAAATGAATTTTTGGTATGGAATAGATTATAGGAGTTAGATTTGGTACTCTTCAATACATAATTTACATATGTATATATAACACTAAAATCCCGTAAATTACGGAGAATCTTTGAAAAGATATCAGTCAAAGTTCGCAATAACAGATATGCTAAGATAAGAATTCGTCTATACACTATCAATACAGTAAATGCAGTAAAATGTGTCTAGACTTATGAATGATAAGTAGGTAATTTTCTAAGGATGATAAGCAGATGATTTCCGACTAGAAATGATAAGCAAAACTTTTGACATGTAGACACGGTCGAAGTCCAGACTCATTAATGCATCCTAACAACTACTAGTTAGACACACTAATGCAAGACCTGGTTTGCTACAACCACCGCTCTGATACCAACTTAAAGGACCCATCCTAATCCACCTGAACGAAGTCATCAACATTTGGTCCCATTGCGATGATCGGCTCCAAGTAATGTCCTTATATTGAGCAACTGCACAGCGGAAGACTTAATTCGTACCTGAGAATAAACATGCTTTAAAGTGTCAACCAAAAGGTTGGTGAGTTCATAGGTTTATCATAACAATCATTTCAATATGTTAATAAACCACAAGATTTCATAATCATAAACATAATACACTTGCAAGTGTATGTAAAGCATTCTAAGTGGTTGAGCACTTGGTAACCATACTTAACATTTAATCAACGTCGCATATTCCCTTTATTATGAAATCTCACTACACCGTACCAAGTGTAGTCACCAAAACGAAGTACTGTGCAACCGTTGAATACTGGTCGTCCAGTCCGGTTGGGGTTGTCAGGCCCGATAGATCTATCAACAGGATTCGCATTTACAATACCCATGTAAATAGTAGTTACCAAGCTACAGGGAAGTATGCCAGTGGTACAACTCAACGTAGAATATATTTTAAGTACTTGTGTCTATTTCGTAAAGTATTCATAAAAGCAGCGCATGTATTCTCAGCCCAAAATATATATTGCAAAAGCAATTAAAAATGGAGCAAATGAAACTCACTTTTGCCTTGAAGGTATTTAATTCGACTTGGTCTCCGATAGATATCACAAACCTAACCATATATATAATATATCAACATATTTTCTTTTTAAGTAATCGTTACATATATATATACTTTTAATACTTTTAATATTTTCTTAGTCTGTAGTTAGCAGTCCGATGTTAGTGGTCCACAATTAGTTGCTTAAATAAAATAAATAAAGACCCCATCGTATTCGTATTGATTAGAATTAATCTCGACCCATGGTACCATGTTGTCAAATGACGTGTTGCGTACATAAATTACCGTGTTGTCAAATGACGTGTTGCGTAAAATCATGAGGTCTTATGATTAATCTTCTCGTGTTGTTTATGGGTGGTCCTGAAATATATAAAATCAAATCATAAGTAATTATATATAAAATATCATATTAATTAGGAAAGATATGATTAATTTACTTTTTCTCCAAATATTTTCGTAGCTAAACTAGCTTCGGATACCCAATCTTGTTTTAGTCGTAGTTTTTTCATTACAACTCCGTTTTTGTTGGTTCAACTTGCCACTTCCTTGGATCGAGTCAAATTTTAAGAATATGAACTGAAAATACCTTGGTTTGTATTTGAAATCATAGGTTATAGGTCAAACTTTGGTGAAACTTATGAAAGTGATCATTTTCCATCATAAAAACAACATTTAATGATCATTTTTCTAAAAATACTTACACTTTGAGTTAAACTATGAAATTTTTATGTGTTAACATATTCATAAGGAATATCATTTTTCCATAACATGTACTTCCAATTCAAAGTTCAAGATGGTTTTTAATTATCCAACCCAAAACAGTCTCTGGTTGCACTCCGACGACGTAGATTCAGTTTTTAAGATGTTCTTTGTAAAACCAAGTTATATCTTGTTAGGTTAGCATATCATTATGATATATTACAGGTCTTGAAGTGTTTTAAAAGTCAAGTTAAAAGGATCTATTTACTTTGCGAACAAGTTTGAAATCATTCAAACTATGTTCTTGTTGTTAAAATTTTATACCACAAAATAAGATAGCTATATGAATATGAATTGAATAAGATTATGAACAAGGTTACTACCTCAAGTTACTTGGACAAAGTTACTGCAAAAGATAAGAAATAATCTTGGAATCAAAGAGTGGTGGAGTTAGATCAAAAGGTTGGAAGTAAACTTCTTCAAAGGGTGGTTATTTTGATATGTTCTTGAAAGAGTTTTCTTATGGTGTTTAAGGCTTGTAATTGAAGCTAAATGATGGGGAAAATGCTTGGAGATGATCAAGTATGAAGTTAGGAGTATTTTGAGAGAGAAATGAGGGTGTAGGTATGAGAAAATGGAGTGAATAAATGGTGTTCATTTATAAAAACGTTTTTAGTTTATAAAGAAAGAAAAGGATTCCTAATTTTGTTTTCTTACTAATAATTCATACTACTTGACAAATTCTAGTTACCTCATATCTAGGTCAGTAATAATGTTGATTAGGATGTTGATTTGATGTGTATATACCAATGGTAAATACGTATAGAAGCTGGGTATGATACGGGTACGTATACCCTAGATATACGTATAGAAATCTTGAGGAAACGGAACAAGAATTCAAATATAGCTATCTTTTGTGAATATACTTATATTGTTTTATGTATTTAAGTCCTTAAAAAGTGATTAAATACATTATATATACGATACATGTATAAGCATTATAGATTATAAGTATATATATCAAAGAATGTTACGTATAGTTATCGTTTTGAAAAATTAAGTTAGTAGTTTCAAAATATACTTATAACTCATTGTAATTAGTACACAATGAGATGTTAAACCATCCTTAGATCATGGTAAATATATATAAATACATATATATACACAAACGTATAATTATCGTATGTTATATAGTTCGTGATATCATCGGTCATATTGGACGGTCAAATGTTGTGTAAAACTCTTTTCAAAAACACAAGTCTCAATAATTTGGATTGCTTATCATGTTGGTATGGTTTAATTTATGTAAATATTAATCTCATAAGTATAATTTGGTCAGAAAATTCCGGGTCATTACAAGCTGTTTCATTCCGGGGGTTAGCATTTGTATCACTAGGTAAACTTCCCGGTTTTCTTTCACCTATCAACCTTGCTAGGTTACTTACTTCTTTCAAAATTTGGCTTCTTATCATCGGTTTGTGGTGGTTTGTTTTGAAAAATAGGTCTTTGCTGATTGTAAGTATTATTGGATACTTGTTGATTGCTAGGACCTTGTTGGTTGTTGTATGGAACATTTCGGTTATAATTCTGATTTTGATTGTAGATTGGTCTTGGCGCTTGATAATTATTCTGATAATTATTTCCAGGCCTTTGGTTTATATATGAAATATTCTCTCTTTTTTCCATTGTTTGTTCAATACTGAGACAATCTTTTGTCAAATGTGGTCCTCCACAAAGCTCACAACTAATTCGTATTGAGTGAATATCCTTAGTCATCTTTTCCATTCGTCTCTCGACAGCATCTATCTTTGCTGAAATCAAATCTAAGTCATGGCTAGAATCGGCTCTAGCTGCTTTAGATGATCTAACGATATCTTTTTCTTGATGCCACTCATGAGAGAGGAAAGCAGTGTTATCAATAATTTTGTAAGCTTCAGTTGCGGTTTTTTCATAATGGAACCACCAGCTGCTATATCGATGTCTTTTTGTGTAGTGATGTCGCATCCTTGGTAGAATATTTGTACTATTTGATAAGTATCTAAACCATGTTGCGGACATCCTCTCAATAACTTTCCAAATCTTGTCCATGCCTCATATAGAGTTTCATTTGGCTTTTGTGTGAACGTAACAATTTCTCCTTGAAGTCTAACGGCTTTAGATGCCGGAAAGAATTATTTAAGAAATTTTTCAACTAAAACGTCCCATGTATCAATCGCCCCTTCAGGTAACGATTCTAACCAATCTTTGGCTTCTCCCTTTAAAGTCCAGGGAAATAACATGAGATATATCTGTTCATCCTCCACTTCTCTAATTTTAAATAGAGTGCAGATCCTATTAAAGGTACGAAGATGTTCGTTTGGATCTTCCTTCGGCGCACCACTAAATTGGCATTGATTAGTTACCATGTGTAGGATTTATCCTTTGATTTCATAATCTGGCGCATTAATGTCTGGCTGAGTAATTGCGTGACCTTGGCCAGTGCGTTTAGCCCTCATTCGGTCTTCCATACTTAGAGGTTCCAGATTTTCCATGATTGAATTTGTTGAATCTGAATCACTAGAGGATTCTGATTTAATAGTTTGTTCCGCGACAATCTCTGTCTGAATGATTGGTGGTTCCGGAGGAAATATTAATGGTTCAGGATCTCTGAATTGACCCTGAATATCCTCCAGATTCTCAATTGTGAGGCCGGGCTCAAAAAATGGATTATCAGAAACTTGAATTGGAGTACTTGGTCGACTGGATGACGATTCTAAAGAAAAATCAACGGCGACAATATTGGCTAGATGTCTTGATCGAGTTACAGGTGGTGAACGTATGAAAGGTGGTGAACGTTTTGCTCGGTGCATTCACTGAATATCCTATTAGTTATAAAAGATAAAAATTATATAAGTTATCAAATTAATAGACTTTTCTGCTTTTGCCCACGTTTCGAATAGCCAAAAGATGCGGCACATAGCCAGGACCCTTTAAATCGGAAGCCCACAATATATATATATATATATATATATATATATATATATATATATATATATATATATATATATATATATATATATATCCAACTATTACTACGAACCAGAAAATTTTAGATGTCTATCAATTTAATCACTTAAAATAATTTTTCTTTGAAATTTAAAGAAATTTTAGAGAAGAAATAGAAAATTCTATGTCCTAGAACAAATGCTAATCCCCGGCAACGGCGCCAAAAATACTTGATGTGTGTAGAGGTGTATACGAAATAGTTATATATTTACTACGAAATAGTATAAAATACAATACAATTTTACACAAGTTATTTATTTATTTATAAAGTGGATATACCTAAACCTTACTACAACACTTATAGGCAGTGTACCTAATCGTACAGTAGTGTAGTTTTTAGTAAGTGCAGTTCGTTCCACAGGGAGCTAGCCAATTTTAATGCTATATTTTTAAAACTATATTTGTAAATTTATAAATATATATATATAAGTAGTATTATTATTATAAAAGGGGATTTTTACCATTTAATGACCGGTTTGTCGATTTTAAAAATTTAGTCGCAGTTAAAACCTAATTTAAAATAAAAATAACGTAATTTAAAGCGTAAAGTAAATGACAATAATTAAAGTGCGATAAAATGACAATAAATAAAACTGCGATAATTAAAAAGTACGATAATTAAAAGTACAATTAAATAAAATGACAGTAAATAAAAGTGCGATGAAATATTAAATAAAGGAATTATGCTTATTTAAACTTTGGTAATCATGATGTTCGACGTGTTGATTTTAGTTTATTACCATGGGTTAATTGTCCTTTTTCCTGGATTATTCAATATGTCAATCTGGTTTTTGTCCATAACAGTCCATCAGTCATAAATATAAAGTGCGAGTGTCCTCGTCAAATTATCCTTATATCCGAGGTCAAATATTCCAACTAATTGGGGACTTCAACTATAATTACACCAATTTTCCTTATATGTAATTCACCCCTGTTTTAATAAGTCCATTGACTATTTATCCATTCTCGTGTCCGGTTAAATGAACGATTATTAGTACTTATAAATATCCCGCCCATCGTGTCTGATCGAGTGTATGTGGTTATTTATAGGTACGTCCAATTGTAAATCTTTATATTAAATTAACGAACTATCATTCAATTAAACAAATATATAGCCCATTAATAGCCCATAGTCTAATTTCCACAAGTGTCGTTCTTTTGTCCAAACCCCAATTATGGTACAAAGCTCAATTACCCCGTCTTTAATATTTTGGCCCAACATCATGATTACTTCGGTTTAAATAAACATAATAATTGAAATGTCCCGTTCTTATTGATTAAAAACGTTCCATATTAATTGATTTCGTTGCGAGGTTTTGACCTCTATATGAGACGTTTTTCAAAGACTGCATTCATTTTAAAACAAACCATAACCTTTATTTCATCAATAAAGGTTTAAAAAACTTTACGTAGATTATCAAATAATGATAATCTAAAATATCCTGTTTACACACGACCATTACATAATGGTTTACAATACAAATATGTTACAACAAAATAAGTTTCTTGAATACAGTTTTTACACAATATCATACAAGCATGGACTCCAAATCTCGTCCTTATTTAAGTATACGATAGCGGAAGATCTTAATAATCACCTGAGAATAAACATGCTTAAAACGTCAACAAAAATGTTGGTGAGTTATAGGTTTAACCTATATATATCAAATCATAATAATTGACCACAAGATTTCATATTTCAATACACATCCCATACATAGAGATAAAAATCATTCATATGGTGAACACACCTGGTAATCGACATTAACAAGATGCATATATAAGAATATCCCCATCATTCCGGGACACCCTTCGGATATGATATAAATTTTGAAGTACTAAAGCATCCGGTACTTTGGATGGGGTTTGTTAGGCCCAATAGATCTATCTTTAGGATTCGCGTCAATTAGGGTGTCTATTCCCTAATTCTTAGATTACCAGACTTTATAAAAGGGGCATATTCGATTTTGATAATTCAACCATAGAATGTAGTTTCACGTACTTGTGTCAATTTTGTAAATCATTTATAAAACCTGCATGTATTCTCATCCCAAAAATATTAGATTTTAAAAGTGGGACTATAACTCACTTTCACAGATTTTTACTTCGTCGGGAAGTAAGACTTGGCCACTGGTTGATTCACGAACCTATAACAATATATACATATATATCAAAGTATGTTCAAAATATAGTTACAACACTTTTAATATATTTTGATGTTTTAAGTTTATTAAGTCAGCTGTCCTCGTTAGTAACCTACAACTAGTTGTCCACAGTTAGATGTACATAAATAAATCGATAAATATTATCTTGAATCAATCCACGACCCAGTGTATATGTATCTCAGTATTGATCACAACTCAAACTATATATATTTTGGAATCAACCTCAACCCTGTATAGCTAACTCCAACATTCACATATAGAGTGTCTATTGTTGTTCCGAAATATATATAGATGTGTCGACATGATAGGTCGAAACATTGTATACGTGTCTATGGTATCTCAAGATTACATAATATACAATACAAGTTGATTAAGTTATGGTTGGAATAGATTTGTTACCAATTTTTACGTAGCTAAAATGAGAAAAATTATCCAATCTTGTTTTACCCATAACTTCTTCATTTTAAATCCGTTTTGAGTGAATCAAATTGCTATGGTTTCATATTGAACTCTATTTTATGAATCTAAACATAAAAATTATAGGTTTATAGTGAGAAAAATAAGTTACAAGTCGTTTTTGTAAAGGTAGTCATTTCAGTCGAAAGAACGACGTCTAGATGACCATATTAGAAAACATACTTCCACTTTGAGTTTAACCATAATTTTGGGATATAGTTTCATGTTCATAATAAAAATCATTTTCTCAGAATAACAACTTTTAAATCAAAGTTTATCATAGTTTTTAATTAACTAACCCAAAACAGCCCGCGATGTTACTACGACTGCGTAAATCCGATTTTACGGTGTTTTTCGTGTTTCCAGGTTTTAAATCATTAAGTTAGCATATCATATAGATATAGAACATGTGTTTAGTTGATTTTAAAAGTCAAGTTAGAAGGATTAACTTTTGTTTGCGAACAAGTTTAGAATTAACTAAACTATGTTCTAGTGATTACAAGTTTAAACCTTCGAATAAGATAGCTTTATATGTATGAATCGAATGATGTTATGAACATAATTACTACCTTAAGTTCCTTGGATAAACCTACTGGAAAAGGGAAAAATAGATCTAGCTTCAACGGATCCTTGGATGGCTCGAAGTTCTTGAAGCAGAATCATGACACGAAAACAAGTTCAAGTAAGATCATCACTTGAAATAAGATTGTTATAGTTATAGAAATTGAACCAAAGTTTGAATATGATTATTACCTTGTATTAGAATGATAACCTACTGTAAGAAACAAAGATTTCTTGAGGTTGGATGATCACCTTACAAGATTAGAAGTGAGCTAGCAAACTTGAAAGTATTCTTGATTTTATGTAACTAGAACTTGTAGAATATATGAAGAACACTTAGAACTTTAAGATAGAACTTGAGAGAGATCAATTAGATGAAGAAAATTGAAGAATGAAAGTGTTTATAGGTGTTTTTGGTCGTTGGTGTATGGATTAGATATAAAGGATATGTAATTTTGTTTTCATGTAAATAAGTCATGAATGATTACTCATATTTTTGTAATTTTATGAGATATTTCATGCTAGTTGCCAAATGATGGTTCCCACATGTGTTAGGTGACTCACATGGGCTGCTAAGAGCTGATCATTGGAGTGTATATACCAATAGTACATACATCTAAAAGCTGTGTATTGTACGAGTACGAATACGGGTGCATACGAGTAGAATTGTTGATGAAACTGAACGAGGATGTAATTGTAAGCATTTTTGTTAAGTAGAAGTATTTTGATAAGTGTATTGAAGTATTTCAAATGTTTATAAATACATATTAAAACACTACATGTATATAAATTTTAACTGAGTCGTTAAGTCATCGTTCGTCGTTACATGTAAGTGTTGTTTTGAAACCTTTAGGTTAACGATCTTGTTAAATGTTGTTAACCCAATGTTTATAATATCAAATGAGATTTTAAATTATTATATTATCATGATATTATCATGTATGAATATCTCTTAATATGATATATATACATTAAATGTCTTTACAACGATAATCGTTACATATATGTCTCGTTTAAAAATCATTAAGTTAGTAGTCTTGTTTTTACATATGTAGTTCATTGTTAATATACTTAATGATATGTTTACTTATCATAGTATCATGTTAACTATATATATATCCATATATATGTCATCATATAGTTTTTACAAGTTTTAACGTTCGTGAATCACCGGTCAACTTGGATGGTCAATTGTCTATATGAAACATATTTCAATTAATCAAGTCTTAACAAGTTTGATTTCTTAACATGTTGGAAACATTTAATCATGTAAATATCAATCTCAATTAATATATATAAACATGGAAAAGTTCGGGTCACTACAGTACCTACCCGTTAAATAAATTTCGTCCCGAAATTTTAAGTTGTTGAAGGTGTTGACGAATCTTCTGGAAATAGATGCGGGTATTTCTTCTTCATCTGATCTTCACGCTCCCAGGTGAACTCGAGTCCTCTACGAGCATTCCATCGAACCTTAACAACTGGTATCTTGTTTTGCTTAAGTCTTTTAACCTCACGATCCATTATTTCGACGGGTTCTTCGATGAATTGATGTTTTTCGTTGATTTGGGTTTCATCTAACGGAATAGTGAGATCTTCTTTAGCAAAACATTTCTTCAAATTAGAGACGTGGAAAGTGTTATGTACAGCCGTGAGTTGTTGAGGTAACTCAAGTCGGTAAGCTACTGGTCCGACACGATCAATAATCTTGAATGGTCCAATATACCTTGGATTTAATTTCCCTCGTTTACCAAATCGAACAACGCCTTTCCAAGGTGCAACTTTAAGCATGACCATCTCTCCAATTTCAAATTCTATATCTTTTCTTTTAATGTCTGCGTAGCTCTTTTGTCGACTTTGGGCGGTTTTCAACCGTTGTTGAATTTGGATGATCTTCTCGGTAGTTTCTTGTATAATCTCCGGACCCGTAATCTGTCTATCCCCCACTTCACTCCAACAAATCGGAGACCTGCACTTTCTACCATAAAGTGCTTCAAACGGCGCCATCTCAATGCTTGAATGGTAGCTGTTGTGGTAGGAAAATTCTGCTAACGCTAGATGTCGATCCCAACTGTTTCCGAAATCAATAACACATGCTCGTAGCATGTCTTTAAGCGTTTGTATCGTCCTTTCGCTCTACCCATCAGTTTGTGGATGATAGGCAGTACTCATGTCTAGACGAGTTCCTAATGCTTGCTGTAATGTCTGCCAGAATCTTGAAATAAATCTGCCATCCCTATCAGAGATAATAGAGATTGGTATTTCATGTCTGGAGATGACTTCCTTCAAATACAGTCGTGCTAACTTCTCCATCTTGTCATCTTCTCTTATTGGCAGGAAGTGTGCTGATTTGGTGAGACAATCAACGATTACCCAAATAGTATCAAAACCACTTACAGTCCTTGGCAATTTAGTGATGAAATCCATGGTAATGTTTTCCCATTTCCATTCAGGGATTTCGGGTTGTTGAAGTAGACCTGATGGTTTCTGATGCTCAGCTTTGACCTTAGAACACGTCAAACATTCTCCAACGTATTTAGCAACATCGGCTTTCATACCGGGCCACCAAAAATGTTTCTTGAGATCCTTGTACATCTTCCCCGTTCCAGGATGTATTGAGTATCTGGTTTTATGAGCTTCTCTAAGTACCATTTCTCTCATATCTCCAAATTTTGGTACCCAAATCCTTTCAGCCCTATACCGGGTTCCGTCTTCCAGAATTTTAAGATGCTTCTCCGATCCTTTGAGTATTTCATTCTTTAAATTTCCCTCTTTTAAAACTCCTTGTTGCGCCTCCTTTATTTGAGTAGTAAGGTTATTATGAATCATTATATTCATAGATTTTACTCGAATGGGTTCTCTGTCCTTCCTGCTCAAGGCATCGGCTACCACATTTGACTTCCCTGGGTGGTAACGAATCTCAAAGTCGTAATCATTCAATAATTCAATCCACCTACGCTGCCTCATATTCAGTTGTTTCTGATTAAATATGTGTTGAAGACTTTTATGGTCGGTATATATAATACTTTTGACCCCATATAAGTAGTGCCTCCAAGTCTATAATGCAAAAACAACCGTGCCTAATTCCAAATCATGCGTCGTATAATTTTGTTTGTGAATCTTCAATTGTCTAGATGCATAAGCAATCACCTTCGTTCGTTGCATTAATACACAACCGAGACCTTGCTTTGATGCGTTACAATAAATCACAAAATCATCATTCCCTTCAGGCAATGACAATATAGGTGTCGTAGTTAGCTTTTTCTTCAATAACTGAAACGCTTTCTCTTGTTCATCATTCCATTCAAATTTATTCCCTTTATGCGTTAATGCAGTCAAGGGTTTTGCTATTCTGGAAAAGTCTTGGATGAACCTTCTGTAGTAACCAGCTAATCCTAAAAACTGACGTATGTGTTTCGGAGTTTTCGGGGTTTCCCACTTTTCAATAGTTTCTATCTTTGCCGGATCCACCTTAATACCTTCTTTGTTCACTATGTGACCGAGGAATTGAACTTCTTCCAACCAAAATGCACACTTTGAAAACTTAGCGTACAATTCTTCCTTCCTCAATACTTCTAACACCTTTCTCAAATGTTCACCGTGTTCTTGGTCATTCTTTGAGTAAATAAGTATGTCATCAATGAAAACAATGACAAACTTGTCAAGGTATGGTCCACACACTCGGTTTATAAGGTCCATGAACACAGCTGGTGCATTAGTTAAACCAAACGGCATGACCATAAACTCGTAATGACCGTAACGTGTTCTGAAAGCAGTCTTTGGAATATCATCTTCTTTCACCCGCATTTGATGATACCCGGAACGTAAGTCAATCTTTGAATAAACAGACGAGCCTTGTAGTTGATCAAATAAGTTATCGATTCTCGGTAGTGGGTAGCGGTTCTTGATGGTAAGTTTGTTCAACTCTCGGTATTCGATACACAACCTGAATGTACCATCTTTCTTCCTGACAAACAAAGCAGGAGCTCCCCACGGTGATGTGCTTGGTCGAATGAAACCACGCTCTAAAAGTTCTTGTAATTGGCTTTGCAGTTCTTTCATCTCGCTGGGTGCGAGTCTGTAAGGAGCACGAGCTATTGGTGCAGCTCCTGGTACAAGATCTATTTGAAATTCAACGGATCGATGTGGGGGTAATCCCGGTAATTCTTTCGGAAATACATCGGGAAATTCTTTTGCAATGGGAACATCATTGATGCTCTTTTCTTAAGTTTGTACTTTCTCGACGTGTGCTAGAACAGCATAGCAACCTTTTCTTATTAGTTTTTGTGCCTTAAAATTACTAATAAGATGTAGCTTCGTGTTGCCCTTTTCTCCGTACACCATTAAGGGTTTTCCTTTTTCTCGTATAATGCGAATTGCATTTTGTAACAAACGATCTCTGCTTTCACTTCTTTCAACCAGTCCATACCGATTATCACATCAAAACTCCCTAACTCTACTGGTATCAAATCAATCTTAAATGTTTCGCTAACAAGTTTAATTTCTCGATTCCGACATATATTATCTGCTGAAATTAATTTACCATTTGCTAATTCGAGTAAAAATTTACTATCCAAAGGCGTCAATGGACAACTTAATTTAGCACAAAAATCTCTACTCATATAGCTTCTATCCGCACCCGAATCAAATAAAACGTAAGCAGATTTATTGTCAATAAGAAACGTACCCGTAACAAGCTCCGGGTCTTCCTGTACCTCTGCCGCATTAATATTGAAAACTCTTCCGCGGCCTTGTCCATTCGTGTTCTCCTGGTTCGGGCAATTTCTAATAATGTGGCCCAGTTTTCCACATTTATAACAAACTACATTGGCATAACTTGCTCCGACACCATTTGTTCCTTTCGTTCTATTAACCCCTGGTCCGTAGACCTCACACTTCGCCGCGCTATGACCATTTCTTTTACACTTGTTGCAAAATTTGGTGCAGAACCCCGAGTGATACTTTTCACACCTTTGGCATAGCTGCTTCTGATTGTTGTTGTTCTTGCGGTTATTATTGTTGTTGGGATGATTGTTGTAGTTGCTGTTGTTGTTGTTGTTGTTGTTGTTGTTGTTGTTGTTGTTGTTGTTGGGCCGTTTGTTGTAGTTGCGATTGATGTTACGATTGTTGGGATAATTGAAATGTCCCGTTCTTATTGATTAAAAACGTTCCATATTAATTGATTTCGTTGCGAGGTTTTGACCTCTATATGAGACGTTTTTCAAAGACTGCATTCATTTTAAAACAAACCATAACCTTTATTTCATCAATAAAGGTTTAAAAAGCTTTACGTAGATTATCAAATAATGATAATCTAAAATATCCTGTTTACACACGACCATTACATAATGGTTTACAATACAAATATGTTACAATAAAATAAGTTTCTTGAATGCAGTTTTTACACAATATCATACAAGCATGGACTCCAAATCTCGTCCTTATTTAAGTATGCGACAGCGGAAGCTCTTAATAATCACCTGAGAATAAACATGCTTAAAACGTCAACAAAAATGTTGGTGAGTTATAGGTTTAACCTATATATATCAAATCATAATAATAGACCACAAGATTTCATATTTCAATACACATCCCATACATAGAGATAAAAATCATTCATATGGTGAACACCTGGTAACCGACATTAACAAGATGCATATATAAGAATATCCCCATCATTCCGGGACACCCTTCGGATATGATATAATTTTCGAAGTACTAAAGCATCCGGTACTTTGGATGGGGCTTGTTGGGCCCGATAGATCTATCTTTAGGATTCGCGTCAATTAGGGTGTCTGTTCCCTAATTCTTAGATTACCAGACTTAATAAAAAGGGGCATATTCGATTTCGATAATTCAACCATAGAATGTAGTTTCATGTACTTGTGTCTATTTTGTAAATCATTTATAAAACCTGCATGTATTCTCATCCCAAAAAATATTAGATTTTAAAAGTGGGACTATAACTCACTTTCACAGATTTTTACTTCGTCGGGAAGTAAAACTTGGCCACTGGTTGATTCACGAACCTATAACAATATATACATATATATCAAAGTATGTTCAAAATATATTTACAACACTTTTAATATATTTTGATGTTTTAAGTTTATTAAGTCAGCTGTCCTCGTTAGTAACCTACAACTAGTTGTCCACAGTTAGATGTACAGAAATAAATCGATAAATATTATCTTGAATCAATCCACGACCCTGTGTATACGTATCTCAGTATTGATCACAACTCAAACTATATATATTTTGGAATCAACCTCAACCCTGTATAGCTAACTCCAACATTCACATATAGAGTGTCTATGGTTGTTCCGAAATATATATAGATGTGTCGACATGATAGGTCGAAACATTGTATACGTGTCTATGGTATCTCAAGATTACATAATATACAATACAAGTTGATTAAGTTTTGGTTGGAATAGATTTGTTACCAATTTTCACGTAGCTAAAATGAGAAAAATTATCCAATCTTGTTTTACCCATAACTTCTTCATTTTAAATCCGTTTTGAGTGAATCAAATTGCTATGGTTTCATATTGAACTCTATTTTATGAATCTAAACAGAAAGAGTATAGGTTTATAGTCGGAAAAATAAGTTACAAGTCGTTTTTGTAAAGGTAGTCATTTCAGTCGAAAGAACGACGTCTAGATGACCATTTTAGAAAACATACTTCCACTTTGAGTTTAACCATAATTTTTGGATATAGTTTCATGTTCATAATAAAAATCATTTTCTCAGAATAACAACTTTTAAATCAAAGTTTATCATAGTTTTTAATTAACTAACCCAAAACAGCCCGCGGTGTTACTACGACGGCGTAAATCCGGTTTTACGGTGTTTTTCGTGTTTCCAGGTTTTAAATCATTAAGTTAGCATACCATATATATATAGAACATGTGTTTAGTTTATTTTAAAAGTCAAGTTAGAAGGATTAACTTTTGTTTGCGAACAAGTTTAGAATTAACTAAACTATGTTCTAGTGATTACAAGTTTAAACCTTCGAATAAGATAGCTTTATATGTATGAATCGAATGATGTTATGAACATCATTACTACCTTAAGTTCCTTGGATAAACCTACTGGAAAAGAGAAAAATGGATCTAGCTTTAATGGATCCTTGGATGGCTCGAAGTTCTTGAAGCAGAATCATGACACGAAAACAAGTTCAAGTAAGATCATCACTTGAAATAAGATTGTTATAGTTATAGAAATTGAACCAAAGTTTGAATATGATTATTACCTTGTATTAGAATGATAACCTACTGTAAGAAACAAAGATTTCTTGAGGTTGGATGATCACCTTACAAGATTGGAAGTGAGCTAGCAAACTTGAAAGTATTCTTGATTTTATGAAACTAGAACTTTTGGAATTTATGAAGAACACTTAGAACTTGAAGATAGAACTTGAGAGAGATCAATTAGATGAAGAAAATTGAAGAATGAAAGTGTTTGTAGGTGTTTTTGGTCGTTGGTGTATGGATTAGATATAAAGGATATGTAATTTTGTTTTCATGTAAATAAGTCATGAATGATTACTCATATTTTTGTAATTTTATGAGTTATTTCATGCTAGTTTCCAAATGATGGTTCCCACATGTGTTAGGTGACTCACATGGGCTGCTAAGAGCTGATCATTGGAGTGTATATACCAATAGTACATACATCTAAAAGCTGTGTATTGTACGAGTACGAATACGGGTGCATACGAGTAGAATTGTTGATGAAACTGAACGAGGATGTAATTGTAAGCATTTTTGTTAAGTAGAAGTATTTTGATAAGTGTATTGAAGTCTTTCAAAAGTGTATAAATACATATTAAAACACTACATGTATATACATTTTAACTGAGTCGTTAAGTCATCGTTAGTCGTTACGTGTAAGTGTTGTTTTGAAACCTTTAGGTTAACGATCTTGTTAAATGTTGTTAACCCAATGTTTATAATATCAAATGAGATTTTAAATTATTATATTATCATGATATTATCATGTATGAATATCTCTTAATATGATATATATACATTAAATGTCTTTACAACGATAATCGTTACATATATGTCTCGTTTAAAAATCATTAAGTTAGTAGTCTTGTTTTTACATATGTAGTTCATTGTTAATATACTTAATGATATGTTTACTTATCATAGTATCATGTTAACTATATATATATCCATATATATGTCATCATATAGTTTTTTTACAAGTTTTAACGTTCGTGAATCACCGGTCAACTTGGGTGGTCAATTGTCTATATGAAACATATTTCAATTAATCAAGTCTTAAAAAGTTTGATTGCTTAACATGTTGGAAACATTTAATCATGTAAATATCAATCTCAATTAATATATATAAACATGGAAAAGTTCGGGTCACTACAGTACCTACCCGTTAAATAAATTTCGTCCCGAAATTTTAAGCTGTTGAAGGTGTTGACGAATCTTCTGGAAATAGATGCGGGTATTTCTTCTTCATCTGATCTTCATGCTCCCAGGTGAACTCGGGTCCTCTATGAGCATTCCATAGAACCTTAACAATTGGTATCTTGTTTTGCTTAAGTCTTTTAACCTCACGATCCATTATTTCAACGGGTTCTTCGATGAATTGAAGTTTTTCGTTGATTTGGATTTCATCTAACGGAATAGTGAGATGTTCTTTAGCAAAACATTTCTTCAAATTCGAGACGTGGAAAGTGTTATGTACAGCCGCGAGTTGTTGAGGTAACTCTAGTCGGTAAGCTACTGGTCCGACACGATCAATAATCTTGAATGGTCCAATATACCTTGGATTTAATTTCCCTCGTTTACCAAATCGAACAACGTCTTTCCAAGGTGCAACTTTAAGCATGACCATCTCTCCAATTTCAAATTCTATATCTTTTCTTTTAATGTCAGCGTAGCTCTTTTGTCGACTTTGGGCGGTTTTCAACCGTTGTTGAATTTGGATGATCTTATCGGTAGTTTCTTGTATAATCTCCGGACCCGTTGTAGTGACCCGAACTTTTCCATGTTTATATATATTAATTGAGATTGATATTTACATGATTAAATGTTTCCAACATGTTAAGCAATCAAACTTGTTAAGACTTGATTAATTGAAATAGGTTTCATATAGACAATTGACCACCCAAGTTGACCGGTGATTCACGAACGTTAAAACTTGTAAAAACTATATGATGACATATATATGGTTATATATATAGTTAACATGATATTATGATAAGTAAACATATCATTAAGTATATTAACAATGAACTACATATGTAAAAACAAGACTACTAACTTAATGATTTTGAAACGAGACATATATGTAACGATTATCGTTGTAACGACATTTAATGTATATATATCATATTAAGAGATATTCGTACATCATAATATCATGATAATATAATAAATTAAAATCTCTTTTGATATTATAAACATTGGGTTAACAACATTTAACAAGATCGTTAACCTAAAGGTTTCAAAACAACATTTACATGTAACGACTAACGATGACTTAACGACTCAGTTAAAATGTATATACATGTAGTGTTTTAATATGTATTCATACACTTTTGAAAGACTTCAAGACACTTATCAAAATACTTCTACTTAACAAAAATGCTTACAATTACATCCTCGTTCAGTTTCATCAACAATTCTACTCGTATGCACCCGTATTCGTACTCGTACAATACACAACTTTTAGATGTATGTACTATTGGTATATACACTCCAATGATCAGCTCTTAGCAGCCCATTTGAGTCACCTAACACATGTGGGAACCATCATTTGGCAACTAGCATGAAATATCTCATAAAATTACAAAAATATGAGTAATCATTCATGACTTATTTACATGAAAACAAAATTACATATCCTTTATATCTAATCCATACACCAACGACCAAAAACCCCTACAAACACTTTCATTCTTCAATTTTCTTCATCTAATTGATCTCTCTCAAGTTCTATCTTCAAGTTCTAAGTGTTCTTCATAAATTCCAAAAGTTCTAGTTTCATAAAATCAAGAATACTTTCAAGTTTGCTAGCTCACTTCCAATCTTGTAAGGTGATCATCCAACCTCAAGAAATCTTTGTTTCTTACAGTAGGTTATCATTCTAATACAAGGTAATAATCATATTCAAACTTTGGTTCAATTTCTATAACTATAACAATCTTATTTCAAGTGATGATCTTACTTGAACTTGTTTTCGTGTCATGATTTTGCTTCAAGAACTTCGAGCCATCCAAGGATCCATTGAAGCTAGATCCATTTTTCTATTTTCCAGTAGGTTTATCCAAGGAACTTAAGGTAGTAATGATGTTCATAACATCATTCGATTCATACATATAAAGCTATCTTATTCGAAGGTTTAAACTTGTAATCACTAGAACATAGTTTAGTTAATTCTAAACTTGTTCGCAAACAAAAGTAAATCCTTCTAACTTGACTTTTAAAATCAACTAAACACATGTTCTATATCTATATGATATGCTAACTTAATGATTTAAAACCTGGAAACACGAAAAACACCGTAAAACCGGAATTACGCCGTCGTAGTAACACCGCGGGCTGTTTTGGGTTAGTTAATTAAAAACTATGATAAACTTTGATTTAAAAGTTGTTATTCTGAGAAAATGATTTTTATTATGAACATGAAACTATATCCAAAAATTATGGTTAAACTCAAAGTGGAAGTATGTTTTCTAAAATGGTCATCTAGACGTCGTTCTTTCGACTGAAATGACTACCTTTACAAAAACGACTTGTAACTTATTTTTTTGACTATAAACCTATACTTTTCTGTTTATATTCATAAAATAGAGTTCAATATGAAACCATAGCAATTTGATTCACTCAAAACGGATTTAAAATGAAGAAGTTATGGGTAAAACAATATTGGATAATTTTTCTCATTTTAGCTACGTGAAAATTGGTAACAAATTTATTCTAACCATAACTTAATCAACTTGTATTGTATATTATGTAATCTTGAGATACCATAGACACGTATACAATGTTTCGACCTATCATGTCGACACATCTATATATATTTCGGAACAACCATAGACACTCTATATGTGAATGTTGGAGTTAGCTATAAAGGGTTGAGGTTGATTCCAAAATATATATAGTTTGAGTTGTGATCAATACTGAGATACGTATACACTGGGTCGTGGATTGATTCAAGATAATATTTATCGATTTATTTCTGTACATCTAACTGTGGACAACTAGTTGTAGGTTACTAACGAGGACAACTGACTTAATAAACTTAAAACATCAAAATATATTAAAAGTGTTGTAAATATATTTTGAACTTACTTTGATATATATGTATATATTGTTATAGGTTCGTGAATCAACCAGTGGCCAAGTCTTACTTCCCGACGAAGTAAAAATCTGTGAAAGTGAGTTATAGTCCCACTTTTAAAATCTAATATTTTTGGGATGAGAATACATGCAGGTTTTATAAATGATTTACAAAATAGACACAAGTACGTGAAACTACATTCTATGGTTGAATTATCGAAATCGAATATGCCCCTTTTTATTAAGTCTGGTAATCTAAGAATTAGGGAACAGACACCCTAATTGACGCGAATCCTAAAGATAGATCTATCGGGCCCAACAAGCCCCATCCAAAGTACCGGATGCTTTAGTACTTCGAAATTTATTTCATATCCGAAGGGTGTCCCGGAATGATGGGGATATTCTTATATATGCATCTTGTTAATGTCGGTTACCAGGTGTTCACCATATGAATGATTTTTATCTCTATGTATGGGATGTGTATTGAAATATGAAATCTTGTGGTCTATTATTATGATTTGATATATATAGGTTAAACCTATAACTCACCAACATTTTTGTTGACGTTTTAAGCATGTTTATTCTCAGGTGATTATTAAGAGCTTCCGCTGTCGCATACTTAAATAAGGACGAGATTTGGAGTCCATGCTTGTATGATATTGTGTAAAAACTGCATTCAAGAAACTTATTTTGTTGTAACATATTTGTATTGTAAACCATTATGTAATGGTCATGTGTAAACAGGATATTTTAGATTATCATTATTTGATAATCTATGTAAAGCTTTTTAAACCTTTATTGATGAAATAAAGGTTATGGTTTGTTTTAAAATGAATGCAGTCTTTGAAAAACGTCTCATATAGAGGTCAAAACCTCGCAACGAAATCTATTAATATGGAACGTTTTTAATCAATAAGAACGGGACATTTCAGTTGGTATCAGAGCGTTGGTCTTAGAGGACCAGAATTTTGCATTAGTGTGTCTTATCGAGTTTGTTAGGATGCATTAGTGAGTCTGGACTTCGACAGTATTTACTTGAAAAATGATTGCTTAACAAATTTTGTTGGAAACTATATATTTTTAACATGTGAATATTATGTGATATATTAATCTCTTAACGCGTTTGATATTATGTGATAGATGTCTACCTCTAGAACAAGTCCCATTGACTCACCTAATAATAATGGAGAGTCGAATGTAAATTGGAATGATTCGTGGACTGATTCACAAGTTCCCGAAGAGGAACCGGAAGAAGAGTCGGAACCGGAAGAAGAATCGGAATCGGAAGAAGAATCGGAACCGGATGAAGAAATAGAACCGGTGGGGGAAATAATAAAACGGTTAAATAAAAGAAAATCCTCAACCAACCGACCAAGGTTAATTATGGTCAATGGTGTTTCCGCCAAGGAAGCAAAATATTGGGAGGATTACCAATTCTCCGATGAATCGGATTCCGACGAGAATTCCGATGATGTTATAGAAATTACCCCAACTGAATTTAAAAAGGCAAAAGAAAATAATAAGGGAAAGGGCATAAAAATAGAGAAATCTAATTCCAACCCCGATGAACTTTATATGTATCGTCAACCCCCGAAGTCCTTAAGTTGTAACAATGACCCGGGAACCTCTAAACCACCAGGTTTTTCTAAACCAATGTGGACAACGACGGCTCGTATTAGGGGAACATCATATATCCCTAGAAACTTGGCAAAACGATCCAAAACCGAAGAAGAAGATACAAGCGAGTCGGAATAAGATAGTTGTATTCGTGTGGTGTAATATATGTAATATAGTGTGCTTATGCTTTATGATATATGTAAAAATTGCTTGTATTAATAAGTATTTTTTTTTATGAATCTAACTCTTGTCTATTTTACAGTATAAAAACACAAAATGGATAGACAACCCAATATTTTAAGAGACCTACCCGGAGACATGATTGATGAAATCTTGTCTAGAGTCGGTCAGAATTCTTCGGCACAACTATTTAAGGCGAGATCAATTTGTAAGACATTCGAAGAACGTTCCAAGAATGCCTTGGTTTATAAAAGGCTTTCGTTCGAAAGATGGGGGATATCACATTGGGAAATCCATAAGTTACGATGTGTTTACTTTGACGCATATATTGCGGGGAACCCAAATGCTATTTTACGCAACGGGTTAAGAAATTATTTTGACTCAGTATATCCGAATATAGGACTTCGTGATTTAGAAAAAGCGGCTAACATGCAACATAAAGAAGCATGTTATGCTTACGGATTAGTAATGTTCGCTTCTCACCAAAGTGAGAACAAGAACATCGGGCTACAACTATTAAACAAAACGTTCCCACAAGTGACGGAGTCGGTAATTGGGGTAAGAAATGAGGTTTTTAGATTGTTACGGGACTGTTGGACATTACGTAACCCTCATCCCTTTGACGACGTTACAACAAGCTGTTTTATCAACGGCCATAACGGTTATGTTCCACAAGACCAAGGATGGGAAGTAATCCTAGTAAAACCAGAATGCATTACTTGTTTATGGACGTATGAATTACGTGTCTTTATTGCCTTTGCTGAACGACTTGTGTACTAGCTAGAATTATCTTCACAACCATCTTGTATCAAATTTATTGTGTGCTATATTTCATGCTATATGTAAAATAAGCGGTATTGTAAGTTTGTAAAATATTGTGTAAAAGTTTGAACGCGAAATATTATTATAATCAGTTTTTCATATAGAATTGTAGTAGTTGAATTGTATATTAGCTACTAAGTATGAACTTAACGGGTAGGTACTACCCGAATTTAAACTTATAAAACGCTAATATGAAGAAAAAGCTTTTATAAATGAGTTCATATTATGCTACGAAATACTATTAACTACTCTTAATATTCTGTATGATTAACTTGTTCCATTTGACTATTTTGAAGGAAATGGCACCGACTACTCGACACATCGTGAATATGAATGAACAGGAATTCCGTACTTTTCTAGCTTCAAACATAGCCGCAGTACAGGCTGCGCTACATACCAACAATAACCTTGGATCTGGCAGTACAGGAAATCGTGTAGGATGCACCTACAAAGAATTCACTGCCTGCAAACCTTTGGAATTTGATGGAACCGAAGGACCGATCGGATTGAAACGGTGGACCGAGAAGGTCGAATCGGTGTTTGCCATAAGTAAGTGTACTGAAGAGGACAAAGTGAAGTACGCTACGCATACCTTCACAGGTTCTGCGTTAACATGGTGGAATACCTATCTAGAGCAAGTGGGACAAGATGATGCTTACGCACTACCGTGGTCAGCATTCAAGCACTTGATGAACGAGAAGTACCGTCCCAGAACCGAGGTCAATAAGCTCAAGACAGAACTTAGAGGGTTACGAACCCAAGGATTTGATATTACCACGTACGAAAGACGATTCACAGAATTATGCCTATTGTGTCCGGGAGCATTCGAAGATGAGGAAGAGAAGATCGACGCGTTTGTGAAAGGATTACCGGAAAGAATCCAAGAAGATATAAGTTCACACGAGCCCGCCTCCATACAACAGGCATGTAGAATGGCTCACAAACTAGTGAACTAGATTGAAGAAAGAATTAAAGAACAGACTGCTGAAGAGACCAATGTGAAGCAAGTCAAAAGAAAGTGGGAGGAAAACGGTGATAAGAATCACCAATACAACAACAACAGCAATTACAACAATAATCGCAACAATTATCCCAACAATCGCAACATCAATCGCAACTACAACAAACGGCCCAACAACAACAACAACAACAACAACAACAACAGCAGCAACTACAACAATCATCCCAACAACAATAATAACCGCAACAACAACAACAATCAGAAGCAGCTATGCCAAAGGTGTGAAAAGTATCACTCGGGGCTCTGCACCAAATTTTGCAACAAGTGTAAAAGAAATGGTCATAGCGCGGTGAAGTGTGAGGTCTACGGACCAGGGGTTAATAGAACGAAAGGAACAAATGGTGTCGGAACGAGTAATGGCGGAGCAAGTAGTGTCGGAGCAAGTTATGCCAATGTAGTTTGTTATAAATGTGAAAAACCGGGCCACATTATTAGAAATTGCCCGAACCAGGAGAACACGAATGGACAAGGCCGCGGAAGAGTTTTCAATATTAATGCGGCAGAGGCACAGGAAGACCCGGAGCTTGTTACGGGTACGTTTCTTATTGACAATAAATCTGCTTACGTTTTATTTGATTCGGGTGCGGATAGAAGCCATATGAGTAGAGATTTTTGTGCTAAATTAAGTTGTCCATTGACGCCTTTGGATAGTAAATTTTTACTCGAATTAGCAAATGGTAAATTAATTTCAGCAGATAATATATGTCGGAATCGAGAAATTAAACTGGTTAGCGAAACATTTAAGATTGATTTGATACCAGTAGAGTTAGGGAGTTTTGATGTGATAATCGGTATGGACTGGTTGAAAGAAGTGAAAGCAGAGATCGTTTGTTACAAAAATGGAATTCGCATTATACGAGAAAAAGGAAAACCCTTAATGGTGTACGGAGAAAAGGGCAATACGAAGCTACATCTTATTAGTAATTTGAAGGCACAAAAACTAATAAGAAAAGGTTGCTATGCTGTTTTAGCACACGTCGAGAAAGTACAAACTGAAGAAAAGAGCATCAATGATGTTCCCGTCTCAAAAGAATTTCCCGATGTATTTCCGAAAGAATTACCGGGATTACCCCCACATCGATCCGTTGAATTTCAAATAGATCTTGTACCAGGAGCTGCACCAATAGCTCGTGCTCCTTACAGACTCGCACCCAACGAGATGAAAGAACTGCAAAGCCAATTACAAGAACTTTTAGAGCGTGGTTTCATTCGACCAAGCACATCACCGTGGGGAGCTCCTGTTTTGTTTGTCAAGAAGAAAGATGGTACATTCAGGTTGTGTATCGACTACCGAGAGTTGAACAAACTTACCATCAAGAACCGCTACCCACTACCGAGAATCGACAACTTATTTGATCAACTACAAGGCTCGTCTGTTTATTCAAAGATTGACTTACGTTCCGGGTATCATCAAATGCGGGTGAAAGAAGATGATATTCCAAAGACTGCTTTCAGAACACGTTACGGTCATGCCGTTTGGTTTAACTAATGCACCAGCTGTGTTCATGGACCTTATGAACCAAGTGTGTGGACCATACCTTGACAAGTTTGTCATTGTTTTCATTGATGACATACTTATTTACTCAAAGAATGACCAAGAACACGGTGAACATTTGAGAAAGGTGTTAGAAGTATTGAGGAAGGAAGAATTGTACGCTAAGTTTTCAAAGTGTGCATTTTGGTTGGAAGAAGTTCAATTCCTCGGTCACATAGTAAACAAAGAAGGTATTAAGGTGGATCGGGCAAAGATAGAAACTGTTGAAAGGTGGGAAACCCCGAAAACTCCGAAACACATACGCCAGTTTTTAGGACTAGCTGGTTACTACAGAAGGTTCATCCAAGACTTTTCCAGAATAGCAAAACCCTTGACTGCATTAACGCATAAAGGGAAGAAATTTGAATGGAATGATGAACAAGAGAAAGCGTTTCAGTTATTGAAGAAAAAGCTAACTACGGCACCTATATTGTCATTGCCTGAAGGGAATGATGATTTTGTGATTTATTGTGACGCATCAAAGCAAGGTCTCGGTTGTGTATTAATACAACGAACAAAGGTGATTGCTTATGCGTCTAGATAATTAAAGATTCACGAACAAAATTATACGACGCATGATTTGGAATTAGGCGCGGTTGTTTTTGCATTAAAGACTTGGAGGCACTACTTATATGGGGTCAAAAGTATTATATATACCGACCACAAAAGTCTTCAACACATATTTAATCAGAAACAACTGAATATGAGGCAGCGTAGGTGGATTGAATTATTGAATGATTACGACTTTGAGATTCGTTACCACCCGGGGAAGGCAAATGTGGTAGCCGATGCCTTGAGCAGGAAGGACAGAGAACCCATTCGAGTAAAATCTATGAATATAATGATTCATAATAACCTTACTACTCAAATAAAGGAGGCGCAATAAGGAGTTTTAAAAGAGGGAAATTTAAAGGATGAAATACCCAAAGGATCGGAGAATCATCTTAATATTCGGGAAGACGGAACCCGGTATAGGGCTGAAAGGATTTGGGTACCAAAATTTGGAGATATGAGATAAATGGTACTTAGAGAAGCTCATAAAACCAGATACTCGATACATCCTGGAACGGGGAAGATGTACAAGGATCTAAAGAAACATTTTTGGTGGCCGGGTATGAAAGCCGATGTTGCTAAATACGTAGGAGAATGTTTGACATGTTCTAAGGTCAAAGCTGAGCATCAGAAACCATCAGGTCTACTTCAACAACCCGAAATCCCGGAATGGAAATGGGAAAACATTACCATGGATTTTATCACTAAATTGCCAAGGACTGCAAGTGGTTTTGATACTATTTGGGTAATAGTTGATCGTCTCACCAAATCAGCACACTTCTTGCCAATAAGAGAAGATGACAAGATGGAGAAGTTAGCACGAATGTATTTGAAGGAAGTCATCTCCAGACATGGAATACCAATCTCTATTATCTCTGATAGGGATGGCAGATTTATTTCAAGATTCTGGCAGACATTACAGCAAGCATTAGGAACTCGTCTAGACATGAGTACTGCCTATCATCCACAAACTGATGGGCAGAGCGAAAGGACGATACAAACGCTTGAAGACATGCTACGAGCATGTGTTATTGATTTCGAAAACAGTTGGGATCGACATCTACCATTAGCAGAATTTTCCTACAACAACAGCTACCATTCAAGCATTGAGATGGCGCCTTTTGAAGCACTTTATGGTAGAAAGTGCAGGTCTCCGATTTGTTGGAGTGAAGTGGGGGATAGACAGATTACGGTTCCGGAGATTATACAAGAAACTACCGAGAAGATCATCCAAATTCAACAACGGTTGAAAACCGCCCAAAGTCGACAAAAGAGCTACGCTGACATTAAAACAAAAGATATAGAATTTGAAATTGGAGAGATGGTCATGCTTAAAGTTGCACCTTGGAAAGGCGTTGTTCGATTTGGTAAACGAGGAAAATTAAATCCAAGGTATATTGGACCATTCAAGATTATTGATCGTGTCGGACCAGTAGCTTACCGACTTGAGTTACCTCAACAACTCGCGGCTATACATAACACTTTCCACGTCTCGAATTTGAAGAAATGTTTTGCTAAAGAAGATCTCACTATTCCGTTAGATGAAATCCAAATCAACGAAAAACTTCAATTCATCGAAGAACCCGTTGAAATAATGGATCGTGAGGTTAAAAGACTTGAGCAAAACAAGATACCAATTGTTAAGGTTCGATGGAATGCTCGTAGAGGACCCGAGTTCACCTGGGAGCGTGAAGATCAGATGAAGAAGAAATACCCGCATCTATTTCCAGAAGATTCGTCAACACCTTCAACAGCTTAAAATTTCGGGACGAAATTTATTTAACGGGTAGGTACTGTAGTGACCCAAAATTTTCCATGTTTATATATATTAATTGAGATTGATATTTACATGATTAAATGTTTCCAACATGTTAAGCAATCAAACTTGTTAAGACTTGATTAATTGAAATAGGTTTCATATAGACAATTGACCACCCAAGTTGACCGGTGATTCACGAACGTTAAAACTTGTAAAAACTATATGATGACATATATATGGTTATATATATAGTTAACATGATATTATGATAAGTAAAAATATCATTAAGTATATTAACAATGAACTACATATGTAAAAACAAGACTACTAACTTAATGATTTTGAAACGAGACATATATGTAACGATTATCGTTGTAACGACATTTAATGTATATATATCATATTAAGAGATATTCGTACATCATAATATCATGATAATATAATAAATTAAAATCTCTTTTGATATTATAAACATTGGGTTAACAACATTTAACAAGATCGTTAACCTAAAGGTTTCAAAACAACATTTACATGTAACGACTAACGATGACTTAACGACTCAGTTAAAATGTATATACATGTAGTGTTTTAATATGTATTCATACACTTTTGAAAGACTTCAAGACACTTATCAAAATACTTCTACTTAACAAAAATGCTTACAATTACATCCTCGTTCAGTTTCATCAACAATTCTACTCGTATGCACCCGTATTCGTACTCGTACAATACACAACTTTTAGATGTATGTACTATTGGTATATACACTCCAATGATCAGATCTTAGCAGCCCATTTGAGTCACCTAACACATGTGGAAACCATCATTTGGCAACTAGCATGAAATATCTCATAAAATTACAAAAATATGAGTAATCATTCATGACTTATTTACATGAAAACAAAATTACATATCCTTTATATCTAATCCATACACCAACGACCAAAAACACCTACAAACACTTTCATTCTTCAATTTTCTTCATCTAATTGATCTCTCTCAAGTTCTATCTTCAAGTTCTAAGTGTTCTTCATAAATTCCAAAAGTTCTAGTTTCATAAAATCAAGAATACTTTCAAGTTTGCTAGCTCACTTCCAATCTTGTAAGGTGATCATCCAACCTCAAGAAATCTTTGTTTCTTACAGTAGGTTATCATTCTAATACAAGGTAATAATCATATTCAAACTTTGGTTCAATTTCTATAACTATAACAATCTTATTTCAAGTGATGATCTTACTTGAACTTGTTTTCGTGTCATGATTTTGCTTCAAGAACTTCGAGCCATCCAAGGATCCATTGAAGCTAGATCCATTTTTCTCTTTTCCAGTAGGTTTATCCAAGGAACTTAAGGTAGTAATGATGTTCATAACATCATTCGATTCATACATATAAAGCTATCTTATTCGAAGGTTTAAACTTGTAATCACTAGAACATAGTTTAGTTAATTCTAAACTTGTTCGCAAACAAAAATAAATCCTTCTAATTTGACTTTTAAAATCAACTAAACACATGTTCTATATCTATATGATATGCTAACTTAATGATTTAAAACCTGGAAACACGAAAAACACCGTAAAACCGGAATTACGCCGTCGTAGTAACACCGCGGGCTGTTTTGGGTTAGTTAATTAAAAACTATGATAAACTTTGATTTAAAAGTTGTTATTCTGCGAAAATGATTTTTATTATGAACATGAAACTATATCTAAAAATTATGGTTAAACTCAAAGTGGAAGTATGTTTTCTAAAATGGTCATCTAGACGTCGTTCTTTCGACTGAAATGACTACCTTTACAAAAACGACTTGTAACTTATTTTTTCGACTATAAACCTATACTTTTCTGTTTAGATTCATAAAATAGAGTTCAATATGAAACCATAGCAATTTGATTCACTCAAAACGGATTTAAAATGAAGAAGTTATGGGTAAAACAAGATTGGATAATTTTTCTCATTTTAGCTACGTGAAAATTGGTAACAAATTTATTCTAACCATAACTTAATCAACTTGTATTGTATATTATGTAATCTTGAGATACCATAGACACGTATACAATGTTTCGACCTATCATGTCGACACATCTATATATATTTCGGAACAACCATAGACACTCTATATGTGAATGTTGAAGTTAGCTATAAAGGGTTGAGGTTGATTCCAAAATATATATAGTTTGAGTTGTGATCAATACTGAGATACGTATACACTGGGTCGTGGATTGATTCAAGATAATATTTATCGATTTATTTCTGTACATCTAACTGTGGACAACTAGTTGTAGGTTACTAACGAGGACAACTGACTTAATAAACTTAAAACATCAAAATATATTAAAAGTGTTGTAAATATATTTTGAACATACTTTGATATATATGTATATATTGTTATAGGTTCGTGAATCAACCAGTGGCCAAGTCTTACTTCCCGACGAAGTAAAAATCTGTGAAAGTGAGTTATACTCCCACTTTTAAAATCTAATATTTTTGGGATGAGAATACATGCAGGTTTTATAAATGATTTACAAAATAGACACAAGTACGTGAAACTACATTCTATGGTTGAATTATCGAAATCGAATATGCCCCTTTTTATTAAGTCTGGTAATCTAAGAATTAGGGAACAGACACCCTAATTGACGCGAATCCTAAAGATAGATCTATCGGGCCCAACAAGCCCCATCCAAAGTACCGGATGCTTTAGTACTTCGAAATTTATATCATATCCGAAGGGTGTCCCGGAATGATGGGGATATTCTTATATATGCATCTTGTTAATGTCGGTTACCAGGTGTTCACCATATGAATGATTTTTATCTCTATGTATGGGATGTGTATTGAAATATGAAATCTTGTGGTCTATTATTATGATTTGATATATATAGGTTAAACCTATAACTCACCAACATTTTTGTTGACGTTTTAAGCATGTTTATTCTCAGGTGATTATTAAGAGCTTCCGCTGTCGCATACTTAAATAAGGACGAGATTTGGAGTCCATGCTTGTATGATATTGTGTAAAAACTGCATTCAAGAAACTTATTTTGTTATAACATATTTGTATTGTAAACCATTATGTAATGGTCATGTGTAAACAAGATATTTTAGATTATCATTATTTGATAATCTATGTAAAGATTTTTAAACCTTTATTGATGAAATAAAGGTTATGGTTTGTTTTAAAATGAATGCAGTCTTTGAAAAACGTCTCATATAGAGGTCAAAACCTCGCAACGAAATCAATTAATATGGAACGTTTTTAATCAATAAGAACGGGACATTTCACCCGTAATCTGTCTATCCCCCACTTCACTCCAACAAATCAGAGACCTGCACTTTCTACCATAAAGTGCTTCAAACGGCGCCATCTCAATGCTTGAATGGTAGCTGTTGTTGTAGGAAAATTCTGCTAACGGTAGATGTCGATCCCAACTGTTTCTGAAATCAATAACACATGCTCGTAGCATGTCTTCAAGCGTTTGTATCGTCCTTTCGCTCTACCCATCAGTTTGTGGATGATAGGCAGTACTCATGTCTAGACGAGTTCCTAATGCTTGCTGTAATGTCTGCCAGAATCTTGAAATAAATCTGCCATCCCTATCAGAGATAATAGAGATTGGTATTCCATGTCTGGAGACGACTTCCTTCAAATACAGTCGTGCTAACTTCTCCATCTTGTCATCTTCTCTTATTGGCAGGAAGTGTGCTGATTTGGTGAGACGATCAACTATTACCCAAATAGTATCAAAACCACTTGCAGTCCTTGGCAATTTAGTGATGAAATCCATGGTAATGTTTCCCATTTCCATTTCGGGATTTCGGGTTGTTGAAGTAGACCTGATGGTTTCTGATGCTCAGCTTTGACCTTAGAGCATGTCAAACATTCTCCTACGTATTTAGCAACATCGGCTTTCATACCCGGCAACCAAAAATGTTTCTTGAGATCCTTGTACATCTTCCCCGTTCCAGGATGTATTGAGTATCTGGTTTTATGAGCTTCTCTAAGTACCATTTCTCTCATATCTCCAAATTTTGGTACCCAAATCCTTTCAGCCCTATACCGGGTTCCGTCTTCCCGAATATTAAGATGTTTCTCCGATCCTTTGGGTATTTCATCCTTTAAATTTCCCTCTTTTAAAACTCCTTGTTGCGCCTCCTTTATTTGAGTAGTAATGTTATTATGAATCATTATATTCATAGATTTTACTCGAATGGGTTCTCTGTCCTTCCTGCTCAAGGCATCGGCTACCACATTTGCCTTCCCCGAGTGGTAACGAATCTCAAAGTCGTAATCATTCAATAATTCAATCCACCTACGCTGCCTCATATTCAGTTGTTTCTGATTAAATATGTGTTGAAGACTTTTGTGGTCGGTATATATAATACTTTTGACCCCATATAAGTAGTGCCTCCAAGTCTTTAATGCAAAAACAACCGCACCTAATTCCAAATCATGCGTCGTATAATTTTGTTCGTGAATCTTCAATTGTCTAGACGCATAAGCAATCACCTTCATTCGTTGCATTAATACACAACCGAGACCTTGCTTTGATGCATCACAATAAATCACAAAATCATCATTCCCTTCAGGCAATGACAATATAGGTGCCATAGTTAGCTTTTTCTTCAATAACTGAAACGCTTTCTCTTGTTCATCATTCCATTCAAATTTCTTCCCTTTATGCGTTAATGCAGTCAAGGGTTTTGCTATTCTGGAAAAGTCTTGGATGAACCTTCTGTAGTAACCAGCTAGTCCTAAAAACTGGCGTATGTGTTTCGGAGTTTTCGGGGTTTCCCACTTTTCAACAGTTTCTATCTTTGCCGGATCCACCTTAATACCTTCTTTGTTCACTATGTGACCGAGGAATTGAACTTCTTCCAACCAAAATGCACACTTTGAAAACTTAGCATACAATTCTTCCTTCCTCAATACTTCTAACACCTTTCTCAAATGTTCACCGTGTTCTTGGTCATTCTTTGAGTAAATAAGTATGTCATCAATGAAAACAATGACAAACTTGTCAAGGTATGGTCCACACACTCGGTTCATAAGGTCCATGAACACAGCTGGTGCATTAGTTAAACCAAACGGCATGACCATAAACTCGTAATGACCGTAACGTGTTCTGAAAGAAGTCTTTGGAATATCATCTTCTTTCACCCGCATTTGATGATACCCGGAACGTAAGTCAATCTTTGAATAAACAGACGAGCCTTGTAGTTGATCAAATAATTCATCGATTCTCGGTAGTGGGTAGCGGTTCTTGATGGTAAGTTTGTTCAACTCTCGGTAGTCGATACACAACCTGAATGTACCATCTTTCTTCTTGACAAACAAAACAGGAGCTCCCCACGGTGATGTGCTTGGTCGAATGAAACCACGCTCTAAAAGTTCTTGTAATTGGCTTTGTAGTTCTTTCATCTCGCTGGGTGCGAGTCTGTAAGGAGCACGAGCTATTGGTGCAGCTCCTGGTACAAGATCTATTTGAAATTCAACGAATCGATGTGGGGGTAATCCCGGTAATTCTTTCGGAAATACATCAGGAAATTCCTTTGCGACGGGAACATCATTGATGCTCTTTTCTTCAGTTTGTACTTTCTCGACGTGTGCTAGAACAGCATAGCAACCTTTTCTTATTAGTTTTTTTGCCTTCAAATTACTAATAAGATGTAGCTTCGTGTTGCCCTTTTCTCCGTACACCATTAAGGGTTTTCCTTTTTCTCGTATAATGCGAATTGCATTTTTGTAACAAACGATCTCCGCTTTCACTTCTTTCAACCAGTCCATACCGATTATCACATCAAAACTCCCTAAATCTACTGGTATCAAATCAATCTTAAATGTTTCGCTAACCAGTTTAATTTCTCGATTCCGACATATATTATCTGCTGAAATTAATTTACCATTTGCTAATTCGAGTAAAAATTTACTATCCAAAGGCGTCAATGGACAACTTAATTTAGCACAAAAATCTCTACTCATATAGCTTCTATCCGCACCCGAATCAAATAAAACGTAAGCAGATTTATTGTCAATAAGAAACGTACCCGTAACAAGCTCCGGGTCTTCCTGTGCCTCTGCCGCATTAATATTGAAAACTCTTCCACGGCCTTGTCCATTCGTGTTCTCCTGGTTCGGGCAATTTCTAATAATGTGGCCCGGTTTTCCACATTTATAACAAACTACATTGGCATAACTTGCTCCGACACTACTTGCTCCGCCATTACTCGTTCCGACACCATTTGTTCCTTTCGTTCTATTAACCCCTGGTCCGTAGACCTCACACTTCGCCGCGCTATGACCATTTCTTTTACACTTGTTGCAAAATTTGGTGCAGAACCCCGAGTGATTCTTTTCACACCTTTGGCATAGCTGCTTCTGATTGTTGTTGTTGTTGCGGTTATTATTGTTATTGGGATGATTGTTGTAGTTGCTGTTGTTGTTGTTGTTGTTGTTGTTGTTGTTGTTGGGCCGTTTGTTGTAGTTGCGATTGATGTTGCGATTGTTGGGATAATTGTTGCGATTATTGTTGTAATTGCTGTTGTTGTTGTGTTGGTGATTCTTATCACCGTTTTCCTCCCACTTTCTTTTGACTTGCTTCACATTGGCCTCTTCAGCAGTCTGTTCTTTAATTCTTTCTTCAATCTGGTTCACGAGTTTGTGAGCCATTCTACATGCCTGTTGTATGGAGGCGGGCTCGTGTGAACTTATATCTTCTTGGATTCTTTCCGGTAATCCTTTCACAAACGCGTCGATCTTCTCTTCCTCATCTTCGAATGCTCCCGGACACAATAGGCACAATTCTGTGAATCGTCTTTCGTACGTGGTAATATCAAATCCTTGGGTTCGTAACCCTCTAAGTTCTGTCTTGAGCTTATTGACCTCGGTTCTGGGACGGTACTTCTCGTTCATCAAGTGCTTGAATGCTGACCACGGTAGTGCGTACGCATCGTCTTGTCCCAGTTGCTCTAGATAGGTATTCCACCATATTAACGCAGAACCTGTGAAGGTATGCGTAGCGTACTTCACTTTGTCCTCTTCAGTACACTTACTTATGGCAAACACCGATTCGACCTTCTCGGTCCACCGTTTCAATCCGATCGGTCCTTCGGTTCCATCAAATTCCAAAGGTTTGCAGGCAGTGAATTCTTTATAGGTGCATCCTACACGATTTTCTGTACTGCTAGATCCAAGGTTATTGTTGGTATGTAGCGCAGCCTGTACTGCGGCTATGTTTGAAGCTAGAAAAGTACGGAATTCCTCTTCATTCATATTCACGGTGTGTCAAGTAGTCGGTGCCATTTCCTTCAAAATAGTCAAATGGAACAAGTTAATCATACAGAATATTAAGAGTAGTTAATAGTATTTCGTAGCATAATATGAACTCATTTATAAAAGCTTTTTCTTCATATTAGCATTTTATAAGTTTAAATTCGGGTAGTACCTACCCCTTAAGTTCATACTTAGTAGCTAATATACAATTCAACTACTACAATTCTATATGAAAAACTGATTATAATAATATTTCGCGTTCAAACTTTTACACAATATTTTACAAACTTACAATACCGTTTATTTTACATATAGCATGAAATATAGCACACAATAAATTTGATACAAGATGGTTGTGAAGATAATTCTAGCTAGTACACAAGTCGTTCAGCAAAGGCAATAAAGACACGTAATTCATACGTCCAGAAACAAGTCATGCATTCTGGTTTTACTAGGATTACTTCCCATCCTTGGTCTTGTGGAACATAACCGTTATGGCCATTGATAAGACAGCGTGTTGTAACGTCGTCAAAGGGACGAGGGTTACGTAATGTCCAACAGTCCCGTAACAATCTAAAAACCTCTTTTCTTACTCCAATTACCGACTCCGTCACTTGTGGGAACGTTTTGTTTAATAGTTGTAGCCCGATGTTCTTTTTCTCACTTTGGTGAGAAGCGAACGTTACTAACCCGTAAGCATAACATGCTTCTTTATGTTGCATGTTAGCCGCTTTTTCTAAATCATGAAGTCCTATATTCGGATACATTGAGTCAAAATAATTTCTTAACACGTTGCGTAAAATAGCATTTGGGTTCCCCGCAATATATGCGTCAAAGTAAACACATCATAACTTATGGGTTTCCCAATGTGATATCCCCCATCTTCCGAACGAAAGCCTTTTATAAACCAAGGCATTCTTGGAACGTTCTTCGAATGTCTTACAAACTGATTTCGCCGTAAATAGTTGTGCCGAAGAATTCTGACCGACTCTAGACAAGATTTCATCAATCATGTCTCCGGGTAGGTCTCTTAAAATATTGGGTTGTCTATCCATTTTGTGTTTTTATACTATAAAATAGACAAGAGTTAGATTCATAAAAAAAATACTTATTAATACAAGCAATTTTTACATATATCATAAAGCATAAGCACACTATATTACATATATTACACCACACGAATACAACTATCTTATTCCGACTTGCTCGTTTCTTCTTCTTTGGTTTTGGTTCATTTTGCCAAGTTTCTAGGGATACATATAAAGTTCATCGGGGTTGGAATTAGATTTCTCTATTTTTATGCCCTTTCCCTTATTATTTTCTTTTGCCTTTTTAAATTCAGTTGGGGTAATTTCTATAACATCATCGGAATTCTCGTCGGAATCCGATTCATCGGAGAATTGGTAATCCTCCCAATATTTTGCTTCCATGGCGGAAACACCATTGACCATAATTAACCTTGGTCGGTTGGTTGAGGATTTTCTTTTACTTAACCGTTTTATTATTTCCCCCACCGGTTCTATTTCTTCATCCGGTTCCGATTCTTCTTCCGGTTCCGATTCTTCTTCCGGTTCCGACTCTTCTTCCGGTTCCTCTTCGGGAACTTGTGAATTAGTCCACGAATCATTCCAATTTACATTTGACTCTTCATTATTATTAGGTGAGTCAATGGGACTTGTTCTAGAGGTAGACATCTATCACATAATATCAAACGCGTTAAGAGATTAATATATCACATAATATTCACATGTTAAAAATATATAGTTTCCAACAAAATTTGTTAAGCAATCATTTTTCAAGTAAACACGGTCGAAGTCCAGACACACTAATGCAAAATTCTAGTTCTCTAAGACCAACGCTCGGATACCAACTGAAATGTCCCGTTCTTATTGATTAAAAACGTTCCATATTAATTGATTTCGTTGCGAGGTTTTGACCTCTATATGAGACGTTTTTCAAAGACTGCATTCATTTTAAAACAAACCATAACCTTTATTTCATCAATAAAGGTTTAAAAAGCTTTACGTAGATTATCAAATAATGATAATCTAAAATATCCTGTTTACACACGACCATTACATAATGGTTTACAATACAAATATATTACAACAAAATAAGTTTCTTGAATGCAGTTTTTACACAATATCATACAAGAATGGACTCCAAATCTAGTCCTTATTTAAGTATGCGATAGCGGAAGCTCTTAATAATCACCTGAGAATAAACATGCTTAAAACGTCAACAAAAATGTTGGTGAGTTATAGGTTTAACCTATATATATCAAATCATAATAATAGACCACAAGATTTCATATTTCAATACACATCCCATACATAGAGATAAAAATCATTCATATGGTGAACACCTGGTAACCGACATTAACAAGATGCATATATAAGAATATCCCCATCATTCCGGGACACTCTTCGGATATGATATAAATTTCGAAGTACTAAAGCATCCGGTACTTTGGATGGGGTTTGTTAGGCCCAATAGATCCATCTTTAGAATTCG
This sequence comes from Rutidosis leptorrhynchoides, assembly GCF_046630445.1. Classification (NCBI taxonomy): domain Eukaryota; kingdom Viridiplantae; phylum Streptophyta; class Magnoliopsida; order Asterales; family Asteraceae; genus Rutidosis; species Rutidosis leptorrhynchoides. Next base: position 299,699,157 of record NC_092335.1, on the reverse strand, counting down.
CGTCAATTAGGGTGTCTGTTCCCTAATTCTTAGATTACCAGACTTTATAAAAGGGGCATATTCGATTTCGATAATTCAACCATAGAATGTAGTTTCACGTACTTGTGTCTATTTTGTAAATCATTTATAAAACCTGCATGTATTCTCATCCAAAAAATATTAGATTTTAAAAGTGGGACTATAACTCACTTTCACAGATTTTTACTTCGTCGGGAAGTAAGACTTGGCCACTGGTTGATTCACGAACCTATAACAATATATACATATATATCAAAGTATGTTCAAAATATATTTACAACACTTTTAATATATTTTGATGTTTTAAGTTTATTAAGTCAGCTGTCCTCGTTAGTAACCTACAACTAGTTGTCCACAGTTAGATGTACAGAAATAAATCGATAAATATTATCTTGAATCAATCCACGACCCAGTGTATACGTATCTCAGTATTGATCACAACTCAAACTATATATATTTAGGAATCAACCTCAACCCTGTATAGTTAACTCCAACATTCACATATAGAGTGTCTATTGTTGTTCCGAAATATATATAGATGTGTCGACATGATAGGTCAAAACATTGTATACGTGTCTATGGTATCTCAAGATTACATAATATACAATACAAGTTGATTAAGTTATGGTTGGAATAGATTTGTTACCAATTTTTACGTAGCTAAAATGAGAAAAATTATCCAATCTTGTTTTACCCATAACTTCTTCATTTTAAATCCGTTTTGAGTGAATCAAATTGCTATGGTTTCATATTGAACTCTATTTTATGAATCAAAATATAAAAAGTATAGGTTTATAGTCAGAAAAATAAGTTATAAGTCATTTTTGTAAAGGTAGTCATTTCAGTCGAAAAAACGACATCTAGATAACCATTTTAGAAAACATACTTCCACTTTGAGTTTAACCATAATTTTTGGATATAGTTTCATGTTCATAATAAAAATAATTTTCTCAGAATAACAACTTTTAAATCAAAGTTTATCATAGTTTTTAATTAACTAACCCAAAACAGCCCGCGGTGTTACTATGACGGCGTAAATCCGGTTTTACGGTGTTTTTCTTGTTTCCAGGTTTTAAATCATTAAGTTAGCATATCATATAGATATAGAACATGTGTTTAGTTGATTTTAAAAGTCAAGTTAGAAGGATTAACTTTTGTTTGCGAACAAGTTTAGAATTAACTAAACTATGTTCTAGTGATTACAAGTTTAAACCTTCGAATAAGATAGCTTTATATGTATGAATCGAATGATGTTATGAACATCATTACTACCTTAAGTTCCTTGGATAAACCTACTGGAAAAGAGAAAAATGGATCTAGCTTCAACGGATCCTTGGATGGCTCGAAGTTCTTGAAGCAGAATCATGACATGAAAACAAGTTCAAGTAAGATCATCACTTGAAATAAGATTGTTATAGTTATAGAAATTGAACCAAAGTTTGAATATGATTATTACCTTGTATTAGAATGATAACCTACTATAAGAAACAAAGATTTCTTGAGGTTGGATGATCACCTTACAAGATTGGAAGTGAGCTAGCAAACTTGAAAGTATTCTTGATTTTATGTAACTAGAACTTGTAGAATATATGAAGAACACTTAGAACTTTAAGATAGAAGTTGAGAGAGTTCAATTAGATGAAAAAAATTGAATAATGAAAGTGTTTGTAGGTGTTTTTGGTCGTTAGTGTATGGATTAGATATAAAGGATATGTAATTTTGTTTTCATGTAAATAAGTCATGAATGATTACTCATATTTTTGTAATTTTATGAGATATTTCATGCTAGTTGCCAAATGATGGTTCCCACATGTGTTAGGTGACTCACATGGGCTGCTAAGAGCTGATCATTGGAGTGTATATACTAATAGTACATACATCTAAAAGCTGTGTATTGTACGAGTACGAATACGGGTGCATACGAGTAGAATTGTTGATGAAACTGAACGAGGATGTAATTGTAAGAATTTTTGTTAAGTAGAAGTATTTTGATAAGTGTATTGAAGTCTTTCAAAAGTGTATAAATACATATTAAAACACTACATGTATATACATTTTAACTGAGTCGTTAAGTCATCGTTAGTCGTTACATGTAAGTGTTGTTTTGAAACCTTTAGGTTAACGATCTTGTTAAATGTTGTTAACCCAATGTTTATAATATCAAATGAGATTTTAAATTATTATATTATCATGATATTATCATGTATTAATATCTCTTAATATGATATATATACATTAAATGTCTTTACAACGATAATCGTTACATATATGTCTCGTTTAAAAATCATTATGTTAGTAGTCTTGTTTTTACATATGTAGTGTAGTGACCCGAACTTTTCCATGTTTATATATATTAATTGAGATTGATATTTACATGATTAAATGTTTCCAACATGTTAAGCAATCAAACTTGTTAAGACTTGATTAATTGAAATATGTTTTATATAGACAATTGACCACCCAAGTTGACCGGTGATTCACGAACGTTAAAACTTGTAAAAACTATATGATGACATATATATGGATATATATATAGTTAACATGATACTATGATAAGTAAACATATCATTAAGTATATTAACAATGAACTACATATGTAAAAACAAGACTACTAACTTAATGATTTGTAAACGAGACATATATGTAACGATTATCGTTGTAAAGACATTTAATGTATGTATATATCATATTAAGAGATATTCATACATGATAATATCATGATAATATAATAATTTAAAATCTTATTTGATATTATAAACATTGGGTTAACAACATTTAACAAGATCGTTAACCTAAAGGTTTCAAAACAACACTTACATGTAACGACTAACGATGACTTAACGACTCAGTTAAAATGTATATACATGTAGTGTTTTAATATGTATTTATACACTTTTTAAAGACTTCAATACACTTATCAAAATACTTCTACTTAACAAAAATGCTTACAATTACATCCTCGTTCAGTTTCATCAACAATTCTACTCGTATGCACCCGTATTCGTACTCGTACAATACACAGCTTTTAGATGTATGTACTATTGGTATATACACTCCAATGATCAGCTTTTAGCAGCCCATGTGAGTCACCTAACACATGTGGGAACCATCATTTGGCAACTAGCATGAAATATCTCATAAAATTACAAAAATATGAGTAATCATTCATGACTTATTTACATGAAAACAAAATTACATATCCTTTATATCTAATCCATACACCAACGGCCAAAAACACCTACAAACACTTTCATTCTTCAATTTTATTCATCTAATTAATCTCTCTCAAGTTCATCTTCAAGTTCTAAGTGTTCTTCATAAATTCTACAAGTTCTAGTTACATAAAATCAAGAATACTTTCAAGTTTGCTAGCTCACTTCCAATCTTATAAGGTGATCATCCAACCTCAAGAAATCTTTGTTTCTTACAGTAGGTTATCATTCTAATACAAGGTAATAATCATATTCAAACTTTGGTTCAATTTCTATAACTATAACAATCTTATTTCAAGTGATGATCTTACTTGAACTTGTTTTCGTGTCATGATTCTGCTTCAAGAACTTCGAGCCATCCAAGGATCCGTTGAAGCTAGATCCATTTTTCTCTTTTCCAGTAGGTTTATCCAAAGAACTTAAGGTAGTAATGACGTTCATAACATCATTCGATTCATACATATAAAGCTATCTTTTTCGAAGGTTTAAACTTGTAATCACTAGAACATAGTTTAGTTAATTCTAAACTAGTTCGCAAACAAAAGTTAATCCTTCTAACTTGACTTTTAAAATTAACTACACACATGTTCTATATCTATATGATATGCTAACTTAATGATTTAAAACCTGGAAACACGAAAAACACCGTAAAACTGGATTTATGCCGTCGTAGTAACACCGCGGGCTGTTTTGGGTTAGTTAATTAAAAACTATGATAAACTTTGATTTAAAAGTTGTTGTTCTGAGAAAATGATTTTTATTATGAACATGAAACTATATCCAAAAATTATGGTTAAACTCAAAGTGGAAGTATGTTTTCTAAAATGGTCATCTAGACGTCGTTCTTTCGACTGAAATGACTACCTTTACAAAAACGAATTGTAACTTATTTTTCCGACTATAAACCTATACTTTTCTGTTTAGATTCATAAAATAGAGTTCAATATGAAACCATAGCAATTTGATTCACTCAAAACGGATTTAAAATGAAGAAGTTATGGGTAAAACAAGATTGGATAATTTTTCTCATTTTAGCTACGTGAAAATTAGTAACAAATCTATTCCAACCATAACTTAATCAACTTGTATTGTATATTATGTAATCTTGAGATACCATAGACACGTATACAATGTTTCGACCTATCATGTCGACACATCTATATATATTTCGGAACAACCATAGACACTCTATATGTGAATGTTGGAGTTAGCTATACAGGGTTGAGGTTGATTCCAAAATATATATAGTTTGAGTTGTGATCAATACTGAGATACGTATACACTGGGTCATGGATTGATTCAAGATAATATTTATCGATTTATTTCTGTACATCTAACTGTGGACAACTAGTTGTAGGTTACTAACGAGGACAGCTGACTTAATAAACTTAAAACATCAAAATATATTAAAAGTGTTGTAAATATATTTTGAACATACTTTGATATATATGTATATATTGTTATAGGTTCGTGAATCAACTAGTGGCCAAGTCTTACTTCCCGACGAAGTAAAAATCTGTGAAAGTGAGTTATAGTCCCACTTTTAAAATCTAATATTTTTGGGATGAGAATACATGCAGGTTTTATAAATGATTTACAAAATAGACACAAGTACGTGAAACTACATTCTATGGTTGAATTATTGAAATCGAATATGCCCCTTTTTATTAAGTCTGGTAATCTAAGAATTAGGGATCAGTCACCCTAATTGACGCGAATCCTAAAGATATATCTATCGGGCCCAACAAGCCCCATCCAAAGTACCGGATGCTTTAGTACTTCGAAATTTATATCATATCCGAAGGGTGTCCCGGAATGATGGGGATATTCTTATATATGCATCTTGTTAATGTCGGTTACCAGGTGTTCACCATATGAATGATTTTTATCTCTATGTATGGAATGTGTATTGAAATATGAAATCTTGTGGTCTATTATTATGATTTGATATATATAGGTTAAACCTATAACTCACCAACATTTTTGTTGACGTTTTAAGCATGTTTATTCTCAGGTGATTATTAAGAGCTTCCGCTGTCGCATACTTAAATGAGGACGAGATTTGGAGTCCATGCTTGTATGATATTGTGTAAAAACTGCATTCAAGAAACTTATTTTGTTGTAACATATTTGTATTGTAAACCATTATGTAATGGTCGTGTGTAAACAGGATATTTTAGATTATCATTATTTGATAATCTACGTAAAGCTTTTTAAACCTTTATTGATGAAATAAAGGTTATGGGTTATTTTAAAAATGAATGCAGTCTTTGAAAAACGTCTCATATAGAGGTCAAAACCTCGCAACGAAATCAATTAATATGGAACGTTTTTAATCAATAAGAACGGGACATTTCAGTTGGTATCCGAGCGTTGGTCTTAGAGAACCAGAATTTTGCATTAGTGTGTCTTATCGAGTTTGTTAGGATGCATTAGTGAGTCTGGACTTCGACCGTGTTTACTTGAAAAATGATTGCTTAACAAATTTTGTTGGAAACTATATATTTTTAACATGTGAATATTATGTGATATATTAATCTCTTAACGCGTTTGATATTATGTGATAGATGTCTACCTCTAGAACAAGTCCCATTGACTCACCTAATAATAATGAAGAGTCAAATGTAAATTGGAATGATTCGTGGACTGATTCACAAGTTCCCGAAGAGGAACCGGAAGAAGAGTCGGAACCGGAAGAAGAAACGGAACCGGATGAAGAAATAGAACCGGTGGGGGAAATAATAAAACGGTTAAGTAAAAGAAAATCCTCAACCAATTGACCAAGGTTAATTATGGTCAATGGTGTTTCCGCCAAGGAAGCAAAATATTGGGAGGATTACCAATTCTCCGATGAATCGGATTCCAACGAGAATTCCGATGATGTTATAGAAATTACCCCAACTGAATTTAAAAAGGCAAAAGAAAATAATAAGGGAAAGGGCATAAAAATAGAGAAATCTAATTCCAACCCCGATGAACTTTATATGTATCGTCAACCCCCGAAGTCCTTAAGTTGTAACAATGACCCGGGAACCTCTAAACCACCAGGTTTTTCTAAACCAATGTGGACAACGACGGCTCGTATTAGGGGAACATCATATATCCCTAGAAACTTGGCAAAATGAACCATAACCGAACAAGAAGAAACGAGCGAGTCGGAATAAGATAGTTGTATTCGTGTGGTGTAATATATGTAATATAGTGTGCTTATGCTTTATGATATATGTAAAAATTGCTTGTATTAATAAGTATTTTTTTTTTATGAATCTAACTCTTGTCTATTTTACAGTATAAAAACACAAAATGGATAGACAACCCAATATTTTAAGAGACCTACCCGGAGACATGATTGATGAAATCTTGTTTAGAGTCGGTCAGAATTCCTCGGCACAACTATTTAAGGCGAGATCAGTTTGTAAGACATTCGAAGAACGTTCCAAGAATGCCTTGGTTTATAAAAGGCTTTCATTCGAAAGATGGGGGATATCACATTGGGAAATCCATAAGTTACGATGTGTTTACTTTGACGCATATATTGCGGGGAACCCAAATGCTATTTTACGCAACGGGTTAAGAAATTATTTTGACTCAGTATATCCGAATATAGGACTTCGTGATTTAGAAAAAGCGGCTAACATGCAACATAAAGAAGCATGTTCTGCTTACGGGTTAGTAATGTTCGCTTCTCACCAAAGTGAGAACAAGAACATCGGGCTACAACTATTAAACAAAACGTTCCCACAAGTGACGGAGTCGGTAATTGGGGTAAGAAATGAGGTTTTTAGGTTATTACGAGATTGTTGGTCATTACGTAACCCTCGTCCCTTTGACGACGTTACAACACGTTGTCTTATCAACGGCCATAACGGTTATGTTCCACAAGACCAAGGATGGGAAGTAGTCCTAGTAAAACCAGAATGCATGACTTGTTTCTGGACGTATGAATTACGTGTCTTTATTGCCTTTGCTGAACGACTTGTGTACTAGCTAGAATTATCTTCACAACTATCTTGTATCAAAGTTATTGTGTGCTATATTTCATGCTTTATGTAAAATAAGCGGTATTGTAAGTGTGTAAAATATTGTATAAAAGTTTGAACGCGAAATATTATTACAATCGGTTTTTCATATAGAATTGTAGTAGTTGAATTGTATATTAGCTACTAAGTATGAACTTAACGGGTAGGTACTACCCGAATTTAAACTTATAAAACGCTATTATGAAGAAAAAGCTTTTATAAATGAGTTCATATTATGCTACGAAATACTATTAACTACTCTTAATATTCTGTATGATTAACTTGTTCCATTTGACTATTTTGAAGGAAATGGCACCGACTACTCGACACACCGTGAATATGAATGAAGAGGAATTCCGTACTTTTCTAGCTTCAAACATAGCCGCAGTACAGGCTGCGCTACATACCAACAATAACCTTGGATCTGGCAGTACAGGAAATCATGTAGGATGCACCTACAAAGAATTAACTACCTGCAAACCTTTGGAATTTGATGGAACCAAAGGACCAATCGGATTGAAACGGTGGACCGAGAAGGTCGAATCGGTGTTTGCCATAAGTAAGTGTACTGAAGAGGACAAAGTGAAGTACGCTACGCATACCTTCACAGGTTCTGCGTTAACATGGTGGAATACCTATCTAGAGTAAGTGGGACAAGATGATGCGTACGCACTACCGTGGTCAGCATTCACGCACTTGATGAACGAGAAGTACCGTCCCAGAACCGAGGTCAATAAGCTCAAGACAGAACTTTGAGGGTTACGAACCCAAGGATTTGATATTACCACGTACGAAAGACGATTCACAGAATTGTGCCTATTGTGTCCGAGAGCATTCGAAGATGAGGAAGAGAAGATCGACGCGTTTGTGAAAGGATTACCGGAAAGAATCCAAGAAGATATAAGTTCACACGAGCCCGCCTCCATACAACAGGCATGTAGAATGGCTCACAAATTAGTGAACCAGATTGAAGAAAGAATTAAAGAACAGACTGCTGAAGAGGCCAATGTGAAGCAAGTCAAAAGAAAGTGGGAGGAAAACGGTGATAAGAATCACCAATACAACAACAACAGCAATTACAACAATAATCGCAACAATTATCCCAACAATCGCAACATCAATCGCAACATCAATCGCAACTACAACAAACGGCCCAACAACAACAACAACTACAACAATCATCCCAACAACAATAATAACCGCAACAACAACAACAATCAGAAGCAGCTATGCCAAAGGTGTGAAAAGTATCACTCGGGGTTCTGCACCAAATTTTGCAACAAGTGTAAAAGAAATGGTCATAGCGCGGCGAAGTGTAAGGTCTACGGACCAGGGGTTAATAGAACGAAAGGAACAAATGGTGTCGGAACGAGTAATGGCGGAGCAAGTAGTGTCGGAGCAAGTTATGCCAATGTAGTTTGTTATAAATGTGGAAAATCGGGCCACATTATTATAAATTGCCCGAACTAGGAGAACACGAATGGACAAGGCCGCGGAAGATTTTTCAATATTAATGCGGCAGAGGCACAGGAAGACCCGGAGCTTGTTACGGGTACGTTTCTTATTGACAATAAATCTGCTTAAGTTTTATTTGATTCGGGTGCGGATAGAAGCTATATGAGTAGAGATTTTTGTGCTAAATTAAGTTGTCCATTGACGCCTTTGGATAGTAAATTTTTACTCGAATTAGCAAATGGTAAATTAATTTCAGCAGATAATATATGTCGGAATCGAGAAATTAAACTGGTTAGCGAAACATTTAAGATTAATTTGATACCAGTAGAGTTAGGGAGTTTTGATGTGATAATCGGTATGGACTGGTTGAAAGAAGTGAAAGCAGAGATCATTTGTTACAAAAATACAATTCGCATTATACGAGAAAAAGGAAAACCCTTAATGGTGTATGGAGAAAAGGGCAACACGAAGCTACATATTATTAGTAATTTGAAGGCACAAAAACTAATAAGAAAAGGTTGCTATGCTGTTCTAGCACACGTCGAGAAAGTACAAACTGAAGAAAAGAGCATCAATGATGTTCCCATTACAAAAGAATTTCCCGATGTATTTCCGAAAGAATTACCGGGATTACCCCCACATTGATCCGTTGAATTTTAAATAGATCTTGTACCAGGAGCTGCACCAATAGCTTGTGCTCCTTACAGACTCACACCCAGCGAGATGAAAGAACTACATAGCCAATTACAAGAACTTTTAGAGCGTGGTTTTATTCGACCAAGCACATCACCGTGAGGAGCTCCTGTTTTATTTGTCAAGAAGAAAGATGGTACATTCAGGTTGTGTATCGACTACCGAGAGTTGAACAAACTTACCATCAAGAACCGCTACCCACTACCGAGAATTGACGACTTATTTGATCAACTACAAGGCTCGTCTATTTATTCAAAGATTGACTTACGTTCCGGGTATCATCAAATGCGGGTGAAAGAAGATGATATTCCAAAGACTGCTTTCAGAACACGTTACGGTCATTACGAGTTTATGGTCATGCCGTTTGGTTTAACTAATGCACCAGCTGTGTTCATGGACCTTATGAACCGAGTGTGTGGACCATACCTTGACAAGTTTGTCATTATTTTCATTGATGACATACTTATTTACTCAAAGAATGACCAAGAACACAGTGAACATTTGAGAAAGGTGTTAGAAGTATTGAGGAAGGAAGAATTGTATGCTAAGTTTTCAAAGTGTGCATTTTGGTTTGAAGAAGTTCAATTCCTCAGTCACATAGTGAACAAAGAAGGTATTAAGGTGGATCCGGCAAAGATAGAAACTGTTGAAAAGTAGGAAACCCCAAAAACTCCGAAACACATACGCCAGTTTTTAGGACTAGCTGGTTACTACAGAAGGTTCATCCAAGACTTTTCCAGAATAGCAAAACCCTTGACTGCATTAACGCATAAAGGGAAGAAATTTGAATGGAATGATGAACAAGAGAAAGCGTTTCAGTTATTGAAGAAAAAGCTAACTACGGCACCTATATTGTCATTGCCTGAGGGGAATGATGATTTTATGATTTATTGTGATGCATCAAAGCAAGGTCTTGGTTGTGTATTAATGCAATGAACGAAGGTAATTGCTTATGCGTCTAGATAATTAAAGATTCACGAACAAAATTATACGACGCATGATTTGGAATTAGGCGCGGTTGTTTTTGCATTAAAGACTTGGAGGCACTACTTATATGGGGTCAAAAGTATTATATATACCGACCACAAAAGTCTTCAACACATATTTAATTAGAAACAACTGAATATGAGGCAGCGTAGGTGGATTGAATTGTTGAATGATTATGACTTTGAGATTCATTACCACCCGGGGAAGGCAAATGTGGTAGCCGACGCCTTGAGCAGAAAGGACAGAGAACCCATTCGAGTAAAATCTATGAATATAATGATTCACACTAACCTTACTACTCAAATAAAGGAGGCGCAACAAGGAGTTTTAAAAGAGGAAAATTTAAAGGATGAAATACCCAAAGGATCGGAGAAGCATCTTAATATTCGGGAAAACGGAACCCGGTATAGGGCTGAAAGAATTTGGGTACTAAAATTTGGAGATATGAGAGAAATGGTACTTAGAGAAGCTCATAAAACCAGATACTCAATACATCCTGGAACGGGGAAGATGTACAAGGATCTTAAGAAACATTTTTGGTGGCCGGGTATGAAAGTCGATGTTGCTAAATACGTAGGAGAATGTTTGACGTGTTCTAAGGTCAAAGCTGAGCATCAGAAACCATCAGGTCTACTTCAACAACCCGAAATCCCGGAATGGAAATGGGAAAACATTACCATGGATTTCATCACTAAATTGCCAAGGACTGCAAGTGGTTTTGATACTATTTGGGTAATAGTTGATCGTCTCACCAAATCAGCACACTTCCTGCCAATAAGAGAAGATGACAAGATGGAGAAGTTAGCACGACTGTATTTGAAGGAAGTCATCTCCAGACATGGAATACCAATCTCTATTATCTCTGATAGGGATGGCAGATTTATTTTAAGATTCTGGCAGACATTACAGCAAGCATTAGGAACTCGTCTAGACATGAGTACTGCCTATCATCCACAAACTGATGGGCAGAGCGAAAGGACGATACAAACACTTGAAGACATGCTACGAGCATGTGTTATTGATTTCAGAAACAGTTGGGATCGACATCTACCGTTAGCAGAATTTTCCTACAACAACGGCTACCATTCAAGCATTGAGATGGCGCCGTTTGAAGCACTTTATGGTAGAAAGTGCAGGTCTCCGATTTGTTGGAGTGAAGTGGGGGATAGACAGATTACGGGTCCAGAGATTATACAAGAAACTACCGAGAAGATCATCCAAATTCAACAACGGTTGAAAACCGTCCAAAGTCGACAAAAGAGCTACGCTGACATTAAAAGAAAAGATATAGAATTTGAAATTGGAGAGATGGTCATGCTTAAAGTTGCACCTTGGAAAGGCGTTGTTCGATTTGGTAAACGAGGGAAATTAAATCCAAGGTATATTGGACCATTCAAGATTATTGATCGTGTCGGACCAGTAGCTTACCGACTTGAGTTACCTCAACAACTCGCGGCTATACATAACACTTTCCACATCTCGAATTTAAAGAAATGTTTTGCTAAAGAAGATCTCACTATTCCGTTAGATGAAATCCAAATCAACGAAAAACTTCAATTCATCGAAGAACCCGTCGAAATAATGGATCGTGAGGTTAAAAGACTTAAGCAAAACAAGATACCAATTGTTAAGGTTCGATGGAATGCTCGTAGAGGACCCGAGTTCACCTGGGAGCGAAGATCAGATGAAGAAGAAATACCCACATCTATTTCCAGAAGATTCGTCAACACCTTCAACAGCTTAAAATTTCGGGACGAAATTTATTTAACGGGTAGGTACTGTAGTGACCGGAACTTTTCCATGTTTATATATATTAATTGAGATTGATATTTACATGATTAAATGTTTCCAACATGTTAAGCAATCAAACTTGTTAAGACTTGATTAATTGAAATATGTTTCATATAGACAATTGACCACCCAAGTTGACCGGTGATTCACGAACGTTAAAACTTGTAAAAACTATATGATGACATATATATGGATATATATATATATAGTTAACATGATACTATGATAAGTAAACATATCATTAAGTATATTAACAATGAACTACATATGTAAAAACAAGACTACTAACTTAATGATTTGTAAACGAGACATATATGTAACGATTATCGTTGTAAAGACATTTAATGTATATATATATATATATATATATCATATTAAGAGATATTCATACATGATAATATCATGATAATATAATAATTTAAAATCTCATTTGATATTATAAACATTGGGTTAACAACATTTAACAAGATCGTTAACCTAAAGGTTTCAAAACAACACTTACATGTAACGACTAACGATGACTTAACGACTCAGTTAAAATGTATATACATGTAGTGTTTTAATATGTATTTATACACTTTTGAAAGACTTCAATACACTTATCAAAATACTTCTACTTAACAAAAATGCTTACAATTACATCCTCGTTCAGTTTCATCAACAATTCTACTCGTATGCACCCGTATTCGCACTCGTACAATACACAGCTTTTAGATGTATATACTATTGGTATATACACTCCAATGATCCGCTTTTAGCAGCCCATGTGAGTCACCTAACACATGTGGGAACCATCATTTGGCAACTAGCATGAAATATCTCATAAAATTACAAAAATATGAGTAATCATTCATGACTTATTTACATGAAAACAAAATTACATATCCTTTATATCTAATCCATACACCAACGACCAAAAACACCTATAAACACTTTCATTCTTCAATTTTCTTCATCTAATTGATCTCTCTCAAGTTCATCTTCAAGTTCTAAGTGTTCTTCATAAATTCTACAAGTTCTAGTTACATAAAATCAAGAATACTTTTAAGTTTGCTAGCTCACTTCCAATCTTGTAAGGTGATCATCCAACCTCAAGAAATCTTTGTTTCTTACAGTAGGTTATCATTCTAATACAAGGTAATAATCATATTCAAACTTTGGTTCAATTTCTATAACTATAACAATCTTATTTCAAGTGATGATCTTACTTGAACTTGTTTTCGTGTCATGATTCTGCTTCAAGAACTTCGAGCCATCCAAGGATCCGTTGAAGCTAGATCCATTTTTCTATTTTCCAGTAGGTTTATCTAAGGAACTTAAGGTAGTAATGACGTTCATAACATCATTCGATTCATACATATAAAGCTATCTTATTCGAAGGTTTAAACTTGTAATCACTAGAACATAGTTTAGTTAATTCTAAACTTGTTTGCAAACAAACGTTAATCCTTCTAACTTGACTTTTAAAATTAACTACACACATGTTCTATATCTATATTATATGCTAACTTAATGATTTAAAACCTGGAAACACGAAAAACACCGTAAAACCGGATTTACGCCGTCGTAGTAACACCGCGGGCTGTTTTGGGTTAGTTAATTAAAAACTATGATAAACTTTGATTTAAAAGTTGTTATTCTGAGAAAATTATTTTTATTATGAACATGAAACTATATCCAAAAATTATGGTTAAACTCAAAGTGGAAGTATGTTTTCTAAAATGGTCATCTAGACGTCGTTATTTCGACTGAAATGACTACCTTTACAAAAAGGACTTGTAACTTATTTTTCCGACTATAAACCTATACTTTTCTGTTTAGATTCATAAAATAGAGTTCAATATGAAACCATAGCAATTTGATTCACTCAAAACGGATTTAAAATGAAGAAGTTATGAGTAAAACAAGATTGGATAATTTTTCTCATTTTAGCTACGTGAAAATTGGTAACAAATCTATTCCAACCATAACTTAATCAACTTGTATTGTATGTTATGTAATCTTGAGATACCATAGACACGTATACAATGTTTCGACCTATCATGTCGACACATCTATATATATTTCGGAACAACCATAGACACTCTATATGTGAATGTTGGAGTTAGCTATACAGGGTTGAGGTTGATTCCAAAATATATATAGTTTGAGTTGTGATCAATACTGAGATAAGTATACACTGGGTCGTGGATTGATTCAAGATAATATTTATCGATTTATTTATGTACATCTAACTGTGGACAACTAGTTGTAGGTTACTAACGAGGACAGCTGACTTAATAAACTTAAAACATCTAAATATATTAAAAGTGTTGTAAATATATTTTGAACATACTTTGATATATATGTATATATTGTTATAGGTTCATGAATCAACTAGTGGCCAATTCTTACTTCCCGACGAAGTAAAAATCTGTGAAAGTGAGTTATAGTCCCACTTTTAAAATCTAATATTTTTGGGATGAGAATACATGCAGGTTTTATAAATGATTTACAAAATAGACACAAGTACGTGAAACTACATTCTATGGTTGAATTATCGAAATCGAATATGCCCCTTTTTATTAAGTCTGGTAATCTAAGAATTAGGGAACAATCACCCTAATTGACGCGAATCCTAAAGATAGATCTATTGGGTCTAACAAACCCCATCCAAAGTACCGGATGCTTTAGTACTTCGAAATTTATATCATATCCGCAGGGTGTCCCGGAATGATGGGGATATTCTTATATATATGCATCTTGTTAATGTCGGTTACCAGGTGTTCACCATATGAATGATTTTTATCTCTATGTATGGGATGTGTATTGAAATATGAAATCTTGTGGTCTATTATTATGATTTGATATATATAGGTTAAACCTATAACTCACCAACATTTTTGTTGACGTTTTAAGCATGTTTATTCTCAGGTGATTATTAAGAGCTTCCGCTGTCGCATACTTAAATGAGGACGAGATTTGGAGTCCATGTTTGTATGATATTGTGTAAAAACTGCATTCAAGAAACTTATTTTGTTGTAACATATTTGTATTGTAAACCATTATGTAATGGTCGTGTGTAAACAGAATATTTTAGATTATCATTATTTGATAATCTACGTAAAGCTTTTTAAACCTTTATTGATGAAATAAAGGTTATGGTTTGTTTTAAAAATGAATGCAGTCTTTGAAAAACGTCTCATATAGAGGTCAAAACCTCGCAACGAAATCAATTAATATGGAACGTTTTTAATCAATAAGAACGGGACATTTCATGTAGTTCATTGTTAATATACTTAATGATATGTTTACTTATCATAGTATCATGTTAACTATATATATATCCATATATATATATCATCATATAGTTTTTACAAGTTTTAACGTTCGTGAATCACCAGTCAACTTGGATGGTCAATTGTCTATATGAAACATATTTCAATTAATCAAGTCTTAACAAGTTTAATTGCTTAACATGTTGGAAACATTTAATCATGTAAATATCAATCTCAATTAATATATATAAACATGGAAAAGTTCGGGTCACTACAATAATAACTTAGCTACGATACATTAAATTAAAAAGGTTGAACATAACTTGCAATGATTAATGATAGCGTAGCGTTTCACGAACAGAATTTTGACTTACACCCTTACAACATTCGCTAACATACCCTTATTATTATTAAATTAAAATTAAAATTATAAATTATATATATATATATATATATATATATATATATATATATATATATATATATATATATATATATATATATATATATATATATATATATATATATATATATATATATATATATATATATCGTTGAGAGATAGAGAGAAAAAGGTATATAACATTCGCTGAATTCGTTGCTTTTTATAGGATGTGGCCTGATACTGTTCACCATGCGATCACATGGCATTTGTGCCTTCTGGCCATGCGATCGCATGGCCTTCTTTTACAGCTCACATGCTTTTGTTTGTTTATTTGCCGACGATTTATATATATAATATAATATATATATAATTTTAAGAATTATTTATATATTATATTATATTTATGTGCATATTTGACTTGTAATTTTTAGTCCGTTGCGTCGAGCGTTGAGAGTTGACTCTGGTCCCGGTTTCGGATTTTCGAACGTCCTTTTGTACTATTTAATATCTTGTACTTTACGTTTTGCGGCTCGTACTCTTGTAATTTATAAACGTTTCTCATCAATAATTTGAACCACTTTGATTGTACTTTGTACTTTTTAGCTTTTTGGTTGTTTGCGTCTTCAATTCGTCGAATCTGTCTTTTGTCTTCACCTTTTATTATTTAAACGAATATCACTTGTAAATAGAAAATTTGCAACTAAAAGCTTGTCTTTCTTGAGGGATAATGCTATGAAATATATGTTCGTTTTTAGCATGATCACAGAGACTCGTAATCAATGTATCTGATAAATCAATCATTTGATATCATCTTCTAATTCCATCGATAATCATTTGAATATATTTTAAAACAATTACGTTCATGTAAAGTATTATACGTCTAATACTTTGTTAACGTTTTCAAGTTATAATATATACACATATACATAGATAATCATATCCGTTCATATATTGTTTTGTGAATCATTGGAATTTGGTCGAGGTTAAATGAATGTATGAAGATCTTTTAAAATCCTTGAGATTCAACTCAACAAACTTTGCTTATCGTGTCGGAAACATATAAAGATTAAAGTTTAAATTTGTTCGGATATTTCCGGGTCGTCACAGTACCTACCCGTTAAAGAAATTTCGTCCCCCAAATTGTATAGAGGTCGTCATGGCTAACAATGAGAATGTTATTATGACGATTATAGAGTTTTATCATGTTTAAGAAGTATGGATAAAATAATTCAATTACTCGAGGTGTATGAGTGAAGTTATCGTAAATGAAATAAAATAATTGTGATTAGTCATATCTTTTGACGTAGATAGGGTGGATTTCCAAGTTTAAGAGATTTGGAGAAAATCTTCGTAATAAGATTTGATTCTCCGGTAATCAAGGGAATTAGGATCCGCTTTAAATGTGATCATCTTTTTTGATTGCTCTATCGGATATTTTGCTATAAATTCCACCCTCTTCATTTTCTTACAACTCACACCTTCTATTCTTTCTCCTTTAATTCATACTTTGATTCATTTATCCATATGCTTCATCCAGTTCTGATTCTTGATATACTCCTAACCTTCATATCTGTCATTCTCCTTTTGCATCAACCACCGGAAGATTTTGTTTACTTTTACTATTACCTTGGGGTTATAGTAATTTTAATTCTCCCATGCCTTTACGTTGCAATACGTGTTGATATACATGGTTTGTAATTTACGTGTTGTTGTCGAGATTTATATTTTCTTTTATATTTAAGAGTTCCATACTTTTGTCTCCTCTTCCCGACTTCAAGTCAAGCGAATAATGGTCCAGAATTCGTAGGTATGGATTTCGAAATAAATAAAGTTAATGTTCTAAGAAAGAAATTATAATAGTACGGTCTTGATTTGTCAAATTACCAGAATATCCTGGAAAAGACCGAATCATCAAGAAATATTTTTTTGATATTTTTAGAGGTTAAATAGAATACGAAAGTCGTGTAACATGGAACATGATGACGTTATGATCTGTGAATCATCACGTTCCCTTTAGAAACTCAGCATGAATTACTGTAATATATTCACGTTGATCAAGTGTCATTATATTATGATAACTCATGCTTCAGCTCCCAACACTACTTCAAAAATATTCTTATTTTAAACTCGAAGGTTTCAGAATTTAGAAACTAAAATAGTTTTTTTTATGATGTAACACATATAACGCGAGGAGATAAATGATTTCAGATAAGAATAACTATGAAAATATCATCAGAAATATGGAGGATATTTATAATGAAAGATACGATGATATCTTATAATTTCTAATATCAGAGGATGATGAAAAATATTGTCCGCAGGGGTTTAGAGTCAGGAGCAAGGTATTCGTTAATGACTTCAGCGGATACTGAATCATTTGGATTTTTTTTTTTAAGGTAGGTTTAGTCTTTGTGATTTGTCCATAGCCTCCTTCATACTTTGCTCAATCCGTTTTCCAGTTCCAAATCTTCTCTTTTTATGAGCTTTAACAACACACTATTCTTTATCATCAAACTTTTTACTGTTAAGGTCGTTTATAGTTTTTGCTGCTTCATCAGCATTTCGAGAACTATTCCGCAATTCGGGGTGTTTTTCAGAAACTTCAGATTTGAAATATTTAAGTCCGTTATATGTACACCTATAACTATTGGCGTAGACATGCTACGAGATTTCAAAATACTGATTGCTAATTCCCGATGATTCGTATGCCAATTCTCGTTACAAGATGCAGATGAATAAATGATGGGGTTTTAATGAGTAATATAATGACTTTTCAGAGAGGCTAAATGTAATGACCCGGAATTTTTCGACCAAATTATACTTATGAGATTAATATTTACATAAATTAAACCATACCAACATGATAAGCAATCCAAATTGTTAAGACTTGTGTTTTTGAAAAGAGTTTTACACAACGTTTGACCGTCCAATATGACCGATGATATCACGAACTATATAACATACGATAATTATACGTTTGTGTATATATATGTATTTATATATATTTACCATGATCTAAGGATGGTTTAACATCTAATTGTGTACTAATGACAATGAGTTATAAGTATATTTTGAAACTACTAACTTAAGTTTTCAAAACGATAACTATACGTAACATTCTTTGATATATATACTTATAATCTATAATGCTTATACATGTATCGTATATATAATGTATTTAATCACTTTTTAAGGACTTAAATACATAAAACAATATAAGTATATTCACAAAAGATAGCTATATATGAATTCTCGTTCCGTTTCCTCAAGATTTCTATACGTATATCTAGGGTATATGTACCCGTATCATACCCAACTTCTATACGTATTTACTATTGGTATATACACATCAAATCAACATCCTAATAAACATTATTACTGCCCTAGATATGAGGTAACTAGAATTTGTCAAGTAGTATGAATTATAAGTAAGAAAACAAAATTAGGAATCCTTTTCTTTCTTTATAAACTAAAAACGTTTTTATAAATGAACACCATTTCTTCACTCCATTTTCTCATACCTACACCCTCATTTCTCTCTCAAAATACTCCTAACTTCATACTTGATCATCTCCAAGCATTTTACCCATCATTTAGCTTCAATTACAAGCGTTAAACACCATAAGAAAACTCTTTAAAGAACATATCAAAATAACCACCCATTTGAAGAAGTTTACTTCCAACCTTTTGATCTAACTCCACCACTCTTTGATTCCAAGAATATTTATTATCTTTTTCAGTAACTTTGTTCAAGTAACTTGAGGTAGTAACCTTGTTCATAATCATATTCAATTCATATTCATATAGCTATCTTATTTTGTGGTATAAAATTTTAACAACAAGAACATAGTTTGAATGATTTCAAACTTGTTTGCAAACTAAATAGATCCTTCTAAATTGACTTTTAAAACACTTCAAGACCTGTAATATATCATAATGCTATGCTAACCTAACAAGATATAACTTGGTTTTACAAAGAACATCTTATAAACTGAATCTACGTCGTCGGAGTGCAACCGAGGGCTGTTTTGGGTTGGATAATTAAAAACCATCTTGAACTTTGAATTGGAAGTTCATGTTATGGAAAAATTATATTTCTTATGAATATGTTAACACATAAAAATTTCATGGTTTAAATCAAAGTGTAAGTATTTTTAGAAAAATGATCATTAAATATTGTTTTTATGATGGAAAATGATCACTTTCATAAGTTTCACCAAAGTTTGACCTATAACCTATGATTTCGAATACAAACTAAGGTATTTTCAGTTCATATTCTTAAAATTTGACTCGATCCAAGGAAGTGGCAAGTTGAACCAACAAAAACGGAGTTGTAATGAAGAAACTACGACTAAAACAAGATTGAGTATCCGAAGCTAGTTTAGCTACGAAAATATTTGGAGAAAAAGTAAATTAATCATATCTTTCCTAATTAATATGATATTTTATATATAATTACTTATGATTTGATTTTATATATTTCAGGACCACCCGTAAACAACCCGAGAAGATTAATCATAAGACCTCATGATTGTACGCAACACGTCATTTGACAACACGGTACTTTATGTACGCAACACGTCATTTGACAACATGGTACCATGGGTCGAGATTAATTCTGATCAATACGAATACGATGGGGTCTTTATTTATTTTATTTAAGCAACTAATTGTGGACCACTAACATCGAACTGCTAACTACGGACTAAGAAAATATTAAAAGTATTAAAAGTATATATATATGTAACAATTACTTAAAAAGAAAATATGTTGATATATTATATATATGGTTAGGTTCGTGATATCTATGGGAGAACAAGTCGAATTAAATACCTTCAAGGCAAAAGTGAGTTTCATTTGCTCCCTTTTTAATTGCTTTTGCAATATATATTTTGGGCTGAGAATACATGCGCTGCTTTTATGAATACTTTACGAAATAGACACAAGTACTTAAAATATATTCTACGTTGAGTTGTACCACTGGCATACTTCCCTGTAGTTGGTAACTACTATTTACATGGGTATTGTAAATGCGAATCCAGTTGATAGATCTATCGGGCCTGACAACCCCAACTGGACTGGACGACCAGTATTCAACGATTGCACAGTACTTCGTTTTGGTGACTACACTTGTTACGGTGTAGTGAGATTTCATAATAAAGGGAATATGCTACGTTGATTAAATGTTAAGTATGGTTACCAAGTGCTCAACCACTTAGAATGCTTTACATACACTTGCAAGTGTATTATGTTTATGATTATGAAATCTTGTGGTCTATTAACATATTGAAATGATTGTTATGATAAACCTATGAACTCACCAACCTTTTGGTTGACACTTTAAAGCATGTTTATTCTCAGGTACGAATTAAGTCTTCCGCTGTGCATTTGCTCAATATGAGGACATTACTTGGAGCCGATCATCGCAATGGGACCAAATGTTGATGACTTCATCCAGGTGGATTAGGATGGGTCCTTTCACTAAAGTATCAGAGCTGGTTTAATGCCGTTTATTAGCGGGTTAATCGTAGAGGGGGTTCTCATAGTGTTACCTGTGATGAAGCATTGGCTCTTACTCCTCGCGGTCCCTATTAGGGTTGGCTGTACTGCCGAGAGGCAGGCCGTAAAATCAGTGTTTGAGGTACGCTCAGTTGTCACCAGGCGGTTAGCTGGGAAGGCACTGAGTGGGATGCGTCCCCACTGTTATTTCAGTTGGTATCAGAGCGGTGGTTGTAATGAACCAGGTCTTGCATTAGTGTGTCTAACTAGTAGAGGTTAGGATGCATTAATGAGTCTGGACTTCGACCGTGTCTACATGTCAAAAGTTTTGCTTATCATTTCTAGTCGGAAATCATCTGCTTATCATCCTTAGGAAATTACCTACTTATCATTCATAAGTCTAGACACGTTTTACTGCATTTACTGCATTGATAGTGTATAGACGAATTCTTATCTTAGCATATCTGTTATTGCGAACTTTGACTTATATCTTTTCAAAGATTCTCCGTAATTTACCGGATTTTAGTATTATATATACATATGTAAATTATGTATTGAAGAGTACCAAATGTAACTCCTATAATCTATTCCATACCAAAAATTCATTTTCCCCATTATACAAGATGGATTCCGCATCTAGTTCGAATTCTTCAGATTCCGACAGTTATGCCGATATGGATTTCCATTCGGGCTTCGAAAGCAGCGTCACCGGAATGGATCAACCAATTTCCCATCATATATTCTGGATGAATTGGGGATGGGTTCGTAATATACTAAATCACTGGAGACAAGAAGAAGGTGATCCATTCCATCCACCAAATTGCCCTCTTGGCGATGAACCTGAAGCACTTACCGGCGAACCTATTCGAAACACCATTTTCTCTCTCATTTTTAGAGTATCTCGTCACGATTATATACTATCCCATATTACAAATCTTGTTCATTCGCTTGCTCCAACCGCCAATCATCCCGGTATACTAGCAGAAGTTAACGAACTTCGCGCTCGCGTGACGGCTTTGGAGAACATGGTGCGAAGGTTGCAAACACCAGCAGCAGCACCAGCAGCATAATCAGCACCACCATCAATAACATCAACAATACCATCATCACCACTAACAAACAACATCCGCATCACACGTCTCGACATCATAATCTGTCCCACAAACATCAACATCATACACACCATAGATACCAAGGAGTACCAACAATAATGAACGATGAAGTATTGATCCATAACTTCATTGAAAATGAGATTAATATCATATTAACTCATTAAATTCATGATTTCATCTGAAGAAAATATATATGTATATATGTTTTCATAAAGATTGTAATTAAAAGTTCTTTTGTACAAAATATTAATGGTGAAAATTTTTTTTAACGGGTAGGTAATACCCGAGGAATAATTAGATTTCATCTTAATAAGTTACATGGTACATTCGTCGAAGCTGATTCAATAGTCATTTACTATCCTACTTACAACCACTGATATACGTATCTGTTCACCGCAGAATAACCATTTTCATTCAATTTCATATTTGGATTTTGACTTCCCAGAATCCAACAAATGGCATATGAAGAAAACATATGACAAAATAAAATCTGTTAGAAACAAACAAATTAACTATGAAAAATTTTGTTAAGAATCCACGCTAACTGTTCCAGCTAACTGTTCCTAGCTAACTGATTACATTTTATTTATCACCGTTTATTTATCGCAATTTAATTATCGCACTTTTATTTATCGTCATTTAATTTCTGTAATTATTTTACGCACTTTAAATATCGGGACACATATACAATGTTTTGACATATCATATCGACGCATGTATATATATTATTTGGAATCACCATAGACACTCTATATGCAGTAATGATCGAGTTCTCTATAAGGGTTGAGGTTGATTCTACAATAATATATATAGTTTGAGTTGTGATCGAGTCTGAGAGGTATACGGGTCACGACACATATTAATTAATTTGTATATTATATATTAAACTATATATGAACTATTGGACTGTTACTGTGGACTATCGACTGTGGACTAATGACATTGGACAATTAAAATGAATTAAAATATTGATTATAACATATGAAACTAAACATTTCTTCAAGATTGCCACTTGATTTCATCTTAAACCTCATTGTATCTCGACGATTACAATCAGCATTCAAATCTATCATGATTCTTAAAAACACCTCAATCGAGAGGATAAACCAACCGCACTTCATCTACGGAAGAAAAGATTGATGCATATAGTTATACACCTGAAAAACCCTCGGAAACTGAGTAAACGTTTGACACGTATCTGTTCTAGTTCCTTTGACATTGTTATTACCGAAGATCGTTTTGCAATCCTTTTCCAAAGTAGCTAATTTTGTCACAGCTCCAGCAAGTCAACTCCGACTTTTCATCCGAAACAACTTTATTATAACCGCGATATATATGCGTACTCTTTATTGTTACTGGGGAACTTTTTATATTCCACAATATTTCCATCAGCGATTAATCATTCTAAAAACACAATTCTCCTGAAACTACCTCAGTTTGATAACCGATGACCCAGATCAGTTAACTTTGAAAATGCTGACGAAGCAGCATGTTGTAGATGATCTAAATGGCCAAAAGTTTGATGATAAAGAAAGGAGTGTTAGGAACGCTCGATAGAAAATTTAGTACCGAAAAACGGATTATGTGAAACTATGAAGAAAGCCGTGGACAAATCACAAAGAATAAGTTTGCCTTCAAAGAATCCAAATGATTCTGTGCATGCTGAAATCGTTAGCAAACATCTTATTTCTCATTCTAAACCTTCGCAGACAAATCTTCTTCATCATCCATTGATATTAGAAATTCTAAGATATTCTCGTATGTTCTATTATAAATATCCTCCATATTTCTGGCGATATTTTCACAACTATTCTTATCTGAGATCATTTATCTCTCTATAATATCTGCAACATAAAAGAAACTGTGTTAGTTTCTAAATTCTGAAACCTTCGAGTTTAAAATATGAATGTTTTGAAGTAGTGTTGAGAACTGAAGCATGGATTAGTATAATATAATGACACTTGATCAACGTCATTATATTAAAGTAAGTTATGCTGAGTTTCTAATGAAGCATGATGATTCACAGTACCATTATCATGTGCCATTTACACGACTCTTACATTCTATCTAATCTCTAAACATATCAAGAGAATATTTTTCTGGATGACTCGGTCTTCTCCAGGGTATTCTGGTAATTTAACAAATCAAAATCGTTCTATTACCATTTTCTTCTTAGAGCATTAGTTATGTTCATTCTGAATTTCATATCTACGAATTCTGGACCATTACTCGCTTGACTCGAAGTACGGAAGAGAAAACGAAAGCATGAAGCTCCGAAAAATAATGAAGAATATAAACTTCGATAATAACCTCAAAATTACAAACCGTGTATATCGATGCAGATATCAATATAGAGACACGGGAGAATTAGAAACACTATAA
Source organism: Rutidosis leptorrhynchoides (assembly GCF_046630445.1). Lineage (NCBI taxonomy): Eukaryota > Viridiplantae > Streptophyta > Magnoliopsida > Asterales > Asteraceae > Rutidosis > Rutidosis leptorrhynchoides. The sequence continues at coordinate 299,674,347 of NC_092335.1, read as the reverse complement.
ATACAAGAGTATAGTAGAAGTAAATAGATTCTTCTGGTGGTAGATGAAAAAAAAAGAATGACAGATATAAAAGTTAGGAGTATATCATGAATCCGGACTGGATGGAGCATATTGATGAATGCTTTAAAGTAAGAATTAAGAGAGAAAGAATAGAAGGTGTGAGTCATGGAAAATAAGGAAACGAAGGGGTGAATTTATAGTGAAATATCCGACAGAGCAATCGAAACAGATTATTGCATATAATCAAAGAAGATCCTGATTTCCTTAATCACCAAAGAACCAAATCTTATTACGTAAGATTCTCTTTAAATCCCTTAAATCCCGGAAATCAATCATAACTACGTCATCGGTTAAGACGAATATATTTTACTCATCTCACTCTTTTACGATAGTCTCATTTATATTCTTCGCATAATCGAATCGTTTTATCTACATTACTCAATGATGATAAAACTCCATTATCACCTTATATTTGTCATTAAAACCTTCTTATTGTTATCCATAACAACCTCTATCAAATTTCGGGGACGAAATTTCTTTAACGGGTAGGTACTGTAATGACCCGGAATTTTCTGACCAAATTATACTTATGAGATTAATATTTACATAAATTAAACCATACCAACATGATAAGCAATCCAAATTGTTGAGACTTGTGTTTTTGAAAAGAGTTTTACACAACGTTTGACCGTCCAATATGACCGATGATATCACGAACTATATAACATACGATAATTATACGTTTGTGTATATATATATGTATTTATATATATTTACCATGATCTAAGGATGGTTTAACATCTAATTGTGTACTAATGACAATGAGTTATACGTATATTTTGAAACTACTAACTTAAGTTTTCAAAACGATAACTATACGTCACATTCTTTGATATATATACTTATAATCTATAATGCTTATACATGTATCGTATATATAATGTATTTAATCACTTTTTAAGGACTTAAATACATAAAACAATATAAGTATATTCACAAAATATAGCTATATTTGAATTCTCGTCCCGTTTCCTCAAGATTTCTATACGTATATCTAGGGTATATGTACCCGTATCATACCCAGCTTCTATACATATTTACTATTGATATATACACATAAAATCAACATCCTAATCAACATTATTACTGCCCTAGATATGAGGTAACTAGAATTTGTCAAGTAGTATGAATTATTAGTAAGAAAACAAAATTAGGAATCCTTTTCTTTCTTTATAAACTAAAAATGTTTTTATAAATGAACACCATTTCTTCACTCCATTTTCTCATACCTACACCCTCATTTCTCTCTCAAAATACTCCTAACTTCATACTTGATCATCTCCAAGCATTTTCCCCATCATTTAGCTTCAATTACAAGCCTTAAACACCATAAGAAAACTCTTTCAAGAACATATCAAAATAACCACCCATTTGAAGAAGTTTACTTCCAACCTTTTGATCTAACTCCACCACTCTTTGATTCCAAGATTATTTCTTATCTTTTGTAGTAACTTTGTCCAAGTAACTTGAGGTAGTAACCTTGTTCATAATCTTATTCAATTCATATTCATATAGCTATCTTATTTTGTGGTATAAAATTTTAACAACAAGAACATAGTTTGAATGATTTCAAACTTGTTCGCAAACTAAATAGATCCTTCTAACTTGACTTTTAAAACACTTCAAGACCTGTAATATATCATAATGATATGCTAACCTAACAAGATATAACTTGGTTTTACAAAGAACATCTTAAAAACTGAATCTACGTCGTCGGAGCGCAACCGGGGGCTGTTTTGGGTTGGATAATTAAAAACCATCTTGAACTTTGAATTGGAAGTTCATGTTATGGAAAAATGATATTTCTTATGAATATGTTAACACATAAAAATTTCATGGTTTAACTCAAAGTGTAAGTATTTTTATAAAAAGTGATTATTAAATGTTGTTTTTATGATGGAAAATGATCACTTTCATAAGTTTCACCAAAGTTTGACCTATAACCTATGATTTCGAATACAAACTAAGGTATTTTCAGTTCATATTCTTAAAATTTGACTCGATCCAAGGAAGTGGCAAGTTGAACCAACAAAAACGGAGTTGTAATGAAGAAATTACGACTAAAACAAGATTGGGTATCCGAAGCTAGTTTAGCTACGAAAATATTTGGAGAAAAAGTAAATTAATCATATCTTTCCTAATTATTATGATAATTTATATATAATTACTTATGATTTGATTTTATATATTTTAGGACCACCCGTAAACAACACGAGAAGATTAATCATAAGACCTCATGATTGTACGCAACACGTCATTTGACAACACGGTACTTTATGTACGCAACACGTCATTTGACAACATGGTACCATGGGTCGAGATTAATTCTGATCAATACGAATACGATGGGGTCTTTATTTATTTTATTTAAGCAACTAATTGTGGACCACTAACATCGGACTGCTAACTACGGACTAAGAAAATATTAAAAGTATTAAAAGTATATATATATGTAACGATTACTTAAAAAGAAAATATGTTGATATATTATATATATGGTTAGGTTCGTGATATCTATCGGAGACCAAGTCGAATTAAATACCTTCAAGGCAAAAGTGAGTTTCGTTTGCTCCATTTTTAATTGCTTTTGCAATATATATTTTGGGCTGAGAATACATGCGCTGCTTTTATGAATACTTTACGAAATAGACACAAGTACTTAAAATATATTCTACGTTGAGTTGTACCACTGGCATACTTCCCTGTAGCTTGGTAACTACTATTTATATGGGTATTGTAAACGCGAATCCTGTTGATAGATCTATCGGGCCTGACAACGCCAACCGGACTGGACGAACAGTATTTAACGGTTGCACAGTACTTCGTTTTGGTGACTACACTTGGTACGATGTAGTGAGATTTCATAATAAAGGGAATATGCAACGTTGATTAAATGTTAAGTATGGTTACCAAGTGCTCAACCACTTAGAATGCTTTACATACACTTGCAAGTGTATTATGTTTATGATTATGAAATCTTGTGGTCTATTAACATATTGAAATGTTTGTTATGATAAACCTATGAACTCACCAACATTTTGGTTGACACTTTAAAGCATGTTTATTCTCAGGTACGAATTAAGTCTTCCGCTGTGTATTTGCTCAATATAAGGACATTACTTGGAGCCGATCATCGCAATGGGACCAAATGTTGATGACTTCATCCAGGTGGATTTGGACGGGTCCTTTCACTAAAGTCAAAGGGTAATGAAGTTGTTGGTACATCTGTTGATTATGTGGTGGAATATAAAAGGTTCCCCGGTAACAAAAGGGTAATTGTATATGTCAGTGGTGATAATAAGACTACTACTCCGGATGAAAATCGAAGTTGACTTGTTGGAGCTGTGACAAAACTGGCTAATTTGAAAAGGAATCACCAAGTTATTTTTGCTAATAAATGCCAAAGGGTTTGACACGGATACGTGTTAAATTATGACTTTGGTTTCGAGGGTTTTTCAGGTACATAACTGTGGGTAAAACATGTCGTTGGATCATCATCTCGATTGTTCATTGTTTGAAGTGTCTTCAGAAATTTCGAAGGGTTTGAACACAGATTGTAATCGTTAATATGCATATGATGTTCTAGCACAGTTTTGAAGTCAAAGTATAGCTTTGAAAGATGTAGAAATCTAAGAGTAATGATATCTGTTATATCTTGAATTGAATTCTGCGATTTCAAAATCAGAATATATAATTTAATTTGAATGAGTATGGTTTTTTTGATTTCTTTGAAAGAATGTATATTGTTATAAAAATAGTGAGTATAGTTGATGATTGCTGAATCAGATTCGAAAAAAATGTAACATATTAATTTTGAATTTATATATCTCTCGGGTATTACCTACCCGTTAAAAAATTTCACAATTAATATTTTGTACAGAAGAATTTTATTACAGTCTTTATGAAAATGTGTATATTTTCTTCAGATGTAACATAGATTTAATGAGTTAATATTAAACTCATTTGATTTACGGTTGAAACTAGAATTGAGTAATCCCTAAAGCTTTAGAAATCACATAAGTATTTCTTCAATGATATTGAAATTTTGAATCAATACTTTGTTATTTGTTGATGCATGATGTTGGTTTTCGTGATATTCTTGTGAACTTCGCAAGGTACGAATGATGTTATTTGAAAAGTTTCGAGTACATTGATGATGAAAGTGTAAAATCAAACATATTTTTGATTAATACAGTTGTTTTATTATGAGATGGAATTCATTGAATTAAGACAGAGATTGTAGTTAACGATGGTTAAGTTGCCGATGAAGGACGTACATCATTGCATATTTGTGATATGAATTAACCGAGTAGTTAAGATTCACACATAATAGCTTAGTACGGAAAATTTATTTTTGATCTCAAAATTTACAATATATATATATATATATATATATATATATATATATATATATATATATATATATATATATATATATATATATATATATATATATATATATATATATATAATATACATATAATTTCTTCAGAGGAAATGAGCTAATACTTCATAACTCGTTGATACAATATACGCGTTATTGATTTGTAATGATGTCCAAGGTGATTCTTGAACTTGCGGAGTTTGTAATGTTATAGGTGCTGCTGATTCTGATGATACTGACTATTACGTCCTCCCAATAGGGTCTGGAAGGAACGTCACTAATATCAAAACATACCAACATATTATAATAAATGAGAACAATACTAAATGATGAATTTAACTTTAATGAGTACGCAGCGGAAAATGAAATGTCGTTACAATGACAGGAATAACAATATCGTAAATGTTCACATGCAGAAGTAATAAATGCGATATCTCTTGATCCTATGTCCAAGTAGCATCACATAAGCGGTAAGTATAAGAGCTTGAATCAAACAGCACCTGAGACAAAACATGCTAAAGTGTCAACCAAAAAGGTTGAGTGAAGTTCATAGGTTTAACAAAAAGTTTGTCGTTGTTTTAGACCACAAGATTTAGTTTGTAAAGTTGATCTCCCGCAGGATCAAAAAGTTATGCCAATGCGTGATATTTAGACTAAACGTTCAAGTTTGCCCCATGACAAGTTGTGTCTGTCCTTGTCGGTTTAATTTCATTATTAAGTAATACAATGACTTGGTCAAATGTATCGGGGACGTTACTCCCGATAGGCCTATCCCCAATAATTAAGAATGCCGCAGCAATTAAAAATATCACTGTAGGGACTTAGTCGGACATAGCCGGGTATAGCATAGTTTAATAGTTGGTACTGATATTTAGACTAGACTTTCAAGTTTTCCCCGTAACAAGTTATCGTTTATACTTTTCGGTTGGGGACTTGCTGGTCATAGCCCAACATATTACAGTTTAATAGTTGGTACTTGTGTCTAAAGTGTAAAAATTAAAAACAGCATGTGTCTCACCCCAAGTAAAAGTAAGTAAGTTTGCTAGCAATTAAAGAGGGGCTATGAATTCACCTTAGTAAGTAGAGAGAGAGTTATTCCTTGGAATAAAGAGTTGAACGAGTGAGCAGGAAAGTCAACCTATTGACATTTGAGAGTAGTTAAGTGTTTTGCCCATGTTTAAGTTTAAGTATGTGTTTGTTTTACTAAGTTTCTATTCCTAGTAAGTTACTATTTTTATAAAGTTTTCATTTTTAGAAAGTTTCTTATTTTACTAAGTTTCTATGACTAGAGAGTTTCTACTTTTATCAGTGTTTTCCATTTTAGGATACTTGCCGTATTAGATAAGCTTCCAATCACCCCTTTCCCTTCGAATGGCTAATTTAGATCTAGGGGCTTGAGCCATAGGACCCTTTAAATCGGAAATCCAAACCCTCTGCCTAGAATCTCATAGAAACCATTCGTCAAGAAAGTTCGAAGATCTATACATCTCTAATACATATCCCAAAATGTTTTTATGTTACAATATAAGTAGTAGGTTATAGGTGCTAGTAATAGTAATAGTGTATACATGTTATTTATTTTATTTTTAATTGCATATAATTTATAACATTATTTACATGTTTCGGTAAAAATAATAACTGAAGTAAAAAGTAAAAAGCAAAAAGTAAAAAGTAAAAAAAATAAAAAGTAAGAAAAGAATACTTACTAGTAGTAATTCTTCAAAGAGAGAATGAGAGAAATTTTGGTGTGAGTTTGAATGAGAAATGAGGGGTATTTATATTTGAAAAAATTAGGTAAAAAGAATAAAATAATTAAAAGAAAAAGAAATATTTTAATTCTTAATGGAATTTTAAAATTAAAAAGTATTTAATATTAGGTCATGGGATAATGCACAAAATAAAATAATAAAAGTAGTTTTTCCATTACAATTTTTAATTAAAAAGTAATTTATTTATTTATTTATTTTTTTTTCATTTATTTTAAGGATTTTTTTTTATAAATAAACAAATTGATTTAATGATTTTCCAAGAATATTTGTCAATAATATTTTATTTTATTTTTTTTATTTTTTTATTTAATTAATAAATACAAATTTTGCATAAAAATAATAAATAATTCGGTATTTTGTATTTTTAATAATAATTATGATTTTAATTATTAAACTATAGTTTTAGTAAGTTTGTAAATATTATTACATTTATATATAATTAGATTTATTATATAGTTAAATATATAATACATTAACTAAATAATAAAAGTGATACAAAGTTTATATACTTAGTTAAATTATGTCAAATTATATAAATTAATAATATATTATTTATTTAAGCGTACATTGTTGACTAAAAATTACTATTCGGTCAATATTTAATTGTATATAACAACCCTTAATACATATAGTCAGACATATAACCCTAGGGTTAATTCAGTAAATTTAGAAGTTGAAAAGTGAGGGTTGTTACAGTACCTTCCCGTTAATAAAAACTTCGTCCCGAAGTTTAAGGTAGACTTCTCGGATGCATCAGCAGTTGAGAAGAGATGGGGATATTTTTGTTTCATTCGGTCTTCACGTTCCCAGGTATACTCGGGGCCACGTCGTGAATTCCAACGGATCTTAACAATAGGTATGGTGCTTTGTTTTAAGTGTTTAGCAGATCAGTCCATGACTTCTACGGGTTCCTCTATGAAGTGCATTTTATCATCAATGCGAATGTCATCCAAAGGAATAACGAGAGTGTCATCAGCGAGACACTTTTTAAGATTCGAGACATGAAATACGTTGTATACGCTGCTAAGTTCAGCAGGTAATTCTAATCGATAAGCCACGGGTCCGATCCTTTCAGTAATCTTGAAGGGTCCAACAAAACGCGGACTTAGTTTGCTTCGTTTACCAAAACGAACGACGCCTTTCCAAGGGGATACTTTCAACATGACTTTATCACCAACTTGGAATTCCAAATCTTTCCGACCTTTATTAGCATAGCTCTTCTATCGTCTGCGGGCAGTTTCTATTCGTTTCTTAATCTGAACTATCTTTTCGGTTGTCTCGTGTATGATTTCAGGACCAGTTAACTGTCTGTCCTCTAATTCATCCCAGCACAGTGGGGATCTACATTTTCGTCCGTATAAGGCCTCAAAAGGTCCAGCCTTAATACTTGAGTGATAACTATTATTGTAAGAGAATTCAACCAAAGGCAAATGTCTGTCCCAGCCTTTGCCGAAGTCGATAACACAAGCGCGAAGCATATCTTCCAATGTTTGAATGGTTCGTTCACTTTGACCATCGGTTTGCGGATGATAAGCAGTACTCATGTCGAGTTGAGTTCCAAGAGCAGTTTGTAAGGATTTCCAGAATCTGGAAGTGAATCTACTGTCGCGATCGGATATGATTGATATAGGAACACCATGACGAGAGACAATTTCTTTGATATACAGTTGTGTGTAACATCCATGTTACATCCGTCCCACATCGGTTGGAGAGGGGAATGAAGCATGCCTTATAAGGGTGTGGAGACCTTTCCTAGCATGACGCGTTTTGGGACCACAAGCGCAGCAGATCCCATTAGAACTCTGCAGTTAAGCGTGCTCAAGCGAGGGCACTACCAGGATGGGTGACCTCCTGGGAAAGTGTTCGTTGTTTGTGGTCGCCAAGAAAAATCCGTGAGCAACCTACGGGGGAGACAAGGGTACGTCCCTATCTCTGCAAAGCGGACAATATCATGCTACGGGGAACGTTTAACCTGGGGTGTTACAGATGGTATCAGAGCCAGGCCCCGGACCAAACATGCACAGCGAGGACGCTGTGTCCCATTAGGGGGGAGGATTGTAACATCCATGTTACATCCGTCCCACATCTGTTGGAGAGGGGAATGAAGCATGCCTTATAAGGGTGTGGAGACCTTTCCTAGCATGACGCGTTTTGGGACCACAAACGCAGCAGATCCCATTAGAACTCTGCAGTTAAGCGTGCTCAAGCGAGAGCACTACCAGGATGGGTGACCTCCTGGGAAAGTGTTCGTTGTTTGTGGTCGCCAAGAAAAATCCGTGAGCAACCTACGGGGGAGACAAGGGTACGTCCCTATCTCTACAAAGCGGACAATATCATGCTACGGGGAACGTTTTACCTGGGGTGTTACATTGTGACAATCTATCCATCTTGTCGGTCTCCTTGATCGGTAAGAAATGAGCAGATTTAGTAAGACGATCTACTATGACCCATATAGTATCATTGCCACTAGAAGTCTTGGGCAATTTAGTAATAAAGTCCATAGCGATACATTCCCACTTCCACTGCGGAATATCGGGTTGTGTCAACAGATCAGAAGGCTTTTGATGTTCAGCCTTGACTTTCAAACAAGTGAGACACTTACTAACATAAGTAGCAATGCCGGCTTTCATATTAGGCCACTAGTAGAATTCGTTCACATCGTGGTACATCTTACTGGAACCCGGATGAATAGAATACCTAGTCTTATATGCTTCATCCAAGACTAGTTCACGGAGATTACCGAAGCGAGGAAACCAAATTCTGTTGCCAAAGTACCGTGTACCATTAGCTTTCACTTGGAGTTGGTTCTCGAAACCGATAGGTCCTTCACCTTCGATAAGTGTTGTTTTAATAGCTTCCAGTTGAGCTTCGCAGATTCGTGATATAAGATTTGATTTGATTTTCAGGTTTAAGGCACGAACACGTTTAACATCGTCTTTTCGACTAAGGGCATCAGCAACTACGTTTGCCTTGCCAGGATGATATTCCATCTTACAGTCATAATCGTTCAATAACTCGAGCCATCGGCTTTGCCTCATATTCAGCTGTTTTTGATCAAAGATGTGTCGAAGACTTTTATGGTCAGTGTACACCGTAAACTGGGTACCATATAGATAATGTCTCCATATCTTTAATGCAAATACCACGGCACCTAACTCAAGGTCGTGTGTGGTATAGTTCTCCTCGTGTTTCTTCAATTGTCTAGATGCGTAGGCAATAACCTTTTCACGTTGCATTAAAACACAACCAAAGCCTTGCTTTGAGGCATCGCAGTAAACAACAAAATCGTCAGTACCTTCAGGTAAAGATAGAATCGGGGTTGTGGTCAACTTCTCTTTCAGAATCTTGAAAGCAGATTCCTGATCTTCGGACCACTCAAACTTCTTCCCTTTTTGAGTTAGCTTCGTAAGAGGTTTGGCAAGAAGGGAAAAATCCTTTATGAATCTCCGATAATAACCGGCAAGTCCCAAAAATTGACGAATATGCTTCGCAGTCTTTGGTATCTCCCAGTTCTGGATAGCGGTAATCTTAGCTGGATCGACATGTATTCCATTACTATCAACAACGTGTCCGAGGAATTGTAGGGTTTTGAGCCAAAACTCGCACTTAGAAAACTTATCGTAGAGTTGTTCCTTTCGTAAGAGTTCAAGAATCACGCGCAGATGTTGCTCGTGTTCCTTCTCACTCTTGGAGTAGATCAAAATGTCATCAATGAAAACAATGACGAATTTATCGAGATAAGGTTTGCAGACACGGTTCATGAGATCCATGAAAACGGCAGGAGCATTGGTCAAACCAAAAGGCATGACACAGAATTCATAGTGCCCATAACGAGTGCGAAAAGCAGTCTTAGGAATATCAGATTCCTTAACTGTAAGTTGGTGATATCCGGACCTCAAATCAATCTTTGAATAAACACTTGACCCTTGAAGTTGGTCGAATAGATCATCAATATGTGGCAACGGATAACGGTTCTTGATAGTAAGCTTGTTAAGTTCGCGGTAATCAATGCATATCCTTAACGTACCATCCTTCTTTTTAACAAATAGAATAGGAGCTCCCCATGGGGACGAGCTTGGACGAATGAAACCTTTATTAAATAGTTCTTGGAGCTGGTTGGAAAGTTCCTTCATTTCGGAAGGTGCTAAACGGTATGGTGCTTTAGTAATAGGAGCAGCACCGGGAGCTAAATCAATTTGAAATTCAACTTGTCGAGGAGGTGGAAGACCAGGAAGATCTCCAGGAAACACATCGGGATAGTCTCTAACCACTGGTATATCTTCAATACGCTTCTCTTCCGATTCGATCAGCTTAACGTGGGCTAGAATGGCTGGATAACCTTTCATAAGGTATTTGCGGGTTTTGATATAGGAGATGATATTGAGATTAGAACCACTCTTTTCACCTTGGATGATGAGAGTATCTCCATTGCCTAATGGAACATTAACAGTTTTATCGTAACACATGATAGCAGCATGTAATGGACGTAACCAATCCATACCAACTACGACGTCAAAACTTCCGAGTTTGACCGGCAAAAGGTCTATCTTAAATTCTTTATCGGCTAAGATTAGGTTGCAGTTTTTATAGATTTTATCGACTTGCATGACCTTTCCATTGGCTACGTCTACTAATCTTTTAGTTTCTAAGGGTTGAGGCTTTTCAGCAAATAGGGTACAAAAATCACTAGACACGTAACTTCTGTCGGCATCATTATCGAATAAAATAGTTGCATAGAAATTATTGACAAGATACGTACCTGTGATAACTTCATCTTCATCTCGGGCTTCAGCAGCAGTAATAACAAACGCACGACCCTTCGCAGCAGTAGCATTAGCTCCAGTAGCAGGATTATCTTTCTTCTTAGGACAATTCGAACTAATGTGTCCCTTCTCTCCACAAGTATAGCATGTAGGAGGAGCTTTGGCCGGAACAATAGCCTTATCCTTCGGAGGAGTCTTACACGTCTTAGCAACGTGTCCCACTTTCTTACACAACGCACAAACCGCAGTACACTTCCCCGGGTGATGCCTCTCACAACGAATACAGAAAGGATAAGTACCCTTATAATTCGACCTTGTACCATCTGCATGCTTCTTATTATCATTCTGATCCGAACCTTGAGATGGCTCAAACTTCCTCTTACCATCCTTACCCTTGGTTTCAACTTTCTTATTGGTTGACGCCCTTCTTTTCTTGGCCAACATGAGATTTTGTGCCATGAGAATCACAACATCCAAAGTAACCTTCTCAGCAGCAATAACATTCCCTTGAACATCCTCGGGAAGACCTTCAATATACCGCTCAATTCTTCTAGCTTCAGTAGGAAACATTTCAGGACATAGAGTAGAAAGCTCCAGATAACGATTGGTATAGTTCTCAATGTCAGTACCCTTGACCTTGAGTTCCCAGAACTCAGCTTCAAGTTTCTGAACTTGACTTCGAGGACAGAATTTGTTGACCATCATGCTTTTGAGTTCATCCCATGGAATTGCATTAGCATTATCAATTCCAGCGGACTTGGCATGAGCAGTCCACCAAGTTAAAGCATTTCCACCCAATGTGCTAGTGGCATACTTTACTCGATCGTTATCACCACAGTTGCAAATACGAAAAATAGATTCCATCTTCTCGAACCAACGGACTAGTTCGACAGCTTCTTCAGTCCCCTTAAATGCAGGAGGATGACAGTTTGAAAAATCCTTGTAGGAACAAGGTTTCGGTTGTGGATTAGCATGGTTAGCTTGGGCGTTGCCTTGGGCGGCAGCGAGTAACTGTTGGAATTGCTCAGTAGTTAACACAACATTGTTAACGGTAGGTGCAGCTGAACGAACCATGATGTCACTACATAAAAGTGAACATAAGTCGGATAAGTTAACAAATTTGAGCAATTACAAGTAGGAATAAGATAAAGTATTAATATCACATGATATAAATAAAACACTTTATTTTATTAAGGAACTAGGCATTAAATAAGCCTTTTAATATATGATTCGGAAATAGAAATAGTTTTAAGGCATAGCCTTTACATAGATGGAAAATAGAAAGATAACTAAAGAATATTAAGATTCATATTCCTCTTCTCATCCTCAACCTTCTTCATAAACTTCTCAACTTTCTCATTCTTCGCCTTTTGTTTCTCATGCAGGAACTCGAGATTATCATAAAGGTTAGAAACTTCATTGTTGATTACATGGTACTTGTGGTCCCTTATAGAAAGTTGATTATTCACGCGGTTTTCCTCCATCTTCAATCTAAGGTCAACATCTTCTCTTAGGTTGGAGAGAGATTGCTTCCCCTATCGGGTATTTCTATCACCTTCATACTTCACCAACTTTATCTCTTTCTTTAGTTCAGCATTTTCCTCCATGAGCTTCTTGATCGCTAGGTCTTTTTCCTTCATTTGAAAATCGATCCTTGCAATATGGCGAATTAGGTCATCGGTAGTTTTTCGCAGATTCATGAGCTCGTACTTGGCATCAACTTCATCGTAGAAAGGAGATCGGGATCTTTTCTTTGACGACCCAGTTTCTTCAAGACATTTCCTCTTGTCTTTATTCCTCGGGGTTGGATCGTATTCAGGAGACCCATGTAACTTTAGAGTAGTATTTGGGCTATAATTTGGTGAGGGAGGACCACCAAAGCCATAAGGTGGACTTTGGACTGGTCTTTTTGTGGAAGACCTTTCAGTATCTTTTTCGGTTGGCTTGAAAAGATTCATTTTGGTCGTTTGATGATAATTAGACATCCTAACATTAGGAAGGATATTTTGATTAGAATCTTTAAGTCATGTTTATTAAAGCATAATCGTTAAGATTATGGGGCAATCCTAAGTGCTTTAATTCTAAGGCAGGAAATGTTATAGTTTCCTAGATTGCTAAGGCACCCTAGCTAACAAGTAAGGCACACATAAAAATGCAATCCTGGTTCTCTATAACAGCCTGGTTATGCTCTGATACCAATCTGTAACGTCCTCCCAATAGGGTCTGGAAGGAACGTCACTAATATCAAAACATACCAACATATTATAATAAACGAGAACAATACTAAATGATGAATTTAACTTTAATGAGTACGCAGCGGAAAATAAAATGTCGTTACAATGACAGGAATAAAAATATCACAAATGTTCACATGCAGAAGTAATAAATGCAATATCTCTTGATCATATGTCCAAGTAGCATCACATAAGCGGTAAGTATAAGAACTTGAATCAAACACCACCTGAGACAAAACATGCTAAAGTGTCAACCAAAAAGGTTGAGTGAAGTTCATAGGATTAACAAAAAGTTTGTCGTTGTTTTAGACCACAAGATTTAGTTTGTAAAGTTGATCTCCCGAAGGATCAAAAAGTTATGCCAATGCGTGATATTTAGACTAAACGTTCAAGTTTGCCCCATGACAAGTTGTGTCTGTCCTTGTCGGTTTAATTTCATTATTAAGTAATACAATGACTTGGTCAAATGTATCGGGGACGTTACTCCCGATAGGCCTATCCCCAATAATTAAGAATGCTGCAGCAATTAAAAATATCACTGTAGGGACTTAGTCGGACATAGCCGGGTATAGCATAGTTTAATAGTTGGTACTGATATTTAGACTAGACTTTCAAGTTTGCCCCGTAACAAGTTATCGTTTATACTTGTCGGTTGGGGACTTGCTGGTCATAGCCTAACATATTACAGTTTAATAGTTGGTACTTGTGTCTAAAGTGTAAAAAGTAAAAACAGCATGTGTCTCACCCCAAGTAAAAGTAAGTAAGTTTGCTAGCAATTAAAGAGGGGCTATGAATTCACCTTAGTAAGTAGAGAGAGTTATTCCTTGGAATAAAGAGTTGAACGAGTGAGCAGGAAAGTCAACCTATTGACATTTAAGAGTAGTTAAGTATTTTGCCCATGTTTAAGTTTAAGTATGTGTTTGTTTTACTAAGTTTCTATTCCTAGTAAGTTACTATTTTTATAAAGTTTTCATTTTTAGAAAGTTTCTTATTTTACTAAGTTTCTATGACTAGAGAGTTTCTACTTTTATCAGTGTTTTCCATTTTAGGATACTTGCCGTATTAGATAAGCTTTCAATCACCCCTTTCTCTTCGAATGGCTAATTTAGATCTAGGGGCTTGAGCCATAGGACCCTTTAAATCAGAAATCCAAACCCTCTGCCTAGAATCTCATAGAAACCATTCGTCAAGAAAGTTCGAAGATCTATACATCTCTAATACATATCCCAAAATGTTTTTATGTTACAATATAAGTAGTAGGTTATAGGTGCTAGTAATAGTAATAGTGTATACATGTTATTTATTTTATTTTTAATTGCATATAATTTATAACATTATTTACATGTTTCGGTAAAAATAATAACCGAAGTAAAAAGTAAAAAGTAAAAAGTAAAAAGTAAAAAAAAATAAAAAGTAAGAAAAGAATACTTACTAGTAGTAATTCTTCAAAGAGAGAATGAGAGAAATTTTGGTGTGAGTTTGAATGAGAAATGAGGGGTATTTATACTTGAAAAAATTAGGTAAAAGGAATAAAATAATTAAAAGAAAAAGAAATATTTTAATTCTTAATGGGATTTTAAAATTAAAAAGTATTTAATGTTAGGTCATGGGATAAAGCACAAAATAAAATAATAAAAGTAGTTTTTCCATTACAATTTTTAATTAAAAAGTAATTTATTTATTTATTTTTTTCATTTATTTTAAGGATTTTTTTTATATAAATAAACAAATTGATTTAATGCTTTTCCAAGAATATTTGTCAATAATATTTTATTTTATTTTTTTTATTTTATTTTATTTAATTAATAAATACAAATTTTGCATAAAAATAATAAATAATTCGGTATTTTGTATTTTTAATAATAATTATGATTTTAATTATTAAACTATAGTTTTAGTAAGTTTGTAAATATTATTACATTTATATATAACTAGATTTATTATATAGTTAAATATATAATACATTAACTAAATAATAAAAGTGATACAAAGTTTATATACTTAGTTAAATTATGTCAAATTATATAAATTAATAATATATTATTTATTTAAGCATACATTGTTGACTAAAAATTACTATTCGGTCAATATTTAATTGTACATAACAACCCTTAATACATATAGTCAGACATATAACCCTAGGGTTAATTCAGTAAATTTAGAAGTCAAAAAGTGAGGGTTGTTACACTGACGGCACTGACTGTGATGATGATGCTACGGTACTGCTGATGCTGTTGGAAAAACAAGTCTAGCTTGTAAATCAGACACCATTCTTGTCAGAGTTTCTACTCTTCCTTCTATCATTTTGGTTCACTCAACGGATTATGGTTAGGGCTAGAATAGATAATCTCTAAGACTTTAGAGACTACATCATTGTCGCATATTGTTTCTCCAATGAAGTTATGAATCAACACTTCATCGTTTGTTGTTGTTGGTATTCCTTGGTATCTACAGAGCGTATGACATTGGTGCTCATGGGACAGATTGTAAAGTTGAGGTTTACGACGCAGTTGTGGTTGGGGTGGTAATGGTACTGTTGGCGTGGTACTGGTTATGCTGCTGGTGCTGCTGCTGGTGTTTGTAACCTTTGCACCATATTCTCCAAAGCCACTACCCGAGCGCGTAGCTCGTTGACTTATTCTATTACACCGGGGTGATTGTCGGTTCGGACGAGCGGATAAATAAAATCTAGAATTTGATGTAGTATATAATCGTGACGAGATACTCTGGAAATGAGAGAGAAAATGGTGTTTCGGACAGGTTCACCAGTAAGTGCTTCAGGTTCATCGTCAAGAGGACAATGTGGTGGATGGAAGGGATCACCTTCTTCTTGTCTCCAATGATTGAAGAGGCTACGAACCCATCCCCAATTCATCCAGAATAGATGATGACTGATTGGTTGATCCATTCCGGTCACACTGCTTTCAGAGCTTGAGTGGGATTCCATATCGGAATTCGAGGGACTTGAATTAATGACGAATTCTATTTCGTTCGATTGAATAAAGGATTTTTCAATATGAAATAATTTTCCTGCTATCGGGTGGTATTCTAATTACATAGAATATCTATATATAGAGAGCAAAAGATTTCGTAGATTACGGAGGAATTTACGGAATATGTCAGGCAAAGTTACAGTAATAGATACGATAAGATATGATTTAGCAGATACGCTAAGATATGAATTTTGTCTATACATGATGTTAAAGCGAAGGGGTATAAAATACTATTAATTTTTACAATGAAATACTATTAAATATGATACTGAAATGTCCCGTTCTTATTGATTAAAAACTTTCCATATTAATTGATTTCGTTGCGAGGTTTTGACCTCTATATGAGACGTTTTTCAATGACTGCATTCATTTTTAAAACAAACCATAACCTTTATTTCATAAATAAAGGTTTAAAAAGCTTTACGTAGATTATCAAATAATGATAATCTAAAATATACTATTTACACACGACCATTACATAATGGTTTACAATACAAATATGTTACATCGAAATCAGTTTCTTGAATGCAGTTTTTACACAATATCATAAAAACATAGGCTCCAAATCTTGTCCTTATTTTAGTATGCAACAGCGGAAGCTCTTAGTATTCACCTGAGAATAAACATGCTTTAAACATCAACAAAAATGTTGGTGAGTTATGGGTTTAACCTATATATATCAAATCGTAACAATAGACCACAAGATTTCATATTTCAATACACATCCCATACATAGAGATAAAAATCATTCATATGGTGAACACCTGGTAACCGACATTAACAAGATGCATATATAAGAATATCCCCATCATTCCGGGACACCCTTCGGATATGATATAAATTTCGAAGTACTAAAGCATCCGGTTCTTTGGATGGGGTTTGTTAGGCCCAATAGATCTATCTTTAGGATTCGCGTCAATTAGGGTGTCTGTTCCCTAATTCTTAGATTACCAGACTTAATAAAAAGGGGCATATTCGATTTCGATAATTCAACCATAGAATGTAGTTTCACGTACTTGTGTCTATTTTGTAAATCATTTATAAAACCTGCATGTATTCTCATCCCAAAAATATTAGATTTTAAAAGTGGGACTATAACTCACTTTCACAGATTTTTACTTCGTCGGGAAGTAAGACTTGGCCACTGGTTGATTCACGAACCTATAACAATATATACATATATATCAAAGTATGTTCAAAATATATTTACAACACTTTTAATATATTTTGATGTTTTAAGTTTATTAAGTCAGCTGTCCTCGTTAGTAACCTACAACTAGTTGTCCACAGTTAGATGTACAGAAATAAATCGATAAATATTATCTTGAATCAATCCACGACCCAGTGTATACGTATCTCAGTATTGATCACAACTCAAACTATATATATTTTGGAATCAACCTCAACCCTGTATAGCTAACTCCAACATTCACATATAGAGTGTCTATGGTTGTTCCGCAATATATATATAGATGGGTCGACATGATAGGTCGAATCATTGTATACGTGTCTATGGTATTTCAAAATTACATAATATACAATATAAGTTGATTAGGTTGTGGTTGGAATAGATTTATTACTAACTTTCACGTAGGTAAAATGAGTAGTTTTTATCAATCTTGTTTTACTCGCCATTTCTTCGTTTCTAATCTGTTTTGAGTGATTTCAGTGGCCACGGTTTGTATTGAACTAAAATTTATGAATCTAAACAGAAAAAGTATAATTTTATAGTTGGAAATACAAGTTACAAGTCATTTTTGAAAGAGGTAGTCATTTCCGTTGAAAGAACGACATCTTGATGACCATTTTGAAATACATACTTTCACTTTGAGTTTAACCATGATTTTTGGATATAGTTTCATGCTCATAAGAAAAATCATTTTTCCAGAAGTATAGCTTTAAAATCAAATTTCTTCTTAGCTTTTAATTATCCCAACCAAAACAGCCCCCGGTTTTACTACGACGGCGTATATCCAGTTTTATGGTGTTTATCGTGTTTCTGGGTTTTAAATCATTAAGTTAGCATATCATATAGATATAGAACATGTGTTTAGTTAATTTTAAAAGTCTAGTTAGAAGGATTAACTTTATTTGCGAACAAGTTTAGAATTAACTAAACTATGTTCTAGTGATTACAAGTTTATAACGTTGAATAAGACAGCTTTTTATGTATGAATCGAATGATGTTATGAACATCATTACTACCTCAAGTTCCTTGGATAAACCTACTTGAAATGAGAAAAATGGATCTAGCTTCAAAGGATCCTTGGATGGCTTGAAAGTTCTTGAAGCAGAATCATGACACGAAAACAAGTTCAAGTAAGATCATCACTTGAAATAAGATTGTTATAGTTATAAAAATTGAACCAAAGTTTGAATATGATTATTACCTTGTATTAGAATGATAACCTACTGTAAGAAACAAAGATTTCTTGAGGTTGGATGATCACCTTACAAGATTGGAAGTGAGCTAGCAAACTTGAAAGTATTCTTGATTTTATGTAACTAGAACTTGTAGAATTTATGAAGAACACTTAGAACTTGAAGATAGAACTTGAGAGAGATCAATTAGATGAAGAAAATTGAAGAATGAAAGTGTTTGTAGGTGTTTTTGGTCGTTGGTGTATGGATTAGATATAAAGGATATGTAATTTTGTTTTCATGTAAATAAGTCATGAATGATTACTCATATTTTTGTAATTTTATGAGATATTTCATGCTAGTTGCCAAATGATGGTTCCCACATGTGTTAGGTGACTCACATGGGCTGCTAAGAGCTGATCATTGGAGTGTATATTGTAATGACCCGAACTTTTCCATGTTTATATATATTAATTGAGATTGATATTTACATGATTAAATGTTTCCAACATGTTAAGCAATCAAACTTGTTAAGACTTGATTAATTGAAATATGTTTCATATAGACAATTGACCACCCAAGTTGACTGGCGATTCACGAACATTAAAACTTGTAAAAATGACATGACGATATATATATGGATATACATATAGTTAACATGAGATTATGATAAGTAAGTATCTCCATAAGTATATTAACAATGAGTTATATACATATAAACAAGACTACTAACTTAAGGATTTCGAAACGAGACATATATGTAACGATTATCGTTGTAACGACATTTAAATGTATATATATCATATTAAGATATATTAATATATCATAATATCATGATAATATAATAATTTAACATCTCATTAGATATAATAAACAATGGGTTAACAACATTAATTGAGATCGTTAACTTAAAGGTTTCAAAACAACACTTACATGTAACGACTAACGATGACTTAACGACTCAGTTAAAATGTATATACATGTAGTGTATTTAGATGTATTAAAATACTTTTGGAAGACTTCAAGACATATATCAAACACTCATATTTAACGAGAATGGTTACAATTACTTTTCCATTCTTTTCTTTCATCAAGAATTCTAGTCGTATTCTTACCCGTATTATACACAGCTTCAAAACGTACTTACTATGAGTATATACCAATAGGAACTAGCATGGGATTCCACTCTTGATTATGTCATGTATGACTAATCAATTTTAACTTCTACCATGAGCTAGTCAACTAACTAGAACTCCTTTTAACCCCACTCACCACTCACCAATCACCAATTACCACTCATCATTCACTCCATTTCACTTCCAATTCTCTTTCTAATTCTCTCTCAACACACACACACTATTATGAACGTATTTTTCCAGTAGTTAATCATCATCTTCATCAAAAATCACTTCAAGAATCAAGCTATAATCATCATAGGAAGAACACTTCAAGAACACTTCAAAAATCCCTTCAAGTTTACTAATTTACTTCCAAGCTTTCTAATTCACTTCTAGTAGGTTTACCTACTAAACTTGAGGTAGTAATGATGTTCATAACATCATTCAATTCATATATATAAAACTATCTTATTCGAAGGTTTAAACTCGTAATCACTAGAACATAGTTTAGTTAATTCTAAACTTGTTCGCAAACAAAAGTTAATCCTTCTAACTTGACTTTTAAAATTAACTACACACCTGTTCTATATCTATATGATATGCTAACTTAATGATTTAAAACCTGGAAACACGAAAAACACCGTAAAACCGGATTTACGCCGTCGTAGTAACACCGCGGGCTGTTTTGGGTTAGTTAATTAAAAACTATGATAAACTTTGATTTAAAAGTTGTTATTTTAAGAAAATGATTTTTATTATGAACATGAAACTATATCCAAAAATTATGGTTAAACTCAAAGTGGAAGTATGTTTTCTAAAATGGTCATCTAGACGTCGTTCTTTCGACTGAAATGACTACCTTTACAAAAACGACTTGTAACTTATTTTTCCGACTATAAACCTATAATTTTCCATTTAGATTCATAAAATAGAGTTCAATATGAAACCATAGCAATTTGATTCACTCAAAACGGATTTAAAATGAAGAAGTTATGGGTAAAACAAGATTGGATAATTTTTCTCATTTTAGCTACGTGAAAATTGGTAACAAATCTATTCCAACCATAACTTAATCAACTTGTATTGTATATTATGTAATCTTGAGATACCATAGACACGTATACAATGTTTCGACCTATCATGTCGACACATCTATATATATTTCGGAACAACCATAGACACTCTATATGTGAATGTTGGAGTTAGCTATACAGGGTTGAGGTTGATTCCAAAATATATATAGTTTGAGTTGTGATCAATACTGAGATACGTATACACTGGGTCGTGGATTGATTCAAGATAATATTTATCGATTTATTTCTGTACATCTAACTGTGGACAACTAGTTGTAGGTTACTAACGAGGACAGCTGACTTAATAAACTTAAAATATCAAAATATATTAAAACTGTTGTAAATATATTTTAAACATACTTTGATATATATGTATATATTGTTATAGGTTCGTGAATCAACCAGTGGCCAAGTCTTACTTTTCGACGAAGTAAAAATCTGTGAAAGTGAGTTATAGTCCCACTTTTAAAATCTAATATTTTGGGATGAGAATACATGCAGGTTTTATAAATGATTTACAAAATAGACACAAGTACGTGAAACTACATTCTATGGTTGAATTATCGAAATCGAATATGCCCCTTTTTATTAAGTCTGGTAATCTAAGAATTAGGGAACAGACACCCTAATTGACGCGAATCCTAAAGATAGATCTATTGGGTCTAACAAACCCCATCCAAAGTACCGGATGCTTTAGTACTTCGAAATTTATATCATATCCGAAGAGTGTCCCGGAATGATGGGGATATTCTTATATATGCATCTTGTTAATGTCGGTTACCAGGTGTTCACCATATGAATGATTTTTATCTCTATGTATGGGATGTGTATTGAAATATGAAATCTTGTGGTCTATTGTTACGATTTGATATATATAGGTTAAACTTATAACTCACCAACATTTTTGTTGACGTTTAAAGCATGTTTATTCTCAGGTGAATACTAAGAGCTTTCGCTGTTGCATACTAAAATAAGGACAAGATTTGGAGTCCATGTTTGTATGATATTGTGTAAAAACTGCATTCAAGAAACTGATTTTGATGTAACATATTTGTATTGTAAACCATTATGTAATGGTCGTGGGTAAACAGGATATTTTAGATTATCATTATTTGATAATCTACGTAAATCTTTTTAAACTTTTATTTATGAAATAAAGGTTATGGTTTGTTTTAAAAATGAATGCAGTCTTTGAAAAACGTCTCATATAGAGGTCAAAACCTCGCAACGAAATCAATTAATATGGAACGTTTTTAATCAATAAGAATGGGACATTTCATATATACCAATAGTACATACATCTAAAAGCTGTGTATTGTACGAGTACGAATACGGGTTCACACGAGTAGAATTGTTGATGAAACTGAACGAGGATGTAATTGTAAGCATTTTTGTTAAGTAGAAGTATTTTGATAAGTTTATTGAAGTCTTTCAAAAGTGTATAAATACATATTAAAACACTACATGTATATACATTTTAACTGAGTCATTAAGTCATCGTTAGTCGTTACATGTAAGTGTTGTTTTGAAACCTTTAGGTTAACGATCTTGTTAAATGTTGTTAACCCAATGTTTATAATATCAAATGAGATTTTAAATTATTATATTATCATGATATTATCATGTATGAATATCTCTTAATATGATATATATACATTAAATGTCTTTACAACGATAATCGTTACATATATGTCTCGTTTAAAAATCATTAAGTTAGTAGTCTTGTTTTTACATATGTAGTTCATTGTTAATATACTTAATGATATGTTTACTTATCATAGTATCATGTTAACTATATATATATCCATATATATGTCATCATATAGTTTTTACAAGTTTTAACGTTCGTGAATCACCGGTCAACTTGGGTGGTCAATTGTCTATATGAAACATATTTCAATTAATCAAGTCTTAACAAGTTTGATTGCTTAACATGTTGGAAACATTTAATCATGTAAATATCAATCTCAATTAATATATATAAACATGGAAAATTTCGGGTCAATACAGTACCTACCCGTTAAATAAATTTCGTCCCGAAATTTTAAGCTGTTGAAGGTGTTGACGAATCTTCTGGAAATAGATGCGGGAATTTCTTCTTCATCTGATCTTCATGCTCCCAGGTGAACTCGGGTCCTCTACGAGCATTCCATCGAACCTTAACAGTTGGTATCTTGATTTGCTTAAGTCTTTTAACCTCACGATCCATTATTTCGACGGGTTCTTCGATGAATTGAAGTTTTTCGTTGATTTAGATTTCATCTAACGGAATAGTGAGATCTTCTTTAGCAAAACATTTCTTCAAATTCGAGACGTGGAAAGTGTTATGTACAGCCGCGAGTTGTTGAGGTAACTCAAGTCGGTAAGCTACTGGTCCGACACGATCAATAATCTTGAATGGTCCAATATACCTTGGATTTAATTTCCCTCGTTTACCAAATCGAACAACGCCTTTCCAAGGTGAAACTTTAAGCATGACCATCTCTCCAATTTCAAATTCTATATCTTTTCTTTTAATGTCAGCGTAGCTCTTTTGTCGACTTTGGGCGGTTTTCAACCGTTGTTGAATTTGGATGATCTTCTCGGTAGTTTCTTGTATAATCTTCAGACCCGTAATCTGTCTATCTGAAATGTCCCGTTCTTATTGATTAAAAACGTTCCATATTAATTGATTTCGTTGCGAGGTTTTGACCTCTATATGAGACGTTTTTCAAAGACTGCATTCATTTTAAAACAAACCATAACCTTTATTTCATCAATAAAGGTTTAAAAAGCTTTACGTAGATTATCAAATAATGATAATCTAAAATATCCTGTTTACACACGACCATTACATAATGGTTTACAATAAAAATATGTTACAACAAAATAAGTTTCTTGAATGCAGTTTTTACACGATATCATACAAGCATGGACTCCAAATCTCGTCCTTATTTAAGTATGCGACAGCGGAAGCTCTTAATAATCACCTGAGAATAAACATGCTTAAAACGTCAACAAAAATGTTGGTGAGTTATAGGTTTAACCTATATATATCAAATCATAATAATAGACCACAAGATTTCATATTTCAATACACATCCCATACATAGAGATAAAAATCATTCATATGGTGAACACCTGGTAACCGACATTAACAAGATGCATATATATGAATATCCCATCATTCCGGGACACCCTTCGGATATGATATAAATTTTGAAGTACTAAAGCATCCGGTACTTTGGATGGGGCTTGTTAGGCCCAATAGATCTATCTTTAGGATTCGCGTCAATTAGGGTCTCTGTTCCCTAATTCTTAGATTACCAGACTTAATAAAAAGGGGCATATTCGATTTCGATAATTCAACCATAGAATGTAGTTTCACGTACTTGTGTCTATTTTGTAAATCATTTATAAAACCTGCATGTATTCTCATCCCAAAAATATTAGATTTTAAAAGTGGGACTATAACTCACTTTCACATATTTTTACTTCGTCGGGAGGTAAGACTTGGCCACTGTTGATTCACGAACCTATAACAATATATACATATATATCAAAGTATGTTCAAAATATATTTACAACACTTTTAATATATTTTGATGTTTTAAGTTTATTAAGTCAGCTGTCCTCGTTAGTAACCTACAACTAGTTGTCCACAGTTAGATGTACAGAAATAAATCGATAAATATTATCTTGAATCAATCCACGACTAAGTGTATACATATCTCAGTATTGATCACAACTCAAACTATATATATTTTGGAATCAACCTCAACCCTGTATAGCTAACTCCAACATTCACATATAGAGTGTCTATGGTTGTTCCGAAATATATATAGATGTGTCGACATGATAGGTCGAAACATTGTATACGTGTCTATGGTATCTCAAGATTACATAATATACAATACAAGTTGATTAAGTTATGGTTGGAATAGATTTGTTACCAATTTTCACGTAGCTAAAATGAGAAAAATTATCCAATCTTGTTTTACCCATAACTTCTTCATTTTAAATCCGTTTTGAGTGAATCAAATTGCTATGGTTTCATATTGAACTCTATTTTATGAATCTAAGCAGAAAAGTATAGGTTTATAGTCGGAAAAATAAGTTACAAGTCGTTTTTGTAAAGGTAGTCATTTCAGTCGAAAGAACGACGTCTAGATGGCCATTTTAGAAAACATACTTCCACTTTGAGTTTAACCATAATTTTTGGATATAGTTTCATGTTCATAATAAAAATCATTTTCTCAGAATTACAACTTTTAAATCAAAGTTTATCATAGTTTTTAATTAACTAACCCAAAACAGCCTGCGGTGTTACTACGACGGCGTAAATCCGGTTTTACGGTGTTTTTCGTGTTTCCAGGTTTTAAATCATTAAGTTAGCATATCATATAGATATAGAACATGTGTTTAGTTAATTTTAAAAGTCAAGTTAGAAGGATTAACTTTTGTTTGCGAACAAGTTTAGAATTAACTAAACTATGTTCTAGTGATTACGAGTTTAAACCTTCGAATAAGATAGTTTTATATATATGAATCGAATGATGTTATGAACATCATTACTACCTTAAGTTCCTTGGATAAACCTACTAGAAAAGAGAAAAATGGATCTAGCTTCAACGAATCCTTGGATGGCTCGAAGTTCTTGAAGCAGAATCATGACACGAAAACAAGTTCAAGTAAGATCATCACTTGAAATAAGATTGTTATAGTTATAGAAATTGAACCAAAGTTTGAATATGATTATTACCTTGTATTAGAATGATAACCTACTGTAAGAAACAAAGATTTCTTGAGGTTGGATGATCACCTTACAAGATTGGAAGTGAGCTAGCAAACTTGAAAGTATTCTTGATTTTATGTAACTAGAACTTGTAGAATATATGAAGAACTCTTAGAACATGAAGATAGAACTTGAGAGAGATCAATTAGATGAAGAAAATTGAAGAATGAAAGTGTTTGTAGGTGTTTTTGGTCGTTGGTGTATGGATTAGATATAAAGGATATGTAATTTTGTTTTCATGTAAATAAGTCATGAATGATTACTCATATTTTTGTAATTTTATGAGATATTTCATGCTAGTTGCCAAATGATGGTTCCCACATGTGTTAGGTGACTCACATGGGCTGCTAATAGCTGATCATTGGAGTGTATATACCAATAGTACATACATCTAAAAGCTGTGTATTGTACGAGTACGAATACGGGTGCATACGAGTAGAATTGTTGATGAAACTGAACTAGGATGTAATTGTAAGCATTTTTGTTAAGTAGAAGTATTTTGATAAGTGTATTGAAGTCTTTCAAAAGTGTATAAATACATATTAAAACACTACATGTATATACATTTTAACTGAGTCGTTAAGTCATCGTTAGTTGTTACATGTAAGTGTTGTTTTGAAACCTTTAGGTTAACGATCTTGTTAAATGTTGTTAACCCAATATTTATAATATCAAATGAGATTTTAAATTATTATATTATCATGATATTATCATGTATGAATATCTCTTAATATGATATATATACATTAAATGTCTTTACAACGATAATCGTTACATATATGTCTCGTTTAAAAATCATTAAGTTAGTAGTCTTGTTTTTACATATGTAGTTCATTGTTAATATACTTAATGATATGTTTACTTATCATAGTATCATGTTAACTATATATATATCCATATATATGTCATCATATAGTTTTTACAAGTTTTAACGTTCGTGAATCACCGGTCAACTTGGGTGGTCAATTGTCTATATGAAACATATTTCAATTAATCAAGTCTTAACAAGTTTGATTGCTTAACATGTTGGAAACATTTAATCATATAAATATCAATCTCAATTAATATATATAAACATGGAAAAGTTCGGGTCACTACAGTACCTACCCGTTAAATAAATTTCGTCCCGAAATTTTAAGCTGTTGAAGGTGTTGACGAATCTTCTGGAAATAGATGCGGGTATTTCTTCTTCATCTGATCTTCATGCTCCCAGGTGAACTCGGGTCCTCTACGAGCATTCCATTGAACCTTAACAATTGGTATCTTGTTTTGCTTAAGTCTTTTAACCTCACGATCAATTATTTCGACGGGTTCTTCGATGAATTGAAGTTTTTCGTTGATTTGGATTTCATCTAATGGAATAGTGAGATCTTCTTTAGCAAAACATTTCTTCAAATTCGAGACGTGGAAAGTGTTATGTACAGCTGCGAGTTGTTGAGGTAAATCAAGTCGGTAAGCTACTGGTCCGACACGATCAATAATCTTGAATGGTCCAATATACCTTGGATTTAATTTCCCTCGTTTACCAAATCGAACAACGCCTTTCCAAGGTGCAACTTTAAGCATGACCATCTCTCCAATTTCAAATTCTATATCTTTTCTTTTAATGTCAGCGTAGCTCTTTTGTCGACTTTGGGCGGTTTTCAACCGTTGTTGAATTTGGATGATCTTCTCGGTAGTTTCTTGTATAATCTCCGGACCCGTAATCTGTCTATCCCCCACTTCACTCCAACAAATCGGAGACCTGCACTTTCTACCATAAAGTGCTTCAAACGGCGCCATCTCAATGCTTGAATGGTAGCTGTTGTTGTAGGAAAATTCTGCTAACGGTAGATGTCGATCCCAACTGTTTCCGAAATCAATAACACATGCTCGTAGCATGTCTTCAAGCGTTTGTATCGTCCTTTCGCTCTGCCCATCAGTTTGTGGATGATAGGCAGTACTCATGTCTAGACGAGTTCCTAATGCTTGCTGTAATGTCTGCCAGAATCTTGAAATAAATCTGCCATCCCTATCAGAGATAATAGAGATTGGTATTCCATGTCTGGAGACGACTTCCTTCAAATACAGTCGTGCTAACTTCTCCATCTTGTCATCTTCTCTTATTGGCAGGAAGTGTGCTGATTTGGTGAGACGATCAACTATTACCCAAATAGTATCAAAACCACTTGCAGTCCTTGGCAATTTAGTGATGAAATCCATGGTAATGTTTTCCCATTTCCATTCTGGGATTTCGGGTTGTTGAAGTAGACCTGATGGTTTCTGATGCTCAGCTTTGACCTTAGAACACGTCAAACATTCTCCTACGTATTTAGCAACATCGGCTTTCATACCCGGCCACCAAAAATGTTTCTTGAGATCCTTGTACATCTTCCCCGTTCCAGGATGTATTGAGTATCTGGTTTTATGAGCTTCTCTAAGTACCATTTCTCTCATATCTCCAAATTTTGGTACCCAAATCCTTTCATCCCTATACCGGGTTCCGTCATCCCGAATATTAAGATGCTTCTCCGATCTCTTGGGTATTTCATCCTTTAAATTTCCCTCTTTTAAAACTCCTTGTTGCGCCTCCTTTATTTGAGTAGTAAGGTTATTATGAATCATTATATTCATAGATTTTACTCGAATGGGTTCTCTGTCCTTCCTGCTCAAGGCATCGGCTACCACATTTGCCTTCCCCGGGTGGTAACGAATCTCAAAGTCATAATCATTCAACAATTCAATCCACCTACGCTGCCTCATATTCAGTTGTTTCTAATTAAATATGTGTTGAAGACTTTTGTGGTCGGTATATATAATACTTTTGACCCCATATAAGTAGTGCCTCCAAGTCTTTAATGCAAAAACAACCGCGCCTAATTCCAAATCATGCGTCGTATAATTTTGTTCGTGAATCTTCAATTGTCTAGACGCATAAGCAATCACCTTCGTTCGTTGCATTAATACACAACCGAGACCTTGCTTTGATGCGTCACAATAAATCACAAAATCATCATTCCCTTCAGGCAATGACAATATAGGTGCCGTAGTTAGCTTTTTCTTCAATAACTGAAACGCTTTCTCTTGTTCATCATTCCATTCAAATTTCTTCCCTTTATGCGTTAATGCAGTCAAGGGTTTTGCTATTCTGGAAAAGTCTTGGATGAACCTTCTGTAGTAACCAGCTAGTCCTAAAAACTGGCGTATGTGTTTTGGAGTTTTCGGGGTTTCCCACTTTTCAACAGTTTCTATCTTTGCCGGATCCACCTTAATACCTTCTTTGTTCACTATGTGACCGAGGAATTGAACTTCTTCCAACCAAAATGCACACTTTGAAAACTTAGCGTACAATTCTTCCTTCCTCAATACTTCTAACACCTTTCTCAAATGTTCACCGTGTTCTTGGTCATTCTTTGAGTAAATAAGTATGTCATCAATGAAAACAATGACAAACTTGTCAAGGTATGGTCCACACACTCGGTTCATAAGGTCCATGAACACAGCTGGTGCATTAGTTAAACCAAACGGCATGACCATAAACTTGTAATGACCGTAACGTGTTCTGAAAGCAGTCTTTGGAATATCATCTTCTTTCACCCGCATTTGATGATACCCGGAACGTAAGTCAATCTTTGAATAAACAGACGAGCCTTGTAGTTGATCAAATAAGTCGTCGATTCTCGGTAGTGGGTAGCGGTTCTTGATGGTAAGTTTGTTCAACTCTCGGTAGTCGATACACAACCTGAATGTACCATCTTTCTTCTTGACAAACAAAACAGGAGCTCCCCACGGTGATGTGCTTGGTCGAATGAAACCACGCTCTAAAAGTTCTTGTAATTGGCTTTGCAGTTCTTTCATCTCGCTGGGTGCGAGTCTGTAAGGAGCACGAGCTATTGGTGCAGCTCCTGGTACAAGATCTATTTGAAATTCAACGGATCGATGTGGGGGTAATCCCGGTAATTCTTTCGGAAATACATCGGGAAATTCTTTTGCGATGGGAACATCATTGATGCTCTTTTCTTCAGTTTGTACTTTCTCGACGTGTGCTAGAACAGCATAGCAACCTTTTCTTATTAGTTTTTGTGCCTTCAAATTACTAATAAGATGTAGCTTCGTGTTGCCCTTTTCTCCGTACACCATTAAGGGTTTTCCTTTTTCTCGTATAATGCGAATTGCATTTTTGTAACAAATGATCTCTGCTTTCACTTCTTTCAACCAGTCCATACCGATTACCACATCAAAACTCCCTAACTCTACTGGTATCAAATCAATCTTAAATGTTTCGCTAACCAGTTTAATTTCTCGACTCCGACATATATTATCTGCTGAAATTAATTTACCATTTGCTAATTCGAGTAAAAATTTACTATCCAAAGGTGTCAATGGACAACTTAATTTAGCACAAAAATCTCTACTCATATAGCTTCTATCCGCACCCGAATCAAATAAAACGTAAGCAGATTTATTATCAATAAGAAACGTACCCGTAACAAGCTCCGGGTCTTCCTGTGCCTCTGCCGCATTAATATTGAAAACTCTTCCGCGGCCTTGTCCATTCGTGTTCTCCTGGTTCGGGCAATTTCTAATAATGTGGCCCGGTTTTCCACATTTATAACAAACTACATTGGCATAACTTGCTCCGACACTACTTGCTCCACCATTACTCGTTCCGACACCATTTGTTCCTTTCGTTCTATTAACCCCTGGTCCGTAGACCTCACACTTCACCGCGCTATGACCATTTCTTTTACACTTATTGCAAAATTTGGTGCAGAACCCCGAGTGATACTTTTCACACCTTTGGCATAGCTGCTTCTGATTGTTCTTGTTGTTGCGGTTATAATTGTTGTTGGGATGATTGTTGTAGTTGCTGTTGTTGTTGTTGTTGTTGTTGTTGTTGGGCCGTTTGTTGTAGTTACGATTGATGTTGCGATTGTTGGGATAATTGTTGCGATTATTGTTGTAATTACTGTTGTTGTTATATTGGTGATTCTTATCACCGTTTTCCTCCCACTTTCTTTTGACTTGCTTCACATTGGCCTCTTCAGCAGTCTGTTCCTTAATTCTTTCTTCAATCTGGTTCACTAGTTTGTGAGCCATTCTACATGCCTGTTGTATGGAGGCGGGCTCGTGTGAACTTATATCTTCTTGGATTCTTTCCGGTAATCCTTTCACAAACGCGTCGATCTTCTCTTCCTCATCTTCGAACGCTCCCGGACACAATAGGCACAATTCTGTGAATCGTCTTTCATACGTGGTAATATCAAATCCTTGGGTTCGTAACCCTCTAAGTTCTGTCTTGAGCTTATTGACCTCGGTTCTGGGACGGTACTTCTCGTTCATCAAGTGCTTGAATGCTGACCACGGTAGTGCGTACGCATCGTCTTGTCCCACTTGCTCTAGATAGGTATTCCACCATGTTAACGCAGAACCTGTGAAGGTATGCGTAGCGTACTTCACTTTGTCCTCTTCAGTACACTTACGTATGGCAAACACCGATTCGACCTTCTCGGTCCACCGTTTCAATCCGATCGGTCCTTCGGTTCCATCAAATTCCAAAGGTTTGCAGGCAGTGAATTCTTTGTAGGTGCATCCTACACGATTTCCTGTACTGCTAGATCCAAGGTTATTGTTGGTATGTAGCGCAGCCTGTACTGCGGCTATGTTTGAAGCTAGAAAAGTACGGAATTCCTCTTCATTCATATTCACGGTGTGTCGAGTAGTCGGTGCCATTTCCTTCAAAATAGTCAAATGGAGCAAGTTAATCATACAGAATATTAAGAGTAGTTAATAGTATTTTGTAGCATAATATGAACTCATTTATAAAAGCTTTTTCTTCATATTAGCGTTTTATAAGTTTAAATTCGGGTAGTACCTACCCGTTAAGTTCATACTTAGTAGCTAATATACAATTCAACTACTACAATTCTATATGAAAAACTGATTATAATAATATTTCGCGTTCAAACTTTTATACAATATTTTACAAACTTACAATACCGCTTATTTTACATAAAGCATGAAATATAGCACACAATAACTTTGATACAAGATAGTTGTGAAGATAATTCTAGCTAGTACACAAGTCGTTCAGCAAAGGCAATAAAGACACGTAATTCATACGTCCAGAAACAAGTCATGCATTCTGGTTTTACTAGGACTACTTCCCATCCTTGGTCTTGTGGAACATAACCGTTATGGCCGTTGATAAGACAGCGTGCTGTAACATCGTCAAAGGGACGAGGGTTACGTAATGTCCAACAGTCCCGTAACAATCTAAAAACCTCATTTCTTACCCCAATTACCGACTCCGTCACTTGTGGGAACGTTTTGTTTAATAGTTGTAGCCCGATGTTCTTGTTCTCACTTTGGTGAGAAGCGAACATTACTAATCCGTAAGCATAACATGCTTCTTTATATTGCATGTTAGCCGCTTTTTCTAAATCACGAAGTCCAATATTCGGATATATTGAGTCAAAATAATTTCTTAACCCATTGCGTAAAATAGCATTTGGGTTCCCCGCAATATATGCGTCAAAGTAAACACATCGTAACTTATGGATTTCCCAATGTGATATCCCCCATCTTTCGAACGAAAGCCTTTTATAAACCAAGGCATTCTTGGAACGTTCTTCGAATGTCTTACAAACTGATCTCGCCTTAAGTAGTTGTGCCGAAGAATTCTGACCGACTCTAGACAAGATTTCATCAATCATGTCTCCGGGTAGGTCTCTTAAAATATTGGGTTGTCTATCCATTTTGTGTTTTTATACTGTAAAATAGACAAGAGTTAGATTCATATAAAAAAAATACTTATTAATACAAGCAATTTTTACATATATCATAATGCATAAGCACACTATATTACATATATTACACCACACGAATACAACTATCTTATTCCGACTCGCTTGTTTCTTCTTCTTCGGTTTTGGTTCGTTTTGCCAAGTTTCTAGGGATATATGATGTTCCCCTAATACGAGCCGTTATTTTCCAAATTGGTTTAGAAAAACCTGGTGGTTTAGAGGTTCCCGGGTCATTGTTACAACTTAAGGACTTCGGGTGTTGACGATACATATAAAGTTCATCGGGGTTGGAATTAGATTTCTCTATTTTTATGCCCTTTCCCTTATTATTTTCTTTTGCCTTTTTAAATTCAGTTGGGGTAATTTCTATAACATCATCGGAATTCTCGTCGGAATCCGATTCATCGGAGAATTGGTAATCCTCCCAATATTTTGCTTCCTTGGAGGAAACACCATTGACCATAATTAACCTTGGTCGGTTGGTTGAGGATTTTCTTTTACTTACCGTTTTAATATTTCCCCCACCGGTTCTATTTCTTCATCCGGTTCCGATTCTTCTTCCGGTTCTGATTCTTCTTCCGGTTCCGACTCTTCTTCCGGTTCCTCTTCGGGAACTTGTGAATCAGTCCACGAATCATTCCAATTTACATTTGACTCTTCATTATTATTAGGTGAGTCAATGGGACTTATTCTAGAGGTAGACATCTATCACATAATATCAAACGCATTAAGAGATTAATATATCACATAATATTCACATGTTAAAAATATTTAGTTTCCAACAAAATTTGTTAAGCAATCATTTTTCAAGTAAACACGGTCGAAGTCCAGACTCACTAATGCATCCTAACAAACTCGATAAGACACACTAATGCAAAATTCTGGTTCTCTAAGACCAACGCTCGGATACCAACTGAAATGTCCCGTTCTTATTGATTAAAAACGTTCCATATTAATTAATTTCGTTGCGAGGTTTTGACCTCTATATGAGACGTTTTTCAAAGACTGCATTCATTTTAAAACAAACCATAACCTTTATTTCATCAATAAAGGTTTAAAAAGCTTTACGTAGATTATCAAATAATGATAATCTAAAATATCCTGTTTACACACGACCATTACATAATGGTTTACAATACAAATATGTTACAACAAAATAAGTTTCTTGAATGCAGTTTTTACACGATATCATACAAGCATGGACTCCAAATCTCGTCCTTATTTAAGTATGCGACAGCGGAAGCTCTTAATAATCACCTGAGAATAAACATGCTTAAAACGTCAACAAAAATGTTGGTGAGTTATAGGTTTAACCTATATATATCAAATCATAATAATAGACCACAAGATTTCATATTTCAATACACATCCCATACATAGAGATAAAAATCATTCATATGGTGAACACCTGGTAACCGACATTAACAAGATGCATATATATGAATATCCCCATCATTCCGGGACACCCTTCGGATATGATATAAATTTTGAAGTACTAAAGCATCCGGTACTTTGGATGGGGCTTGTTAGGCCCAATAGATCTATCTTTAGGATTCGCGTCAATTAGGGTGTATGTTCCCTAATTCTTAGATTACCAGACTTAATAAAAAGGGGCATATTCGATTTCGATAATTCAACCATAGAATGTAGTTTCACGTACTTGTGTCTATTTTCTAAATCATTTATAAAACCTGCATGTATTCTCATCCCAAAAATATTAGATTTTAAAAGTGGGACTATAACTCACTTTCACATATTTTTACTTCGTCGGGAAGTAAGACTTGGCCACTGTTGATTCACGAACCTATAACAATATATACATATATATCAAAGTATGTTCAAAATATATTTACAACACTTTTAATATATTTTGATGTTTTAAGTTTATTAAGTCAGCTGTCCTCGTTAGTAACCTACAACTAGTTGTCCACAGTTAGATGTACAGAAATAAATCGATAAATATTATCTTGAATCAATCCACGACCAAGTGTATACGTATCTCAGTATTGATCACAACTCAAACTATATATATTTTGGAATCAACCTCAACCCTGTATAGCTAACTCCAACATTCACATATAGAGTGTCTATGGTTGTTCCGAAATATATATAGATGTGTCGACATGATAGGTCGAAACATTGTATACGTGTCTATGGTATCTCAAGATTACATAATATACAATACAAGTTGATTAAGTTATGGTTGGAATAGATTTGTTACCAATTTTCACGTAGCTAAAATGAGAAAAATTATCCAATCTTGTTTTACCCACAACTTCTTCATTTTAAATCCGTTTTGAGTGAATAAAATTGCTATGGTTACATATTGAACTCTATTTTATGAATCTAAACAGAAAAGTATAGGTTTATAGTCGGAAAAATAAGTTACAAGTCATTTTTGTAAAGGTAGTCATTTCAGTCGAAAGAACGACGTCTAGATGACCATTTTAGAAAACATACTTCCACTTTGAGTTTAGCCATAATTTTTGGATATAGTTTCATGTTCATAATAAAAATTATTTTCTCAGAATTACAACTTTTAAATCAAAGTTTATCATAGTTTTTAATTAACTAACCCAAAACAGCCCGCGGTGTTACTACGACGGCGTAAATCCGGTTTTACGGTGTTTTTCGTGTTTCCAGGTTTTAAATCATTAAGTTAGCATATCATATAGATATAGAACATGTGTTTAGTTAATTTTAAAAGTCAAGTTAGAAGGATTAACTTTTGTTTGCGAACAAGTTTAGAATTAACTAAACTATGTTCTAGTGATTACGAGTTTAAACCTTCGAATAAGATAGTTTTATATATATGAATCGAATGATGTTATGAACATCATTACTATCTTAAGTTCCTTGGATAAACCTACTGGAAAAGAGAAAAATGGATCTAGCTTCAACGGATCCTTGGATGGCTCGAAGTTCTTGAAGCAGAATCATGACACGAAAACAAGTTCAAGTAAGATCATCACTTGAAATAAGATTGTTATAGTTATAGAAATTGAACCAAAGTTTGAATATGATTATTACCTTGTATTAGAATGATAACCTAATGTAAGAAACAAGGATTTCTTGAGGTTGGATGATCACCTTACAAGATTGGAAGTGAGCTAGCAAACTTGAAAGTATTCTTGATTTTATGTAACTAGAACTTGTAGAATATATGAAGAACTCTTAGAACATGAAGATAGAACTTGAGAGAGATCAATTAGATGAAGAAAATTGAAGAATGAAAGTGTTTGTAGGTGTTTTTGGTCGTTGGTGTATGGATTAGATATAAAGGATATGTAATTTTGTTTTCATGTAAATAAGTCATGAATGATTACTCATATTTTTGTAATTTTATGAGATATTTCATGCTAGTTGCCAAATGATGGTTCCCACATGTGTTAGGTGACTCACATGGGCTGCTAAGAGCTGATCATTGGAGTGTATATACCAATAGTACATACATCTAAAAGCTGTGTATTGTACGAGTACGAATACGGGTGCATACGAGTAGAATTGTTGATGAAACTGAACGAGGATGTAATTGTAAGCATTTTTGTTAAGTAGAAGTATTTTGATAAGTGTATTGAAGTCTTTCAAAAGTGTATAAATACATATTAAAACACTACATGTATATACATTTTAACTGAGTCGTTAAGTCATCGTTAGTTGTTACATGTAAGTGTTATTTTGAAACCTTTAGGTTAACGATCTTGTTAAATGTTGTTAACCCAATGTTTATAATATCAAATGAGATTTTAAATTATTATATTATCATGATATTATCATGTATGAATATCCCTTAATATGATATATATACATTAAATGTCTTTACAACGATAATCGTTACATATATGTCTCGTTTAAAAATCATTAAGTTAGTAGTCTTGTTTTTACATATGTAGTTCATTGTTAATATACTTAATGATATGTTTACTTATCATAGTATCATGTTAACTATATATATATCCATATATATGTCATCATATAGTTTTTACAAGTTTTAACGTTCGTGAATCACCGGTCAACTTGGGTGGTCAATTGTCTATATGAAACATATTTCAATTAATCAAGTCTTAACAAGTTTGATTGCTTAACATGTTGGAAACATTTAATCATATAAATATCAATCTCAATTAATATATATAAACATGGAAAAGTTCGGGTCACTACACTATCCCCCACTTCACTCCAACAAATCGGAGACCTGCACTTTCTACCATAAAGTGCTTCAAAAGGCGCCATCTCAATGCTTGAATGGTAGCTGTTGTTGTAGGAAAATTCTGCTAATGGTAGATGTCAATCCCAACTGTTTCTGAAATCAATAACACATGCTCGTAGCATGTCTTCAAGCATTTGTATCGTCCTTTCGCTCTGCCCATCAGTTTGTGGATGATAGGCAGTACTCATGTCTAGACGAGTTCCTAATGCTTGCTGTAATGTCTGCCAGAATCTTGAAATAAATCTGCCATCCCTATCAGAGATAATAGAGATTGGTATTCCATGTCTGGAGACGACTTCCTTCAAATACAGTCGTGCTAACTTCTCCATCTTGTCATCTTCTCTTATTGGCAGGAAGTGTGCTGATTTGGTGAGACGATCAACTATTACCCAAATAGTATCAAAACCACTTGCAGTCCTTGGTAATTTAGTGATGAAATCCATGGTAATGTTTTCCCATTTCCATTCTGGGATTTCGGGTTGTTGAAGTAGACCTGATGGTTTCTGATGCTCAGCTTTGACCTTAGAACACGTCAAACATTCTCCTACATATTTAGCAACATCGACTTTCATACCCGGCCACCAAAAATGTTTCTTGAGATCCTTGTACATCTTCCCCGTTCCAGGATGTATTGAGTATCTAGTTTTATGAGCTTCTCTAAGTACCATTTCTCTCATATCTCCAAATTTTGGTACCCAAATCCTTTCAGCCCTATACCGGGTTCCGTCTTCCCGAATATTAAGATGCTTCTCCGATCCTTTGGGTATTTCATCCTTTAAATTTCCCTCTTTTAAAACTCCTTCTTGCGCCTCCTTTATTTGAGTAGTAAGGTTATTATGAATCATTATATTCATAGATTTTACTCGAATGGGTTCTCTGTCCTTCCTGGTCAAGGCATCGGCTACCACATTTGCCTTCCCCGGGTGGTAACGAATCTCAAAGTCGTAATCATTCAATTAATTCAATCCACCTACGCTGCCTCATATTCAGTTGTTTCTGATTAAATATGTGTTAAAGACTTTTGGTCGGTATATATAATACTTTTGACCCCATATAAGTAGTGCCTCCAAGTCTTTAATGCAAAAACAACCACTCCTAATTCCAAATCATGCGTCGTATAATTTTGTTCGTGAATCTTCAATTGTCTAGACGCATAAGCAATCACCTTCGTTCGTTGCATTAATACAAAACCGAGACCTTGCTTTGATGCGTCACAATAAATCACAAAATCATCATTCCCTTCAGGCAGTGACAATATAGGTGCCGTAGTTACCTTTTTCTTCAATAACTGAAACGCTTTCTCTTGTTCATCATTCCATTCAAATTTCTTCCCTTTATGCGTTAATGCAGTCAAGGGTTTTGCTATTCTGGAAAAGTCTTGGATGAACCTTCTGTAGTAACCATCTAGTCCTAAAAACGGGCGTATGTGTTTCGGAGTTTTCGGGGTTTCCCACTTTTCAACAGTT
Organism: Rutidosis leptorrhynchoides; assembly: GCF_046630445.1. NCBI lineage: Eukaryota > Viridiplantae > Streptophyta > Magnoliopsida > Asterales > Asteraceae > Rutidosis > Rutidosis leptorrhynchoides. Next base: position 299,636,357 of record NC_092335.1, on the reverse strand, counting down.
TCTATCTTTGCCGGATCCACCTTAATACCTTCTTTGTTCACTATGTGACCGAGGAATTGAACTTCTTCCAACCAAAATGCACACTTTGAAAACTTAGCGTACAATTCTTCCTTCCTCAATACTTCTAACACCTTTCTCAAATGTTCACCGTGTTCTTGGTCATTCTTGGAGTAAATAAGTATGTCATCAATGAAAACAATGACAAACTTGTCAAGGTATGGTTCACACACTCGGTTCATAAGGTCCATGAACACAGCTGGTGCATTAGTTAAACCAAACGGCATGACCATAAACTCGTAATGACCGTAACGTGTTCTGAAAGCAGTCTTTGGAATATCATCTTCTTTCACCCGCATTTGATGATACCCGGAATGTAAGTCAATCTTTGAATAAACAGACGAGCCTTGTAGGTGATCAAATAAGTCATCGATTCTCGGTAGTGGATAACGGTTTTTGATGGTAAGTTTGTTCAACTCTCTGTAGTCAATACACAACCTAAATGTACCATCCTTCTTCTTGACAAACAAAACAGGAGCTCCCCATGGTGATGTGCATGGTCGAATGAAACCACGCTCTAAAAGTTCTTGTAATTGGCTTTGCAGTTCTTTCATCTCGCTGGGTGCGAGTCTGTAAGGAGCATGAGCTATTGGTGCAACTCCTGGTACAAGATCTATTTGAAATTCAACAGATCGATGTGGGGGTAATCCCGGTAATTCTTTTGAAAATACATCGGGAAATTCTTTTGCAATGGGAACATCATTGATGCTCTTTTCTTCAGTTTGTACTTTCTCAACGTGTGCTAGAACAGCATAGCAATCTTTTCTTATTAGTTTTTGTGCCTTCAAATTACTAATAAGATGTAGCTTCGTGTTGCCCTTTTCTCCGTACACCATTAAGGGTTCTCCTTCTTCTCGTACAATGAGAATTGCATTTTTATAACATACGATCTCTGCTTTCACCTTCTTCAGCCAGTCCATGCCAACTATTACATCAAAACTCCCTAACTCTACTGGTATCAAATCAATCTTAAATATTTCGCTACCCAGTTTAATTTCTCGATTCCGGCATATATTATCTGCTGAAATTAATTTACCGTTTGCTAATTCGAGTAAAAATTTACTATCCAACGGCATCAATGGACAACTTAATTTAGCACAAAAATCTCTACTCATATAGCTTCTATCCGCACCCGAATCAAATAAAACGTAAGCAGATTTATTGTCAATAAGAAATGTACCCGTAACAAGCTCCGGGTCTTCCTGTTCGTCTGCCGCATTAATATTGAAAACTCTTCCGCGGCCTTGTCCATTCGTGTTCTCCTGGTTCGGGAAATTTCTAATAATGTGGCCTGGTTTTCCACATTTATAACAAACTATGTTGGCATAACTTGCTCCGACACTACTTGCTCCACCATTACTCGTTCTGACACCATTTGTTCCTTTCGTTCTGTTAACCCCTGGTCCGTAGACCTCACACTTCACCGCGCTACGACCATTTCTTTTACACTTGTTGAAAAATTTGGTGCAGAACCCCGAGTGATACTTTTCACACCTTTGGCATAGCTGCTTCTGATTGTTGTTGTTGTTGTTGTTGCGGTTGTTATTGTTGTTAGGATGATTATTGTAGTTGCTGTTGTTGTTATTGTTGTTATTGTTGTTGTTGTTGTTGTTGTTGTTGGGTCGTTTGTTGTAGTTGCGATTGATGTTGCGATTGTTGGGATAATTGTTGCGATTATTATTGTAATTGCTGTTGTTGTTGTATTGGTGATTCTTATCACCGTTTTCCTCCCACTTTCTTTTGACTTGCTTCACATTGGCCTCTTCAGCCGTCTGTTCTTTAATTCTTTCCTCAATCTGGTTCACTAGTTTGTGAGCCATTCTACATGCCTGTTGTATGGAGGCAGGCTCGTGTGAACTTATATCTTCTTGGATTCTTTCCGGTAATCCTTTCACAAACGCGTCGATCTTCTCTTCCTCATCTTCGAACGCTCCCGGACACAATAGGCACAATTCTGTAAATCGTCTTTCGTACGTGGTAATATCAAATCCTTGGGTTCGTAACCCTCTAAGTTCTGTCTTGAGCTTATTGACCTCAGTTCTGGGACGGTACTTCTCGTTCATCAAGTGCTTGAATGCTGACCACGGTAGTGCGTACGCATCGTCTTGTCCCACTTGCTCTAGATAGGTATTCCACCATGTTAACGCAGAACCTGTGAAGGTATGCGTAGCGTACTTCACTTTGTTCTCTTCAGTACACTTACTTATGGAAAACACCGATTCGACCTTCTCGGTCCACCGTTTCAATCCGATCGGTCCTTCGGTTCCATCAAATTCCAAAGGTTTGCAGGCAGTGAATTTTTTGTAGGTGCATCCTACACGATTTCCTGTACTGCTAGATCCAAGGTTATTATTGGTATGTAGCGTAGCCTGTACTGCGGCTATGTTTGAAGCTAGAAAAGTACGGAATTCCTCTTCATTCATATTCACGGTGTGTAGTCGGTGCCATTTCCTTCAAAATAATCAAATGGAACAAGTTAATCATACAGAATATTAAGAGAAGTTAATAGTATTTCGTAGCATAATATAAACTCATTTATAAAAGCTTTTTCTTCATATTAGCGTTTTATAAGTTTAAATTCGGGTAGTACCTACCCGTTAAGTTCATACTTAGTAGCTAATATACAATTCAACTACTACAATTCTATATGAAAAACTGATTATAATAATATTTCGCGTTCAAACTTTTACACAATATTTTACAAACTTACAATACCGCTTATTTTACATATAGCATGAAATATAGCACACAATAAATTTGATACAAGATGGTTGTGAAGATAATTCTAGCTAGTACACAAGTCGTTCAGCAAAGGCAATAAAGACACGTAATTCATACGTCCAGAAACAAGTCATGCATTCTGGTTTTACTAGGATTACTTCCCATCCTTGGTCTTGTGGAACATAACCGTTATGGTCGTTGATAAGACAGCGTGTTGTAACGTCGTCAAAGGGACGAAGGTTACGTAATGACCAACAGTCTCGTAATAATCTAAACACCTCATTTCTTACCCCAATTACCGACTCCGTCACTTGTGGGAACGTTTTGTTTAATAGTTGTAGCCCGATGTTCTTTTTCTCACTTTGGTGAGAAGCGAACGTTACTAACCCATAAGCATAACATGCTTCTTTATGTTGCATGTTAGCCGCTTTTTCTAAATCATGAAGTCCTATATTCGGATACATTGAGTCAAAATAATTTCTTAACACGTTGCGTAAAATAGCATTTGGGTTCCCCGCAATATATGCGTCAAAGTAAACACATCGTAACTTATGGGTTTCCCAATGTGATATCCCCCATCTTTCAAACGAAAGCCTTTTATAAACCAAGGCATTCTTGGAACGTTCTTCGAATGTCTTACAAACTGATTTCGCTGTAAATAGTTGTGCCGAAGAATTCTGACCGACTCTAGACAAGATTTCATCAATCATGTCTATGGGTAGGTCTCTTAAAATATTGGGTTGTCTATCCATTTTGTGTTTTTATACTGTAAAATAGACAAGAGTTAGATTCATAAAAAAAATACTTATTAATACAAGCAATTTTTACATATATCATAAATCATAAGCACACTATATTACATATATTACACCACACGAATACAACTATCTTATTCCGACTCGCTCGTTTCTTCTTCTTTGGTTTTGGTTCGTTTTGCCAAGTTTCTAGGGATATATGATGTTCCCCTAATACGAGCCGTCGTTTTCCACATTGGTTTAGAAAAACCTGGTGGTTTAGAGGTTCCCGGGTCATTGTTACAACTTAAGGACTTCGGGGGTTGACGATACATATAAAGTTCATCGGGGTTGGAATTAGATTTCTCTATTTTTATGCCCTTTCCCTTATTATTTTCTTTTGCCTTTTTAAATTCAGTTGGGGTAATTTCTATAACATCATCGGAATTCTCGTCGGAATCCGATTCATCGGAGAATTGGTAATCCTCCCAATATTTTGCTTCCTTGGCGGAAACACCATTGACCATAATTAACCTTGGTCGGTTGGTTGAGGATTTTCTTTTACTTAACCGTTTTATTATTTCCCCCACCGGTTCTATTTCTTCATCCGGTTCCGATTCTTCTTCCGGTTCCGATTCTTCTTCCGGTTCCTCTTCGGGAACTTGTGAATCAGTCCACGAATCATTCCAATTTACATTTGACTCTTCATTATTATTAGGTGAGTCAATGGGACTTGTTCTAGAGGTAGACATCTATCACATAATATCAAACGCGTTAAGAGATTAATATATCACATAATATTCACATGTTAAATATATATAGTTTCCAACAAAATTTGTTAAGCAATCATTTTTCAAGTAAACACGGTCGAAGTCCAGACTCACTAATGCATCCTAACAAACTCGATAAGACACACTAATGCAAAATTCTAGTTCCCTAAGACCAACGCTTGGATACCAACTGAAATGTCCCGTTCTTATTGATTAAAAATGTTCCATATTAATTGATTTCGTTGCGAGGTTTTGACCTCTATATGAGACGTTTTTCAATGACTGCATTCATTTTTAAAACAAACCATAACCTTTATTTCATAAATAAAGGTTTAAAAAGCTTTACGTAGATTATCAAATAATGATAATCTAAAATATCCTGTTTACACACGACCATTACATAATGGTTTACAATACAAATATGTTACATCGAAATCAGTTTCTTGAATGCAGTTTTTACACAATATCATAAAAAAATGGACTCCAAATCTTGTCCTTATTTTAGTATGCAACAGCGGAAGCTCTTAGTATTCACCTGAGAATAAACATGCTTTAAACATCAACAAAAATGTTGGTGAGTTATAGGTTTAACCTATATATATCAAATCGTAACAATAGACCACAAGATTTCATATTTCAATACACATCCCATACATAGAGATAAAAATCATTCATATGGTGAACACATGGTAACTGACATTAACAAGATGCATATATAAGAATATCCCCATCATTCCGGGACACCCTTCGGATATGATATAAATTTCGAAGTACTAAAGCATCCGGTACTTTGGATGGGGTTTGTTAGGCCCAATAGATCTATCTTTAGGATTCGCATCAATTAGGGTGTCTGTTCCCTAATTATTAGATTACCAGACTTAATAGAAAGGGGCATATTCGATTTCGATAATTCAACCATAGAATGTAGTTTCACGTACTTGTGTCTATTTTGTAAATCATTTATAAAACCTGCATGTATTCTCATCCCAAAAATATTAGATTTTAAAAGTCGGACTATAACTCACTTTCACGGATTTTTACTTCGTCGGGAAGTAAGACTTGGCCACTGGTTGATTCACGAACCTATAACAATATATACATATATATCAAAGTATGTTCAAAATATATTTACAACACTTTTATTATATTTTGATGTTTTAAGTTTATTAAGTCAGCTGTCCTCGTTAGTAACCTACAACTAGTTGTCCACAGTTAGATGTACATAAATAAATCGATAAATATTATCTTGAATCAATCCACGACCCAGTGTATACGTATCTCAGTATTGATCACAACTCAAACTATATATATTTTGGAATTAACCTCAACCCTGTATAGCTAACTCCAACATTCACATATAGAGTGTCTATGGTTGTTCCGCAATATATATATAGATGGGTCGACATGATAGGTCGAAACATTGTATACGTGTCTATGGTATTTCAAGATTACATAATATACAATATAAGTTGATTAGGTTGTGGTTGGAATAGATTTATTACTAACTTTCACGTAGGTAAAATGAGTAGTTTTTATCAATCTTGTTTTACTCGCCATTTCTTCGTTTCTAATCCGTTTTGAGTGATTTTAGTGGCCACAGTTTTGTATTGAACTAAACTTTATGAATCTAAACAGAAAAAGTATAAGTTTATAGTCGGAAATATAAGTTACAAGTCGTTTTTGAAAGAGGTAGTCATTTCCGTCGAAAGAACGACATCTTGATGACCATTTTAAAAAACATACTTTCACTTTGAGTTTAACCATGATTTTTGGATATAGTTTCATGTTCATAAGAAAAATCATTTTTCCAGAAGTATAGCTTTTAAATCAAAGTTCTTCTTAGCTTTTAATTATCCCAACCAAAACAGCCCCCGATTTTACTACGACGGCGTATATCCAGTTTTATGGTGTTTATCGTGTTTCCGGGTTTTAAATCATTAAGTTAGCATATCATATAGATATAGAACATGTGTTTAGTTAATTTTAAAAGTCTAGTTAGAAGGATTAACTTTATTTGCGAACAAGTTTAGAATTAACTAAACTATGTTCTAGTGATTACAAGTTTATAACGTTGAATAAGACAGCTTTTTATGTATGAATCGAATGATGTTATGAACATCATTACTACCTCAAGTTCCTTGGATAAACCTACTTGAAATGAGAAAAATGGATCTAGCTTCAAAGGATCCTTGGATGGCTTGAAAGTTCTTGAAGCAGAATCATGACACGAAAACAAGTTCAAGTAAGATCATCACTTGAAATAAGATTGTTATAGTTATAGAAATTGAACCAAAGTTTGAATATGATTATTACCTTGTATTAGAATTATAACCAACTGTAAGAAACAAAGATTTCTTGAGGTTAGATGATCACCTTACAAGATTAGAAGTGAGCTAGCAAAATTAAAAGTATTCTTGATTTTATGTAACTAGAACTTGTAGAATTTATGAAGAACACTTAGAACTTGAAGATAGAACTTGAGAGAAATCAATTAGATGAAGAAAATTGAAGAATGAAAGTGTTTGTAGGTGTTTTTGGTCGTTGGTGTATGGATTAGATATAAAGGATATGTAATTTTGTTTTCATGTAAATAAGTCATGAATGATTACTCATATTTTTGTAATTTTATGAGATATTTCATGCTAGTTGCCAAATGATGGTTCCCACATGTGTTAGGTGACTCACATGGGCTGCTAAGAGCTGATAATTGGAGTGTATATACCAATATTACATACATCTAAAAGCTGTGTATTGTACGAGTACGAATACGGGTGCATACGAGTAGAATTGTTGATGAAACTGAACGAGGATGTAATTGTAAGCATTTTTGTTAAGTAGAAGTATTTTGATAAGTGTATTGAAGTCTTTCAAAAGTGTATAAATACATATTAAAACACTACATGTATATACATTTTAACTGAGTCATTAAGTCATCGTTAGTCGTTACATGTAAGTGTTGTTTTGAAACCTTTAGGTTAACGATCTTGTTAAATGTTGTTAACCCAATGTTTATAATATCAAATGAGATTTTAAATTATTATATTATCATGATATTATCATGTATGAATATCTTTTAATATGATATATATAGATTAAATGTCTTTACAACGATAATCGTTACATATATGTCTCGTTTAAAAATCATTAAGTTAGTATTCTTGTTTTTACATATGTAGTTCATTGTTAATATACTTAATGATATGTTTACTTATCATAGTATCATGTTAACTATATATATATCCATATATATGTCATCATATAGTTTTTACAATTTTTAACGTTCGTGAATCACCGGTCAACTTGGGTGGTCAATTGTCTATATGAAACATATTTCAATTAATCAAGTCTTAACAAGTTTGATTGCTTAACATGTTGGAAACATTTAATCATGTAAATATCAATCTCAATTAATATATATAAACATGGAAAAGTTCGGGTCACTACAGATACAATTTTACACAAGTGATTTATTTATTTATTGAGTGGATATACCTAAACCTTGCTACAACACTTATAGGCAGTGTACATAATCGTACAGTAGTGTAGTTTTTAGTAAGTCCGGTTCGTTCCACAGGGAGACTTAAACTAGTTCAACGCTATATTAGTTTTAATTGTAAAAATACAAATATATATATAAGTAATATAATTATTATAAAAGGGGGTTTTTACCGTTTAATGACCGGTTTGTCGATTTTAAAACTTTAGTCCCAGTTAAAACCTAATGTAAAATATTAAAAATAACTTAAATTAAAGCGTAAAATAAATAACGATAATGAAATTGCGATAAAAATGAGATAAAATAAAATTGCGATAATTAAAAAGTACGATAATTAAAAGTGCAATTAAATACAATGACAATAAATAAAAGTGCGATAATTAAAAGTGCAATTAAATATGAAATAAAAGAATTATGCTTATTTAAACTTCCGTAATCATGATGTTTGACGTGTTGATTTTAGTTTATTCCCATGGGTTAATTGTCCTTTGTCCTGGATTATTTAATATGTTCGTCTGGTTTCTGTCCATAACAGTCCATCAGTCATAAATATAAAGTGCGAGTGTCCTCGTCAAATTATCCTTATATCCGAAGTCAAATATTCCAACTAATTGGGGATTTAAACTATAATTACACCAATTTTCCTTGTATATAATTCACCCTTGTTTTAATAAGTCCATTGACTATTAATCCATTCCCGTGTCCGGTTAAATGAACGATTATTAGTACTTATAAATATCCCGCCCATCTTGTCTGATCGAGTGTATATGGTTATTTATAGGTACGTCCAATTGTAAATCTTTATATTAAATTAACAAACTATCATTTAATTAAACAAATATAAATCTCATTAATAGCCCATAGTCTAATTTCCACAAGTGTCGTTCTTTTGTCCAAACCCCAATTATGGTACAAAGCCCAATTACCCCGTTTCAATATTTTAGCCCAACATCACGATTGCTTCGGCATTAAATAAGCATAATAATAACTTAGCTACGAGACATTAAATTAAAAAGGTTGAACATAACTTACAATGATTAATAATAGCGTAGCGTTACACGGACAGAATTTTGACTTACACCCTTACAACATTCGCTAACATACCCTTATTATTAGAATTTAAAATTAAAATTAAAATTATAATATATATATATATATATATATATATATATATATATATATATATATATATATATATATATATATATATTACGAGTGAGAGATAGATAGATTGAATTAGAAAAAGGTGCAGAATTCGAGCAGAATGCATGGCCTTTTATAGGCCCACAAACTCCGCGAGTGTGGAGTTTTTATACCTTCAAACTCCTCGAGTGCAGAGCCTCCAATTTCACCTAACATTCCTTGAACTTTGACTGCCGACGGATTTTATTATATAAATATAATTTATATAATTTATATAATTAATTATATATTATATTATATTTATATACATAATTAATTTGTAACTTTCGGTCCGTTGCGTCGAGCGTTGAGAGTTGGTTCATGTCTTGGTTTCGGATTTTCGAACGTCCTTGCGTACAATTTAATATCTTGTACTTTGCGTTTTGCTTTTTGTACTCTTGTAATTTTGAGACGTTTCTTATCAATAATTGGAACCACTTTGATTGTACTTTGTACTTTTGAGCTTTTTGGTTGTTTGCGTCTTCAATTCGTCGAATCTGTCTTTTGTCTTCACCTTTTATTATTTAAACGAATATCACTTGTAAATAGAACAATTGCAACTAAAAGCTTGTCTTTCTTGAGGGATAATGCTATGAAATATATGTTCGTTTTCAGCATTATCAAATATTCCCACACTTGAGCGTTGCTTATCCTCAAGCAATATAATCTTGAAATAAAAATACTAGAATCACTTCTTTATTCTTCATACTTTGTACATCAGTGATTTGTATACGGCGGTATGAACAATTGTAACGACCCGGAAATTTCCGACCAAATTTAAACTCTAATCTCTATATGGTTCCGACACGATAAGCAAAAACCCTAAAGTTGACCCGCACTTTTTCGATCGTTCTATACTTATAAGATTAATATTTACATAAATTAAACCTTACCAACATGATAAGTAATCCAAATTGTTGAGACTTATGTTTTCGAAAAGAGTTTTACACAACGTTTGACCGTCTAGTTTGACCGATGATATCACGAACTATACAATATATGATAATTATACGTTTGTGTATATATATGTATATATACATATTTAACATGATCTAAGAATGTTTTAATATCTCATTTTGTATTAATAACAATAAGTTATAAGTATATTTTGAAACTACTAACTTAAGTTTTCAAAACGATAACCATACGTAACGTTATTTGACTTAAATACTTATGACCTATAATGTTTATACATATATCGTATAAGTAATGTATTTAATCACTTTTAAAGACTTAAATACATAAAACAATATAATTATATTTACAAAAGATAGCTATATTTGAATCCTCGTTCCGTTTTCTCAAAGATTTCTATACGTATACCTAGGGTATATGTACCCGTATCATACGCAGCTTCTAGATGTATTTACTATTGGTATATACCAATAAAAATCTGCTCCTTAGCAGCCTTAAATGATTAAGAAACATGTGGAACCAACCATTTGTCAAGTAGCATGAATTATTTAGCAAGAAAACAAAGTTAGGTATCTTTTTTTCCTTTATAACCTAAAAACGTTTTTATGCATGCACACCATTTCTTCACCCCATTTTCTCATACTTACACTTCCATTTCTCTCTCAAAATACTCTTAACTTCATACTTGATCATCTCTAAGCATTTTCCCCATCATTTAGCTTCAAAAACAACACTTAAACCTCATAAGAAAACCTTACAAAAACACTTCAAGAAATCCTTCCAAGAACACAAACGTACTTCCAATCTTTCATCCAATTCCATCACCCTTTTGGTTCTAGCTTTTTACTCCTCTTTTACAGCAACCTTGTCCAAGGAACTTGAGGTAGTAACTATGTTCATAACTTTATTCGATTCATATATATATAGCTATCATATTTTGTGGTATACAATTTTAACAACAAGAACATAGTTTGAAAGTTTTCAAACTTGTTTGCAAACTAAATAGATCCTTCTAACTTAACTTTTAAAATACTTCAATACCTGTAATATAACTTAAGTATATGCTAATTTAACAAGGTATAACTTGGTTTTTCAAAGAACACCTTAAAAACTGTTTTTACGACGTCGGAGTGCAACCGGGGGCTGTTTTGGGTTGGATAATTAAAAACCATCTTAAACTTTGAATTGGAAGTTTATTCTCTGGAAAAATGATTTTTACTATAAATATGTTAACACATAAAAATTTCATGATTTAATTCAAAGTATAAGTATTTTTAGAAAAATGGTCATTAAATGATATTTTTTGTAACAAAAATGTTTAACTTCATAAGTTTCACTAAAGTTTCACCTATGCCGTGTGATTTTGAATACAAACTAAGGTATTTACAGTTCATAGTCTTAAAGAGGGACTCGATCCAAGGAGATGGCAAGTTGAATCAACGAAAACGGAGTTGTAACGAAGAAACTATGACCGAAACAAAATCGGATATCCAAGACTAGTTTAGCCACAAAAATAATTGGGAAAAATTAAATAAATCACATCTTTTTAAGATAACATGATATTTTATATATATGTACTTATAATTCAATTTTATATGGTTCAGGATTACCCGTAAACAACACGAGAAGATTAATCATAAGATCCCATGATTGTACGCAACACGTCATTTGACAACACCGGTACTTTATGTACGCAACACGTCATTTGACAACACCGGTACCGTGGGTCAAGATTAATCTCAACCAATACATATACAATGGGGGTTTTATTATTTCGTTGGGGGTTTATTAAACATCTAAAAATGAACCATTAAAATTGAATTACTAAAATCGAACTGCTAACTACGGACTAAGGAATTATTCAAAGTATTAAAAGTATAACAAGTATATATATGTGACGTTTGTTTAAAAAGAAAAGGTATTGATATATTATATATGGATAGGTTTGTGATATCAACCGGAGACCAAGTCAAAATATATATATCTTCAAGACGAAAGTGAGTATATAGTCCCTTTTAAACTCTAAATATTTTTGGGCTGAGAATACATGCGCTGTTTTTATAAATGATTTACGTTATGGACACAAGTAACTGAAAAATATATTCTACGTTGAGTTGTACCACTGGCATACTTCCCTGTAGCTTGGTAACTAAAATTTACAGCGGTATTGTAAACGCGAATCCTGTTGATAGATCTATCGGGCCTGACAACCCCAACCGGACTGGACGACCAGTATTCAACGGTTGCACAGTACTTCGTTTTGTGACTACACTTGGTACGGTGTAGTAAGATTTCATATTAAAGGGAATATGCGACGTGATTGAATGTTAAGTATGGTTACCAAGTGCTCAACCACTTAGAATATTTTTATGAAAATGTTTATATATGAAATCTTGTGGTCTATATATATATATATATCGCTGCCGGCATTAAACCTATATCTCACCAACTTTATGTTGACATTTTAAAGCATGTTATTCTCAGGTATGAATTAAGTCTTCCGCTGTGCATTAGCTCGTACTAAGGATACTACTTGAGGCTATTAAGGACTTATATCATAAGGCGTTGCATTCGAGTCATTGAAGTTCATAGAGACTATTATTAAGTAAATGGCGGTTTATGTCATTTGAATATTATGAAATGTCAGGCGATTATGTCAATTCTGGATGTAACTATAGATTGCCTTTTAAGAATAAATGCAACGTTTGTAAGATGTATCATATAGAGGGCAAGTACCTCGCAATGTTATCAACTATTGTAATTCGTTTGTAATCAATATGGACAACGTCCGAATGATTAGTTTCGGATCCTATCAGTTGGTATCAGAGCGTTGGTCTTAGCGAACCAGGCTTTGCATTAGTGTGTCTAACTAGTAGTTGTTAAGATACATTAAGTGAGTCTGGACTTTGACCGTGTCTGCCTGTCAAAAGTTTCGCTTATCAATCCTAGTCGGAAATCATCTGCTTATCATCCTTAGGGAACTGCCTGCTTATCATTCTTAAGTCTAGACACGTCTTACTGCATTTAGTGCATCGATAGTGTATAGACAAAATTCATATCTTAGCGTATCTGTTACTATAGACATTGCCTGACGTATTTCAAAGATTCTCCGTAATTCATGGGATTTTGATATTATATATACATATGTAAATTATGTATTGAAGAGTACCAAACCCAACTCCTATAATCTATTCCAAACCAAAAATTCATTTCTCCGACTATACAAGATGGATTCTTCATCCAGTTCGAATTCCTCCGACTTCGATAGCTACGCCGATATGGATTTCCATTCGAGCTCCGAGAACAGCGTCACCGGAATGGATCAACCAATTTCCCATCATCTATTTTGGATGAATTGGGGATGGGTTCGTAATATACTAAATCTCTGGAGACAAGAAGAAGGTGATCCATTCCATCCACCAAATTGTCCTCTTAACGATGAACCTGAAGCACTTACCGGCGAACCTATTTGAAACACCATTTTCTCGCTCATTTCTAGAGTATCTCGTCATGATTACATACTATCCTATATTTCGAATCTTGTTCATTCGCTTGTTCCAACTGTCAATCATCCCGGTATAATAGAAGAAGTCAACGAGCTTCGCGCTCGGGTAGTGGCTTTAGAAAATACGGTGCGAAGGTTACAAACACCAGCAGCAGCACCAGCAGCATAATCTGTATCACTATCAACAACGCCGACAGTACTTTTGTCACCCCCAAAATCTCAACATCACAAACTGTATCTCGGATATCAACATCACATACCTCAAAAACCTCATCGGAACTTCGAGTATGATCTTCGTTCTATATATCGTTCTACATCGATTATCTTCGCTTTACGTATTGTTTTACCTCATTTATCTTCGTTCGACCTGGCGATTATGTAATCTCTAATTCTTTAGAAGTTATGTAATCTAGTATTAACGATAAATCAAATGAGTTTAATACTTCATTGACTCATTGAATCTATGATTACATCTGAAGAAAATATATATGCAAGTATATTTTTATAAAGATTGTAATTAAAAATTCTTTCGTACAAACTGTTAATGATGAAAATATTTTAACGGGTGGGTAGTACCCGAGGAATATTTAGAATTCACATTAATAAGTTACGTTGTACATTCTCTAAATCTGATTCAACGGTCATTTACTATCCTACTTACAACTACCGATATACGTATCCGTTCACCATAGAATAACCATTTCTATTCAAATTTCATATTTGGATTTTGATCTATTAGAATCCAACAAGTGGCATAATGAAGAAAACATTGGACAAAAATAAAAAGTGTTAGAAACAAACGAATTAATTAATTGAAATTGTGATAGGATTTCACGCTAACTGTTCCGGCTAACTGTTCCCAGTTAACTGATTAACATTTAATTTATCGCAATTTACATTCTCGCAATTTTATTTATCATCATTTAATTTCTGTTATTTACTTTTACGCACTTTAAATAACGGGACACGTATGCAAGGTTTCGACTTATCATATCGACCCATCTATATATATATTTCGGAACAACCGTAGACACTCTATATGTGAAGGCAGGAGTTGGCTATACAGGGTCGGAGTTGATTTCAAAATATATATATACTTTGAGTTGTGATCGACACCGAGACCGGTATACGGGTCACGATACGTATTATTTAATTCGAATATTATATATTAAATTATATATGAATCATTGAACCATCGGACTATTGGACTGCTAACTTTGGACAATTAAAATGAATTAAATTAAAATATTGATTATAACATATGAAACTAAATAATTCTTCAAGTTTGCCACTTGATTTCATCCTAAACCTCATTTGTACTTCGACAATTATAATCCTCATTCAAATCTTTTCATAATTCTTGAAAACATCTCGATCGAGAAGTTGAACCAGCCGCACCTCGTTTACGGAAGAAAGATTTATGCATATAGTGATGCACCTGAAAAATTTTCGAAACCGAAGTTATAGTTAAAACGTATCCGCGTCGAATTCCTTATCATTCATTATCAAAAACAATCATACGATTCCTTTTCAAGAAGCTAATTTTGTCACAGCTCCACTTCGACTTCTCAGTGAGACTACTCCTATTATAATCTCGATATTTATACTTTGTCCTTTCGCCGTTGTTACCGGAGAACCTTTTTCACAACATCATCAGCAGACGTACCAGCAACTCGTTATCTCTTTGGCGAGATCCGCAATCAGTATTTTGAAAATCTCGTAGAAATTCTCCCAGTTATACCGAGAACGACTATCCCTAAGAATTACATATTTCGAATGTGAAGTTCTGAAAAAAAAATCATGGACTATGAAGTAGTTCTTGAAATGCTGAAGAAGCAGCAAAAACTGTAAACGACTTTAACAGTCAAAAGTTTAATGATGAAGTACATTGTGTTGGTAAAGCTTAGAAAAATAGGAGAGTTGGAACTGGAAAACGGATTGAGCAAAGTATGAAGGAGGATGTAGATAAATCACAAGAACTGAATCTGCTTTCAAAGGATTCAAACGATTCAGTGCCTGCTGAAACCATTAGTAAAAACCCTACCCCTTATCCTAAACCTTTCCCGATGATATTCTTCATCATCATCTTATCCTAGATATTATAAGATATCTTCATATCTTCCGTTATACATATTCTCCATATTTCTGGAAATATTTTCACAAGTATTCTTATCTGAGAATATTTATCTCTCCGTAATATCTGCGTTACAACATAAAAGAAACTGTGTTAGTTTCTAAGTTCTAAAACCTTCAAGTTTAAAATAGGAATGTTCTGAAGCAGTGTTGGGAACTGATGCATGAATTAGTATAATATAATGAAACTTGATCAACTTCATTATATTACAGTAAGTCATGTTAAGTTTCTAATGAAATGTGATGATTCACAGTACCATCATCATGTGCCATGTTACACGGCTCTTACATTCTATCCAATTCTCAAACATAATAGGAACATGTCATCCTGACAGTTCTATCTTTTCCGGGGTATTCTGGTAATTTGAAAAATCAAAATTTGTCCTATTACCATTTCTTTCTTAGAGCATTAGCTATACTCATTTCGAATCTCATATCTACAAATTCCGGACCATTACTCGCTTGACTCGAAGTCAGGAAGAGAAAACGAAAGTATGAAGCTTTGAAAAATAATGAAGAATACAAAGGCCGAAAATCACCCAGGATTTACAAACCGTGTATATCAATACGTATTGCAACGTAAAGACACGGGAGAATTAAAAATATTATAATTCCGAGGAAAGGATAGAAGTAAATAGATTCTTCTGGCGATAAATGAAAGAGAAGAATGAAAGATATGAAAGTTAGAAGTATAACAAGAATTAGAACGGGATGGAGCATTTAAAAGAATACTTTAAGGTATGAGTTAAAGGAGAAAGGATAGAAGATGTGAGTTGTGGAAATAAGGAAGAGAAGGAAATGGATTTATAGCAAAATATTCGACAAAGAAATCGAAACAGATCGCCGCACTAAATCAAAGAAGATCTTGATCGCCAAAGAACCAAATCTTATTACGTAAGATTTTCCATAAATTCCGGAAATCAATCCTAATCACGTCATCGGTTACAACAATTCTATATTTACTCATTTCACTCTTTTGTGATAGCTTCGCTCGTGCGTCTCACATAACCGAATCGTTTTATCTAAATCTTTCAATAATGATAAAATTTCATTATTACCTCATATTCGTCATGAAAACATTCCTATTGTTATTTATGACAACCTCTACCAAATTTCGAGGACGAAATTTCTTTAATGGGTGGGTACTGTAACGACCCGGAAATTTCCGACCAAATTTAAACTCTAATCTCTATATGGTTCTGACACGATAAGCAAAAACCCTAAAGTTGACCCGCACTTTTTCGATCGTTCTATACTTATAAGATTAATATTTACATAAATTAAACCTTACCAACATGATAAGTAATCCAAATTGTTGAGACTTATGTTTTCGAAAAGAGTTTTACACAACGTTTGACCGTCTAGTTTGACCGATGATATCACGAACTATACAATATATGATAATTATACGTTTGTGTATATATATGTATATATACATATTTAACATGATCTAAGAATGTTTTAATATCTCATTTTGTATTAATAACAATAAGTTATAAGTATATTTTGAAACTACTAACTTAAGTTTTCAAAACGATAACCATACGTAACGTTATTTGACTTAAATACTTATGACCTATAATGTTTATACATATATCGTATAAGTAATGTATTTAATCACTTTTAAAGACTTAAATACATAAAACAATATAACTATATTTACAAAAGATAGCTATATTTGAATCCTCGTTCCGTTTTCTCAAAGATTTCTATACGTATACCTAGGGTATATGTACCCGTATCATACGCAGCTTCTAGATGTATTTACTATTGGTATATACCAATAAAAATCTGCTCCTTAGCAGCCTTAAATGATTAAGAAACATGTGGAACCAACCATTTGTCAAGTAGCATGAATTATTTAGCAAGAAAACAAAGTTAGGTATCTTTTTTTCCTTTATAACCTAAAAACGTTTTTATGCATGCACACCATTTCTTCACCCCATTTTCTCATACTTACACTTCCATTTCTCTCTCAAAATACTCTTAACTTCATACTTGATCATCTCTAAGCATTTTCCCCATCATTTAGCTTCAAAAACAACACTTAAACCTCATAAGAAAACCTTACAAAAACACTTCAAGAAATCCTTCCAAGAACACAAACGTACTTCTAATCTTTCATCCAATTCCATCACCCTTTTGGTTCTAGATTTTTACTCCTCTTTTATAGCAACCTTGTCCAAGGAACTTGAGGTAGTAACTATGTTCATAACTTTATTCGATTCATATATATATAGCTATCATATTTTGTGGTATACAATTTTAACAACAAGAACATAGTTTGAAAGTTTTTAAACTTGTTTGCAAACTAAATAGATCCTTCTAACTTAAATTTTAAAATACTTCAATACCTGTAATATAACTTAAGTATATGCTAATTTAACAAGGTATAACTTGGTTTTTCAAAGAACACCTTAAAAACTGTTTTTACGACGTCGGAGTGCAACCGGGGGCTGTTTTGGGTTGGATAATTAAAAACCATCTTAAACTTTGAATTGGAAGTTTATTCTCTGGAAAAATGATTTTTACTATAAATATGTTAACACATAAAAATTTCATGATTTAATTCAAAGTATAAGTATTTTTAGAAAAATGGTCATTAAATGATATTTTTTGTAACAAAAATGTTTAACTTCATAAGTTTCACTAAAGTTTCACCTATGCCGTGTGATTTTGAATACAAACTAAGGTATTTACAGTTCATAGTCTTAAAGAGGGACTCGATCCAAGGAGATGGAAAGTTGAATCAACGAAAACGGAGTTGTAACGAAGAAACTATGACCGAAACAAAATCGGATATCCAAGACTAGTTTAGCCACGAAAATAATTGGGAAAAATTAAATAAATCACATCTTTTTAAGATAACATGATATTTTATATATATGTACTTATAATTCAATTTTATATGGTTCAGGATTACCCGTAAACAACACGAGAAGATTAATCACAAGATCCCATGATTGTACGCAACACGTCATTTGACAACACCGGTACTTTATGTACGCAACACGTCATTTGACAACACCGGTACCGTGGGTCAAGATTAATCTCGACCAATACATATACGATGGGGGTTTTATTATTTCGTTGGGGGTTTATTAAACATCTAAAAATGAACCATTAAAATTGAATTACTAAAATCGAACTGCTAACTACGGACTAAGGAATTATTAAAAGTATTAAAAGTATAACAAGTATATATATGTGACGTTTGTTTAAAAAGAAAAGGTATTGATATATTATATATGGATAGGTTCGTGATATCAACCGGAGACCAAGTCAAAATATATATATCTTCAAGACGAAAGTGAGTATATAGTCCCTTTTAAACTCTAAATATTTTTGGGCTGAGAATACATGCGCTGTTTTTATAAATGATTTACGTTATGGACACAAGTAACTGAAAAATATATTCTACGTTGAGTTGTACCACTGGCATACTTCCCTGTAGCTTGGTAACTAAAATTTACAGCGGTATTGTAAACGCGAATCCTGTTGATAGATCTATCGGGCCTGACAACCCCAACCGGACTGGACGACCAGTATTCAACGGTTGCACAGTACTTCGTTTTGTGACTACACTTGGTACGGTGTAGTAAGATTTCATATTAAAGGGAATATGCGACGTGATTGAATGTTAAGTATGGTTACCAAGTGCTCAACCACTTAGAATATTTTTATGAAAATGTTTATATATGAAATCTTGTGGTCTATATATATATATATATATCGCTGCCGGCATTAAACCTATATCTCACCAACTTTATGTTGACATTTTAAAGCATGTTATTCTCAGGTATGAATTAAGTCTTCCGCTGTGCATTACCTCGTACTAAGGATACTACTTGAGGCTATTAAGGACTTATATCATAAGGCGTTGCATTCGAGTCATTGAAGTTCATAGAGACTATTATTAAGTAAATGGCGGTTTATGTCATTTGAATATTATGAAATGTCAGGCGATTATGTCAATTCTGGATGTAACTATAGATTGCCTTTTAAGAATAAATGCAACGTTTGTAAGATGTATCATATAGAGGGCAAGTACCTCGCAATGTTATCAACTATTGTAATTCGTTTGTAATCAATATGGACAACGTCCGGATGATTAGTTTCGGATCCTATCAACAATGGTAGTAACGATGTGGTTTACAGTCTCACATGACTATAAAAATTTAGATCCATAAGGAAATTGGATCTTTATGAAAACATTTGATCTTTTTGAAAATTCAATCTAGCTTTTACCCTAGATAAGTTTTCAGGAATAACCCTTCACCGGTGTTTGTAAAATCTTTTTGTGGGTTTTGTGGGTTTCAGATTTGAAAATTTTAGCTCAAAACTTGCGGTTTTGTGTCACCCACTTGCTAACCTTGTATTAGGAAAGCAACACGTCCAGTTTACTTGTCCCGTATATTACCTTTCGGTAAACTACCGCCCGGTTGTAAAGGAAAGCGTTGAACAAGCAACTGTTAAGGCAATGTCCCCTGACATGCTTTTAATTATGGTCTATAACATATCGGATGCAATTACTATCCTTGGTAGGAGCAATAGTAAAGCTCACCCTTATGATTTTTCGGTCTGGCACAAGGTCCTGTCTTCGACCATGCTATGCAACCACCGTTCTTACGGTTGACACCCGATTTGGTTCAGGTGACCTAATGAATTCCAGGTGAATTCCTAGGATTTTACGTTCAATAGTAATGAACGCATTGAAAATGGGTTTTCAGAAAACAAATCGGTTTGTAATTTTGATCAAAATATTTTCTCGTTCAAGCTCGAGTTTAGATATCATCGAATTCCATGAGTTTGTAATTCTCAATCTTTAAAGTCAATCTCAAGGATTGAGTAATATCAGTCTTAAAAGCTGATTTTTGATCTTTTAAGGAGATTATCCTTTCTGGAGGTCTGATTCATTAGT
The DNA here is from genome assembly GCF_046630445.1 of Rutidosis leptorrhynchoides. Lineage (NCBI taxonomy): Eukaryota > Viridiplantae > Streptophyta > Magnoliopsida > Asterales > Asteraceae > Rutidosis > Rutidosis leptorrhynchoides. Next base: position 299,615,923 of record NC_092335.1, on the reverse strand, counting down.
CTTATCCAGCTAATTTGCACGGCGTCCTCCCCATTTTACGAGACAGATTCTCTCATGGTTAGGATAAGTCTGACCACTTGGCGACCCTGTTTGATGCTGAGGTCCATGGATTTCCTGCTGATTTTCGAGATGACTTTTCTAGATTTTTCGTCAACCTACAGCTGGTCTGGACGACAACTTCCTGACCTAAATCAAGAAGCGCGTGTCTTTTTCGAAAGACTTTACTTCCTTTTAATGATGGAATTGATTCATCGTGTAGATCCATCTTTCTTTCAAATTTATTACAGTAAATCGGGTAAAACTGATTAGTTTAGTCCAAAGCAAAAATATCTTCATTTATTTGTTACAAAAATATGTGACATATGTTTTAAATAACTTGGTAAATTTTCCCACATTTGGCTTTTATTTTCCTTTCTTTACCTTTTTATTGTCCTCTATTCCATTTTAAATGAATTCTAACATTTTGGGTTGTTTCTCAATTTATGTCCTTTCTGAGGTAACAATAATTTCGGTGTTAACACCTAGTTTTATCGTTCATAAATATGTATAAACATAATTTTGAATTCATTTAATTGAAAATTTTGAAAATTTTACTAGAATTGGGTAGTCAGTATATAAGACTAGGGCTGTTCTTTATTATCAGAGAGCACTAGATTCTAATACAACTACTGCATTACTAGTATTTTTAATGGTAACCAAGTATTTAAGTCAAAAAATTTTAAAAATCCGAAAGAATTTAACCCCTTCCCACACTTAAGATCTTGCAATGCCCTCATTTGCAAGAAATCAGTAACAATTTAAATTATTGAGGGTGATTAGCGTAGAAAAATGATTAAATTTTACCAAAGTTTCCAAACATATTGGCATTTAAAAGCAAAGATTTTTGGTTTTTTTTAATGTTTTTAGCATACTTTAATTCAATAAGATTAAAAATAATGATAATAAAATTTCTCGTCCCGCCCTCGGGTAAAGCAATTTCGGTTCAACGACCTAGTCTTCAACTCACGACGAATTTTAAATATCAAATTTTAACTTAGTGAAATAAAGTAAATTTTTGTTTTTAAATTCACACCAAACTAATATTTAAAATGCATAAAATTAAAAATTAATGTAAATATCATTAATATTTTTAGTTTTACAAACTTATATTGAAAATATTAATTTTTAAAATATTTACAAACTTAATTATATCGATTTATAAAAATTTACAATATTAATTTAATATTTATATATTTATTTTAAACACAAGGTAAAAATAAAATAGAATTAAAAATATTTTTGGTCTTTTATCCCACTTTAATCAATCAAATATTATCAAAAATATACGCCCCTCTTTTCGGTAAAGTAATTTCGGTTCCATAACCTAGTTTAACTCATGACGAATTTTTGAAATATTTTGGGTTGATTGATTAAAGATATTTATACCTTAAGAATAAACGGTAAATTTCGCAGTGATGTAATAAATTTTTGTATGATATTAATAATTTCGGTCGCAAAACCTAATTTTATTGAATAGCAATTTAATACTTTATAGCGAACGATTTAGCGTTTATTATCAAAAGGTTAATAATAAAAATAAGAACTGTACATACTTACCTGTGAGATAGAATTCTCAGTGACCTGCTTTAGCCCACTCATAAGATAGTCGGACTAATTGGTTTTCCATAGCTACATAGGCGTAACCTCGAGCATTCAACGATTTTTCTTCGAAACATATGAACGGTCCTTCTCTGCATAAAGTAACGAATTCGGTATTGGAATATGTCTGATTCGTCGACCATTTTCCTTCGTGTGACCATTTTCCGCATTTGTGACATCTTTCAAGGTGTCGTGCTCTTCTTTTCGCTGCGGATTTTGATTTTCCTTTACCAAAATGTAACTTATTATGATCGTTTCTGAGTTCTTTTCTTACTCCATCCAATTTGGCTCTTATTACTGATACCAGGTCACTCGGGAGTGTGTCATTATTACGTTTAGTGATCAAAGCGTGTAGCATTAGACCATGGTTTAGTTCACAGGAAGTCTTCATCTCGTAAAATCTAAAAAAATAAAAATTCAGAATGGGGGGAGAAGACTAGTTCTTTAGGGTCTGCTAAGGAAAGACCATTCGGATTCCATTCTCGAGAACTACACGAAAACAGAAAATCTAACTCTAACAGAAATACATATTATTCTTAAAAGATTCAAACCTCCCCACACTTAGTTAGCTGTGGTGTTGAAATTGTGATTAACTTCGTTGTCAACTTCCATTGAATTATCTATGTAATGTTTAACTCTGTGACCATTAACTTTAAATTCAATCCCATTTGAATTTATTAATTCTACCGTTCCGTACGGGAAAATTCTTTTGACTATGAATGGTCCAGACCATCTTGATTTCAATTTTTCAGGAAATAGCTTGAATCGTGAATTGAAAAGAAGAACTCTTTCTCCTTCTTTAAATTCTTTTGATCTTCTGATTCTTTTATCATGCCATTTCTTCGTTCTTTCCTTATAGATTAACGAATTTTCGTATGCTTCATGTCTTAATTCTTCTAATTCGTTTAATTGACTTAACCGTAGACGTTCAGCTTCATGTACATCAAGATTACATGTCTTCAAAGCCCAAAATGCTTTGTGTTCAATTTCTACTGGAAGATGACATGCTTTTCCGTAAACGAGTCTAAAAGGTGTGGTTCCAATTGGAGTTTTGTAGGCTGTTCTAAAAGCCCAGAGTGCATCCTCCAATTTCATTGACAATTCCTTCGGATTTGATCTTACGAATTTTTCTAGAATACGTTTTAAAGCTCGATTGGTATTTTCAACTTGTCCACTTGTTTGTGGATGATAAGCGGTGGAGATTTTATGAGTTACTCCATATCTTTTAAGAACTTTCTCAAGTTGATTATTACAAAAATGAGTACCCCGATCACTTATTAAAGCTTTCGGTGTTCCGAACCTTGCAAAAAGATGTTTTAAAAAGTTGACTAAACTCGTGCATCGTTAGTTGGGAGAGCTTGTGCTTCCACCCATTTAGATACATAATCAATGGCAACGAGAATGTAGAGATTATTATGAGATTTTGGAAATGGACCCCGAAATTCAATACCCCAAATGTCAAATACTTCACATACTTGAATGACATTTTGTGGCATTTCATCACGTTGACTTATTTTTCCGGCCCTTTGACAAGCATCACAGGATTTGCAAAGAAGGTGTGCGTCTTTGAAAATTGTAGGCCAATAGAATCCAGCATCGTAAACTTTTCTTGCTGTGAGTTGAGGCCCATAATGCCCTCCTGTTGGTCCTGTGTGACAATGGTTTAAGATTTGACTGGCTTCATTTCCGAATACACATCGGCGTATTATTCCATCGGGACAACTTTTAAACAAATGTGGATCTTCCCAAAAATAGTGTTTTATATCACTAAAGAATTTCTTTCATTTTTGGTGCGACAATCCTTTTTCAAGGAATCCACATACTAAGTAGTTTGCATAGTCTGCAAACCATGAAATTTCATTATAATCTATCTTCAATAGATATTCATCAGGAAAGTTGTCTTGTATGGCCGATTCATTCAGAACTTCTAATTCGGGATTTTCAAGTCGAGAAAGATGATCAGCGGCGAGATTTTCTGCTCCCTTTTTATCTCGAATTTCAATATCGAATTCTTGTAAAAGTAAAATCCAACAGATTAATCTTGGTTTGGCATCTTGTTTCGAAAATAGGTATCTAAGAGCAGAATGGTCGGTATAGACCACCGTTTTAGCTAGAACGAGATATGAACGAAATTTATCGAAAGCAAAGACAATAGCAAGGAGTTCTTTTTCAGTAGTCGTGTAATTCGTTTGTGCTCCTTGTAACATCTTACTAGCGTAATAAATAGGTTGAAATCGTTTTTCAATCCTTTGTCCTAAAACGGCTCCCATTGCAAAATCACTTGCATCGCACATTAGTTCAAATGGTAGATTCCAATTTCGAGTTATCATAATCGGCGTAATAGTGAGTTTCTCTTTAAGAATATTAAAAGATTTGATGCATTCATCTGAAAAGATGAATGAAGCATCCTTTTCTAGGAGTTTATTCATAGGAGTGGCAATTTTAGAAAAATCTTTTATGAAATGTCGGTAAAAACCGGCATGCCCTAGAAAACTCCTAACTCCTCTAACATTGGTGGGATGTGGAAGTTTAGCAATTACATCTACTTTAGCTCTATCCACTTCAATTCCTTCATTTGAAATTTTATGACCAAGAACGATGCCTTCTTTAACCATGAAATGGCATTTCTCCCAATTAAGTACTAGATTTGATTGTTGGCATCTAATAAGCATTCGTTCAAGATTAACTAGACATGATTCAAATGTATCACCGAAGACTGAAAAGTCATCAATGAAAACTTCCATGCATTCTTCTACCATGTCGTGAAAAATTGCCATCATGCACCTTTGAAAGGTTGCAGGGGCGTTGCAAAGTCCGAATGGCATACGTTTGTAAGCAAAAGTACCATAAGGGCACATGAATGTGGTTTTCTCTTGGTCCTCGGGTGCTATTGGAATTTGAAAATATCCGGAAAAACCGTCAAGAAAACAATAGTAACTATTTCCGGCTAATCTTTCCAACATTTGACCAATAAAAGGTAAGGGAAAGTGATCTTTTTTGGTGGCGTCAATTAATTTTCTATAATCAATACAAACACGCCATCCTGTTACAGTCCTAGTAGGAATAAGCTCATTTTTCTCATTTTTGATAACAGTCATGCCACCCTTCTTAGGTACGCATTGAACCGGGCTTACCCATGGACTATCAGAAATTGGATAAATTAAACCTGCATCAAGCAGTTTAATAATTTATTTTTTAACAACATCTTGCATATTATGATTTAGTCTTCGTTGGCGTTGCACATACGTTTTATGACCTTCTTCCATAAGGATTTTATGTGTGCAATACGAAGGACTTATGCCTTTAATATCATGAATCTTCCATGCATTAGCTGGTTTATGAGCTTTTAGCACAGAAATAAGTTGAGATTTTTCATTTTCAGTAAGAGAAGACGATATTATTACAGGTAATTCAGATTCACCATGTAAATAAGCATATTCCAAATGGTTTGAAAGTGGCTTTAACTCTAATGTCGGTGGTTCTTCTATCAATGATTTATATCGATATCTGTCTTCTTCTTTTAGCATTTGAATTTCTTCTGTTGTTGGTTCATATCCATTAGCCATAAGTGTAGCTAACATTTCAGTTTCATCAATTGGTTCAGTTACTTCTCCTAAAGAACATTCTCCTGTTCCTTGTAATTCTGGAAATTCTTCTAACAATTCTGCATTTGAATCTATAGTTTGAATATAATAACATGTATCATCTGCAGATTGCGGTTGTTGCATGGCTCTATCAACAGAAAAGGTAACACTCTCGTCCTCTATACTTAGGGTCAGTTTCTTACCAAACACGTCTATCATTGCTTTAGCCGTGTTTAAGAATGGTCTTCCTAATATGAGAGGAACTTGAGAATCTTCTTCCATGTCCAGAATAACAAAATCTAATGGAAATACTAAAGTACCAACTTTAACTAGCATGTTCTCCATTATCCATCTAGGATATTTTACTGATCGATCGGCTAGTTGTATGCTTATTCGTGTTGGTTTCAATTCTCCAAGGTCTAGTTTAGTGTATAGTAAATACGGCATTAGATTTATACTAGCACCTAAGTCTGCTAATGCTTCTATTGAACTAAGACTACCCAGAAAACATGGAATTGTGAAACTTCCTGGATCTGATAATTTTTCTAGTATCTTATTCAACAGGACTGCAGAACAATTAGCATTCATAGTAACAGCCGAGAGTTCTTCCATTTTCTTTCTATTTGTGATTAGATCTTTCAAGAATTTAGCATATCTAGGCATTCCTGGAATCACATCAATGAAAGGAAGATTGACATTTATTTGTTTAAACATATCCAAGAATTTAGATTGCTCGGCTTCAAGTCTTTCTTTTCTCATTTTACTCGGGTAAGGAAGTGGTGGTTGGTATGGTTTAACATAAGGTTTAGCCTTAACTGTGTTATCTTCATTAACCTTTTCAACTACCGGTTTTTTTTCTTTATCTTGTTCAGGTTGTGGTTCTTGTGGAGTAGGAATAGCTTTATCAGAAATTATAGGCATTTCAGGTGGTTTAAGTGTAATACCACTTCTTGTGGTAATGGCTTTAGCTGTTTCATTTCGGGGGTTAGCATTTGTTTCACTAGGTAGACTTCCCAGTTTTCTTTCACCTATCAACCTTGCTAGGTTGCTTACTTCTTGTTCTGAATTTTGAATAGAAGCTTGTTGATTTCTAAATGCTTGAGCATTTGTTCATTGGTTTGTTTCTGAGATGTGAAAAACTGTGTTTGAGAATCAACTAGCTTTGACATCATATCTTCAAAATTTGGATTTTTATCATCGATTTGTGTGGTTTGTTTTGAAAAATAGGTCTTTGCTGGTTGTAAGTATTGTTAGATACTTGTTGATTACTAGGACCTTGTTGGTTGTTGTATGGAACATTTCGGTTATAATTCTGGTTTTAATTGTAAATTGGTCTTGGCGGTTGATAATTATTCTGATAATTATTTCCAGGCCTTTGGTTCATGTATGAAACATTCTCTCTTTGTTCCATTGTTAGTTCAATACTGAGACAATCTTTTGTCAAATGTGGTCTTCCACACTGCTCACAACTAATTCGTATTGAGTGAATATCTTTAGTCATCTTTTCCATTCGTCTCTCGACAGCATCTATCTTTGCGGAAATGGAATCTAAGTCATGGTTAGAATCGACTCTAGCTGCTTTAGATGATCTAACGATATCTTTTTCTTGGTGCCACTCATGTGAGTGGGAAGCAGTGTTATCAATAATTTTATAAGCGTCAGTTGCGGTTTTCTTCATAATGGAACCACCAGCTGCTATATCGATGTCTTTCCTTGTAGTGATGTCGCACCCTTGGTAGAATATTTGTACTATCTGACAAGTGTCTAAACCATGTTGCGGACATCCTCTCAATAACTTTCCAAATCTCGTCCACGCTTCATATAGAGTTTCATTTGGTTTTTGTGTGAACGTAACTATTTCTCCTTGAAGTCTTACGGCTTTAGATGCCGGAAAGAATTGTTTAAGAAATTTTTCAACTAAAACGTCCCATGTATCAATCGCCCCTTCAGGTAATGATTCTAACCAATCTTTGGCTTCTCCCTTTAGAGTCCAAGGAAATAACATGAGATAGATCTGTTCATCCTCAACTTCTCTTATTTTAAATAAAGTACAGATCCTATTAAAGGTACGAAGATGTTCATTTGGATCTTCCTTCGGCGTACCACTAAATTGGCATTGATTAGTTACCATGTGTAGGATTTGTCCTTTGATTTCATAATCTGGCGCATTAATGTCAGGTTGAGTAATTGTGTGACCTTGGCCAGTGCGTTTAGCTTGCATTCGGTCTTCCATACTTAGACGGTCCAGATTTTCCATGATTGAATTTGTTGAATCTGAATCACTAGATTATTCTGATTTAATGGTTGTTCCTCTACAATCTCTGTTTGAATGATTGGTGGTTCCAGAGGAAAGATTAATGGTTCAGGATCTCTGAATTGTCCCTGAATATCCTCCGGATTCTCAATTATGAGGTCAGGTTCAAAAAATGGATTATCGGAAATTTGAATTGGAGTATTTGGTCGACTGGATGCCGATTCTAAAGAAAAATCACTGGCGACAATATTTGCTAGATGTCTTGATCGAGTTACAGGTGGTGAACATACAAAAGGTGGTGAACGTTTTACTCGGTGCATTCACTGAATATCCTATTAGTTAAAAAAAAATAAAAATTATATAAGTTATCAAATTAATAGACTTTTCTGATTTTGTCCACATTTTGAATAGCCAATAGATGCAGCAGGTAGCCAGGACCCTTTAAATCGGAAGCCCACAACTCGCCACTAACAAATCCAACTATTACTACGAACCAGAAAATTTTGGATGTCTATCAATCTTAAAATAATTTTTCGTTGAATTTTAAAGAAATTTTAGAGAAGAAAATAGAAAATTCTAAATCCTAAAAACTAGATCGGCGAGAAATAAGAAAGAAAAAGAGCGCGTCGAAAAACGTCGAAAAATAAAAGGTCGAAAAAAATAATAGGCTTTGAAAAATAAGAATAAGAAAGTAGCGCGTCGAAACTTAAAAAGGAACTAAAAACTAAGAATTAAAAGTTGCGTCTAGAAATATTAAAGCTTAAAAGAAATACTATATCCAAAACGGCAATAACTTAAAAAGGTACTAAAATATAAAAACGGCGTCGCAAAATTCTAAAGCACTTAAATCTTAGTCTAAAGAAAAAGCACTTAAGGGATTTTACGGCAAAGCCTAAAAATCTAGAAATAAAAATAACTATGGCAAAAACTATAACTTAAAACTAAATACGAACGAAAAATACAAATATTATGCTAAAACAAATAAAAAGATACAAAATATAAAAATAAAATTAAAGTTGTAAAAAGTACAATTTTTATTAAAAATATTATTTTTATATTATTATTTATTAAAGTATTAATTTTATAAAACTAATTAAAACTTAAAATACAAAATTAATTAAACTAAATTAATTAAATTAAATTAAACCTAATTATAATTAATAATAATTAAATTTTAACCCTAAATTCGTAATTAATGTTGTACCAGGTTTGACCTGTCAGAGGGGCTCCGCGAGTGCGGATTTACGATACCCCTAAACTCCGCAAGTGTGGAAAGTGCAGGTTCAAATGAGGTGCAGGCTAAAAAATTCGACCGGTTCGGTTTTTTTTTTTATATTATACTTTTTATTTTATTTTATGTTTTATATATATATAAAGTATTTATATAAAATAAATAAAAATAAAATAGAAATATAAATACTTAATAATTTTATAAATTTTAAACAAATTCTTAAAAATTATATAGATATTTTTTTTATATTTTTGTATTTTTAATATTTAAAGCGTATTTATACAAAAACGTAATTAAAACTTTAATAAAAAATCTTTTTTTATTAGCGTTGCGCTTTCGGCGTTTAACTTTCCCCGGCAGCGGCGCCAAAAAATACTTGATATTAAAGCGAAGGGGTATAAAATACTATTAATTTTTACAAGGAAATACTATTAAATACGATACAATTTTACACAAGTGATTTATTTATTTATAGAGTGGATATACCTAAACCTTGCTACAACACTTATAGGCAGTGTACCTAATCGTAAAGTAGTGTAGTTTTTAGTAAGTTCGGTTCGTTCCACAGGGAGACTTAAACTAGTTCAACGCTATATTAGTTTTAATTGTAAAAATACAAATATATATATATATATATATATATATATATATATATATATATATATATATATATATATATATATATATATATATATATATATAAGTAATATAATTATTATAAAAGGGGTTTTTACCGTTTAATGATTGGTTTATCGATTTTATAACTTTAGTCGCAGTTATAACCTAATGTAAAATATTAAAAATAACTTAAATTAAAGCGTAAAATAAATAACGATAATGAAATTGCGATAAAATAAAATTGCGATAATTAAAAAGTATGATAATTAAAATTGCAATTAAATACAATGACAATAAATAAAAGTGCGATAATTAAAAGTGCAATTAAATATGAAATAAAAGAATTATGCTTATTTAAACTTCCGTAATCATGATGTTTGACGTGTTGATTTTAGTTTATTCTCATGGGTTAATTGTCCTTTGTCCTGGATTATTTAATATGTCCGTCTGGTTTTTGTCCATAACAGTCCATCAGTCATAAATATAAAGTGCGAGTTTTCTCGTCAAATTATCCTTATATCTGAAGTCAAATATTCCAACTAATTGGGGATTTAAACATAATTACACCAATTTTCCTTGTATATAATTCACCCTTGTTTTAATAAGTCCATTGACTATTAATCCATTCCCGTGTCCGGTTAAATGAACGATTATTAGTACTTATAAATATCCCGCCCATCGTGTTCCGATCGAGTGTATATGGTTATTTATAGGTACGTCCAATTGTAAATCTTTATATTAAATTAACAAACTATCATTTAATTAAACAAATATAAAGCCCATTAATAGCCCATAGTCTAATTTCCACAAGTGTCGTTCTTTTGTCCAAACCCCAATTATGGTACAAAGCCCAATTACCCCGTTTTAATATTTTAGCCCAACATCACGATTACTTCGGCATTAAATAAGCATAATAATAACTTAGCTACGAGACATTAAATTAGAAAGGTTGAACATAACTTATAATGATTAATAATAGCATAGCGTTACATGGACAGAATTTCAACTTACACCCTTACAACATTCGCTAACATACCCTTATTATTAGAATTTAAAATTAAAATTAAAATTATAATATATATATATATATATATATATATATATATATATATATATATATATATATATATTATATATATATATATATATTACGAGTTAGAGATAGATAGATTGAATTAGAAAAAGGTGCAGAATTCGAGCAGAATGCATGGCCTTTTATAGGCCCACAAACTCCGCGAGTGTGGAGTTTTTATACCTTCAAACTCTGCGAGTGCGGAGCCTCCAGTTTCACCTAACATTCCTTGAACTTTGACTACCGACAGATTTTATTATATAAATATAATTTATATATATAATTTATATAATTAATTATATATTATATTATATTTATATACATAACTAATTTGTAACTTTCGGTCCGTTGTGTCGAGTGATCATATACATAGCATTGTATATGTATATTTTATTTTCTAAAAAGCTAAGGACAGAACTACGCGGATTATAAGGCACAGTTATGCAATATTCGCTGAAAATAAATATTGCGGTTATGTATTCGGTGAAATGCCAAACTGCGGTTTGATCCACTGACTTTCTGCGGAGAGCCGAGCATCTCGCAGAGCGCGGATATCACGGATACTATAAATAGGGAGCTTGGCCTCTCATTTATAGGTTGTTGATTCTCTGCCATTTGCCTAAGCCTTTGTAGATTTCACTTGTGACTTTGCCCAAGGACTTCTTACATTGAGTTAAGGTGAATCATGCTAATCAATATCGAAGACCGGGTCGGGGTGGTTGATCACTTGATAGTTAAAGTGAAAAACGATCATCGGGGCCCAAAATAATCATCGAACATCCCATCCTCCATTATAATCTTATTGCACTCAATCCGTAATTAAACAACATCATTAATTAAGGATTGATCAATTGGCGCCATCCGTGGGACACATTTTACAAATTAAACTGAAATTTTTTTGTTTTACGCCGATTAAACAATTAATTCAACGGTTTAATTTCAAATCGTGTTTTTGTTGTGATGATTTGCAGGTGTTTTTTCCAATACGTAAATTGTTAATCTGCTTAACAATCATGATGTCGAATGCAAAACAAACTGGCGTCTCTGCGAATGCTGATGCATTGCCTGGCGATTCGCAGAACGTTATCATATTTCCAATGCAAACAGATGCAAGTGTTACTGCGGGAAAATCGGTTCAGGAAACGAATGCTAAAAAATCTAATGCAAACAATGCTAACGATTCGCAGCCTGAAGCTGCCGCTGAAAAAATGATCGCACGCAGAACGTTATTGCAAAATCTCGAAGAATCAATCGCTGAAGGAAAGCGAGCGAAAATCTTATCGGGAAAATCCAGTTTACGCACTGAGAAAATTGTTAATACTACTATTGAGCAAGCCAAAAGAGACGCTAAGCATATTTGTGAATCTCGCATACCGCGCACATACTTATGGCCATTAAGTGGTTCAGGATCACAAAGTGATCGGTTGGTTCTTGAGCACAATGACAGCGATAGTGATAACGCGGATGATCAAATCCACACGCGCTTCGCACACAAGTCCAGATTGGCGAAAGCGCCAAGGCAGGAACATGAATTTTCTGATGACTTATACAGTGCAGAAGAGTTTGTTAAAAATCCATACGTCAAGCGAAAGCGACCACCAACACCTTTCCCTCGCTATGGGGAGGAAGGTGAAGCGTCTGAAGCTGCGCGTAGAGAAAACGCCCAAAATTTTTTAGCGGATGCTTTCAGAAGCATTGCGCAGAAATCAATGCAGCATAAGTTCGATCAGCCAAATTTTCTGCAAGATATGCTTACCAAATTCTGTGCGGATAACACAGACATTCGCGTAAAAAAGGCAACAGAAATTACCACTGCTACAGATAAATTTGTCCAGCACATTTCTGACTATCCAATTGTTTCTCCGCCGATTGTGCCGGCGACGTTGGGAGTTTATTCAGGCCTCACTGATCCCTTGGATTTTCTGCAACGCTTTGAGGGCGTCGTAAGCACTTATAACTGGGATGAACCAGTCACATGTAGAGTGTTTCCTATGGCCTTGCAGGGGTCAGCAAGGGAGTGGTTTCACAGCTTGCCATCTCGCAGTATCGTTGGCTTTGTGGATCTGCGAGAAAAGTTTTTGGTGCAGTTTCAAAATTTATTACCGCAGAAAAAGACACATATAGAGTGTCACGATATTAAACAAGGCAACAAGGAGACTCTAAGTACGCTACTTACGCGATATATTTATGAGTGCCAGAAAATTCCGCAGTTGAATGAAGATCAGAAAATTTCTGGTTTCTTGCATGCTATCAACCCACAGCGACACCCTACGCTTGTGCGACGATTAAGAAGAGATGTCCCGCAGACATTCGCAAAAGTGCAACAGGAAACTTATGATTATATCCGCGGAGGAGAAGATAGCAGTATTACCCCTGCATGTGGCTGGGGTAGAGATAAAAGTTGGCGAGATGACAATGACTCTTTCAGAGATAGTAACAGCGATAGCTATTGCGGTCCAGGCTTTTCGCGAAGAAATGGTGGCGGCGGATATCAGCGTAATGACAGGTTTCAAGGTCAGAACGATAATCATTCATATGGCCGTAATAACCGCTATTCTACGCGCAAGTGGAATAATGAGTCATTCAATATCATTCAGATGCTAACAAAAACGCCCAAAGAAATCTTACTGCAAGAGCGAGTTGCTAAGTCTTTCCCTGATCCGCAGCCATTGGGAGAAAACAGCAGGCGTGATGGATCAAAGTTTTGTGTCTTTCACGACGATTACGGTCATGACACCAATCGCTGCAGAGATTTAGCGGAATTTATTGCGGAAGCGTATGAACAGGGTAAGTTGGACCATTTGTTGGCGCAGAACTCATCCAGCACTGCGAATGCGATCATTATGCCAGCTGAAGCTAATGGTTTGAGTGCCCCAAATGCGGTTGAGCGGAAAGCTCCTGCGGTGAAAAATTTGGGAGTACGGATGGTAAATAAGAAAGAAAATCAGTGCGGGGTACAAGTGATTAATGTGGTGGAAGTGCACGGTGAAATGTCAGTGCTGCAAATTTCGGCTCAAATTGTTAGCTGGAAATGTCCCTCTATTACATTTCCCTCAGCGCGTTTGAATGCGGATGTTGATAAGCCCGTGGTTATTTCATGTCGTGTTGCTAATACCGGCATTATAATCATGAAGGTACATGTTGACACAGGTAGCAGTGTAGATATCATGTACGAGCAATGTTTTCTCAAGCTGCCCGCACAAATTCAGGCTTTGATGAAACCTACTGCGGTTTCATTGGCTGGTTTTTTGGGAGAATCATCATGGCCTGTTGGCCAATTGGAATTACAAATGGAATTGGTTGATGATAGCGATGAGTCGCTAAGGCGTCAAGCCTTATTGAATTTGTACATTATGCGGAATCAATCGCGGTTCAATATGATACTTGGCCGCACAGCTTGGCGCATGTTTGGTGCTATACCATCTACAATACATGGTATGCTAAAGTTTTCTGCTAATAAGGGTATTGGCACGATGATTTCTGCGAAAATGGAGCCTTCATGTGCTATGGTTATGACAAGTGCGGATATGTGTGTTGAAGGGCATTCAGTTAACCCTGCTTAGTGCGAAAATGATTAACAAAATATTGTATTGAAATTCCATTAATGCGAGACATGTTATGTTCATGATTTGAATAATGTAATACGACTTAATAAAGAATAAAGCAAAATTAATTTCAGTGTTAGTACTTGTTTCTTTAAACAGCGAAAACACTGTGTGTGGCCACGCGTAGTGTTTATTTCGCAGAATACAAATACTTATCTTTTTGAAACACTAAGTTAATGTTTGCTCTGCGGATGCATTAAGTAAGGTGGCATTGTTTTCGCTAAACATGACCTGCTTAAAATAATATATCAATACATAACTGTATTGCGAAATACTTTGCAGAAAAGCCAAGTGATGATATTGCCCACTTATGTTAATAAAAATTGCGAAAGGATAAATTTTCCTAAGTGTTTGATCTTGCCAACACATAGATGCTTCGCAATGCTAGATTTTACCTAAGGATCGTTTTGTCGGACTTAGAAGATTCATAATGTTAAAAGATTGTTTCGCACAAAGTACGCTTTGTTATGTGCACAATAACGAATGCGGAAATTGCAATGGACAAGTCTGAATTATGAATAATTAAAGTAAAAGCGCTATATAAATAAAAGAAGTTGCAACTGCAAATGATAAATAAAGTGTGAATAATGTTATATTAACAAAGCGAACAAGTCGCAGATAGTTACAAAAAAGCAATTCATAAATTGCACGCATACATTAAAATAAACCAACTATAAACTAAAGCTTCAGCGCTTTAATGTCAGCGAATGTCACGCCTTCACGCTGACATAACTCTTCCAAAGCTGGAATGCTCACCTTCTCCACCTCTTTCTTAGCCACTTTTAATGCTTCGCGAGCATCATCCGTTGAACATATTTCGTCGGCTAAGTCTGATGGAAGGGGTTTGGAGAGATCGCCGAGCTTACATAGTAAGTCATACCACTCGCAGCGAGTGGCAAGTTTGGCAGCTTGAGAATAAGCTTGAAATTTTTCAGTGATGGGTTTTGAGTCCATCACTTTATCTGCGAACTCGGGAAGATACTTAACAAGTTGAGCGAAATCATGTTCCGCAGTGTTCGCTCTCCTATTAAGCTGGGCGATTGCTTCCTTTGCTTTCCTCAGCTGCGTTTTTAATTTTTTCGCTCTCAAGTACTGACCGTTGGCCACCTTGACAGCATGTTCACGTTCATCTGATAAATCAGTGAACCGTTCTATGCTATCCATAGTAAGACAGAGTGAGTTATAGCAATTATATAATCGCTGTCTTGCAGATTCAGCCAAAGTTAGACTGCGGTACTTTGCCTTTGTTTGCTCAGGAAGAAATTTATGCAGTTTCTGATACAGTCTGTTGGCTTCCTCATCATCTACAGCCTCTTCTTCATCAGCACCCTCTCCTTCTTCCTGATTGGAAGCCTCTGCGTCAGAAGGAAGGGATGGGTCTTGCTCAGGTTCTCCTACCACATCTGCGGGAGTGCGGCTCCTGATGTTGTTGCGCGGATTGGTTTCAGCGGGAGACTCTGAAATCACAATTGAAACAAGATTAATAAATATCGATAATTTATGCATAATATGCACATATATGATTAGAAGTCGTAAAATTAAAATTATGCACTTGTCTCTTGTTCTGCAAGAGTATGCAGTCGTTTCTTGCGTGGAGTCGGTGAACTCTCCACCATTTTCCTTTTGCCCCGGTCCTCGCCGCCGGCGATGAAAAGCTCGTTGATGATTGGTTCATCAATCAGAATAATATCGCCCTCATCCTCCTTCGGGCGGCGAGCAGGGCTGATTCTGCTAACATCAGTGGTCCTCATAACAAGGTCAAGAGGAATCTCTGCGGAAAAAAAAATGCGAAATGTTATACAAGGCAAAATGTATACTGTGAAATATGTTATGCGAAAAAAGACAAGTGAAATACCATTCTTGGCTTGATCAACTAAAAGTGCGTCATAGTCGCTCCATGGCCACTGGATTGATACGTGTCCAATGTACAGCGGTACATTGGAATATGGCCTCACAATGATGCCCGCCTTCCTAAAAATATTGAGAACATCGTTCTCAAGATCATCCAACACCGGCTTCTCATTGACTTCCGAATTAATCTCCTCGCTCCACTTCCTCAGAATGTTGCTATTGACATACGCGGTATCGTTAATATAGAAAAACGAACCGCGCCAATTGCCGATGGAATCTTTAGGAGAAACCATATTGCCTAACTTGCTGCGGAATGAGAACCATCCCACATCATATAAAATTAAGCTGTTAAGAGTGCGGAACACGGTTAACAACGGCTGCTTGTCGTTGGCGTGGCAATACATTTCGAAAAGCACAATTTTGTTCACCGCATTTGGGTGAAGCTGTGCTAACGCAACCCTGTAGTGTTCGCATACACTGCGAACAAATTTGGTTAAAGGAAAACGGAGATTGCCCTGCGAAATGGCAGCCTCATATACCGTAATCATCCCCTTAGGGGGAGTATCGGCTCGGTCCTCGTGAAGGGGCACGGTTGGAACAAAATGCCCAAGTGGCAGATACCACTCTCTAAGGGTTTGTAGTTTGGCCTCTGTCATATATGACACAAAACCGCCGGGAGTATGCATCGATGCAGAAGCAGCCATTAATAATATGCAAGGAAAAATTGAGTATGGAAGTGATGAAATTGAAGGTCGAATTGAGAAAATCAAAGGCTGAATTGGCTAATTGTCAATTACGAT
Source organism: Rutidosis leptorrhynchoides (assembly GCF_046630445.1). NCBI lineage: Eukaryota > Viridiplantae > Streptophyta > Magnoliopsida > Asterales > Asteraceae > Rutidosis > Rutidosis leptorrhynchoides. The sequence goes on along the minus strand of NC_092335.1, from coordinate 299,599,270 downwards.
TGCGGTTGTAAGATTGCAAATTGAGTGCGAAATTGGGAAAGGAAAGCGTAAAGTTTTTGTGCGGCGTTGTCTGCTATTTATAATTGGGATTAGGGCGAGCAAGTTGAAAAGGTAATCATTGAATTTTAACGGCTGTAATTACTGTGACGCGTAAAACGGTAAAAATCTAGCCGTTAAAATAAGCTGATTTGACAGAATAGTGAACGTTACCGTTGTAATTACGCGTTTCGCCTAATTAAAACAACGGTAACAAATGGTCAGTAAAAAAATATATAATAAAGTTCGCGAGATATTTTAAGATGCACTTCTTTATTTTTAGAGTTTATCATGATGCATTTGCTTCGCGAAAATGCATCATAATAAACTGGGGGACTTGATCATATACATAGCATTGTATATGTATATTTTATTTTCTAAAAAGCTAAGGACAGAACTACGCGGATTATAAGGCACAGTTATGCAATATTCGATGAAAATAAATACTGCGGTTATGTACTCGCTGAAATGCCAAACTGCAGTTTGATCCGCTGACTTTCCGCGGAGAGCCGAGCATCTCACAGACCGCAGATATCACGGATACTATAAATAGGGAGCTTGGCCTCTCATTTATAGGTTGTTGATTCTCTGCCATTTGCCTAAGCCTTTGTAGATTTCACTTGTGACTTTGCCCAAGGACTTCTTACATTGAGTTAAGGTGAATCATGCTAACCGATAACGAAGACCGGGTCGGGGTGGTTGATCACTTGATAGTTAAAGTGAAAAACGATCATCGGGGCCCAAAATAATCATCGAACATCCCATCCTCCATTATAATCTTATTGCACTCAATCCATAATTAAGCAACATCATTAATTAAGGATTGATCATCGAGCGTTGAGAGTTGATTCATGTCTTGGTTCTGGATTTTTGAACGTCCTTGCGTATAATTTAATATCTTGTACTTTGCGTTTTGCTTTTTGTACTCTTGTAATTTTTGAAAGGACCCGTCCTAATCCATCTGGAGGAAATCCATATCATTATAAACGATTCACAATAGTTGATTACATCACGAGGTACTTGACCTCTATATGATACATTTTACAAACATTGCATTCGTTTTTAAAAGACAAACTTTCATTACATCGACAGTTGACAGACATGCATACCATTTCATAATATATCTAAATATAATTGACTTAATAATAATCTTGATGAACTCAACGACTCGAATGTAACATCTTTTGAAATATGTCATGAATGACTCCAAGTAATATCTCTAATATGAACAAATGCACAGCGGAAGATTTCTTTCGTACTTGAGAATAAACATGCTTTCAAGTATCAACCAAAAGGTTGGTGAGTCCATTAGTTTAGCATAAATAATCATTTCTTAATTTTAATAGACCACAAGATTTCATATTTCCATTTCTCATAAACATACGTCCCATGCATAGAGACAAAAATATCATTCATATGGATTGAACACCTGGTAACCGACATTCACAATATGTATATAAGAATATCCCCATCATTCCGGGATCCTCCTTCGGACATGATATAAATTTCGAAGTACTAAAGCATCCGGTACTTTGGATGGGGCTTGTTGGGCCCGATAGATCTATCTTTAGAGTTCGCGTCAATTAGGGTGTCTGTTCCCTAATTCTTAGATTACCAGACTTAATAACAAGGGGCATATTCGATTTCGATCATTCAACCATATAATGTAGTTTTGATTACTTGTGTCTATATCGTAAAAACATTTATAAAAATTACGCATGTATTCTCAGTCCCAAAAATATATATTGCAAAAGCATTTAAAAGGGGAGCAAATGAAACTCACGCATATAAATATTGTAAAACAGTTAATAAAGCATTTACATGTATTCTCAGCCCAAAAATATAATGAGTAAAAAGGGAGCAAATGAAACTCACACATATAATTATTGTAAAACAGTTAATAAAACATTTGCATGTATTCTCAGCCCAAAAATGTAATGAGTAAAAAAGGGTAAATGAACTCACCATACTGTATTTTGTAGTAAAAATACATATAGCAATATTGAACAACTGAACAATGCAGAATTGGCCTTGAATTCACGAACCTATATCATTTGTATATTTATCAATACATATAACCGTACTCGAACAATTTCACATACTATATCTTTATATATTATTTATTTAATTTGTATATATATATTTGAAAATGGTTATTACTTATATAGTTATATATATTTATGTTGTATATATATTTAAATGATTAATACCTATATATTTAATTATATTAATATATATATATATATATATATATATATATATTTATATGTGGTTAGTATTATATCTAAAATTCTTTGGTTTGTTATATATAAGTATTTGTGTAATTAATGTTAATATGTTTTATATATATAGATATATAAACTATTAATACCATATATATGTTAGGTCAAAATATTTATCTGTAATAATAATGATAGTTTTGAAAATAATGATTTACTAATAATAACAACTTTCTTGATAATGATAATACTAATAACGATATTGTAAAAAATAAATATATTAATAATAGTAGTGATATTAATAATTACGAAATTGATGTTAATACTAATATTAGTGAAACTAATTATAATTTGTATCATTTTTATAATAACAATAATAATAATAATAATCCAAATCATAATTATAATAATAGCACTTAAAAAGATAAGTTTGTAATCATAATAATAATAATATCATTCATAGTTGTGTCTATAATCATAATACTAATAATAAAAGATAACGTCATTAATGATTTTATTACCAATACTTTTGTTGATAATAATAATAATAATACCAACAATTTTATAGAATGATACTAATATTAATATTTATACTGATAAATTTTATTATGTTCATAATAATGATAATAATAATAATAATGATCATAATTATAATTATAATAACAATAGTACATATGTAATAATATTAGTAATAATAATATTCTAACAATATTAATTAGTACTAGTAAGAACAATAATAATAATAATAATAATAATAATAATAATAATAATAATAATAATAATAATAATAATAATAATAATAATAATAACAACAACAACAATAAAGAAAATAGGATAGTTACCTTGTAACACGCCTAAAAAAAATTAGATGTCCTTGTCGGGTATCGAACCTGAGACCACTCGCTCCCCCATTACTCCATTAAACCAGCTAGGCTGGATTGTTTTTCTGATTTAATTACCTTCTTAAATTTATTTAGCCTACTTTATTCTGCTGCTACTTCTTCTTCCAACTTCAACTCGACAGAACCCCAAAATCACTTTCCTACTGAGTTAATGATTCGGTTTTAGGTTTGGGAATTACGCAGAAACAATTTAACAAACTCATTGGGAATTATCATACGCGAAATAAAATAAAAAAAATTAAGTAATACAAGAACAACATCGCTGTTATAAAAAAAATAAATAAATACAACTCAAAATTTTATTCGATTAATACGACATTTTTAGACTAAGATCAAAATATGAATTATGTTGGAAATCACCATTTGAAACTGCCTGAATCATCAATTGAACTCAAACCTTATCACATATCTCGAATTTGATTTAAGAACAACGGTTGACTTTATTTTTCAAAATCTTTGACTTCGTAAATTTGACATCAATTCGAGAAATTGGATTATGAAACTTTCCAGAAAGTTTATATGAAAGATTTAGAACATAATTTCATTGTTACATTTTTAACTTTGACTCGAAATCGAGGTATTGGATGAATGAATCAAGAACAGGGCAGTTCGCCTGTTCTTCCCCATTTTTTTATTTAAACCCGATCATTATAAGCTGTTGGAGTGTTTATGAAATAGAAATTGATTTTGTGAAGTCATTTGATGTCATTTACAGCTGGAATTAATTGTTTTCTAGCACAATGGAAGTCGACATGTAAATATTCGCTTGATACAGAAATATAAAAAATATAAAAAAGAGAAAACGATGGTTACCAGAAATTTGGATTCATATTACTGTCTTATTCTCTGATTTGTACGAACGGGACCAATTATCTATAGTTAGATAACAATTGAAATTGGTTTCTGATCTTAAGTCTAGCTATATAATTTCTCTGTATGAATATTATTAATAATTAATAATTAGTATTTATATTTATAATTATACTAATAATAATAATCTTAAATAAAACTAATACTGATTTCCTAATATATATATATATATATATATATATATATATATATATATATATATATATATATATATATATATATATATATATATATATATATATATATATATATATATATATATATATATCTGTATCTAATTCGCAAATTTTAGGAATTAATCAGTATAATTATATTAAGACTATTAATATTACTAATACTAATATAACTAATAACAATAATATTTTTAATAAAGGAATTAGTAATAATAGTTGATAAATAATAATATGATAATGTTAACACTAATAAAAATGATAATTTTTAATAAATTTAATAATACTCATTAACAAGAATGATAATATTAATATTATCAGTGATACACATAATAAGTTGTATTATTTTCTAAGAATGTTTATAAAAATGATGATTTTAATGAATATAGTAGTTACAAAAATAATAATCTTAAATTGAAATTTTACTACTCATCATAATATAACAGTGATTTTAGCAATGATAACAATAATAGTCATAATATTTATAATTCTCAATAATAATTACACTAACAATAATTATAATACTATACTTAATAAAAACAATTATAATAATTGATAATACTTATATTGCAATTATAATATATTCAGTAAGCTAATACTGGTATTGATATTAGTATTGTATTAGTAATTAATAATGAAAGTTATTATGTTGACTATATTCTTAACTTGTATTTGTATTAAATATATACAACTTATTAATTATGTAATATTTAATAATTATATATTATATAACATTTATTGAATAATTAATATACATTTCATATATTCTAATATATATATAGATACTTATTAATCATTCATAAAAATCATATTCATATAAATGCATATGTTCATTTTATTAGTAATTCAATTATCCTATATATTACTTTATATTTTCAGTTCAATTAATCATATTGTAATTTATTAATTTAAATTATTTTGTATACTTTAATTCATTTTTACAATATATATATATTCATACATACAAACAATTGTTCATGAATCGTCGGGCATAGTTAAAGGGTAATTGATTACATGCACATTGATTTCAAAACTTTCGAGATTCAATATTACAGATTTTTCTTATCGTGTCGAAATCATATAAGGATCAAGTTTAAATTTGGTTGGAAATCTCCGGGTCATCACAATTTTGAGACGTTTTTATCAATAATTGGAACCACTTTGATTGTACTTTGTACTTTTGAGCTTTTTGGTTGTTTGCGTCTTCAATTCATCGAATCTGTCTTTTGTCTTCACCTTTTATTATTTAAACAATATCACTTGTAAATAGAACAATTGCAACTAAAAGCTTGTCTTTCTTGAGGAATAATGCTATGAAATATATGTTCCTTTTCAGCATTATCAATACACTATTCATGCAATCAATGCAGCAAGACGTGTCTAGACTAAGATTGATAAGCAAGTAATTTCCTAAGGATGATAAGTAGAAAATTTTTGACACAATAATGATAAGCAAAACTTTTGACATGCAGACACGGTCGAAGTCCAGAATCACTAATGCATCCTAACGACTTGTCACTTAGACACACTAATGCAGACCTGGTTCGCTAAGACCACCGCTCTGATACCACATGTAAAGACCCGACCTAATCCATAAGAACGCATACAATAACATATGATTACATTGCGAGGTATTTGACCTCTATATGATACATTTTACAAACATTGCATTCTTTTTGAAAGACCAACTTTCATTACATCGAAAGTTGACAAAATGCATACCATTTCATAATATCCATCTATAATTGATTTAATCTGTCATTTACTTAATCTTAATATTTACTGAATTCAATGATTTGAATGCAACGTCTTTTGAAATATGCCATGAATGACTCCAAGTAATATCTTTAAATTGAGCAAATGCACAGCGGAAGATTTCTTTCAATACTGAGAATAAACATGCTTTCAAGTGTCAACCAAAAGGTTGGTGAGTTCATTGGTTTATTATAATCATTCATTTCCATTATTTTAATAAACCACAAGATTTTTATTAAACATAATTCCAATAGCAGAATCCTCTCGTCCGCATAAAGGTAAAATTATTTCCAATAATATAATAGACCACAAGATTTTCATTTTTTCATAAACATAATCCTCAAGCAGAATCCCCTCGTCTGCATTAAGGTAAAATCATTCATATGGCGAACACCTTGTAACCGACATTAACAAGATGCATATAGAATATTCCAAAACATAATCCTCTCGTCTGTATAACAGAATCCTCTCGTATGTATAAAAATCGAAATACTAAAGCATCCGTACCTCGGATTGGGTTGGTTAGGCCCATAGATCTATCTTTAGGATTCGCGTCAATTAGGGGTACTGTTCCCTAATTCTTAGGTTACCAAGCTAAAGGGAGTGATATTCGATTTCGATAATCCAACCATAGAATGTAGTTTCGATTACTTGTGTCTATTTCGTAAAACATTTATAAAAGCAGCGCATGTATTCTCAGTCCCAAAAATATATATTGCAAAAACATTTAAAAAGGGAGCAAATGAAACTCACAAAACTGTATTTGGTAGCAATAATGCATATGACGGCACTGAACAAGTGCAAGGTTGGCCTCGGATTCACGAACCTAAATAAAGTATATATATTTATATGTTGGTCAATATTTGTCTTAACAAATTAGGTCAAGTCATAGTGTACCACAATCCTAATGCTCGAGACTAATATGCAAAAGTCAACAAAAGTTAATTTGACTTAAAATGATTTCCAAAATTTATACATGATTATTATATAGTTTAAATATCGTCGTTATATATTTTTAAATATTTTTAAAAGTTTTATTAGAGTAAATAATACAATTCCTTTATTGATAAATAAAACATTATATAAAAATATACTTTTATATATCTTAAGTAATAAAATTTATAAAGTTCATTTAATATCATAATATATAATGATAGGTTTTATTAAGGTAATTATATTATTTGTATTACATATTTATTTGATAAAATAACAATGATAATAATAATAATAAGTAAAGGTTGTATTATTTTTGTAATAATAATTATTATTATTCAATTAATAAGAATATCAATATTTACTAAAAAGGATATTATGATAAAATGATAATTCTAATTATGATAACTTTAATATTTACGATACTTTTTAATATTGACTTTAAAATAATAATTTTATTTAAAATGATAATAATAATAACAATGATATTTCTATTAAAATGATAATTTTTGTTAAAATGATAGTTTTAATACTAACGATACTTTTAATAATAATAGTAATGATAAAAATAATAAGAACGATAATTTTATCTAATTTCATATCCTACAACATTTTAATTTCATCATGATACTCATACTCATTATTTCATAATTGATTCATTTAATAACTTTTAATCGTCATTTATATCACGTTCACATTAATGATAATAATAGTAATTATAATAATTAGGTGTTAATAATATTAGTTTCTAGTTATAATAGTACTAATGGTAATAAATATTACGATGATAATGCTAATTATAACTTTAACGATAATAACGATAGTAATAATAATAAAATAACAATTTTTAATGATAATAATTTTTATGGATAATGATGATGATGAAAATAATAATAATAATAATAATAATAATAATAATAATAATAATAATAATAATAATAATAATAATAATAATAATAATAATAATAATAATAATAATTAGATAAAAAGTATAAACGACGATAATAACGACGATAATAATAATCATTTTTAATAATAATACAAAAATTCAATTGACTATAACTTTTAATTCGTTCATCGAAACCATTCGATATCTAAATGAAAAGTTCTTAATTTTTCGCTAGCTTTCCAATGACATGCATATCTTATACCTTATCTTAACCGCATATGTAACTAATTCAGGATTCAACATAAACTATCTAATGGCAATATCAAAAGTACAAGCATGCATAATCCTATATACACGAGCACTTGTCAGGGATACACTATTAGTATGTAAAAATTAAATTATGAGTACTCACGTATCAATATTGAGATTCAATATTGCAGGAAAGGTACGTAAACGCAACGGAGATGATAAACACTAGGTTGACCTCAAGAGCATGCCCTCGAACATTACCCATAACCTCCATAGCTATAACTCATAATTTCCTTAGCCCTATCCCACTCGAAAAACCATTTTTTGAAATCACTCGGACAGCACTGCGTCATAATATTTTATGTATAATACTAATAATAACACTCATTAATAATACTAGTACTAAAAATAATAGAAGGAATGATCAATAATAATATGTATTACAGAGTAATTGATTATCTATGTATGTGTGTGAGAATTCGATAGCAGAAGGATATATATATTGTAGTGACCCGAACTTTTCCATGTTTATATATATTAATTGAGATTGATATTTACATGATTAAATGTTTCCAACATGTTAAGCAATCAAACTTGTTAAGACTTGATTAATTGAAATATGTTTCATATAGCCAATTGACCACCCAAGTTGACCGGCGATTCACGAACGTTAAAACTTGTAAAAACAACATGACGATATATATATGGATATACATATGGTTAACATGAGATTATGATAAGTAAGTATCTCCATAAGTATATTAACAATGAGTTATATACATATAAACAAGACTACTAACTTAAGGATTTCGAAACGAGACATATATGTAACGATTATCGTTGTAACGACATTTAAATGTATATATATCATATTAAGATATATTAATATATCATAACATCATGATAATATAATAATTTAACATCTCATTAGATATAATAAACAATGGGTTAACAACATTAATTGAGATCGTTAACTTAAAGGTTTCAAAACAACACTTACATGTAACGACTAACGATGACTTAACGACTCAGTTAAAATGTATATACATGTAGTGTATTTAGATGTATTAAAATACTTTTGGAAGACTTCAAGACATATATCAAAACACTCATACTTAACGAAAATGGTTACAGTTACTTTCCCATTCTTTTCTTTCATCAAGAATTCTAGTCGTATTCTTACCCGTATTATACACAGCTTCAAAACGTACTTACTATGGGTATATACCAATAGGAACTAGCATGGGATTCCACTCTTAATTATATCATGTATGACTAATCAATTTTAACTTCTACCATAAGCTAGTCAACTAACTAGAACTCCTTTTAACCCCATTCACCACTCACCAATTACCACTCATCATTCACTCCATTTCACTTCCAATTCTCTTTCTAATTCTCTCAACACACACACACACTATTATTAACGTATTTTTCCAGTAGTTAATCATCATCTTTATCAAAAATCATTTCAAGAATCAAGATATAATCATCATAGGAAAAACACTTCAAGAACACTTCAAAAATCCCTTCAAGTTTACTAATTTACTTCCAAGCTTTCTAATCCATTCCAAGTAATCATCTAAGATCAAGAAACCTTTGTTATATACAGTAGGTTATCTTTCTTATTCAAGGTAATATTCATATTCAAACTTTGATTCAATTTCTATAACTATAAACTATCTTAATTCGAGTAAAAATCTTACTTGAACTTGTTTTTGTGTCATGATCCTACTTCAAGAACTTTCAAGCCATCCAAGATCCTTTGAAGCTAGATCATTTCTTGTCACTTCCAGTAGGTTTACCTACTAAACTTGAGGTAGTAATGATGTTCATAACATCATTCGATTCATATATATAAAACTATCTTATTCGAAGGTTTAAACTCGTAATCACTAGAACATAGTTTAGTTAATTCTAAACTTGTTCGCAAACAAAAGTTAATCCTTCTAACTTGACTTTTAAAATTAACTAAACACATGTTCTATATCTATATGATATGCTAACTTAATGATTTAAAACCTGGAAACACGAAAAACACCGTAAAACCGGATTTACGCCGTCGTAGTAACACCGCGGGCTGTTTTGGGTTAGTTAATTAAAAACTATGATAAACTTTGATTTAAAAGTTGTTATTCTGAGAAAATGATTTTTATTATGAACATGAAACTATATCCAAAAATTATGGTTAAACTCAAAGTGGAAGTATGTTTTCTAAAATGGTCATCTAGACGTCGTTCTTTCGACTGAAATGACTACCTTTACAAAAACGACTTGTAACTTATTTTTACGACTATAAACCTATACTTTTTCTGTTTAGATTCATAAAATAAAGTTCAATATGAAACCATAGCAATTTGATTCACTCAAAACGGATTTAAAATGAAGAAGTTATGGGTAAAACAAGATTGGATAATTTTTCTCATTTTAGCTACGTGAAAATTGGTAACAAATCTATTCCAACCATAACTTAATCAACTTGTATTGTATATTATGTAATCTTGAGATACCATAGACACGTATACAATGTTTCGACCTATCATGTCGACACATCTATATATATTTCGGAACAACCATAGACACTCTATATGTAAATATTGGAGTTAGCTATACAGGGTTGAGGTTGATTCCAAAATATATATAGTTTGAGTTGTGATCAATACTGAGACATGTATACACTGGGTCGTGGATTGATTCAAGATAATATTTATCGATTTATTCCTGTATATCTAACTGTGGACAACTAGTTGTAGGTTACTAACGAGGACAACTGACTTAATAAACTTAAAACATCAAAATATATTAAAAGTGTTGTAAATATATTTTGAACATACTTTGATATATATGTATATATTGTTATAGGTTCGTGAATCAACCAGTGGCCAAGTCTTACTTCCCGACGAAGTAAAAATCTGTGAAAGTGAGTTATAGTCCTACTTTTAAAATCTAATATTTTTGGGATGAGAATACATGCAGGTTTTATAAATGATTTACAAAATAGACACAAGTACGTGAAACTACATTCTATGGTTGAATTATCGAAATCGAATATGCCCCTTTTTATTAAGTCTGGTAATCTAAGAATTAGGGAACAGACACCCTAATTGACGCGAATCCTAAAGATAGATCTATTGGGCCTAACAAACCCCATCCAAAGTACCGGATGCTTTAGTACTTCGAAATTTATATCATATCCGAAGGGTGTCCCGGAATGATGGGGATATTCTTATATATGCATCTTGTTAATGTCGGTTACCAGGTGTTCACCATATGAATGATTTTTATCTCTATGTATGAGATGTGTATTGAAATATGAAATCTTGTGGTCTATTGTTACGATTTGATATATATAGGTTAAACCTATAACTCACCAACATTTTTGTTGACGTTTAAAGCATGTTTATTCTCAGGTGAATATTAAGAGCTTTCGCTGTTGCATACTAAAATAAGGACAAGATTTGGAGTCCATGTTTGTATGATATTGTGTAAAAACTGCATTCAAGAAACTGATTTCGATGTAACATATTTGTATTGTAAACCATTATGTAATGGTCGTGTGTAAACAGGATATTTTAGATTATCATTATTTGATAACCTACGTAAAGCTTTTTAAACCTTCATTTATAAAATAAAGGTTATGGTTTGTTTTAAAAATGAATGCAGTCTTTGAAAAGCGTCTCATATAGATGTCAAAACCTCGCAACGAAATCAATTAATATGGAACGTTTTTAATCAATAAGAACGGGACATTTCAGTTGGTATCCGAGCGTTGGTCTTAGAGAACCAGAATTTTGCATTAGTGTGTCTTATCGAGTTTGTTAGGATGCATTAGTGAGTCTGGACTTCGACCGTGTTTACTTGAAAAAATGATTGCTTAACAAATTTTGTTGAAAACTATATATTTTTAACATGTGAATATTATGTGATATATTAATCTCTTAACGCGTTTGATATTATGTGATAGATGTCTACCTCTAGAACAAGTCCCATTGACTCACCTAATAATAATGAAGAGTCAAATGTAAATTGGAATGATTCGTGGACTGATTCACAAGTTCCCGAAGAGAAACCGGAAGAAGAGTCGGAACCGGAAGAAGAATCGGAACCGGAAGAAGAATCGGAACCGGAAGAAGAAATAGAACCGGTGGGGGAAATAATAAAATGGTTAAGTAAAAGAGAATCCTCAACCAACCGACCAAGGTTAATTATGGTCAATGGTGTTTCCGCCAAGGAAGCAAAATATTGGGAGGATTACCAATTCTCCGATGAATCGGATTCCGACGACAATTCCGATGATGTTATAGAAATTACCCCAACTGAATTTAAAAAGGCAAAAGAAAATAATTAGGGAAAGGGCATAAAAATAGAGAAATCTAATTCCAACCCCGATGAACTTTATATGTATCGTCAACCCTCGAAGTCCTTAAGTTGTAACAATGACCCGGGAACCTCTAAACTACCAGGTTTTTCTAAACCAATGTGGACAACGACTTCTCGTATTAGGGGAACATCATATATCCCTAGAAACTTGGCAAAACAAACCAAAACCGAACAAGAAGAAACGAGCGAGTCGGAATAAGATAGTTCTATTCGTGTGGTGTAATATATGTAATATAGTGTGCTTATGCTTTATGATATATGTAAAAATTGCTTGTATTAATAAGTATTTTTTTTATGAATCTAACTCTTGTCTATTTTACAGTATAAAAACACAAAATGGATAGACAACCCAATATTTTAAGAGACCTACCCGGAGACATGATTGATGAAATCTTGTCTAGAGTCGGTCAGAATTCTTCGGCACAACTATTTAAGGCGAGATCAGTTTGTAAGACATTCGAAGAATGTTCCAAGAATGCCTTGGTTTATAAAAGGCTTTCGTTCGAAAGATGGGGGATATCACATTGGGAAATCCATAAGTTACGATGTGTTTACTTTGACGCATATATTGCGGGGAACCCAAATGCTATTTTACGCAATGGGTTAAGAAATTATTTTGACTCAATATATCCGAATATTGGACTTTGTGATTTAGAAAAAGCGGCTAACATGCAACATAAAGAAGCATGTTATGCTTACGGATTAGTAATGTTCGCTTCTCACCAAAGTGAGAACAAGAACATCGGCCTACAACTATTAAACAAAACGTTCCCACAAGTGACGGAGTCGGTAATTGGGGTAAGAAATGAGGTTTTTAGATTGTTACGGGACTGTTGGACATTACGTAACCCTCGTCCCTTTGACGATGTTACAACACGCTGTCTTATCAACGGCCATAACGGTTATGTTCCACAAGACCAAGGATGGGAAGTAGTCCTAGTAAAACCAGAATGCATGACTTGTTTCTGGACGTATGAATTACGTGTCTTTATTGCCTTTGCTGAACGACTTGTGTACTAGCTAGAATTATCTTCATAAATATCTTGTATCAAAGTTATTGTGTGCTATATTTCATGCTTTATGTAAAATAAGCGGTATTGTAAGTTTGTAAAATATTGTATAAAAGTTTGAACGCGAAATATTATTATAATCAGTTTTTCATATAGAATTGTAGTAGTTGAATTGTATATTAGCTACTAAGTATGAACTTAATGTAGTGACCCGAACTTTTCCATGTTTATATATATTAATTGAGATTGATATTTACATGATTAAATGTTTCCAACATGTTAAGCAATCAAACTTGTTAAGACTTGATTAATTGAAATATGTTTCATATAGACAATTGACCACCCAAGTTGACCGGTGATTCACGAACGTTAAAACTTGTAAAAAAACTATATGATGACATATATATGGTTATATATATATAGTTAACATGATATTATGATAAGTAAACATATCATTAATTATATTAACAATGAACTACATATGTAAAAACAAGACTACTAACTTAATGATTTTGAAACGAGACATATAGTTAACGTTTATCGTTGTAATGACATTTAATGTATATATATCATATTAAGAGATATTCGTACATCATAATATCATGATAATATAATAATTTAAAATCTCTTTTGATATTATAAACATTGGGTTAACAACATTTAACAAGATCGTTAACCTAAAGGTTTCAAAACAACATTTACATGTAACGACTAACGATGACTTAACGACTCAGTTAAAATGTATATACATGTAGTGTTTTAATATGTATTCATACACTTTTGAAAGACTTCAAGACACTTATCAAAATACTTCTACTTAACAAAAATGCTTACAATTAGATCCTCGTTCAGTTTCATCAACAATTCTACTCGTATGCACCCGTATTCGTACTCGTACAATACACAGCTTTTAGATGTATGTACTATTGGTATATACACTCCAATGATCAGCTCTTAGCAGCCCATGTGAGTCACCTAACACATGTAGGAACCATCATTTGGCAACTAGCATGAAATATCTCATAAAATTACAAAAATATGAGTAATCATTCATGACTTATTTACATGAAAACAAAATAACATATCCTTTATATCTAATCCATACACCAACGACCAAAAACACCTACAAACACTTTCATTCTTCAATTTTCTTCATCTAATTGATCTCTCTCAAGTTCTATCTTCAAGTTCTAAGTGTTCTTCATAAATTCCAAAAGTTCTAGTTTCATAAAATCAAGAATACTTTCAAGTTTGCTAGCTCACTTCCAATCTTGTAAGGTGATCATCCAACCTCAAGAAATCTTTGTTTCTTACAGTAGGTTATCATTCTAATACAAGGTAATAATCATATTCAAACTTTGGTTCAATTTCTATAACTATAACAATCTTATTTCAAGTGATGATCTTACTTGAACTTGTTTTCGTGTCATGATTCTGCTTCAAGAACTTCGAGCCATCCAAGGATCCATTGAAGCTAGATCCATTTTTCTCTTTTCCAGTAGGTTTATCCAAGGAACTGAAGGTAGTAATGATGTTCATAACATCATTCGATTCATACATATAAAGCTATCTTATTCGAAGGTTTAAACTTGTAATCACTAGAACATAGTTTAGTTAATTCTAAACTTGTTCGCAAACAAAAGTTAATCCTTCTAACTTGACTTTTAAAATTAACTAAACACATGTTCTATATCTATATGATATGCTAACTTAATGATTTAAAACCTGGAAACACGAAAAACACTGTAAAACCGGATTTACGCCGTCGTAGTAACACCGCGGGCTGTTTTGGGTTAGTTAATTAAAAACTATGATAAACTTTGATTTAAAAGTTGTTATTCTGAGAAAATGATTTTTATTATGAACATGAAACTATATCCAAAAATTATGGTTAAACTCAAAGTGGAAGTATGTTTTCTAAAATGGTCATCTAGACGTCGTTCTTTCGACTGAAATGACTACCTTTACAAAAACGACTTGTAACTTATTTTTTTGACTATAAACCTATAATTTTTCTGTTTAGATTCATAAAATAGAGTTCAATATGAAACCATATAAATTTGATTCACTCAAAACGGATTTAAAATGAAGAAGTTATGGGTAAAACAAGATTGGATAATTTTTCTCATTTTAGCTACGTGAAAATTGGTAACAAATCTATTCCAACCATAACTTAATCAACTTGTATTGTATATTATGTAATCTTGAGATACCATAGACACGTATACAATGTTTCGACCTATCATGTCGACACATCTATATATATTTCGGAACAACCATAGACACTCTATATGTGTATGTTGGAGTTAGCTATACAGGGTTGAGGTTGATTCTAAAATATATATAGTTTGAGTTGTGATCAATACTGAGATACGTATACACTGGGTCGTGGATTGATTCAAGATAATATTTATCGATTTATTTCTGTACATCTAACTGTGGACAACTAGTTGTAGGTTACTAACAAGGACAGCTGACTTAATAAACTTAAAACATCAAAATATATTAAAAGTGTTGTAAATATATTTTGAACATACTTTGATATATATGTATATATTGTTATAGGTTCGTGAATCAACCAGTGGCCAAGTCTTACTTCCCGACGAAGTAAAAATCTGTGAAAGTGAGTTATAGTCCCACTTTTAAAATCTAATATTTTTGGGATGAGAATACATGCAGGTTTTATAAATGATTTACAAAATAGACACAAGTACGTGAAACTACATTCTATGGTTGAATTATCGAAATCGAATATGCCCCTTTTTATTAAGTCTGGTAATCTAAGAATTAGGAAACAGACACCCTAATTGACGCGAATCCTAAAGATAGATCTATCGGGCCCAACAAACCCCATCCAAAGTACTGGATGCTTTAGTACTTCGAAATTTATATCATATCCGAAGGGTGTCCCGGAATGATGGGGATATTCTTATATATGCATCTTGTTAATGTCGGTTACCAGGTGTTCACCATATGAATGATTTTTATCTCTATGTATGTGATGTGTATTGAAATATGAAATCTTGTGGTCTATTATTATGATTTGATATATATAGGTTAAACCTATAACTCACCAACATTTTTGTTGACGTTTTAAGCATGTTTATTCTCAGGTGATTATTAAGAGCTTCCGCTGTCGCATACTTAAATAAGGACGAGAATTGGAGTCCATGCTTGTATGATATTGTGTAAAAACTGCATTCAAGAAACTTATTTTGTTGTAACATATTTGTATTGTAAACCATTATGTAATGGTCGTGTGTAAACAGGATATTTTAGATTATCATTATTTGATAATCTACGTAAAGCTTTTTAAACCTTTACTGATGAAATAAAGGTTATGGTTTGTTTTAAAATGAATGCAGTCTTTGAAAAACGTCTCATATAGAGGTCAAAACCTCGCAACGAAATCAATTAATATGGAACGTTTTTAATCAATAAGAACGGGACATTTCAGTTGGTATCAGAGCGTTGGTCTTAGAGAACCAGAATTTTGCATTAGTGTGTCTTATCGAGTTTGTTAGGATGCATTAGTGAGTCTGGACTTCGACTGTGTTTACTTGAAAAATGATTGCTTAACAAATTTTGTTGGAAACTATATATTTTTAACATGTGAATATTATGTGATATATTAATCTCTTAACGCGTTTGATATTATGTGATAGATGTCTACCTCTAGAACAAGTCCCATTGACTCACCTAATAATAATGAAGAGTTAAATGTAAATTGGAATGATTCGTGGACTGATTCACAAGTTCCCGAAGAGGAACCGGAAGAAGAGTCGGAACCGGAAGAAGAATCGGAACCGGAAGAAGAATCGGAACCGGAAGAAGAAATAAAATCGGTGGGGGAAATAATAAAACGGTTAAGTAAAAGAGAATCCTCAACCAACCGACCAAGGTTAATCATGGTCAATGGTGTTTCCTCCAAGGAAGCAAAATATTGGGAGGATTACCAATTCTCCGATGAATCGGATTCCGACGAGAATTCCGATGATGTTATAGAAATTACCCCAACTGAATTTAAAAAGGCAAAAGAAAATAATAAGGGAAAGGGCATAAAAATAGAGAAATCTAATTCCAACCCCGATGAACTTTATATGTATCGTCAACCCCCGAAGTCCTTAAGTTGTAACAATGACCCGGGAACCTCTAAACCACCAGGTTTTTCTAAACCAATGTGGATAACGACGGCTCGTATTAGGGGAACATCATATATCCCTAGAAACTTGGCAAAACGAACCAAAACCGAAGAAGAAGAAACAAGCGAGTCGGAATAAGATAGTTGTATTCGTGTGGTGTAATATATGTAATATAGTGTGCTTATGCTTTATGATATATGTAAAAATTGCTTGTATTAATAAGTATTTTTTTTTTATGAATCTAACTCTTGTCTATTTTACAGTATAAAAACACAAAATGGATAGACAACCCAATATTTTAAGAGACCTACCCGGAGACATGATTGATGAAATCTTGTCTAGAGTCGGTCAGAATTCTTCGGCACAACTATTTAAGGCGAGATCAGTTTGTAAGACATTCGAAGAACGTTCCAAGAATGCCTTGGTTTATAAAAGGCTTTCGTTCGGAAGATGGGGAATATCACATTGGGAAATCCATAAGTTACGATGTGTTTACTTTGACGCATATATTGCGGGGAACCCAAATGCTATTTTACGCAACGGGTTAAGAAATTATTTTGACTCAGTATATCCGAATATAGGACTTCGTGATTTAGAAAAAGCGGCTAACATGCAACATAAAGAAGCATGTTATGCTTACGGGTTAGTAATGTTCGCTTCTCACCAAAGTGAGAACAAGAACATCGGGCTACAACTATTAAACAAAACGTTCCCACAAGTGACGGAGTCGGTAATTGGGGTAAGAAATGAGGTTTTTAGGTTATTACGAGACTGTTGGTCATTACGTAACCCTCGTCCCTTTGATGACGTTACAACACGCTGTCTTATCAATGGCCATAACGGTTATGTTCCACAAGATCAAGGATGGGAAGTAGTCCTAGTAAAACCAGAATGAATGACTTGTTTCTGGACGTATGAATTACGTGTCTTTATTGCCTTTGCTGAACGACTTGTGTACTAGCTAGAATTATCTTCACAACTATCTTGTATCGAAGTTATTGTGTGCTATATTTCATGCTTTATGTAAAATAAGCGGTATTGTAAGTTTGTAAAATATTGTATAAAAGTTTGAACGCGAAATATTATTATAATCAGTTTTTCATATAGAATTGTAGTAGTTGAATTGTATATTAGCTACTAAGTATGAACTTAACGGGTAGGTACCACCCGAATTTAAACTTATAAAACGCTAATATGAAGAAAAAGCTTTTATAAATGAGTTCATATTATGCTACGAAATACTATTAACTACTCTTAATATTCTGTATGATTAACTTGTTCCATTTAATTATTTTGAAGGAAATGGCACCGACTACTCGACACACCGTGAATATGAATGAAGAGGAATTCCGTACTTTTCTAGCTTCAAACATAGCCGCAGTACAGGCTGCGCTACATACCAACAATAACCTTGGATCTAGCAGTACAGGAAATCGTGTAGGATGCACCTACAAAGAATTCGCTGCCTGCAAACCTTTAGAATTTGATGGAACCGAAGGACCGATCGGATTGAAACGGTGGACCGAGAAGGTCGAATCGGTGTTTGCCATAAGTAAGTGTACTGAAGAGGACAAAGTAAAGTACGCTACACATACCTTCACAGGTTCTGTGTTAACATGGTGGAATACCTATCTAGAGCAAGTGGGACAAGACGATGCGTACGCACTACCGTGGTCAGCATTCAAGCACTTGATGAACGAGAAGTACCGTCCCAGAACCGAGGTCAATAAGATCAAGACAGAACTTAGAGGGTTACGAACCCAAGGATTTGATATTACCACGTACGAAAGACGATTCACAGAATTGTGCCTATTGTGTCCGGGAGCATTCGAAGATGAGGAAGAGAAGATCGACGCGTTTGTGAAAGGATTACCGGAAAGAATCCAAGAAGAAATAAGTTCACACGAGCCCGCCTCCATACAACAGGCATGTAGAATGGCTCACAAACTCGTGAACCAGATTGAAGAAAGAATTAAAGAACAGACTGCTGAAGAGGCCAATGTGAAGCAAGTCAAAAGAAAGTGGGAGGAAAACGGTGATAAGAATCACCAATACAACAACAACAGCAATTACAACAATAATCGCAACAATTATCCCAACAATCGCAACATCAATCGCAACTACAACAAACGGCCCAACAACAACAACAACAACAACAGCAACTACAACAATCATTCCAACAACAATAATAACCGCAACAACAACAACAATCAGAAGCAGCTATGCCAAAGGTGTGAAAAGTATCACTCGGGGTTCTGTACCAAATTTTGCAACAAGTGTAAAAGAAATGGTCATAGCGCGGCGAAGTGTGAGGTCTACGGACCAGGGGTTAATAGAACGAAAGGAACAAATGGTGTCGGAACGAGTAATGGCGGAGCAAGTAGTGTCGGAGCAAGTTATGCCAATGTAGTTTGTTATAAATGTGGAAAACCAGGCCACATTATTAGAAATTGCCCGAACCAGGAGAACACGAATGGACAAGGCCGTGGAAGAGTTTTCAATATTAATGCGGCAGAGGCACAGGAAGACCCGGAGCTTGTTACGGGTACGTTTCTTATTGACAATAAATCTGCTTACGTTTTATTTGATTCGGGTGCGGATAGAAGCTATATGAGTAGAGATTTTTGTGCTAAATTAAGTTGTCCATTGACGCCTTTGGATAGTAAATTTTTACTCGAATTAGCAAATGGTAAATTAATTTCAGCAGATAATAAATGTCGGAATCGAGAAATTAAATTGGTTAGCGAAACATTTAAGATTGATTTGATACCAGTAGAGTTAGGGAGTTTTGATGTGATAATCGGTATGGATTGGTTGAAAGAAGTGAAAGCGGAGATCGTTTGTTACAAAAATGCAATTCGCATTATACGAGAAAAAGGAAAACCCTTAATGGTGTACGGAGAAAAGGGCAACACGAAGCTACATCTTATTAGTAATTTGAAGGCACAAAAACTAATAAGAAAAGGTTGCTATGCTGTTCTAGTACACGTCGAGAAAGTACAAACTGAAGAAAAGAGCATCAATGATGTTCCCAATGCAAAAGAATTTCCCGATGTATTTCCGAAAGAATTACCGGGATTACCCCCACATCGATCCGTTGAATTTCAAATAGATCTTGTACCAGGAGCTGCACCAATAGCTCGTGCTCCTTACAGACTCGCACCCAGCGAAATGAAAGAACTGCAAAGCCAATTACAAGAACTTTTAGAGCGTGGTTTCATTCGACCAAGCACATCACCGTGGGGAGCTCCTGTTTTGTTTGTCAAGAAGAAAGATGGTACATTCAGGTTGTGTATCGACTACCGAGAGTTGAACAAACTTACCATCAAGAATCGCTATCCACTACCGAGAATCGACGACTTATTTGATCAACTACAAGGCTCGTCTGTTTATTCAAAGATTGACTTACGTTCCGGGTATCATCAAATGCGGGTGAAAGAAGATGATATTCCAAAGACTGCTTTCAGAACACGTTACGGTCATTACGAGTTTATGGTCATGCCGTTTGGTTTAACTAATGCACCAGCTGTGTTCATGGACCTTATGAACCGAGTGTGTGGACCATACCTTGACAAGTTTGTCATTGTTTTCATTGATGACATACTTATTTACTCAAAGAATGACCAAGAACACGGTGAACATTTGAGAAAGGTGTTAGAAGTATTGAGGAAGGAAGAATTGTACGCTAAGTTTTCAAAGTGTGCATTTTGGTTGGAAGAAGTTCAATTCCTCGGTCACATAGTGAACAAAGAAGGTATTAAGGTGGATCCGGCAAAGATAGAAACTGTTGAAAAGTGGGAAACCCCGAAAACTCCGAAACACATACGCCAGTTTTTAGGACTAGCTGGTTACTACAGAAGGTTCATCCAAGACTTTTCCAGAATAGCAAAACCCTTGACTGCATTAACGCATAAAGGGAAGAAATTTGAATGGAATGATGAACAAGATAAAGCGTTTCAGTTATTGAAGAAAAAGCTAACTACGGCACCTATATTGTCATTGCCTGAAGGGAATGATGATTTTGTGATTTATTGTGATGCATCAAAGCAAGGTCTCGGTTGTGTATTAATGCAACGAACGAAGGTGATTGCTTATGCGTCTAGACAATTGAAGATTCACGAACAAAATTATACGACGCATGATTTGGAATTAGGCGCGGTTGTTTTTGCATTAAAGACTTGGAGGCACTACTTATATGGGGTCAAAAGTATTATATATACCGACCACAAAAGTCTTCAACACATATTTAATCAGAAACAACTGAATATGAGGCAGCGTAGGTGGATTGAATTATTGAATGATTACGACTTTGAGATTCGTTACCACCCGGGGAAGGCAAATGTGGTAGCCGATGCCTTGAGCAGGAAGGACAGAGAACCCATTCGAGTAAAATCTATGAATATAATGATTCATAATAACATTACTACTCAAATAAAGGAGGCACAACAAGGAGTTTTAAAAGAGGGAAATTTAAAGGATGAAATACCCGAAGGATCGGAGAAGCATCTTAATATTTGGGAAGACGGAACCCGGTATAGGGCTGAAAGGATTTGGGTACCAAAATTTGGAGATATGAGAGAAATGGTACTTAGAGAAGCTCATAAAACCAGATACTCAATACATCCTGGAACGGGGAAGATGTACAAGGATCTCAAGAAACATTTTTGGTGGCCGGGTATGAAAGCCGATGTTGCTAAATACGTAGGAGAATGTTTGACGTGTTCTAAGGTCAAAGCTGAGCATCAGAAACCATCAGGTCTACTTCAACAACCCGAAATCCCGGAATGGAAATGGGAAAACATTACCATGGATTTCATCACTAAATTGCCAAGGACTGCAAGTGGTTTTGATACTATTTGGGTAATAGTTGATCGTCTCACCAAATCAGCACACTTCCTGCCAATAAGAGAAGATGACAAGATGGAGAAGTTAGCACGACTGTATTTGAAGGAAGTCATCTCTAGACATGGAATACCAATCTCTATTATCTCTGATAGGGATGGCAGATTTATTTCAAGATTCTGGCAGACATTACAGCAAGCATTAGGAACTCGTCTAGACATGAGTACTTCCTATCATCCACAAACTTATGGGCAGAGCGAAAGGACGATACAAACGCTTGAAGACATGCTACGAGCATGTGTTATTGATTTCGGAAACAGTTGGGATCGACATCTACCGTTAGCAGAATTTTCCTACAACAACAGCTACCATTCAAGCATTGAGATGGCGCCGTTTGAAGCACTTTATGGTAGAAAGTGCAGGTCTCCGATTTGTTGGAGTGAAGTGGGGGATAGACAGATTACGGGTCCGGAGATTATACAAGAAACTACCGAGAAGATCATCCAAATTCAACAACGGTTGAAAACCGCCCAAAGTCGACAAAAGAGCTACGCTGACATTAAAAGAAAAGATATAGAATTTGAAATTGGAGAGATGGTCATGCTTAAAGTTGCACCTTGGAAAGGCGTTGTTCGATTTGGTAAACGAGGGAAATTAAATCCAAGGTATATTGGACCATTCAAGATTATTGATCGTGTCGGACCAGTAGCTTACCGACTAGAGTTACCTCAACAACTCGCGGCTGTACATAACACTTTCCACGTTTCGAATTTGAAGAAATGTTTTGCTAAAGAAGATCTCACTATTCCGTTAGATGAAATCCAAATCAACGAAAAACTTCAATTCATCGAAGAACCCGTCGAAATAATGGATCGTGAGGTTAAAAGACTTAAGCAAAACAAGATACCAATTGTTAAGGTTCGATGGAATGCTCGTAGAGGACCCGAGTTCACCTGGGAGCGTGAAGATCAGATGAAGAAGAAATACCCGCATCTATTTCCAGAAGATTCGTCAACACCTTCAACAGCTTAAAATTTCGGGACGAAATTTATTTAACGGGTAGGTACTGTAGTGACCCGAACTTTTCCATGTTTATATATATTAATTGAGATTGATATTTACATGATTAAATGTTTCCAACATGTTAAGCAATCAAACTTGTTAAGACTTGATTAATTGAAATATGTTTCATATAGACAATTGACCACCCAAGTTGACCGGTGATTCACGAACGTTAAAACTTGTAAAAAAACTATATGATGACATATATATGGTTATATATATATAGTTAACATGATATTATGATAAGTAAACATATCATTAATTATATTAACAATGAACTACATATGTAAAAACAAGACTACTAACTTAATGATTTTGAAACGAGACATATAGGTAACGTTTATCGTTGTAATGACATTTAATGTATATATATCATATTAAGAGATATTCGTACATCATAATATCATGATAATATAATAATTTAAAATCTCTTTTGATATTATAAACATTGGGTTAACAACATTTAACAAGATCGTTAACCTAAAGGTTTCAAAACAACATTTACATGTAACGACTAACGATGACTTAACGACTCAGTTAAAATGTATATACATGTAGTGTTTTAATATGTATTCATACACTTTTGAAAGACTTCAAGACACTTATCAAAATACTTCTACTTAACAAAAATGCTTACAATTAGATCCTCGTTCAGTTTCATCAACAATTCGACTCGTATGCACCCGTATTCGTACTCGTACAATACACAGCTTTTAGATGTATGTACTATTGGTATATACACTCCAATGATCAGCTCTTAGCAGCCCATGTGAGTCACCTAACACATGTGGGAACCATCATTTGGCAACTAGCATGAAATATCTCATAAAATTACAAAAATATGAGTAATCATTCATGACTTATTTACATGAAAACAAAATAACATATCCTTTATATCTAATCCATACACCAACGACCAAAAACACCTACAAACAATTTCATTCTTCAATTTTCTTCATCTAATTGATCTCTCTCAAGTTCTATCTTCAAGTTCTAAGTGTTCTTCATAAATTCCAAAAGTTCTAGTTTCATAAAATCAAGAATACTTTCAAGTTTGCTAGCTCACTTCCAATCTTGTAAGGTGATCATCCAACCTCAAGAAATCTTTGTTTCTTACAGTAGGTTATCATTCTAATACAAGGTAATAATCATATTCAAACTTTGGTTCAATTTCTATAACTATAACAATCTTATTTCAAGTGATGATCTTACTTGAACTTGTTTTCGTGTCATGATTCTGCTTCAAGAACTTCGAGCCATCCAAGGATCCATTGAAGCTAGATCCATTTTTCTCTTTTCCAGTAGGTTTATCCAAGGAACTTAAGGTAGTAATGATGTTCATAACATCATTCGATTCATACATATAAAGCTATCTTATTCGAAGGTTTAAACTTGTAATCACTAGAACATAGTTTAGTTAATTCTAAACTTGTTCGCAAACAAAAGTTAATCCTTCTAACTTGACTTTTAAAATCAACTAAACACATGTTCTATATCTATATGATATGCTAACTTAATGATTTAAAACCTGGAAACACGAAAAACACTGTAAAACCGGATTTACGCCGTCGTAGTAACACCGCGGGCTGTTTTGGGTTAGTTAATTAAAAACTATGATAAACTTTGATTTAAAAGTTGTTATTCTGAGAAAATGATTTTTATTATGAACATGAAACTATATCCAAAAATTATGGTTAAACTCAAAGTGGAAGTATGTTTTCTAAAATGGTCATCTAGACGTCGCTCTTTCGACTGAAATGACTACCTTTACAAAAACGACTTGTAACTTATTTTTCTGACTATAAACCTATAATTTTTCTGTTTAGATTCATAAAATAGAGTTCAATATGAAACCATATAAATTTGATTCACTCAAAACGGATTTAAAATGAAGAAGTTATGGGTAAAACAAGATTGGATAATTTTTCTCATTTAAGCTACGTGAAAATTGGTAACAAATCTATTCCAACCATAACTTAATCAACTTGTATTGTATATTATGTAATCTTGAGATACCATAGACACGTATACAATGTTTCGACCTATCATGTCGACACATCTATATATATTTCGGAACAACCATAGACACTCTATATGTGAATGTTGGAGTTAGCTATACAGGGTTGAGGTTGATTCCAAAATATATATAGTTTGAGTTGTGATCAATACTGAGATACGTATACACTGGGTCGTGGATTGATTCAAGATAATATTTATCGATTTATTTCTGTACATCTAACTGTGGACAATAGTTGTAGGTTACTAACAAGGACAGCTGACTTAATAAACTTAAAACATCAAAATATATTAAAAGTGTTGTAAATATATTTTGAACATACTTTGATATATATGTATATATTGTTATAGGTTCGTGAATCAACCAGTGGCCAAGTCTTACTTCCCGACGAAGTAAAAATCTGTGAAAGTGAGTTATAGTCCCACTTTTAAAATCTAATATTTTTGGGATGAGAATACATGCAGGTTTTATAAATGATTTACAAAATAGACACAAGTACGTGAAACTACATTCTATGGTTGAATTATCGAAATCGAATATGCCCCTTTTTATTAAGTCTGGTAATCTAAGAATTAGGGAACAGACACCCTAATTGACGCGAATCCTAAAGATAGATCTATCGGGCCCAACAAACCCCATCCAAAGTACTGGATGCTTTAGTACTTCGAAATTTATATCATATCCGAAGGGTGTCCCGGAATGATGGGGATATTCTTATATATGCATCTTGTTAATGTCGGTTACCAGGTGTTCACCATATGAATGATTTTTATCTCTATGTATGGGATGTGTATTGAAATATGAAATCTTGTGGTCGATTATTATGATTTGATATATATAGGTTAAACCTATAACTCACCAACATTTTTATTGACGTTTTAAGCATGTTTATTCTCAGGTGATTATTAAGAGCTTCCGCTGTCGCATACTTAAATAAGGACGAGAATTGGAGTCCATGCTTGTATGATATTGTGTAAAAACTGCATTCAAGAAACTTATTTTGTTGTAACATATTTGTATTGTAAACCATTATGTAATGGTCGTGTGTAAACATGATATTTTAGATTATCATTATTTGATAATCTACGTAAAGCTTTTTAAACCTTTACTGATGAAATAAAGGTTATGGTTTGTTTTAAAATGAATGCAGTCTTTGAAAAACGTCTCATATAGAGGTCAAAACCTCTCAACGAAATCAATTAATATGGAACGTTTTTAATCAATAAGAACGGGACATTTCACTTAACGGGTAGGTACTACCCGAATTTAAACTTATAAAACGCTAATATGAAGAAAAAGCTTTTATAAATGAGTTCATATTATGCTACGAAATACTATTAACTACTCTTAATATTCTGTATGATTAACTTGTTCCATTTGACTATTTTGAAGGAAATGGCACCGACTACTCGACACACCGTGAATATGAATGAAGAGGAATTCCGTACTTTTCTAGCTTCAAACATAGCCGCAGTACAGGCTGCGCTACATACCAACAATAACCTTGGATCTGGCAGTACAAGAAATCGTGTAGGATGCACCTACAAAGAATTCACTGCCTGCAAACCTTTGGAATTTGATGGAACCGAAGGACCGATCGGATTGAAACGGTGGACCGAGAAGGTCGAATTGGTGTTTGCCATAAGTAAGTGTACTGAAGAGGATAAAGTGAAGTACGCTATGCATACCTTCACAGGTTCTGTGTTAACATGGTGGAATACCTATCTAGAGCAAGTGGGACAAGATGATGCGTACGCACTACCGTGGTCAGCATTCAAGCACTTGATGAACGAGAAGTACCGTCCCAGAACCCAGGTCAATAAGCTCAAGACAGAACCTAGAGGGTTACGAACCCAAGGATTTGATATTACCACGTACGAAAGACGAATGACAGAATTGTGCCTATTGTGTCCGGGAGCATTCGAAGATGAGGAAGAGAAGATCGACGCGTTTGTGACAGGTTTACCGGAAAGAATCCAAGAAGATATAAGTTCACACGAGCCCGCCTCTATACAACAGGCATGTAGAATGGCTCATAAACTAGTGAACCAGATTGAAGAAAGAATTAAAGAACAGACTGCTGAAGAGGCCAATGTGAAGCAAGTCAAAAGAAAGTGGGAGGAAAACGGTGATAAGAATCACCAATACAACAACAACAGCAATTACAACAATAATCGCAACAATTATCCCAACAATCGCAACATCAATCGCAACTACAACAAACGGCCCAACAACAATAACAACAACAACAACAACAACAACAACAACAACAACAACTACTACAACAATCATCCCAACAACAATAATAACCGCAACAACAACAACAATCAGAAGCAGCTATGCCAAAGGTGTGAAAAGTATCACTCGGGGTTCTGCACCAAATTTTGTAACAAGTGTAAAAGAAACAGTCATAGCGCGGTGAAGTGTGAGGTCTACGGACCAGGGGTTAATAGAACGAAAGGAACAAATGGTGTCAAAAATAGTAATGGCGGAGCAAGTAGTGTTGGAGCAAGTTATGCCAATGTAGTTTGTTATAAATGTGAAAAATCGGGCCACATTATTAGAAATTGCCCGAACCAGGAGAACACGAATGGAAAAGGCCGCGGAAGAGTTTTCAATATTAATGCGGCAGAGGCACAGGAAGACCCGGAGCTTGTTACGGGTACGTTTCTTATTGATAATAAATCTGCTTACGTTTTATTTGATTCGGGTGCGGATAGAAGCTATATGAGTAGAGATTTTTGTGCTAAATTAAGTTGTCCATTGACGCCTTTGGATAGTAAATTTTTACTCGAATTAGCAAATGGTAAATTAATTTCAGCAGATAATATATGTCGGAATCGAGAAATTAAACTGGTTAGTGAAAATTTAAGATTGATTTGATACCAGTAGAGTTAGGGAGTTTTGATGTGATAATCGGTATGGACTGGTTGAAAGAAGTGAAAGCAGAGATTGTTTGTTACAAAAATGCAATTCGCATTATACGAGAAAAAGGAAAACCCTTAATGGTGTACGGAGAAAAGGGCAACACGAAGCTACATCTTATTAGTAATTTGAAGGCACAAAAACTAATAAGAAAAGGTTGCTATGCTGTTCTAGCACACGTCGAGAAAGTACAAACTGAAGAAAAGAGCATCAATGATGTTCCCGTCGCAAAAGAATTTCCCGATGTATTTCCGAAAGAATTACCGGGATTACCCCCACATCGATCCGTTGAATTTCAAATAGATCTTGTACCAGGAGCTGCACCAATAGCTCGTGCTCCTTATAGACTCGCACCCAGCGAGATGAAAGAACTGCAAAGCCAATTACAAGAACTTTTAGAGCGTGGTTTCATTCGACCAAGCACATCACCGTGGGGAGCTCCTGTTTTGTTTGTCAAGAAGAAAGATGGTACATTCAGGTTGTGTATCGACTACCGAGAGTTGAACAAACTTACCATCAAGAACCGCTACCCACTACCGAGAATTGACGACTTATTTGATCAATTACAAGGCTCGTCTGTTTATTCAAAGATTGACTTACGTTCCGGGTATCATCAAATGCGGGTGAAAGAAGATGATATTCCAAAGACTGCTTTCAGAACACGTTACGGTCATTACGAGTTTATGGTCATGCCATTTGGTTTAACTAATGCACCAGCTGTGTTCATGGATCTTATGAACTGAGTGTGTGGACCATACCTTGACAAGTTTGCCATTGTTTTCATTGATGACATACTTATTTACTCAAAGAATGACCAAGAACACGGTGAACATTTGAGAAAGGTGTTAGAAGTATTGAGGAAGGAAGAATTGTACGCTAAATTTTCAAAGTGTGCATTTTGGTTGGAAGAAGTTCAATTCCTCGGTCACATAGTGAACAAAAAAGTTATTAAGGTAGATCCGGCAAAGATAGAAACTGTTGAAAAGTGGGAAACCCCGAAAACTCCGAAACACATACGCCAATTTTTAGGACTAGCTGGTTACTACAGAAGGTTCATCTAACACTTTTCCAGAATAGCAAAACCCTTGACTGCATTAACGCATAAAGGGAAGAAATTTGAATGGAAGGATGAACAAGAGAAAGCGTTTCAGTTATTGAAGAAAAAGCTAACTACGGCACCTATATTGTCATTGCCTAAAGGGAATGATGATTTTGTGATTTATTGTGACGCATCAAAGCAAGGTCTCGGTTGTGTATTAATGCAACGAACGAAGGTGGTTGCTTATGCGTCTAGACAATTGAAGATTCACGAGCAAAATTATACGACGCATGATTTGGAATTAGGCGCGGTTGTTTTTGCATTAAAGACTTGGAGGCACTACTTATATGGGGTCAAAAGTATTATATATACTGACCACAAAAGTCTTCAACACATATTTAATCAGAAACAACTGAATATGAGGCAGCGTAGGTGGATTGAATTGTTGAATGATTACGACTTTGAGATTCGTTACCACCCGGGGAAGGCAAATGTGGTAGCCGATGCCTTGAGCAGGAAGGATAGAGAACCCATTCGAGTAAAATCTATGAATATAATGATTCATAATAACCTTACTACTCAAATAAAGGAGGCACAACAAGGAGTTTTAAAAGAGGGAAATTTAAATGATGAAATACCCAAAGGATCGGAGAAGCATCTTAATATTCGGGAAGACGGAACCCGGTATAGGGCTGAAAGGATTTGGGTACCAAAATTTGGAGATATGAGAGAAATGGTACTTAGAGAAGCTCATAAAACCAGATACTCAATACATCCTGGAACGGGGAAGATGTACAAGGATCTCAGGAAATATTTTTGGTGGCCGGGTATGAAAGCCGATGTTGCTAAATACGTAGGAGAATGTTTGACGTGTTCTAAGGTCAAAGCTGAGCATCAGAAACCATCAGGTCTACTTCAACAACCCGAAATCCCGGAATGGAAATGGGAAAACATTACCATGGATTTCATCACTAAATTGCCAAGGACTGCAAGTGGTTTTGATACTATTTGGGTAATAGTTGATTGTCTCACCAAATCAGCACATTTCCTGCCAATAAGAGAAGATGACAAGATGGAGAAGTTAGCACGACTGTATTTGAAGGAAGTCGTCTCCAGACATGGAATACCAATCTCTATTATATCTGATAGGGATGGCAGATTTATTTCAAGATTCTGGCAGACATTACAGCAAGCATTAGGAACTCGTCTAGACATGAGTACTGCCTATCATCCACAAACTGATGGGCAGAGTGAAAGGACGATACAAATACTTGAAGACATGCTACGAGCATGTGTTATTGATTTCGGAAACAGTTGGGATCGACATCTACCATTAGCAGAATTTTCCTACAACAACAGCTACCATTCAAGCATTGAGATGGCGCCGTTTGAAGCACTTTATGGTAGAAAGTGCAGGTCTACGATTTGTTGGAGTGAAGTGGGGGATAGACAGATTACGGGTCCGGAGATTATACAAGAAACTACCGAGAAGATCATCCAAATTCAACAACGGTTGAAAACCGCCCAAAGTCGACAAAAGAGCTACGCTGACATTAAAAGAAAATATATAGAATTTGAAATTGGAGAGATGGTCATGCTTAAAGTTGCACCTTGGAAAGGCGTTGTTCGATTTGGTAAACGAGGGAAATTAAATCCAAGGTATATTGGACCATTCAAGATTATTGATCGTGTCGGACCAGTAGCTTACCGACTTGAGTTACCTCAACAACTCGCGGCTATACATAACACTTTCCACGTCTCGAATTTGAAGAAATGTTTTACTAAAGAAGATCTCACTATTCCATTAGATGAAATCCAAATCAACGAAAAATTCCAATTCATCGAAGAACCCGTCGAAATAATTGATCGTGAGGTTAAAAGACTTAAGCAAAACAAGATACCAATTGTTAAGGTTCGATGGAATGCTCGTAGAGGACCCGAGTTCACCTGGGAGCGTGAAGATCAGATGAAGAATAAATACCCACATCTATTTCCAGAAGATTCGTCAACACCTTCAACAGCTTAAAATTTCGGGACGAAATTTATTTAACGGGTAGGTACTGCAGTGACCCGAACTTTTCCATGTTTATATATATTAATTGAGATTTATATTTACATGATTAAATGTTTCCAACATGTTAAGCAATCAAACTTGTTAAGACTTGATTAATTGAAATATGTTTCATATAGACAATTGACCACCCAAGTTGACCGGCGATTCACGAACGTTAAAACTTGTAAAAACGACATGACGATATATATATGGATATACATATGGTTAACATGAGATTATGATAAGTAAGTATCTCCATAAGTATATTAACAATGAGTTATATACATATAAACAAGACTACTAACTTAAGGATTTCGAAACGAGACATATATGTAACGATTATCGTTGTAACGACATTTAAATGTATATATATCATATTAAGATATATTAATATATCATAATATCATGATAATATAATAATTTAACATCTCATTAGATATAATAAACAATGGGTTAACAACATTAATTGAGATCGTTAACTTAAAGGTTTCAAAACAACACTTACATGTAACGACTAACGATGACTTAACGACTCAGTTAAAATGTATATACATATAGTGTATTTAGATGTATTAAAATACTTTTGGAAGACTTCAAGACATATATCAAAACACTCATACTTAACGAAAATGGTTACAGTTACTTTCCCATTCT
This sequence comes from Rutidosis leptorrhynchoides, assembly GCF_046630445.1. Lineage (NCBI taxonomy): Eukaryota > Viridiplantae > Streptophyta > Magnoliopsida > Asterales > Asteraceae > Rutidosis > Rutidosis leptorrhynchoides. Next base: position 299,567,123 of record NC_092335.1, on the reverse strand, counting down.
TTTCTTTCATCAAGAATTCTAGTCGTATTCTTACCCGTATTATACACAGCTTCAAAACGTACTTACTATGGGTATATATCAATAGAAACTAGCATGGGATTCCACTCTTGATTATGTCATGTATGACTAATCAATTTTAACTTCTACCATGAGCTAGTCAACTAACTAGAACTCCTTTTAACCCCACTCACCACCCACCAATTACCACTCATCATTCACTCCATTTCACTTCCAATTCTCTTTCTAATTCTCTCTCAACACACACACACACACTATTATGAACGTATTTTTCTAGTAGTTAATCATCATCTTCATCAAAAATCACTTCAAGAATCAAGCTATAATTATCATAGGAAGAACACTTCAAGAACACTTCAAAAATCCCTTCAAGTTTACTAATTTACTTCCAAGCTTTCTAATCCATTCCAAGTAATCATCTAAGAACAAGAAACCTTTATTATATATAGTAGGTTATCTTTCTTATTCAAGGTAATATTCATATTCAAACTTTGATTCAATTTCTATAACTATAAACTACCTTAATTCGAGTAAAAATCTTACTTGAACTTGTTTTTATGTCATGATCCTACTTCAAGAACTTTCAAGCCATCCAAGATCCTTTGAAGCTAGATCATTTCTTGTCACTTCCAGTAGGTTTACCTACTAAACTTTAGGTAGTAATGATGTTCATAACATCATTCGATTCATATATATATATAAAACTATCTTCTTCGAAGGTTTAAACTCGTAATCACTAGAACATAGTTTAGTTAATTCTAAACTTGTTCGCAAACAAAAGTTAATCCTTCTAACTTGATTTTTAAAATTAACTAAACACATGTTCTATATCTATATGATATGCTAACTTAATGATTTAAAACCTGGAAACACGAAAAACACCGTAAAACCGGATTTACGCCGTCGTAGTAACACCGCGGGCTGTTTTGGGTTAGTTAATTAAAAACTATGATAAACTTTGATTTAAAAGTTGTTATTCTGAGAAAATGATTTTTATTATGAACATGAAACTATATCCAAAAATTATGGTTAAACTCAAAGTGGAAGTATGTTTTCTAAAATGGTCATCTAGACGTCGTTCTTTCGACTGAAATGACTACCTTTACAAAAACGACTTGTAACTTATTTTTACGACTATAAACCTATACTTTTTCTGTTTAGATTCATAAAATAAAGTTCAATATGAAACCATAGCAATTTGATTCACTCAAAACGGATTTAAAATGAAGAAGTTATGGGTAAAACAAGATTGGATAATTTTTCTCATTTTAGCTACGTGAAAATTGGTAACAAATCTATTCCAACCATAACTTAATCAACTTGTATTGTATATTATGTAATCTTGAGATACCATAGACACGTATACAATGTTTCGACCTATCATGTCGACACATCTATATATATTTCGGAACAACCATAGACACTCTATATGTAAATGTTGGAGTTAGCTATACAGGGTTGAGGTTGATTCCAAAATATATATAGTTTGAGTTGTGATCAATACTGAGATACGTATACACTGGGTCGTGGATTGATTCAAGATAATATTTATCGATTTATTTCTGTACATCTAACTGTGGACAACTAGTTGTAGGTTACTAACGAGGACAGCTGACTTAATAAACTTAAAACATCAAAATATATTAAAAGTGTTGTAAATATATTTTGAACATACTTTGATATATATGTATATATTGTTATAGGTTCGTGAATCAACCAGTGGCCAAGTCTTACTTCCCGACGAAGTAAAAATCTGTGAAAGTGAGTTATAGTCCCACTTTTAAAATCTAATATTTTTGGGATGAGAATACATGCAGGTTTTATAAATGATTTACAAAATAGACACAAGTACGTGAAACTACATTCTATGGTTGAATTATTGAAATCGAATATGCCCCTTTTTATTAAGTCTGGTAATCTAAGAATTAGGGAACAGACACCCTAATTGACGCGAATCCTAAAGATAGATCTATTGGGCCTAACAAACCCCATCCAAAGTACCGGATGCTTTAGTACTTCGAAATTTATATCATATCCGAAGGGTGTCCTGGAATGATGGGGATATTCTTATATATGCATCTTGTTAATGTCGGTTACCAGGTGTTCACCATATGAATAATTTTTATCTCTATGTATGGGATGTGTATTGAAATATGAAATCTTGTGGTCTATTGTTACGATTTGATATATATAGGTTAAACCTATAACTCACCAACATTTTTGTTGACGTTTAAAGCATGTTTATTCTCAGGTGAATATTAAGAGCTTCCGCTATTGCATACTAAAATAAGGACAAGATTTGGAGTCCATGTTTGTATGATATTGTGTAAAAACTGCATTCAAGAAACTGATTTCGATGTAACATATTTGTATTGTAAACCATTATGTAATGGTCGTGTGTAAACAGGATATTTTAGATTATCATTATTTGATAATCTACGTAAAGCTTTTTAAACCTTCATTTATAAAATAAAGGTTATGGTTTGTTTTAAAAATGAATGCAGTCTTTGAAAAACGTCTCATATAGAGGTCAAAACCTCGCAACGAAATCAATTAATATGGAACGTTTTTAATCAATAAGAACGGGACATTTCATATATATATATATATATATATATATATATATATATATATATATATATATATATACACAAAAACACTGCATCGTGCGAAATGAACTGAATAATTCGGGTACCTGTTCACCATGCGATCACATGGCTAGGTGTAGAAGATTCCATGCGATCGCATGAGAGTCTTCTACAGCTCACATCGATCAATCATGTATACCGACACTCTCTTATGTTTAATATATATATTATTAAATAAATAATATATTTAATCTTTAGAATTAATTAAATATTATATTATATTCTCGTGCATAGTTAATTTGTAATTTTAGTTCCAATGAGTCGTATGTTGTCACTGGACTTATGTACCACTTTCGGTTTTTTGAACGCACTTTCGTACGTTTAGAAAACTAGCCTTTTACGTTACGCGACGTGTACCTTTATTAATAATTTGACTTACTCATCAATAAATTACCTTATAAAAAATGTAATTTATAAAATTGAGCGTTGTGGTCATTTGCTTCTATAAATTAGTGACTCGTTGTTTATCAAAATATATTATTTTAAATAAGGACGTTTTATGACTAAGTTAAAATATATATATTTTTATATTTTCATTTCGAAATATAAATTTGGGACAATATATAATATATAGTTTTTCAAAACTAATAATATTCAAATTTATATATCTTGAAATCGTTTAAGTATAAGAAATATTATTTCGTAACATTTGTATTTTTAAAGTTTAAAATTGATATACTTTATTAATATAAAATAATGTTTACAAAGACATTTTAATATTCCAATTACTTAATATTCCAAATCATTTTATCACAAAGGTTATATTAGTAGAAGTTGTTATGTCATAAGACGTTCTTAAAAAGTCTGTTATATCAAAATGACGTTTTCGTTTATGAAAGTAAAAATCATTTATAAATCATATCAGGTTTCAAGGTTTTAACTTCCAGTTTAATCACAACTCGTAGAATTAAGTCTAAAGGAAAATCAAACGTAAGGAATCATCTTAATGTAAAATGTCGATCTATTTAACTTGTAAATATCTATTCTCTAATTTCACTTACACAATACTTAATATGAAGGTTAATTAATTATCTTATCAGAAGTCATGAGGCAATTTTTGTAAGGCATGTATTGGAATTTAATAGAAATTTCCACCAATCTGACTTGCTCTCACTACTTGACACTTTGTCCTTACTCGAAGATTACTTTACCATTTATTCAGAATATCGTTAAAAAGGAAATGTTTTCTAAATCAAAGTGGACCTCTTAACAGAGACTAGTAATCAATGTATCTGATAAATCAATCATTTGATATCATCTTCTAATTCCATCGATAATCATTTGAATATATTTTAAAACAATTACGTTCATGTAAAGTATTATACGTCTAATACTTTGTTAACGTTTTCAAGTTATAATATATACACATATACATATATAATCGTATCCATTCATATAATGGTTCGTGAATCATTAGAATTTGGTCGAGGTTAAATGAATGTATGAACATCTTTTAAAATCCTTGAGATTCAACTCAACAAACTTTGCTTATCGTGTCGAAAACATATAAAGATTAAAGTTTAAATTTGTTCGAAAATTTCCGGTTCGTCACAGACAATGACAAACTTGTCAAGATATGGCCCACACACTCGGTTCATGAGGTCCATGAACACAGCTGGTGCGTTAGTTAAACCAAACGGCATAACCATAAACTCGTAATGACCGTAACGCTTCCTAAAAGCAGTCTTCGAAATATCATCCGCATTTACCCGCATTTGATGACATCCGGAACGTAAATCAATCTTCGAATAAACTGATGAAACTTGTAGTTAATCAAATAAGTCGTCGATTATCGGTAGTGGGTAACGGTTCTTGATGGTAAGTTTGTTCAATTCTCGTTAGTCGATATACAACCTGAATGTACCATCTTTTTTCTTGACAAACAAAATAGAAGCTCCCCATGGTGATGTGCTTGGTCGAATGAAACCACACTCTAAGAGTTCTTGTAATTGCTTTGGAGTTCCTTCATTTCGATGGGTACGAGTCTGTATGGAGCACGAGCTATTGGTGCAGCTCCTGGTACGAGATCTATTTGAAATTCAACGGATCGGTGTGGAGGTAGCCCCGGTAATTCTTTCAAAAATACATCGGGAAATTTTTTTGCGACGGGAACATCATTGATGTTCTTTTCTTCAGGTTTGACTTCTTCGATGTGTGCTAGAACGGCATATCAACCTTTTTTTATTAGTTTTTGCACCTTCAAATTACTAATAAGATTTAGCTTCGCGTTGCTCTTTTCTCCGTACACCATTAAGGGTTTTCCTTTTTCTCTTACAATGCTAATCGCATTTTTGTAACATACGATTTCCGCTCTCTCCTTTTTCAACCAGTCCATGCCGATTATCACATCAAAACTCCCTAACTCTACTGGTATCAAATCAATCTTAAACGTTTCGCTAACCAGTTTAATTTCTCGATTCTGACATATCTTATCTGCTGTAATTAATTTACCGTTTGCTAATTCGAGTAAAAATTTATTATCCAAAGGCGTCAATGGACAACTTATTTTAGCACAGAAATCCTTACTCATATAGCTTCTATCCGCACCCGAATCAAATAAAACATAAGCAGATGTATTGTCAATAAGAAACGTACTCGTAACAAGCTCCGGGTCTTCCTGCGCTTCAACCGCATTAATGTTGAAGACTCTTCCTCGGCCTTGCCCATTATTATCCCCCTGATTTGGACACGCATTTTTGTAATGGCCCTTCTTCCCGCATTCGAAACAGGTAATGTTGGCATAACTTGTTCCGGCATTATTTGTTCCCTTAGCCATTGATCCGTAGATTTCGCACTATGTCGCACCATGGCCCTTTCTTTTACACTTATTACACACTGCCGTACAGAGCCTAGTTGGATGGTATCCTTCACACCTCTGACATGGTTTCTTCCTCTTGTTGTTATTGCTGAGATTGTTGTTGTTGCGGTTGTTATTGTTGTTGAAATGGTTGTTGTAGTTGTTGTTGGGGTGGTTGTTGTTGTTGCGTTTGTTGTTGCGAAAATTGGTCCGATTGTAGTTGTGATTGTTATGTTGATTTGTTAAAATTGTGACCCTTGTCACTGGTTTCTTCCCACTTTCTCTTGATTTGTTTCGTGTTGGCTTCTTCGGCTGCCTGCTCTTTAACTCTTTCCTCAATCTGATTTATGAGTTTATGAGCCATTCAACTCGCCTTTTGTATGGAGGCGGGCTCGTGTGAACTTATATCTTCTTGGATCCTTTCTGGTAACCCTTTTACAAATGCGTCAATTTTCTCCTCTTCATCTTCGAACGCTCTTGGGCACAATAAACACAACTCCGTGAATCGTCGTTCGTATGTGGTAATATCGAAACCTTGTATTCGTAATCCTTTAAGCTCTACTTTGAGCTTATTGACCTCGTTTCTGGGACGATACTGCTCAGTCATCAGATATTTGAATGCTGACCACGGTAGTGCGTACGCAGCATCTTGTCCCACTTGCTCTAGGTAGGTATTCCACCATATTAACGCAGTACCTGTGAAGGTATGCGTAGCGTACTTTACTTTGTCTTCTTTAGTACACTTACTTATGGTAAACACCGATTCAACCTTTTCGGTCCACCGTTTCAATTCGATTGGACCCTCAGTTCCATCGAATTCCAGAGGTTTACAGGCAATGAATTCATTGTAGGAGCATCCTACACGATTTCTTGTGGCGTTATTTGCATTGCTAGATTCTGAGTTATTGTTGTTGTTTTGCATTGCAGCCTGTACGGTGGCTATGTTTGCTTCAAGAAAAACACGGAAGTCTTCCTCGCTCATGTTCAAATTCTGACGAGTCGTCAGTGCCATTTCCTTCAAAAATAGCCCAAAAGAATTAAGTTAATCATATAGAATATTAAGAGTAGTCAATAGTATTTCGTAGCATAATATGAACTCATTTATAAAAGCTTTTTTCTTCATATTAGCGTTTTATAGTTTTAATTCGGGTAGTACCTACCCATTAAGTTCATACTTAGTAGCTAATATACTATCCAACTACTACAATTCTATATGAAAAACTGATTATAATAATATTTTGCGTTCAAACTTTTATACAAAAATTTACAAACTTACAATACAGCTATTATACATAAATCATGAAATATAGCACACAATCACTTTGATACAAAATAGTTGTGACAACATTCCTAGTTAATACGCATGTCGTTCAGCAAAGGCAATAAAAACACGTAATTCATAAGTCCAGAAACAAGTCATGCATTCTGGTTTTACTAAGACTACTTCCCATCCTTGGTCTTGTGGAACATAACCGTTGTGGCCGTTGACAAGACAGCATGTTGTAACATCGTCAAAGGGACGAGGGTTTCGTAATGCCCAACAGCCCCGTAATAATCTAAAAACCTTGTTTCTCACCCCGACTACTGAATCCGTCACTTGTGGGAAGGTTTTATTTAAAATTTGTAATCCGATGTTCTTTTTCTCACTTTGGTGAGAAGCGAACATCACTAACCCGTAAGCATAACATGCTTATTTATGTTGCATGTTAGAAGCTCTTTCTAACTCGTGAAGTCCTACGTTGGGATATGTTGAATCAAAATAGGTTCTTAACCCGTAGCGTAAAATTGCATTTGGGTTCCCTGCATTTAACGCTTTAAAGAAAACACGGCGTAACTTACGGTGTCCCCAATGTGATATACCCCATCTTTCAAATGAAAGCCTTTTATAAACTAAGACATGCCTGAAACGTTCTTCAAATATTCTACAAACTAATTTTACCGTAAATAATTGTGCCGACGAATTCTGACCGACTTTAGACAAGATTTCATCAATCATGTCACCGGATAGGTCTTCTAAAATTTTTGGTTGTCTATCATTAACATAATTTTTTTTTGTTTTTATACTGTAAAAATAGACGAGAGGTTGATTCGTAAAAGATAATTTTCAAATAATACAAGCAATTTTCACATACAACAAGAAAAATATAAGCACACTTATTTTACATATTTTACACCTCATGATTACAACTCTTTATTCCAACTCACTAGTTTCTTCTTCTTCTTCGAACCTGTTTCATTTTGCTAATTTTCTAGGGATATATGATGTTCCTTTAATACGAGCCGTTGTCTTCACAAATGGTTTAGAAAAACCTGGTGGCTTAGAGGTTCCCGGGTTATTGTTACAACTTAAGAAATACGGGTGTTGACGATACATATAAAGTTCATCGGGGTTGGAATCAGGTTTCTCTATTTTGATGCCCTTTCCCTTATTATTTTCTTTTACTTTTTCAAATTGGGTCGAGGTAATTTCTATAACATCATCGGAATCCTCATCGGGATCCGATTCATCGGAAAATTGGTAATCTTCCCAATATTTTGCTTCCTCGGCGGAAACACCATTGACCATTATTAACTTTGGTCCATTGGTTGAGGATTTTCTTTTATTTATCTGTTTTTATGTGGTTCCTAATATTTCCTCCTCCGGAACCTCTTCTTCCGGTTCCTCTTCTTCTGGTTCCTCCTCTTCCGGTTCCTCTTCTTTCGGTTCCTCTTCTTCCGGTTCCTCTTCGGGAATTTGTGAATCCTCCCAAACTATATTCGACTCTTCATTATTATTAGGTGAGTCGATGGGATTTGTACTAGAGGTAGACATCTAATACGCAATATCAAACACGTTAAGAGATTAATATATCACATAATATTTACATGTTAACAATATATAGTTTCCAACAAAAATGTTAAGCAATCGTTTTTCAAGTAAACACGGTCGAAGTCCAGACTCACTAATGCATCCTAACGAACTCGATAAGACACACTAATGCAAATTTCCGGTTCTCTAAGACCAACGCTTAGATACCAACTGAAATGTCCCGTTCATATTGATTATAAACGTTCCATGTTAATTGATTTCGTCGCGAGGTTTTGACCTCTATATGAGACGTTTTTCAAAGACTGCATTCATTTTTTTTAAAAACAACCATAACCTTTATTTTATCGATAAAGGTTTAAAAAGCATTACGTAGATTATCAAATAATGATAATCTAAAATATACCGTTTACACATGACCATTACATAATGGTTTACAATAAGAATATATTACAACAAAAATAAGTTTCTTGAATGCAGTTTTTACACAATATCATACAAGCATGGACTCCAAATCTTGTCCTTATTTTAGTATGCAACAGCGGAAGCTCTTAATAATCACCTGAGAATAAACATGCTTAAAACGTCAACAAAAATGTTGGTGAGTTATAGGTTTAACCTATATATTATCAAATCATAATAATAGACCACAAGATTTCATTTTTATAACACATCTCATATCAGGCATTTCGCAAACTGCATAGAGATAAAAATCATTCATATGTTGAACACCTGGTAACTGACGTTAACTTAATGCATAGAATATCCCCAAAACAGAACCTCTCGTCTGTATAATAATCTCGAAGTACTAAACCATCCATAACTTGAATGGGGGTTGTTAAGCCCAATAGATCTATCTTTAGGATTTGCGTCAATTAGGGGCCATTTCCCTAATTCTTAGGTTACCAGACTTAAAGGGCGATATTCGGTTTAATAATCCAACCATAGAATATAGTTTTGCGTATTTGTGTCTATTTTGTAAAACATTTATAAAGCTGCATGTATTCTCATCCCAAAAAAAATATTATTAGATTGTAAAAGTGGGACTATAACTCACTTTCACAGATTTTTACTTCGTCGGGAAGTAAGACTTGGCCACTGGTCGATTCATGAACCTATAACAAATATGTACATATATATCAAAGTATGTTCAAAATATATTTACAACATTTTTATTACGTTTTAATGATTTGCGTTTGTTAAGTCAGCAGTCCTTGTTAGTAACCTACAACTAGTTGTCCACAGTTAGATGTACAGAAATAAAGCAATATATATTATCACGAATTAATCCACGACCCAGTGTCTACAAGTCTCAGACTTGATCATAACTCAAAGTATATATATTATTTTGGAATCAACCTCAACCCTGTATAGCTAACTCAAACATTACTGCATATAGAGTGTCTATGGTTGTTCCGAAATATATATATAGATGGGTCGATATGATATGTCAAAACATTGTATACTTGTACACCGTATCCCAATATTTCATAATATGTATAATACAATATAAATTAGTTAGGATATGTTTAGTTTAGATTTGTTACAAAATTTTCGTAGCTAAAACTAGCAAATTTATCCAATTTTGTTTTACCCGTCATTTCTTCGTTTCAAATCCGTTTTGAGTGATTCAAGTTGCTATGGTTTCATATTGAACTTAAGTTTATGAATCTAAATAGAAAAAGTATAAGTTTATAGTCAGAAATACAGGTTACAAGTCATTTTTTAAAGAGGTAGTCATTTTCGTCGTAAGAACGACATCTTGATGACCATTTTGAAAAACATACTTTCACTTTGAGTTTAACCATGATTTTTGGATATAGTTTCATGTTCATAAGAAAAATCATTTTCCCATAAGAACAACTTTTAAATTAAAGTTTATCATAGTTTTTAATTATCAAACCCAAAACAGCCCGCGATGTTACTACGACGGCGTATGTCCAGTTTTACGGTGTTCTTCGTGTTTCCAGGATTTAAATCATTAAGTTAGCATATCATATAGATATAGAAAATGTGTTTAGTTGATTTTAAAAGTCAAGTTAGAAGGATTAACTTTATTTGCGAACAAGTTTAGAATTAACTAAACTATGTTCTAGTGATTACAAGTTTAAATCTTCGAATAAGATAGCTTTATATGTATGAATCGAATGATGTTATGGACATCATTACTAACTTAAGTTTAGTAGATAAACCTACTGGAAGTGACAAGAAATGATCTAGCTTCTAAAGATTCTTGGATGACTTGAAAGTTCTTGAAGTAGAATCATGACACGAAAACAAGTTCAAGTAAGATTTCTGCTCGAATTAAGATTGTTATAGTTATAGAAATTGAATCAAAGTTTGAATATGAGTATTACCTTGAATTAGAGAGATAACCTACTATAAGTAACACAGGTTTCTTGATCTTGGATGATTACTTGGAATGTATTAGAAAGCTTGGAAGTAATCTTGCAAACTTGAAAGTGTTCTTGATTTTATGAAACTAGAACTTATAGAATATATGAAGAACACTTAGAACTTGAAGATAGAACTTGAGAGAGATCAATTAGATGAAGAAAATTGAAGAATGAAAGTGTTTGTAGGTGATTTTGGTCGTTGGTATATGGATTAGATATAAAGGATGTGTAAGTTTGTTTTCATGTAAATAATTCATGAATGATTTATAATATTTTTTGTAATTTTGTGAGATATTTCATGCTAGTTGCCAAATGATGGTTCCCACATGTTTAATGACTCACATGGACTGCTAAGGAGCTGATCATTGAAGTGTATATACCAATAGTATATACATCTAGAAGTTGTGTATTGTACGAGTACGAATACAGGTACATACGAGTAGAATTGTTGATGAAAATGCATGAGGATGTAATTGTAAGCATTTTTGGTAAGTAGAACTACTTTGATATGCGCCTTGAAGTCTTTCAAAAGTGTACTAATACATCTAAATACACTACATGTATATACATTTTAACTGAGCCGTTAAGTCATCGTTAGTCGTTAAATGTAAGTGTTGTTTTGAAACCTTTAAGTTAACGATCTTGTTAAATGTAATTAATTCATTGTTATTATACTTAAATGAGATGTTAAATTGTTATGTTAACATGATAACATGGTGTATGAATATATCTTAACATCATATATATATGTTAAAATACTATTACAACGATAATCGTTACGTATATATATTGTTTCGAAATTCTTAAGTTAGTAGTCTTGTTTTACATTTGTATTTCATTGTTAATATACTTTATAATTATCATTTTATCATGTTAAATATAGTGTAACAATATCTTAATATGATACATATGTATTTAGTAAGACGTTGTTATAACCATAATCGTTATATATATCGTTTCGAGTTTCTTAACTTAGTAGTCTCATTTTTATGTATATAACTCATTGTTAATATACCTAGTGATATACTTACTTATCATAATATCATGTTAACTATATATATATATATATATATATATATATATATATATATATATATATATATATATATATATATATATATATATATATATATATATATATATATATATCCATATATATATCATCATATAGTTTTTACAAGTTTTAACGTTCATGAATCGCCGGTCAACTTGGGTGGTCAATTGTCTACATGACACTCATTTCAAATAATCAAGTCTTAACAAGTTTGATTGCTTAACATGTTAGAAACATTTAATCATGTAAATATCAATTTCATTTAATATATAATAACATGGAAAAGTTCGGGTCAACTTGTGAATCGCCGGTCAACTTGTGTACGGAGAAAAGAGCAACGCGAAGTTAAATCTTATTAGTAGCTTGAAGGAGTAAAAGCTAATAAGAAAAGGTTGCTATGCCATTCTTGCACACGTTGAGAAAATCAATTCCGAAGAAAAGAACATCAATGATGTTCCTGTCGCAAAAGAATTTCTCGATGTATTACCGAAGGAATTACCGGGACTACCTCCACACCAATCTGTTGAATTTCAAATAGATCTTGTACCAGGCGCTGCACCAATAGCTTGTGCTCCTTACAGACTCGCACCCAGCAAAATGAAAGAATTATAGAGCCAATTACAAGAACTTTTGGAGCATGGTTTCATTCGACCAAGTACATCACCGTGGGGAGCTCTTGTTTTGTTTGTCAAAAAGAAGGATGGTACATTCAGATTGTGTATCGACTATAACGAGTTGAACAAACTTACCATCAAGAACCATTATCCACTACCAAAAATTGACGACTTATTTGATCAACTACAAGGTTCGTCAGTTTATTCAAAGATTGATTTACGTTCGGGGTATCATCAAATGTGAGTGAAGGAGGAAGATATTCCAAAGACTGCTTTTAGAACACGTTACAGTCATTATGAGTTTATGGTTATGCCGTTTGGTTTAACTAACGCACCAGCCGTGTTCATGGATCTCATGAACCAAGTGTGTGGACCGTATCTTGACAAGTTTGTCATTATTTTCATTGATGACATACTTATTTACTCTAAGAATGACCAAGAGCACGAAGGACATTTGAGAATGGTTCTATAATTATTGAGGAAGGAAAAACTGTACGCTAAGTTTTCAAAGTGTGCATTTTGGTTGAAAGAAGTTCAATTCCTCGGTCACATAGTGAGCAAAGAAGGTATTCAGGTTGATCCGACAAAGATTGATACCCTTAAAAAGTGGGAAATCCCGAAAACTCTGACGCAGATACGCCAATTTTTAGGATTGGCTGGTTACTACAGAAGATTCATCCAAGATTTTTCCAAAATAGCAAAACCCTTGACCGCATTAACGCATAAAGGGAAAAATTTGAATAGAAGGATGAGCAAGATAAATTTAATGACCCGTCCTAATCCATCTGGATGAATACATTACATTTGGTTACATCGCGAGGTACTTGACCTCTATATGATACATTTTACAAACATTGTATTCGTTTTTAAAAAGACAAACTTTGATTTCATCAAAAGTTGACGGCATGCATACCATTTCATAATATATCTAACTATAATTGACTTAATAATAATCCTGATGAACTCAATGACTCGAATGCAACGTCTTTTGAAATATGTCATGAATGACTCCAAGTAATGTCTCTAAAATGAGCAAATGCACATAGGAAGATTTCTTTCATACCTGAGAATAAACATGCTTTAAAGTGTCAACCAAAAGGTTGGTGAGTTCATTAGTTTATCATAATCATTCATCATTTTAATTGACCACAAGATTTTTAGATATTTAATTGTACACGTAACCCGAGTACAAAATAATACGCGTAACCCGCGAATTAAAAATCATTCATATGGTGAACGCTTGATAACCGAACTAACAGGATGCATATAGAATATCCCCATCATTTCGGGACTCTCATCGGATATGATAATCGAAGTACTAAAGCATTCGTAACCCGAATGAGACGTGTCGAGGTCCATAGATCTATCTTTAGGATTCGCGTCAATTGGTGGCAATTATCATAAACACAAATTCTTAGGCTACCAAGTTAAAAAGGGACATATTCGATTTCGATAATCCAACCATAGAATGTAGTTTCGATTACTTATGTCTATTTCGTAAAGCGTTTATAAAACAGTGCATGTATTCTCAGTCCGAAAAATATATATTGTAAAAGCATTTAAAAAGGGAGCAAATGAAACTCACGATACAATATTTTTTATTAAAAATATTCATACGACTGAACTGAACAATGCAGGGTTGGCCTTGGATTCACGAACCTATATCAAGTATATATATTAACACATATAGTTGTAATCAAAAAAAATTTATTTATTATTATTAATGATATAATCGTTATATTAATAAATTATAGATTTCATTAATTAATTAACTATATTTGTTCTATATATTTTAAATGAATACTTAATATTTATTATAAAATATCAATATAGTTATGTTATATGTATTAATTATATTTTTATATAACCATTATTCATTTAGTAAAATAATATCAATAATAAAATTAAAAGTTATATTTAATTATAATAAAAATAATAATAACAATAATACTAATAATGATAATAATTATAGTAATAATAATAATGTTTAATATACTAACAATGATAATAAAATCATGTTAATGATAATAATAATAATAATAATAATAATAATAATAATAATAATAATAATAATAATAATAATAATAATAATAATAATAATAATAATAATAATAATAATAATAATAATAATAATAATAATAATAATGATAATAATAATATTAATAATATTAATAATTATAATTATGATAATAATAATGCTAGTTTAATAATAATGACAATCTTATTAAAAATGATAAATTTAAATACTAATGATAATTCTAATACTTTTAATAATAAAAATGATAATAATAATAATAATAATAATAATAGAAAAGATAATAATAATAACTATAATAATTATAATAATAATAATTTTACTAATAATGATAATAATAATAATATTAATAATAACTATAATAATTGTTCGAATGCTATCAGGGAGTAGCAGGTCTTTGATTTTTTTGTTTTTTGGGGAAGAACATAAGCAATCGTATTAACAGAAAATGGTAATAGGAACAGAAAGGAGGTGTTGATTGTTGGTGTTCAAAAAGGAGAACGTAGAACAGGTGGTTGTTTACATGAGTTGAACCAGTAAAACAGAAAGGATCGGGAAGCAGCCATAAATTCAAGGGTGGTGTTGATTTGGTCTTGAGCTTGACACAGGAAAGAAATAATAATAAGCAACATTAGGTGTTCGATTGTAATTAGAAACAACAAGTAGTATGCAGCAGCAGTCATAGTGGGTTTTTTTTTGTTCTTGATTGAAACAGAAAACAGCAGGCGTAGCAGTAGCTGCAGTTAGCCGTAAGTGATGGTGGTGTTAGGTGGTTAAAGAGGTGGTTCAAAGTGGTGGTGATTCGGTTTAGAGGTGATGATGTCCACGGTGGTGTTTTGGCTCGATCATAAATATTACACAGAAAACCAACTCGTAATGGTGATGGATGTTTAATATCGTAGTGGTTGCAGTTATAGTCTGGTCGAAGTTGTAACATGTGGATGTTCATTTTGGTCAGGTCATAAAAGAAAGTAGATATACAGTGATGAATGGTTTAGATTGTAATAGGAACAAAGGAAGTTGTAAATCATGGATTCATTGTTTGAAGAGAGTGGTGTTTTGTAGTTGACATGGCATCACAAGAAGTTGGAACATAAATAAACAGAAACAGAAAGGTATCGTCATTTTTGATGAAGGTGAGGGTGCTATTGATTTTCGAATGGCAGTCAAGGGTGATCAATGGTGGTGGCTAGTTGAACAAATACTTTTGGAAATTTTCAAGAGTTTTCTTGAATGATTTCGACGATATGTAATAGCAAGTAAGATGATTCAGTTTTCTTTGGTTTAGTACCTGAAAGATAGAAACAGAAAGATGATGGCAATATGTAGTAGAGAAAGGAAAACAAGGTGATGAATTGATGAAGATGTATATTGGTAGTGATTATGTGAGTGCAACTGTGACGCCCCGTACAAAACCATCGTGTACGATTCGTCAACAACAAGATCTTTACGCGGTGAAGTACTACATGCTGTTTGAAAACCAGTTTGCATTCATAAAAAGATAGCATTTACAAAAGATAACGTGACACAAAGGTCGTTACAAAGTCATTATTTGAAAATAACATAAGTTACAAATGCAAGATAAAGTTTCATGATTGAGACATCTCTAAGTAATGTAGCGGAAATCTAACACAGCAGGTCCATAACAGCAAGTCTAAAACACCAAGATAGCAAGTCTAACAGCGGAAGCAATCATCGTCTAAGCACCAGAGAAATACACGCTTAAAAGTCAACACGAATGTTGGTGAGCTATAGTTTGTAATAAGTAAAGTAATGTAGAAAACGAGTTATCGTATTCAAAACAGTATGAAAAGTATATGCTTATCTGTGGGCACCCGGTAACTAACTTAACGTAATAGTAATAGACCGTAAAAGTACACTTGGCGAGTGCGTATGTCCTAGAAGTATCAAACACCCGTTAAATGCTAGCGCGACTAGCCCGAGTGGGGATGTCAAACCCTTTGGATCCATATCTAATATTCGCGTTCACCGGTTCAAAACCAATGATTAAACATTACCGTGCTAAGGGGAATATTTATGCCATTATATAACCCACACATATGTAAAGTTTAAGTACTCGTGTCAAGTAAGTAAAATGTAAAAAGCACATGTATTCTCAGTCCCAAAAATAGTTTAAGTAAAAAGGGAAGCTATAACTCACAGTGAATAAGCAGTAAAAGTCGATATGAAACATTTGCAGGTAGTAAGTTGGTCCGAAAGGTAGTCTGTAGTGACCCGAACTTTTCCATGTTTATATATATTAAAAGAAATTGATATTTATATGATTAAGTGTTTCCAACATGTTAAGCAATCAAACTTGTTAAGACTTGATTAATTGAAATATGTTTTATATAGACAATTGACCACCCAAGTTGACAGGTGATTCACGAACGTTAACATGATATTATGATAAGTAAACATATCATTAAGTATATTAACAATTAACTACATATGTAAAAACAAGACTACTAACTTAGGGATTTCGAACGAGGCATATATGTAACGATTATCGTTATAACGACCTTTAAATGTATATATATCATATTAATATATATTAATATATCATAATATCATGATAATATAATAATTTAACATCTCATTAGATATAATAAACAATGGGTTAACAATATTAAATGAGATTGTTAACTTAAAGGTTTCAAAACAACACTTACATGTAACGACTAACGATGACTTAATGACTCAGTTAAAATGTATATACATGTAGTGTATTTGGATGTATTAATATACTTTTGGAAGACTTCAAGTCATATATCAAAACACTCATACTTAACAAAAATGGTTACAGTTACATTCCCATTCTTTTTTCATCAAGAATTCTAGTCGTATTCATACCCGTATTATACACAGCTACTAGACGTACTTACTATGGGTATATACCAACAGGAACTAGCATGGGATTCCACTCTTGATTATGTCATGCATGACTAATCAATTTTAACTTCTACCATGAACTAGTTAACTAACTAGAACTCCTTTTAACCCCACTCACCACTCACCACTTACCACTCATCATTCACTCCATTTCACTTCCAATTCTCTTTCTAATTCTCTCTCAACACACACACACTTATGAGCAAATTTTTCCAGTAGCTAATCATCATCTTCATCAAAAATTACTTCAAGAATCAAGCTATAATCATCTTAGGAAGAACACTTTAAGAATACTTCGAAAATCCTTTCAAGTTTACTAGTCTACTTCCAAGCTTTCTAATCCATTCCAAGTAATCATCTAAGATCAAAAAACCTTTGTTATTTACAGTAGGTTATCTTTCTTATTCAAGGTAATATTTATATTCAAACTTTGATTCAATTTCTATAACTATAAACTATCTTAATTCGAGTAAAAATCTTACTTGAACTTGTTTTGTGTTATTATCCTACTTCAAGAACATTCAAGCCATCCAAGCTCCTTTGAAGCTAGATCATTTCTTATCACTTCCAGTAGGTTTACCTACTAAACTTGAGGTAGTAATGATGTTCATAACATCATTCGATTCATATATATAAAACTATCTTATTCGAGGGTTTAAACTCGTAATCACTAGAACATAGTTTAGTTAATTCTAAACTTGTTCACAAACAAAAGTTAATCCTTCTAACTTGACTTTTAAAATCAACTAAACACATGTTCTATATCTATATGATATGCTAACTTAATGATTTAAAACAGGAAAACACGAAAAACACCTTAAAACCGGATATACGCCGTTGTAGTAACACCGCGGGCTGTTTTGGGTTAGTTAATTAAAAACTATGATAAACTTTGATTTAAAAGTTGTTCTTCTGGAAAAATGATTTTTCTTATGAAAATGAAACTATATCCAAAAATCATGGTTAAACTCAAAGTGGAAGTATGTTTTCCAAAATGGTCATCTAAACGTCGTTCTTTACACTGAAATGACTACCTTTACAAAAACGACTTGTAACCTATATTTCCGACTATAAACTTATACTTTTTCTATTTAGATTCATAAACTTAAGTTCAATATAAAACCATAGCAACTTGAAACACTCAAATCGGATTTAAAACGAAGAAATTATGGGTAAAACAAGATTGGATATTTTTGCTTGTAGCTACGTGAAAATTGGTAACAAATCTATATTAATCATATCCTAGCTAACTTATATTGTATTATATATGTATTATAATATATTATGTAATCTTGGGATACCATAGACACGTATGCAAATGTTTTGACATATCATATCGACCCATCTATATATATTATTTGGAACAACCATAGACACTCTATATGCAGTAATGTTAGAGTTAGCTATACAGGGTTGAGGTTGATTCCAATAATATATATACTTTGAGTTGTGATCTAGCCTGAGACGTATATACACTGGGTCGTGATTGATTCAAGATAATATATATTGATTTATTTCTGTACATCTAACTTGTACACCTAGATGTAGGTTACTAACGAGGACAGCTGACTTAATAAACTTAAAACAGTAAAACATATTATAAATGTTGTAAATATATTTTGAACATACTTTGATGTATATGTACATATTTGTTATAGGTTCGTGAATCGACCAGTGGCCAAGTCTTACTTCTCGACGAAGTAAAAATCTGTGAAAGTGAGTTATAGTCCCACTTTTAAAAATCTAATATTTTGGGATGAGAATACATGTAATTTTATAAATGTTTTACGAAATAGACACAAGTAAATGAAACTACATTATATGGGTGAATGATCGAAGCCGAATATGCCCCTTATTAGCTTGGTAGCCTAAGAATTTAAGAACAGACCCCCAAATTGACGTGAATCCTAAAGATAGATCTATCGGTCCCAACAAGCCCCATTCTGGAATTTGGAATGCTTTAGTACTTTTATTTTATCATGTCCGATGGGTGTCCCGGAATGATGGGGATATTCTATATGCATCTTGTTAATGTCGGTTACCAGGTGTTCACCATATGAATGATTTTTATCTCTATGTATGGGATGTATATTGAAATATGAAATCTTGTGGTCTATTACTATGATTTGATAATATATAGGTTAAACCTATAACTCACCAATATTTTTGTTGACGTTTTAAGCATGTTTATTCTCAGGTGATTATTAATAGCTTCCGCTGTTGCATACTAAAATAAGGACAAGATTTGGAGTCTATGTAAAAACTGCATTCAAGAAACTTATTTTTGATGTAATATATTCTTATTGTAAACCATTATGTAATGGTCATGTGTAAACGATATATTTTAGATTATCATTATTTGATAATCTACGTAATACTTTTTAAACCTTTATCGATAAAATAAAGGTTATGGTTGTTTTAAAAATGAATGCAGTCTTTGAAAAACATCTCATATAGAGGTCAAAACCTCACGACGAAATCAATTAATATGGAACGTTTATAATCAATATGAATGGGATATTTCAGTTGATATCAGAGCGTATCTTAGAGAACCAGAATTTTTTCATTAGTGTGTCTTACCGAGTTTGTTAGGATACATTAGTGAGTCTGGACTTCGATCGTGTTTTTCTTCAAAAAAAAAACGATTGCTTAACTTTTTTGTTGGAAACTATATATTATTAACATGAAATTATTATGTGATATATTAACCTCTTAATGTGTTTGATATTGTGTGATAGATGTCTACCACTAGTACAAATCCCATCGACTCACCTAATAATAATGAAGAGTCAAATATACTTTGGAAAGATTCACAAATTCCCGAAGAGGAACAGTAAGAGGAGGAACCAGAAGAAGAGGAACTGGAAGAAGAGGAACCAGAAGAGAAGGAATCGAAAGAGGAGGAACCGGAAGAAGAAGAGATTTCGGAGGAAGAAATATTGATACCTACAGTAAATCGTTTAAATAAAAGAAAATCCTCAACCAACGGACCAAAGTTAAAAATGGTCAATGGTGTTTCCGCCGAGGAAGTAAAATATTGGGAAGATTACTAATTTTCTGATGAATCGGATCCGGATGAGGATTCCGATGATGTTATAGAAATTACCTCGACCCAATTTAATATAGCAAAAGAAAATAATAGGGGAAAAGGTATAAAAATAGAGAAACCTGATTCCAACCCCAATGAGCTTTATATGTATCAACAACATCCGTATTTCCTAAAGTGTAACAATAACCCGGGAACCTCTAAACCACCAGGTTTTTCTAAACCATTGTGGAAAACGACGGCTCGTATTAGAGGAACACCATATATCCCTAGAAAATTAGGAAAGCGAACCAAGTCCGAAGAAGAAGAAACCAGTGATTCAGATTAGGGAGTTGTAATCATGTTGTGTATTATATGTATTGTAGTGTGCTTATACTTTTATGTTCTATGTAAAAATTGCTTGTATTGTTTGTTATTTATCTTTTACGAATCTAATCATTTTAGAAGACCTACCAGAGGATATGATTGAGGAAATCTTGTCTAGAGTCGGTCGAAATTCATCAGCACATTTAGTTATGGCGAAATTAACTTGTCAAAAATTTGAAAGACTTTCCAGAAATGCCTTAGTTTATAAAAGGCTTTCCTTTGATAAGTGAGGTATATCACATTGGGGAGACCATAAGTTACGACGTGTTTTCTTTAAAGCGTTAATGCGAGGAACCCAAATGCAATTTTACACTACGGGTTAAGAACCTATTTTGACTCAACATATCCCAACATAGGATTTCGCGAGTTAGAAAGAGCTTCTAACATGCAACATAAAGAAACATGTTATGCTTACAGGTTAGTGATGTTCGCTTCTTACCAAAGTGAGAAAAAGAACATCAGATTACAACTTTTAAATAAAACCTTTCCACAAGTGACGGATTCAGTAGTTGAGGTGAGAAACAAGGTTTTTAGATTGCTACGAGGCTGTTGGGCATTACGAAACCCTCGTCCTTTTGACGATATTACAACATGCTGCCTAGCCAATGGTCATAACGGTTACTTTCCACAAGACCAAGGATGGGAAGTCGTTTTAGTAAAACCAGAATGCATGACCTGTTTCTGGACTTATGAATTACGTGTCTTTATTGCCTTTGCTGAACAACTTGCGTATTAACTAGAATTGCCTTTATAGCTGCTGAATAGCAAAGATATTATGTGCTATATTTCATCCGATATGTATAATGGTGGTATTGTAAGTTTGTAAAATATTGTATAAAGGTTTGAACGCGAAATATTATTGTAATATGTTTTTCATATAGAAGCGTAGTAGTTGAGTTGTATAGTTGCTAGTAAGTATGAACTTAACAGGTAGGTACTACCCGAATTAAAACTATAAAATGCTAATATGAAGAAAAAGCTTTTATAAATAAGTTCATATAATGCTACGAGATACTATTGACTAATCTTAAATTCTATATGATTAACTCAATTCTTTTGGCTATTTTTGAAGGAAATGGCACCAGCGACTCGTCAGAATTTGAACATGAGCGAGGAAGACTTCCGTGTTTTCCTTGCAGCAAACATAGCCGCAGTACAGGCTGCGATGCAAAATAACAATAACTCTGGATCTAGCAGTGGAACTAATTCTACAAGAAATCGTGTGGGATGCTCCTACAAAGAAGTCACTGCCTGCAAACCTTTGGAATTTGATGGAACTGAAGGACCAATTGGATTGAAACGGTGGACTGAGAAAGTCGAATCGGTGTTTGCCATAAGTAAGTGTACTGAAGAGGACAAAGTTAAGTACGCTACGCATACCTTCACAGGTACTGCGTTAACGTGGTGGAACACCTATCTTGAACAAGTAGGGCAAAATGCTGCTTACGCACTACCGTGGTCGGCATTTAAGCAATTGATGAACGAGTAGTACCGTCCTAGAAACGAAGTCAATAAGCTCAAGGTAGAGCTTAGAGAGTTACGAACACAAGGGTTCGACATTACCACATATGAACGAAGATTCACAGAGTTGTGCCTATTATGTTCATGGACATTCGAAGATGAAGAAGAAAAGATCGACGTGTTTATAAAAGGGTTACCAGTAAGGATTCAAGAAGATGTGAGTTCACATAAGCCCGCTTCCATACAAAAGGCAAGTCCAATGGCTCATAAACTCATAAATCAGATTGAGGGAAGAATTAAAGAGCAGGCAGCTGAAGAAGGCAACACGAAACAACTCAAGAGAAAGTGGGAAGAAACCAGTGACAAGGGTCACCAATATAACAACAACAACAACAACAATTACAACCACAACCGCAACAACAATCGCAACAATAACTGCAATCCCAAAAATAACTACAACAAACGTCCTAACAACAACAACAACTACAACAACCGTTCCAACAACAATAACAATCCCAACAACAACCTCAATAACAACAACAACAACAACAAAAACCAAAAATACCAAAAGTGTGAAGAGTACCACCAGAATGGGTTCTGCACGACATTTTGCACCAAGTGTAAAAGAACTGGCCATGGTGCGAAAAAGTGTGAGGTCTACGGACCAAAGTTTAACAGAACTAAAGGAACAAATAGTGGCGAAACAAGTAATGCCGCCTTTATTTGTTATGGATGTGGAAAACCGGGCGACATTAGTAGCAATTGCCCGAATCAAGGGAATACTAATGGGTAGGGCCGCGAAAGAGTTTTCAATATTAATACGGCAGAAGCGCAGGAAGACCCGGAGCTTGTTACGAGTAGGTTTCTTATTGATAATAAATCTACTTATGTTTTATTTGATTCGGGTGCGGATAGAAGCTATATGAGTAGAGATGTTTGTGCTAAGATAATGTAACATCCCGCGTATTTTCGTTAAATTTATTTTTAACACTGTCTTTTTTTTTAAATAATATCTTTCGTCATTTAAATTCGTTGTTTCAGTTGACTAACGTTCATAATATTTCCATTATTTAATTATAACATCACTCATTTGCTCTAGCGTTTTTAAAATATTCGTTTGGTTAATTTCCGCACCCGTTTTGAAACTTGAGGGACCAAAGTTGGCTAGTGGGCAAACTAGTTGACTAGGTCAACTAGTCAACCCACCACTACACTACTCATTCAATCACACCTCTTTTTCTCTTTTTCTCTCTACTTCCATTATTGGAACACAAACACCAAATTCACAAAATCATCATCTAAACCCGAATCAAGAAGAAAACATCAAAACAAATTACATATTTGTGATCCTCTCTTCATCCTCTACATTTTGGTACCAATTTCATCTCGTTTGGGTAACATTTCTAAAACACTAAATTTTTTCTAAATTCATTTTATATACTTGAAATGGTGTTAATTAGTCTCTATGGCTCAAGTCTAACATGAATATGTGTTTAGTTTGCTCGATTTCTTATTTTGAGTAACTAGTTTGAACATTTGAAATGGGTTTGCTTAATCTTGTGTTTTGGGTGATTGAATGTTGTTAAATGGTTAAAGTTCATGTTTTAATTATGTTACTAGTATCACTAGCTTCATTTTGATGTGTAGGTTGATTAAGAAAACTTCAAGAACATGATTATTGATTTTGTGATTCTTGGTTAGGGTTTAATAGCTTTAAAATGAACTTTTGATGCTTTGAATGCCATGAAATTTTATTAGTTAGTGATTAGTTGTATTGTATGTTTCATTACCTTCAAAACGGCGTATCGTATGTGTAAATTGGATTCCCGAGTCAAGAAATGTGTAAATTGAACGTTTAATGAGTATTTGATGAGGTTTTCATTGTTGTTAATGATGGATTTGATACATTAAATGTGTTTAGTTGTATTCCTCTTTAAATTACCTTTCCAACGATATAAGATACGTGTTTTGAATGTTAACGAGTCAAAAGTTATGATCGTTTGAAGTTGAAATCGTCTAAGTGTTAAACTGCCACAGAATTGCTGCATCAGACACAGATGCGGCGCATCTGCCTCAGATGCGGTGCATCTGAGGCAGACTGCCCAAAAATGTCAATTTTCGCGTAATTCTAAGTATGCTATGCACCCCCGATCAACATGAAACTTGGCCAACATGCTCATATATGATTTCTAAGCTCAGGAAAATAGTTCGGGACCCGACCCGACCCGACCCCGTTGACTTTGACCAAGTTTGACTTTTAGTCAAACATAACAAAACACTTATGCAATCGTTCTAATCTTATTTTATACTTGATTCTTGCATGAAACTTGACAACGTGATTCACATGCTATATATTCGAGTCGTAACGAGCCATAGGACTAATCGAACACATTTCGCCCGACTTTGTATCGTAACCGGTTAATTGATACAACTTACTTGTTTAGGTTAAGGCTAAGCAACTTTCATGCACATGTTTACTTTGTGAAGTACATTTATACTCGTGCACTCGAGGTGATATCATAGTCCCATCTTTCAAACAACTTTTATGCTTTAAACTAAGGGATGAGAAACATATACGTATCATACTTTTACACTTTGAACACAAGTACAAAAACGAACATTCCACGTGCGTGTTTGAACAAAAAGCCTCAATTCAATTATCATTAGTTACACTTGCAGGGTGTAAACGAGAAGTTATATTATGTGATCACATGGGCTTGACGAGCCTCATTCGGACGGTTCTCTACCGTTAGCGGATGAAATATATTTTCGAGTATAGTGTATGTTCTAACACTACGTAACAGGATACAAAACAGTTAAGTTTGATAATTGGGTGCCCGCGATATAAACAACAACTTTGGAATGCAAGCGATTTAGATAATCGACTTATATTAAATCTCGTGGTTCAAATACACGTTTACTAAAACACCTATGATTTCACCAAAGTTTTTCGTTGAGAGTTTTCTATATGTTTCTCAGGTTCATACATGGCTATTTGATACATGCTTCCGCATACACTCATACTTGCTTGGGGTCAAGCATACATGCATACACTCTGATTACTTGCTTGGAGTCAAGCATACATACATACATATGCTAGCGATAGCACCTTTGAATTCAAAAAATGTTTACATACATACTTACGCTATTTATAGTAACCGTGATTTTCAACTTATTATGTCGCAAGTTATTTCATTATACTTTATAACTTTTGTAAACTTAAACTTGTTGTCAAACCGTTTAGTAAACTAAACTTTGCAAGTCTTGTGCGATTCAAATGAATGCGACATAATTTTGGTCAAACGAGTCTCATATAGGGACTACGACCACGTAACGGAACCTAAGTTAGCGTCGCCGTCAATGACGATTTTGTCTGGTCGTTACAGATGGTATCAGAGCGTTGGTTGTAGGGATCTAGGATGTGCATTAGTGTGTCTGATAGAGTCGTTAGGACGCATTAGTTAATCTAGACTACAACCGGATAGTTATCCATTTCATTCTGAAATACATTTGCTATAGATAGCACTTACTTGACTACTTGTGCATTATACTTGAATCATTCTTAGGTGAACCTCTTAATGGTACCAAGTTTTCATCATACGAATCAGTATTCTGCCATTCTCTGGTAACACACGTAAATTCAAAATTCATACGCGTAAGGATGCCGACGACTTCATTAGTCACACTTGTTCGGGAACTCTGTCTCCCAGATTATTATTCGCCACCGTTTCAACTTACTATCGGTGTCACCCGGTGTTCCTTACTATCTACCACTTCTTGTTATTACCATCACTACTCTAGGTGAGTATCGTCGTCACTACTTACCACTACGGTTGCTTACTATTCGTTATCATGATTCGTTACTCTTTTCGTACCTAAAGACATTATTGTTTGACTTGAACCGCATTGACGTGAACAATTATTGATACACTTCCCTCGGGGAACGCTTCTTTAGAGTTGCACTAATTCTTTCGATTCAATACGAGTCACGTTAGAGACGTCGTTACACTTTGTTCAATTTAAATCTTCACGATCACCTGAACTTGATTTTATGGAGTGATGTGGGAATGGAGGTATGAGTTAGAATAATATAACGACACTCGATCAACGTGGTTATATTATGGTAAGCCATACCAAAGTTCTAATGACTCGTGATGGTGATTGGACTCGATCAACCTAATCATCACCATGTGCCATGTAATCATCACCATGTGCCATGTACATGACTTCATTTTTCTGGTTGGACATCCGAAAACTTCGAGAATACTGATAACAACCATACCCGGGACACATCGTCGATTATTGTCGAACCATATTTATGCTTCCGAATGAATGACAAGTTCTTTCAACTTCAAACATACGTTATACGTGTATACTATCTCGTCTTCGCGCAATTTTATCAACGAACTACAATATTCTTGTTATGCTCACATCGAGGTGAAAATTTCTCTCGCATTACACTCGTACTTCCGTATAAGGAAATCTTTTATAAATTCTCAATGGAGAGAGAGACTCTTCACATTATGCTAGTATTCACCTCGAGGGCGAATAGTCCTAACGAACGTTTTTCAGAAACCGATAAGAAACTTGCTCTAACGAACATTTTTGGAAACCGATAAATTTTCCGCGACGCGAATTTCTTGAGAAACTTGTTCTAACTAACGTTTTCAAGTCCTAACGAACTTGTTCAATATACCTTAAAGAAATGTACCTCGTTTCGTATTGAGATCCTCGTTTCACTTCTAGATTTCGGAGTGCCTTTCAAAAAGTCTCGGGACCATGTTTAGACATAAGTACCGCGTGTCATCCACGAACTGACGAACAAAGCAAATGTACGATTCGAACCTTGTGAACCATAATACGAATTTGTGTTATCAACTTCAAATCTACTTGGGAAAAGTCTTTGCCTTTAACCGAATTCTTTTACAACGATAATTATCACACGAGTATTAACGCCACACCTTTCGGAAACTCATAAAGCCGCAATTGTCATTTTCTTAATCGTTGAACCGAAGTAGGTGACAAGCAAACCACCGGACCCGGACCCATTCATGAAACAACCGAGAAATTGTTCAAATCCAAAAAGACTCAAAACGGCCCGTGGTCGTCGAAAGGGCCATGCCAATGTTAGACGTAAACCTTCCGAATTCCATGAGAGAAACCGCGTAACGTTAAAAGTCTCACCTTGAAAAGGTGCAATCCGTTTCGAGAAACGTAAAAAGCTCTATCCGTGATACTTTGATCCTTTTGAAATCTTGGAGCGTATTGTACCCGTTGCTTACCGTTTAGACTTTCCAACCCAATTGAGCTCCGTTCATCCTACATTCCATGTATCAAACTTAAGAAAGTGTCTTGCCGAACAAGAACTTGTTATTATTTTCGATGAGCTTAGTATCGATGATAAACTTCACTTCTTAGGAGAACCGATTGAAATTTTGAATCATGAATTCAAACTTTAAAACAACGTAAAACCCCGATTTTCAAAGTTTGTTGAAATGCCCAAGGGAGTTCCTTCACTTATTCGTAGAATCGACAACGCAAGATCTCGAGGAATAAACAACTACTATCTCCAACTAAATTTCGGAACGAAATTTCTTTTAAGGTGTAGGTAATGTAACATCCCGCGTTTTTCTGTTAAATTTATTTTTAACACTGTCTTTTTTTAAATAATATCTTTCGTCATTTAAATTCGTAGTTTCCGTTGACTAACGTTCATAATATTTCCATTATTTAATTATAACATCACTCGTTTGCTCTAGCATTTTTAAAATATTCGTTTGGTTAATTCCCGCACCCGCTTTAAAACTTGAGGGACCAAAGTTGGCTAGTGGGCAAACTAGTTGACTAGGTCAACTAGTCAACCCACCACTACCACCACTCATTCAATCCCACCTCTTTTTCTCTTTTTCTCTCTACTTCCAATATTGGAACACAAACACCAAATTCACAAAATCATCATCTAAACCTAAATCAAGAAGTAAACATCAAAACAAATTACATATTCGTGATCCTCTCTTCATCCTCTACATTTTGGTACCAATTTCATCTCGTTTGGGTAACATTTCTAAAACACTAGATTTTCTCTAAATTCGTTTTATATATTTGAAATGGTGTTAATTAGTGTCTATGGCTCAAGTCTAACATGAATATGTGTTTAGTTTGCTCGATTTGTTGTTTTGAGTAACTAGTTTGAACATTTGAATTGGGTTTGCTTAATCTTGTGTTTTGGGTGATTGAATGTTGTTAAATGGTTAAAGTTCATGTTTTAATTGTGTTACTAGTATCACTAGCTTCATTTTGATGTGTAGGTTGATTAAGAAAACTTCAAGAACATGATTATTGATTTTGTGATTCTTGGTTAGGGTTTAATAGCTTTAAAATGAACTTTTGATGCTTTGAATGCATTGAAATGTTATTAGTTAGTGATTAATTGTATTGTATGTTTCATTACCTTCAAAATGGCGCATCGTATGTGTAAATTGGATTCCCGAATCAAGAAATGCGTTTTGTGAACTTGAAACTTTGATTTTGAATGTTTAATGATCATTTGATGAGGTTTTCCTTGTTGTTAATGATGGATTTGATTCATGAAATGTGTTTAGTTGTATTCCTGTTTAAATTACCTTTCCAACGATATAAGATACGTGTTTTGATTGTTAACGAGTCAAAAGTTATGATCATTTGAAGTTGAAATCGTCTAAGTGTTAAACTGCCCCAAAATTGCTGCATCAGACACATATGCGGCGCATCTGCCTCAGATGCGGCGCATCTGAGGCAGACTGCCTAAAAATGTCAATTTTTGCTTAATTCTAAGTATGCTATGCACCCCCGATCAACATGAAACTTGGCCAACATGCTCATATATGATTTCTAAGCTCAGGAAAATAGTTCGGGACCCGACCCGACCCCGTTGACTTTTTCATTGACTTTGACGAAGTTTGACTTTTAGTCATACATAACAAAACACTTATGCAATCATTCAAATATTATTTTATACTTGATTCTTACATGAAACTTGACAACGTGATTCACATGCTATATATTCGAGTCGTAACGAGCCATAGGACTAATCGAACACATTTTGCCTGACCTTGTGTCGTAACCGGTTAATTGATACAACTTACTTGTTTAGGTCAAGGCTAAGCAACTTTCATGCACACGTTTACTTTGTGAAGTACATTTATACTCGTGCACTCGAGGTGAGATCATAGTCTCATCTTTCAAACAACTTTTATGCTTTATACTATGGGATGAGAAACATATACGTATCATAGTATTACACTTTGAACACAAGTACGAAAATGAACATTCCACATGTGGGTTTGAACAAAAAGCCTCAATTCAATTATCATTAGTTACACTTGCAGGGTGTAAACGAGAACTTATATTATGTGATCACATGGGCTTGACGAGCCTCATTCGGACGGTTCGCTACCGTTAGCGGATGAAATATATTTTTGAGTATAGTGTATGTTCTAACACTACGTAACAGGGTACAAAACAGTTAAGTTTGATAATTGGGTGCCCGCGATACAAACAACAACCTTGGAATGCAAGCGATTTAGATAATCTACTTATATTAAATCTTGTGGTTCAAATACACGTTTACTAAAACACCTATGATTTCAATAACATTTTTGTTGACTGGTTTCTATATGTTTCTCAGGTTCATATATGGCTATTTGATACATGCTTCCACATACATTCATACTTGCTTGGGGTCAAGCATACATGCATACACTCTGATTACTTGCTTTGAGTCAAGCATACATACATACATAAGCTAGCGATAGAACCTTTGAATTCAAACAAATGTTTACATACATACTTACGCTATTAATAGCAACCGTGATTTTCAACTTATTATGTCGCAAGTTATTTCATTATACTTTATAACTTTTGTAAATTTAAACTTGTTGTCAAACCGTTTAGTAAACTAAACTTTGCAAGTCTTGTGCGATTCAAATGAATGAGACATAATTTTGGTCAAACGAGTCTCATATAGGGACTACGACCACGTAACGGGACCTAAGTTAGCGGTGCCGCCAATGACAATTTTGTCGGGTCGTTACAGATAAGTTGCCCATTGACGCCTTTGGATAGTAAATTTTTACTCGAATTAGCAAACGGTAAATTAATTTCAGCGGATAATATATGTCGGGATAGAGAAATTAAACTTGGGGATGAAACGTTTAAAATTGATTTAATACCAGTCGAGTTAGGGAGTTTTGATGTAATAATTGGTATGAACTGGTTGAAAAAGGTGAGAGCAGAGGTCGTTTGTTACAAAAATGCGATTCGCATTATGCGTGAAAAGGGAAAACCTTTAACGGTGTACGGAGAAAAGAACAATGCGAAATTTAATCTTATTAGTAGTTTGAAGGCGCAAAAACTAATAAGAAAAGGTTGTTACGTCATTCTAGCACACATCAAGGAAGTTAAACCTGAAGAAAAGAACATCAGTGATGTTCCTGTCGCAAAGGAATTTTTCGATGTATTTCCGAAAGAATTACCGGGATTACCCCCACATCGATTCGTTGAATTTCAAATAGACCTTGTACCAGGAGCTGCACCAATAGCTCGTGCTCTGTACAGACTCGCACCCAGCGAAATGAAAGAATTACAAAGTCAGTTACAGGAACTTTTAGAGCGTGGTTTCATTCGACCAAGCACATCACCATGGGGAGCTCCTGTTTTGTTTGTCAATAAGAAGGGTGGTACATTTAGGTTGTGTATCGACTACCGAGAGTTGAACAAACTTACCATCAAGAACCGTTACCCACTACCGAGAATCGACGACTTATTTGATCAACTACAAGGCTCGTCGGTTTATTCGAAGATTGATTTACTTTCTGGATATCATCAAATGCGGGTGAAGGAGGATGATATTCCGAAGACTACTTTTAGGACGCGTTACGGTCATTACGAGTTTATGGTTATGCCGTTTGGATTAACTAACGCACCAGCTATGTTAATGAACCTCATGAACCGAGTGTGTGGACCATACCTTGACAAGTTTGTCATTGTTTTCATCGATGACATACTTATTTACTCAAAGAATGATCAAGAGCACGAAGAACATTTGAGAAAAGTGCTAGAGTTGTTAAGAAAAGAAAAACTGTACGCTATGTTTTCAAAGTGTGCATTTTGGTTGGAAGAAGTTCAATTCCTCGGTCACATAGTGAACAAAGAAGGTATTCAAGTGGATCCGGCAAAGATTGAAACCGTTGAAAAGTGGAAAACCCCGAAAACTCCGAAACACATACTCCAATTTTTAGGGCTAGCTGGTTATTACAGGAGATTCATCCAAGATTTTTCCAAAATAGCAAAACCCTTGACTGCGTTAACGCATAAAGGGAGGAAATTTGAATGGAAGGATGAACAAGAAAAAGCGTTTCAATTGTTGAAGAAAAAGTTAACTACGACACCTATATTGTCATTACCTGAAGGGAATGTTGATTTTGTGATATATTGTGACGCCTCAAAGCAAGGTCTCGGTTGTGTATTAATGCAACGAGCGAAAGTAATTGCTTATACGTCTAGATAATTGAAGATTCACGAGCAGAATTATACGACGCATGATTTGGAATTTGGATCGGTTGTTTTTGCATTAAAGACTTGGAGGCACTACTTATATGGGGTCAAAAGTATTATATATACCGATCAAAAAAGTCTTCAACACATATTTAATCAAAAACAACTGAATATGAGGCAGCGCATATGGATTGAATTGTTGAATGATTACGACTTTGAGATTCGTTACCACACGGGGAAGGCAAATGTGGTAGCCGACGCCTTGACCAGAAAGGACAGAGAACCTATTCGAGTAAAAGCTATGAATATAATGATTCACACTAACCTTACTACTCAAATAAAGGAGGCGTAACAAGGAGTTTTAAAAGAGGGAAACTTAAGGGATGAAATACCCAAAGGATCAGAGAAGCATGTTAATATTCGAGATGACGGAACCCGGTATAGGGGTGAAAGAATTTGGGTACCAAAATTTGGAGATATGAGAGAAATGGTACTTAGAGAAGCTCATAAAACCAGATACTCAATACATCCTAGAACGGGAAAGATGTACAAGGATCTTAAGAAACATTTTTGGTGGCCAGGTATGAAAGCCGATGTTGCTAAATATGAAGGAGAATGTTTGACGTGTTCTAAGGTCAAAGCTGAGCATCAGAAACCGTCAGGTCTACTTCAACACCCCGAAATTATGGAATGGAAATGGGAAAACATTACCATGGATTTCATCACTAAATTGCCAAGGACTGCAAGTGGTTTTGATACTATTTGGGTAATAGTTGATCGTCTCACCAAATTAGCACACTTCCTGCCAATAAGAGAAGATGACAAGATGGAGACGTTAGCACGACTGTATTTGAAGGAAGTCGTCTCCAGACATGGAATACCAATCTCTATTATCTCTGATAGGGATGGCAGATTTATTTCAAGATTCTGGCAGACATTACAGCAATCATTAGGAACTCGTCTAGACATGAGTACTGCCTATCATCCACAAATTGATGGACAGAGTGAAAGGACGATACAAATGCTTGAAGACATGCTACGAGCATGTGTTATTGATTTCAGAAACAGTTGGGATCGACATCTACCGTTAGCAGAATTTTCCTACAACAACAGCTACCATTCAAGCATTGAGATGGCACCGTTTGAAGCACTTTATGGTAGAAAGTGCAGGTCTCCGATTTGTTGGAGTGAAGTGGGGGATAGACAGATTACGAGTCCGGAGATAATATAAGAAACTACCGAGAAGATCATCCAATTCAACAACGGTTGAAAACTGCCCAAAGTCGACAAAAGAGCTACGCGGACATTAAAAGAAAAGATATAGAAATTAAAATTGGAGAGATGGTCATGCTTAAAGTTGCACCTTGGAAAGGCGTTGTTCGATTTGGTAAATGGGGAAAATTAAATCCAAGGTATATTGGACCATTTAAGATTATTGATCGTGTCGGACCAGTTGCTTACCGACTTGAATTACCACAACAACTCGCGGCTGTACATAACACTTTCCACGTCTCAAATTTGAAGAAATTTTTTGCTAAAGAAGATCTCACTATTCCGTTAGACGAAATCCAAATCAACGAAAAACTTCAATTCATCGAAGAACCCGTCGAAATAATGGATCGTGAGGTTAAAAGACTTAAGCAAAATAAGATACCAATTGTTAAAGTTTGATGGAATGTTCATAGAGGACCCGAGTTCACCTGGGAATGAGAAGATTAGATGAAGAAGAAATACCCTCACTTATTTCCAGAAGATACGTCAACACCTCCAACTGCTTAAAATTTCGGGACGAAATTTATTTAACGGGTAGGTACTGTAGTGAGCCAAAATTTTCCATGTTTATATATATTAAATGAAATTTATATTTATATGATTAAGTGTTTCCAAACTGTTAAGCAATCAAACATGTTAAGACTTGATTTAATTGAAATAGGTTTTATATAGACAACTGACCACCCAAGTTGACCGGTGATTCACGAACGTTAAAACTTGTAAAAACTATATGATGTCATATATATGGATATATATATAGTTAACATGGTATTATGATAAGTAAACATATCATTAAATATATTAACAATGAACTACATATGTAAAAACAAGACTACTAACTTAAGGATTTCGAACGAGGCAAATATGTAACGATTATCGTTGTAACGACATTTAAATGTATATATATCATATTAAGATATATTAATATATCATAATATCATCATAATATAATAATTTAACATCTCATTAGATATAAAAAATAATGGGTTAACAAGATTAAATGAGATCGTTAACTTAAAGGTTTCAAAACAACACTTATATGTAACGACTAACGATGACTTAACGACTCAGTTAAAATGTATATACCTGTAGTGTATTTAGATGTATTAATATACTTTTGGAAGACTTCAAGACATATATCAAAACACTTATACTTAACAAAAATGGTTACAGTTACATTCCCATTCTTTTTTCATCAAGAATTCTAGTCGTATTCATACCCGTATTATACACAGCTACTAGACGTACTTACTATGAGTATATACCAATAGGAACTAGCATGGGATTCCACTCTTGATTATGTCATGCATGACTAATCAATTTTAACTTCTACCATTAACTAGTCAACTAACTAGAACTCCTTTTAACCCCACTCACCACTCACCACTCACCACTCATCATTCACTCCATTTCACTTCCAATTCTCTTTCTAATTCTCTCTCAACACACACACACACACACACACACACACACACACACTCTTATGAGTGAATTTTTCCAGTAGCTAATCATCATCTTCATCAAAAATTACTTCAAGAATCAAGCTATAATCATCTTAGGAAGAACACCTCAAGAACACTTCAAGAACACTTCGAAAATCCTTTCAAGTTTACTAGTTTACTTCCAAGCTTTCTAATCCATTCCAAGTAATCATTTAAGATCAAGAAACCTTTGTTATTTACAGTAGGTTATCTTTCTTATTCAAGGTAATATTCATATTCAAACTTTGATTCAATTTCTATAACTATAAACTATCTTAATTCGAGTAAAAATCTTACTTGAACTTGTTTTGTGTCATGATCCTACTTCAAGAACATTCAAGCCATCCAAGCTCCTTTGAAGCTAGATCATTTCTTATCACTTCCAGTATTTTTACCTACTAAACTTGAGGTAGTAATGATGTTCATAACATCATTCGATTCATATATATATAACTATCCTATTCGAGGGTTTAAACTCGTAATCACTAGAACATAGTTTAGTTAATTTTAAACTTGTTCACAAACAAAAGTTAATCCTTCTAACTTAACTTTTAAAATCAACTAAACACATGTTCTATATCTATATGATATGCTAACTTAATGATTTAAAACCGGAAAACACGAAAAATACCGTAAAACTGGATATACGCCGTCGTAGTAACACCGCGGGCTGTTTTGGGTTAGTTAATTAAAAACTATGATAAACTTTGATTTAAAAGTTGTTCTTCTGGGAAAATGATTTTTCTTATGAACATGAAACTATATCCAAAATCATGGTTAAACTCAAAGTGGAAGTATGTTTTCCAAAATGGTCATCTAGACGTCGTTCTTTCGACTGAAATGCCTACCTTTACAAAAACGACTTCTAACCTGTATTTCAGACTATAAACTTATACTTTTTCTGTTTAGATTCATAAACTTAAGTTCAATATGAAACCATAGCAACTTGAAACACTCAAAACGGATTTAAAACGAAGAAATTATGGGTAAAACAATATTGGATATTTTTGCTTGTTGTAGCTACGTGAAAATTGGTAACAAATCTATATTAATCATATCCTAGATAAATTATATTATATTATACATGTATTCTAATATATTATGTAATCATGGTATACCATAGACACGTATGCAAATATTTTGACATATCATATCGACCCATCTATATATTTTATTTGGAACAACCATAGACACTCTATATGCAGTAATGTTGGAGTTGGCTATACAGGGTTGAGGTTGATTCCAATAATATATATACTTTGAGTTGTGATCTAGCCTGAGACATGTATACACTGGGTCATGGATTGATTCAAGATAAAATATATCGATTTATTTCTGTACATCTAACTATGGACAACTAGATGTAGGTTACTAACGAGGACAGCTGACTTAATAAACTTGAAACAGTAAAACATATTATAAATGTTGTAAATATATTTTGAACATACTTTGATATATATGTACATATTTGTTATAGGTTCATGAATCGACCAGTGGCCAAGTCTTACTTCCCGACGAAGTAAAAATCTGTGAAAGTGAGTTATAGTCCCACTTTTAAAAATCTAATATTTTGGGATGAGAATACATGTAATTTTATAAATGTTTTACGAAATAGACACAAGTAAATGAAACTACATTATATGGGTGAATGATCGAAGCCGAATATGCCCCTTATTAGCTTGGTAGCCTAAGAATTTGGGAACAGACCCCCAAATTGACGCGAATCATAAAGATAGATCTATCGGGCCCAACAAACCCCATTCTGGAATTTGAAATGCTTTAGTACTTCGATTTTATCATGTCCGATGGGTGTCCCGAACTGATGGGGATATTCTATATGCATCTTGTTAATGTCGGTTACTAGGTGTTCACCATATGAATGATTTTTATCTCTATGTATGGGATGTATAATGAAATATGAAATCTTGTGGTCTATTACTATGATTTGATAATATATAGGTTAAACCTATAACTCACCAACATTTTTGTTGACGTTTTAAGCATGTTTATTCTCAGGTGATTATTAAGAGCTTCTGCTGTTGCATACTAAAATAAGGACAAGATTTGGAGTCCATGCTTGTATGATATTATGTAAAAACTGCATTCAAGAAACTTATTTTTGATGTAATATATTCTTTTTGTAAACCATTATGTAATGGTCGTGTGTAAACGGTATATTTTAGATTATCATTATTTGATAATCTACGTAATGTTTTTTAAACCTTTATCGATAAAATAAAGGTTATGGTTATTTTAAAAATGAATGCAGTCTTTGAAAAACGTCTCATATAGAGGTCAAAACCTCGCGACGACATCAATTAATATGGAACGTTTATAATCAATATGAACGGGACATTTCATCGTCAACCTAAGTCAAAGGTCAATAGGTTAGTATTTTGTCCCAATAAGTTTAAAAATGATTAAATTAAGTTTAAGTGTCATCATCAACATCATCATTATCATCATCATTCATCAACACAAAGGTAAGTTTAACAAGAATAGAGATCGAAACAAAAGGATGACTTCGGACAGCTGTTACGACCTCTATACAAAACGAAAAGATGCGTAGTCAGTGGCTATGGCTCCGTATATGAGTCGTCTAACCACTGACCAATTTTCAGAACCTAACGCATCTTTGTTTGATTGTGGCGACGGTGTAAGTGCGAGTAGGTCAGAAATTTCAGCACAACGTTACAAAGGCGTAGTGACTTTCGGAAGGCCATAAATCCTAAACCGTATATCGGATTAAGATGAGGCCTAAACGAAAAGTCATCTAATCGAAATGAACTAACTGAAAATCAATTTTCCAGAAGTTCAGTAATCTGATCACATCCCGAAAAACAGTAAACAAGTGCTCCGGTGGGGTTCTTGGTGCTTGATGCTCATCACGGTTCTCATCCTTGATGCTTGTAGCTTCAAGTGTACAACTCATTGATGGGTTAGCATCACCTTGACCAATATTCAACCATCAACACACAATATGTTAAGACCAAGTAAGAACACAACTCATTTGAGAGTCTTAGATGGATGATGAACCAAGGTTACATCATATCCTTAGTCTTAACACAAATACAAGTTCTATTTACAACTAAAGCTACAAACTTTACTTCAATCAAACAAATATGAACATAATCTAAATCAAATAAAGTGATGGAACCCTAAGCTAGAGAGCTTGGATCCTTTTCACACAAGTTATAAGATTACAAAGCTAGAAAGCTTGAATCTTTACAAGATTATTGAGACCATAAGCTATAAAGCTAAGATCTTTAACAAAATAATGAAAGTAACGAGACCATAAGCTAAAAAGCTAAGATCTTTAACATAATAATGAGACCCTAAGCTAAAAAGCTTGGATCTTTAGTGTTCTTGAAGATCTTGAAGCATAAAGCTTGGATCTTTAAGATACATGAAGATTACAAACACAAGTTTGAATCTTTATAACAAAATAACAAGATTAAAGCTAAAAGATTTAGATCTACAAAGTAGGTGAAGATTCAAAGCTAGAAAGCTTGAATCTTCCATGTTCTTGAAGGATTCAAATCCATGTTTGAATCTACAAGATGTAATCAAGATCAAAAGCTAAAAAGCTAGACCCATGATGATGATGATGATTTCGTGAGAGTGAGAGGAAGAAGAAGAAGAAAAATCAAATACTTACACTTTTTAGAGAGAGAAAGAACTAGAGAAAGAATTAGAGAGTAAGTGTGTGTAAATTACAAATGAAAGCAAGTGTAAAATGGATGGAATAAGGCTTGTATTTATAGGTGGTGAGGGTGTGGGTGGGTGGTCTAGGCCGTAGGTTTTCAAGGGGACAAGGGGACACCATTTTCACTTTTTGGTTAATGGTTGTCTAAAGTTGGTGCTTATGTTAGGATCCCATGCAACATTAAGGATAATACTTGACCAAAATGCTAGCATGTTCCCTATAATAAATGGACATTTGTCTTACTTATTAATGGGTCACTAGTCATTTATAATTGGGCTAATTAAATTGTTCACTAACTAGTGTAGGGTGGGCTAAGGTCCAACAAGGTAGAAAGTCCAACAAGACTAACTAGTGTGCTCTAGTAAATTACTAAGCGTAATTAAGCATCCAAAAACCAAGTAATTTTTATTATAAAATAACAATTAGTATTTCGTAGTCATAATATTCCTATTACGATAAAAGTTAAACGTCTACGCAGTATGCAGTTCGTTAAAAACGTCAAGTGACACTAACGGTCATAAAGGCTTTAGAGGGTTAAGTTAAGTATCCAACGTACTTAATGGTACGTTTTAACATATAAATGAAAGTAATCAACATGTAGGGAGTCCCCAGAGTATAATATAGCTCAGTACGCATAAATACGCAATTTCGTGAAAACACAAAGCAGAAAAGCAAGTCGAAAAAGTCGGGTCGTTACATTACCCACCTGTTAATGAAAATTTCGTCCCGAAATTTTAGGCTGAGATAGACGGTAGAGTCGGTAAGAGGCGAAGATACTTCCGCATCATTTGATCCTCTCATTCCCAAGTAAACTCTTGTCCTCACTTTGCATTCCATTGTACTCGGACGATCGGAATCTTGTTGCGTTTCAAGGTCTTCACCTCACGGTCCATAATTTCGACAGGTTCTTCCATGAAATGGAGTTTGTCGTCAATCGTAAGCTCCTCGAGAGGTATGACGAGTTCTGGTTCAGCAAGACACTTCTTCAGATTCGACACGTGGAAAGTGAGATGAACTGCACTCAATTGAGTTGGAAGATCCAAACGGTAAGCAACAGGTCCAACACGCTCCAAAACTTCAAAAGGACCAATATATCACGGATTCAACTTCTCACGCTTTCCGAAATGGATTACACCTTTCCAAGGTGCGACTTTCAACATAACGCGTTCGCCGATTTGAAATTCGCGATCTCCACGTTTAAGGTCGGCATAGCTCTTCTGACGATCACGGGCCTTCTTGAGCCTCGCTTGAATTTGAACAATCTTCTCCGTTGTCTCATAGACGAGTTCGGGTTTGGTGATTTTCTTCTCACCTACTTCGGCCCAACAAATAGGAGAACGACACTTGCTACCATACAACGCTTCGAAAGGTGCAACATTAATACTCGAATGATAGCTGTGGTTGTAAGAAAATTCGGCTAGTGTTAAATGCTTCTCCCAATCTTTTTCGAAATCAATAACGCAAGCACGTAACATGTCCTCCAAAGTCTGAATCGTTCGTTCGCTTTGTCCGTCAGTTTGCGGGTGATATGCGGTACTCATGTCGAGACGTGTTCCCAAGGCTTCTTGCAAAGAACGCTAAAATCTAGAAGCAAAACGGGTATCGCGATCTGAGATAATCGATAAGGGTACACCGTGGGGAGATACAACTTCCTTTATGTATAGCTATGCCAGTACTTCATGGCTAGGAAGTGAGCAGATTTAGTAAGACGGTCAACGATAACCCAGATGGTATCATAACCTCCTACCGTCTTCGGTAGCTTCGTGATGAAATCTGTTAACACCTATTTCCTTATGAGGTAAGGCTTAGTATGTCAACAAGATACAAGAAGTAATCTAGCTTTAG
Organism: Rutidosis leptorrhynchoides; assembly: GCF_046630445.1. Taxonomy (NCBI): domain Eukaryota; kingdom Viridiplantae; phylum Streptophyta; class Magnoliopsida; order Asterales; family Asteraceae; genus Rutidosis; species Rutidosis leptorrhynchoides. The sequence goes on along the minus strand of NC_092335.1, from coordinate 299,527,152 downwards.
GAGGGCGGAGTGTTGCCGATTGATTTTTAACCTCGGGAAATAATCCCTGCAGACCCGGTTCACAAGTGTCGAAACTTGTGGGGTGGCTTAATCAATCTGTCGTCCGTAGAGCGTAAGAGTGCTAGCCGGATGACTTCTAGTGAGAGAAGGTAGAGAGAGAAAGAGAAGTGAAGTCTCAGCTCTCAAAGTTGTCAGAATATCTGAACTGTGTAAAATGACGACCCAAGGGGTCTATTTATAGTGTCAGATCCACCAGATTACTTGGGGACACGTGTCAGATGATGATATGTTCTATTATTCGTGATCCGAAATTTATGCTGAAGGTGGCGTTCTCCGGCCAGGGCTTACGCGCTAGGCGGCCTTCAGGGCTTACGCATGACGGAGCAGCCTGTACAGCGGAGAACGCTGGACGGTTAACTCCACAAAACTATTGTTTCCAGCCTTCCTGATGCTATTTTTATGCTGCTATTATGCCTTTTTTTTGTGTATACGATAGGATACACCATTAAGTCCCCCCAGTTTAATGACTTAAGCATTTGAAAAATGATTAAGTCGTTAAACTTTTGAAAACGCATGCCAAACCAGCCTGTTCATTGCCCACGTGCATCGGGGATAACATTTTAGGCATTAAATGCAGACGGATTTTACTGACGCTGTTATGATTAATTTTTTACTTCTGAGATCTTCCACGCGCCTCCAGCTGTAAAAAGTGCTAATTCGTACCCTTCGTTTAAACTCACCCCTACACGTGTCTTAATCGTGGCCATAAAAATTGCACCGATGAACCCCTATAAAAACCATCATAACCCTGTTACCATCACTTTTTAACTTTTGCCAAGATCAAAAAAGCATATTTCTCCCCCAAATCTTTATCGCCTTCTTCAATCTTCAACTTTTTAAGGTTTACCGTCTTCCAAGGTCAGTACACTTCATCTTACTGCTATTTTCTTCTTATTGATATCTTTTACTGTATTATCATGGCTTCTACACGGAGTACTGGCCAAGAGCACGCCAAGCCCTCTTCATCAAATACCGCTGACATTCCAGAAGTTAGCACGATGGTTTCATCATTGACTAGTGAATATTTAGATGGCTTAAAGATCGCCTTTCGCCATCTCAATCAATACAACCCTGTTCTTCCCACCAACAGACAAACTGCTGATAACCCTCCTGAGGGGAAAATTACTTTATATGCTTTACAAATTACCCACGGCAACCTCCGTGTTCCTCTTACTAACTTTCTTCTTCGCCTTCTTAGATACTATGGGGCCTGTCTTAGTCAGATGCATCCCCATGGCCTTCAAAAAATCATCCTTTTTGAAATGTACTGCAATGCTATTAACATAAAGACTCGCATTAACGTTTTTATCTCTTTATTTAGAATTCGCACAATTAGTGACTGCTGGCTTACTATTGATAGTAAGAAAAATAATCATTTTGTTGGCCCAAATAGAGTTTCAAATTTGAAGGACTGGAAAAGTCCATTTTTCTTTGTTGATGAGACCGTTATTCCGGAAGAGTATTCTGTTGTCTGAGAATGGGGTGCTATTGATGCTGGTATAGGAAAGGGTGTTAAGATTTCTCCGACAGAGCAGCGGATAGTAAATAGTTTGAAAGGGCCCAGCCTTCCGCCCAGATCATACGAAAGGTATGAGGGAATTCTTGTGCTTTGCAAAGTGAGTCAAGAATGGCCGAGCAATTCTGTGCCAGTACTTCGTGAGAAAAAACAGGGTAGGATGTGATATGATCATCCTATTATATATAGATTCGTGTCTATTGTTTGCCATGTTTACTTATATTACTGTTTATGTGTAATTTTTGCAGCCAACGTCGTGATGCAGGTTCGCTCTGCTCTTTTATTCGCTGATCTTGATGATGATGTAGAGGTCACTGCTCGTGACAAAACTGCTGAAGAGCTAGAGGCGGAGAGAGTTGCAGCTGAAACTAAAGCTGCTGCTGATGCTGCTGCTGCTACTGAAAAGGGGAAAGAAATTGCTGTGAGCAGCTCAATCAGTGAATCCGAGTCTGAACATACAGACACTGAGCGGACATCGGATGATACCACCACCGCCGATCAACAAATATCGGGGTCAGTTGACATCACGGGTGAAACCAACCCCACTCCTCCTCCAACCAAAAAGACAAGAAAGAAGAGCATAGGCTCAAAAAGGGCGAAGAGTACAGAGGAGGGCAAAAAGCAGAAACGAAGGAGAAGTATGTCCATTCTGTGCTTTCTTGAAAATGTTAATTTGCACATGTTTTTGCGTACAACAGTTATGTTTGTTCATAATGCTAATTTGTTCTTATTAGTGATTTTAGCAGAGTCGGATGATAGCCAAGGGAAGGCCGTGGAGGGCGGTAAACGGAGGACGGAGGAGAATCTTGAAAGTGAAGGGGAAAAGGGCCTGAAAATGCCTGACCCAAACTTTACTCCATTCGATGAATCTGAATTTCATGAAGATAGGCCGGAAGGCAACTTTGCTTATCATTCTCCTCCTCCTAATATCACTAACCCAGCTATCACATCCTCTAATGTGCAAGAGCCAACTCTTCCTACTCATGTGAAGGCAGTGCAGGCCATCATTGCAAACCCTACCACTAAGGATAAAAAATTTGCAACTCTTCTTCAGGTATGAATGATAACACCTTCTGCATGTATACGTTTGTAACTTATTGATGTGAGTTGCCTGAAATTACTCATAAAATTTTTTCTTGTACAAGGTTGTGTTATCCCTGAGCTGAAACCCCAATTCACTGCTCTCCGTTCTGACCAACTCAGGGAATCAACTATGGCAGCTCATGTACTGCTAACCAATCATCTGGACTCTGTGCTGCAACTGCAGAAGCATCAAGAGTCTATTCTTGCTATAGCTCGTAAAGACATAGCTGAAGGTGCAAATGCTCATAAAAGAGCTGCTGATGCTGAGCGTGCCTTAAGTGATGTGCAGAAAATAATAAAGGCTAAAGAAGTTGAGCTAAAAAGTGCTCAAGATGCTGCTGTTGTTCTGCAAGGGGAAAGGGATGCTGAAAAGAAAAGAGTTGAAGAGGAGCAGGTGAAAGTGGGTGAGCTGGAGAAGCAGCTGAATGCATAGAGAGAAAAGTCTGCCGAACTTCTCCGGAGGGCGGAGAAAGGCGAAGGTAATTTTGTTGAGATTAAGAAGGGTACACCAGGTCTGATAACTAAGGTGCTTGGATCCAGTCTTGTAGGGAATCCCTACAATGATTATGTTGATGTTGCCTGCACCCATGCTATTGCTGATGTGATCGGCAAGCTGTTTAAACGCCTTGCTCCCAACCAGACCCCTTCTGCTGCTATTGCCAAACTTATGCCTCCTGGTACTCAGGAAAAGGTTGATGAGACTAAAGACAAATTGATAAATTTGAAGATAAATGTTTATGATGAAGTATGCAGCAAAGAAGACTCATCTGCTCAAGATGTGCTTAGCGTGCAATTTGATTGATCTTTGTAAAAATATTAAACAATGTTTTGTAATAGATTTCCCTCTGATTTTGACATTATATACGTACTGACTTGATTGTGATGAATGTTTCTGTGTACATGCTTGTTGCAAATATTTTGATGCTTAATGCTTTAAAACCAATCGATTATGCCCCTGAGCATAAAATTTCTATACACAATTGTGCAGTGTTTAATTAAGCAAATCATTTTGAAAAGTGTATAAGGTAATTCATATGTAGACGCCTTGTAATATTAAGTTTTGCTAAATGAATATGATGTCTGAATTCTGTTACACGCTTTCCATCATAAAATTAATGAGGAAGAATTATGAAGTGTTTTAGAAGAATGATTACAAATCAATAGACTCTCCGTCTTACGCCTTCCATCATAAAATATATGAGGAAGAATTGCTAATTATTTTGCCTTCATACATAACATATAGAACTTCGTTCTGTGAAGTAAGTTTTTTATAATGTTTGTCATGACAAGTATCTGAGTTTTGTATCATGCCTCGGTGCGTGCTAGTAAAACTTAAACGTTTTCTAGCTGATCCCTTGTGCCTTTACTGGCCGGCATAAAAGCTTCCGCCATCGGAGGTATTTTAAAAATACACTCCTTCTGTGGGTAGGTTATAAATGTAATGTTTTACATTTGTCAAGGGCAGCACTTTGTTTAAGAAAAATATAAAATTTATTGTTCGGTACTGTGCAGTACATAAACGATTGATGATGAATTTAGGTGGATCAAGCCTAATTAGTACGCCATGAATGTTTAATGTATGCAATTGCTAACGTATGCACTGTAAAATAACCACAATGGTTCACAGTAAATTGATAAACGTTGCTCTTCATATAATGCGAAAATATGTTGGTCAAATGCCAAACATGCGTATTTTTTCATGAATACAATGATTGTAAAAGACAACGTCTTCGTAAAAATGCTAAAAAACTGCTCTGATAATAACCTTTTGTTCTTGATAACATGTTGAGATTTGCTTCTTCACACGCCGAGCGCCCAGCGCTATCCGGCCTACACACTTAATTATGGAATGAAAAACTCCTGAACTTCATCATCACTAAACAATCGATCATGCTTTCTCCAGTTTACGTTGCCTTTTGGTAAGTTCACAAATGTGTATCTCTACCTAGCCGGTGCCACATACTGTGAATGTATGGCAGCTACTCCGTTAGGAGTTGGGAACCTGATCTCTGCATGAGCTGTCGATGTTATTGCTCCGAATTTAGCCAACGCTGCCCTTCCAAAAAGGATGTTAAACCGAGAATTTCCATCTATGATTGTGAAATCAATTGTTTCTGTTCTCAACAATGGGAATGTGCCCATAACAACTTCCAAACAAATCTGCCCCATGGCATTTACCGGTGCTCCCGTTAATCCAGAAACTTTCAACCTCGTTTGTCTTGCTCTGCTCTGCACATGCCTTGGAAAAGTCTTCAAGCAATGCCAGTAAATGATGTCAGCTTCACTTCCCGTATCTGTGTAGATACAGTTGACAAACTTATTTGCTATTACTGCTGAAATGATCACTGGTTCGACGGACAATGCCCAATTCTGAATTGGCTGAAAGATGATTGGAGCATATCTCCAACTATCCAAATTGCTGTTTGTTGATTCACCTTCTTCATAATGACTGTCATTAATCCAAACCATCCTAATTACAACTTCTGGAGTTGTCTCGCACTCTGTGATCCGGTCTCCGTACTGCGGCTGGTTCCGATTATCTCTTCCGCCATGCTGCTCTCTTCTGTTCTCTCCACGGCGTCCTCTGTTACCATCATTCCTTTGCCACGCAAATTTCCTGCGAGGATCATTCCTCCTGTACTGTTTGCCAGGCAACAAATGATTCAGTTCTTCTACCTTGATTTTCGCTATGATTTCTCTCATCAAAGATTTGCAATTGTCTGTATCATGGCCCCAAGCCTCATGGAAATCACACCACAACTCACTCTTTGGACCCTCCCTTTCCTCCATAGGTGCTGGAGCATTGAAAGTGGTCCGAATTGGTTCAGTGAAAAGGATTTCCTTCGGAGTTTTGGTAAGCGCCATGATCAACGGGTGCCTTTCTATTGGCCTTCTGTTGTGGTGAAAATCATTAGGGTGATTGTTTCCTCTCCATCCTCCATTTGAATTGTCATTCCTTCTCTGATTTCTGTCAAAATACCGTCCTCCGTTGTGCGGCTTGCTACTACTGCCAGTATCAAACTTGTTCAACCTACTCTCACCAGCTCGAACATGCCTCTGTGCAACCTCCAACGCTTGATGCAATGTTTTTGGCAAGTCATACCGTAATGCATGAACAAGTGCACTAAACCGTCGCTGGTCCAAACAGAAAATGAAACCAGATACAAGCTGTGATTCTGGACAATCAGGAATCTTCTGTGCTTCAAGTGTATAACGCTTCATAAAATTGCTCAAAGATTCGTTATGATGCATTGTGATCTCGTGTGCATCAAGATGTGTCAGAGTACAGCTCCATAGATTTTGGTATTGCATCACAAATTTTGCTCTCAAATCAAGAAAACTGATAATACTCCTTGGCGGCAAACTAGCAAACCATTCGCGTGCCATTTTTTGCAATACCATAGGAAACATATGGCATGCAGTTTCATCCTCCCAATGCTGCAACCTCATAACACCTTCAAACATAGTCAGAAAATCTTCCGGATCCGTTGTGCCATCATAAACTCCAATTGTTGGTATAGCAAGATTTCTGGACAATGGATAATTAGCAATTCGATCAATGAAACACTGTGTAGATTCTGCCATAGCCGGTGGCTTGGTGGCTTGCTCTCCAGTAATGAGGGCAAAGAAATTGTCCACGGCCACAACACGGACGGCGGGCTGCACTAAACGTTGCTTATATTTTGCCGGAGCTGTTTGCTTAAGAATGTCATTCAAAAGCAACACTTCCTGCTTCTCTAACATGAACTCATCTTTGTAAGTTTCATCATCAGAGTTATTATTATCATAGCTCAGGTCGTTATCATCCCCAGAATCATCAATAAGACTGCCCAGCTTGTCGAGTAGCCTGGATAACTTATATTTTGATATATATTACCTTTTCGTTATTTGCTTGTCTCTGCCATCCGCCATCCGCCGTAGAGGTATAAATGATGGACATTGCCGTGGTTGCATCAATGGTCGTCGCTCTGTATTAGTAACAAAATTTGAAAGTCTTTCTGCACTTTTAGCTGTCGCTTCTTCGATTACTGGCCTTTTCTCCGAATTAGTTGCCAAATGTTTAAGCATTTCTGCAGTTTTAGCAACTGTTTCTTCAATTGTACCATCTAGTGGCTGAACGGATACATCTTCAACAGTTATCATGTCATCAGTTGATGGATTATTGACTACTTCAAGTACAAATGGAGCTTCAGTTGTTTTTGTTCCTTTTCCGTTTCATGTGTTCTTTGCATTAGTGGATGGCGCCATTGTTAACACCTATTTCCTTATGAGGTAAGGCTTAGTATATCAACAAGATACTAGAAGTAATCTAGCTTTAGGAGGGCGGAGTGTTGCCGATTGATTTTTACCCTCGGGAAATAATCCATGCAGACCCGGTTCACAAGTGTATAAACTTGTGGGGTGGCTTAATCAATCTGTCGTCCGTAGAGCGTAAGAGTGCTAGCTGGATGACTTCTAGTAAGAGAAAGTTGAGAGAGAAAGAGAAGTGAAGCCTCAGCTCTCAAAGTTGTCAGAATAGCTGAACTGTGCAAAATGATGACCCAAGGGGTCTATTTATCGTGTCAGATCCACCAGATTACTTGGGGACACGTGTCAGATGATGATATGTTCTGTTATTCGTGATCCAAAATTTATGCTGAAGGTGGCGTTCTCCGGCCAGGGCTTACGCGCTAGGCGGCCTTCAGGGCTTACGCATGACGGAGCAGCCTGTACAGCGGAGAACGCTGGATGGTTAACTCCACAAAACTGTTATTTCCAGCCTTCCTAATGCTATTTTTATGCTGCTATTATGCCTTTTATGTGTGTATATGATAGGATACACCATTAAAATGCATTGTTATTCCTTCCCATTTCCATTGCGGGATTTCAGGTTGTTGAAGTAATCCAGAAGGCTTCTGATGTTTGGCTTTGATCTTGGAACAAGTTAAATACTTTCCAACATAAGCTGCAACATCCCTTTTAAGGTTCGGCTACCAATATTGAACCTTGAGGTCATGGTACATCTTACCAGCTCCTGGATGAATCGAATACCTTGACTTATGAGCTTCATCTAGAATAAGGCTTTGTAAATCTCCATATTTAGGCACCCAAATTCTTCCAGCAAAGTATCGTAGTCCAGTCTCCATGACCTCAAATCGAGAAACGAGAATGTTCAAGTGCTCTTGAGAAATATTCTCCTCCTTGAGAGCCTCATCTTGAGCTACGCGGATCTAGTTATTGAGATTCGTCTGAATGGTGATGTTTAAGGCACAGACATGAAGTGGTACCATTCTCTCCTTTCGGCTCAATGCATCAGCTACAACATTTGCCCTTCCGGGATGATAACGTAGTTCACAATCATAGTCTTTCAATGTTTCGATCCTCCGTCGTTGTCTCATATTCAGTTGTTTTTGATCGAAAATGTGTTGGAGACTTTTGTGATCGGTGAAGATGGTACTCTTAGTTCCATAAAGGTAGTGTCTCCACAGTTTTAGTGCGAAGACAACGGCTCCAACCTCAAGATCGTGCGTTGTGTAATTTCGCTCGTGAATCTTCAGTTGTCGAGAGGCGTAAGCAATAACCTTCGTTCTTTGCATCAATACGTAACCAAAACCATTTTTCGAGGCATCACAGTACACAACAAAATCATCACTACCTTCGGGAAGAGATAGGATAGGTGCGGTGGTTAACTTCTACTTCAAGGTTTGAAATACCGACTCTTGCTCAGCTTCCCAAATGAACTTCTTCCCCTTATGATTTAATGCAGTCAAAGGACGTGCAATCAGAGAGAAACCTTCAATGAATCATCAGTAATAACCAGCGAGGCCTAAAAATTGGCGGATATGAGTAGGAGTAGTGGGAGTTTCCCACTTGCTGATAACCAGCTTTCTCCAGTTTACGTTGCCTTTTGGTAAGTTCACAAATGTGGATCTCTGCCTAGCCGGTGCCACATACTGTGAATGTATGGCAGCTACTCCGTTAGGAGTTGGGAACCTGATCTCTGCATGAGCTGTCGATGTTATTGCTCCGAATTTAGCCAACGCTGCCCTTCCAAAAAGGATGTTAAACCGAGAATTTCCATCTATGATTGTGAAATCAATTGTTTCTGTTCTCAACAATGGGAATGTGCCCATAACAACTTCCAAACAAATCTGCCCCATGGCATTTACCGGTGCTCCCATTAATCCAGAAACTTTCAACCTCGTTTGTCTTGCTCTGCTCTGCACATGCCTTGGAAAAGTCTTCAAGCAATGCCAGTAAATGATGTCAGCTTCACTTCCCGTATCTGTGTAGATACAGTTGACAAACTTATTTGCTATTACTGCTGAAATGATCACTGGTTCGACGGACAATGCCCAATTCTGAATTGGCTGAAAGATGATTGGAGCATATCTCCAACTATCCAAATTGCTGTTTGTTGATTCACCTTCTTCATAATGACTGTCATTAATCCAAACCATCCTAATTACAACTTCTGGAGTTGTCTCGCACTCTGTGATCCGGTCTCCGTACTGCGGCTGGTTCCGATTATCTCTTCCGCCATGCTGCTCTCTTCTGTTCTCTTCACGGCGTCCTCTGTTACCATCATTCCTTTGCCACGCAAATTTCCTGTGAGGATCATTCCTCCTGTACTGTTTGCCAGGCAACAAATGATTCAGTTCTTCTGCCTTGATTTTCGCTATGATTTCTCTCATCAAAGATTTGCAATTGTCTGTATCATGGCCCCAAGCCTCATGGAAATCACACCACAACTCACTCTTTGGACCCTCCCTTTCCTCCATAGGTGCTGGAGCATTGAAAGTGGTCCGAATTGGTTCAGTGAAAAGGATTTCCTTCGGAGTTTTGGTAAGCGCCATGATCAACGGGTGCCTTTCTATTGGCCTTCTGTTGTGGTGAAAATCATTAGGGTGATTGTTTCCTCTCCATCCTCCATTTGAATTGTCATTCCTTCTCTGATTTCTGTCAAAATACCGTCCTCCGTTGTGCGGCTTGCTACTACTGCCAGTATCAAACTTGTTCAACCTACGCTCACCAGCTCGAACATGCCTCTGTGCAACCTCCAACGCTTGATGCAATGTTTTTGGCAAGTCATACCGTAATGCATGAACAAGTGCACTAAACCGTCGTTGGTCCAAACAGAAAATGAAACCAGATACAAGCTGTGATTCTGGACAATCAGGAATCTTCTGTGCTTCAAGTGTATAACGCTTCATAAAATTGCTCAAAGATTCGTTATGATGCATTGTGATCTCGTGTGCATCAAGATGTGTCAGAGTACAGCTCCATAGATTTTGGTATTGCATCACAAATTTTGCTCTCAAATCAAGAAAACTGATAATACTCCTTGGCGGCAAACTAGCAAACCATTCGCGTGCCATTTTTTGCAATACCATAGGAAACATATGGCATGCAGTTTCATCCTCCCAATGCTGCAACCTCATAACACCTTCAAACATAGTCAGAAAATCTTCCGGATCCGTTGTGCCATCATAAACTCCAATTGTTGGTATAGCAAGATTTCTGGACAATGGATAATTAGCAATTCGATCAATGAAACACTGTGTAGATTCTGCCATAGCCGGTGGCTTGGTGGCTTGCTCTCCAGTAATGAGGGCAAAGAAATTGTCCACGGCCACAACACGGACGGCGGGCTGCACTAAACGTTGCTTATATTTTGCCGGAGCTGTTTGCTTAAGAATGTCATTCAAAAGCAACACTTCCTGCTTCTCTGACATGAACTCATCTTTGTAAGTTTCATCATCAGAGTTATTATTATCATAGCTCAGGTCGTTATCATCCCCAGAATCATCAATAAGACTGCCCAGCTTGTCGAGTAGCCTGGATAACTTATATTTTGATATATATTACCTTTTCGTTATTTGCTTGTCTCTGCCATCCGCCATCCGCCGTAGAGGTATAAATGATGTACATTGCCGTGGTTGCATCAATGGTCATCGCTCTGTATTAGTAACAAAATTTGAAAGTCTTTCTGCACTTTTAGCTGTCGCTTCTTCGATTACTGGCCTTTTCTCCGAATTAGTTGCCAAATGTTTAAGCATTTCTGCAGTTTTAGCAACTGTTTCTTCAATTGTACCATCTAGTGGCTGAACGGATACATCTTCAACAGTTATCATGTCATCAGTTGATGGATTATTGACTGCTTCAAGTACAAATGGAGCTTCAGTTGTTTTTGTTCCTTTTCCGTTTCATGTGTTCTTTGCATTAGTGGATGGCGCCATTGTTAACACCTATTTCCTTATGAGGTAAGGCTTAGTATATCAACAAGATACTAGAAGTAATCTAGCTTTAGGAGGGCGGAGTGTTGCCGATTGATTTTTACCCTCGGGAAATAATCCATGCAGACCCGGTTCACAAGTGTATAAACTTGTGGGGTGGCTTAATCAATCTGTCGTCCGTAGAGCGTAAGAGTGCTAGCTGGATGACTTCTAGTAAGAGAAAGTTGAGAGAGAAAGAGAAGTGAAGCCTCAGCTCTCAAAGTTGTCAGAATAGCTGAACTGTGTAAAATGATGACCCAAGGGGTCTATTTATCGTGTCAGATCCACCAGATTACTTGGGGACACGTGTCAGATGATGATATGTTCTGTTATTCGTGATCTGAAATTTATGCTGAAGGTGGCGTTCTCCGGCCAGGGCTTACGCGCTAGGCGGCCTTCAGGGCTTACGCATGACGGAGCAGCCTGTACAGCGGAGAACGCTGGATGGTTAACTCCACAAAACTGTTGTTTCCAGCCTTCCTGATGCTATTTTTATGCTGCTATTATGCCTTTTATGTGTGTATATGATAGGATACACCATTAAAATGCATTGTTATTCCTTCCCATTTCCATTGCGGGATTTCAGGTTGTTGAAGTAATCCAGAAGGCTTCTGATGTTTGGCTTTGATCTTGGAACAAGTTAAATACTTTCCAACATAAGCTGCAACATCCCTTTTAAGGTTCGGCTACCAATATTGAACCTTGAGGTCATGGTACATCTTACCAGCTCCTGGATGAATCGAATACCTTGACTTATGAGCTTCATCTAGAATAAGGCTTTGTAAATCTCCATATTTAGGCACCCAAATTCTTCCAGCAAAGTATCGTAGTCCAGTCTCCATGACCTCAAATCGAGAAACGAGAATGTTCAAGTGCTCTTGAGAAATATTCTCCTCCTTGAGAGCCTCATCTTGAGCTACGCGGATCTAGTTATTGAGATTCGTCTGAATGGTGATGTTTAAGGCACAGACATGAAGTGGTACCATTCTCTCCTTTCGGCTCAATGCATCAGCTACAACATTTGCCCTTCCGGGATGATAACGTAGTTCACAATCATAGTCTTTCAATGTTTCGATCCTCCGTCGTTGTCTCATATTCAGTTGTTTTTGATCGAAAATGTGTTGGAGACTTTTGTGATCGGTGAAGATGGTACTCTTAGTTCCATAAAGGTAGTGTCTCCACAGTTTTAGTGCGAAGACAACGGCTCCAACCTCAAGATCGTGCGTTGTGTAATTTCGCTCGTGAATCTTCAGTTGTCGAGAGGCGTAATCAATAACCTTCGTTCTTTGCATCAATACGTAACCAAAACCATTTTTCGAGGCATCACAGTACACAACAAAATCATCACTACCTTCGGGAAGAGATAGGATAGGTGCGGTGGTTAACTTCTACTTCAAGGTTTGAAATACCGACTCTTGCTCAGCTTCCCAAATGAACTTCTTCCCCTTATGAGTTAATGCAGTCAAAGGACGTGCAATCAGAGAGAAACCTTCAATGAATCATCAGTAATAACCAGCGAGGCCTAAAAATTGGCGGATATGAGTAGGAGTAGTGGGAGTTTCCCACTTGCTGATAGCTTCGATCTTTGCGGGATCAACTTTGATACCCTGGTCGCTCACAATATGACCCAGAAATTAGATTTCCTTCAACTAAAACTCAAACTTGGAGAATTTGGCATTAAGTTGCTCTTGTCTCAAAAGTTCCAACACTAGTCGAAGATGTTGTTCATGTTCTTCTTCACTTCTGGAATAGATGAGGATATCATCTATGAAGAGGATAATGAACTTTTCCAGGTATGGTTTACATACTCGATTCATGAGATCCATGAATACAGCAGGTGCGTTGGTTAAACCGAATGGCGTCACAAGAAACTCATAATGACCATAACAGGTTCTGAACGCAGTCTTCATCACATCGCACTTTTTCACCCTCAACTGGTGATATCCTGATCGTAAATCGATCTTAGAGTAAATGCTGGATCCTTGCAGCAGATCGAAAAGATCGTCAATCTTGGGAAGGGGATATCGATTCTTGATCGTCAACTTGTTCAGCTCACGATAATCGATACACATGCGGAAAGATCTGTCCTTCTTCTTCACAAACAAAACAGGTGCGCACCAAGGCGATGAACTCGGTTGTATAAATCCACGGTCTAGCAATTCCTGCAGTTGACTCTGCGACTCTTGTAGTTCGGAAGGTACTAGTCGATAAGGTGCGCGGACTACAGGTGCAGCTCCTGGTACTAGATCAATCTGGAATTCCACTGATCGCGGCGGCGGTAATCCAGGCAACTCTTCTCGAAAAATGTCGGGAAATTCGTTCACAATCCGCACATCATCAACACTCTTCTCCTCGGTTTCTAACTTCTTCACATGTGCCAGAATAGCAAAACACCCTTTCCTCATGACTTTCTGTACCTTCATGCAACTAATGAGGTTCAACTTTGGGCTACCTTTCTCTCCGTGTACGATCAATGCACACCGTCTTCATGAGGTATATGAATAATCTTCTCTCTACAAACAACTTCCGTTCTTACATTGGACAACCAGTCCATACCAACTATCACATCGAAGCTTCCCAACTTGATGGGTATCAAATCAATCTCAAAGTCCACACCGGCTAGGTTTATTATGCCTCCTCAGCCAATTTGGTCAACCTTCTCAAGTTTCCCATTGGCTACTTCAACCAGAATACTCTCGTCTAAAGGTACTAACGACCAGTCTATCTTAGAACAAAAATGTCTACATACGTAACTCCTATCGGTACCCGTATTAAATAAGATAGAAGCAAGTAGATTATTGACAGTGAATTTTCCTGTGACCAAATCAGGATCCTCACGGGCATCTAGAGTGTTCATGTTGAAAACTCTCCCACGTGCTGGTCCGACATCCTTCTTCTTGTTCGGGCACTCATTCTTGAAATGGCCCTGTTGACTGCACTCAAAACACTTTCTTGGTCCAGTAGGGTTTGTATTCACATCTGGGATGGTGATCTTGCAGTCCTTGCCAATGTGCCCAGTCCTTTTACACTTTTCACAGACCACGTTGCAGTACCCTGTATGATGCTTGTAGCATCTCTTGCACTGAGGAAGACTACCCTTGTAGTTAGGGTTCGAGCTAGGGTTCGGGTTAGGGTTCCTCTAGTCGTTGTTTCCCTTGAAACCCTCATGTCTCTTAGCTGGGTTCTGATCAAAGACCTTCCCTTTGTTGCTTTCCTACATACGCTTCTCATAACTAGTTCTTGATTCTAGTTTTGCTTTCTCTGGTTCCTTTCAGATGATCTGGTTCATCAGGGTGTGCACCATGCGCATAGCTTCCGGGACATCTGCTGGTTTCGAAGAAGTGACATTTCCATGAATGGTCTTGGGAAGTCCCCACAAGTATCGTTCCGTTCGCTTAAATTCAGGGGTAACCATCGTGGGGAACATCAAAGCTAATTCCAAATACCTTCGGTTATAGCCATCAAGGTCGGTTCCCACAACCTTCATCTCCCAAAACTCAGCTTCCATTTTCTGAATTTCTGTTCGGGGGCAATACTCCTCGATCATAGCACTCCTAAACTCCTCCCATGGTGTAGCATAAGCCTCGTCAATTCCTTTAGCCTGAGCAAGCGTGTTCCACCAGGTTAAAGCACCGTCTGATAGAGTACAGGAGGCGTACTTAGTTTTTTTCACTTCCGAGCAGTTTCTCACATGGAATACAGCTTCCAACTTCTCAAACCATCTCGTCAGTTAAACTGACCGTTCTGTACCACTGAAATTGTGGGGCTTGTAGCTTCGGAATTCCTTATAGGTACACCCGTTCTGAATAGCTGGGTTGGCCGGTGGAGCTGGAGCAGTGTTGGCATTTGCCATAGCTGCGGCTATTCGAGCAGCAATCATTTCCTTAATTTGTGCCAATGTGGGCGTTTCCCTTGGGACTCTTCCGTTTGCCGTTGTTCCTCTGAACAAAAGTTTCGAGTTACGTCAAAATTCCACATTCAATAATATTATAGCATAAGGCACCCAGTATGGAACACAACACACAATTAAGTAAAGCAACCAGATACATATACCACAAGATCATCATACAGTAGCATAAATAGAACACCGTACAAAATTTAAACAACATTAAGTTCTATTCATTAATAAGAAAGTTGCATACATCCGCATAAGGTTCGTACAACACATAAATAAAACATGAAACTACCAATGAAATTACATAACGAAATCTTATACAATAGCCCTAGGGCGAAGGTGGGTAAATGATGTCCATCAGGTGGGACATCTGATCCTCGAGCTCAGTTACCCGAGCACGGAGGGCATGCACTTCCCTCGTTAGTTCCTTGACGACGGGGGATGCTGGTGGGGCAGGTGGTGCAGATGGTGCAGATGGTTCAGGTGGTGCAGATGTAGATGGCACAGTGCGGGTGGTCTTATGTACGAATGGATCGGCGGGATACGGTACGACCCTCTTACGGGCTGTGACCCTAACCAACTGTCCATGTGCATCCACAAACGGTCTTCCTCCCTTAATCCCTGGGATAACGGTACCATCAAAACGATACCGCTTCTTCGGCGGGGTAGAGGGCGGTTGCACGGGCTCCTCCTCAGGGTCCTCCTCGAAATCATCCTCGGGATCCTCTTGTGATGACCCGGAAATTTTCAACCAAATTTAAACTTAATCTTTATATGATTTCGACACGATAAGAAAAGTCTGTTAGGTTGAGTCTCAAAAATTTTGAACTTTTTCATACATTCATGTAACTTCGACCACTGTCGACGATTCACGAACCATTAATTGTAAATAGATAAATATATATTTCAAAATATATAGATAGGTATATATTTGAAGTATAATTTAAAATACTATATGATTTAATTAATTATGTAAAATAAAAATAAATTATAATATTATTATTAAAATAAATACATATATATATATATATATATATATATATATATATATATATACACTAGGTATTTTAAAAATAAATATTAAATGATTGTAATACACGTTTGACGTCTAGATTAATATTAACAGGTAAAATGCAAGCTTGTGAGTGTATTAAAATAAATATTAGACAAACCTCTTGATCACGTATTTCACTTCCAATGACTGAAATAAATAAAAGAATGTAAAAAAAAAAATATGTGATTTTTCTAAAAGATTTTATCCGACATTGATATACAACGGACCACGATACAATATCCAAAAATTAAAACCGTCGGTAGAGGCGGCTAAACTATTCTATATCTTTCTTCTGCACGTTCTTTACATTCACATAATTGTGAGTAAATTAATTATTACAAATATTATTGTACTATATATCCTATTAACTATCAGTGAATGAGGAATATGATTGATTATAACTGTGCCTAATTGATTGATATTAAACTGTGACTAATTGGATATTGCTGTGCTAGTTGATTCTCATTCTTCACACGTTAGATATTTATTGATTTATGTTACTGTTTTTGGTGCATATCTCCACTAGCATGATTTGCATATATATATATATATATATATATATATATATATATATATATATATATATATATATATATATATATATATATATATATATATATATATATATATATATATATATATATATATATATATATATATATATATATATATATATATATATATATATATATATATATATATATATACACACTGATTTTTCCACATATGCATACATTCTTCTTTTTCTCTTGAACAACCCACTTCATTTGTACCACCTTCTCCACAACCGAACCATCACCATAATAATATCATTTTGTTTCTGCAGTCCACTTTCCTGTTCGAAATCCACTTGGCTGCTTCGATTCTATTTTTGCTCGAATCTCACTCAAGAACATTATCCTTAGTTTGTTTGAACCAACAACCACCAAACCCGGAACAGTTACTAATCAAAATGCAATCAAGAACATCATCTTGAAACTGCTACAGTGTTACTACCATCGGTTATCTCGTGTTTACTAATCTCTGTTCATGCTTATGATCATGAAACCATCACCAAGAACACCTTAATCGATCACTACCATCTCTATATCCTATTTCTATCTCCTATTCCTTTTAACCGTAAACATCACACATTTACTCGACTCTTGTTACAATCAAGAACCACCACCTTGAGATTAACAAACCCCACCTTCGCAAACCACCACATATTAACTGCTTTTACCTGCTGCTACTGTTGATTAGTTCTTCGAATGTGCAACTGTGAAACAACCATAATAGCCGTGAACCACTTCAACCACCATAACCCACTTTTATTTATCTTTCTGTTTCAGTATAATTGATCGAACCAGAAGCTATAAACTGCTATTTCATGATCAAACTGCAACAACCATGATGCTGTGATTGTGTTTCTAGTTCAGTTATAATCATTACAAAACACCATCAATTCTATTTCCTGATTCGCTTAATCACAAAAACTCAACCCTATCACACTTAACCGAACCATTAGGCTAACTGTTTCTGTTTCTCTTCTTTTTGAACCCTCATTCGACAAACCCATCAAGACCTAAAAAAAGACCCATCGTCCCTACTGCAATTACTATTGCTGTCGATTTTTTTTAGAAACAAACAGAAAAAGATAATGAAGATATGATGATAATGATCTTAAAATCAACGACAACAGTGTTAGTGATGTTTACCTGATGATGATCACCATCACCCCAAACCATCTTCTTCACTGCCACCTCACTCTCTTCCTTCTTTCTTTATGTCGTACGCACACCCAAACAAAAACCACCATCAATAATTGTTTTCACTGTTACACGTATGTTTCCTGTTTCAAACTCCAAAACTTGCAAATATATTCGCCTTACCTACTGTAAGTCTCGATTGCTGCTATTTTGTCTTTCTGTTTCAATCAAACACATGAATTGCAGTCGTATGTTTTCATGGTATACGATAATGATAATGGTAATTAAAGATGATGATGATGATTATGACCGTGAAGATGCGTCTATGTTGAGATAATGATAACAATGATTAGGTTAGATGATAAAAGCGTTATTTCCTTTTCCTTTTGGCCAACAGCTATTTAACCAAACAAACCACTTGCAAGATTATTAATTGGGTCGATTAGTGGTTGTGTTAATGGGCCATGTTTTGTTTCTGGTTGGGTCGTCTAGTCCTTTGAGACATTGGACCGAGATCAATTGATATAGGACTAAATGATGATGGTTACATGATGATATGTGTTAACGATGATAAAGGATGACGATAAAGGTGACATGAAATGATAAAATTCTGAGTTACATATGATATCATAATAGTTGAGTTAGGATGATGATTAGATAATTAACGTTATGACGATGATGATAAGATGATACGAGTTAAATAATGATAATGATATAGTTATGATAGCGATAAATATAAGATGATGATGTTGATAATGATAATGACAATGGTTGATATGATAATAGGTTGGTTATGATTATGATAATTAAAATGGAGATGTTATGTTCATAATAAAAAGGATGATGAGATGATGAGTTGATATTAATAATTATGTATGATAATAATCGATATAATAATAAAGTCGATGATTATGATTATGGTAATCAAAAGGATAATAAGAGAATGATGATGACAGAGGAATGGTAACGGGTGTTATCGGGTTAGCGGGAGTTCGTGGGTTCAAACCCGGACTTGGCATTTTTTTAGGACTACTCCTTTGAGGTAGTTACTTATCTATTCATTTATTAATATTACCATCTTATTATTATTATTATTATTATTACTACTACTACTATTATTATTATTATTATTATTATTATTATTATTATTATTATTATTATTATTATTATTATTATTATTATTATTATTATTATTATTATTATTATTATTATTATTATTATTATTATTAGTGTTATTATTAGTAAAAGTATTATTATTATTATTATTTATATCATTGACATTATTATTATCACAAATATTATTATTATTAACATATAACATTTTTATATAGTTTTAGTAGTATTATCATTATTATTAATATTAAAAGTATTTTCATTTTTATTAACATTATGATTATTATTGGATTTATCATGATTTTTAGTATTATTTTTATCATTATTATTATTAGTATTATTAATACATCAAATAAAGATTTTTCTATATAAAAATATTTTTATGACATAAAACAAGACTATATTAATATTTTTGTAATAAATATCAATTATCTAGTTAATGTATATAAAAATAAATATATCTAATGAGGTTATTATTGAAACGTTAAAATAACAACTATATCACTAATAATATGTAAATTTGTTCGATTACCATTATATGTGTTAATATATATATAAATGATATAGGTTCGTGAATCCGAGGCCAACCCTGCATTGTTCAGTTCAGTCGTATGCATATTTTTACTACAAAATATCGTAACGTGAGTTTCATTTGATCTCTTTTTAAATGCTTTTGCAATATATATTTTTGGGACTGAGAATACATGCGCTGCTTTTATAAATGTTTTACGAAATAGACACAAGTAATCAAAACTACATTCTATGGTTGGATTATCGAATCGAATATCACCCTTTTTAGTCTGGTAATCTAAGAATTAGGGAACAGAAACTCTAATTGACGCGAATCCTAAAGATAGATCAATTGGGCCTAACAAACCCCATCCGGGTTACGGATGCTTTAGTACTTCGATTTTATCATGTTCGATGAGAGTCCCATAATGATAGGGATATTATAGACGCGTTCTGTTAATGTCGGTTACCAGGTGTTCACCATATGAATGATTTTTATCTCTATGCAGTTTGTGCGAAATGCCTGATATGAGATGATGTTTATGAAAAATGAAAATAGAAATCTTGTGGTCTATTAAAATTATGGAAATGATCAATTATGATAAACTAATGAACTCACCAGGAAGAGCTCAGGTATAATACAAGGTGTGTATCTAGGATGTATGTAGTCAAGATGGAATTTGTCCCTCTTATTCGTTGAGAGTCAGATGTCTAAGGCCTGATAAAGTTAAATCTAAAAGAGAGTGATCACTCCGTGTCTCTTGGATTTGACATGACATCTAGGACAAAAGGATATATTGAAAGATTCACCTAATCATATTCAAGATGGGAACTCGAAAGGGATGATGTTATTGAATGGCACCAAGTCATAACATATTGGGGGTGATGGACAGTCGTTATGTGGTATCCGTCACTTGCATTAATTCTTTATGTTTCTCGTGCAAGTGGGAGATTGAAGGTATTTCATATACCCGAGAGACATAATAAATTAGTGTGGCCAATATATTATGATCCAAGTCAGGTCATACCCAATAACAAGCCATCAACACCTTTTATGTATTTATTTTAACGATTGGATCTTTAAAATTAATACTCGACACTTGAACTTTAGAAATTGGTTTTCTAAAGATAAAATGCTTGAAATAATTATTTGGATAATTATAAGAACAAGTTTATTTATTCATATGATTAAACTTTTATGTGTGTTACAATTTTATAAGTGGTTTATAAAATTAAACAATGTGCATGTAACAAAAGGTAACTAGCAAGCCTTTTATATAAAACTTGAAGAAAACAAAAAAAAAAGGGAAAAGGGGGTGGCGGTTTTGGGGTTCCAAGAAACCCACCCATGCTTGCTTAATTACTTGTATTTACACTCTAAGTGATGGCATGCTTACACACTTACACACACACATAATTAACTAGCATTTTGAAAAGCAAAAACTCTCTCCATCCATCCATCTTGGCCGAAATTTTGAGAGGAAGAAAAGGGTTCTTCATTTGTTTTTTTTACTTGCATTTTGGTGTCTAAATCCTAACCATATCAAGTGGTGTTGGTTGATAAAGGGCTTGTGGGTATTTCAAGCTTGAGACTTCAAGTTAGAAGTTGCTAGTTCATCAACTTCATCATCTTGTAACCTCCTAACTTGGAGTAGGTACATCCTTTTACTAGCACTCTTATGTTTGTAACTATATTTCTAGACTTGATCTATTTTGGAATTCATGTTTAAAAGGGTTAACTCATATTGATTTTGTTTATGTAAAATTGCTTCTGCTTCACTTTTAAAATCGGGTTTTGACATGCATGTTAATATAACTTGTTAATATGATGAATTCCAACAATCGGGACCCATATACAATGTTTTGACATATCATATCGACGTATCTATATATATTATTTGGAATAACCATAGACACTCTATATACTGTAATGCTCGAGTTCGCCATACAAGGTTGAGGTTGATTCTAAATAATATATATTCTTTGAGTTGTGATCGAGTCAGAGACATGTATACAATGGGTCACGACACGTATTAATTAATTCGAATATTACATATTAAACTATATATGAATTATTGAATTGCTAACTGTGGACTATCAACTGAGGACTACTAACATTGGACAATTAAAATGAATTAAAATATTGATTATAACATATGAAACTAAGTATTTCTTCAAGTTTGCCACTTGATCTCATCTTAAACCTCATTTGTATCTTGACGATTACAATCTGCGTTCAAACCTTTCATGAATCTTGAAAACACCTCAATCGAAAGGATGAACCAACCGCACTTCATCTATGGAAGAAAAGATTGATGCATATAGTTATGCACCTGAAAACACTCGGGACCTGAGTAAACGTTTAGCACGTATCTGTGTAGCTCCTTTGGCATTGTTATTACCGAAAATAACATTGCAATTCTTTTTCAAATTAGCCAATTTTGTCAAAGCTCCAGCAAGTCAACTTCGACTTTTCGTTCTAATCAACCTTATTATAAATTTCATATATACGTTTTCCATTGTTATTGTTACCGGGGATCCTTTTATATTTCATCATATTACCAGCAGACGTACCAGCAACCTCGTTGCTCTTTGGCTTAAATCTCTCCGAAAAATCACTATATTTATCTATTGAAGTCTTATCATGAACTCATCGGCATCTTGTAACAATAATTACCATACCAAATACCGGGAGGCATCAATCGATAATCTTGAATCTCTCAGCGATTCTACGACAACAATTATATATATAATTATATATATATATATATATATATATATATATATATATATATATATATATATATATATATATATATATATATATATATATAACTTCTATCTCCTAGATTTACGAACTTCAATTCTGAATTTCTGAAAAGCGCTTTAGCCTATGAATCGGTTTTCAGAGTTTTGAAAAAGCTGATGAAGCAGTGAAAACTGAAGACTGCCTTAACAGTCAAAAGTTTGATGATAAAGAATGGAGTGTTAATTATTTAATGACCGTTAACTGTTATTCGTGTCACGTCATTTCTATGACCTATATTATTATTTTAGTAATAATATATTAATTATTATGTGTTAAATGAATATTTGTATTCATATTTTAAGATATACGTTTCTACGTGTCGCGTATTTCTATCCTGCGAATCATTTCGGTTTTCAAACCAACGGTCGAGCTTTTGGTATTTTTAAGTCCTAATTATTTTAAATATGATATTTTTATGTCATATGGTTATATATAGTTTTTATATATATATTTCATCGCGTAATTGTTATCTCTCTGAATTTTCAATCGCGTAGTCGTGTTTTCGCGTTTCAGGTTTGGTTCGGGAATTCGGGCCACAAGTAATTATCAAATCACAAATTTGGGCCAATGGGGCCCACCCCACACCACCATTCGGCCGAACCCCTTAGAGGGGGGGAGCCTTGCCTTTGGTTTTTCCCATTTTGCATTTTACACTTCATAATTTCACAAAACCTAAACTCCTAAATTTTGCTCTCATTTTTCTCCTCCCTCCTCTTTTGGCTATTGCACCCAACACCACCAAACATCATCATCTTCATCAATTGTTATCTTGGATCAAGAAATCATTCACATATTCGGATTCTATGCGTTCTTCTCTACACGCTTACATCCTTTGATTCTTGATTAAGGTATAAACCCTAACCCTAGATTTTCAATCTTTCTTTATTTTT
Source organism: Rutidosis leptorrhynchoides (assembly GCF_046630445.1). NCBI lineage: Eukaryota > Viridiplantae > Streptophyta > Magnoliopsida > Asterales > Asteraceae > Rutidosis > Rutidosis leptorrhynchoides. The sequence goes on along the minus strand of NC_092335.1, from coordinate 299,504,279 downwards.
CTGTATTTTGATGTTATTATGATAGTATGATACTTACATGTTATTGTATTGATGATTGTATGCGTAGAAATGCTCGATTATACATGTTTTCGGTTTGATTAATTTGGGACATCAGTATTTTTGTTCATTTCTGATTATGTAACTGATATAAAAGTGAAATTAAAGTGTCTAGATGAGTTCCTCTCATCAAGACATTAATTTTAGACTCCGGATTTGAAATGCTCCGTTCATATTAATTATAAACATTTCATATTAATTGGTTTCTTTGCGAGGTTTTGACCTCTATATGAGACGTTTTTCAAATCTTGCATTCGTTTTTAAAAATAACCATAACCTTTATTATTGAATAAAGGTCTTAATGACATAATTTAGATTGTCTATCAAAGACAATCTCCTCAAATAAATAACTTTTTACACAACCCATTACAATATGATCAAATATATTACAACAAATACTCCGAATGCAAGTTTAAACAATATAAACAATTATGCCGACTACAAATCTTGACCTTGGGTTGGCATACGATAGCGGAAGCATTTTTAATATTCACCTGAGAATAAACATGCTTAAAACGTCAACAAAAATGTTGGTGAGTCATAAGTTTAATTTCTATATAATAGTCATAACATTTAATAAGCCACAAGATTTCATTTAATTAAATACGCATGATCATTACAACTGCAAAAATCATTCATACGATGAGTCACATGGTAACCGACCTTAACATAGAGCACTTAAGATATCTGGCATCATACATTCCACTATTTAAATGTATGACAAGAACCCTTCGAAGTACTAAAGCATTTCCACTATTCGAAAATGGGGGTGGTTGGTGCCCTTAGATCTACCTTTAGGATTCGCATCAATTAGTGTTTTTCACTAATTCTTACGTTACCAAGCATAACAATAATAAGTACAGATATCCGGTATAACAAAACAATCGTAGAATGTAGTTCCATGAACTTGTGCTTATTTTGTAAAACATTTATAAATTTTGCATGTATTCTCATCCCAAAATAATTTAGATAGTAAAAATGGGACTATAACTCACTTGTGATGATTTTCGAATAGATGGTGATAAGACTTGGCCTTTTGACAAATTCATGAACCTCAACTTACTAGGGTAAAGCTACTGGAAAAGATAGTAAATAATCTTTAGCTCAAAGCTAGCTTTGATGGCTTGAAATTCTTGATTATAAGATGGAAAGCTACTGATATGAAAGTAGGATTATGGATTCTAAAGAGTTGTGGAGTTGGATTGAAAGATTGGAAGTAAACTTGTACACTTGGAAGGTTATCTTGATATGTTCTTGATCAAGCTTTCTTATGATGATTCTAACTTAACTTTTGATTCTAAAACTTGCTGAATTGTGTTGTGTTCTTGATAGAGTGTTTGAGTATGTGTGTTTTTAGTTAGAAAAATATGAAGTAGAAATGAAAATGGAATGGATGTATAAGTAGTAAATATGGCTTGAGGTTAAGGTAAGTGTATAGGATCCTTATGTTGAATTTTAGCTAAATTGTTAATACTAGTTGTCAATCCATGTCTCCCACATGTTTCTTGCTGTCCTAGGGTTGGTAAGATGCAGATTTTTATGTGTATATACCAATGGTATATACGTATAGAAACTGGTTACAATACGGGTATAAATACCGTATGAATAAAAGTAGAATTCTTGATGGAATTGAATGGGAATATGAATATAGCTATCTTTGTTGAGTATAAGTATATTTATATATGTATTTAAGTCTTTCAAAAGTGTATTAATACATCTTAATACAATACATATATATTGATTTTAACTTAAGAGTTAATACGTCGATAATCGATACATATATGTATATTGTTTCAAAGTCTTTAAGTTTGTAGTCTCATCTAATATATATAACTCATTGTTATTATACTTAATGAGATACTTAAATATCATTTAATCAAATCATTATATATATATATATATATCCAAATATATATTCCTTTAATTAATTATTACGATATATGACGTTCGTGAATCGTCAGATAGACTAGGTGGCCAAACGTTTGTATATAATTCATTCCAAATAACCAAGTCTTAATAAATTTGATTGCCTAACATGTTGGAAACCTTAATTATGTAAATATTAATCTTCTATATATTAGCAGAAAAATTCGGGTCGTTACAGGATTCATGTCATTTCGATTTCCGGAGCTCTAGATATGATTAAAATGGTATTTTGTTGGAATTAAATTGTGAAAATGAATTGAACCAGGTTTGGTCCATTTTTGTGACCACTTTTAGAGTCTTTAGGGTGTATTAGTGTGTTCGGATTGATGATGGGATGAACTTTCATGTTCGGGTCATCTAAATCCGAGCCACGGATCACCCGTTATGGCTAAAACGTGTTTTTGAACGGATTAAAGTTCCAAGTGGTGTAATGGCTGATTATCACGACTTGGTTACTGTTCTTGGAGTGTTCTTGAGTACACCAAAGTGTCAGGTGGTTTGATTAGGCGGAGATTGTAACGACCCGGATTTTTCCGCTAATATATAGAAGATTAATATTTACATAATTAAGGTTTCCAACATGTTAGGCAATCAAATTTATTAAGACTTGGTTATTTGGAATGAATTTTATACAAACGTTTAGCCACCCAGTCTGTCTGACGATTCACGAACGTCATATATCGTAATAATTAATTAAAGGAATATATATTTGGATATGTATATTTATGACATGTTAAAATGATATTTAAGTATCTCATTAAATATATTAACAAAGAGTTATATATATAAAATGAGACTACTAACTTAAAGACTTCAAGACTATATACATATATATAACGATTAACGTTGTAGTAACTTCTAAATTAAAATATATGTATATGTATTGTATTAATATGTATTAATACACTTATGAAGGACTTAAACATATATACTAACATACTTATACTCAACAAAGATAGCTATACTCATTTTTCTCATTCAATTTTATCAAGAATTCCACTCGTATTCATTCGGTATTTATACCCGTATAATACCCAACTTCTATATGTATTTACTATGGGTAAATACATACCAAATCATTGATCTTAGCAGCCCTCAATCAGTTGTGAGACATGTATAATGATGATGTAGACTTGTGGGAACCATGGCTGGGAAACTAGTATGACTAAATGCATAAAATTACAAACCATGGAGCCATGTTGTTGTCCCCATTTTGATACCAACATGTTGGATAAATAACCATCCATTTCATTACAATTAACTACATCATTTTACTCTCTAAAAAAAATACTCAAAAACTCTCTTAAACCTCCATTCAATTCAGCAAGTATTGGTCTCATAATCCAAGTTATAATCATCATAACAAAGCTTGATCAAGAACACTTCAAGAATTCCAAGCCATCAAGGGTATCTTTGAACTCAAGATATTCTCCTTATTTCTCCAGCAACTTTACTCATTTGATTTGAGGTAGTAACCTTATTCATAATCTTATTCGATTCGTATTCATATAGCTATCTTATTTTGAGTTATAACTAATAAAGAACATAGTTTAGATTATTTCTAAACTTGTTGGAAAATAAACTTAATCCTTCTAACTTGACTTTTAAAATACTTCAACACATGTATTATGACATTATGTCAAGCTAACATAACGCCGTCTTAGTCGAACAGGGGCTGTTTTGGGTTTAATTTTAAAAACCTATCTTAAACTTTGAATTAAAAGATTTCCTTTGGTGAAAAATCTTATTTTATATGGATATGAAATATATCCAAAATCCATGGTTAAACTCTAAGTAGAAGTATGTTTTTTTAAAAAGGGTCATCATGATGTCGTTCTTACTACGGATATGACTATCTTCTCTTATTTGATACCTAAGCTGTATTTTCAACTATAAACCTATACTTTTTCTATTAAGATTAATAATGTTGAGTTCGATACGAAACCATGGCAACTCGAATCACTCAGAACGGATTTGTAACGAAGAAATTATGGGTAAAACAAAATTGGATATTTTTCCTAATTTTTAGCTACGGACATGATTTATAAAAATGGATGCTAACCTTATTCTAGCTAACTTACCTTGTATCCTACATGTATTTATACATGTCTTGTTCCCGAACTTATGGAAATACAATTTATAATAGTCGTGATTAAGTTCTACGACACTATATTATAGTCTTAATAAAGATCGTAATGCACCATATATATATGACTTGATCACCGTGGATTCGTATATAAAGTTTTAACATATCATTTTGACTTCTTCTATATATAATATTGGAATGAACTATTAGACACCATTGGCAGTAATCTCGAGTTAGCTGTGGGTCGAAGTGGATTCCAAAATATTATATATTTTGAGTTGTGATCGAGCCTGAGACATGTATACAATGGGTCGCGGATTGCTTCAGACAATATACATATTATGTGTCTTATTATATTAAGACAATATATTATAGTGTTAGTGAACTCTAACACAATATACGCATTTATATTTATATTGGACTATTGGACTACGAACGTTGGACTACTAACAATGGACAATTAAAATTATCACAAGTATCATAAGTATGGAATATTAATTATATATATATATATATATATATATATATATATATATATATATATATATATATATATATATATATATATATATATATATATATATCTTGACACAAGAATATTATTATTAGGTTCATAAATTTGTCGAAAGGCTAAGTCTTATCACCATCTATTCGGAAATCATCACAAGTGAGTTATAGTCTCATTTTTACTATCTAAATTATTTTGGGATGAGAATACATGCAAAATTTATAAATGTTTTACAAAATAAGCACAAGTTCATGGAACTACATTCTACGATTGTTTTGTTATACCGGATATCTGTACTCATCATTATTATGCTTGGTAACCTAAGAATTAGTGAAAAACACTAATTGACGCGAATCCTAAAGGTAGATCTACGGGCACCAACCACCCCCATTTTTGAATAGTGGAAATGTTTTAGTACTTCGAAGGGTTCTTGTCATACATTTGAATAGTGGAATGTATGATGCTAGATATCTTAAGTGCTCTATGTTAAGGTCGGTTACCAGGCGACTCATCGTATGAATGATTTTTGCAGTTGTAATGATCCTGCGCATTTAATTAAATGAAATCTTGTGGCTTATTAAATGTTATGATTTTTATATAGAAATTAAACCTATGACTCACCAACATTTTTGTTGATGTTTTAAGCATGTTTATTCTCAGGTGAATATTAAAAACGCTTCCGCTATCGTATGCCAACCCAAGGTCAAAATTTGGAGTCGGCTTAATTGTTTATATTGTTTAAACTTGCATTCGGAGTATTTGTTGTAATATATTTGATCATATTGTAATGGGTTGTGTAAAAACTTAATTATTTGAGGAGATTGTCTTTGATAGACAATCTAAATTATGTCATTAAGACCTTTATTCAATAATAAAGGTTATGGTTATTTTTAAAAAAAACGAATGCAAGATTTGAAAAACGTCTCATATAGAGGTCAAAACCTCGCAAAGAAACCAATTAATAGGAAACGTTTATAATTAATATGAACGGGGCATTTCAGTTGGTATCCGAGCGTTGGTCTTAGAGAATCAGAAAATTTTTCATTAGTGTGTCTAACTGATTTTTGATGCATTAGTGAGTCTGGACTTTGACCGTAATTATTTTAAAAATGATTGCTTAATATAATTGTTGGAAACATAATATTATTAACATATAAATATTATAAGATATATCATTCTCTTAACGTGCCTGCTATTATGTGATAGATGACTTCATCCGATCATATAAACATCTCTAGTGATTCAGATTTCATTTACTTATCAAGTGATTCGGAGGCTGAGTCAAAGCATACGACTTATGAACCAACGGAAAAGTTAACTTTTAGTGCTACCATTAAAGTGGAAAATTGTTGGAAAAATTGGGAAGATTCACAATTGCCAGTAGAGGTTCCAGAAGAGGATCTAGAAGAAGATCCCAAAGAGGAACCCGAAGAAGAGGATCCTGAATTAGTTGTGGAAATTACCGAACTACAACGTGATTTGGGAAAATCTTTGGCTGTTATACCCGATCCCAAACCCGATGAACCTATTATGACCCAAAATGTTTGTGATCATCCACCTGAATCACCTAAGAGACTAGTTTATAAAATGACCGCTCGTATAACGACTATTGGTTTGGCTCCCAAACAATAGCCTAAAGAACCAATTGGGAGGAATTGGAAAAAGAACTATCCAAACGAAAATCCAAACGTTTGGCCGAGAAAGAAACAACGTCAACATCTAAGAAATCTCGTCATTCTTGAACCATCGGCAGCTATCCTGTATTCCATGCATTGTATAATATGTATTATATTGTGTGTTTAAGTTTGTAAGAAAATCCGCAATGTAATTTTCCTTATGATTGTATAATAACAAGAATAAGCATGGAAGTTTATTATTATTATTACAACTTATTATTACGTAGTAACGTAATAACTTACCATAGTTTTTCATATTAGAATTTTAGTAGTTAATTTGTGTGTTAGCTGCTAAGTTTGAACATTATTATAGTTATAAAATGCTAATATGAAGAAAAGGCTTTTATAATAATAAGTTCATATTAAGCTACAAAATACTTTTTGGCTACTTCTAAAATTCTATATGATTAACTCAGTGGGCTATTTTTGAAGGAAATGGCTCCTCCAGCTACTAGACAACAACAATTGAACACAGAAGAACTTCAAGTTTTCGCTGCAAATATGGCTACAGTGGTGAATGCAATGAACAACAATAACCAATCGGGTTCCAGCAGTGGAGGAAACAATGGCAACTGGGTAGGATGTTCCTACAAAGCTTTTATGGCCTGCAAACCCAATGAGTTTGAAGGAACTAAAGGACCCGTTGGACTAAAGCAGTGGACAGAGAAGGTTGAAGCCGTGTTCGCAATCAGCAACTGCGCAGAAGAGGAAAAAGTTAAGTATGCCACACATACTTTCAGGGGTACTGCTTTGACATGGTGGAATACCTACATGGATTACGTAGGACAAAATACCGCCTACGCACTTCCATGGTCCGCTTTCAAGCACATGATGACGGAAGAGTACCATCCCAGAACCGAAATCAACAAGCTCAAAGAAGAGGTTAAAGCACTGACAACCCAAGGGTTAGATGTCACTACCTACGAGCGACGTTTCAATGAACTGGCTTTAATGTGTCCTGGAGCATTTGAGGACGAAGAAGCAAAAATTGAAGCATTCATAAAAGGGTTGCCGGAATGAATCCAAGAGCATGTAGGTGCTAACGACCCTGCAACAATGCAGAAAGCGAGCCGTATAACCCACAAATTGATAGGCCAAATTACATGAAGGATAAAGAAAGAAGCGGACGAGGAGGCCATAATGAAACAGGGAAAAAGAAAGTGGGAGGAAAGCAGTGATCAGGGTCACCAGTACAACAACAACAATCGCAACCACCCCAACAACAACAATAATCGCAACAAGAACCTCAATAATAATCGCAACAACCAACCCAATAATAATAACAACAACAACAATCCCAATCACAAAAATAACAACAACAAACGACTCAACAACAACAACAACAACAACAACAACAACAACAACAACAACAACAACGACAACAAAAGGCAAAGAACTATATGCCCCAGGTGTGATACGTTTCATCCGGAATGGTTTTGTAGAGAATTATGTACCAAGTGTAATAGGAATGGCCATATTACGGCAAAGTGTGAAGTCTACGGACCAAATAGAAACAAATGAGTAAATAATGCCGGAACAAATAATAACGGCGTTGTTTGCTATGGATGTGGAAAACCAGGCCATACCATAAACCAGTGCAGGAATGGAAATAGGCAAGGCCATGGAAGAGCCTTCAACATTAATGGGGAGAAAGCACAGGAAGACCCGGAGCTTGTTACGGGTAGTTTCTTATCAACAATACACCTGCTTATGTTTTATTTGATTCGGGTGCCGATAGAAGTTATATGAGTAGAGAATTTTGTGCCAAATTAAATTGCCCGTTAACGCCTTTGGATAAAAAGTGTATAGTTGAAGTAGCAAACGGTAAACTAATTAAGGTTGATAAAATTTGCCGAAATCGAAAAATTAGTTTAGTTAGCGAAAAGTTTGCAATTGATTTAATACCGGTGGAATTGGGAAGCTTCGACGTAATTATTGGAATGGACTGGATGTCCATGGTGAAAGCCGAAGTTGTTTGTCATGAGAAGGCGATTCGCATTCCGAGAGAAAACGGGTTACCCTTAATGGTGTACGAAAAAAAGGGTAATGCCAAATTAAATCTTATTAGTAGTTTGAAGGCACGTAAACTAATAAGAAAAGGTTGCTATGCCATACTAGCACACGTCGAGAAGGTTGAAAAAGAAGAAAAGAAAATCGATGACGTTCCTGTTGCAAGAGAATTTCCTGAGGTGTTTCCGGACGAATTACCGGGACTACCTCCACACCGATCCGTTGAATTTCAAATAGATCTTGTACCAGGAGCCGCACCAATAGCTCGTGATCCATATAGACTTGCGCCCACCGAAATGAAAGAATTACAAAGTCAGCTACAAGAATTATTAGAACGTGGTTTTATCCGACCGAGTATGTCACCATGGGGAGCTCCAATTTTGTTCGTTAAAAAGAATGATGGGTCTTTTCGCATGTGTATCAATTACCGTGAGCTGAACAAAGTAACCATCAAAAACCGATACCCTTTACCCCGAATCGACGATCTATTTGATCAACTTCAAGGTTCGAGCGTATACTCCAAAATCGACTTAAGGTTGGGTTATCATCAACTGAGGGTTAAAGAAGTCGATATACCAAAAACAGCATTCAAAACTCGTTATGGCCACTACGAATTCATGGTTATGCCATTCGGTTTAACCAATGCACCCGCAGTTTTCATGGACCTCATGCACCGAGTATGTAGTCCATATTTAGATAAGTTTGTTATTGTCTTTATTGATGACATCCTTATCTATTCGAAGAATAACCAAGAACACGAACAATACTTGAGACTTGTGTTAGAGCTGTTAAGAAAAGAACAACTTTATGCTAAGTTCTCTAAATGTGCTTTTTGGTTAAATGAAGTACAATTTCTTGGCCACGTAGTCAGTAGTAATGGAATCAAAGTTGATCACACCAAGATCGAAGCCATCAAAAATTGGGAAACCCCAAAAACTCCAACGCAAATACGTCAATTTTTGGGTTTAGCCGGTTATTATAGGAGATTTATTCAAGATTTCTCTCGAGTAGCCAAAACCTTTAACTGCATTGACACATAAGGGGGAGAAGTATGAATGGACTTCTGAACAAGAGGGTGCCTTCCAATTGTTGAAAAAGAAGTTGACTACGACACCTATTTTATCGTTACCTGACGGAATGGAAGATTTTGTTATCTACTACGATGCATCAAGAATGGGTTTTGGGTGTGTCCTTATGCAACAGAAGAAGGTGATTGCATATGCTTCTCGACAACTCAAAATTCATGAACAAAACTACACCACACACGATCTGGAATTGGGCTCCGTTGTTTTTGCATTAAAGATGTGGAGAAATTATCTATATGGGGTCAAGTTCATCATATACACTGACCACAAAAGTCTCCAACATATTTTAAATCAAAAGAAACTAAATATGAGGCAGCGTAGGTGGGTTGAGCTGCTAAATGATTATGATTGTAAAATCCGTTACCACCCGGGAAAAGCAAATGTGGTAGTCGATGCCTTGAGTCGAAAGGAAAGAGAACATATTCGAGTAAAAGCTATGAACATGATTATTCATACTAATCTTACTACTCGAATAAAAGAGGCACAACAGGAGGTTTTGAAGGAAGGAATTTTTAGAAGGGAAATACCCAAAGGATTAGAAAAACAGCTTAATATTCGGGAAGACAGAACTAGGTATTTAGCTGAAAGAATTTGAGTACCAAAGAATGGGGATTTGAGGAAAGTGGTACTAGATGAAGCACATAAAACCAGATATTCAATACATCCCAAAGCGGGGAAAATGTACCAAGACCTCAAGAGAAACTTTTGGTGGCTAGGAATGAAGCCCGATATAGCCATATATGTAGGAGCATGTTTGACTTGTTCTAAAGTCAAAGCTGAGCATCAGAAACCATCGGGACTACTCCAACAACCTGAAATCCCAGAAAGGAAATGGAAAAACATTACCATGGATTTCATTGCTAAGTTACCGAGAACCGCAGGTAGTTATGATATGATTTGGGTAATAGTCGATCGTCTTACTAAGTCAGCACACTTTCTACCAATAAAAGAAGAGGATGGTATAGAGAAATTAGCACGATTATACCTAAAAGAAGTTGTTTCTAGACATGGTATACCAATCTCTATTATCTCTAATCGTGATAGCAGATATACTTCCAGAATCTGGCAGGCATTACACAAAGTGTTGAGAATGAAATGTCCCATTCTTATTGATTAAAAACGTTCCATATTAATTGATTTCGTTGCGAGGTTTTGACCTCTATATGAGACGTTTTTCAAAGACTGCATTCATTTTTAAAACAAACCATAACCTTTATTTCATAAATAAAGGTTTAAAAAGCTTTACGTAGATTATCAAATAATGATAATCTAAAATATCCTGTTTACACACGACCATTACATAATGGTTTACAATACAAATATGTTACATCGAAATCAGTTTCTTGAATGCAGTTTTTAAACAATATCATACAAACATGGACTCCAAATCTTGTCCTTATTTTAGTATGCAACAGCGGAAGCTCTTAGTATTCACCTGAGAATAAACATGCTTTAAACGTCAACAAAAATGTTGGTGAGTTATAGGTTTAACCTATATATATCAAATCGTAACAATAGACCACAAGATTTCATATTTCAATACACATCCCATACATAGAGATAAAAATCATTCATATGGTGAACACCTGGTAACCGACAATAACAAGTTGAAAATATAAGAATATCCCCATCATTCCGGGACACCCTTCGGATATGATATAAATTTCGAAGTACTAAAGCATCCGGTACTTTGGATGGGGTTTGTTAGGCCCAATAGATCTATCTTTAGGATTCGCGTCAATTAGGGTGTCTGTTCCCTAATTCTTAGATTACCAGACTTAATAAAAAGGGGCATATTCGATTTCGATAATTCAACCATAGAATTTAGTTTCACGTACTTGTGTCTATTTTGTAAATCATTTATAAAACCTGCATGTATTCTCATCCCAAAAATATTAGATTTTAAAAGTGGGACTATAACTCACTTTCACTGATTTTTACTTCGTCGGGAAGTAAGACTTGGCCACTGGTTGATTCACGAACCTATAACAATATATACATATATATCAAAGTATGTTTAAAATATATTTACAACACTTTTAATATATTTTGATGTTTTAAGTTTATTAAGTCAGCTGTCCTCGTTAGTAACCTACAACTAGTTGTCCACAGTTAGATGTACAGAAATAAATAGATAAATATTATCTTGAATCAATCCACGACCCAGTGTATACGTATCTCAGTATTGATCACAACTCAAACTATATATATTTTGGAATCAACCTCAACCCTGTATAGCTAACTCCAACATTCACATATAGAGTGTCTATGGTTGTTCCGAAATATATATAGATGTGTCGACATGAAAAACATACTTCCACTTTGAGTTTAACCATAATTTTTGGATATAGTTTCATGTTTATAATAAAAATCATTTTCTCAGAATAACAACTTTTAAATCAAAGTTTATCATAGTTTTTAATTAACCAACCCAAAACAGCCCGCGGTGTTACTACGACGGCGTAAATCCGGTTTTACGATGTTTTTCGTGTTTCCAGGTTTTAAATCATTAAGTTAGCATATCATATAGATATAGAACATGTGTTTAGTTGATTTTAAAAGTCAAGTTAGAAGGATTAACTTTTGTTTGCGAACAAGTTTAGAATTAACTAAACTATGTTCTAGTGATTACAAGTTTAAACCTTCGAATAAAATAGCTTTATATGTATGAATCGAATGATGTTATGAACATCATTACTACCTTAATTTCCTTTGATAAACCTACTGGAAGAGAGAAAAATGGATCTAGCTTCAATGGATCCTTGGATGGCTCGAAGTTCTTGAAGCAGAATCATGACACGAAAACAAGTTCAAGTAAGATCATCACTTGAAATAAGATTGTTATAGTTATAGAAATTGAACCAAAGTTTGAATATGATTATTACCTTGTATTAGAATGATAACCTACTGTAAGAAACAAAGATTTCTTGAGGTTGGATGATCACCTTACAAGATTGGAAGTGAGCTAGCAAACTTGAAAGTATTCTTGATTTTATGAAACTAGAACTTTTGGAATTTATGAAGAACACTTAGAACTTGAAGATAGAACTTGAGAGAGATCAATTAGATGAAGAAAATTGAAGAATGAAAGTGTTTGTAGGTGTTTTTGGTCGTTGGTGTATGGATTAGATATAAAGGATATGTAATTTTGTTTTCATGTAAATAAGTCATGAATGATTACTCATATTTTTGTAATTTTATGAGATATTTCATGCTAGTTGCCAAATGATGGTTCCCACATGTGTTAGGTGACTCACATGGGCTGCTAAGAGCTGATCATTGGAGTGTATATACCAATAGTACATACATCTAAAAGATGTGTATTATACGAGTACGAATACGGGTGCATACGAGTAGAATTGTTGATGAAACTGAACGAGGATGTAATTGTAAGCATTTTTGTTAAGTAGAAGTATTTTGATAAGTGTATTGAAGTCTTTCAAAAGTGTATAAATACATATTAAAACACTACATGTATATACATTTTAACTGAGTCGTTAAGTCATCGTTAGTCGTTACATGTAAGTGTTGTTTTGAAACCTTTAGGTTAACGATCTTGTTAAATGTTGTTAACCCAATGTTTATAATATCAAATGAGATTTTAAATTATTATATTATCATGATATTTTCATATATGAATATCTCTTAATATGATATATATACATTAAATGTCTTTACAACGATAATCGTTACATATATGTCTCGTTTCAAAATCATTAAGTTAGTAGTCTTGTTTTTACATATGTAGTTCATTGTTAATATACTTAATGATATGTTTACTTATCATAATATCATGTTAACTATATATATAACCATATATATGTCATCATATAGTTTTACAAGTTTTAACGTTCATGAATCACCGGTCAACTTGGGTGGTCAATTGTCTATATGAAACATATTTCAATTAATCAAGTCTTAACAAGTTTGATTGCTTAACATGTTGGAAACATTTAATCATGTAAATATCAATCTCAATTAATATATATAAACATGGAAAAGTTCGGGTCACTACAGAACCTACCCGTTAAATAAATTTCGTCCCGAAATTTTAAATTGTTGAAGGTGTTGACGAATCTTCTGGAAATAGATGCGGGTATTTCTTCTTCATCTGATCTTCACACTCCCAGGTGAACTCGGGTCCTCTACGAGCATTCCATCGAACCTTAACAATTGGTATCTTGTTTTGCTTAAGTCTTTTAACCTCACGATCCATTATTTCGACGGGTTCTTCGATGAATTGAAGTTTTTCGTTGATTTGGATTTCATCTAACGGAATAGTGAGATCTTCTTTAGCAAAACATTTCTTCAAATTCGAGACGTGGAAAGTGTTATGTACAGCCATGAGTTGTTGAGGTAACTCAAGTCGGTAAGCTACTGGTCCGACACGATCAATAATCTTGAATGGTCCAATATACCTTGGATTTAATTTCCCTCGTTTACCAAATCGAACAACGCCTTTCCAAGGTGCAACTTCAAGCATGACCATCTCTCCAATTTCAAATTCTATATCTTTTCTTTTAATGTCAGCGTAGCTCTTTTGTCGACTTTGGGCGGTTTTCAACCGTTGTTGAATTTGGATGATCTTCTCGGTAGTTTCTTGTATAATCTCCGGACCCGTAATCTGTCTATCCCCCACTTCACTCCAACAAATCGGAGACCTGCACTTTCTACCATAAAGTGCTTCAAACGGCGCCATCTCAATGCTTGAATGGTAGCTGTTGTTGTAGGAAAATTCTGCTAACGGTAGATGTCGATCCCAACTGTTTCCGAAATCAATAACACATGCTCGTAGCATGTCTTCAAGCGTTTGTATCGTCCTTTCACTCTGCCCATCAGTTTGTGGATGATAGGCAGTACTCATATCTAGACGAGTTCCTAATGCTTGCTGTAATGTCTGCCAGAATCTTGAAATAAATCTGCCATCCCTATCAGAGATAATAGAGATTGGTATTCCATGTCTGGAGACGACTTCCTTCAAATACAGTCGTGCTAACTTCTCCATCTTGTCATCTTCTCTTATTGGCAGGAAGTGTGCTGATTTGGTGAGACGATCAACTATTACCCAAATAGTATCAAAACCACTTGCAGTCCTTGGCAATTTAGTGATGAAATCCATGGTAATGTTTTCCCATTTCCATTCCGGGATTTCGGGTTGTTGAAGTAGACCTGATGGTTTCTGATGCTCAGCTTTGACCTTAGAACACGTCAAACATTCTCCTACGTATTTAGCAACATCGGCTTTCATACCCGGCCACCAAAAATGTTTCTTGAGATCCTTGTACATCTTCCCCGTTCCAGGATGTATTGAGTATCTGGTTTTATGAGCTTCTCTAAGTACCATTTCTCTCATATCTCCAAATTTTGGTACCCAAATCCTTTCAGCCCTATACCGGGTTCCGTCTTCCCGAATATTAAGATGCTTCTCCGATCCTTTAGGTATTTCATCCTTTAAATTTCCCTCTTTTAAAACTCCTTGTTGCGCCTCCTTTATTTGAGTAGTAAGGTTATTATGAATCATTATATTCATAGATTTTACTCGAATGGGTTCTCTGTCCTTCCTGCTCAATGCATCGGCTACCACATTTGCCTTCCCCGGGTGGTAACGAATCTCAAAGTCGTAATCATTCAATAATTCAATCCACCTACGCTGCCTCATATTCAGTTGTTTCTGATTAAATATGTGTTGAAGACTTTTGTGGTCGGTATATATAATACTTTTGACCCCATATAAGTAGTGCCTCCAAGTCTTTAATGCAAAAACAACCGCGCCTAATTCCAAATCATGCGTCGTATAATTTTGTTCGTGAATCTTCAATTGTCTAGACGCATAAGCAATCACCTTCGTTCGTTGCATTAATACACAACCGAGACCTTGCTTTGATGCGTCACAATAAATCACAAAATCATCATTCCCTTCAGGCAATGACAATATAGGTGCCGTAGATAGCTTTTTCTTCAATAACTGAAACGCTTTCTCTTGTTCATCATTCCATTCAAATTTCTTCCCTTTATGCGTTAATGCAGTCAAGGGTTTTGCTATTCTGGAAAAGTCTTGGATGAACCTTTTGTAGTAACCAGCTAGTCCTAAAAACTGGCGTATGTGTTTCGGAGTTTTCGGGGTTTCCCACTTTTCAACAGTTTCTATCTTTGCCGGATCCACCTTAATACCTTCTTTGTTCACTATGTGACCGAGGAATTGAACTTCTTCCAACCAAAATGCACACTTTGAAAACTTAGCGTACAATTCTTCCTTCCTCAATACTTCTAACACCTTTCTCAAATGTTCACCGTGTTCTTGGTCATTCTTTGAGTAAATAAGTATGTCATCAATGAAAACAATGACAAACTTGTCAAGGTATGGTCCACACACTCGGTTCATAAGGTCCATGAACACAGCTGGTGCATTAGTTAAACCAAACGGCATGACCATAAACTCGTAATGACCGTAACGTGTTCAGAAAGCAGTCTTTGGAATATCATCTTCTTTCACCCGCATTTGATGATACCCGGAACGTAAGTCAATCTTTGAATAAACAGACGAGCCTTGTAGTTGATCAAATAAGTCGTCGATTCTCGGTAGTGGGTAGCGGTTCTTGATGGTAAGTTTGTTCAACTCTCGGTAGTCGATACACAACCTGAATGTACCATCTTTCTTCTTGACAAACAAAACAGGAGCTCCCCACGGTGATGTGCTTGGTCGAATGAAACCACGCTCTAAAAGTTCTTGTAATTGGCTTTGCAGTTCTTTCATCTCACTGGGTGCGAGTCTGTAAGGAGCACGAGCTATTGGTGCAGCTCCTGGTACAAGATCTATTTGAAATTCAACGGATCGATGTGGGGGTAATCCCGGTAATTCTTTCGGAAATACATCGGGAAATTCTTTTGCAATGGGAACATCATTGATGCTCTTTTCTTCAGTTTGTACTTTCTCGACGTGTGCTAGAACAGCATAGCAACCTTTTCTTATTAGTTTTTGTGCCTTCAAATTACTAATAAGATGTAGCTTCGTGTTGCCCTTTTCTCCGTACACCATTAAGGGTTTTCCTTTTTCTCGTATAATGCGAATTGCATTTTTGTAACAAACGATCTCTGCTTTCACTTCTTTCAACCAGTCCATACCGATTATCACATCAAAACTCCCTAACTCTACTGGTATCAAATCAATCTTAAATGTTTCGCTAACCAGTTTAATTTCTCGATTCCGACATATATTATCTGCTGAAATTAATTTACCATTTGCTAATTCGAGTAAAAATTTACTATCCAAAGGCGTCAATGGACAACTTAATTTAGCACAAAAATCTCTACTCATATAGCTTCTATCCGCACCCGAATCAAATAAAACGTAAGCAGATTTATTGTCAATAAGAAACGTACCCGTAACAAGCTCCGGGTCTTCCTGTGCCTCTGCCGCATTAATATTGAAAACTCTTCCGCGGCCTTGTCCATTCGTGTTCTCCTGGTTCGGGCAATTTCTAATAATGTGGCCCGGTTTTCCACATTTATAACAAACTACATTGGCATAACTTGCTCCGACACTACTTGCTCCGCCATTACTCGTTCCGACACCATTTGTTCCTTTCGTTCTATTAACCCCTGGTCCGTAGACCTCACACTTCGCCGCGCTATGACCATTTCTTTTACACTTGTTGCAAAATTTGGTGCAGAACCCCGAGTGATACTTTTCACACCTTTGGCATAGCTGCTTCTGATTGTTGTTGTTGTTGCAGTTATTATTGTTGTTGGGATGATTGTTGTAGTTGCTGTTGTTGTTGTTGTTGTTGTTGTTGGGCCATTTGTTGTAGTTGCGATTGATGTTGCGATTGTTGGGATAATTGTTGCGATTATTGTTGTAATTGCTGTTGTTGTTGTATTGGTGATTCTTATCACCGTTTTCTTCCCACTTTCTTTTGACTTGCTTCACATTGGCCTCTTCAGCAGTCTGTTCTTTAATTCTTTCTTCAATCTGGTTCACTAGTTTGTGAGCCATTCTACATGCCTGTTGTATGGAGGCGGGCTCGTGTGAACTTATATCTTCTTGGATTCTTTCCGGTAATCCTTTCACAAACGCGTCGATCTTCTCTTCCTCATCTTCGAATGCTCCCGGACACAATAGGCACAATTCTGTGAATCGCCTTTCGTACGTGGTAATATCAAATCCTTGGGTTCGTAACCCTCTAAGTTCTGTCTTGAGCTTATTGACCTCGGTTCTGGGACGGTACTTCTCGTTCATCAAGTGCTTGAATGCTGACCACGGTAGTGCGTACGCATCATCTTGTCCCACTTGCTCTAGATAGGTATTCCACCATGTTAACGCAGAACCTGTGAAGGTATGCGTAGCGTACTTCACTTTGTCCTCTTCAGTACACTTACTTATGGCAAACACCGATTCGACCTTCTCGGTCCACCGTTTTAATCCGATCGGTCCTTCGGTTCCATCAAATTCCAAAGGTTTGCAGGCAGTGAATTCTTTGTAGGTGCATCCTACACGATTTCCTGTACTGCCAGATCCAAGGTTATTGTTGGTATGTAGCGCAGCCTGCACCGCGGCTATGTTTGAAGCTAGAAAAGTACGGAATTCCTCTTCATTCATATTCACGGTGTGTCGAGTAGTCGGTGCCATTTCCTTCAAAATAGTCAAATGGAACAAGTTAATCATACAGAATATTAAGAGTAGTTAATAGTATTTCGTAGCATAATATGAACTCATTTATAAAAGCTTTTTCTTCATATTAGCATTTTATAAGTTTAAATTCGGGTAGTACCTACCCGTTAAGTTCATACTTAGTAGCTAATATACAATTCAACTACTACAATTCTATATGAAAAACTGATTATAATAATATTTCGCGTTCAAACTTTTATACAATATTTTACAAACTTACAATACCGCTTATTTTACATAAAGCATGAAATATAGCACACAATAACTTTGATACAAGATAGTTGTGAAGATAATTCTAGCTAGTACACAAGTCGTTCAGCATAGGCAATAAAGACACGTAATTCATACGTCCAGAAACAAGTCATGCATTCTGGTTTTACTAGGATTACTTCCCATCCTTGGTCTTGTGGAACATAACTGTTATGGCCGTTGATAAGACAGCGTGTTGTAACGTCGTCAAAGGGACGAGGGTTACGTAATGTCCAACAGTCCCGTAACAATCTAAAAACCTCATTTCTTACCCCAATTACCGACTCCGTCACTTGTGGAAACGTTTTGTTTAATAGTTGTAGCCCGATGTTCTTGTTCTCACTTTGGTGAGAAGCGAACATTACTAATCCGTAAGCATAACATGCTTCTTTATGTTGCATGTTAGCCGCTTTTTCTAAATCACGAAGTCCAATATTCGGATATATTGAGTCAAAATAATTTCTTAACCTGTTGCGTAAAATAGCATTTGGGTTCCCCGCAATATATGTGTCAAAGTAAACACATCGTAACTTATGGGTTTCCCAATGTGATATCCCCCATCTTTCAAACGAAAGTCTCTTATAAACCAAGACATTCTTGGAACGTTCTTCGAATGTCTTACAAACTGATCTCGCCTTAAATAGTTGTGCCGAGGAATTCTGGCTGACTCTAGACAAGATTTCATCAATCATGTCTCCGGGTAGGTCTCTTAAAATATTGGGTTGTCTATCCATTTTGTGTTTTTAAACTGTAAAATAGATAAGAGTTAGATTCATAAAAAAAATACTTATTAATACAAGCAATTTTTACATATATCATAAAGGATAAGAACACTATATTACATATATTACACCACACGAATACAACTATCTTATTCCGACTCGCTCATTTCTTCTTCTTCGGTTTTGGTTCGTTTTGCCAAGTTTCTAGGGATATATGATGTTCCCCTAATACTAACTGTCGTTTTCCACAACGGTTTAGAAAAACCTGGTGATTTAGAGGTTCCCGGGTCATTGTTACAACTTAAGGACTTCGGGGGTTGACGATACATATAAAGTTCATCGGGGTTGGAATTAGATTTCTCTATGTTTATGCCCTTTCCCTTATTATTTTCTTTTGTCTTTTTAAATTCAGTTGGGGTAATTTCTATAACATCATCGGAATTCTCGTCGAAATCCGATTCATCGGAGAATTGGTAATCCTCCCAATATTTTGCTTCCTTGGCGGAAACACCATTGACCATAATTAACTTTGGTCGGTTGGTTGAGGATTTTCTTTTACTTAACCGTTTTATTATTTCCCCCACCGGTTCTACTTCTTCATCCGGTTCCGATTCTTCTTCCGTTTCCGATTCTTCTTCCGGTTCCGACTCTTCTTCCGGTTCCTCTTCGGGAACTTGTGAATCAGTCCACGAATCATTCCAATTTACATTTGACTCTTCATTATTATTAGGTGAGTCAATGGAACTTTTTCTAGAGGTAGACATCTATCACATAATATCAAACGCGTTAAGAGATTAATATATCACATAATATTCACATGTTAAAAATATATAGTTTCCAACAAAATTTGTTAAGCAATCATTTTTCAAGTAAACACGGTCGAAGTCCAGACTGACTAATGCATCCTAACAAACTCGATAAGACACACTAATGCAAAATTCTGGTTCTCTAAGACCAACGCTCGGATACCAACTGAAATGTCCGGTTCTTATTGATTAAAAACGTTCCATATTAATTGATTTCGTTACGAGGTTTTGACCTCTATATGAGACGTTTTTCAAAGACTGCATTCATTTTTAAAACAAACCATAACCTTTATTTCATAAATAAAGGTTTAAAAAGCTTTACGTAGATTATCAAATAATGATAATCTAAAATATCCTGTTTACACACGACCATTACATAATGGTTTACAATACAAATATGTTACATCGAAATCAGTTTCTTGAATGCAGTTTTTACACAATATCATACAAACATGGACTCCAAATCTTGTCCTTATTTTAGTATGCAACAGCGGAAGCTCTTAGTATTCACCTGAGAATAAACATGCTTTAAACGTCAACAAAAATGTTGGTGAGTTATAGGTTTAACAATTCAACTACTAATCGTAACAATAGACCACAAGATTTCATATTTCAATACACATCCCATACATAGAGATAAAAATCATTCATATGTTTTGAACTACCTCCACAATTAGAAAAGATTCACAACACCTTTCATGTTTTGAACCTGAAGAAATGCCTAGCTACTGAAGATCTCATTATCCCTTTAGACGAAATTAAGATTGACGAGAAACTAAATTTCGCCGAAGAACCCGTCAAAATTATGGATCGTGAGGTCAAACGACTCAAACAAAGTAAGATACCAATCGTTAAGGTTCGGTGGAATGCTCGTAGAGGACCTGAATTCACTTAGGAATGAGAAGACCAAATGAAGCTGAAGTACCCACATTTGTTTTCCGATATCGCACGTTAACTAGGTACTATTCTAAATTTCGGGACGAAATTTAATTTAACGGGTGTGTAATGTAGCGACCCGAATTTTTTCGCTAATATATAGAAGATTAATATTTACATAATTAAGGTTTCCAACATGTTAGGCAATCAAAGTTATTAAGACTTGGTTATTTGGAATGAATTTTATACAAACGTTTGGCCGCCCAGTCTGTCTGACGATTCACGAACGTCATATATCGTAATAATTAATTAAAGGAATATATATTTGGATATGTATATTTATGACATGTTAAAATGATATTTAATTATCTCATTAAATATATTAACAAAGAGTTTTATATATAAAATGAGACTACTAACTTAAAGACTTCAAAACTATATACATATATATAACGATTAACGTTGTAGTAACTTCTAAATTAAAATATATGTATATGTATTGTATTAATATGTATTAATACACTTATGAAGGACTTAAACATATATACTAACATACTTATACTCAACAAAGATAGCTATACTGTGACCACCCAGAAATTTTCGACCAAATTTAAACTTAATCCCATATGATTCGACACGATAAGCAAAAGTTTGTAACGTTGAAATCTCAAAAACTTTGAAAACTATTTCACATGTTCAAGTAACCTTTGACCATTCCCGACAATTCACGAACCTCGATGAATAAATAAATATGTAAGGTATATATATATAATAAATATTAAATATTCAAAAGATACATTCATATGATATATAATATAAATTGTAATATAAATATATTAAATAAAATTACAAGTTAATTATGGTTATTATATGATTATTATTACATTCATTATTATTATTATTATTATTATTATTATTATTATTATTATTATTATTATTATTATTATTATTATTAATATTTATACTTAAAAGTTATTTTATAAAATTTGTTACATAAAAATTGTCAAGTTATTATTACTAATAATATAGTTATCATTGTCAATATCATTACTATGATAGTAGTAATTATAATTTTAGTCATTTTGATAAATATTAGTGTTATTACTGAATATCATTACTATTAATAATTATTATTATTATAAATTATTACTATCATTATCATTTTAATTATTAGAAAATGGTAAAATTCATTATTATCATTGATAATATTATTAATATCAATTTTTTATTTGATAACATTAATATTATTATGAGTATTATTAGAAATTTTGATTATTATTATAATTATAATTATTAGTATTATTATAATTCATTATTAGTATTAATAATAGATTTATTAATTAATTACAATTATTACAAATCTATAAAAGAATCAAACAAAATATAAAGATAGCAGAATAAATCGTACGAAAATTGGTTACCTTTCATTTTCCACTTTTAATTTTTGGATTAATCTGTTGGAATGTTCGACTACATATTAGTATACCTTATCCTCTATAATTGATCCAAATAAAACAGATACATATATTTTTATTTTTTTCTCTTTTTCTCTTCGGTCCTCTGTATCTTTTACTTTATGGCAAGAATCAAAAATTGAATCAGTTTTAAAAATCCATTAATATAGTTATGTTAGGAATCTATTGCTCAATCTTTCTGCAAATTTTCAAAATCCAACTCATCTTATCGTTTCCTAATTTTTGAAGTCAAATTTATCAAGTAAAAGTCAAATATTGTGTTCATAGCAAAATTTGTGATTTTGTTGATATTTCTGTTGAAATTAAGGATTCACAAATATTATAGAGGTGATTTGCAGCATATTTCGTGTTATAACCTTTTACTAAAACGACATCAAAATCGAAAATCAAAATTTTTTTTTTGTTTAAAGGCCGACGGACAGCAGTAGCTGTTCTTGAGGCTGTATAATTTTTTTTTTGTTTTAAACAATTTAATTCACCAATATAATCATTCTGTTTTAGAGTTCAAAAATCAAAAGAATTAATTGTTGTTACTTAGATTTGATCATGGTTTGAGTTACGAATGGAAAATGAGGAAGAAGGAAGTCACAGAATAATAATCGGTTTAAATAAAAATGGATTGTATAAAATTCAGAGAAAATAGAAACGGCTTGATGGTTTAGAAGGGAGTGGGGTGTTCGAGAGGTCACGGGTTCGAGCCCAGCTTTGGGCATTTTTTTTTCTAAAGAAGGCTTATAAGGTAGTCTTTAAATTGTTATATTTATTAATATGATTATTACGATTATTATTGTTATTATAAATTGTTATTGTTATTGTTATTAGTGTTATTTTTATTATTGTTATTATAATTATTATTATTAAGGTTATCATTTAAAATATAACTTACCATATTGTTACTAGTATAAGTATTATTATTATTATTATTAGGATGATTAGGAATATTATCATTTTTTTATTATTATGAAAATAATGAGATTTACTATATTTTTATTAAAAATTTATATTAGTATCATTTTAGAATTATTGTTAGTAATATAACTATTATTATCAAGTAATATGATTATTAATATTACCATTATTAATACGATTTCTAATATTATTATTACAAGTATTAGTATTAACAATATCATTACTAGTATTATTATTATTAAAGTTATTATTATTATTATTAGTAAATCGTTCTTATTTTTAAAACTATTTTTTTAAACAGATAACTATTTGTACATAAAAAAAAGACTTATTACCTATACTATAAGAATATTTCATATAACTATATATAAATCAAACCTAATACTATTAATTAAATAAATATTTTTATATATCAAACTATTGAAATTTTGAATATAACACTAAACAATTAAGTATATAAAGATGGATATATTAATATAACTAGATATATAGATATTGATCATTTTGAATATATACACAAACTAAATAAATATAATATATAATTTAAGACCTAATATATATAAATTTGATCGATTACGATTATACATTTTAATATATATATATATACAAATGATATAGGTTCGTGAATCCAAGGCCAACCCTACAATTGTTCAATGTCGTTATATCTACTTTTACTACAAAATACAGTATGGTGAGTTTCATTACTCCCTTTTTATATATATTTTTGGGCTGAGAATACATGCGCTTTTTTATAAATGTTTTACGAAATAGGCACAAGTACTTAAACTAATTCTATGTGGGTTTAAACTAGAAATATACCCTTAGCTTGGTAACATTAAACTACTTGTCTATGTACGGTAGGCGTGAATCCTAAAGATAGATCTATTGGGCCTGACAAATCCCATCCTGACTATGGGATGCTTTAGTACTTCGAGGTTATTTTAAACACACCTGATCTGGTGTACTTCAGAGGGTAAAACATGAATGTTAAGGCTTGTTACCGGGTGCCTACAACTTATAGAATACTTTTATACACTTGCGAGTGTACATATATTTATAAACGAAAATCTTGTGGTCTATTAATATATTGAAATGATTGTTATGATAAACCTATGAAGTCACCAACCTTTTGGTTGACACTTTAAAGCATGTTTATTCTCAAGTATAAAAGAAATCTTCCACTGTGCATTTGCTCATTTTAAAGATATTACATGGAGTCATACATGGCATACTTAGGACAGTACCTCACAATGGGACCAGATGTTGATGACTTCGTCCAGGTGGATAAGGACGGGTCACTACAGGTGGTATCAAAGCGGTGGTCTTAGCGAACCAGGTCTTGCATTAGTGTGTCTAACTGATAGTTGTTTAGATGCATTAGTGAGTCTGGACTTCGACCTTGTCTGCACGTCAAAAGTTTTGCTTATCATTTAGTGTCGAAAATTATTTGCTTATCATCCTTAAAGTCTAGACACGTCCTACTACCTCTATTGCATAGACAGTGTATAGATAAATTCATATCTTAGCGTATCTGTTATTGTTACCTTTGCCTGACAGCTTCCGTAGATCCATCCGTAACTTATGGGATTTTAGTATTATATATGCATATGTAAATTATGTATTGCAGGGTACTAATCTACATCCTATAATCTATTTCTTATCGAAAATCCTTCATCTGATCGTACGAGATGAATCCCTCAACAAGTTCAAGTCCCTCAGATTCTGATAGCTATTCCGATAGTTATTCCGATAACTATTCCGATATGGATGTTCACCTAAGCTCCGGAGGCAGCGTCACCAGAATGAATCAACCAATCAACCATCCCCAAATTCATCTGATGAGTTCGTAGTCAACTTCATCGATGGAGACAAGAAGAAGGCGATTCCTTTCCATACATCACATGGCCCTCTTGGCGAAGAACCTGAAGCACTTACCAGCGAACCTGTTCGAGACACCATTTTCTCTCTCATTTCCTGAGTATCTCATCACGATTATATACTATCTCAAATTCTGAATCTTATTCATCCGCTCGTCCGAACCGACAATCATCCCGGAATAATACAAGAAATCAACGAACTTCGTTCTCGAGTAATCAATTTGGAGAACCTGGTGAAAAACTTACCAGCTTCAGCAACATCACCGACATCAACAGAACCACCAGCAATAGCACCCGTACCATCAACAACACACGCCTCAGCATTTCATTCTGTACCTCGAGTATAATCATCATTCTACATGATGTTCTACATCATTTATCCCCGTTCGACATGGCGATTAAGTAATCTCTAAAGTTTTGGAGATTATCCATTCTAATTCTAACAGTAAATCAAATGAGTTTAATATTATATTAACTCATTTAATCCATAATTACATCTGAAGAAAATATATATGTATATGTTTTCATAAAGATTGTAATTAAAAATTCTTTTGTACAAACTGATAATGGTGAAAATATTTTAACGGGTAGGTAATACCCGAGGAATATTTATATTTCACATTAATAAGTTACACTGTACATTCTTCGAATTTGATTCAACGATCATTTACTATTCTATTTACAATCACCAATATTCGTATCCGTTCACCAAAGAATAACTATTTTCATTCAAATTCAATTTGATATTTGGATTTTGATCTATCAGAATCCAACAAGTGGCATAATGAAGAAATAATGGACACAATAAAAATTGATTAGAAACAGACTAATTAACAATAAGAAATTTTGTTAAGAAACCACGCTAACAAGATCCTAGCTAATTGTTCCTAGCTAACTGTTAATTCCGTATTACCTTTTATTTATCGCAATTTATTTATCGCATTTTATTTATTGCAATTTTAATTCTCGCAATTTATTTATCGTTATTTAATTTCTGTTATTTATTTTACGCACTCTAAATATCGGGACACGTATACAAGGTTTTAACATATCATATCGACGCATATATATATATATATATTATTTGGAATAACCATAGACACTCTATATGCAGTAATGTGGGAGTTAGCTATACATGGTTGAGGTTGATTCTACAATAATATATATACTTTGAGTTGTGATCGAGTCTGAGACGTATACGGGTCATGATACGTATTAATTAATTCGAATATTATAAATTAAACTATATATGAATTATTGAACTGTTAACTGTGGACTATCAACTATGGACTAATAATATTGGACAATTAAAATGAATTAAAATATTGATCATAACATATGAAACTAAACAATTCTTCAAGTTTGCCACTTGATTTCATCTTAAACCTCATTTGTATCTTGATGATTACAATCTGCGTTCAAACCTTTCTTGATTCTTGAAAACACTTCAATCAATAGGATGAACCAACCGCACTTCATCTACGAAAGAAGAGATTGATGAATATAGTTATGCACCTGAAAAACTCTCAAAAACTGAGTGAACATTTAACCCGTAGCAGTGCCAATTTCCTTTAGTGTTATTATTACCCAAAATAACTTGGTAATCCCTTTCAAAATAGCAAATTTTGTCACAGCTCCAGCAAATCAACATCGACTTATCATTCGAAACAATCTTATTATAACTTTGATATATATGCGTGCTCTTTATTATTACCAGAGAACCTTTCATATTCCACCATTTTACCACCAGCGTTTAATCATCTAAAAACACAATTCTCCTGAAATCACTTCGGATTGATAACCGATGTATCAGATATCGTAGCATTAAATGAATAGGAAACAGAAAAATATTAGAGGGTCTAAACGGCTAAAAGTTTGATGATAAAGAATGGAGTGTTGGGAACGCTCGATAGAAAATTTGGTACTGAAAAACGGGTTGAGCTAACCATGAAGGAGACCAAGGACAAATATAAGGACCAAACCCTATATTCAAAAGAATCCAGGTAATTCTGGATCCGATGAAATCTTTAGAGAATATCTTGCTCTGAAGTCATGTTAAAATCTTGCGGAAAGTTTTTTCTTCATCAACCTTCGAACTTAGAAAATTCCCAAAATATCATCATAAATATCTTCGATATTTCTGAGGATATTTTCATAAATATTCTTGTCCGAAATTATCTACCTCTTCGAGTTCTCTGTATTCCATTATGTTGGAAACTTCTGTAAGTATAAATTATGAATGAATTGTGGAGAAGTGTTGGGAATTGAAGCATGGTTTAGTATAATATAATGACGCCCGGCCAACGTTATTATATTACAGTAAGTCATGCTGAGTTTCTAATGAAACGTGATGATGGTTCACAGTAGATTATACCATCATCATGTGTCATGTTACATAACTCTTTCATTCTACATAACCTCCGAACATATCAAGAAGAATATATTTTTGATAGTTCTATCTTTTGTAATTTTGATAAATTTGAAAATCAAATCGTGCTATCACTTTCCACCCTGCTTAGAACATTATGATCATTCGAAACTCCATACTTATGAATTCTGGACCGTTACTCGCTTTACTAGAGGTCGAGAAGAGAAGAAAAAGGCAAAGAGCTCCGAAACATAAGGGAAGATATAAAACCCGACAACAACACATAAATTACAAATCGTGTATATCAATGTGAATAGCAAAATAAAGACATGGGAGAATTGGAAAGACAATAATCCCTAAGGCATAATAGAAGAAAACAGATTCCTCTAGAGGCAAGTGAAAGAGAAGGATTATTGTTGTAATGACCAGAATAATGCTTAGAATTATAACTGGATTAAGCATTTACACATTCTTTGGAAAAATAGATTAAGAAAGAAGTTATAGGGATGACGAAAATAAAGGGAACGGAAGAGGTTGATTTATAACGAAATACCGGGCCGAGCAATCGAGGCAGATCATCGCATTTAATTAAAGAGATTTTTTTTCCTTAATCCCGAGGAAATCAGATCTTATTCAGATTTTAAAGATTTTCTTCAAATCCCTAGGATTCCGGAATTCAAATGGAACTACGTCGAAAGTTAAGATAAACTTGATTTTCCTCATTTTACTCTTTTACGATAGCTTTATTCGTACTCTCCGAATAATCGAATTGTTTTATCCATATTACTCAATGACAATAAAATTCTAAATTTCAACTCCTATGAGTCATGAAAACATTTTTAATGTTAGCCATGACAACCTCGATCAAATTTTGGGACGAAATTTCTTTAACGGGTAGGTACTGTGACTACCCGGAAATTTCCGACCAAATTTAAACTTAATCCCATATGATTCCGACACGATAAGCAAAAGTTTGTAACGTTGAAATCTCAAAAACTTTGAAAACTATGTTCACATGTTCAATTAACCTTTAACCATTCCTGACGATTCACGAACCTCGATGAATAGATAAATATGTAAGGTATATATATATATATATAATAAATATTAAATATTCAATAGATACATTCATATAATATATAATATAAATTGTAATATAAATATATTAAATAAAATTACAAGTTAATTATGGTTATTATAAGATTATTATTACATTCATTATTATTATTATTATTATTATTATTATTATTATTATTATTATTATTATTATTATTATTATTATTATTATTATTATTATTATTACTAATATTTATACTTAAAAGTTATTTTATAAAATTTGTTACATAAAAATTGTCAATTTATTATTACTAATAATATAGTTATCATTGTCAATATCATTACTATGATAGTAGTAATTATAATTTTAGTCATTTTGATAAATATTAGTGTTATTACTGAATATCATTACTATTAATAATAATAATTATTATTATAAATTATTACTATCATTATCATTTTAATTATTAGAAAATGGTACAATTCATTATTATCATTGATAATATTATTAATATCATTTTTTATTTGATAACATTAATATTATTATGAGTATTATTAGAAATTTTGATTATTATTATAATTATAATTATTAGTATTATTATCATTCATTATTATTATAATTATTAGTATTAATAATAGATTTATTAATTAATTACAATTATTACAAATCTATAAAAGAATCAAACAAAATATAAAGATAGCAGAATCAATCGTACGAAAATTGGTTACCTTTCATTATCCACTTTTAATTTTTGGATTAATCTGTTGGAATGGTCGACTACATATTAGTATACCTTATCCTCTATAATTGATCCAAATAAAACAGATACATATATTTTTATTTTTTTTCTCTTTTTCTCTTCGGTCCTCTGTATCTTTTACTTTATGGCAAGAATCAAAAATTGAATCAGTTTTAAAAATCCATTAATGTAGTTATGTTAGGAATCTATTGCTCAATCTTTCTGCAAATTTTCAAACTCCAATTCATCTTATCGATTCCTAATTTTTTAAGTCAAATTTATCAAGTAAAAGTCAAATATTGTGTTCATAGCGAAATTCGTGATTTTGTTGATATTTCTGTTGAAATTAAGGATTCAAAAATATTATAGAGGTGATTTGCAGCATATTTCGTGTTATAACCTTTTACTAAAACGACATCAAAATCGAAAATCAAAATTTTTTTTTTGTTTAAAGGCCGACGGATAGCAGTAGCTGTTCTTGAGGCTGTATATTTTTTTTTTTTGTTTTAAACAATTTAATTCACCAATATAATCGTTCTGTTTTAGAGTTCAAAAATCAAAAGAATTAATTGTTGTTACTTAGATTTGATCATGGGTTGAGTTACGAATGGAAAATGAGGAAGAAGGAAGTCACAGAATAATAATAGGTTTAAATAAAAATGGATTGTATAAAATTCAGAGAAAACAGAAACGGCTTGATGGTTTAGAAGGGAGTGGGGTGTTCGAGAGGTCACGAGTTCGAGACCAGCTTTGGGCAAATTTTTTTTTCTAAAGAAGGCTTATAAGGTAGTCTTTAAATTGTTATATTTATTAATATGATTATTACAATTATTATTGTTATTATAAATTGTTATTGTTATTGTTATTAGTGTTATTTTTATTATTATTATTATTATTATTATTATTATTATTAAGGTTATCATTTAAAATATAACTTACCATATTGTTACTAGTATAAGTATTATTATTATTATTATTAGGATGATTAGGAATATTATCATTTTTTTTTTATTATGAAAATAATGAGATTTACTATATTTTTATTAAAAATTTATATTAGTATCATTTTAGAATTATTGTTAGTAATATAACTATTATTATCAAGTAATATGATTATTAATATTACCATTATTAATAAGATTTCTAATATTATTATTACAAGTATTAGTATTAACAATATCATTACTAGTATTATTATTATTAAAGTTATTATTATTATTATTAGTAAATCGTTCTTATTTTCAAAACTATTTTTTTTAAACAGATAACTATTTGTACATAAAAAAAAGACTTATTACCTATACTATAAGAATATTTCATATAACTATATATAAATCAAACCTAATACTATTAATTAAATAAATATTTTTATATATCAAACTATTGAAATTTTGAATATAACACTAAACAATTTAGTATATAAAGATGGATATATTAATATAACTAGATATATAGATATTGAACATTTTGAATATATACACAAACTAAATAAATATAAATATAATATATAATTTAAGACCTAATATATATAAATTTAATCGATTACGATTATACATTTTAATATATATATATATATATATATTTATATATATATATATATATATATATATATATATATATATATATATATATATATATATACAAATGATATAGGTTCGTGAATCCAAGGCCAACCCTACAATTGTTAAATGTCGTTATATGTATTTTTACTACAAAATACAGTATGGTGAGTTTCATTACTCCCTTTTTATATATATTTTTGGGCTGAGAATACATGCGCTGTTTTATAAATGTTTTACGAAATAGGCACAAGTACTTAAACTAATTCTATGTGGGTTTAAACCAGAAATATACCCTTAGCTTGGTAACATTAAACTACTTGTCTATGTACGGTAGGCGCGAATCCTAAAGATAGATCTATTGGACCTGACAAACCCCATCATGACTATGGGATGCTTTAGTACTTGAGGTTATTTTAAACACACCTGATCTGGTGTACTTTAGAGGGTAAAACATGAATGTTAAGGCTTGTTACTGGGTGCCTACAACTTATAGAATACTTTTATACACTTGCGAGTGTACATATATTTATAAATGAAAATCTTGTGGTCTATTAATATTTTGTAATAATTGTTATGATAAACTTATGAACTCACCAACCTTTTGGTTGACACTTTAAAGCATGTTTATTCTCATGTATGAAAGAAATCTTCCGCTGTGTATTTGCTCATTTTAAAGATATTACATGGAGTCATACATGGCATACTTAGGACAATACCTCTCAATGAGACCAGATATTGATGACTTCCTCCAGGTGGATAAGGACGGGTCACTACATATACTCATTTTTCTCATTCAATTTTTATCAGGAATTCTACTCGTATTCATTCGGTATTTATACCCGTATAATACCCAGCTTCTATACGTATTTACTATGGGTATATACATACCAAATCATTGATCTTAGTAGCCCTCAATCAGCTGTGAGACATGTATAAAGATGATGTAGACTTGTGGGAACCATGGCTTGGAAACTAGTATGACTAAATGCATAAAATTACAAACCATGGAGCCATGTTGTTGTCCCCATTTTGATACCAACATGTAGGATAAATAACCATCCATTTCATTCCAATTAACTACATCATTTTACTCTCTAAAAACATACTCAAACACTCTCTCAAACCTCCATTCAATTCAGCAAGTATTGGTCTCATAATCCAAGTTATAATCATCATAATAAAGCTTGATCAAGAACACTTCAAGAATTCCAAGCCATCAAGGGTATCTTTGAACTCAATATATTCTCCTAATTTCTCCAGCAACTTTACTCATTTGATTTGAGGTAGTAACCTTATTCATAATCTTATTCGATTCGTATTCATATAGCTATCTTATTTTGAGTTATAACTAATAAAGAACATAGTTTAGATTATTTCTAAACTTGTTTGCAAATAAACTTAATGCTTCTAACTTGACTTTTAAAATACTTCAACACATGTATTATGACAGCATGTCAAGCTAACATAAGGATATAAAACTTGTAAACATGAAGAACACCTTAAAATCGAATATACGCCGTCTTAGTCGAACGGGGACTGTTTTGGGTTTAATTTTAAAAACCTATCTTAAACTTTGAATTAAAAGATTTCCTTTGGTGAAAAATCTTATTTTATATGGATATGAAATATATCCAAAATCCATGGTTAAACTCTAAGTGGAAGTATGTTTTTTAAAACGGGTCATCAAGATGTCGTTCTTACGACAGATATGACTATCTTCTCTTATATGACACCTAAGCTGTATTTTCGACTATAAACCTATACTTTTTCTGTTAAGATTAATAATGTTGAGTTCGATACGAAACCATGGCAACTCGAATCACTCAAAACTGATTTGTAACGAAGAAATTATGGGTAAAACAAAATTGGATATTTTTCTTAATTTTTAGCTACGGACATGATTTATAAAAATGGATGCTAACCTTATCCTAGCTAACTTACCTTGTATCCTACATGTTGTATCCTACATGTATATATATATGACTTGATCACCGTGGATTCGTATACAAAGTTTTGACATATCATTTTGACTTCTTCTATATATATTATTGGAACGAACTATTAGACACCATTGGCAGTAATCTCGAGTTAGATGTGGGTCGAAGTGGATTCCAAAATATTATATACTTTGAGTTGTGATCGAGCCTGAGACATGTATACAATGGGTCGAGGATTGCTTCAGACAATATACATATTATGTGTCTTATTATATTAAGACAATATATTACAGTGTTAGTGAATTCTAACACAATATATGCATTTATATTTATATATATATTTATACTGTTGGACTATTGGACTATTGGACTACGAATGTTGGACTACTAACATTGGACAATTAAAATTATCACAAGTATCATAGGTATGGAATATTAATTATATATATATATATATATATCTTGACACAAGAATATTATTATTAGGTTCGTGAATTTGTCAAAAGGCCAAGTCTAATCACCATCTATTCGGAAATCATCACAAGTAAGTTATAGTCCCATTTTTACTATCTACATTATTTTGGAATGAGAATACATGCAAAATTTATAAATGTTTTACAAAATAAGCACAAGTTCATGGAACTACATTCTACGATTGTTTTGTTATACCGGATATCTGTACTCATTATTATTATTCTTGTTAACCAAAGAATTAGTGAAAAACACTAATTGACGCCAATCCTAAAGGTAGATCTACGGGCACCAACTTTAGTGACCCGAACTTTTCCATGTTTATATATATTAATTGAGATTGATATTTACATGATTAAATTTTTCCAACATGTTAAGCAATCAAACTTGTTAAGACTTGATTAATTGAAATATGTTTCATATAGACAATTGACCGCCCAAGTTGACCGGTGATTCACGAACGTTAAAACTTGTAAAAAATATATGATGACATATATATGGATATATATATATAGTTAACATGATACTATGATAAGTAAACATATCATTAAGTATATTAACAATGAACTACATATGTAAAAACAAGACTACTAACTTAATGATTTTTAAACGAGACATATATGTAACGATTATCGTTGTAAAGACATTTAATGTATATATATCATATTAAGAGATATTCATACATGATAATATCATGATAATATAATAATTTAAAATCACATTTGATATTATAAACATTGAGTTAACAACATTTAACAAGATCGTTAACCTAAAGGTTTCAAAACAACACTTACATCTAACGACTAACGATGACTTAACGACTCAGTTAAAAAGTATATACATGTAATGTTTTAATATGTATTTATACACTTTTGAAAGACTTCAATACACTTATCAAAATACTTCTACTTAACAAAAATGCTTACAATTACATCCTCGTTCAGTTTCATCAACAATTCTACTCGTATGCACCCGTATTCGTACTCGTACAATACACAACTTTTAGATGTATGTACTATTGGTATATACACTCCAATGATCAGCTATTAGCAGCCCATGTGAGTCACCTAACACATGTGGGAACCATCATTTGGCAACTAGCATGAAATATCTCATAAAATTACAAAAATATGAGTAATCATTCATGACTTATTTACATGAAAACAATATTACATATCATTTATATCTAATCCATACACCAGCGACCAAAAACACCTACAAACACTTTCATTCTTCAATTTTCTTCATCTAATTGATCTCTCTCAAGTTCTATCTTCAAGTTCTAAGTGTTCTTCATATATTCTACAAGTTCTAGTTACATAAAATTAAGAATACTTTCAAGTTTGCTAGCTCACTTTCAGTCTTATAAGGTGATCATCCAACCTCAAGAAATATTTGTTTCTTACAGTAGTTTATAATTCTAATACAAGGTAATAATCATATTCAAACTTTGGTTCAATTTCTATAACTATAACAATCTTATTTCAAGTGATGATCTTACTTGAACTTGTTTTCGTGTCATGATTCCGCTTCAAGAACTTCGAGCCATCCAAGGATCCGTTGAAGCTAGATCCATTTTTCTCTTTTTCAGTAGGTTTATCCAAGGAACATAAGGTAGTAATGATGTTCATAACATCATTCGATTCATACATATAAAGCTATCTTATTCGAAGGTTTAAACTTGTAATCACTAGAACATAGTTTAGTTAATTCTAAACTTGTTCGCAAACAAAAGTTAATCCTTCTAACTTGACTTTTAAAATCAACTAAACATATGTTCTATATCTATATGATATGCTAACTTAATGATTTAAAACCTAGAAACACGAAAAACACCGTAAAACCGGATTTACGCCGTCGTAGTAACACCGCGGGCTGTTTTGGGTTAGTTAATTAAAAACTATGATAAACTTTGATTTAAAAGTTGTTATTCTGAGAAAATGATTTTTATTATGAACATGAAACTATATCCAAAAATTATGGTTAAACTCAAAGTGGAAGTATGTTTTCTAAAATGGTCATCTAGACGTCATTTTTTCGACTGAAATGACTACCTTTACAAAAATGACTTGTAACTTATTTTTCCGACTATAAACCTATACATTTTCTGTTTAGATTCATAAAATAGAGTTCAATATGAAACCATAGCAATTTGATTCACTCAAAACGGATTTAAAATGAAGAAGTTATGGGTAAAACAAGATTGGCTAATTTTTCTCATTTTAGCTACGTGAAAATTGGTAACAAATCTATTCCAACCATAACTTAATCAACTTGTATTATATATTATGTAATCTTGAGATACCATAGACACGTATACAATGTTTCGACCTATCATGTCGACACATCTATATATATTTCGGAACAACCATAGACACTCTATATGTGAATGTTGGAGTTAGCTATACAGGGTTGAGGTTGATTCCAAAATATATATAGTTTGAGTTATGATCAATACTGAGATACGTATACACTGGGTCGTGGATTGATTCAAGATAATATTTATCGATTTATTTCTGTACATCTAACTGTGGACAACTAGTTGTAGGTTACTAACTAGGACAGCTGACTTAATAAACTTAAAACATCAAAATATATTAAAAGTGTTGTAAATATATTTTGAACATACTTTGATATATATGTATATATTGTTATAGGTTCGTGAATCAATCAGTGGCCAAGTCTTACTTCCCGACGAAGTAAAAATCTGTGAAAGTGAGTTATAGTCCCACTTTTAAAATCTAATATTTTTGGGATGAGAATACATGCAGGTTTTATAAATGATTTACAAAATAGACACAAGTACGTGAAACTACATTCTATGGTTGAATTATCGAAATCGAATATGCCCCTTTTAATTAAGTCTGGTAATCTAAGAATTAGGGAACAGATACCCTAATTGACGCGAATCCTAAAGATAGATCTATTGGGCCTAACAAACCCCATCCAAAGTACCGGATGCTATAGTACTTCGAAATTTATTTCATATCCGAAGGGTGTCCCGGAATGATGGGGATATTCTTATATATGCATCTTGTTAATGTCGGTTACCAGGTGTTCACCATAGGAATGATTTTTATCTCTATGTATGGAATGTGTATTGAAATATGAAATCTTGTGGTCTATTATTATGATTTGATATATATAGGTTAAACCTATAACTCACCAACATTTCTTGTATGATATTGTGTAAAAACTGCATTCAAGAAACTTATTTTGTTGTAACATATTTGTATTGTAAACCATTATGTAATGGTCGTGTGTAAACAGGATATTTTAGATTATCATTATTTGATAATCTACGTAAAGCTTTTTAAAACTTTATTGATGAAATAAAGGTTATGGTTTGTTTTAAAATGAATGCAGTCTTTGAAAAACGTCTCATATAGAGGTCAAAACCTCGCAACGAAATCAATTAATAAGGAACGTTTTTAATCAATAAGAACGGGACATTTGAGTTGGTATCCGAGCGTTGGTCTTAGAGAACCAGAATTTTGCATTAGTGTGTCTTATCGAGTTTGTTAGGATGCATTAGTGAGTCTAGACTTTGACCGTGTTTACTTGAAAAATGATTGCTTAACAAATTTTGTTGGAAACTATATATTTTTAACATGTGAATATTATGTGATATATTAATCTCTTAACACGTTTGATATTATGTGATAGATGTCTACCTCTAGAACAAGTTCCATTGACTCACCTAATAATAATGAAGAGTCAAATGTAAATTGGAATGATTCGTGGACTGATTCACAAGTTCTCGAAGAGGAACCGGAAGAAGAGTCGGAACCGGAAGAAGAATCGGAACCGGAAGAAGAATCGGAACCGGATGAAGAAATAGAACCGGTGGGGGAAATAATAAAACGGTTAAGTAAAAGAAAATCCTCAACCAACCGACCAAGGTTAATTATGGTCAATGGTGTTTCCGCTAAGGAAGCAAAATATTGGGAGGATTAGCAATTCTCTGATGAATCGGATTCCGACGAGAATTCCGATGATGTTATAGAAATTACCCCAACTGAACTTAAAAAGGTAAAAGAAAATAATAAGGGAAAGGGCACAAAAATAGAGAAATCTAATTCCAA
This sequence comes from Rutidosis leptorrhynchoides, assembly GCF_046630445.1. Taxonomy (NCBI): domain Eukaryota; kingdom Viridiplantae; phylum Streptophyta; class Magnoliopsida; order Asterales; family Asteraceae; genus Rutidosis; species Rutidosis leptorrhynchoides. The sequence goes on along the minus strand of NC_092335.1, from coordinate 299,467,130 downwards.
CCCCGATGAACTTTATATGTATCGTCAATCCCCGAAGTCCTTAAGTTGTAACAATGACCCGGGAACCTCTAAACCACCAGGTTTTTCTAAACCAATGTGGAAAACGACGGCTCGTATTAGGGGAACATCATATATCCCTAGAAACTTGGCAAAACGAACCAAAACCGAAGAAAAAGAAACAAGCAAGTCGGAATAAGATAGTTGTATTCGTGTGGTGTAATATATGTAATATAGTGTGCTTATGCTTTATGATATATGTAAAAATTGCTTGTATTAATAAGTATTTTTTTTATGAATCTAACTCTTGTCTATTTTACAGTAGAAAAACACAAAATGGATAGACAACCCAATATTTTAAGAGACCTACCCGGAGACATGATTGATGAAATCTTGTCTAGAGTCGGTCAAAATTCTTCGGCACAACTATTTAAGGCGAGATCAGTTTGTAAGACATTCGAAGAATGTTCTAAGAATGCCTTGGTTTATAAAAGGCTTTCGTTCGAAAGATGGGGGATATCACATTGTGAAATCCATAAGTTACGATGTGTTTACTTTGACGCATATATTGCGGGGAACCCAAATGCTATTTTACGCAATGGGTTAAGAAATTATTTTGACTCAATATATCCGAATATTGGACTTCATGATTTAGAAAAAGAGGCTAACATGCAACATAAAGAAGTATGTTATGCTTACAGATTAGTAATGTTCGCTTCTCACCAAAGTGAGAACAAGAACATCAGGCTACAACTATTAAACAAAACGTTCCCACAAGTGACGGAGTCGGTAATTGGGGTAAGAAATGAGATTTTTAGATTGTTACGGGACTGTTGGACATTACGTAACCCTCGTCCCTTTGACGATGTTACAACATGCTGTCTTATCAACGGCCATAACGGTTATGTTCCACAAGACCAAGGATGGGAAGTAATCCTAGTAAAACCAGAATGCATGACTTGTTTCTGGACGTATGAATTACGTGTCTTTATTGCCTTTGCTGAACGACTTGTGTACTAGCTAGAATTATCTTCACAACCATCTTGTATCAAATTTATTGTGTGCTATATTTCATGTTATATGTAAAATAAGCGGTATTGTAATTTTGTAAAATATTGTGTAAAAGTTTGAACGCGAAATATTATTATAATCAGTTTTTCATATAGAATTGTAGTAGTTTAATTGTATATTAGCTACTAAGTATGAACTTAACGGGTAGGTACTACCCGAATTTAAACTTATAAAACGCTAATATGAAGAAAAAGCTTTTATAAATGAGTTCATATTATGCTACGAAATACTATTAACTACTCTTAATATTCTGTATGATTAACTTGTTCCATTTGACTATTTTGAACGAAATGGCACCGACTACTCGACACACCGTGAATATGAATGAAGAGGAATTCCGTACTTTTCTAGCTTCAAACATAGCCGTAGTACAGGCTGCGCTACATACCAACAATAACCTTGGATCTAGCAGTACAGGAAATCGTGTAGGATGCACCTACAAAGAATTCACTGCCTGCAAACCTTTGGAATTTGATGGAACCGAAGGACCAATCGGATTGAAACGGTGGACCGAGAAGGTCGAATCGGTGTTTGCCATAAGTAAGTGTACTGAAGAGGATAAAGTGAAGTACGCTACGCATACCTTCACAGGTTCTGCGTTAACATGGTGGAATACCTATCTAGAGCAAGTGGGACAAGACGATGCGTACGCACTACCGTGGTCAGCATTCAAGCACTTGATGAACGAGAAGTACCCTCCCAGAACCGAGGTCAATAAGCTCAAGACAGAACTTAGAGGGTTACAAACCCAAGGATTTGATATTACCACGTACGAAATACGATTCACAGAATTGTGCCTATTATGTCCGGGAGCATTCGAAGATGAGGAAGAGAAGATCGACGCGTTTGTGAAAGGATTACCGGAAAGAATCCAAGAAGATATAAGTTCACACGAGCCCGCCTCCATACAATAGGCATGTAGAATGGCTTACAAACAAGTGAACCAGATTGAAGAAAGAATTAAAGAACAGACTGCTGAAGAGGCCAATGTGAAGCAAGTCAAAAGAAAGTGGGAGGAAAACAGTGATAAGAATCACCAATACAACAACAACAGCAATTACAACAATAATCGCAACAATTATCCCAACAATCGCAACATCAATCGCAACTACAACAAACGGCCCAACAACAACAATAACAACAACAACAACAGCAACTACAACAATCATCCCAACAACAATAATAACCGCAACAACAACAACAACAACAATCAGAAGCAGCTATGCCAAAGGTGTGAAAAGTATCACTCGGGGTTCTGCACCAAATTTTGCAACAAGTGTAAAAGAAATGGTCATAGCGCTGCGAAGTGTGAGGTCTACGAACCAGGGGTTAATAGAACGAAAGGAACAAATGGTGTCGGAATGAGTAATGGCGGAGCAAGTAGTGTCGGAGCAAGTTATGCCAATGTAGTTTGTTATAAATGTGGAAAACCGGGCCACATTATTCGAAATTGCCCGAACCAGGAGAACACGAATGGACAAGGCCGCGGAAAAGTTTTCAATATTAATGCGGCAGAGGCACAGGAAGACCCGGAGCTTGTTACGGATACGTTTCTTATTGACAATAAATCTGCTTACGTTTTATTTGATTCGGGTGCGGATAGAAGCTATATGAGTAGAGATTTTTGTGCTAAATTAAGTTGTCTATTGACGCCTTTGGATAGTAAATTTTTACTCGAATTAGCAAATGGTAAATTAATTTCAGCAGATAATATATGTCGGAATTGAGAAATTAAACTGGTTAGCGAAACATTTAAGATTGATTTGATACCGGTAGAGTTAGGGAGTTTTGATGTGATAATCGGTATGGACTGGTTGAAAGAAGTGAAAGCAGAGATCGTTTGTTACAAAAATGCAATTCGCATTATACGAGAAAAAGGAAAACCCTTAATGGTGTACGGAGAAAAGGGCAACACGAAGCTACATCTTATTAGTAATTTGAAGGCACAAAAACTAATAAGAAAAGGTTGCTATGCTATTCTAGCACACGTCGAGAAAGTACAAACTGAAGAAAAGAGCATCAATGATGTTCCCATTGCAAAAGAATTTCCGATGTATTTCTGAAAGAATTACCGGGATTACCCCCACATCGATCCGTTGAATTTCAAATAGATCTTGTACCAGGAGCTGCACCAATAGCTCGTGCTCCTTACAGACTCGCACCCAGCGAGATGAAAGAACTGCAAAGCCAATTACAAGAACTTTTAGAGCGTGGTTTCATTCGACCAAGCACATCACCGTGGGGAGCTCCTGTTTTGTTTGTCAAGAAGAAAGATGGTACATTCAGGTTGTGTATCGACTACCGAGAGTTGAACAAACTTACCATCAAGAACCGCTACCCACTACCGAGAATCGACGACTTATTTGATCAACTACAAGGGTCGTCTGTTTATTCAAAGATTGACTTACGTTCCGGGTATCATCAAATGCGGGTGAAAGAAGATGATATTCCAAAGACTGCTTTCTGAACACGTTACGGTCATTACAAGTTTATGGTCATGACGTTTGGTTTAACTAATGCACCAGCTGTGTTCATGGACCTTATGAACCGAGTGTGTGGACCATACCTTGACAAGTTTGTCATTGTTTTCATTGATGACATACTTATTTACTCAAAGAATGACCAAGAACACGGTGAACATTTGAGAAAGGTGTTAGAAGTATTGAGGAAGGAAGAATTGTACGCTAAGTTTTCAAAGTGTGCATTTTGGTTGGAAGAAGTTCAATTCCTCGGTCACATAGTGAACAAAGAAGGTATTAAGGTGGATCCGGCAAAGATAGAAACTGTTGAAAAGTGGGAAACCCCGAAAACTCCAAAACACATACGCCAGTTTTTAGGACTAGCTGGTTACTACAGAAGGTTCATCCAAGACTTTTCCAGAATAGCAAAACCCTTGACTGCATTAACGCATAAAGGAAAGAAAATTGAATGGAATGATGAACAAGAGAAAGCGTTTCAGTTATTGAAGAAAAAGCTAACTACGGCACCTATATTGTCATTGCCTGAAGGGAATGATGATTTTGTGATTTATTGTGATGCATCAAAGCAAGGTCTCGGTTGTGTATTAATGCAACGAACGAACGTGATTGCTTATGCGTCTAGACAATTGAAGATTCATGAACAAAATTATACGACGCATGATTTGGAATTAGGCGCGGTTGTTTTTGCATTAAAGACTTGGAGGCACTACTTATATGGGGTCAAAAGTATTATATATACCGACCAAAAAAGTCTTCAACACATATTTAATCAGAAACAACTGAATATGAGGCAGCGTAGGTGGATTGAATTATTGAATGATTACAACTTTGAGATTCGTTACCACCCGGGGAAGGCAAATGTGGTAGCCGATGCCTTGAGCAGGAAGGACAGAGAACCCATTTGAGTAAAATCTATGAATATAATGATTCGTAATAACCTTACTACAAAAATAAAGGAGGCGCAACAAGGAGTTTTAAAAGAGGGAAATTTAAAGGATGAAATACCCAAAGGATCGGAGAAGCATCTTAATATTCAGGAAGATGGAACCCGGTATAGGGCTGAAAGGATTTGGGTACCAAAATTTGGAGATATGAGAGAAATGGTACTTAGAGAAGCTCATAAAACCAGATACTCAATACATCCTGGAACGGGGAAGATGTACAAGGATCTCAAGAAACATTTTTGGTGGCCGGGTATGAAAACCGATGTTGCTAAATACGTAGGAGAATGTTTGACGTGTTCTAAGGTCAAAGCTGAGCATCAGAAACCATCAGGTCTACTTCAACAACCCGAAATCCCGGAATGGAAATGGGAAAACATTACCATGGATTTCATCACTAAATTGCCAAGGACTGCAAGTGGTTTTGATACTATTTGGGTAATAGTTGATCGTCTCACCAAATCAGCACACTTCCTGCCAATAAGAGAAGATGACAAGATGGAGAAGTTAGAATGACTGTATTTGAAGGAAGTCGTCTCAGACATGGAATACCAATCTCAATTATCTCTGATAGGGATGACAGATTTATTTCAAGATTCTGGCAGACATTACAGCAAGCATTAGGAACTCGTCTAGACATGAGTACTGCCTATCATCCACAAACTGGTGGGCAGAGTGAAAGGACAATACAAACGCTTGAAGACATGCTACAAGCATGTGTTATTGATTTCGGAAACAGTTGGGATCGAAATCTACCGTTAGCAGAATTTTCCTACAACAACAGCTACCATTCAAGCATTGAGATGGCGCCGTTTGAAGCACTTTATGGTAGAAAGTGCAGGTCTCCGATTTGTTGGAGTGAAGTGGGGGATAGATAGATTACGGGTCCGGAGATTATACAAGAAACTACCGAGAAGATCATCCAAATTCAACAACGGTTGAAAACCGTCCAAAGTCGACAAAAGAGCTATGCTGACATTAAAAGAAAAGATATAGAATTTGAAATTGGAGAGATGGTCATGCTTAAAGTTGCACCTTGGAAAGGCGTTGTTCTATTTGGTAAACGAGGAAAATTAAATCCAAGGTATATTGGACCATTCAAGATTATTGATCGTGTCGGACCAGTAGCTTACCGACTTGAGTTACCTCAACAACTCGTGGCTGTACATAACACTTTCCACGTCTCGAATTTGAAGAAATGTTTTGCTAAAGAAGATCTCACTATTCCGTTAGATGAAATCCAAATCAACGAAAAACTTCAATTCATCGAAGAACCTGTCGAAATAATGGTTCGTGAGGTTAAAAGACTTAAGCTAAACAAGATACCAATTGTTAAGGTTTGATGGAATGCTCGTAGAGGACCCGAGTTCACCTGGGAGCATGAAGATCAGATGAAGAAGAAATACCCGCATCTATTTCCAGAAGATTCGTCAACACCTTCAACAGCTTAAAATTTCGGGACGAAATTTATTTAACGGGTAGGTACTGTAGTGACCCGAACTTTTCCATGTTTATATATATTAATTGAGATTGATATTTACATGATTAAATGTTTCCAACATGTTAAGCAATCAAACTTGTTAAGACTTGATTAATTGAAATATGTTTCATATAGACAATTGACCGCCCAAGTTGACCGGTGATTCACGAACGTTAAAACTTGTAAAAACTATATGATGACATATATATGGATATATATATAGTTAATATGATACTATGATAAGTAAACATATCATTAAGCATATTAACAATGAACTACATATGTAAAAACAAGACTACTAACTTAATGATTTTTAAACGAGACATATATGTAACGATTATCGTTGTAAAGACATTTAATGTATATATATCATACTAAGAGATATTCATACATGATAATATCATGATAATATAATAATTTAAAATCTCATTTGATATTATAAACATTGGGTTAACAACATTTAACAAGATCGTTAACCTAAAGGTTTCAAAACAACACTTACATGTAACGACTAACGATTACTTAACGACTCAGTTAAAATGTATATACATGTAGTTTTTAATATGTATTTATACACTTTTGAAAGACTTTAATACACTTATCAAAATACTTCTACTTAACAAAAATGCTTACAATTACATCCTCGTTCAGTTTCATCAACAATTCTACTCGTATGCACCCGTATTCGTACTCGTACAATACACAGCTTTTAGATGTATGTACTATTGGTATATACACACCAATGATCAGCTCTTAGCAGCCCATGTGAGTCACCTAACACATGTGGGAACCATCATTTGGCAACTAGCATGAAATATCTCATAAAATTACAAAAATATGAGTAATCATTCATGACTTATTTACATGAAAACAAAATTACATATCCTTTATATCTAATCCATACACCAATGACCAAAAACACCTACAAACACTTTCATTCTTCAATTTTATTCATCTAGTTGATCTCTCTCAAGTTCTATCTTCAAGTTCTAAGTGTTCTTCATATATTCTACAAGTTCTAGTTACATAAAATCAAGAATACTTTCAAGTTTGCTAGCTCACTTCCAATCTTGTAAGGTGATCATCCAACCTTAAGAAATCTTTGTTTCTTACAGTAGGTTATCATTCTAATACAAGGTAATAATCATATTCAAACTTTGGTTCAATTTCTATAACTATAACAATCTTATTTCAAGTGATGATCTTACTTGAACTTGTTTTCGTGTCATGATTCTGCTTCAAGAACTTCGAGCCATCCAAGGATCCGTTGAACCTAGATCCATTTTTCTCTTTTCCAGTAGGTTTATCCAAGGAAATTAAGGTAGTAATTATGTTCATAACATCATTCGATTCATACATATAAAGCTATCTTATTCGAAGGTTTAAACTTGTAATCACTAGAACATAGTTTAGTTAATTCTAAACTTGTTCGCAAACAAAAGTTAATCCTTCTAACTTGACTTTTAAAATCAACTAAACATATGTTCTATATCTATATGATATGCTAACTTAATGATTTAAAACCTGGAAACACGAAAAACACCGTAAAACCGGATTTACGCCGTCGTAGTAACACAACTGGCTGTTTTGGGTTAGTTAATTAAAAAATATGATAAACTTTGATTTAAAAGTTGTTATTCTGAGAAAATGATTTTTATTATGAACATGAAACTATATCCAAAAATTATGGTTAAACTCAAAGTGGAAGTATGTTTTCTAAAATGGTCATCTAGACGTCGTTCTTTCGACTGAAATGACTACCTTTACAAAAACGAATTGTAACTTATTTTTCCGACTATAAACCTATACTTTTTCTGTTTATATTCATAAAATAGAGTTCAATATTAAACCATAGCAATTTGATTCACTCAAAACGGATTTAAAATGAAGAAGTTATGGGTAAAACAAGATTGGATAATTTTTCTCATTTTAGCTACGTGAAAATTGGTAACAAATCTATTCCAACCATAACTTAATCAACTTGTATTGTATATTATGTAATCTTGAGACACCATAGACACGTATACAATATTTTGACCTATCATGTCAACACATCTATATATATTTCGGAACAACCATAGACACTCTATATGTGAATGTTGGAGTTAGCTATACAGGGTTGAGGTTGATTCCAAAATATATATAGTTTGAGTTGTGATCAATACTGAGATACGTATACACTGGGTCATGGATTGATTCAAGATAATATTTATCGATTTATTTCTGTACATCTAACTGTGGACAACTAGTTGTAGGTTACTAACGAGGACAGCTGACTTAATAAACTTAAAACATCAAAATATATTAAAAGTGTTGTAAATATATTTTGAACATACTTTGATATATATGTATATATTGTTATAGGTTCGTGAATCAACCAGTGGCCAAGTCTTACTTCCCGACGAAGTAAAAATCTGTGAAAGTGAGTTATAGTCCCACTTTTAAAATCTAATATTTTTGGGATGCGAATACATGCAGGTTTTATAAATGATTTACAAAATAGACACAAGTACGTGAAACTACATTCTATGGTTGAATTATGGAAATCGAATATGCCCCTTTTTATTAAGTCTGGTAATCTAAGAATTAGGGAATAGACACCCTAATTGACGCGAATCCTAAAGATAAATCTATTGGGCCTAACAAACCCCATCCAAAGTACCGGATGCTTTAGTACTTCGAAATTTATTTCATATCCGAAGGGTGTCCCGGAATGATGGGGATATTCTTATATATGCATCTTGTTAATGTCGGTTACCAGGTGTTCACCATAAGAATGATTTTTATCTCTATGTATGGGATGTGTATTGAAATATGAAATCTTGTGGTATAATATTATGATTTGATATATATAGGTTAAACCTATAACTACCAACATTTTTTGTTGACGTTTTAAGCATGTTTATTCTCAGGTGATTATTAAGAGCTTCCGCTGTCGCATACATAAATAAGGATGAGATTTGGAGTCCATGCTTGTATGATATTGTGTAAAAACTGCATTCAAGAAACTTATTTTGTTGTAACATATTTGTATTGTAAACCATTATGTAATGGTCGTGTGTAAATAGGATATTTTAGATTATCATTATTTAATAATCTACGTAAAGCTTTTTAAACCTTTATTGATGAAATAAAGGTTATGGTTTGTTTTAAAATGATTGCAGTCTTTGAAAAACGTCTCATATAGAGGTCAAAACCTCGCAACGAAATCAATTAATATGGAACGTTTTTAATCAATAAGAACGGGACATTTCACCAACCACCCCCATTTTCGAATAGTGGAAATACTTTAGTACTTCAAAGGATTTTTGTCATACATTTGAATAGTGGAATGTATGATGCTAGATATCTTAAGCGCTCTATGTTAAGGTCAGTTACCAGGCGACTCATCGTATGAATGATTTTTGCAGTTGTAATGATCCTGCGCATTTAATTAAATGAAATCTTGTGGCTTATTAAATGTTATGATTATTATATAGAAATTAAACCTATGACTCACCAACATTTTTGTTGACGTTTTAAGCATGTTTATTCTCAGGTGAATATTAAAAATGCTTCCGCTATCGTATGCCAACCCAAGGTCAAGATTTGGAGTCGGCTTAATTGTTTATATTGTTTAAACTTGCATTCGAAGTATTTGTTGTAATATATTTGATTATATTGTAATGGGTTGTGTAAAAACTTAATTATTTGAGGAGATTGGCTTTGATAGACAATCTAAATTATGTCATTAAGACCTTTATTCAATAATAAAGGTTATGGTTGTTTTTATAAAAAACGAATGCAAGATTTGAAAAACGTCTTATATAGAGGTCAAAACCTCGCAAAGAAACCAATTAATATGAAACGTTTATAATTAATATGAACGGGGCCTTTCAGAGATATATATAAGGCTCAACGAAAACTGACACCCGGGGCTCAAGATATGACTCGATGAACTTTCAATTAAAACTTATGGTTAATTATTAAAACTTATGAGATAAATAATGATTTTCATTATTATTAAATTACTTATGATATAAAAAGTAATTATTATAATTTAAGACTTATGATATATATTTATTATATCATTATTTAATTACATATGATTTAATTAACATTTAATTAAACTTATGGTTAATGATACTTTTATTATTAATGAAAAATACTTATGATAAGTATTAAACTTATATTATGAGATTATTATTATAAGACTTATATTAAGCATTAATTAACTATTTAATTATTATAAGACTTAGTTATTATTTAATTATAATTTAATTATTAAATACTTATGATTTAATAATTATAATTAGAAACTTATGATATGATTAATAATTCATTATTAATTAATAATACTTATGATATGATTTAAAATTTATTATTAATTAATAATACTTATATTATGACTAATATTTAATTAATTAATTAAATACTTATGTTATATTAATTATATCATTTAAACTTATGTTAACTTTAATAATTCAATTTAATTTAATTAAACTTATGTTATGACATAATTATACATATTTAACTTTAATTAACATTATAACTTATATTATTATTATAACTTATACTTTTAAAATTAACGTTGACTATGTTTGACCAAGGTTGACTTTCAGTTGACTTTGACTTTCAGTTGACTTTTGTTGTCTTTCTAAATAAGGAAACTTTCCTAACTTAAAAACTTTCTAAAAATAGAAACTTTCTAAATATGGAAACTTTCTAAATTTGGAAACTTTCCAAAAATAGAAACTTTTCTAAAATAGAAACTTTCCAAAAATAGAAAATTTTCAAAAATGGAAACCTGCTAAAAATAGAAACTTTCTAAAAATAGAAAGTGTGTCGATATGCTGTTCCGATCAAACCGATGCATATTGAGTATTGTTCTATGTCTACTTGCAACATGTACAATAGCTATCATACTAAAACTTGACCTAAGTTAGTTATTTATATCGACCTGCTTTATTTATAGGTCGGCGTTGTGATCATTCCTGATCACTTTACTTCGTTTGTTGTTCGCTTATTTGTGTGGTCACTTCGTTTGCTATTAAGGTGAGTTATACTCCCGTTTTTACATACTTTTCAAAGTATATTTTTGGAATGTGATTACATGCAATTTATTTTACATTTAGACACAAGTGACAATTAAATTTAAATTATTCATTATGAGTTGAACAAAAATATTCCCTAGTCTGGTAACTGTAATAACTGGTTTCTACTGGTGAACGAGAATCCTACGGATAGATCTATCGGGTTGACAACCCCATTTCGAGCTAGTTGCGCTAGCAATTTTTAATCGGAATGTTTAGTACTTTGTATTTTGTTGTAGATACACTGTTCGGTGTATAATATTTATTGTGTTTGGCAGGGGTAAATAAAGGGTTAAGTGGTTACCAGGTGGCTCATTGATAATGGAATAATGTTTAAGGTTTTCTAACATTTTTAAATCTTGTGGTCTAAAGTTTATTCAGTTATTTAAACCTATAATTCACTCAATCTTTGTGTTGACAGTTTACTCGCATGTTTTCACGGGTACTTGAGTTTATTTGATGCTTCCACGGTATTAGAAGAGTCTGCATGCATTTGGGCAGATTTTATTAAACAATTATGAAACTTTAAACTTGTATTCTCTTTTTGAATAATTAAACTTGTGGGTGTTTTGTTGAAAATGTTTTATGTTAACTTTGGATATTTAATATGTTGGGTTTGTTAAACTACATATTTTGTTAAATTTCCTTTTTGGGAAACTTTTTGAATAAAAGAATGCAATGTTGTTTTATTTAATTCATTTAAGTTCGATCAAGCTGTGGGACCAAGTGACGGAGCCGTTAAATATTTTGACGGTGCCATCACAGTTGGTATCAGAGTTCTGGTTGTAGGGAATTAGGCTGAATTGATGTCGTTACCCCGAGTCAGTAGGGTGCATTAGTGAGTCTAGTCTACAGCCCGACCTATAGCATATTATTATATGTGATTATTTGTATTTTATGGTATGTATTTTGTTATCATACATACATCTCTAATATGTTCTGAATTCAGGAGGAACTCCCATTCCAATTTAAATGTATTCTCCAACTCGTGTGAGTTTATCTTTATAAGAACACCTCGGATAGTGAAGCCGAGGGATGTCATTCTTGACTTCTGAAATTCTCAACATTTCTATGTCATCTATTATGGTTATGTATAAACGTTTGAGTTATATTATGCAAGATGTCATTCTTGACTTCTAAATGCTCCGCATTTCAATGTCAGCTATTATGTTTAGGTATATAACATTCTTGTTATATTACGTGCCTTTGTGTCATTGTGCCTTTGTGCTTTGGGTTGCGAATCAGACACGTCATTCTTGACATTTAAAGATTCTTGATACTTCAAAAACATTTTTATGTCATCATTACTCTTATTCATTACTTTTGATGTTTTTGTCTCTTGTGCTATCCTTAGCACATTGTTTAAGAATCATTTTAGAGAAATTGTGTGGAAATTCGAGGTTGATCGCGTGTCCTGACCTCATGTAGTGCTATTGGAATGGAACTAGGAATCAGTGAAATATAATGGCGTCAGGCCAACGTGATTATATTACGTTAATTCATAAAGAAGTTCCAATATTGTGACATGAGGAATAGAAAGCGAGTCAAAGAAAATTTTTACACTACTCATTCAGAAATTCTGATGTATTACATGGGTAGGGAAAATATTCATTATCTTATTTGTTGATATACGAGAAGCTCGTTTTAACCAGATTATCTATCTTATGCTCTATCCTTCATAACTCGCTTGTTAGCAACAACTTCACTCGGGAACAATTTTGGCCCAAGGGCTTATGTCCTGATAATAGTCAAAACAACATTTAACTCATTGGTTTTCATGACCTCGTAACATTTGTTGGTCAAATGTCGTACGATGATTCAAGTCCTTTACTCGATCTTCCACGATCTTATTTCAACTCGTAACATCTGAAATACAGATACTCTGTTTATCATCGGGAGTTTTACACATTGTTTAATTGAGCGGTTCTCACGAGATTTATGGGCGAACAGAAGTGATGAAATATTTTGTCATGTATGCAATTTATAAAATCATATATGTACTTATGGATTCAAATGAATAAATTTTTCCTTACCTATTTTGGTTGGTATATACTAAATTATACCTTTAAATTATTTTAAAACCACTCCTTTATTAAGTTGTTTAATTAAGCCAAATTGTTTTATGTAAAATGGTACACGTTGTACATACTTCTAAATTTCCTAAGAAATTCTTTCCGTTTATGTTGTCACATCAAATGTTTAAAGCTTTTTTTTTTTCAAAACTCCTTTGATTGATTTTTATCAAATTTTCGCATTACTCTACAGAATGTTTGATTGAACAAGCTTACTGTTAAAAACCATTACCCTCTACCTAGAATTGATGATCTGTTCAATCAGCTCTAAGGTTCATCTATTTATTCTAAGATCGATCTTTATTCCGCCTATCATCAGTTGCGTGTTAAAGAATCTGATGTCTCGAAAACAACTTTTCGCACCCGTTATGGTCACTTTAAATTCCTTGTTATGCCGTTCGGATTGACAAATGCACCTGCTGTGTTCATGGACCTCATGAACCGTGTGTGCAGACCCTATCTGGACAAACTCGTTATTGTATTCATCGACAACATCCTTATTTATTCTAAAAGTGATGAAAAGCACGAAGAACATTTGAAGTTAGTGCTTGATCTGTTGAGAAAAGAAGAATTGTACGCTAAGTTCTCTAAGTTTGCTTTCTGGCTAAGAGAAGTTCAATTCCTTGGACATATTGTTAGTAAACAGGGAATACAAGTTGATCCTGCCAAGATAGAGGCAATTGAGAAGTGGGAAATCCCGAAGACTCCTACTCAGGTTCGTCAGTTTCTAGGGTTAGCAGGTTACTATAGAAGGTTCATTCAAGATTTCTCTCATATAGCGAAACCTCTGACTGCTTTAACGCACAAGAGGAAGAAGTATGAGTGGAAGGATGAACAAGAGACTGCTTTTCAAATTTTGAAGAAGAAGTTGACTACCGCTTCGATATTGTCACTACCTGAGGGTAATGATGATTTTGTTGTTTATTGTGATGCTTCGCGTCAAGGCTTTGGTTGTGTTTTGATGCAACAAAAGAAAGTTATTGCGTACGCGTCACGTCAGTTGAAGATTCACGAGCAGAATTATACAACTCATGATTTAGAGTTGGGAGCTGTTGTGTTTGAGCTTAAGATTTAGAGACATTATCTTTATGGGGTCAAAAGTACAGTGTACACAGATCACAAAAGTCTTCAACATATCCTTGATCAGAAACAGTTGAATATGTGGCAACGAAGATGGATTGAGACGTTGAATGATTATGATTGTGAACTTTTATATCATCCGGGAAAGGCCAATGTTGTGGCCAATGCTTTAAGTCGTAAAGAGAGGGCTGAACCTCGCATGTTTATGGCCTTGAATATGACAATCAGAACTAACCTCGCAAGGCAGATTCTTGAGGCACAAAAAGAAGCCTTAAAGGAGGAGAATTTTGTGAACGAGAATGTAAGAGGCATGGCTAAGAAGTTTGAGGTATGAGCAGATGGTACTAGATACTTTGCGGGATGTCTTTGGGTTCCGAAGTTTGGTGATCTGCGACAACTTGTTTTAGATGAAGCTCATAAGTGAAGATAATCTATTCATTCTGGTTCAGGAAAGATGTATCATGATCTTAAGGAGCTATATTGGTAGCCTAATTTGAAAGCTGATGTGGCTACTTATGTGGCTAAGTATTTGACCTGTGCTAAGGTTAAAGCTGAACATCAAAAACCATCAGGACTTTTGGTGCAACCTGAGATTCCCGAGTGGAAGTGGGAAGGTATAATGATAGATTTTATTACGAAGTTACCGAGAGTTGCTGATGGCTATGACACCATTTGGGTGATTGTAGATCGACTTACTAAGTCAGCTCACTTTTTGCCGATTAAAGAAACAGATTCGATGGAGAAGCTTACTCGTTTGTACTTGAAGGAGATTGTCTCTAGACATGGTGTTCCTGTATCTATTATTTCAGACCGAGACAGTCGATTTATATCGAGGTTTTGGCTATCCTTACAGGAAGCTTTAGGAACTAAGTTGGATATGAGCACCGCTTATCATCCGCAGACGGATGGTCAGAGTGAAAGGACCATTCAAAGGTTTGAAGAATGTTGCGAGAGTGTGTTATTGATTTTGGTAATGGGTGGGATAAATATTTGCCGCTAGCTGAATTATCTTATAACAACAGTTATCAATCAAGTATTAAAGCTACACCGTTTGAAGCGCTGTATGGTAGGAAGTGTAGGTCTCTTGTCTGTTGGAATGAGGTGGGGGATGCTCAATTCACAGGTCCAGAAATTATTCATGAGACTACCGAGAAGATCGTATAGATTAAGGAAAGATTGAGAACCGCCAGAAGTAGGCAAAAGAGCTATGCCAATAAGAGAAGGAACAATATTGAATTTTAGGTTGGTGATCGTGTAATGTTGAAGGTATCACCTTGGAAGGGCGTGATACGTTTTGGTAAAAGGGGAAAGTTGAGTCTTCGTTTTGTTGGACCCGTGGCTTATCGTTTGAAATTGCCACAAGAACTCAGTGATGTTCTTGACATTTTTCATGTATCGAATTTAAAGAAGTGTTTGGCCGAAGTCGATAAGACTATTCCTCTGGAGGAACTTCATGTTGATAAGCAACTTCATTTTATTGAGGAACCTGTTGAAATTATGGACCGAGAGGTTAAGACTCTTAAGCAGAGTAGAATTCTTATTGTTCGGGTTCGATGGAACGCCAGACGCGGTCCCGAGTTCACTTGGGAGCGTGAAGATCAGATGCAGTAGAAGTACCTGCATTTGTTCCCAGATGCCGAGTCAACCCCTGCACCTGCTTAAATTTCGGGACGAAATTTCCGTAACGGGAAGGTACTGTAACGACCCGACTTTTTCCGTTATCTTTTACCGTTAATTATTTAATGACCGTTAACTGTTATTCGTGTCACGTCATTTCTATGACCTATATTATAATTTTAGTAATAATATATTAATTATTATGTGTTAAATGAATATTTATATTCATATTTTTAGATATACGTTTCTACGTGTCGCGGATTTCTATCCGGCGAATCTTTTCGGTTTTCAAACCAACGGTCGAAATTTTGGGATTTTTAAGTCCTAATTATTTTAAATATGATATTTTTATGTCATATGGTTATATATAGTATTTGTATACATATTTCGTCGCGTAATTGTTATCTCTTCGAATTTTCAATCGCGTAGTCGTGTTTTCGCGTTTCGGGTTTCGTTCGGGCATTCGGGCCACAAGTAAATTATCAAATCAAAAATTTGGCCAATGGGGCCCACCCCACACCACCATTCGGCCCTAACCCCTTAGAGGGGGGAGCCTTGCCTTTTGCTTTTCCCATTTTGCATTTTACACTTCATAATTTCACAGAACCTAAACTCCTAAATTTTGCTCTCATTTTTCTCCTCCCTCCTCTTTTGGCCGTCGCACCCAACACCACCAAACATCATCATCTTCATCAATTGCTAACTTAGATCAAGAAATCATTCACATATTCGGATTCTACGCGTTCTTCTCTACACGATTACATACTTTGATTCTTGATTAGGGTATAAACCCTATCCCTAGATTTTCAATTTTTCTTTATTTTTCTGTATTTTGATGTTATTATGATAGTATGATACTTACATGTTATTGTATTGATGATTGTATGCGTAGAAATGCTCGATTATACATGTTTTCGGTATGATTAATTTGGGACAGCAGCATTTTTGTTCATTTCTGATTATGTAACTGATATAAAAGTGAAATTAAATTGTCTATATGAGTTCCTCTCATCAAGACATTAATTTTAGACTCCGGATTCATATCATTTCGATTCCCGGAGCTCTAGATATGATTAAAATGGTATTTTGTTGAAATTAAATTATGAAAACGAATTGAACCAGGTTTTGTCCGACTTTGTGACCACTTTTAGAGTCTTTAGGGTGTATTAGTGTGTTAGGATTGATGATGGGATGAACTTTCATGTTCGGGTCATCTGAATCCGAGCCACGGATCACCCGTTATGGCTAAAACGTGTTTTTGAACGGATTAAAGTTCCAAGTGGTGTAATGGCTGATTATCATGACTTGGTTACTGTTCTTGGAGTGTTCTTGAGTACACCAAAGTTTCGGGTGGTTTGATTAGGTGGAGATATATATAAGACTCGCCGAAACCCGACACCCGGGGCTCAAGATATGACCCGATGAACTTTCAATTAAAACTTATGGTTAATTATTAAAACTTATGAGATAAATAATGGTTTTCATTGTTATTAAATTACTTATGATATAAAAAGTAATTATTATAATTTAAGACTTATGATATATATTTATTATATCATTATTTAATTACATATGATTTAATTAACATTTAATTAAACTTATGGTTAATAATACTTTTATTATTAATGAAAAATACTTATGATAAGTATTAAAATTATATTATGAGATTATTATTATAAGACTTATAATAAGGATTAATTAACTATTTAATTATTATAAGACTTAGTTATTATTTAATTATAATTTAATTATTAAATACTTATGATTTAATAATTATAATTAGAAACTTATGATATGATTAATAATTCATTATTAATTAATAATACTTATGACATGATTTAAAATTTATTATTAATTAATAATACTTATATTATGACTAATATTTAATTAATTAATTAAATACTTATGTTATAATAATTATATCATTTAAACTTATGTTAACTTTAATAATTCAGTTTAATTTAATTAAACTTATGTTATGACATAATTATACATATTTAAGTTTAATTAACGTTATAACTTATATTATTATTATAACTTATACTTTTAAAATTAACGTTGACTATGTTTGACCAAGGTTGACTTTTGAGTTGACTTTCAGTTGACTTTGACTTTCAGTTGACTTTTGTTGACTTTCTAAATAAGGAAACTTTCTTAACTTAAAAACTTTCTAAAAATTGAAACTTTCTAAATATGGAAACTTTCTAAATTTGGAAACTTTCCAAAAATAGAAACTTTTTTAAAATAGAAACTTTCCAAAAATAGAAACTTTCCAAAAATAGAAACTTTCCAAAAATGGAAACCTGCTAAAAATAGAAACTTTCTAAAAATAGAAAGTGTGTGTCTGTACGCTGTTCCGATCAAACCAATGCATGTTGAGTATTGTTCTATGTCTACTTGTAACATGTACAATAGCTATCATACTAAGACTTAACCTAAGTTAGTTATTTATATCGACCTGCTTTATTTATAGGTCGGCGTTGTGATTATTCCTGATCACTTTACTTCGTTTGCTGTTCGCTTATTTGTGTGGTTACTTCATTTGCTATTAAGGTGAGTTATAGTCCCATTTTTACATACTTTTCAAAGTATATTTTTGGGATGTGATTACATGCAAATTAGTTTACGTTTAGGCACAAGTGACAATTATATTTAAATTATTCGTTATGAGTTGAACAAAAATATTCCCTAGTCTGGTAACTGTAATCACTGGTTTCTACTGGTGAACGCGAATCCTACGGATAGATCTATCGGGTTTGACAACCCCATTTCGAGCTAGTCGCGCTAGCAATTTATAATCGGAATGTTTAGTACTTTGTATTTTATTGTAGATACACTATTCGGTGTATAATATTTATTGTGTTTGGCAAGGGTAAATAAAGGGTTAAGTGGTTACCAGGTGGTCATTGATAACGGAATAATGTTTAAGGTTTTCTAACATTTTTAAATCTTGTGGTCTAAAGTTTATTCAGTTATTTAAACCTATAATTCACTCAACCTTTGTGTTGACAGTTTACTCGCATGTTTTCACAGGTACTTGAGTTTATTTGATGCTTCCGCTGTGTTAGAAGAGTCTGCATGCATTTGGGCAGATTTTATTAAACAATTATGAAACTTTAAACTTGCATTCTCTTTTTGAATAATTAAACTTGTGGGTGTTTTATTGACAATGTTTTATGTCAACTTTGGATATTTAATATGTTGGATTTGTTAAACTACATATTTTGTTAAATTTCCTTTTTGGGAAACTTTTTGAATAAAAGAATGCAATGTTGTTTTATTTAATTCATTTACGTCCGATCAAGCTGTGGGACCAAGTGATGGAGCTGTTAAATGTTTTGACGGGGCCATCACACATACATACGAATTCTGGACCATTATTCACTTGACTTAAAGTCGGAAAGAGAAAACAAGAGCATGGAGCTCCGAAATATAAAAGGAAATATAAATCCGATCACAAACACAGAAATTACAAACCGTGTATATCAATGCGTATAGAAATATAAAGACACGGGAGAATGAGAAATACAATAATCCCTAGAGCGAAGTAGAAGAAAACAGATTCCTCCAGTGGAAGTTGGGAGTGGAGAATGATTGTTGAGATAGTCAGAATAAGAACAATAATCAGAACTGGATTAAGCATTTTTACAAGCTTTAGAAGCATCGATTAAGGAAGAAAGTATAGTGATGGTGAGAATAATAAAACGGAAGAGGTAAATTTATAATGGAAATATCCGACAGAGCAATCAAGGCAGATGATCGCATTTAATTAAAGAGATCTTAATTTTCTTAATCACTGACGATTCAAATCTTATATAGATAACGAAGATTTTCTTTGAAATCCCTTGAATTCTAGAATTCAACCATGACTAGTCAAAAGTTATGATGAAACATGTCTTTCTCATTTCACTATTTAGTGATAGCTTCATTTGTACTATTCGAGTAATCGAATTATTTTATCCTTATTACTCAACGATGATAAAAATCTAATTTCTAACTCGTATGTGTCATGAAAACATACTTATTGCCAGTCATGACCATCCCAATCTAATTTCGGGAAGAAATTTCTTTAACGGGTAGGTACTGTGACGACCCGGAAATTTTCGACCAAATTTAAACTTAATCTTTATATGATTTCAACACGATAAGCAAAGTCTGTTAGGTTGAGTCTCATACATTCATGTAACTTCGACCATTGTCGACATTCACGAACCATTAATTGTAAATAGATAAATATATATTTCAAAATATATAGATAGGTATATATTTGAAGTATAATTTGAAATACTATATGATTTAATTAACTATGTAAAATAAAAATAAATTATAATATTATTATTAAAATAAATACATATATATATATATATATATATATATATATATATACTAGGTATTTTAAAAATAAATATTAAACGATTGTAATACACGTTTGACGTCTCGATTAATATTAACAGGTAAAATGCAAGCTTGTGAGTGTATTAAAATAAATATTAGACGAACCTCTTGATCACGTATTTCACTTCCAATGACTGAAATAAATAAAAGAATGTAAAATAAAATATGGGATTTTTCTAAAACCTTTTATCCGCCATTGATATACAACGGACCACGATACAATATCCAAAAATTAAAACCGTCGGTAGATGCGGCTAAACTATTCTATATCTTTCTTCTGCACGTTCTTTACATTCACATAATTATGAGTAAATTAATTATTACAAATATTATTGTACTAAATATCCTATTAACTATCCGTGAATGAGGAATATGATTGATTATAACTGTGCCTAATTGATTGATATTAAACTGTCCCTAATTGGATATTGATGTGCTAGTTGATTCTCATTCTTCACACGTTAGATATTTATTGATTTATGTTACTATTTTTGGTGCATATCTCCACTAGCATGATTTGCATATATATAATATATTTATATATATACACACACTGATTTTCCTACATATGCATACATTCTTCTTTTTCTCTTGAACAACCCACTTCATTTGTACCACCTTCTCCACAACCGAACCATCACCATAATAATATCATTTTATTTCTGTAGTCCACTTTCCTGTTCGAAATCCACTTGGCTGCTTCGATTCTATTTTTTCTCGAATCTCACTCAAGAACATTATCCCTAGTTTGTTTGAACAAACAACCACCAAACCCGGAACGGTTACTAATCAAAATGAAATCAAGAACATCATCTTGAAACTGCTACAGTATTACTACCATTGGTCATCTCGTGTTTACTAATCTCTGTTCATGCTTATGATCATGAAACCATCACCAAGAACACCTTAATCAATCACTACCATCTCTCTATCCTCTTTCTATCTGCTATTCCTTTTAACCGTAAACATCATCCATTTACTCGACTCTTGATACAATCGAGAACCACCACCTTGAGATTAACAAACCCCACCTTCGCAAACCACCACATATTAACTGCTTTTACCTGCTGCTACTGCTGATTAGTTCTTCGGATGTGCAACTGTGAAACAACCATAATAGCCGTGAACCACTTCAACCACCATAACCTACTTTTATTTATCTTTCTGTTTCAGTATAATTAATCGAACCAGAAGCTATAAACTACTATTTCATGATCAAACTGCAACAACGATGATGCTGTGATTGTGTTTCTATTTCAGTTATAATCATTACAAAACACCATCAATTCTATTTCCTGATTTGATTAATCACAAAAACTCAACCCTATCACCATTAACCGAACCATTGGGCTAACTGTTTCTATTTCTCTTCTTTTTGAACCCTCATTCGACAAACCCATCAAGACCCAAAACAAAGCCCCATCGTCCCTACTGCAATTACTATTGCTGTCAATTTTTTTTAGAAATAAACAGAAAAAGATAATGAAGATATGGTGATAATGATTATGATAATGATCTTAAAATCGACGACAACAGTGTTAATGATGTTTACCTGATGATAATCACCATCACCCCAAACCATCTTCTTCACCGCCATCTCACTCTCTTCATCCTTTCTTTATGTCGTACGCACACCCAAACAAAAACCACGATCGATAATTGTTTCACTGTTACACGTTTGTTTCCTGTTTCAAACGCCACAGCTTGCAAATATATTCGCCTTACCTACTGTAAGTCTCGATTGCTGCTATTTTGTCTTTCTGTTTCAATCAAACACATGAATTGCAGCCATATGTTTTCATGGTATACAATAATGATAATGGTAATTAAAGATGATGATGATTATGACCGTGAAGATGCGTCTATGTTGAGATAATGATAACAATGATTAGGTTAGATGATAAAAGCGTTATTTCCTTTTCCTTTTGGCTGACAGCTATTTAACCAAACAAACCACTTGCAAGATTATTAATTGGGTCGATTAGTGGTTGTGTTAATGGGCCATGTATTGTTTCTGGTTGGGCCGTCTAGTCCCTTATGACATTGGACCGAGAGCAGTTGATATAGGACTAAATGATGATGGTTACATGATGGTATGTGTTAACTGTAGTGACCCGAACTTTTCCATGATTATTCAATGATTATATATTAAATGAAAACTATATTTGCATGATTAAATGTTTCCAACATGTTAAGCAATCAAACTTGTTAAGACTTGATTATTTGAAATGAGTTTCATGTAGACAATTGACCACCCAAGTTGACCGGCGATTCACGAACGTTAAAACTTGTAAAAACGATATGATGATATATATATGGACATATATATGGTTAACATGAGATTATGATAAGTAAGTATCTCACTAAGTATATTAACAATGTGTGATATACATAAAAATTGAGAATATTGAATTATGAAGCTCGAAACGATATACATAACGATTATCGTTATAACAACGTCTTACTAAATACATATGTATTGTATTAAGATATTGATATACTATATTTAACATGATAAAATGATAATTAAGTATATCATTGAGTGTATTAACAATGAACTATACAAGTAAGATGAGACTACTAACTTAAGGATTTCGAAACAATATATATATATATATATATATATATATATATATATATATATATATATATATATATAACGATTATCGTTGTAATAGTATTTTAACATATATATGATGTTAAGATATATTCATACACCATGTTATCATGTTAACATAACAATTTAACATCTCATTTAAGTATAATAACAATGAATTAATTACATTTAACAAGATCGTCAACTTAAAGGTTTCAAAACAACACTTACATGTAACGACTAACGATGACTTAACGACTCAGTTAAAATGTATATACATGTAGTGTATTTAGATGTATTAGTACACTTTTGAAAGACTTCAAGACACATATCAAAGTACTTCTACTTAACAAAAATGCTTACAATTACATCCTCATTCATTTTCATCAACAATTATACTCGTATGCACCCGTATTCGTACTCGTACAATACACAGCTTCTAGATGTATTTACTATTAGTATATACACTTCAATGATCAGCTCTTAGCCGCCCTTGTGAGTCACCTAAATATTTGGGAACCATCATTTGGCAACTAGCATGAAATATCTCACAAAATTACAAAAAATATTATAAATCATTCATGAATTATTTACAAAAAAACAAACTTACACATCCTTTATATCTAATCCATATACCAACAACCAAAAACACCTACAAACACTTTTATTCTTCAATTTTCTTCATCTAATTGATCTCTCTCAAGTTCTATCTTCAAGTTCTAAGTGTTCTTCATAAATTCTATAAGTTATAGATTCATAAAATCAAGAATACTTTCAAGTTTACAAGTCTACTTCCAAGCTTTCTAATCCATTACAAGTAATCATCTAAGATCAAGAAACCTCTGTTATTTACAGTAGGTTATCATTCTAATTCAAGGTAATATTCATACTCAAACTTTGATTCGATTTCTATAAATATAAACTATCTTAATTCGAGTAAAAATCTTACTTGAACTTGTTTTTGTGTCATGATTCTACTTCAAGAACTTTCAAGCCATCCAAGAATCCTTTGAAGCTAGATCAATTTTTGTCACTTCCAGTGGGTTTACCTACTAAACTTTAGGTAGTAATGATGTTCATAACATCATTCGATTCATATATATAAAACTATCTTATTCGAAGATTTGAACAGGTAATCACTAGAACATAGTTTAGTTAATCCTAAACTTGTTCGCAAACAAAGTTAATCCTTCTAACTTAACTTTTAAAATCAACTAAACACATGTTCTATATCTATATTATATGCTAACTTAATGATTTAAAACCTAGAAACACGAAGAACACCGTAAAATCGGATATATACGCCGTCGTAGTGAAACCGGGGGCTGTTTTGGGTTAGAAAAATAAAAACTATCTTAATCTTTGAATTGGAAGTTTGTTTTCTCGAAAAATGATATTACATATGAATATGATACAATATCCAAAAATCATGGTTAAACACAAAGTGAAAGTATGTTTTTCAAAATGGTCATCAAGATGTCATTTTTTCGACGGAAATGACTACCTCTTTAAAAAATGACTTGTAACTTGTATTTTTGACTATAAACTTATACTTTTTCTGTTTAGTTTTATAAATTTCAGTTCATTATGAAACCATAGCAAATTGAATCACTCAAAACGGATTTGAAATGAAGAAATGACGGGTAAAACAAAATTTGATAATTTTGCTAGTTTAACTACGAAAATTTTGTAACAAATGTAGACTAACCATAACTTAACTAACTTATATTGTATTATACATGTATTCTAACATATATTATGTAATCTTGGGATACCATAGACACGTATACAATATTTTGACATATCATATCGACCCATCTATATATATATAGGGTTGACGTTGATTCCAAAATAATATATATACTTTGAGTTGTGATCTAGCCTGGGACTTGTATAGACTGGGTCGTGGATTAATTCGAGATAATATATATTGATTTATTTATGTACATCTAACTGTGGATAACTAGTTGTACATTACTAACGTTGGACCGCTAACTTAATAAACTTAAATCATTAAAACGTAATAAAAAAAATGTTGTGAATATATTTCGATCATACTTTGATATATATGTATATATTTGTTATAGGTTCGTGAATCGATCCATGACCAAGTCTTAAATTTCCGACGAAGTAAAAATCTGTGAAAGTGACTTATAGTCCCATTTTTTTAAATCTAATATTTTTGGGATGAGAATACATGCAGTTTTATAAATGTTTTACAAAATAGACACAAGTACGTGAAACTACATTCTATGGCTGAATTATTAAACCAAATATGCCCCTTTTTAGTCTGGTAATCTAAGAATTAGGGAATAGACTCCCTAATTAACGTGAATCCTAAAGATAGATCTACTGGGCTCAACAAACCCCATCCAAAGTACCGGATGCTTTAGTCCTTCGAATTTATCATGTTCGAAGGGAGTCCTGGAATGATAGGGGATATTCTATATGCATCTTGTTAAGGTCGGTTACCAGGTATTCACCATATGAATGATTTTTATCTCTATGCAGTTTGCGAAATGCCTGATACGAGATGTGTATTTATGAGAAATGAAATCTTGTGGTCTATTATTACAATTTGATAAATATATAGGTTAAACCTATAACTCACCAACATTTTTTGTTTACATTTTAAGCATGCTTATTCTTAGGTGATTGTTAAGAGCTTCCGCTGTTGCATTCTAAATTCAGGACAAGATTTGGAGTCCATGCTTGTATAATATTGTTTAAAAACTGCATTCGAAGACATATATTGATGTGTAATATTATTGTAAACCATTATGTAATGGTCGTGCGAAAATGCTATATTTTAGATTATCATTATTTGATAATCGTCGTAATATTTTAAAAGTTATGGTTTGTTTTAAAATCGAATGCAGCCTTTGAAAAACGTCTCATATAGAGGTCAAAACCTTGCAACGAAATGAATTAATATGGAACTTTTATAATCAATATGAACGATACATTTCATTAACGATGATAAAGGATGACAATAAAGGTGACATGAAATGATAAAATCCTGAGTTACATATGATATCATAATAGTTGAGTTAGGATGATGATTAGATAATTAACGTTATGACGATGATGATAAGATGATACGAGTTAAATAATGAAAATGATATAGTTATGATAGCGAGCAAGATAAGATGATGATGTTGATAATGATAATGATAATGGTTGATATGATAATAGGTTGGTTATGATTATGATAATTAAAATGGAGATGTTATGTTCATAATAAAAAGGATGATGAGATGATGAGTTGATATTAATGATTATGTATGATAATAATCGATTTAATAATAAAGTCGATGATTATGATTATGGTAATCAAAAGGATAATAAAAGAATGATGATGACGGAGGAATGGTAACGGGTGTTAACGGGTTAGCGGGAGTTCGCGGGTTCAAACCCGGACTTGAGCATTTTTTTTAGGACTACTCCTTTGAGGTAGTTACTTATCTATTCATTTATTAATATTATCATCTTATTATTATTATTATTATTATTATTATTATTATTATTATTATTATTATTATTATTATTATTATTATTATTATTATTATTATTATTATTATTATTATTATTATTATTATTATTATTAGTGTTATTAGTGTTATTATTAGTAAAAGTATTATTATTATTATTATTATTATTATTATTATTATTATTATTATTTATATCATTGACATTATTATTATCACAAATATTATTATTATTAACATATAACATTTTTATATATTTTTAGTAGTATTATCATTATTATTAATATTAAAAGTATTTTCATTTTTATTAACATTATTATTATTATTCGATTTATCATGATTTTTAGTATTATTTTTATCATTATTATTATTAGTATTATTAATACATCAATTAAAGAATTTTCTATATAAAAATATATTTATGACATAAAACAAGACTATATTAATATTTTTGTAATAAATATCAATTATCTAGTTAATGTATATAAAAATAAATATATCTAATGATGTTATTATTGAAACGTTAAAATAACAACTATATCACTAATACTATGTAAATTTGTTCGATTACCATTATATGTGTTAATATATATATAAATTATATAGGTTCGTGAATCCGAGGCCAACCCTGCATTGTTCAGTTCAGTCGTATACATATTTTTACTACAAAATATCGTAACGTGGGTTTCATTTGCTCCCTTTTTAAATTGTGACAACTCGGAAATTTCCAACCAAATTTAAACTTTAATCTTTATATGTTTCCGACACCGGAAATTTCCAACCAAATTTAAACTTTAATCTTTATATGTTTTCGACACGATAAGCAATATTTGTTAAGTTAAATTTCAAGAATTTTAAACTATGTTCATACATTCATTCAACCTCGACCAAGTTCCAACGATTCACGAACCATTAAACGAATGTGATTATATATGTATATCTGTATATATATTATAACTTGAAACGTAAACAAAATATTAGATTAAATACTTTATATGATTGTATCTGTTTCAAAATGTTTATCAATGGAATTAGAAGATAAGATCAAATGATTGAATTATCAAATATATTGAATTATGATTACAAGTCTCTGTTGAAAGGCCCACGTTGATTTGAGAAATCTTTCCATTTTAACAATATTCGGAAAATGGTAAAGTGATTTATAAATAAGAACAAATTGTCAATCCTTGAGAACTAGACAAAGGATAGTGGAAGATTGAATCTCATAAAGACTCGATTGATCTATTTAGTTTCAAACGTATAAAAACGTTTTCAGTTTAAAAAGAACTTTATTATTAAAACGTATATAACTTTTATAAATATCTAGAACCACTTTTGACAACTTATTACTTAACTAGTATAATAAAGATAACGATATTTATATTTTATTTTATTAAATATATATAACGATTTAAATTAATATTATATATATTTATATGCGTATTATACGTACATAGTTTTATACTTTTACTATACTTAAACTTTACCTTTACATTATTTTTACTTTACTTTAACTTTAATAATTCACTTTAATAATTCATACTTTAATAATTCACTTTAATAATTCATACTTTAATAATTCACTTTAATAATTCATACTTTAATAATTCACTTTAATAATTCATACTTTAATAATTCATTTTAATAATTCATACTTTAATAATTCACTTTAATAATTCAAAAATCTATTATAAATAGAATTCAATAGGTTTCATTATTTCATAGAAACTTGAAAATATTTTTCTCTAAACTCTCTCAATCGATTTACATATATATATTTACTCCGTATTATTTCAAGATATTATTAGTATACATAAAATATTACGACGGAGTGCTGTCCGAGTGATTTCGAAATTGTTTTTCGAGTAGGATAGGATTAAGGAAATTATGGGTTATAGCTATGGAGGTGATTGAGTATGGTTCATGGGTATGCTCGTGAGGTCAATATAGTGTTTATCATTTCCGTTGCGTCTACGTACCTTTCCTGCAATATTGAATCTCAATATTGATACGTGAGTACTCATAATTTAACTTTTACATACTAATAGTGTATCCCTGACTAGTGCTCGAGTATTTAGGATTATGCATGCTTGTACTTTTGATATTGTCCTTAGACAAGTTAGGTTGAATCTTGAATTAGTTACACTTGCGGTTGAGATAAGGTATAAGATATGCATGTCCTTGGAAAGCTAGCGAAAAATTAAGAACTTGTCCTTTAGATATCGAATGGTTTCGATGAACGGATTAGAAGTTATAATCAATTGAATTTTCGATATTTTTATTAAAAATGATTATTATTATCGTCGTTTTTATCGTCGTTCTAGTTTTATCTTATTATTATCATTATTATTATCTTTATCAATAAAAGGGATTTATCATTAAAAATTGTTATTTTTTTTATTATTACTATCGTTATTATCGTTAAAGTTATAATTAGTATTATTATTATTATCCAATTATTATTATTATTATTATTAGTATTATTATTATTATTATCATTATTAATATATATATATCATTATTTAAAAACGGTTATTGTTATTGTTATTATTATTACTATATTATCATTAAGATAATTATTAGTATTATCGTTAATAATGTTATAGTAACTATCATTATTAATATTAGTGTAATTAAAACAAATATTTGTAACACCTAATTATTTTGATTACTATTATTATCATTATTATGAACACGATATAAAAGACGATTAAAAGCTATTAAACGAAACGATTAGGAAATAATGAGTAAGAGTATCATGATGAAATTGAAATATTATAAGATATTGATTTAGATAAAATTATCGTTCTTATTATTTTTATCATTACTATTATTATTAAAAGTATCGTTAGTATTAAAACTATCATTTTAACAAAAATTATCATTTTAATAGAAATGTCATTGTTACTATAAAATATCATTATTATTATTATTTTAAATAGAATTATTATTTTAAAGATAATATTAAAAATTATCGTAAATATTAAAGTTATCATAATTAGAATTATCGTTTTATCATAATGTCATCTTAGTAATTATAAATATTGATATTTTTATAATAATAATTATTATTACAAAATAATACAACTTTTACTTACTATCATTATAGATATTATTTTATCAAATAAATATGTGATACAAACATATTTTACTACGTGTAATAACTTACTTTAATAATACCTATCATATTATCTTTATGATATTAAATGAACCCTATAAATTTTATTACTTAATATATATAAAAGTATATTTTATTATATAAATTTAATATAAAATTTTATTTATTAATAAATAAATTATAATATTTACTCTAATAAATCTTTTAAAAATATTTAAAAATATAAAATGATGATATTTAAACTATATATTAATCATGTATAGATTTTTGGAAATTATTTTGAGTCAAATTTACTTTTTTTGACTTTTGCATATTAGTCTCGAGCATTAGGATTGTGGTACACTATGACTTGACCTAATTTGTTAGACAAATATTGACCAACACATAAATATATATATAATTAATTTAGGTTCGTGAATCCGAGGCCAACTTTGCACT
Organism: Rutidosis leptorrhynchoides; assembly: GCF_046630445.1. NCBI lineage: Eukaryota > Viridiplantae > Streptophyta > Magnoliopsida > Asterales > Asteraceae > Rutidosis > Rutidosis leptorrhynchoides. Next base: position 299,437,285 of record NC_092335.1, on the reverse strand, counting down.
TGTTCAATGACGTTATATATATTTTTACTACGAAATACAGTATGGTGAGTTTCATTTGCCTTTTTACCCTTTATATTTTTGGGACTGAGAATACATGCGCTTTTATAAATGTTTGATGAAATAGACACAAGTAATTGAAACTACATTTTATGGTTGAATTATCGAAATCGAATATGCCCATTTTTATTAAAGTCTGGTAATCTAAGAATTAGGGAACAGACACCCTAATTGACGCGAATCCTAAAGATAGATCTATTGGGCCTAACAAACCCTATCCAAAGTACCGGATGCTTTAGTACTTCGAAATTTATATCATGTCCGAAGGAGGATCCCGGAATGATAGGGGATATTCTTATATGTATCTAGTTAATGTCGGTTACCAGGTGTTCACCATATGAATGATTATTTTGGTCTCTATGTATGGGACGTATATTTATGAGAACTGGAAATGAAATTCTTGTGGTCTATTAAAATGATGGAAATAAATGATTATGATAAACTAATGAACTCACCAACCTTTTGGTTAACACTTTAAAGCATGTTTATTCTCAGGTGTTAAAGAAATCTTCCGCTGTGCATTTGCTCATTTTAAAGATATTACTTGGAGTCTTTCATAGCATATTTCGAAGAACGTTGCATTCGAGTCATTGAGTTCATAAAAGATTATTATTAAATCAATTTATAGTTGGATAGTGGATATTATGAAATGGTATGCATGCCTGTCAATTTTCGATGTAAAGAAAGTTTGTCTTTTAAAAACGAATGCAGTGTTTGTAAAATGTATCATATAGAGGTCAAATACCTCGCAATGCAATCAACTATTGTGAATCGTTTATAATGTATATGAACGGGTCCTTTCATAAATGCTTTTGCAATATATATTTTTGGGACTGAGAATACATGCGCTGCTTTTATAAATATTTTACGAAATAGACACAAGTAATCGAAACTACATTCTATGGTTGGATTATCGAATCGAATATCACCCTTTTTAGTCTGTTAATCTAAGAATTAGGGAACTGAAACCCTAATTGATGCGAATCCTAAAGATAGATCTATTGGGCCTAACAAACCCCATCAGGGTTACGGATGCTTTAGTACTTCGATTTTATCATGTTCGATGAGAGTCCCGGAATGATGGGGATATTCTAGACGCATTCTGTTAATGTCAGTTACCAGGTGTTCACCATATGAATGATTTTTATCTCTATACAGTTTGTGCGAAATGCCTGATATGAGATGATGTTTATGAAAAATGAAAATAGAAATCTTGTGGTCTATTAAAATTATGAAAATGATCGATTTTGATAAATTAAAGAACTCACCAACCTTTTGGTTGACACTTTAAAGCATGTTTATTCTTAGGTATGAAAGAAATCTTTCGCTGTGCATTTGCTCATTTTAGAGATATTACTTGGAGTCATTCATGACATATTTCAAAACACGTTGCATTCGAGTCGTTGAGTTCATCAAGATTATTATTAAGTCAATTATAGTTGGATATATTATGAAATGGTATGCATGCTGTCAACTTTCGATGTAATGAAAGTTTGTTTTTTTTTTTTAAAATGAATGCAATGTTTGTAAAATGTATCATATAGAGGTCAAGTACCTCGCGATGTAACCAAATGTAATATATTCGTCCAGATGGATTAGGACGGGTCGTCTGACCTCTTTGGAATCCTCCTCACTGGAGTCATCGGATGATGAATTGTCTGAATCATCTGAAGGTGGATCTGCTCGGCCGGTGGTCACAAGTCGATATCTGCTAGGTGGGATCAGCACGACACGTCCATCAGCAAGGTGTCTGACCCAATGTCCTTGCTCATTACGGAAAGGACCGTCCCCATTTCCCCCAGGAATCACAGTACCACCGGGATGGTGCTATGGCCCCGGGAGTCTACGGCTAGGTGATGCTGGAATCATCTCGGGATCCTCGTCTCCATCTGAGATGTCATTCAGGTCAAGCATGAGTCCACTGGAAGGTGAATCGCCAGAGTCGTTAGCGGGTAGCGGTGAATCAGCAACAATCGTAGGCGAGGCAACAGTCGTCTCTGAGTCACTCTCAAAGTCAAAGGTCATGGGCAGCATGTCTGTCATCTGAACAAGGAAAAATAACTTTTTCCATGTCAATAAGACATATAGCAAGCACGTAATTAGGCACTACAGCGTCCTAGCAGTACATATCATGGCAATATTGAACAAAATCCTACAAAAGTATCATGCAATCGAAAGCAGATAGTAGCATGCAATAGCGAGAATAAGCAGTAGCATACAGTGAGTTTCACAAAAACAGGTAAACAAGCAAGTTGTAGATTAGTCCTATCAGCGAATCCTACTTGGCTCGGTCTAGACTCACTAATGCAACCTAATTCCCTACAACCGACGCTCTGATACCAAATGTGACACCCCGTACAAAACCATCGTGTACGATTCATCAACAACAGGATCTTTACGCGGTCAAGTACTACATGCTGTTTGAAAACCAGTTTGCATTCATAAAAAGATAGCGTTTACAAAAGATAACGTGACACAAAGGTCGTTACAAAGTCATTATTTGAAAATAACATAAGTTACGAATGCAAGATAAAGTTTCATGATTAAGACATCTCTAAGTAAAGCAGCGGAAATCTAACACAGCAGGTCCAAAACAGCAAGTCTAAAACACCAAGATAGCAAGTCTAACAGCGGAAGCAATCATCGTCTAAGCACCTGAGAAATACACACTTAAAAGTCAACGCGAATGTTGGTGAGCTATAGTTTGTAATCAGTAAAGTAATGTAGACCACGAGTTATCGTATTCAAAACAGTATGAAAAGTATATGCTTATCCGTGGGCACCCGATAATTAACTTAACGTAGTAGTAATACCCCCTAAAAGCACACTTGGCGAGTGCGTATGTCCTCGAAGTATCAAACACCCATTAAATGCTAACATAACTAGCCCGAGTGGGGAAGTCAAACCCTATGGATCCATATCTAATATTCGCGTTCACCGGTTCAAAACCAATGATTAAACGTTACCGTGATAAGGGGAATGTTTATGCCATTATATAACCCACACATATGTAAAGTTTAAGTACTCGTGTCAAGTAAGTAAAACTTTAAAAGCGCATGTATTCTCAGTCCCAAAAATAGTATAACTAAAAACGGAAGCTATAACTCACAGTGAATAAGCAGTAAAAGTCGATATGAAACATATGCAGGTAGTAAGTCAGTCCGAAAGGTCGTCAACCTAAGTCAAAAGTCGCTAGGTCAGTATGTTGTCCCAATAAGTTTAAAAATGAATAAATTATGTTTAAGTGTCATCATCGACATCATCATTATCATCATCATTGATCAACACTAAGGTAAGTTTAACAAGAATAGAGATCGAAACAAAAGGATGACTTCAGACAGCTGTTACGACCTCTATACAAAATAAAAAGACGCGTAGTCAGTGGCTAGTGCTCCGTATATGAGTCCTATAACCGCTGACCAATTTTCAGAACCTAACTCATCTTCGTTTGACCGTGGCGATGGTTTAAGTGAGAGTAGGTCAGAAATTTAAGCACAACGTTACAAAGGCGTAGTGACTTTCGGAAGGCCATAAATCCTAAACCATATATCGGATTAAGACGAGGCCTAAATGAAAAGTTATCTACTCGAAACGAAGTAACGGAAACTAAATTTTCTAGAAGTATAGGAATCTGGTCAGATCCCGAAAAACAGTAAACAAGTGCTCCGGTGGGGTTCTTGGTGCTTGATGCTCATCACGGTTCTCATCCTTGATGCTTGTAGCTTCAAGTGTACAACTCATTGAAGGGTTAGCATCACCTTGACCAAGATTCAACCATCAACACACAATATGTTAAGACCAAGTAAGAACACAACTCATTTGAGAGTTTTAGATGGATGATGAACCAAGGTTACATCATATCCTTAGTCTTAACACAAATACACGTTCTATTTACAACCAAAACTACAAACTTTATTTCAATCAAACAAATATGAACATAATCTAAATCAAATTGAAAGGACCCGTCCTAATCCATCTGGACGAATACATTACATTTGGTTACATCGCGAGGTACATGACCTCTATAAGATACATTTTACAAGCATTGCATTCGATTTTAAAAGACAATCTTTCTTTACAACGAAGATTGACGGCATGCATACCATTTCATAATACCTCCAACTATAATTGACTTAATAATAATCTTGATGAACTCAACGACTCGAATGCAACGTCTTTTGAAATATGTCATGAATTACTCCAAGTAATATCTCTAATATGAGCAAATGCACAGCGAAAGATTTCTTTCATACCTGAGAATAAACATGCTTTCAAGTGTCAACCAAAAGGTTGGTGAGTTCAAAGGTTTATCATAAAACAATAAAATTCATCATTTTGATAGACCACAAGATTTAAATCCTGCATGGTACAAATGGGCCCGAATCTTATACCCACCTGTAATGTACATGCGATATCTTTTAAATACAGTACACCTTTTGTAGTGACCCGTCCTAATCCATCTGGACGAAGTCTTAAACAGTTGGTCCCATTGCGAGGTTCTGACCTCTATATGCCATGAACAACTCCATGTAATATGAGAAAATGCACAGTGGAAGATTTCTATCATACCTGAGAATAAACATGCTTTAAAGTGTCAACCAAAAGGTTGGTGAGTTCATAAGTTTATCATAAAACAATAAAATTCATCATTTTTATAGACCACAAGATTTAAATGTTGCATGGTACAAATGGGCCCGAATCCTATACCCACATGTAATGTACATGCGATATCTTTTAAATACAGTACACCTTTCTCGTGTACGAAATCCTTTTTCATAAATCTTAGTAACCATACACATATCTCGTGCACAAAAATAACATACACATAACCTGTGTATAAAATCATTCTCTCGATACATAACATTCACTTTGCTTTCATAACTTGGCTTGGTAACCGACCTTAACTTATAATGCGCATAATAATATCCCCAAAACAAAATATCTCTTCTGTATAATAATTATATAAACTTCGAAGTACTAAACACCACGCCCACTAGCCCTTCCGTCTAGTGAACATTCTAGGTGGGGGTGTTAAACCCGGTAGCTACCTTTAGGATTCGCGTCAATTAGGCGTGCACTAATTCTCAAAACTAGTGATGTTCCCTAATTCTTAGGTTACCAAGCAATAATAATTAGGGAAAAAATATTCATATCAATTGTGGCAATTATCACATCCACATAATTCAATGGTGGCAATTATCACGTCCACATAATTCATTCAAGGAATGTTTTGCTTGTGTCTTTCTCGTCAAACATTTATAAAAGCATTTCATGTATTCGCAGTTCAAAATGTATTTCAAAAGCATTTAATAAAGCAGTTGTAAAAACAGCGCATGTATTCTCAGTCCCAAAAATGTAAAGAGTAAAAGGGAATCAAATGAACTCACTATATTGTATTTTGTAGTAAAAATACATATGACGAAACTGAACAATGCAGGGTTAGCCTCGGATTCACAAACCTATATCATTTGTATATATATTAACACACATAATCGAAATTGAATAAATATATATATATTATTTTTAATAATATACTTGTTAAATTATTTGTTATATAGATATAGATATATTTAATTTATATATTTTATTTAACTAGTATTTATCTTTCATAATAATAATTTATATTAGGGTTTATATATGATAAAATATATATGTATATATTAATTGATATATTTATATATATAGCTTAGTTACTATCTTGTTAATAATAAAATTATAGTGATATGTGATATTAATATTCTTGCAATGTATTCTTGTATAAAAATATCTATTTGTAGTAATACTAATAATAATAATTATGAATACAAAAATTTTACTACTAATGATAAAGATGATAATAAGTTTAATTATTACTATACTAATAATCATATTATCAATAATAATGATTTTATTACTAAAACTTTTGTTGATAATAACAATAATAATACTAATAATTTATATAATGATACTAATAATAATATTTATGATGATAATTTGTATTATGTTTATAATAATGATAATAATAATAATGATAATGATCATAATTATAATAACAATAAAACATATGTTAATATCAGTAATAATAATATCAATATTACTATATAATGATAATAATATTAGTCATAATAACAATTTTAACAACAATAATTAACACTAGCAATAGTAATCACAATTCTAATAATAATAATAATAATAATAATAATAATAATAATAATAATAATAATAATAATAATAATAATAATAATAATAATAACAATAATAACAATAATAATAATAATAATAATAATAATAATAATAATAATAATAATAATAATAATAATAATAATAATAATAATAATAATAATTTTTGGTAATGAAAAACTACCTCAAAACAAGCTTTAAAAATAATATGTCACCAGCAGGAATCGAACCCGCAACCACTCGCTCAACTGCAAACACCCCTTAACCAATCCACTATTCAGTTTATCGGTTTAATACCCTAAACCAATCCATATGAGCCATAATTTGTCTCAGCCCAATATGCCGGCCCGACACATTCTATTCTTATTTAAAAAAAATAATATGTCCTGGCTTAGAATCGAACCTGACACCTCACGGTTCTCAATACTACACACTTTCTCGAACCAATGAGCTGCCCATTACTTTCTGATTTATTTAGGATTTTAAATCCTTTTAAGCTCGATTTCTGTATATTTCGTTCTTCTTAAAACAAAACCCATTTAACATCATCATCATTATCATTCCTTATCATCATCATCATTAAAGTATCATTATCAAATCATAATCATCAACATCTAACATCATCCTATTTCTATTTCCATATCATCATTCTCAAATGTTAAGTCACTCGAATCTTCAAGAATAGATGTATCAGTTGTAATTTAATTATCATTACTATGAGAAAGTTGTAACGCTTGAAGGGTTTTGTAGTTTTTCTCCATAACTGAAAGTACGCTTTTTATCTTGAAGATTGCACCTAAGGTTTTGTTCTTCCTAATGAAATAGATTTGGACCAACCCACCTAATTCTTTGAGGTTGTTAACGGGTACGGATTTTTTTGGCTCGATCCGAAAGAAAAAACAGATGAGTCGACCTTAGGTGGGGGTATGAAGTTGTTATTACTATTTTTTTTTTAAAAACCTTGAGCTGATTACGATGCATAGTGTCCAGATGCTCCAACTCGCGAACCATGCGTGGATCAAGCTCAATAGCATTAACAGTCGTCCTAGCCTCAAGAAGCTTCTTAGTCAAATTACCGGTACCAGGACCGATTTCAACAACCACATCCGTACTATAAATGCCGGCTTTATCCTTGATACTGTTTCGCATAGACACCACGTGAAGGCTTCTCCTTCTTAATTTTCCTTCCAGCCATACTTAGAAGTCGCCGGTCAGATTGTAAAGTGGTTACGATTTCCGGTAGTCGACGACAAGTGAAGGTATCCTATGAGAGGCAAAAACAACATTAAACTGGAATTTTGAAGGGTTTTGTTGTTCATGGTGGCGGATGGCGGTGTTAAGGTGATATTGGGATGGCGGGTGAGGTTCCTGGTGGCCGAAGATGTTTATGCAAGAAGGTGATGGTTTAATTAAGTTAGTGCTAGTGATGGTGTTAGGTTGATGGTGGTTGTTACAATGATACACATATACATATCAATATAAATATGATAGTAGTGATAGTAAATGGTAAAAGATGGTGGGATATATATTTGTCTTCCTGTGATGATTGTTTAAAAATAGAACAGTTGATGCAAGTTGATGCATGATGCTTGTATATATATATTGAAGAAAAGATAAATAATAACAAGTGGTAAAGATAGATGGATTATGTCGAAGAAAAGGCATATTACATTACATATATATTCAAACAAACACAGTAATCAACTAATAATAATTATAATATAATATAATTAAAAACGTGTACATAAATATATTAACTCTGCCGACAGTTCTAATGGGATATATTTCGTACCCCGTTGTTACTCAGTGGTGAATAAAAAGTTTTTCAGAAAAATCTCAAACTTTTATTTTAATTATATTTATTTATTTTGGTCATTATGGTATAAAATTTGCTCATTAATTATGAAATAAAAATTACATTAATTATTCACTCCCAACCCCAAGTAAAATATAAAATTTTTTAAAATTTAACAAATAGCTCCTAAATACTTTTTACTAAGTCTATAATTTATAAAACCCATTTTCGGATCACCGTTTATTTTAAAATCACATAAGTTCTTTTTTAACTTGATTAATAATTATCAAAATGACAAACGAGTGCTACTAGCGTTTATTAAATAAATTGTAAATCATATATATATATATACTCAATATACTTTTCATATATATATAGATTTATAGTAATGTCATATATTATTTTTTTTATTTACCCAAATGAATTAAACCACATAAGTTTCTCTTTCATATATATATAATATATATATATATATATATATATATATATATATATATATATATATATATATATATATATATATATATATATATGCATTTATTTACAGATAGTGGTTCGTGAATCGTTGGGAATAGTCGAAGGTCAATTGAATATACGAAATAGTTCAAAATTTTTGAGACTCAACATTACAACTTTGCTTATCTTGTCGAAATTATATAAAGATTAAGTTTAAATTTGGTCAAAAATTTCCAGGTCGTCACACCTTTCTCGTGTACGATATCATCTTTCATAAATCTTAGTAACCGTACACATATCTTGTGCACAAAAATAACATACACATAATCTGTGTATAAAATCATTCTCTCGATACATAACATTCAATTTTCATTGCTTTCATAGCTTGGCTTGGTAACCGACCTTAACATATAATGCGCATAATAATATCCCCAAAACAGAACATCTCGTCTGTATAATAATCATATAAACTTCGAAGTACTAAACACCACGCCCACTAGCCCTTCCGTCTAGTGAACATTCTGGGTGGGGATGTTAAACCCGGTAACTACCTTTAGGATTCGCGTCAATTAGGCGTGCATTAATTCTCAAAATTAGTGATGTTCCCTAATTCTTAGGTTAACAAGCAATAATAATCAGGGGAAAAATATTCATATCAATTGTGGCAATTATCACGTCCACATAATTCAATGGTGGTAATTATCACATCCACATAATTCATTCGAGGAATGTTTTACTTGTGTCTATCTCGTCAAACATTTATAAAAGTATTTCATGTATTCGCAGTTCAAAATGTATTTCAAAAGCATTTAATAAAGCAGTTGTAATAGTAACGCATGTATTCCAGTCCCAAAAATGTAAAGAGTAAAAGGGAATCAAATGAACTCACCTAATGTATTTTGTAGTAAAAATACATATGACTATATTGAACAACTGAACAATGCAGGGTTGGCCTCAGATTCACGAACCTCATAAGCTTTTCCAAAAAGAAAAATAAAATGCTTTCGCCCAGGCTCGAACTCGAGACCTCTCACTCCACACCAACACCATTAACCATCCATCCAATTCAATTTTTCTTGATTTAAAGCCAACTAAAATATATATACCTCGTATTTTATTATTATTTTAGCCCATTACTTAAGTAGGGACACGGCCCAATATTACAAACGATCCAACTGGCTCACGAGCCCAATCGCACTTCATGGCCCAAACAGTTCTCCTTGCAAATAAAAAAATTGGAATGGCCTGGGTTCGAACCTAGGACCTCTAGAAAATCACAAGCACCCTTAACCACTCTTCTACAATTACATTTCTATTATTATAAGGATTTTCTTTTTTTAACTCATTTTCTATTTAAATCTTCTTCTTCTTCTTCCTAAAACATCATCGTTATATCATCAAACCCATCATCATTTTCATACGAAGATCAATGTATAGCTTCTCCATTCATCGTTATATAAAAAAATATATAACTATCCTCCATCATCCTCATCGTTCATGAACATCGCTTCTTTTGTGCATCATCTTTATCGTGATCTTAACAGAAACAAGACAAGCAGCAGGTTCTCGGTTTTTAAACAGAAACATGGGTGAGAGGGAAAAAGAGAGAGCGAAGAAGAGAGGGATAGAGATGGAGGTGGGTTTGTGGTGGTTTCATGGTGACCGATGGGGTGGCGATGGTTGTTGATCGAAAAATAATAAGATACGATGGTGGTGGTTCACTAAGTCAACGAATTAAACAAAAAATATGGTGGTGGATGGTGATTGTAGTGACCCGAACTTTTCCATGTTTATATATATTAATTGAGATTGATATTTACATGATTAAATGTTTCCAACATGTTAAGCAATCAAACTTGTTAAGACTTGATTAATTGAAATATGTTTCATATAGACAATTGACCACCCAAGTTGACCGGTGATTCACGAACGTTAAAACTTGTAGAAACTATATGATGACATATATATGGATATATATATAGTTAACATGATACTATGATAAGTAAACATATCATTAAGTATATTAACAATGAACTACATATGTAAAAACAAGACTACTAACTTAATGATTTTTAAACGAGACATATATGTAACGATTATCGTTGTAAAGACATTTAATGTATATATATCATATTAAGAGATATTCATACATGATAATATCATGATAATATAATAATTTAAAATCTCATTTGATATTATAAACATTGGGTTAACAACATTTAACAAGACCGTTAACCTAAAGGTTTCAAAACAACACTTACATGTAACGACTAACGATGACTTAATGACTCAGTTAAAATGTATATACATGTAGTGTTTTAATATGTATTTATACACTTTTGAAAGACTTCAATACACTTATCAAAATACTTCTAATTAACAAAAATGCTTACAATTATATCCTCGTTCAGTTTCATCAACAATTCTACTCGTATGCACCTGTATTCGTACTCGTACAATACACAGCTTTTAGATGTATGTACTATTGGTATATACACTCTAATGATCAGCTCTTAGCAGCCCATGTGAGTCACCTAACACATATGGGAACCATCATTTGGCAACTAGCATGAAATATCTCATAAAATTACAAAAATATGAGTAATCATTCATGACTTATTTACATGAAAACAAAATTACATATCCTTTATATCTAATCCATACACCAACGACCAAAAACACCTACAAACACTTTCATTCTTCAATTTTCTTCATCTAATTGATCTCTTTCAAGTTCTATCTTCAAGTTCTAAGTGTTCTACATAAATTCTACAAGTTCTAGTTACATAAAATCAAGAATATTTTCAAGTTTGCTAGCTCACTTCCAATCTTGTAAGGTGATCATCCAACCTCAAGAAATCTTTGTTTCTTACAGTAGGTTATCATTCTAATACAAGGTAATAATCATATTCAAACTTTGGTTCAATTTCTATAACTATAACAATATTATTTCAAGTGATGATCTTACTTGAACTTGTTTTCGTGTCATGATTCTGCTTCAAGAACTTCGAGCCATCCAAGAATCCGTTGAAGCTAGATCCATTTTTCTCTTTTCCAGTAGGTTTATCCAAGGAACTTAAGGTAGTAATGATGTTCATAACATCATTCGATTCATATATATAAAGCTATCTTATTCAAAGTTTTAAACTTGTAATCACTAGAACATAGTTTAGTTAATTCTAAACTTGTTCGCAAACAAAAGTTAATCCTTCTAACTTGACTTTTAAAATCAACTAAACACATGTTCTATATCTATATGATATGCTAACTTAATGATTTAAAACCTGAAAACACGAAAAACACCGTAAAACCGGATTTACGCCGTCGTAGTAACACCGCGGGCTGTTTTGGGTTAGTTAATTAAAAACTATGATAAACTTTGATTTAAAAGTTGTTATTCTGAGAAAATGATTTTTATTATGAACATGAAACTATATATAAAAATTATGGTTAAACTCAAAGTGGAAGTATGTTTTCTAAAATGGTCATCTAGACGTCGTTCTTTCAACTAAAATGACTACCTTTACAAAAATGACTTGTAACTTATTTTTCCGACTATAAACCTATACTTTTTCTGTTTATAATCATAAAATAGAGTTCAATATGAAACCATAGCAAATTTATTCACTCAAAACGGATTTAAAATGAAGAAGTTATGGGTAAAACAAGATTGGATAATTTTTCTCATTTTAGCTACGTGAAAATTGGTAACAAATTTATTCCAACCATAACTTAATCAACTTGTATTGTATATTATGTAATCTTGAGATACCATAGACATGTATACAATGTTTCGACCTATCATGTCGACACATCTATATATATTTCGGAACAACCATAGACACTCTATATGTGAATGTTGGAGTTAGCTATACAGGGTTGAGGCTGATTCCAAAATATATATAGTTTGAGTTGTGATTAATACTGAGATACGTATACACTGGGTCGTGAATTGATTCAAGATAATATTTATCGATTTATTTCTGTACATCTAACTGTGGACAACTAGTTGTAGGTTACTAACGAGGACAACTGACTTAATAAACTTAAAACATCAAAATATATTAAAAGTGTTGTAAATATATTTTGAACATACTTTGATATATATGTATATATTGTTATAGGTTCATGAATCAACCAGTGGCCAAGTCTTACTTCCCGACGAAGTAAAAATCTGTGAAAGTGAGTTATAGTCCCACTTTTAAAATCTAATATTTTCGGGATGAGAATACATGCAGGTTTTATAAATGATTTACAAAATAGACACAAGTACGTGAAACTACATTCTATGTTTGAATTATCGAAATCGAATATGCCCCTTTTTATTAAGTCTGGTAATCTAAGAATTAGGGAACAGACACCCTAATTGACGCGAATCCTAAAGATAGATCTATTGGGCCTAACAAACCCCATCCAAAGTACCGGATGCTTTAGTACTTCAGAATTTATATCATATCCGAAGGGTGTCCCGGAATGATGGGGATATTCTTATATATGCATCTTGTTAATGTCGGTTACCAGGTGTTCACCATATGAATGATTTTTATCTCTATGTATGGGATGTGTATTGAAATATGAAATCTTGTGGTCTATTATTATGATTTGATATATATAGGTTAAACATATAACTCACCAACATTTTTGTTGACGTTTTAAGCATGTTTATTCTCAGGTGATCATTAAGAGCTTCCGCTGTCGCATACTTAAATAAGGACGAGATTTGGAGTCCATGCTTGTATGATATTGTGTAAAAACTGCATTCAAGAAACTTATTTTGTTGTAACATATTTGTATTGTTAACCATTATGTAATGGTCGTGTGTAAACAGGATATTTTAGATTATCATTATTTGATAATCTACGTAAAGCTTTTTAAACCTTTATTGATGAAATAAAGGTTATGGTTTGTTTTAAAATGAATGCAGTCTTTGAAAAATGTCTCATATAGAGGTCAAAACCTCGCAACGAAATCAATTAATATGGAACTTTTTTAATCAATAAGAACGGGACATTTCAGTTGGTATCCGAGTGTTGGTCTTAGAGAACCAGAATTTTGCATTAGTGTGTCTTATCGAGTTTGTTAGGATGCATTAGTGAGTCTGGACTTCGACCGTGTTTACTTGAAAAATGATTGCTTAACAAATTTTGTTGGAAACTATATATTTTTAACATGTGAATATTATGTGATATATTAATCTCTTAACGCGTTTGATATTATGTGATAGATGTCTACCTCTAGAACAAGTCCCATTGACTCACCTAATAATAATGAAGAGTTAAATGTAAATTGGAATGATTCGTGGACTGATTCACAAGTTCCCGAAGAGGAACCGGAAGAAGAGTCGGAACCGGAAGAAGAATCGGAACCGGAAGAAGAATCGGAACCGGATGAAGAAATAGAACCGGTGGGGGAAATAATAAAACGGTTTAGTAAAAGAAAATCCTCAACCAACTGACCAAGGTTAATTATGGTCAATGGTGTTTCCGCCAAGGAAGCAAAATATTGGGAGGATTACCAATTCTCCGATGAATCGGATTCTGACGAGAATTCCGATGATGTTATAGAAATTACCCCAACTGAATTTAAAAAGGCAAAAGAAAATAATAAGGGAAAGGGAATAAAAATAGAGAAATCTAATTCCAACCCCAATGAACTTTATATGTATCGTCAACCCCCGAAGTCCTTAAGTTGTAACAATGACCCGGGAACCTCTAAACCACCAGGTTTTTCTAAACCAATGTGGAAAATGACGGCTCGTATTAGGGGAACATCATATATCCCTAGAAACTTGGCAAAACGAACCAAAACCGAAGAAGAAGAAACAAGCGAGTTGGAATAAGATAGTTGTATTCGTGTGGTGTAATATATGTAATATAGTGTGCTTATGCTTTATGATATATGTAAAAATTGCTTGTATTAATAAGTATTTTTTTTTATGAATCTAACTCTTGTCTATTTTACAGTATAAAAACACAAAATGGATAGACAACCCAATATTTTAAGAGACCTACCCGGAGACATGATTGATGAAATCTTGTCTAGAGTCGGTCAAAATTCTTCGGCACAACTATTTAAGGCGAGATCAGTTTGTAAGACATTCGAAGAACGTTCCAAGAATGCCTTGGTTTATAAAAGGCTTTCGTTCGAAAGATGGGGGATATCACATTGGGAAATCCATAAGTTACAATGTGTTTACTTTGACGCATATATTGCGGGGAACCCAAATGCTATTTTACGCAATGGGTTAAGAAATTATTTTGACGCAATATATCCGAATATTGGACTTCGTGATTTAGAAAAAGTGGCTAACATGCAACATAAAGAAGCATGTTATGCTTACGGATTAGTAATGTTCGCTTCTCACCAAAGTGAGAACAAGAACATCGGGCTACAACTATTAAACAAAACGTTCCCACAAGTCACGGAATCGGTAATTGCGGTAAGAAATGAGGTTTTTAGATTGTTACGGGACTATTGGACATTACGTAACCCTCGTCCCTTTGACGACGTTACAACACGCTGTCTTATCAACGGCCATAACAGTTATGTTCCACAAGACCAAGGATGGGAAGTAATCCTAGTAAAACCAGAATGCATGACTTGTTTCTGGACGTATGAATTACGTGTCTTTATTGCCTTTGCTGAACGACTTATGTACTAGCTAGAATTATCTTCACAACCATCTTGTATCAAATTTATTGTGTGCTATATTAAATGCTATATGTAAAATAAGCGGTATTGTAAGTTTGTAAAATATTGTGTAAAAGTTTAAACGCGAAATATTATTATAATCAGTTTTTCATATAGAATTGTAGTAGTTGAATTGTATATTAGCTACTAAGTATGAACTTAACGAGTAGGTACTACCCGAATTTAAACTTATAAAACGCTAATATGAAGAAAAAGCTTTTATAAATGAGTTCATATTATGCTACGAAATACTATTAACTACTCTTAATATTCTGTATGATTAACTTGTTCCATTTGACTATTTTGAAGGAAATGGCACCGACTACTCGACACACCGTGAATATGAATGAAGAGGAATTTCGTACTTTTCTAGCTTCAAACATAGCCGCAGTACAGGCTGTGCTACATACCAACAATAACCTTGGATCTAGCAGTACAGGAAACCGTGTAGGATGCACCTACAAAG
The DNA here is from genome assembly GCF_046630445.1 of Rutidosis leptorrhynchoides. NCBI lineage: Eukaryota > Viridiplantae > Streptophyta > Magnoliopsida > Asterales > Asteraceae > Rutidosis > Rutidosis leptorrhynchoides. The sequence continues at coordinate 299,421,662 of NC_092335.1, read as the reverse complement.
AATTCACTGCCTGCAAACCTTTGGAATTTGATGGAACCGAAGGACCGATCGGATTGAAACGGTGGACCGAGAAGGTCGAATCGGTGTTTGCCATAAGTAAGTGTACTGAAGAGGACAAAGTGAAGTACGCTACGCATACCTTCACAGGTTCTGCGTTAACATGGTGGAATACCTATTTAGAGCAAGTGGGACAAGATGATGCGTACGCACTACCGTGGTCAGCATTCAAGCACTTGATGAACGAGAAGTACCGTCCCAGGACCGAGGTCAATAAGCTCAAGACAGAACTTAGAGGGTTACGAACCCAAGGATTTGATATTACCACGTACGAAAGACGATTCACAGAATTGTGCCTATTGTGTCCGGGAGCATTCGAAGATGAGGAAGAGAAGACCGACGCGTTTGTGAAAGGATTACCGGAAAGAATCCAAGAAGATATAAGTTCACACGAGCCCGCCTCCATACAACAGGCATGTAGAATGGCTCACAAACTAGTGAACCAGATTGAAGAAAGAATTAAAGAACAGACTGCTGAAGAGGCCAGTGTGAAGCAAGTCAAAAGAAAGTGGGAGGAAAACGGTGATAAGAATCACCAATACAACAACAACAGCAATTACAACAATAATCGCAACAATTATCCCAACAATCGCAACATCATTCGCAACTACAACAAACGGCCCAACAACAACAACAACAACAACAACAACAACAACAGCAACTACAACAATCATCCCAACAATAATAATAACCGTAACAACAACAACAATCAGAAGCAGCTATGCTAAAGGTGTGAAAAGTATCACTCGGGGTTCTGCACCAAATTTTCCAACAAGTGTAAAAGAAATGGTCATAGCGCGGCGAAGTGTGAGGTCTACGGACCAGGGGTTAATAGAACGAAAGGAACAAATGGTGTCGGAATGAGTAATGGCGGAGCAAGTTATGCCAATGTAGTTTGTTATAAATGTGGAAAACCGGGCCACATTATTAGAAATTGCCCGAACCAGGAGAACACGAATGGACAAGGCCGCGAAAGAGTTTTCAATATTAATGCGGCAGAGGCACAGGAAGACCCGGAGCTTGTTACGGGTACGTTTCTTATTGACAATAAATCTGCTTACGTTTTATTTGATTCGGGTGCGGATAGAAGCTATATAAGTAGAGATTTTTGTGCTAAATTAAGTTGTCCATTGACGCCTTTGGATAGTAAATTTTTACTCGAATTAGCAAATGGTAAATTAATTTCAGCAGATAATATATGTCGGAATCGAGAAATTAAACTGGTTAGCGAAACATTTAAGATTGATTTGATACCAGTAGAGTTAGGGAGTTTTGATGTGATAATCGGTATGGACTGGTTGAAAGAAGTGAAAGCAGAGATCGTTTGTTACAAAAATGCAATTCGCATTATACGAGAAAAAGGAAAACCCTTAATGGTGTACGGAGAAAAGGGCAACACGAAGCTACATCTTATTAGTAATTTGAAGGCACAAAAACTAATAAGAAAAGGTTGATATGCTGTTCTAGCACACGTCGAGAAAGTACAAACTGAAGAAAAGAGCATCAATGATGTTCCCATTGCAAAAGAATTTCCCGATGTATTTCCGAAAGAATTACCGGGATTACCCCCACATCGATCCGTTGAATTTCAAATAGATCTTGTACCAGGAGCTGCACCAATAGCTCGTGCTCCTTACAGACTCGCACCCAGCGAGATGAAAGAACTGCAAAGCCAATTACAAGAACTTTTAGAGCGTGGTTTCATTCGACCAAGCACATCACCGTGGGGAGCTCCTGTTTTGTTTGTCAAGAAGAAAGATGGTACATTCAGGTTGTGTATCGACTACCGAGAGTTGGACAAACTTACCGGTAGTTGGACAAACCCACTACCGAGAATCGACGACTTATTTGATTAACTACGAGGCTCGTCTGTTTATTTAAAGATTGACTTACGTTCCGGGTATCATCAAATGCGGGTGAAAGAAGATGATATTCCAAAGACTGCTTTCAGAACACGTTACGGTCATTACGAGTTTATGGTCATGCCGTTTGGTTTAACTAATGCACCAGCTGTGTTCATGGACCTTATGAACCGAGTGTGTGGACCATACTTTGACAAGTTTGTCATTGTTTTCATTGATGACATACTTATTTACTCAAAGAATGACCAAGAACACGGTGAACATTTGAGAAAGGTGTTAGAAGTATTGAGGAAGGAAGAATTGTACGCTAAGTTTTCAAACTGTGCATTTTGGTTGGAAGAAGTTCAATTCCTCGGTCACATAGTGAACAAAGAAGGTATTAAGGTGGATCCGGCAAAGATAGAAACTGTTGAAAAGTGGGAAACCCCAAAAACTCCGAAACACATACGCCAGTTTTTAGGACTAGCTGGTTACTACAGAAGGTTCATCCAAGACTTTACCAGAATAGCAAAACCCTTGACTGCATTAACGCATAAAGGGAAGAAATTTGAATGGAATGATGAACAAGAGAAAGCATTTCAGTTATTGAAGAAAAAGCTAACTACGGCACCTATATTGTCATTGCCTGAAGGGAATGATGATTTTATGATTTATTGTGACGCATCAAAGCAAGGTCTCGGTTGTGTATTAATGCAACGAACGAAGGTGATTGCTTATGCGTCTAGACAATTGAAGATTCACGAACAAAATTATATGACGCATGATTTGGAATTAGGCGCGGTTGTTTTTGCATTAAAGACTTAGAGGCACTACTTATATGGGGCCAAAAGTATTATATATACCGACCACAAAAGTCTTTAACACATATTTAATCAGAAACAACTAAATATGATGCAGCGTAGGTGGATTGAATTGTTGAATGATTACGACTTCGAGATTCGTTACCACCCGGGGAAGGCAAATGTGGTAGCCGATGCCTTGAGCAGGAAGGACAGAGAACCCATTCGAGTAAAATCTATGAATATAATGATTCATAATAACCTTACTACTCAAATAAAGGAGGCGCAACAAGGAGTTTTAAAAGAGGGAAATTTAAAGGATGAAATACCCAAAGGATCGGAGAAGCATCTTAATATTCGGGAAGACGGAACCCGGTATAGGGCTGAAAGGATTTGGGTACCAAAATTTGGAGATATGAGAGAAATGGTACTTAGAGAAGCTCATAAAACCAGCTACTCAATACATCCTGGAACGGGGAAGATGTACAAGGATCTCAAGAAACATTTTTGGTGGCTGGGTATGAAAGCCGATGTTGCTAAATATGTAGGAGAATGTTTGACGTGTTCTAAGGTCAAAGATGAGCATCAGAAACCATCAGGTCTACTTCAACAACCCGAAATCCCGGAATGGAAATGGGAAAACATTACCATGGATTTCATCACTAAATTGCCAAGGACTGCAAGTGGTTTTGATACTATTTGGGTAATAGTTGATCGTCTCACCAAATCAGCACACTTCCTGCCAATAAGAGAAGATGACAAGATGGAGAAGTTAGCACGACTGTATTTGAAGGAATTCGTCTCCAGACATGGAATACCAATCTCTATTATCTCTGATAGGGATGGCAGATTTATTTCAAGATTCTGGAAGATATTACAGCAAGCATTAGGAACTCGTCTAGACATGAGTACTGCCTATCATCCACAAACTGATGGGCAGAGCAAAAGGACGATACAAACGCTTGAATACATGCTACGAGCATGTGTTATTGATTTCGGAAACAGTTGGGATCGACATCTACCGTTAGCAGAATTTTCCTACAACAACAGCTACCATTCAAGCATTGAGATGGCGCCGTTTGAAGCACTTTATGGTAGAAAGTGCAGGTCTCCGATTTGTTGGAGTGAAGTGGGGGATAGACAGATTACGGGTCTGGAGATTATACAAGAAACTACCGAGTAGATCATCAAAATTCAACAACGGTTGAAAACCACCCAAAGTCGACAAAAGAGCTACGCTGACATTAAAAGAAAAGATATAGAATTTGAAATTGGAGAGATGGTCATGCTTAAAGTTGCACCTTGGAAAGGCGTTGTTCGATTTGGTAAACGAGGGAAATTAAATCCAAGGTATATTGGACCATTCAAGATTATTGATCGTGTCGGACCAGTAGCTTACCGACTTGAGTTACCTCAACAACTCGCGGCTGTACATAACACTTTCCACGTCTCGAATTTGAAGAATTGTTTTGCTAAAGAAGATCTCACTATTCCATTAGATGAAATCCAAATCAACGAAAAACTTCAATTTATCGAAGAACCCGTCGAAATAATGGATCGTGAGGTTAAAAGACTTAAGCAAAACAAGATACCAATTGTTAAGGTTCGATGGAATGCTCGTAGAGGACCCGAGTTCACCTGGGAACGAGAAGATCAGATGAAGAAGAAATACCCGCATTTATTTCCAGAAGATACGTCAACACCTCCAACTGCTTAAAATTTCAGGACGCAATTTATTTAACGGGTAGGTACTGTAGTGACCCGAACTTTTACATGTTTATATATATTAATTGAGATTGATATTTACATGATTAAATGTTTCCAACATGTTAAGCAATCAAACTTGTTAAGACTTGATTAATTGAAATATGTTTCATATAAACAATTGACCACCCAAGTTGACCGGTGATTCACGAACGTTAAAACTTGTAAAAACTATATGATGACATATATATGGATATATATATATATAGTTAACATGATACTATGATAAGTAAACATATCATTAAGTATATTAATAATGAACTACATATGTAAAAACAAGAATACTAACTTAATGATTTTTAAACGAGACATATATGTAACGATTATCGTTGTAAAGACATTTAATGTATATATATCATATTAAGAGATATTCATACATGATAATATCATGATAATATAATAATTTAAAATCTCATTTGATATTATAAACATTGGGTTAACAACATTTAATAAGATCGTTAACCTAAAGGTTTCAAAACAACACTTACATGTAACGACTAACGATGACTTAACGACTCAGTTAAAATGTATATACATGTAGTGTTTTAATATGTATTTATACACTTTTTAAAGACTTCAATACACTTATCAAAATACTTCTACTTAACAAAAATGCTTACAATTACATCCTCGTTCAGTTTCATCAACAATTCTACTCGTATGCACCTGTATTCGTACTCGTACAATACACAGCTTTTAGATGTATGTACTATTGGTATATACACTCCAATGATCAGCTCTTAGCAGCCCATGTGAGTCACCTAACACATGTGGGAACCATCATTTGGCAACTAGCATGAAATATCTCATAAAATTACAAAAATATGAGTAATCATTCATGACTTATTTACATGAAAACAAAATTACATATCCTTTATATCTAATCCATACACCAACGACCAAAAACACCTACAAACACTTTCATTCTTCAATTTTCTTCATCTAATTAATCTCTCTCAAGTTCTATCTTCAAGTTCTAAGTGTTCTTCATAAATTCTACAAGTTCTAGTTACATAAATTCAAGAATACTTTCAAGTTTGCTAGCTCACTTCCAATCTTGTAAGGTGATCATCCAACCTCAAGAAAACTTTGTTTCTTACAGTAGGTTATCATTCTAATACAAGGTAATAATCATATTCAAAGTTTGGTTCAATTTCTATAACTATAACAATCTTATTTCAAGTGATGATCTTACTTGAACTTGTTTTCGTGTCATGATTCTGCTTCAAGAACTTCGAGCCATCCAAGGATCCGTTGAAGCTAGATCCATTTTTATCTTTTCCAGTAGGTTTATCCAAGGAACTTAAGGTAGTAATGATGTTCATAACATCATTTGATTCATACATATAAAGCTATCTTATTCGAAGGTTTAAACTTGTAATCACTAGAACATAGTTTAGTTAATTCTAAACTTGTTCGCAAACAAAAGTTAATCCTTCTAACTTGACTTTTAAAATCAACTAAACACATGTTCTATATCTATATGATATGCTAACTTAATGATTTAAAACCTGGAAACACGAAAAACATCGTAAAACCGGATTTACGCCGTCGTAGTAACACCGCGTGCTGTTTTGGGTTAGTTAATTAAAAACTATGATAAACTTTTATTTTAAAGTTGTTATTCTGGGAAAATGATTTTCATTATGAACATGAAAGTATATTCAAAAATTATGGTTAAACTCAAAGTGGAAGTATGTTTTCTAAAATGGTCATCTAGACGTCGTTCTTTCGACTGAAATGACTACCTTTACAAAAACGACTTGTAACTTATTTTTCCGACTATAAACCTATACTTTTCTGTTTAGATTCATAAAATAGAGTTCAATATGAAACCATAGCAATTTGATTCACTCAAAACGGATTTAAAATGAAGAAGTTATGGGTAAAACAAGATTGGATAATTTTTCTCATTTTAGCTACGTGAAAATTGGTAACAAATCTATTCCAACCATAACTTAATCAACTTGTATTGTATATTATGTAATCTTGAGATACCATAGACACGTATACAATGTTTCGACCTATCATGTCGACACATCTATATATATTTCGGAACAACCATAGACACTCTATATGTGAATGTTGGAGTTAGCTATATAGGGTTGAGGTTGATTCCAAAATATATATAGTTTGAGTTGTGATCAATACTGAGATACGTATACACTGGGTCGTGGATTGATTCAAGATAATATTTATCGATTTATTTCTGTACATCTAACTGTGGACAACTAGTTGTAGGTTACTAACGAGGACAGCTGACTTAATAAACTTAAAACATCAAAATATATTAAAAGTGTTGTAAATATATTTTGAACATACTTTGATATATATGTATATATTGTTATAGGTTCGTGAATCAACCAGTGGCCAAGTCTTACTTCCCGACGAAGTAAAAATCTGTGAAAGTGAGTTATAGTCCCACTTTTAAAATCTAATATTTTTGGGATGAGAATACATGCAGGTTTTATAAATGATTTACAAAATAGACACAAGTACGTGAAACTACATTCTATGGTTGAATTATCGAAATCGAATATGCCCCTTTTTATTAAGTCTGGTAATCTAAGAATTAGGGAACAGACACCCTAATTGACGCGAATCCTAAAGATAGATCTATTGGGCCTAACAAACCCCATCCAAAGTACCGGATGCTTTAGTACTTTGAAATTTATATCATATCCTAAGGGTGTCCCGGAATGATGGGGATATTCTTATATATGCATCTTGTTAATGTCGGTTACCAGGTGTTCACCATATGAATGATTTTTATCTCTATGTATGGGATGTGTATTGAAATATGAAATCTTGTGGTCTATTGTTACGATTTGATATATGTAGGTTAAACCTATAACTCACCAACATTTTTGTTGACGTTTAAAGCATGTTTATTCTCAGGTGAATACTAAGAGCTTTCGCTGTTGCATACTAAAATAAGGACAAGATTTGGAGTCCATATTTGTATGATATTGTGTAAAAACTGCATTCAAGAAACTGATTTCGATGTAACATATTTGTATTGTAAACCATTATGTAATGGTCGTGTGTAAACAGGATATTTTAGATTATCATTATTTGATAATCTACGTAAAGCTTTTTAAACCTTTATTGATGAAATAAAGGTTATGGTTTGTTTTAAAATGAATGCAGTCTTTGAAAAATGTCTCATATAGAGGTCAAAACCTCGCAACGAAATCAATTAATATGCAACGTTTTTAATCAATAAGAACGAGACATTTCAGTGATGGTCCCGATGGTTAGGGTAGTGGAAACGATAGCAAGAGATGACAAGGGATAGGTGGTGGTATTGTGATACTGTTTACGGCTGCAAATAAAAAGAGAATAACGGCAGTGGTTGTTGGCGTTTTGAAGGTGATGGATTTGGTGGTGGGCGGTGGTAGTGATTGTGGTGTTGGAAGGTGATGCAGGGTGGTGATGGAAGAGAGTTTGCAAGATGGCTGATGGGTTCCTTGGTTTGTTAACATAAAAATAAAGAAGATGAATATTGTGGTAACATCTCATATCTATATATATATATATATATATATATATATATATATATATATATATATATATATATATATATATATATATATATATATATATATATATGTAATAAATATGTATATAAGGATAGAGAATAAGATACTTTAATATATAATATTATAATAATAATTATTATATAATTTAATAATAATTCACATGTTAAATAGTTAGCCATCAGATACTCTGAATTTATTCTACCGACGGTTTTAGCCCGCTGTGTTATATCGTGTCCATTGCTAAACAGTTAATGTATAAAAGTGTTCCTAAAAATTCCAAATTTTTAAATAAAGTCCATTTATTTATTCTGGTCATTACCTGTTTGAAACCTGAACAAAAAGGTTTGATAATTATTTATTTTCTGTTCCAAATAATATGTACTGAGTACTTAAAATTGAAACTAAAAAGGTAAAAATATTTTTAACAACGCTAAAATCTTCGTAATCAATTTACAGTCCAACCTTTATCTTAATCCTTCATATATATGTATTAGATCTATATGAACACTAACGAAATGCCAACTGAGAATTACTGACGCTTACTAATTAAGCTCAAAATCAATCATTTATAATATCTTCTCTTCCTATATATAAATAGTTTTAGATAACAAGTTTATTAAGTAAAAAAATATATTATATATTTTCAAACAAGTAAATTTAATATTATTATATATTTACAAATAATATAAAAATAATAATTTTATTACTTAGTATATTATTTTATATCAAAAATTTCATACAAATGATTAATAACGTTTCAAGTTATTATATATATATATATATATATATATATATATATATATATATATATATATATATATATATATATATATATATATATATATATATATATATATATATATATATATATATATTCATAGATAGTTGTTCGTGAATCATCGGGAATAGTCGAAGGGTAATTGCGTATATGAAAACAGTTCAAAATTTTTGAGACTCAACTTTACAGACTTTGCTTATCGTGTCGAAACCATATAAAGATTAAGTTTAAGTTTGGTCAGAAATTCTCGGGTCGTCACAGTACCTACCCGTTAAAGAAATTTCGTCTCAAAATTTGATCGAGGTTGTTATGGCTAACAATAAGAATGTTTTTATGACGAATTTAGTTGATAATTAGAGTTTTATCATTATTGATCAATATAGATAAAACAATTCGATTATGTGATGCGTACGAGTGAAACTATCACATAAGAATGAACTGATTAAATGCATGTTCGTCTTAACCGATGACGTAGTCACGATTGATTTCCTGAATTCAAGGGAAAAGATAGAACTATTAAGATAATATGTTCTTGATATGTTTATATATTAGATAGAATGTAAGAGTCATGTAACATGGCACATGATGACGTTATGATCGGTGAATCATCACGTTCCATTAGAAACTCCACATGACTTATTGTAATATAATCATGTTGATCAAGTGTCATTATATTATACTAACTCACGCTTCAGTTCCCAACACTACTTCAAACCATTCATGAATTAAACTCGAATGTTTACAGAATATAGAAACTAACAGTTTCTTATATGATGTAATACTGATAGCTCGAAGAGATAAATGATTTCAGATAAGAATAGTTTTGAAAATATCTTCAGAAATATCGAGGATATTTATAATGAAAGGTACGATAATATCTTAGAATTTTAGAATCAAATTGTGATGAAGAAATTCATTCACGATGATTAGAGCGATTAAGGAGCAAGGTATTCACTAAAGATTTCATCAGAAACAGAATCATCAGGATTCTTTATGTACAAGTTTAGTCCTTGTGATTTGTTCAGAGTTTCAGAATGAGATATCATAATTCTAAGAGATAAATATTATATGTATACATATAATTGTTGATGTAGAAACGTTGCGAGGTTCAAAATACTGATTGCTAATTTCTCGATACTTGGTATAGCACTTCTTGTTACAAGATGCCGATGAGTTCATGATAAGACTTCAATAGATAAATATAGTGTTTTGTCGCAGAGATTTAAGCCAAAGAGTAACAAGGTTGCTGGTACGTCTTCTTGTAATATGGTAGAATATAAAAGTTTCCCGGTAACAATAAAAGAGCATACATATATATCAAGGTTATAATAAGGTTCTTTCGAACGAAAAATCGAAGTTGACTTGTTGGAGCTGTGACAATATTGGCTAATTTGGAAAGAGATTGCAAAGTTATTTTCGGTAATAATAACGCTAAAGGAATTAGCACAGCTACGCGTTAAATGTTTACTCAGTTTTCGAGAGTTTTCAGGTGCATAACTATATGCATCGATCTTTTCTTCCGTGGATGAAGTGCGGTTGGTTCATCCTCTCGATTGAGGTGTTTTCAAGAATTATGAAAGGTTTGAATGCAGATTGTAATCATCAAGATACAAATGAGGTTTAAGATGGGATCAAGTGGCAAACTTGAAGAAATGTTTAGTTTCATATATTATAATCAATATTTTAATTCATTTTAATTGTCCAATGTTATTAGTCCACAGTCGATAGTCCACAATTAACAGTCCAATAATTCATATATAGTTTAATATATAATATTCAAATTAATTAATACGTATCGTGACCCGTGTACATGTCTCAGACTCGATCACAACTCAAAGTATATATATTATTGTAGAATCAACCTCAACCCTGTATAGCTAACTCGATCATTACTGCATATAGAGTGTCTATGGTTATTCCAAATAATATATATAGATGCGTCGATATGATATGTCAAAACCTTGTATACGTATCCCGATATTTAAAGTGCGTATAATAAATAATAGAAATTAAATGACGATAAATAAAATTGCGAGAATATAAATTGTGATAAATAAAATGTAATCAGTTAGCTAGGAATAGTTAGCTAGGAACAGTTAGCGTGGATTCTTAACAATTTTTTTTTCATAGTTAATTTATTTTTTTCTAACAAATTTTATTTTCTCCAATGTTTTCTTCATTATGCCACTTGTTGGATTCTGATAAGTCAAAATCCAAATATAAAATTTGAATGAAAATGGTTATTCTGCGGTGAACGGATACGTATATCGGTGGTTGTAAGTAGGATAATAAATAACTATTGAATTAGATTTGAAAGAACGTACAGTGTACTTATTAATGTGAAATCTAAATATTCCTCGGGTATTACCTACCCTTTAAAATATTTTCACCATTAACAGTTTGTACGAAAGAATTTTTAATTACAATCTTTATGAAAAAATATATATACATATATATTTTCTTCAGATGTAATCATGGATTTAATGAGTCAATATGATATTAAACTCATTTGATTTACCGTTAGAACAAAAATATATAACCTCTAAAACATTAGAGATTACATAATCGTCATGTCGAACGAAGATAAATGCTGTAGAACGTCATGTAGAATGTTGATTATGCTCGAGGTACAGATTGATATGTTGAGGCATGTGATGTTGAAACTTGGGTTGTTGGTGGTACTGGTGTTGTCGGTGCTGTTGTTGAAGCTAGTAAGTTTTGCACCATATTCTCCAAATTGATTACTCGAGTGCGAAATTCATTGACTTTTTCTATTATTCCGGGATGATTGTCGGTTAGAACGAGTGGATGAAAAAGGTTTAGAATTTTAAATAGAATATAATCGTGGTGAGATATTCGGGAAATGAGAGTGAAAATGGTATTTCAGATTGGTTCGCCGGTGAATGCTTCAGGTTCTTCGCCCAGAGGACAATACGGCGGATGAAAGGGATTGCTTCTTCTTGTCTCCAATGATTAAGTAAACTACGAACCCATCAAATGAATTGAAGATGACTAGTTGGTTGATCCATTTCGTTTACACTACTTTCAAAGCTTAGGTGAATATCCATGTCGGAATAGCTGTCGGAATAACTATCGGAATAGTTATCGGAATCTGAGGGACTCGAACTGGTTGAGGGATTTATCTCGTACGATCAGATGAGGGATTTTCGATAAGAAATAGATTATAGGATGTAGATTAGTACCCTGCAATACATAATTTACATATGCATATATAATACTACAATCCCATAAGATACGGAGGAATCTACGGAATCTGTCAGGCAAAGGTAACAATAACGGATACACTAAGATATGAATTAGCAGATACGCTAAGATATGAATTTTGTCTATACACTATTCATGCAATCATTGCAGCATGATGTGTCTAGCCTAAAAATCATAAGCAGGTAATTTTTCGACAAAAATGATAAGCAAAACTTTTGACATGCAGACACGGTCGAAGTCCAGACCCACTAATGTATCTAAACAACTACTAGTTAGACACACTAATGAAAGACCTGGTTCGCTAAGACCACCACTCTGATACCAACTGAAATGCCCCGTTCATATACAATATAAACGATTCAAAATAATTGATTACATCGCGAGGTAATTGACCTCTATATGATATATTTTACAAACATTGCATTCGTTTTAAAAAGATAAACTTTCTTTACATCGAAGGTTGACGGCAAGCATACTATTTCGTCATACCTCCAACTATAATTGACTTAATAATAATCTTGATGAACTCGACGACTCGAATGCAACGTCTTTTGAAATATGTCATGAATGACTCCAAATAATATCTCTAATATGAGAAAATGCACAGCGGAAGATTTCTTTCATACCTGAGAATAAACATGCTTTCAAGTGTCAACCAAAAGGTTGGTGAGTTCATAGGTTTATCATAAAACAATAAAATTCATCATTTTGATAGACGACAAGATTTAAGACCTGCATGGTACAAATGGGCTCGAATCCTATACCCACCTGTAATAACATGCGATATCTTTTAAATACAGTACACCTTTTTCGTGTACGAAATCATCTTTCATAAATCTTAGTAACCGTACACATATCTTGTGCACAAAAATAACATACACATAACCTGTGTATAAAATCATTCTCTCGATACATAACATTCACTTTTTATTGCTTTCATAGCTTGGCTTGTTAACCGACCTTAACATATAAAGCGCATAATAATATCCCGAAAACAGAACATCTCGTCTGTATAATAATCATATAAACTTCGAAGTACTAAACACCACGCCCACTAGCCCTTCCATTTAGTGAACATTCAGGGTGGGGGTGTTAAACCCGGTAGCTACCTTTAGGATTCGCGTCAATTAGGCGTGCACTAATTCTCAAAATTAGTGATGTTCCCTAATTCTTAGGTTACCAAGCAATAATAATCAGGGGAAAAATATTCATATCAATTGTGGCAATTATCACGTCCACATAATTCAATGGTGGCAATTATCACGTTCACGTAATTCATTCGAGGAATGTTTTGCTTGTGTCTATCTCGTCAAACATTTATAAAAGCATTTCATGTATTCGCAGTTCAACATGTATTTCAAAAGCATTTAATAAAGCAGTTGTAAAAGTAAAGCATGTATTCTCAGTCCCAAAAATGTAAAGAGTAAAAGGTAATCAAATGAACTCACCTAATGTATTTTGTAGTAAAAATACATATGACTATATTGAACAACTGAACAATGCAGGTTTGGCCTCGGATTCATGAACCTCACAAGCTTTTCTAAAAAGAAAAATAAAGTACTTTCGCCCAGGCTCGAACTCGAGACCTCTCGCTCCACACCAACACCATTAACCATCCATCCAATTTAATTTTTCTTGATTTAAAGCCAACTAAAATATATATACCCCGTATTTTCTTATTATCTTGGCCCATTACTTAAGTAGGGACACATCCCAATATTACAAACGATCCAACTGGCTCACGAGCCCAATAGCACTTCATGGCCCAAACTGTTCTCCTTGCAAATAAAAAAAAATTGGAATGTGAAATGCCCCGTTCATATTAATTATAAATGTTTCATATTAATTGGTTTCTTTGCGAGGTTTTGACCTCTATATGAGACGTTTTTCAAATCTTGCATTCGTTTTTTTTAAAACAACCATAACCTTTATTATGGAAAAAAGGTCTTAATGACATAATTTAGATTATCTATCAAAGACAATCTCCTCAAATAATTAAGTTTTTACACAACCCATTACAATATGATCAAATATATTACAACAAATACTCCGAATGCAAGTTTAAACAATATAAACAATTAAGCCGACTCCAAACCTTGACCTTGGGTTGGCATACAACAGCGAAAGCGTTTTTAATATTCACCTGAGAATAAACATGCTTAAAACGTTAACAAAAATGTTGGTGAGTCATAGGTTTAATTTCTATATAATAATCATAACATTTAATAAGCCACAAGATTTCATTTAATTAGATGCGCAGGATCATTACAACTGCAAAAATCATTCATACGATGAGTCGCCTGGTAACCGACCTTAACATAGAGCGCTTAAGATATCTGGTATCATACATTTCACTATTCAAATGTATGACAAGAACCCTTCGAAGTACTAAAGCATTTCCACTATTCAAAAATGGAGGTGGTTGGTGCCCGTAGATCTACCTTTAGGATTCGCATCAATTAGTGTTTTTCACTAATTCTTAGGTTACCAAGCATAATAATAATGAGTACAGATATCCGGTATAAAAAACAATCGTAGAATGTAGTTCCATGAACTTGTGCTTATTTTGTAAAACATTTATAAATTTTGCATGTATTCTCATCCCAAAATAATTTAGATAGTAAAAATGAGACTATAACTCACTTGTGATGATTTCCGAATAGATGGTGATAAGACTTGACATTTTGACAAATTCACGAACTTAATAATAATATTCTTATGTCAAGATATATATATATATATATATATATATATATATATATATATATATATATATATATATATATATATATATATATATATATATATATATATATATATATATATATATATATATATATATATAATTAATATTCCATACTTATGATACTTGTGATAATTTTAATTGTCCATTGTTAGTAGTCCAACGATCGTAGTCCAATAGTCCAATAGTCCAATAGTCCAACAGTATAAATATATATATAAATATAAATGCATATATTGTGTTAGAATTCACTAACACTATAATATATTGTCTTAATATAATAAGACACATAATATGTATATTGTCCGAAGCAATCAGCGATCCATTGTATACATGTCTCAGGCTCGATCACTACTCAAAGTATATAATATTTTGGAATCCACTTCGACCCACAGCTAACTCAAGATTACTGCCAATGGTGTCTAATAGTTCGTTCCAATAATATATATAGAAGAAGTCAAAATGATATGTCAAAACTTTGTATACGAATCCACGGTGATCATGTCATATATATATATATATGGTGCCTTACGATCTTTATTAAGACTATAATATAGTGTCGTAGAACTTAATCACGACTATTATAAATTGTATTTCCATAAGTTCGGGAACAAGACATGTATAATTACATGTAGGATACAAGGTAAGTTAGCTAGGATAAGGTTAGCATCCATTTTTATAAATCATGTCTGTAGCTAAAAATTAAGAAAAATATCCAATTTTGTTTTACCCATAAATTCTTCGTTACAAATCCGTTTTGAGTGATTCGAGTTGCCACGGTTTCGTATCGAACTCAAAATTATTAATCTTAACAGAAAAAGTATAGGTTTATAGTCGAAAATACAGCTTAGGTGTCAAATAAGAGAAGATAGTCATATCCGTCGTAAGAACGACATCTTGATGACCCTTTTTAAAAACATACTTCCACTTAGAGTTTAATCATGGATTTTGGATATATTTCATATCCATATAAAATAAGATTTTTCACCAAAGGAAATCTTTTAATTCAAAGTTTAAGATAGGTTTTTAAAATTAAACCCAAAACAGCCCGCGTTCGACTAAGACGGCGTATATTCGATTTTAAGGTGTTCTTCGTGTTTACAAGTTTTATATCCTTATGTTAGCTTGACATACTATCATAATACATGTGTTTAAGTATTTTAAAAGTCAAGTTAGAAGGATTAAGTTTATTTGCAAACAAGTTTAGAAATAATCTAAACTATGTTCTTTATTAGTTATAACTCAAAATAAGATAGCTATATGAATACGAATCGAATAAGATTATGAATAAGGTTACTACCTCAAATCAAATGAGTAAAGTTGCTGGAGAAATAAGGAGAATATCTTGAGTTCAAAGATGTAGTGACCCGAACTTTTCCATGTTTATATATATTAATTGAGATTGATATTTACATGATTAAATGTTTCCAACATGTTAAGCAATCAAACTTGTTAAGACTTGATTAATTGAAATATGTTTCATATAGACAATTGACCACCCAAGTTGACCGGCGATTCACGAACGTTAAAACTTGTAAAAATGACATGATGATATATATATGGATATACATATGGTTAACATGAGATTATGATAAGTAAGTATCTCCATAAGTATATTAACAATGAGTTATATACATATAAACAAGACTACTAACTTAAGGATTTCGAAACGAGACATATATGTAACGATTATCGTTGTAACGACATTTAAATGTATATATATCATATTAAGATATATTAATATATCATAATATCATGATAATATAATAATTTAACATCTCATTAGATATAATAAACAATGGGTTAACAACATTAATTGAGATCGTT
This sequence comes from Rutidosis leptorrhynchoides, assembly GCF_046630445.1. Classification (NCBI taxonomy): domain Eukaryota; kingdom Viridiplantae; phylum Streptophyta; class Magnoliopsida; order Asterales; family Asteraceae; genus Rutidosis; species Rutidosis leptorrhynchoides. The sequence goes on along the minus strand of NC_092335.1, from coordinate 299,405,085 downwards.
AACTTAAAGGTTTCAAAACAACACTTACATGTAACGACTAACGATGACTTAACTACTCAGTTAAAATGTATATACATGTAGTGTATTTAGATGTATTAAAATACTTTTGGAAGACTTCAAGACATATATCAAAACACTCATACTTAACGAAAATGGTTATAGTTACTTTTCCATTCTTTTCTTTCATCAAGAATTCTAGTCGTATTCTTACCCGTATTATACACAGCTTCAAAATGTACTTACTATGAGTATATACCAATAGGAACTAGCATGGGATTCCACTCTTGATTATGTCATGTATGACTAATCAATTTTAACTTCTACCATGAGCTACTCAACTAACTAGAACTCCTTTTAACCCCACTCACCACTCACCAATTACCACTCATCATTCACTCCATTTCACTTCCAATTCTCTTTCTAATTCTCTCTCAACACACACACACACTATTATGAACGAATTTTTCCAGTAGTTAATCATCATCTTCATCAAAAATCACTTCAAGAATCAAGCTATAATCATCATAGGAAGAACACTTCAAGAACACTTCAAAAATCCCTTCAAGTTTACTAATTTACTTCCAAGCTTTCTAATCCATTCCAAGTAATCATCTAAGATCAAGCAACCTTTGTTATATATAGTAGGTTATCTTTCTTATTCAAGGTAATATTCATATTCAAACTTTGATTCAATTTCTATAACTATAAACTATCTTAATTCGAGTAAAAATCTTACTTGAACTTGTTTTTGTGTCATGATCCTACTTCAAGAACTTTCAAGCCATCCAAGATCCTTTGAAGTTAGATCATTTCTTGTCACTTCCAGTAGGTTTACCTACTAAACTTGAGGTAGTAATGATGTTCATAACATCATTCGATTCATATATATAAAACTATCTTATTCGAAGGTTTAAACTCGTAATCACTAGAACATAGTTTAGTTAATTCTAAACTTGTTCGCAAACAAAAGTTAATCCTTCTAACTTGACTTTTAAAATTAACTACACACATGTTCTATATCTATATTATATGCTAACTTAATGATTTAAAACCTGGAAACACGAAAAACACCGTAAAACCGGATTTACGCCGTCGTAGTAACACCGCGGGCTGTTTTGGGTTAGTTAATTAAAAACTATGATAAACTTTGATTTAAAAGTTTTTATTCTGAGAAAATGATTTTTATTATGAACATGAAACTATATCCAAAAATTATGGTTAAACTCAAAGTGGAAGTATGTTTTCTAAAATGGTCATCTAGACGTCGTTCTTTCGACTAAAATGACTACCTTTACAAAAATGACTTGTAACTTATTTTTCCGACTATAAAACTATACTTTTCTGTTTAGATTCATAAAATAGAGTTCAATATGAAATCATAGCAATTTGATTCACTCAAAACGGATTTAAAATGAAGAAGTTATGGGTAAAACAAGATTGGATAATTTTTCTCATTTTAGCTACGTGAAAATTGGTAGCAAATCTATTCCAACCATAACTTAATCAACTTGTATTGTATATTATGTAATCTTGAGATACCATAGACACGTATACAATGTTTCGACCTATCATGTCGACACATCTATATATATTTCGGAACAACCATAGACACTCTATATGTGAATGTTGGAGTTAGCTATACAGGGTTGAGGTTGATTCCAAAATATATATAGTTTGAGTTGTGATCAATACTGAGATACGTATACACTGGGTCGTGGATTGATTCAAGATAATATTTATCGATTTATTTATGTACATCTAACCATGGACAACTAGTTGTAGGTTACTAACGAGGACGGCTGACTTAATAAACTTAAAACATCAAAATATATTAAAAGTGTTGTAAATATATTTTAAACATACTTTGATATATATGTATATATTGTTATAGGTTCGTGAATCAACCAGTGGCCAAGTCTTACTTCCCGACGAAGTAAAAATCTGTGAAAGTGAGTTATAGTCCCACTTTTAAAATCTAATATTTTTGGGATGAGAATACATGCAGGTTTTATAAATGATTTACAAAATAGACACAAGTACGTGAAACTACATTCTATGGTTGAATTATCGAAATCGAATATGCCCCTTTTTATTAATTCTGGTAATCTAAGAATTAGGGAACAGACACCCTAATTGACGCGAATCCTAAAGATAGATCTATTGGGCCTAACAAACCCCATCCAAAGTACCGGATGCTTTAGTACTTCGAAATTTATATCATATCCGAAGGGTGTCCCGGAATGATGGGGATATTCTTATATATGCATCTTGTTAATGTCGGTTACCAGGTGTTCACCATATGAATGATTTTTATCTCTATGTATGGGATGTGTATTGAAATATGAAATCTTGTGGTCTATTGTTACGATTTGATATATATAGGTTAAACCTATAACTCACCAACATTTTTGTTGACGTTTAAAGCATGTTTATTCTCAGGTGAATACTAAGAGCTTCCGCTATTGCATACTAAAATAAGGACAAGATTTGGAGTCCATGTTTGTATGATATTGTGTAAAAACTGCATTCAAGAAACTGATTTCGATGTAACATATTTGTATTGTAAACCATTATGTAATGGTCGTGTGTAAACAGGATATTTTAGATTATCATTATTTGATAATCTACGTAAAGCTTTTTAAACCTTTATTTATGAAATAAAAGTTATGGTTTGTTTTAAAAATGAATGCAGTCTTTGAAAAATGTCTCATATAGAGGTCAAAACCTCGCAACGAAATCAATTAATATGGAACGTTTTTAATCAATAAGAACGGGACATTTCAGTTGGTATCCGAGCGTTGGTCTTAGAGAATCAGAAAATTTGCATTAGTGTGTCTTATCGAGTTTGTTAGGATGCATTAGTGAGTCTGGACTTCGACCGTGTTTTCTTTAAAAATGATTGCTTAACATTTTTGTTGGAAACTATATATTTTTAACATATGAATATTATGTGATATATTAATCTCTTAACGTGTTTGATATTATGTGATAGATGTCTACCTCTAGAACAAGTCCCATTGACTCACCTAATAATAATGAAGAGTCAAATGTAAATTGGAATGATTCGTGGACTGATTCACAAGTTCCCGAAGAGGAACCGGAAGAAGAGTCGGAACCGGAAGAAGAGTCGGAACCGGAAGAAGAATCGGAACCGGAAGAAGAAATAGAACCGGTGGGGGAAATAATAAAACGGTTAAGTAAAAGAAAATCCTCAACCAACCGACCAAGGTTAATTATGGTCAATGGTGTTTCCGCCAAGGAAGCAAAATATTGGGAGGATTACCAATTCTCCGATGAATCGGATTCCGACGAGAATTCCGATGATGTTATAGAAATTACCCCAACTGAATTTAAAAAGGCAAAAGAAAATAATAAGGTAAAGGGCATAAAAATAGAGAAATCTAATTCCAACCCCGATGAACTTTATATGTATCGTCAACCCCCGAAGTCCTTAAGTTGTAACAATGACCCGGGAACCTCTAAACCACCAGGTTTTTCTAAACCAATGTGGACAACGACGGCTCGTATTAGGGGAACATCATATATCCCTAGAAACTTGGCAAATAAAACCAAAACCGAACAAGAAGAAACGAGCGAGTCGGAATAAGATAGTTGTATTCGTGTGGTGTAATATATGTAATATAGTGTGCTTATGCTTTATGATATATATAAAAATTGCTTGTATTAATAAGTATTTTTTTTATGAATCTAACTCTTGTCTATTTTACAGTATAAAAACACAAAATGGATAGACAACCCAATATTTTAAGAGACCTACCTGGAGACATGATTGATGAAATCTTGTCTAGAGTCGGTCAGAATTCCTCGGCACAACTATTTAAGGCGAGATCAGTTTGTAAGACATTCGAAGAACGTTCCAAGAATGCCTTGGTTTATAAAAGGCTTTCGTTCGAAAGATGGGGGATATCACATTGGGAAATCCATAAGTTACGATGTGTTTACTTTGACGCTTATATTGCGGGGAACCCAAATGCTATTTTACGCAACGGGTTAAGAAATTATTTTGACTCAGTATATCCGAATATAGGACTTCGTGATTTAGAAAAAGAGGCTAACATGCAACATAAAGAAGCATGTTATGCTTACGGGTTAGTAATGTTCGCTTCTCACCAAAGTGAGAACAAGAACATCGGGCTACAACTATTAAACAAAACGTTCCCACAAGTGACGGAGTCAGTAATTGGGGTAAGAAATGAGGTTTTTAGGTTATTACGAGACTGTTGGTCATTACGTAACCCTCGTCCCTTTCACGACGTTACAACACGTTGTCTTATCAACGGCCATAACGGTTATGTTCCACAAGACCAAGGATGGGAAGTAGTCCTAGTAAAACCAGAATGCATGACTTGTTTCTGGACGTATGAATTACGTGTCTTTATTGCCTTTGCTGAACGACTTGTGTACTAGCTAGAATTATCTTCACAACTATCTTGTATCAAAGTTATTGTGTGCTATATTTCATGCTTTATGTAAAATAAGCAGTATTGTAAGTTTGTAAAATATTGTATAAAAGTTTGAACGCGAAATATTATTACAATCAGTTTTTCATATAGAATTGTAGTAGTTGAATTGTATATTAGCTACTAAGTATGAACTTAACGGGTAGGTACTACCCGAATTTAAACTTATAAAACGCTAATATGAAGAAAAAACTTTTATAAATGAGTTCATATTATGCTACGAAATACTATTAACTACTCTTAATATTCTGTATGATTAACTTGTTCCATTTGACTATTTTGAAGGAAATGGCACCGACTACTCGACACACCGTGAATATGAATGAAGAGGAATTCCATACTTTTCTAGCTTCAAACATAGCCACAGTACAGGCTGCGCTACATACCAACAATAAACTTGGATCTGGCAGTACAGGAAATCGTGTAGGATGCACCTACAAAGAATTCACTGCCTGCAAACCTTTGGAATTTGATGGAACTGAAGGACCGATCGGATTGAAACGGTGGACCGAGAAGGTCGAATCGATGTTTGCCATAAGTAAGTGTACTGAAGAGGACAAAGTGAAGTACGCTACGCATACCTTCACAGGTTCTGCGTTAACATGGTGGAATACCTATCTAGAGCAAGTGGGACAAGATGATGCGTACGCACTACCGTGGTCAGCATTCAAGCACTTGATGAACGAGAAGTACCGTCCCAGAACCGAGGTCAATAAGCTCAAGACAGAACTTAGAGGGTTACGAACCCAAGGATTTGATATTACCACGTACGAAAGACGATTCACAGAATTGTGCCTATTGTGTCCGGGAGCATTCGAAGATGAGGAAGAGAAGATCGACGCGTTTGTGAAAGGATTACCGAAAAGAATCCAAGAAGATATAAGTTCACACGAGCCCGCCTCCATACAACAGGCATGTAGAATGGCTCACAAACTAGTGAACCAGATTGAAGAAAGAATTAAAGAACAGACTGCTGAAGAGGCCAATGTGAAGCAAGTCAAAAGAAAGTGGGAGGAAAACGGTGATAAGAATCACCAATACAGTAACAACAGCAATTACAACAATAATCGCAACAATTATCCCAACAATCGCAACATCAATCGCAATTACACCAAACGACCCAACAACAACAACAACAACAACAATAACAGCAACTACAACAATCATCCCAACAACAATAATAACCGCAACAACAACAACAATCAGAAGCAGCTATGCCAAAGGTGTGAAAAGTATCACTCGGGGTTCTGCACCAAATTTTGCAACAAGTGTAAAAGAAATGGTCATAGCGCGGCGAAGTGTGAGGTCTACGGACCAGGGGTTAATAGAACGAAAGGAACAAATGGTGTTAGAACGAGTAATGGCGGAGCAAGTAGTGTCGGAGCAAGTTATGCCAATGTAGTTTGTTATAAATGTGGAAAACCGGGCCACATTATTAGAAATTGCCCGAACCAGGAGAACACGAATGGACAAGGCCGCGGAAGAGTTTTCAATATTAATGCGGCAGAGGCACAGGAAGACCCGGAGCTTGTTACGGGTACGTTTCTTATTGACAATAAATCTGCTTACGTTTTATTTGATTCGGGTGCGGATAGAAGCTATATGAGTAGAGATTTTTGTGCTAAATTAAGTTGTCCATTGACGCCTTTGGATAGTAAATTTTTACTCGAATTAGCAAATGGTAAATTAATTTCAGCAGATAATATATGTCGGAATCGAGAAATTAAACTGGTTAGCGAAACATTTAAGATTGATTTGATACCAGTAGAGTTAGGGAGTTTTGATGTGATAATCGGTATAGACTGGTTGAAAGAAGTGAAAGCAGAGATCGTTTGTTACAAAAATGCAATTCGCATTATACGAGAAAAAGGAAAACCCTTAATGGTGTACGGAGAAAAGGGCAACACGAAGCTACATATTATTAGTAATTTGAAGGCACAAAAACTAATAAGAAAAGGTTGCTATGGTGTTCTAGCACACGTCGAGAAAGTACAAACTGAAGAAAAGAGCATCAATGATGTTCCCATTGCAAAAGAATTTCCCGATGTATTTTCGAAAGAATTACCGGGATTACCCCCACAGCGATCCGTTGAATTTCAAATAGATCTTGTACCAGGAGCTGCACCAATAGCTCGTGCTCCTTACAGACTCGCACCCAGCGAGATGAAAGAACTGCAAAGCCAATTACAAGAACTTTTAGAGCGTGGTTTCATTCGACCAAGCACATCACCGTGGGGAGCTCCTGTTTTGTTTGTTAAGAAGAAAGATGGTACATTCAGGTTGTGTATCGACTACCGAGAGTTGAACAAACTTACCATCAAGAACCGCTACCCACTACCGAGAATCGACGACTTATTTGATCAACTACAAGGCTCGTCTGTTTATTCAAAGATTGACTTACGTTCCGGGTATCATCAAATGCGGGTGAAAGAAGATGATATTCCAAAGACTGCTTTCAGAACACGTTACGGTCATTACGAGTTTATGGTCATGCCGTTTGGTTTAACTAATGCACCAGCTATGTTCATGGACCTTATGAACCGAGTGTGTGGACCATACCTTGACAAGTTTGTCATTGTTTTCATTGATGACATACTTATTTACTCAAAGAATGACCAAGAACACGGTGAACATTTGAGAAAGGTGTTAGAAGTATTGAGGAAGGAAGAATTGTATGCTAAGTTTTCAAAGTGTGCATTTTGGTTGGAAGAAGTTCAATTCCTCTGTCACATAGTGAACAAAGAAGGTATTAAGGTGGATCCGGCAAAGATAGAAATTGTTGAAAAGTGGGAAACCCCGAAAACTCCGAAACACATACGCCAGTTTTTAGGACTAGCTGGTTACTACAGAAGGTTCATCCAAGACTTTTCTAGAATAGCAAAACCCTTGACTGCATTAACGCATAAAGGGAAGAAATTTGAATGGAATGATGAACAAGAGAAAGCGTTTCAGTTATTGAAGAAAAAGCTAACTACGGCACCTATATTGTCATTGCCTGAAGGGAATGATGATTTTGTGATTTATTGTGACGCATCAAAGCAAGGTCTCGGTTGTGTATTAATGCAACGAACGAAGATGATTGCTTATGCGTCTAGGCAATTGAAGATTCACGAACAAAATTATACGACGCATGATTTGGAATTAGGCGCGGTTGTTTTTGCATTAAAGACTTGGAGGCACTACTTATATGGGGTCAAAAGTATTATATATACCGACCACAAAAGTCTTCAACACATATTTAATCAGAAACAACTGAATATGAGGCAGCGTAGGTGGATTGAATTATTGAATGATTACGACTTTGAGATTCGTTACCACCCGGGGAAGGCAAATGTGGTAGCCGATGCCTTGATCAGGAAGGACAGAGAACCCATTCGAGTAAAATCTATGAATATAATGATTCATAATAACCTTACTACTCAAATAAAGGAGGCGCAACAAGGAGTTTTAAAAGAGGGAAATTTAAACGATGAAATACCCAAAGAATCGGAGAAACATCTAAATATTCGGGAAGACGGAACCCGGTATAGGGCTGAAAGTATTTGGGTACCAAAATTTGGAGATATGAGAGAAATGGTACTTAGAGAAGCTCATAAAACCAGATACTCAATACATCCTGGAACGGGGAAGATGTACAAGGATCTCAGGAAATATTTTTGGTGGCCGGGTATGAAAGCCGATGTTGCTAAATACGTAGGAGAATGTTTGACGTGTTCTAAGGTCAAAGATGAGCATCAGAAACCATCAGGTCTACTTCAACAACCCGAAATCCCGGAATGGAAATGGGAAAACATTACCATGGATTTCATCACTAAATTGCCAAGGACTGCAAGTGGTTTTGATACTATTTGGGTAATAGTTGATCGTCTCACCAAATCAGTACATTTCCTGCCAATAAGAGAAGATGACAAGATGGAGAAGTTAGCACGATTGTATTTGAAGGAAGTTGTCTCCAGACATGGAATACCAATCTCTATTATCTCTGATAGGGATGGCAGATTTATTTCAAGATTCTGGCAGACATTACAGCAAGCATTAGGAACTCGTCTAGACATGAGTACTGCCTATCATCCACAAACTGATGGGCAGAGTGAAAGTAGGATACAAACGCTTGAAGACATGCTACGAGCATGTGTTATTGATTTCGGAAACAGTTGGGATCGACATCTACCATTAGCAGAATTTTCCTACAACAACAGCTACCATTCAAGCATTGAGATGGCGCCGTTTGAAGCACTTTATGGTAGAAAGTGCAGGTCTCCGATTTGTTGGAGTGAAGTGGGGGATAGACAGATTACGGGTCCGGAGATTATACAAGAAACTACCGAGAAGATCATCCAAATTCAACAACGGTTGAAAACCGCCCAAAGTCGACAAAAGAGCTACACTGACATTAAAAGAAAAGATATAGAATTTGAAATTGGAGAGATGGTCATGCTTAAAGTTGCACCTTGGAAAGGCGTTGTTCAATTTGGTAAACGAGGGAAATTAAATCCAAGGTATATTGGACCATTCAAGATTATTGATCGTGTCGGACCAGTAGCTTACCGACTTGAGTTACCTCAACAACTCGCGGCTATACATAACACTTTCCACGTCTCGAATTTGAAGAAATGTTTTGCTAAAGAAGATCTCACTATTCCGTTAGATGAAATCCAAATCAATGAAAAACTCCAATTCATCGAAGAACCCGTCGAAATAATAGATCGTGAGGTTAAAAGACTTAAGCAAAACAAGATACCAATTGTTAAGGTTCGATGGAATGCTCGTAGAGGACCCGAGTTCACCTGGGAGCATGAATATCAGATGAAGAAGAAATACCCGCATCTATTTCCAGAAGATTCGTCAACACCTTCAACAGCTTAAAATTTCGGGACGAAATTTATTTAACGGGTAGGTACTGTAGTGACCCGAACTTTTCCATGTTTATATATATTAATTGAGATTGATATTTACATGATTAAATGTTTCCAACATGTTAAGCAATCAAACTTGTTAAGACTTGATTCATTGGAATATGTTTCATATAGAAAATTGACCACCCAAGTTGACCGGCGATTCACGAACGTTAAAACTTGTAAAAACGACATGACGATATATATATGGATATACATATGGTTAACCTGAGATTATGATAAGTAAGTATCTCCATAAGTATATTAACAATGAGTTATATACATATAAACAAGACTACTAACTTAAGGATTTCGAAACGAGACATATATGTAACGATTATAGTTGTAACGACATTTAAATGTATATATATCATATTAAGATATATTAATATATCATAATATCATGATAATATAATAATTTAACATCTCATTAGATATAATAAACAATGGGTTAACAACATTAATTGAGATCGTTAACTTAAAGGTTTCAAAACAACACTTGCATGTAACGACTAACGATGACTTAACGACTCAGTTAAAATGTATATACATGTAGTGTATTTAGATGTATTAAAATACTTTTGGAAGACTTCAAGACATATATCAAAACACTCATACTTAACGAAAATGGTTACAGTTACTTTTCCATTCTTTTCTTTCATCAAGAATTCTAGTCGTATTCTTACCCGTATTATACACAGCTTCAAAACGTACTTACTATGAGTATATACCAATAGGAACTAGCATGGGATTCCACTCTTGATTATGTCATGTATGACTAATCAATTTTAACTTCTACCATGAGCTACTCAACTAACTAGAACTCCTTTTAACCCCACTCACCACTCACCAATTACCACTCATCATTCACTCCATTTCACTTCCAATTCTCTTTCTAATTCTCTCTCAACACACACACACTATTATGAACGAATTTTTCCAGTAGTTAATCATCATCTTCATCAAAAATCACTTCAAGAATCAAGCTATAATCATCATAGGAAGAACACTTCAAGAACACTTCAAAAATCCCTTCAAGTTTACTAATTTACTTCCAAGCTTTCTAATCCATTCCAAGTAATCATCTAAGATCAAGAAACCTTTGTTATATACAGTAGGTTATCTTTCTTATTCAAGGTAATATTCATATTCAAACTTTGATTCAATTTCTATAACTATAAACTATCTTAATTCGAGTAAAAATCTTACTTGAACTTGTTTTTGTGTCATGATCCTACTTCAAGAACTTTCAAGCCATCCAAGATCCTTTGAAGTTAGATCATTTCTTGTCACTTCCAGTAGGTTTACCTACTAAACTTGAGATAGTAATGATGTTCATAACATCATTCGATTCATATATATAAAACTATCTTATTCGAAGGTTTAAACTCGTAATCACTAGAACATAGTTTAGTTAATTCTAAACTTGTTCGCAAACAAAAGTTAATCCTTCTAACTTGACTTTTAAAATTAACTACACACATGTTCTATATCTATATGATATGCTAACTTAATGATTTAAAACCTGGAAACACGAAAAACACCGTAAAACCGGATTTACGCCGTCGTAGTAACACCGCGGGCTGTTTTGGGTTAGTTAATTAAAAACTATGATAAACTTTGATTTAAAAGTTGTTATTCTGAGAAAATAATTTTTATTATGAACATGAAACTATATCCAAAAATTATGGTTAAACTCAAAGCGGAAGTATATTTTCTAAAATGGTCATCTAGACGTCGTTCTTTCGACTGAAATGACTACCTTTGCAAAAACGACTTGTAACTTATTTTTCCGACTATAAACCTATATTTCGGAACAACCATAGACACTCTATATGTGAATGTTGGAGTTAGCTATACAGGGTTGAGGTTGATTCCAAAATATATATAGTTTGAGTTGTGATCAATACTGAGATACGTATACACTGGGTCGTGGATTGATTCAAGATAATATTTATCAATTTATTTCTGTACATCTAACTGTGGACAACTAGTTGTAGGTTACTAACGAGGACAGCTGACTTAATAAACTTAAAACATCAAAATATATTAAAACTGTTGTAAATATATTTTAAACATACTTTGATATATATGTATATATTGTTATAGGTTCGTGAATCAACCAGTGGCCAAGTCTTACTTCCCGACGAAGTAAAAATCTGTGAAAGTGAGTTATAGTCCCACTTTTAAAATCTAATATTTTTAGGATGAGAATACATGCAGGTTTTATAAATGATTTACAAAATAGACACAAGTACGTGAAACTACATTCTATGGTTGAATTATCGAAATCGAATATGCCCCTTTTTATTAAGTCTGGTAATCTAAGAATTAGGGAACAGACACCCTAATTGACGCGAATCCTAAAGATAGATCTATTAGGCCTAACAAACCCCATCCAAAGTACCGGATGCTTTAGTACTTCGAAATTTATATCATATCCGAAGGGTGTCCCGGAATGATGGGGATATTCTTATATATGCATCTTGTTAATGTCGGTTACCAGGTGTTCACCATATGAATGATTTTTATCTCTATGTATGGGATGTGTATTGCAATATGAAATCTTGTGGTCTATTGTTATGATTTGATATATATAGGTTAAACCTATAACTCACCAACATTTTTGTTGACGTTTAAAGCATGTTTATTCTCAGGTGAATACTAAGAGCTTCCGCTGTTGCATACTAAAATAAGGACAAGATTTGGAGTCCATGTTTGTATGATATTGTGTAAAAACTGCATTCAAGAAACTGATTTCGATGTAACATATTTGTATTGTAAACCATTATGTAATGGTCGTGTGTAAACAGGATATTTTAGATTATCATTATTTGATAATCTACGTAAAGCTTTTTAAACCTTTATTTATGAAATAAAGGTTATGGTTTGTTTTAAAAATGAATGCAGTCTTTGAAAAACGTCTCATATAGAGGTCAAAACCTCGCAACGAAATCAATTAATATGGAACGTTTTTAATCAATAAGAACGGGACATTTCAAAATATACCCTTGATGGCTTGGAATTCTTGAAGTGTTCTTGATCAACCTTTGTTATGATGATTATAACTTGGATTATGAGACCAATACTTATTGAATTGAATGGAGGTTTGAGAGAGTGTTTGAGTATGTTTTTAGAGAGTAAAATGATGTAGTTAATTGGAATGAAATGGATGGTTATTTATCCTACATGTTGGCATCAAAATGGGGACAACAACATGGCTCCATGGTTTATAATTTTATGCATTTAGTCATACTAGTTTCCAAGCCATGGTTCCCACAAGTCTACATCATCTTTATACATGTCTTACAACTGATTAAGGGCTGCTAAGATCAATGATTTGGTATGTATATACCCATAGTAAATTCGTATAGAAGATGGGTATTATACGGGTATAAATACCGAATGAATACGAGTAAAATTCTTGATAAAATTGAATGAGAAAAATGAGTATAGCTATCTTTGTTGAGTATAAGTATTTTAGTATATATGTTTAAGTCCTTCATAAGTGTATTAATACATATTAATACAATACATATACATATATTTTAATTTAGAAGTTACTACAACGTTAATCGTTATATATATGTATATAGTCTTGAAGTCTTTAAGTTAGTAGTCTCATTTTATATATATAACTCTTTGTTAATATATTTAATGAGATACTTAAATATCATTTTAACATGTCATAAATATACATATCCAAATATATATTCCTTTAATTAATTATTACGATATATGACGTTCGTGAATCGTCAGACAGACTGGGTGGCCAAACGTTTGTATAAAATTCATTCCAAATAACCAAGTCTTAATAAATTTGATTGCCTAACATGTTGGAAACCTTAATTATGTAAATATTAATCTTCTATATATTAGCAGAAAAATCCGGGTCGTTACATTATGTAACATCCCGCATTTTTCCGTTAAATTATTTTAACGCCCATCTTTTTATTTTAATAATATCCTTCGTAACTAGATTCATATCCTAAATTAGCTAACATTCTTAATAATTTTGTTATTGGATTATAACGTCTCCCGTACTCTCGTGAAATTCAAATAATTCGTTTGGTTAATTCACGCACCTACACCCGAACTAGAGGGACTAAACTTGCAAAGAGGCCAAAGATTTGACTAGGTCAACTAGTCAAACCTTCAACCTCCTCCTCTCATTTCTCTCTTTCTTTCTTTTTCATACTTCCATTTTCTTTCAAGAACTCAAACAAGATTCATCATCTAAATCCGATTTTGGAGGCTAACATCAAAACAAATTAAGTATTTGGAATCCTCTCTTCATCCTCTACAACTTGATACCAATTTCATTACATTTGGGTAACTTTCTAAAATTACTAGATTTTGTGTTCTTGTTGTTTTTAACTTATAAAGTTGTTAGTTAGTGTTTATGGCTCAAGTATAACATGAATACATGTTTTGTTTGCTCGATTTGTTGTTTTGAGTAACTAGTTTGAACATTTGAAATGGGTGTGCTTAATCCTTGCTTTTGATTGATTAAATGTTGTTTAAATGTTAAAGTTCATGTATTAAATGTGTTACTAGTATCATTAGCTTCATTTTGATGTGTAGGTTGATTTAGAAAAGCTTCATTTACAAAATGGTTGAATTCGTGATTTTGATTAGGGTTTGATGAACTCTAAAACGAACTTTTGATGCTTTTGATGCCATGAAATGTTATTAGTTAGTGATTAGTTGTATTGTATGTTTCATTACCTTCAAAACGGCATATCGTATTTGTAAATTGGATTCCCGAGTCAAGAAATGCGTTTTATGAACATGAAACTTCAATTTTGAATATTTAACGATCATTTATTGAGGTTTTCATTGTTGTTAATTATGGAATTGATTCATTAAATGTGTTTAGTTGTATTCCTCTTTAAATTATCTTTCCAACGATATAAGATACATGTTTTGAATGTTAACGAGTCAAAAGTTATGATCGTTTGAAGTTGAAATCGTCTAAGTGTTAAACTGCCCCAGAATTGCTGCACCAGACACAGATGCGCCGCATCTGCCTTGGATGCGGCGCATCTGAGGCAGACTGCCCAAAAATGTCAATTTTCGCTTAATTCTAAGTATGCTACGCATCCCCGATCATCATGAAACTTGGCCAGCATGCTCATATATGATTTCTAAGCTCAGGAAAATAGTTCGGGACCCGACCCTACCCCGTTGACTTTTTCGTTGACTTTGACCAAGTTTGACTTTTAGTCAAACCTAACAAAACACTTATGCAATCGTTCTAATCTTATTTTATACTTGATTCTTGCATGAAACTTGACAACATGATTCACATGATATATATTCGAGTCGTAACGAGCCATATGACTAATTGAACATCTTTGACCTATAGTGTTTACCGTTATTGATATGACCTATTTGTTTAGGTCAAGACTAGCATTGTTCTTTGCACACATTACTTGTTGAAGTACTACTTACTCGTGCACACAAGGTGAGATCATAGTCCCACTTTTATTCTTTTTGAACTTACATTTGGGATGAGAAAACATAAACATTTCTTTTACTAAGTGAACACAAGTACAGGAAAACAAACATTCTACATATGAGTTTATAACAAAATCCTCAATTCGATTATCATTAGTTACACTTGCCGGGTGTAAGCGAGAACTTATGTTGTATGGATCCATATGGGTTTGACAAACCCTCATTCAAATGGTTCGCTACCGTTTACGAATAGAATATATTTTCGAGAAACAGTGTATGTTCTAACACTATTGTGATGGGGTTCTATGGAAGGAAATTTAAGCATTGATAATTGGGTGCTCGTGAAACAAATTTTGGAATGGTTTACTATTATATCAATGTTACAAATCTTGTGGTTTACTTGTACTTACTTACTTAAACCTATGATTTCACCAACGTTTTCGTTGACAGATTTTTATGTATTTCTCAGGTCCATGAATGTTTTGTGATACATGCTTCCGCTCATTACTTTTGATACTTGCTTGGATGTCGAGTATACATGCATACGTGGAGCGTCTTTTGGCTACTTTCAAATTGTGTCGCATATGTTTCATTTGTACTTTAAACTTTGTAACGTAACTAGTTGTCGAACTACTTTGTAAACCTTGAAACATCTTTACTTTTGAAATGAATGCGACATACTTTTGGTCAAACGTTGTTTTAAAGACTTATGACCACGTAACGGAACCAAAGTAGACGGCGCCGTCAATGACGATTTTGTCCGGTCGCTACAGATGGTATCAGAGCGTTGGTTGTAGGGATTTAGAGTTCATTGGTGTCGACCCCAAGTCATAGGGTACATTAATGAATCTAGACTACAACCGGCATATAGACTTGAAGTAGGAATTACTTGACTACTTGTGCATTTATACTCGAACACTTTTATTCACATCTAACTCTTGTTCTACCTTAATCTCACGTGGTTGATTTGATTGACACGCCACCTTGACTATATGAAATGATGTCGAATGCACATATGAATCAGGGTAATATAATTTCCGGGATTATATTACGGTGACTCATATGAACGTTCCGACATTATGACATAAAGAATTTAAGGCGAGTCAAGGAAAAATTTTCTCTTTATCTTGGTTCCATATCACGGTTAGTATTATTGATAATACTAATTGACGGTATTCTTGTGTCATGAAGGAATGATGGCTCACCAAGGTCAACACAATACCCCTCCCGAAACACTCGAACAAGCTCTTCAACGAATGATAGCCACCGCTGTGGGAGAGGCCGTGGCCGGTCACTTCTCCAACAACAATAACAATCATGGGGTCGGTAATTCAAACAGGGGGTGCTCCTACAAAAACCTCATGAAGTACAATCCTCCCACTTTCAATGGAGCCGAAGGACCGGTTGCTGAAATGTCCCGTTCTTATTGATTAAAAACGTTCCATATTAATTGATTTCGTTGTGAGGTTTTGACCTCTATATGAGACGTTTTTCAAAGACTGCATTCTTTTTTAAAACAAACCATAACCTTTATTTCATAGATAAAGGTTTTAAAAAGATTTACGTAGATTATCAAATAATGATAATCTAAAATATCCTGTTTACACACGACCATTACATAATGGTTTACAATACAAATATGTTACAACAAAATAAGTTTCTTGAATGCAGTTTTTACACAATATCATACAAGCATGGACTCCAAATCTCGTCCTTATTTAAGTATGCGACAACGGAAGCTCTTAATAATCACCTGAGAATAAACATGCTTAAAACGTCAACAAAAATGTTGGTGAGTTATAGGTTTAACCTATATATATCAAATCATAATAATAGACCACAAGATTTCATATTTCTATACACATCCCATACATAGAGATAAAAATCATTCATATGGTGAACACCTGGTAACTGACATTAACAAGATGCATATATAAGAATATCCCCATCATTCCGGGACACCCTTCGGATATGATATAAATTTCGAAGTACTAAAGCATCCGGTACTTTGGATGGGGTTTGTTAGGCCCAATAGATCTATCTTTAGGATTCGCGTCAATTAGGGTGTCTGTTCCCTAATTCTTAGATTACCAGACTTAATAAAAAGGGGCATATTCGATTTCGATAATTCAACCATAGAATGTAGTTTCACATACTTGTGTCTATTTTGTAAATCATTTATAAAACCTGCATGTATTCTCATCCCAAAAATATTAGATCTTAAAAGTGGGACTATAACTCACTTTCACAGATTTTTACTTCGTCGGGAAGTAAGACTTGGCCACTGGTTGATTCACGAACCTATAACAATATATACATATATATCAAAGTATGTTCAAAATATATTTACAACACTTTTAATATATTTTGATGTTTTAAGTTTATTAAGTCAGCTGTCCTCGTTAGTAACCTACAACTAGTTGTCCACAGTTAGATGTACAGAAATAAATTGATAAATATTATCTTGAATCAATCCACGACCCAGTGTATACGTATCTCAGTATTGATCACAACTCAAACTATATATATTTTGGAATCAACCTCAACCCTGTATAGCTAACTCCAACATTCACATATAGAGTGTCTATGGTTGTTCCGAAATATATATAGATGTGTCGACATGATAGGTCGAAACATTGTATACGTGTCTATGGTATCTCAAGATTACATAATATATAATACAAGTTGATTAAGTTATGGTTGGAATAGATTTGTTACCAATTTTCACGTAGCTAAAATGAGAAAAATTATCCAATCTTGTTTTACCCATAACTTCTTCATTTTAAATCTGTTTTGAGTGAATCAAATTGCTATGGTTTCATATTGAACTCTATTTTATGAATCTAAACAGAAAAAGTATAGGTTTATCGTCAGAAAAATAAGTTACAAGTTGTTTTTGTAAAGGTAGTCATTTCAGTCGAAAGAACGACGTCTAGATGACCATTTTAGAAAACATACTTCCACTTTGAGTTTAACCATAATTTTTGGATATAGTTTCATGTTCATAATAAAAATCATTTTCTCAGAATAACAACTTTTAAATCAAAGTTTATCATAGTTTTTAATTAACTAACCCAAAACAGCCCGCGATGTTACTACGACGGCGTAAATCCGGTTTTACGGTGTTTTTCGTGTTTCCAGGTTTTAAATCATTAAGTTAGCATATCATATAGATATAGAACATGTGTTTAGTTGATTTTAAAAGTCAAGTTAGAAGGATTAATTTTTGTTTGCGAACAAGTTTAGAATTAACTAAACTATGTTCTAGTGATTACAAGTTTAAACCTTCGAATAAGATAGCTTTATATGTATGAATCGAATGATGTTATGAACATCATTACTACCTTAAGTTCCTTGGATAAACCTACTGGAAAAGAGAAAAATGGATCTAGCTTCAACGGATCCTTGGATGGCTCGAAGTTCTTGAAGCAGAATCATGACACGAAAACAAGTTCAAGTAAGATCATCACTTGAAATAAGATTGTTATAGTTATAGAAATTGAACCAAAGTTTGAATATGATTATTACCTTGTATTAGAATGATAACCTACTGTAAGAAACAAAGATTTCTTGAGGTTGGATGATCACCTTACAAGATTGGAAGTGAGCTAGCAAACTTGAAAGTATTCTTGATTTTATGTAACTAGAACTTGTAGAATATATGAAGAACACTTAGAACTTGAAGATAGAACTTGAGAGAGATCAATTAGATGAAGAAAATTGAAGAATAAAAGTGTTTGTAGGTGTTTTTGGTCGTTGGTGTATGGATTAGATATAAAGGATATGTAATTTTGTTTTCATGTAAATAAGTCATGAATGATTACTCATATTTTTGTAATTTTATGAGATATTTCATGCTAGTTGCCAAATGATGGTTCCCACATGTGTTAGGTGACTCACATGGGCTGCTAAGAGCTGATCATTGGAGTGTATATACCAATAGTACATACATCTAAAAGCTGTGTATTGTATGAGTACGAATACGGGTGCATACGAGTAGAATTGTTGATGAAACTGAACGAGGATGTAATTGTAAGCATTTTTGTTAAGTAGAAGTATTTTGATAAGTGTATTGAAGTCTTTCAAAAGTGTATAAATACATATTAAAACACTACATGTATATACATTTTAACTGAGTCGTTAAGTCATCGTTAGTCGTTACATGTAAGTGTTGTTTTGAAACCTTTAGGTTAACGATCTTGTTAAATGTTGTTAACCCAATGTTTATAATATCAAATGAGATTTTAAATTATTATATTATCATGATATTATCATGTATGAATATCTCTTAATATGATATATATATACATTAAATGTCTTTACAACGATAATCGTTACATATATGTCTCGTTTAAAAATCATTAAGTTAGTAGTCTTGTTTTTACATATGTAGTTCATTGTTAATATACTTAATGATATGTTTAATTATCATAGTATCATGTTAACTATATATATATCCATATATATGTCATCATATAGTTTTTACAAGTTTTAACGTTCGTGAATCACCGGTCAACTTGGGTGGTCAATTGTCTATATGAAACATATTTCAATTAATCAAGTCTTAACAAGTTTGATTGCTTAACATGTTGGAAATATTTAATCATGTAAATATCAATCTCAATTAATATATATAAACATGGAAAAGTTCGGGTCACTACAGTACCTACCCGTTAAATAAATTTCGTCCCGAAATTTTAAGCTGTTGAAGGTGTTGACGAATCTTCTGGAAATAGATGCGGGTATTTCTTCTTCATCTGATCTTCATGCTCCCAGGTGAACTCGGGTCCTCTACGAGCATTCCATCGAACCTTGACAATTGGTATCTTGTTTTGCTTAAGTCTTTTAACCTCACGATCCATTATTTCGACGGGTTCTTCGATGAATTGAAGTTTTTCGTTGATTTGGATTTCATCTAACGGAATAGTGAGATCTTCTTTAGCAAAACATTTCTTCAAATTCGAGACGTGGAAAGTGTTATGTACAGCCGCGAGTTGTTGAGGTTGTTGAGTCCCCAAAATAATTAAGGATTTAATTATGACAAAACAATATTTATTTGCACTAAAGTGTTATGTGCAGCCAGCACACGTTTGTTTATGTATAGTCAGCTAATATAGCTGTGTCGAGTGTTTAGTATGCTGCCTAGTCTATCAGCACAAGGTAGATATGTATTCTTCGAATCAGCACAGGATGTGCACCCAGCAAATCAAGAATATCAAGTGACTCAGCATATGAAGAACCAGTAAGTCTGGATATTAGCATACAACACAAGACAGCCATGCTCCATTACAAGCATGGTAGTTTCCCAGAGTGGTCTACATCAACGCACTATTCAACAGAAGTCGAAGACAAAGTTGAACAGAAAAGGACAGGAGTCGGCGGCTGACAAGTGACCTTACAAGACCACGTGGGAATGCAGAAGTGGAACGCATGTGCAGACATGTGTTATACTTTAATCATACCTAGGGAACACAACATTCCATTTGTTTAAATCAAATGGTAGTGCCAAACCGAATGGGTGTGTTCCAGCAAATAGCTACCTAAGAGGAAAGAAGGAAAGCACGCCTTCTGACACAATTGTCCCCACAAGTACAAAGCATCCAATGTACTAGTGGACAATAGATTAATTACACGGTTAATAGAACTACTATATATATTGTTGCATCCACTATTGTAAAAACTAGTGGTGTGGGTTTATTTGTTAGAGTCCAAACCGTGTAATAGCTTTAGTTTGTCTCTTAGCTATAATCTAGGTAATCTGTATCAACCAACTATCATTTCCGCCAAGGATAGTTGTGATTCTTTCTGATTTAATCAATAAAGAATAACAGTTGAAAATTACCTGTGACTCTATATTATTTACTACAGAATACTAAACGTGATTAACTGACTAGTTGATTAAGAAAAGAATTGTATTCACCCCCCCTCTACAATACTCATGTTGTTATTAAGGGACCAACAACTGGTATCAGAGCTTCAGTCTTGATAATTAATATCTTGGATCTGAATTCTCTTATGGCTTCGTATTCAAACTCAGCTTACCTTGAGAATGGCTCGTCTAACAGACCACCTAAGTTTGATGAAGATGAGTATGAAACCTGGAAGGCAAGGTTCATGCTCCATCTTGAGTCTGTGGATTCACTCATGCCTGGAATTGCCAAAAATGGCCCTTTTGTTCCCACTGAGACAGTTGGTAGTGCACCAGCAACAGCTGACACTCCTGCCATCCCTGGCAGAGAGGTTATTCTCACTCCCTCTAGATGGGATGATGAGGATAAACGTCGAGTTGGTCTTGACCCTAAAATCAGAACCCTGTTAGCCATAACTTTGCCTAACCCACTGTTCAAACTGATCAAGGGAAAAGAAAATGCTAAGCTTATGCTTGACTACCTGGATGTCACCTATGAGGGTATGGGAGAAGTTAGGCAGAACAGGATGATTGCTCTTAAAAGAGAATATGAAATGTTCTTTGCCTATAAGAATGAAACCCTTAAGCAAACCTTCATTAGGTTTAACTCTTTGATAGCAGACCTGACCACCTTAAATGTAACCTACACTGAATTTGAACAAGTAAACAAATTCATTGATGCACTGCCATGTAAATGGAAACCTGTTACTGACCCATTAAGAACCACACAGACCCTAAAGAACTTTAACCTGTCTTCTCTCTACAGTTCCCTTTGGAATCATGAGAAGGCAGAAGCCAAGTTTGAGCTTAACATGAAAGAAAACTTTAGGTCTGCCCCCACCACTTCAAAATCATCTAAAAATGATGATGCTGCTCTTATTGCTGCTGCTAAATGGAAGAAAGCTCAAAAAGCTTTACTGGTTCAAAAGTTACTGACAGAACAAGAGTCAGCTGATAGTGTTGAGGAAAGTGGTACTGGGTCTGAAGAAAGCAGTACAGATGAAAGTGATGTAGAAGGGTTTGCTGAAGGTATGGCTCTGCTGGCTAGGCAGTTCAAAAGGTTCAATCGAAGTAGAACCAGCAAGCCATACAAATGGAGCAAAAAGCCAAATGCTAGGTACAACAGCAAGTCAGTCAAGGGTCCTAAATCTGAGTGCTTTAATTGTGGGAAGGTTGGACATTTTGCTGCTGAATGCATGTCCAAGAAACCTTCCACGTCACATGCTAACTCTTTCTCAAAAGCTGATAAGTACAAAAACAAGTACAAAGCTATGAAAG
Source organism: Rutidosis leptorrhynchoides (assembly GCF_046630445.1). Taxonomy (NCBI): domain Eukaryota; kingdom Viridiplantae; phylum Streptophyta; class Magnoliopsida; order Asterales; family Asteraceae; genus Rutidosis; species Rutidosis leptorrhynchoides. The sequence continues at coordinate 299,383,063 of NC_092335.1, read as the reverse complement.
CTCAGATGAAGGAAAGTGCGAAGACTGACAAGAAGGGTAAACAGCCAGAAAAGGTTCTAATTGCTGAACATCATGACTGGGATGAAGCCAGCACGTCCTCATCTTCTGATAGTGATACTGATGATGATGGTGCTGGTTATGCTACTGGTAAAAAGCTGTGTTTGATGGCCAAAGAGGTCGAGGAGTCTGATGAGGATGATGGTGGTAGTACGTTTTTGGCTGATATGAGGGAAGCTGATCAAAACAGAGACTCTCCTCAATGGAAAACTGAAATGATGTATAAGGTTGATAATTTTCGAACTTATACTGATGATGAAAAAGCTGAAATGTTTGACTACCTAAGAATTGATTTATGCAGAAGCTGCAAACGAGAAGAGAGTTTGAAATCTAATAACAAATCTTTAAATGAAAAACTCAAAGGCAAAAATGATGAAATTAAGATCTTAAAAGATACAATTTCCAAACTTGAAAAACAAAACTTTGCTTTAGAAACTCTTCACGTTGAGGCAGCAGAAGTCAAGACCCAGCTGGACAATCTCAAAAGAGTTGTTGCTTCATGGTGCACATCTGCTCAACGCACAGCTAAATGTGTTAACGAGCAGGTGCCTGCCCAAGTTCAAGCCTTCTTTGCTGGTGACTATGCTGCTGCTGCTGCTATTGCAGAAGTTACTTTCATGGACCCGATTCTTGAAACTGATCCTGAAGCTGTCTTGCCAAATACTTTTGCCAAGATAGTTGAAGGTAAAAAGGTTATGACAAACAAATTTGTTAGACCTACTGTGTCCCCACCACCTGCCATGAAAGAAATTTTGGAGGATGAAGTTAGAGCAAGAGAAGCCAGTAACTCAATTGATGAGTCTACTGACCCCTCAAGCATCCACTACCTGACTCCGAAAGAAAGACGTATTAAAAGGGAAATCACTGAAAACAATTTGAGAAAAGTTAAACCAACCGATTCCCCTTCGTGTTCGAGTTCTACCAGTGCTAAGCCAGCTGATGATCAATCTACTGGTCACCCAGTAGCTGCAGACAAGCCAGTGAAACGAAATACTGGCAAATCAAAGGCAGCAGTTAAGATACCTACTGGTTCATCAGCATCAGAAGACAAGCCAGCAACTTCCCACGCTAATTTGTCAAATGATAAAGAAAAGACAGTTCGCCATGGTCATGGTACTGGTTCCAAAAGGAAAGCTGCCCATAAGGGAAAAGCAAAAATTGACTCGACTGATGAGCTGTCTATCACTGAGATAATGACAGCCAAGCTTGACCAGCTAATTGAGGCAGTAACTAAAAGTCGACCCGATCCTACTGCCCTTATTAGATCTGTGCATGACCAGCCACAAAAGCCAAAAGTGAGAAAATGTTACAAATGTGGCAGCAAAGCTCACCTGGCTAACCAGTGTACTCAAATCCAAACCCCATCTGCTGCTCCTTCTAGCAAGCCAGTAGAAAAGAAGAAGTCATCAAAGGTGACTCCTTCAGAACCCATCCTTGGATGGGTTCCCAAAAAAAACTAATCTCTAAGTTATTGTGCAGGGCATTCAAAACAAACAAATCTGGTATCTCGACAGTGGTTGTTCGAGACATATGACCGGAAGTAAGTCCCTGCTGATGGACTATCAGGAAAAGGATGGTCCAGTTGTTTCGTATGGAGATAATTCGTTGGGTTACACAAAGGGTTTTGGTACTTTGACAAATGGGAATGTCACGTTCTCAAATGTTGCATATGTAGTTGGGCTTAAACATAACTTACTCAGCATAAGCCAACTGACAAGCAAGAATAAGATAGTCCAATTCAGAAAGAAAATTGGTACTATTTTTGATAAGACAGGGAAGCCACTGCTGACTGCAAAACGTCATGAAAACATGTATCAAATTGACATGAACATAGCAGTCACAACAACTGATACTTGTTTCTATTCGAAGGCAGCAGACAACCTGAAGTGGTTATGGCACAAGAGACTCTCACATCTCAACTTCAAAGATATTCACAAATTATCCAGTAGAAGTTTGGTGTCTGGGCTACCCACAATGTCTTATGTGAAGGACAGATTGTGTCCTGGTTGTGAAAAGGGGAAACATCACCATGCCTCGTTCAAATCAAAGCAAATCTCATCTGTTGAGAAACCATTTCACTTACTTCATATGGATCTATTTGGTCCAGTGAATGTGGCCAGCTGTAGTGGGAAGAAGTATACACTGGTTATTGTTGATGAATACTCGAGATACACTTGGGTGTTCTTTCTAAGGCAAAAGAGTGAAGCTGCTGATGAAATCATCAATTTTATCAAAAGAATGGAGCTTTTGAATGGGCAACTGGTGAAGCAACTAAGAAGTGATCATGGTACAGAATTCAGAAATGCTACATTAGAAGAATTTTGTGCTGACAAAGGTCTTTCCCAAAATTTCTCTGCTGTGAGAACTCCTCAGCAAAATGGTGTTGCAGAAAGAAGAAACAGAACTCTCATTGAAGCAGCAAGATCTATGTTGGCTGAGTCTGGGTTGAAGAATTCCTACTGGGCAGAAGCTGTGAATACTGCCTGTTTTACCCAGAATAGATCTCTTATTGTGAAAAGACATCAGAAAACTGCTTATGAAGTTCTCAAAGGTAGAAGACCCTCAATTTCATTTCTTCATGTATTTGGCACTCCCTGTTACATTCTAAATAATAGGGATCAGCTGGGCAAATTCGATGCTAAAGCTGATGAAGGTATATTCCTTGGATATTCCAACATGTCAAAGGCATATAGGGTCTACAACAAAAGAAGAGGTTGTTTTGAAGAATCCATTAATGTTACATTCGATGAAACTGCCTCTGCTTCATCTACTGATCGTGAAGATGAAGTGTTACTGTTTGAAGAGCCTACTCAGCAAGCTCTTGATGATGAAGAGCCAGCAGCACAACCCTCACCAATCCATGCTGCTGGGTTCTCTGATGATGAAATGGAACATTCTGTTCCATCTGTGTCTAAACCAAGTGGACCTACTGGCTCTACTGAAGTGCTGCAACTTGAGCCTAGGTCTGCTGGTTCTGAGAGATCACAAGCTGGTACTGTTTCTACTGATATTGATCAGCAACCTTCTGTTGCTGCTCACTCTTCTGAACCAGCTGATGATCAAGATGCTGTGTGTTCTACAACCAGCTCACCTGTTCATAACACCAAATGGACAAGGGAGCATCCGATTGAGCAGATTATTGGTAATCTTGCGAGTGGTGTTAAAACACGGAGGCATGCTACCAGTAACTTTTGTATGCATGTTAATTTTGTGTCTACCATTGAGCCCACGTGTCCTGAGGAAGCACTTCAAGATCCTAGCTGGGTTGGTTCAATGCAAGAAGAAATTACTCAGTTTGATAGGAACAAAGTGTGGACATTGGTACCTGAACCTGAGGATAAGACAAAGAAGATCATTGGTACTAAGTGGGTGTTTAAAAACAAGATGGATGAAGATGGTGTCGTTATCAGAAACAAAGCAAGATTGGTTGCTCAAGGGTTTAGACAGGAAGAAGGATTGGATTATGGGGAAACTTATGCACCAGTGGCTAGGATGGAAGCTATCAGATTGTTCTTAGCATATGCTGCTAGGATGAACTTTAGAGTATTTCAGATGGATGTTAAATCTGCATTTCTGAATGGGAAGCTGCAAGAAGAAGTTTATGTCAAACAGCCTCCTGGTTTTGTAAGCAGTAAATATCCAGACCATGTCTACAAGCTAGACAAAGCTCTTTATGGCCTTAAACAGGCTCCAAGAGCATGGTATGAGACACTTCATGTGTATCTCACTGGTATAGGTTTTAAAGTTGGAACAATTGATACCACTCTATTCTCAAAAGAGATAGATGGTGATCTCTTGTTGGTACAGATATATGTGGATGATATTATTTATGGTTCTAAAAATGAAAAACATTGTCAAGATTTTTCAAAACGTATGTCAAAGGCATATGAAATGAGTTTACAAAGAGATCTGCAATACTTTTTAGGATTGCAGATCAAACAACTTGATGATGGAATATTCATAAGTCAAGATAAATATATCAAAGATATGTTAAAGAAATTTGGTCTGACCTGTTTAAAAGACATAGGGACTCCAATGGCAGCATCCATTAAAATAGATGCTGATCCAAATGGTGAACCAGTCAATATCACTGAATATAGAGGTATGATTGGATCCCTACTTTATCTCACAGCCAGCAGACCAGATATTATGTTCGCCACATGTCTCTGTGCCAGATATCAAGCTGATCCTAAAGAGTCACACTTGCTGGCAGTAAAAAGAATTTTCAGATACCTAAAAGGTACTGCTAAACGTGGTCTTTGGTATCCCAAAGACCAGGATTTTGAACTAATTGGGTATTCAGATGCTGACTTTGCAGGGTGTAAAATAGACAGGAAAAGTACTACTGGTGGGTGCCAGTTACTGGGTAGTAGGCTAGTCAGCTGGACAAGCAAAAAGCAAAATACTGTATCCACATCCACTGCTGAAGCAGAATATGTCTCTGCTGGTAGTTGTACTGCTCAAGTACTGTGGATGCAAAGCCAGCTAAAGGACTATGGTGTTCATGTTACAAAAACTCCAATCTACTGTGACAACACCAGTGCAATTGCTATCACCAACAATCCTGTGATGCACTCAAGGACTAAGCACATCGATGTTCGGTATCATTTCATAAGGGATCATGTTCAAAAGGGTGATGTTGAGTTACATTTTATTTCTACAGACCAGCAATTAGCAGACCTATTTACAAAGCCATTAGATGAGAAACGTTTTAACTATCTCATCTCTGAGCTGGGTATGCTTGAGCTTTAAATAAAAGACAACTTTTGTTGGTGTGCTGGCTCTACAACGTGTAGGGCAAACCAGTAAGTCACATTTATTTACTTACTGCCTACATGTCAAACAACCAGCACAGCAAGGTCTTTTATATTTTGGTTACTTAAATGTTTTAAATGAAATAATAAATAGCTCTCCAAAATTAATGATTCCTTAAAACTGGAAACTCATTTACTTCCAATGATTTAAATTAAATTCATGACATATTAAATGTAACAAAAGTATTTTGTATTTAATACAAAAAATTATTTTTGAGGTTTTAAATCAATTTGTTTGAAATAAAATCTGATGCATTTAATGCTGTATGGGAGTAATGAGTGTTTAAGCCGTATAAATGTCATGTCAACCGTCTGTCTCCCTTTGAAAACGTGCCAGTCGTCACATCTGCCCACGCGCCTGCAGATGACAGTCATTTTCTCTCTCCTGCACTTTTTCACCCACTCACAACGGATAAAAGTGTGTTTCATCTTACAAAATAACCTTCGGTTATTCATTTTTCAAAATACACACACTTTTACTCTCAAAATCTTTTCAATCTTCAAATCTTCATCCTACACTCATCAATGGCAGAACAACAACAGCAATCACCACGTGCTGCAAGCCAGCAAGAGGAACAACAGCAACAACAACCTCAATCAATCGAACCACAACAGCAACCACAACCTGCCCCACAACCGGCACCGGCACCGGAGGAACCGGTGGTTCAAGAACACGTCGTTCAAGGACCACTGTTCAATCTCCACCCCAACCTGATTAGGGCTCCCAATGCACCTGATCACTCCCTGATTCGCCTATCTAGAGGCAATGCTGCACATGCCCTCTCTATTCCCAAATCGAAGGTTAACAAAGGGTATGAGGCCCTCATCGAATACATCCGTCAATCACCTCTGGCAAGAGCCATCACCGGTGTACCTTCCCGATTCTATGCTGCCTGTTTGGCACGATTTTGGTATACTGCCACTGTTGCCACCACTCCCGGCAACGTTCCATGTATTCGTGGCATGGTGACTGAAACCCTAAATTGCTCTGTCACCGTCGAAGCTATTAGACGTGCTCTTCAATTGCCCGGTGGACCATTTGTTGCTTCACCTACTAGTGACGAATTAAGAAGGGAGGTGTTGGAGACCATTGGGTTTGCTGGACCAGTGGCACATACACCGTTGAGAAAGCATATGCCACCTCTGTGGTACTACTTCTTTGGGTTGATGACTCAGTGCATGAGTCAAAAGTCAGGTAGCTTTGACCAATGCTCAGATTTTGAGCTCAAGCTTGGTCATGGGTTGTTGTTCAACAGGAACATCGATTACGCCCTTGAAATTTATTTGAGGCTAAGGGAAATGGTCACTGCTAGAGTAAGAACCAACTTGATTCCATTTCCACGATTCTTAAGCCTGGTATTTGAAAGTGAACTGGGTGAAGCTTATCAGCAAATTGCTGATCAATCATTTGAGGTCCCAGTAAAACAAGGGGGTATGCCAAAGGATGTACCTGCTGCTCCATATGCTGAGTTGACACCAGCAATGAACGAGTATCTTGCTGCTCGTCGTGGAGCCACCCAATCGACTGCCTCTGGTCCTGCACCAGCTGAGGGGGAGGGTCCTCAGCGAAAGCCAGCAACGCGAAGGAAGCAGCCAGCTACCTCAACTAGTACAGCCACCGTCTCATATACTGGTAAAGCAGTAGTTGTATTAGAATCTAGTGCTCTCTAATCATAAAGAACAGCCCTAGTCTTATATACTGACTACCCATTTCTAGTGTTGGAATCCGTTGCTCATCTATTTCTTGGTAACAGGCAAACCTAAGCGTGCTAAAGCTGGCTCCAAGCGAACCACAGGGGAGATTGCACCAGTCTCAGCTGCTGCTCCTGCAAAGGATGTAGCTATGGAACCTGGTGCGTTTCTAGACCAAACAGCAGAACAATCTAACTTAATTGAAAATTTTTTAACTGCTGACTTGAAAAATGTTGAGGGAGTTAACGGTATAACCCTGGCTCCCAAGCTGACTGGTTTTAAAACTGGTGTCAAGAAGAGTAGCAACCCATACTCGTCTAACCAGGCACTTCCACATTTTTCTGAAATGAACTTATTGCAATACTCTCTGCTGACAGTACAACCAGCAGAGAACATAACTGACCCCCAAAGCAGGCTTGAGCTGGGTCTTCATCGTGTTGAACCAGCTCAGGTGACTGCACAGCCTGTATGTTACTCGGATACTGATAAGAGTCGCACTCCTACATCATTACCAGCCAGATCTCTTACACTATCTGGGTCAACATGTGTTGCCAATGAGTCAGCAGAGTCACCGCTGTACTTACAGACACCTTCTTCTGTCTCATTCGAAGGGCTGACCAAATCACAAGTCTGTCCCCAGAGACCAAAAACAGATGCAATTGTTGAGTCAAATTTATTTGGTTCTACAGTTGTTAACATAACTTGTTCTATTGTTTCAGTTCTTAGCAGGGTAGATGAACAGGCAGAGGGGGAGCAAAATAAAGATGTTTTTATTCCCACTGGTGATATTGCTGCCTCTGCTACTGGTGTTGGTGCCACTGATTCTGTTACTGGTGGTGCTGACGCTAGTATTGTTGATTCTGCTGCTGCTGGTGTGGAAGATGTTATCATGGAAGAACCTCCTGTTCTTGAGAAGGTTATTGACAATATTGTCAAGGATGTTCTTCTTGATGAACCTGTCACATAGCCAAGAGTGGACCCTGCATTAATGTCTGATGAGCCTGCTGATTCTTCTGATTCTTCTTCTATGGAACGTCAAGTTCTTACAGAATCGGCAGTTCGTCATCCTACTGGTCCGATTTTGGTTGCTACTGAGCCAACCGCTGAGGTTGCTGATGTTAAGGATGCTGGTACCTCTGCTGACACAACGATTGATTCGACTAAGGCTTCTGTTACTGAGGAAACAAAGCCATATGTTGTGCAGGTACCAGATCCAGATGAAGTTGTTCCTAACTTCATTTTCAAGGGAGCTTCGATTTCTCCCAAGATTGCTATGCTGGTCGATCAGCTGACCCTTGATCCCGAATCTGCGATAGTCTCAGCCAGCAGATTACCTCGTGAAGAGATGGTTGAGCTATTATCTCAGCTTGATAGACCAGCTAGAGAAGAAATTTATGAGAGGATAGCCCTGCTGGAGCAAATCAATGAACAGCCTTACTATCATGTTTTTGGTATGGCTCCAGCTGCTTCGCCATTTCCTGGTACATGGAGGCCTCTCAAGTTTGTCATCGATCCTGCTACTGGTAAGTGTGTTATGCAAAATGTCCCTGATTCGCCAGTACCTTCTTCTTCCTCAGCTTCTTCCTCCTCATCCTCTTCTGATGAGGATGCTGATGAAGGTACTGGTAAGGGCGAACCAGTCACTCATGATAACGTGACTGGTTCCAAAGACAAACCAGTGGATCTTACTGATGACAATGCTGATAGTAATGCTGACAAGGATATCAGTGGTTCTAAGCCTTCGGGCGAAGGTAAAAACGATGGTGATCATGATGATGAGTCAGCTCCTGACCTTCCATCTCCACCACCCCACGGTGATACTCCTCTGTTAGCTTGTGCTGACCAACCTTCAACCTCTGCATACTTAAAGTTCAATGCAGATGAGGTTGCTGATATTTCCACCTTTGCTGTCTATAAGACACTGCAAGGGATCACACCAAATTTGGAGGAAACTATTCGCAGAGCTATTGTTGATAGTGTCTCTGCTGCTGTCAGATCTGCTGGAGAGGCTGTTACAACTCCTATTGATCTTAAACTCCAGCAGGTGTGTGCTTTTGCTGATGTGGCAGTCGAAGCAATCACAAAGCACCATGAAGATGAAGAGGAGCTTCAAAGGCGAATCATCTCTCACAATGAATACTGTGAAAATATCACCCGACTCCAAGCTGATTTGGATGCTGCTAACCGCAGAAATACTTTCTTAAATGAGGAGAACAGGGTGTTACACGAGAGATTGGAATCGCAGGAAGCTCAAATGGCTAACATGATTCCTGCTGCTGCCTATGTTCAGATGGTTGAAAACATGCAACGAATGGCTGCTTTGCAAGGTGATGTTCGGGCCATCGTTGAACAAATGGCTATGGGTGTACCAAGGAATGAAGTTAGATCCTCCAATCTTCTGCTACGACAATTTGGTGTGGATCCTGGTGCCCATCTTACTCCAGAGGTTGCTGAGTGGAACAATTTTGCCTTCTCTGCTCCTCAGTCAGACAGTGATCTTGATGCTACTGTCTCCCCTTCTATTCACCTTACTGCCCGTGCTGATGACAAAAAGGGGGAGAAAAAGTCTCAAAAGAAATCTAAAAAGAGAAAACAGTCTGAGGGGGAGCATGAACATGAAAAGGCTCCTAAACAACCCAGGAGAGATGGAGATGGTGATGGTGATGGTAAAGACACTGGCCCTAAGCCCAGCAACGCTCATACTGAAGCTGGTGGTGCACAGGCAACTGGTGGTACTCAACCCAGTGTGTCTGCCACACCAGTGGATGATATTGGTTCTGGCAGTAAGCCCAGTGATGTTTCTGATATGGCTGTAGCTGAAGCTTTTGTGCTGTCTCAATCTATTGAACGTAAAATGAAGAGGAAGTTAGAGAGACATCAAAAGCGACAGCAGGAACTAGATGATGCCTTCAATGCCAAGTTCGAGGCCTTTGCTGATCTTAAACGTCGTAAGATTATGCACAGAAGATGGCTGAGTCCAAAAGCATTGGAAGTCGATGATGACCTGACTGCCTTTGATAAACACAGAAAAGAGGCAAGAAAAAGAAATGCCAAGTTCATGGTCAAATTCGACAAACAGAGGGCAAAGCTGTATGCACAGAGAGCAGAAAGAATCAGGAACATGACTCCTGCTGAGATGAAGGATTACCTTGATTCTACTGGGTCAACTGGTGGAGTTAGAGCTGATATTTTCATGAAATGGGTTGATGCTATGTTAGAACCCAGCTCTACTCCTCAACCAGCATCTGCTGCTCAGCCAGCTACACAACAAAAACAGCCAGCAGAAACAATCATCCTTAGTGATGATGATGTTATTAGACAGGGGGAGCATCTTGCTATTGTTCCTTACCTGCCTCCTATTCAACCAGTACCAACACAAGAACCATCAGCTGAACCCAGGCCTATTGACAAATACAGGGTGAAATCTGCTCCTAGGGACAATCAGCCCCTGAGGAAAGGACCCCTATTTGAGGCAGCTGATGAAGGTACTGATGTGGTTGAGCCAGCTGATACTAATCAGTCAGCTGGCATTGAAGACACAGCAAGGAGTGCTGTGATAGAAGACCCAGCCAGAAGTGTGCTGCTGGGTAGTACAAGTGTTGAAGACCCAGCAAAGTCGGTTGAGCTGGGTGCTAAACAAGTAGGTGATGAAACGGTTGATCCTGCTCACTTCACAGTCTGGGGAAGAGACGGCCAAACATTTGTTCTATCTCCTCTTCCTCCCCAGATTCAAGTTTACTTTGACAGAACACAGGATAACCGGGTCAATCAGCATCCAGTTAGTTCATCTGGCAGCTATGAATCATCTATGTATCCTCCATCTTCCCCAAGGGTTCATGACAAACATATCACTTGGGAAGATGACTCAGTAACCCATGGTGAGCCAAACATCAGAAAAATGAATCCAGATGAAAGAGATGCCTACAGACTTCAGATCACTGTTCCAGAGTTGCTTGAACAAAGACAAATTGAACTTAATGAAAGAATTCGTCAAGTCAGGCTGCTGCATCACCCTCTTGATCAGCCACACTATATTGCTGCACTAAACTTTGGCGTTGACATTAGGGTGTACTTGAATAACAGTGGTCTCAGGCTCTCCACTACTGATGAAAGAATTCATTTTGAAGATGCTCTCCAGATGGGTATGGATATAAGGGAGTATTGTGCTGCCCTTAGTACTGAAGAGGGTAGAAAGATGGTTGAAGCAGTAAGATCCCTGAACATTTCATATGATGATTATCTGATGGGTTTAGCTGCTGAAAGGGAAGCCAGAGAAGCTGCTGATGCTGAACTTGCTGAACGTTCAAGGCTTCAGGATATTGAAGACAGATTGGCTGCTGACAGAAAGCAACAGGCTGAGTCCCTTAAACTAGCCAGAGCCATTGTCAAAGAACAGGATAAGGTTTTTGATAAGATAGAAACTGCTGAGAAAGTACCTACCACTGCTCCTGTAGTACCTGATCACAATATTGAGTTTCCTGATACTTACTATAAGAGCAGGTATGGTAATGTGATGAATAGAAGATCTAATCCCTGCAGAATTATCAAGGTAAACAGGGGGACAAAAAGGGCTTTTAATGTTGTCAGGGAGAACAATGTTCAAGAAAGGATCAGTTTTGATGACTTAAGAACTCTTGGATTCAGTGAATGGATAGAAATCTTGGAGTATTTCATTGGTAAAGGTGAGAGTGCTATCAAGAGTGCTCTTAAGACTGAACTCCAACAGCTGTTCAAGAAGGCAACTAAGTTTGGGAATGCACCAGTAGTTGATGTTGATGAATTTCTTGCTCAAAAGCCTAAAGGGAAGCAACCTACTGGTGAAGGACCAACTGGGAGAAGCCGAATTGTTCTACCTCCTTCCATCCCTGTTTTTGACCCTGCTGAATTACCTCTCCTGTTCCCTGAAGCCTGGAAGATTAAACAAGAGGAGCTATCTGATGAAGAAAGAGAAAGAGAAAGGGATAAAGATAGATAGTCTCCTATGTGCTCAACTTGTATCTTTGTAATTTACTTTTTATTTTTGAATTATCTTGTAATTATTGTATATATCTGTTGTAATGTAAGTAAAGTGAGTTTATCTTCAAAATCATATCAAATTATAAGATATAGATAACTCATCAAAAGATCCCAAAACAAACTTAAAGGGACGAATTTACTGTCTACTCTCTCTAGGTCCCTATGTGCTGGCTTTAGTGTTTTCTCTTCAAGTCATAGGTTTTGTCATCATCAAATAGGGGGAGATTGTTGAGTCCCCAAAATAATTAAGGATTTAATTATGACAAAACAATATTTATTTGCACTAAAGTGTTATGTGCAGCCAGCACACGTTTGTTTATGTATAGTCAGCTAATATAGCTGTGTCGAGTGTTTAGTATGCTGCCTAGTCTATCAGCACAAGGTAGATATGTATTCTTCGAATCAGCACAGGATGTGCACCCAGCAAATCAAGAATATCAAGTGACTCAGCATATAAAGAACCAGTAAGTCTGGATATTAGCATACAACACAAGACAGCCATGCTCCATTACAAGCATGGTAGTTTCCCAGAGTGGTCTACATCAACGCACTATTCAACAGAAGTCGAAGACAAAGTTGAACAGAAAAGGACAGGAGTCGGCGGCTGACAAGTGACCTTACAAGACCACGTGGGAATGCAGAAGTGGAACGCATGTGCAGACATGTGTTATACTTTAATCATACCTAGGGAACACAACATTCCATTTGTTTAAATCAAATGGTAGTGCCAAACCGAATGGGTGTGTTCCAGCAAATAGCTACCTAAGAGGAAAGAAGGAAAGCACGCCTTCTGACACAATTGTCCCCACAAGTACAAAGCATCCAATGTACTAGTGGACAATAGATTAATTACACGGTTAATAGAACTACTATATATATTGTTGCATCCACTATTGTAAAAACTAGTGGTGTGGGTTTATTTGTTAGAGTCCAAACCGTGTAATAGCTTTAGTTTGTCTCTTAGCTATAATCTAGGTAATCTGTATCAACCAACTATCATTTCCGCCAAGGATAGTTGTGATTCTTTCTGATTTAATCAATAAAGAATAACAGTTGAAAATTACCTGTGACTCTATATTATTTACTACAGAATACTAAACGTGATTAACTGACTAGTTGATTAAGAAAAGAATTGTATTCACCCCCCCTCTACAATACTCCTGTTGTTATTAAGGGACCAACAGAGGTAACTCAAGTCGGTAAGCTACTGGTCCGACACGATCAATAATCTTGAATGGACCAATATACCTTGGATTTAATTTCCCTCGTTTACCAAATCGAACAACACCCTTCCAAGGTGCAACTTTAAGCATGACCATCTCTCCAATTTCAAATTCTATATCTTTTCTTTTAATGTCAGCGTAGCTGTTTTGTCGAATTTGGGCGGTTTTCAACCGTTGTTGAATTTGGATGATCTTCTCGGTAGTTTCTTGTATAATCTCCGGACACGTAATCTGTCTATCCCCCACTTCACTCTAACAAATCAGAGACCTGCACTTTCTACCATAAAGTGCTTCAAACGGCGCCATCTCAATGCTTGAATGGTAGCTGTTGTTGTAGGAAAATTCTGCTAATGGTAGATGTCGATCCCAACTGTTTCCGAAATCAATAACACATGCTCGTAGCATGTCTTCAAGCGTTTGTATCGTCCTTTCGCTCTACCCATCAGTTTGTGGATGATAGGCAGTACTCATGTCTAGACGAGTTCCTAATGCTTGCTGTAATGTCTGCCAGAATCTTGAAATAAATCTGCCATCCCTATCAGAGATAATAGAGATTGGTATTCCATGTCTGGAGACGACTTCCTTCAAATACAGTCGTGCTAACTTCTCCATCTTGTCATCTTCTCTTATTGGCAGGAAGTGTGCTGATTTGGTGAGACGATCAACTATTACCCAAATAGTATCAAAACCACTTGCAGTCCTTGGCAATTTAGTGATGAAATCCATGGTAATGTTTTCCCATTTCCATACTGGGATTTCGGGTTGTTGAAGTAGACCTGATGGTTTCTGATGCTCAGCTTTGACCTTAGAACACGTCAAACATTCTCCTACGTATTTAGCAACATCGGCTTTCATACCCGGCCACCAAAAATGTTTCTTGAGATCCTTGTACATCTTCCCCGTTCCAGGATGTATTGAGAATCTGGTTTTATGAACTTCTCTAAGTACCATTTCTCTCATATCTCCAAATTTTGGTACCCAAATACTTTCAGCCCTATACCGGGTTCCGTCTTCCCGAATATTAAGATGCTTCTCCGATCCTTTGGGTATTTCATCCTTTAAATTTCCCTTTTTTAAATCCTTGTTGCGCCTCCTTTATTTGAGTAGTAAGGTTATTATGAATCATTATATTCATAGATTTTACTCGAATGGGTTCTCTGTCCTTCCTGCTCAAGGCATCGGCTACCACATTTGCCTTTCCCGGATGGTAACGAATCTCAAAGTCGTAATCATTCAATAATTCAATCCACCTACGCTGCCTCATATTCAGTTGTTTCTGATTAAATATGTGTTGAAGACTTTTGTGGTCGGTATATATAATACTTTTGACCCCATATAAGTAGTGCCTCCAAGTCTTTAATGCAAAAACAACCGCGCCTAATTCCAAATCATGCGTCGTATAATTTTGTTCGTGAATCTTCAATTGTCTAGACGCATAAGCAATCACCTTCGTTTGTTGCATTAATACACAACCGAGACCTTGCTTTGATGCGTCACAATAAATCACAAAATCATCATTCCCTTCAGGAAATGACAATATAGGTGCCGTAGTTAGCTTTTTCTTCAATAACTGAAACGCTTTCTCTTGTTGATCATTCCATTCAAATTTCTTCCCTTTATGCGTTAATGAAGTCAAGGGTTTTGCTATTCTGGAAAAGTCTTGGATGAACCTTCTGTAGTAACCAGCTAGTCCTAAAAACTGGCGTATGTGTTTCGGAGTTTTCGGGGTTTCCCACTTTTCAACAGTTTCTATCTTTGCCGGATCCACCTTAATACCTTCTTTGTTCACTATGTGACCGAGGAATTGAACTTCTTCCAACCAAAATGCACACTTTGAAAACTTAGCGTACAATTCTTCCTTCCTCAATACTTCTAACACCTTTCTCAAATGTTCACCGTGTTCTTGGTCATTCTTTGAGTAAATAAGTATGTCATCAATGAAAACAATGACAAACTTGTCAAGGTATGGTCCACACACTCGGTTCATAAGGTCCATGAACACAGCCGGTGCATTAGTTAAACCAAACGGCCTGACCATAAACTCGTAATGACCGTAACGTGTTCTGAAAGCAGTCTTTGGAATATCATCTTCTTTCATCCGCATTTGATGATACCCGGAACGTAAGTCAATCTTTGAATAAACAGACGAGCCTTGTAGTTGATCAAATAAGTCGTCGATTCTCGGTAGTGGGTAGCGGTTCTTGATGGTAAGTTTGTTCAACTCTCGGTAGTCGATACACAACCTAAATGTACCATCTTTCTTCTTGACAAACAAAACAGGAGCTCCCCACTGTGATGTGCTTGGTCGAATGAAACCACGCTCTAAAAGTTCTTGTAATTGGCTTTGTAGTTCTTTCATCTCGCTGGGTGCGAGTCTGTAAGGAGCACGAGCTATTGGTGCAGCTCCTGGTACAAGATCTATTTGAAATTCAACGGATCGATGTGGGGGTAATCCCGGTAATTCTTTCGGAAATACATCGGGAAATTCTTTTGCAATGGGAACATCATTGATGCTCTTTTCTTCAGTTTGTACTTTCTCGACGTGTGCTAGAACAGCATAGCAACCTTTTCTTATTAGTTTTTGTGCCTTCAAATTACTAATAAGATGTAGCTTCGTGTTGCCCTTTTCTCCGTACACCATTAAGGGTTTTCCTTTTTCTCGTATAATGCGAATTGCATTTTTGTAACAAACGATCTCTGCTTTCACTTCTTTCAACTAGTCCATACCGATTATCACATCAAAACTCCCTAACTCTACTGGTATCAAATCAATCTTAAATGTTTCGCTAACCAGTTTAATTTCTCTATTCCGACATATATTATCTGCTGAAATTAATTTACCATTTGCTAATTCGAGTAAAAATTTACTATCCAAAGGCGTCAATGGACAACTTAATTTAGCACAAAAATCTCTACTAATATAGCTTCTATCCGCACCCGAATCAAATAAAACGTAAGCAGATTTATTGTCAATAAGAAACGTACCCGTAACAAGCTCCGGGTATTCCTGTGCCTCTGCCGCATTAATATTGAAAACTCTTCCGCGGCCTTGTCCATTCGTGTTCTCCTTGTTCGGGCAATTTCTAATAATGTGGCCCGGTTTTCCACATTTATAACAAACTACATTGGCATAACTTGCTCCGACACTACTTGCTCTGCCATTACTCGTTCCGACACCATTTGTTCCTTTCGTTCTATTAACCCCTGGTCCGTAGACCTCACACTTCGCCGCGCTATGACCATTTCTTTTACACTTGTTGCAAAATTTGGTGCAGAACCCCGAGTGATACTTTTCACACCTTTGGCATAGCTGCTTCTGATTGTTGTTGTTGTTGCGGTTATTATTGTTGTTGGGATGATTGTTGTAGTTGCTGTTGTTGTTGTTGTTGTTGTTGTTGGGCCGTTTGTTGTAGTTGCGATTGATGTTGAGATTGTTGGGATAATTGTTGCGATTATTGTTGTAATTGCTGTTGTTGCTGTATTGGTGATTCTGATCACCGTTTTCCTCCCACTTTCTTTTGACTTGCTTCACATTGGCCTCTTCAGCAGTCTGTTCTTTAATTCTTTCTTCAATCTGGTTCACTAGTTTGTGAGCCATTCTACATGCCTGTTGTATGGAGGCGGGCTCGTGTGAACTTATATCTTCTTGGATTCTTTCCGGTAATCCTTTCACAAACGCGTCGATCTTCTCTTCCTCATCTTCGAACGCTCCCGGACACAATAGGCACAATTCTGTGAATCGTCTTTCGTATGTGGTAATATCAAATCCTTGGGTTCGTAACCCTCTAAGTTCTATCTTGAGCTTATTGACCTCGGTTCTGGGACGGTACTTCTCGTTCATCAAGTGCTTGAATGCTGACCACGGTAGTGCGTACGCATCATCTTGTCCCACTTGCTCTAGATAGGTATTCCACCATGTTAACGCAGAACCTGTGAAGGTATGTGTAGCGTACTTCACTTTGTCCTCTTCAGTACACTTACTTATGGCAAACACCGATTCGACCTTCTCGGTCCACCGTTTCAATCCGATCGGTCCTTCGGTTCCATCAAATTCCAAAGGTTTGCAGGCAGTGAATTCTTTGTAGGTGCATCCTACACGATTTCCTGTACTGCTAGATCCAATGTTATTGTTGGTATGTAGCGCAGCTTGTACTGCGGCTATGTTTGAAGCTAGAAAAGTACGGAATTCCTCTTCATTCATATTCACGGTGTGTCGAGTAGTCGGTGCCATTTCCTTCAAAATAGTCAAATGGAACAAGTTAATCATACAGAATATTAAGAGTAGTTAATAGTATTTCGTAGCATAATATGAACTCATTTATAAAAGCTTTTTCTTCATATTAGCGTTTTATAAGTTTAAATTCGGGTAGTACCTACCCGTTAAGTTCATACTTAGTAGCTAATATACAATTCAACTACTACAATTCTATATGAAAAACTGATTATAATAATATTTCGCGTTCAAACTTTTATACAATATTTTACAAACTTACAATACCGCTTATTTTACGTAAAGCATGAAATATAGCACACAATAACTTTGATACAAGATAGTTGTGAAGATAATTCTAGCTAGTACACAAGTCGTTCAGCAAAGGCAATAAAGACACGTAATTCATACGTCCAGAAACAAGTCATGCATTCTGGTTTTACTAGGACTACTTCCCATCCTTGGTCTTGTGGAACATAACCGTTATGGCCATTGATAAGACAGCGTGTTGTAACGTCGTCAAAGGGACGAGGGTTACGTAATGTCCAACAGTCCCGTAACAATCTAAAAACCTCATTTCTTACCCCAATTACCGACTCCGTCACTTGTGGGAACGTTTTGTTTAATAGCTGTAGCCCGATGTTCTTTGTCTCACTTTGGTGAGAAGCGAACATTACTAACCCGTAAACATAGCATGCTTCTTTATGTTGCATGTTAGTCGCTTTTTCTAAATCATGAAGTCCTATATTCGGATACATTGAGTCAAAGTAATTTCTTAACCCGTTGCGTAAAATAGCATTTGGGTTCCCCGCAATATATGCGTCAAAGTAAACACATCGTAACTTATGGGTTTCCCAATGTGATATCCCCCATCTTTCAAACGAAAGTCTCTTATAAACCAAGATATTCTTGGAACGTTCTTAGAATGTCTTACAAACTGATCTCGCCTTAAATAGTTGTGCCGAGGAATTCTGACCGACTCTAGACAAGATTTCATCAATCATGTCTCCGGGTAGGTCTCTTAAAATATTGGGTTGTCTATCCATTTTGTGTTTTTAAACTGTAAAATAGACAAGTGTTAGATTCATAAAAAATACTTATTAATACAAGCAATTTTTACATATATCATAAAGCATAAGCACACTATATTACATATATTACACCACACGAATACAACTATCTTATTTCGACTCGCTCGTTTCTTCTTCTTCTTCGGTTTTGGTTCGTTTTGCCAAGTTTCTAGGGATATATGATGTTCCCCTAATACTAGCTGTCGTTTTCCACAACGGTTTAGAAAAACCTGGTGGTTTAGAGGTTCCCGGGTCATTGTTACAACTTAAGGACTTCGGGGGTTGACGATACATATAAAGTTCATCGGGGTTGGAATTAGATTTCTCTATTTTTATGCCCTTTCCCTTATTATTTTCTTTTGCCTTTTTAAATTCAGTTGGGGTAATTTCTATAACATCATCGGAATTCTCGTCGGAATCCGATTCATCGGAGAATTGGTAATCCTCCCAATATTTTGCTTCCTTGGCCGAAACACCATTGACCATAATTAACCTTGGTCGGTTGGTTGAGGATTTTCTTTTACTTAACCGTTTTATTATTTCCCCCACCGGTTCTATTTCTTCATCCGGTTTCGATTCTTCTTCCGGTTCCGATTCTTCTTCCGGTTCCGACTCTTCTTCCGGTTCCTCTTCGGGAACTTGTGAATCAGTCCACGAATCATTCCAATTTACATTTGACTCTTCATTATTATTAGGTGAGTCAATGGGACTTGTTCTAGAGGTAGACATCTATCACATAATATCAAGCGCGTTAAGAGATTAATATATCACATAATATTCACATGTTAAAAATATATAGTTTCCAACAAAATTTGTTAAGCAATCATTTTTCAAGTAAACACGGTCGAAGTCCAGACTCACTAATGCATCCTAACAAACTCAATAAGACACACTAATGCAAAATTTTGGTTCTCTAAGACCAACGCTCGGATACCAACTGAAATGTCCCGTTCTTATTGATTAAAAACGTTCCATATTAATTGATTTCGTTGCGAGGTTTTGACCTCTATATGAGACGTTTTTCAAAGACTGCATTCTTTTTTAAAACAAACCATAACCTTTATTTCATAGATAAAGGTTTTAAAAAGCTTTACGTAGATTATCAAATAATGATAATCTAAAATATCCTGTTTACACACGACCATTACATAATGGTTTACAATACAAATATGTTACAACAAAATAAGTTTCTTGAATGCAGTTTTTACACAATATCATACAAGCATGGACTCCAAATCTCGTCCTTATTTAAGTATGCGACAACGGAAGCTCTTAATAATCACCTGAGAATAAACATGCTTAAAACATCAACAAAAATGTTGGTGAGTTATAGGTTTAACCTATATATATCAAATCATAATAATAGACCACAAGATTTCATATTTCAATACACATCCCATACATAGAGATAAAAATCATTCATATGGTGAACACCTGGTAACCGACATTAAAAAGATGCATATATAAGAATATCCCCATCATTCCGGGACACCCTTCGGATATGATATAAATTTCGAAGTACTAAAGCATCCGGTACTTTGGATGGGGTTTGTTAGGCCCAATAGATCTATCTTTAGGATTCGCGTCAATTAGGGTGTCTGTTCCCTAATTCTTAGATTACCAGACTTAATAAAAAGGGGCATATTCGATTTCGATAATTCAACCATAGAATGTAGTTTCACGTACTTGTGTCTATTTTGTAAATCATTTATAAAACCTGCATGTATTCTCATCCCAAAAATATTAGATTTTAAAAGTGGGACTATAACTCACTTTCACAGATTTTTACTTCGTCGGGAAGTAAGACTTGGCCACTGGTTGATTCACGAACCTATAACAATATATATATATATATATCAAAGTATGTTCAAAATATATTTACAACACTTTTAATATATTTTGATGTTTTAAGTTTATTAAGTCAGCTGTCCTCGTTAGTAACCTACAACTAGTTGTCCACAGTTAGATGTACAGAAATAAATTGATAAATATTATCTTGAATCAATCCACGACCCAGTGTATACGTATCTCAGTATTGATCACAACTCAAACTATATATATTTTGGAATCAACCTCAACCCTGTATAGCTAACTCCAACATTCACATATAGAGTGTCTATGGTTGTTCCGAAATATATATAGATGTGTCGACATGATAGGTCGAAACATTGTATACGTGTCTATCGTATCTCAAGATTACATAATATACAATACAAGTTGATTAAGTTATGGTTGGAATAGATTTGTTACCAATTTTCACGTAGCTAAAATGAGAAAAATTATCCAATCTTATTTTACCCATAACTTCTTCATTTATAAATCCGTTTTGAGTGAATCAAATTGCTATGGTTTCATATTGAACTCTATTTTATGAATCTAAACAGAAAAAGTATAGGTTTGTAGTCGGAAAAATAAGTTACAAGTTGTTTTTGTAAAGGTAGTCATTTCAGTCGAAAGAACGACGTCTAGATGACCATTTTAGAAAACATACTTCCACTTTGAGTTTAACCATAATTTTTGGATATAGTTTCATGTTCATAATAAAAATCATTTTCTCAGAATAACAAATTTTAAATCAAAGTTTATCATAGTTTTTAATTAACTAACCCAAAACAGCCCGCGGTGTTACTACGACGGCGTAAATCCGGTTTTACGGTGTTTTTCGTGTTTCCAGGTTTTAAATCATTAAGTTAGCATATCATATAGATATAGAACATGTGTTTAGTTGATTTTAAAAGTCAAGTTAGAAGGATTAATTTTTGTTTGCGAACAAGTTTAGAATTAACTAAACTATGTTCTAGTGATTACAAGTTTAAACCTTCGAATAAGATAGCTTTATATGTATGAATCGAATGATGTTATGAACATCATTACTACCTTAAGTTCCTTGGATAAACCTACTGGAAAAGAGAAAAATGGATCTAGCTTCAACGGATCCTTGGATGGCTCGAAGTTCTTGAAGCAGAATCATGACACGAAAACAAGTTCAAGTAAGATCATCACTTGAAATAAGATTGTTATAGTTATAGAAATTGAACCAAAGTTTGAATATGATTATTACCTTGTATTAGAATGATAACCTACTGTAAGAAACAAAGATTTCTTGAGGTTGGATGATCACCTTACAAGATTGGAAGTGAGCTAGCAAACTTGAAAGTATTCTTGATTTTATGTAACTAGAACTTGTAGAATATATGAAGAACACTTAGAACTTGAAGATAGAACTTGAGAGAGATCAATTAGATGAAGAAAATTGAAGAATAAAAGTGTTTGTAGGTGTTTTTGGTCGTTGGTGTATGGATTAGATATAAAGGATATGTAATTTTGTTTTCATGTAAATAAGTCATGAATGATTACTCATATTTTTGTAATTTTGTGAGATATTTCATGCTAGTTGCCAAATGATGGTTCCCACATGTGTTAGGTGACTCACATGGGCTGCTAAGAGCTGATCATTGGAGTGTATATACCAATAGTACATACATCTAAAAGCTGTGTGTTGTACGAGTACGAATACGGGTGCATACGAGTAGAATTGTTGATGAAACTGAACGAGGATGTAATTGTAAGCATTTTTGTTAAGTAGAAGTATTTTGATAAGTGTATTGAAGTCTTTCAAATGTGTATAAATACATATTTAAACACTACATGTATATACATTTTAACTGAGTCGTTAAGTCATCGTTAGTCGTTACATGTAAGTGTTGTTTTGAAACCTTTAGGTTAACGATCTTGTTAAATGTTGTTAACCCAATGTTTATAATATCAAATGAGATTTTAAATTATTATATTATCATGATATTATCATGTATGAATATCTATTAATATGATATATATATATACATTAAATGTCTTTACAACGATAATCGTTACATATATGTCTCGTTTAAAAATCATTAAGTTAGTAGTCTTGTTTTTACATATGTAGTTCATTGTTAATATACTTAATGATATGTTTACTTATCATAGTATCATGTTAACTATATATATATCCATATATATGTCATCATATAGTTTTTACAAGTTTTAACGTTCGTGAATCACCGGTCAACTTGGGTGGTCAATTGTCTATATGAAACATATTTCAATTAATCAAGTCTTAACAAGTTTGATTGCTTAACATGTTGGAAACATTTAATCATGTAAATATCAATCTCAATTAATATATATAAACATGGAAAAGTTCGGGTCACTACAGTTGCTCTCACCGGTATTGCTCTCTCATGGTGGAACACGTATGTACAATCGGTGGGTATCGATGAAGCCCTTACACTCTCTTGGACCGAATTAAGAGAAAGAATGATCACCGAATACTTCTCGCGCGAAGAGACTCGAAGGCTCGAACAGGGGCCAACAAATTTAAAAATATCCCGAGATGACCTTGAAGCTTATAATCAACGGTTTTCCGAACTAACCTCAATTTGTCCAAACCTCCGGTCTCCCGGGCCTCAAGGAGTTGAGTTTTACATGGATGGCCTCCCTAAGAGCATTCCACACGGGGTAATGCCATTAAGACCCGCCGACCTACAAGAGGCTGTGATGATAGCCCACCGATTTGTAAAAACAGTGGATGAAATTGAAGCGCCGACACCAACGGCCGAGGCCCAATCGGTTAACAACAAAAGAAAACAGGAAGCCTCTCCATCAAGCAACCACAACCATAACGACTCCACCAAGAAGCCTTTCACCCCCGGCGACAGGAAAAATTATGCTGGAACACGACTTTTTTGCAACACGTGCCACAAACATCATTATGGAAAATGTGGCGAACCATTTTGCATCAAGTGTCAAAGAAGTGGCCATGTGGCCCATGGTTGTAAGGGTGCCGCCCCCGTCGCTAAAAAGGTGCCCAGTGCACGCAGAAGGGGTGCTTGTTTCGAATGTGGACAACTGGGTCATTTTAAGAATGCATGTCCCAAAAAGAACGCCCACCCCAATGTACGCAAATGAGCTTTCAACCTTAACACCTAGGATGCCCGGAACGACAATTAGTTACGGGTACGTTTCTTCTCAACGACTCTTATGTTTCATGTTTATCCGTTTCAGATATCGATAAATGTTTTGTATCCAAGGCTTTGGAGCCTACTCTTTGCACTCCACCCCTCCACCTAGATATTACTTACGCCATTCAAGTGACCAACGGAAAACCATTGCGTATCGATAAATTTTATCGGAGGGAGTACGCTAAACTTATTGGGTGGATAATTTGAATTTTGACTTGATACCTATAGAACTAGGGAGCTCAAAACCTATTCGTTAAGAAGAAAATGATTCCTTACATGAGTATGGATTATCGTAAACTAAATAATTTCCGGTTGAGAACCGATATCCTCTTCCCCGTATCAACAACCTCTTGAACCGTTACAAGGATCTCGCGTGTATTCCAAATTTGACCTTCATGCTGGTTATCACCAATTGAGGGTTAAGGGAGACAATGCCTCCTAAACCGCTTTTTGAACTCGCTACGATAGTTATAATTTTCTTTTAATATCGTTTTAACTAAGGCTCTGTCCATATTCATAGACCTCATGAACCGCGTATGCAAACTTATCTAGACAAATCCATTATCGTATTTACAAATGATGTCTAAACCTATTTAGGTAAACAAGAAAACGAACAACGTCTCTATCTTATGCTCGAACTATCGAGAAAGGAGTAACTCTATACCGAATTCTCCAAGTAAGAATTTTGGTTAAACAAAGTTCAAATCCTAGGCCATGTTGTTAGTGGTCAAGGTATTACAATAAATCTCGCAATCGAAACCCCGCGTAATCGGGAAACCCTCACGACTCTAACTTGTATTCGTAAAATCTTAGGTCTCGCCGGTTATTACCGTAGATTCATTTCTGACTTTTCTCGTGTTGCTCGTCCTTTAACCCCGTTAACTCACCGAGGAAAGAATTAAACCTCTCAGTGTACGAAATTTGAACGCGATTATTCACACCAACCTTACTAGCTAAATTCGTGTAGCACAATGGAATTCAAATATGGAAATATTTCTACTTGAACGCCTGAAAGGTATACTCGATAGACTCGAAATTAAGGAAACTGAAATTCGTTATTTTGCATGAAGAATTTGCATACTTATTTATGGATCCGATCAATCTTCTTGTCATCACGTACCACGATACATAACTCTGCTATTTCACTATGACCGTCTGATATTACTGGGACCCAAGATGACACACAATCCGAGGATACCTCCTTCTTCTTTGACTTATCGTTCTTATGCTTCTGATATGGCCAACTACTACTCAACTCCGAACTATACAACTACGTGTACTATCTCGTTTTCCCACCAAGTCTCAACATTTGACCACTAGATGCGCGACATGGTTACCTCAAGGTGTGAACTCATCCTATTCTAAGTTCTCATTTCACTCCTCGCTCGCACTTCTGTATAAGGAAAATTTTTATAAAATTTCTCAATGGAGAGAGAAACTCTTCACATTATATTAGTATTCGC
This sequence comes from Rutidosis leptorrhynchoides, assembly GCF_046630445.1. NCBI lineage: Eukaryota > Viridiplantae > Streptophyta > Magnoliopsida > Asterales > Asteraceae > Rutidosis > Rutidosis leptorrhynchoides. Next base: position 299,358,515 of record NC_092335.1, on the reverse strand, counting down.
CACGAGGGTGAATAGTCCTAATGAACATTTTCGAAAACCGATAGATCTTCCGCGACGCGGACCTCTTGAGAGACGAAACCTGTTCAAACGTGTTTTAGAAAAGAAAAAAAAAATTTCTAGTTCGGCACGGCGTGCCATCTCCATTAAAATTTCAGATCGGGATACTCGTCTCACTTCTAAATTCAGGATGCCTTACAAGGAACTTCGGGGACCCGTCCAAACATGAGTACCACGTATCATCCACAAACCAGCAGACCAAACAAACGTACGATTCAAATCTTGGAAAGACATGTTACAAACTTGTATTGTTGCCTTTAGTTGTCTCCTCTCACATAGTAGTTACCACTCGTGTATTAACGCCGCACCTTTCGAAACCTTACATCACCACAAGTGTTGTTCTCCTATTTCGTTGGACTGAAGTAGGTGACAAGCAAATCATCAGATTCGAAATCATTTAAGAAATAACCATTGAGATAATTCAAGCCCGAGCAGGGCTCAAGATGACCCGTAATCATCGGAGGAGTTATACCGAGGTTAGATGAAAATCTCTCAAGTTCAAAGTCAGTAACCGCGTAACATTGAAAAATCGCACCTTGGAAAGGTGTAATCCGTTTCGAGAAATCGAGTAAAGTTATATCCGCAATATTGATCCTTTTGAAAATCTTGGGGAGTATTGGAACTGCCTTCTACCATTTAGATCTCCTGACTCAATTAAAGTTTCCGTTTACCTTACGTTTCATGTAACAAACTTAGAGACGTGTTTTGCGGAACAGGAATATGATATCCTTCTAGATAAACCTACTATGGATGACAAACTCCCCTTCGTGGGAAAACCGGTTGAAATTGTGAATCGTAAAATTAGGCCTTAATACAACGTGAAATCCCAAATGTCAAAGTTCATGAGAATCCCCAAGGACGTATTTTCACTTATTCATAGCATTGACAACGTAAGGTCTCGAGTAATACACATCGACTATTACTTCCAACTAAATTTCGGGACGAAATTTCTTTTAAGGTGTGGGTAATGTAACATCCCGCATTTTTCCGTTAAATTATTTTAACGCCCATCTTTTTATTTTAATAATATCCTTCGTAACTAGATTCATATCCTAAATTAGCTAACATTCTTAATAATTTCGTTATTGGATTATAACGTCTCCCGTACTCTCGTGAAATTCAAATAATTCGTTTGGTTAATTCACTCACCCGCACCCGAACTAGAGGGACTAAACTTGCAAAGAGGCCAAAGATTTGACTAGGTCAACTAGTCAAACCTTCAACCTCTTCCTCTCATTTCTCTCTTTCTTTCTTTTTCATACTTCCATTTTCTCTCAAGAACTCAAACAAGATTCATCATCTAAATCCGATTTTAGAGGCTAACATCAAAACAAATTACGTATTTGGAATCCTCTCTTCATCCTCTACAACTTGATACCAATTTCATTACATTTGGGTAACTTTCTAAAATCACTAGATTTTGTGTTCTTGATGTTTTTAACTTATAAAGTTGTTAGTTATTGTCTATGGCTCAAGTATAACATGAATACATGTTTTGTTTGCTCGATTTGTTGTTTTGAGTAACTAGTTTGAACATTTGAAATGGATGTGCTTAATCCTTGCTTTTGATTGATTAAATATTTTTTAAATGTTAAAGTTCATGTATTAAATGTGTTACTAGCATCATTAGCTTCATTTTGATGTGTAGGTTGATTTAGAAAAGCTTCATTTACAAAATGGTTGAATTCATGATTTTGATTAGGGTTTGATGAACTCTAAAACGAACTTTTGATGCTTTTGATGCCATGAAATGTTATTAGTTAGTGATTAGTTGTATTGTATGTTTCATTACCTTCAAAACGGCGTATCGTATGTGTAAATTGGATTCCCGAGTCAAGAAATGTGTTTTATGAACTTGAAACTTCGATTTTGAATATTTAACGATCATTTATTGAGGTTTTCATTATTGTTAATGATTGAATTGATTCATTAAATGTGTTTATTTGTATTCCTCTTTAAATTACCTTTCCAACGATATAAGATACGTGTTTTGAATGTTAACGAGTCAAAAGTTATGATCGTTTGAAGTTGAAATCGTCTAAGTGTTAAACTGCCCCAGAATTGCTGCACCAGACACAGATGCGGCGCATCTGCCTTGGATACGGCGCATCTGAGGCAGACTGCCCAAAAATGTTAATTTTCGCTTAATTCTAAGTATGCTACCCATCCCCGATCAACATGAAACTTGGCCAACATGCTCATATATGATTTCTAAGCTCAGGAAAATAGTTTGGGACCCGACCCGACCCTGTTGACTTTTTCGTTGACTTTGACCAAGTTTGACTTTTAGTCAAACATAACAAAACACTTATGCAATCGTTCTAATCTAATTTTATACTTGATTCTTACATGAAACTTGACAACGTGATTCACATGCTATATATTCGAGTCGTAACGAGCCATAGGACTAATTGAACATCTTTGACCTATAGTGTTTACCGTTATTGATATGACCTATTTGTTTAGGTCAAGACTAGCATTGTTCTTTACACACATTACTTGTTGAAGTACTACTTACTCGTGCACACAAGGTGAGATCATAGTCCCACTTTTACTCTTTTTGAAGTTACATTTGGGATGAGAAAACATAAACATTTCTTTTACTAAGTGAACACAAGTACAGGAAAACAAACATTCTACATACGAGTTTAGAACAAAATCCTCAATTCGATTATCATTAGTTACACTTGCCGGGTGTAAGTGAGAACTTATGTTGTATGGATCCATATGGGTTTGACAAACCCTCATTCAAACGGTTCGCTACCGTTTACGAATGGAATATATTTTCGAGAAACAGTGTATGTTCTAACACTATTGTGATGGGGTTCTATGGAAGGAAATGTTAAGCATTGATAATTGGGTGCTCGTGAAACAAATTTTGGAATGGTTTACTATTATATCAATGTTACAAATCTTGTGGTTCACTTGTACTTACTTACTTAAACCTATGATTTCACCAACGTTTTCGTTGAAAGATTTTTATGTTTTTCTCAGGTCCTTGAATGTTTTGTGATACATGCTTCCGCTCATTACTTTTGATACTTGCTTGGATGTCGAGTATACATGCATACGTGGAGCGTCTTTTGGCTACTTTTAAATTGTGTCGCATATGTTTCATTTGTACTTTAAACTTTGTAACGTAACTAGTTGTCGAACTACTTTGTATACCTTGAAACATCTTTACTTTTGAAATGAATGCGACGTACTTTTGGTCAAATGTTGTTTTAAAGACTTATGATCACGTAACGGGACCTAAGTAGACGGCGCCGTCAATGACGATTTTGTTGGGTCGCTACACATTACACACCCGTTAAATTAAATTTCGTCCAGAAATTTAGAATAGTACCTAGTTAACGTGCGATATCGGAAAACAAATGTGGGTACTTCAGCTTCATTTGGTCTTCTCATTCCCAAGTGAATTCAGGCCCTCTACGAGCATTCCACCGAACCTTAACGATTAGTATCTTACTTTGTTTGATTCGTTTGACCTCACGATCCATAATTTCGAGGGGTTCTTTGATGAAATTTAGTTTCTCGTCAATCTTAATTTCGTCTAAAGAGATAATGAGATCTTCGGTAGCTAGGCATTTCTTCAGGTTCGAAACATGAAAGGTGTTGTTAATCTTTTCTAATTGTAGAGGTAGTTCAAGTCGATAGGCCACCGGCCCAATGCATTTTTCGATCTTGAATGGCCCAATGTATCTTGGGCTCAATTTCCCTCGCTTTCCAAAACGAATAACACCTTTCCAAGGTGATACCTTAAGCATAACCATATCACCCTCCTCAAACTCTAAAGGTTTCCTTCTAACATCCGCGTAGCTCTTTTGCCGACTCCGGGCTGTTTTCAATCGTTGCTGAATCTGAATGACCTTGTCGGTAGTTTCCTGGATAATTTTTGGACCTGTAATATGTTTTCCCCCACATCAATCCAACAAATCGGAGACCTGAACTGTAGTGACCCGAACTTTTCCATGTTTATATATATTAATTGAGATTGATATTTACATGATTAAATGATTCCAACATGTTAAGCAATCAAACTTGTTAAGACTTGATTAATTGAAATATGTTTCATATAGACAATTGACCACCCAAGTTGACCGGTGATTCACGAACGTTAAAACTTGTAAAAACTATATGATGACATATATATGGATATATATATAGTTAACATGATACTATGATAAGTAAACATATCATTAAGTATATTAACAATGAACTACATATGTAAAAACAAGACTACTAACTTAATGATTTTTAAACGAGACATATATGTAACGATTATCGTTGTAAAGACATTTAATGTATATATATCATATTAAGAGATATTCATACATGATAATATCATGATAATATAATAATTTAAAATCTCATTTGATATTATAAACATTGGGTTAACAACATTTAACAAGATCGTTAACCTAAAGGTTTCAAAACAACACTTACATGTAACGACTAACGATGACTTAACGACTCAGTTAAAATGTATATACATGTAGTGTTTTAATATGTATTTATACACTTTTGAAAGACTTCAATACACTTATCAAAATACTTCTACTTAACAAAAATGCTTACAATTACATCCTCGTTCAGTTTCATCAACAATTCTACTCGTATGCACCCGTATTCGTACTCGTACAATACACAGCTTTTAGATGTATGTACTATTGGTATATACACTCCAATGATTAGCTCTTAGCAGCCCATGTGAGTCACCTAACACATGTGGGAACCATCATTTGACAACTAGCATGAAATATCTCATAAAATTACAAAAATATGAGTAATCATTCATGACTTATTTACATGAAAACAAAATTACATATCCTTTATATCTAATCCATACACCAACGACCAAAAATACCTACAAACACTTTCATTCTTCAATTTTCTTCATCTAATTGATCTCTCTCAAGTTCTATCTTCATGTTCTAAGTGTTCTTCATATATTCTACAAGTTCTAGTTACATAAAATCAAGAATACTTTCAAGTTTGCTAGCTCACTTCCAATCTTGTAAGGTGATCATCCAACCTCAAGAAATCTTTGTTTCTTACAGTAGGTTATCATTCTAATACACGGTAATAATCATATTCAAACTTTGATTCAATTTCTATAACTATAACAATCTTATTTCAAGTGATGATCTTACTTGAACTTGTTTTCGTGTCATGATTCTGCTTCAAGAACTTCGAGCCATCCAAGGATCCGTTGAAGCTAGATCCATTTTTCTCTTTTCCAGTAGGTTTATCCAAGGAACTTAAGGTAGTAATGATGTTCATAACATCATTCGATTCATATATATAAAACTATCTTATTCGAAGGTTTAAACTCGTAATCACTAGAACATAGTTTAGTTAATTCTAAACTTGTTCGCAAACAAAAGTTAATCCTTCTAACTTGACTTTTAAAATTAACTAAACACATGTTCTATATCTATATTATATGCTAACTTAATGATTTGAAACCTGGAAACACGAAAAACACCGTAAAACCGGATTTACGCCGTCGTAGTAACACCGCGGGCTGTTTTGGGTTAGTTAATTAAAAACTATGATAAACTTTGATTTAAAAGTTGTAATTCTGAGAAAATGATTTTTATTATGAACATGAAACTATATCCAAAAATTATGGTTAAACTCAAAGTGGAAGTATGTTTTCTAAAATGGTCATCTAGACGTCGTTCTTTCGACTGAAATGACTACCTTTACAAAAACGACTTGTAACTTATTTTTCCGACTATAAACCTATACTTTTCTGTTTAGATTCATAAAATAGAGTTCAATATGAAACCATAGCAATTTGATTCACTCAAAACGGATTTAAAATGAAGAAGTTATGGGTAAAACAAGATTGGATAATTTTTCTCATTTTAGCTACGTGAAAATTGGTAACAAATCTATTCCAACCATAACTTAATCAACTTGTATTGTATATTATGTAATCTTGAGATACCATAGACACGTATACAATGTTTCGACCTATCATGTCGACACATCTATATATATTTCGGAACAACCATAGACACTCTATATGTGAATGTTGGAGTTAGCTATACAGGGTTGAGGTTGATTCCAAAATATATATAGTTTGAGTTGTGATCAATACTGAGATACGTATACACTGGGTCGTGGATTGATTCAAGATAATATTTATCGATTTATTTCTGTACATCTAACTGTGGGCAACTAGTTGTAGGTTACTAACGAGGACAGCTGACTTAATAAACTTAAAACATCAAAATATATTAAAAGTGTTGTAAATATATTTTGAACATACTTTGATATATATGTATATATTGTTATAGGTTCGTGAATCAACCAGTGGCCAAGTCTTACTTCCCGACGAAGTAAAAATCTGTGAAAGTGAGTTATAGTCCCACTTTTAAAATCTAATATTTTTGGGATGAGAATACATGCAGGTTTTATAAATGATTTACAAAATAGACACAAGTACGTGAAACTACATTCTATGGTTGAATTATCAAAATCGAATATGCCCCTTTTTATTAAGTCTGGTAATCTAAGAATTAGGGAACAGACACCCTAATTGACGCGAATCCTAAAGATAGATCTATCGGGCCCAACAAGCCCCATCCAAAGTACCGGATGCTTTAGTACTTCGAAATTTATATCATATCCGAAGGGTGTCCCGAAAATGATGGGGATATTCTTATATATGCATCTTGTTAGTGTCGGTTACCAGGTGTTCACCATATGAATGATTTTTATCTCTATGTATGGGATGTGTATTGAAATATGAAATCTTGTGGTCTATTATTATGATTTGATATATATAGGTTAAACCTATAACTCACCAACATTTTTGTTGACGTTTTAAGCATGTTTATTCTCAGGTGATTATTAAGAGCTTCTGCTGTCGCATACTTAAATAAGGACGAGATTTGGAGTCCATGCTTGTATGATATTGTGTAAAAACTGCATTCAAGAAACTTATTTTGTTGTAACATATTTGTATTGTAAACCATTATGTAATGGTCGTGTGTAAACAGGATATTTTAGATTATCATTATTTGATAATCTACGTAAAGCTTTTTAAACCTTTATTGATGAAATAAAGGTTATGGTTTGTTTTAAAATGAATGCAGTCTTTGAAAAACGTCTCATATAGAGGTCAAAACCTCGCAACGAAATCAATTAATATGGAACGTTTTTAATCAATAAGAACGGGACATTTCATGAACTTCCTCCCATAAAGTGCCTTGAATGTTGCCGCCTCAATGCTAGAATGATAGCTGTTGTTGTAGGAAAACTCAGTTAACGGTAGATGTCGATCCCAACTGCTTCCAAAATCAATAACACATGCTCGTAGCATGTCTTCGAGTGTCTGAATTGTCCTTTCACTCTGCCTATCAGTTTATGGATGATAGGCAGTACTTAAATCTAGACGAGTTCCCAACGCTTCGTGTAATGCCTGCCAGAATCTGAAAGTAAATCTGCTATCATGATCAGAGATAATAGAGATTGGTATACCATGTCTAGAAACAGCTTCTTTCAGGTATAATCGTGCTAATTTCTCTATACCATCCTCTTCTTTTATTGGCAGAAAGTCTGCTGACTTAGTAAGACGATCGACTATTACCCAAATCATATCATAACCACTTGCGGTTCTCGGTAACTTAGCAATGAAATCCATGGTAATGTTTTCCCATTTCCATTCTGGGATTTCAGATTGTTGGAGTAGACCATATGGTTTCTGATGCTCAGCTTTGACTTTAGAACAAGTCAAACATGCTCCTACATATATGGCTATATCGGCCTTCATTCCTGGCCACCAAAAGTTTCTCTTGAGGTCTTGGTACATTTTTCCCGCTCCGGGATGTATTGAATATCTGGTTTTATGTGCTTCATCTAGTACCACTTTCCTCAAATCCCCATTCTTTGGTACCCAAATTCTTTCAACTAAATACCTGGTTCCATCTTCCTGAATATTAAGCTGTTTTTCTAATCCTTTGGGTATTTCCCTTCCAAAAATTCCTTCTTTCAAAACCTCCTGTTGTGCCTCTTTTATTCGAGTAGTAAGATTAGTATGAATAATCATGTTCATAGCTTTTACTGGAATATGTTCTCTTTCCTTTCGACTCAAGGCATCGGCTACCACATTTGCTTTCCCCGGGTGGTAACGGATTTCACAATCATAATCATTTAGCAGATCAACACACCTACGCTGTCTCATATTTAGTTGCTTTTGATTTAAAATATGTTGGAGACTTTTGTGGTCAGTGTATATGATGAACTTGACCCCATATACATAATGTCTCCACATCATTAATGCAAAAACAACGGCGCCCAATTCCAGATCATGTGTGGTGTAGTTTTGTTCATGAATTTTGAGTTGTCGAGAAGCATATGCAATCACCTTCTTTCGTTGCATAAGAACACACCCAAAACCCATTCGTGATGCGTCGCAGTAGATAACAAAATCTTCCATTCCGTCAGGTAACGATAAAATAGGTGTCGTAGTCAACTTCTTATTCAACAATTGGAAGGCACCCTCTTGTTCGAAAGTCCATTCATACTTCTTCCCCTTATGTGTTAATGCGGTTAAAGGTTTGGATACTCGGGAGAAATCTTGAATAAATCTCCTATAATAACCGACTAAACCCAAAAATTGACGTATTTGCGTTGGAGTTTTTGGGGTTTCCCAATTTTTGATGGCTTCGATCTTGGTAGGATCAACTTTGATTCCATTACTACTGACTACGTGGCCAAGAAATTGTACTTCATTTAACCAAAAAGTACATTTAGAGAACTTAGCATAAAGTTGTTCTTTTCTTAATAGCTCTAACACAAGTCTCAAGTGTTGTTCGTATTCTTGGTTATTCTTCGAATAGATAAGGATGTTGAAATGTCCCGTTCTTATTGATTAAAAACGTTCCATATTAATTGATTTCGTTGCGAGGTTTTGACCTCTATATGAGACGTTTTTCAAAGACTGCATTCATTTTTAAAACAAACCATAACCTTTATTTCATAAATAAAGGTTTAAAAAGCTTTACGTAGATTATCAAATAATGATAATCTAAAATATCCTGTTTACACACGACCATTACATAATGGTTTACAATACAAATATGTTACATCGAAATCAGTTTCTTGAATGCAGTTTTTACACAATATCATACAAACATGGACTCCAAATCTTGTCCTTATTTTAGTATGCAACAGCGGAAGCTCTTAATATTCACCTGAGAATAAACATGCTTTAAACGTCAACAAAAATGTTGGTGAGTTATAGGTTTAACCTATATATATCAAATCGTAACAATAGACCACAAGATTTCATATTTCAATACACATCCCATACATAGAGATAAAAATCATTCATATGGTGAACACCTGGTAACCGACATTAACAAGATGCATATATAAGAATATCCCCATCATTCCGGGACACCCTTCGGATATGATATAAATTTCGAAGAACTAAAGCATCCGGTACTTTGGATGGGGTTTGTTAGGCCCAATAGATCTATCTTTAGGATTCGCGTCAATTAGGGTGTCTGTTCCCTAATTCTTAGATTACCAGACTTTAATAAAAAGGGGCATATTCGATTTCGATAATTCAACCATAGAATGTAGTTTCACGTACTTGTGTCTATTTTGTAAATCATTTATAAAACCTGCATGTATTCTCAACCCAAAAAGATTAGATTTTAAAAGTGGGACTATAACTCACTTTCACAGATTTTTACTTCGTCGGGAAGTAAGACTTGGCCACTGGTTGATTCACGAACCTATAACAATATATACATATATATCAAAGTATGTTCAAAATATATTTACAACACTTTTAATATATTTTGATGTTTTAAGTTTATTAAGTCAGCTGTCCTCGTTAGTAACCTACAACTAGTTGCCCACAGTTAGATGTACAGAAATAAATCGATAAATATTATCTTGAATCAATCCACGACCCAGTGTATACGTATCTCAGTATTGATCACAACTCAAACTATATATATTTTGGAATCAACCTCAACCCTGTATAGCTAACTCCAACATTCACATATAGAGTGTCTATGGTTGTTCCGAAATATATATAGATGTGTCGACATGATAGGTCGAAACATTGTATACGTGTCTATGGTATCTCAAGATTACATAATATACAATACAAGTTGATTAAGTTATGGTTGGAATAGATTTGTTACCAATTTTCACGTAGCTAAAATGAGAAAATTTATCCAATCTTGTTTTACCCATAACTTCTTCATTTTAAATCCGTTTTGAGTGAATCAAATTGCTATGGTTTCATATTGAACTCTATTTTATGAATCTAAACAGAAAAGTATAGGTTTATAGTCGAAAAAATAAGTTACAAGTCGTTTTTGTAAAGGTAGTCATTTCAGTCGAAAGAACGACGTCTAGATGACCATTTTAGAAAACATACTTCCACTTTGAGTTTAATCATAATTTTTGGATATAGTTTCATGTTCATAATAAAAATCATTTTCTCAGAATAACAACTTTAAAATCAAAGTTTATCATAGTTTTTAATTAACTAACCCAAAACAGCCCGCGGTGTTACTACGACGGCGTAAATCCGGTTTTACGGTGTTTTTCGTGTTTCCAGGTTTTAAATCATTAAGTTAGCATATCATATAGATATAGAACATGTGTTTAGTTGATTTTAAAAGTCAAGTTAGAAGGATTAACTTTTGTTTGCGAACAAGTTTAGAATTAACTAAACTATGTTCTAGTGATTACAAGTTTAAACCTTCGAATAAGATAGCTTTATATGTATGAATCGAATGATGTTATGAACATCATTACTACCTTAAGTTCCTTGGATAAACCTACTGGAAAAGAGAAAAATGGATCTAGCTTCAATGGATCCTTGGATGGCTCGAAGTTCTTGAAGCAGAATCATGACACGAAAACAAGTTCAAGTAAGATCATCACTTGAAATAAGATTGTTATAGTTATAGAAATTGAACCAAAGTTTAAATATGATTATTACCTTGTATTAGAATGATAACCTACTGTAAGAAACAAAGATTTCTTGAGGTTGGATGATCACCTTACAAGATTGGAAGTGAGCTAGCAAACTTGAAAGTATTCTTGATTTTATGAAACTAGAACTTTTGGAATTTATGAAGAACACTTAGAACTTGAAGATAGAACTTGAGAGAGATCAATTAGATGAAGAAAATTGAAGAATGAAAGTGTTTGTAGGTGTTTTTGGTCGTTGGTGTATGGATTAGATATAAAGGATATGTAATTTTGTTTTCATGTAAATAAGTCATGAATGATTACTCATATTTTTGTAATTTTATGAGATATTTCATGCTAGTTGCCAAATGATGGTTCCTACATGTGTTAGGTGACTCACATGGGCTGCTAAGAGCTGATCATTGGAGTGTATATACCAATAGTACATACATCTAAAAGCTGTGTATTGTACGAGTACGAATACGGGTGCATACGAGTAGAATTGTTGATGAAACTGAACGAGGATGTAATTGTAAGAATTTTTATTAAGTAGAAGTATTTTGATAAGTGTATTGAAGTCTTTCAAAAGTGTATAAATACATATTAAAACACTACATGTATATACATTTTAACTGAGTCGTTAAGTCATCGTTAGTCGTTACATGTAAGTGTTGTTTTGAAACCTTTAGGTTAACGATCTTGTTAAATGTTGTTAACCCAATGTTTATAATATCAAATGAGATTTTAAATTATTAAATTATCATGATATTATCATGTATGAATATCTCTTAATATGATATATATACATTAAATATCTTTACAACGATAATCGTTACATATATGTCTCGTTTAAAAATCATTAAGTTAGTAGTCTTGTTTTTACATATGTAGTTCATTGTTAATATACTTAATGATATGTTTACTTATCATAGTATCATGTTAACTATATATATATCCATATATATGTCATCATATAGTTTTTACAAGTTTTAACGTTCGTGAATCACCGGTCAACTTGGGTGGTCAATTGTCTATATGAAACATATTTCAATTAATCAAGTCTTAACAAGTTTGATTGCTTAACATGTTGGAAACATTTAATCATGTAAATATCAATCTCAATTAATATATATAAACATGGAAAAGTTCGGGTCACTACAGATGTCATCAATAAATACAATAACAAACTTATCTAAATATGGACTACATACTCGGTGCATGAGGTCCATGAAAACTGCGGGTGCATTGATTAAACCGAATGGCATAACCATGAATTCGTAGTGGCCATAACGAGTTCTGAAGGCTGTTTTCGGTATATCGGCTTCTTTAACCCTCAGTTGATGATAACCCGACCTTAAGTCAACTTTGGAGTATACGCTCGAACCTTGAAGTTGATCAAATAGATCGTCGATTCGGGGTAAAGGGTATCGGTTTTTGATGGTTACTTTGTTCAGTTCACGGTAATCGATACACATGCGAAAAGATCCATCTTTCTTTTTAATGAACAAAATTGGAGCTCCCCATGGTGACGTACTCGGTCGGATAAAACCACGTTCTAATAATTCTTGTAGCTGACTTTGTAATTCTTTCATTTCGGTGGGCACAAGTCTATATGGAGCATGAGCTATTGGTGCGGCTCCAGGTACAAGATCTATTTGAAATTCAACGAATTGGTGTGGAGGTAGTCCCGGTAATTCGTCCGGAAACACCTCAGGAAATTCTCTTACAACAGGAACGTCATCGATTTTCTTTTCTTCTTTTTCAACCTTCTCGACGTGTGCTAGTATGGCATAGCAACCGTTTCTTATTAGTTTGTGCGCCTTCAAACTACTAATAAGATTTAATTTGGCATTACCCTTTTCTCCGTACACCATTAAGGGTAACCCGTTTTCTCTCGAAATGCGAATCACCTTCTCATGACAAACAACTTCGGCTTTCACCTTGGACATCCAGTCCATTCCAATTATTACGTCGAAGCTTCCCAATTCCACCGGTATTAAATCAATTGCAAACGTTTCGCTAACTAAACTAATTTTTTGATTTCGGAAAATTTTATCAACCTTAATTAGTTTACCATTTGCTACTTCAACTATACACTTTTTATCCAAAGGCGTTAACGGGCAATTTAATTTGGCACAAAAATCTCTACTCATATAACTTCTATCGGCACCCGAATCAAATAAAACATAAGCAGGTGTATTGTTGATAAGAAATGTACTCGTAACAAGCTCCGGGTCTTCCTGTGCTTTCTCCCCATTAATGTTGAAGGCTCTCCCACGGCCTTGCCTATTTCCATTCCTGCACTGGTTTATGATATGGCCCTGTTTTCCACATCCATAGCAAACAACGCCGTTATTATTTGTTCCAGCATTATTTACTCCTTTGTTTCTATTTGGTCCGTAGACTTCACACTTTGCCACAATATGGCCATTCCTATTACACTTGGTACATAATTCTCTACATAACCATTTCGGATGAAACGTATCACACCTGGGGCATATAGTTCTTTACCTTTTGTTGTCGTTGTTGTTGTTGTTGTTGTTGTTGTTTTTGTTGTTGTTGTTAGGGTTATTATTGTTGAGTCGTTTGTTGTTGTTATTTTTGTGATTGGGATTGTTGTTGTTGTTATTATTATTGGGTTGGTTATTGTGATTATTGTTGAGGTTATTGTTGCGATTATTGTTGTTGTTGGGGTGGTTGCGATTGTTGTTGGTTGTTGTTTTGATTGTTGTTGTTGTACTGGTGACCCTGATCACTGCTTTCCTCCCAAACTCCTCGTCCACTTCTTTCTTTATCCTTCCTGTAATTTGGCCTATCAATTTGTGGGCTATACGGCTCGCTTTCTGCATTGTTGTAGGGTCGTTAGCACCTACATGCTCTTGGATTCGTTCCGGCAACCCTTTTATGAATGTTTCAATTTTTGCTTCTTCGTCCTCAAATGCTCCAGGACACATTAAAGCCAGTTCATTGAAACGTCGCTCGTAGGTAGTGACATCTAACCCTTGGGTTGTCAGTGCTTTAAGCTCTGCCTTGAGCTTGTTGATTTCAGTTCTGGGATGGTACTCTTCCGTCATCATGTGCTTGAAAGCGGACCATGGAAGTGCGTAGGCGGTATTTTGTCCTACGTAATCCATGTAGGTATTCCACCATGTCAAAGCAGTACCCCTGAAAGTATGTGTGGCATACTTAACTTTATCCTCTTCTGCGCAGTTGCTGATTGCGAACACGGCTTCAACCTTCTCTGTCCACTGCTTTAGTCCAACGGGTCCTTTAGTTCCTTCAAACTCATTGGGTTTGCAGGCCATAAAAGCTTTGTAGGAACATCCTACCCGGTTGCCATTGTTTCCTCCACTGCTGGAACCCGATTGGTTATTGTTGTTCATTGCATTCACCACTGCAGCCATATTTGCAGCGAAAGCTTGAAGTTCTTCTGTGTTCAATTGTTGTCTAGTAGCTGGAGGAGCCATTTCCTTTAAAAATAGCCCACTGAGTTAATCATATAGAATTTTAGAAGTAGCCAAAAAGTATTTTGTAGCTTAATATGAACTTATTATTATAAAAGCCTTTTCTTCATATTAGCGTTTTATAACTATAATAATGTTCAAACTTAGCAGCTAACACACAAATTAACTACTAAAATTCTAATATGAAAAACTATGGTAAGTTATTACGTTACTACGTAATAATAAGTTGTAATAATAATAATAAACCTTCCATGCTTATTCTTGTTATTATACAATCATAAGGAAAATTACATTGCAGATTTTCTTACAAACTTAAACACACAATTTAATACATATTATACAATGCATGGAATACAGGATAGCTGCCGATGGTTCAAGAATGACGAGATTTCTTAGATGTTGACGTTGTTTCTTTCTCGGCCAAACGTTTGGATTTTCGTTTGGATAGTTCTTTTTCCAATTCCTCCCAATTGGTTCTTTCGGCTAATTGTTTGGGAGAAAAACCAACAGTCATTATACGAGCGGTCATTTTATAAACTGGTCTCTTAGGTGATTCAGGTGGATGATCACAAACATTTTGGGTCATAATAGGTTCATCGGGTTTGGGATCGGGTATAACAGCCAAAGAATTTCCCAAATCACGTTGTAGTTAGGTAATTTGCACAACTTCTTCAGGATCCTCTTCTTCGGGTTCCTCTTCGGGATCTTCTTCTGGATCCTCTTCTGGAACCTCTACTGACAATTGTGAATCTTCCCAATTTTCCCAACAATTTTCCACTTTAATGGTAGCACTAAAAGTTAACTTTTCCGTTGGTTCATAAGTCGTATGCTTTGACTCAGCCTCCGAATCACTTGATAAGTAAATGAAATCTGAATCACTAGAGATGTTTATATGATCGGATGAAGTCATCTATCACATAATAGCAGGCACGTTAAGAGAATGATATATCTTATAATATTTATATGTTAATAATCTTATGTTTCCAACAATTATATTAAGCAATCATTTTTAAAATAATTACGGTCGAAGTCCAGACTCACTAATGCATCAAAAATCAGTTAGACACACTAATGAAAAATTTTCTGATTCTCTAAGACCAACGCTCGGATACCAACTAAAATGCCCCGTTCATATTAATTATAAACGTTTCATATTAATTGGTTTCTTTGCGAGGTTTTGACCTCTATATGAGACGTTTTTCAAATCTTGCATTCGTTTTTTTTTAAAACAACCATAACCTTTATTATTGAATAAAGGTCTTAATGACATAATTTAGATTGTCTATCAAAGACAATCTCCTCAAATAATTAAGTTTTTACACAACCCATTACAATATGATCAAATATATTACAACAAATACTCCGAATACAAGTTTAAACAATATAAACAATTAAGCCGACTCCAAATCTTGACCTTGGGTTGGCATACGACAGCAGAAGCATTTTTAATATTCACCTGAGAATAAAAATGCTTAAAACGTCAACAAAAATGTTGGTGAGTCATAGGTTTAATTTCTATATAATAATCATAACATTTAATAAGCCACAAGATTTCATTTTATTAAATGCGCAGGATCATTACAACTGCAAAAATTATTCATACGATGAGTCGCCTGGTAACCGACCTTAACAGAGAGCGCTTAAGATATCTGGCATCATACATTCCACTATTCAAATGTATGACAAGAACCCTTCGAAGTACTAAAGCATTTCCACTATTCGAAAATGGGGGTGGTTGGTGCCCGTAGATCTACCTTTAGGATTCGCGTCAATTAGTGTTTTTCACTAATTCTTAGGTTACCAAGCATAATAATAATGAGTACAGATATCCGGTATAACAAAACAATCGTAGAATGTTGTTCCATGAACTTGTGCTTATTTTGTAAAACATTTATAAATTTTTCATGTATTCTCATCCCAAAATAATTTAGATAGTAAAAATGAGACTATAACTCACTTGTGATGATTTCCGAATAGATGGTGATAAGACTTGGCCTTTTGACAAATTCACGAACCTAATAATAATATTCTTGTGTCAAGATATAAATATATATATATATATATATATATATATATATATATATATATATATATATATATATATATATATATATATATATATATATATAATATTAATATTCCATACTTATGATACTTGTGATAATTTTAATTGTCCATTGTTAGTAGTCCAACGAACGTAGTCCAATAGTACAATAGTCCAATAGTCCAACAGTATAAATATATATATAAATATAAATGCATATATTGTGTTAGAATTCACTAACACTATAATATATTGTCTTAATATAATAAGACACATAATATGTATATTGTCTGAAGCAATCAGCGACCCATTGTATACATGTCTCAGGCTCGATCACAACTCAAAGTATATAATATTTTGGAATCCACTTCGACCCACAGCTAACTCAAGATTACTGCCAATGGTGTCTAATAGTTTGTTCCAATAATATATATAGAAGAAGTGAAAATGATATGTCAAAACTTTGTATACGAATCCACGGTGATCAAGTCATATATATATATATATATATATATATATATATATATATATATATATATATATATATATATATATATGGTGCCTTACGATCTTTATTAAGACTATAATATAGTGTCGTAGAGCTTTATCACGACTATTATAAATTGTATTTCCATAAGTTCAGGAACAAGACATGTATAAATACATGTAGGATACAAGGTAAGTTAGCTAGGATAAGGTTAGCATCCATTTTTATAAATCATGTCTGTAGCTAAAAATTAAGAAAAATATCCAATTTTGTTTTACCCATAATATCTTCGTTACAAATCCGTTTTGAGTGATTCGAGTTTCCATGGTTTCGTATCGAACTCAAAATTATTAATCTTAACAGAAAAAGTATAGGTTTATAGTCAAAAATACAGCTTAGGTGTCAAATAAGAGAAGATAGTCATATCCGTCGTAAGAACGACATCTTGATGACCCTTTTTAAAAACATACTTCCACTTAGAGTTTAACCATGGATTTTGGATATATTTCATATCCATATAAAATAAGATTTTTCACCAAAGGAAATATTTTAATTCAAAGTTTAAGATAGGTTTTTAAAATTAAACCCAAAACAGCCCCCGTTCGACTAAGACGACGTATATTCGATTTTAAGGTGTTCTTCGTGTTTACAAATTTTATATCCTTATGTTAGCTTGACATACTGTCATAATACATGTGTTGAAGTATTTTAAAAGTCAAAATAATCTAAACTATGTTCTTTATTAGTTATAACTCAAAATAAGATAGCCATATGAATACGAATCGAATAAGATTATGAATAAGGTTACTACCTCAAATCAAATGAGTAAAGTCGCTGGAGAAATAAGGAGATATCTTGAGTTCAAAGATACCCTTGATGGCTTTGAATTCTTGAAGTGTTCTTGATCAAGCTTTGTTATGATGATTATAACTTGGATTATGAGACCAATACTTGCTGAATTGAATGGAGGGTTGAGAGAGTGTTTGAGTATGTTTTTAAAGAGTAAAATGATGTAGTTAATTGGAATGAAATTTATGGTTATTTATCCTACATGTTGGCATCAAAATGGGGACAACAACATGGCTCCATGGTTTGTAATTTTATGCATTTAGTCATACTAGTTTCCAAGCCATGGTTCCCACAAGTCTACATCATCTTTATACATGTCTCACAACTGATTGAGGGCTGCTAAGATCAATAATTTGGTATGTATATACCCATATAAATACGTATAGAAGCTGGGTATTATACGGGTATAAATACCAAATGAATACGGGTAGAATTCTTGATAAAATTGAATGAGAAAAATGAGTATAGCTATCTTTGTTGAGTATAAGTATGTTAGTATATATGTTTAAGTCCTTCATAAGTGTATTAATACATATTAATACAATACATATACATATATTTTAATTTAGAAGTTACTACAACGTTAATCGTTATATATATGTATATAGTCTTGAAGTCTTTAAGTTAGTAGTCTCATTTTATATATATAACTCTTTGTTAATATATTTAATGAGATACTTAAATATCATTTTAACATGTCATAAATATACATATCCAAATATATATTCCTTTAATTAATTATTACGATATATGACGTTCGTGAATCGTCAGACAGACTGGGTGGCCAAACGTTTGTATAAAATTCATTCCAAATAACCAAGTCTTAATAAATTTGATTTCCTAACATGTTAGAAACCTTAATTATGTAAATATTAATCTTCTATATATTAGCGAAAAAATTCGGGTCGTTACAGAATGGCCTGGGTTCGAACCTAGGACCTCTAGAAAATCACAAGCACCCCTAACCACTCTTCTACAATTACATTTATGTTATTATAAGGATTTTCTTTTGTTTTAACTCATTTTCTGTTTAAATCTTCTTCTTTTTCTTCTTCCTAAAACATCATCGTTATATCATCAAACCCATCATCATTTTCATACGAAGATCAATGTATAGCTTCTCCATTCATCGTTATATATAAAAAAATATAACTATCCTCCATCATCCTCATCGTTCATGAACATCGCATCTTTTCTGCATCATCTTTATCTTGATCTTAACAGAAACAAGAGGAGCAGCAGGTTCTCGGTTTTTAAACAGAAACATGGGTGAGAGGGAAAAAGAGAGAGCGAAGAAGAGAGGGAGAGAGATGGAGGTGGGTTTGTGGTGGTTTCACGGTGACCGATGGGGTGGCGATGGTTGTTGATCGAAAAATAATAATATACGATGGTGGTGGTTCACTAAGTCAATGAATTAAACAAAAAAAATGTGGTGGTGGATGGTGATGGTCCCGATGGTTAGGGTAGTGGAAACGGTAGCAAGAGATGACAAGGGATAGGTGGTGGTATTGTGATACTGTTTACGGGTGCAAATAAAAAGAGAATAACGGTAGTGGTTGTTGGCGTTTTGAAGGTGATGGATTTGGTGGTGGCCGATGGTAGTGATTGTGGTGTTGGAAGGTGATGCTGGGTGGCGATGGAAGAGAGTTTGCAAGATGGCCGATGGGTTCCTTGGTTTGTTAACAGAAAAATAAAGAAGATGAATATTGTGGTAACATCGCATATCTATATGTATATGTAATAAATATGTATATAAGGATAGAGAATAAGATACTTTAATATATAATAATATAATAATAATTATAATATAATTTAATAATAATTCACATGTTAAATAGTTAGCCATCAGATACTCTGAATTTATTCTACCGACGGTTTTAGCCCGCTATGTTATATCGTGTCCATTGCTAAACAGTTAATGTATAAAAGTGTTCCTAAAAATCTCAAAATTTTAAATTAAGTCCATTTATTTATTCTGGTCATTACCTGTTTGAAACCTGATCAAAAAGGTTCAATAATTATTTATTTTCTGTTCCAAATAATATGTACGGAATACTTAAAATTTAAACTAAAAAGGTAAAAATATTTTTAACAAAGCTAAAATCTTCGTAATCAATTTACAGTCCAACCTTTATCTTAATCCTTCATATATATGTATTAGATCTATATGAACACTAATGAAATGCCAATCGAGTATTACTGACGCTTACTAATTAAGCTTAAAATCAATCATTTTTAATATCTTCTCTTCCTATATATAAATAGCTTTAGATAACATGTTTATTAAGTAAATAAATATATTATATATTTTCAAACAAGTAAATTTAATATTATTATATATTTACAAATAATATAAAAATAATAATTTTATTACTTAGTATATTATTTTATATATTTATTTATATTAAAAATTTCATACAAATGATTAATAACGTTTCAAGTTATTATATATATATATATATATATATATATATATATATATATATATATATATATATATATATATATATATATACACAGATATTTGTTGGTGAATCGTCGGGAATAGTCGAAGGGTAATTGCGTATATGAAAACAGTTCAAAATTTTTTAGACTCAACTTTACAGACTTTGCTTATCGTGTCGAAACCATATAAAGATTAAGTTTAAATTTGGTCGGAAATTCCCGGGTCATCACACAAATAAAGTGATGGAACCCTAAGTTAGAGACCTTGGATCCTTTTCACACAAATTATAAGATTACAAAGCTAGAAAGCTTGAATCTTTACAAGATTAATGAGACCATAAGCTATAAAGCTAAGATCTTTACCAAAATAATGAAAGTAATGAGACCATAAGCTAAAAAGCTAAGATCTTTAACATAATAATGAGACCCTAAGCTAAAAAGCTTGGATCTTTAGTGTTCTTGAAGATCTTGAAGCATAAAGCTTGGATCTTTAAGATACATGAAGATTACAAACACAAGTTTGAATCATTATAACAAAATAACAAGATTAAAGCTAAAAGATTTAGATCTACAAAGTAGGTGAAGATTCAAAGTTAGAAAGCTTGAATCTTCCATGTTCTTGAAGGATTCAAATCCATGTTTGAATCTACAAGATGTAATCAAGATCAAAAGCTAAAAAGCTAGACCCATGATGATGATGATGATTTCATGAGAGTGGGAGGAAGAAGAAGAAGAAGAAAAATCAAATACTTACACTTTTTAGAGAGAGAAAGAACTCGAGAAAGAATTAGAGAGTAAGTGTGTGTAAATTACAAATGAAAGCAAGTGCAAAATGGATGGAATAAGGCTTGTATTTATAGGTGGTGAGGATGTGGGTAGGTGGTCTAGGCCGTAGGTTTTCAAGGGGACAAGGGGGATACCTTTTTCACTTTTTGGTTAATGGTTCTCTAAAGTTGGTGCTTATGTTAGGATCCCATGCAACATTAAGGATAATACTTGATAAAAATGCTAGCATGTTCCCTCTAATAAATGGGCATTTGTCTTACTTATTAATGGGTCACTAGTAATTTATAATTGGGCTAATTAAATAGTCCACTAACTAGTGTAGGGTGGGCTAAGGTCCAACAAGGTAGAAAGTCCAACAAGACTAACTAGTGTGCTCTAGTAAATTACTAAGCATAATTAAGCATAAAAAAACCCAAGTAATTGTTATTATAAAATAACAATTAGTATTTCGTAGTCATAATATTCCAATTACGACAAAAGTTAAACGTGTACGCAGTACGCAGTTCGTTAAAAACGTCAAGTGACACTAAAGGTCATAAAGGCTTCCGAGGGTTAAGTTAATTATCTTACGTACTTAATGATACGTTTTAACATATAAATGAAAGTAATAAACATGTAGGGAGTCCCCAGAGTATAATATAGCTTAGTACGCATAAATACGCAGTTTCGTGAAAACACAAAGCACAAAAGCAAGTCAAAAATGTCGGGTCGTTACAGCAACTCAATCTTATCCCTTTTTATTGTGTATGTGTATTTCAATCATGTACAGGGTGCATTTCAATCATGTACAGGGTGCATTGCAATCATGTACATGGAGTTGTTCGATTAAAGCACAAGTGGAATATGACATAACACTGATTGTTGTTAAACTATATCTATAAATACATATATAACAAGTTGAGAAAATAAGTAATACAATATAATAAATAAACGTATTAAAATATATAGCCACCGGTTAGTTGTACAGGGAAACCACAATCAAGAATGGTTTGTTGTGGTTGTTGGTTGAGGAAAAAAAATTGAAATAGAAGTAACAATTGCAGTAGAAATCGAGTAGTACAAGTTGTAGTGTGTCAATCAATATGCATGTATCTATTTAAGTAATATTAGCAAGTTGCCTAGAAATCAAAAATAGTGATAATTAATCAATTACAGCATAATGATGCGTGAATTTAGCAGCCTTAAATAATTTTAATCACTCTACTTTCATTACGGAGGGTCTATCGTGCTCCGTTATTAATTAGTGGCAGATAAAAAGTGTTCAGAAAAATCCCACATTTTTAAATTAACCATATTTATTTATTTTGGTCATTATGGTATAAAATTCGATCATTAACTATTAAATAAAAATTAACTCACTGTCCACGCTCGATCTCAGGTAAAATATAAACAGTGTTGGAATTTATTAATTAGCTTCTAAATATATTTTTAATAAGCCTAAAATTTATATAACTCATTTTCGGATCACCGTTTATTTTAAAATCACATAAGTTTGAATTTAACTTACTTAATATCAATCGGGACATCAAATGAGTATCACAATCATTTAATATTTATTTTTAATATACTTTATTTATATATAGATATATTTTAAATAATAATTATTATAATATCCTATTTTTTATTTATTTTACATAATTAAATTTTAATAGCAATATTATATAATATTTCAAATTATATTTTCAATATATATATATATATATATATATATATATATATATATATATATATACACACACACACATCTATTTACAGTTAATTGTTCGTGAATCGTCGAAACTGGTCAAAGGTAATTGAATACATAATATAGTTCCAAAATTTTCGAGACTCAACATTATAGACTTTGCTTATCGTGTCGAAAACATATAAAGATCAAGTTTAAATTCGGTCAAAAATTTCCGGGTCGTCACAGTACCTACCTGTTAAAGAAATTTTGTCCCGAAATTTGATTGGGATGGTCATGGCTGACAATAAGTATGTTTTCATGACGTATACGAGCTAGAAATTAAAGTTTTATCATCATTGAGTAATATGGATAAAACAATTCGATTACGCGAAGAGTATAAGTGAAGCTATCACAAAATAGTGAAATGAGAAAATAATGTTTCATCATATCTTTTGACGTAGATATGGTTGATTTTCGGAGTTCACGGGATTTGGAGAAAATCTTCGTGATAAGATTTGATTCTTCGGTAATTAAGGAAATTAGAATCTTCTTTGGTTAAATACGATAATCTGTCTCAATTTGCTCTATCTGATAATTCACTATAATTCCACCCCCTTCGTTTCCTTTATATTTTGGAGTTCCATCCTTTTGTTTTCTCTTCCCGACTTTAAGTCAAGCGAATAATAGTCCAGAATTCGTAGGTATGAATTTTTGAATGAACATGACTATTGTTCTAAGAAATAGATTGTAATAGCACAATTTTGATTGATTAAATTACTAGAATTCAAGAGAAAAGATAGAACTATCAGGAAAATATGTTCTCAATATGTTTAGAGATTAGATCGAATGTAAGAGTCATGTAACATGACACATGATGACGTTATGGTCTGTGAATCATCAGGTTTCATTAGAAACTTAGCATGACTTACTGTAATATAATCACGTTGATCAAGTGTCATTATATTATACTAACTCATGCTTCAGTTCCCAACACTACCCAAAAAAAAACATTCATATTATAAATTCGAATTTTTCAGAAATTAGAAACTAAAACAGTTTCTTTTCTGATGTAAAACTGATATCGTGAAGAGATAAATGATTTCAGATAAGAATAGTTATGAAAATATCTTTAGAAATATTGATGATATTTTTAATGAAAGATACGATGATATCTTAGAATTTCTAATATTGATGGACGATGATGAAGATTGTCCGTAAAGGTTTAGAATTTCTAATATTGAATATTGATGATACTTTTCTGAGTTTTGCCAACATACTATTCTTTAACATCAAACTTCTGATGGTTAAGGTCGTTTATGGTTTTCTACCATTTCTGCTGCTTCATTCGACTTTTTTCAAAATTTGGAGTATTGATCCGTAGACTGGGTGCTTTTCAGAATTTCATAATGGAAGATCATAATTCTAAGAGATAAATGTTATATATATACATATAACTATTGATGTAGAAACGCTGCGAGATTCAAAATACCGATTGCTAATTTCCGGTAATTGATTTGACAATTCTCGTTACAAGATTCAGATGAGTATATGATAAGGTTTCAATGAATATAATGATTTTTCGGAAAATCAAAGATCGATGAAATTGCTGGTAAGTTTACTGCTAATGTAGTGGGATATAAATGGTTTCCCGGTATCGATGACGAAAGGCAACATATATATCAAAGTTATAATAAGGTTTATTCGAATGAAAAATTGAAGCTGATTTGCTGGAGCTGTGACCAAATTGGCTAATTTGAAGAAAAAAATTGCAATGTTATTTTTGGTAATAGCAATGCCAAAGGAGCTAGCACAGATATGTGTTAAATATTTACTCAGTTTTCGAGTGTTTTCGGGTGCATAACTATATGCATAAATTTTTCCTTCCGTAGATGAGATGCAGTTGGTTAATCCTCTCGATTGAGGTGTTTTCAAGAATCATGAAAGGTTTGAACGCAGATTGTAATCGTCAAGATACAAATGAGGTATAAGATGAATTCAAGTGGCAAACTTGAAGAATTGTTTAGTTTCATATGTTATAATCAATATTTTAATTCATTTTAATTGTCCAATGTTGGTAGTTCACAGTTAGTAATTCAATAATTCATATATAGTTTAATACATATTATTCGAATTAATTAATATGTATCATGACCCATTGTATACATGTCTCAGACTCGATCACAACTCAAAGTATATATATTATTTTAGAATCAACCTCAACCCTGTATAGCTAACTCGATCATTACCGCATATAGAGTGTCTATGGTTATTCCAAATAATATATATAGATGACGTCGATATGATATGTCAAAACTTTGTATACGTGTCCCGATATTTAAATGCGTAAATAACAGTATTTAAATGACGATAAATAAAGTGCATAAAATAAATAACAGAAATTAAATGACGATAAATAAAATTGCGAGAATTAAAATTTGTGATAAATAAATTGCGATAATTAAAATGTAATAAGGAATTAGCAGTTAGCTAGGAACAGTTAGCTAGGATTTTGTTAGCGTGGATTCTTAAGAAATTTCTCATAGTTAATTTGTTTGTTTCTAACAAGTTTTATTTTGTCCAGTGTTTTCTTCATTATGCCACTTGTTGGATTCTGATAAGTAAAAATCCAAATATGAAATTGAATGAAAATGGTTATTCTGTGGTGAATGGATTCGTATATCTGTGGATGTAAGTAGGATATTAAATGACTGTTGAATCATATTCGAAGAATGTACAGTGTAACTTATTAATGTGAGATCTAAATATTTCTAGGGTATTACCTACCCGTTAAAATATTTTCACCATTAACAGTTTGTACAAAAGAATTTTTAATTACAATCTTTATGAAAACATATATACATATATATTTTCTTTAGATGTAATCATGGATTTAATGAGTTAATATGATATTAATCTCATTTGCTTGTCGGTTTGAGCTAGAATAAATAATCTCTAAGACTTTAGAGATTACATAATCGCCATGTTCAGTGAAGATAAATGATATAGAACGATTCGTAGAACGAAAATTAATCGATGTAGAACAAGATGTAGAACGAAGATTATACTCGAGGTACAAAATGAGATGTTGAGGCATGGATTGTTGATGGTAATGGTGTTTTTGTTGGTACTGTTGGTGCCGGTGATGTTGTTGAAGCTACAACTCGGATGCGAAGTTCGTTGACTTCTTCTATTATTCCAGGATGATTGTCGGTCAGAACGAGCGGATGAATAAGGTTTAGAATTTTAGATAGAATATAATCGTGACGAGATAATCTGGAAATGAGTGTGAAAATGGTGTTTCGAATGGGTTCGTTGTAGTGACCCGTCCTAATCCATCTTACGAAGTCTTCAACAGTTGGTCCCATTGCGAGGTTCTGACCTCTATATGCCATGAACGACTCCATGTAATATGAGCAAATGCACAGCGGAAGATTTCTTTCGTACCTGAGAATAAACATGCTTTAAAGTGTCAACCAAAGGGTTGGTGAGTTCATAAGTTTATCATAAAATAATAAAATTCATCATTTTGATAGACCACAAGATTTAAATGCTTCATGGTACAAATGGGCCCGAATCCTATACCCACCTGTAATGTACATGCGATATCTTTTAAATACAGTACACCTTTCTCGTGTACGAAATCATCTTTCATAAATCTTAGTAACCGTACACATATCTCGTGCACAAAAATAACATACACATAACCTGTGTATAAAATCATTCTCTCGATACATAACATTCACTTTTCATTCCTTTCATAGCTTGGCTTGGTAACCGACCTTAACATATAATGCGCATAATAATATCCCCAAAACAGAACATCTCGTCTGTATAATAATCATATAAACTTTGAAGTACTAAACACCACGCCCACTAGCCCTTCTGTCTAGTGAACATTCTGGGTGGGGGTGTTAAACTCGGTAGCTACCTTTAGGATTCGCGTCAATTAAGCGTGCACTAATTCTCAAAATTAGTGATGTTCCCTAATTCTTAGGTTACCAAGCAATAATAATCAGGGGAAAAATATTCATATCAATTGTGGCAATTATCACGTCCACATAATTCAATGGTGGCAATTATCACGTCCACATAATTCATTCGAGGAATGTTTTGCTTGTGTCTATCTCGTCAAACATTTATAAAAAAATTTCATGTATTTGTAGTTCAAAGTGTATTTCAAAAGCATTTAATAAAGCAGTTGTAAAAGTAGCGCATGTATTCTCAGTCCCAAAAATGTAAAGAGTAAAAGGGAATCAAATGAACTCACAATACGATATTTTGTAGTAAAAATATGCGTACGACGGAACTGAACAATGCAAGGTTGGCCTCGGATTCATGAACCTATATCATGTATATATATTAACACACATAATTGTAATCGAACACATTTATATATATTATTATTAGTGATGTAATTGTTATATTAATAAATTATATGTTTCGTTTCATTAATAACTTAATTAGATATATCTATTCTTATATACTTTAAATAGATAATTAATATTTATTACAAATTTATTAATATAGTTATGATTTATGTTATAAATATGTTTTTATTTAGAAAATCTTTATTTGATATATTAATAATAATAATAATAATAATGATAAAAATAATACTAATAAAAATGATAAATGTAAAAATAATTATCTTTTAGTGATAATGATAATAATAATAATGGTGATTTTGATAAAAATGATAATTTTTCTAATAATGATAATAATATTAATAATACTTATTTTAATAATAATAATGATATTAATAATACTTGTGATAATAATTGGTTTAATGATATTAATAATAATAATTATACTTTTACTAATACTAATAATGAAAAAAAAAAAATAATAAAAATAACAACAAGTTACTACCTTGAGAGTGTAAGCTTCAAAAATAAAACTGTCTCTACCAGGACTCGAAACCAAGACCTCTCGTAATCACCAAACATGCCTAGCCACTCATCTGTCCCTTACATTTCTGTTTATTCTCCAACATAAATATATATAACCCATAATTGTCTGTATCTCCCTCTTCTTCATTAAAATCGGCCCAACACAAACAACTTTTTGGCCCAACCTTTAAATACTTCGACCCAAGAAAGAAAAATATAACTCTCGGCCAAAATAACAATCTTAATAAGCCCTAAAACTTGTCTTGCTACGTTCATGACTTGAGCCATAACTGGAATCAGGAAAAGGGATTGGCAGTAGCAAGTAAAAAAAAGAAACTTCGGTTCACATTCATTATCTTTATTAATATACAACGTATCATAATCATTACCTCAATATCTATTCAACTCTATCATTATCATAACCCATGATCATCATCTTCTAAACCTTCTAAATCGTTTTTATCTACATAACCTATTACCCAAATCCTAATTGTCTTAAGTTCTAATCCACAAGAATTGATTGGAATTATCGATAGCTTAGTTGCAGTTCGACAGAAGGAAACGAAAACAATTCAATCCAAGAATATCTATCACTTATCATCATCATCATCTTATCAAATATCATGTTAGTAAATGATTATCCTAATCATCATCTATATCATAATATCACTTTTATCGTTTTGTTTAACGACTGTTTTTAAAAGAAATTACAGTAGTAGTAGGGAGCTGCAATGATGATTAAATGTGTCTTTGTTTGTGTCTGATCAACTGAAAATAGAAGGTTGTGGCATGTGTTCGTGTGGGGTGTAATTTGGGTCACGAAAAGTATTAGTACAGCAGTAATGAAAGTGTTAGCTGTTAGGTTACATAGGATCAGGAAAGAACAGACAGATTCATCCTCATTCATTCCATGATCATCTCTCATCATCATCTTTTTATGATTCACTAACGGCACCACTTATCAACATCTTCATTCTTTACATTAATCATAATTACCTAAACAACAGAAAATAGTGGTCATTTGAGGGTTGGTTATGGTGATGATTTGCATCGAAACAGAAACAGAAGTAACAACCCAATTAGTCAAGAGTCGGCCCAACATGTTAGAAAGTGGATTTAAGGTTTACGGCCCAATCTGTGGTTTGAAAATAGAATAAGGAGCCGTTAAAAGTATGTTGGGTTTGGATTCCAATACACGTCCCTCTCCTTAATTGTTCCATTATGGTCGGTCCCTTCACCCACTTTGTTTCCTCTATATTTTAATAAATGCAATAATAGAATCAAAGTGAAAATAGCTGTAGACATCGATTAAGCAACAACATGGGTTTACTTTATGCTCGATAGTGGATGGTGGGGTCATTGGTTTAATGGGTATCGGTCACAAGGAAAAAGAAAGAGACACTCACTAGTAGTTCCATTCATGTACACTTCATCATCTTTATCAATCATTCACGTTATTCATCTTTGCTTAAATTGAACTAGAAACGTATAATTGCAGCAGTAAATTTCGAACAGTAGAGGTCTTCGTTGTGTGGTTTTACAGCGATACGATTCACGAGTGTTAGTATTAAAAGAAACAGAAGTATAGCAGCTCGAACAAGATGGGTTGA
Source organism: Rutidosis leptorrhynchoides (assembly GCF_046630445.1). Classification (NCBI taxonomy): domain Eukaryota; kingdom Viridiplantae; phylum Streptophyta; class Magnoliopsida; order Asterales; family Asteraceae; genus Rutidosis; species Rutidosis leptorrhynchoides. The sequence continues at coordinate 299,329,262 of NC_092335.1, read as the reverse complement.
ACAGAAACCGAACAGTGGCGGCACTCAAGTGAGTTGTTCTTGGGTGATATACAAGTAGTGGAAGGTAGCCGATAGTGTTTCTTGTGGTGGTCTCGTATAGAGGTTGAAGGGTGGTGATGAAGATTGATTCAAGTGTCAATTGTGGTGTGTTTAATGAAGAAGAAATATGAAGGAAATGTTTTGGGTTTTTCTTTTCATTGATTTGCATTACATAATAATATCAAATATAAATGGTACTCGAATAATTGTAGTCAGTAGAGATGATTTGATCAGCTTTTGTTTGTATTGAGAATTCAATTCCAATCGGGTACAGACTAAACAGACAGGAAGGACGGGTAGATAGAATCTGATGTTGATATTCAACAGAATGGAATACTTTATCAGTTTAAAATTCGACTAAGTTTGTATTTAACTGATTTGTTTCTGATCTCCTACTGATTCTACGCATTTATATATATCATCTATGTAAAATTAATAATTATAAGTAAAACTAAATAATAATAATATAGTTACTAATATTATAAGCTCAAAATACTATCATTAATAATATAGATAATAATAAGATTAAGAATCAAAATAATATTTATAATAAAAATGATATTAATTTTTAATGGTATTTAATAATAATAATAATATAAATAATAAGAATAATGATAATTATTAATAATAAGGTTAATAAAAATATTACTAATATCATTAGTAACTATTGATGATAGTAAAAATTAATAACAATAATAATGAAATTAATCATAATAATAATAACATTTTTAATGATAATAATAGTAATACTAATTATACTGATATTAATATTCTTCATGATAGTAATAGTATAAGTAATAATACTAATAACAATAATTTGTATGTTTCAATTTCTATATATGCCATTTAATAGTTATACATTTTTATATACTATAATAATCTTAATTTTGTATATATATATATATATATATATATATATATATATGTGTGTGTGTGTGTGTGTACATATGTATAAATATTTATTTTAAAAATAACTTAATTATTTGGTATACTATTTTTACATAATTAACTATAATGATTAATTTATATTTTAAAATTTCAATATGTTACATCTACTAACATTTATATACATATACGTATTTATTTACAAACCATGGTTCGTGAATAGTCGGGAATAGTCAAATGTTCACTGAATCCATATAATTAGTTCAAAGGTAAAATGTATACATGAACACAGTTCCAAGTTTTTGAGACTTCAACATTACAGACTTTGCTTATCGTGTCGAAATTAATTAAAGATCAAATTTAAATTTGGTCAAAAATTTCCGGTTGTCACATTCGCCGGTAAGTGCTTCAGGTTCTTCGACAAGAGCGCAGGTTGGTGGGTGTAAAGGATCGCCTTCTTCTCGTCTCCATCGGTTAAGTCGACTACGAACCCATCCCCAATTCATCCAGAATTGATGATGGCTAATTTCGGTTACACTGTTGTCGGAGCTCGAGTGGAAATCCATATCGGAATAGCTGTCGGAATCCGAGGAATTTGAACTAGTTGCGAGTTCCGTCTTGTACGGTTAGATAAAGGGTTTTTGATATGAATTGATTTTCGGATATTGGATGATATTCTAATTACATAGGATACTTATGTATAGTACAGAAGACCCCGTAGATTACGGAGGGAATTAAAGAAACGTGTCAGACAAAGTTTAATGTGATGGGATATGAATTTGTCTTTACACCATCTATGCAATAATTGCAGTAAGACGCGTCAAGACTGACAATGATAGGTAGATATTTTTCGACAAAGAATGGTAGGAAAAACTTTTGACATGCAGACCAGGTTCAAGTCCAGACTTATTAATGTAACCTAACAACTACTAGGTCGAAGTCCAGACTCATTAATGCATCCTAACAGCAACTAGTTAGACACACTAATGCAAGACCTAGTTCGCTAAGACCACCGCTCTGATACCAACTTTAATGACCCGTCCTAATCCATTTGGTTACATCACAAGGTACTTGACCTCTATATGATAAATTTTACAAACATCGCATTCGTTTTTAAAAAGACAAACTTCCATTTCATCGAAAGTTGACGGCATGCATACCATTTCATAATATATCCAACTATAAATGACTTAATAATAATCTTGATGAACTCCACGACTCGAATGCAACGTCTTTTAAAATATGTCATGAATGACTCCAAGTAATATCTCTAAAATGAGCAAATGCACAGCGGAAGATTTCTTTCATACCTGAGAATAAACATGCTTTAAAGTGTCAACCAAAAGGTTGGTGAGTTCATTAGTTTATCATAATCATTCATCATTTTAATAGACCACAAGATTTTTAGATATTTAATTGTACACGTAACCCGAGTACAAAATAATACGCGTAACCTGTGAATTAAAAATCATTCATATGGTGAACGCTTGATAACCGAACTAACAGGATATATATAGAATATCCCCATCATTCTGGGACTCTCATATGATATGATAATTGAAGTACTAAAGCATTCGTAACCCGAATGGGACGTGCCGAGGTCCATAGATCTATCTTTAGCATTCGCGTCAATTGGTGGCAATTATCATAAACACCAATTCTTAGGCTACCAAGCTAAAAAGGGGCATATTTGTTTTCGATAATCCAACCATAGAATGTAGTTTCAATTACTTGTGTCTATTTCGTAAAGTATTTATAAAACAGCGCATGTATTCTCAGTCCCAAAAAATATATATTGTAAAAGCATTTAAAAAGGGAGCAAATGAACTCACGATACAATATTTTGTAGTAAAAATATTCATACGACTGAACTGAACATTGCAGAGTTGGCCTCGGATTCACGAACCTATATCAAGTATATATATTAACACATATAGTTGTAATCGAACAAATTTTATATATTATTATTAATGATATAATCGTTATATTAATAAATTATAGATTTCATTAATTAATTAACTATATTTGCTCTATATATTTTAAATGAATAATATATATTATAAAAATATCAATATAGTTATGTTATATGTATTAATTATATTTTTATATAACCATTATTCATTTAGTAAAATAATATCAATAATAAAATTAAAAAGTTATATTTAATTATAATAAAAATAATAATAACAATAATACTAATAATGATAATAATTATAGTAATAATAATAATGTTTAATACACTAACAATGATAATAAAATCATGTTAATTATGCTGATAATAATAATAATAATAAATATAATAATAATAATAATAAATATAATAATAATAATAATAATAATAGTAATAATAATAATAATAATCATAATCATAATAATAATCATAATAATAATAATGATAATAATAATAATATTAATAATTCTAATTATGATAATAATAATGATAGTTTAATAACAATGACAATCTTATTAAAAATGATAAATTTAATACAAATGATAATTCTAATACTTTTAATAAAAATAATAATAATAATAATAATAATTATAATAATTATAATAATAATAATAATAATAATAATAATAATAATAATAATAATAATAATAATAATAATAATAATAATAATAGAAATGATAATAATAACTATAATAATTATAATAATAATAATTTTACTAATAATGATAATAATAATAATATTAATAATAATAATACTTATATTAATAACAATAATAATAATAATGATATTAATAGTAATAATATTAATAAAAAAATAATAATACTAATATTAATCTTAATAATTAAATAAAATAATAATGATAATACCTTAGTTAAAAAAAATGAGTTTGGAAGTCCATTGTTAATTAAATAGAGCCCAATTTACTAATCCTTTTATAGAAGCCCAACATAATAGTCAAAATGATCCACAAGACCTAATAACATCTTTAAGTTAATTTGATCGGTGGGTTACTTGAGTTCTTTAGTCGATGCAGACCACACACAGGGATGGTTCGGCTGATCAAAAGCATCAATTTATCATCATCTCTTCGATCTACATCATCATTCAACATCAGCCATTGCACGATTCAATTCTTTGTTTCAATCGATGTATAAAGTCAAGGATCTGTGTACGTAATTCGATTCCCATTTAATTTATTCGTATGCTAGGGATCTTATTAAATCGATTGAATTGTATATGCTGAATTAATATACATAGTTACAATTTTGTTGTTTTTATTGAATTATGAAATTGATTGTATGTTAGGGATTAGGTTGGTTTTGTGATTGTTCGAATGCTATCAGGGAGTAGCAGGTCTTTGATTTTTTTTGGAGAAGAACATAAGCAATCGTATTAACATAAAATGGTAATAGGAACAGTAAGCATGTGTTGATTGTTGGTGTTCGAAAAGGAGAACATAGAACATGTGGTTGTTTACATGAGTGGAACCAGTAAAATAGAAAGGATCGGGCAGGAACCATAAATTCAAGGGTGGTGTTGATTTGGTCTTGAGCTTGACACAGGAAAGAAATAATAATACGTAACATGAGGTGTTCGATTGTAATTAGAAACAACAAGCAGTATGCAGCAACAGTTATAGTGGGTTTTTTTTTGTTCTTGATTGAAACAGAAAACAGCAGGCATATCAGTAGCTGCAGTTAGCCGTAAGTGATGGTGGTGTTGGGTGGTTAAGGAGGTGGTTCAAAGTGGTGGTGATTCAGTTTAGAGGTGATGATGTCCACGATGGTGTTTTGGCTCGATCATAAATATTACACAGAAAACCTACTCGTAATGGTGATGGATGTTTAATATTGTAGTGGTTGCAGTTATAGTCTGATCGAAATAGTAACATGTGGAGGTTCATTTTAGTCGGGTCATAAAAGAAAGTAGATATACAGTGATGAATGGTTTAGATTGTAACAGGAACAAAGGAAGTTGTAAATCACGGATTCATTGTTTGAAGAGAGTGGTATTTTGTAGTTGACATGTTTGACACCCCCAAATAGGGCCTGGGGTATTTGTGTCTAATTATATCAAATCACAGTTGTATAAACGAGAATGACTCTACATGAGACGTTTTGTTGAGTTTTGCAGCGGAAGATAAATATGTCTTTAATTGATATGATATGTAATGAAGACTCCAAGCATAGCAAGCAATCATCATCAAAGCAGTAGATATACAGCGGAAGCAATATTTAAGTACCTGAGAATAAACATGCTTAAAAAGTCAACACAAGGTTGAGTGAGTTCATAGGTTTGTCATAAATAATGATCTCAGTAATAGTGTTAGACCACAAGATTTAGTTTGTAAAGTAGATCTCGCAAGATCCAAAAGTTGATCTCCCGCAAGATCAAAAAGTTATGCCATTGCGTGATATTTAGACTAAACGTTGTTTGCCCCGTGACAAGTTGTTCTGTCCTTATCATTTAATTACATTATTAAGTAATACAAAGACTTAGTCAAATGTATTGGGGACGTTACTCCCGATAGGCCTATCCCCAATAATTAAGAATGTCGCAGCAATTAAAAATATCACTGTAGGGACTTAGTCGGGCTTTGCCGGGTATAGCATAGTTTAATAGTTGGTACTGATATTTAGACTAGACTTTCAAGTTTGCCCTGTAACAAGTTATCGTTTATACTTATCGGTTGGGGACTTGCTGGTCATAGCCCAACATATCACAGTTTAATAGTTGGTACTTGTGTCTAACGTATAAAACAGTTATAAAAGTTGCGCATGTATTCTCAGCCCAAAAATATAGATAAAAAGGGAGCTATGAAAACTCATGATACAATATTTTGTATGATATGCGTATGATAGAACTGAACAAGTACAGAGTTGTCCTCGGATTCACGAACCTATATCAGTTTCATATATATTAAAACATGTAATCGTAATTGAACAAGTTTATATATATTATTTGGCTTGTTATATATATATTCTATGTATAAGTATTTGTTTGATAAAATGATTTTAAATAATGATAATGCATAAAGAGTTGTATTGTTTTGTAATAACAATAATAATACTAGTAGTAGAAATGATAATAATAATAAGGTTTTAAAATAATAATAAAAATAATAATAATATAGTATTAATGATAGCAAAAATAATAATTTTGTAAAAATGATAATAATGATAATAATTTTAATAATAACAATACTAATAATATTAATTATGCTTATGATAATAATAGTATTTATTAAGAATGATACTAATACTAATAACGATGATAATCATAATAGTTTATATTGTTTTCAAAATAATAAAAATAATAATAATTTTAATCATAATAATGATTTACTAATAATTATAATAATAATGGTAATAATAATAATTTTAATACAAATGACAGTTTTACTAATAATTAAAAAGTAAAATGATAGTTAATAATAATACTAATAATCCTAATGATATTAATAATAATACCTTTAATGATGTTTGGTAGTAATAATAATAGTAATAATAATAATAATAAATGAGAAAACTACCTTAATGAGCTTCTTCTAAAACAAATTGTCCAAGACGGGACTCGAAACGGAGACCTCTTGTTCACACAACCAACACCTTAACCATTTCCGCTGCTTCTCTTTTCTAATTTAAACCCCCCTTTTATTACTTATAAGCCGTATTTATTTTCTGTATATGATTCACCTTCTTCTTCTTCTTTTCAAAGTCGACTAAAATAAATCCATTAACCAAAACTCGAATACATAATTGATTTTAGGATTTTAAAACGATACAGAATTAATTAGTGGGTATTTGAATTAATTAAAAAAAAAATAAATAAAAATATAGCAGTAGCTGCTGCTTCTTCGTAAATGGAAAAAAAAATATTTGATTTTAATTTTTAGTACGTTTTGGCCAAAGATTTCAACACCAACAATGTTTCAAATCACACCTAGAATGTTTCTCAATCATCAATTGAACCGAAAACTGCAATAAGAACTCGAATTTTACGAAGAACAAATCAGTTGACTTTTTAAAATTAAAGTTTGACTCTGAAATTCGAACTCGTTTTGAAGAATTGGATCGTGAAACTTTGTAGATAGATTAAGTAAATGATTCCTAACAAGACTGCAATTATAGATTTTAAAATGGGATTCGTTTTGAAGCTTTTGAAAAAATGGAACAGCACAGAGACCAACGGCTTTTATTTCTTTATGGTTTCTTGTTTTGATTTCCAATTTGCAGCAAATACCAGATATATAAATGATGATGATAATGTAAATCGAACGTGTAATGTAGTAGACCTAATTGTTTGTTTAATGATTGTGGAAGATCACGATTGAGAAACAGAAAAAAAATAAAAAGCAGATAATACCTAATTTAGGTATCTGATTATTATTATTATATTTTTTATATATATTAATGATAATAATACTAATTAATAGTTATTATATTAATAATAGTAAATGAAGATGATAATAATAATGATAATTGTAATAAGTTTATTAATAATTAATAATAATGTTGATAATAATAAAAATGATAATAATAATTATAAAAATGGTATTAACAATAATATTATTAATGATAATAATAATAGATTGTATTATAATACTGATAATATTAATTAAAAATATGATAATAATAATATTATTAATGATATTAATAATAATAATGATTATAATAACAATAGATTGTAGTATTGATAAATATAACAATAATACTTATAATAATAATAATATTAATATTAATTACAAGGTTAATGATAATTATTAATAATAATGTTGATAATCAAAACAATATTATTAATAGTAAGTTATATTAATTTATCTATAATTTTATCACTTTTAGTAAAAGTGATAATACTAATAATATATTAGTAATTATGTTAATGATGATGATAATTAATAATAATAATAATTATAATATTGATAAAAATAATGATGTATATACACACACAATTATATTTACATATCTTTTATAACCAGTTATTCGTGAATCATCGGTAACAGTTGAAGTTTAATGAAATCATATAAAGTTTTTATTTAAATTAACTCGGAAATTTCTGGGTTGTCACAGTATCCCCCTGTTAATAGAAATTTCATCCCGAAATTTTAGTTGTTGCCATCCATCGACGTTGTTTGTAAACAGGTGAGGATATTTTCGTTTTATTTGGTCTTCACGTTCCCAGGTATGCTCGGGGCCTTGCGTGAATTCCAACGGATAGAATATTGTTTTGTTTCAAGAGTTTAAATCATACAAATCCATAAATTTTATGAAGTGCATTTTATTATTAATGCGGAAGTTATCTAAAGGATTTAATAAGAGTGTTATTTGACTTGGTTATCCTCAGAAGGAATGATGACGCTATACAAGCATTTCAATACACATGAAATGTGTTATGAATAATAGTGAGCTTATTTAAAACCTTGAGCATTTATGCTGCAATATTAGGGCAGACAAAACAGAGAGGAGTTCATGAAAATCATAGTCATGAAATTTGATAGAGATCGTCATTCTTTACAACAAGAATGATAAATTAGAGTTTTATCGACATTAAATAATATGGATAAAGTAATTCGATTATAGAAAGAGTATAAACGAAGTTATCGTTAAAGAGTAAATGAGAAAATTAAATGTTCGCCTTAACTTTTGACGTAGTTACGATTGATTTCCAGATTTCAAGGAATTAAAGAAATCTTCGAAATCTTTATAAGATTTGATTCTCCGGTAATTACGAAAATTAGGATTTTCTTTAATTAAATGCGGTGAATTGCCTCGATTGCTGTGTCTGGAATTTTTGCTATAAATTAGCTTCTTCCGTTTCATTATCTTCACCACTTCTATACTTTCTTTCTCATTTCATACTTCTAAAAGTTTTATTAATATGCTCAATCCAGTTCTTTTTCTTGACCTTATATTGGTTATCGCCACAATCATCCTTCTTTTCTAACTCCCACCAGAGGAGTCTATTTACTTCTATCATGCTCTAGGATTTATTGTATTTTGAGTTCTCCCGTGTCTTTATATTACTATACGCATTGATATACACGGTTTGTAATTTCGGTGTTGTTATCGGGCTTTATATTTTCCCTTATATGTCGAATCTTCATGCTTTTGTAAAGCAAGTAACGGTCCAGAATTCGTAGGTATGAAGTTTCGAATGATCATAATATACAAAGCAGAGGGAAAGGTAATAGCACGATTTGATTTGTCAAATTACCAGAATATTCGGAAAAATAGGACTATCAAGAAAATATGTTCTTGATATGTTTATAGATTTAAGTAGAATGTAAGAGTCGTGTAACATGACAAATGATGATTATAAAGTCTACGAATCATCATCTTCCATTAAAAATTTAGCATGACTTACTGTAATATAATCACGTTGGCCTGATGTCATTATATTATACTAACTCATGCTTCAATTCCCAACACTACTTCAAATCATTCATAATTTAAACTTGAATTTTACAGAATATAGAAACTAAAATAGTTTCCTTTATGATGTGATAAAGATATCGCAAGGAGACAATTAATTGCGGTCAAGAATCGTTATGAAGATATCTTCAGAAATATAGAGGATATTTATAACGAAAAATACGGTGATATCTTAGAATTTCTAAGATCCAATGACGAGGACAATTCTTTTGTTTCCTCTGCATTTAATACGACCATTTCTGAATCATTGGTTATCAATCTGAGATGGTTTCAAGAAATTTTATTTTTAGATGATTAAACGCTGATTGTAATCGTCAACGGATCTAATGGTTAATGAATAGGCGTTATTGATTTTAAAAGTGATGAATGATAATTTCGGTGGTTTGATGTGATAATTCACTGTAGAATACGAATGAATATAATTCATGAATGTATTAATCTTTAGGAAGATAACACCTGCTAAAGCTTTACTTGAATTCCGATATGTTAATTTCAGAATGTGTAATTGATTTTATATGAAGATGATTGTGTATCATTGTGAAGGTAGTGCGTATGATTAATGATTTATGAATCAAAATTGAAGAATGTGCAGTGTATTAATGTGAGATGTAAATATTTCTCGGGTATTACCTACCCGTTAAAATATTTTCACAATTAACAGTTTGTACAACAGAATTTACAATCCTTATGAAGATATACATTCATATATGTATTCTTCAGATATAATCATGGATTTAATGAATTAATATATATTAAACTCATCTGATTTGCGGTTTGGAACGAGAGTAAATAATCTCCAAAACCTTAGAGATTTCATAATTATCGCGAAATATTTCGCTAATGAAGTTATGAATCAATACATTCATCGTTACACTTGATTTATTATGAAATGTAGTTTATTGTGTTGAAGCAGTGATTAACAATTGTTAAGTCATTAACGAAGGGTGTACATCATAGCATATTAGTGATATGAATTAACCAAGTAGTACATACTAGTTGAGATTCTCACGTAATTACTTAGTACGACAAGATTTATTATTGTTCCAAATCATATATCTATAAGGTATACATATATAATTCTTCACGAAGAATGAGTCAATACATCTTAACTCTTTATTTCTAATATTCCTTGGTATCTTTGGGGCGTATGATGTTGATATCCGAGGTACCAAGTGTGATGTTGAGGCGTGGGATGCGGATGTTGTTTTTGGTGGTGATGATGGTACTGGTGGTACTGGTCATGCTGCAGGTGCTGCTGCTGGTGTTCGTAGGTTTCGCACTAGATTTTCCAGAGCCACTACTCAAGCGCGAAGCTCGTTGACTTCTTCTATTATTCTGGGATGATTGGCGGTTGAAACAAGGGGGTGAATAAGATCTAGAATCTTCGATATTATATATTCATGACGGGATACCTTGGAAAGAAGAGAGAAAATAGTGTTTCGGACTGGTTCGCCGGTAAGTGCTTCAGGTTCTTCGCCAAGAGGTGAATTCGGTTGGTGGAAGGGATCACCTTCTTCTTGCCTCCATTGATTGAGTCGGCTACGAACCCATCCCCAATTCATCCAGAATAGATGATGGCTGATTGGTTCGTGTGTTCCGGTTACGCTGCCGTTGGAGCTCGAGGAGTTCGAGAAATTCATATTATGTGTTTGGAATAGGGTTTGATATGAAATGGTATTGAATACTGAATGATATATTCATCTCCTTGAATATAGCAAAAAGATTTCCGTAATTTACGGAGGAAATTTAGGAAAAGTGGTAGACAAGGTCTATTGGGATAGATATGATAAGATATGATAAGATATGATGTGTCCTCCATTTATGTAATAATGGTGGTATGACGTGTTGAGATTATAAATAATAAGTTTGTAACCAGATATTGATTAAAGAATTTCAATTCGTATACTGTGATAACCTAGTGACATTTTCCGGTTCGCAAAACGATGCATAAAGGCATAGGATACGTGAGTGGTTGGAGTAGTAGCAGGAGCTTGTGGACGAACCATTATCTTCAATAACATAAGGGTGTAAAGAAGTTTGATAAATCTGATAGGTCATAAGTTTGAAAAAAAATTAAGTGGGATAAAGATGAATATGATATAAACGAAACACTTTATTTTATTAAGATCGAGGCTTTAAACAAGCCTTCTTATTACACGATTCGGGGATAGAAATAGTATAAGGCCTAGCCTTTGCATAGATAGAAAATAGGAAGAAAAAAAAAATAACTAGGAAATATTAAGATTGAAGTAGTCTTCATATTTCTTTTTCTCGTCCTCAACCTTTTTCATAAACTTTTCAACTTTCTCGTTCTTCTCCTTTTGTTCCTCATAAAGATACTCGAGGTTATCATAAAGATTGGAAACATCATTGTTGATTACATGGTACATGTAGTCCCTCATAGAAAGTTGATTATTAATGTGGTCTTCCTCCATCTTAAATCTAAGGTCAACATCTTCTCTCAAATAGGCAAGAGATTATTTTCCCCAGCGGGTATTGCGTTCTTCATCGTCCTTCACTTTCATCACCTTCTCCATCACTTTTTCTGTGTTATACTTTACAAGTTCTTTTAGCCTTTCGGTTTGAGTTTCGAAGGATTCTATAATGATCTCTTTCAAGATTTTGTTTTCTTTCTCTAGGTTATTTAGACGCGCCTCTATCTGAGCGATGTTTTCACGAGATGGTGAGCTAGCCCTTTTTGATGGACCGACTTCATCAGCAGTAGCGGTTTCGGTTTACTTTCTCTTTAGAGATAAGTTTTTAGACGATTCCTCAATAGGCTCTTTTTCGGGCTCATAGCCTGAGTAGTCACCATTGTAGTTAGGAAGGCTTTGAATAGCTTCCCATTAAGAATTACTCGTTGGTTTATATACCGGTGAGTGATTAGAGCCAGAGTCAACAGAATCAATAGGTGTCGCATTTGAATGTGGTGGCATAATTGGAGAGTAGACAGAATTCTCGGATTGGCTCGGCATTCTAAGAAATATTAAAGAATTTAATAAAAATAGTTTCTAAGGCATAGTGTAGCATTTAACAGTTAAAGGCAACAATTAAAGGCACTATGGTCAAGAAAAGTTGTAGTCCTACATTGCTAAGGTACCTAATTGTATAAGGCACACATAAAATACAATCCTGGTTCTCTACAACAACCTGCTCTGATACCAATCTTTGACACCCCCAAATAGGGCCTGGGGTATTTGTGTCTAATTATATCAAATCACAGTTGTATAAACGAGAACGACTCTACATGAGACGTTTTGTTGAGTTTTGCAGTGGAAGATAAATATATTTTTAATTGATATGATATGTAATGAAAACTCCAACCATAGAAAGCAATCATCATCAAAGCAGTAGATATACAGCAGAAGCAATATTTAAGTATCTGAGAATAAACATGCTTAAAAAGTCAACACGAGGTTGAGTGAGTTCATAGGTTTGTCATAAATAATGATCTCAGTAATAGTGTTAGACCACAAGATTTAGTTTGTAAAGTAGATCTCACAAGATTCAAAAGTTGATCTCCCGCAGGATCAAAAAGTTATGCCAGTGCGTGATATTTAGACTAAACGTTGTTTGCCCCGTGACAAGTTGTTCTGTCCTTGTCGTTTAATTTCATTATTAAGTAATATAAAGACTTAGTCCAATGTATCGGGGACGTTACTCCCGATAGGCCTATCCCCAATAATTAAGAATGCCGCAGCAATTAAAAATATCATTGTAGGGACTTAGTCGGACATAACCTGGTATATCATAGTTTAATAGTTGGTACTGATATTTAGACTAGACTTTCAAGTTTGCCCCGTAACAAGTTATCGTTTATACTTGTCGGTTGGGGACTTGCTGGTCATAGTCCAACATATCACAGTTTAATAGTTGGTACTTGTGTCTAACGTATAAAACAGTTATAAAAGTTGCGCATGTATTCTCAGCCCAAAAATATAGATAAAAAGGGAGCTATGAAAACTCACGATACGATAGTTTGTATGATATGCGTATGATAGAACTAAACAAGTACAGAGTTGTCCTCGGATTCACGAACCTATATCAGTTTCATATATATTAAAACATGTAATCGTAATTGAACAAGTTTATATATGTTATTTCACTTGTTATATATTTCTATATATATATATATATATATATATATATATATATATATATATATATATATATATATATATATATATATATTCTATTTATAAGTATTTGTTTGATATAATGATTTTAAATAATGATAATGCATAAAGAGTTGTATTGTTTTGTAATAACAATAATAATACTAGTAGTAGAAATGATAATAATAATAAGGTTTTAAAATAATAATAATAATAATAATAATAATAATAATAATAATAATAATAATAATAATAATAATAATAATAATAATAATAATAATAATAATAATAATAATAATAATAATAATAATAATATAGTTTTAATGATAGCAAAAATAATAATTTTGTAAAAATGATAATAATGATAATAATTTTAATAATAACAATACTAATAATATTAATTATGCTTATGATAATAATAGTATTTATTAAGAATGATACTAATACTAATAACGATGATAATCATAATAGTTTGTATTGTTTTCAAAATAATAATAATAATAATTTTAATCATAATAATGATTTACTAATAATTATAATAATAATGTTAATAATAATAATTTTAATACAAATGACAGTTTTACTAATAATTAAAAAGTAAAATGATAGTTAATAATAATACTAATAATCCTATAATAATAATACCTTTAATAATGTTTGGTAGTAATAATAATAATAATAATAATAATAATAATAATAATAATAATAATAATAATAATAATAATAATAAAAAATGAGAAAACTACCTTAATGAGCTTTTGCTAAAAAAAATTGTCCAAGAAGGGACTCGAACCCGAGACCTCTTGTTCACACAACCAACACCTTAACCATTCCCTCTGCTTCTCTTTTCTAATTTAAACCCCCCTTTTATTACTTATAAGCCGTATTTATTTTCTGTATATGATTCACCTTCTTCTTCTTCTTTTCAAAGTCGACTAAAATAAATCCATTAACCAAAACTCGAATACATAATTGATTTTAGGATTTTAAAATGATACAGAATTAATTAGTGGGTATTTGAATTAATTAAAACAAAAATAAAAAAAAATATAGCAGTAGCTGCTGCTGCTTCGTAAATGGAAAAAAAAAATATTTGATTTTAATTTTTAGTACGTTTTGGCCAAAGATTTCAACACCAACTATGTTTCAAATCACACCTAGAATGTTTCTCAATCATTAATTGAACCGAAAACTGCAACAAGAACTAGAATTTTACGAAGAACAAATTAGTTGACTTTTTAAAATTAAAGTTTGACTCTAAAATTCGAACTCGTTTTGAAGAATTGGATCGTGAAACTTTGTAGATAGATTGAGTAAATGATTCCTAACAAGACTGCAATTATAGATTTTAAAATGGGATTTGTTTTGAAGCTTTTGAAAAAATGGAACAACACAGAGACCGACGGCTTTTATTTCTTTATGGTTTCTTGTGTTGATTTCCAATTTGCAGCAAATACCAGATATATAAATGATGATGATAATGTAAATCGAACGTGTAATGTAGTAGACCTTATTGTTTGTTTAATGGTTGTGGAAGATCACGATTAAGAAACAGAAAAAAATAAAAAGCAGATAATACCTAATTTAGGTATCTGATTATTATTATTATATTTTTTTATATATATTAATGATAATAATACTAATTAATAGTTATTATATTAATAATAGTAAATGAAGATGATAATAATAATGATAAACCTAATAATAATAATAATTGTAATAAGTTTATTAATAATTAATAATAATGATGATAATAATAAAAATGATAATAATAATTATAAAAATGGTATTAACAATAATATTATTAATGATAATAATAATATTATTAATGATATTAATAATAATAATGATTATAATAACAATAGATTGTAGTATTGATAAATATAACAATAATACATATAATAATAATAATATTAATATTAATAACAAGGTTAATGATAATTATTAATAATAATGTTGATAATCAAAAAAATATTATTAATAGTAAGTTGTATTAATTTATCAATAATTTTATCACTTTTAGTAAAAGTGATAATACTAATAATATTAATAATATATTAGTAATTATGTTAATGATGATGATAATTATTAATAATAATAAATATAATACTAATAAAAATAATGATGTATATACACACACAATTATATTTACATATCTTTTATAACCAGTTATTCGTGAATCGTCGGTAACAGTTGAAGTTTAATGAAATCATATAAAGTTTTTGTTTAAATTAACTCGGAAATTTCCGAGTTATCACAACATGGCATCACAAGAAGTTGGACATAAATAAACAGAAACAGAAAGGTATCGTCATTTTTGATGAAGGTGAGGGTGCTATTAATTTTTGAATGGCAGTCAAGGGTGATTGACAGTGGTGGCTAGTTGAACAAATACTTTTGGCAATTTTCAAGAGTTTTCTTGAATGATTTCGACGATATGTAACAGGAAGTAAGATGATTCAGTTTTCGTTGGTTTAGTACACGAAAGATAGAAACAGAAAGATGATGGCAATATGTAGTAGAGAAAGGAAAATAAGGTGATGAATTAATGAAGATGTATATTGGTAGTGATTATGTGAGTGCAACTCACTCTTATCCCTTTTTATTGTATATGTGTATTTCAATCATGTACATGGTGCATTTCAATCATGTGCAGGATGCATTGCAATCATGTACATGGAGTTGTTCGATTAAAGCACAAGTGGAATATGACATAACACTGATTGTTGTTAAACTATATCTATAAATACATATATAACAAGTTGAGAAAGTAAGTAATACAATATAATAAATAAACGTATTAAAATATATAGCCACCAGTTAGTTGTACAGGGAAACTACAATCAAGAATGGATTATTGTGGTTGTTGGTTGAGGAAACAAAAATTGAAATAGAAGTAACAATTGCAGTAGAAATCGAGTAGTACAAGTTGTAGTGTGTCAATCAATATGCATGTATCTATTTAAGTAATATTAGCAAGTTGCCAAGAAATCAAAAATAGTGATAATCAATCAATTACTCCATAATGATGCGTGAATTCAGCAGCCTTAAATAATTGTAATCACTCTACTTTCATTACGGAGGGTGTATCGTGCTCTGTTGTTAATTAGTGGCGTATAAAAAGTGTTCAGAAAAATCCCATATTTTTAAATTAACCATATTTATTTATTTTGGTCATTATGGTATAAAATTTGATCATTAACTATTAAATAAAAATTAACTCACTGTCCACACTCGATCTCAGGTAAAATATAAAAAGTGTTGAAATTTATTAATTAGCTTCTAAATATATTTTTAATAGGCCTAAAATTTATATAACTCATTTTCAGATCACCGTTTATTTTAAAATCACATAAGTTTGAATTTAACTTACTTAATATCAATCGGGACATCAAATGAGTATTACAATCATTTAATATTTATTTTTAATATACTTTATTTATATATACATATATTTTAAATAATAATTATTATAATATCCTATTTTTATTTTATTTTACATAATTAAATTTTAATAGCAATAACATATAATATTTCAAATTATATTTTCAATTACCATATATATATATATGCACACACATATCTATTTACAATTAATTATTCGTGAATTGTCGAAACTAGTCGAAGGTAATTGAATACATAAACATAGTTCCAAAATTTTCAAGACTCAACATTATAGACTTTGCTTATCGTGTCGGAAACATATAAAGATAAAGTTTAAATTTGGTCAAAAATTTTCGGGTCGTCACAAGAAAGCATTTCAATTGTTGAAGAAAAAGTTAACTACGACACCTATATTGTCATTGCCTGAAGGGAATAATGATTTTGTGATTTATTGTGACGCTTCAAAGCAAGGTCTCGGTTATGTATTAATGCAACGAAAGAAGGTAATTGCTTATGAGTCTAGACAATTGAAGATTCACGAACAGAATTATACGACTCATGATTTGGAATTGGGCGCTGTTGTTTTTGCATTAAAGATATGGAGGCACTACTTATATGGGGTCAAATGTATCATATATATCGATCACAAAAGTCTCCAACATATATTTAATAAAAAACAACTGAACATGAGGTAGCGTAGGTGGATTGAGCTGTTAAATGATTATGACTTTGAGTAGAAAGGACAGGGAACCTATTTGAATAAAAGCTATGAATATAATTATTCATACTAACCTTACTACTCGAATAAAAGAGGCACAACAGGGTGTTTTAAAAGAAGAAAATTTGAAGAATGAAATACCCAATGGATCGGAGAAATAACTTAATATTCGGGAAGACGGAACCCGGTACATGGATGAAAGAATTTGGGTACTAAAGTTTGGAAATATGAGGGAAATGGTACTTAGGGAAGCACATAAAACCAGATATTCAATACATCCCGGAGAGGGAAATATGTATCAAGATCTCAAGAAACACTTTTGGTGATCGAGTATGAAAGTCGATATTGCTACATACGTAGGAGAATGTTTGACTCTTTCTAAAGTCAAAGTTGAACATCAGAAACCATCAGGTCTACTTCAACAACCTGAAATCCCGAAATGGAAATGGGAAAACATTACCATGGATTTCATTACTAAATTGCCGAGAACTGCAAGTGGTTATGATACAATTTGGGTAATAGTCTATCGTCTTACCAAATCAGTACACTTTCTATCAATGAGAGAAGATGATAAAATGGAGAAGTTGGCAAGACTATAGTTGAAAGAAGTCATCTCCAGACATAGAATACCAATCTCTATTATCTATGATAGGGATGGCAGATTCGTTTCAAGATTTTGGCAGTCGTTACACCAAGCATTGGGGACTCGTCTAGACATGAGTACTGCCTATCATCCACAAACTGATGGGCAGAGTGAAAGGACGATACTGACACTTGAAGACATGCTACGAGCTGGGTTATTGATTTTGAAAATGGTTGGGATCGACATCTACCATTAGCAGAGTTTTCCTACAACAACAGTTATCATTCGAGTATCAATGCGGCATCATTCGAAGCACTTTATGGTAGAAAATGCAGGTCTCTGATTTTTTGGAACGAGGTGGGGGATAGAAAAATTATGGGTCCGGAGATAATCCAAGAAACTACTGACAAAATCATTCAAATTCAACAACGGTTGAAAACTGCCCAGAGTCGACAAAAGAGCTACGCAGACGTCAGAAGAAAAGATCTAAAATTTGAGTTTGTGACATGGTCATGCTTAAGGTATCATCTTGGAAGGGAGTCATTCTATTTGGTAAACGGGGGAAACTAAACCCGAGATACATTGGTCCATTCAAGATTATTGATCATGTTGGACCGGTAGCTTACCGACTTGAATTAACGCAACAACTCGCTGGTGTACATAATACCTTCCACATCTCGAATTTGAAGAAATGCTTAGCTAAAGAAGATCTCACTTTCCCTTTAGACGAAATTAAGATCAACGAAAAACTACAATTCATTGAAGAACCCGTCGAAATAATGGATCGTGAGGTTAAAGGACTTAAGCAAAACAAACTACCAATCGTTAAGGTTCGATGGAATGCTCGTAGAGGACCCGAGTTCACCTAGGAGCATGAAGATCATATGAAGCAGAAATACCCGCATTTATTTCAAGAAGATGATATAACACCTACAACAGCTTAAAATTTCGGGACGAAATTTATTTAACGGGTAGGTACTATCATAACCCAGAATTTTCCATGATTATATATTATATGAGATTAATATTTACATGAATAAATATTTCCAACATGTTAAGCAATCAAACTTGTCAAGACTTGATTAATTGAAACGGTTTTTATGTAAACGTTTGACCACACAGTTTGTCCGATGATTCACGAACGTTATAACTTGTATATGACATGATAATATATATATATATATATATATATATATATATATATATATATATATATATATATATATATATATATATATATATATATGGACTTATGTATATGTTTAACATGATGAAATGATATTTAAGTATCTCATTATATATATTAACAACAAACTATATACATAAAACAAGACTACTAACTTAAGTAATTCAAAACGACATCTGTTAACACCTATTTTCTTATGAGGTAAGGATTAGTGTATCAACACGATACTAGAAGTAATCTAGCTTTAAGTGGGCGAGTGTTGCCGATTGATGCTTGCCCTTGGGAAATAATCCCTCCAGACCCGGTTCACAAGTGTAGAAACTTGTGAGATGGCTTAATCAATCTGTCGTCCGTAGAGCGTAAAGTGCTAGTCGGATGACTTCTAGTGAGAGAAAGTTTAGAGAGAGAGAGATGAAGTCTTAGCTCTCAAATTTGACAGAAAATGTCTGAACTGTCTAAAATGACGACCCAAGGGGTCTATTTATAGTGTCAGATCCACCAGATTGTTCGGGGACACGTTGTAGTGACCCGAACTTTTCCATGTTTATATATATATATATATATATATATATATATATATATATATATATATATATATATATATATATATTAAATGAAATTGTTATTTACATGATTAAGTGTTTCCAACATGTTAAGCAATCAAACTTGTTAAGACTTGATTAATTGAAATAGTTTTCATATAGACAATTGACCACCCAAGTTGACCGGTGATTCACGAACGTTAAAACTTGTAAAAACTATACGATGACATATATATGGTTATATATATAGAACATGATTTTATTATAAGTATGTATCTCATTAGGTATTTTAACAATGAGTTATATACATAAAAATGAGACTATTAATTTAAGAAACTCGAAAACGATATATATAACGATTATCGTTATAACAACGTCTTACTAGGTACATATGAATCATATTAAGATATTGATACACTTGGTTAATTATGTTAAAAGATAAGTAAATATATTATTAAGTGTATTAACAATGAAATACATATGTAAAAATAAGACTACTAACTTAATGATTTCGAAACGAGACATATATGTAACGATTATCGTTGTAACGACATTTAACTGTATATATATCATACTAAGATATATTATATATCATAATATCATGATAATATTACAATTTAACATCTCATTTGTTATAATAAACAATGGGTTAACAACATTCAACAAGATCGTTAACCTAAAGGTTTCAAAACAACATTTACATGTAACGACTAACGATGACTTAACGACTCAGTTAAAATGTATATACATGTAGTGTTTTAATATGTATTCATACACTTTTAAAAGACTTCAAGACACTTATCAAAATACTTCTACTTAACAAAAATGCTTACAATTATATCCTCGTTCAGTTTCATCAACAATTCTACTCGTATGCACCCGTATTCGTACTCGTACAATACACAGCTTTTAGATGTATGTATTATTGGTATATACACTCCAATGATCAGCTCTTAGCAGCCCATGTGAGTCACCTAATACATGTGGGAACCATCATTTGGCAACTAGCATGAAATATCTCATAAAATTACAAAAATATGAGTAATCATTCATGACTTATTTACATGAAAACAAAATTACATATCCTTTACATCTAATCCATACACCAACGACCAAAAACACCTAAAAACACTTTCATTCTTCAATTTTCTTCATCTAATTGATCTCTCTCAAGTTCTATCTTCAAGTTCTAAGTGTTCTTCATAAATTCTACAAGTTCTAGTTTCATAAAATCAAGAATACTTCCAAGTTTGCTAGCTTACTTCCAATCTTGTAGAGTGATCATCCAACCTCAAGAAATCTTTCTTATTTACAGTAAGATATCTTTCTAATACAAGGTAATACTCATATTCAAACTTTGATTCAATTTCTATAACTATAACAATCTTATTTCGAGTGTAAATCTTACTTGAACTTGTTTTTCGTGTCATGATTCTGCTTCAAGAACTTTCAAGCCATCCAAGGATCCTTTGAAGCTAGATCCATTTTTCTCATTTCCAGTAGTTTTATCCAGAAAACTTGAGGTAGTAATGATGTTCATAACATCATTCGATTCATACTTATAAAGCTATCTTATTCGAAGGTTTAAACTTGTAATCACTAGAACATAGTTTAGTTAATTCTAAACTTGTTTGCAAACAAAAGTTAATCCTTCTAACTTGACTTTTAAAATCAACTAAACACATGTTCTATATCTATATGATATGCTAACTTAATAATTTAAAACCTGGAAACACGAAGAACACGGTAAAATCGGACATACGCCGTCGTAGTAACACCGCGGGCTGTTTTGGGTTAGTTAATTAAAAACTATGATAAACTTTTGATTTAAAAGTTTTTTTTCTTGGAAAATGATTTTTCTTATCAACATGAAACTATATCAAAAAATCATGGTTAAACTCAAAGTGGAAGTATGTTTTTTAAAATGGTCATCAAGACATCGTTTTTTCGATTGAAATGACTACCTTTACAAAAACGACTTGTAACTTATATTTCCGACTATAAACCTATATTTTTTCTATTTAGATTCATAAAATAGAGTTCAATATGAAACCATAGCAATTTGATTCACTCAAAACGGATTTAAAATGAAGAAGTTATGGGGAAAATAAGATTGGATAATTTTTCTTGTTGTAGCAACGTGAAAATTGGTAACAAATCTATATTAATCATATCCTAGCTAACTTATATTGTATTATACATGTATTTTAATATATTATGTAATCTTGGGATACCATAGACACGTATGCAAATGTTTTGACATATCATATCGACCCATGTGTATATATTATTTGGAACAACCATAGACACTCTATATGCAGTAATGAGGGAGTTAGCTATACAGGGTTGAGGTTGATTCCAAAAATATATATACTTTGAGTTGTGATCTAGCCTGAGACGTGTATACACTGGGTCGTGGATTGATTTAAGATAATATATATCAATTTTTTTTCTGTACATCTAACGTTGGACAACTAGTTGTAGGTTACTAACGAGGACAGCTGACTTAATAAACTTAAAACATCAAAATGTATTAAAAGTGTTGTAAATATATTTTGAATATACTTTGATATATATGTACATATTTGTTATAGGTTCGTGAATCAACCAGTGGCCAAGTCTTACTTCCCGACGAAGTAAAAATCTGTGAAAGTGAGTTATAGTCCCACTTTTAAAATCTAATATTTTTGGGATGAGAATACATGCAGGTTTTATAAATGATTTACAAAATAGACACAAGTGTGTGAAACTACATTCTATGGTGGAATTATCGAAATCGAATATGCCCCTTTTTATTAAGTCTGGTAACCTAAGAATTAGGGAACAGACACCCTAATTGACGCAAATCCTAAAGATAGATCTATTGGGCTTAACAAACCCCATCCAAAGTACCGGATGCTTTAGTACTTCGAAATTTATATCATATCCGAAGGGTGTCCTGGAATGATGGGGATATTCTTATATATGCATCTTGTTAATGTCGGTTACCAGGTGTTCACCATATGAATGAATTTTATCTCTATGTATGGGATGTATATTGAAATATGAAATCTTGTGGTCTATTATTATGATTTGATAATATATAGGTTAAACCTATAACTCACCAACATTTTTGTTGACATTTTAAGCATGTTTATTCTCAGGTGATTATTAAGAGCTTCCGCTGTTGCATACTAAAATAAGGACAATATTTGGAGTCCATGCTTGTATGATATTATGTAAAAACTGCATTCAAGAAACTTATTTTTGATGTAATATATTCTTATTGTAAACCATTATGTAATGGTCGTGTGTAAACGGTATATTTTAGATTATCATTATTTGATAATCTACGTAATGCTTTTTAAACCTTTATAGATAAAATAAAGGTTATGGTTGTTTTAAAAATGAATGCAGTCTTTGAAAAACGTCTCATATAGAGGTCAAAACTGAAATGTCCCGTTCTTATTGATTAAAAACGTTCCATATTAATTGATTTCGTTGCGAGGTTTTGACCTCTATATGAGACGTTTTTCAAAGACTGCATTCATTTTTAAAACAAACCATAACCTTTATTTCATAAATAAAGGTTTAAAAAGCTTTACGTAGATTATCAAATAATGATAATCTAAAATATCCTGTTTACACACGACCATTACATAATGGTTTACAATACAAATATGTTACATCGAAATCAGTTTCTTGAATGCAGTTTTTACACAATATCATACAAACATGGACTCCAAATCTTGTCCTTATTTTAGTATGCAACAGCGGAAGCTCTTAATATTCACCTGAGAATAAACATGCTTTAAACGTCAACAAAAATGTTGGTGAGTTATAGGTTTAACCTATATATATCAAATCATAATAATAGACCACAAGATTTCATATTTCAATACACATCCCATACATAGAGATAAAAATCATTCATATGGTGAACACCTGGTAACCGACATTAACAAATGCATATATAAGAATATCCCCATCATTCCGGGACACCCTTCGGATATGATATAAATTTCGAAGTACTAAAGCATCCGGTACTTTGGATGGGGTTTGTTAGGC
The DNA here is from genome assembly GCF_046630445.1 of Rutidosis leptorrhynchoides. Lineage (NCBI taxonomy): Eukaryota > Viridiplantae > Streptophyta > Magnoliopsida > Asterales > Asteraceae > Rutidosis > Rutidosis leptorrhynchoides. The sequence goes on along the minus strand of NC_092335.1, from coordinate 299,305,380 downwards.
CCAATAGATCTATCTTTAGGATTCGCGTCAATTAGGGTGTCTGTTCCCTAATTCTTAGATTACCAGACTTAATAAAAAGGGGCATATTCGATTTCGATAATTCAACCATAGAATGTAGTTTCACGTACTTGTGTCTATTTTGTAAATCATTTATAAAACCTGCATGTATTCTCATCCCAAAAATATTAGATTTTAAAAGTGGGACTATAACTCACTTTCACAGATTTTTACTTCGTCGGGAAGTAAGACTTGGCCACTGGTTGATTCACGAACCTATAACAATATATACATATATATCAAAGTATGTTCAAAATATATTTACAACACTTTTAATATATTTTGATGTTTTAAGTTTATTAAGTCAGCTGTCCTCGTTAGTAACCTACAACCAGTTGTCCACAGTTAGATGTACAGAAATAAATCGATAAATATTATCTTGAATCAATCCACGACCCAGTGTATACGTATCTCAGTATTGATCACAACTCAAACTATATATATTTTGGAATCAACCTCAACCCTGTATAGCTAACTCCAACATTCACATATAGAGTGTCTATGGTTGTTCCGAAATATATATAGATGTGTCGACATGATAGGTCGAAACATTGTATACGTGTCTATGGTATCTCAAGATTACATAATATATAATACAAGTTGATTAAGTTATGGTTGGAATAGATTTGTTACCAATTTTCACGTAGCTAAAATGAGAAAAATTATCCAATCTTGTTTTACCCATAACTTCTTCATTTTAAATCCGTTTTGAGTGAATCAAATTGCTATGGTTTCATATTGAACTCTATTTTATGAATCTAAACAAAAAAAGTATAGGTTTCTAGTCGGAAAAATAAGTTACAAGTCGTTTTTGTAAAGGTAGTCATTTCAGTCGAAAGAACGACGTCTAGATGACCATTTTAGAAAACATACTTCCACTTTGAGTTTAACCATAATTTTTGGATATAGTTTCATGTTCATAATAAAAATCATTTTCTCAGAATAACAACTTTTAAATCAAAGTTTATCATAGTTTTTAATTAACTAACCCAAAACAGCCCGCGGTGTTACTACGACGGCGTAAATCTGGTTTTACGGTGTTTTTCGTGTTTCCAGGTTTTAAATCATTAAGTTAGCATATCATATAGATATAGAACATGTGTTTAGTTGATTTTAAAAGTCAAGTTAGAAGGATTAACTTTTGTTTGCGAACAAGTTTAGAATTAACTAAACTATGTTCTAGTGATTACAAGTTTAAACCTTCGAATAAGATAGCTTTATATGTATGAATCGAATGATGTTATGAACATCATTACTACCTTAAGTTCCTTGGATGAACCTACTGGAAAAGAGAAAAATGGATCTAGCTTCAATGGATCCTTGGATGGCTCAAAGTTCTTGAAGCAAAATCATGACACGAAAACAAGTTCAAGTAAGATCATCACTTGAAATAAGATTGTTATAGTTATAGAAATTGAACCAAAGTTTGAATATGATTATTACCTTGTATTAGAATGATAACCTACTGTAAGAAACAAAGATTTCTTGAGGTTGGATGATCACCTTACAAGATTGGAAGTGAGCTAGCAAACTTGAAAGTATTCTTGATTTTATGAAACTAGAACTTTTGGAATTTATGAAGAACACTTAGAACTTGAAGATAGAACTTGAGAGAGTTCAATTAGATGAAGAAAATTGAAGAATGAAAGTGTTTGTAGGTGTTTTTGGTCGTTGGTGTATGGATTAGATATAAAGGATATGTAATTTTGTTTTCATGTAAATAAGTCATGAATGATTACTCATATTTTTGTAATCTTATGAGATATTTCATGCTAGTTGCCAAATGATGGTTCCCACATGTGTTAGGTGACTCACATGGGCTGCTAAGAGCTGATCATTGGAGTGTATATACCAATAGTACATACATCTAAAAGCTGTGTATTGTACGAGTACGAATACGGGTGCATACGAGTAGAATTGTTGATGAAACTGAACGAGAATGTAATTGTAAGCATTTTTGTTAAGTAGAAGTATTTTGATAAGTGTATTGAAGTCTTTCAAAAGTGTATAAATACATATTAAAACACTACATGTATATACATTTTAACTGAGTCGTTAAGTCATCGTTAGTCGTTACATGTAAGTGTTGTTTTGAAACCTTTAGGTTAACGATCTTGTTAAATGTTGTTAACCCAATGTTTATAATATCAAAAGAGATTTTAAATTATTATATTATCATGATATTATGATGTACGAATATCTCTTAATATGATATATATACATTAAATGTCGTTACAACGATAAACGTTACATATATGTCTCGTTTCAAAATCATTAAGTTAGTAGTCTTGTTTTTACATATGTAGTTCATTGTTAATATAATTAATGATATGTTTACTTATCATAATATCATGTTAACTATATATATAACCATATATATGTCATCATATAGTTTTTTTACAAGTTTTAACGTTCGTGAATCACCGGTCAACTTGGGTGGTCAATTGTCTATATGAAACCTATTTCAATTAATCAAGTCTTAACAAGTTTGATTGCTTAACATGTTGGAAACATTTAATCATGTAAATATCAATCTCAATTAATATATATAAACATGGAAAAGTTCGGGTCACTACAAAAACCTCGCGACGAACTCAATTAATATGGAACGTTTATAATCAATATGAACGGGACATTTCAGTTGGTATCCGAGCGTTGGTCTTAGAGAACTAGGAAATTTGCATTAGTGTGTCTTATCGAGTTTGTTAAGATGCATTAGTGAGTCTGGAATTCGACCGTGTTTTCTTTAAAAATGATTGCTTAACATTTTTGTTGGAAACTATATATTATTAACATGTATATATTATGTGATATATTAATCTCTTAACATGTTTGATATTGTGTGATAGATGTCTACCTCTAGCACAAATCCCATTGACTCACCTAATAATAACGAAGAGTCGAATATATATTGGACTGATTCACAAGTTCCCGAAGAAGAACCGGAAGAAGAATCAGAACCGGAAGAAGAATCAGAACCGGAAGAGGAGGAACCGGAGGAGGAAATAGAACCGGTGGGGGAAATAATAAAACGGTTAAGTAAAAGAAAATCCTCAACCAACCTGTAACACCCCAACTTAACATGACCACAATATTGTCCGCTTTGCCCGCAGGCGCACGGCTTTTTCTTGGCGACCACACACGAGAAGCACTTTCCCAGGAGGTCACCCATCCTGGTAGTGCTCTCGCCCGAGCACGCTTAACCACAACGTACTCGCACTTATACTCAGCCTGTGATCCCAAAACGCGTTGTTTCATTTAAGCGTGAGTATTACCTTATAATCCCATGATCACTCATGTTCGTGGGCGATGTGGGATTTGCCTAGGGTGTTACATTCACCCCCCTTAGGGACTCATCGTCCTCGATGAGGTTTGCCTCACCACCCCCAACGGCACATGAGTGGCTCTGATACCATTCTGTAACACCCCAGCTTAACATGACCACAATATTGTCCGCTTTGCCTGCAGGCGCACGGCTTTTTCTTAGCGACCACACACGAGAAGCACTTTCCCAGGAGGTCACCCATCCTGGTAGTGCTCTCGCCCGAGCATGCTTAACCACAACGTACTCGCACTTATACTCAGCATGTGATCCCAAAACGCGTTGTTTCATTTAAGCGTGAGTATTACCTTATAATCCCATGATCACTCATGTTCGTGGGTGATGTGGGATTTGTCTAGGGTGTTACATAACCGACCAAGGTTAATTATGGTCAATGGTGTTTCCGCCAAGGAAGCAAAATATTGGGAGGATTACCAATTCTCCGATGAATCGGATTCCGACGAGAATTCCGATGATGTTATAGAAATTACCCCAACTGAATTTAAAAAGGCAAAAGAAAATAATAAGGGAAAGGGCATAAAAATAGAGAAATCTAATTCCAACCCCAATAAATTTATATGTATCGTCAACCCCCGAAGCCCTTAAGTTGTAAGAATGCCCGGGAACCTCTAAACCACCAGGTTTTTCTAAACCGTTGTGGAAAACGATAGCTCGTATTAGGGGAACATCATATATTCCTAGAAACTTGGCAAAATGAACCAAAACCGAAGAAGAAGAAATGAGCGAGTCAGAATAAGATAGTTGTATTCGTGTGGTGTAATATATGAAATATAGTGTGCTTATGCTTTATGATATATGTAAAAATTACTTGCATTAATAAGTATTTTTTTTTTCATGAATCTAACTCTTGTCTATTTTACAGTTTAAAAATAAAAAATGGATAGACAACCCAATATTTTAAGAGACCTACCCGGAGACATGATTGATGAAATCTTGTCTAGAGTCGGTCAGAATTCTTCGGCACAACTATTTACGGCGAAATCAGTTTGTAAGACATTCGAAGAACGTTCCAAGAATGTCTTGGTTTATAAGAGACTTTCGTTTGAAAGACGGGGGATATCACATTGGGAAACCCATAAGTTACGATGTGTTTACTTTGACGCATATATTGCGGGGAACCCAAATGCTATTTTATGCAACGGGTTAAGAAATTATTTTGACTCAATGTATCCGAATATAGGACTTCATGATTTAGAAAAAGCGGCTAACATGCAACATAAAGAAGCATGCTATGCTTACGGGTTAGTAATGTTCGCTTCTCACCAAAGTGAGAAAAAGAACATCGGGCTACAACTATTAAACAAAACGTTCCCACAAGTGACGGAGTCGGTAATTGGGGTAAGAAATGAGGTTTTTAGGTTATTACGAGACTGTTGGTCATTACGTAACCCTCATCCCTTTGACGACGTTACAACACTCTATCTTATCAACGGCCATAACGGTTATGTTCCACAAGACCAAGGATGGGAAGTATTCCTAGTAAAACCAGAATGCAAGACTTGTTTCTGGACGTATGAATTATGTGTCTTTATTGCCTTTGCTGAACGACTTGTGTACTAGCTAGAATTATCTTGACAACTATCTTGTATCAAAGTTATTGTGTGCTATATTTCATGCTTTATGTAAAATAAGCGGTATTGTAAGTTTGTAAAATATTGTATAAAAGTTTGAACGCGAAATATTATTATAATCAGTTTTTCATATAGAATTGTAGTAGTTGAATTGTATATTAGCTAATAAGGAATGAACTTAACGGGTAGGTACTACCCGAATTTAAACTTATAAAACGCTAATATGAAGAAAAAGCTTTTATAAATGAGTTCATATTATGCTACAAAATACTATTAACTACTCTTAATATTCTGTATGATTAACTTGTTCCATTTGACTATTTTGAAGGAAATGGCACCGACTACTCGACACACCGCGAATATGAATGAAGAGGAATTCCGTACTTTTCTAGCTTCAAACATAGCCGCAGTACAGGCTGCGCTACATACCAAAAATAACCTTGGATCTAGCAGTACAGGAAATCGTGTAGGATACACCTACAAAGAATTCACTGCCTGCAAACCTTTGGAATTTGATGGAACCGAAGGACCGATCGGATTGAAACGGTGGACCGAGAAGGTCGAATCGGTGTTTGCCATAAGTAAGTGTACTGAAGAGGACAAAGTGAAGTACGCTACGCATAACTTCACAGGTTCTGTGTTAACATGGTGGAATACCTATCTAGAGCAAGTGGGACAAGATGATGCTTACGCACTACCGTGGTCAGCATTCAAGCACTTGATGAACGAGAAGTACCGTCCCAGAACCGAGGTCAATAAGCTCAACACAGAACTTAGAGGGTTACGAACCCAAGGATTTGATATTACCACGTACGAAAGTCGATTTACAGAATTGTGCCTATTGTGTCCGAGAGCATTCGAAGATGAGGAAGAGAAGATCGACGCGTTTGTGAAAAGATTACCGGAAAGAATCCAAGAAGATATAAGTTCACACGAGCCCGCCTCCATACAACAGCCATGTAAAATGGCTCACAAACTAGTGAACCAGATTGAGGAAAGAATTAAAGAACAGGCGGCTGAAGAGGCCAATGTGAAGCAAGTCAAAAGAAAGTGGGAGGAAAACGGTGATAAGAATCACCAATACAACAACAACAACAATTACAACAATAATCGCAACAACTAATCCAACAATCGCAACATCAATCGCAACTACAACAAACGGCCCAACAACAACAACAACAACAATAACAGCAGCAACTACAACAATCATCCCAACAACAATAATAACTGCAACAACAACAACAATCAGAAGCAGCTATGCCAAAGGTGTGAAACGTATCACTCGGGGTTCTGTACCAAATTTTGCAACAAGTGTAAAAGAAATGGTCATAGCGCGGCAAAGTGTGAGGTCTACAGACCAGGGGTTAACAGAACAAAAGGAACAAATGGTGTCGGAACGAGTAATGGCGGAGCAAGTAGTGTCGGAGCAAGTTATGCCAATGTAGTTTGTTATAAATGTGGAAAATCGGGCCACATTATTAGAAATTTCCCGAACCAGGAGAACACGAATGGACAAGGCCACGGAAGAGTTTTCAATATTAATGCGGCAGAGGCACAGGAAGACCCGGAGCTTGTTACGGGTACATTTCTTATTGACAATAAATCTGCTTACGTTTTATTTGATTCGGGTGCGGATAGAAGCTATATGAGTAGAGATTTTTGTGCTAAATTAAGTTGTCCATTGACACCTTTGGATAGTAAATTTTTACTCGAATTAGCAAATGGTAAATTAATTTCAGCAGATAATATATGTCAGAATCGAGAAATTAAACTGGTTAGCGAAACATTTAAGATTGACTTGATACCAGTAGAGTTAGGGAGTTTTGATGTGATAATCGGTATGGACTGGTTGAAAGAAGTGAAAGCAGAGATCGTTTGTTACAAAAATGCAATTCGCGTTATACGAGAAAAAGGAAAACCCTTAATGGTGTACGGAGAAAAGGGCAACACGAAGCTACATCTTATTAGTAATTTGAAGGCACAAAAACTAATAAGAAAAGGTTGCTATGCTGTTCTAGCACACGTCGAGAAAGTATAAACTGAAGAAAAGAGCATCAATGATGTTCCCGTCGCAAAAGAATTTCCTGATGTATTTCCGAAAGAATTACCGGGATTACCCCCACATCGATCCGTTGAATTTCAAATAGATCTTGTACCAGGTGCTGCACCAATAGCTCGTGCTCCTTACAGACTCGCACCCAGCGAGATGAAAGAACTACAAAGCTAATTACAAGAACTTTTAGAGCATGGTTTCATTCGACCAAGCACATCACCGTGGGGAGCTCCTGTTTTGTTTGTCAAGAAGAAAGATGGTACATTCAGGTTGTGTATCGACTACCGAGAGTTGAACAAAGTTACCATCAAGAACCGCTACCCACTATCGAGAATCGACGACTTATTTGATCAACTACAAGGCTCGTCTGTTTATTCAAAGATTGACTTACGTTCCGGGTATCATCAAATGCGGGTGCAAGAAGATGATATTCCAAACACTGCTTTCAGAACACGTTACGGCCATTATGAGTTTATGGTCATGCCGTTTGGTTTAACTAATGCACCAGCTGTGTTCATGGACCTTATGAACTGAGTGTGTGGACCATACCTTGACAAGTTTGTCATTGTTTTCATTGATGACATACTTATTTACTCAAAGAATGACCAAGAACACGGTGAACATTTGAGAAAGGTGTTAGAAGTATTGAGGAAGGAAGAATTGTATGCTAAGTTTTCAAAGTGTGCATTTTGGTTGGAAGAAGTTCAATTCCTCGGTCACATAGTGAACAAAGAAGGTATTAAGGTGGATCCCCCAAAGATAGAAACTGTTGAAAAGTGGGAAACCCCGAAAACTCCGAAACACATACGACAGTTTTTAGGACTAGCTGGTTACTACAGAAGGTTCATCCAAGACTTTTCCAGAATAGCAAAACCCTTGACTGCATTAACGCATAAAGGGAAGAAATTTGAATGGAAGGATGAACAAGAGAAAGCGTTCCAGTTATTGAAGAAAAAGCTAACTACGGCACCTATATTGTCATTGCCTGAAGGGAATAATGATTTTGTGATTTATTGTGACGCATCAAAGCAAGGTCTCGGTTGTGTATTAATGCAACGAACGAAGGTGATTGCTTATGCGTCTAGACAATTGAAGATTCACGAACAAAATTATACGACGCATGATTTGGAATTAGGCACAGTTGTTTTTGCATTAAAGACTTGGAGGCACTACTTATATGGGGTCAAAAGTATTATATATACCGACCACAAAAGTCTTCCACACATATTTAATCAGAAACAACTGAATATGAGGCAGCGTAGGTGGATTGAATTGTTGAATGATTATGACTTTGAGATTCGTTACCACCCGGGGAAGGCAAATTTGGTAGCCAACGCCTTGAGCAGGAAGGACAGAGAACCCATTCGAGTAAAATCTATGAATATAATGATTCACAATAACCTTAATACTCAAATAAAGGAGGCGCAACAAGGAGTTTTAAAAGAGGGAAATTTAAAGGATGAAATACCCAAAGGATCGGAGAAGCATCTTAACATTCGGGAAGACGGAACCCGGTATAGGGCTGAAAGGATTTGAGTACCAAAATTTGGAGATATGAGAGAAATGGTACTTAGAAAAGCTCATAAAACCAGATACTCAATACATCCTGGAACGGGGAAGATGTACAAGGATCTCAAGAAACATTTTTGGTGGCCGGGTATGAAAGCCGATGTTGCTAAATACATAGGAGAATGTTTGATGTATTCTAAGGTCAAAGCTAAGCATCAGAAACCATCAGGTCTACTTCAACAACCCAAAATCCCAGAATGGAAATGGGAAAACATTACCATGGATTTCATCACTAAATTGCCAAGGACTGCAAGTGGTTTTGATACTATTTTGCTAATAGTTGATCGTCTCCCCAAATCAGCACACTTCCTGCCAATAAGAGAAGATGACAAGATGGAGAAGTTAGCACGACTGTATTTGAAGGAAGTCATCTTCAGACATGGAATACCAATCTCTATTATCTCTGATAGGGATGGCAGATTTATTTCAAGATTCTGGCAGACATTACAGCAAGCATTGGGAACTCGTCTAGACATGAGTACTGCCTATCATCCACAAAATGATGGGTAGAGTGAAAGGACGATACAAACGCTTGAAGACATGCTACGAGCTTGTGTTATTGATTTCGGAAACAGTTGGGATCGACATCTACCGTTAGCAGAATTTTCCTACAACAACAGCTACCATTCAAGCATTGAGATGGCGTCGTTTGAAGCACTTTATGGTAGAAAGTGCAGGTCTCCGATTTGTTAGAGTGAAGTGGGGGATAGACAGATTACGGGTCCAGAGATAATACAAGAAACTACCGAGAAAATCATCCAAATTCAACAAAGATTGAAAACCGCCCAGAGTCGACAAAAGAGCTACGCGGAAAGTAAAAGAAAAGATATAGAGTTTGAAATTGGAGAAATGGTCATGCTTAAGGTTTCACCTTGGAAAGGCGTTGTTCGATTTGATAAACGGGGGAAACTAAATCCAAGGTACATTGGACCATTTAAGATTATAGATCGTGTCGGACCAGTAGCTTACCAACTGGAGCTACCTCAACAACTCGTGGCTGTACATAACACTTTCCACGTCTCAAATTTGAAGAAATGTTTTGCTAAAGAAGATCTCACTATTCCGTTGGACGAAATCCAAATCAATGAAAAACTTCAATTCATTGAAGAACCCGTCGAAATAATGGATCGCGAGGTTAAGAGACTTAAACAAAACAAGATACCAATTTTTAAGGTTTGATGAAATGCTCGTAGAGGACCCGAGTTCACCTGGGAGCGTGAAGATCAAATGAAGAAGAAATACCCGCATTTATTTCCAGAAGATACGTCAACACCTCCAACTGCTTAAAATTTCGGGACGAAATTTATTTAACGGGTAGGTACTGTAGTGACCCGAACTTTTCCATGTTTATTTATATATTAAATGAAATTGAAATTTACATGATTAAGTGTTTCCAACATGTTAAGCAATCAAACTTGTTAAGACTTGATTAATTGAAATAGGTTTCATATAGACAATTGACCACCCAAGTTGACCGGTGATTCACGAACGTTAAAACTTGTAAAAACTATACGATGACATATATATGGTTATATATATAGTTAACATGATTTTATTATAAGTATGTATCTCATTAGGTATTTTAACAATGAGTTATATACATAAAAATGAGACTATTAATTTAAGAAACTCGAAAACGATATATATAACGATTATCGTTATAACAACGTCTTACTAGGTACATATGAATCATATTAAGATATTGATACACTTGGTTAATTATGTTAAAAGATAAGTAAATATATTATTAAGTGTATTAACAATGAAATACATATGTAAAAATAAGACTACTAACTTAATGATTTCGAAACGAGACATATATGTAACGATTATCGTTGTAACGATATTTAACTGTATATATATCATACAAAGATATATTATATATCATAATATCATGATAATATAACAATTTAACATCTCATTTGTTATAATAAACAATGGGTTAACAACATTCAACAAGATCGTTAACCTAAAGGTTTCAAAACAACATTTACATGTAACGACTAACGATGACTTAACGACTCAGTTAAAATGTATATACATGTAGTGTTTTAATATGTATTCATACACTTTTGAAAGACTTCAAGACACTTATCAAAATATTTCTACTTAACAAAAATGCTTACAATTACATCCTCATTCAGTTTCATCAACAATTCTACTCGTATGCACCTGTATTCGTACTCGTACAATACACAGCTTTTAGATGTATGTATTATTGGTATATACACTCCAATGATCAGCTCTTAGAAGACCATGTGAGTCACCTAACACATGTGGGAACCATCATTTGGCAACTAGCATGAAATATCTCATAAAATTACAAAAATATGAGTAATCATTCATGACTTATTTACATGAAAACAAAATTACATATCCTTTATATCTAATCCATACACCAACGACCAAAAACACCTACAAACACTTTCATTCTTAAATTTTCTTTATCTAATTGATCTCTCTCAAGTTCTATCTTCAAGTTCTAAGTGTTCTTCATAAATTCTACAAGTTCTAGTTTCATAAAATCAAGAATACTTCCAAGTTTCCTAGCTTACTTCCAATCTTGTAGAGTGATCATCCAACCTCAAGAAATCTTTCTTATTTACAGTAAGATATCTTTCTAATACAAGGTAATACTCATATTCAAACTTTGATTCAATTTCTATAACTATAACAATCTTATTTCGAGTGGAAATCTTACTTGAACTTGTTTTTCGTGTCATGATTTTGCTTCAAGAACTTTCAAGCCATCCAAGGATCCTTTGAAGCTAGATCCATTTTTTTATTTCCAGTAGCTTTATCTAGAAAACTTGAGGTAGTAATGATGTTCATAACATCATTCGATTCATACTTATAAAGCTATCTTATTCGAAGGTTTAAACTTGTAATCACTAGAACATAGTTTAGTTAATTCTAAACTTGTTTGCAAACAAAAGTTAATCCTTCTAACTTGACTTTTAAAATAAACTAAATACATGTTCTATATCTATATGATATGCTAACTTAATGATTTAAAACTATGATAAACTTTGATTTAGTTAATTAAAAACTATGATAAACTTTGATTTAAAAGTTGTTCTTCTGGTAAAATGATTTTTCTTATGAACATGAAACTATATCCAAAAATCATGGTTAAACTCAAAGTGGAAGTATGTTTTCTAAAATGGTCATCTAGACGTCGTTCTTTCGACTGAAATGACTACCTTTACAAAAATGACTTGTAACTTATATTTTCGACTATAAACCTATACTTTTTCTGTTTATATTCATAAAATAGAGTTCAATATGAAACCATAGCAATTTGATTCACTCAAAACGGATTTAAAATGAAGAAGTTATGGGTAAAACAAGATTGGATAATTTTTCTTGTTGTTGCAACGTGGAAATTGGTAACAAATCTATATTAATCATATCCTAGCTAACTTATATTGTATTATACATGTATTCTAATATATTATGTAATTTTGGGATACCATAGACACGTATGCAAATGTTTTGACATATCATATAGACTCATGTGTATATATTATTTGGAACAACCATAGACACTCTATATGCAGTAATGAGGGAGTTAGCAATACAGGGTTGAGGTTGATTCCAAAAATATATATACTTTGAGTTGTGATCTAGCCTGAGACGTGTATACACTGGGTCGTGGATTGATTCAAGATAATATATATCAATTTTTTTCTGTACATCTAACGTTAGACAATTAGTTGTAGGTTACTAACGAGAACAGCTGACTTAATAAACTTAAAACATCAAAATGTATTAAAAGTGTTGTAAATATATTTTGAATATATTTTGATATATATGTACATATTTGTTATAGGTTCGTGAATCGACCAGTGGCCAAGTCTTACTTCCCGACGAAGTAAAAATCTGTGAAAGTGAGTTATAGTCCCACTTTTAAAATCTAATATTTTTGGGATGAGAATACATGCAGGTTTTATAAATGATTTACAAAATAGACACAAGTACGTGAAACTACATTCTATGGTTGAATTATCGAAATCAAATATGCCCCTTTTTATTAAGTCTGGTAATCTAAGAATTAGGGAACAGACACCCTAATTGACGCTAATCCTAAAGATAGATCTATTGGGCCTAACAAACCCCATCCAAAGTACCAGATGCTTTAGTACTTCGAAATTTATATCATATCCGAAGGGTGTCCCGGAATGATGGGGATATTCTTATATATGCATCTTGTTAATGTCGGTTACCAGGTATTCACCATATGAATGAATTTTATCTCTATGTATGGGATGTATATTGAAATATCAAATCTTGTGGTCTATTATTATGATTTGATAATATATAGGTTAAACCTATAACTCACCAACATTTTTGTTGACGTTTTAAGCATGTTTATTCTCAGGTGATTATTAAGAGCTTTCGCTGTTGCATACTAAAATAAGGACAAGATTTGGAGTCCATGCTTGTATGATATTATGTAAAAACTGCATTCAAGAAACTTATTTTTGATGTAATATATTCTTATTGTAAACCATTATGTAATGGTCGTGTGTAAACGGTATATTTTAGATTATCATTATTTGATAATCTACGTAATGCTTTTTAAACCTTTATAGAAAAAATAAAGGTTATGGTTGTTTTAAAAATGAATGCAGTCTTTAAAAAACGTCTCATATAGAGGTCAAAACCTCGCGACGAAATCAATTAATATGGAACGTTTATAATCAATATGAACGGGACATTTCACACTTGTCAGATGATGATACGTTCTGTTACTTGTGTTTCAAAATTTAAGCTGAAAGTGGCGTTCTCCGGCCAGGGCTTATGCGCTAGGCGGCCTTCAGGGCTTACGCATGACGGAGCAGCCTGTACAGCGGAGAATGCTGGACGGACAGTCTCATAAAACCGTTATTCTCAGTGCTTCTGATGGTAATTTTATGCGATCATTATGCCTTTTATGCGTGTATACGATAGGATACACCATTAAGTCCCCCCAGTTTAATGACTTAAGCATTTGAAAAATGATTAAGTTGTTAAACTTTTGATAACTCTTCCAAAACAAGCCTTCACGTTTCCCTTTTTGCATCGGGAAGCACATTACAGGCATTAAATGATAGGCGAAATTTACTGACATTGTGATAATTGCTTTTTGCATGGCTACAATACCCCACGCGCCTCTAGCTGTAAAAAGGCATTTCGATGTACTCGCTTTTTAATCGTGTCCATACACGTGTGTGGTTGAAATTAAAACCCCCAAAATCTCCACCAAACACAGCTGTTACAACTTTTTCCCTTTTTAACCATCATAAACCCTAATCGAGCATTCACTTTCACAGGTTCCCTATACAGTGTTCATCTCTTACCATCAATACCCTCTTTACTTCATGTTTCATTAAAACTTTAATGGCAGTCTTAAAGGATGTTACAACTATTCATAGCAGAGTAAATGAGAAGTATTTGGGCGAGCTACTGCAACGTTTTCCTAGATTAGCTGGTGTTGAACCAACAATTCCTGCATTCAATGCCAGAGCCTGCTCACCACCTCCTGGAAAGGTTACTATTTATTGCCATTCAATTTTCAACTTTTGTCTGCGACTGCCATTTACGCCGTTCTTTTTAGAAGTTTGTAAGTTCTACGGTGTTGTCGTTGGGCAATTCGAACCAGCATCAATTCGAAAGATTCTTATTTTTGAAATTTATTGCCACGCAAGGAATATAGAGCCATCTATTCATATATTTTACCATTTGGTGCGTATAGCATCCCACGAAAAAGGTTGGTTTACCTTCAACAAAGTTCATGGTTTTCTGAGACCTGCACTTGATCATCCTAGCAATGATTGACACGCTTCATTTATCTTTATAAATGAAGATGCAATTGATGATAAATACTCAGCTGCCCGAGTTTGGTGTAAATACTTGCATACCGTATCAGTTACCTTTCCAAGACTAAAGAACAAGGAAAACATTTTGTTTAAGAGAATTAAAGCTGAACAGATCAACGACGTTAAATATGGGGAACATATGCTTTCGTTGACATCTGTAAGTCAATATTGGGATATCACACAAGGTTATGTCTGTATTCTTGCTGGGAGGAAGAGTAAGTGCTTACTTTTTCTATATATGCTTAATAAGATGCTTCCCTTTATTTATCCAATTAACCACTGTAACTTTTTGTGATGACCCGTCCTTATCCACCTGGACAAAGTCTTCAACATTTAGTCCCATTGCGATGATCGACTCCAAGTAATGTCCTTAACACGAGCAAATGCACAGCAGAAGACTTAATTCGTACCTGAGAATAAACATGCTTTAAAACGTCAACATAACGTTGGTGAGATATATAGGTTTGATGCTAGCAGCGTTATAACTATGGACCACAAGATTTCATATTTTAAACATAATACACTCGCAAGTGTATGTAAAAGTAGTTGAGCACTTGGTAACCATACTTAACATTTAAATCATCGCAGCATATTCTTAAATAATCGCTACACCGTACCAAGTGTAGTATACAGAAACGAAGTACTGTGCGACCGTTAAAAACTGGTCGTCCAGCCCGGTTGGGGTTGTCAGGCACGATAGATCTATCAATAGGATTCGCGTTTACATTTCTCATGTAAATATTAGCTACCAAGTATAAAGAAATATGCCATGGTACAACTCAACATAGAATTTATTTTTGATCACTTGTGTCCATAACGTAAATCATAAAATGCATGTATTCTCATCCCAAAATATTTAGAGTTTAAAAGGGACTATATACTCACCTAATGTATTTTGTAGTAAAAATACATATAACATCATTGAACAAGTATAGAGTTGGCCTCGGATTCACGAACCTATATCAGTTATATATATTAAATCCTGTAATCACAATCGAACAACTTATGTACATATAATTTAAATATATACTTTATTACTTATTTTATTTTAGTAATATTATTGTTAATTCAAATGTTATATATATAGATAGTGTGTTATATTATTATAAATAATAATAATTAACAGAAAAGTAGGTAATACTAATATAGTTATATGTAATAAATATATTTTATATAAGTATCATTTGTTTGTTAAATGTTAATTATAATGATAATAATAATAATATAAATAAAAATGTCACTATAAATAATACTAATAATAAAAATAATAATGATAAAAATATTACTAATTATAATAAAAATCATAATAATTCTAATAATAATAATAATGATAATTTTAATAATAAAAAATGATAATCTTGATAAAAATGTTTGTTTCAATAATAATACTAATTTTATTAAACATGATTAAATAATGATACTTTTAATAATAACAATAATAATAATAATAATAATAATAATAATAATAATAACAATAATAATAATGATAAAAAAAATCACTACCTCTCAAAATAGATTGATAAATAAAAAGATGCCACCAACAGGACTCGAACCCGAACCCGAGACCTCTTGTTTAAGCAGAAAACACCCCAACCAATGCTCTGTTGATAATTTACTAATTTAAATCACAGTCTAATCTATTTAACACTTGTTATTTTGTTTTCATCTTCCTAATTTCATCACCATTTACTTTCGGCCCAACAGTAATTATCAGATGGATCTCGGCCCAAAAATTTTACGGCCCAACAGAATAAATTAATTAAACTCGTTATCAATTTTAATGAGCCCGATACAAATTTGTTAGAAAGGGTTACGATTAAAACAAAATAAACTAAAAGGAATCCCATGGTGGGGCAGAAGGTCACGATCAGGATTCAGCAACCCTACTCGACTTTGCAACTGGAATCGCACTAACCCATCATCATTCTTTTCATATATTATTTATAGTGTGTTTATACGCATCACACCCATTCATCTCTAATTAATAAAATCAAGAAAACGGCTGTAGCGAAAAAAAATAAAGAAGTAGTTGCAGGTTTTTGGATTCTTTGGTGTCGAATAGAAACAACAGCGGTAGCAGTAACAGGAACGAGTCAGGAACAAGAGATTTTTCAAGCACCTCCTCATGATTTTATGTGGGTTTATTGATGAGTAAAAGATTGTATAGAAACGGTATAGCAGTTCATTGGTGGCAGTATTGCAGTTGATGATGGTTGTGATATAATTCTAAACAGAAGACGAGATGAGTATGTGTGGGTTTGGTTTAGGTTCAAGGGTTTGAAGGAAGCAGAAACATGTGCAATAATCGTATGCAATTGCAGGTTGATCAAGGTTTAAAGATGTGGTAAAACATGGTGATCATGGGGTGTTTTTGGGTGTGTCGGCCGGTGTTAGTGGTGGTGATTCTTGAATTAGTGGTGCATGGTGATTCCTTGGTTCAAACATAAACATGGAAAAATATGTCAACGATGGTTGTGATTTCATGTTAATTCAAGTTGGTCATTGAAGGTGGCGGATGGGAGTGGTGATAGAGGTGGTGGTGATAGTTTTGTAGTGGTGGCGAAGGTGGTTGTAGGGTTGTTGGGTGGTGTCGGTGGTTAGAAGGTGATGGCTCTCGGTGATCTTGTTTCTTAATTGGTAACCGAAATAATCAAACATAAAATGGCTTAAAGTGGTGGAAGGAGGTTATTCATGGTGGTGATGTTTCAAGACTCGATTTGCAGTTTATAATAGCAAGAACGATTAATAGCAAAATGGAAAAGATTTACTTGCATTAGTTATAAGGAGGCGATCAGTATTTATAAAATGCAAGGAGTCCACAGAATTCTTCTCAAAAACATAAATATAGAAAAAGAAAGAAAATGACATTTTGGTTCTATCTGATTGTTTCCGAATTTTTACAAGATCATAGACAAAATTTGCAACAGGAGATGAAGAAAAGATTAAAAAGAAGAAAGTGATATATATATATATATATATATATATATATATATATATATATATATATATATATATATATATATATATATATATATATATCGATTCATTCATCTGATTTCTTAATTCTTAAACAATTTATATTAGTAATTATAATTATAAAATATATTAATAATAATATAAAATAAAAATACTGATATTAAAAATGATAAACTTAATATAACAACTATAGTTTAACTTGCAATTTAACACATTAATATTATATTTTACTAATTATGTAATATTTAATAATTATATAATACATATAATATTTATATTTATATCTTATATATATATATATATATATATATATATATATATATATATATATATATATATATATATTCTAATATACATGTTGTAATAATTATTTATAGAAATCATATATATTTGTATATTATACTTATTTATTTTGTATCCTATTTTACTTGTATTATATTTTATAATTTCAAATTATTATATATACATACATTTATATATATACATATTTACAAACAATTGTTCGTGAATCGTCGGAAATAGTCAATGAGTAATTAATTACATGAATATAGATTTCAAACTTTTTAGACTCAACATTACAGATTTTGCTTATCGTGTCGGAAACATATAAAGATTAAGGTTTAAATTTGGTCAGAAATTTCCGGGTCATTACAGTACCTACCCGTTAAAGAAATTTCATCCCCGAAATTTGATAGAGGTCATCATGAATAACAATAGGAATGTTTTCATGACGAATATAAGGTAATAATGGAGTTTTATCATTATTGAGAGATACAGATAAAACGATTCGATTACGCGAAGAATATAAATGAAGCTATCGCAAAAGAGTGAGATGAGTAAAAATATATTCGTTTCAACCGATGACGTAGTTACTATTGACTTCCAGAATTTAAGGGATTTAAGGAAAATCTTATGTAATAAGATTTGGTTCTTCGGCGATCAGGATCTTCTTTGATTTAATGCGGCAATCTGTTTCGATTCCTCTGTCGGATATTTCACTATAAATCCACCTCCTTCCCTTCCTTATTTCCATACCCCACATCTTTTATTCTTTTTCCTTGTTTCATACTCTTAAATCATTTGTTAATATGCTCCATCCCATTCTGATTCTTGATATATTCTTAACTTTCATATCTGTCATTCTCCTCTTTCATCTACCGTCAGAAGAATCTAATTACTTCTACTATTCTCTTGGGTTTATAGTGTTTCTAGTTCTCCCGTGTCTTTATATTGCCATATGTATCGATATAGACAGTTTGTAGTTTCGAGGTTGTTATTGGCCTTTGTATTCTTCATTATTTTTCAGAGCCTCATGCTTTCGTTTTCTCTTCCCGACTTCGAGTCAAGCGAGTAATGGTCTGAAATTCGTAGGTATGGAGTTTAGAATGAACATAGCTAATGCTCTAAGAAAGAAATGGTAATGGAACAATTTTTATTTGTCAAATTACCAGAAAATTCTCGAAAAGATCGAATCATCAAGAAATATTTTCTTGATATTTTTAGAATTTATATAGAATGTAAGAGCCATGTAACATGGCACATAATGATGGTATTGTGAATCATCACATTCCATTAGAAACTCAACATTACTTACTGTAATATAATGACGTTGATCAAGTGTCATTATATTATACTAATCCATGCATCAGTTCCCAACACTATCTCAAAACATTCATATTTTAAACTCGGAGGTTTCAGAATTTAACACAGTTTCTTTTGTAGTACAGATTGAGTGGAGAGATAATTAATATCGGACGAGAGTATTTTGAAGATATCGTCAGAAGTATTAAAGATATTTTCAATGAAAGATACGATAATATCTTGAAATTTCTAATATCGAAGGATGATGATGAAGATTTACCCGTAAGGGTTTAGATTCAGAAGCAAGGTGTTCGCTAAAGATACAGAATCATCTGGATTCTTTGAATATAGGGTTTGATCCTTGTATTTGTTCGTTGTTTCCTTCATGGTGTGCTCAATTCGATTTTTAGTACCAAATTTTCTATCGAGCGTTCCTAACACTTCCTTCTTTTTAATCAAATTTTGACCATTAAGATCATCTACAACATGCTGCTTCATCAGCATTTTCAAAGTTAACGGATCCGGGTCATCGGTTATCAAACCGAGGTGGTTTCAGAAGAATTGTATTTTTAGATGATTATATGCTGATGATAACATGATGGAATATGAAAGGTTCCCCGGTAACGATGAGGAAAGCCAATCGTATATATCAGAATTATAATAAGACTTTATTCGAATGAAAGGTTGAAGTTGTTCTGCTGGAGCTGTGACAAAATTGGCTACTTTGAAAAGAAATCGTAAGGTTGTTTTTGCTAATAAATGATAAAGAATTCGACGCGGTTACGGATTAAACTATGACTTTGGATTCGAGAGTTTTTCATGTGCATAAATCTTTTCTTCCGTAGATGAAGAGCGGTTGGTTCATTCTCTCAATTGAGGTATTTTCAAGAATCATGAAAGGTTTGAACGCGTATTGTAATTATCGAGGTACAAATGAGGTGTAAGACAAAATCAAGTGGCAAACTTGAAGAATTGTTTAGTTTCATATGTTATAATCAATATTTTATTTCATTTTAATTGTCCAAAGTTAGCAGTCCAATTGTCCAATGGTCCAATAGTCCAATGATTCATATACAATTATATATATAATATTCGAATTAATTAATACGTATCGTGACCCTTGTACCAGTCTCAGTATTGATCACAACTCAAATCATATATGTATTTTGGAATCAACTCCAACCCTGTATAGTCAACTCCCACATTCACATATAGAGTGTCTATGGTTGTTCCGATATATATATATATAGATGGGTCGATCTGATAGATCGAAACCTTGTATACGTGTCCCGTTATTTAGAGTGCGTAAAATAAATAAATATATATCATGACCCATGTACAACGTATTGTCTCAGAATTAATCCGACGTATTGTGTACCTGTGTCCCGATTTAAAGTGCGTAAAAGTAAATAACAGAAATTAAATGACGATAAATAAAATTGCGAGAATGTAAATTGCAATAAATAAAATGTAACCAGTTAGCTAGGACCAGTTAGCTAGGAACAGTTAGCTAGGAAGAGTTAGCGTGGTATCTTAACAAAATTCATCATAGTTAATTTGTTTGTTTCTAACACTTTTTATTTTGTCCAATGTTTTCTTCATTATGCCACTTGTTGGATTCTGATATGTCAAAATCCAAATATGAAATTGAATGAAAATGGTTATTCTGCGGTGCACGGATTCGTACTTTGTGGATGTAAGTAGGATAGTAAATGACCGTTGAATCAGATTCGAAGAATGTACAGTGTAACTTATTAATGTGAAATCTAAATATTCCTCGGGTGCTACCTACCCGTTAAAATATTTTCATCATTAATAGTTTGTACGAAGGAATTTTTAGTGATAATCTTTATGAAAATATACTTGTATATATATTTTCTTCAGATGTAATTATAGATTTAATGAGTCAATCGGATATTAAACTCATTTGATTTATCGTTATTACAAGATTACATGATCTCTAAAACATTAGAGATTACATAATCGTTATGTCGAACGAGGATAAATGAGATAGAACGATATGTAAAGCGAAGATAATCGATGTAGAACGATATGTAGAACGAAGATCATACTCAAAATATAGATGGTGATATTGAGGCGTGTGATGTTGATATCCGAGGCACAGATTATGATGTTGAGGTTTATGACGCGGTTGTGGTTGAGGGTGATAAGGGTACTGTTGGCGTTGATGATGGTAATGCTGATTATGCTGCCGGTGCTGCTGCTGGTGTTTGTAACCTTCACACCATGTTTTCCAAAGCCGTCACGCGAGCGCGAAGTTCGTTAACTTCTTCTAGTATACCGGGATGATTGGCGGTTGGAGCAAGCGGATGAATAAGATTCGAAATATGGGAAAGTATATAATCGTAACGAGACACTCTAGAAATGAGAGAGAAAATGGTGTTTCGAACAGGTTCGCCGGTAAGTGCTTCAGGTTCCTTGCCAAGAGGGCAATTTGGTGGATGGAAGGGATCTTTGATGTGAAATGATTTTCAGGTATCGGATAATATTCTAACTATATAGAATATCTATGTATATATATTTCTAAAGATTTCGTAGACTACAGAGGAATTTACGGTATATGTCAGGCAAGTCTACAGATGCGCTAAGATATGAAGTATCAGATACGCTAAGATATGAAAGTTGTCTATACACTATCAATGCAGTAAATGCAGTAAGACGTGTCTAGACTTAAGAATGATAAGCAGGCAATTCCCTAAGGATGATAAGTAGGTGATTTCCGACTAGATATGATAAGCAAAACTTTTGGCATGTAGACACGATCAAAGTCCAGACTCATTAATGTATCCTAACGACTATCTGTTAGGCATACTAATGCTAGACCTGGTTCGCTAAGACCACCGCTCTGATACCAACTGTGATGACCCGTCCTTATCCACCTGGACAAAGTCTTCAACATTTGGTCCCATTGCGATGATCGACTCCAAGTAATGTCCTTAACACGAGCAAATGCACATCGGAAGACTTAATTCGTACCTGAGAATAAACATGCTTTAAAACGTCAACATAAAGTTGGTGAGATATATAGGTTTGATGCTAGCAACGTTATAACTATGGACCACAAGATTTCATATTTTAAACATAATACACTTGCAAGTGTATGTAAAAGTAGTTGAGCACTTGGTAACCATACTTAACATTTAAATCATCGCAGCATATTCTTAAATAATCGCTACACCGTACCAAGTGTAGTATACAGAAACGAAGTACTGTGCAACCGTTAAAAACTGGTCGTCCAGCCCGGTTGGGGTTGTCAGGCCCGATAGATCTATCAACAGGATTCGCGTTTACATTTCTCATGTAAATATTAGCTACCAAGTATAAAGAAATATGTCATGGCACAACTCAACATAGAATTTATTTTTGATCACTTGTGTCCATAACGTAAATCATAAAATGCATGTATTCTCATCCCAAAATATTTAGAGTTTAAAAGGGACTATATACTCACCTAATGTATTTTGTAGTAAAAATACATATAACATCTTTGAAAAAGTATAGAGTTGGCCTCGGATTCACGAACCTATATCAGTTATATATATTAAATCATGTAATCACAATCGAACAACTTATGTACATTTAATTTAAATATATACTTTATTACTTATTTTATTTTAGTAATATTATTGTTAATTCAAATGTTATATATATAGATAGTGTGTTATATTATTATAAATAATAACAATTAACAGAAAAGTAGGTAATACTAATATAGTTATATGTAATAAATATATTTTATATAAATATCATTTGTTTGTTAAATGTTAATTATAATGATAATAATAATAATAAAAATAATAATGTCACTATAAATAATACTAATAATAAAAATAATAATGATAAAAATATTACTAATTATAATAAAAATCATAATAATTCTAATAATAATAATAATGATAATTTTAATAATAAAAAATGATAATCTTGATAAAAATGTTTGTTTCAATAATAATACTAATTTTATTAAACATGATAAAATAATGATACTTTTAATAATAACAATAACAATAATAATAATAATAATAATAATAATAATAATAATAATAATAATAATAATAATAATAATAATAATAATAATAATAATAATAATAACAATAATAATAATGATAAAAAAAATCACTACCTCTCAAAATAGATTGATAAATAAAAAGATGCCACCAACAGGACTCGAACCCGAACCCTAGACCTCTTGTTTAAGCAGAAAACACCCCAACCAATGCTCTGTTGATAATTTACTGATTTAAATCACAGTATAATCTATTTAACCCTTGTTATTTTGTTTTCATCTTCCTAATTGCATCACCATTAACTTTCGGCCCAACAGTAATTATCAGATGGATCTCGGCCCAAAAATTTTACTGCCCAACAGAATAAATTAATTAAAGGGTTACGGTTAAAAAAAATAAACTAAAAGGAATCCCATGGTGGGGCAGAAGGTCACGATCAGGATTCAGCAACCCTACTCGACTTTGCAACTAGAATCGCACAAACCCATCATCATTCTTTTCATATATTATTTATAGTGTGTTTATACGCATCACTCCCATTCATCTCTAATTAATAAAATCAAGAAAACGGCTGTAGAAAAAAAAAATAAAGAAGTAGTTGCAGGTTTTTGGATTCTTTGGTGTCGAATAGAACCAACAGCGGTAGCAGTAACATGAACGAGTCAGGAACAAGAGATTTTTCAAGCACCTCCTCATGATTTTATGTGGGTTTATTGATGAGTAAAAGATTGTATAGAAACGGTATAGCAGTTCATTGGTGGCGGGTTTAAGTTCAAATAGAAATAAGAAACAGAAAGAGATACAGCAGAAGTTGCAGTTGATGATGGTTGTGATATAATTCTAAACAGAAGACAAGATGAGTATGTGTGGGTTTGGTTTAGGTTCAAGGGTTTGAAGGAAACAGAAACAGGTGCAATAACCGGATGCAATTGCAGGTTGATCAAGGTTTAAAGATGTGGTGAAACATGGTGATCATGGGGTGTTTTTGGGTGTGTCGGCCGGTGTTAGTGGTGGTGATTCTTGAATTAGTGGTGCGTGGTGATTCCTTGGTTCAAACATAAACATGGAAAAATATGTCAACGATGGTTGTGATTTCATGTTAATTCAAGTTGGTCATTGAAGGTGGCGGATGGGAGTGGTAATAGAGGTGGTGGTGATAGTTTTGTAGTGGTGGCGAATGTGGCTGTAGGGTTGTTGGGTGGTGTCGGTGTTTAGAAGGTGATGGCTCTCGGTGATCTTGCTTCTTAATTGGTAATCGAAATAATCAAACATAAAATGGCTTAAAGTGGTGGAAGGAGGTTATTCATGGTGGTGATGTTTCAAGATTTGATTTGCAGTTTATAATAGCAAGAACGATTAATAGCAAAATGGAAACGATTTACTTGCATTAGTTATAAGGAGGCGATCAGTATTTATAAAATGCAAGGAGTCCACAGAATTCTTCTCAAAAACAGAAATATAGAAAAAGAAAGAAAATGACATTTTGGTTGTATCTGATTGTTTCCGAATTTTTACAAGATCATAGACAAAATTTGCAACAGGAGATGAAGAAAAGATTAAAAAGCAGAAAGTGATATATATATATATATATATCGATTCATTCATCTAATTTCTTAATTCTTAAACAATTTATATTAGTAATTATAATTATAAAATATATTAATAATAATATAAAATAAAAATACTGATATTAAAAATGATAACCTTAATATAACAACTATAGTTTAACTTGCAATTTAACACATTAATATTATATTTTACTAATTATGTAATATTTAATAATTATATAATACATATAATATTTATATTTATATCTTTTATATATATATTCCAATATAAATGTTGTAATAATTATTTATAGAAATCATATATATTTGTATATTATACTTATTTATTTTGTATCCTATTTTACTTGTATTATATTTTATAATTTCAAATTATTATATATACAAACATTTATATATATACATATTTACAAACAATTGTTCGTGAATCGTCGGAAATAGTCAATGAGTAATTAATTACATGAATATAGATTTCAAACTTTCTAGACTCAACATTACAGATTTTGCTTATCGTGTCGGAAACATATAAAGATTAAGGTTTAAATTTGGTCGGAAATTTCCGGGTCATTACACTTTTAAACTTCTACAGAAATTACTCCGCTTACCGCCATGCGATCATCGTCTTACTCGCAACTTATCTTTACCACTCAAAAAATTATTGACGATACTCCTGTTCCTGAAGAAGATGCTGTAAGGGAGGAGGAAGATGAAGAAGAAGAAGTAGAAGACATAGGTATGAACCGAGTTGCTTCTAGGGAACGTCGTGCCTCGGGTAATGAGAATGATAACACTGAATTTAGTAAAATACCAGACCACAACCTGTATTTGTTTTCTTTTTGGCCCAGTACTTGTGGATTTTATAATCCATACCCTTCTTTATACATTATGCCACCCTTGAAATCTTGTGAAGCATATTGGAACTCTTTTACAAGTAACAATTTCCCTTTATCTCTAACAGCTAGTGCATCACACCAAGACACTTCATTAGTGACTCTTCCGCCCTCTGCCAAGAGAAGAAGAACTGGTCAAAATCCTCCGTCATCCGCTCAACAAGGAGCTGGCCCTAGTTCTTCTCAGCAACAAATTACGCTTCCCAATCTTGATACAAATATACTTTCCTCTTTTTAAAGGGACCACCACACTCTTACCAGGATTTCATGAATTTTTTGAACGCCATGGTGTGTCCTTCATTAGCCCAATTTTTTAGCAGCCTATCTGATGCAGATGCGAAGAAGGTTAAGGAACAAAGTATCATTCTTAACATTGCTTCTGGGTTAAATGACCTTTAACGCCTATCTGAGTTGCAAAGCAATGAAATTGCCATAAATAATGAATTATCTGCTGAAAAAGAGAAAGTAGCCAAGATTGAACAAGTAGCTACATCCTTAAAGAGGGAATATGAGACGATGAAGAGGCTTTATGATAATAGCAAAAAACAGAGGGCTGAATATAAGGAACAAGTCAAAGAATTATCCTTCAGAAAAAAGCAACACTTAAGCAAAATTGATGAACTAGTAAAGGAGAATGAAAAAATACTTGAGCAGAATAACGCGCTAAAAGAACATCTTAAAGCTAAAGAAGAGAATGAAAGACGGATGATAACTGGGATCCCTGCCCTTGCAGAGCATATCTTTAATTGTCAAGCTCTATCTCACAGAATACGCGAGTTCGTCCGTCTTGCGAAGTCTACTGAACGACTAAATTTTTTCAACTTTATGAAAAGAAAACTGCCAGAATTGCCAAATCCAATGCCTATTGTTATTACATCGAAGATTAATGAAAACGCCATGAAAGAAGCTGATGCAGCTGGTGCACTGATAGAAAATATGAAGTTTGCTGATCTTGAAAATCTTTGTAAAAGACCAAATGTAACAATAGACGATGTACTGAATTATACTCCTCAAGATGAATGAAATACTATGTTTATATGCATATGCTTTGCATAATGTTTAATATTGTACTTGGTTGTAATTATTAGAAAGATGCTGCAAGTTAGTAAGATTTTTAGAGTGAACAATGCACAAGATATTGATATTGTACTTTGCAACCGTTATGCTTGTAAATATTAAAATTATATTCTCCGTTATACGCTTTCCGTCATGAAACTTGTGAGGAAAAGTTATGAATTATTTTTTTCCTTTAAATGTTTTGCTGGACGCCATGGTCCGTTATCCTTTTTGCTCTACATTTTGTGTATATAAGTTTTGTCATGACATTTTTTTTTGTAGATTCGTTTCATCGCTTCGATGCTTTAGTGAGTTTTACATGTCTCACTATCGATACAACCATTTTGAGTATGATTGCACTTCTACCACCGAAAGGCTATCTTTCTTTCTGCGGGTAGGGATGATACACAGCTATGTGACACCTGGGCTAAAAAATCCTTGGTCGGATAAAATTTATGAAAAATATTGCCATAAGAATAATTGCTATTATTCATATTCTTAAAGAAATTTTTACATTTATGACTATATCTCATGCATTTGACAGTTGATCAAACTGTCCATGCATATAGTGCTACGCGTAAAATTTCTTTAAATTCATTGCATTCCAAGCTCTTTCGTATTGCTCGCCGAAAGGCGCAGCAAGCATGTATGATCCATTCTGATTTACTTTTGTGACCTTATAAGGTCCTTCCCATTTTGGGACTAGCTTTCTTAATTTGATTTGCCTGCTTGCCTCATTATCACGCAGCACCAGATCACCTACTTCAAACTGCACATGCTGCACTTTCTTGTTGTAATATTTTGTCATTTTATGCTTGTGATATGCTTGCCGGATGGCGGCCATCAATCTTCTTTCCTCCAACAAGTTGAGATTCTCCCTTAATGCTTTAGAATTAGCCTCAACATCAAATGCCATAATGCGTTGCATTGGCACACATATTTCGGCCGGTATTACTGCCTCTGTACCATACATTAGACTGAAAGGTGTTGCCCCCGTGCTCCGCTTTGGCGTTGTCCGGTGTGCCCACAACACATTTGGCAGCTCGTCCACCCATCCAGTTTTACTCAGACCCAACTGTGCCTTAATGCCAGCAACGACTTCCTTGATGGTAACCTCCACTTGTCCGTTCGCTTGAGGATGAGCAACAGATGTAAAGTTTTGCTTTATACCCAGCTCTTCACACCAACTCCGGAATGGATTTTCTACAAATTGCTTGCCGTTATCGCTGACTATTTCATTAAGCACCCCATAACGGCATACGATATCATGCCAGACAAACTTCTTGACATTTTCTCCTGTGATTTTTGCTAAAGCCTTTGCTTCAACCCATTTTATGAAAAAATCAATTGCTACCACCAAGAACTTAGCATTACCAGTGCTTCTATTGAATGGCCCCACAATATCGATAGCCCACCTGCAGAACGGCCAAGCGGATGACACCGATATCAAGTCATACTTTGGGAGACGCTGAATTGTACCATGCCTCTGACAATTCTCACATGTTTTTATGATTTCTGCAACATCTCAATAAAGGGAATGCCAAAAATACCCGTGTCGCATGATCGGTGATGCCACAGTACGGAAGCCGGAGTGTTGAGAACAAATTCCTTCATGCATTTCTTTGACCACCTTTAATGCTTCATCATC
This sequence comes from Rutidosis leptorrhynchoides, assembly GCF_046630445.1. Taxonomy (NCBI): domain Eukaryota; kingdom Viridiplantae; phylum Streptophyta; class Magnoliopsida; order Asterales; family Asteraceae; genus Rutidosis; species Rutidosis leptorrhynchoides. Next base: position 299,277,182 of record NC_092335.1, on the reverse strand, counting down.
GGTTAAACAACTTAACAACGGACCATTGTAAGATTTTCGATAAAGGACACCATTAACAATTTCATACATTGGTGCTGTCACTCTTATTCTTCGTGCTTCCGCCTTATCAACAGGTAACCATCCGTCATGTAAATATCTCAAATATGGAGTCATCCAAGTTTCCTTAGCACCTTCAACTATTGCCATAATTGGTTTTTCATGTATTGATTACTCCTTAAGCTCTTCAACCAATACTTATTTGTGCAAATGATCAAAGGTTAAAGTAGCTAGCTTGCTCAAGACGTCAGCCTTTTTGTTCTTATTTCGAGGGATTTGCACGACCTCCAGGTTATCAAAATTCTTTGAAATTGCCTCCACCAACTTTACATATTGCCTCATGGATGTATCCCTTGTATTGAACGTTCCATTAACCTGCTGGGTGACGATTTGAGAATCAACATATGCTCGTAAATTTGTTATGCCCGTTTCTACCGCTATGCGGAGGCCGGAGAGTAATGTCTCATATTCTGCTTCATTGTTTGAAGCATAACAACAAAATTTCAATGCATATGTATACTCTTCTCCGTCTGGACTTGTTAAAACTAGCCCTGCACCAGTTCCCTCTTCACTGGATGCTCCAGCAGTGTATAATTCCCACACATGCTGTTGTGGTGCCGTTTTGTTGTGATACTCTACTTTTTCATTTGTTTCCAAAAGGAAATCTTCCAAAATTTGTCCTTTAACTGCATTCCGAGGAGCAAAATTGATTTCATACTTCCCCAACTCGATGGCCCATTTTGCTAAACGACCAGATGATTCCGGACGCCAGAGTATTTGCTTCAACGGTGTAGTGACCCGAACTTTTCCATGTTTATATATATTAATTGAGATTGATATTTACATGATTAAATGTTTCCAACATGTTTAGCAATCAAACTTGTTAAGACTTGATTAATTGAAATATGTTTCATATAGACAGTTGACCACCCAAGTTGACCGGTGATTCACGAACGTTAAAACTTGTAAAAACTATATGATGACATATATATGGATATATATATAGTTAACATGATACTATGATAAGTAAACATATCATTAAGTATATTAACAATGAACTACATATGTAAAAACAAGACTACTAACTTAATGATTTTTAAACGAGACATATATGTAACGATTATCATTGTAAAGACATTTAATGTATATATATCATATTAAGAGATATTCATACATGATAATATCATGATAATATAATAATTTAAAATCTCATTTGATATTATAAACATTGGGTTAACAACATTTAACAAGATCGTTAACCTAAAAGTTTCAAAACAACACTTACATGTAACGACTAACGATGACTTAACGACTCAGTTAAAATGTATATACATGTAGTGTTTTAATATGTATTTATACACTTTTGAAAGACTTCAATACACTTATCAAAATACTTCTACTTAACAAAAATGCTTACAATTACATCCTCGTTCAGTTTCATCAACAATTCTACTCGTATGCACCCGTATTCGTACTCGTACAATACACAGCTTTTAGATGTATGTACTATTGGTATATACACTCCAATGATCAGCTCTTAGCAGCCCATGTGAGTCACCTAACACATGTGGGAACCATCATTTGGCAACTAGCATGAAATATCTCATAAAATTACAAAAATATGAGTAATCATTCATGACTTATTTACATGAAAACAAAATAACATATCCTTTATATCTAATCCATACACCAACGACCAAAAACACCTACAAACACTTTCATTCTTCAATTTTCTTCATCTAATTGATCTCTCTCAAGTTCTATCTTCAAGTTCTAAGTGTTCTTCATATATTCTACAAGTTCTAGTTACATAAAATCAAGAATACTTTCAAGTTTGCTAGCTCACTTCCAATCTTGTAAGGTGATCATCCAACCTCAAGAAATCTTTGTTTCTTACAGTATATTATCATTCTAATACAAGGTAATAATCATATTCAAACTTTGGTTCAATTTCTATAACTATAACAATCTTATTTCAAGTGATGATCTTACTTGAACTTGTTTTCGTGTCATGATTCTGCTTCAAGAACTTCGAGCCATCCAAGGATCCGTTGAAGCTAGATCCATTTTTCTCTTTTCCAGTAGGTTTATCCAAGGAACTTAAGGTAGTAATGATGTTCATAACATCATTCGATTCATACATATAAAGCTATCTTATTCGAAGGTTTAAATTTGTAATCACTAGAACATAGTTTAGTTAATTCTAAACTTGTTCGCAAACAAAAGTTAATCCTTCTAACTTGACTTTTAAAATCAACTAAACACATGTTCTATATCTATATGATATGCTAACTTAATGATTTAAAACCTGGAAACACGAAAAACACCGTAAAACCGGATTTACGCCGTCGTAGTAACACCGCGGGCTGTTTTGGGTTAGTAAATTAAAAACTATGATAAACTTTGATTTAAAAGTTGTTATTATGAGAAAATGATTTTTATTATGAACATGAAACTATATCCAAAAATTATGGTTAAACTCAAAGTGGAAGTATGTTTTCTAAAATGGTCATCTAGACGTCGTTCTTTCGATTGAAATGACTACCTTTACAAAAACGACTTGTAACTTATTTTTCCGACTATAAACCTATACTTTTTCTGTTTAGATTCATAAAATAGAGTTCAATATGAAACCATAGCAATTTGATTCACTCAAAACGGATTTAAAATGAAGAAGTTATGGGTAAAACAAGATTGGATAATTTTTCTCATTTTAGCTACGTGAAAATTGGTAACAAATATATTCCAACCATAACTTAATCAACTTGTATTGTATATTATGTAATCTTGAGATACCATAGACACGTATACAATGTTTCGACCTATCATGTCGACATATCTATATATATTTCGGAACAACCATAGACACTCTAAATGTGAATGTTGGAGTTAGCTATACAGGGTTGAGGTTGATTCCAAAATATGTATAGTTTGAGTTGTGATCAATACTGAGATACGTATACACTGGGTCGTGGATTGATTCAAGATAATATTTATCGATTTATTTCTGTATATCTAACTGTGGACAACTAGTTATAGGTTACTAACGAGGACAGCTGACTTAATAAACTTAAAACATCAAAATATATTAAAAGTGTTGTAAATATATTTTGAACATACTTTGATATATATGTATATATTGTTATAGGTTCGTGAATCAACCAGTGGCCAAGTCTTACTTCCCGACGAAGTAAAAATTTGTGAAAGTGAGTTATAGTCCCACTTTTAAAATCTAATATTTTTGGGATGAGAATACATGCAGGTTTTATAAATGATTTACAAAATAGACACAAGTACGTGAAACTACATTCTATGGTTGAATTATCGAAATCGAATATGCCCCTTTTTATTAAGTCTGGTAATCTAAGAATTAGGGAACAGACACCCTAATTGACGCGAATCCTAAAGATAGATCTATTGGGTCTAACAAACCCCATCCAAAGTACCGGATGCTTTAGTACTTCGAAATTTATATCATATCCGAAGGGTGTCCCGGAATGATGGGGATATTCTTATATATGCATCTTGTTAATGTCGGTTACCAGGTGTTCACCATATGAATGATTTTTATCTCTATGTATGGGATGTATATTGAAATATGAAATCTTGTGATCTATTGTTACGATTTGATATATATAGGTTAAACCTATAACTCACCAACATTTTTGTTGACGTTTTAAGCATGTTTATTCTCAGGTGATTATTAAGAGCTTCCGCTGTCGCATACTTAAATAAGGACAAGATTTGGAGTCCATGCTTGTATGATATTGTGTAAAAACTGCATTCAAGAAACTTATTTTGTTGTAACATATTTGTATTGTAAACCATTATGTAATGGTCGTGTGTAAACAGGATATTTTAGATTATCATTATTTGATAATCTACGTAAAGCTTTTTAAACCTTTATTGATGAAATAAAGGTTATGGTTTGTTTAAAAATGAATGCAGTCTTTGAAAAACGTCTCATATAGAGGTCAAAACCTCGCAACGAAATCAATTAATATGGAACGTTTTTAATCAATAAGAACGGGACATTTCAGTTGGTATCCGAGCGTTGGTCTTAGAGAACCAGAATTTTGCATTAGTGTGTCTTATCGAGTTTGTTAGGATGCATTAGTGAGTCTGGACTTCGACCGTGTTTTCTTTAAAAATGATTGCTTAACATTTTTGTTGGAAACTATATATTTTTAACATATGAATATTATGTGATATATTAATCTCTTAACGTGTTTGATATTATGTGATAGATGTCTACCTCTAGAACAAGTCCCATTGACTCACCTAATAATAATGAAGAGTCAAATGTAAATTGGAATGATTCGTGGACTGATTCACAAGTTCCCGAAGAGGAACCGGAAGAAGAGTCGGAACCGGAAGAAGAATCGGAACCGGAAGAAGAATCGGAACCGGATGAAGAAATAGAACCGGTGGGGGAAATAATAAAACGGTTAAGTAAAAGAAAATCCTCAACCAACCGACCAAGGTTAATTATGGTCAATGGTGTTTCCGCCAAGGAAGCAAAATATTGGGAGGATTACCAATTCTCCGATGAATCGGATTCCGACGAGAATTCCGATGATGTTATAGAAATTACCCCAACTGAATTTAAAAAGGCAAAAGAAAATAATAAGGGAAAGGGCATAAAAATAGAGAAATCTAATTCCAACCCCGATGAACTTTATATGTATCGTCAACCCCCGAAGTCCTTAAGTTGTAACAATGACCCGGGAACCTCTAAACCACCAGGTTTTTCTAAACCAATGTGGATAACGACGGCTCGTATTAGGGGAAAATCATATATCCCTGGAAACTTGGCAAAACGAACCAAAACCGAAGAAGAAGAAACAAGCGAGTCGGAATAAGATAGTCGTATTCATGTGGTGTAATATATGTAATATAGTGTGCTTATGCTTTATGATATATGTAAAAATTGCTTGTATTAATAAGTATTTTTTTTTATGAATCTAACTCTTGTCTATTTTACAGTATAAAAACACAAAATGGATAGACAACCCAATATTTTAAGAGACCTACCCGGAGACATGATTGATGAAATCTTGTCTAGAGTCGGTCAGAATTCCTCAGCACAACTATTTAAGGCGAGATCAGTTTGTAAGATATTCGAAGAACGTTCCAAGAATGTCTTGGTTTATAAGAGACTTTCGTTTGAAAGATGGGGGATATCACATTGGGAAACCCATAAGTTACGATGTGTTTACTTTGATGCATATATTGCGGGGAACTCAAATGCTATTTTACGCAACGGGTTAAGAAATTATTTTGACTCAATGTATCCGAATATAGGACTTCATGATTTAGAAAAAGCGGCTAACATGCAACATAAAGAAGCATGCTATGCTTATGGGTTAGTAATGTTCGCTTCTCACCAAAGTGAGAAAAAGAACATCGGGCTACAGCTATTAAACAAAACGTTCCCACAAGTGACGGAGTCGGTAATTGGGGTAAGAAATGAGGTTTTTAGATTGTTACGGGACTGTTGGACATTACGTAACCCTCGTCCCTTTGACGACGTTACAACACGCTGTCTTATCAACGGCCATAACGGTTATGTTCCACAAGACCAAGGATGGGAAGTAATCCTAGTAAAACCAGAATGCATGACTTGTTTCTGGACGTATGAATTACGTGTCTTTGTTGCTTTTGCTGAACGACTTTTGTACTAGCTAGAATTATCTTCACAACCATCTTGTATCAAATTTATTGTGTGCTATATTTCATGCTATATGTAAAATAAGCGGTATTGTATGTTTGTAAAATATTATGTAAAAGTTTGAACGCGAAATATTATTATAATCAGTTTTTCATATAGAATTGTAGTAGTTGAATTGTATATTAGCTACTAAGTATGAACTTAACGGGTAGGTACTACCCAAATTTAAACTTATAAAACGCTAATATGAAGAAAAAGCTTTTATAAATGAGTTCATATTATGCTACGAAATACTATTAACTACTCTTAATATTCTGTATGATTAACTTGTTCCATTTGACTATTTTGAAGGAAATGGCACCGACTACTCGACACACCGTGAATATGAATGAAGAGGAATTCCGTACTTTTCTAGCTTCAAACATAGCCGCAGTACAGGCTGCGCTACATACCAACAATAACCTTGGATCTAGCAGTACAGGAAATCGTGTAGGATGCACCTACAAAGAATTCACTGCCTGCAAACCTTTGGAATTTGATGGAACCGAAGGACCGATCGGATTGAAACGGTGGACCGAGAAGGTCGAATCGGTGTTTGCCATAAGTAAGTGTACTAAAGAGGACAAAGTGAAGTACGCTACGCATACCTTCACAGGTTATGCGTTAACATGGTGGAATACCTATCTAAAGCAAGTGGGACAAGACGATGCGTATGCACTACCGTGGTCAGCATTCAAGCACTTGATGAATGAGAAGTACCGTCCCAGAACCGAGGTCAATAAGCTCAAGACAGAACTTAGAGGGTTACGAACCCAAGGATTTGATATTACCACGTATGAAAGACGATTCACAGAATTGTGCCTATTGTGTCCGGGAGCATTCGAAGATGAGGAAGAGAAGATCGACGCGTTTGTGAAAGGATTACCCGAAAGAATCCAAGAAGATATAAGTTCACACAAGCCCGCCTCCATACAACAGGCATGTAGAATGGCTCACAAACTAGTGAACCAGATTGAAGAAAGAATTAAACAACAGACTGCTGAAGAGGCCAATGTGAAGCAAGTCAAAAGAAAGTGGGAGGAAAACGGTGATAAGAATCACCAATACAACAACAACAGCAATTACAACAATAATCGCAACAATTATCCCAACAATCGCAACATCAATCGCAACTACAACAAACGGCCCAACAACAACAACAACAACAACAACAACAACAACAGCAACTACAACAATCATCCCAACAACAATAATAACCGCAACAACAACAACAATCAGAAGCAGCTATGCCAAAGGTGTGAAAAGTATCACTCGGGGTTCTGCACCAAATTTTGCAACAAGTGTAAAAGAAATGGTCATAGCGCGGCGAAGTGAGAGGTCTACGGACCAGGGGTTAATAGAACGAAAGGAACAAATGGTGTCGGAACGAGTAATGGCGGAGCAAGTAGTGTCGGAGCAAGTTATGCCAATGTAGTTTGTTATAAATGTGGAAAACCGGGCCACATTATTAGAAATTGCCCGAACCAGGAGAACACGAATGGACAAGGCCGCGAAAGAGTTTTCAATATTAATGCGGCAGAGGCACAGGAAGACCCGGAGCTTGTTACGGGTACGTTTCTTATTGACAATAAATCTGCTTACGTTTTATTTGATTCGGGTGCGGATAGAAGCTATATGAGTAGAGATTTTTGTGCTAAATTAAGTTGCCCATTGACGCCTTTGGATAGTAAATTTTTACTCGAATTAGCAAATGGTAAATTAATTTCAGCAGATAATATATGTCGGAATCGAGAAATTAAACTGGTTAGCGAAACATTTAAGATTAATTTGATACCAGTAGAGTTAGGGAGTTTTGATGTGATAATCGGTATGGACTGGTTGAAAGAAGTGAAAGCAGAGATCGTTTGTTACAAAAATGCAATTCGCATTATACGAGAAAAAGGAAAACCCTTAATGGTGTACGGAGAAAAGGGCAACACGAAGCTACATCTTATTAGTAATTTGAAGGCACAAAAACTAATAAGAAAAGGTTGCTATGCTGTTCTAGCACACGTCGAGAAAGTACAAACTGAAGAAAAGAGCATCAATGATGTTCCCATTGCAAAAGAATTTCCCGATGTATTTCCGAAAGAATTACCGGGATTACCCCCACATCGATCCGTTGAATTTCAAATAGATCTTGTACCAGGAGCTGCACCAATAGCTCGTGCTCCTTACAGACTCGCACCCAGCGAGATGAAAGAACTGCAAAGCCAATTACAAGAACTTTTAGAGCGTGGTTTCATTCGACCAAGCACATCACCATGGGGAGCTCCTGTTTTGTTTGTCAAGAAGAAAGATGGTACATTCAGGTTGTGTATCGACTACCGAGAGTTGAACAAACTTACCATCAAGAACCGCTACCCACTACCGAGAATTGACGACTTATTTGATCAACTACAAGGCTCGTCTGTTTATTCAAAGATTGACTTACGTTCCGGGTATCATCAAATGCGGGTGAAAGAAGATGATATTCCAAAGACTGCTTTCAGAACACGTTATGGTCATTACGAGTTTATGGTCATGCCGTTTGGTTTAACTAATGCACCAGCTGTGTTCATGGACCTTATGAACCGAGTGTGTGGACCATACCTTGACAAGTTTGTCATTGTTTTCATTGATGACATACTTATTTACTCAAAGAATGACCAAGAACACGGTGAACATTTGAGAAAGGTGTTAGAAGTATTGAGAAAGGAAGAATTGTACGCTAAGTTTTCAAAGTGTGCATTTTGGTTGGAAGAAGTTCAATTCCTCGGTCACATAGTGAACAAAGAAGGTATTAAGGTGGATCCGGCAAAGATAGAAACTGTTGAAAAGTGGGAAACCCCGAAAACTCCAAAACACATACGCCAGTTTTTAGGACTAGCTGGTTACTACAGAAGGTTCATCCAAGACTTTTCCAGAATAGCAAAACCCTTGACTGCATTAACGCATAAAGGGAAGAAATTTGAATGGAATGATGAACAAGAGAAAGCGTTTCAGTTATTGAAGAAAAAGCTAACTACGGCACCTATATTGTCATTGCCTGAAGGGAATGATGATTTTGTGATTTATTGTGACGCATCAAAGCAAGGTCTCGGTTGTGTATTAATGCAACGAACGAAGGTGATTGCTTATGCGTCTAGACAATTGAAGATTCACGAACAAAATTATACGACGCATGATTTGGAATTAGGCGCGGTTGTTTTTACATTAAAGACTTGGAGGCACTACTTATATGGGGTCAAAAGTATTATATATACCGACCACAAAAGTCTTCAACACATATTTAATCAGAAACAACTGAATATGAGGCAGCGTAGGTGGATTGAATTGTTGAATGATTACGACTTTGAGATTCGTTACCACCCGGGGAAGGCAAATGTGGTAGCCGATGCCTTGAGCAGGAAGGACAGAGAACCCATTCGAGTAAAATCTATGAATATAATGATTCATAATAACCTTACTACTCAAATAAAGGAGGCGCAACAAGGAGTTTTAAAAGAGGGAAATTTAAAGGATGAAATACCCAAAGGATCGGAGAAGCATCTTAATATTCGGGAAGACGGAACCCGGTATAGGGCTGAAAGGATTTGGGTACCAAAATTTGGAGATATGAGAGAAATGGTACTTAGAGAAGCTCATAAAACCAGATACTCAATACATCCTGGAACGGGGAAGATGTACAAGGATCTCAAGAAACATTTTTGGTGGCCGGGTATGAAAGCCGATGTTGCTAAATACGTAGGAGAATGTTTGACGTGTTCTAAGGTCAAAGCTGAGCATCAGAAACCATCAGGTCTACTTCAACAACCCGAAATCCCGGAATGGAAATGGGAAAACATTACCATGGATTTCATCACTAAATTGCCAAGGACTGCAAGTGGTTTTGATACTATTTGGGTAATAGTTGATCGTCTCACCAAATCCGCACACTTCCTGCCAATAAGAGAAGATGACAAGATGGAGAAGTTAGCACGACTGTATTTGAAGGAAGTCGTCTCCAGACATGGAATACCAATCTCTATTATCTCTGATAGGGATGGCAGATTTATTTCAAGATTCTGGCAGACATTACAGCAAGCATTAGGAACTCGTCTAGACATGAGTACTGCCTATCATCCACAAACTGATGGGCAAAGCGAAAGGACGATACAAACGCTTGAAGACATGCTACGAGCATGTGTTATTGATTTCGGAAACAGTTGGGATCGACATCTACCGTTAGCAGAATTTTCCTACAACAACAGCTACCATTCAAGCATTGAGATGGCGCCGTTTGCAGCACTTTATGGTAGAAAGTGCAGGTCTCCGATTTGTTGGAGTGAGGTGGGGGATAGACAGATTACGGGTCCGGAGATTATACAAGAAACTACCGAGAAGATCATCCAAATTCAACAACGGTTGAAAACTGCCCAAAGTCGACAAAAGAGCTACGCTGACATTAAAAGAAAAGATATAGAATTTGAAATTGGAGAGATGGTCATGCTTAAAGTTGCACCTTGGAAAGGCGTTGTTCGATTTGGTAAACGAGGGAAATTAAATCCAAGGTATATTGGACCATTCAAGATTACTGATCGTGTCGGACCAGTAGCTTACCGACTTGAGTTACCTCAACAACTCGCGGCTGTACATAACACTTTCCACGTCTCGAATTTGAAGAAATGTTTTGCTAAAGAAGATCTCACTATTCCGTTAGATGAAATCCAAATCAACAAAAAACTTCAATTCATCGAAGAACCCATCGAAATAATGGATCGTGAGGTTAAAAGACTTAAGCAAAATAAGATACCGATTGTTAAGGTTCGATGGAATGCTCGTAGAGGACCCGAGTTCACCTGAGAGCGTGAAGATCAGATGAAGAAGAAATACCCGCATCTATTTCCAGAAGATTCATCAATACCTTCAACAGCTTAAAATTTCGGGACGAAATTTATTTAACGGGTAGGTACTGTAGTGACCCGAACTTTTCCATGTTTATATATATTAATTGAGATTGATATTTACATGATTAAATGTTTCCAACATGTTTAGCAATCAAACTTGTTAAGACTTGATTAATTGAAATATGTTTCATATAGACAATTGACCACCCAAGTTGACCGGTGATTCACGAACGTTAAAACTTGTAAAAACTATATGATGACATATATATGGATATATATATAGTTAACATGATACTATGATAAGTAAACATATTATTAAGTATATTAACAATGAACTACATATGTAAAAACAAGACTACTAACTTAATGATTTTTAAACGAGACATATATGTAACGATTATCGTTGTAAAGACATTTAATGTATATATATCATATTAAGAGATATTCATACATGATAATATCATGATAATATAATAATTTAAAATCTCATTTGATATTATAAACATTGGGTTAACAACATTTAACAAGATCGTTAACCTAAAAGTTTCAAAACAACACTTACATGTAACGACTAACGATGACTTAACGACTCAGTTAAAATGTATATACATGTAGTGTTTTAATATGTATTTATACACTTTTGAAAGACTTCAATACACTTATCAAAATACTTCTACTTAACAAAAATGCTTACAATTACATCCTCGTTCAGTTTCATCAACAATTCTACTCGTATGCACCCGTATTCGTACTCGTACAATACACAACTTTTAGATGTATGTACTATTGGTATATACACTCCAATGATCAGCTCTTAGCAGCCCATGTGAGTCACCTAACACATGTGGGAACCATCATTTGGCAACTAGCATGAAATATCTCATAAAATTACAAAAATATGAGTAATCATTCATGACTTATTTACATGAAAACAAAATAACATATCCTTTATATCTAATCCATACACCAACGACCAAAAACACCTACAAACACTTTCATTCTTCAATTTTCTTCATCTAATTGATCTATCTCAAGTTCTATCTTCAAGTTTTAAGTGTTCTTCATATATTCTACAAGTTCTAGTTACATAAAATCAAGAATACTTTCAAGTTTGCTAGCTCACTTCCAATCTTGTAAGGTGATCATCCAACCTCAAGAAATCTTTGTTTCTTACAGTAGATTATCATTCTAATACAAGGTAATAATCATATTCAAACTTTGGTTCAATTTCTATAACTATAACAATCTTATTTCAAGTGATGATCTTACTTGAACTTGTTTTCGTGTCATGATTCTGCTTCAAGAACTTCGAGCCATCCAAGGATCCGTTGAAGCTAGATCCATTTTTCTCTTTTCCAGTAGGTTTATCCAAGGAACTTAAGGTAGTAATGATGTTCATAACATCATTCGATTCATACATATAAAGCTATCTTATTCGAAGGTTTAAATTTGTAATCACTAGAACATAGTTTAGTTAATTCTAAACTTGTTCGCAAACAAAAGTTAATCCTTCTAACTTGACTTTTAAAATCAACTAAACACATGTTCTATATCTATATGATATGCTAACTTAATGATTTAAAACCTGGAAACACGAAAAACACCGTAAAACCGGATTTACGCCGTCGTAGTAACACCGCGGCCTGTTTTGGGTTAGTAAATTAAAAACTATGATAAACTTTGATTTAAAAGTTGTTATTCTGAGAAAATGATTTTTATTATGAACATGAAACTATATCCAAAAATTATGGTTAAACTCAAAGTGGAAGTATGTTTTCTAAAATGGTCATCTAGACGTCGTTCTTTCGATTGAAATGACTACCTTTACAAAAACGACTTGTAACTTATTTTTCCGACTATAAACCTATACTTTTTCTATTTAGATTCATAAAATAGAGTTCAATATGAAACCATAGCAATTTGATTCACTCAAAACGGATTTAAAATGAAGAAGTTATGGGTAAAACAAGATTGGATAATTTTTCTCATTTTAGCTACGTGAAAATTGGTAACAAATATATTCCAACCATAACTTAATCAACTTGTATTGTATATTATGTAATCTTGAGATACCATAGACACGTATACAATGTTTCGACCTATCATGTCGACACATCTATATATATTTCAGAACAACCATAGACACTCTATATGTGAATGTTGGAGTTAGCTATACAGGGTTGAGGTTGATTCCAAAATATGTATAGTTTGAGTTGTGATCAATACTGAGATACGTATACACTGGGTCGTGGATTGATTCAAGATAATATTTATCGATTTATTTCTGTATATCTAACTGTGGACAACTAGTTATAGGTTACTAACGAGGACAGCTGACTTAATAAACTTAAAACATCAAAATATATTAAAAGTGTTGTAAATATATTTTGAACATACTTTGATATATATGTATATATTGTTATAGGTTCGTGAATCAACCAGTGGCCAAGTCTTACTTCCCGACGAAGTAAAAATTTGTGAAAGTGAGTTATAGTCCCACTTTTAAAATCTAATATTTTTGGGATGAGAATACATGCAGGTTTTATAAATGATTTACAAAATAGACACAAGTACGTGAAACTACATTCTATGGTTGAATTATCGAAATCGAATATGCCCCTTTTTATTAAGTCTGGTAATCTAAGAATTAGGGAACAGACACCCTAATTGATGCGAATCCTAAAGATAGATCTATTGGGTCTAACAAACCCCATCCAAAGTACCGGATGCTTTAGTACTTCGAAATTTATATCATATCCGAAGGGTGTCCCGGAATGATGGGGATATTCTTATATATGCATCTTGTTAATGTCGGTTACCAGGTGTTCACCATATGAATGATTTTTATCTCTATGTATGGGATGTGTATTGAAATATGAAATCTTGTGGTCTATTGTTACGATTTGATATATATAGGTTAAACCTATAACTCACCAACATTTTTGTTGACGTTTTAAGCATGTTTATTCTCAGGTGATTATTAAGAGCTTCCGCTGTCGCATACTTAAATAAGGACAAGATTTGGAGTCCATGCTTGTATGATATTGTGTAAAAACTGCATTCAAGAAACTTATTTTGTTGTAACATATTTGTATTGTAAACCATTATGTAATGGTCGTGTGTAAACAGGATATTTTAGATTATCATTATTTGATAATCTACGTAAAGCTTTTTAAACCTTTATTGATGAAATAAAGGTTATGGTTTGTTTAAAAATGAATGCAGTCTTTGAAAAACGTCTCATATAGAGGTCAAAACCTCGCAACGAAATCAATTAATATGGAACGTTTTTAATCAATAAGAACGGGACATTTCAAACGGCAGATCTGTTAACACTAAGATTGGATGACCTTGAAAATATCTCCGTAAACACCGTGCAGTATGCACAAGGGTATAAACCACGCGGTGAAGTGGTGAATAATTTGTTTCACTAAGCTGCAACGCTTTGCTAACAAAATATATGGGCATTTGCACGCCGTTCCGTTCTGCGATTAAGACAGAACTTATCGCTTCTTTTGAGACAGCTAAGTACAAAATTAAGGTTTCTCCTTCTTTTGGTGCTGTTAATGTAGGTAACATTTTTACCAACTGCTTGACCTCTTGGAATGCATTTTCGGCTTCCGCCGTCCATACAAAATCTTTTTTATTTAAACAGCCTTTTAACACCTTCATGAATGGAAGCGACTTTTCAGCTGCTCTGGACAAGAATCTTGTTAATGCTGCCAGGCATCCATGCAACCGTTGAACATCTTTCTTGCTAGTTGGCGACTTCATGTCTTCAATTACTTGAATTTTCTTAGGATTAGCTTTAATACCACGTTCGGTGACAATATGACCTAAAAATTTTCGCTCTTCCACACCAAACGTGCACTTCTTGAGATTTAATTTCATATTGATTTTTCATAGAGATGCAAAAGTCACCTGTATATATCTCGTAACATCTTTTCTTCAGTATGACTTTTGATGACAATGTCATCAACATAAGCTTCTAAATTACATCCAATTTGATCCTTAAACGCCATATCAATAAGTCGTTGATATGTTGCTCCTGCGTTCTTCAAACCAAAAGGCATTTTCATGTAACAGAATATGTCTCCCGTCATGTGAAAAGCTATTTTGTCTTCATCTTTTAAGGCCAAAGGTATTTGATGATACCCCTTAGCTGCATCTAAGAAACATTTGAATCGATATCCTGCCAATGATTCAACCTTCCAATCAATTTCAGGTAAAGGATAATTATCCTTTGGACATGCTTTATTGATATTCTTTGAAATCCACACACATCCGCCATGAGTTGTCCGGCTTCCTAACCATAACTAGATTGGCCACCCATGTCTGATATTTGACCTCTCGCAAGATCCCAGCATCTACCAAACTGCGTACCTCATCACGGAGGAATTTGCTTCTTTCTGGTTCCATGCCTCGCTTCTTCTGACAAACATGATGTATGTTGGGATTCACGTTTAACCTATGCTCGGCTACTTCCCTTGGAACACCGGTCATATCAGACGGTTGCCATGTAAAAATGTCTAAATTTGTTGTCAATATGTTGTATAATTTTTCTTTACATTCTGCGGATAACGTGTGCCCAATTATGATTTTCTGATCTGGAAATTTAAGATTCGGTGAAATTGACCCATCATCGTGTATGATTGGCTTAATTATTGCCTTTGTTACTTGAGAACACTCAATTGACTTCTGCCGTTCTGCATATAACGTTGCTACTCAGCCTGGTATTAGAAACTTCATCATGCCATGTACATTTGATGTTACAGCTCCAAACGTCATTAAATCAATTCTTCCTAAAATTATGTTGTACTGTAAATTTGCTTTAACCACCAGGAACTCAATGTTGGCTGTGCGTCTTAGGGGTGGCTTGCCCAAGGTTACTTCAAGCAGAATACTTCCTTCAGACCAGGACGGTTCACATGTAAAACTTGCTAACGGCACGTATGTTTCCTTCATTTTTTATTGTACATCTTTGGGAAGCTGTATGAAGAAATGTTCATACATAATGTCTGCTCCAGCTCCCGTGTCCGTATAAATGTTGCGTATTAAGCAATTAGCAACTCGTGTTTCTCTAACCACCGGACCATCGAATGGATTTGTGTTGAACATAGAAGGAAATGATACTAATTGCTCTTCCCAATCTTCCAACACTTCTGCCTTCCTCCGTTGTCCAGCTTTCCATGGATGTATCATTCCTACTTCTATGGGTACCAATTCGTTATCCTCGCCTTCTTTGACAGTGTTGGTGAGATGATTCGTCTTAATAACGGATGGCGCCATTGTTAACACCTATTTCCTTATGAGGTAAGGATTAGTATATCAACACGATACTAGAAGTAATCTAGCTTTACGTGGGCGAGTGTTGCCGATTGATGCTTGCCCTTGGGAAATAATCCCTGCAGACCCGGTTCACAAGTGTAGAAACTTGTGGGGTGGCTTAATCAATCTGTCGTCCGTAGAGCGTAAAGTGCTAGCCGGATGACTTCTAGTGAGAGAAGGTGATAGAGAGAGAGAGAGAGATGAAGTCTTAGCTCTCAAATTTGACAGAAAATGTCTGAACTGTCTAAAATGATGACCCAAGTGGTCTATTTATAGTGTCAGATCCACCAGATTGTTCGGGGACACGTGTCAGATGATGATACATTCTGTTACTTGTGTTCCGAAATTTACGCTGAAAGTGGCATTCTCTGGCCAGGGCTTATGCGCTAGGCGGCCTTCAAGGCTTACGCATGACGGAGCATCCTGTACAGCGGAGAACGCTGGATGGACAGTCTCATAAAACCATTATTCTCAGTGCTTCTGATGATAATTTTATGCGATCATTATGCCTTTTATGCGTGTATACGATAGGATACACCATTAATATCTATATGTAACAATTATCGTTGTAATAACGTCTTAATATTTATATATCATATTAAGATATATTAACACACTATGTTATCATGATAGCATAACAATTTAACATCTCATTATATATAATAACAATGGGATTAATTACATTTAACGAGATCGTTAACTTAAGGTTTCAAAACAACGCATGCATGTAACGACTACCGTTGATTTAACGACTTAATTAAAATGTATATATATGTAGTGTAATAAGATGTATTAATACACATTTGAAGGACTTCAAGATATATATCAAAACACTCATATTCAACAAAAATGGTTACAATTACATTTCCATTCGTTTTCATCAACAATTCTACTCGTACTCATTCAGTATTCGTACTCGTATTATACCCAGCCTTTAGATGTACATACTATTGATATATACACTTCAATGATCAGCTCTTAGCAGCCTTAATGAGTCACCTAAACATGTGAGTACAATCATTTAACATCTAGCATGAAATATCTAGAAAAATTACAAACTAATGGAGCCTATATTATGAGGCATCCATTCACGTGAAAGAACACACACATACATACTTCCATTTTCAACTTTCATGCATCAAATTGATCTATCTCTTATTCTGTCTTGATGTTCTAAGTGTTCTTCATCATCTTCATCAAAATCTACATCAATCTAGCTCAAAAATCCAAACATAAATCAACTAAAAAAACAACTACTCAAGAAAACTTCAAGAACACTTTCAAGTTTGCTAGCTTACTTGCAATCTTGCAAAATCCATTTCAAGTGATCATTCAACCTCAAGAAATCTTTGTTATTTATAGTAGGTTATCTTTCTAATTCAAGGTAATATTCAAGTAGTAATCTTACTTGAACTTGTTTTCGTGTCATGATTCTACTTCAAGAACTTCCAAGCCATCAAAGATCCTTTGAAGCTCAAGTTATTTTTTTCATCATTTTCAGTAGATTTATTTACTATACTTGAGGTAGTAACGATGTTCATAACATCATTCGATTCATATATATAACTATATTATTAGAAGAATATAACTTGTAATCAATAGAACATAGTTTAGTTAATTCTAAAATTGTTCGCAAACAAAGTTAATCCTTCTAACTTGACTTATAAAAACAACTTAACACATGTGTTATATCTATATGATGATATGCTAACTTAATGATTTAAAACTTGGAAACACGAAGAACACCGTAAAACCAGACATACACCGTCATAGTAAAACCGGGGGCTGTTTTGGGTTGGATAATTAAAAACTATGTGTAACGCCCCGTACAATACCATCGTGTTCGATTCGTCAACAACAGGATCTTTACACGGTCAAGTACTACATGCCGTTTGAAAACCAGTTTGCATTCATAAAAACATAGCGTTTACAAAAGATAACGTGACACAAAGGTCATTACAAAGTCATTATTTGAAAATAACATAAGTTACAAATGCAAGACAAAAATTCCATGATTGAGACATCTCTAAGTAATGCAGCGGAAATCTAACACAGCAGGTCCATAACAGCAAGTCTAAAACACCAAGACAATAAGTCTAACAGCGGAAGCAACATCGTCTATGCACCTGAGAAATACACGCTTAAAAGTCAACACGAATGTTGGTGAGCTATAGTTTGTAATCAGTAAAGTAATGTAGACTACGAGTTATCGTATTCAAAACAGTATGAAAAGTATTTGCTTATCCGTGGGCACCCGGTAACTAACTTAACGTAATAGTAATACCCCCTAAAAGTATATTTGGCGAGTGCGTATGTCCTCGAAGTATCAAACACCCGTTAAATGCTAGCGCGACTAGCCCGAGTGGGGATGTCAAACCCTATGGATCCATATCTAATATTCGCGTTCACCGGTACAAAACCAATGATTAAACGTTACCGTGCTAAGGGGAATGTTTATGCCGTTATATAACCCACACATATGTAAAGTTTAAGTACTCGTTTCAAGTAAAAAAAACGTAAAAAGCGCATGTATTCTCAGTCCCAAAAATAGTATAAGTAAAAAGGGAAGCTATAACTCACAGTGAATAAGCAGTAAAAGTCGATATGAAATGTATGCAGGTAGTAAGTCGGTCCGAAAGGTCGTCAATCTAAGTCAAAGGTCACTAGGTCAGTATGTTATCCCAATAAGTTTAAAAATGAATAAATTAAGTTTAAGTGTCATCATCGACATCATCATTATCATCATCATTCATCAACACTAAGGTAAGTTTAACAAGAATAGAGATCGAAACAAAAGGCTGACTTCGGACAGCTGTTACGACCTCTATACAAAACGAAAAGATGCGTAGTCAGTGTCTATGGCTCCGTATATGAGTCCTCTAACCGCTGACCAATTTTCAGAACCTAAATCGTCTTCGTTTGACCGTGGCGACGGTTTAAGTGCGAGTAAGTCAGAAATTTCAGCACAACGTTACAAAGGCGTAGTGACTTTCGGAAGGCCATAAATCCTAAACCGTATATCGGATTAAGAGAAGCCTAAACGAAAAGTCATCTAATCGAAACGAACTAACTGAAAATCAATTTTCCAGAAGTCCAGGAATCTGATCAGATCCCGAAAAACAGTAAACAAGTGCTCCGATGGGGTTCTTGGTGCTTGATGCTCATCACGGTTCTCATCCTTGATGCTTGTAGCTTCAAGTGTACAACTCATTGATGGGTTAGCATCACCTTGACCAAGATTCAACCATCAACACACAATATGTTAAAACCAAGTAAGAACACAACTCATTTGAGAGTCTTAGATGGATGATGAACCAAGGTTACATCATATCCTCAGTCTTAACACAAATACAAGTTCTATTAACAACTAAAGCTACAAACTTTACTTCAATCAAACAAATATAAACATAATATAAATCAAATAAAGTGATGGAACCCTAAGTTAGAGAGCTTGGATCCTTTTCACACAAGTTATAAGATTACAAAGCTATAAAGCTTGAATCTTTACAAGATTAATGAGACCATAAGCTATAAAGCTAAGATCTTTAACAAAATAATGAAAGTAATGAGACCATAAGTTAAAAAGCTAAGATCTTTAACATAATAATGAGACCCTAAGCTAAAAAGCTTGGATCTTTAGTGTTCTTGAAGATCTTGAAGCATAAAGCTTTTATCTTTAAGATACATGAAGATTACAAACACAAGTTTGAATCTTTATAACAAAATAACAAGATTAAAGCTAAAAGATTTAGATCTACAAAGTAGGTGAAGATTCAAGGCTAGAAAGCTTGAATCTTCCATGTTCTTGAAGGATTTAAATCCATGTTTGAATCTACAAGATGTAATCAAGATCAAAAGCTAAAAAGCTAGACCCATGATGATGATGATGATTTTGTGAGAGTGAGAGGAAGAAGAAGGAGAAAAATCAAATACTTACACTTTTTAAAGAGAGAAAGAACTAGAGAAAGAATTAGAGAGTAAGTGTGTGTAAATTACAAATGAAAGCAAGTGTCAAATAGATGGAATAAGGCTTGTATTTATAAGTGGTGAGGGTGTGGGTGGGTGGTCTAGGCCGTAGGTCTTCAAGGGGACAAGGGGGATACCTTTTTCACTTTTTGGTTAATGGTTGTCTAAAGTTGGTGCTTATGTTAGGATCCCATGCAACATTAAGGATAATACTTGACAAAAATGCTAGCATGTTCCCTCTAATAAATGGGCATTTGTCTTACTTATTAATGAGTCACTAGTTACTTATTATTGGGCTAATTAAATAGTTCACTAACTAGTGTAGGGTGGGCTAAGGTCCAACAAGGAAGAAAGTCCAACAAGACTAACTAGTGTGCTCTAGTAAATTACTAAGCGTAATTAAGCATTCAAAAACCCAAGTAATTGTTATTATAAAATAACAATTAGTATTTCGTAGTCATAATATTCCGATTACAACAAAATTTAAACGTGTACGCAGTACGCAGTTCGTTAAAAATGTCAAGTGACACTAATGGTCATAAAGGCTTCCGAGGGTTAAGTTAAATGTATCCTACGTACTTAATGATATGTTTTAACATATAAATGAAAGTAATCAACATGTAGGGAGTCCCCAGAGTATAATATAGCTCAGTACGCATAAATACGCAGTTTCGTGAAAACACAAAGCACAAAAGAAAGTCGAAAAAGTGGGGTCGTTACATTACCCATCTGTTAATGAAAATTTCATCCCAAAATTTTAGGCTGAGGTAGACGGTAGAGTCGGGAAGAGGTGAGGATACTTCTGCATCATTTGATCCTCTCGTTCCCAAGTAAACTCTAGTCCTCGTTTTGCATTCCATCGTACTCGGACGATCGGAATCTTGTTGCGTTTCAAGGTCTTGACCTCACGGTCCATAATTTCGATAGATTCTTCCACGAAATGGAGTTTGTCGTCAATCGTAAGCTCCTCAGAGGTATGACGAGTTCTGGTTCAGTAAGATACTTCTTCAGATTCGACGCGTAGAAAGTGGGATGAACTGCGCTCAATTGAGTCGGAAGATCCAAACGGTAAGCAACAGGTCCAACACGGTCCAAAACTTCAAAAGGACCAATATATCGCGGATTCAACTTCCCACGCTTTTCGAAACTGATTACACCTTTCCAAGGTGCGACTTTCCACATAACGCGGTCGCCGATTTGAAATTTGCGATCTCCATGTTTAAGTTCGGCATAGCTCTTCTGACGATAACGGTCCGTCGTGAGCCTCGCTTGAATTTGAACAATCTTCTCCATTGTCTTATGGACAAGTTCGGGTCTGGTGAGTTGCTTTTCACCTACTTCGGCCCAACATATAGGAGAACGGCACTTGAGACCATATAATGCTTCGAAAGGTGCGGCATTAATACTCGAATGATAGCTGTTATTGTAAGAAAATTCGGCTAGCGGCAAATGTTTTTCCCAAGCTTTTCCGAAATCAATAACGCAAGCACGCAAAATGACCACCAAAGTCTGAATCGTTCGTTCGCTTTGTCCGTCAGTTTGCGGGTGATATACAGTACTCATGTCGAGACATGTTCCCAAGGCTTCTTGCAAAGAACACCAAAATCTAGAAGCAAAACGGGTATCGCAATCTGAGATAATCGATAAGGGTACACCGTGGTGAGATACAACTTCCTTTATGTATAGCTGCGCCAGTCTTTCCATCGTATCGGTTTCCTTCATGGCTAGGAAGTGAGCAGATTTGGTAAGACGGTCAACGATAACCCAGATGGTATCATAACCTCCTACCGTCTTCGGTAGCTTCATGATGAAATCCATTGTTATTCCTTCCCACTTCTATTGCAGGATTTTGGGTTGTTAGAGTAATCCAGATGGCTTCTGATGTTTGGCTTTGATCTTGGAACAAGCCAAACACTTTCCAACATAAGCTGCAACATCCCTTTTGAGGTTCGGCCACCAATATTGAACCTTGAGGTCGTGGTAAATCTTACCAGCTCCTGGATGAATCGAATACATTGACTTATGAGCTTCATCTAGAATAAGGCTTCGTAAATCTCCATATTTTGGCAAACAAATTCTTTCGGCAAAGTATCGGAGTCCAGTCTCCTTGACCTCAAATCGAGAAACGAGAATGTTCAAGTGTTCTTGAGAAATATTCTCCTCCTTGAGAGCCTCATCTTGAGCTACGCGGATCTGGTTATTGAGATTCGTCAGAATGATGATGTTCAAGGCACGGACATGAAGAGGTACCATTCTCTTCTTTCGGCTCAAGGCATCAGCTACAACATTTACCCTTCCAGGATGATAACGTAGTTCACAATCATAGTCGTTCAATGTTTTGATCCACCGTCATTGTCTCATATTCAGTTGTTTCTGATCGAAAATGTGTTGGAGGCTTTTGTGATCGGTGAAGATGGTACTCTTGGTTCCATAAAGGTAGTGTCTCCACAGTTTTAGTGTTGAGATAACGACTCCAAGCTCAAGATCGTGCGTTGTGTAATTTCGCTCATGAATCTTCAGATGTCGAGAGGCGTAAGCAATAACCTTCGTTCTTTGCATCAATAAGCAACCAAAACCTTTTTCAAGGCATCACAGTACACAACAAAATCATCACTGCCTTCGGGAAGAGATAGGATATGTGCGGTGGTTAACTTCTGCTTCAAGGTTTGAAATGCTGACTCCTGCTCGGCTTCCCAAATGAACTTCTTCCCCTTATGAGTTAATGCAATCAAAGGACATGCAATCAAAGAGAAACCTTCAATGAATCTTTGGAAATAACCGGCGAGGCCTAAAAATTGGCGGATACGAGTAGGACTAGTGTGAGTTTCCCACTTGCTGATAGCTTCGATCTTTGCAGAATCAACTTTGATACCTTGGTCGCTCACAATATGACCCAGAAATTAGACTTCCTTCAACCAAAACTCACACTTGGAGAATTTGGCATAAAGCTGCTCTTGTCTCAAAAGTTCCAACACTAGTCGAAGATGTTGTTCATGTTCTTCTTCACTTCTGGAATAGATGAGGATATCATCTATGAAGATGATAACGAACTTGTCCAGGTATGGTTTGCATACACGATTCATGAGATCTATGAATACAGCAGGTGTGTTGGTTAAACCGAATGGCATAACAAGAAACTCATAATGACCATAACGGGTTCTGAACGCAGTCTTCATCACATCGCTCTCCTTTACCCTCAACTGGTGATGAAAGGACCCGTTCATATACATTATAAACGATTCATAATAGTTGATTACATCGCGAGGTATTTGACCTCTATATGATACATTTTACAAACATTGCATTCGTTTTTAAAATACAAACTTTCTTTACATCAAAAATTGATTGGCATGCATACCATTTCATAATATCCACTATCCAACTATAAGTTGACTTAATAATAATCGTTGATGAACTCAATGACTCGAATGCAACGTTCTTCGAAATATGCCATGAAAGACTCCAAGTAATATCTTTAAAATGATCAAATGCACAGTGGAAGATTTCTTTAATACCTGAGAATAAACATGCTTTAAAGTGACAACCAAAAGGTTGGTGAGTTTATTAGTTTATCATAATCAATCATTTTTTGTCAATTTAATAGACCACAAGAATTTCATTTCCACTTCTCATAAATATATGTCCCATGCATAGAGACAAAAAAATCATTCATATGGATTGAACACCTGGTAACCGACATTAACAAGATGCATATAAGAATATCCCCTATCATTTCGAGAAATCCTTCAGACATGATAAAAATGAATTCAAAGTACTAAAGCATCCGGTACTTTGGATGGGGTTCGTTAGGCCCAATAGATCTATCTTTAGGATTCGCGTCAATTAGGCGTGCACTAATTCTCAAAAGTAGTGATGTTCCCTAATTCTTAGGCTACCAAGCTAAAAGGAGAATATTCGGCTTCGATCATTCAACCATATAATGCAGTTTTGATTACTTGTGTCTATTTCGTAAAACATTTATAAAAATTGCTCATGTATTCTCAGCCCAAAAATATAAAGGGTAAAAAGGCAAATGAAACTCACCTATTGTATTTCGTAGTAAAAATACATATAACATCATTGAACAAATGCAAGTTTGCCCTCGGATTCACGAACCTATATTAATTATATATATATATATATATATATATATATATATATATATATATATATATATATATATATATATATATATATATATATATATATATATATATATATATATATATATATATATATATATATATATATATATATATATATATATATATATATATATATATATATTGGTCAAAATTTGTCTAACAATTTAGTTTAGGTCATAGTGTATCACAATCCTAATGCTCGAGACTTGTAGTGACCCGAACTTTTCCATGTTTATATATATTAAATAAAATTGTTATTTACATGATTAAATGTTTCCAACATGTTAAGCAATCAAACTTGTTAAGACTTGATTAAATGAAATAAGTTTCATATAGATAATTGATCACCCAAGTTGACCGGCGATTCACGAACGTTACAAAATTGTAAAAACTACATGTTGTGGTATATATATAGACATATATATATATATATATATATATATATATATATATATATATATATATATATATATATATATGGTTAACATAAGAGTATGATGAGTAAGTATCTCACTAAGTATATTAACAATGTGTGATATACATAAGAAATGAGATTACTAAGTTAAGAAACTCCAAATGATATATATAACGATTATCGTTATGATAACGTCTACTAAATACATATGTATCATATTAAGATACTGATACACTATATTTAACATGATAAAATGATATTTAAATATATCATTAAGTGTGTTAACAATGAACTACGTATGTAAAAACAAGACTACTAACTTAATGATTTCGAAACGAGACATATATGTAATGATTATCATTGTAACGACATTTAAATGTATATATATCATATTAAGATATATTAATATATCATAATATCATGATAATATAATAATTTAACATCTCATTAGATATAATAAACACTGGGTTAACAACATTTAACAAGATCGTTAACTTAAAGGTTTCAAATCAACATTTACATGTAACCACTAACGATGACTTAACGACTCAGTTAAAATGTATATACATGTAGTGTTTTAATATGTATTCATACACTTTTGAAATACTTCAAGACACATATCAAAGTACTTCTACTTAACAAAAATTCTTACAATTACATCCTCCTTCAGTTTCATCAACAATTCTACTCGTATGCACCAGTATTCGTACTCGTACAGTACACAGCTTTTAGATGTATGTACTATTGGTATATACACTCCAATGATCAGCTCTTAGTAGCCCATGTGAGTCACCTAACACATGTGGAAACCATCATTTGGAAACTAGCATGAAATATCTCATAAAATTACAAAAATATTAGTAATCATTCATGACTTATTTACATGAAAACAAAATTACATATCCTTTATATCTAATCCATATACCAACGACCAAAAGCACCTACAAACACTTTCATTCTTCAATTTTCTTCATCTAATTGATCTCTCTCAAGTTCCATCTTCAAATTCTAAGTGTTCTTCATAAATTACATAAGTATAGTTTCATAAATATCAAGAATACTTCCAAGTTTGCAAGTCTACTTCCAAGCTTTCTAATCCATTCCAAGTAATCATCTAAGATCAAGGAACCTTTGTAATTTACAGTAGTTTATCTTTCTAATTCAAGGTAATATTCATATTCAAACTTTGATACAATTTCTACAACTATAACAATCTTATTTCGAGTGAAAATCTTACTTGAACTTGTTTTCGTGTCATGATTCTGTTTCAAGAACTTTCAAGCCATCCAAGGATCCTTTGAAGCTAGATCCATTTTTCTCATTTCCAGTAGCTTTATCCAGAAAACTTGAGGTAGTAATGATGTTCATAACATCATTAGATTCATACATATAAAGCTATCTTATTCGAAGATTTAAACTTGTAATCTCTAGAACATAGTTTAGTTAATTCTAAACTTGTTCGCAAACAAAAGTTAATCCTTTTAACTTGACTTTTAAAATCAACTAAACACATGTTATATATCTATATGATATGCTAACTTAATGATTTAAAACCGAAAAACACGAAAAACACCGTAAAACTGGATATACGCCATTGTAGTAACACCGCGGGCTGTTTTGGGTTAGTTAATTAAAAACTATGATAAACTTTGATTTAAAAGTTTTTCTTCTGGGAAAATGATTTTTCTTATGAACATGAAACTATATCCAAAAATCATGGTTAAACTCAAAGTGGAATTATGTTTTCCAAAATGGTCATCTAGACGTCGTTCTTTCGACTGAAATGACTACCTTTACAAAAACGACTTGTAACCTTTAATTCGGACTTAAATGTATACTTTTTCTGTATAGATTCATAAACTTAAGTTCAATATGAAACCACACCAATTGGATTCACTCAAAACGGATTTAAAATGAAGAAGTTATGGGTAAAACAAGATTGGATATTTTTTGATTATTTTAGCTACGGGAAATGTTTAACAAATCTATACAAATCATATCCTAGCTAACTTATATTGTATTATACATGTATTCTAATATATTATGTAATCTTGGGATACCATAGACACGTATGCAAATATTTTGACATATCATATCGACCCATGTATATATATTATTTGGAACAACCATAGACACTCTATATGCAGTAATGTTGGAGTTAGCTATACAGGGTTGAGGTTGATTCCAAAAATATATATACTTTGAGTTGTAATCTAGCCTGAGACGTGTATACACTGGGTCGTGGATTGATTCAAGATAATATATATCGATTTATTTCTGTACATCTAACTGTGGACAACTAGTTGTAGGTTACTAACGAGGACAGCTGACTTAATACACTCAAATCTTTAAAACATAATAAAAATGGTTGTAATTATATTTTGATCATACTTTGATATATATGTGCATATTTGTATAGGTTCGTGAATCGATTCGTGGCCAAGTCTTATTTTCGAGGAAGGAAATAACTGTGAAAGTGAGTTATAGTCCCACTTTTAAAATCTAATATTTTTGGGATGAGAATACATGCAGGTTTTATAAATGATTTACAAAATAGACACAAGTACGTGAAACTACATTCTATGGTTGAATTATCAAAATCGAATATGCCCCTTTTTATTAAGTCTGGTAATCTAAGAATTAGGGAATAGACACCCTAATTGACGCGAATCCTAAAGATAGATCTATTGGGCCTAACAAACCCCATCCAAAGTACCGGATGCTTTAGTACTTCGAAATTTATATCATATTCGAAGGGTGTCCCGGAATGATGGGGATATTCTTATATATGCATCTTGTTAATGTCGGTTACCAGGTGTTCACCATATGAATGATTTTTATCTCTATGTATGGGATGTGTATTGAAATATGAATTCTTGTGGTCTATTGTTACAATTTGATATATATAGGTTAAACCTATAACTCACTAACATTTTTGTTGACGTTTAAAGCATGTTTATTCTCAGGTGAATACTAAGAGCTTCCGCTGCTGCATACTAAAATAAGGACAAGAATTGGAGTCCATGTTTGTATGATATTGTTTAAAAACTGCATTCAAGAAACATATATCGATGTAATATATTTCTATTGTAAACCATTATGTAATGGTCGTGTGTAAACAGTATATTTTAGATTATCATTATTTGATAATCTACATAATGTTTTTTTTAACCTTTATTGATAAAATAAAGGTTATGGTTGTTTTAAAAATGAATGCAGTCTTTGAAAAACGTCTCATATAGAGGTCAAAACCTCGCAATGAAATCAATTAATATGGAACGTTTATAATCAATATGAACGGGATATTTTAGTTGGTATCCGAGCGTTGGTCTTAGAGAACCAGAAAATTTGCATTAGTGTGTCTTATCGAGTTTGTTAGGATGCATTAGTGAGTCTGGACTTCGACTGTGTTTTCTTTAAAAATGATTGCTTAACATTTTTGTCTGAAACTATATATTATTAACATGTAAATATTATGTGATATATTAATCTCTTAACATGTTTGATATTGTGTGATAGATGTCTACCTCTAGCACAAATCCCATTGACTCACCTAATAATAACGAAGAGTCGAATATATATTGGCATGATTCACAAGTTCCCGAAGAACCAGAAGAAGAAACGGAACCGGAAGAAGAGGAACCAGAAGAAGAGGAACCGGAAGAAGAAGAGGTTCCAGAGGGGGGAATAGTAGGAACCACAGAAAACCGGTCAAATAAAAGAAAATCCTCAACCAATGGACCAAAGTTAATAATTGTCAATGGTGTTTCCGCTAAGGAAGCAAAATATTGGAAAAATTACCAATTTTCCGATGAATCGGATCCTGATGAGGATTCCGATGATGTTATAGAAATTACCCCGACCCAATTTAATAAGGGTAAAGGCATCAAAATAGAGAAATCTGATTCCAACCCCGATGAACTTTATATGTACCGTCAACACCCGTATTTTCAATATCGTGACAATAACCCGGGAACCTCTAAACCACCAGGTTTTTCTAAACCAATGTGGAAAACGATGACTCGTATTAAAGGAACATCATATATCCCTAAAAGATTAGGAAAAAGAACCAAGTCCGAAGATGAAGAAACCAGTGATTCAGATTAGAGGGGTGTGAGCATATTGTGTAATAAATGTATTGTAGTGTGCTTGTACTTTTATGTTCTATGTAAAAATTGCTTGTATTGTGTGTTATTACGAATCTAATCCCTGTCTATTTTATAGTATAAAAATAAAATGGACGTTAAGGGTAGACAACCGAATATTTTAGAAGACCTACCAGAGGATATGATTGAGAAAATCTTGTCTAGAGTCGGTCAGAATTCATCAGCACATTTAGTTATGGCGAAATTAACTTGTCAAACATTTGAAAGACTTTCCAGAAATTCCTTAGTTTATAAAAGGCTTTCCTTTGATAGGTGGGGTATATCACATTGGGGAGACTTTAAGTTACGCCGTGTTTTCTTTAAAGCGTTAAATGCAGGGAACCCAAATGCAATTTTAAGCTACGGGTTAACAACCTATTTTGACTCAACATATCCCAACATAAGATTTCATGAATTAGAAAGAGCTTCTAACATGCAACATAAAGAAGCATGTTATGCTTATGGGTTAGTGATGTTCGCTTCTTACCGAAGTGAGAAAAAGAACATCGGATTACAGCTTTTAAATAAAACTTTCCCACAAGTGACGGATTCAGTAGTTGGGGTGAGAAACAAGGTTTTTAGATTATTAAGGGGCTGTTGGACATTACGAAACCCTCGTCCTTTTGACGACATTACAACATGCTGCCTAGCCAATGGTCATAACGGTTATTTTCCACAAGACCAAGGATGGGAAGTCGTCTTAGTAAAACCAGAATGCATGACTTGTTTCTGGACTTATGAATTACGTGTCTTTATTTCCTTTGCTGAACAACTTGCGTATTAACTAGATTTATCTTCAAAACTGTCCTGTATCATAGTGTACTATATTTCATGTTATATGTAATATAGCGAAGTTTTAAGTTTGAAGAATATTTGTATGTGATATATTATTATAATCAAGTTTTTCATATGGAATTGTAGTAGTTGAATTGTATATTAGCTACTAAGTATGAACTTAACGGGTAGGTAGTACCCGAATTTAAACTTATAAAATGCTAATATGAAGAAAAAGCTTTTATAAATGAGTTCATATTATGCTACGAGATACTATTGACTACTCTTAATATTCTGTATGATTAACTTGTTTCATTTGACTATTTTGAAGGAAATGTCACCGACTACTCGACACACCTTGAATATGAGCGAAGACGAATTTCGTGCCTTTCTTGCTTCAAACATAGCCGCAGTACAGGCCGCCCTACATACTAATAATAACTCTGAATCTTGCAATACAGCTAACGGCACAAGAAATCGTGTAGGATGCTCCTACAAAGAATTCACTGCCTGCAAACCTTTGGAATTTGATGGAACCGAAGGACCAATTGGATTGAAACGGTGAACCGAGAAAGTCGAATCGGTGTTTGCCATAAGTAAGTGTACTGAAGAGGACAAAGTTAAGTACGCTACACATACCTTCAAAAGTATTGCATTAACATGGTGGAATACCTATCTAGAGCAAGTGGGACAAGTTGCTGCTTACGCGCTACCGTGGTCAGCATTCAAGCACTTGATGAACGAGAAGTACCGTCCCAGAACTGAGGTCAATAAGCTCAAGTCAGAACTTAGAGGGTTACGAACACAGGGATTCGATATTACTTCATACGAAAGATGATTCACAGAATTGTACCTATTGTATCCGAGAGCGTTTGAAGATGAGGAAGAGAAGATCGACGCATTTGTGAAAGGGTTACCGGAGAGAATTCAAGAAGATATAAGTTCACACGAGCCTGCCTTCATACAAAAGGCATGTAGAATGGCTCACAAACTAGTGAACCAGATTGAGGGAAGAATTAAAGAACAGGTGGTCGAAGAGGCCAACGTGAAGTTAGTCAAAAGAAAGTGGGAGGAAAACGGTGATAAGAGTCACCAAAACAACAACAACTATCCCAACAATCGCAACATCAATCGCAACTACAACAAACGGTACAACAACAACAACAACAACAACAACTACAACAATCATCCCAACAACAATAACAACCGCAACAACAACAACAATCAGAAGCAGCTATGCCAAAGGTGTGAAAAGTATCACTCGAGGTTCTGTACCAAATTTTGCAACAACTGTAAAAGAAATGGTCATAGCGCGGCGAAGTGTGAGGTCTACAGACCAGGGGTTAACAGAACGAAAGGAACAAATGGTGTCAGAACGAGTAATGGCGGAGCAAGTAGTGTCGGAGCAAGTTATGCCAATGTAGTTTGTTATAAATGTGGAAAACCGGGACACATTATTAGAAATTGCCCGAACCAAGAGAATACGAATGGACAAGGCTGCGGAAGAGTTTTCAATATTAATGTGGCAGAGGCACAGGAAGACCCGGAGCTTGTTACGGGTACGTTTCTTATTGACAATAAATCTGCTTACGTTTTATTTGATTCGCGTGCGGATAGAAGCTATATGAGTAGAGATTTTTGTGCTAAATTAAGTTGTCCATTGACGCCGTGGATAGTAAATTTTTACTCGAATTAGTAAACGGTAAATTAATTTTAGCAGATAATATATGTCGAAATCGAGAAATTAAACTGGTTAGCGAAACATTTAAGATTGACTTGATACTAGTAGAGTTAGGGAGTTTTGATGTGATAATCGTTATGGACTGGTTGAAAGAAGTGTAAGCAGAGATCGTTTGTTACAAAAATGCAATTCGCATTATACGAGAAAAAGGAAAACCCTTAATGGTGTACGGAGAAAAGGGCAACACGAAGCTACATCTTATTAGTAATTTGAATTCACAAAAACTAATAAGAAAAGGTTGCTATGCTGTTCTAGCACACGTCGAGAAAGTACAAACTGAAGAAAAGAGCATCAATGATGTTTCCGTCGCAAAAGAATTTCCCGATGTATTTCCGAAAGAATTATCGGGACTACCTCCACATCGATCTGTTGAATTTCAAATAGATCTTGTGTCAGGAGCTGCACCAATAGCTCGTGCTCCTTACAGACTCGCACCCAGCGAGATGAAAGAACTACAAAGCCAACTGCAAGAACAATTAGAACGTGGTTTCATTCGACCAAGCACATCACCATGGGGAGCTCCTGTTTTGTTTGTCAAGAAGAAGGATGGTACATTTAGGTTGTGTATTGACTACAGAGAGTTGAACAAACTTACCATCAAAAACCGTTATCCACTGCCGAGAATTGATGACTTATTTGATCAACTACAAGGCTAATCCGTTTATTCGAAAATCGATTTACGTTCTGGATATCATAAAATGCGAGTAAAGGAGGATGATATTCCAAAAACTGCTTTTAGGACGCGTTATGGTCATTACGAGTTTATGGTTATGCCGTTTGGATTGACTAACGCACCAGCTGTGTTCATGGACCTTATGAACCGAGTGTGTGGGCCACATCTTGACAAGTTTCTCATTGTTTTCATCGATGACATACTTATTTACTCAAAGAATGATCAAGAGCACGAAGAACATTTGAGAAAAGTGCTAGAAGTATTGAGGAAAGAAAAACTGTACGCTAAGTTTTCAAAGTGTGCATTTTGGTTGGAAGAAGTTCAATTCCTCGGTCACATAGTGAACAAAGAAGGTATCCAGGTGGACCCAGCAAAGATCGAAACCGTTGAAAAGTGGGAAACCTCGAAAACTCCGAAACACATACGCCAGTTTTTAGGACTAGCTGGTTACTACAGAAGGTTCATCCAAGACTTTTCCAGAATAGCAAAACCCTTGATTGCATTAATGCATAAAGGGAAGAAATTTGAATGGAAAGATGAACAAGAGAAAGCGTTTCAATTGTTAAAGAAAGAGTTAACTACGACACCTATATTGTTATTACCTGAAGGGAATGATGATTTTGTGATATATTGTGACACCTCAAAGCAAGGTCTCGGTTGTGTATTAATGCAACGAACGAAAGTAATTGTTTACGCGTCTAGACAATTAAAGATACACGAACAGAATTATACGACGCATGATTTGGAATTAGGCGCAATTGTTTTTGCATTAAAGACTTGGAGGCACTACTTATATGGGGTCAAAAGTATTATATATAACGACCACAAAAGTCTTCAACACATATTTAATCAGAAACAACTGAATATGAGGCAGCGTAGGTGGATTGAATTGTTGAATGATTACGACTTTGAGATTCGTTACCACCCGGGGAAGGCAAATGTGGTAGCCGACGCCTTGAGCAGAAAGGACAGAGAACCCATTCGAGTAAATCTATGAATATAATGATTCACAATAACCTTACTACTCAAATAAAGGAGGCGCAACAAGGAGTTTTAAAAGAAGGAAATTTAAAGGATTAAATACCCAAAGGATCGGAGAAGCATCTTAATATTCGGGAAGACGGAACCCGGTATAGGGCTGAAAGAATTTGGGTACCAAAATTTGGAGATATGAGAGAAATGGTACTTAGAGAAGCTCATAAAACCAGATACTCAATACATCCTGGAACGGAGAAGATGTAAAAGGATCTCAAGAAACATTTTTGGTGGCCAGGTATGAAAGCCGATGTTGCTAAATACGTAGGGGAATGTTTGACGTGTTCTAAGGTCAAAGCAGAGCATCATAAACCATCAGGTCTACTTAAACAACCCGAAATTCCAGAATGGAAATGGGAAAACATTACCATGGATTTCATCACTAAATTGCCAAGGACTGCAAGTGGTTTTGATACTATTTGGGTAATAGTTGATCGTCTCACCAACTTAGCATACTTCCTGCCAATAAGAGAAGATGACAAGATGGAGAAGTTAGCACGACTGTATTTGAAGGAAGTTGTCTCTAGACATGGAATACCAATCTCTATTATCTCTGATAGGGATGGCAGATTTATTTCAAGATTCTGGCAGACATTACACTAAGCATTAGGAACTCGTCTAGACATGAGTACTGCCTATCATCCACAAATTGATGGGCAGAGAGAAAGGACGACACAAATGCTTGAAGACATGCTACGAGCATGTGTTATTGATTTCGGAAACAGTTGGGATCGACATCTACCGTTAGCAGAATTTTCCTACAACAACAGCTACCATTCAAGCATTGAGATGGGCCGTTTGAAGCACTTTATGGTAGAAAGTGCAGGTCTCCGATTTGTTAGAGTGAAGTGGTGGATAGACAGATTACGGGTCCGGAGATAATACAAGAAACTACAGAGAAGATCATCCAAATTCAACAACGGTTGAAAACCGCCCAAAGTCAACAAAAGAGCTACGCCGACATTAAAAGAAAAGATATAGAATTTGAAATTGGAGAGATGGTCATGCTTAAAGTTGCACCTTGGAAAGGCGTTGTTCGATTTGGCAAACGAGGGAAATTAAATCCAAGGCATATTGGACCATTCAAGATTATTGATCATGTCGGACCAGTAGCTTACCGACTTGAGTTACCTCAACAAATCGCGGCTGTACATAACACTTTTCACGTCTCGAATTTGAAGAAATGTTTTGCTAAAGAAGATCTCACTATTCCATTAGATAAAATCCAAATCAACGAAAAACTTCAATTCATCGAAGAACCCGTCGAAATAATGGATCGTGAGGTTAAAAGACTTAAGCAAAACAAGATACCAATTGTTAAGGTTTGATGGAATGCTTGTAGAGGACCCGAGTTCACCTAGGAATGAGAAGATCAGATGAAGAAGAAATACCCGCATCTATTTCCAGAAGATTCGTCAACACCTCCAACTGCTGAAAATTTCGGGACGATATTTATTTAACGGGTAGGTACTGTAGTGACCCGAACTTTTCCATGTTTATATATATATTAAATGAAATTATTATTTACATGATTAAATGTTTCCAACATGTTAAGCAATAAAACTTATTAAGACTTGATTAAATGTGTAACGACCCAGAAATTTCCGACCAAATTTAAACCTTAATCTCTATATGATTCCGACACGATAAGCAAAATCTGTAATTTTGAGTCTAGAAAGTTTGAAATTTATATTCGGATAATCAGTTACCCTTTAACCAAGCCTGACGATTCACGAACTGTTGTTGTAAATAAATGTGTGTGTATATATATATATATATATATATATATATATATATATATATATATATATATATAATTATAAGTGTATAGATTAAATTACATTAATATACTATAATCAAATCATTCAAGTTGAATTGAAAATTTAAAGTGACGAATAAAATAATTGAATTATTAATAAAATGGATATAATTAGTGGATTTAACATAAATAATAATGTATACTATTATGTACAAGTTGAAATATAGTTGTTATAATTTTTATTACTCTTAGTATTATTATTATTAATATTAACATCAGTACTATCAAATTCTATTATTTTTTTTTATATGAAATATATATAATTTAGTATTATAAGTAATGATATTATTATCATATAAAATCTATTATTATTTTATTGTTATTAATATTAATATTAGTATTATCATTATAAGTGTTAATAATATTATTATTATCAATACATTGGTATTTAGTAATAATAGTTAAATAAACAGATAACATAATTACTAATGTATATATATATAAATACATATCATATATATAAAATACAGAACATATAATTTTTTTTTTATAAAAAAAATAGATATATAAATATAGATTATCACGCAACCAAAAATCATAGGATCCAAAAACCTGTTGATATCAACATCAAGAAATAATAATCCGTAATTAGTGCCTAAATTATCGGATATCAATAGTTCTAATTTTGTACGAATTCTTCATCAATCCCTTTCTAATTTGCTAATTTATTTATTTTATTTATTTATTTATTTATCTATATTTTTTTTTTGTCCCTCCTGGTTTGATTAAACCTGTCGGCATCTTCCCTATATAAATCGATCAATTCAAGTATAATTCAGTGATCTAATTTATTTTCACACTCTATAACAAATCACGACTAAATGAAACTGAGTTCGTATTATTATTTATAAAAAAAAAACCAACTCGATAATACTCTGTAACACCATTTTTATTCATAAAATAATTTTGAATGGAAATTAAAAATCTAAAAATGTAGATTTGTCAGAAATCTTTTGAGAAAACTTTCTGCAAAATTTGAGTATCCAATTCTTCATATTGATCATCAATTTCAGAATCAAAGATATTGTCAAAAAGTCAAAGAAAAACGTTCATGGTTAAATTTGATATGAATTCGATGTTTTAAATTAAATCGAGGATGGAGAAAGTTTCTAGGTGAGATTTGAAACCTACTTTGTGTTATAAGTTTTATCCAAAACGGTCTTGAAATCAAAATCACCATTTGAGACATTTATCGAGTTCTTCCTTCTGATTCAATTTTTTTTTTATTTGTTTGCTGTTTTCATTAATTTAAATAAGCTTTAAATGTCTCTGAAACAATAATAAGTTCCAAATTGAAATTGTAAACCACGGATATAGTTTGATTTGAGTTTGGTTCGATTGAATATGGAAGAAGATGAAGGAAACTGATAACGGTATAAAAGAAATTAAAATGATTTTATAACAAGAAGAGCTAAGACAGATGGGTGGTTTGAGGGATGTTCGTGTTAACTGAGGGTCGTGGGTTCGAGTCTGGTAGCCTGCAATTCTTTTTACAGAAATTTCTCAAAGGGTAAATACATTTTTTTTAATTTAATTTCTTTTATTATTATTATTATTATGATTATAATTAAGAATATTATTACTAAATATTCATTAATATTATTATTATTATTGTTATCTATATCAAAATCAATAAATGTAGTTTCATTAAAATTTTATAGTTATTAGTATTATCATTATGTATTATTAAAATTAATTGTGTTATCAAATCATTAATATTATTATTAATATTATTATGAGTACGATTATTACATACATACTATAATCTTTATCATAAATATCACTAAAAAAAATTATATTTTACAGATATTATTATAAATATTATTATTAACATTAATTATTATTATACCTAATAAAATTAATATTTATATATACGAAGTGAATACATGAAACTTATAGATACTATTAATATAAAAAGTATATAACTAATAATTTTATATGGATATTTGTTCGATTACAAATTATATTAATAAATACACAAATGATATAGGTTCGTGAATCCGAGACCAACCCTATACTTGTTCAATGATGTTATATGTATTTTTACTACAAAATACAGTATGGTGAGTATATAGTCCCTTTTAAACTCTAAATATTTCGGGATGAGAATACATGTATTTTATGTTTTACATTATGGACACAAGTAACTGAAAAATATATTCTACGTTGAGTTGTACCACTGGCATACTTCCCTGTAGCTTGGTAACTAATATTTACAGCGGTATTGTAAACGCGAATCCTGTTGATAGATCTATCGGGCCTGACAACCCCAACCGGACTGGACGACCAGTATTCAACGGTTGCACAGTACTTCGTTTCGTGACTACACTTGGTACAGTGTAGTAAGATTTCATAATAAAGGGAATATGCGACGTGATTAAGTGTTAAGTATGGTTACCAAGTGCTCAACCACTTAGAATATTTTTATTATAATGTTTACATGAAATCTTGTGGTCCATAGTTATAACGCTGCTAGCATTAAACCTATATATCTCACCAACTTTATGTTGACGTTTTAAAACATGTTATTCTCAGGTACGAAATAAGTCTTCCGCTGTGCATTAACTCATATTAAAGATACTATTTGGAGTCGATCATCGCAATGGGACCAACTGTTGAAGACTTCGTCCGGAAGGATTAGTCGCGGTCCTTTCAAAATGAAATAAGTTTCATATAGATAATTGATCACCCAAGTTGACCGGTGATTCACGAACGTTACAAAAGTGTAAAAACTACATGTTGTGGTATATATATAGACATATATATATGGTTGACATAAGAGTATGATGAGTAAGTATCTCACTAAGTATATTAACAATGTGTGATATACATAAGAAATGAGATTACTAAGTTAAGAAACTCGAAATGATATATATAACGATTATCGTTATGATAACGTCTACTAAATACATATGTATCATATTAAGATATGGATACACTATATTTAACATGATAAAATGATATCTAAATATATCATTAAGTATGTTAACAATGAACTACATATGTAAAAACAAGACTACTAACTTAATGATTTCGAAACGAGACATATATGTAACGATTATCGTTGTAACGACATTTAAATGTATATATATATCATATTAAGATATATTAATATATCATAATATAATTATAATATAATAATTTAACATCTCATTAGATATAATAAACATTGGGTTAACAACATTTAACAAGATCGTTAACTTAAAGGTTTCAAATCAACATTTACATGTAACGACTAACGACGACTTAACGACTCAGTTAAAATGTATATACATGTAGTGTTTTAATATGTATTCATACACTTTTTAAAGACTTCAAGACACATTTCAAAGTACTTCTACTTAACAAAAATGCTTACAATTACATCCTCCTTCAGTTTCATCAACAATTCTACTCGTATGCACCCGTATTCGTACTCGTACAATACACATCTTTTAGATGTATGTACTATTGGTATATACACTCTAATTATTAGCTCTTAGCAGCCCATGTGAGTCACCTAACACATGTGGGAACCATCATTTGGCAACTAGCATGAAATATCTCATAAAATTACAAAAATATTAGTAATCATTCATGACTTATTTACATGAAAACAAAATTACATATCCTTTATATCTAATCCATATACCAACGACCAAAAACACCTACAAACACTTTAATTCTTCAATTTTATTCATCTAATTGATCTCTCTCAAGTTCCATCTTCAAGTTCTAAGTGTTTTTCATAAATTCCATAAGTATAGTTTCATAAAAATCAAGAATACTTCCAAGTTTGCAAGTCTACTTCCAAGCTTTCTAATCCATTCCAAGTAATCATCTAAGATCAAGGAACCTTTGTTATTTACAGTAGGTTATCTTTCTAATTCAAGGTAATATTCATATTCAAACTTTGATTCAATTTCTACAACTATAACAATCTTATTTCGTGTCATGATTCTGCTTCAAGAACTTTCAAGCCATCCAAGGATCCTTTGAAGCTAGATCTATTTTTCTCATTTCCAATAGCTTTATCCAGAAAACTTGAGGTAGTAATGATGTTCATAACATCATTCGATTCATACATATAAAGCTATCTTATTCGTAGGTTTAAACTTGTAATCACTAGAACATAGTTTAGTTAATTCTAAACTTGTTCGCAAACAAAAGTTAATCCTTCTAACTTGACTTTTAAAATCAACTAAACACATGTTCTATATCTATATGATATGCTAACTTAATGATTTAAAACCGAAAAACACGAAAAACACCGTAAAACCGGATATACGCTGTTGTAGTAACACCGCAGGCTGTTTTGGGTTAGGTAATTAAAAACTATGATAGACTTTGATTTAAAAGTTGTTCTTCTGGGAAAATGATTTCTTACGAACATGAAACTATATCCAAAAATCATGGTTAAACTCAAAGTGGAAGTATGTTTTCCAAAATGGTCATCTAGACGTCGTTCTTTTGACTGAAATGACTACCTTTACAAAAATGACTTGTAAAATGTAATTCCAACTATAAATGTAAAATTTTTCTGTATATATTCATAAACTTAAGTTCAATATGAAACCATAGCAATTGGATTCACTCAAAACGGATTTAAAATGAAGAAGTTATGGGTAAAACAAGATTGGATATTTTTTGATTATTTTAGCTACAGGAAATGTTTAACAAATCTATACAAATCATATCCTAGCTAACTTATATTGTATTATACATGTATTATAATATATTATGTAATCTCGGGATACCATAGACACGTATGCAAATGTTTTGACATATCATATCGACCCATGTATATATATTATTTGGAACAACCATAGACACTCTATATGCAGTAATGTTGGAGTTAGCTATACAGAGTTGAGGTTGATTCCAAAAATATATACACTTTGAGTTGTGATCTAGTCTGAGACGTGTATACACTGGGTCGTGGATTGATTCAAGATAATATATATATCAATTTATTTCTGTACATCTAACTTTGGACAACTAGTTGTAGGTTACTAACGAGGACAGCTGACTTAATACACTCAAATCTTTAAAATATAATAAAAATGGTTGTAATTATATTTTGATCATACTTTGATATATATGTACATATTTGTATAGGTTCGTGAATCGATCCGTGGCCAAGTCTTATTTCCGCGGTAGGAAATATCTGTGAAAGTGAGTTATAGCCCCACTTTTAAAATCTAATATTTTTGGGATGAGAATACATGCAGGTTTTATAAATGATTTACAAAATAGACACAAGTACGTGAAACTACATTCTATGGTTAAATTATCAAAATCGAATATGCCCCTTTTTATTAAGTCTGGTAATCTAAGAATTAGGGAACAGACACCCTAATTGATGTGAATCCTAAAGATAGATCTATTGGGCCTAACAAACCCCATCGAAATTACCGGATGCTTTAGTACTTCGAAATTTATATCATATCCGAAGGGTGTCCCGGAATGATGGGGATATTCTTATATATGCATCTTGTTAATGTCGGTTACCAGGTGTTCACCATATGAATGATTTTTATCTCTATGTATGGGATGTGTATTGAAATATGAAATCTTGTGGTCTATTGTTACGATTTGATATATATAGGTTAAACCTATAACTCACCAACATTTTTGTTGACGTTTAAAGCATGTTTATTCTCAGGTGAATACTAAGTGCTTCCGCTGTTGCATACTAAAATAAGGACAAGAATTGGAGTCCATGTTTGTATGATATTGTTTAAAAGCTGCATTCAAGAAACATATGTCGATGTAATATATTTCTATTGTAAACCATTATGTAATGGTCGTGTGTAAACAGTATATTTTAGATTATCATTATTTGATAATCTACGTAATGTTTTTTTTTAAAACCTTTATTGATAAAATAAAGGTTATGGTTGTTTTAAAAATGAATGCAGTCTTTGAAAAACGTCTCATATAGAGGTCAAAACCTCGCAACGAAATCAATTAATATGGAACGTTTATAATCAATATGAACGGGACATTTCAAGACTAATATGCAAAAGTCAACAAAATTCAATTTGACTCAAAATAATTTCCAAAAATCTATACATGATTAATATATAGTTTAAATATCGTCGTTTTATATTTTTAAATATTTTTAAAAGATTTGTTAGAGTAAATAATATAATTCATTTATTAATAAATAAAATTTTATATTAAAATTTATATAATAAAATATACTTTTATATATATTAAGTAATAAAATTTATAGAGTTCATTTAATATTATAAAGATAATATGATAGGTATTATTAAAGTAATTTTATTACCTGTAGTAAAATATGTTTGTATCACATATTTATTTGATAAAATAATATCTATGATAATAGTAAGTAAAAGTTGTATTATTTTGTAATAATAATTATTATTATTTTATTAATAAAAATTTCAATATTTATAATTACTAAGATGACATTATGATAAAATGATAATTTTAATTATGAAAACTTTAATATTTACGACACTTTTTAATATTATCTTTAAAATAATAATTCTATTTAAAATGATAATAATAGTGATATTTTATAATAACAATGACATTTCTATTAAAATGATAATTTTTGTTAAAATGATAGTTTTAATACTAACGATACTTTTAATAGTAATAGTAATGATAAAAATAATAAGAACGATAATTTTATCTAAATCAATATCTTATAATATTTTAATTTCATCAAGATACTCTTACTCATTATTTCCTAATTATTTCGTTTAATAGCTTTTAATCATCTTTTATATCGTGTTCATAATAATGATAATAATAGTAATAAAAAAAATAATTAGGTGTTACTAATATTAGTTTTAATTACAATAATATTAATAATGCTAGTTACTATGACATTATTAACGATAATACTAATAATTATTTTAAATATAATAATAATAATAATAACAATAACATTAACCATTTTTAAATAATGATATATATATATTAATAATGATAATAATAATAATAATAATAATAATAATAATAATAATAATAATACTAATAATAATAATAATAATAATAATAATAATAATAATAATAATAATAATAATAATAATAATAATAATAATAATAATAATAATAATATTAATAATAATAATAATAATAATTGGATAATAATAATAATAATAATACTAACTATAACTTTAACGATAATAACGATAGTAAAAATAAAAATAACAATTTTTAATGATAAATCCCTTTTATTGATAAAGATAATAATAATAATGATAATAATAAGATAAAAATAGAACGACGATAATAACGACAATAATAATAATCATTTTTAATAATAATACAAAAATTCATTTGACTATAACTTCTAATCCATTCATCGAAACCGTTCGATATCTAAATGAAAAGTTCTTAATTTTTTGCTAGCTTTCCAACGACATGCATATCTTATACCGTATCTCAACTGCATATGTAACTAACTCAGGATTCAACATAACCTATCTAATGGCCATATCAAAAGTACAAGCATGCATAATCCTATATACTCGAGCACTAGTCAGGGATACACTATTAATATATAAAAATTAAACTATGAGTGCTTACGTATCAATATTGAGATTCAATATTGCGGGAAAGGTACGTAGACGCAACGGAGATGATAAACTTTAGATTGACCTTACGAGCATACCCATGACCCATACCCATCACCTCCATAGCTATAACCCATAACTTCCTTCGCCCTATCCCACTCGAAAAACTCATTTTGAATAAACTCGCTCATGACCTCATCGTAGTATTTTATGTATAAATAATAATAATACTAATACTACTAATAATAATAAGATTATTAATAATATTAAATTTATAAATAATAATAACATAAATAATAATAACTAATATATATAGAGAGTGCTTGCGAGAGATTGAATGAGGAGGTGAATCAGATTTCATTAGTATTTAAACAAAATTTCGCCACCTAACCACACCATGTTCGTAGGGCCTATTGTTTCATCACATATACGCATCTTAATCCCACTGACACTTTATGTTACATATAATATATATATTTAATATATAATATATTTAATCTTTAGAATTAATTAAATATTATATTATATTCACGTGCATGGTAAAAATGTAATTTTTGTTCAAATGACTCGTACGTTGTCACTCGACTCATGTACCACTTTCGGTTTTTCGAACGCACTTTCGTACGCTGAGAAAACTAGCCTTTTACGTTTAGTAACTCGTACCATTATCAAAATTTAGTTTTAGTCATTGATAAATTATTTTATGGAAAATGTAACTTATATAATTGAGTGTTGTGGTCATTTGCTTCTATAAATCAGGGGCTCGTTGTTTGTCAAAAAGTATTAGTTTAAATCTGGACATTTTATGACTAAATTAATATATATACATATGTTTGAAATATTTATCTAATGATATAATATTTATTCTTTCAAAACCAATTACAATTTCTAAGTTCGTTTTATATAATTTACTTGTTTTAAACAGTAGTAGTTATTTTACCAAATAAAGTTTTTAATATGAAAACTAAAGAGTTGATTTATCAAGGGACACGATTTAATCAAGTAAAGTACATATTTGAAATTTAAATGGAAATGATTACTATCCTTTGACTAACTCTCGTTAAATGACACTTTTGTAAATCACTTTACCATTTTTCCGAATATTGTTAAAATGGGAAGATTTCTCAAATCAATGTGGACCTCTCAACAGAGACTCGTAATCATAATTCAATGTATCTGATAATTCAATCATTTGATATTATATTTTAATTCTGTCAACAATTATTTTAAATATATTTTGAAACAAATACGTTCATGTAAAGTATTATACATCTAATACTTTGTTAACGTTTTCAAGTTATAATATATACATATATAATCATATCCGTTCCTATAACGGTTCGTGAATCTTTGGAATTTGGTCGAGGTTAAATAAATGTATGAACACAGTTTAAAATTCTTGAGATTCAACTTACAAACTTTGCTTATCGTGTCAGGAATATATAAAGATTAAAGTTTAAATTTGGTCAGAAATTTCTCGGTTGTCACAGTACCTACCCGTTAAAGAAATTTCGTCCTGAAATTTGATTGGGATGGTCATGGCTGACAATAAGTATGTTTTCATGACGCATATAAGCTGAAGATTAGGGTTTTATCATCATTTAGTAATATGGATAAAATCATTTGATTTATTTTATTTTTTTTGTGAAGAGTACGAGTGAAGCTATTACCAAAAGAGTGAAATGAGTAGGTATAGATTCATCATATCTTTTGACATAGATAGAATTGATTTTCAAGTTCAAGAGATTTGGAGAAAATCTTCGTAATAAGATTTGATTAAAGAAGTTAGGATCCACTTTAAATGCGATCATCCATTTTGATTGCTCTGTCGGATATTTTACTATAAATCCACTCCCTTCGTTTCCTTACAACTCACACCTTCTCTTCTTTCTCCCTCAGCTCATACTTTAAAGTATTTGTCAATATGCTCCATCCAGTTCTGATTCTTGATATACTCCTTACCTTCATATCTGTCATTCTTCTTTTTCATCTGCTGCCGAAAGAATCTACTTACTTTTACTATACTCTTGGGTTTATATTGTTTTTAGTTCTCCCGTGTCTTTATATTGCTATATGCATCTATATATACAGTTTATAATTTCTGAGTGATTGTTGGATTTTATATCTTCTCTTATATTTCGATGTCTCTACTTCTGTCTCCCATAATCATCGTCATCTCCAGTTAATGCTCTCTTTTATTTGCTGCGATATACCCTAATTTCTATTTCGTAATTTTGTCCTTTCGTTTCTTCTTCTTCTTGCGATTAAGCACCGCTTGTAATGGTCCAGAATTCGCAGATATGAATTTCGGAATGAACATTGTTAATGTTCTAGGAAGGAAATTGTAATGGCACGATCTTCACTTGTCAAATTACCAGAATACCTCGAAATAGGCCGAATCATCAAGAAATATTTTCTTGATATTTTAGAGGTTAAGTAGAATACAAGAGTCATATAACATGGCACATGATGATGTTATGATCTGTGAATCATCACGTTTTATTTAGAAACTAAGCATGACTTACTGTAATATAATCACGTAGATCAAGTGTCATTATATTATACTAATTCATGCTTCAGCTCCCAACACTACTTCAAAAGTATTCCTATTTTAAACTCGAATGTTTCAGAATTTAGAAACTAAAATAGTTTCTTTTATGATGTAATATAG
The DNA here is from genome assembly GCF_046630445.1 of Rutidosis leptorrhynchoides. Taxonomy (NCBI): domain Eukaryota; kingdom Viridiplantae; phylum Streptophyta; class Magnoliopsida; order Asterales; family Asteraceae; genus Rutidosis; species Rutidosis leptorrhynchoides. The sequence goes on along the minus strand of NC_092335.1, from coordinate 299,232,321 downwards.
ATAGCGCGAAGAGGTAAATGATTTCAGATAAGAATAATTATGGAAATATCTTCAGAATCATGGAGGATATTTATAATGAAAGATACGATGATATCTCAGAATTTCTAATATCAGAGGATGATGAAGGATATTCTTCGTAGGGGTTTAGAGTCAGGAGCAAGGTATTCATTAATCACTTCAGTAGATACTGAATCATTTGGATTCTTTGAAGGCAGGTTCAGTCTTTGTGATTTGTCCACAGCCTCCTTCACACTTTGCCAAATCCGTTTTCCAGTTCCAAAACTTCTCTTTCTCTGAGCTTCGCCAATACACTAATATTTATCATCAAACTTTTTGCTGTTAAGTCGTTTACAGTTTTTGCTGCTTCATCAGCATTTCGAGAACTAGTTCACAATTGAAGGTGTTTTTCAGAAACTTCACATTTGAAGTATGTAAGTACGTTATACGTACACATATTACTGTTGGCGTAGACATGCTGCGAGATTTCAAAATACTGATTGCTAATTCCCGCGTATGGCAATTCTCGTTACAAGATGCAGATAAGTAAATGATGTGGTTTTGATAATTATATTGATTTTTTGGAAAATCCTAGATCATTACGGTTGCTGATAAGTTTACCGCTAACGTGGTGGATTATAAACGGTTCCTCGGTAACAATGACGACAAGGGTAATCGTATATATCAGGGTTATAATAAGACTGTTTCAACTAAAAAGTCGAAGTTGACTTGCTGGAGCTGTGACAAAACTGACTACTTTGGAAGGGAATTGAAAAGTCATTTTCGCTAATAAATGCCAAAGGATTTGACGCGGATACGTGTTAAATTATGACTTTGGTTTCGAGAGCTTTTCAGCTATATAACTGTGGGTAATATGTGGTTGGATCATCATCTTGATTGCTCATTATTTGAAGTATCTTCAGGAATTTTGAAGGGTTTGAACACAAATTGTAATCGTTAATATACATATGATGTTCTAGCACAGTTTTGAGGTCAAAGTGTAGCTTTGAAAGATGTAAGGATCTAAGAGTGATGATACCAGTTGGATCTTGACTTAAATTTTGATTTTTCAAAATCAGAATACGTAATGAAATTTGGATGAGAATGATTGTCTTGATTTCTTATGAAAGAAGGTATGTTGTTGTGAAGGTAATGAGTATGGTTGATGATTGCTGAATCAGATTCGAAAAAAGTAACATATTAATTGTGAATATATATATATATATCTCTCGGGTATTACCTACCCGTTAAAAAAATTTCACAATTAATATTTTGTACAAAAGAATTTTTTTACAGTCTTTATGAACATATATATGTATATATTCTCTTCAGATGTAACATAGATTTCAATGAGTCAATACTAAATTAAACTCATTCGATTTATGGTTGAAACCAGAATTGAATAATCCCTTGAAGGCTTTAGAGATTACATAATTATTTCTTCAATAATATTGAAATTATGAATCAATACTTCGTTATTTGTTGAGATGTGATGTTGGTTTTTGTTAAATTCTTGTGAACTTCGCAAAGTACGAATGATGTTATATGAAAAGTTTCGGTTACATCGATAATGAAAGTGTAAAATCAAATATATACTTGATTTATTATGAATTGAAATTTGTTGAATTGAGATAGAGATTGTAGTTAACGATGGTTAAGTTGCGGGCGAAGGACGTACATTATTGCATATTTGTAAGATGAATTAACCAAGTAGTTAAGATTCACACACAATAGCTTAGCACAGAAATATTTATTTTTATTTCAAAATATAAATATATATATATATATATATATATATATATATATATATATATATATATATATATATATATATATATATATATATATAATATACATATAATTTCTTCAGAGAAAATGAGTTAATTCTTCATAACTCGTTGATACAATATACGTGTTATTGATTCATAATGATGTCCACAGTGATTCTTGAAGTGACGGAGTTTGTGATGTTATAGGTGTTGTTGATTCTGATGTTGACTGTACTGACGATGCTGGTGAAGCTGACGGTACTGTTGATGCTGTTGGTAAAACAAGTTTAGCTTGTTAATCACACACCATTTTGTCAGGGTTTCTACTCTTCCTTCTAACATTTTGGTTCACTTAACTGATTTATGGTTAGGGCTAGATTAGATAATCTCTAAGACTTTAGAGATTACATAATCGCCGCAGAATGTTTCTCCAATGAAGTTATGAATTAATACTTCGTCAGTTATTGTTGTTGGTACTCCTTGGTATCTGTGCTGCGTATGACGTTGATGCCCGTGAGACAGATTGTGAAGTTGAGGTTCACGACGCGGTTGTGGTTGGTGTAGTGACCCGAACTTTTCCATGTTTATATATATTAATTGAGATTGATATTTACATGATTAAATGTTTCCAACATGTTAAGCAATCAAACTTGTTAAGACTTGATTAATTGAAATATGTTTCATATAGACAATTGACCACCCAAGTTGACCGGCGATTCACGAACATTAAAACTTGTAAAAACGACATGAAGATATATATATGGATATACATATCATTAACATGAGATTATGATAAGTAAGTATCTCCATAAGTATATTAACAATGAGTTATATACATATAAACAAGACTACTAACTTAAGGATTTCGAAACGAGACATATATGTAACGATTATCGTTGTAATGACATTTAAATGTATATATATCATATTAAGTTATATTAATATATCATAATATCATGATAATATAATAAGTTAACATCTCATTAGATATAATAAACAATGGGTTAACAACATTAATTGAGATCGTTAACTTAAAGGTTTCAAAACAACACTTACATGTAACGACTAACGATGACTTAACGACTCAGTTAAAATGTATATACATGTAGTGTATTTAGATGTATTAAAATACTTTTGGAAGACTTCAAGACATATATCAAAACACTCATACTTAACGAAAATGGTTACAGTTACTTTTCCATTCTTTTCTTTCATCAAGAATTCTAGTCGTATTCTTACCCGTATTATACACAGCTTCAAAACGTACTTACTATGAGTATATACCAATAGGAACTAGCATGGGATTCCACTCTTGATTATGTCATGTATGACTAATCAATTTTAACTTCTACCATGAGCTAGTCAACTAACTAGAACTCCTTTTAACCCCACTCACCACTCACCAATTACCACTCATCATTCACTACATTTCACTTCCAATTCTCTTTCTAATTCTCTCTCAACACACACACACTATTATGAACGTATTTTTCCAGTAGTTAATCATCATCTTCATAAAAAATCACTTCAAGAATCAAGTTATAATCATCATAGGAAGAACACTTCAAGAACACTTCAAAAATCCCTTCAAGTTTACTAATTTACTTCCAAGCTTTCTAATCCATTCCAAGTAATCATCTAAGATCAAGAAACCTTTGTTATATACAGTAGGTTAGCTTTCTTATTCAAGGTAATATTCATATTCAAACTTTGATTCAATTTCTATAACTATAAACTATCTTAATTCGAGTAAAAATCTTACTTGAACTTGTTTTTGTGTCATGATCCTACTTCAAGAACTTTCAAGCCATCCAAGATCCTTTGAAGCTAGATCATTTCTTGTCACTTCCAGTAGGTTTACCTACTAAACTTGAGGTAGTAATGATGTTCATAACATCATTCGATTCATATATATAAAACTATCTTATTCGAAGGTTTAAACTCGTAATCACTAGAACATAGTTTAGTTAATTCTAAACTTGTTCGCAAACAAAAGTTAATCCTTCTAACTTGACTTTTAAAATTAACTAAACACATGTTCTATATCTATATGATATGCTAACTTAATGATTTAAAACCTGGAAACACGAAAAACACCGTAAAACCGGATTTACGCCGTCGTAGTAACACCGCGGGCTGTTTTGGGTTAGTTAATTAAAAACTATGATAAAATTTGATTTAAAAGTTGTTATTCTGAGAAAATGATTTTTATTATGAACATGAAACTATATCCAAAAATTATGGTTAAACTCAAAGTGGAAGTATGTTTTCTAAAATGGTCATCTAGACGTCGTTCTTTCGGCTGAAATGACTACCTTTACAAAAATGACTTGTAACTTATTTTTCCAACTATAAACCTATACTTTTTCTATTTAGATTCATAAAACAGAGTTCAATATGAAACCATAGCAATTTGATTCACTCAAAACGGATTTAAAATGAAGAAGTTATGGGTAAAACAAGATTGGATAATTTTTCTCATTTTAGCTACGTGAAAATTGGTAACAAATCTATTCCAACCATAACTTAATCAACTTGTATTGTATATTATGTAATCTTGAGATACCATAGACACGTATACAATGTTTCGACCTATCATGTCGACACATCTATATATATTTCGGAACAACCATAGACACTCTATATGTGAATGTTGGAGTTAGCTATACAGGGTTGAGGTTGATTCCAAAATATATATAGTTTGAGTTGTGATCAATACTGAGATACGTATACACTGGGTCGTGGATTGATTCAAGATAATATTTATCGATTTATTTCTGTACATCTAACTGTGGACAACTAGTTGTAGGTTACTAACGAGGACAGCTGACTTAATAAACTTAAAACATCAAAATATATTAAAAGTGTTGTAAATATATTTTGAACATACTTTAATATATATGTATATATTGTTATAGGTTCGTGAATCAACAGTGGCCAAGTCTTACTTCTCGACGAAGTAAAAATCTGTGAAAGTGAGTTATAGTCCCACTTTTAAAATATAATATTTTTGGGATGAGAATACATGCAGGTTTTATAAATGATTTACAAAATAGACACAAGTACGTGAAACTACATTCTATGGTTGAATTATCGAAATCGAATATGCCCCTTTTTATTAAGTCTGGTAATCTAAGAATTAGGGAACAGACACCCTAATTGACGCGAATCCTAAAGATAGATCTATTGGGCCTAACAAACCCCATCCAAAGTACCGGATTCTTTAGTACTTCGAAATTTATATCATATCCGAAGGGTGTCCCGGAATGATGGGGATATTCTTATATATGCATCTTGTTAATGTCGGTTACCAGGTGTTCACCATATGAATGATTTTTATCTCTATGTATGGGATGTGTATTGAAATATGAAATCTTGTGGTCTATTGTTACGATTTGATATATATAGGTTAAACCTATAACTCACCAACATTTTTGTTGACGTTTAAAGCATGTTTATTCTCAGGTGAATATTAAGAGCTTCCGCTGTTGCATACTAAAATAAGGACAAGATTTGGAGTCCATGTTTGTTTGATATTGTGTAAAAACTGCATTCAACAAACTGATTTCGATGTAACATATTTGTATTGTAAACCATTATGTAATGGTCGTGTGTAAACATGATATTTTAGATTATCATTATTTGATAATCTACGTAAAGCTTTTTAAACCTTCATTTATAAAATAAAGGTTATGGTTTGTTTTAAAAATGAATGCAGTCTTTGAAAAACGTCTCATATAGAGGTCAAAACCTCGCAACGAAATCAATTAATATGGAACGTTTTTAATCAATAAGAACGGGACATTTCAGTTGGTATCCGACCGTTGGTCTTAGAGAACCAGAATTTTGCATTAGTGTGTCTTATCGAGTTTGTTAGGATGCATTAGTGAGTCTGGACTTCGACCGTGTTTTCTTTAAAAATGATTGCTTAACATTTTTGTTGGAAACTATATATTTTTAACATATGAATATTATGTGATATATTAATCTCTTAACGTGTTTGATATTATGTGATAGATGTCTACCTCTAGAACAAGTCCCATTGACTCACCTAATAATAATGAAGAGTTAAATGTAAATTGGAATGATTCGTGGACTGATTCACAAGTTCCCGAAGAGGAACCGGAAGAAGAGTCGGAACCGGAAGAAGAATCGGAACCGGAAGAAGAAATAGAACCGGTGGGGGAAATAATAAAACGGTTAAGTAAAAGAGAATCCTCAACCAACCGACCAAGGTTAATTATGGTCAATGGTGTTTCCGCCAGGGAAGCAAAATATTGGGAGGATTACCAATTCTCCGATGAATCGGATTCTGACGAGAATTCCGATGATGTTATAGAAATTACCCCAACTGAATTTAAAAAGGCAAAAGAAAATAATAAGGGAAAGGGCATAAAAATAGAGAAATCTAATTCCAACCCCGATGAACTTTATATGTATCGTCAACCCCCGAAGTCCTTAAGTTGTAACAATGACCCGGGAACCTCTAAACCACCAGGTTTTTCTAAACCAATGTGGACAACGACGGCTCATATTAGGGAAACATCATATATCCCTAGAAACTTGGCAAAACGAACCAAAACCGAAGAAGAAGAAACAAGCGAGTCGGAATAAGATAGTTGTATTCGTGTGGTGTAATATATGTAATATATGTAAAAATTGCTTGTATTAATAAGTATTTTTTTTATGAATCTAACTCTTGTCTATTTTACAGTATAAAAACACAAAATGGATAGACAACCAATTATTTTAAGAGACCTACCCGGAGACATGATTGATGAAATCTTGTCTAGAGTCGGTCAGAATTCTTCGGCACAACTATTTAAGGCGAGATCAGTTTGTAAGACATTCGAAGAACGTTCCAAGAATGCCTTGGTTTATAAAAGGCTTTCATTCGAAAGATGGGGGATATCACATTGGGAAATCCATAAGTTACGATGTGTTTACTTTGACGCATATATTGCGGGGAACCCAAATGCTATTTTACGCAATGGGTTAAGAAATTATTTCGACTCAATATATCCGAATATTGGACTTCATGATTTAGAAAAAGCGGCTAACATGCAACATAAAGAAGCATGTTATGCTTACGGATTAGTAATGTTCGCTTCTCACCAAAGTGAGAACAAGAACATCGGCCTACTACTATTAAACATAACGTTCCCACAAGTGACGGAGTCGGTAATTGGGGTAAGAAATGAGGTTTTTAGATTGTTATGGGACTGTTGGACATTACGTAACCCTCGTCCCTTTGACGACGTTACAACACGCTGTCTTATCAACGGCCATAACGGTTATGTTCCACAAGACCAAGGATGGGTAGTAGTCCTAGTAAAACCAGAATGCATGACTTGTTTCTGGACGTATGAATTACGTGTCTTTATTGCCTTTGCTGAACGACTTGTGTACTAGCTAGAATTATCTTCACAACTATCTTGTATCAAAGTTATTGTGTGCTATATTTCATGCTTTATGTAAAATAAGCGGTATTGTAAGTTTGTAAAATATTGTATAAAAGTTTGAACGCGAAATATTATTACAATCAGTTTTTCATATAGAATTGTAGTAGTTGAATTGTATATTAGCTACTAAGTATGAACTTAACGGGTAGGTACTACCCGAATTTAAACTTATAAAACGCTAATATGAAGAAAAAGCTTTTATAAATGAGTTCATATTATGCTACGAAATACTATTAACTACTCTTAATATTCTGTATGATTAACTTGTTCCATTTGACTATTTTGAAGGAAATGGCACCGACTACTCGACACACCGTGAATATGAATGAAGAGGAATTCCGTACTTTTCTAGCTTCAAACATAGCCGCAGTACAGGCTGCGCTACATACCAACAATAACCTTAGATCTGGCAGTACAGGAAATCGTGTAGGATGCACCTACAAAGAATTCACTGCCTGCAAACCTTTGGAATTTGATGGAACCGAAGGACCGATCGGATTGAAACGGTGGACCGAGAAGGTCGAATCGGTGTTTGCCATAAGTAAGTGTACTGAAGAGGACAAAGTGAAGTACGCTACGCATACCTTCACAGGTTCTGCGTTAACATGGTGGAATACCTATCTAGAGCAAGTGGGACAAGATGATGCGTACGCACTACCGTGGTCAGCATTCAAGCACTTGATGAACGAGAAGTACCGTCCCAGAACCGAGGTCAATAAGCTCAAGACAGAACTTAGAGGGTTACGAACCCAAGGATTTGATATTACCACGTACGAAAGACGATTCACAGAATTGTGCCTATTGTGTCCGGGAGCATTCGAAGATGCGGAAGAGAAGATCGACGCGTTTGTGAAAGGATTACCGGAAAGAATCCAAGAAGATATAAGTTCACACGAGCCCGCCTCCATACAACAGGCATGTAGAATGGCTTACAAACTAGTGAACCATATTGAAGAAAGAATTAAAGAACAGACTACTGAAGAGGCCAATGTGAAGCAAGTCAAAAGAAAGTGGGAGAAAAACGGTGATAAGAATCACCAATACAACAACAACAGCAATCACAACAATAATCGCAACAATTATCCCAACAATCGCAACATCAATCGCAACTACAACAAACGGCCCAACAACAACAACAACAACAACAACAACAACAACAACAACAACAACAGCAACTACAACAATCATCCCAACAACAATAATAACCGCAACAACAACAACAATCAGAATCAGCTATGCCAAAGGTGTGAAAAGTATCACTCGGGGTTCTGCACCAAATTTTGCAACAAGTGTAAAAGAAATGGTCATAGCGCGGCGAAGTGTGAGGTCTACGGACCAGGGGTTAATAGAACGAAAGGAACAAATGGTGTCGGAATGAGTAATGGCGGAGCAAGTAGTGTCGGAGCAAGTTATGCCAATGTAGTTTGTTATAAATGTGGAAAACCGGGCCACATTATTAGAAATTGCCCGAACCAGGAGAACACGAATGCACAAGGACGCGGAAGAGTTTTCAATATTAATGCGGCAGAGGCACAGGAAGACCCGGAGCTTGTTACGGGTACGTTTCTTATTGACAATAAATCTGCTTACATTTTATTTGATTCGGGTGCGGATAGAAGCTATATGAGTAGAGATTTTTGTGCTAAATTAAGTTGTCCATTGATGCCTTTGGATAGTAAATTTTTACTCGAATTAGCAAATGGTCAATTAATTTCAGCAGATAATATATGTCAGAATCGAGAAATTAAACTGGTTAGCTAAACATTTAAGATTGATTTGATACCAGTAGAGTTAGGGAGTTTTGATGTGATAATCGGTATGGACTGGTTGAAAGAAGTGAAAGCAGAGATCGTTTGTTACAAAAATGCAATTCGCATTATACGAGAAAAAGGAAAACCCTTAATGGTGTACGGAGAAAAGGGCAACACGAAGCTACATATTATTAGTAATTTGAAGGCACACAAACTAATAAGAAAAGGTTGCTATGCTGTTCTAGCACACGTCGAGAAAGTACAAACTGAAGAAAAGAGCATCAATGATGTTCCCATTGCAAAAGAATTTCCCGATGTATTTCTGAAAGAATTACCGGGATTACCCCCACAGCGATCCGTTGAATTTCAAATAGATCTTGTACCAGGAGCTGCACCAATAGCTCGTGCCCCTTACAGACTCGTATCCAGCGAGATGAAAGAACTGCAAATCCAATTACAAGAACTTTTAGAGCATGGTTTCATTCGACCAAGCACATCACCGTGGGGAGCTCCTGTTTTGTTTGTCAAGAAGAAAGATGGTACATTCAGGTTGTGTATCGACTACCGAGAGTTGAACAAACTTACCATCAAGAACCGCTACCCACTACCGAGAATCGACGACTTATTTGATCAACTACAAGGCTCGTCTGTTTATTCAAAGATTGACTTACGTTCCGGGTATCATCAAATGCGGGTGAAAGAAGATGATATTCCAAAGACTGCTTTCAGAACACGTTACGGTCATTACGAGTTTATGGTCATGCCGTTTGGTTTAACTAATGCACCAGCTGTGTTCATGGACCTTATGAACCGAGTGTGTGGACCATACCTTGACAAGTTTGTCATTGTTTTCATTGATGACATACTTATTTACTCAAAGAATGACCAAGAACACGGTGAACATTTGAGAAAGGTGTTAGAAGTATTGAGGAAGGAAGAATTGTACGCTAAGTTTTCAAAGTGTGCATTTTGGTTGGAAGAAGTTCAATTCCTCGGTCACTTAGTGAACAAAGAAGGTATTAAGGTGGATCCGGCAAAGATAGAAACTGTTGAAAAGTGGGAAACCCCGAAAACTCCGAAACACATACGCCAGTTTTTAGGACTAGCTGGTTACTACAGAAGGTTCATCCAAGACTTTTCCAGAATAGCAAAACCCTTGACTACATTACCGCATAAAGGGAAGAAATTTGAATGGAATGATGAACAAGAGAAAGCGTTTCAGTTATTGAAGAAAAAGCTAACTACGGCACCTATATTGTCATTGCCTGAAGGGAATGATGATTTTGTGATTTATTATGACGCATCAAAGCAAGGTCTCGGTTGTGTATTAATGCAACAAACGAAGGTGATTGCTTATGCATCTAGACAATTGAAGATTCACGAACAAAATTATACGACGCATGATTTGGAATTAGGCGCGGTTGTTTTTGCATTAAAGACTTGGAGGCACTACTTATATGGGGTCAAAAGTATTATATATACCGACCACAAAAGTCTTTAACACATATTTAATCAGAAACAATTGAATATGAGGCAGCGTCGGTGGATTGAATTGTTGAATGATTAAGACTTTGAGATTCGTTACCACCCGGGGAAGGCAAATGTGGTAGCCGATGCCTTGAGCAGGAAGGACAGAGAACCCATTCGAGTAAAATCTATGAATATAATGATTCATAATAACCTTACTACTCAAATAAAGGAGGCGCAACAAGGAGTTTTAAAAGAGGGAAATTTAAAGGATGAAATACCCAAAGGATCGGAGAAGCATCTTAATATTCGGGAAGACGGAACCCGGTATAGGGCTGAAAGGATTTGGGTACCAAAATTTGGAGATATGAGAGAAATGGTACTTAGAGAAGCTCATAAAACCAGATACTCAATACATCCTGGAACAGGGAAGATGTACAAAGATCTCAAGAAACAATTTTGGTGGCCGGGTATGAAAGCCGATGTTGCTAAATACGTTGGAGAATGTTTGACGTGTTCTAAGGTCAAAGCTGAGCATCAGAAACCATCAGGTCTACTTCAACAACCCGAAATCCCGGAATGGAAATGGGAAAACATTACCATGGATTTCATCACTAAATTGCCAAGGACTGCAAGTGGTTTTGATACTATTTGGTTAATAGTTGATCGTCTCACCAAATCAGTACATTTCCTGCCAATAAGAGAAGATGACAAGATGGAGAAGTTAGCATGACTGTATTTGAAGGAAGTCGTCTCCAGACATGGAATACCAATCTCTATTATCTCTGATAGGGATGGCAGATTTATTTCAAGATTCTGGCAGACATTACAGCAAGCATTAGGAACTCGTCTAGACATGAGTACTGCCTATCATCCACAAACTGATGGGCAGAGCGAAAGGACGATACAAACGCTTGAAGACATGCTACGAGCATGTGTTATTGATTTCGGAAACAGTTGGGATCGACAGATTACGGGTCCGGAGATTATACAAGAAACTACCGAGAAGATCATCCAAATTCAACAACGGTTGAAAACCGCCCTAAGTCGACAAAAGAGCTACGCTGACATTAAAAGAAAAGATATAGAAATTGAAATTGGAGAGATGGTCATGCTTAAAGTTGCACGTTGGAAAGGCGTTGTTCGATTTGGTAAACGAGGGAAATTAAATCCAAGGTATATTGGACCATTCAAGATTATTGATCGTGTCGGACCAGTAGCTTACCGACTTGAGTTACCTCAACAACTCGCGGCTGTACATAACACTTTCCACATCTCTAATTTGAAGAAATGTTTTGCTAAAGAAGATCTCACTATTCCGTTAGATGAAATCCAAATCAACGAAAAACTCCAATTCATCGAAGAACCCGTCGAAATAATGGATCGTGAGGTTAAAAGACTTAAGCAAAACAAGATACCAATTGTTAAGGTTCGATGGAATGCTTGTAGAGGACCCGAGTTCACCTTGGAGCGTGAAGATCAGATGAAGAAGAAATACCCACATCTATTTCCAGAAGATTCGTCAACACCTTCAACAGCTTAAAATTTCGGGACGAAATTTATTTAACGGGTAGGTACTGTAGTGACCCGAACTTTTCCATGTTTATATATATTAATTGAGATTGATATTTACATGATTAAATGTTTCTAACATGTTAAGCAATCAAACTTGTTAAGACTTGATTAATTGAAATATGTTTCATATAGACAATTGACCACCCAAGTTGACCGGCGATTCACGAACGTTAAAACTTGTAAAAACGACATGACGATATATATATGGATATACATATGGTTAACATGAGATTATGATAAGTAAGTATCTCCATAAGTATATTAACAATGAGTTATATACATATAAACAAGACTACTAACTTAAGGATTTTTAAACGAGACATATATGTAACGATTATCGTTGTAACGACATTTAAATGTATATATATCATATTAAGATATATTAATATATCATAATATCATGATAATATAATAAGTTAACATCTCATTAGATATAATAAACAATGGGTTAACAACATTAATTGAGATCGTTAACTTAAAGGTTTCAAAACAACACTTACATGTAACGACTAACGATGACTTAACGACTCAGTTAAAATGTATATACATGTAGTGTATTTAGATGTATTAAAATACTTTTGGAAGACTTCAAGACATATATCAAAACACTCATACTTAACGAAAATGGTTACAGTTACTTTTTCATTCTTTTCTTTCATCAAGAATTCTAGTCGTATTCTTACCCGTATTATACACAGCTTCAAAACGTACTTACTATGAGTATATACCAATAGGAACTAGCAAGGGATTCCACTCTTGATTATGTCATGTATGACAAATCAATTTTAACTTCTACCATGAGCTAGTCAACTAACTAGAACTCCTTTTAACCCTACTCACCACTCACCAATTACCACTCATCATTCACTCCATTTCACTTCCAATTCTCTTTCTAATTCTCTCTCAACATACACACACACACTATTATGAACGTATTTTTCCAGTAGTTGATCATCATCTTCATCAAAAATCACTTCAAGAATCAAGCTATAATTATCATAGGAAGAACACTTCAAGAACACTTCAAAAATCCCTTCAAGTTTACTAATTTACTTCCAAGCTTTCTAATCCATTCCAAGTAATCATCTAAGATCAAGAAACCTTTGTTATATACAGTAGGTTATCTTTCTTATTCAAGGTAATATTCATATTTAAACTTTGATTCAATTTCTATAACTATAAACTATCTTAATTCGAGTAAAAATCTTACTTGAACTTGTTTTTGTGTCATGATCCTACTTCAAGAACTTTCAAGCCATCCAAGATCCTTTGAAGCTAGATCATTTCTTGTCACTTCCAGTAGGTTTACCTACTAAACTTGAGGTAGTAATGATGTTCATAGCATCATTCGATTCATATATATAAAACTATCTTATTCGAAGGTTTAAACTCGTAATCACTAGAACATAGTTTAGTTAATTCTAAACTTGTTCGCAAACAAAAGTTAATCCTTCTAACTTGACTTTTAAAATTAACTAAACACATGTTCTATATCTATATGATATGCTAACTTAATGATTTAAAACCTGGAAACACGAAAAACACCGTAAAACCGGATTTACGCCGTCGTAGTAACACCGCGGGCTGTTTTGGGTTAGTTAATTAAAAACTATGATAAACTTTGATTTAAAAGTTGTTATTCTGAGAAAATGATTTTTATTATGAACATGAAACTATATCCAAAAATTATGGTTAAACTCAAAGTGGAAGTATGTTTTCTAAAATGGTCATCTAGACGTCGTTCTTTCGGCTGAAATGACTACCTTTACAAAAACGACTTGTAACTTATTTTTCCGACTATAAACCTATACTTTTTCTATTTAGATTCATAAAATAGAGTTCAATATGAAACCATAGCAATTTGATTCACTCAAAACGGATTTAAAATGAAGAAGTTATGGGTAAAACAAGATTGGATAATTTTTCTCATTTTAGCTACGTGAAAATTGGTAACAAATCTATTCCAACCATAACTTAATCAACTTGTATTGTATATTATGTAATCTTGAGATACCATAGACACGTATACAATGTTTCGACCTATCATGTCGACACATCTATATATATTTCGGAACAACCATAGAAACTCTATATGTGAATGTTGGAGTTAGCTATACAGGGTTGAGGTTGATTCCAAAATATATATATTTTGAGTTGTGATCAATACTGAGATACGTATACACTGGGTCGTGGATTGATTCAAGATAATATTTATCGATTTATTTCTGTACATCTAACTGTGGACAACTAGTTGTAGGTTACTAACGAGGACAGCTGACTTAATAAACTTAAAACATCAAAATATATTAAAAGTGTTGTAAATATATTTTGAACATACTTTAATATATATGTATATATTGTTATAGGTTCGTGAATCAACAGTGGCCAAGTCTTACTTCTCGACGAAGTAAAAATCTGTGAAAGTGAGTTATAGTCCCACTTTTAAAATCTAATATTTTTGGGATGAGAATACATGCAGGTTTTATAAATGATTTACAAAATAGACACAAGTACGTGAAACTACATTCTATGGTTGAATTATCGAAATCGAATATGCCCCTTTTTATTAAGTCTGGTAATCTAAGAATTAGGGAACAGACACCCTAATTGACGCGAATCCTAAAGATAGATCTATTGGGCCTAACAAACCCCATCCAAAGTACCGGATGCTTTAGTACTTCGAAATTTATATCATATCCGAAGGGTGTCCCGGAATGATGGGGATATTCTTATATATGCATCTTGTTAATGTCGGTTACCAGGTGTTCACCATATGATTGATTTTTATCTCTATGTATGGGATGTGTATTGAAATATGAAATCTTGTGGTCTATTGTTACGATTTGATATATATAGGTTAAACCTATAACTCACCAACATTTTTGTTGACGTTTAAAGCATGTTTATTCTCAGGTGAATATTAAGAGCTTCCGCTGTTGCATACTAAAATAAGGACAAGATTCGGAGTCCATGTTTGTATGATATTGTGTAAAAACTGCATTCAAGAAACTGATTTCGATGTAACATATTTGTATTGTAAACCATTATGTAATGGTCGTGTGTAAACAGGATATTTTAGATTATCATTATTTGATAATCTACGTAAAGCTTTTTAAACCTTCATTTATAAAATAAAGGTTATGGTTTGTTTTAAAAATGAATGCAGTCTTTGAAAAACGTCTCATATAGAGGTCAAAACCTCGCAACGAAATCAATTAATATGGAACGTTTTTAATCAATAAGAACGGGACATTTCAGTTGGAGGTGGTAATGGTACTGTTTGGCGTTGATGATGGTGGTACTGGTTATGCTGCTGGTGCTGCTGCTGGTGTTTGTAATCTTTGCACCATATTTTCCAAAGCCACTACCCGAGCGCGAAGCTCGTAGACTTCTTCTATTACACCGGGGTGATTGTCGGTTCGGACGAGCGGATAAATAAAATCTATAATTTAATGTAGTATATAATCGTGACCAGATACTCTGGAAATGAGAGAGAAAATGGTGTTTCAGACAGGTTCGCCGGTAAGTGCTTCAGGTTCTTCGTCAAGAGGGCAATGTGGTGGATGGAAAGGATCGCCTTCTTCTTGTCTCCAATGATTGAGGAGGCTACGAACCCATCCCCAATTCATCCAGAATAGGTGATGACTGATTGGTTGATCCATTTCGGTCACACTGCTTTCGGAGCTTGAGTGGGATTCCATTTCGGAATCTGAGTGACTTGAACTAATGGCGAATTCCATTTCGTACGATTGAATAAAGGATTTTTCGAAGTGAAATGATTTTTTGGCTAACGGATGGTATTCTAATTACATAGAATATCCCTATATATAGAATAAAAGATTTCATAAATTACGGAATATGTCAGGCACAGTTTACAGTAGTAGATACGATAAGATATGATTTAGTAGATACGCTAAGATATGAATTTTATCTATATACTATTCATGCAATCAATGCAGCAAGACGTGTCTAGACTAAGAATGATAAGCAGGTAATTTTCTAAGGATCATAAGTAGGTGATTTTTGACACAAAATGATAAGCAAAACTTTTGATATGCAGACACGGTCGAAGTTCAGACTCACTAATGCATCCTAACGACTTATCAGTTAGACACACTATTGCAGACCTGGTTCGCTAAGACCACTGCTCTGATACCAACTGAAAGGACCCGTTCATATACATTATAAATGATTCACAATAGTTGATTACATCGCGAGGTATTTGACCTCTATATGATACATTTTACAAACATTGCATTCGTTTTTAAAAGACAAACTTTCTTTACATTAAAAATTGACTGGCATGCATACCATTTCATAATATCCACTATCCAACTATAAGTTGACTTAATAATAATCTTTGATGAACTCAATGACTCGAATGCAACGTTCTTCGAAATATGCCATGAAAGACTCCAAGTAATATCTTTAAAATGATCAAATGCACAGCGGAAGATTTCTTTAATACCTGAGAATAAACATGCTTTAAAGTGTCAACCAAAAGGTTGGTGAGTTCATTAGTTTATCATAATCATTCATTTTTTGTCAATTTAATAGACCACAAGAATTTCATTTCCACTTCTCATAAATATACGTCCCATGTATAGAGACAAAAAAATCATTCATATGGATTGAACACCTGATAACCGACATTAACAAGATGCATATAAGAATATTCCCTATCATTCTGGGAAATCCTTCGAACATGATAAAAACGAATTCGAAGTACTAAAGCATCCGGTACTTTGGATGGGGTTCGTTAGGCCCAATAGATCTATCTTTAGGATTCGCGTCAATTAGGCGTGCACTAATTCTCAAAATTAGTGATGTTCCCTAATTCTTAGGCTACCAAGCTAAAAGGGGCATATTCGGCTTCGATCATTCAACCATATAATGCAGTTTCGATTACTTGTGTCTATTTCGTAAAACATTTATAAAAATTGCGCATGTATTCTCAGCCCAAAAATATAAAGAGTAAAAATTCAAATGAAACTCACCTATTGTATTTCGTAGTAAAAATACATATAACGTCATTGAACAAGTGCAAGGTTGGCCTCGAATTCACGAACCTATATAAATTATTTATATATATATATATATATATATATATATATATATATATATATATATATATATATATATATATATATATATATATATATATATATATATATATATATATATATATATATATTGGTCAAAATTTGTCTAACAATTTAGTTTAGGTCATAGTGTATCACAATCCTAATGCTCGAGACTAATATGCAAAAGTCAACAAAATTCAATTTGACGCAAAATAATTTCCAAAAATCTATACGTGATTAATATATAGTTAAATATCGTCGTTTTATATTTTTAAATATTTTTAAAAGATTTGTTAGAGTAAATAATATAATTCATAGAGTTCATTTAATATTATAAAGATAATATGTTAGGTATTATTAAAGTAATTTTATTACCCGTAGTAAAATATGTTGGTATCACATATTTATTTGATAAAATAATATCTATGATAATAGTATGTAAAAGTTGTATTATTTTGTAATAATAATTATTATTATTTTATTAATAAAAATATCAATATTTATAATTACTAAGATGACATTATGATAAAATTATAATTCTAATTAAGAAAACATTAATATTTACGACACTTTTTAATATTATCTTAAAAATAATAATTCTATTTAAAATGATAATAATAGTGATATTTTATAATAACAATGACATTTCTATTAAAATGATAATTTTTGTTAAAATGATAGTTTTAATACTAACGATACTTTTAATAATAATAGTAATGATAAAAATAATAAGAACTATAATTTTATCTAAATCAATATCTTATAATATTTTAATTTCATCAAGATACTCTTACTCATTGTTTCCTAGTCATTTCGTTTAATAGCTTTTAATCATCTTTTATATCGTGTTCATAATAATGATAATAATAGTAATAAAAAAAAATTATGTGTTACTAATATTAGTTTTAATTACAATAATATTAATAATGCTAGTTACTATGACATTATTAACGATAATACTAATAATTATTTTAAATATAATAAAAATAACAATAACAATAACCATTTTTAAATAATGATATATATATTAATAATGATAATAATAATAATAATAATAATAATAATAATAATAATAATACTAATAATAATAATAATAATTGGATAATAATAAAAATAATAATACTAATTATAACTTTAACGATAATAACGATAGTAATAATAAAAATAACAATTTTTAATGATAAATCTCTTTTATTGATAAAGATAATAATAATGATAAAAATAAGATAAAAATAGAACGACGATAATAACGACGATAATAATAATCATTTTTAATAATAATACAAAAATTCATTTGACTATAACTTCTAATCCGTTCATCGAAACAGTTCGATATCTAAATGAAAAGTTCTTAATTTTTCGCTAGTTTTCCAACGACATGCATATCTTATACCTTATCTCAACCACATATGTAACTAACTCAGGATTCAACATAACCTATCTAATGGCCATATCAAAAGTACAAGCATGCATAATCCTATATACTCGAGCACTAGTCAGGGATACACTATTAATATATAAAAATTAAATTATGAGTGCTTACGTATCAATATTGAGATTCAATATTGCAGGAAAGGTACGTAGACGCAACGGAGATGATAAACTCTAGATTGACTTACGAGCATACCCATGAACCATACCCATCACCTCCATAGCTATAACCCATAACTTCCTTAGCCCTATCCCACTCGAAAAACTCATTTTGAATAAACTCGCTCATGACCTCGTCGTAGTATTTTATGTATAAATAATAATAATACTAATACTACTAATAATAATAAGATTATTAATAATATTAACTTTATAAATAATAATTACATAAATAATAATAACTAATATATATAGAGAGTGCTTGCGAGAGATTGAATGAGGAGGTGAATCAGATTTCATTAGTATTTAAACAAAATTTCGCCACCTAACCACACCATGTTCGTAGGGCCTATTGTTTCATCACATATACGCATCTTAATCCCACCGACACTTTATGTTACATATAATATATATATTTAATATATAATGTATTTAATCTTTAGAATTAATTAAATATTATATTATATTCACGTGCATGGTAAAAATGTAATTTTTTTTCAAATGACTCGTACGTTGTCACTCGACTCATGTACCACTTTCGGTTTTTTGAACGCACTTTCGTACGCTGAGAAAACTAGCCTTTTACGTTTAGTGACTCGTATTATCAAAATTTAGTTTTAGTCATTGATAAATTATTTTATGGAAAATGTAACTTATATAATTGAGCGTTGTGGTCATTTGCTTCTATAAATCAGGGGCTCGTTGATTGTCAAAAAGTATTAGTTTAAATCAGGACGTTTTATGACTAAGTTAAAATATATATATATATATATATATATATATATATATATATATATATATATATATATATATATATATATATATATATATATATATATATATATTTATATTTAAAATTGTAAATTTGTACAATATACATATGTTTGAAATATTTATCTAACGATATAATATTTAGTCTTTCAAAACCAATTACAATTTCAAAGTTCGTTTTATATAATTTACTTGTTTTAAACAGTAGTAGTTATTTTACCAAATAAAGTTTTTAATATGAAAACTAAAGAGTTGATTTATCAAGGTGCACGATCTAATCAAGTAAAGTACATATTTGAAATTTAAATGGAAATGATTACTATCCTTTGACTAACTCTCGTTAAATGACACTTTTGTAAATCACTTTACCATTTTCCGAATATTGTTAAAATGGGAAGATTTCTCAAATCAATGT
Organism: Rutidosis leptorrhynchoides; assembly: GCF_046630445.1. Classification (NCBI taxonomy): domain Eukaryota; kingdom Viridiplantae; phylum Streptophyta; class Magnoliopsida; order Asterales; family Asteraceae; genus Rutidosis; species Rutidosis leptorrhynchoides. The sequence continues at coordinate 299,212,440 of NC_092335.1, read as the reverse complement.
GGACCTCTCAACAGAGACTCGTAATCATAATTCAATGTATCTGATAATTCAATCATTTGATATTATCTTTTAATTCCGTCAACAATTATTTTAAATATATTTTGAAACAAATACGTTCATGTAAAGTATTATACATCTAATACTTTGTTAATGTTTTCAAGTTATAATATATACATATATACATATATAATCATATCCGTTCCTATAACGGTTCGTAAATCTTTAGAATTTGGTCGAGGTTAAATGAATGTATGAACACAGTTTAAAATTCTTGAGATTCAACTTACAAACTTTGCTTATCGTGTCGGGAATATATAATAATTAAAGTTTAAATTTGGTCGGAAATTTCCGGTTGTCACAGTACCTACCCGTTAAAGAATTTTCGTCCCGAAATTTGATTGGATGGTCATGGCTGACAATAAGTATGTTTTCATGACGCATATAAGCTGAAGATTAGGGTTTTATCATCATTGAGTAATATGGATAAAATCATTTGATATTTTTTTTTTTTGTGAAGAGTACGAGTGAAGCTATTAACAAAAGATTGAAATGAGTAGGTATAGATTCGTCATATCTTTTGATGTAGATAGAATTGATTTTCAAGTTCAAGAGATTTGGAGAAAATCTTCGTAATAAGATTTGATTAAAGAAGTTAGGATCTGCTTTAAATGCGATCATCCATTTTGATTGCTCTGTCGGATATTTTACTATAAATCCACTCCCTTCATTTCCTTACAACTCACACCTTCTCTTCTTTCTTCCTCAGCTCATACTTTAAAGTATTTGTCAATATGCTCCATCCAGTTCTGATTCTTGATATACACCTTACCTTCATATCTGTCATTCTTCTTTTTCATCTGCTGCCGGAAGAATCTATTTACTTTTACTATACTCTTGGGTTTATAGTGTATTTAGTTCTCCCGTGTCTTTATATTGCTATATGCATCGATATATACGGTTTATAATTTCTGAGTGATTGTTGGATTTTATATCTTCTCTTATATTTCGATGTCTCTACTTCTGTCTCCCATAATCATTGTCATCTCCAGTTAATGCTCTCTTTTATTTGCTGCGATATACCCTAATTTCTATTTCGTAATTTTGTCATTTTGTTTCTTCTTCTTCTTGCGATTAAACACCGCTTGTAATGGTCCAGAATTTGCAGATATGAATTTCGGAATGAACATTGTTAATGTTCTAGGAAGGAAATTGTAATGGCACGATCTTGACTTGTCAAATTACCAGAATACCTCAAAAAAGGCCGAATCATCAAGAAATATTTTCTTGATATTTTAGAGGTTAAGTAGAATACAAGAGTCATATAACATGGCACATGATGATGTTATGATCTGTGAATCATCACGTTTCATTTAGAAACTCAGCATGACTTACTGTAATATAATCACGTTGATCAAGTGTCATTATATTATACTAATTCATGCTTCAGCTCCCAACACTACTTCAAAGGTATTCCTATTTTAAACTCGAATGTTTCAGAATTTAGAAACTAAAATAGTTTCTTTTATGATGTAATACAGATAGCGCGAAGAGGTAAATGATTTCAGATAAGAATAATTATGGAAATATCTTCAGAATCATGGAGGATATTTATAATGAAAGATACGATGATATCTCAGAATTTCTAATATCAGAGGATGATGAAGGATATTCTTCGTAGGGGTTTAGAGTCAGGAGCAAGGTATTCATTAATGACTTCAGCAGATACTGAATCATTTGGATTCTTTGAAGGCAGGTTCAGTCTTTGTGATTTGTCCAGAGCCTCCTTCATACTTTGCTCAATCCGTTTTCCAGTTCCAAAACTTCTCTTTCTCTGAGCTTCGCCAATACACTAATCTTTATCATCAAACTTTTTACTGTTAAGTCGTTTACAGTTTTTGCTGCTTCATCAGCATTTCGAGAACTAGTTCGCAATTGAAGGTGTTTTTCAGAAACTTCACATTTGAAGTATGTAAGTCCGTGATACGTACACATATAACTGTTGGCGTAGACATGCTGCGAGATTTCAAAATACTGATTGCTAATTCCCGCGTATGGCAATTCTCGTTACAAGATGCAGATAAGTAAATGATGGGGTTTTGATAATTATATTGATTTTTCGGAAAATCCTAGATCATTACGGTTGCTAATAAGTTTACCGCTAACCTGGTAGATTATAAACGGTTCCTCGGTAACAATGACGACAAGGGAAATCGTATATATCAGGGTTATAATAAGACTATTTCAACTGAAAAGTCGAAGTTGACTTGCTGGAGCTGTGACAAAACTGACTACTTTGGAAGGGAATTGAAAAGTCATTTTCGCAAATAAATGCCAAAGGATTTGACTCGGATACGTGTTAAATTATGACTTTGGTTTCGAGAGCTTTTCAGGTATATAACTGTGGGTAATATGTGGTTGGATCATCATCTCGATTGCTCATTATTTGAAGTATCTTTAGGAATTTCGAAGGGTTTGAACACAAATTGTAATCGTTAATATACATATGATGTTCTAGCACAGTTTTGAAGTCAAAGTATAGCTTTGAAAGATGTAAGGATCTAAGAGTGATGATACCGATTGGATCTTGACTTAAATTTTGATTTGTCAAAATCAAAATACGTAATGAAATTTGGATGAGAATGATTGTCTTGATTTCTTATGAAAGAATGTATGTTGTTGTGAAGGTAATGAGTATAGTTGATGATTGTTGAATCAGATTCGAAAAATGTAACATATTAATTGTGAATATATATATATATATATATATATATATATATATATATATATATATATATATATATATATATATATATATATATATATATATATATATATATATATATATATATATATATATATATCTCGGGTATTACCTACCCGTTAAAAAATTTTCACAATTAATATTTTGTACAAAAGAATTTTATTGCAGTCTTTATGAAAATATATATGTATATATTCTCTTCAGATGTAACATAGATTTTAATGAGTCAATACTAAATTAAACTCATTCGATTTATGGTTGAAACTAGAATTGAATAATCCCTTGAAGGCTTTAGAGATTACATAAGTATTTCTTCAATAATATTGAAATTATGAATCAATACTTCGTTATTTGTTGAGATGTGATGTTGGTTTTTGTTAAATTCTTGTGAACTTCGCAAAGTACGAATGATGTTATCTGAAAAGTTTCGGTTACACCGATGATGAAAGTGTAAAATCAAATATATACTTGATTTATTATGAATTGAAATTTGTTGAATTGAGACAGAGATTGTAGTTAACGATGGTTAAGTTGCGGGCGAAGGACGTACATTATTGCATATTTGTAAGATGAATTAACCAAGTAGTTAAGATTCACACACAATAGCTTAGCATAGAAAGATTTATTTTTATTTCAATATATATATATATATATATATATATATATATATATATATATATATATATATATAACATACATATAATTTCTACAGAGGAAATGAGTTAATTCTTCATAACTCGTTGATACAATATATGCGTTATTGATTCGTAATGATGTCCACAGTGATTCTTGAACTGACAGAGTTTGTGATGTTATAGGTGTTGTTGATTCTGATGTTGCCTGTACTGACGATGCTGGTGACGCTGGCAGTACTGTTGATGCTGTTGGTAAAATAAGTTTAGCTTGTTAATCACACACCGTTTTGTCAGGGTTTCTACTCTTCCTTCTAACATTTTGGTTCGCTTAACTGATTTATGGTTAGGGCTAGATTAGATAATCTCTAAGACTTTAGAGATTACATAATCGCCGCGGAATGTTTCTCTAATGAAGTTATGAATTAATACTTCATCAGTTATTGTTGTTGGTACTCCTTGGTATCTATGGTGCGTATGACGTTGATGCTCGTGAGACAGATTGTGAATTTGAGGTTCACGACGCGGTAGTAATGGTACTGTTGGCATTGATGATGGTGGTACTGGTTATGCTGCTGGTGCAGCTGCTGGTGTTTGTAATCTTTGCACCATATTTTCCAAAGCCACTACCCGAGCGCGAAGCTCGTTGACTTCTTCTATTACACCGGGGTGATTATCGGTTCGGACGAGCGGATAAATAAAATCTAGAATTTGATGTAGTATATAATTGTGACGAGATACTCTGGAAATGAGAGAGAAAATGGTGTTTCGGACAAGTTCGCCGGTAAGTGCTTCTGGTTCTTCGTCAAGAGGGCAATGTGGTGGATGGAAAGGATCGCCTTATTCTTGTCTCCAATGATTGAGGAGGCTACGAACCCATCCCTAATTCATCCAGAATAGTTGATGACTGATTGGATGATCCATTCCGGTCACACTGCTTTCGGAGCTTGAGTGGGATTCCATTTCGGAATCTGAGTGACTTGAACTAATGGCGAATTCCATTTTGTACGATTGAATAAAGGATTTTTCGATGTGAAATGATTTTCTGGCTTACGGATGGTATTGTAATTACGTAGAATATCCCTATATATAGAATAAAAGATTTCGTAAATTACAGAGGAATTTACGAAATAAGTCAGGCACAGTTTACAGTAATAGATACGATAAGATATGATTTAGTAGATACGCTAAGATTTGAATTTTATCTATACACTATTCATGCAATCAATGCAGCAAGACGTGTCTAGACTAAGAATGATAAGCAGGTAATTTTCTAAGGATGATAAGTAGGTGATTTTTGACACAAAATGATAAGCAAAACTTTTGATATGCAGATACGGTCGAAGTCCAGACTCACTAATGCATCCTAACGACTTATCAGTTAGACACACTATTGCAGACCTGATTCGCTAAGACCACCGCTCTGATACCAACTGAAAGGACCCGTTCATATACATTATAAATGATTCACAATAGTTGATTACATCGCGAGGTATTTGACCTCTATATGATACATTTTACAAACATTGCATTCATTTTTAAAAGACAAACTTTCTTTACATCAAAAATTGACTGGCATGCATACCATTTCATAATATCTACTATCCAACTATAAGTTGACTTAATAATAATCTTTGATGAACTCAATGACTCGAATGCAACGTTCTTCAAAATATGCCATGAAAGACTCCAAGTAATATCTTTAAAATGATCAAATGCACAGCGGAAGATTTCTTTAATACCTGAGAATAAACATGCGTTAAAGTGTTAACCAAAAGGTTGGTGAGTTCATTAGTTTATCATAATCATTCATTTTTTGTCAATTTAATAGACCACAAGAATTTCATTTCCACTTCTCATAAATATACGTCCCATGCATAGAGACAAAAAAATCATTCATATAGATTGAACACCTGGTAATCGACATTAACAAGATGTATATAAGAATATCCCCTATCATTCCGGGAAATCCTTCAGACATGATAAAAATGAATTCGAAGTACTAAAGCATCTGGTACTTTGGATGGGGTTCGTTAGGCCCAATAGATCTATCTTTAGGATTCGCGTCAATTAGGCGTGCACTAATTCTCAAAATTAGTGATGTTCCCTAATTCTTAGGCTACCAAGCTAAAAGGGGCATATTCGGCTTCGATCATTCAACCATATAATGCAGTTTCGATTACTTATGTCTATTTCGTAAAACATTTATAAAAATTGCGCATGTATTCTCAGCCCAAAAATATAAAGGGTAAAAAGGCAAATGAAACTCACCTATTGTATTTCGTAGTAAAAATACATATAACGTCATTGAACAAGTGCAAGGTTGGCCTCGGATTCACGAACCTATATTAATTATACATATATATATATATATATATATATATATATATATATATATATATATATATATATATATATATATATATATATATATATATATATATATATATATATATATATATATATATATATATATATATATATATATATATATATATATTGGACAAAATTTGTCTAACAATTTAGTTTAGATCATAGTGTATCACAATCCTAATGCTCGAGACTAATATGCAAAAGTCAACAAAATTCAATTTGACTCAAAATAATTTCCAAAAATCTATACATGATTAATATATAGTTTAAATATCGTCGTTTTATATTTTTAAATATTTTTAAAAGATTTGTTAGAGTAAATAATATAATTCATTTATTAATAAATAAAATTTTATATTAAAATTTATATAATAAAATATACTTTTATATATATATTAAGTAATTAAATTTATAGAGTTCATTTAATATTATAAAGATAATATGATAGGTATTATTAAAGTAATTTTATTACCCGTAGTAAAATATGTTTGTATCACATATTTATTTGATAAAATAATATCTATGATAATAGTAAGTAAAAGTTGTATTATTTTGTAATAATAATAATTATTATTTTGTTAATAAAAATATCAATATTTATAATTACTAAGATGACATTATGATAAAATGATAATTCTAATTATGAAAACTTTAATATTTACGACACTTTTTAATATTATCTTTAAAATAATAATTCTATTTAAAATGATAATAATAGTGATATTTTACAATAACAATGACATTTCTATTAAAATGATAATTTTTGTTAAAATGATAGTTTTAATACTAACGATACTTTTAATAATAATAGTAGTGATAAAAATAATAAGAACGATAATTTTATCTAAATCAATATCTTATAATATTTTAATTTCATCAAGATACTCTTACTCATTATTTCCTAATCGTTTCGTTTAATAGCTTTTAATCATCTTTTATATAATGTTCATAATAATGATAATAATAGTAATAAAAATAATAATTAGGTGTTACTAATATTAGTTTTAATTACAATAATATTAATAATGCTAGTTACTATGACATTATTAATGATAATACAAATAATTATTTTAAATATAATAATAATAACAATAACAATAACCATTTTTAAATAATGATATATATATTAATAATGATAATAATAATAATAATAATAATAATAATAATAATAATAATAATAATAATAATAATAATAATAATAATAATAATAATAATAATAATAATAATAATAATAATTGGATAATAATAATAATAATAATAATAATACTAATTATAACTTTAACGATAATAACGATAGTAATAATAAAAATAACAATTTTTAATGATAAATCCCTTTTATTGATAAAGATAATAATAATGATAATAATAAGATAAAAATAGAACGACGATAATAACGACGATAATAATAATCATTTTTAATAATAATACAAAAATTCATTTGACTATAACTTCTAATCCGTTCATCGAAACCGTTCGATATCTAAATGAAAAGTTCTTAATTTTTCGCTAGCTTTCCAACGACATGCATATCTTATACCTTATCTCAACCGCATATGTAACTAACTCAGGATTCAACATAACCTATCAAATGGCCATATCAAAAGTACAAGCATGCATAATCCTATATACTCGAGCACTAGTCAGGGATACACTATTAATATATAAAAATTAAATTATGAGTGCTAACGTATCAATATTGAGATTCAATATTGTAGGAAAGGTACGTAGACGCAACGAAGATGATAAACTCTAGATTGACCTTACGAGCATACCCATGAACCATACCCATCACCTCCATAAGTATAACCCATAACTTCCTTAGCCCTATCCCACTCGAAAAACTCATTTTGAATAAACTCGCTCAAGACCTCTTCGTAGTATTTTATGTATAAATAATAATAATACTAATACTACTAATAATAATAATAAGATTATTAATAATATTAACTTTATAAATAATAATAACATAAATAATAATAACTAATATATATAGAGAGTGCTTGCGAGAGATTGAATGAGGAGGTGAATCAGATTTCGTTAGTATTTAAACAAAATTTCGCCACCTAACCACACCATGTTCATAGGGCCTATTGTTTCATCACATATACGCATCTTAATCCCACCGACACTTTATGTTACATATAATATATATATTTAATATATAATATATTTAATCTTTAGAATTAATTAAATATTATATTATATTCACGTGCATGGTAAAAATGTAATTTTTGTTCAAATGACTCGTACGTTGTCACTCGACTCATGTACCACTTTCGGTTTTTCGAACGCACTTTCGTAAGCTGAGAAAACTAGCCTTTTACGTTTAGTGACTCGTACCATTATCAAAATTTAGTTTTAGTCATTGATAAATTATTTTATGGAAAATGTAACTTATATAATTGAGCGTTGTGGTCATTTGCTTCTATAAATCAGTGGCTCGTTGTTTGTCAAAAAATATTAGTTTAAATCAGGACATTTTATGACTAAGTTAATATATATATATATATATATATATATATATATATATATATATATATATATATATATATATTTAAAATTGTAAATTTGTACAATATACATATGTTTGAAATATTTATCTAATGATATAATATTTAGTCTTTCAAAACCAATTACAATTTCAAAGTTCGTTTTATATAATTTACTTGTTTTAAACAGTAGTAGTTATTTTACCAAATAAAGTTTTTAAAATGAAAACTAAAGAGTTGATTTATCAAGGGACACGATTTAATCAAGTAAAGTAATATTTGAAATTTAAACAGAAACGATTACTATCCTTTGACTAACTATCGTTAAATGACACTTTTGTAAATCACTTTACCATTTTTCTGAATATTGTTAAAATGGGAAGATTTCTCAAATCAATGTGGACCTCTCAACAGAGACTCGTAATCATAATTCAATGTATCTGATAATTCAATCATTTAATATTATCTTTTAATTCCGTCAACAATTATTTTGAATATATTTTGAAACAAATACATTCATGTAAAGTATTATACATCTAATACTTTGTTAACGTTTTCAAGTTATAATATATACATATATACATATATAATCATATCTATTCCTATAATGGTTCGTGAATCTTTGGAATTTGGTCAAGGTTAAATGAATGTATGAACATAGTTTAAAATTCTTGAGATTCAACTTACTAACTTTGCTTATCGTGTCGGGAATATATAAAGATTAAAGTTTAAATTTGGTCGGAAATTTATCCTGATCATAAATCGATCTTAGAGTAAACGCTGGATCCTTGCAGCTGATCGAAAAATCGTCAATCCTGGGAAGGGGATATCGATTCTTGATAGTCAACTTGTTCAGCTCACGATAATCGATACATATGCGGAAAGATCTGTCCTTCTTCTTCACAAACAAAACAGGTGCGCCCCAAGGCGATGAACTCGATTGGATAAATCCACGTTTTAGCAATTCCTGTAGTTGACTCTGCAACTCTTGTAGTTTAGAAGGTGCTAGCCGATAAGGTGCGCGGGCTATAGGTGCAGCTCCTGCTACTAGATCAATCTGGAATTCCACTGATCGCGGCGGCGGTAATCCAGGGAATTCTTCTGGAAAGACGTCAGGAAATTCGTTCACAATCCGCAAATCATCAACACTCTTCTCCTCAGTTTCTAACTTCTTCACATGTGCCGGAATATCAAAACGCCCTTTCCTCATGACCTTCTGTGCCTTCATGCAACTAATAAGGTTCAAATTTGGGCTACCTTTCTCTCTGTGTACGATCAATGGTACACCGTCTTCATGAGGTATACGGATAATCTTCTCTCTACAAACAACTTCTGCTCTTACTTTGGACAACCAGTCCATACCAACTATCACATCGAAGCTTCCCAACTTGATGGGTATCAAATCAATCTCAAAGTCCACACCGGCTAGGTTTATTATGCCTTCTCGGCCAATTTGGTCAGCCTTCTCAAGTTTCTCATTGGCTACTTCAACCAGAATACTCTCGTCTAAAGGTACTAATGACCAGTCTATCTTAGAACAAAAATGTCTACATACGTAACTCCTATCGGCACCCGTATCAAATAAGACAGAAGCAAGTATATTATTGACAGTGAATATACCTGTGACCAAATCAGGATCCTCACGGGCATCTCGAGCGTTCATGTTGAAAAGTCTCCCACGTGCTGGTCCGGCATCCTTCTTCTTGTTCGGGCACTCATTCTTGAAGTGGCCATGTTGACCGCACTCAAAACACTTTCTTGGTCCAGTAGGGTTTGTCTTCACAGCTGGGGTGGTAATCTTATAGTCCCAGCCAATGTGCCCAGTCCTTTTACACTTTTCACACACCACGTTGTAGTACCCTGTATGATGCTTGTAGCATCTCTTGCACAGCGTAAGAATACCCTTGTAGTTAGGGTTCGAGCTAGGGTTCGGGTTGGGGTTCCTCCATGTGACGACCCGGAAATTTCCGACCAAATTTAAACTTGACCTTTATATGCTTTCGACACGATAAGCAAAGTCTATTAAACCGAGTCTCAAAATTTTTGAACTGTTTCATGAAATCATTTGACCTTCGACCAGTTCCGTCGATTCACGAACAATTAATTTTAACTTGAGATGTGTGTGTGTGTATATATATATATATATATATATATATATATATATATATATATATATATATATATTTATATAAATAATAATTGGAAATATATATATATATATATATATATATATATATATATATATATATATATATATATATATATATATATATATATATATATATATATATATATATATATATATAATAATAATTGGAAACATAATATGTTATTGTTACTAAAATTTATTTATGTAAAGTAAAATAAAAATAGGATATTATAATGATTATTATTTAAAAAGTATCTATATATATAAATAAAGTGAATTGAATATATATACAAAGCTTCGAATTTATTTAGAAGATGATAGTAACACTCAATTATCATTCGATTAATAATAAACAAGTTATAAACGAACTTATGTGATTTTAAAATAAACGATGATCCAAAAATGAGTTTTATAAATTATAGGCTTATTAATAATACAGTTAGAAGTTATTTGATAAATTTTAAAACTTTTTATCTTTTACTTGGGGTTGGGAGTGAATAATTAATGTAATATTTATTTAATAGTTGATGACCAAATTTTATATCATAATGACCCAAATAAATAAAGATACTTAATTTAAAATTTTGGAATTTTTCCGAATACATTCTATCCGCCACTGAATTAACAATGGGGTACGATTTAGCAGTCCGTGAAAACTGTCGGTAGCATACCAATAATTGAAGTTCACGTGAATTTAAATTATATGTTACTATTTGCTTTTTGCTTTCTGCATCACATGAACCTTTATCTCTATATACATCGATATACACATGGATATATATTCATATACTTAGCCAATAGATAGAGAGATATCACAACTTCTTCTGCAAATCACTACTATCGACACCCATCACCTTAAGCCGACAACCACCACTACCGTGAGTTGCAACTAGCCACCATGGCACCACCATGGCACCACCATCAAAAAGAATTAAAACCACCTTCGCAAACTCCATCACCTTTCACGATAACACCTCTCTCTCTCACTTCTTCTCTCTATCGTTGTGATTCTAGCTCAAACAAACCAAAGAGGACCATCACCATTTAAACCCATCACTTGCTTTGTTTTGCTTCACTAAACTGCCACCATCAAACCCATGAAAACTTGTACTCGATTATTTTTTATTTCTGTTTCCGTTTCGAATACTCTCGATCACCACCACCGGTTAACGCAAGAACCAAACCCACCACCACAACTTCTAATTGAACACCACCAAGGTTCCACCACTGTATTTATAATTTTTTTTGTGTCTTTGTAGTTTTCTTTTAATGTCCATCGATCACCACCTTCCACCTTTATCCGACACCAACTCACGACCACCACGGTCACCACTATTTTCCATGTAATCGTCACCATTTAGTTACTGTTACAGCTGCTACGATGCTCTGTTCTCGTTGTAAATCACAAACTAAAATGCCAACCAAGTAACTACTGTAGCTGCTGCTATTTAACCGTCTACTGATTCTGTTTTAAACCATTCCAAACCGCCACACTACTGTCACTGTAGCAGTTGTATGATGAAGGTATAAATGGTGAACTAAGGATGGTGATGAGAGATTGAAGATGACGAGATGGTGGTGACAGTTCCAAAATGATTGATGATGATGATCATCGAAGATGATGATGAATAGTTAATTATGATGAGCAGCGTATGTAATGAAGACGATGTGACCAGTTGTATTTGGCTGCTACTTTTACATGATTGATTATATTAAATATAAAAGGGAACTGTAACCCTTGTTATTTATTAAGTGGGCTGCTTCTTGAATCCAAATAATCACATAAATGGGCTTCAATTTCAATGTTGGACTGTGTTTCTATTTTAGTTGGGCTCGTCATTTTGCTTTGGGCTTCAGGTATCAACGTATTAAATATTATACGTGGGCTTTAATTCTCAAAATGAAAGTTCAGTCCATTGGTTAAGGAGGTTGTGTGTTAAGCGAGAGGTCGCGGGTTCGAGCCTCGTATAGGGCATTTTTTTTAAGAAAGCTTTGGAAGGTATATTTGATTACCAACAATTATTATTATTATTATTTATCACTTATTATTATTATTATTATTATTATTATTATGGTTATAGTAATTATAATTATTATTAACATTGTTATTACTAATATTACTATCATAACTAGTTATTATTATCACTTAGTATTATTATTATTACTAATATTAATAAAAATATTATTATTATTATTATTATTATGTTAATATTATTAATATGACTACTAGTATCATTAATATAATTTTTATTAATATTATCATTATTAATATAATTATAATTATTAGTGTTGTTATTACTGAACTTATTATTAGTAAAAGTATTATTGTAGTTATTATTATTATCAGTATTCAATACTACTATTATTGTTATTACTAAAAGTATCATTTTAATTAAAATTGTCAAAATTATCATTTTATTAAAACTATCTTTTTATTTAAAATTGACATTTTGATTAAGGTTATTATACTTATTTAATTTAATTTATCATTATTATAAATTATTATTATCTTTATTATCACAATTATTACTATCATTATCATTATCATTCTTAACATTTTCAGTATTATTACAGATACATATTTTTATATAAAAAAATACATTATAATAATATTAATATTTCAAATCACTAATAATATATAATTTTTTTCGATTACAACTATATGTGTTAATATATATATATATAAATGATATAGGTTCGTGAATCCGAGGCCAACCCTGCATTGTTCAGTTCCGTTGTATTCATATTTTTACTACAAAATATCGTATTGTGAGTTTCATTTCCTCCCTTTTTAAATGCTTTTTGCAATATATATTTTTGGGACAGAGAATACATGCGCTGTTTTATAAATGTTTTACGAAATAGACACAAGTAATCGAAACTACATTTTATGGTTGGATTATCGAATCGAATATGCCCCTTTTTAGCTCGGTAGCCTAAGAATTAGGGAAATGGCCCCTAATTGACGCGAATCCTAAAGATAGATCTATGGACCTTGACACATCCCATTCGGGTTACGAATGCGTTAGTACTTCGACTATCATGTCCGATGAGAGTCCCGGAATGATGGGGATATTTTATATGCATCCTGTTAGTTCGGTTATCAAGCGTTCACCATATGAATGATTTTATCTCTATGAAGTTTGCAAAATGCCTGATATGAGATGATGTTTATGAGAAATGAAATGAAAATCTTGTGGTCTATTAAATTATGGAAATGATTGTTATGATAAACTAATGAACTCACAAATCTTTTGGTTGACACTTGAAATCATGTTTATTCTCAGGTATGAAAGAAATCTTCCGCTGTGCATTTGCTCATTTTAGATATATTACTTGGAGTCATTCATGGAATATTTCAAAAGACGTTGAATTTGAGTCGTTGATTTCATCAAGAATATTATTAAGTCATTTATAGTTGGATATATTATGAAATGGTATGCATGCCGTCAACTTTCAATGAAATGAAAGTTTGTCTTTTAAAAACGAATGCAATATTTGTAAAATGTATCATATAGAGGTGAAGTACCTCGCGATGTAACCAAATGTAATGTATTCATCCAGATGGATTAGGATGGGTCGTTAGAATTGGTATCAGAGTAGTGGTCTTAGCGAACCAGGTCTTGCATTAGTGTGTCTAACTGATAGTTGCTTAGATGCATTAGTGGGTCTGGACTTCGACCGTGTCTGCATGTTAAAAGTTTTTCTTATCATTTCGTGTCGAAAATTACTTGCTTATCATCTTTAAAGTCTAGACATGTCTTACTGCCTCTATTGCATAGACAGTGTATAGATAAATTCATATCTTAGCGTATCTGTTACTGTAGACTTTGTCTGACACGTTTCCTTAATTTCCTTCGTAATCTACGGGATCTTCTATACTATACATAGATATTCTATGTAATTAGAATATCATCTGATATCCGAAAATCATTTCATAAAATCCTTTACCTAACCGTTCAAGATGAATTCCGCAACCAGTTCAAGTTCGTCGGATTCCGATAACTATTCCGATATGGATTTTCACTCGAGCTCTGAAAGTAGTGTAACCGGAATGGATCAACCGATTAGCCATCATCTATTCTGGAATTGGGGCTGGATTCGTAGCCTCCTCAATCATTGGAGACAAGAAGAAGGTGATCCTTTTCATCCACCACATTACCCTCTTGGCGAAGAACCTGAAGCACTTACCGGCGAACCTGTCTGAAACACCATTTTCTCTCTCATTTCTAGAGTATCTCGTCACGATTATATACTATACCAAATTCTAGATCATATTTATCTGCTCGTCCGAACCGACAATCACCCCGGTGTAATAGAAGAAGTCAACGAGCTTCGCGCTCGGGTACTGGCTTTGGAGAATATGGTGCAAAGGTTACAAACATCAGCAGCAGCACCAGCAGCATAACTAGTACCACCACCATCAATGCCAATAGTACCATTATCACCACCAACAACAGCCGCATCACAAACCTCAACTTCACAATCTGTCACACGAACATCAACGTCATACGCACCATAGATACCAAGGAGTACCAACAACAATTAACGATGAAGTATTAATTCATAACTTCATTGAAGAAATATTCTGCGAAGAATATGTGATTTCTAAAAGTTTTAGAGATTATTTATTCTTGCTCAAACCGAAAATCGAATGAGTTAAATATCATATTGACTCATTAAATCCATAATTACCTCTGAAGAAAATATATATGTATATATATTTTCATAAAGACTGTAATTGAAAATTCTTTCGTACAAACTGTTAATGATGAAAATATCTTAACGGGTAGGTAATACCCGAGGAATATTTAGATTTCACATTAATAAGTTATAATGTACATTCTTCGAATCTGATTCAACAGTCATTTACTATCCTACTTACATCCACAGATATACGTATCCGTTCATGGCAGAATAAACATTTTCATTCAATTTTATATTTGGATTTTGACCTATCAGAATCCAACAAGTGGCATAATGGAGAAAACATTGAACATAAATAAAATTTGTTAGAAACAAACAATTTAACTATGAAAAGAATTTTGATATGAATCCACGCTAACTGTTCCTAGCTAACTGTTCCTAGCTAACTAATTACATTTTATTTATCGCAATTTAATTATCGCAATTTATATTCTCGCAATTTTATTTATCATCATTTAATTTTTGTTATTTATTTTACGCACTTTAAATATCGGGACACGTATACAAAGTTTTGACATATCATATCGATGCATCTATATATATTATTTGGAATAACCATAGACACTCTATATGCAGTAATGATCGATTTCTCTATACAGGGTTGGGGTTGATTCTACAATAATATATATAATTTGAGTTGTGATCGAGTCTGAGACATGTACACGGGTCACGATACGTCTTAATAATTCGAATATTATATATTAAGCTATATATGAATTATTGGACTGTTAACTGTGGACTATCAACTGTGGACTACTAACATTGGACAATTAAAATGAATTAAAATACTGATTATAACACATGAAACTAACAATTCTTCAAGTTTGCTACTTGATTTCATCTTAAACCTCATTTGTATCTTGACGATTACAATCTACGTTCAAAGTTTTCATGATTCTTGAAAACACCTCAATCGAGAGGATGAACCAACTACACTTCATCTACGGAAGAAAAGATTTATGCATATAGTTATGCACCTAAGAAACTCTCGGCAACGGAGTAAACGTTTAACACGTAGCTGTGCTAATTTCTTAGTGTTATTATTACCCAAAATAACTTGGTAATCCCTTTCAAAGTAGCAAATTTTGTCACAGCTCCAGCAAATCAACTTCGACTTTTCGTTCGAAACAACCTTATTAACACCTTGATATATATATGTGCTCTTTTATTGTTACCGGGGAACCTTTTATATTCCACCATATTACCATCAGCGTTTAATCATCTAAAAACACAATTCTCTTGAAACCACCTCGGATTGATAACTGACGATTCAGATATTGTAGCATTAAATGCAGAGAAAACAGAAAAATTGTAGATGGTCTAAACAACCAAAAGTTTGAAGATAAAGAAGGGGGTGTTAGGAACGCTCGATTGAAAATTTGGTACTGAAAAATAGATTGAACAAACCATGAAGGAGACCAAGGCCAAATACAAGGACCATACCATATATTCAAAGAATCCAGGTAATTCTGGATCTGATGAAACCTTCAACGAATATCTTGCTCCGTACTCATGTTAAAATCTTGCGGGAAAAAATCTTTCTTCATCAACCACCGAACTTAGAAATTCCAAAATATCATCATAAATATCTTTGATATTTCTGAAGATATTTTCATAAATATTCTCGTCTGAAATTATTTATCTCTTTGCGCTATCTATATTACATCATAAAGGAAACTACTTTAGTTTCTAAATTTCTTTAAAATTCAAGTTTGAATTATGAATATTTTGAAGTAGTGTTAGAAATTGATGCATGAGTTATTATAATATAATGAAACTTGATCAACGTGATTATATTACAGTAAGTTATGCTGAGTTTCTAATGGAACGTGATGATTCACAGATCATAACGTCATCATGTGCCTTGTTACACGACTCTTACATTCTATCTAATCTATACATATATCAAGAACATATTTTCTTGATAGTTCTACCTTTTCTCTTGAATTCTGATAATTTGATAAATCAAGATCGTGCCATTACAATTTCCTTCTTAGAACATTAACTATGTTCATTCCGAAATTCATACTTACGAATTCTGGACCGTTACTCGCTTTACTATAGGTCGAGAGGAGAATAAAAAGGCAAAGAGTTCCAAAATATAAGAGAAAATATAAAGCCCAATAACAACACGGAGGTTATAAACCGTGGATATTAATACGAATAGCAATATAAAGAGACGGTATAATCAAGAATAGTATCACCCCAAGGTAATAGTAGAAGTAAACTGATTTTTCTGGAAGAAGATTGAAAAGAAGGATGACAGAAATGATAATTAGGAAAATATCAAGGATTAGAACGGAATTAAGCATTTTCATTATCTTTTGGATGTATGAACTAAGAAAGAAAGTATAGGGATGGTGAGAATAATGCAACGAAAGAGTTTAATTTATAAGGAAAAATCAGACGTAACAATCGAGATAGATGACCGCATTTAATTAAAGAGATCCTAATTCTCTTAAATCTCGAAGAATCAGATCCTATAGATTTCGAAGATTATCTGTAAATCCCTGAAATTCCTAAAGTCAGCCATGACTACGTCAGAGGTTAAGACAAATCTTTATTATTCATTTCACTCTTTGGTGATAGCTTTACTCATATACTTCGAGTAATCGAATCATTTTACCCATATTACACTATGGTAATAAAAATTCTATTTTATAAACTCATATTTGTCATGAAGACATTCTTATTGTCAGCCATGACAACCACTCTCAAATTTCGGGACGAAATTACTTTAACGGGTAGGTACTGTGACGACCCGGAAATTTTCGACTAAATTTAAACTTGACCTTTATATGGTTTCGACACGATAAGTAAAGTCTATTAAACCGAGTCTCAAAATTTTTGAACTGTTTCATGAAATCATTTGACCTCCGACCAGTTCTGACGATTCACGAACAATTAATTGTAGCCTGAGATGTATATATATATATATATATATATATATATATATATATATATATATATATAATATATATATATATATATATATATATATATATAATAATTGGAAACATAATATCTTATTGTTACTAAAATTTATTTATGTAAAGTAAAATAAAAATAGGATATTATAATGATTATTATTTAAAAAGTATCTATATATATAAATAAAGTGTATTGAATATATATACAAAGCTTCGAATTTATTTGAAAGATGATAGTAACACTCAATTATCATTCGATTGATAATAAACAAGTTATAAATGAACTTATGTGATTTTAAAATAAACGGTGATCCAAAAATGAGTTTTATAAATTATAGGCTTATTAATAATACATTTAGAAGTTATTTGATAAATTTTAAAACTTTTTATATTTTACTTGGGGTTGGGTGTGAATAATTAATGTAATATTTATTTAATAGTTGATGACCAAATTTTATACCATAATGACCCAAATAAATAAAGATACTTAATTTAAAATTTTGGAATTTTTCCGAATACATTCTATCCACCACTGAATTAACAACGGGGTACGATTTAGCAGTCCGTGAAAACTGTCGGTAGCATACCAACAATTGAAGTTCACGTGAATTTAAATTATATGTTACTATTTACTTTTTGCTTTCTGCATCAAATGAACCTTTATCTCTATATACATCCATATACACATGGATATATATATATATATATATATATATATATATATATATATATATATATATATATATATATATATATATATATATATATATATATATATATATATATATATATATTCATATACATAGCCAATAGATAGAGAGATATCACAACTTCTTCTAAAAATCACTACTATCGACACCCATCACCTTAAGCCGACAACCACCACCACCGTGAGTTGCAACTAGCCATCATGGCACCACCATCACCAAGAATTAAAACCACCTTCGCAAACTCCATCACCTTTCACGACAACACATCTCTCTCTCACTTCTTCTCTCTATCGTTGTGATTCTAGCTCGAACAAACCAAAGAGGACCATCACCATTTAAACCCATCACTTGCTTCGTTTCGCTTCACTAAACTGCCACCATCGAAGCCATGAAAACTTGTACTCGATTATTTTTTATTTCTGTTTCCGTTTCGAATACTCTCGATCACCACAACCGGTTAACCCAGGAACCAAACCCACCACCACACCTTCTAATCAAGCACTACCAAGGTTCCACCACTGTATTTATAATTTTTTTTGTGTCTTTGTAGTTTTCTTTTAAAGTCCATCGATCACCACCTTCCACCTTTATCCGGCACCAACTCACGACCACCACGGTCACCACTATTTTCCATCGAATCGTCACCATTTAGTTACTGTTACAGCTGCTACGATGCTTCTGTTCTCGTTGTAAATCACAAACTAAAACGCCAACCAAGTAACTACTGTAGCTGCTGCTATTTAACCGTCTACTGATTCTGTTTTAAACCATTCCAAACCGCCACGCTATTGTCACTGTAGCAGTTGTATGATGAAGGTATAAATGGTGAACTAAGGATGGTGATGAGAGATTGAAGATGACGAGATGATGGTGACAGTGCCAAAATGATTGATGATGATGATCATCGAAGATGATGATGAATAGTTAATGATGATGAGCAGCGTATGTAATGAAGATGATGTGACCAGTCATATTTGGCTGCTACTTTTACGTGATTGATTATATTAAATATAAAAGGGAACTGTAACCCTTGTTATTTATTAAGTAGACTACTTCTTGAATCCAAATAATCACATAAATGAGCTTCAATTTCAATGTTGGGCTGTGTTTCAATTTTAGTTAGGCTCGTCATTTTGCTTTGGGCTTCAGGTATCAAAGTATTAAATATTATATGTGCGCTTTAATTCTCAAAACAAAAGTTCAGTCCATTGGTTAAGGAGGTTGTGTGTTAAGCGAGAGGTCGCGGGTTCGAGCCTCGTATAGGGCATTTTTTTAAGAAAGCTTTGGAAGGTATATTTGATTAACAAAAATTATTATTATTATTATTATTATTATTATTATTATTATTATTATTATTATTATTATTATTTATCACTTATTGTTATTATTATTATTATGATTATAGTAATTATAATTATTATTAACGTTGTTATTAATAATATTACTATCATAACTAGTTATTATTATCACTTAGTATTATTATTATTACTAATATTAATAAAAATATTATTATTATTATGTTAATATTATTAATATGACTACTAGTATCATTAATATAATTTTTATTAATATTATCATTATTATTATTAATATAATTATTAGTGTTGTTATTACTGAACTTATTAGTAGTAAAATTATTACTGTAGTTATTATTATTATCAGTATTAAATACTACTATTATTGTTATTACTAAAAGTATCATTTTAATTAAAATTGTCAAAATTATCATTTTGTTAAAACTATCTTTTTATTTAAAATTGACATTTTGATTAAGGTTATTATACTTATTTAATTTATCATTATTAGAAATTATTATTATCTTTATTATCACTATTATTACTATCATTATCATTATCATTCTTAACATTTTCAGTATTATTACAAATAGATGTTTTTATATAAAAAAATACATTATTATAATATTAATATTTCAAATCACTAATAATATATAAATTTGTTCAATTACAATTATGTGTGTTAATATATATATAAATGATATAGGTTCGTGAATCCGAGGCCAACCCTGCATTGTTCAGTTCCGTCGTATGCATATTTTTACTACAAAATATCGTATTGTGAGTTTCATTTGCTCCCTTTTTAAATGCTTTTTGCAATATATATTTTTAGGACTGAGAATACATGCGCTGTTTTATAAATGTTTTACGAAATAGACACAAGTAATCGAAACTACATTCTATGGTTCGATTATCGAATCGAATATGCCCCTTTTTAGCTTGGTAGCCTAAGAATTAGGAAAATGGCCCCTAATTGATGCGAATCCTAAAGATAGATCTATGGACCTTAACACATCCCATTCGGGTTATGAATGCTTTAGTACTTCGATTATCATGTCCGATGAGAGTCCTGGAATGATGGGGATATTCTATATGCATCCTGTTAGTTCGGTTATCAAGCGTTCACAATATGAATGATTTTTATCTCTATGCAGTTTGCGAAATGCCTGATATGAGATGATGTTTATGAGAAATGAAATGAAAATCTTGTGGTCTATTAAATTAATGGAAATGATTGTTATGATAAACTAATGAACTCACCAACCTTTTGGTTGACACTTGAAAGCATGTTTATTCTCAGGTATGAAAGAAATCTTCCGCTGTACATTTGCTCATTTTAGAGATATTACTTGGAGTCATTCATGGCATATTTCAAAAGACGTTGAATTCGAGTCATTGAGTTCATCAAGAATATTATTAAGTCATTTATAGTTGGATATATTATGAAATGGTATGTATGCCGTCAACTTTCGATGAAATGAAAGTTTGTCTTTTAAAAACGAATGCAATGTTTGTAAAATGTATCATATAGAGGTCAAGTACCTCACGATGTAACCAAATGTAATGTATTCGTCCAGATGGATTTGGATGGGTCGTTAGACTCCAGTCGTTGTTTCCCTTGAAACCCTCATGTCTCTTAGCTGGGTTCTGATCAAAGACCTTCCCTTTGTTGCTTTCCCACTTACGCTTCTCATAACTAGTTCTTGATTCTGGCTTCACTTTCTCTGGTTCCTTTCGGATGATCTGGTTCATCAGGGTGTGCGCCATGCGCATAGCTTCCGGGACATCTACTGGTTTCGAAGAAGTGACATTTCCCTGAATGGTCTTGGGAAGTCCCCATAAGTATCGTTCCATTCGCTTAAATTCAGGGGTAACCATCGTGGGGCACATCAAAGCTAACTCTAAATACCATCGGTTATAGCCATCAAGGTCTGTTCCCACAACCTTCAGCTCCCAAAACTCAGCTTCCATTTTCTGAATTTTGGTTCGGGGGCAATACTCCTCGATCATAGCACTCTTAAACTCCTCCCATGGTGTAGCATAAGCCTCGTCAATTCCTTTAGCCTGAGCAAGCGTGTTCCACCAGGTTAAATCACCGGCCGATAGAGTACATGAGGCGTACTTAGTTTGGTTCACTTCCAAGTAGTTGCTCACACGGAACACAGCTTCCAACTTCTCAAACCATCTCGTCAGTCCAACTGTCCCTTCTGTACCACTGAAATTGTGGGGCTTGCAGCTTTGGAATTCCTTATAGGTACACCCATTCTGAACAGCTGGGTTGGCCGGTGGAGCTGGAGCAGGGTTGGCATTCGCCATAGCTACGGCTATTCGAGCAGCAATCATTTCCTCAATTTGTGCCACTGTGGGCATTTCCCTTGGGACTCTTCCGTTTGCCATTGTTCCTCTGAACACAAGTTTTGACTTACGTCAAAATTCTGCATTCAATAATATTATAGCATAAGGCACCCAGTATGGAATACAATACACAATTAAGTAAAGCAACCAGATACAGATACCACAAGATCATCATACAGTAGCGTAAATAGAACACCGTACAAAATTTAAAAAACATTAAGTTCTATTCATTAATAAGAAAGTTGCATACATCCGCATAAGGTTCGTACAACACATAAGTAAAACATAAAACTACTAACAGAGTTACATAAGGAAATCTAATACAATAATCCTACAGTGATGGGGGTAAATGATGTCCTTCAGGAGGGACATCTGATCCTCGAGCTCAGTTACCCGAGCACGGAGGATGTGCACTTCCCTCGTCAGTTCCTCGATGATGGGGGATGCTAGTGGGGTAGGCGGTGCAGATGGTGTAGATGGTGCAGGTAGTGCAGATGTAGACGGCACAGTGCGGGTGGTCTTACGCAAGAATGGATCGGCGGGATACGGTACGACCCTCTTACGGGCTGTGACCCTAACCAACTGTCCATGTACATCCACGAACGGTCTTCCTCCGTTAATCCCTGGGATAACGGTGAAATATCCCTTTCATATTGATTATAAACGTTCCATATTAATTGATTTCGTCGCGAGGTTTTGACCTCTATATGAGGCGTTTTTCAAAGACTGCATTCATTTTTAAAATTACCATAACCTTTATTTTATCGATAAAGGTTTAAAAAGTATTACGTAGATTATCAAATAATGATAATCTAAAATATACCGTTTACACACGACCATTACATAATGGTTTACAATAAGAATATATTACATCAAAAATAAGTTTCTTGAATGCAGTTTTTACTCAATATCATACAAGCATGGACTCCAAATCTTGTCCTTATTTTAGTATGCAACAGCGGAAGCTCTTAATAATCACCTGAGAATATACATGCTTAAAACGTCAACAAAAATGTTGGTGAGTTATAGGTTTAACCTATATATTATCAAATCATAATAATAGACCAAAAGATTTCATTTTTATAACACATCTCATATCAGGCATTTCGCAAACTGCATAGAGATAAAAATCATTCATATGTTGAACACCTGGTAACCGACGTTAACTTAATGCATAGAATATCACCAAAACAGAACCTCTCGTCTGTATAATAATCTCGAAGTACTAAACCATCCATAACCTGAATGGGGGTTGTTAAGCCCAATAGATCTATCTTTAGGATTCGTGTCAATTAGGGGCCATTTCCCTAATTCTTAGGTTACCAGACTTGAAGGGTGATATTCGGTTTAATAATTCAATCATAAAATGTATTTTTACGTACTTGTGTCTATTTTGTAAAACATTTATAAAGCTGCATGTATTCTCATCCCAAAAAAATATTAGATTGTAAAAAGTGGGACTATAACTCACTTTCACAAATTTTTACTTTGCTGGAAGTAAGACTTGGCCATTGGTCGATTCACGAACCTATAACAAATGTGTACATATATATCAAAGTATGATCGAAATACATTCACAACATTTTTTATTACGTTTTTATGATTTAAGTTTGTTAAGTTAGCAGTCCTCGTTAGTAACATACAACTAGTTGTGCATAGTTAGATGTACAGAAATAAATCAATATATATTATCTTGAATCAATCTACGACCCAGTGTATACACGTCTCAGGCTAAATCACAATTCAAAGTATATATATTTTTGGAAACAACCTCAACCCTATATAGCTAACTCAAACATTACTGCATATAGAGTGTCTATGGTTGTTCCAAATAATATATATAGATGGGTCGATATGATATGTCAAAACATTGTATACGTGTCTAGGGTATCCCAAGATTACATAATATATATAATACAATATAAATTAGTTAGGATATGGTTAGTCTAGATTTGTTACAAAATTTTCGTAGCTAAAACTAGCAAGTTTATCCAATTTTGTATTATCCGTCATTTCTTCATTTCAAATCCGTTTTGAGTGATTCAAGTTGCTATGGTTTCATAATGAACTAAAATTTATGAAACTAAACAGCAAAATATAAGTTTATAGTCAGAAATACAGGTTACAAGTCATTTTTTAAAGAGGTGGTCATTTCCGTTGAAAAAATGACATCTTGATGACCATTTTTAAAAACATACTTCCACTTTGTGTTTAATCATGATTTATGGATAGAGTATCATCTTCATATGTAATATCATTTTTCCAAAAAACAAACTTTCAATTCAATGATTAAGATTCTTTTTATTTTTTTTAACCCAAAACAGCCCCCGATTTCACTACGACGGCGTATGTCCGGTTTTACGGTGTTCTTCGTGTTTCCAGGTTTTACATCATTAAGTTAGCATATCATATAGATATAGAACATGTGTTTAGTTGATTTTAAAAGTCAAGTTAGAAGGATTAACTTTATTTGCGAACAAGTTTAGAATTAACTAAACTATGTTCTAGTGATTACAAGTTTAAATCTTCGAATAAGATAGCTTTATATGTATAAATCGAATGATATTATGAACATCATTACTACCTTAAGTTTAGTAGGTAAACCTACTAGAAGTAACAAGAAATGACCTAGCTTTAAAAGATTCTTGGATGGCTTGAAAATTCTTGAAGTAGAATCATGACACGAAAACAAGTTCAAGTAAGATTTCTGCTCGAATTAAGATTGTTATAGTTACAGAAATTGAATAAAAGTTTGAATATGAGTATTACCTTGAATTAGAGAGATAACCTACTGTAAGTAACAAAGGTTTCTTGATCTTGGATGATTACTTGAAATGGATTAGAAAGCTTGGAAGTAATCTTGCAAACTTGAAAGTGTTCTTGGTTTTATGAAACTAGAACTTCTAGAATATATGAAGAACACATAGAACTTGAAGATAGAACTTGAGAGAAATCAATTATATGAAGAAAATTGAAGAATGAAAGTGTTTGTAGGTGTTTTTGGTCGTTGGTATATGGATTAGATATAAAGGATGTGTAAGTTTATTTTCATGTAAATAATTCATGAATGATTTATAATATTTTTTGTAATTTTGTGAGATATTTCATGCTAGTTGCCAAATTATGGTTCCCATATGTTTAATTACTCACATGCGCTGCTAAGGAGCTGATCATTGAAGTGTATATACCAATAGTATATACAACTAGAAGTTGTGTATTGTACGACTACGAATACGGGTGCATACGAGTAGAATTGTTGATGAAAATGAGTGAGGATGTAATTGTAAGAATTTTTGTTAAGTAGAAGTGCTTTGACATATGTCCTGAAGTCTTTAAAAAGTGTACTAATACATCTAAATACACTACATGAATATATACATTTTAACTGAGTCGTTAAGTCATCGTTAGTCGTTACATGTAAGTGTTGTTTTGAAATCTTTAAGTTAACGATCTTGTTAAATGTAATTAATTCATTGTTATTATACTTAAATGAGATGATAAATTGTTATGTTAACATGATAACATGGTGTATGACTATATCTTAACATCATATATATATGTTAAAATACTATTTTTACTACATGTTGTATGAATAATATGGTGTATGAATATATTTACTAAAATACTATTTTTACTACATGGTGTATGAATATATATATGTTAATATATATGAATAATATAGGTTCGTGAATCCGAGGCCAACCCTGCATTGTTCAATATTGTCATATGTATTTTTACTACAAAATACATTAGGTGAGTTTCATTTGCCTTTTTACCCTTTATATTTTTGGGCTGAGAATACATGCGCAATTTTTATAAATGTTTTACGAAATAGACACAAGTAATCAAAATTACATTATATGGTTGAATGATCGATGCCGAATATGTCCCTTTTGCTTGGTAACCTAAGAATTAGTAAACCGATATACTAATTGACGCGAATCCTAAAGATAGATCTATTGGGCCTAACGAACCCCATCCAAAGTACCGGATGCTTTAGTACTTCGAATTCGTTTTATATCATGTTCGAAGGATTTTTCGGAATGATAGGGGATATTCTTATATGCATCTTGTTAATGTCGATTACCAGGTGTTCACCATATGAATGATTTTTGTCTCTATGCATGGGACGTATATTTGTGAGAACTGGAAATGAAATTCTTGTGGTCTATTAAAATGATGGAAATGATTATTTATGTTAAACTAATGAAGTCGCCAACCTTTTGGTTGACACTTTAAAGCATGTTTATTCTCAGGTATGAAAGAAATCTTTCGCTGTGTGTTTGCTCATTTTAGAGATATTACTTGGAGTCATTCATGACATATTTCAAAAGACGTTGCATTCGAGTCGTTGAGTTCATCAAGATTATTGTTAAGTCATTTATAGTTGGATATATTATGAGATGGTATGCATGCCTGTCAACTTTCAATGAAATGAAAGTTTGTCTTTTAAAAACGAATGCAATGCTTGTAAAATGTATCATATAGAGGTCAAGTACCTCACGATGTAACCAATTATAATGTATTCTTCCAGATGGATTAGGACGGGTCGTTATAGTATGTACAATGGTGTTATACATATATAAAATGATGATGATACATGTGATCATATTTAAATGTTTATTCATTTACACAAAGCATTATTGAATAAATGTCGGTAGGCTGTCTCTTATGATTTTGGTTATGGAAAATGACATGGGGACGAGGTGAGAAAGATGCAGTGGCAAATGGAAATGAAAAGCGTTTTCACATGTTAGATAAATAAATAAATGTGTGAGGCAATACATACATGTAACAAGCAGAGCCGTGGTTGGGAGTGTTGGTGTTGAATGAGAGGTCTCGGGTTCGAGGCCGGGCAGTGGCGTTTTATTTTTAAAGATTGTTTCTTCAAAGGTTGTATTCTAAAATTTTTATTATTATTATTATTTTTATTATTATTATTATTATTATTATTATTATTATTATTATTATTATTATTATTATTATTATTATCATTTTTAATATTATCATTATTATTATTATTGTTATTACTATAAATATTATTGTTATTGTTATTATTATACTTATCATTACCATTATCATTATTATTATTATTATTACAAAGTATTTTATTATTAATATTAACTATTATAAATATTAATGTTATTATGAAAATTATAATAACTTGAGATGTTTTGATGATAAAGAATATTTGTATGATATGAGTAATACTAGTATTATTATCATGAATATTAAGATTATAATTTTATTTAAAATTAACATTTTTATTCTTATTATTATTACATTATTAATATATTTATTATTATCACTATCATTATAACTACAACTAATGTGACAAATGTTCTTATCCAAAATTATTATTTTCGACATCATTATTAAATCTGATTAATTATTATCATTTTTTTGTATTATCATTAATTTAATAACTAAATGAGATTTACATAAAAATATATTTGAATACACATAACTTAACTATATTACTAGTTTTAGTTATTAAAAAAATACATATAATGAATATAAACAATGAAACATATAAGTTATTAATATAAAATGAAATAACTAATAAATATATATATATATATATATATATATATATATATATATATATATATATATATATATATATATATATATATATATATATATATATATATATATATATATATAAATTTTGTTCGAATTCAATTATGTGTATTAATATATAAATAAATGATATAGGTTCGTGAATTCGAGGCCAACCCTGCATTGTTCAGTGTCGTCATATGTATTTTTTACTATAAAATACAGTATAGTGAGTTTCATTTGCTCCCTTTTTAAATGCTTTTGCAATATATATTTTTGGGACTGAGAATACATGCGCTGCTTTTATAAATGTTTTTATATAGACACCAGTAATCGAAACTACATTATATGGTTGAATGATCGAAGCCGAATATGCTCCTTTTGCTTGGTAGTCTAAGAATTAGTAAACCAGTCTACTAATTGACGCGAATCCTAAAGATATATCTATTGGGCCCAACAAACCCCATCCGCTGTAGTGGATGCTTTAGTACTTCGAGTTTTTATATAATGTCCGATGGGTGTCCCGGAATGATGGGGATATTCTTATATGTATCTTGTTAATGTCGGTTACCAGGTGTTCAATCCATATGAATGATTATTTTTGTCTCTATGCATGGGACGTATATTTATGAGAAATGGAAATGAAAATCTTGTGGTCTATTAAAATGATGGAAATGATTATTTATGTTAAACTAATGAACTCACCAACCTTTTAGTTGACACTTTAAAGCATGTTTATTCTCAGGTATGAAAGAAATCTTCCGCTGTGCATTTGCTCACTTTAGAGATATTACTTGGAGTCATTCATGACTTATTTCAAAAGACGTTTCATTCGAGTCGTTGAGTTCATCAAGATTATTATTAAGTCAATTATAGTTGGATATCTTATGAAATGGTATACATGCCGTTAACTTTCGATGTAATGAAAGTTTGTCTTTTAAAAATGAATGCAATGTTCGTAAAATGTATCATATAGAGGTCATGTACCTCGCGATGTAACCAAATGTAGTGTATTCGTCCAGATGGATTAGGACAGGTTTTTAAATGTGGTATCAGAGCGGTGGTCTTAGCGAACCAGGTCTTGCATTAGTGTGTCTAACTGATAGTTGTTTAGATGCATTAGTGAGTCTGGACTTCGACCGTGTCTGCATGTCAAAAGTTTTGCTTATCATTCGTGTCGAAAATCATCTACTTATTATCCTTAAGAAATTACCTGCTTATCATTCCTAGTCTAAACACATCTTACTTCATTGATTGCTTGAATAGTGTATAGACAAAATTCATATCTTAGCGTATCTGTTATTGTTACCTTTGCCTGACAAGCTTCCGTAGATTCTTCCGTAACTTATGGCATTTTAGTATGATATATGCATATGTAAATTATGTATTGCAGGGTACTAATCTACACCCTATAATCTATTTCTTATCGAAAATCCTTCATTTAATCGTACGATATGGATCCCTCAACCGGTTCAAATTCCTCAGATTCTGACAGTTATTCCGACACGGATATTCACCTAAGCTCCAGAAGCAGCGTCACCAGAATGAATCAACCAATCATGTAGTGACCCGAACTTTTCCATGTTTATATATATATATTAAATGAAATTGTTATTTACATGATTAAGTATTTCCAACATGTTAAGCAATCAAACTTGTTAAGACTTGATTAATTGAAATAGGTTTCATATAGACAATTGACCACCCAAGTTGACCGGTGATTCACGAACGTTAAAACTTGTAAAAACTATACGATGACATATATATGGTTATATATATAGTTAACATGATTTTATTATAAGTATGTATCTCATTAGGTATTTTAACAATGAGTTATATACATAAAAATCAGACTATTAATTTAAGAAACTCGAAAATGATATATATAACGATTATCGTTATAACAACATCTTACTAGGTACATATGAATTATATTAAGATATTGATACACTTGGTTAATTATGTTAAATGATAAGTAAATATATTATTAAGTGTATTAACAATGAAATACATATGTAAAAATAAGACTACTAACTTAATGATCTCGAAACGAGACATATATGTAACGATTATCGTTGTAACGACATTTAACTGTATATATATCTTACTAAGATATATTATATATCATAATATCATGATAATATAACAATTTAACATCTCATTTGTTATAATAAACAATGGGTTAACAACATTCAACAAGATCGTTAACCTAAAGGTTTCAAAACAACATTTACATGTAACGACTAACGATGACTTAACGACTCAGTTAAAATGTATATACATGTAGTGTTTTAATATGTATTCATACACTTTTGAAAGACTTCAAGACACTTATCAAAATACTTCTACTTAACAAAAATGCTTACAATTACATCCTCGTTCAGTTTCATCAACAATTCTACTCGTATGCACCCGTATTCGTACTCGTACAATACACATCTTTTAGATGTATGTACTATTTCTATATACACTCCAATGATCAGCTCTTAGCAGCCCATGTGAGTCAACTAACACATTTGGGAACCATCATTTGGCAACTAGCATGAAATATCTCATAAAATTACAAAAATATGAGTAATCATTCATTACTTATTTACATGAAAACAAAATTACATATCCTTTATATCTAATCCATACACCAACGATCAAAAACACCTACAAACACTTTCATTCTTCAATTTTCTTCATCTAATTGATCTCTCTCAAGTTCTATCTTCAAGTTCTAAGTGTTCTTCATAAATTCCAAAAGTTCTAGTTTCATAAAATCAAGAATACTTCCAAGATTGCAAGTTTACTTCCAAGTTTTCTAAATCCATTCCAAGTAATCATCCAAGATCAAGGAACCTTTGTTACTTACAGTAGGTTATCTTTCTAATACAAGGTAATAATCATATTCAAACTTTAATTCAATTTCTATAACTATAACAATCTTATTTCGAGTGGAAATCTTACTTGAAATTGTTTTCGTGTCATGATTCTGCTTCAAGAACTTCGAGCCATCCAAGGATCCGTTGAAGCTAGATCCATTTTTCTCATTTGAAGTAGGTTTATCCAAGGAACTTGAGGTAGTAATGATGTTCATAACATCATTCAATTCATACATATAAAGCTATCTTATTCGAAGGTTTAAACTTGTAATCACTAGAACATAGTTTAGTTAATTCTAAACTTGTTCGCAAATAAAAGTTAATCCTTCTAACTTGAATATTAAAATCAACTAAACACATGTTCTATATCTATATGATATGCTAACTTAATGATTTAAAACCTGGAAACACGAAAAACACCGTAAAACTGGATTTACGCCGTCGTAGTAACACCGCGGGCTGTTTTGGGTTAGTTAATTAAAAACTATGATAAACTTTGATTTAAAAGTTGTTATTCTGGAAAAATGATTTTTATTATGAACATGAAACTATATCCAAAAATTATGGTTAAACTCAAAATGGAAGTATGTTTTCTAAAATGGTCATCTAGACGTCGTTCTTTCGACTGAAATGACCACCTTTACAAAAATGACTTGTAACTTATTTTTCCAACTATAAACCTAATTTAAAATGAAGAAGTTATGGGTAAAACAAGATTGGATAATTTTTCTCATTTTAGCTACGTGAAAATTGGTAACAAATCTATTCCAACAATAACTTAATCAACTTGTATTGTATATTATGTAATCTTGAGATACCATAGACACGTATAAAATGTTTCGACCTATCATGTCGACACATCTATATATATTTCGGAACAACCATAGACACTCTATATGTGAATGTTGGAGTTAGCTATACAGGGTTGAGGTTGATTCCAAAATATATATAGTTTGAGTTGTGATCAATACTGAGATACGTATGCACTGGGTCGTGGATTGATTCAAGATAATATTTATCGATTTATTTCTGTACATCTAACTGTGGACAACTAGTTGTAGGTTACTAACGAGGACAGCTCACTTAATAAACTTAAAACATCAAAATATATTAAAAGTGTTGTAAATATATTTTGAACATACTTTGATATATATGTATATATTGTTATAGGTTCGTGAATCAACCAGTGGCCAAGTCTTACTTCCCGACGAAGTAAAAATCTGTGAAAGTGAGTTACAGTCCCACTTTTAAAATCTAATATTTTTGGGATGAGAATACATGTAGGTTTTATAAATGATTTACAAAATAGACACAAGTACGTGAAACTACATTCTATGGTTGAATTATTGAAATCGAATATGCCCCTTTTTATTAAGTCTGGTAATCTAAGAATTAGGGAACAGACACCCTAATTGACGCGAATCCTAAAGATATATCTATTGGGCCTAACAAACCCCATCCAAAGTACCAGATGCTTTAGTACTTCGAAATTTATATCATATCCGAAGGGTGTCCCGGAATGATGGAGATATTCTTATATATGCATCTTGTTAATGTCGGTTACCAGGTGTTCACCATATGAATGAATTTTATCTCTATGTATGGGATGTGTATTGAAATATGAAATCTTGTAGTCTATTGTTACGATTTGATATATATAGGATAAACCTATAACTCACCAAAATTTTTGTTGACGTTTAAAGCATGTTTATTCTCAGGTGAATACTAAGAGCTTCCGCTGTTGCATAATAAAATAAGGACAAGATTTGGAGTCCATGTTTGTATGATATTGTGTAAAAACTGCATTCAAGAAACTGATTTCGATGTAACATATTTGTATTGTAAACCATTATGTAATAGTCGTGTGTAAATAGGATATTTTAGATTATCATTATTTGATAATCTACATAAAGCTTTTTAAACCTTTATTTATGAAATAAAGGTTATGGTTTGTTTTAAAAATGAATGCAGTCTTTGAAAAAACGTCTCATATAGAGGTCAAAACCTCGCAACGAAATCAATTAATATGGAACGTTTTTAATCAATAAGAACGGGACATTTCAGTTGGTATCCGAGCGTTGGTCTTAGAGAACCAGAATTTTGCATTAGTGTGTCTTATCGAGTTTGTTAGGATGCATTAGTGAGTCTAGACTTCGACCGTGTTTACTTGAAAAATGATTGCTTAACAAATTTTGTTGGAAACTATATATTTTTAACATGTGAATATTATGTGATATATTAATCTTCTAACGTGTTTGATATTATGTGATAGATGTTTACCTCTAATACAAGTCCCATTGACTCACCTAATAATAATGAAGAGTCAAATGTAATTTGGAATGATTCGTGGACTGATTCACAAGTTCCCGAAGAGGAACCGGAAGAAGAATCGGAACCGGAAGAAGAATCGGAACCGGAAGAAGAAATAGAACTGGTGCGGGAAATAATAAAACGGTTAAGTAAAAGAAAATCCTCAACCAACCGACCAAGGTTAATTATGGTCAACGGTGTTTCCGCTAAGGAAGCAAAATATTGGGAGAATTACCAATTCTCCGATGAATCGGATCCCGACGAGGATTCCGATGATGTTATAGAAATTACCCCAACTGAATTTAAAAAGGCAAAGCTTTTAAAAAAAAAAAAAAAATTTAAAAAGGCAAAAGAGAACAATAAGGGAAAGGGCATAAAAATAGAGAAATCTGATTCCAACCCCGATGAACTTTATATGTATCGTCAACACCCGTATTCCTTAAGTTGTAACAATAAACCGGGAACCTCTAAACCACCAAGTTTTTCTAGACCAATGTGGAAAATGACGGCTCGTATTAGGGGAACATCATATATCCCTAAAAACTTAGCAAAAAGAACCAAGTTCGAAAAAGAAGAAACGAGTGAGTCGGAATAAGATAGTTGTATTTGTGCAGTGTAATATATGTAATATAGTGTGCTTATGCTTTACGATATATGTAAAAATTGCTTGTATTAATAAGTATCTTTTATGAATCTAACTCTTGTCTATTTTACAGTATAAAAACACAAAATGGATAGACAACCCAATATTTTAGAAGACTTACCCAGAGACATGATTGATGAAATCTTGTCTAGAGTCGGTCAGAATTCCTCAGCACAACTATTTATGGAAAAATCAGTTTGTAAGACATTCGAAGAACGTTCCAAGAATGCCTTGGTTTATAAAAGGCTTTCGTTTGAAAGATGGGGGATATCACATTGGGAAACCTATAAGTTACGATGTGTTTACTTTGACGCATATATTGCGGGGAACCCAAATGCTATTTTACGC
This sequence comes from Rutidosis leptorrhynchoides, assembly GCF_046630445.1. Taxonomy (NCBI): domain Eukaryota; kingdom Viridiplantae; phylum Streptophyta; class Magnoliopsida; order Asterales; family Asteraceae; genus Rutidosis; species Rutidosis leptorrhynchoides. The sequence continues at coordinate 299,178,309 of NC_092335.1, read as the reverse complement.
AACGGGTTAAGAAATTATTTTGACTCAATGTATCCGAATATAGGACTTCATGATTTAGAAAAAGCGGCTAACATGCAACATAAAGAAGCATGTTATGCTTACGGGTTAGTAATGTTCGCTTTTCAAAAAAGTGAGAAAAAGAACATCGGGCTACAACTATTAAACAAAACGTTCCCACAAGTGACGGAGTCGGTAATTGGGGTAAGAAATGAGGTTTTTAGGTTATTACGGGACTGTTGGTCATTACGTAACATTCGTCCTTTTGACGACGTTACAACACGTTGTCATACTATCTTTCACAACGGTTACGTTCCACAAAACCAAGGATGGGAAGTGGTATTAGTAAAACCAGAATGCATGACTTGTTTCTGGACGTATGAATTACGTATTTTTGTTGCCTTTGCTGAACACCTTATTTATTAACTAGAATTATCTTCGCAACTACTTTGTATCAAAGTTTTATGTGCTATATTTCATGCTATATGTAAAATAGCGGTATTGTAAGTTTGCAAGTTATTGTATAAAGGTTCGAATATGATATATTTTTTTTTGTGATTAGTTTTTCATATAGAATTGTAGTAGTTGAAATGGTATGTTAGCTACTAAGTATGAACTTAACGGGTAGGTACTACCCGAATTAAAGAGTATAAAATGCTAATATGAAGAAAGAGCTTTTATAAATAAGTTCATATTACGCTACGGAATACTATTGACTACTCTTGATATTCTATATGATTAACTCATTTCATTTGACTATTTTGAAGGAAATGGCACCGACTACTCGACACACCTTGAATATGAGTGAAGAGGAATTTCGTGCCTTTCTTGCTTCAAACATAGCCGCAGTACAGGCTGTGCTACATACTAACAATAACCTTGAATCTAGCAGTAAAGGAAATCGTGTAGGATGCACGTACAAAGAATTCACTACCTGCAAACCTTTGGAATTTGATGAAACCGAAGGACCGATCAGATTGAATCGGTGGACCGAGAAGGTCGAATCGGTGTTTGACATAAGTAAGTGTACTGAAGAGGACAAAGTGAAGTACGATACGCATACCTTCACTGTAGTGACCCGAATTTTTCCATGTTTATATATATTAATTGAGATTGATATTTACATGATTAAATGTTTCCAACATGTTAAGCAATCAAACTTGTTAAGACTTGATTAATTGAAATATGTTTCATATAGACAATTGACCGCCCAAGTTGACCGGTGATTCACGAACGTTAAAACTTGTAAAAACTATATGATGACATATATATGGATATATATATAGTTAACATGATACTATGATAAGTAAACATATCATTAAGTATATTAATAATGAGCTACATATGTAAAAACAAGACTACTAACTTAATGATTTTTAAACGAGACATATATGTATCGATTATCGTTGTAAAGACATTTAATGTATATATATATCATATTAAGAGATATTCATACATGATAATATCATGATAATATAATAATTTAAAATCTCATTTGATATTATAAACATTGGGTTAACAACATTTAACAAGATAGTTAACCTAAAGGTTTCAAAACAATACTTACATGTAACGACTAACGATGACTTAACGACTCAGTTAAAATGTATATACATGTAGTGTTTTAATATGTATTTATACACTTTTGAAAGACTTCAATACACTTATCAAAATACTTCTACTTAACAAAAATGTTTACAATTACATCCTCGTTCAGTTTCATCAACAATTCTACTCGTATGCACCCGTATTCGTACTCGTACCATACACAGCTTTTAGATGTATGTACTATTGGCATATACACTCCAATGATCAGCTCTTAGCAGCCCATGTGAATCACCTAACACATGTGGGAACCATCATTTGGCAACAAGCATGAAATATCTCATAAAATTACAAAAATATGAGTAATCATTCATGACTTATTTACATGAAAATAAAATTACATATCCTTTATATCTAATCCATACACCAACGACCAAAAACACCTACAAACACTTTCATTCTTCAATTTTCTTCATCTAATTGATCTCTCTCAAGTTCTATCTTCAAGTTCTAAGTGTTCTTCATATATTCTACAAGTTCTAGTTATATAAAATCAAGAATACTTTCAAGTTTGCTAGCTCACTTCCAATCTTGTAAGGTGATCATCCAACCTCAAGAAATCTTTGTTTCTTACAGTAGGTTATCATTCTAATACAAGGTAATAATCATATTCAAACTTTGGTTCAATTTCTATAACTATAACAATCTTATTTCAAGTGATGATCTTACTTGAACTTGTTTTCGTGTCATGATTCTGCTTCAAGAACTTCGAGCCATCCAAGGATCCGTTGAAGCTAGATCCATTTTTCTATTTTCCAGTAGGTTTATCCAAGGAACTTAAGGTAGTAATGATGTTCATAACATCATTCGATTCATACATATAAAGCTATCTTATTCGAAGGTTTAAACTTGTAATCACTAGAACATAGTTTAGTTAATTCTAAACTTGTTCGCAAACAAAAGTTAATCCTTCTAACTTGACTTTTAAAATCAACTAAACATATGTTCTATATCTATATGATATGCTAACTTAATGATTTAAAACCTGGAAACACGAAAAACACCGTAAAACCGGATTTACGCCGTCGTAGTAACACCGCGGGCTGTTTTGGGTTAGTTAATTAAAAACTATGATAAACTTTGATTTAAAAGTTGTTATTCTGAGAAAATGATTTTTATTATGAACATGAAACTATATCCAAAAATTATGGTTAAACTCAAAGTGGAAGTATGTTTTCTAAAATGGTCATCTAGACGTCGTTCTTTCGACTGAAATGACTACCTTTACAAAAACGACTTGTAACTTATTTTTCCGACTATAAACCTATACTTTTTCTATTTAGATTCATAAAATAGAGTTCAATATAAAACCATAACAATTTGATTCACTCAAAACGGATTTAAAATGAAGAAGTTATGGGTAAAACAAGATTGGATAATTTTTCTCATTTTAGCTACGTGAAAATTGGTAACAAATCTATTCCAACCATAACTTAATCAACTTGTATTGTATATTATGTAATCTTGAGATACCATAGACACGTATACACTGTTTCGACCTATCATGTCGACACATCTATATATATTTCGGAACAACCATAGACACTCTATATGTAAATGTTGGAGTTAACTATACAGGGTTGAGGTTGATTCCAAAATATATATAGTTTGAGTTGTGATCAATACTGAGATACGTATACACTGGGTCGTGGATTGATTCAAGATAATATTTATCGATTTATTTCTGTACATCTAACTGTGGACAACTAGTTGTAGGTTACTAACGAGGACAGCTGACTTAATAAACTTAAAACATCAAAATATATTAAAAGTGTTGTAAATATATTTTGAACATACTTTGATATATATGTATATATTATTATAGGTTCGTGAATCAACCAGTGGCCAAGTCTTACTTCCGACGAAGTAAAAATCTGTGAAAGTGAGTTATAGTCCCACTTTTAAAATCTAATATTTTTGGGATGAGAATACATGCAGGTTTTATAAATGATTTATAAAATAGACACAAGTACGTGAAACTACATTCTATGGTTGAATTATCGAAATCGAATATGCCCCTTTTTATTAAGTCTGGTAATCTAAGAATTAGGGAACAGACACCCTAATTGACGCGAATCCTAAAGATAGATCTATTGGGCCTAACAAACCCCATCCAAAGTACCGGATGCTTTAGTACTTCAAAATTTATTTCATATCCGAAGGGTGTCCCGGAATGATGGGGATATTCTTATATATGCATCTTGTTAATGTCGGTTACCAGGTGTTCACCATAGGAATGATTTTTATCTCTATGTATGGGATGTGTATTGAAATATGAAATCTTGTGGTCTATTATTATGATTTGATATATATAGGTTAAACCTATAACTCACCAACATTTTTTGTTGACGTTTTAAGCATGTTTATTCTCAGGTGATTATTAAGAGCTTCCGCTGTTGCATACTTAAATAAGGACGAGATTTGGAGTCCATGCTTGTATGATATTGTGTAAAAACTGCATTCAAGAAACTTATTTTGTTGTAACATATTTGTATTGTAAACCATTATGTAATGTCGTTTGTAAACAGGATATTTTAGATTATCATTATATGATAATCTACGTAAAGCTTTTTAAACCTTTATTGATGAAATAAAGGTTATGGTTTGTTTTAAAATGAATGCAGTCTTTGAAAAACATCTCATATAGAGGTCAAAACCTCGCAACGAAATCAATTAATATGGAACGTTTTTAATCAATAAGAACGGGACATTTCAGTTGGTATCCGAGCGTTGGTCTTAGAGAACCAGAATTTTGCATTAGTGTGTCTTATCGAGTTTGTTAGGATGCATTAGTGAGTCTGGACTTCAACCGTGTTTACTTGAAAAATGATTGCTTAACAAATTTTGTTGGAAACTATATATTTTTAACATGTGAATATTATGTGATATATTAATCTCTTAACGCGTTTGATATTATGTGATAGATGTCTACCTCTAGAACAAGTCCCATTGACTCACCTAATAATAATGAAGAGTCAAATGTAAATTGGAATGATTCGTGGACTGATTCACAAGTTCCCGAAGAGGAACCGGAAGAAGAGTCGGAACCGGAAGAAGAATCGGAACCGAAGAGAATCGGAACCGGATGAAGAAATAGAACCGGTGGGGGGAAATAATAAAACGGTTAAGTAAAAGAAAATCCTCAACCAACTGACCAAGGTTAATTATGGTCAATGTTGTTTCCGCCAAGGAAGCAAAATATTGGGAGGATTACCAATTCTCTGATGAATCGGATTCCGACGAGAATTCCGATGATGTTATAGAAATTACCCTAACTGAATTTAAAAAGGTAAAAGAAAATAATAAGGGAAAGGGCATAAAAATAGAGAAATCTAATTCCAGCCCCGATGAAATTTATATGTATCGTCAACCCCCGAAGTCCTTAAGTTGTAACAATGACCCGGGAACCTCTAAACCACCAGGTTTTTCTAAACCAATGTGGAAAACGACGGCTCTTATTAGGGGAACATCATATATCCCTAGAAACTTGGCAAAACGAACCAAAACCGAAGAAGAAGAAACAAGCGAGTCGGAATAAGATATTTGTATTCATGTGGTGTAATATATGTAATATAGTGTGCTTATGCTTTATGATATATGTAAAAATTGCTTGTATTAATAAGTATTTTTTTTATGAATCTAACTCTTGTCTATTTTACAGTATAAAAATACAAAATGGATAGACAACCCAAAATTTTAAGAGACCTACCCGGAGACATGATTGATGAAATCTTGTCTAGAGTCGGTCAGAATTCTTCGACACAACTATTTAAGGAGAGATCAGTTTGTAAGACATTCGAAGAACGTTCCAAGAATGCCTTGGTTTATAAAAGGCTTTCGTTCGAAAGATGGGGGGATATCCCATTGGGAAATCCATAAGTTACGATGTGTTTACTTTGACGCATATATTGCGGGGAACCCAAATGCTATTTTACGCAATGGGTTAAGAAATTATTTTGACTCAATATATCCGAATATTGGACTTCGTGATTTAGAAAAAGCGACTAACATGCAACATAAAGAAGCATGTTATGCTTACGGATTAGTTATGTTCGCTTCTCACCAAAGTGAGAACAAGAACATCGGGCTACAACTATTAAACAAAACGTTCCCAAAAGTGACGGAGTCGGTAATTGGGGTAAGAAATGAGGTTTTTAGATTGTTACGGGACTGTTGGACATTACGTAACCCTCGTCCCTTTGACGACGTTACAACACGCTGTCTTATCAACGACCATAACGGTTATGTTCCACAAGACCAAGGATGGGAAGTAATCCTAGTAAAACCAGAATGCATGACTTGTTTCTGGACGTATGAATTACGTGTCTTTATTGCCTTTGCTGAACGACTTGTGTACTAGCTAGAATTATCTTCACAACCATCTTGTATCAAATTTATTGTGTGCTATATTTCATGCTATGTGTAAAATAAGCGGTATTGTAAGTTTGTAAAATATTGTGTAAAAGTTTGAACGCGAAATATTATTATAATCAGTTTTTCATATAGAATTGTAGTAGTTTAATTGTATATTAGCTACTAAGTATGAACTTAACGGGTAGGTACTACCCGAATTTAAACTTATAAAACGCTAATATGAAGAAAAAGATTTTATAAATGAGTTCATATTATGCTACGAAATACTATTAACTACTCTTAATATTCTGTATGATTAACTTGTTCCATTTGACTATTTTGAAGGAAATGGCACCGACTACTCGACACACCGTGAATATGAATGAAGAGGAATTCCGTACTTTTCTAGCTTCAAACATAGCCGCAGTACAGGCTGCGCTACATACCAACAATAACCTTGGATCTAGCAGTACAGGAAATCGTGTAGGATGCACCTACAAAGAATTCACTGCCTGCAAACCTTTGGAATTTGATGGAACCGAAGGACCGATCGGATTGAAACGGTGGACCGAGAAGGTCGAATCGGTGTTTGCCATAAGTAAGTGTACTGAAGAGGACAAAGTGAAGTACGCTACGCATACCTTCACAGGTTCTGCATTAACATGGTGGAATACCTATCTAGAGCAAGTGGGACAAGACGATGCGTACGCACTACCGTGGTCAGCATTCAAGCACTTGATGAACGAGAAGTACCGTTCCAGAACCGAGGTCAATAAGCTCAAGACAGAACTTAGAGGGTTACGAACCCAAGGATTTGATATTACCACGTACGAAAGACGATTCACAGAATTGTACCTATTATGTCCGGGAGCATTCGAAGATGAGGAAGAGAAGATCGACGCGTTTGTGAAAGGATTACCGGAAAGAATCCAAGAAGATATAAGTTCACACGAGCCCGCCTCCATACAACAGGCATGTAGAATGGCTCACAAACTAGTGAACCAGATTGTAGAAAGAATTAAAGAACAGACTGCTGAAGAGGCCAATGTGAAGCAAGTCAAAAGAAAGTGGGAGGAAAACGGTGATACGAATCACCAATACAACAACAACAGCAATTACAACAATAATCGCAACAATTATCCCAACAATCGCAACATCAATCGCAACTACCACAAACGGCCCAACAACAACAACAACAACAACAACAACAACAACTACAACAACAGCAGCAGCAGCAACTATAACAATCATCCCAACAACAATAATAACTGCAACAACAACAACAATCAGAAGCAGCTATGCCAAAGGTGTGAAAAGTATCACTCGGGGTTCTGCACCAAATTTTGCAACAAGTGTAAAAGAAATGGTCATAGCGCGGCGAAGTGTGAGGTCTACGGACCAGGGGTTAATAGAACGAAAGGAACAAATGGTGTCGGAACGAGTAATGGTGGAGCAAGTAGTGTCGGAGCAAGTTATGCCAATGTAGTTTGTTATAAATGTGGAAAACCGCGCCACATTATTAGAAATTTCCCGAACCAGGAGAACACGAATGGACAAGGCCGCGGAAGAGTTTTCAATATTAATGCGGCAGAGGCACAGGAAGACCCGGAGCTTGTTACGGGTACGTTTCTTATTGACAACAAATCTGCTTACGTTTTATTTGATTCGGGTGCGGATAGAAGCTATATGAGTAGAGATTTTTGTGCTAAATTAAGTTGTCCATTGACGCCTTTGGATAGTAAATTTTTACTCGAATTAGCAAATGGTAAATTAATTTCAGCAGATAATATATGTCGGAATCGAGAAATTAAACTGGTTAGCGAAACATTTAAGATTGATTTGATATCAGTAGAGTTAGGGAGTTTTGATATGATAATCGGTATGAACTGGTTGAAAGAAGTAAAAGCAGAGATCGTTTGTTACAAAAATGCAATTCGCATTATACGAGAAAAAGGAAAACCCTTAATGGTGTACGGAGAAAAGGGCAACACGAAGCTACATCTTACTAGTAATTTGAAGGCACAAAAACTAATAAGAAAAGGTTGCTATGCTGTTCTAGCACACGTCGAGAAAGTACAAACTGAAGAAAAGAGCATCAATGATGTTCCCATTGCAAAAGAATTTCCCGATGTATTTTCGAAAGAATTACCGGGATTACCCCTACATCGATCCGTTGAATTTCAAATAGATATTGTACCAGGAGCTGCACCAATAGCTCGTGCTCCTTACAGACTTGCACCCAGCGAGATGAAAGAATTACAAAGCCAATTACAAGAACTTTTAGAGCGTGGTTTCATTCGACCAAGCACATCACCGTGGGGAGCTCCTGTTTTGTTTGTCAAGAAGAAATATGGTACATTCAGGTTGTGTATCGACTACCGAGAGTTGAACAAACTTACCATCAAGAACCGCTACCCACTACCGAGAATCGACGACTTATTTGATCAACTACAAGGCTCGTCTGTTTATTCAAAGATTGACTTACGTTCCGGGTATCATCAAATGCGGGTGAAAGAAGATGATATTCCAAAGACTGCTTTCAGAACACGTTACGGTCATTACGAGTTTATAGTCATGTCGTTTGGTTTAACTAATGCACCAGCTGTGTTCATGGACCTTATGAACTGAGTGTGTGGACCATACCTTGACAAGTTTGTCATTGTTTTCATTGATGACATACTTATTTACTCAAAGAATGACCAAGAACACGGTGAACATTTGAGAAAGGTGTTAGAAGTATTGAGGAAGGAAGAATTGTACGCTAAGTTTTCAAAGTGTGCATTTTGGTTGGAAGAAGTTCAATTCCTCGGTCACATAGTGAACAAAGAAGGTATTAAGGTGGATCCGACAAAGATAAAAACTGTTGAAAAGTGGGAAACCCCGAAAACTCCAAAACACATACGCCAGTTTTTAGGACTAGCTGGTTACTACAGAAGGTTCATCCAAGACTTTTCCAGAATAGCAAAACCCTTGACTGCATTAACGCATAAAGGGAAGAAATTTGAATGGAATGATGAACAAGAGAAAGCGTTTCAGTTATTGAAGAAAAAGCTAACTACGGCACCTATATTGTCATTGCCTGAAGGGAATGATGATTTTGTGATTTATTGTGACTCATCAAAGCAAGGTCTCGGTTTTATATTAATGCAATGAACGAAGGTGATTGCTTATGCATCTAGACAATTGAAGATTCAAGAACAAAATTATACGACGCATGATTTAGAATTAGGCGCGGTTGTTTTTGCATTAAAGACTTGGAGGCACTACTTATATGGGGTCAAAAGTATTATATATACCGACCACAAAAGTCTTCAACACATATTTAATCAGAAATAACTGAATATGAGGCAGCGTAGGTGGATTGAATTATTGAATGATTACGACTTTGAGATTCGTTACCACCCGGGGAAGGTAAATGTGGTAGCCGATGCCTTGAGCAGGAAGGACAGAGAACCCATTCGAGTAAAATCTATGAATATAATGATTCATAATAACCTTACTACTCAAATAAAGGAGGCGCAACAAGGAGTTTTAAAAGAAGGAAATTTAAAGGATGAAATACCCAAAGGATCGGAGAAGCATCTTAATATTCGGGAAGACAGAACCCGGTATAGGGCTGAAAGGATTTGGGTACCAAAATTTGGAGATATGAGAGAAATGGTACTTAGAGAAGCTCATAAAACCAGATACTCAATACATCCTGGAACGGGGAAGATGTACAAGTATCTCAAGAAACATTTTTGGTGGCCGGGTATGAAAACCGATGTTGCTAAATACGTAGGAGAATGTTTGACGTGTTCTAAGGTCAAAGCTGAGCATCAGAAACCATCAGGTCTACTTCAACAACCCGAAATCCCGGAATGGAAATGGGAAAACATTACCATGGATTTCATCACTAAATGGCCAAGGACTGCAAGTGGTTTTGATACTATTTGGGTAATAGTTGATCGTCTCACCAAATCAGCACACTTCCTGCCAATAAGAGAAGATGACAAGATGGAGAAGTTAGCACGACTGTATTTGAAGGAAGTCGTCTCCAGACATGGAATACTAATCTCAATTATCTCTGATAGGGATGGCAGATTTATTTCAAGATTCTGGCAGACATTACAGCAAGCATTAGGAACTCGTCTAGACATGAGTACTGCCTATCATCCACAAACTGATGGGCAGAGAGAAAGGACGATACAAACGCTTGAAGACATGCTACGAGCATGTGTTATTGATTTCGGAAACAGTTGGGATCGACATCTACCGTTAGCAGAATTTTCCTACAACAACAGCTACCATTCAAGCATTGAGATGGCGCCGTTTGAAGCACTTTATGGTAGAAAGTGCAGGTCTCCGATTTGTTGGAGTGAAGTGGGGGATAGACAGATTACGGGTCCGAAGATTATACAAGAAACTACCGAGAAGATCATCCAAATTCAACAACGATTGAAAACCGCCCAAAGTCGACAAAAGAGCTACGCTGACATTAAAAGAAAAGATATAGAATTTGAAATTGGAGAGATGGTCATGCTTAAAGTTGCACCTTGGAAAGGCGTTGTTCGATTTGGTAAACGAGGAAAATTAAATCCAAGGTATATTGGACCATTCAAGATTATTGAGCGTGTCGGACCAGTAGCTTACCGACTTGAGTTACCTCAACAACTCGTGGCTGTACATAACACTTTCCACGTCTCGAATTTGAAGAAATGTTTTGCTAAAGAAGATCTCACTATTCCGTTAGATGAAATCCAAATCAACGAAAAACTTCAATTCATCGAAGAACCCGTCGAAATAATGGATCGTGAGGTTAACAGACTTAAGCAAAACAAGATACCAATTGTTAAGGTTTGATGGAATGCTCGTAGAGGACCCGAGTTCACCTGGGAGCATGAAGATCAGATGAAGAAGAAATACCCGCATCTATTTCCAGAAGATTCGTCAACACCTTCAACAGCTTAAAATTTCGGGACGAAATTTATTTAACGGGTAGGTACTGTAGTGACCCGAAATTTTCCATGTTTATATCTATTAATTGAGATTGATATTTACATGATTAAATGTTTCCAACATGTTAAGCAATCAAACTTGTTAAGACTAGATTTATTGAAATATGTTTCATATAGACAATTGACCGCCCAAGTTGACCGGTGATTCACGAACGTTAAAACTTGTAAAAACTATATGATGACATATATATGGATATACATATAGTTAACATGATACTATGATAAGTAAACATATCATTAAGTATATTAACAATGAACTACATATGTAAAAACAAGACTACTAACTTAATGATTTTTAAACGAGACATATATGTAACGATTATCGTTGTAAAGACATTTAATGTATATATATCATATTAAGAGATATTCATACATGATAATATCATGATAATATAATAATTTAAAATCTCATTTGATATTATAAACATTGGGTTAACAACATTTAACAAGATCGTTAACCTAAAGGTTTCAAAACAACACTTACATGTAACGACTAACGATGACTTAACGACTCAGTTAAAATGTATATACATGTAGTGTTTAAATATGTATTTATACACTTTTGAAAGACTTCAATACACTTATCAAAATACTTCTACTTAACAAAAATGCTTACAATTACATCCTCGTTCAGTTTCATCAACAATTCTACTCGTATGCACCCGTATTCGTACTCGTACAATACACAGCTTTTAGATGTATGTACTATTGGTATATACACTCCAATGATCAGCTCTTAGCAGCCCATGTGAGTCACATAACACATGTGGGAACTATCATTTGGCAACTAGCATGAAATATCTCATAAAATTACAAAAATATGAGTAATCATTCATGACTTATTTACATGAAAACAAAATTACATATCCTTTATATCTAATCCATACACCAAAGACCAAAAACACCTACAAACACTTTCATTCTTCAATTTTATTCATCTAATTGATCTCTCTCAAGTTCTATCTTCAAGTTCTAAGTGTTCTTCATATATTCTACAAGTTCTAGTTACATAAAATCAAGAATACTTTCAAGTTTGCTAGCTCACTTCCAATCTTGTAAGGTGATCATCCAACCTCAAGAAATCTTTGTTTCTTACAGTAGGTTATCATTCTAATACAAGGTAATAATCATATTCAAACTTTGGTTCAATTTCTATAACTATAACAATCTTATTTCAAGTGATGATCTTACTTGAACTTGTTTTCGTGTCATGATTCTGCTTCAAGAACTTCGAGCCATCCAAGGATCCGTTGAAGCTAGATCCATTTTTCTCTTTTCCAGTAGGTTTATCCAAGGAACTTAAGGTAGTAATGATGTTAATAACATCATTCGATTCATACATATAAAGCTATCTTATTCGAAGGTTTAAACTTGTAATCACTAGAACATAGTTTAGTTAATTCTAAACTTGTTCACAAACAAAAGTTAATCCTTCTAACTTGACTTTTAAAATCAACTAAACACATGTTATATATCTATATGATATGATAACTTAATGATTTAAAACCTGGAAACACGAAAAACACCGTAAAACCGGATTTACGCCGTCGTAGTAACACCGCGGGCTGTTTTGGGTTAGTTAATTAAAAACTATGATAAACTTTGATTTTAAAGTTGTTATTCTGAGAAAATGATTTTTATTATGAACATGAAACTATATCCAAAAATTATGGTTAAACTCAAAGTGGAAGTATGTTTTCTAAAATGGTCATCTAGACGTCGTTCTTTCGACTGAAATGACTACCTTTACAAAAACGGCTTGTAACTTATTTTTCCGACTATAAACCTATACTTTTTATGTTTAGATTCATAAAATAAAGTTCAATATGAAACCATAGCAATTTTATTCACTGAAAACGGATTTAAAATGAAGAAGTTATGGGTAAAACAAGATTGGATAATTTTTCTCATTTTAGCTACGTGAAAATTGGTAACAAATCTATTCCAACCATAACTTAATCAACTTGTATTGTATATTATGTAATCTTGAGATACCATAGACACGTATACAATGTTTCGACCTATCATGTCGACACATCTATATATATTTCGGAACAACCATAGACACTCTATATGTGAATGTTGGAGTTAGCTATACAGGGTTGAGGTTGATTCCAAAATATATATAGTTTGAGTTGTAATCAATACTGAGATATGTATACACTGGGTCATGGATTTATTCAAGATAATATTTATCAATTTATTTCTGTACATCTAACTGTGGACAACTAGTTGTAGGTTACTAACGAGGACAGCTGACTTAATAAACTTAAAACATCAAAATATATTAGAAGTGTTGTAAATATATTTTGAACATACTTTGATATATATGTATATATTGTTATAGGTTCGTGAATCAACCAGTGGCCAAGTCTTACTTCCCGACGAAGTAAAAATCTGTGAAAGTGAGTTATAGTCCCACTTTTAAAATCTAATATTTTTGGGATGAGAATACATGCAGGTTTTATAAATGATTTACAAAATAGACACAAGTACGTGAAACTACATTCTATGGTTGAATTATCGAAATCGAATATGCCCCTTTTTATTAAGTCTGGTAATCTAAGAATTAGGGAACAGACACCCTAATTGACGCGAATCCTAAAGATAGATCTATTGGGCCTAACAAACCCCATCCAAAGTACCGGATGCTTTAGTACTTCGAAATTTATATCATATCCGAAGGGTGTCCCGGAATGATGGGGATATTCTTATATATGCATCTTGTTAATGTCGGTTACCAGGTGTTCAATCCATATGAATGATTTTTATCTCTATGTATGGGATGTGTATTGAAATATGAAATCTTGTGGTCTATTATTATGATTTGATATATATAGGTTAAACCTATAACTCACCAACATTTTTGTTGATGTTTTAAGCATGTTTATTATCAGGTGATTATTAAGAGCTTCTGCTGTCGCATACTTAAATAAGGACGAGATTTGGAGTCCATGCTTGTATGATATTGTGTAAAAACTGCATTCAAGAAACTTATTTTGTTGTAACATATTTGTATTGTAAACCATTATGTAATGGTCGTGTGTAAACGGGATATTTTAGATTATCATTATTTGATAATCTACATAAAGCTTTTTAAACCTTTATTGATGAAATAAAGGTTATGGTTTGTTTTAAAATGAATGCAGTCTTTGAAAAACGTCTCATATAGAGGTCAAAACCTCGCAACGAAATCAATTAATATGGAACGTTTTTAATCAATAAGAACGGGACATTTCAGTTGGTATCCGAGCGTTGGTCTTAGAGAACCAGAATTTTGCATTAGTGTGTCTTATCGAGTTTGTTAGGATGCATTAGTGAGTCTGGACTTCGACCGTGTTTACTTAAAAAATGATTTCTTAACAAATTTTGTTGAAAACTATATATTTTTAACATGTGAATATTATGTGATATATTAATCTCTTAACGCGTTTGATATTATGTGATAGATGTCTACCTCTAGAACAAGTCCCATTGACTCACCTAATAATAATGAAGAGTCAAATGTAAATTGGAATTATTCGTGGACTGATTCACAAGTTCCCGAAGAGGAACCGGAAGAAGAGTCGGAACCGGAAAAAGAATCGGAACCGGAAGAAGAATCGGAACCGGATGAAGAAATAGAACCGGTGGTGGAAATAATAAAACGGTTAAGTAAAAGAAAATCCTCAACCAATCGACCAAGGTTAATTATGGTCAATGGTGTTTCCGCCAAGGAAGCAAAATATTGGGAGGATTACCAATTCTCCGATGAATCGGATTCCGACAAGAATTCCGATGATGTTATAGAAATTACCCCAAATGAATTTAAAAAGGCAAAAGAAAATAATAAGGGAAAGGGCATAAAAATAGAGAAATCTAATTCCAACCCCGATGAACTTTATATGTATCGTCAACCCCCGAAGTCCTTAAGTTGTAACAATGACCCGGGAACCTCTAAACCAATGTAGAAAACGACGGCTCGTATTAGGGGAACATCATATTTCCCTCGAAACTTGGCAAAACGAACCAAAACCGAAGAAGAAGAAACAAGCGAGTCGGAATAAGATAGTTGTAATCGTGTGGTGTAATATATGTAATATAGTGTGCTTATGCTTTATGATATATGTAAAAATTGCTTGTATTAATAAGTATTTTTTTTTATGAATCTAACTCTTGTCTATTTTACAGTATAAAAACACAAAATGGATAGACAACCCAATATTTTAAGAGACCTACCCGGAGACATGATTGATGAAATCTTGTCTAGAGTCGGTCAGAATTCTTCGGCACAACTATTTAAGGCGAGATCAGCTTGTAAGACATTTGAAGAACGTTCCAAGAATGCCTTGGTTTATAAAAGGCTTTCGTTCGAAAGATGGGGGATATCACATTGGGAAATCCATAAGTTACGATGTGTTTACTTTGACGCATATATTGCGGGGAAACCAAATGCTATTTTACGCAATGGGTTAAGAAATTATTTTGACTCAATATATCCGAATATTGGACTTCGTGATTTAGAAAAAGCGGCTAACATGCAACATAAAGAAGCATGTTATGCTTACGGATTAGTTATGTTCGCTTCTCACCAAAGTGAGAACAAGAACATCGGGCTACAACTATTAAACAAAACGTTCCCACAAGTGACGCAGTCGGTAATTGGGGTAAGAAATGAGGTTTTTAGACTGTTACGGGACTGTTGGACATTACGTAACCCTCGTCCCTTTGACGACGTTACAACACGATGTCTTATCAACGACCATAATGGTTATGTTCCACAAGACCAAGGATGGGAAGTAATCCTAGTAAAACCAGAATGCATGACTTGTTTCTGGACGTATGAATTACGTGTCTTTATTGCCTTTGCTGAACGACTTGTGTACTAGCTAGAATTATCTTCACAACCATCTTGTATCAAATTTATTGTGTGCTATATTTCATGCTATATGTAAAATAAGCGGTATTGTAAGTTTGTAAAATATTGTGTAAAAGTTTGAACGCGAAATATTATTATAATCAGTTTTTCATATAGAATTGTAGTAGTTGAATTGTATATTAGCTACTAAGTATGAACTTAACGGGTAGGTATTACCCGAATTTAAACTTATAAAACGCTAATATGAAGAAAAAGCTTTTATAAATGAGTTCATATTATGCTACGAAATACTATTAACTACTCTTAATATTCTGTATGATTAACTTGTTCCATTTGACTATTTTGAAGGAAATGGCACCGACTACTCAACACACCGTGAATATGAATGAAGTGGAATTACGTACTTTTCTAGCTTCAAACATAGCCGCAGTACAGGCTGCGCTAAATACCAACAATAACCTTGGATCGAGAAGTACAGGAAATCGTGTAGGATGCACCTACAAAGAATTCACTGCCTGCAAACCTTTGGAATTTGATGGAACCGAAGGACCGATCGGATTGAAACGGTGGACCGAGAAGGTCGAATCGGTGTTTGCCATAAGTAAGTGTACTGAAGAGGACAAAGTGAAGTACGCTATTCATACCTTCACAGGTTCTGCGTTAACATGGTGGAATACCTATCTAGAGCAAATGGGACAAGACGATGCGTACGCACTACCGTGGTCAGTGTGAAGACCCGTCCTAATCCATCCGGACGAATTCCATATCGATTATAAACGATTCACAACAGTTGATTACATCGCTAGGTACTTGACCTCTATATGATACAATTTACAAACATTGCATTCGTTTTTGAAAAGACAATCTTTCATTACATCGAAAGTTAACGGCATGCATACCATTTCATAATACATCTAACTATAATTGACTTAATAATAATCTTGATAAACTCAATGACTCGAATGCAACGTCTTTTGAAATATGTCATGAATGACTCCAAGTAATGTCTCTAATATGAGTTAATGCACAGCGAAAGATTTCTTTCATACCTGAGAATAAACATGCTTTCAAGTGTCAACCAAAAGGTTGGTGAGTTCATTAGTTTAACATAAATAATCATTTTCATCATTTTAATAGACCACAAGATTTTCATTTTTCCATTTCTCATAAACATACGTCCCATGCATAGAGACAAAAATATCATTCATATGGATTGAACACCTGGTAACCGACATTCACAATATGCATATAAGAATATCCCCATCATTCCGGGATCCTCCTTCGGACATGATATTAATTTCGAAGTACTAAAGCATCCGGTACTTTGGATGGGGCTTGTTGGGTCCGATAGATCTATCTTTAGAGTTCGCGTCAATTAGGTTGTCTGTTCCCTAATTCTTAGATTACTAGACTAAATAAGGGGCATATTCGGTTTAATAATCCAGCCATAGAATGTAGTTTTAAGTACTTGTGTCTATTTCGTCAAACATTTATAAAGCAGCGCATGTATTCTCAGTCCCAAAAATATATATTGTAAAAGCATTTAAAAAGGGAGCAAATGAAACTCACGCATATAAACATTGTAAAATAGTTATTAAAACATTGCATGTATTCTCAGTTCCAAAAATGTAAAGAGTAAAAGGGAGCAAATAAAACTCACCTAATGTATTTTGTAGTAAAAATACATAGAACGACATTGAACAAGTAAAGGGTTGGCCTCAGATTCACGAACCTATATCAAATGTATATCTATTAAAACATATATTCGTAATCGAGCGAATTTATTATTATATCTTAATTTATATATTATATAATTAATTTGTGTATATATATTCGAAATGATTTAATATTTACATAGTATATTAATATATCAATATTTATTTATATACATCATTGTTTAGTGTTAATTAAAAAAATCAATAGTTTGTTATTTGTACTTATTTAAATAAATAATATTAGTAGGTTTGATTTATATAGTCATATGAAATATTAATATAATTATAATATATGTAATAAGTATCTTTTATGTACAAAATACGCAACTATTTAAAAAGGTAGTTTTTGGTAAATAAAATGATGTGCTAATAATTATAATAATAACTTTATTAATAATAATACTAATAATTATAAGTTTACTATTAATAATATTATTAATACTTATAATGATAATAATTATGATTATAATACATATACATATATTAATATTAATAACTTTTAACACTAACACTAACAATAATAATATTAACAATAATAATGATAACATTAATAATACATTTAGTGATAATAATAATAATTGTTATATCACGTATTATGATACTAATAATAATTAGTATAATACTTATAATAATAATAATAATAATAATAATAATAATAATAATAATAATAATAATAATAATAATAATAATAATAATAATAATAATAATAATAATAATAATAATAATAATAATAATAATAATAATAATAATAATAATGATGATGATAATAATAATAATAATGATAATAATGATATTAACGATTGTAATTATAATGATAATCCTACAAATACATAGTGATGTTACTTATTAATAATTAGAATGATAATAATAATAATCATAATCATATCATAACTTTTATCATAATAACAACAATTTATAATAACAATAATAATAATAATTATAATTATAATTATAATTATAATGAGAATGATAATAATAATAATAATAATAATAATAATAATAATAATAATAATAATAATAATAATAATAATAATAATAATAATAATAATAATAATAATAATAATAATAATAATAATAATAGAAATGAGAAGTAAAGATATACCCTAAAAAGAAAATGCACCAACGGGACTCGATCCCGAGACCTCACGATACCCAACATAACCCTTTACCACAGCTCCACCCATTTCTTTCTGTAATATATCCAAATCAAAACCACTTAACTCGTACGTTTTCTGTTATCCACTTCTTCTTCTTCATTATTAATCGACCCAGAAACAACCTAATTTGCTAACCGTGAATTACCTTATTAATTTGGGACTTTCAAACACTTTATAATCAACCTTTATTGATCTAGAACTATAAGAAAAAAAATGATAAACTGATACAGCTACTGTCGCTGTTTCTTTTTTTTTTTTTTTTTAAATTGAACTTTGAGTTTAAGGATGTTTTAGCCTACGATTTCAATATGAAATAAGTTCCAAATCCTTCAAGGAAACTTTCTGATTCGTTAATTTCACTTAACACATCCAAATGAATTCGAATTTTAAAGAAGAAGAATCGGTTGACTTTAAATTCAAGAACTTTAACTCGTAAATTCTAACTTTGTAGATGAAATTGGGGTGTGAAACTTTACAGGAAGTTTAAATAAAATGTTTCTAACACAATTGCATTATTATATTTCGAAGATTGATTCAAATTAGATGAATTGACAAAAAAAAGAAGGTACAGAGCAGTACCTGTGTTCTTGCTCGTTTTTTTTATTTAATTTGGCATCTAAGGGCTGTAAAAACTTATAATTGATGTTGGGGATGTAATACTGATGGAATGTCATAATATCTTAATATAATTCCATCGTTTATTAGTGATTTGTGTCGTCATATAAATATTCGATCGTACAGAAAGATTTTTAAAGGAAATAAAATAAGAATGGGTGGTTAACAGCAATTTGGATTACCCCACTGATTGAACACGGGTTAGTACTATCAATTAAACAGATAAATAATTCTCTACAGCTAATTTCGTACAACTATTATTTGTTTGTAGCCCAACTGAATCGACATTAGCATAAAGCAGGAACAGAAACATAAAATAAAAAAATATAAAGAATATATCTGATATAGATGGATAACAGATTTCTCTTGGATGCAACTGATTGGTTTCAACTATTATTGCAAAGTTAGAGACATAAAACAAGGAGTGATCGCAATGTGCAAGATTTGGATTCCCATAACTCATAATACGTATTTATCTTTATATAAATTTATGTATTCTACAGTATTTATATATACTAAATTTTATATATATATACACTATATTATATATATATATATATATATATATATATATATATATATATATATATATATATATATATATATATATACTTATTTATATATCTGAATGTATGTAACTGGTTATCTAATTAAATTTGTATCCTGCTTTTTAAAGAATCTTAATATTATTAATAATACAAAATTTATTACTTAACATTAATATTAATCTTAATAATGAATCTAATATTACCAATATAATATAAATAATATTAATCATGATCTCATAATAAGAATAATGATAATAATAACTTTAAATAGTATGGAAAGTCTTGTAGTTAAGTTAATAATATATTTAGTAATCATAATAATAACTAAGATCAATGATACTATTAATGATAATAATAATGTTAATAAGACTAATAATAATATACAAATTACATGTATCCATGTTCATGTTTATATATTTTAATTAGTAATGCTAATAATACTAGTTTTATTACTAGTATTAACAATAGTAATAATAATATTTTTTTAACTTAAGATTACTTTTAATATATATATATATATATATATATATATATATATATATATATATATATATATATATATATATATATATATATATATATATATTACAATTTGTTTATTATGTAATGATTGATAATTATGTACTATGTATAATCGAATTTTTTTATATAATACAATATACATATAGTCATGTTCATTTAAAAATTATATACACTTATGTACAGGTTTGTTACAATAATTATTTGTATCCTATTTTATATTTTCAATTCTAATGTTTAAGATATATATATATATAAATATATATATATAAATATATATATATATATATATATATATATATATATATATATATATATATATATATATATATATACACATATTTATTTACAACAATTATTCGTGAATCGTCGGGGATGGTCGAAGGGTAATCGAATTCATAAAATAGTTCAAAAGTTTTGAGACTCAACTTTATAGACTTTGCTTATCGCGTCGAAATAATATAAAGATCAAGTTTAAATTTGGTTAGAAATTTCCGGGTCATCACAGTACCTACCCGTTAAAGAAATTTCGTCCCGAAATTTGAGTGAGGTGGTCATGGCTAACAATAAAAATGTTTTCATGACAAATACGAGCTGGTAAATAGAGTTTTATCATTTTTGAGTAATACAGATAAAACAATTCGATTATTCGAAGCGTATGAGTGAAGTTATCACAAAAGAGTAAATTGGAGAAATAAAGTTTCGTCTTAACTTTTGATATTGTCTTGTTTGAATTTCGGAATTCAAGGGATTTAAAGAAAATCTTCGAAATCTAAAAGATTTGATTCGTCGGCGAATAAGGAAGTTAAGATCTCTATAATTAAATACGGTGATCTGCTTCGATTACTCCGTCTGATATTTCCATTATAAATTAAACTCTTCCGTTCCATTATTCTCACCATTCTTATCCCTTCTTTCTTAGTTCATACATCCAAAAGATTGTGAAAATGCTTAATCCAATTCTAATCCTTGATATTTTTCTAATTATCATTTCTGTCATCCTTCTTTTTAATCTTCCACTAGAAAACTCTGTTTACTTCTACTATTACCTTGGGGTGATACTATTCTTAATTATACCGTGTCTTTGTATTGCTATTCGTATTAATATCCACGGTTTGTAATTTTGGTGTTGTTGTTGGGCTTTATATTTTCTCTTATATTTTGAAGCTCGTTGCCTTTTTATTATCCTCCCGCCCTCTAGTAAAGCGAGTAACAGTCCAAAATTCGTAAGTATAGAATTTTGAATAAATATCGTGTTCTAAATAAGAACTAATGTATTAGCACGATTTGATTGATCAAATTACCAGAATCACTGAGAATAGAACTATCAAGAATATACTTTCTTGATATGTTCAGAAGTTAAGCATAATGAAAGAGTTATGTAACATGACACATGATGAAGTTATGATCTGTGAATCATCACGTCCCATTAGAAACTCAGCATGACTTACTGTAATATAATCACGTTGATCAAGTGTCATTATATTATACTAACTCATGCATCAGTTCCCAACATTACTTCAATAACATTTATATTTTAAGCTCGAAAGTTTACAGAATATAGAAACTAACAGTTTCTATATGATGTAACACTGATAGCACGAAGAGATTAATGATTTCAGATAAGAATAGTTATAAAAATATCTCCAGAAATATGGAGGATATTTATAATGAAAGATACGATAATATCTCGGAATATCTAATATCAGAGGATGATAGAAACTATTGTCTGCAAGGGTTTAGAGTAAGGAGCAAGATATTCATTAAAGACTTTAGTAGACATCGAATCATTTGGATTCTTTGAAGTCAAACTTATTCTTTGTGATTTGTCCATGGCTTTCTTCATAGTTTCGCATAATCTGTTTTTCACAAAATTTTCTATTGAATGTTTCCAATATAATGATACACAGGAAGCACGAAGAGGTAGATAATTTCGGACGAGAATATTTATGAAAATATCCTCAGAAATATCGAAGATATTGATGATGATATTTTGGAATTTCTAAATTCGATGGTTGATGGAGAAAGATTTTCCGCAAGATTTTAACATGACTTCGGAGTAAGATATTCTCTAAAGATTTCAACGGATCCAGAATTATCTGAATTCTTTGAATATACGGTATGATCCTTGTATTTGTCCTTGGTCTCCTTCGTGGTTAGCTCAATCCGTTTTCCAGTTCCAATTTTTCTGAGCTTTTCCAACATACCATCCTTTATCATCAAACTTTCGATGATTAAGGTCGTTTATGGTAGACTACGGTTTCTGCTGCTTCATTTAGCTTCTTCAACATTCAGAATATTGATTTGTAGACTGAGTGCTTTTCAGAATTTCATAATGAAAGATCATAACTCTAAGAGATAAACGTTATACATATCACTGTTGATGTAGATATGTTGTGAGTTTTCAAAGTACTGATTGCTGATTCCCTATAATTGGAATGGCAGTTCTTGTTACAAGATGCGGATGAGTATATGAATAGTTTTTAACGAACAACTATAATGGTTCTTCGGAGAGACTTAAGACAATGAGTAATGAAGTTGCTGGTAAGTTTACTGCTAATGTGGTGGAATATAAACGGTTCCCCGGTAACGATGACGACATGCAAACTTATATATCGAGGTTATAATAAGGCTAATTCAAATGGAAGTCGGAGTTGATTTGTTGAAGCTGTGACAAAATTGGCTAATTTGAAAAAGAGTTGCAATGTTATTTTCGGTAATAAATGCCAAAGGAGCTAGCACATATATGTGTTAAACGTTTACTCAGGTTCTGAGTGTTTTCAGGTGCATTACTATATGCATTAATCTTTTCTTCCGTAGCTGGAATACGGTTGGTTCATCCTCTCGATTGGGGTGTTTTCAAGAATTATGAAAGGTTTGAACGGAGATTGTAATCGTCAAGATACAAATGAGGTTTAAGATGAAATCAAGTGGCAAACTTGAAGAATTATTTAGTTTCATATGTTATAATCAATATTTTAATTCATTTTAATTGTCCAATGTCATTAGTCCAAAGTCGATAATTCACAGCTAACAGTCCAGTAATTCATATATAGTGTAATATATTATATTCGAATTAATTAATACGTGTCGTGACCCGTATACGTCTCAGACTCGATCACAACTCAAAGTATATATATTATTATAGAATCAACCTCAACCCTGTATAGAGAACTCGATCATTACTGCATATAGAGTGTCTATGGTGATTCCAAATAATATATATAGATGCGTCGATATGATATATCAAAACCTTGTATACATGTCCCGATATTTAAAGTGCGTAAAATAAATAACAATAATTAATTAATGATAAATAAGGTGCGTAAAGTAAATAATAGAATTTAAATGACGATAAATAAAATTGCGAGAATGTAAATTGTGATAATTAAATTGCGATAAATAAGATGTAATCAGTTAGCTAGGAATAGTTAGCTAAGATCAGTTAGCGTGAATTCTTAACAAAATTTTCGATTAGTTAATTCGTTTGTTTCTAACAAATTTTATTTTGTCCAATGTTTTCTTCATTATGCCACTTGTTGGTTTCTGTTAAATCAAAATCCAAATATGAAATTGGATGAAAATGGTTATTCTGTGGTGAACGAATTTGTATATCGGTGGATGTAAGTAAGATAGTAAAGGACTGTTGAATCAGATTCGAAGAATGTACAGTGTAACTTATTAATGTGAAATCTAAATATTTCCTCGGGTATTACCTACCCGTTAAAATATTTTCACCATTAACAGTTTGTACGAAAGAATTTTTAATTACAATCTTTATGAAAATATATATACATATATATTTTCTTCAGATGTAATCATCGATTTAATGAGTCAATGTGATATTAAACTCATCGGATTTATGGCTAGAACTAGAGTACATAATCTCTAAAACATTAGAGATTACATAATAGTCATGAAGAACGAAGATAATAGATATAGAACGATACGTAGAATGATGATTATACTCGAAGTCCAGATAGTGATATTGAAGCATGTATTGTTGATGGTACTGGTGCTGTTACTGATGGTACTGTTGGTGTCGGTGATGTTGCTGAAGCTGGTACATTTTGCACCATATTCTCCGAATTGATTTTTCGATCGCGAAGTTCGTTGACTTCTTACTCCAGGATGATTGTCGATCAGAACGAGCGGATGAATAAGGTTCAGAATTGTGGATAGAATATAATCTTGTCGAGTTACCCTGGAAATGAGATTGAAAATGGTGTCTCGAACAGGTTCGCCGGTAAACGCTTCAGGTTCATTGTCAAGAGGTGAATTCGGTTGGTGGAAGGGATCGCCTTCTTCGCGTCTCCATTGTTTAAGTCGACTACGAACTCATCAAATGAATTGGGGATGGTTGTTTGGTTGAATTCATTCTAGTGACGCTGCTTTCGGAGCTTAGGTGAAAATTCATATCGGAATAGCTGTCGGAATCCGAGGAATTCGAACTGGTTGAGGGATTCATCTCGTACGATCAGATGAAGGATTTTCGATAAGAAATAGATTATAGGATGTAGATTAGTACCCTGCAATATCTAATTTACATATGCATATATAAAACTAATATCCCATAAGTTACGGAGGAATCTACGGAAGTTGTCAGGCAAAGTCTACTGTAACAGATATGCCAAGATATGAATTAGCAGATACGCTAAGATACGAATTTTGTCTATACACTATTCATGCAATCATTGCAGTAAGATGTGTCTAGACTAAGAATGATAAGCAGGTAATTTCCTAAGGATGATAAATAGATGATTTCTGACAAAAATGATAAGCAAAACTTTTGACATGTAGACACGGTCGAAGTCCAGACTTACTAATGCATCCTAACGACTGTCAGTTAGACATACTAATGCAAGACCTGGTTCACTAAGACCACCGCTCTGATACCAACTGTGAAGACCCGTCCTAATCCATCCGGACGAAGTCCATATCGATTATAAACGATTCACAACAGTTGATTACATTGTACTTGACCTCTATATGATACAATTTACAAACATTGCATTCGTTTTTGAAAAGACAATCTTTCATTACATCGAAAGTTAACGGCATGGATACCATTTCATAATACATCTAACTATAATTGACTTAATAATAATCTTGATGAACTCAACGACTCGAATGCAACGTCTTTTGAAATATGTCATGAATGACTCCAAGTAATGTCTCTAATATGAGTTAATGCACAGCGAAAGATTTCTTTCATACCTGAGAATAAACATGCTTTCAAGTGTCAACCAAAAGGTTGGTGAGTTCATTAGTTTAACATAAATAATCATTTTCATCATTTTAATAGACCACAAGATTTTCATTTTTCCATTTCTCATAAACATACGTCCCATGCATAGAGACAAAAATATCATTCATATGGATTGAACACCTGGTAACCGACATTCACAATATGCATATAAGAATATCCCCATCATTCCGGGATCCTCCTTCGGACATGATATTAATTTCGAAGTACTAAAGCATCCGGTACTTTGGATGGGGCTTGTTGGGCCCGATAGATCTATCTTTAGAGTTCGCGTCAATTAGGGTGTCTGTTCCTTAATTCTTAGATTACCAGACTAAATAAGGGGCATATTCGGTTTAATAATCCAGCCATAGAATGTAGTTTTAAGTACTTGTGTCTATTTCGTCAAACATTTATAAAGCAGCGCATGTATTCTCAGTCCCAAAAATATATATTATAAAAGCATTTAAAAAGGGAGCAAATGAAACTCACGCATATAAATATTGTAAAATAGTTATTAAAACATTGCATGTATTCTCAGTCCCAAAAATGTAAAGAGTAAAAGGGAGCAAATAAAACTCACCTAATGTATTTTGTAGTAAAAATACATAGAACGACATTGAACAAGTAAAGGGTTGGCCTCAGATTCACGAACCTATATCAAATGTATATCTATTAAAACATATATTCGTAATCGAGCGAATTTATTATTATATCTTAATTTATATAGTATATAATTAATTTGTGTATATATATTCGAAATGATTTAATATTTACATAGTATATTAATATATCAATATTAATTTATATACATCATTGTTTAGTGTTAATTAAAAAAAATCAATAGTTTGTTATTTGTACTTATTTAAATAAATAATATTAGTAGGTTTGATTTATATAGTCATATGAAATATTAATATAATTATAATATATGTAATAAGTATCTTTTATGTACAAAATACGCAGCTATTTAAAAAGGTAGTTTTTGGTAAATAAAATGATGTGCTAATAATTATAATAATAACTTTATTAATAATAATACTAATAATTATAAGTTTACTATTAATAATATTATTAATACTTATAATGATAATAATTATGATTATAATACATATACATATATTAATATTAATAACTTTTAACACTAACAATAACAATAATAATATTAACAATAATAATGATAACATTAATAATACATTTAGTGATAATAATAATAATTTTTATATCACTTATTATGATACTAATAATAATTAGTATAATACTTATAATAATAATAATAATAATAATAATAATAATAATAATAATAATAATAATAATAATAATAATAATAATAATAATAATAATAATAATAATAATAATAATAATAATAATAATGATGATGATGATAATAATAATAATAATGATAATAATGATATTAACGATTGTAATTATAATGATAATCCTACAAATACATAGTGATGTTACTTATTAATAATTAGAATGATAATAATAATAATCATAATCATATCATAACTTTTATCATAATAACAACAATTTATAATAACAATAATAATAATAATTATAATTATAATTATAATTATAATTATAATGAGAATGATAATAATAATATAATTAATAATAATAATAATAATAATAATAATAATAATAATAATAATAATAATAATAATAATAATAATAATAATAATAATAATAATAATAATAATAATAATAATAATAATAATAGAAATGAGAAGTAAAGATATACCCTAAAAAGAAAATGCACCAACGGGACTCGAACCCGAGACCTCACGATACCCAACATAACCCTTTACCACAGCTCCAGCCATTTCTTTCTGTAATATATCCAAATCAAAACCACTTAACTTGTACGTTTTCTGTTATCCACTTCTTCTTCTTCATTATTAATCGACCCAGAAACAACCTAATTTGCTAACCGTGAATTACCTTATTAATTTGGGACTTTCAAACACTTTATAATCAACCTTTATTGATCTAGAACTAATTGAAAATGAAAAGAAAAAAAAATGATAAACTGATACAGCTACTGTCGCTGTTTCTTTTTTTTTTTTTTTAAATTGAACTTTGAGTTTAAGGATGTTTTAGCCTACGATTTCAATATGAAATAAGTTCCAAATCCTTCAAGGAAACTTTCTAATTCGTTAATTTCACTTAACTCATCCAAATGAATTCGAATTTTAAAGAAGAAGAATCGGTTGACTTTAAATTCAAGAACTTTGACTCGTAAATTCTAACTTTGTAGATGAAATTGGGGTGTGAAACTTTACAGGAAGTTTAAATAAAATGTTTCTAACACAATTGCATTATTATATTTCGAAGATTGATTCAAATTAGATGAATTGACAAAAAAAGAAGGTACAGAGCAGTACCTGTGTTCTTGCTCGTTTTTTTTTATTTAATTTGGCATCTAAGGGCTGTAAAAACTTATAATTGATGTTGGGGATGTAATACTGATGGAATGTCATAATATCTTAATATAATTCCATCGTTTATTAGTGATTTGTGTCGTCATATAAATATTCGATCGTATAGAAAGATTTTTAAAGGAAATAAAATAAGAATGGGTGGTTAACAGCAATTTGGATTACCCCACTGATTGAACACGGGTTAGTACTATCAATTAAACAGATAAATAATTCTCTACAGCTAATTTCGTACAACTATTATTTGTTTTGTAGCCCAACTGAATCGACATTAGCATAAAGCAGGAACAGAAACATAAAATAAAAAAATATAAAGAATATATCTGATATAGATGGATAACAGATTTCTCTTGGATGCAACTGATTGGTTTCAACTATTATTGCAAAGTTAGAGACATAAAACAAGGAGTGATCGCAATGTGCAAGATTTGGATTCCCATAACTCATAATACGTATTTATCTTTATATAAATTTATGTATTCCACAGTATTTATATATACTAAATTTTATATATATATATACACTATATTATATATATATATATATATATATATATATATATATATATATATATATATATATATATATATATATATATATATATATATATACTTATTTATATATCTGAATGTATGTAACTGGTTATCTAATTAAATTTGTATCCTGCTTTTTAAAGAATCTTAATATTATTAATAATACAAATTTTATTACTTAACATTAATATTAATCTTAATAATGAATCTAATATTACCAATATAATATAAATAATATTAATCATGATCTCATAATAAGAATAATGATAATAATAACTTTAAATAGTATGGAAAGTCTTGTAGTTAAGTTAATAATATATTTAGTAATCATAATAATAACTAAGATCAATGATACTATTAATGATAATAATAATGTTAATAAGACTAATAATAATATACAAATTACATGTATCCATGTTCATGTTTATATATTTTAATTAGTAATGCTAATAATACTAGTTTTATTACTAGTATTAACAATAGTAATAATAATATTTTTTTTAACTTAAGATTACTTTTAATATATATATATATATATATATATATATATATATATATATATATATATATATATATATATATATATATATATATATATATATATATATATATATATATATATATATATTACAATTTGTTTATTATGTAATGTTTGATAATTATGTACTATGTATAATCGAATTTTTTTATATAATACAATATACATATAGTCATGTTCATTTAAAAATTATATACACTTATGTACAGGTTTGTTACAATAATTATTTGTATCCTATTTTATATTTTCAATTCTAATGTTTAAGATATATATATATATATATATATATATATATATATATATATATATATATATATATATATATACACATATTTATTTACAACAATTGTTCGTGAATCGTCGGGGATGGTCGAAGGGTAATCGAATTCATAAAATAGTTCAAAAGTTTTGAGACTCAACTTTATAGACTTTGCTTATCGTGTCGAAATAATATAAAGATCAAGTTTAAATTTGGTTGGAAATTTCTGGGTCATCACAGTCAGCATTCAAGCACTTGATGAACGAGAAGTACCGTCCCAGAACCGAGGTCAATAAGCTCAAGACAGAACTTAGAGGGTTACGAACCCAAGGATTTGATATTACCACGTACGAAAGACGATTCACAGAATTGTGCCTATTGTGTCCGGGAGCATTCGAAGATGAGGAAGAGAAGATCGACGCGTTTGTGAAAGGATTAACGGAAAGAATCCAAGAAGATATAAGTTCACACGAGCCTGCCTCCATACAACAGGCATGTAGAATGGCTCACAAACTAGTGAACCAGATTGAAGAAAGAATTAAAGAACAGACTGCTGAAGAGGCCAATGTGAAGCAAGTCAAAAGAAAGTGGGAGGAAAATGGTGATAAGAATCACCAATAAACAACAACAGCAATTACAACAATAATCGCAACAATTATCCCAACAATCGCAACATCAATCGCAACTACAACAAACGGCCCAACAACAACAACAACAACAACAACAACAATAACAACAACAACAACAATCATCCCAACAACAATAATAACCGCAACAACAACAACAACAATCAGAAGCAGCTATACCAAAGGTGTGAAAAGTATCACTCGGGGTTCTACACCAAATTTTGCAACAAGTGTAAAAGAAATGGTCATAGCGCGGCGAAGTGTGAGGTCTACAGACCAGGGGTTAATAGAACGAAAGGAATAAATGGTGTCAGAACGAGTAATGGCAGAGCAAGTAGTGTCGGAGCAAGTTATGCCAATGTAGTTTGTTATAAATGTGGAAAACCAGGCCACATTATTAGAAATTGCCTGAACCAGGAGAACACGAATGGACAAGGCCGCGTAAGAGTTTTCAATATTAATGCGCCAGAGGCACAGGAAGACCCGGAGCTTGTTACGGGTACGTTTCTTATTGACAATAAATCTGCTTACGTTTTATTTGATTCGGGTGCGGATAGAAGCTATATGAGTAGAGATTTTTGTGCTAAATTAAGTTATCCATTGACGTCTTTGGATAGTAAATTTTTACTCGAATTAGCAAATGGTAATTAATTTCAGCAGATAATATATGTCGGAATCGAGAAATTAAACTGGTTAGCGAAACATTTAAGATTGATTTGATACCTGTAGAGTTAGGGAGTTTTGATGTGATAATCGGTATGGACTGGTTGAAAGAAGTGAAAGCAGAGATTGTTTGTTACAAAAATGCAATTCGCATTATACGAGAAAAAGGAAAACCCTTAATGGTGTACGGAGAAAAGGGCAACACGAAGCTACATCTTATTAGTAATTTGAAGGCACAAAAACTAATAAGAAAAGGTTGCTATGCTTTTCTAGCACACGTCGAGAAAGTACAAACTGAAGAAAAGAGCATCAATGATGTTCCCATTGCAAAAGAATTTTCTGATGTATTTCCGAAAGAATTACCGGGATTACCCCCACATCGATCCGTTGAATTTCAAATAGATCTTGTACCAGGAGCTGCACCAATAGCTCATGCTCCTTACAGACTCGCACCCAGCGAGATGAAAGAACTGCAAATCCAATTACAAGAACTTTTAGAGCGTGGTTTCATTCGACCAAGCACATCACCGTGGGGAGCTCCTGTTTTGTTTGTCAAGAAGAAAGATGGTACATTCAGGTTGTGTATCGACTACCGAGAGTTGAACAAACTTACCATCAAGAACCGCTACCCACTACCAAGAATCGACGACTTATTTGATCAACTACAAGGCTCGTCTGTTTATTCAAAGATTGACTTACGTTTCGGGTATCTTCAAATGCGGGTGAAAGAAGATGATATTCCAAAGACTGCTTTCAGAACACGTTACGGTCATTACGAGTTTATGGTCATGCCGTTTGGTTTAACTAATGCACCAGCTGTGTTCATGGACCTTATGAACCGAGTGTGTGGACCATACCTTGACAAGTTTGTCATTGTTTTCATTGATGACATACTTATTTACTCAAAGAATGACCAAGAACATGGTGAACATTTGAGAAAGGTGTTAGAAGTATTGAGGAAGGAAGAATTGTACGCTAAGTTTTCAAAGTGTGCATTTTGGTTGGAAGAAGTTCAATTCCTCGGTCACATAGTGAACAAAGAAGGTATTAAGGTGGATCCGGCAAAGATAGAAACTGTTGAAAAGTGGGAAACCCCGAAAACTCCAAAACACATACGCCAGTTTTTAGGACTAGCTGGTTACTACATAAGGTTCATCCAAGACTTTTCCAGAATAGCAAAACCCTTGACTGCATTAACGCATAAAGGGAAGAAATTTGAATGGAATGATGAACAAGAGAAAGCGTTTCAGTTATTGAAGAAAAAGCTAACTACGGCACCTATATTGTCATTGCCTAAAGGGAATGAT
Organism: Rutidosis leptorrhynchoides; assembly: GCF_046630445.1. Classification (NCBI taxonomy): domain Eukaryota; kingdom Viridiplantae; phylum Streptophyta; class Magnoliopsida; order Asterales; family Asteraceae; genus Rutidosis; species Rutidosis leptorrhynchoides. The sequence goes on along the minus strand of NC_092335.1, from coordinate 299,146,333 downwards.
GATTTTATGATTTATTGTGATGCATCAAAGCAAGGTCTCGGTTGTGTATTAATGCAACGAACGAAGGTGATTGCTTATGCGTCTAGACAATTGAAGATTCACGAACAAAATTATACGACGCATGATTTGGAATTAGGCGCGGTTGTTTTTGCATTAAAGACTTGGAGGCACTACTTATATGGGGTCAAAAGTATTATATATACCGACCACAAAAGTCTTCAACACATATTTAATCAAAAACAACTGAATATGAGGCAGCGTAGGTGGATTGAATTGTTGAATGATTACGACTTTGAGATTCGTTACCACCCGGGGAAGGCAAATGTGGTAGCCGATGCCTTGAGCAGGAAGGACAGAGAACCCATTCGAGTAAAATCTATGAATATAATGATTCATAATAACCTTACTACTCAAATAAAGGAGGCGCAACAAGGAGTTTTAAAAGAGGGAAATTTAAAGGATGAAATACCCAAAAGATTAGAGAAGCATCTTAATATTCGGGAAGACGGAACCCGGTATAGGGCTGAAAGGATTTGGGTACCAAAATTTGGAGATATGAGAGAAATGGTACTTAGAGAAGCTCATAAAACCAGATACTCAATACATCCTGGAACGGGGAAGATGTACAAGGATCTCAAGAAACATTTTTGGTGGCCGGGTATGAAAGCCGATGTTGCTAAATACGTAGGAGAATGTTTGACGTGTTCTAAGGTCAAAGCTGAGCATCAGAAACCATCAGGTCTACTTCAACAACCCGAAATCCCGGAATGGAAATGGGAAAACATTACCATGGATTTCATCACTAAATTGCCAAGGACTGCAAGTGGTTTTGATACTATTTGGGTAATAGTTGATTGTCTCACCAAATCAGCACACTTCCTGCCAATAAGAGAAGATGACAAGATGGAGAAGTTAGCACGACTGTATTTGAAGGAAGTCGTCTCCAGACATGGAATACCAATCTCTATTATCTCTGATAGGGATGGCAGATTTATTTCAAGATTCTGGCAGACATTACAGCAAGCATTAGGAACTCGTCTAGACATGAGTACTGCCTATCATCCACAAACTGATGGGCAGAGCGAAAGGACGATACAAACGCTTGAAGACATGCTACGAGCATGTGTTATTGATTTCGGAAACAGTTGGGATCGACATCTACCGTTAGCAGAATTTTCCTACAACAACTGCTACCATTCAAGCATTGAGATGGTGCCGTTTGAAGCACTTTATGGTAGAAAGTGCAGGTCTCTGATTTGTTGGAGTGAAGTGAGGGATAGATAGATTACGGGTCCGGAGATTATACAAGAAACTACCGAGAAGATCATCCAAATTCAACAACAGTTGAAAACTGCCCAAAGTCGACAAAAGAGCTACGCTGACATTAAAAGAAAAGATATAGAATTTGAAACTGGAGAGATGGTCATGCTTAAAGTTGCACCTTGGAAAGGCGTTGTTCGATTTGGTAAACGAGGGAAATTAAATCCAAGGTATATTGAACCATTCAAGATTATTGATCGTGTCGGACCAGTAGCTTACCGACTTGAGTTACCTCAACAACTCGCGGCTGTACATAACACTTTCCACGTCTCGAATTTGAAGAAATGTTTTGCTAAAGAAGATCTCACTATTCCGTTAGATGAAATCCAAATCAACGAAAAACTTCAATTCATCGAAGAACCCGTCGAAATAATGGATCGTGAGGTTAAAAGACTTAAGCAAAACAAGATACCAATTGTTAAGGTTCGATGGAATGCTCGTAGAGGACCCGAGTTCACCTGAGAGCGTGAAGATCAGATGAAGAAGAAATACCCGCATCTATTTCCAGAAGATTCGTCAACACCTTCAACAACTTAAAATTTCGGGATGAAATTTATTTAACGGGTAGGTACTGTAGTGACCCGAACTTTTCCTTGTTTATATATATTAATTGAGATTGATATTTACATGATTAAATGTTTCCAACATGTTAAGCAATCAAACTTGTTAAGAATTGATTAATTGAAATATGTTTCATATAGACAATTGACCACCCAAGTTGACCGGTGATTCACGAACGTTAAAACTTGTAAAAACTATATGATGACATATATATGGATATATATATAGTTAACATGATACTATGATAAGTAAACATATCATTAAGTATATTAACAATGAACTACATATGTAAAAACAAGACTACTAACTTAATGATTTTTAAACGAGACATATATGTAACGATTATCGTTGTAAAGACATTTAATGTATATATATCATATTAAGAGATATTCATACATGATAATATAATAATTTAAAATCTCATTTGATATTATAAACATTGGGTTAACAACATTTAACAAGATCGTTAACCTAAAGGTTTCAAAACAACACTTACATGTAACGACTAACGATGACTTAACGACTCAGTTAAAATGTATATACATGTAGTGTTTTAATATGTATTTATATACTTTTGAAAGACTTCAATACACATATCAAAATACTTCTACTTAACAAAAATGCTTACAATTACATCCTCGTTCAGTTTCATCAACAATTCTACTCGTATGCACCCGTATTCATACTCGTACAATACACAGCTTTTAGATGTATCTACTATTAGTATATACACTTCAATGATCAGCTCTTAGTAGCCCATGTGAGTCACCTAATACATTTGGGAACCATCATTTGGCAACTAGCATGAAATATCTCATAAAATTACAAAAATATGAGTAATCATTCATGACTTATTTACATGAAAACAAAATTACATATCCTTTATATCTAATCCATACACCAACGACCAAAAACACCTACAAAAACTTTCATTCTTCAATTCTCTTCATCTAATTGATCTCTCTCAAGTTCTATCTTCAAGTTCTAAGTGTTCTTCATAAATTCTACAAGTTCTAGTTACATAAAATCAAGAATACTTTCAAGTTTGCTAGCTCACTTCCAATCTTGTAAGGTTATCATCCAACCTCAAGAAATCTTTGTTTCTTACAGTAGGTTATCATTCTAATACAAGGTAATAATCATATTTAAACTTTGGTTCAATTTCTATAACTATAACAATCTTATTTCAAGTGATGATCTTACTTGAACTTGTTTTCGTGTCATGATTCTGCTTCAAGAACTTCGAGCCATCCAAGGATCTGTTGAAGCTAGATCCATTTTTATCTTTTCCAGTAGGTTTATCCAAGGAACTTAAGGTAGTAATGATGTTCATAACATCATTCAATTCATACATATAAAGCTATCTTATTCGAAGGTTTAAACTTGTAATCACTAGAACATAGTTTAGTTAATTCTAAACTTGTTCGCAAACAAAAGTTAATCCTTCTAACTTGACTTTTAAAATCAACTAAACACATGTTCTATATCTATATGATATGATAACTTAATGATTTAAAACCTGGAAACACGAAAAACACCGTAAAACCGGATTTACGCCGTCGTAGTAACACCGCGGGCTGTTTTGGGTTAGTTAATTAAAAACTATGATAAACTTTGATTTAAAAGTTGTTATTCTGAGAAAATGATTTTTATTATGAACATGAAACTATATACAAAAATTATGGTTAAACTCAAAGTGGAAGTATGTTTTCTAAAATGGTCATCTAGACGTCGTTCTTTCGACTGAAATGACTACCTTTACAAAAATGACTTGTAACTTATTTTTCTGACTAAAAACCTATACTTTTACTGTTTAGATTCATAAAATAGAGTTCAATATGAAACCATAGCAATTTGATTCACTCAAAACGGATTTAAAATGAAGAAGTTATGGGTAAAACAAGATTGGATAATTTTTCTCATATTAGCTACGTGAAAATTGGTAACAAATCTATTCCAACCATAACTTAATCAACTTGTATTGTATATTATGTAATCTTGAGATACCATAGACACGTATACAATGTTTCGACCTATCATGTCGACACATCTATATATATTTCGGAACAACCATAGACACTCTATATGTGAATGTTGGAGTTAGCTATACAGGGTTGAGGTTGATTCCAAAATATATATAGTTTGAGTTGTGATCAATACTGAGATACGTATACACTGGGTCGTGGATTGATTCAAGATAATATTTATCGATTTATTTCTGTACATCTAACTGTGGACAACTAGTTGTAGGTTACTAACGAGGACAGCTGACTTAATAAACTTAAAACATCAAAATATATTAAAAGTGTTGTAAATATATTTTGAACATACTTTGATATATATGTATATATTGTTATAGGTTCGTGAATCAACCAGTTGCCAAGTCTTACTTCCCGACGAAGTAAAAATCTGTGAAAGTGAGTTATAGTCCCACTTTTAAAATCTAATATTTTTGGGATGAGAATACATGCAGGTTTTATAAATGATTTACAAAATAGACACAAGTACGTGAAACTACATTCTATGGTTGAATTATCGAAATCGAATATGCCCCTTTTTATTAAGTCTGGTAATCTAAGAATTAGGGAACATACACCCTAATTGACGTGAATCCTAAAGATAGATCTATTGGGCCTAACAAACCCCATCCAAACTACCGGATGCTTTAGTACTTCGAAATTTATATCATATCCGAAGGGTGTCCCGGAATGATGGGGATATTCTTATATATGCATCTTGTTAATGTCGGTTACCAGTTGTTCAATTTATATGAATGATTTTTATCTCTATGTATGGGATGTGTATTGAAATATGAAATCTTGTGGTCTATTATTATGATTTGATATATATAGGTTAAACCTATAACTCACCAACATTTTTGTTGACGTTTTAAGCATGTTTATTCTCAGGTGATTATTAAGAGCTTCCGCTGTCGCATACTTAAATAAGGATGAGATTTGGAGTCCATGCTTGTATGATATTGTGTAAAAACTACATTCAAGAAACTTATTTTGTTGTAACATATTTGTATTGTAAACCATTATGTAATGGTCGTGTGTAAACAGGATATTTTAGATTATCATTATTTGATAATCTACGTAAAGCTTTTTAAACCTTTATTGATGAAATAAAGGTTATGGTTTGTTTTAAAATGAATGCAGTTTTTGAAAAACGTCTCATATAGAGGTCAAAACCTCGCAACGAAATCAATTAATATGGAACGTTTTTAATCAATAAGAACGGGACATTTCATTATATACATAAAAATGAGACTATTAATTTAAGAAACTCGAAAACGATATATATAACGATTATCGTTATAACAACGTCTTACTAGGTACATATGAATTATATTAAGATATTGATACACTTGGTTAATTATGTTAAATGATAAGTAAATATATTATTAAGTGTATTAACAATGAAATACATATGTAAAAATAAGACTACTAACTTAATGATTTCGAAACGAGACATATATGTAACGATTATCGTTGTAACGACATTTAATTGTATATATATCATACTAAAATATATTATATATCATAATATCATGATAATATAACAATTTAACATCTCATTTGTTATAATAAACAATGGGTTAACAACATTCAACAAGATCGTTAACCTAAAGGTTTCAAAACAACATTTACATGTAACGACTAACGATGACTTAACGACTCAGTTAAAATGTATATACATGTAGTGTTTTAATATGTATTCATACACTTTTTAAAGACTTCAAGACACTTATCAAAATACTTCTACTTAACAAAAATGCTTAAAATTACATCCTCGTTCAGTTTCATCAACAATTCTACTCGTATGCACCCGTATTCGTACTCGTACAATACACAGCTTTTAGATGTATGTACTATTGGTATATACACTCTAATGATCAGCTCTTAACAGCCCATGTGAGTCACCTAACACATGTGGGAACCATCATTTGGCAACTAGCATGAAATATCTCATAAAATTACAAAAATATGAGTAATCATTCATGACTTATTTACATGAAAACAAAATTACATATCCTTTATATCTAATCCATACACCAACGACCAAAAAAACCTACAAACACTTTCATTCTTCAATTTTCTTCATCTAATTGATCTCTCTCAAGTTCTATCTTCAAGTTCTAAGTGTTCTTCATAAATTCCAAAAGTTCTAGTTTCATAAAATCAGAATACTTCCAAGATTGCAAGTTTACTTCCAAGTTTTCTAAATCCATTCCAAGTAATCATCCAAGATCAAGGAACCTTTGTTACTTACAGTAGTTTATCTTTCTAATACAAGGTAATAATCATATTCAAACTTTAATTCAATTTCTATAACTATAACAATCTTATTTCGAGTGGAAATCTTACTTGAAATTGTTTTCGTGTCATGATTCTGCTTCAAGAACTTTCAAGCCATCCAAGGATCCTTTGAAGCTAGATCCATTTTTTTCATTTCCAGTAGGTTTATCCAAGGAACTTGAGGTAGTAATGATGTTCATAACATCATTCGATTCATACATATAAAGCTATCTTATTCGAAGGTTTAAACTTGTAATCACTAGAACATAGTTTAGTTAATTCTAAACTTGTTCGCAAATAAAAGTTAATCCTTCTAACTTGACTTTTAAAATCAAATAAACACATGTTATATATCTATATGATATGCTAACTTAATGATTTAAAACCTGGAAACACGAAAAACACCGTAAAACCGGATTTACGCCGTCGTAGTAACACCGCGGGCTGTTTTGGGTTAGTTAATTAAAAAATTTGATAAACTTTGATTTAAAATTTGTTATTCTGGGAAAATAATTTTTATTATGAACATGAAACTATATCCAAAAATTATGGTTAAATTCAAAGTGGAAGTCTGTTTTCTAAAATGGTCATCTAGACGTCGTTCTTTCGACTGAAATGATCACCTTTACAAAAATGACTTGTAACTTATTTTTCCGACAATAAACCTATACTTTTTCTGTTTAGATTCATAAAATAGAGTTCAATATGAAACCATAGCAATTTGATTCACTCAAAACGGATTTAAAATGAAGAAGTTATAGGTAAAACAAGATTGAATAATTTTTCTCATTTTAGCTACGTGAAAATTGGTAACAAATCTATTCCAACCATAACTTAATCAACTTGTATTGTATATTATGTAATCTTGAGATACCATAGACACGTATACAATTTTTCGACCTATCATGTCGACACATCTATATATATTTCGGAACAACCATAGACACTCTATATGTGAATGTTGGAGTTAGCTATACAGGGTTGAGGTTGATTCCAAAATATATATAGTTTGAGTTGTGATCAATACTGAGATACGTATACACTGGGTCATGGATTGATTCAAGATAATATTTATCGATTTATTTCTGTACATCTAACTGTGAACAACTAGTTGTAGGTTACTAACGAGGACAGCTGACTTAATAAACTTAAAACATCAAAATATATTAAAAGTGTTGTAAATATATTTTGAACATACTTTGATATATATGTATATATTGTTATAGGTTCGTGAATCAACCAGTGGCCAAGTCTTACTTCCCGACGAAGTAAAAATCTGTGAAAGTGAGTTATAGTCCCACTTTTAAAATCTAATATTTTTGGGATGAGAATACATGCAGGTTTTATAAATGATTTACAAAATAGACACAAGTACGTGAAACTACATTCTATGGTTGAATTATCAAAATCGAATATGCCCCTTTTTATTAAGTCTGGTAATCTAAGAATTAGGGAACAGACACCCTAATTGACGCAAATTCTAAAGATAGATCTATTGGGCCTAACAAACCCCATCCAAAGTACCGGATGCTTTAGTACTTCGAAATTTATATCATATCCGAAGGGTGTCCCGGAATGATGGGGATATTCTTATATATGCATCTTGTTAATGTCGGTTACCAGGTGTTCACCATATGAATGATTTTTATCTCTATGTATGGGATGTGTTTTGAAATATGAAATTTTGTGGTCTATTGTTACGATTTGATATATATAGGATAAACCTATAACTCACCAACATTTTTGTTGACGTTTAAAGCATGTTTATTCTCAGGTGAATACTAAGAGCTTCCGCTGTTGCATACTAAAATAAGAACAAGATTTGGAGTCCATGTTTGTATGATATTGTGTAAAAACGGCATTCAAGAAACTGATTTCGATGTAACATATTTGTATTGTAAACCATTATGTAATGGTCGTGTGTAAATAGGATATTTTAGATTATCATTATTTGATCATCTACGTAAAGCTTTTTAAACCTTTATTTATGAAATAAAGGTTATGGTTTGTTTAAAAATGAATGCAGTCTTTGAAAAAACGTCTCATATAGAGGTCAAAACCTCGCAACGAAATCAATTAATATGGAACGTTTTTAATCAATAAGAACGGGACATTTCAAATCATCCATCCCCAATTCATCTGATGGGTTCGTAGTCGACTTAATCAATGGAGATGCGAAGAAGGCAATCCCTTCCACCAACCGAATTCACCTCTTAGCGAAGAACCTGAAGCACTTACCGGAGAACCTATCCGGAACACCATTTTCAGCCTCATTTCCATAGTAGCTTGACACTATTATATTCTATCCATAATTCTAAACCTTATTCATCTACTAGTCCTGACCAACAATCATCCCGAAATAATAGAAGAAGTCAACGAACTTCGCGCTCGAGTAATCAATTTGGAGAATATGGTGTAAAATTTACCAGCTTCAGCAACATCACTGGCACCAACAGTACCATCAATAACAGCACCAGTACCATCAACAATCCATGCCTCGACGTCTCATTCTATACCTCAAGTATAATCATCGTTCTACGTATCGTTCTACATCATTTATCCTCATTCGACATGGCGATTATGTAATCTCTAAAGTTTTGGAGATTATTCATTCCAGTTCCAACCGAAAATCAGATGAGATTAATATTATATTAACTCATTAAATCCATGATTACATCTGAAGAAAATATATATGTATATATATTTTCATAAGGATTGTAATTAAAAATTCTTTTGTACAAACTGTTAATGGTAAAAATATTTTAACGAGTAGGTATTACCCGAGGAATATTTAGATTCCACATTAATAAGTTACACTGTACATTCTTTGAATCTGATTCAACGATCATTTACTATCCTACTTACATCCACAGACATACGTATTCGTTCACCACATAATAACCATTTTCATTCAAATTTCATATTTGGATTTTGACCTATCAGAATCCAACAAGTGGCATAATGAAGAAAACATTGGACAAAATAAAATTTGTTAGAAACAAACAAATTAACTATGAGAAAAAAATTTGTTAAGAAACCACGCTAACAAAATTCTAGCTAACTGTTCCTAGCTAACTGTTAATTCCGTATTACATTTTATTTATCGCAATTTAATTATCGCAATTTTAATTCTCGTAATTTTATTTTTCGTCATTTAATTTTTGTTATATATTTTATGCACTTTATTTATTGTCATTTAAATACTATTATTTACGCATTTTAAATATCGGGACACGTATACAAGGTTTTGACATATCATATCGATGCATCTATATATATTATTTTGAATCACCATAGACACTCTATATGCAGTAATGATAGAGTTAGCTATACAGAGTTGAGGTTGATTCTCAAATAATATATATACTTTGAGTTGTGATCGAGTCTGATACATGTACACGGGTCACAATACGTATTAATCAATTCGAATATTATATATTAAACTATATATGAATTATTGGACTGTTAACTGTGGACTATCGACCATGGACTACCAACATTGGATAATTAAAATGAATTAAAATATTGATTATAACATATGAAACAAAACAATTCTGCAAGTTTACCACTTGATTTCATCTTAAACTTCATTTGTATCTTGACGATTACAATCTGCGTTCAAACCTTTCATGATTCTTGAAAACACCTCAATCGAGAGGATGAACCAACCGTACTTCATCTACAGAAGAAAATATTGATACATATAGTTATGCACCTGAAAACACTCGGAACCTGAGTAAACGTTTAACACGTATCTATGCTAATTCCTTTAGTGTTATTATTACCCAAAATAACTTGGTAATTCGTTTCAAAGTAGAAAATTTTGTCACAGCTCCAGCAAGTTAGCTTCGACTTTTCGTTCGAAACAACCTTATTAACACCTTGATATATATGTGTGCTGTTGTATTGTTACCGGGAAACCTTTTATATTCCACCATATTAACATCAGCGTTTAATCATCTAAAAACACAATTCTCTTGAAACCACCTCGGATTGATAACCGATGATTCAGGTATGGTAGCATTAAATGCAAAGGAAACAGAAAAATTGTAGATGGTCTAAACGGCCAAAAGTTTGATGATAAAGAAGGGAGTGTTAGGAACGCTCGATAGAAAATTTGGTACTGAAAAATAGATTGAGCAAACCATAAAGGAGACCAAGGCCAAATACAAGGACCATACCATATATTCTAAGAATCCAGGTAATTCTGGATCCGATGAAACCTTCAATGAATATTTTGCTCCGTACTCATGTTAAAATCTTGCGGAAAATCTTTCTTCATCAACCATCGAACTTAGAAATTCCAAAATATCATCATAAATATCTTCGATATTTCTGAAGATATTTTCATAAATATTCTCGTCCGAAATTATTTATCTCTTCGTGCTATTTCTATTACATCATAAAGGTGATTATATTATAAATTTCTAAATTATCTCTTTAGTTTCTAAATTTCATTAAAATTAGAGTTTGAATTATGAATGATTTGAAGTAGTGTTGGAAATTGATGCATGAGTTAGTATAATATAATGACACTTGATCAACGTGATTATATTACAGTAAGTCATGCTGAGTTTCTAATGGGACATAATGATTCACAGATCATAACGTCATCATGTGCCATGTTACATAACTCTTTCATTCTGCTTAACTTCTAAACATATCGAGAAAGTATACTCTTGATAGTTCTATTCTCCGTGATTCTGGTAATTTGACAAATCAAATCGTGCAATTACGTTCTTTCTTGTTTAGAATATTAAGTTCATTCAAAACTCCATACTTACGAATTCTGGACCATTACTCGCTTTACTAGAGGTTGAGAGTATAATAAAAAGGCAAAGAGATCCAAAATGTAAGAGAAAATATAAAGTCCAATGACAACACGGAGGTTACAAATCGTGGATATTAATACGAATAGCAATATGAAGACACGGTATAATTAAGAATAGTATCACCCCAAGGTAATAGTAGAAGTAAACAGATTTTTCTGGTGGAAGATTGAAAAGAAGGATGACAGAAATGATAATTAGGAAAATATCAAGGATTAGAACTGGATTAAGAATTTTCACAATCTTTTGGATGTATGAACTAAGAAGGAAAGTATAGGAATGGTGAGGATAATGAAACGAAAAAGTTTAATTTATAATGGAAACATCAGACGTACAATCGAGGCAGATCACCGTATTTAATTATAGAGATCTTAATTTCCTTATTCGCCGAAGAATCAAATCCTTTAGATTTCGAAGATTTTCTTTAAATCCCTTGAACTCCGGAATTCAACCAAGACAACGTCAAAAGTTAAGACGCACCTTATTTTCTAAATTCAACCCTGAATACGTCAACAGTTAAGAAGAAACTTTATTTATTCGTTTCACTCTTTTGTGATAGCTTTATTTGTGCTCTTTGAATAATCGAATTGTTTTATCCATATTACTCAATATGATAAAACTCTAATTATCAACTCATAATCGTCATGAAAACATTTTTATTGTTAGCCATGACGACCTCACTCAAATTTCAGGACGAAATTTCTTTAACGGGTAGGTACTGTGACGACCCGTGAATTTCCAACTAAATTTAAACTTAATCTTTATATGATTTCAATATGATAAGCAAAGTATGTAATGTTGAGTCTAGAAAATTTTGAAACGATGTTCATATATTCAAATTGACCTTTGACTGCTCTCGACGATTCACGAACAATTAATTGTAAATAGATAAGTGTGTATGTATATATATATAATAATTCGAATTATAATTTGAAGTATTATATGTTGTTGTTATAAAAAAAAATAGTAAAATAAAAAATAGGATATTATAATAACTATTATTTAAAATATATCTCTATATATAAATAATGTATATTAAAAATAAATATTAAATGATTGTACTACTCGTTTAATGTTTCGATTGATATTAAGCAAGTTAAATTCAAACTTATATAATTTTAAAATAAACGGTGATCCGAAAATGAGTTCTATAAATTTTAGGCTCACTAAAAATGTATTTAGGATCTGTTTATTTAATTTTAACACTTTTTATATTTCACCCATAAATGAGAGGGACAGTTGATGTAATTTTTATTTATTAAATTAATGATTGAATTTTATACCATAATGATCAAAATAAATAAATACATTTAATCTAAAAATATGGGATTTTTAGGAACACTTTTATACGTTAGCTGTTTAGCAATGGACACGATATAACCAATCGGATTAAACTGTCGGTAGAATTATCTAAAAGTTAAGGTTGCTACAATGAATAATAACTCTGCGCATGATTCAATGAATTGAGGTTCATTATTTTAATATTTATTATTATTAGTTATTATTAATATTATGGATGATAGATATATGTATTATATATCCTGGATACCTACTACAACAACTATCTTCTATTTGATTTTCTGTTTCACCATTCGATGGCCAAGGCAACCATGACCACTTTCTTTCTTCTTGCAGTTTCGAAGGAGGTCACCAAAACACCTTCATATTCGACACCCATATTCAACTCAAGAACACTTATATCACTACTCGTCTATCGTTGTAACTCGAACACCCACACAAACAATCTTAATCCATTTATTTATGTTTCGTTTACCTCTTGTAACCGAGACCCATTCAATAACACACACCCTTGTGTCGATCACCCTACATCATCACACCCATATCTTGTTACTAGCACTGTCGTCAACCGGTTCTTGTTTTCATGAAGATCAAAACATAACAAACAACCACCATTTCGCCCCCGTCACCATCTTTCTGTTTTGGCCGAGAACATCCCAAACAAACCTCCATCACTACTCCACAACCATCTTTACGATTGTACAACACACTCACAACCTAACCATCAAACACCACCTTTGTCATCTAGACGAACCACCACTAACCACCATATCGACAACCGCTATTGTTCCTTCTGTTTAGCCGCAAGAAGCACCAGGATAACCACCATAACCCCCTGCTGCTACACCATCATTAAACCACCCAAAAACCTACTACTCACTTTCGTTTTCACCAAATAACAGTACACGAATACCACCATTTGAATCAACTCTTTCTTCGAACCTGCAATCTGTTTACTTCTTTCATTTTCAATCAAACCCAAAATTATAAAAACACAATAAAAATGCTACCCAGACTTCAACTGTTACTATCTGTTTCTGTCAATCTGTAACCATCACCATCAACCCCATGAAATTATCATCACCTCTTAACACGATCACCACCACCTACGATTAACCATCACCGTAAACATCACCTTGAAAACCACCTTCTTTGATGAAACCCTTTACTCCACCACCGAACACCCATCACCACTTACAACCATCTCTCTCTCATTCTTCTTTCTTATTTTCTTTTTCGTAAACCCTATATCAAACCCACATCAAACGCATTTTTCATTTCCTGTTTCCTTAATCGAACTCAGCCTTGATTAATCATCGTGATCACCTTGTAAACCACGGCTTCTGTTTTCTATTTTGACAAACCACCTGCGTTTATTATTCCTGTCCGTAAACCACCACAAACACCATACAATCTTCATCACTATGGTTAACGACTTCTATTTCCGTTTTCCTATCGAAGAACCACGCCACCACCATAAACTGTTTCTGCTATTTCTAAGTTTCTGTTTCAACCGAATAAGATGATGTTTTATGATGAAGATTGGATAACGATGATGATGGATAGGATGAAATAAAAGCGAAGGTGATTGAGAAGGAGATGGTATATACAGTGGGGTTATACATATATAAAAAGATGATGATACATGTGATCATATTTAAATGTTTATTCATTTACACAAAGCATTATTGAATAAATGTCGGTAGGCTGTCTCTTATGATTTTGGTTATGGAAAATGACATGGGGATGAGGTGAGAATGATGCAGTGGCAAATGGAAATGAAAAGCGTTTTCACATGTTAGATAAATAAATAAATGTGTGAGGCATTACATACATGTAACAAGCAGAGCTGTGGTTAGGAGTGTTGGTGTTGAATGAGAGGTCTCGGGTTCGAGGCCGGGCAGTGGCGTTTTATTTTTAAAGATTGTTTCTTCAAAGGTTGTATTCTAAAATTTTTATTATTATTATTATTATTATTATTATTATTATTATTATTATTATTATTATTATTATTATTATTATTATTATTATTATTATTATCATTTTTAATATTACCATTATTATTATTATTGTTATTACTATAATTATTATTATTGTTATTATTATACTTATCATTACCATTATCATTATTATTATTATTATTAAAAAGTATTTTATTATTAATATTTAGTATTATAAATATTAATGTTGTTATGAAAATGATAATAACTTGAGATGTTTTGATGATAAAGAATATTTGTATGATATGAGTAATACTAGTATTATTATCATGAATATTAAGATTATAATTTTATTTAAAATTAACATTTTTATTCTTATTATTATTACCTTATTAATATATTTATTATTATCACTATCATTATAACTACAACTAATGTGACAAATGTTCTTATCCAAAATTATTATTTTCGACATCATTATTAAATCTGATTAATTATTATCATTTTTTTGTATTATCATTAATTTAACAACTAAATGAGATTTACATAAAAATATATTTGAATACCCATAACTTAACTATATTACTAGTTTTAGTTATTAAAAATATACATATAATGAATATAAACAATGAAACATATAAGTTATTAATATAAAATGAAATAACTAATAAATTTATATATATATATATATATATATATATATACACATATATATACACATATACATATATATATATATATATATATATATATATATATATATATATATATATATATATATATATATATATATATATATATATATATATATATATATATATATATATATATATATAAATTTTGTTCGAATTCAATTATGTGTATTAATATATAAATAAATGATATAGATTCGTGAATCTGAGGCCAACCCTGCATTGTTCAGTGTCGTCATATATATTTTTTACTACAAAATACAGTATAGTGAGTTTCATTTGCTCCCTTTTTAAATGCTTTTGCAATATATATTTTTGGAACTGAGAATACATGCGCTGCTTTTATAAATGTTTTACGAAATAGACACAAGTAATCGACACTACATTATATTGTTGAATGATGGAAGCCGAATATGCCCGTTTTACTTGGTAGCCTAAGAATTAGTAAACCAGTCTACTAATTGACGCGAATCCTAAAGATAGATATATTGGGCCCAACAAACCCCATCCGTTGTAGCTAATGCTTTAGTACTTCGAGTTTTTATATCATGTCCGATGGGTGTCCCGGAATGATGGGAATATTCTTATATGCATCGTGTTAATGTCGGTTACCAGGTGTTCAATCCATATGAATGATTATTTTTGTCTCTATGCATGGGACGTATATTTATGAGAAATGGAAATGAAAATCTTGTGGTCTATTAAAATGATGGAAATGATTATTTATGTTAAACTAATGAACTCACCAACCTTTTGGTTGACACTTTAAAGCATGTTTATTCTCAGATATGAAAGAAATCTTCGCTGTGCATTTGCTCACTTTAGAGATATTACTTGGAGTCATTCATGACATATTTCAAAAGACGTTGCATTCGAGTCGTTGAGTTCATCAAGATTATTATTAAGTCAATTATAGTTGGATATATTATGAAATGGTATGCATGCCGTCAACTTTCGATGTAATGAAAGTTTGTCTTTTAAAAATGAATGCAATGTTTGTAAAATGTATCATATAGAGTTCAAGTACCTCGCGATGTAACCAAATGTAGTGTATTCATCCAGATGGATTAGGACGGGTCTTTACAGCATGACTTGGTGTATTCGACCTAAATTGATTATTATGAGGCACCAAAATAAGGCCATGAAAAGCATTCATTTTAATGCTTCACTATTTTCCGTTAAGTTTTCCGATGTCTGTGCTTGAAATCAAAACTTGCACTTGATCTAAATTTTCGAGTAGTGAAATGTGATATAGGTGTAATTAGAATAGATAGTCATTTGTCAAAGAAACTCTTCTTCTTCCTACATTATCACCATCATCACCCTCATTCACTTTCTTCCATTTTCACCACCATCACCTATCTATTCACCCTTGAAAACTTAGAAAACAAAATCACTTCACAAGGAAAATCCTGTCGTTAGTCACTTACAAAGATTGTGACAGAATCTTGCAAGCCTACCAGTGGAAGCTCCTTGAGATTGATTTGAAACAAAAAATCATCTCTTTCAAAGTTTGGAGTAAAGGAGCAAAGCTTATAAATTAAAAAGAACCACCGGAGGTATGAAAACGAAACCTCAAAGGAGGATTGTTCGCAAAAATCCCGAAAAGGAAAAGTTCAAAGAACTTCAAAAGTGCTTCACAAAATTAGTCGCACTCATATCTATCCTTTTCAGCTGAACAAAGTCTTCAAAAAGAATATTCTATCCTTGAATGTACCCAAACGCTTTACCATCACCCTTTATTTCTAGACACCCCTTTTCACTTCTTTTTCACCAGTAAATGACAAATGATCTAAAAGCTATTGTTATTTCCGCCATCACACTAGTAATAAGAATTTGAGTCTCAATCAAGCCTATGACAATGAGTGCAGCATGCCTGGCTATGAGCGATATCATATCATATATATATTATAGGGAACCCCAAACACTTTAGTGATTTGAGTGACCCGTGAGAGATAGCCAAAAAGTCATGTAACCTCCTTTCATGCTTGCAGAGATAGTTCCTCACCCTAATAAAGAAAGACTCTCCTTATTTTTTCTCTTATAATAAAAAGCAAACCGCTTAAGCATATAAAAAGGAAACTTTGAAAGATTTCTTAAAATTAAAAGCTAGAAGTTTGCTTGAGGACAAGCAAGTCTAAGTGTGGGATATTTGAAATCGGTAAAATCAACATGTTTTTATACCCGAAATCAAGCCCTAAATAAAATAAAGTAATCGACTTTATCGAAGAATATGGTAGTTATTCATTTTATTTGGTAGATTAAGTAATTACAAGGGCATTGCAAAAAGAATCAGAGAAAATGGACTTAAAACGAAGAATCTAGAGCGAAAAGGATGAAATCAAGTTACGACCTCGGAAACAGGCCAAACACGGGCTGCCACACCCAGCCACACGGGTTATCAACCAAGCTACATGGGTTGCCCAATATCATACATGAGCTGTCACCAAGACCAGTTACACGGGCAGTCTCCACGGCCAGAACAGAAAATAGATAGTCTACACGGGCAACCAGACCAGTTCTACGGGCACCGACAACGGGCTGCCCAAATTTCCATGGAAAGTCTCCACGGGCAGTCTCTATGGGCAGTATCCATGGGAAGTCTCCAGGGGCAGTCTCCATGAGCTGCTAGGCTCAATTTCATCCTATAAAAAGACTCATTTGTAATCTATTTCAACACACAATCTACTCTCAATCTCACTTATTTCTCTAGTTTCTCTCTTTAGGATTATGATAATAATTATCGATTAGTGATAATTACCTATAGTAGGCATTAAACGGAATCTGTAAACGATTGGAGGTGTGTTCAAAATTGTCACTTTTGTATTTTCAGAGCTCGATTAATCTATGGTACTCTTATCTTTATATACTATCTTTTATAATGTCTTTCATTATTCTATTGATAGATGATATTGTTGCCATGATTAGTGAGTAGTTATATTTTAGTGTATGTTATGTCGTAGTTAGTTAGGATGTTGAAATAATGAATGTGTAATGTGATGCTGTTATGATGCTCTCTAAAAGGACCCGTCCTAATAAATCCGAACAACGTCTACATCGATTATAAATGATTCACAACAGTTGATTACATCGCGAGGTACTTGACCTCTATATGATACATTTTACAAACATTGCATTTGTTTTTAAAAGACAAACTTTCATTTCATCGTAATTTGACAGGCATGCATACCATTTCATAATATATCTAAACTATAAATGACTTAGTAATAATCTTGATAAACTTCAATGACTCGAATGCAACGTCTTTTGAAATAGGTCATGAACTACTCCAAATAATATCCTTAAAATGAGCAATTGCACAGCGGAAGATTTCTTTCATACCTGAGAATAAACATGCTTTCAAGTGTCAACCAAAAGGTCGGTGAGTTCATTAGTTTGACATAAATAGTCATTTTCATCATTATAATAGACCACAAGATTTCATATTTCCATTTCTCATAAATATACGTCCCATACATAGAGATAAAAATATCATTCATATGGATTGAACACCTGGTAACCGACATTCACAATATGTATATAAGAATATCCCCATCATTCCAGGATCCTCCTTCGGACATGATATAAATTTCGAAGTACTAAAGCATTCCGGTACTTTGGATGGGGCTTGTTAGGCCCGATAGATCTATCTTTAGAGTTCGCGTCAATTAGGATGTCTGTTCCCTAATTCTTAGATTACCAGACTTAATAAAAAGGGGCATATTCGATTTAATAATTCAACCATAGAATGTAGTTTCGATTACTTGTGTCTATTTCGTAAAACAGTTATAAAAACAGCGCATGTATTCTCAGCCCAAAAATGTATATGAAAAGGGAATAATGAAACTCACGCATATAAATATTATAAAACAGTTAATAAAGCATTTGCATGTATTCTCAGCCCAAAAATGTAAAGAGTAAAAAGGGCAAATGAAACTCACCTAATGTATTTTGTAGTAAAAATACATATGACGACATTAAACAACTGAACAAAGCAGGGATGGCCTTGGATTCAGGAACCTATATCATTTGTATATTTATTAACACATATATTCGTAATCGAACAAGCATATATTTTATTGTTAAAGATATAACTTTTGTATTAAGAACCTATGTATATACTTTATTAATAAATATATTTATTTTGTATATTTAAGATACATAAGAATTTTATATGATTAAGTTATGTATTTTAATTATATCTTTATATGAATATCACTTGTTTATTAAATCGGTAGTTATAATAATTCTATGTTAATGTTAGTAGCTTTTAATAAATTAATTAATTTACTAAATATGATAATGAAAATTATACATTTTGATATTAATACATAGTACCTAGTAATATTATTTGTAACAACTTTATTAATTATGATAATCTTTAATAGTAATACTTTTATAAAAATAAAAATTCTAAAATGTTACGAATACTAATATACAAAAAAAATAATGATAGTAACTTTCATTATTTTCATTATAAGACTAATAATGATCCTCATAATACTTAATGACATTACTTAATAACAATATGTTAATATTATTACTCATAATATTTCTGTTAACATAATAATAACGATAATAATAATAGTAATAACAATATTCTTAGTTATAACTACGATTATAATTATAATAATACTAATAAAAATTGATAATTAATGCATATTAGTAATTAGTACTAATAATAATAATAACTATAATATTTAACACTAGTAACAATAATTAATGATAACATTAATAATAATAATAATAATAATAATAATAATAATAATAATAATAATAATAATAATAATAATAATAATAATAATAATAATAATAATAATAATAATAACAATATTAACAATAAGAGCTACCTCATAGAGTATTTAAAAAGAAGGACAGCCCTTGTAAGGCTCGAACCCGCGACCACCATCCAATACACCAGCACCCTTTACCATCCAAGCTACATTGTTTTTCTGTTATTATATGACCCAGATATAATTATAACCCGTATATGATATTCCTTGCCTTTCTTCTTCTTCTCCAAAAAAAAAAAAAAAAAACACCAGAATCCATTCACTAAATTTGTTGGATTCAGCAATATACTTAAACATTTGAAATTGTTATTTCACATTAACATCACAGTAAAAGAAAAAAAAAATTAAATAACACCCAAGAACAGTTGCTGTTCGACGGTAATGGAAGAGAAAAAAAAATTAAAATTGAATTCGAGATCGTTTTAGACAAAACTCAAAACATAAAATAAGTTTCTATACACTTCTAAAATCTTTATCAACTATCAATTGAACCAGAAATGCTAAAACCAATTCGAATTTCACATTAAACAATTTCTTTGACTTTTCAATTCTAAAGTTTGACCTTGAAATTCAAACTCGATATAAGGAATTGAACTTTGTAATTTTACAGATAGTTTAAACAAATCATTCCTAACATAATCCCATTCTTACATTTTGGAATCTCACTCGAATTCGAAGTAAAAAAATTTCAAGAACAACAGAGGTAGCGGTCAGAAATGAAAAAAAAATAAAAAATAAAATATCTGTTAGCTTTCAATAATTCGCACAAGTGGATTAAATAATTGCTGTTCGATTACTAGAGTCCACAATAATAATTTATCAAAATCTTATGGTAGGGTTACATGAAGTCGACCCATCTCACGGGTATACAGAAAAATAGATAAAAAGAACAAAGTTGAATCAGATGTGGACAAATAAATAAAAAAAAAATGTGTACTATCTTCAGTAATATATGTGAGCGATATCTGTATTTATGTATAAATCACATCTGTATCAATATTTTTCAGATATATATGTATATTTGTAAATTACTTATTTAAAGAAGCAAAATAGTATTAATTACAAACCTTAGTATTTAATATTATTATTAATATTAATATTAACTTTATTAATCATAATATAACTAATAATAATAATAATAATATTAATAATACTTGTATATATTAAATTTTACATCTTCGTATACATTTTTTTTATATTAACAATATTAATATTTATAGTACAAATATTAATATTATCCTTTATAATGAGAGTAGTGTTAATGACATAAATATACAACTATATTCAATCTTGTAATTAAAGTTAAATAGTAATACCATATGATAACATATATCAATTATACATTTTATATATAATGTATTATATATCATATTACTTATTAAAAATAATGATAAAAATAAATTGTATTATTTTCTAATAATAATAATAACATTAATATAACATTTTATATGTATTAAACTTTATTTCCATATATATAATATTCTTAATAAATTTTTATAGTACTAATAGCATTATTAATATAATGTTTATGTTTTAACTTGTAATTACATTTAATATAACATAATTGATAAATTTTATCATTCTTACCAGTTATAATATATACACATTTCTATATACATCTATATACATATCTATCAAAATAATGGTTCGTGAATCGTTGGAATCTGGTTGAGGTCAAATGATTATATGAACATAGTTCCAAAACTTTCGAGATTCAACATTACAGACTTTGCTTATCGTGTCGAAATTATATAAAGATTGAGTTTAAATTTGGTCGGAAATTTCTGGGTCGTCACAGTACCTACCCGTTAAAGAAATTTCTTCCCGAAATTTGAGTGAGGTGGTCATGGTTAACAATAAAAACGTTTTCATGACAAATATGAGTTGATAATTAGAGGTTTATCATCATTGAATAATAATGATAAAATAATTCGATTATTCTAAGAATACGAATGAAGCTATCGCAAAAGAGTGAATTGAAGAAAATAAGATTTTCCTTAACTTTTGACGTAAACAGGGTTGAATTCCGGAATTCAAGGGATTTATAGAAAATCTTCGAAATCGAAAAGATTTGATTCTTCGGTGAGTAAGGAAATCAAGATCTCTATAATTAAATACCGTGATCTGCCTCGATTACTCTGTCTGATACTTCCATTATAAATCAAACTCTTCCGTTCCATTATTCTCACCATTCTTATACATTCTTTCTTAGTCCATACATCCAAAAGATTGTGAAATGCTTAATCTCGTTCTAATCCTTGATATTTTCCTAATTATCATTTCTGTCATCCTTCTTTTCAATCTTCCTCCAGAAAAATCTGTTTACTTCTACTATTACCTTGGCAAATACTATTCTTAATTCTACCGTGTCTTTATATTGCTATTCGTATTAATATCCACAGTTTGAAACCTCCGTGTTGTTATTGGGCTTTATATTTTCTCTTATATTTTGGAGTACCTGTTTCCGTCTTCTATAATCATTGTCATTCACAGTTAATACTTTCTCTTATTTGCTGCGATTTATATCTCCTTTCTATTTCAGAGCTTCATGCTTTGGTTTTCTTTTCGTAAATAACGGTCCAGAATTTGTAGGTATGGAGTTTCAAATGAACGTAATGTTCTAAACAAGAATAAATGTAATAGCACGATTTGATTTGTCAAATTACCAGGATTGCTGAGAATAGAACTATCACGAATATACTTTCTTGATATGTTCAGAGGTTATGTAGAATGAAAGAGTTATGTAACATGACACATGATGATGGTATAATCTTCTGTGAACCATCATCAGGTTTCATTAGAAACTCAGCATGACTTACTTTAATATAATCACGTTGATCAAGTGTCATTATATTATAATAACTCATGCATCAGTTCCCAACACTACTTCAAAACATTCGTATTTTAAACTCGAAAGTTTACAGAATATAGAAACTAACAGTTTCTATATAATGTAACACTGATAGCACGAAGAGATTAATGATTTCATATATGATTAGTTTTGAAAATATCTTCATAAATATGGAGGATATTTATAATGAAAGATACGATGATATCTTGGGATTTCTAATATCGATGGATGATGAAGAAGATTTATCCGTAAAGGTTTAGATTCGGAAGCAAGGTATTCACTAAAGATTTCATCAGAAACAGAATCATTTGGATTCTTTGAAGTCAAACTTATTCTTTGCGATTTATCCACGGCGTTCTTCATAGTTTCGCATAATCTGCTTTCGGTACTAAATTTCTATTGAATGTTTCCGATATAATGATACACAGGAAGCACGAAGAGGTATATAATTTCGAACGAGAATATTTATGAAAATATCCTCAGAAATATCGAAGATATTGATGATGATATTTTGGAATTTCTAATTTCGATGGTTGATGGAGAAAGATTTTCCGCAAAATTTTGACATGACTTCGGAGCAAGATATTCTCTAAAGATTTCAACGGATCTAGATTTATCTGGATCCTATGAATTTAGGGTATGTTACTTGTATTTCTCCTTGGTTTCCTTTATGGTTAGCTCAATCTGTTTTTCAATACCAAATTTTCTATCGAGCGTTCCTAATACTCCTTTCTTTATCATCAAACTTTTGGCCGTTTAGACCATCTACCATTTTTCTGTTTCCTCTGCATTTAATGCTATGATATCTGAATCATCGGTTATTAATCCGAGGTGGTTTCAGGAGAATTGTGTTTTTAGATGATTAAACGCTGATGGTAATATGGTGGAATATGAAAGGTTCCCCGGTAATGATAAAAGAGCACGCGTATATATTAATGTTATAATAAGGTTGTTTCATACGAAAAGTCGAAATTGTCTTGCTGGAGCTGTGACAAAACTGGCTATCTCGAACAGCAGATGCATAGTTATTTTCGGTAATAATAACGCTAAAGGAATTAGCACCGTTACGTGTTAAACGTTTACTCAGGTTCCGAGTGTTTTCAGGTGCATAACTATATGCATCAATCTTTTCTCCCGTAAATGAAGTGCGGTTGGTTCATCCTATTGATTGAGGTGTTTTCAAAATCATGAAAGGTTTGAACGCGGATTGTAATCGTGAAGATACAAATGATGTTTAAGACGAAATCAAGTGGCAACTTGAAGAATTGTCTAGTTTCCTATATTATAATCAATATTTTAATTCATTTTAATTGTCCAATGTTATTAGTCCATAGTCGATAGTCCATAGTAACAGTCGAATAATTCATATATAGTTTAATATATAATATCCGAATTAATTAATGCGTATCGGGACCCGTGTACATGTCTCAGACTCAATCACAACTCAAAGTATATATATTATTATAGAATCAACCTCAACCCTGTATAGAGAACTCGATCATTACTGCATATAGAGTGTCTATGGTGATTCCAAATAATATATATAGATGCATCGATATGATATGTCAAAACCTTGTATACATGTCCCGATATTTAAAGTGCGTAAAAATAAATACAGAAATTAAATGACGATAAATAAAATGCGTAAAGTAAATAACAGGAATTAAATAACGATAAATAAAATTGCGAGAATATAAATTGCGATAAATAAATTGCGATAATTAAATTGCGATAAATAAATTGCGATAAAATAAAATGTGATACAGAATTAACAGTTAGCTAGGAACAGTTAGCTAGGATCTTGTTAGCGTGATTTCTTAATAAAATTTAATATTGTTAATTAGTATGTTTCTAATCAATTTTTATTGTGTCTATTATTTCTTCATTATGCCACTTGTTGAATTCTGATAGGTCAAAATCCAAATATGAAATTGAATTTGAATGAAAATAGTTATTCTTTGGTGAACGGATACGTATCTCGGTGGTTGTAAATAGGATAGTGAATAACTGTTGAATCAGATTCGAAGAATATACAGTGTAACTTATTAATGTGAAATTTAAATATTCCTCGGGTATTACCTACCCGTTAAAATATTTTCATCATTAACAGTTTGTACAACAGAATTTTTAATTACAATCTTTATGAGAACATATATACATATATATTTTCTTCAGATGTATTCATAGATTTAATGAGTTAATATGATATTAAACTCATTTGCTTTTCGGTTGGAATTAGAATAAATAATCTCTAAAACTTTAGAGATTACATATTCGACATGTCGAACGAAGATCATACTCAAAGTACAGATGATGATATTGAAGCATGGATTGTTGATGGTACTGGTGCTGTTATTGATTGTACTGTTGTTGCTGGTGATGTTGCTGAAGCTGGTACATTTTGCACCATATTCTCCAATTTGATTATTCGAGCGCGAAGTTTGTTGACTTATTACTCCAGGATGATTGTCGGTCGGAACGGGCGGATGAATAAGGTTTAGAATTGTGGATAGAATATAATCTTGTCGAGTTACTCTGGAAATGAGACTGAAAATGGTGTCTCGAACAGGTTCGCCGGTAAACGCTTTAGGTTCATTGTCAAGAGGTGGATTCGGTTGGTGGAAGGGATTACCTTCTGCGCGTTTCCATTAATTAAGTCGACTAAGAACCCATCAGATGAATTGATAATGGTGAAGGTATTTCGTATGCCCGAGAGACATATTAAATCAATGTGGCTAATATGTTATGATCCAAGTCGGGTCATACCCAATAACAAACTTACCGACACCTTAAACGTATTTAATATTGACGATTGGCTCGTTAAATAAATACGCGACACTTGAACTTTAGAAAATCGGTTTTCTAAAATATAATCACTTGAGATAAATTATTTGGATAATTTATATACATTATGAATTTAATTATTTATAGGTTTAAATAATTATATTGTGTTATATTTTGTAAATAGTTTATAAAATATGCAAGTAACTTACAAAATACTTGGCATTTTGTAACAAGCTTTTATAAAACAAAATACAAGTTTTATAAAAATAAAACCACCCCACTTGGTGGACGGTTTTGGGAGGTCTCCAAGGCTCTCCCATGCTTGTTTCCTTGTTACTTGTGTTGACACAAGTTCATATATGCATGGGTCATTCAAAAACCAAGGTATTCTTTGACTCAACACTTAGAAAACAAGAAAAACACTCTCCTTTTGTAACATACAGCATTCTGGCCGAAAATTTTGGACAAAAGGGGTGTGCTTGAGTTTGTTTGAAAGCTTATTTTCAAGTGTCAACAAATCCTAACCATTGTATTAGGTGTTGGGAAGAGTTTGGGGTATTATCTCTTGAGGTTTCATAGTTTTGGAGCTTCCATTCACCATCATTCTTTTGACAAGCTGCTGTCCAGAATTTTGGGTTCAAAGGAAGTGGGTTACAAGCTTGGTTTAAAGGTGATTAAGTGTTTAAAACATAACTAAGCTCAAGGGTGGTGTTGTTGCATCAAAAGCTTGGAGTTTCAACACATTTGTTCATCATCTTCTTGTATCAAACAACCCTCAACTAGCTTGAGGAGGTATTGAACCTTACTTCCTTGTTAATTATATGTAAGCTTATTTTCATGACTTGATACATACATGGAATTCACTTAAAATGGTTTAAGATATAAACTTGTTTTCTTAATCATCATGCTTCCGCTTACTTTAAATTTCATAAAATTGGTTTTGTGACTATGTTAACATTATGAACATGTTGTTATATCGAATTCCATCAATGGTATCTAGAGCCGAAGACAATGAAATATGCTTCTAATATATGGTCTTTAAAACCCACCAACTTTGCATTCTATGTACATGCATGAAAGTAGAATGTAAAAATATTCGGGTTTGGGTGGGTTCATGATTTTGGCTGAATTTTAAGGGTTCCAAAAGTGGGTTTGGAACTTGGAAATTGGTCAATTTTGTTGTATGTTGTAAGTTCACAATCTATGCCTTGATCTTGTGTTTGGTTGCATGCATGGTTGATTAATATTTATTCAATTGGTTTGTAATAATATTTATTCATTTGGCATGTAATAATACATTTGGTTATGTAATTTATTTTATATTTGGTATGTAAAATAGAATAGGTTGTATTTTCATTTTCTAGATAAAAATGTATTAGGATACATATTTTGTAAAATGAAGATACAAGATGATGAAGACTTGAAGAACACAAGGAGCATATGGATGCAAGGTTAAGTGGGAGATTTGAAATCTCCTACTTTGTATTATTACCCCTTCACCCGGTGACATTTGTTTTCGGCTAAACAAATGTCCACCAAGATGGCTAGATTGTGAACATACTTGTTTTGCATGTGTGGTTGTTTGTTGTTTATTGTATTGTATGTTTGGTTGATACAATTAATCACAAGATAACAACAAGCAAAACGACAATTTAATTGGTTAAATTAGACGTATTAATAACATGCAAGACGACAATTTAATTGGTTAAATTAAAAGCAACTAAAGACCTAAATAAATGGTTATTAAGAACAAGAAAAGGATCACATATATATAAAATGGTTTATATCAAGTAATTGGCAAATTACAAGACTTGAAAATGGATTTCAAATGAACCATACACTAAATGCATGTTGGTGTATGGCATAAATGTTTTCTTAAACTAGAAATAACGAAAACTTAAAATCCCTTAATCGACAAGGTAAACAAGTTTAACGCCATCCTTTTGTGGGACACTTAAACATAGTAGGGAATTCATAATGGGATAAAGGTCACCTAACCGTTATGAGCTAACTAATATGGTTAAGGTAAAATTTGCATGCTTGTGGGATAAAGGTCACCTAACCACTTGTATGTTAATTTTACATGTTTACACAAGTAGGACGACTTGATTTGGGAATCATGAACTTAGGGTCACCGAAACATGAGGAACAAATAGGCGTTGATGGGATAAATATGCCATGCAAAAGGATTGCATGATCCCATAATATAGAAGTTGCAAAAGGATTGCAATTGTCATATAATGACTACCTAGCTAAACCAAATGACGGGATAAAGGTCACCTAACCGAAATTTGGTTCACCGTTGGATTCTAAAATTTAATAAATATCAATTAGATTTAAAGGGTATTGATTATTAAATTAAAATTGATACTTAAACTACTTTGTTAAAATTTTGTAGATGGCCGCCAATAACAACAACATACAAAACGCACCTATTAACTTGAACAACCTATCATTAAGGTCTCTCCTCGAGAAAGACAAACTCAACCATACGAACTTTATGGATTGGTTCCGTAATCTTAGAATTGTCCTCAAACTTGAGGATAAGGCGTATGTGTTGGAAGACCCCATTCCCGATCAACCCGACGAGGATGATACGGAAGGCATGGCTAATTGGGATAAGTATTGCGCCGATTCGGTGCAAGTCGCTTGCCTAATGCTTGGGACTATGATGCCCGAACTCCAAAAGGATTTCGAACATCATAGTGCATATGACATGATTACGCAATTGAAGGAGATGTTCCTTCAACAAGCACGTGTTGAGCGCTTCGAAACGGTTCGAGCGTTACATGCATGTCGTATGGATGACACCCAATCCGTATCCTCTTATGTCCTCAAAATGAAAAGCCTTATTGATCGCGCAAACCGTCTTAATCTCAACATATCTAATGAGCTAGCCACTGATCTTATCCTAAACTCCCTGTCAAAAAGGTTTGACCAATTTGTAATTAATTACAATATGAATGGGATGGATAAGACCATTGGTGAACTTCATGGCATGTTAAGGACGGCGGAAACTAGCATGGGTAAGAGGGCTTCACCCGTGCTAATGATCAATGATGGTGGGTCCAAAGGTAACAACACCTCTAAGCCAAAGGCGACTAAGAGGAAAGGAACCGCCCATCAAGGCAAGGGAAAAGGGAGGATGGTTACCCCAACCAAAAACAAGAACAAGAAGCAAAAGGTTGCCGGACAAGCAAACCCCAAGGAAGACCCGTGCTTCGGTTGCGGTGAGATGGGTCATTGGAAACGAAACTGTCCGGTCTACCTTAAGGAGTTGAAGGAAAAGAGGGATGCGGGGCAATCCTCAGGTAATATATATATGGTATATATAGAGCTTAGTATTACTTCTTCTAATACATGGGTATTAGACACTGGATGTGGAACTCACATTTGCAATTCTTTGCAGGGGTTCAAAAGAAGTAACAAGCAAACGCGAACATCAAGTCTCTTCATGGGGAATGGAGCTAAAGTGCAAGTGAAAGCTCAAGGAGACTTTATGTTAAAACTTCCAAGTAGCATGGAACTTATTTTGAATGATGTTTTGTATGCACCCGACTTGTGTCGAAACATTATTTCTGTTTCCCATTTGAAACAATATGGTTTTAATGTTAATTTTATTAATGATGATATCCATGTTTGTTTAGATAATGTATTCTATTTCAAGGCTTCGCCTTCAAATGGAATTTATGAATTGTTTCATGATGACACATCATCTAGTAGCTCAATGTACCATACAAGCACCATGAAACTCAAAAGGGATTTGAGTGATTCCTACTTATGGCATTGTCGCCTTGGTCACATAAACAAGAACCGAATGCATACACTTCAAAAGAATGGACTTTTAAAATCAAATGAGATGGACTAGTTTGATGTATGTGAATCTTGTTTACAAGGCAAAATGACTAAAGCACCTTTCAAAGGGACCTATGAAAGGGCTAAAGACTTATTGGGATTAATACATTCGGATGTGTGTGGTCCCTTTAAGCCCATGACTAGGAATGGTGAAAGATACTTTGTTACATTCATTGATGACTTCAGTCGTTTCGGATATGTCTACTTGTTAAGGCATAAGGATGAAACTTTTGAAGCATTCAAAGAATATCAAAACGAAGTACAAAATCAACTCAACAAGACAATCAAGGTACTGCGTACCGATAGAGGTGGTGAATACCTAAGCGATGCCTTCCAAGATCATCTTAGAAGTTGTGAGATTATCTCACAACTCACTCCTCCTGGAACACCCCAACTGAATGGAGTTTCCGAAAGGAGGAACCGAACCCTAATGGATATGGTTCGATCTATGATGACTAGAAGCTCGTTACCTCTATCATTTTGGGGTTATTGTCTATGCTCCGCGGCTCGTATTTTAAATATGGCCCCAACTAAGAAAGTGGAACGAACACCTCATGAGATGTGGTTTGGAAAACCTCCATCTCTATCATACTTAAAGGTATGGGGATGTGAAGCTTACCCTAAGCGTTACGTCCCTAATAAGTTGAATGCTCGATCCACGAAGTGTATCTTCATAGGATATCCCAAGAATGATATGGGATATTATTTCTATGATCCATCCGAGCAGAATGTATTTGTTGCTCGGAAGGCGAAATTCCTTGAAACTAAGTTCCTAATGGAAGGAAATAGTGAAAGGAAGATAGATCTTGAGGAGGTTCAAGATCAAGTAGATGATACACAATTGGTTGACACTAGCACTCAACATGAAAATGTTGAGAATGATCAAATGGATGATCAAAATACACAAGACGTTCGCAGATCTGGTAGGATTAGTAATCCTCCTGAGAGATATGGGTTTCTCATGGATGGTTGCTATGTGGTTGATTTGGATGAACCAATAAACTACCAAGATGCTTTATCAAGGATTGATAAAGATAAATGGCAGGAAGCCATGAACGCTGAGATGCAATCCATGTATGACAACCAAGTTTGGGAACTTGTTACACAACCTGCTGGCTCAAGGCTAGTTGATTGTAAATGGCTTTTCAAAATGAAAACCGACATACATGGAAACTTGGATACATATAAAGCTAGACTTGTAGCAAAAGGTTTCATTCAAACTCAAGGGGTTGACTATGATGAAACTTTTTCGCCTGTGGCAATGCTAAAGTCTATTAGGATATTACTTGCCATTGCTGCTCATTATGATTATGAAATATTGCAAACGGATGTCAAGACCGCTTTCCTAAATGGACATCTTGAGGAAGATGTCTATATGGTTCAGCCTGAGGGTTTTGTTGATCCGAAATATCCTAAAAAGGTATGCAAGTTAAAGAAGTCAATCTACGGATTGAAACAAGCATCTAGAATGTGGAATCATCGTTTTAATGAGGAGGCCAAGAAATTTGGCTTCATTAAAAATTTTGATGAAGCTTGTGTATACAAGAAAGCTAGTGGAAGCACTATCATGTTCCTTGTACTATATGTGGATGATATATTGTTATTTGGAAATGATATTCCGGCAATGCAAGGTGTTAAAACTTGGTTAAGCAAATGCTTCTCCATTAAGGATCTTGGAGAAGCACAATACGTTTTGGGGATTGGGATCTACAGGGATAGATCCAAGAAACTGATAGGTTTAAATCAAAGTGCATACATTGAAAAGATCTTGAAAAGGTTCAAGATGGAGAACTCTAAGAAAGGTTTGGTACCTATTCAAAAGGGAACACTTCTCAGTTCATCTCAGTGCCCCACCACTAAAGATGAACAGGAGAGAATGAAGAAAGTCCCATATGCTTCTGCCATTGGGTCAATCATGTATGCAATGATATGCACTAGACCGGATGTGTCATGCGCTCTTAGCCTGACAAGTAGATACCAGAATAACCCAGGAAACAGTCATTGGATTGCTGTTAAAAGTATATTGAAATACCTTGGGAGGACTAAGGATATGTTTCTGATATATGGGTCTGGTGAGGAGGAACTCGCTGTAAAAGGTTACGTGGATGCGAGTTTCCAAACTGATCGTGATGATTCTCGATCACAATTCGATTATGTCTTCACATTAAATGGAGGTGCGGTCTCTTGGAAGAGTTCAAAACAGGATGTTGTTGCTCTATCCACTACAGAGTTGGAGTACATCGCCGCATCATTAGCAGCTCAGGAAGCTACATGGATGAAGAAATTCATCGACGACTTAGGAGTAGTCCCTTCCATTCAGGACCCTCTTGAGATATTTTGTGACAACGAGGGTGCGATTGCTCAAATCAAGGAACCTCGTGCTCATCAAAAGACCCGTGACATTGAGCGGAGATTCAACTACATAAGGGATGAAGTTGAAAAGGGAAAGATATGTATTCGCAAAGTTCACACAGATCTTAATATAGCGGATCCTCTCACGAAGCTCTTACATGGATCAAAACATGCAGGACATGTTTGTGCATTAGGGCTTCGATATTCTAGTGATTGGTCATGATCTGTTTTAAGTATTGTAATGGAACGAAATTGTTCAAACTCATTAATATAATTATGGTTTAATTTATTTTGAGTTAAGTTCCTATTTTGCATATTTTATCCATGAATAAGCAATTATTCTAAATTTCGTAGTTGATCACATTTGTGGGAACAAGTGTGAGGTTTAGACTATTATGAACTTGGATTGGTATACATTCACGGACTGAATATGGGGCAAGGTTGCTACCAAGGTTCATAGATATTTGTGGGATGCAAATATTGGAAGACCCGCCCTCAAGATTTGCTAAATGGAGCCTTTGTGGTTGATCACATGTAATCTTGAGTAAAGGCGAATATCATTGTATCCTCTGACCTGAGATACATATTGGGTTCAGATATTTACCAAGTATTGTGCCTTGAATCTTTCCTTCGCTATTCTGAAATATGGTAGTTCATAAGGAAGAGCTCAGGTACAATGCAAGGTACATATTTAGGACGTATGTAGTCAAGATGGAATTTGTCCCTCTTATTCGTTGAGAGTCAGATGTCTAAGGCCTGATAAAGTTAAATCTAGAGAGAGAGTGATCACTCTGTATCTCTTGGATTTAACATGACATCTAGGATGAAAGGATATAATGAAAAGATTCACCTATTCATATTCGAGATGGGAACTCGAAAGGGATGATGTTATTGAATGGCAAAAGTCATAACATATTGGGGGTGATGGACGGTCGTTAGGTGGTATCCGTCACTTGCATTAATTTCTTATGTTTCTCGTGCAAGTGGGAGATTGAAGGTATTTCGTATGCCCGAGAGACATATTAAATCAATGTGGCTAATATGTTATGATCCAAGTCGGGTCATACCCAATAACTAACTTACCGACACCTTAAACGTATTTAATATTGACGATTGGCTCGTTAAATAAATACGCGACACTTGAACTTTAGAAAATCGGTTTTCTAAAATATAATCACTTGAGATAAATTATTTGGATAATTTATATACATTATGAATTTAATTATTTATAGGTTTAAATAATTATATTGTGTTATATTTTGTAAATAGTTTATAAAATATGCAAGTAACTTACAAAATACTTGGCATTTTGTAACAAGCTTTTATAAAACAAAATACAAGTTTTATAAAAATAAAACCACCCCACTTGGTGGACGGTTTTGGGAGGTCTCCAAGGCTCTCCCATGCTTGTTTCCTTGTTACTTGTGTTGGCACAAGTTCATATATGCATGGGTCATTCAAAAACCAAGGTATTCTTTGACTCAACACTTAGAAAACAAGAAAAACACTCTCCTTTTGTAACATACAGCATTCTGGCCGAAAATTTTGGACAAAAGGGGTGTGCTTGAGTTTGTTTGAAAGCTTATTTTCAAGTGTCAACAAATCCTAACCATTGTATTAGGTGTTGGGAAGAGTTTGGAGTATTATCTCTTGAGGTTTCATAGTTTTGGAGCTTCCATTCACCATCATTCTTTTGACAAGCTGCTGTCCAGAATTTTGGGTTCAAAGGAAGTGGGTTACAAGCTTGGTTTAAAGGTGATTAAGTGTTTAAAACATAACTAAGCTCAAGGGTGGTGTTGGTGCATCAAAAGCTTGGAGTTTCAACACATTTGTTCATCATCTTCTTGTATCAAACAACCCTCAACTAGCTTGAGGAGGTATTGAACCTTACTTCCTTGTTAATTATATGTAAGCTTATTTTCATGACTTGATACATACATGGAATTCACTTAAAATGGTTTAAGATATAAACTTGTTTTCTTAATCATCATGCTTCCGCTTACTTTAAATTTCATAAAATTGGTTTTGTGACTATGTTAACATTATGAACATGTTGTTATATCGAATTCCATCAAATGGCTGATTGGTTGATTCATGCCGATGACGTTGTTTTCGGAGCTTAGGTGAACATCTATGTCGGAATAGCTGTCGGAATCCGAGGGATTCGATCTAGTTGAAGGATTCATCTCGTATGATCGGATGAAGGATTTTCGATAAGAAATAGATTATAGGATGTAGATTAGTACCCTGCAATACATAATTTACATATGCATATATAATACTAAAATCCCGTAAGTTACGGAGGAATCTACAGAAAATGTCAGGCAAAGTTTACAATAACAGATACGCTATGATTTGAATTAGCAGATATGCTAAGGTATAAATTTTTGTCTATACACTATTCATGCAGTCAATGCAATAAGATGTGTCTAGACTAAGAATAATAAGCAGGTAATTTACTAAGGATGATAAACAAATGATTTCTGACAAAACTGATAAGCAAAACTTTTGACAGGCAGACACGGTCGAAGTCCAGACTCACTAATGCATCCTAACGAATTATCAGTTAGGCACACTAATGCAGACCCGGTTCACTAAGACCACCGCTCTGATACCAACTAAAAGGACCCATCCTAATCCATCCGGACAAAGTCCACATCGATTATAAACGATTCACAACAGTTGATTACATCGCGAGGTACTTGACCTCTATATGATACATTTTACAAACATTGCATTCGTTTTTAAAAGACAAACTTTCATTTCATTGTAATTTGACAGGCATGCATACCATTTCATAATATATCTAAACTATAAATGACTTAGTAATAATCTTGATAAACTTCAATGACTCGAATGCAACGTCTTTTGAAATAGGTCAGGAACTACTCCAAATAATATCCTTAAAATGAGCAATTGCAGAGCGGAAGATTTCTTTCATACCTGAGAATAAACATGCTTTCAAGTGTCAACCAAAAGGTTGGTGAGTTTATTAGTTTGACATAAATAGTCATTTTCATCATTATAATAGACCACAAGATTTCATATTTCCATTTCTCATAAATATACGTCCCATACATAGAGACAAAAATATCATTCATATGGATTGAACACCTGGTAACCGACATTCACAATATGTATATAAGAATATCCCCATCATTCCGGGATCCTCCTTCGGACATGATATAAATTTCGAAGTACTAAAGTATCCGGTACTTTGGATGGGGCTTGTTGGGCCCGATAGATCTATCTTTAGAGTTCGCGTCAATTAGGGTGTCTGTTCCCTAATTCTTAGATTACCAGACTTAAT
Source organism: Rutidosis leptorrhynchoides (assembly GCF_046630445.1). NCBI lineage: Eukaryota > Viridiplantae > Streptophyta > Magnoliopsida > Asterales > Asteraceae > Rutidosis > Rutidosis leptorrhynchoides. The sequence continues at coordinate 299,111,446 of NC_092335.1, read as the reverse complement.
AAAAAGGGGCATATTCGATTTAATAATTCAACCATAGAATGTAGTTTCGATTACTTGTGTCTATTTCGTAAAACAGTTATAAAAACAGCGCATGTATTCTCAGCCCAAAAATGTATATGAAAAGGGAATAATGAAACTCACGCATATAAATATTATAAAACATTTAATAAAGCATTTGCATGTATTCTCAGCCCAAAAATGTAAAGAGTAAAAAGGGAAAATGAAACTCACCTAATGTATTTTGTAGTAAAAATACATATGATGACATTAAACAACTGAACAAAGCAGGGATGGCCTTGGATTCACGAACCTATATCATTTGTATATTTATTAACACATATATTCGTAATCGAACAAGCATATATTTTATTGTTAAAGATATAACTTTTGTATTAAGAACCTATGTATATACTTTATTAATAAATATATTTATTTTGTATATTTAAGATACATAAGAATTTTATATGATTAAGTTATGTATTTTAATTATATCTTTATATGAATATCACTTGTTTATTAAATCAGTAGTTATAATAATTCTATGTTAATGTTAGTAGCTTTTAATAAATTAATTAATTTACTAAATATGATAATGAAAATTATACATTTTGATATTAATACATAGTACCTAGTAATATTATTTGTAACAACTTTATTAATTATGATAATCTTTAATAGTAATACTTTTATAAAAATAAAAATTCTAAAATGTTACGAATACTAATATACAAAAAAAATAATGATAGTAACTTTCATTATTTTCATTATAAGACTAATAATGATCCTCATAATACTTAATGACATTACTTAATAACAATATGTTAATATTATTACTCATAATATTTCTGTTAACATAATAATAACGATAATAATAATAGTAATAACAATATTCTTAGTTATAACTACGATTATAATTATAATAATACTAATAAAAATTGATAATTAATGCATATTAGTAATTAGTACTAATAATAATAATAACTATAATATTTAACACTAGTAACAATAATTAATGATAACATTATTATTAATAATAATAATAATAATAATAATAATAATAATAATAATAATAATAATAATAATAATAATAATAATAATAATAATAATAATAATAATAATAATAATAATAATAATAATAATAACAATATTAACAATAAGAGCTACCTCATAGAGTATTTAAAAAGAAGGACAGCCCTTGTAAGGCTCGAACCCGCGACCACCATCCAATACACCAGCACCCTTTACCATCTAAGCTACATTGTTTTTCTGTTATTATATGACCCAGATATAATTATAACCCGTATATTATATTCCTTGCCTTTATTCTTCTTCTCCAAAAAAAAAAAAAACACCAGAATCTATTCACTAAATTTGTTGGATTCAGTAATATACTTAAACATTTGAAATTGTTATTTCACATTAACATCACAGTAAAAGAAAAAAAAAATTAAATACCACCCAAGAACAGTTGCTGTTCGACGGTAATGGAAGAGAAAAAAAAAATTAAAATTGAATTCGAGATCGTTTTAGACAAAACTCAAAACATAAAATAAGTTTCTATACACTTCTAAAATCTTTATCAACTATCAATTGAACCAGAAATGCTAAAACCAATTCGAATTTCACATTAAACAATTTCTTTGACTTTTCAATTCTAAAGTTTGACCTTGAAATTCAAACTCGATATAAGGAATTGAACTTTGTAATTTTACAGATAGTTTAAACAAATCATTCCTAACATAATCCCATTCTTACATTTTGGAATCTCACTCGAATTCGAAGTAAAAAAATTCAAGAACAACAGAGGTAGCGGTCAGAAATGAAAAAAAATAAAAAATAAAATATCTGTTAGCTTTCAACAATTCGCACAAGTGGATTAAATAATTGCTGTTCGATTACTAGTGTCCACAATAATAATTTATCAAAATCTTATGGTAGGGTTACATGAAGTCGACCCATCTCACGGGTATACAGAAAAATAGATAAAAGGAACAAAGTTGAATCAGATGTGGACAAATAAATAAAAAAAAACGCGTACTATCTTCAGTAATATATGTGAGCAATATCTGTATTTATGTATAAATCACATCTGTATCAATATTTTTCAGATATATATGTATATTTGTAAATTACTTATTTAAAGAAGCAAAATAGTATTAATTACAAACCTTAGTATTTAATATTATTATTAATATTAATATTAATATTAACTTTATTAATCATAATATAACTAATAATAATAATAATAATAATAATAATAATATTAATAATACTTGTATATATCAAATTTTACATCTTCATATACATTTTTTTTTATATTAACAATATTAATATTTATAGTACAAATATTAATATTATCCTTTATAATGAGAGTAGTGTTAATGACATAAATATACAACTATATTCAATCTTGTAATTGAATTTAAATATTAATACCATATGATAACATATATCAATTATACATTTTATATATAATGTATTATATATTATATTACTTATTAATAATAATGATAAAAATAAATTGTGTTATTTTCTAATAATAATAATAACATTAATATAACATTTTATATGTATTAAACTTTATTTCCATATATATAATATTCTTAATAAATTTTTATAGTACTAATAGCATTATTAATATAATGTTTATGTTTTAACTTGTAATTACATTTAATATAACATAATTGATAAATTTTATCATTCTTACCATTTATAATATATACACATTTCTATATACATCTATATACATATCTATCAAAATAATGGTTCGTGAATCGTTGGAATCTGGTTGAGGTCAAATGAATATATGAACATAGTTCCAAAACTTTCGAGACTCAACATTACAGACTTTGCTTATCGTGTCGAAATTATATAAAGATTGAGTTTAAATTTGGTCGGAAATTTCCGGGTCGTCACACTCTCCGATTATGACTAAAGTCAATCGCTTTTCCAACTAATAGAACGTCGTTATAGGATCTATTATTGGGAAGTTGCAATCCCCGATTCAGAGTACACTAGCTTTTTTCACCTCCTTGGTAAGAAAACTCTACCAGATACATAGTGCGGTTGACGGAGGCACACCGGTTGTAGTACATCAACCAACGCTATGTGTCAGGACCCCTTAGGATGAATATCGTATGAATGTGTGTGAATCTAGGAAGATTGTAGAGAGAAACAATTATTTCATTCCACAACTTCATTGAACACTTTGAAAATCTTTGGCTATGTCTGTGAATGGCTCACCTACAAGGATGCCTTGTGGGATATATATAGCCTTCGTCTATATCCCACCATTCTAAGGCTTAGCACACAATCTATACAATTCCCGGGGTTCTAACAATCTCCCCCTTTTCATCATTTGTGTGCAAAAATTTAGCATCCTTACTAATTACATACAAAAAATCTAAAACTACTAGTCTAGTCTTCAATTTATGTATGTTGCCATTGTTGACGAACTTGAGTTTCTTAAATTTTTCGATCTTCAACGGACTTCGTGAGAATCTCTTTCAAATTGCTGAAGACGTCGTACTTTCCCTTATATTTCCCCCTCAAAATGTGATTAAATCTTTTGAGCATATTTTGATCAGAGAGGGAAAGGGTATCAGAGCACATGAAAAAGTAATCGACGTTGTATCTTCATGAATGGCTCCCCCTAGAAAGTAATCGATGCAGAAAATTAATCAAGGTATCAGAGTCAGGAATTGTGGTAAGCATGTATTCAGTCCCCCTAGAAAGAATAACTGTTGCTCCTCCTAGAAGTAAGAACATTTTCTCCCCCTTGACAAGTTATGTTAATCAAGGTACATGTGATGTTTAACATCTCTTTGAAGAGCGGGTCCTGTACAGAAGTATGTGGAAACCATAGTGAAGTCAAATCATCTTCGTTTATAATACCACTTGTAGGTAATATCAATCACATATATGGATTCTTCACTCCACTTTGATGGAATACTTGGTTTAGCTTGTGAGAATAATTCCGGTGGTACTGAAAAAAATGAAGTTTTTACCATAATCACGGACCCTGGCTTAAACTTGAGCAACTCTTGAAAAGAGTATTTGGATGTTTTTGAAGAAACTGGTGTGGTGTGAAATGCCCCGTCCTAATCCATCTGGATGAAGTCTTCAACAGTTGGTCCCATTGCAGGGTTCTGACCTCTATATGCCATAAATGACTCCATGTAATATGATCAAATGCACAGCGAAAGATTTCTTTCATACCTGAGAATAAACATGCTTTAAAGTGTTAACTAAAAGGTTGGTGAGTTCATAAGTTTATCTTAAAACAATAAAATTCATCATTTTGATAGACCACAAGATTTAAATCCTGCATGGTACAAATGGGCCCGAATCCTATACCCATTTGTAATGTACATGTGATGTCTTTTAAATACATTACACATTTCTTGTGTACGAAATCATCTTTCATAAATCTTAGTAACCGTACACATATCTCGTGCACAAAAATAACATACACATAACCTGTGTATAAAATCATTCTCTCGATACATAACATATACTTTTCATTTCTTTCATAGCTTGGCTTAGTAACCGACCTTAACATATAATGCGCATAATAATATCCCCAAAATAGAACATCTCGTCTGTATAATAATCATATAAACTTTGAAGTACTAAACACCACGCCCACTAGACCTTCTGTCTAGTGAACATTCTGGGTGGGGGTGTTAAACCCGGTAGCTACCTTTAGGATTCGCGTGAATTAGGCGTGCACTAATTATCAAAATTAGTGATGTTCCCTAATTCTTAGGTTACCAAGCAATAAGAATCAGGGGAAAAATATTCACAACAATTAGTGGCAATTATCATGTCCACATAATTCAAAAATAATCCACAGAACTTATGTCTGCATAATAATTCATTCGAGGAATGTTCTGCTTGTGTTTATCTCGTCAAACATTTATAAAAGCATTTCATGTATTCGCAGTTCAAAATATATTTCAAAAGCATTTAATAAAGCAGTTGTAAAAACAGCGCATGTATTCTCAGTCCCAAAAATGTAAAGAGTAAAAGGGAATCAAATGAACTCACCATAATGTATTTTGTAGTAAAAATACATATGACGACATTGAACAAGTATAGGGTTGGCCTTGGATTCACGAACCTATATCATTTATATATATATTAACACATGTAATGGTAATCGAATAAAGTCATATATTATTAGTGATTTAATTGTTATTTTAATCATTTGTTTTATTAATAACTTAATTAATTATGTTTAATATATAATTAATTGTAGTATTAATATAATTATAGTAGATGTAATAAGTACATTTTTGGTATACAAAATATATATTTGTTATAGTATAATAATAGTAATAATATTTATAATACAAATGATACTTTTTTAAAAATGTTGATTTTTAATAATAATGATAATAATAATAATGATAATGATTCTAATACTTATACATATGGTAATAATAATAATAGTTATAATAATAATAATAATAATAATAATAATAATAATAATAATAATAATAATAATAATAATAATAATAATAATAATAATAATAATCATAATAATTAATAATAATAATAATAATAATAATGGAATTAAAATTAAAAGTGTATACCCTTAAAAGTTTTGTCTAAAAAGAAATGCTCCGAACGAGACTTGAACCCGAGACCTCTCACTCACCATACAGCCCCCTTAACCAATGGACCATTGTTACATTTCTTGTCTTAACTCGCATCTCATCTTAGTTAACATAAACAGAACAGTTTCTCTTCTTCATAAAATCATCACTATCAACCTAATAACCATCATCATCATCATCTTCTCCATCATCCATCATTCTTTATCCTTAATTATCATTCACAGGATCATCATAAGCATATCAATATAAACATCACCTCATCGTCTAATCATTTTCACTAATCATTATCTTCATTATCATTATTCGAAGCATCATAATCTCCATCATATTATCATCATCATTCCAATTCGTGAATCATGATCATCATCAAAACTAAACATCATCATTGAATCCTACAGTCTCGTTCTTCATAACATCATATTTTATTAATATCCCATTATGATCATCTACATCATCAATCATCATAATCATAACTGCTAAACATGTATTAACATCATCGTCACTTCTTACTATAACAACAACAATCAATTGCGTAATAGGAAAAACAAATAACAGCCATGCAGGTTTTTACAGCCCTCTTAGGAAATAGAATTTTTGGCCCAATCAAATAAAGAAAATACAGCCCAACAATAATGGAATTATCTTGGCCCAAGTTGTGTTTAACGTCGGCAGCAGAAAAAGTATAGAGGCGAGATTGAAAAGAATTAGAAGTGGGGTTTTTCCTTTTTAGTGTGTCGGCCAACAACTCCCCTAAGAATTGATACAGCTTATTATATAATATTCATTATGCAAGTGATCTACTTAAAGCTGAAATTCATACTTTCCAATTTTTCCAATTTGCTAAAATACTCAATACAGTAGAGTTGTTCATAATGGTTTTGCTTCAATCAAAACAAAACACATAAAAAGAATTAGTAGCAGGAATACTTCGGTCTAGGTCTGTTTGAAAAATGATAAACACACATCTGTTTGAAAAATGGTCTTAGTGATGCTTTACAGCTGCTACAGAAGCATATTGTATGGTGGTTGTGGTGATAGACAACTGCAAAGAATGAGAAACAATAAGGAAAGTGGTGGTTTTGTAGGTTGTTTTGAATCCTAACAGAATTATAAATAGACAACACAAGTAGCAATTGAATGAAAAGGTGAGGAAGAAGAAAAAGAAACAACTGCACAGTAGCAATCGAATATGTAGTAAAACGGAAAAATACTTGGGTCTTGGAATGTTTGATTGAAACCGAAAACAGTAGGAGTAATTAGCAGTAGAGCACGATGGTGTTTGGGTGTTCTTGGTGATGATTCTTTGGTGGAGTTATGGTGGTCGACTCATGATGGTGGATGGGAGTGATGATGGTTGTTCAAGGTGATTGATGGTGTCAGTTGTGATGGTGGCTGAGGCGGGTTTTGATCGTGGTATGGTGATAGGGTGGTGTTGGAGGTTCTTCACGATGGTGGAAGTGGTGATCATATGAGGTCGAGTAAACAATAATAGTATATGGGTTTGTGTGGTTATTGAACAAAAATGAATAAGTTCATTAGCAGGTTGTTCATGATTTTTGGGTTACAAGTTTGTGTTCGAAACATAAGATAAGAAGTAGTAGTAGCAGTTCGAATGATGATATTATGATGTTGTGTTTAATGGTTCATTAAAATAGAAAGAAGATAAGTGGGTTTCGTATTTCAATATGGATTAGCTTGCAGGTTGTCTATAAATGGGTCTAGTGTCATGAAAGAAGTTGAAGGTCAAGTATCTAAAGTAGTTGGCTCAATCGACATTACATCACATGAAAGAAAAAGAAAAGAAAGTTGATATTGATTGCTAACGAAATTTAGAATTTCTCAATTTGATTTGTACGAATGAAGATGATGTTTAACTATGTAGTAGGCAGAAAACAAAAATCAAACACAGTTTGATTGTGATGCTAAACAAAAATTGGATCCTATGATCAAATGCGTATTTATCTATGTTTATATTTATATATAATTATAACCGTATGTATATTCATCTATTTTTGTCTATATATAAATCTGTATTATGTATATGTATATGTATTTATATATCTTGTTTATATATATGTAATGACCCGAATTTTTCCGATCGTTCTATACTTATAAGACTAATATTTACATAAATTAAACCTTACCAACATGATAAGCAATCCCAATTTGTTGAGACTTATGTTTTTTTTTTAAAGAGTTATACACAACGTTTGACCGTCCAATTTGACCGATGATAACAAGAACTATATAACACACGATAATTATACGATTATGTATATATACATATCTATACATATTTAACTTGATTTAAGGATGGTTTAACATTTCATTATGAACTAACAACAATGAGTTATAAGTATACTTTGAGACCACTAACTTAAGTTTTCAAAACGATAACTATATGTAACGTTCTTTGACATATATACTTACAATCTATAATGTGTTGGTGATTTATGTCACCAATATGATCTAAGTATAATGGGTTTAATTTGTAACCAAAATAATCTTGATAAATATCGAACAAGTTTGGGAAGTGTGGAATGCACACCTGTTTGAACTTATCTTGATTATGACGGGGGTTCGGGGGCAGCGCCCCCGATAAGCGGGGTCCAAGGGGCAGAGCCCTTGGCTGGGGCCGAGCTTGGAAATTTTTTTTGGGCTAACATTGCTTTATTAAAAATGTCTTAAAATTTTATTTTCGGCCCGGTTTGACCCAAAATAAAAGCCCGATTTTGAGCTTCTTTTACCGTATCATACCCATCATCTATACGTATTTACTATTGGTAAATACACATCAAATCTACATCCTTATCAGCCTTAGATCTGCCCTAGATAAGAGAGAATCTTATTTGTAAGCTAGCATACATTATTACTCAAAAATTCAACACAAAAATTTGTCCTTGTTCCCTCAACAACCAGACTGTCCTATAAGTATCACCATCACCTTGGTTTTTCATTTCATTTTTACAACCATCTTTCTCTAACCAAAAACACACTCTTAGGAACTCTAAGTATTCTTCACAATCTCAGCAAATACTCATGAAGAACTAGCTTCGAGAACAACCTATAATCATCATAAGAAAGTTTAATCAAGATTATTTCCTATCTTTTCCAGTAGCCTTATCCAAGTAACTTGAGGTAGTAACCTTATTCATAATCTTATTCGATTCATATTTATATAGCTATCTTATTTTGTGTTATAAAATTTTTAACAACAAGAACATAGTTTGAATGATTTCAAACCTGTTCGCAAACTAAATAGATCCTTCTAACTTAACTTTTAAAACAAAATCGGGTATCCGAAGCTAGTTTAGTTACGAAATTAATTAGAGTAAAACTAAACTAATCATATCTTTGCTAATTAATATGATATTTTATATATATTTACTTATGATTTGATTTTATATATTTCAGGACCACCCGTAAACAACACGAGAAGATTAATCATCAGACCTCTTGATTGTACGCAACACGTCATTTGACAACACGGTACTTTATGTACGCAACACGTCATTTGACAACATGGTACCATGGGTCGAGATTAATTCTGATCAATACGAATACGATGGGGTCTTTATTTATTTTATTGAGCAACTAATTGTGGACCATTAACAACAGACTGCTAACTACGGACTAAGAAAATATTAAAAGTATTATAAGTATATATATATGTAACGATTACTTGAAAAGAAAATATGTTGATATATTATATATATGGTTAGGTTCGTGATATCAATCGGAGACCAAGTCGTGTTATATATCTTCAAGGCAAAAGTGAGTATATAGTCCCACTTTTAAACCCTAAATATTTCGAGATGAGAATACATGCATTTTATAATTTACGTTATGGACACAAGTATTAAAAATATATATTCTACGTTGAGTTGTACCACTGGCATACCTCCCTGTAACTTGGTAACTACTATTTACATGCGGTATTGTAAACGCGAATCCTGTTGATAGATCTATCGGGCCTGACAACCCCAACCGGACTGGACGACCAGTATTCAACGGTTGCACAGTACTTCGTTTCGGTGACTACACATGGTACGGTGTAGTAAGATTTCATAATAAAGGGAATATGCGACGTTGATTAAATGTTAAGTATGGTTATCAAGTGCTCAACAACTTAGAATATTTTTTATTAAAACGTTTATATATGAAATCTTGTGGTCTATATTTATAACGCTGCCGGCATTAAACCTATATCTCACCAACTTTATGTTGACGTTTTAAGCATGTTTATTCTCAGGTGATAACTAAAAGCTTCCGCTGCAACATGTTGAATTTAAGCAAGATCTTGAGTATGCATATTTGTGTCAAAAATAAAACTGCATATCGGAGAATTTGTAATGTAAAATATGTTGGAAATCGTGTTGTTATCATCACATGTAAAATTTGTAAGGCTAAGATTATCGCTAAATGATAATCAATATTATGTTGTTTAAACCTTGTATTTATAATAAAAGCTATGGTTTGTATTGTAAAAACGAATGCAGTTTTTGAAAAACGTCGCATATAAAGGTCAATACCTCGCGATGAAATCATATGTTATTGTATTCGTCCTTATGGTTAAGGTCGGGTTTTGACAATATAACTCTAATTCTTCCATTTTGATATTTAGCAATTATAAATATATTAGTATTACTATTAATTAATAATACTAATTATAATATTAATAATAATAATATTACAATTCACATGTTGTATAACTATTACAATATAATGATTATTAATAGAAATCATTTGTATATATTTATTTATATATATTCACAATAATATTATGTATCTATTTATATATAAATACTTAATTGTTTATTATTTTATATGTTTAGTTTTAATTGATTAATGTTTATTTTTATTAACTTATAGTATCATATATACAATTTTATTTATATTTATTTATAAATTTACTTACGCACAATGTTTCGTGAATCGTCAGGAATAGTCGCAGGGTAATTGAATATATGTACATAGTTTAAAATTCTAGAAACTCAACATTTTATACTTTGTTTATCGTGTCGAAATCTTATAAAGATTAAGTTTAAATTTGGTCGAAAATTTCCGGGTCGTCACAGTACCTACCCGTTAAAGAAATTTCGTCCCGAAATTTGAGTGAGGTCGTCATGGCTAACAATAAAAATGTTTTTCGAACGAATATGAGCTGATAAATAGAGTTTTTATTTCTGTTGCGAAATATGGATAAGATAATTTGATTACTCAAAGAGTACGAGTGAAACTATTACAAAAGAATGAAAAGTTTTGTCTTAACTTTTGTCGTAGTCAAGAGTGAATTTAGAAAATAAGATGTGTCTTAACTTTTGATGTTGTCTTGTTTGAATTCCAGAATTCAAGGGATTTAAGAAATCTTCGAAATCTAATTAAGATCTGATCTTTCGACGAATAAAGAAATTAAGATCTCTTTAATTGACTGCAGTCATCTGCTTCGATTGCTTTGTCTGATATCTTCCCTATAAATTTACCCCTTTTCGTTTCATTACTTTCATCACTTCAATTCTTTCTTTCTAAATTCCAAGAATTGTGAAAATGCTTAATCCAGTTCTAATCCTTGTCCTTATCTTAACTATCACATCTGTCATTCTTCTCTTTCATTTACCACCAGATGAATCTATTTACTTCTACGATGACCTTGGGGTTATAGTGTTTTTTAATTCTCCCGTGTCTTTATGTTGCTTTACGCATTGATATACACGGTTTGTAATTTTTATTGTTGTTGTCGTGCTTATATTTCGGAGCTCCATACTTTTGTTTTCTCTTCCTGATTCTAAATCAAGCGAATAATGGTTCAGAATTTGCAGATATAGAATTTCGAATGATTATAATGTTCTAAGCAGGAAGGAACGTGATAGTACGATTTGATTTTCAAATTTATCAACATCACGGAAGATAGAAACACCAAGAATACATTTTCTTGATATGTTCGGAAGTTAAGTAGAATGAAAGAGTTATGTAACATAGCACATGGTGACGTTATGATCTGTGAATCATCATGTTCCAATAGGACTTCCAGCATGACTTACTGTAATATAATCACGTTGGCCAAGCGTCATTATATTATACTAACCCCTGCGTCAATTCCCAACACTTCTCCACAATTCATTCATAATTTATACTTAGATTTTATAGAAGTTTCCAATATAACGAAATACAAAAAACACGAAGAGGTAGATAATTTCGGACAAGAATATTTATGAAAATATCCTCAGAAATATCAAAGATATTTATGATGATATTTTGGAATTTCTAAGTTCGAAGGTTGATGAAGAAAAATTTTCTGCAAGATTTTAACATGACTTCGGAGCAAGATATTCTCTAAAGATTTAATCGGATCCAGATTTATCTGAATTCTTTGAACATAGGGTTTGGTCCTTGTATTTGTTCTTGCTTTCCTTCGTGGTCAGCTCAATCCATTTTTCAGTACCAAATTTTCTATCGAGTGTTCCAAACACTCCATTCTTTATCATCAAACTCTTGGCCATTTAGACCATCAACAATTTTTCTGTTTCCTCTGCATTTAATGCAGTCATATTTGAATCGTCGGTTATCAATCCGAGGTGTTTTCAGGAGAATTGTGTTTTTAGATGATTAAATGCTGATGGTAGTATGGTAGAATATAAAAGGTTCCCCGGTAACAATAAAAGAGCACGCATATATATCAAGGCTATAATAAGGTTGTTTCGGACGAAAATTCGAAGTTGACTTGCTGGAGCTGTGACAAAATTTGCTACTTTGAAGAAGAACTGCAAAGTTATTTTGGGTAATAATAACACTAAAGGAATTAGCACAGCTATGTGTTAAACGTTTACTCAGTTTCCGAGAGTTTTTTTTCAGGTGCATAACTATATGCATCAATCCTTTCTTTCGTAGATGAGGTTCGATTGGTTCATCCTCTCAATTGAGGTGTTTTCAAGAATCACGAAAAGTTTGAACGCATATTGTAATCGTTAAGATGCAATTGAGGTTTAAGATGAAATCAAGTGGCAAACTTGAAGAATTGTTTAGTTTCATATGTTATAATCAGTGTTTTAATTCATTTTAATTGTCCAATATTATTCGTCCACAGTTGATAGTCCACAGTTAACAGTCCAATCATTCATATATAGTTTAATATATAATATTCGAATTAATTAATATGTATCGTGACCCGTGTACATGTCTCAGACTCGATCACAACTCAAACTATATATATTATTGTAGAATCAACCTCAACCCTGTATAGCTAACTCCAGCATTACTGCATATAGAGTGTCTATGGTTATTCCAAATAATATATATAGATGCGTTGATATGATATGTCAAAACCTTGTATACGTGTCCCGATATTTAAAGTGCGTATAAATAAATAACAGAAATTAAATGACGATAAATAAAGTGCGTAAAGTAAATAACAGAAATTAAATGACGATAAATAAAATTCCGAGAATGTAAATTGCGATAATTAAATTGCGATAAATAAAATGTAATCAGTTAGCTAGGAACAATTAGCTAGGAACAGTTAGCGTGGATTCTTAACAAAATTTCTCATAGTTAATTTGTTTGTTTCTAACAAATTTTATTTTGTCAAATTTTTCTTCATTATGCCACGTGCTGGATTCTAATAAATCAAAATCCAAATATGAAATTGGATGAAAATGATTATTCTGTGGTGAACGGATTAGTATATCGGTGGATGTAAGTAGGATAGTAAACGACTGTTGAATCAGCTTCGAAGAATGTACAGTGTAACTTATTAATGTAATATCTGAATATTCCTCGGGTATTACCTACTCGTTAAAATATTTTCACCATTAACAGTTTGTACAAAAGAATTTTTAATTACAATCTTTATGAAAATATACTTACATATATATTTTCTTCAGATGTAATCATGGATTTAATGAGTTAATATGATATTAATCTCATTTGATTTACCGTTAGAATTATAATGGATAATCTCCAAAACTTTAGAGATTACTTAATCGCCATGTCGAACGAAAATAAAATAGATAGAACGATACGTAGTACGATGTTTATATTTGAGGTACAAAATGAGATATTGGGGCAAGTGATGTTGAAATTTATGTTGTTGGTGGTACTGTTGATGCCGGTGATGTTGCTGAAGTTGGTACGTTTTGCACCATATTCTCCAAATTGATTACTCGAGCGCGAAGTTCGTTGACTTCTTGTATTACTCCGGGATGATTGTCGGTCGGCACGAGTGGATGAATAAGGTTTAGAATTGTGGATAGAATATAATCGTGTCGAGCTATTCTGGAAATGAGTGAGAAAATAGTATCTCGAAAAGGTTCGCCGGTAAGTGCTTCAGGTTCACCGCCAAGAGGTAAATTTGGTTGATGGAAAGGATCACCTTCTTTTTGTCTCCAATGATTAAATAGGCTACGAACCCATCAGATGAATTGGTTGATTCATTCTGGTGACACTTTTTTCGGAGCTTAGGTGAAACTCCATATCGAAATAGCTGTCAGAATCTGAGGAATTCGAACTGGTTGAGGGATTCATCTCGTACGATCATGTGAAGGATTTTCGATAAGAAATATATTATAGGATATAGATTAGTAACCTGAAATACATAATTTACATATGCATATATAATACTAAAATCCCATAAGTTACGGAGGAATCTACGGAAGCTGTCAGGTAAAGTCTACAGTAATAGATACGCTAAGATATGAATTTTTGTCTGTACTCTATTCATGCAATCCAGGCAGTAAGATATGTCTAGATTAAGAATGATAAGCAAGTGATTCCCTAAGAATGATAAGCAGATAATTTTCGACACGAAATGATAAGCAAAACTTTTGACATGCAGACACGGTCGAAGTCCAGACTCACTAATACATCTAAACAACTATCAGTTAGACACACTAATGCAAGACCTGGTTCGCTAAGACCACCGCTCTGATACCAACTAAAATGCCCCGTCCTAATCCATCTGGACGAAGTCTTCAACAGTTGGTCCCATTGCGAGGTTCTGACCTCTATATGCCATAAACGACTCCATGTAACATGATCAAATGCACAGCGGAAGATTTCTTTCATACCTGAGAATAAACATACTTTAAAGTGTCAACCAAAAGGTTGGTAAGTTCATAAGTTTATATTAAAACAATAAAATTTATTATTTTGATAGACCACAAGATTTAAATCCTGCATGGTACAAATGGGCCCGAATCCTATACCCACCTGTAATGTACATGGATGTCTTTTACATACAGTACACATTTCTCGTGTACGAATTCATCTTTCATAAATCTTAGTACCCGTACACATATCTCGTGCAAAAAAATAACATACACATAAGCTGTGTATAAAATCATTCTCTCGATACATAACATTAACTTTTAATTTCTTTCATAGCTTGGCTTAGTAACCGACCTTAACATATAATGCGCATAATAATATCCCCAAAACAGAACATCTCGTCTGTATAATAATCATATAAACTTCGAAGTACTAAACACCACGCCCACTAGCCCTTTCGTCTAGTGAATATTTTGGGTGGGGGTGTTAAACCCGGTAGCTACCTTTAGGATTCACGTAAATTAGGCGTGCACTAATTCTCAAAATTAGTGATGTTTCCTAAATCTTAGGTTACCAAGCAATAATAATCAGGGAAAAAATATTCACAACAATTAGTGGCAATTATTGTGATGACCTGGGAATTTCTGATCAAATTTAAACCTAATCTAATTATGATTTCGATACGATAAGCAAAGTCTGTAAGGTTGAGTCTTAAAATCTTTGAACTGTATCATATATCCATTTGACCTTCGACTGTTTTCGATGATTCACGAACAAGTATGTATACGTAAATATGTAAATAAATATATATATAAAAAAATAATTAAATAAATAAATAAATAAATAAATATATATATAAAAATGTGTGTATATATTAATTTGTAATAATATGATACCATTTAATAATGTGATTGAAACATGAAAAGTAAATTACAAAATAGTAAGATATTATTAAATTAAATATATAAAAAATATATATGAATTCTGTACATAATTAATATTATACGTATGTGGTAATATATCTAATAGACATTAATATTAAATATCTATAAGTGTTAATGTAAGTATTACATAACTAATAAAATGTGATATTATTATAATTAAATTTAATTATGAGTTAAAATATAGTTATTACTTTCATTATTGATTTTAGTATCAGTATTAATACTAATGATATTATTGTTATAAATCTTATAATTATTATTATCAGAAATATTATTTATTTATTATGTTTATTTATAAAATTATTATTAATGTAGTTAGTATTATTATTACATTATCTAATTATTATTATTATTAATTATTAGAATTATGAATCATATTATCATTCTTATTAATTATTATTAATAAACTTATTAAAACTATCATGTATCATAATAATTATTATTATTAGTCTTTTATTAATAATATAATTATAAGTAATATTAGTAATAGTATTATTAATAATACTAACACAATTATTAATTATATAAATTTATGAATTTACAAATATACATTTAGTTATATACATTAACAGAAATAGAGAAAAATTCAAGTATATATATATATATATATATATATATATATATATACTTAAAATTCATTTATATATTTATATATAAAAATTAGATACTGATATATATATATATATATATATTACGCATCCCTATCTACATCTGTTGCATTTTTTATTTTTTTCTGATATTATATATGTCGCTCGTGAACTCCTGTCTTCCCAAAAATCTCGCTAGCAATCACAGATCAATTGCTTACATTAATTACATCGTTCATATAATAATATCTGCCTCTGCGAACTGATTTAAAAAAAAGGCAGATGCTTTATATTTTTTTTCTTTCTTCTTCAGCGAGACCTCTGTACATAATGATTTTCTTCATTTTTCGATTTCGAACCTTTTGGCAAAATCTAAAAATACAGAAAGGTTAGAAAACTTTCTTTGAATCTATCTGCAAAATCTCAACTCTCAAATCTCTATATCGATTGCGAATTTTCGAGTCAATGTTTTCAAATAAAAAGTCAAAGTTTATGTTCTTCCAAAATTCGTAATTGTTTCAATGTTTTGAGGTAAATTGATGACTCCATTAGTTTCTATAAGCAATTTAGAAACCAATTTGTATTATAACGTTTATCTAAATCATAACCATTTGCAAAAGTCATTTTTTTTGTTAGACTGCAGCGACGAGCAGTTTTCTGTTTGTTATTTATATATTTTTTTTTCAATCCAATTTAACACAAATAAACGTTTCTTTATTGATTATCAAAACCTAAAACTAATTAGCAAAATTTATTGTTAGTTGGATTCAAGCCTTGGTAGAATTGATACGAGTGATGAGGAAGAATAAATAGAAACATAAACGATTCGGGGTAAATAAATTTTGGGTGGAAGTATATCCAAAAAAACAGATATGAAGCTGTGGTCATGGGGTTTGTGTGTAGCCGAGAGGTCTCGGGTTCAATTCTTGGCTGGGACTTAATTCTTTTTTTTAAAGCTTATTAAGGTAGTCCTTTTATTTAAATTATTATTATTATTATTATTATTATTATTATTATTATTATTATTATTATTATTATTATTATTATTATTATTATTATTATTATTATTATTATCATAAGTATCATTACTAGTATTATGACAAATATATATTTTTACATAAAAATACATTACAATAATATTAATAATACATATTACTATATTTTGTTAAAAATGATAGTAACTAAGTTATATATAAAATGTAACAAACTAATAAATATAAATATAAGTTGTCATCATATATAAATCCTAATATAAATTTTTATTATTAACATTTGTATATAGATATTCATATAAATAACAAATTAAGTATTTTAATACAATATTAACCAAATATATATTAATATAACTATATTAATATTTTTATACAAAATGAATACATTTAATTAAATAATGAAGTATATATAAGTTACTAATATAAAAATTACATCACTAATAATAATATATTTATTTATTTGATTACGATTTATGATTATATATATATATATATATATATATATATATATATATATATATATATATATATTAATGAATACATAAATGATATAGGTTCATGAATCTGAGGCCAACCCTGCATTGTTTAGTTTCGTCATATGTATTTTTACTACAAAATACAATATAGTGAGTTTCATTAATCCCTTTTTAAATGCTTTTGCAATATATATTTTTGGGACTGAGAATACATGCGCTGTTTTTATAACTGTTTTACTAAATAGACACAAGTAATTGAAACTACATTATATGGTTGAATGATCGAAATTAGGGAACAGACACCCTAATTATTAAGTCTGGTAATCTAAGAATTAGGGAACAGACACCCTAATTAACGCGAACTCTAAAGATAGATCTATCGGGCCCAAGAAGCCCCATCCAAAGTACCGGATGCTTTAGTACTTCGAAATCTATATCATGTCCGAAGGAGGATCCCGGAATGATGGGGATATTCTTATATGCATATTGTGAATGTCGATTACCAGGTGTTCAATCTGTCTCTATGCATAGGACGTATGTTTTTGAGAAATGGAAATATGAAATCTTGTGGTCTATTAAAATTATGAAATGATTATTTATGATAAACTAATGAACTCACCAACCTTTTGGTTGACACTTTAAAGCATGTTTATTCTCAGGTACGAAAGAAATCTTCCGCTGTGTATTTGCTCATATTAGAGATATTACTTGGAGTCATTCATGACATATTTCAAAAGACGTTGCATTCGAGTCGTCGAGTTCATCAAGATTAATATTAAGTCAATTATAATTGGATGTATTATGAAATGGTATGCATACTGTTAACTTTCGATGAAAAGAAAGTATGTCTTTTAAAAACGAATGCAATGTTTATAAAAGGTATCATATAGAGGTCAAGTACCTCGCGATGTAACCAACTATTGTGAATCGTTTATAATCGATGTGGACTTCGTTCGGATGGATTAGGATGGGTCTTCACAGTTGGTATCAGAGCGGTGGTCTTAGCGAACCATGTCTGCATTAGTGTGTCTAACTGATAAGTCAATAGGATGCATTAGTGAGTCTGGACTTCGATCGTGTCTGCATGTCAAAAGATTTACTTATCATTAGTGTCGAAAAATTAATTGCTTATCATCCTTAAAGTCAAGACACGTCTTACTGCCTCTATTGCATAGACAGTGTATAGATAAATTCGTATCTTAGTGTATCTACTAATCCATATCTTAGCGTACCTGTTACAGTAAACTTTGCCTGTCGTATTCCGTAGATTCCTCCGTAACTTATGGGATTTTAGTAATATATATGCATATATAAATTATGTATTGCAGGGTACTAATCTACATCATATAATCTATTTCTTATCGAAAATCCTTCATCCGATCGTACGAGATGAATCCCTCAACCAGTTCGAGTCCCTCAGATTCTGATAGCTATTCCGATAGTTATTCCGACGGCTATTCTGACATGAATGTTCACCTAAGCTCTGGAAGCAGCATCACCAGAACAAATCAACCAATCGGCTATCCCCAATTTATTTAATGGGTTCGTAGTCTACTTAATTATTGGAGACAAGAAGAAGGTGATCCCTTTCATCCACCATATTGCTCTCTTGACAATGAACCTGAAACACTTACCGATGAACCTGCTCGAAATACCAATTTCTCTCTCAGAGTATCTCAC
The DNA here is from genome assembly GCF_046630445.1 of Rutidosis leptorrhynchoides. Taxonomy (NCBI): domain Eukaryota; kingdom Viridiplantae; phylum Streptophyta; class Magnoliopsida; order Asterales; family Asteraceae; genus Rutidosis; species Rutidosis leptorrhynchoides. Next base: position 299,092,104 of record NC_092335.1, on the reverse strand, counting down.
CATGACTATTTCATAACTCAGATTCTAAACCTTATTCATCCGCTCGTTCCGACTGACAATCATACCGGAATAATAGAAGAAGTCAAAGACCTTCGCGCTCGAGAAATAAATTTGGAGAATATGGTGTAAAAGTTACCAGCTTCAGCAATATCATCGGTACCAACGGTACCATCAGCGACAGCACCAGTATCATCAACAATCCAAGCCTCAACATCTCATTATGCACCTCGAGTATAATCATCTTTCTATGAATCGTTTTAGATCAATTATCTTCGTTCGACATAGCGATTATGTAATCTCTAATGTTTTAGAGATTATGTATTCTAGTTTTAACGGTAAACCAAATGAGTTTAATACTAAATTAACTCATTAAATACATGATTACATCTGAAGAAAATATATATGTATATATGATTTCATAAATATTGTAATTAAAAATTCTTTTGTACAAACTGTTAATGATGAAAATATTTTAACGGGTAGGTAATACCCAAGGAATATTTAAGATTTCACATTAATAAGTTACATTGTACATCCTTCAAATCTGATTCAACATTCATTTACTATCCTACTTACATCTAGAAAGATACGAATCCGTTCACCGCAGAATAACCATTTTTATTCAATTTCATATTCAGATTTTGACCTATCAGAATTCAACAAGTGGCATAATGAAGAAAACATATGACAAAATAAAATTTGTTAGAAACAAATAAATTAACTATGAGAAATTTTGTTAAGAATCCACGCTAACTGTTCCTAGCTAACTGTTCCTAGCTAACTGGTTACATTTTATTTATCGCAATTTAATTATCGTAATTTACATTATCGCAATTTAAATTATCGCAATTTACATTATCGCAATTTACATTATCACAATTTACATTCTCGCAATTTACATTCTCGCAATTTTATTTATTGTCATTTAATTTCTGTATGTATTTTACACACTTTAAATATCGGGACACGTATACAAGGTTTTAACATATCATATCGATGCATCTATATATATTATTTGGAATAACCATAGACACTCTATATGCAGTAATGATCGAGTTCTCTATACAGGGTTGAGGTTGATTCTACAATAATATATATAGTTTGAGTTGTGTTCGAGTCTGAGACATCTACACGGGTCACGATACATATTAATTAATTCGAATATTATATATTAAATTATTGAACTGCTAATTGTGGACTATCAACTATGGACTGCCGACATTGGACAATTAAAATGAATTAAAATATTGTTTATAACATATGAAACTTAACATTTCTTCAAGTTTGCCACTTGATTTCCTCTTAAACCTCATTTGTATCTTGACGATTACAATCCGCGTTCAAATCTTTCATAATTCTTGAAAACACCTCAATCGAGAGGACGATCCAATCACACGTTATTTACGAAAGGAAGAACTCATGCATATAGTTATGCAACCAAAAAAAAAAAAAAAAAACTCTCGAAACCTGAGTAAACGTTTAACACGTATCTATGCTAGCTCCTTTGGCATTGTTACTGTAACGACCCGGAAAATTTTGACTAATTTTGAACCAAACTCTCGATACGATATTATATTTTCAACACGATAAGCAAAGTCTGTTAGGTTGAGTCTCAAAATTTTGAACTGTTTTATATATTCAATTGACCTTCGACTGTTTTTGGCGATTCACGAATAACTATTTGTAAAAAGATATATATATATATATATATATATATATATATATATATATATATATATATATATATATATATATATATATATATATATATAATTTGAAATATAATTTGAAATAATATATGATTTAATTTAAAACTCCGGCGGCTAACTATTGAATTCACTGGTTCATTTCATTCATCCGCATATGATTGAAAAATTATTATTATTATATTATTTATTATTATTACATATATTTCTGTCTTCCATTGAATTAACATATAACCATATATGGAATCAAAATATCAAATTAGATTACTGTGCTCCACTTTTATTACATCCGTAAATTACGTGAATTAATTCATGAATTACTATTTTTGATTGATTACTATATATCAATCTATCAATATCTTTATCTATCTGTATATATACATGATGCATACATGTGA